>NC_064920.1:598296387-600796387 GCF_023897955.1 Schistocerca gregaria | reverse complement strand
TGGAGATTTTCAATCATTATTCGGTATTTTCGTCTTTCGGGCGTCTTGAACTAGCATTATTAGAAACAACAGCTTCTCCTGTGCAAACCTTATCATCTGTGCAGAAGTACATACACCCATGTGAAACTGCTTACCCGATCAAGCCCTGGTATCCCTCCACTTCTTTTATTAACATACTGACTATTCCTTGATGCTTCAGCATGTATCCTGTTACGTATTTTAGCAAAGTTGTCATAAATTCCTTGTTTATCCAGTTTATATCAGTATCTGCACATTATTTATCAAATCTACCCGTCTTTTCTATAGCATTCTTCCCGAAAGCCAAGTTTCAAAAACAAATTTATCTTTTCCTTAAATATCTTCTTGCTGTTATTTATCCGTAACTTCGTTTCAGATTCGGTGTTCGTTGGTGTTTTGCTGCCCAAATGACAACAGCCATCTACTACTTTCAGCAGTAATCTAATCCTTCCGTGTCGCTTGACGTAGTTCAACTATATTTTATTACTCATGTTTTACTTATGTTGAAATTCATCTCATAATGTCTCTGCCATCTTTAATACAATTGAAATGTCATCGCCAGATTTCAGAGTGTTAATTTCTTTTATCTGAACATTAATTCTCTTTCCATATCTCTCCTTGGTTTCCTTAATTGTTTGCTTGGCGTACATGCTGGATAAGTTACAACCCAGTGTCAATTCCCCCTCAACCAGTGCTTCCCGTTCTTGTCCTTAGACTGTTGTGCCTGCAATGTGATTTCCGTACAACATCTAAATAAATTTTGGCTCTCTGTATATTACATCTGCTACATCCAGGATTCTAAACAGTTATTCCAGTTAACACTGTCAAAAGCCTCCTCTAAATCTAAAAGTGCTATAAACATCGGTTTTTCTTTCTTTGAAATTATCTTCTCAGGTAATTCTTAGAGTTAGTATTGCCTTGAGTATTCCTACAGTTCTCCAGAACACATACTAGAGCTACACGAAGGCTGTTTGTGCTAGTATTTGCATTCTACTATAGATAACTCTTATCATTGTTCCACAACAGTGACTTATTATAACGGTAAAATTCACACCTGTCAGCACCATCTTTCTTGGAATTCGGAATAATACCATCTTGTCTAAGTCTGGTCGTATCTATCATCTCTCATGTAACTTGCACACCAGGTGCAATACTCTTATAGCTGTCAGTCCTAAGGATGTCAATAATTGTAAGAAAATGTCGTCTACTGCTGGTGCACTGTTCGACTTAGGTCGTTGAGAGATCAGTAAAATTCTTCTCGCTATATGGTATCTCCCGTCTTTACACACTTCCTCTTGATTTCTCTATATTATATTCTTTTCAGAAGCAAAAAGCAAAACACTGAACGATGTTGCCCTTTTTTCATCTCCGTGAGAACCATGAAACACTACTCAACCAAAACTGAAAGTAGCCTCGGAATGAGTATCATACAATTTTCGTATTGTCTAACAATTAGTAGCATACATTGGTTATGTACAGAAATCAGTTATTCTGCAGCTTATCTAAGTAATGTGCACATTACCTAGGGCGATCCGTTAAAGTGCCAAAAATTGTTTCCTTCCTCAAATTATCTACGTAATCTGCAAATTAACAGATAACCTGACACCCACCAAAGTGAAAAAAAATCTGTGCTGGATCAAAAAAATGTTTCTGTGCATTTAAATCAACATGACGTTATTTATATATTTTTTAACATGTGAAGAATGAAGTTAATTCAATCAAACAATGAATAAATTAGCTGACAGAATCAATCATAATGAGTCAATTAAAAAACTATAATGCAAAGAGTCAATCGAGTTAAAAAACTATAATGCAAAAAGTCAATCGATTTAATATTATTACAATTAAGGAAACGAATTTCTAAACATATGATAAAATGATACTTACTTCTTAATACAGTCTAAAGATTAATGACAGATTGGACTACATAGTAACAGGATTTTTTGACAAGCTCACCTGTTTGTGGTATATTCAGATTTCCAGTCACATTTCCTGAAACTCTGCCCAGTACGAAGGGATAGTGTTATTACCGTTTGACGTAAAGATATTTCTGCATCACGGACATCACCTTTCGTTAAAAATCTCCCTTTGCAAACACTGATTTTCGATTTTGCGTTTAATTGTTTTAAAATGTCTATTTTAGTACCAAGTTCATAAAAGCCATCCTGTTTTACAAAGAACCACAGTTAAAATCGAGCAGACATCGGTTTTTTCTATCTGCTTAGGATGCTTTAATTCTAACAGTGACACCTCCATCAACGTTTCAGTAATTTGCATTAGAAACTGCTAACAGTTTCTTTGTCTGATATTCTGAACCTATTCTGGCTTCATAGCGCTAATCCATATTCCTTTTACAGATGTTGAACAATACATTCTCACCATGTACCTCCTCATTAGGATCCATTTCCTGCTAATTGCGCAAACATATATTTCGCACCATTTATACTTGTTAGCAACTGATGCTGCTTTTGTGCAAACACTACAGACCATGTCTTGCGAACTCCTCTTTCGGATTTTGTACGAAACAGTGATGTCAGTTCTTCTGCAGTTGAGTGACGACTTCTTCAACAAGCACAGATGATTCGTTGGAGGCTCCTGGTAACTGAATATTCTTGATAACTATATTCTCAATCAACGGTGTGGAAGGCAGATTGAGATTACTGTCGATAAACTCTTGTTTTTCTATAGGTGATTCTGTAGAAGCAAGGAATAACGGGATGTCCTGTTGATTATGATTTTGCAGGGATTCCATAGTCACAGTTCCTTGTAAGTCTTCTAATATTTCAAGTTGTTCTTCAGTGTTTATCGAATGGAAAACGTTTAGTGGTATAACAGGAAAAAAATCCCAGCGTTGCAGCACACTTCACGTGGCGTGTTATGGTCTTCTTTTAATTGCAGAACGATAGACACGGTTCTTCATCAATTGTACAAATCGTACGCCCCCACTCCAGTTGTCAGTGGTGAGCATGTTTTGATCACTTGTTCTACACTTCCTTGACCTTGGCTGTGTCTAGGTTTCCTATTAACCTTTCGGTTTCCGACCGCAACTGTGTTACACATTATAAGATTCTATTACAAAATACGCGTCCATTATCAGAGTGCAAAATACATGGAGCGCCAAAAAAGAGAAAAATATCGACTAAGTTAAAGGCTAGTTCATTCATCCATGTTGATGCGAGTGGCTTCAGTACAACAACTTTTTTTAAGTGCTCTCGGTATACGAGAAGAATATTAACTATCTAATCTGGTTGAGACTGGTAGTCGAAGACACCCATCTGACATCTGCTATTGAAATATTTCGATTTTTTACAGTATTTACATAAACCCAAAAATGTTGATTTAAATTTTTATAAAGTGCAAAGAATACTTCGGCGTGGACAAACTTTTTCACACTTTCTCCTGTATATGATAGCGGTTCAACGAGTTTTTCGAGTCTTGTACCATCAATACATCATACCTGTGAATTATTCGATAATCTCTAGATGATTCACTCTTCTTGGAAACTTTTATTCGCTTTTCTTCTTCAGTTATGGAACCATATTTTCGTTTTGTCATTAAAACGCTATTATATTTGAATATTGGTTACAGAGGTTTGCAAACAATCTTTTCTTTATTTTACTAATCAGTTCAGTGTTCGCTTGCATAGTAGTAGCTAAATTTATCTACTTTAAAAAGATCACGACACAAATTCAAACACTGGCAGCCGACGCTAATTGTAAGATATAAAATCAATCACCAACGACAAGAGTCTGGTGAAACTAAATTAAAAATGGAGGGAGGGGGTCTGGAGTAGGGAAAGAAAACAAGGAGAGCAAAACTTTGAACTTTAACGATGTAGAAGCCGTTAAATGTGCATATCATCTAGATGAAATACGGAAAACTTTTGATTCTGCACGTCAACGTAGAAAATCGGCTAATCTGCAGATTAGCTAGGTAATGTGCACATTGATGGCTTTCGAGCTTCATCTGTAATAGTAACACCAACTTACGTTAGCAACCTCTGTCTGTAATCTCGGGTGTTTGTTGAGCCGCCCTCTTATGTCAAAAACAATCAACTGTCGGTTGAGTAAAAATGAGGGAAGACCACTACTTTACGTTTAAGATGTTTTCCATCCAGTCTGCGCATTCTGTGACGAGTTCTTAGTTGAAAGTAAATCCCCTCGGGTGCGGATAGAGACCTGCCGCAGGGGCACCAGTCTGCAGCCCGCAACGCGAGCCTCAGCCTGCAGCTCCGTCGGCCGCGCCTACGCCGTCTGCATTCAGAGAGAGACGCCGTCGGCCGCCCGCTGTCCTCGAATTAACGCCTCCCTCCACCCCCGCTACAACCCAGAGGCCGCGCCAGAGCAGACCCGGCCATGGGGCGCTGTCGGAATGCTGATGACTGCTCCGCGAGGTCGACCAGCTAAGACGGCGCATCGCAATCCTTCGGCTACCCTGCGCCTGTCAGCAATATTCTCTGTCGCATATTAAGCCGCTGTGACCTCCTAAGTACTTGGATGCTACAGGTGTACTCCATTAATGAAATACGATAAGAATATACCACCCAATTAGTCATGTCAACAAAAATAAACCTTGAAGTGTTACGTAGCCTGCAAGCTGGATATCTTCATGTAATGGGTGAACCCTCATTCATAAAAAAAATCACTGATTAAAATACCCATTGCTATCTGCAGACAGTGATATCGAAAACTCTCCGGCCATTATACCAAAGAAAGAAAATACAAGAAATAAAGTAATTGGAGCCCGAATGAATGTTCAAAATCCAATAATGGATTTTATCCAACAGAAACAACCACAATACTATTGTTATCTCAAGAAGATCCAAGAAAAGAAGGATGTCAGCACATGCAATGTATACTAAATAGGAGAATGTAAAAGAGGCGACCACAGATTGTTGCTCACAAGAAGAATATACAGAAGGAAAACTAGGGATCTGTAAGATGAATACAGTTTAGCTTTAGGAAACGTGAAGGCGTCAGTGAGGCAGTTATGATGTTGCACTTAATCATGAAAGCAGGACTTAGTAAAAATCAAGATATGTTCACAATTTTTTTATGATTTCGTCTGGCCGCATTACGACGGCTGCATAGTTGTGGCTGGATGGTGGCCTTGCAACTTATTTGATCGTCTTCTAAGGGCTAACTCCCCTAGGGGAGCTGGCTTCTCTACACCTTTTGAATCCCCAGTGCACAACAGAAAACACTGTGAGTTGGACAAGGTTGCAACCTTTTACCACCGCTCTTTTATATATACATTGACTTCATTCTATGGGAATGGAAAGTTTGTTTCATGCGGGTACAAAGTTTCGAGATAGTTGTAAAAGGTAACATTACTCATCATAGCCTGTAACGACATGACGTGTCGTCCACTACTGACATACATGGCATCACAGTGTGCAGTGTCGCACGAGATGTGACTAACAATCAATTCATCAGTTAACTTGTGGAACCACATTTCAACATTTTCATGTTATTCATCGAATACGAAAAGACAGATAGTAAAATGTGTAGAGAAACACACACAATAGCATAGAAAAGGAAAATAATAACCATACACAAGAACGACATTTATCATATGTAAACCTCAAATGAAACACTCGCCACAACGGCATGCAGACTGACGACTAATCAACTGTTTTAACTTATTTTGGGTATTAATAACCGCTTCACCTGTATTTTGGTCCCTTATTACTGTACCACTACCGGTTTCGTGGCGATAAGGCCTTTAACTTAGGCCAAATGTACAGCCAAAGACATACTACATATATATATATATATATATATAGCAACTCTACGTTCCTCAGTCACAACATTATGACCATCTATCTTATAGCCAGCATGCACACCTGTCATACGGATAACATCAGTGATGTGTCATGGAATGGAAGGAATGAAGCCTTGGTAGATCTCTGGATGGAGTTGGCACCACATCTGCATGAACAAATAACCTAATTCTGGTAAATACTGGGGAAGATGATCTGTGACACGATGTTCAATCACATCACAGATGTGTTCGATCGCGTTCATATCTGGCGAGTTGGGGGGTGGGGTCTGCATATCAACTGGAACTCGCCTCTTTGTTCCTTGAATCACTCTACCACACTGTTCCCCTTGTGACAAGCTGCATTGTTTTGTTGAAAACTACCAACGCCTCTGGGATACATGATCGTCATAAATATACACTCCTGGAAATGGAAAAAAGAACACATTGACACCGGTGTGTCAGACCCACCATACTTGCTCCGGACACTGCGAGAGGGCTGTACAAGCAATGATCACACGCACGGCACAGCGGACACACCAGGAACCGCTGTGTTGGCCGTCGAATGGCGCAAGCTGCGCAGCATTTGTGCGCCGCCGCCGCCAGTGTCAGCCAGTTTGCCGTGGCATACGGAGCTCCATCGCAGTCTTTAACACTGGTAGCATGCCGCGACAGCGTGGACGTGAACCATATGTGCAGTTGACGGACTTTGACCGAGGGCGTATAGTGGGCATGCGGAAGGCCGGGTGGACATACAGCCGAATTGCTCAACACGTGGGGCGTGAGGTCTCCACAGTACATCGATGTTGTCGCCAGTGGTCGGCGTAAGGTTCACGTGCCCGTCGACCTGGGACCGGACCGCAGCGACGCACGGATGCACGCCAAGACCGTAGGATCCTACGCAGTGCCGTAGGGGACCGCACCGCCACTTCCCAGCAAATTAGGGACACTGTTGCTCCTGGGGTATCGGCGAGGACCATTCGCGACTGTCTCCATGAAGCTGGTCTACGGTCCCGCACACCGTTAGGCCGTCTTCCGCTCACGCCCCAACATCGTGCAGCCCGCCTCCAGTGGTGTCGCGACAGGCGTGAATGGAGGGACGAATGGAGATGTGTAGTCTTCAGCGATGAGAGTCGCTTCTGCCTTGGTGCCAATGATGGTCGTATGCGTGTTTGGCGCCGTGCAGGTGAGCGCCACAATCAGGACTGCATACGACCGAGGCACACAGGGCCAACACCCGGCATCATGGTGTGGGGAGCGATATCCTACACTGGCCGTACACCTCTGGTGATCGTCGAGGGGATACTGAATAGTGCACGGTACATCCAAACCGTCATCGAACCCATCGTCCTACCATTCCTAGACCGGCAAGGGAACTTGCTCTTCCAACAGGACAATGCACGTCCGCATGTATCCCGTGCCGAACAACGTGCTCTAGAAGGTGTAAGTCAACTACCCTGGCCAGCAAGATCTCCGGATCTGTCCCCCATTGAGCATGTGTGGGACTGGATGAAGCGTCATCTCACGCGGTCTGCACGTCAAGCACGAACGCTGGTCCAACTGAGGCGCCAGGTGGAAATGGCATGGCAAGCCGTTCCACAGGACTACATCCAGCATCTCTACGATCGTCTCCATGGGAGAATAGCAGCCTGCATTGCTGCGAAAGGTGGATATACACTGTACTAGTGCCGACATTGTGCATGCTCTGTTGCCTGTGTCTATGTGCCTGTGGTTCTGTCAGTGTGATCATGTGATGTATCAGACCCCAGGAATGTGTCAACAAAGTTTCCCCTTCCTGGGACAATGAATTCACTATGTTCTTATTTCAATTTCCAGGAGTGTATAATATATAAGACAACAAGTGTTTGGAGCACTTATTTGATTGGTTACAGCTGCTACAAGGGCAGATCATCAAGAATTAAGTGAGTTTTAACATCGTGTTACAGTCGATGCACAATCGACGAAACAGAATGTCTTCAAAGCAGTGATGAGCAGTGGAACAAGGGCGGATTCACCTCGCTCTCCATTGTTGCCAGATGTATTCAATATGGCGAATCCAAGATGCTGGAGATAAATATGGAAATGTCGCAATGAAATCACGGTGGGAAGTTCAAATTTTGATGGGAAGATAGGTCGATTGGGCTACCTTCACCAACCTAACTCCCCTACCCTCCCCCAGAAAATGATGAGAATTTCAATTTCCTGCAGGGCAATGTAGCATACCACAGCTACCTCCACTAACCTAAGAAAATGGCGGGGAAAATAAGTCACTTGGGCTACCTCCACTAACTTAAGTCATCTGACCGCCACCTCTTCCTAGGAATTGGCAGGAAAAGGACTCAGCCTGTGCTGGGCTGCTGGATAGGATCGATGTAATTCTTTATTTAAATAGTCTTTATTTAACCAATCTGAGGCAGTAGCTCCATCCAATGTGTTCACCATGATGTTTGGAGTCCAACTGACCTTGTACACAGTACTGTCACAAGAGGGCACCGTCGTCCCTCCTGTGACTTAATCCAAGATGGCGGTTCGAGGAGGGTGGGGGCGAACCGTAGGAGGACTCAGTCTGTTCTGGGCTGCTGGACAGAAACGACTGTATTTATTTTGGAAAAATTTATTTAGCGATGGATTTCACATACTTTATTTATTATATTGATACAAAACACTCACTCTGACTTGCTTGGGGTTGCAGTACACTGATGTACATACACACAAACAACTCTTAAATTACCGAAATAATGCAGTACACAGCATACAGACACGCAAACTACTCGTAAATCACCGAAATAATGCATATATAATGATCTTCCGACATGCTTGCTAATTGTAAAGTGTTGAAATAATCCATTGAACACCCTATAGAGCAGCAAACTACCAGTAAATCACCGAAATAATGCAGTACACTGATGTGCAGACATGCAAACATCTCGTAAATTGTCAAATTAATGCTTGTAAAATGCTATACAAACTCGCTTGCTAATTGTCAACTGTCGAAATCATGCGTTGCACACCCTGCACAACTGATCACAAAAATAATGCAACAGACACGAAAACAACTCGTAAATTGTCAAAAGATTATGCATGTGTAACGCTACGTAAACATGCTGACAGTGCTTAAACAGCCAAAAATAATGCAGTGCACAAACACTCATTGCACGTAAAAACCGCTTTCAAAAAATCATCAGCTGCAATGTGTCAGCGAGATGCCCCCTACAGAACTCAAAGGCATGCACGCCGGGTGGCGCACTCACGCAGATCCCATACGCGAGACGCCTCGGGGCCGCATGTGCGTGTTCACTATTGATGGGGCGATCCCTCTCTACCTGTGGTTACTGACATCACATGTCGGGCTATAGACATCTGTTTCAATGCTTCTAGAATAGCACATGGTGCATTGTTCCTACTGGGACATGCGAGTTGCTTCTAGCCACATACATGTTTACCTCCCCAGAGCAGCTGATGCATTGCTGCGAAATGTTCATGTGGTGACTCACCATCTAAAAGGTTCTCAATGTATTGCTATATAAATAAGAGCCAAGTCGACCTCCTGGAGATTGGTAAAATGCTGCAGTAATAGTTAATGGTCACTTATTCTAAGAGCTTTCTTGACGTCTCAGCTTGTTTAGATGGAAATTATTGTCCTAACAGAACCTGTTTACGAAAATAGCACAGAATAACGCCAAATGCATTCCTTCTGATGGTCCTAAAATGGCATCCAGTCCATCACGTGTCACTCTTCCTGGAAATCGCCATGTCCTGCTTTCAACATACGTCTCAGAAACGGAAATGCTCTCATCACTATGAAGAGGCACCTACATCCTGGCACAAAGGATGTCTTGCGAATGAATGGAGCATTCTGATCGGCTCTTACTAAATTTACCTGCCAGATTACTGATGCTGCCAGTGTGGAAGCACTGTCCGACTTTTTCTGTCTTTCTGCAGGCCAGACTTCCAGTAGCAAAACAATTTTGTACAGATCACCACATCGCACTGACAGTTAAACCCTGCAAAAGTGATCTACAGATCATCAAATATGGGAAGATACTTCCTCAATTACGCCCCTGTGCGACTGAGAACGGAAGCTTGAATATTAGAGAGTGAAACCGATCTCCAACCTGGCAATATATCACTGCGTACCATGTCGATTTAGTAAACATACAATTCATATTCTGCGCCATACAAAATCGCCCGTTTGCATCATGCATACAGCAATGAACAGCCTAACACTGGTACATATAGCGCAAAGACAGACTCCTCACTGCACTAGATATTTCCCCACTCCCAAAGCATGACCAGAGGGGCCTCAGCAGACCAAAGTCACCCTCAGAACTGTTGTACAAAGTTGGGGACAGCTCTCCTCAGCACAAAGGCGTTACTGATTCTGACCCCGACCTGCTTGCTTTTTTCACCCATCTCCAGACTCTGAGATTACATGTCCATACGTAATTTCACATGGTTTGCTGGAATATCACACCATTTTCACAAAACAATCGTACATATACTGCGAGAACTGTTGTACAAGACTGGGTCGGTTCCCCTCGGCACAAACGTGTCACTGTTTCTGGTCCTGACTTGCTTGCTTATTACACAAATCTCCAAACTATGGGATTACAAGAACGCATGTATTTTCACATGGTTTCCCAGAATATTATACCATTTACGCTATACTTCTCGATATCAAGCTTATAGTAATATCGCTTGCATAGCAGTGTCGCTCAAGCAACATAATTCTGAAGATATAGACTGGAAATTATTTTCCTATAAACCCCAAAACTTTAGCAAGGAAGAGCGTGCTGTAAACCACTGAGTAACTAGAAATTATCCTGTCTGTGAAGACCTTTCATGAAAACTCAACAAAAAAAAAATAGTGGAAACTGATATTTACACTCGCGAATACCGATGTCGGTGATGTAACAGATTCCAAAGCATTCCTATGATTTACAAAGTCAACTAAGGTGTTTCTCATGTCTATGGAACCAGCAAACGTGTCTTCCACCTGTCTTTCACCTGCTAGGTTTACACACTACAATCGATGTGCCCTCAATTAAACAAAGGCGCGAAATGTGTAGAAACAGTCAACCGTACAATTTACGAGATCACGCTGTGGGTATGGGAACATGTTGTGGTAGCTCTGCCACCAGTGTATGATGTGTAAGATCAACACCAAACTAAGCCTGGTCCTGCAACATGAGGTGGTACAAAAGACAAAACAGGAACTGAAGGAAGGACGAATATTTTGCTAGTGTGTTGTGATGCATCCCCAAATTACAAACAAATACTGCTGTCCAAAGCAGAACCACGTCCCTTTCACAACCATCACCTCAACATAGTATCTTTGTTATTCTATACCATCCAGCACAGAAAAATTAGGAACTGTAAAAGCTCCTCTAACTTCATGCGACAGAGAAACCGATATGATTTTTACTGCATTTCTCTCCTCTCATATAACAAAAACAAATACTGTCTGCAT
Source organism: Schistocerca gregaria (assembly GCF_023897955.1). Lineage (NCBI taxonomy): Eukaryota > Metazoa > Arthropoda > Insecta > Orthoptera > Acrididae > Schistocerca > Schistocerca gregaria. The sequence continues at coordinate 600,785,139 of NC_064920.1, read as the reverse complement.
GCCAGCATCGAGCACATGTGACAATCCTATTAAATCCGTATACCACAAACTATACTATAAGTCGAAGAGACTGCCTGTGACTCTGTGTTGGTGTTAGAAATATTTTTTTCTGCTGTAACAGCCGTGCTGAGTAGCTGGGTGGTCTAAAGCCCGTTGCCGTAGTCCGTGAGGCTCCCACGTCAGAGGTTCGAGTCCTCCCTCGGGCATGCGTGTGTGTTTTCCATATTGTAAGTTAGTGTAAGTTAGATTAAGTAGTGTGTAGGGTTAGGAACTGATGACCTAAGCAGTTTGATCCCATAAGACCACTAATTTCCATTTTTCCAGAGTTCAGAAACTGCTGTCCGAAGGTGACTGACGACCTCTACACACATCTGTCACAGTGACCGAATAACTGATGGCTCTGCATTCCATTGCGATTGATTCCTCATATTGGAGTCATGTACGCCATCACTGTTTCGGTGCTAGCCACTCCCAGAAGATGTTGCCCCTCCGCAAAAGCTCTACCTCTAACTCAAACAAGTGATGTCAGTCAATCATTATGTGGTAAGCAACAGCGTACCAGTAGATGGACGGGATGGAAAACACACCATCGATGTCTGGTAATATGCAATAAGTAATAAGTATCACAGTTGATGTTATCGTTGTTGTCTTCAGCCCTGAGACTGGTTTGATGCAGCTCTCCATGCTACTCTATCCTGTGCAATCTTCTTCATCTCCCAGTGCCTACAGCAACCTACATCCTTCTTAATCTGCTTAGTGTATTCATCTCTTGGTCTCCCTCTACGATTTTTACGCTCCACGCTGCCCTCCAATGCTAAATTTGTGATCCCTTGATGCCTCAAAAATGGCCTGCCAACCGATCCCTTCTTCTAGTAAAGTTGTGCCACAACCTTCTCTTCTCCCCAATCCTATTCGATACCTCCTCATTAGTTACGTGATCTATCCACCTTATCTTCAGCATTCTTCTGTAGCACCACATTTCGAAGCTTCTATTCTCTTCTTGTCCAAACTAGTTATCGTCCATGTTTCACTTCCATACATGGCTACACTCCAAACAAATACTTTCAGAAACGACTTCCTGATACATAAATCTATATTCGATGTTAACAAATTTCTCTTCTTCAGAAACGCTTTCCTTGCCATTGCCAGTCTACATTTTATATCCTCTCTACTTCGACCATCATGAGTTATTTTACTTCCTAAATAGCAAAACTCCTTTACTACTTTAAGTGTCTCATTTCCTAATCTAATTCCCTCAGCATCACCCGATTTAATTTGACTACATTCCACTAGCCTCGTTTTGCTTTTGTTGATGTTCATCTTATATCCTCCTTTCAAGACACTGTCCATTCCCTTCAACAGCTCTTCCAAGTCCTTTGCCGTCTCTGACAGAATTACAATGTCATCGGCGAACCTCAAAGTTTTTACTTCTTCTCCATGAATTTTAATACCTACTCCGATTTTTTCGTTTGTTTCCTTTACTGATTGCTCAATATACAGATAACATCGGGGAGAGGCTACAACCCTGTCTAACTCCTTTCCCAACCACTGCTTCCCTTTCATGCCCCTCGACTCTTATGACTGCCATCTGGTTTCTGTACAAATTGTAAATAGCCTATCGCTCCCTGTATTTTACCCCTGCCACCCTCAGAACTTGAAAGAGAGTATTCCAGTCAACATTGTCAAAAGCTTTCTCTAAGTCTACAAATGCTAGAAACGTAGGTTTGCATTTTCTTAAACTTTCTTCTAAGATAAACGAGGTCAGTATTGCCCCACGTGTTCCAACATTTCTACGGAATCCAAACTGATCCTCCCGAGGTCCGCATCTACCAGTTTTTCCATTCGTGTGTAAAGAATATGCGTTAGTATTTTGCAGCTGTGACGTATTAAACTGATAGTTCAGTAATTTTCACATCTGTCAGCACCTGCTTTCTTTGGGATTGGAATTATTATATTCTTCTTGAAGTCTGTCTCATACATCTTGCTCACCAGCTGGTAGAGTTTTGTCATGACCGGCTCTCCCAAGACCGTCAGTAGTTCCAATGGAATGTTGTCTACTCCGAGGGCCTTGTTTCGACTCAGGTCTTTCAGTGCTCTGTGTACTCTTCACGCAGTATCTTATCTCCCATTTCGTCTTCATCTACATCCTCTTCCATTTCCATAATATTGTCCTCAAGTACATCGCTCTTGTATAACCCTTCTATACACTCCATCCACCTTTCTGCCTTCCCTTCTTTGCTTAGAACTGGGTTGCCATCTGAGCTCTTGATATTCATACACGTGGTTCTCTTGTCTCCAAAGGTCTCTTTAATTTTCCTGTAGGCAGTATGTATCTTACCCCTAGTGAGATAAGCTTCTACATCCTTACATTTGTCCTCTAGCCATCCCTGCTTAGCCATTTTGCACTTCCTGTCGATCTCATTTTTGAGCCGTTTGTATTCCTTTTTGCCTGCTTCATTTACATCATTTTTATATTTTCTCCTTTCATCAATTAAATTCAATATTTCTTCTGTTACCCAAGGATTTCTAGCAGCCCTCGTCTTCTTACCTACTTTATCCTCTACTGCTTTCACTACTTCATCCCTCAGAGCTACCTATTCTTCTTCTACTGTGTTTCTTTCCCCCATTCCTTTCAATTGTTCCCTTATGCTCTCCTTGAAACTCTGTACAACCTCTGGTTCTTTCAGCTTATCCAGATCCCACGTCCTTAAATTCCCACCTTTTAGCAGTTTCTTCAGTTTTAACCTACAGGTCATAACCAATTGATTGTGGTCAGAGTCCACATCTGCCCCTGGAAATGTCCTAAAATTTAAAACCTGATTTCTAAATCTCTGTCTTACCATTATATAATCTATGTGATACCTTTTAGTATCTCCAGGATTCCTCCATGTATACAGCCTTCTCTTATGATTATTGAACCACGTATTAGCTATGATTAAGTAATGCTCTGTGCAAAATTCTACCAGACGGCTTCCTCTTTCATTTCTTAGCCCCAGTCCATAATCACCTACTATGTTTCCTTCTCTCCCTTTTCCTACTGACGAATTCCAGTCACCCATGACTTAAATTTTCGTCTCCCTTCACTACCTGAATAATTTCTTTTATCTCATCATACATTTCATCAATTTCTTCATCACCTGCAGAGCTAGTTGGCATATAAACTTGTACTACTGTAGTAGGCATGGGCTTTGTGTCTATCTTGGCAACAATAATGCGTTCACTATGCTGTTTGTAGTAGCTTACCCGCACTCCAGTTTTTTATTCATTATTAAACCTACTCCTGCATTACCCCTATTTGATTTTAAATTTGTAATCCTGTATTCACCTGACCAAAAGTCTTTTTCCTCCTGCCACCGAACTTCACTAATTTCCACTTTATCTAACTTTAACCTATCCATTTCCCTTTCTAAATTTTCTAACCTACCTGCCCGATTAAGGGATCTGCGATCCGTAGAACGCCAGTTTTCTTTCTCCTGATAACGACGTCCTCCTGAGTAGTCCCCGCCCGGAGATCCGAATGGGGGACTATTTTACCTCCGGAATATTTTACCCAAGAGGACGCCATCATCATTTAACCATACAGTAAAGCTGCATGTCCTCGGAAAAAATTACGGCAGTAATTTCCCCATGCTTTCAGCCGTTCGCAGTACCAGCACAGCAAGGCCGTTTTAGTTAATGTTGCAAGGCCAGATCAGTCAATCATCCAGACTGTTGCCCCTGCAACTACTGTAAAGGCTGCTGCCCCTCTTCATGAACCACATGTTTGTCTGGCCTCTCAACAGATATCCCTCCGTTGTGGTTGCACCTACGGTACCGCCATCTGTATCGCTGAGGCACGCAAGCCTCCCCACCAACGGCAAGGTCCATGGTTCATGGGGGGAGGGGGGGGGGGAACAATATACAGAAGAGCGAAAAAGAAAATTGAGATTGTGTTAGATGGCGATCAGTTTGGCTTTAGGAAAGGTAAAGACACCAGCGAGGCTGTTGATAATGGAAGCGAGACTAAAAAGAAATCAAGACTCATTGATAGGATTCGTCGACCTGGAAGAAGCCTTCGCATACGTCAAGTGGTGCAAGATGTTAGAAATTCTGAGAAAAATAGAGGAAATCTGTAAGGAGAGACATGTAACATGCAATATATGCAAGGGCAAAGAGCGAATAATAAGAGTGGACGACTAATAACGAAGCGTTCGAATTAAAAAGCGACGTAATTTTTCGTGCCTACAGTTCAATCTGTAGATGGAAGAAGCAATGATGAAAATAAAAGAAAGATTCAGGAGTGGGATCAAAATTCAAGCTAAAAGGATATCAATGATACGATTCGCTGATGTCATTACTATCCTGAGTGAAAGTGAGGAAGTATTACAGGATCTGCTGAATGGAATGAACATTCTAATGAGTACAGGATATGGACTGAGAGTAAATCGAAGATAGACAAAAGTAATGGCAAGTAGCAGAAATGAGAACAGTGAGAAAGTTAACGTCAGGATTGATGGTCACGTAGTACATGAAGTTGAGGAATTGTACTACCTACACGGCAAAGTAACAAATGAGGGAGGGAGCAAGGAGGACCTCGAAAGCACTTTAGCTCTGGCAAAGAGAAGTCTACAAGTATCAAAAATAGGCCTTGATTTCAAGAAAAGATTTCTCAGATTGTACATTTAGAGCACAGTGTTGTATGGATGTGAAACAAAGACTGTGGGAAAACTGAAACAGAAGAGAATCGAAGAATTTGAGATGTGGTGCTACAGACGAATGCTGAAAATTAGGTGGATTGATGAGGTAAGGAATGAAGAGGTTCTGCGCAGAATCGGAGACGAAAGAATATGTTGAAAGCACTGACAAGAAGAAGGTATAGGATGATAGGTTATCTGTTAAGACATCAGGGAATGACTTCCACGGTACTAGAGGGAGCTAAAGAGGGCAAGAACTGTAGAGAAAGACAGAAATTTGAATTGAGGACGTAGGTTGCAAGGTCTACTCTGGTATGAAGAGGTTGGCACATGAGAGAAATTCGATGCATACCGCATCAAACCAGTCAGAAGACTGATGACTAAAAAAAAAAAAAAGTGCGAGATTGTTCTATTGTTCGTCTTGTACTTGCAGCCTTACAAAGCGATCAGCGATCCGAAGTCACGGCTGATGGAGTCCACAGCATCCACCACTGACATCAGCACAGCAGCCGGCGCTGATAGGTAGTCCGAGGGTCTACCAACACAACTACGGTCCAGGGCAGAAGCTGCCCCAACTCTGGCTTTGAGCGTAGTAAACGATGACTGAAAGGCCCCCTCGCACTGTCTTTGACCAGCCCACCCTGCAGCACCGTTACTGATTTAATCTGCAGCTCACCAGAAGTGGGCCGCTATATTCCATGTCTCGTGAATGAATGGAGCTAGCCAAGCCGTCGCCTATCCAAGTACACAAGATTTGTCCAGGTGCGCCCATGTCGAGGAAGTTAACACCCCTTATCAGTGTATAGTAACATATTTGAAAGTGTTGTGATGTAATAGCAGGTCGTTAAGAACAACAAGAAATGGATGGTTTTTGCGCAAGTTGGATCTGCAGACGGATGGAGTTCGAAGCATTTTTACGTAAATCAACCACGTTATCAACTCTAAAGTATTGTCCTAGAGTCTGGGATCAGTACGTGGAAGGCACTAGTGAGAGAGAACATGAACACATGCACTCCCAAGGCTGCAGCGTTCCACACTTTAAACAGGCTATAATTTAGAGCGCTTCAGTGTCTGAGCTATTAGTCGTGTGGAATGTAACGCTGTTAATATTCCAATGTAAGAAATATGTTTCCTGCGCATGACATACATACTTCTTCCTGGTTTCTCTACGATAAACTATGGTAACGAACCATAAAATGAAAAAACTACTTCCTTAAAATATCGAATCCGTGTGATACGTGCACAATACATCTTTCCAAAGGTGTGTAGCGTCCGCTGTTCACATCTGTCCACAGTTCAGAAATTACACTATGCCCACTTCAGTCCTATATAAAATGATCGTTAGTAACAGAGAATACCTCTTAGAAGGAAACAAATAAATGCATAGCAGCGGCGTCTGACATGTGAAATTAGACGTGATGCCACCACTAACTCTGTAAACAGGACATCTGTCAAGCAAATATATACATGAGGATTGCAGTGCTTCACACCTATCGCTAACTTAGAATCATCTTAGTCATGAAACTGAAGTCTTGATTTTATATCCAAGATGCGACAGGGGATTGGAGTACATTGCATAAATCATAATTCGTTTAGAGGAATGTGTCACGTTCCATCACTCATGAGATAAAGTCCTCTGATGACCGAGAGGTTTACTCTTAATGATCGCAAGAAGACACTGCTCTAAGACCCACACAGAACACACGATTGTATACCAGTCGAACGCAGGCTGTATCTCACAACTGATGCATCCTGACAGAACATCAGGAAAAATTGGTCAAATGACCTGCATCCACTTCTCCCTCCCTCTCTTTCTCTCTCTCTCTCTCTCTCTCTCTCTCTCTCTCTCTCTCTCTCTCTCTCTCTCCCTCTCAAGAATACATCATCAACCTACCACTAAATCATACCTCGTTATAACTCGATTTCAACAGACCACTCCTTCCAATCTCTGTCATCCTTTAAGGCAGATCCAAGTAAGTTTAGAGGCAGATGGTCCTCTGTTTTTTCAGTAAAGCATGAAAGACAGCAGTCAACTCATGTGTACCACTGTTACCTCAATAGGCACACAGTAGTATGCCGCCTCGACCAAAAAAATGACAGTTTCCCTGGTTCCCGACGTTTTCGTGTCAACGTTCTCTCGTATTCCTCTTGCTGTTGCATACTCGTTCCCAAGTACAAGAATTCTTCTGCACCAACCAGAAGACACACAAGTAAATCCTCAATTCCCCCACATTTTAGTGTACTTTCTCTCAGTATTTTCCGCAACTCTATCGATTTTCGTGTGTCACTTTTTTATGTCATTTCAGACTGTTTAAATAATGACTTATGCCCATTCTTTCCAGCACAGGTTGAGTCCTTTTCCAACTAATTCCTAGGAAGTAGTGGCAGTTGGATGATTTAGGTTAGTGGAGGTAGCCCAACTGATCTATTTTCCCCACCATTTTCTTAGGTTAGTGGAGATAGATGTAGTGTGTTGCATTGTCCTGCTTTATTTTGAACTTACGGCCATTATCTGGAGGAGGGGAGTGGGGGAGGGTGTTAGGCTAGTGGAGGTTGCCTAATTGACCTATCTTCCTGCCAAACTTTGAACTTCCCACCATGACATCATGATGACATTGCCATATTTATCATCTTGGATGCGCCATCTTGAATACATTTGGCAACAATGGAGAGTGGGGTGCCGCTGCCCTTGTTTCACTACTGCGTTGTAGTGGGATTTTTTCCGTACGACCATTTCACCAATGTCCCGTGGATATCAGGAATCCGGTAAAACGTCAAATGTCTGACGTCGTTGCGGCCAGAAAAAGATTCTGCAAGAACTGGACCAACGACGGCTGAAGAGAACCATTCAACGTGACAGAAGTGCAACACTTTCGCAGATTGCTGCAGACTGCAATGCTGGACCATCAACAAGTCTGAGCGCGCGAACCATTCAACCAAACCCTTGATGACAACACGACACCTAGTATGGACCCATCAACACCAACACTAGACTGTTGATGACTGGAAACATGTTGCCTATTCGGACGAGTCTCGTTTCAAATTTTATGGAGCAATTGGACGTGTACAGACGTGGAGACTACCTCATGAAGCCATGGACCCTTCATGCCAGCAGGGGACTGTTGAAGATTGTGGAGGCTCTGTAATGGTGTTGAACGTGTGCAGTTGTAGTGATATACGACCACTGCAACGTCTAGATACGACTCTGACAGGTGACACGTACGTAAGCATTCTACTTGACCAACTGCATCAATTCATGTCGATTGTGCATTCTGGGCAATTGGAGCAGGACGATGTGACACACCAGAATTGCTACACAGTGGCTCCAGGTTCACTGTTCTGAGCTTAAACTTCCGCTGGCCATCAAACTCCCCTGACATGAACATTGTGGAGCACATCTGGAAATCTTGCGATGTGCTGTTCAGAAGAGATCTCCACCGTCTGGATCTCTTATGGATTTATGGGCTGCCCTGCAGGATTCATGGTGTCAGTTCCCTCCAGCACTACTTCAGACATTAGTCGAGTCTCTGCCACGTCATTCTGCGGCACTTCTGCGTGCTCGCGGGGGCTCTACACGATATTAAGTTAAGCGCAGTTTGAGACGCGTATGGCACGTGTGACGAGGCACGACACTACAGCGCGACGCGCAAGTTCTGCACGTGTCGCGCGGGTGCGACGCATATCGAGACGCGTACGCATACTTCGCACGCGCCGGTTGGCGACGCTCTACGCTGACAGAAACGAAGTGAGTGAACACTGTAATCTTCCTCAAACGATTTTACAGAAACAATTCAGAAAAAAATATTTCATTTTTACCTTGCTTGTAGCGTTGTATGTCGCTGTATGTCAGCTTCGTCTCGAAGGGCCCATCAATTCGAAAAGTTTGCAATTAAAAATAGGGGTAACTGTGTTTTTGCTCTTGGTGCGTATACACCATATGTTGCTGCGTATGAAATTTAGCTAACTTGTTGAATTTTTCTTTAGACTTGGGAGGAGGTCTACATGCGCCTCCGATCTCGAGAAAATGGATCCTATGTAGCGCGCTCACTCCATATCTCACGAACGAGAGAATGAAATATATGCAACAGCCCTCATATCTCCTAAACCCCTCGAGACATCGAAACGAGATTTTGGCGAATCATAGCACATAAGGAGAAGAGTATTTTGTCATTTCGTAAACACACGGAACTTTTTAAAAACAATTTCCTAGTATGAAAATAAACACGAAATTTCTTCTCTTATGTTAATGCAAAGCGACACTATAAGGTCTTTCGTAAGCTATTGAGCTCCCTGATTGCCAGTTACTTGTTAAATGAGTCACTCTGTTTCAGAATTCTGTCGCAATGGCTGCTGTGTGATGAGTTGTTGAAAATTACACTGAGTTTTGGCAAAGGAAGTACAATTAAACATGAAACTTCCTGGCAGATTAAAACTGTGTGCCCGAACGAGACTCGAAATCGGGACCTTTGCCTTTCGCGGGCAAGTGCTCTACCAACTGAGCTACCGAAGCACGACTCACGACCGGTACTCACAGCTTTACTTCTGCCAGTACCTCGTCTCCTACCTTCCAAACTTTACAGAAGCTCTCTCGCAGGAGAGTTGTTACTAAGAAAAATAAACAATTGATCAGTAGCACAACACAATGGTCAGTGAATTGCCAGAAGCTGAGAATAGTGCACACGGTAGGAGTGTGGAAGCTAGGCATGTGTGCCTTGTGAACGGCAGTTCACGTCGTTCGAAAGACATTGTCAAGAAAGTTGATCTGCCTTTGTCAGGAACACATTTCAACAAATTAAATATATCTAATCACCACACTCTTTCAGGATATTCATGACTTGACTGGACTTAGTTCCTGTCTTTCCCTCTGGAACATAGGGCCGTGACAACATTCCTCCATCTGGTACGATTTCTAGCAAGTCTCTTCACTTCACTCCAGGTTTGCCCATCCTCTGCTGGCCACTGTGGTCGAGCGGCTTTAGGCGATTGAGTCCGGAACCGCGCTAATGCTACAGTCGCAGGCTCGAATCCTGCCTCGGGCATGGATGTGTGTGATGTCCTTAGGTTAGTTAGGTTTAAGTATTTGTAAGTCTAGGGGACTAGTGACCTCAGATGTTAAGTCCCATAGTGCTTAGAGCCATTTGAAGCATTTGACCTCCTCGATCACCAGATTTCAAAAAATGTTCAAATAAGTGTGAAATCTTATGGGACTTAACTGCTAAGGTCATCAGTCCCTAAGCTTACACACTACTTAACCTAAATTATCCTAAAGACAAACACACACACCCATGCCCGATGGAGGACTCGAACCTTCGCCGGGACCAGCCGCACAGTCCATGACTGCAGCGCCTTTGACCGCTCGGCTAATCCCACGCGGCCACATTTCACTGCTTGAGACTTTTTTCTGTGGGGACACACCAAACATCTGGTGTATGTACCGCCTACACCACGTGATGTAGCAGAAGTCCGGGATAGAATGTGGGAAGCGACTGCCACAGTCGACGATGCCGTGCTGGGACTGGTATGGCAAGAATTCGATTACCGCATTTTCGTCTGCCAGGTCACTCACGGTTCGCATAACGAATGTTTGTAAAAAATAAAAAAATAAAAACAACTTTCAGAGTTTCTCTTCAACATGCAAAATGTATGACATCGGCCCAATTTTTAGTTCTTGTGCAATAAATAACTGAAAGTGTTTCCAGGCTTTATGTACACCCTGTATTCCTTACTTCTTTATTCACTACCCTCACGGTGAATCGTCTGTCCCTTCTTACGATGTGAAAACATTGTCGAGGCAGTAGATGTAATCCCAGTGGCTAATGGCTCACCAATGACTGAACTGTGCATTGTTCTTGACAAAAGAATAGACAAAACAAAAGAACTGAACAGATATGTGTATCTGAATAGTATTATGTACTAACGAAAAAGATGGAGCGCTTAAACGGCGAAAAACAAAACACAACTCAGTGATATGGGCAGTACTTCCAGCGCCCACATGCGCCGTGCCGAAGTGGGCACAGGGCAGGACTGCCTTCGAGCTCCCAGCCTCACCCCTCCCGCAGTACTCTCTTGGCGGGCGGCGCGAGAGACTGTGCAGCAACCACAACGTCGCGCCACTTGGCGCAGGTGCGTGTCGCGTCCCAATCTGCGTGGTCCCATTTGAACCTGTGAAGTTACAAAAATGAGGGTTGCGTTGCGACGCGCCACATGCGCTGTACGCGTATCAGTTTGCACCTAGCCTTAGGAAGGTGTACCAGTTTCTTTGGTTCTTCACTGAATTTATATATGAGGGCACCTCCTTACACTAATAGTAACACAGAAATCATCACTTCATGTCTAACGTTAGGGAAGATACAGTTACTGAACTGCGCTCTCATGTTCGCAGCAGTCAATGTCAAAGCTAGGTTCCGATATCTGGAGCAAAGGGCTTTGTTTAGCAGATAATTGTCCCCTTCTTCCATAACATTTGCAAATGGACTATGGGCTAAAGTTACTAAGATGACTTAAGTAATTCTGAATTTGCATGGCAGTAGATGTTTTCCATTAACAGCTGGAAAGGAAGTTTTGAAAGTTCTAGCAGGATACAGCTCTTTACAGAAGAGCGCAATTAGAGGTAAAAGGAAATTTCCTAAATGCTGCTACTGTCCGACGGGCTGAAACGCATGGACTAAAAAAAAATATCGTGAACCTTTTTTGTCTTTGAAAAATTAGCGATTCGGCCTTCAGTCCTTGTGGAGTTGAGAACTCCGCATCTGAGGCAGAGCTAATGTATCCATAGTCTATTCCTGCAGTCGCTTTCACCCGACTTATATTTTGCAGTACGGAAATCTGAGAGAATTCGAATCACGTGGTTTTCTCGTTGGAGCATTTCCGGTTGTAGACGTGTTGCTGTTTAGCAAGAGGCAGAGACCTCAAATAAGGTTAAATAACCAAATACGTAAGTCAACGTTGGTGTTTAGTTAACGAGACATACCCGGGTAGGTTTAATTGAAGCCAATAAAAATTTGTTTCTGGGAAAAATTGAATATAGTGGTTTTTCTTACTTCTTTCCTATTGCCTTTCAACAGCAGTCCAGGTTTCTTGTTGCAGAGATTATCGTCGAAAGCTGTTACGACCATGTTGGAAGATATGTACCGGGTGATCAAAAAGTCGGTATAAATTTAAAAACTTAATAAAACACGGAATAATGTAGATAGAGAGGTAAATATTGACACACATGCTTGGAATGACATGGGGTTTTATTAGAACCAAAAAATACAAAGTTCACTAAATGTCTGACAGATGGTGCTGGACAGCAAAACTTTCAGCGTTACGATCCTATCGCCATAAGAAAGGGATTCGAACGGGTAAAGGTCCGCTGACAAATGCAGCTGTGGCGAGAATAATTTCGAAGTTCGAAGCCACAGGTTGTATAGTCGATAGACCCCGTAGTGGCCGACCTAGCACAAGGCGCAATGCTACTCAGACAGTTCAGGAACACATGGAGACTGTGGCGGGTTCGTCTATGGACGGGGCAGTCAGCGCTCGTGCAGTCGCACGTCGCACCGCCATTGCATACACTACTGTTTGGTTGGCACTTAGGCGTACCCTCCGATGCTATCCGTACAAAATCCATCGGCATCATCAACTGTTACCTGGCGATTTAGTGAAGCGGAGGACATCTGTGGTGTGGGCGTTTCAAAAGATGGCGGAAAATGACGATTGTTTGAGTAACGTGTTGAGGGCCGACGAAGCTCATTTCACGCTCCGAGGGTCTGTCAACGCCCACAACTACAGAATTTGGGCTACCAAAAATCCTAGAATTGTCGTGGAAACTCCATTGCACGACGAGAAGGTCACGGTATGGGTTGGATTTACCACATCGACCGTTATCGGGCCTTTTTTCTTCGAGGAAATGCGTGATTCTGATTTTGTAACTGTTACCGTGACGGGTGAGAGGTACGCCGATATGTTACAGAATCGCATCATCCCCAGCCTGCCTGATAAACACCTGCTGGAATGTACGATGTTTATGCAGGATGGCGCTCCACCCCATATTTCCAGACGCGTGAAAGATCCCTTGAGCGCGTCGTTTGGTGATGATCGTGTCCTCGGCCGCCACTTTCGTCATGCTTGGCCTCCCAGGTCCCCAGACCTCAGTCCGTGCGATTATTGACTTTGGGGTTACCTGAAGTCGCAAGTGTATCGTAATCGACCGACATCTCCAGGGATGCTGAAAGACAACATCCGAAAAAGCCGAGAAGCGATTCTTCTTGGTGTTTAGCTCTCAGGGCACTGGTCTGGGGAAGGGGCCCCCACTCCACACTTCCCCTCCATCCCTCACCATAACTCCGGACATGCTTTAGAGTGCTGTTCACAACGTTATTCCTCGACTGCATCTATTGTTGAGGAATGATGGTGGACATATTGAGTATTTCCTGTAAAGAACATCATCTTTGCTTCGTGTTACTTTGTTAGGCTACTTATTGCTATTCTGATCAGATGAAGCGCCATCTGTCGGACATTTTTTAAACTTTTGTATTTTTTTGGTTCCAATAAAACCCAATGTCATTCCAAGCATGTGTGTCAATTTGTACCTCTCTATCTACATAATTCCGTGATTTATTCAGTTTTCAAATTTATACTGAGTTTTTGATCACCCAGTACTCTGAGTTGACAAAAGTTGTGAGATACTTCCTAATATCGTGTCGGACCTACGTTTTCCCGGCGTAGTGCAGCAGCTCGACGTGGAATGAACTCAACAAGTGGTTGGAAGTCTCCTGATAAATACTGAGTCATGATGCCTCTACAGCTGTCCATAAATGGAAAAGTGTTGTCGATGCAGGATTTTGTGAACGAAACGACTTCTAGATTTGCTACCATAAGTGTTTGGTGGGATTCATATCGGGTGATCTGGATGGCCAGATAATTCGCTCGAAGAGTCCAGAATGTTTATCAATCCATTTGCGAATAGCTATGGCCAGATGACATGGTGCAATATCCTCCATAAAACTTCCATCGATGTTTGGGAACCGGAAGTCCATGAAAAGCTGCAAATGTTCTCCAAGTAGTTGAACACAACCATTTCCAGTCAGTGAGCGGTTCAATTGGACCAGAGGACCCGTTACATTCCATGCAAACACGGCCGAAACAATTATAGAGTCACCACCAACGTGCACAGTTTCTCATTGACAAGTTGAGTCCAGTGCTTCGTGGGGAGGGGGGGGGGGGGGGGAGCAGCGCCCTCTGATTGGTTCTGGTTTGATGCTGCCCCCCTAGAATTTCTTTCTCTGACTGGTTTGATACGGCCCGCCACGAATATATTTTCTGTGCCAAACTCTTCATCTTAGAGTTGCACCTGCGATCTACGTCCGCAATTATCTGCTGGATGCCTTTCAATCTGTCTTCGTCTACAGTTTTTGCCTTCTACGGCTCCTTCTAGTACCATGGAAGTCACTCCCTGATGTCTCAACAGATGTCCTGTCTTCCTGTCCCTTATCATTGTCAGTGTTTTCCACATATTCCTTTCCTCTCCGATTCTGCGCAGAACCTTCTCGTTTCTTACCTTAAAGTCTGCTTAATTTTCAACATTCGTCTGTAGCACCACATCTCAATTGCTTCGATTTTCTTCTGTTCCGGTTTTCCCACAGTGCTCCAAACGTATGTTCTCAGGAATTTCTTCCTCAAATTAAGGCCTATGTTTGGTACTAGTAGACTTCTCTCGGTCAGAAATGTCCTTTTTTCCAGTGCTAATCTGCTTTTGATGTCCTCCTAGCTCCTTTCATCATTGGTTATTCTGCTGCCTAGATAACAAAATTCCTTAACTTCATCGCCTTCGTTACCATCAACACTGATGTTATGTTTCTCGATGTTCTCATTTTTTATACTTCTCATTTCTTTCGTCTTTCTTCGATTTACTCTCAATCCATATTCTACACTCATTAGACTGTCCCTTCCATCCAACAAACCGTGTAATTCTTCTTCGCTTTTATTCAGGATAGCAATGTCATCAACGAATGGTATCATTGACATCCTTTCACCTTAAATTTTAATTCTACTCCAGAATATTTCTTCTATGCCCATCGTTGCTTCTTTGCCGTACAGATTAAACAGTAGGGGCGAAAGACTACGTCCCTACCTTACACCCTTTTTAATCTGAGCATTTCGTTGTTGGTCGTCCACTCTTATTATTCCCTCTTGGCTCTTCTACATATTGTATATTATCCGTCTTTCCCTACAGCATACCCTTATTTTTCTAACATCTTCCACCATTTTACATTGTCGAACGTTTTTTATCAACAAATCCTATGAATGTGTCTTGAATTTTCTTTAGTTTTGCTTCCATTATCCACAGCAACGTCAGGATTGCTTCTCTGGTGCCTTTTCCTTTCCTAAAGCCAAACTGATAGTCTTCTATCCTCAATTTTATTTTCCGTTCCCCTATATATTATTCTTGTCAGCAAGTT
Organism: Schistocerca gregaria; assembly: GCF_023897955.1. NCBI lineage: Eukaryota > Metazoa > Arthropoda > Insecta > Orthoptera > Acrididae > Schistocerca > Schistocerca gregaria. The sequence continues at coordinate 600,770,024 of NC_064920.1, read as the reverse complement.
GGATACATGAGCTGTTAAGCTGATTGTGCGGTAATCCTCGCACTTGTCAGCTCTTGCAGTATTCGTAATTGTGTTGTTGTTTTTCCCAAAGTCAGACGGTATATTGCCAGACTCACCCATTCTACACACCAACGTGACTAGTCTTTTTTGCCACTTCCCCCAATGATTTTAGATACTGCGATGGAAAGTTATCTATCCCTTCTGCCTTATTTGGTCTTAAGTCCTCCAAAGTTCTCTTAAATACTCTTCTATCACATTACATAGATGTTCCCTCTCATAGAGACCTTCAATGTACCCTTTTCATCTATCCCCTCTCTCCTGTGCATTTACAGTGGAATTCTCATTGCACTCTTAATGTTACCATTCTTGCGTTAATTTCGATTTCTTCACATTTTTCATGGAGCCTTTTCGTCTTGTCTTCCCTGCAATTCTTTTTTAGTTCATTCCTCGACGACTTGTATTTCTGTATTCCTGAATTTCTCTCGACGTTTTTGTATTTCCTTCTTGCATCGATCAGCTGAACTATTTCTTCTGTTAACCATGGTTTCTTTACAGTTACCTTCTTTGGTGTTTTTCTGTCCAGCTACTGTGATTGCCGTTTATAGAGATCTTCATTCCTCGTCAACTGTGCTGCCTACTTGACTATTCTTTATAGCTGTACCCATAGCCTTAGAGAACTTCAAGTGTATCTCATCATTCCTTACTACTTCCGCATCCCATTTCTCTGCGTATTGATTCTTCCTGGCTAATCTATTAAACTTCGGCCTACTCTTCATCACTGCTACCTTTTAATCTGAGTCTATATGTGCTCCTGCGTACGCCTTACAATCCAGAATCTGATTTCGAAATCTCTGTCTGAGTATTATGTAATCTAACTGAAATTTTCCCGTATAACCTGGCCTTCTTCAAGTATACCTCCTTCTCTTGTGATTCTTGAACAGAGTATTCGCTATTACTTGCTGAAATTTATTACAAAACTGAATTAGTCTTCCTGCTCTCTCATTCCTTGTCCCAAGCCCATATTCTCCTGCAACCTTTTCTTGTACTCCTCCCGCAGTAACTGCATTCCAGTTACCCATGAGTATTAGTTTTCCATCTCCCTTTGCGTATTGTATTACCCTTTCAATATTCTCATATAATTTCTCTATCTCTTCATCTTCAGCTTGCGAATAGGCATATATACCTGAAGTATCGTTGTCGGTGTTGATTTGCTGTCGATTCTGATAAGAATAACCCTATCACTGAACTGTTCGCAGCATCACATTCTCTGCCCTACCTTCCTACTAATAACGAATCCTATAGTCATCTGACTAGGAATCCTTTTGTCTATTTCACTTCACTGACCCCCTAATATTCCTATATTGAGCCTTTTCATTTTCATTTTCTGATTTTCTAGCTTCGCTACCCCATTCAAGCTTCTGAATTCCACACCCCGACTCGTAGAACGTTATACTTTCGTCGATTATTCAGTCTTTTTCTCATGGTCACCTCCCCCTTGGCATTCCCCTCACGGAGATCCGAAGGGGGGACTACTCCAGAATCTTTTACAATCGCTCAATCTACACCGCAAACAAGCTTAAGACAACACAGACTAACACACATATCACTGAAGGGTCTACTGAGAATGTATTCTGTGGTGAAAATTACACGCTTTCGGGGAGTGTATGCAACAGAAAGATTAAATATTCTTGAACATATCAGAAGAACTGCAGACAAAGCAGAAAAAATACCACAAAAACCGGCAACGATAAACTCAGAGGTACAGAGACTATCTCTAGCAGTCATACGGACATTCCACTATGCTCGCTCGAAACAGTTCTTTGCTTTGCAACCAGTACATGGGTGCACCGATTAACTCTCGCTACAAACAGAACAGCTGCTGTCTCTTGCTAAGACTGTCAGACCGTTCGGCACCACATCAGTAGGGGGTGGGTGCTTGAAATATAATCCGTAGTTTTTTTACTAGATACCGGGTCGTACTGGTTAAAGATGAGTAGTGATAACCAATGTACATATTAGCAACAAGCAGCAACTTAAATTCTGGCGAACAGAGGACTGCAACGTGAATGGGAGGTCAATGATAAGTGATGAAGAATGTAATATTTTCCCTCTTTATAAGACACCATTTGGCACTGAATAACAAATATACGAAGCCGTTACGAATGTTGCTCAACGGACGCGTCTAACGAAATTAGCAGGCTACGTAACTAAAACCAGTTACAAAGAAAGCCTACGTACTACGTCAAACTGAGGCCATGTCTATATGCAGCAAAACGAGTGAATACACTGGGTGGAAGAAGAAGAAAGAGAAGAAGGCCGCTAAGTATTGACTGATTATGAATTTCAGACACTTTGGCAACATATATATTGCACGTAGATGCATTAAGCTAAATAATCTTTGCTAACTGTAACCCATTAGTAACTTTAAAATAGTACTTACGTGTTAAAGGTTTTATTTTAAACAGTATCGGTGTTTCGGCGCGTAATGCAGAATAAATCTGTGCCTAACCTTAGTTCTACGTACATTATACTTGTTGAATTACCACTAAAACATTAATTATGTATGGCGTGTAAATCAACTGCCTGATAGCAATCATCAAACATCTATCATGTATTCTATCTTTCCCTTCTAAATTATCGAACAATTTATTTATATTTCCATTTCACGAAACTGTTATTTTATTTTAAATACGCTAAAAGTTGCTTCAAAAAAGAGTAAAGGAAATAGTCCTCCTCCACGTGGGGGACATGGGCACCGATGCGTGTCGACCGGCAGGTTAGTGGTACCGCCTCTAAACTCGGCGGAGGCCAAAAGCGACCCAAGTGAGGAATTATGCGGTGGATCTTAGCCTGTCTACTTCATCTTTCGGCAGACATTGATAGGAGAACATCCCAATTCAAAGTCACCATTCCCACACTCCCACACACTTGTTATCTCGGCATAGGCCAAACTTATTGAACTCACAGATGCACTGTAACAAAGCATTGGACAAGTACCGCTAAAGGAGTGAACAAGCAAGTCCAAACACCTGGGTAAGTTCATAACCACAACGTGGCGATATCCACGATCGATAGCTGAAGGCATACTGAAACGACAAGAAGTGGCTGTCGAAGACAAAGGCGTTGGAGACATTGGCGGCTGTCTGCTGGTAGTTGTTCATCGACCAGAGGCGTGGTGCCGCTCGCGGCTACTCGCCCCTGGCATTGCACAGTGCGTACAGCACCGCTCTGAGAGCGACTATCGACATTCCACTGTCACAATGGATGTAGTAGACACGATGGACACAGAGACCCAATTATCTATTTTGCCCCTCCTCTGTGGCTGCTTCGTACTTCTCCACACGGCATTTACTGGGAACTGACCACGAAAGACTTATGCGCAGACGGGCAACACCGTCCAGAACCGGTTAGTCTGAGATAGTAAGAACAGCACTCTATAAACGGAAAGTAAGTCTATTTCCTACTATACACGAAACTTAAGTATGAAAGTAACCATCACATGGTGAGTCACTGCTAAGTAAAACAGATCAATGGAACTTGGGTCACACGTGGAAAGAACTACTACAGTTTTGTGCAGAAGGAAACTGAAACAATTATGCAATGACTCGAACAGAAATGACAGTCTTTTTCGAAGATAACAATTACTTCGTAATCATCGTATTTTATGAATGTCTCATTGACATCACAATAGGAGAAACATGTTTCTCAATGGTGTATGATCACCACGGAAGGCAAATCATGTTTTGCTACGTGGTCTCCAGCTGGCCACAAGGTCGGTAAGGAGTTTTTGTGGCAGGGCGTTCCTTTTCTTCACCAGCGCAGATGACAATTGCTGGATGGTCATTGGTGCATTTGGGCGTATTGCAGCGCGTCTTCACAACGCGCCGACCGCGGTGACCAAGCGGTTCTAGGCGTTTCAGTCCGGAACCGCGCGACTGCTACGGTCGCAGGTTCAAACCTGCCTCGGGCATGGATGTGTGTGATGTCCTTAGGTTAGTTAGATTTATGTAGTTCTAAGACCTAGGGGACTGATGACCTCAGATGTTAAGTCCTATAGTGCTCAGAGCCATTTTTGAACCATCTCAACGCATCCTGCATATGCTCGATGGGATTTAAGTCGGTGGAATGGGCAGACCAGTTCCAAATGTAGTCGCGCCTTGTCATGCATAAAAGTGAAGTTAGGCCGAAGGTACCCCTGAAAAGACGCATTTGAGGAACGAATACAGTGCCACAATAACGATGTCCGGTGAGTGTGTCGTTTTCAAAAATCTGGAGGTCATTACATCCATGCATCATTATCCCTGTCTACCCCATAACACCCGTACCACCAAAAAAATTATGTTCCACAATGGCACTGGATGCATTACGCATTAACACCTCTTACTGTACGAAGGTGAATTCAGAAGCACTATTCAGACTAATTCTGCTCTTATCTGAAGATGCCACTCCTCGTCAGTGCTGTTCATACACTCGTGACAGCTGCGCGGGATTAGCCGATCGGTCTAAGACGCTGCAGTCATGGACTGTGCGGCTGGTCCCGGCGGAGGTTCGAGTCCTCCCTGTGTGAGTTTGTCCTTAGGGTAATTTAGGTTAAGTAGTGTGTAAACTTAGCGACTGATGACCTTAGCAGTCAAGTCCCATAAGATTTCACACACATTAAAACATTACTCGTGACACCATCGCAAACGGTATCGCCGATATGCTCTTTTCAACGGAACCTGCCGCAGAGAGATCATTGCAAGGAAGCCTCCCTGCCCCTGTGGAGCGTTAGATTAGGTACCTTGCAGTCCTGTCAAATGTAGTAGCAATAACTGCATCTGCTGTTTGACGTGGGTCTTTGCTTGCCTGTTGCACAATGTAGCGGTCAACTGCTGCTGTAGACGATGGTGGTCAACCATCTCCTCTCCGGGCAGCAGTGACTGTGGTTCGAACTCTCCCCATGCATGTGAAACAGTATTGTGAGCATACCAAACTCCAGGGCTCCACTTACCACATTTCGCCCTTCTTCTATTTTCCCGATACGCACACTGTCTCTTCCTGTTTCTTCAACTGTTTCCTGCTGCGGCGCCAGTGCCAGTTGGAACGATAGTCACTTTGACCTTACGTCATGTGACGATAAGTTTTTGTGCACGATCTGTAGATCTCTGGCAACATGCTCACGGACTGTTATTCTTTGCCCCAGAATTATTAATATATTATGTGACTTTATCCATCTAGTAAGTTTTTCAGAGCAGTTTATGCCGATGTGACAGTCATGGGATAGCCGTGTACGTATATACAGATGATGGTAGAATCGAGCATACAAGGTATAGAAGAACAGTGCATAGGCGAAGATTTCATTAGTACTGAGGTGTTTCAAGCGAAAAGGCCGCACGACAGGAATTAACAGATCGTGAATATGGAATGGTGGTTGGAGCTAGACGTGCGGGACATTCCATTTCGGAAATCGTTAGGGAAATCAATAATAAGAGACATACAGTGTCAAGAGTGTGCCAACTCTGCCAGATTTCTGGCATTACCTCTCACCATGGTCAACGCAGTGGCCGACTTCCTTCACTTTATCACCGACAGCTGTGGCGTTTATGTACAGTTGTCAGTGCTAACAGAAAAGCAAACTTCAATGAGGGACGTACGACGAACGTATCCGTTAAGACACTGCGGCGTAGTTTAGTGTTAACGAGCTATGTCAGCAGACGACCGACGTGAGTGTCTTTGCTAACAGCGTGCAGCGCCCCTCCTGGGATCGTGGTTATATCTGTTGGACCCTAGACAACTATGGCCTAGATAGATCAGTCTAGATTTCAATTCGTAAGTCCTGATTGTAGAATTCGAGTGTGGTGCAGACCCCACGAAGCCACTGACCCAATTGGTCAAAAAGGCACTATGTAAGCTGTTGATGGCTCCATAACGATGTAGGCTGTGTTTACATGGAATGGACTGGGCCCTCTACTCCAAGTGAACTAATCATTGGACTTTTGCAGCCATTCATGGACTTCAAGTTCCCAAAAAGAGATGGAACTCTTGTGGATGACAATGCACCATCTCACCAGGCCACAATTGTTCGCGATTGGTTTGAAGAACATTCTGGACATGTTGATGTAATGATTTGGCCACCAGCTACGCGCGACGTGAATCCCATCGAACATTTACTAGACGTAATCGAGAGATCAGTTCGTGCAGAGAACCCTGCAACAATTTCGGAATTATGGAAGGCTATAGAGGCAGCATGGCTCAATATTTCTGCGAGGGACTTAAGCGAAATGTTGAGTTCATGCCACGTCGAATTGCAGCACTACGCCGAGCAAAAGGAGGTCCGACACGGTATTAAGAGACGTCCCATGATTTTTGTCGCCTCAGTGTATATTTATATATGATAAAATCATTTGGCTGAAGGAGCGAAAGAGGATGGAGGAGTGATGGAGTGATCAACATAGAAAAAAACTGATTAAGCTCTTGAAGTGCACGACCTTGTCAGTGAAATCAAAAACGTTTCCCGTCGGAGAGTAATTTAAGTGTGCACTCTCGAGGCGGCGCTCCTGTGAAGTGGACGAATGCTGGGAAAGAAGTCCGTCTCGACGCAGCGAGCGGTGCCGCCCGGCCTCATGCATTTTAATGAGCGGTCGCTGTGGCGGGTGACCGCTCGGCAGCTTTCGGCTGCTCGTCGTGTAGACCGCGGCGCTTCTTCTGGAGGATGGCGCCCTAACAACGCAGCATTAGCTCGTTAAAGGCGACGCCGACCGACGCCGACGCCGAACACACAGCGACTGGAGAAGGCGGCGCCGGCGCCAGCGCTGGCAGAAACTGGGACGTCCAATCAGGCGAGCGGCGCTGATGAGCGCCGCAGCCACTGTAACGAGAGAGCGCCTCGTTACGGGACGAGCAGCCGGCGTTCGCCCGCGTCTGAAATTGCTCGCTGCTCGAGGATGCGGCGCGGCGCTGAGCGAGGCCGGTGTAGGGCGCTCAACAGGCGGAGCGGGGCCGGGCGACCGAGTTATGTGCGGCCCGGGCAGGAGCGGCGCCCTTCATCTCCAGTCCAGGGCGGAAAGAATGCGTCGCGGCGGCAAACAAGTCTCGCCAAACCGTCAGCACGGCACTGTGAGTCGGAGATTGACACCTGACACTTGCTGGTAATACGAGCACACGAATATACACTACTGGCCATCAAAATTGCTACACAACGAAGATGAGGTGCTGCAGACGCGAAATTTAACCGACAGGAAGAACATGCTGTGATATGCAAAAGATTAGCTTTTCAGAGCATTGACACAAAGTTGCCGCCGGTGGCGACATCTACAACGTGCTGACATGACGAACGTTTTCAACCGATTTCTCATACACAAACAGCAGTTGACCGGCGTTGCCTGGTGAAAAGTTGTTGTGATGCCTCGTGTAAGATGGAGAAATGCGTACCATCACGTTTCTGACTTTGATAAAGGTCTGATTGTAGCCTATCGCGATTGCGGTTTACCGTATCGCGACATGGCCGCTCGCGCTGGTCGAGATCCAATGACTTTTAGCAGAATATGGAATTGGTCGGTTCAGGCCGGTAATACCGAACGCCGTGCTGGATCACAGCGGCCTCGTATCACTAGCAGTCGAGATGACAGGCATCTTATCCGCATGGAAGTAACGGATCGTACAGCCACGTCTCGATCCCTGAGTCAACAGATGGGGACGTTTGCAAGACAACAACCATCTGCACGAACAGTTCGACGACGTTTGGAGCAGCATGGACTATCAGCTTGGAGACCATGGCTGCGGTTACTCTTAACAGACAGGAGCGCCTGCGATAGTGTACTCTACGACGAACCTGGGTGCACGAATGACAAAACGTCCTTTTTTCGGATGAATCCAGGTTCTGTTTACAGCATCATGATGGTCGCATTCGTGTTTGGCGACATCGCGGTGAACGCACATTGGAAGCGTGAATTCGTCATCGTCATACTGTCGTATCACCCGGCGTGATGGTATGGGGTGTCTTTGCTTACACGTCTCGGTCACCTCTTGTTCGCATTCACGGCACTTTGAACAGCGGACGTTACAGTTCAGATGTTTTGCGACCCGTGGCTCTACCCTTCATTCGGTCCCTGCTAAACCCTACATTTCAGCAGGATAATGCACGACCGCATGTTGCAGATCCTGTACGGGCCTTTCTGGATACAGAAAATGTTCGACTGCTTCCCTGGCCAGCACATTCTCCAGATCTCTCACCAACTGAAAACGTCTGATCGATGGTGGTCGAGCAACTGGCTCGTCACAGTACGCCAGTCACTAGTCTTGATGAACTGTGGTATCGTGTTGAAGCTGCATGGGCAGCTGTACCTCTACACGCCATCCAAGCTCTGTTTGACTCAATGCCCAGGCGTATCAGGGCCGTTATTACGTCCAGAGGTGGTTGTTCTGGGTACTGATTTCTCAGTATGTATGCACCCAAATTGCGTGAAAATGTAATCACATGTCAATTCTAATATAATATATATGTCCAATGAATACCCGTTAATCATCTGCATTTCTTCTTGGTGTAGCAATTTTAATGGCCAGTAGTGTACAGTCAAATATATGAACAGAGTAGGTCTATCCGTACCTCCTGTTTCGAAGATGAAAGTGAACCTTTAGGGTTCATGAGCCTGCGGTCGATAGAATTCTTCGCTCTTTTGCATTTTAATGCACGTTGTAACCGAGCAGCTAGTGCTACCGTATAGCGCTACAGTGACGGCTTGCCCCGCCTGTCCAATTTAAGAGCGCTGCGTGAGCCCTCTCGGCTCTCCGTGTGCATTCCTCCTGGCGACAAATATGACTAGCCACGGAATTGAGAACGATGTCTTTTGTTTAAAACATCCTCGGACTTCTTGCCGTCTGAGGCGACACAGCATCCTAAACAAACACGAAATGTTGTTTGGTGAAAGAAAAGTTTTGTCCCAGGTGCCTACATACTGGTATTCTGCAATTAAAGAGGCTGCAGAAAAAAGAATGTGCAGCAGATACGATCTTGGCGGTGCACGAAAGCGAGCTCGCGATATAGAGAAGAGGCACAGATATTCGTCGCAATGTTGGCGCTAAGACAGCGGTGGCACCACCAGCGTACACCAACTGCATCAGCAATGCTTAATAACCGACCAATATCAATCCATCTATTGGGTAAGTAAGGCCACCACAGCAGCATTTTTGACAGTCAGTTGCTCCTGACGAAGGAGGTAGTCGTCGGAAGATAGAATTGTTGCGGCACAAACTACGAGAATGTTTCTCTGAATTTTTTGGTGTTGGGATTAATTACTCCAGGCGTCTATTCTGTGGTATTTAACCTGAAGTTAGGCTCTTTCGTGACTACAGTTTTCAATGTTGGATATTTATAGTCTTAGTAGTTCACTTGTTTAACACTATCAGCTTTTATACATTTAGAAACATTTATTCATAATTCTGAAAGGCTTTCTTGTATTTAGGGATAAGCTCTATCAAGCATGACCTACCTGTTAATCTATAATCGTTTTCATATTTCGTTGTACATTTTTTGTCTATTTCTTTTTTTTCTTTTGTCTGTTTAATACCCTGGATTAATTGTTAAGTCACGTTACCCTACCAGGCGGTGTGCACGTCAAGATTTTCGGTAACAGTTGGTTGGGTTGTTTTGGGGAAAGAGACCAAACAGCGAGGTCATCGGTCTCATCGGATTAGGGAAGGATGGGGAAGGAAGTCGGCCTTGCCCTTTGAAAGGAACCATCCCGCGATTTGAAATGGCTGAGACATTATGGTACGCGCAGTTACTGTTGCAGTATCTGGACAGGAGTCGGCAGCTCTGAATGCATGAGCGATTTACAACGAAAACTTTTGCTTCTAGGAGGGGCGATCAAAAAGTTTCCATTCGAAGGTTGTACAGTCCAGAATCTATATGCCAATCAGAAAAATTCGCCGTGAGTATTGAGGTAATGATCACACCGGCACACCAAGCTGAGGACACCCGTTTGATAAAACACCGAGCCCTGCTGCGTGAAGAAATCTTTAACTGCCTGCTACACATCCTCGTTCGAGAGGAATTGTTGATCTTTCAAAGCCTGTTTTTAAGGGACCAAAGGAGTGATAATCGCACGAGGAGAGATGAGGACCATAAGCAGGTACTCGAGTGTCTCCCACGTGAGTTGGCGTAACTTCAGCATTACGACATTTGCGATATGGGGACGTGCGTTGTCACGAAGCAGCAGCATCTCTTGCCGCGCGTCGTTCCTCAACGGTGGTTTCCGACAGGCATGCTGCCCCATCCACATACTTCATTCTCTCGTGGATGGTTGCCTGTGTTTGTCCTTCGGCAGCCAGGAATGGAAAAACACGCACCCTGTTACTGTTCAGTAATAACGTCACCATGGCTAACGTTTTCACATTTACAACACTGTAAGGTGCCAGGACATGGGCACTTACACGTTAGCTTACCAACATTAGTATTAATAATAAAGGGAGTGGCAAGTGCATCAGATCATGACTCTATTAAATTATGATAAATATGAGGCACTCTCGAGCAGTATTCCCTGCATGTCTGCATGATTAAGCCAGTAACTTAAAACGTTGGTGAAAAGTATGGGAAGTTGAGAATTGTGGTGTATGAGTCTGCAGCTGGCCGGACCGCCGTGGGCGGCAGGTATCGGTCACCGGAAACGCGGGACAATACGGAGCTTTTGGGGGTAGCCCGACGTCCGGAGGCACCTGTGCTGGGCAACATGTGGCGAAGACAGGAATTCCGTTTGCCTAGGGGCGTTATGACCTACTCGATCATTGGGTAGATCTCAGAAATACCGTCGGCTGGACTTCGGCGGTGATAGTGTGTTCGACATTGACCCAAACTGAGTATTCTTAAGCCGCGTTTTCGCCCTCATCTCGTGGTCTAGCGGTAGCGTTCTCGCTTCCCACGCCCGGGTTCCCGGGTTCGATTCCCGGCGGGGTCAGGGATTTTCTCTGCCTCGTGATGGCTGGGTGTTGTGTGATGTCCTTAGGTTAGTTAGGTTTAAGTACTTCTAAGTGCTCAGAGCCATTTGAACCATTTGAATCGCCGCGTTTTCCTAGGCGTGGGAGACGTGAGAATTGTTGAGGAGCACTGTATCGCAGCACTGCAATAACGCGTGTTCCGTGCAGAGTTCTGCGGTTAGAGCTCTTCGTGTGCTCAGAAGCGAGATTTTCACCAGTGCTTAACCACTTCCAACAACTTACCTAATATTATTGATCTGGTAGTTATACTTGATAAGTTCAGAATATTTATCAACGCTACTGCCTGTAATAGGGGCGCGTAATTGCATATTGTTAATGTGCCATTGTCAGGAGTGTGTGGGTGGACAAAGAGATTCACATTTTTTGTTGTTGTAAATTTTGTCAGTTGTGGGCAATATCAAATTAAAATGGTAATATTACAATTCAGTTATCGACTTCATTGTAGCTTACATATACCCTGTCCCAGTAAGCTTTACATGTAGTCTTGTCACTGCACAGCATGCCCAGACGGAAAAGAAAGAAGGTTTGCAATCTTCTTTGTCAGCGACGGACAAATAAGCTTACAACATGCTACACTAATGACAGGAATGCTAGCTTAATCCCTTGCCTGCACGTCGGTGCTTATTTACTTGCAAAGGAGTCGCGGTACGTTGCGTATACGCTGCAGCGACGCCCTCAAACGGAAAATTTTTGATCCTCCCTTGTATTATGAATTGGTGATTTATAGATCACATGAGCTCATTTGTACGTATTTCTGCCTACTGTACTTGTGTTTACTGAACTGTTTAGAACTTATATGTAAATTGAAGATGGAGAGGGGGACAAAGGAAACCATAGGGGATCATTGCTGTCAGCTGCATTGGGACATTGCGCAGAATCAGCAGCGACGAGGGTAAATGTGTACCGGATGGGGATTCGAACCCAGGATCTCCCGCTAACTAGGTAGGGGCGTTAACCACTGCCCTGTCCTGTACAAAACACTGTGTGGCTGATCCCGGCGGAGATTCGAGTCCTTCCTCGGGCATGGGTGTATGTGTTTGTTCTTAGGATAATTTAGGTTAAGTAGTGTGTAAGCTTAGGGACTGATGACCTTAGCAGTTAAGTCCCATAAGATTTCACACACATTTGAACATTTTTACACAACATTTTCGCATCTGCACGGACTATCTCGGTACGCGTCATTGTCGATCTACAGTCTCATAGAGTACTACCTATCCGCAGTCCCTGCACAGTTCCTCCATTCGCTCTCTGAGATTCCCATAGGAAGCTGGACGTATTTGCGCATCATTACAGAAGTAGATGCGTCCAGTGCGTGGTGTCTGTTCTTTCGAACATGTCCGAAAGAACAGACATCATGCCTTCATATAAGTGTTTAGAAGTGTCAGTAGTGCTCGGTAAAATTATTGGTCAATAAGAACGTGCCACACGTCGCGCTGAGGGTCAAGGGACCCGGCGGTAGCCGTGCAAGACGCCGCCAAGAACCGGCCAAGCGCGCTGTGCAGGCCAGGCCGCTAGGGCCCACAGCCTGTCCGGCAGTGGTCATCCCTCACGGACGTCGCGGGTAACGGCGAAGAAAGGCCGCGCCGCTGCGTTAAATATGACGGCCATTAGGGGGCGCGTGCGGCTGATGCGCGTGTCCGGCACAGGCCGGCGAGAGCGATGTGACGATCCGTCAGGCGGCCGCGCGCCCAGAGGCTCGCAGCAGTGTAGCGCCACCTGCGGGAACACTCCGCGGCGGGCTACTGGGGTGGCACCGCTCCGAGGCTGCGCTGCAATAATAAACAGGAATCCGTAAATAAGAAATAGTTGTTTTACAGATCATATTGCTATTATTTTGGTACTCTGATTAGGCAAAACATTACCATCATTCGACACCAGAAGACTGATTGCCGCCTGGTATAGTTGCTCCAACATGACGCGGTGACGATAGTACACAGGTCAAGAAAAGTTTTGCAACGGCCCGGTTCCCAAAACTCCTAAATGTAGACGTTGACTGTGGATATTGCATGACAGACACATTCACTTTGACTTATCAGAGATCTTACTAAACCCGCCCAAAGATGCAGACAAACATGCATGACCAGCACCTGTTACACGGAGGGGGTCCCACAGCTGATCAGTTCCAGTCATTCCACCAGGAAGGAGGTACATGGCTCGTGTTGTCTGTAGTTCAACCATGTCTACACGGTCAATACCGCGGTTCGATCGCGTCCGCATTGTTCCTTTTTGCCAGGAAGGGCTCTCAACAAGGCTAGTGTCCAGGCGATGTTGTTCGGAAATGGGGGAGTACAGAGACAGGAACTGCTGATGATATGCCTCGCTCAGGCAGCCCAAGGGCTACTACTGCAGTGGATGACCGCTAGCTATGAATTATGGCTCGGAGGAACCCTGACAGCAACGCCACCATGTTGAATAATGATTTTTGTGGAGCCACAGTACGTCGTGTTACGACTCCAGCTGTCTGCAATAGGCCGCATGATGCGCAACTTCACTCCCGAGGTCCATAGGGAGGTCCATCTCTGCAACCGCGACATCATGCAGTGCGGTACAGATGGGCCCAACAACATGCTCAATGGGCCGCTCAGGATTGGCATCACGCCGGCCGATATGGCCGAGCGGTTTTGGGCGCTTCAGCCTGGTACCGCGCGACCGCAACGATCGCAGGTTTGAATCCTGCCTCGGGCATGGATGTGTGTGATGTCGTTAGGTTGGTTTGGGGTAAGTAGTTCTAAGTTCTAGGGGACTGTTGACCTCAGATGTTAAGTCCCATGGTGCTCACATCCATTTGAACCTTTTTATTTTATTTATTTATTTTTTTTTTAGATTGGCATCGCGTTCTCTACATCGATGAGTGTCGCATATGCCTTCAACCAGACTATCGTCGGAGACCTATTTGGAGGCAACCCAGTCAGGCTGAACGCCTTAGACACACTGCAGCAAGGTGAGGGTTCCCTGCCGTTTTGGAGGTGGCATTATGTGGGGCCGACATACGCCGCTGGTGGCCATGGAACGTAACGGCTGTACGATACGTAAATGTCATCCTCCGACCTATAGTGCAACCATATCGCTGCACATTGGCGAGGCATTTGTTTTCATAGACGACAATCAGTCCCCCCACCCCACCCCCCACCCCACCCCACCAATTGTGCACATCTTGTCTTACTACAGGATAACGACATCGCTCGACTAGAGTGGCAGCTTGTTCTCCAGACGTGAACCCTATCGAACATGCCTGGGGTGGATTGAAAAGGTCTGTTTAAGTATGACATTACCCACCAACCACTCTGAAGGATCTAGGTCGATTCGCTGTTGAGGTGTGCGACAATCTGAAGCGACTGTGCCTTGATGAACTTGTGGGTAGTATGTGACGACGAAAACAGGCACGCGTCAATCCAAGGTACCGGTATGTACAGCAATCTGGACCACCACCTCTGATGGTATCGTTGTATGGTGCTACAACATGCAATGTGTGGTTTTCACGTGCAATAAAAAGGGCGGAAATGTTGTTTATGTTGGTCTCTATTCCAATTTTTCGTACAGGTTCTGGAACTCTCGGTACCGAAGTGAGGAAAAACTTTTTTGATACGTTTATAAGTGCAGAAGTGCGATATGAGCCACAAACAGAAAACTCCACTATCGTAAGTGACTTTGAAAAAGGGTAGATTGTTACAACTCGGTTCCTGAGAATGAGCGTCTCGGAAATGGCAAACTTCGTCGCGTGCCTCAGTGGAAGATGGCAGCTGTGACGTATTAAACTGATAGTTCAGTAATTTTCACATCTGTCACCACCTGCTTTCTTTGGGATTGGAATTATTATATTCTTCTTGAAGTCTGAAGGTATTTCGCCTGTCTCATACATCTTGCTCACCAGCTGGTAGAGTTTTGTCATGACTGGCTCTCCCAAGGCCGTCAGTAGTTCTAATGGAATGTTGTCTACTCCGGGGGCCTTGTTTCGACTCAGGTCTTTTAGTGCTCTGTGTACTGTTCACACAGTATCTTATCTCCCATTTCGTCTTCATCTACATCCTCTTCCATTTCCATAATATTGTCCTCTAGTACATCGCTCTTATATAACCCTTCTATACACTCCTTCCACCTTTCTGCCTTCCCTTCTTTGCTTAGAACTGGGTTGCCATCTGAGCTCTTGATATTCATACAAGTGGTTCTCTTCTCTCGAAAGGTCTCTTTAATTTTCCTGTAGGCAGTATGTATCTTACCCCTAGTGAGATAAGCTTCTACATCCTTACATTTGTCCTCTAGCCATCCCTGCTTAGCCATTTTGCACTTCCTGTCGATCTCATTTTTGAGACGTTTGTATTCCTTTTTGCTTGCTTTATTTGCTGCATTTTTATATTTTCTCCTTTCATCAATTAAATTCAATATTTCTTCTGTTACGCAAGGATTTCTAGTAGCCCTCGTCTTTTTACCTACTTTATCCTCTGCTGTCTTCACTACTTCATCCCTCAGAGCTACCCATTCTTCTTCTAATGTGTTTCTTTCCCCCATTCCTGTCAATTGTTCCCTTATGCTCTCCTTGAAACTCTGTACAACCTCTGGTTCTTTCAGCTTCTCCAGATCCCATGTCTTTAAATTCCCACCTTTTTGCAGTTTCTTCAGTTTTAATCTACAGGTCATAACCAATAGATTGTGGTCAAAGTGCACATCTGCCCCTGGAAATGTCCTACATTTTAAAACCTGATTCCTAAATCGCTGTCTTACCATTATATATTCTATCTGATACCTTTTAGTATCTCCAGGATTCTTCCATGTATACAACAGAAGAATCGTAATGAACGTAATTCATTAGCAGCAGAGGCGGCCTGTATATTCTCTTCCGGTCTAGTACGATCATTGTTCGTCGGCAGGAGCCACCAGTCCAAATAAACAAAAAAAGGTAAGAGAGCTGCGTGAACTGTCCTGATTTCATCAGTGAAATCTATCACCAGAAAAGTGCTCAAGAATCTCAAATTTGAAACGATACAATTAAGGCATCACAAGTCAAGGGGTCTATACTTACAAAATCCCGAGAGTCTATTTCTTAACACAATTCAAGAAACACATTGCATGCTTTCAAGCAATGACATCAGGGCTTACAAAGATAAACAGAATTCTTCTTCCCTCGTGTCATCTCTGAATGGGAAACGAAGACAGCGAAATGAGTCTCGTACAGTCTGCCACGCATCGTAAAGTAGCCTTGCGCAGCGCACTTTTAAATGTAAATTAGATGTAGATGGTTAAGGTGTGAAAGACTGTGTCTACGCGACAAAGAGAGGTGTCATCGAACTTACCGCATTTGACTTAGTTTGAGGAAGAGGAGTCTAAAATCCACGACCAACTATAAGATGTACATTTCCTGTGATTCCTGTAAATAACTTTAGTTCTACTCTGGGATGGTTCCTTTTAGGAGAGAACCGTAGATTTTTCCATATTTTTTCTATTCTGAATTTATGCTCCGTCTGTCATGAACTCGTAGTCTATTGGACGTCAAATCCAAACTTTTCCTTCTCTTTTCAAGTTGAGGCGCTTCTCAGATCAAAAATTTTCGTTGAAAATAAAATGATGTAATCATCGTCCATTATGAAACATTACAGCGAGAAATTATAGGATGAAAGATCCAGCATTTAGAGTGGCCATAGGCACTCTGTGCCAGCGGCTGACCAGTCTGTGCTGTCCTTTCCGACTTTGCATACTCCCTACAGATGTACCTGAGGTTTGCTCTCTCTTCCCCGAACTTTCCTCATATTTTTCAATCTCCACGCCTCAGATGCAAAAACAAAACAGTACTCCAAAGACAATGGCAACACTGATAGCAGCAACAGAACAGTAGATACATAGAATAGAATAATCAGAACAGTACACTACACGTACTAAAACTGCATAAAAAATATGGGGAAGGCTGTGGAAACTAACATCATTAGCTACCACTGCGTCTAGTATCTCCCGCACATTGGCAAAAGCTTTCAGCACACACAAACGCACCATAAGCGCCTGGCATCACACAAAAAGAAGTTAGCCTATTCTAATAAAGGAATGGGACTTAAATTCTTCATTCGTGTCTGAAAATTTATATGTCCACGCGCTAGAAAAATCGTGAGAATGAAATCAAATTGAAGCCCAAATTGGGCCAAAATTTTATGAATCGAGAATTCTTTGATCTCTTGCTCAAAATGACACCCATATTACCAATTGCATTTTGGGCACCAAAATGTAATTAATCCTTCAAAACCTTGTGATATGACATAGTATGCAAATTATTAATTAGATCGCCCCATGCAGGAAGGCAATAATTAAGTGACATTAATGATTAAATGAAATCTAAAAAACAGAAGGTTGTGAGACAAAAGGATTGATAAGCGAATGGATCATTTTGATTAGATGGATAAAACATGAAATGACCGTTTTTGTTTCAGTAACTTTTAAACTCGACCGATTTGACTGGGAGTGGACACGACTCAGTTATTAAAGGAACTGAGGCGGGAATTAATCAGCTCACCTTTTTTCCATAGTCATTTGTGTATGGTGACAACGGTGGCAGGCGCTGTATCGGGCTGGCGTGTCGACTCGCAGCGGTAAGGTGCGACTCGGCAGCTCTCCTAGGTGGGTCGCGTCTGTTCTCCACGTTGACAGGTCGCCAAGTGTTGCTGTAGCCGAAGGCGGATGTTTGCGATCGATGGAAGAGTCCCCAAGTCGTCTTGCCTCCTAGCTATCTCACCGACTGTCTTTCTTCATTCCTCATCCATGTCTAAGCTCAACATCTGAAAATTTTCCTACTCTCGACATTGTCACTGGCGGACTAAATCTACAGTGTCGCGTAATGACTGGTCGCCGTTGCATGACCACTCCTCCCAGTGCAGGGTGGAAATTTTGTTACTTGCGTGGAATGATGTGGGAGGAGGGAATTAGAGTCTTTTTCACGGTTTCACTGTCAAAGGTGTTCGCAACATGAGTTGCAAACTCTTTCGTTGTTTTTCGTGCATTTCTGAGTTGTTGTGAAAGCAGCCATACAACACTTCTTTGCAACTTCCATATCTGCGTGAGGCCTGGACTGTCTCAAGTTTGCGCCTCGTCTAAGAACCCACTGGTGTTCGTGATGTATAGGCGATGTCCTTCCTGTCGAGAAAACATCTTTATAACAAGGCTTACTCCTTACGTACATATTTATTCTTGCGCCCTTCCGTGTGTGAATTCTTGGCGTTTGGTGTGTATCGCTTCGTCTCAGAACCTGTGGGATTCTTGAATCCTCGAGACGTTCTTGCTTCTTAAGGCAGTTAATAACGACTGGTCCAAGCCAGAATAGTTCACACATCTTCACGTGTGCATTCTTACTCTCCGTCCCAGTGGCTGCAGGGGTCCATCAGCTTTCGGTTCGCTTCCCTTTGTCCGCTGGGCTCTTCTCAAGGTGTCAGTTCGTAAGTGAGGCGAGGGCAGCCTCCCACATACTTATAAGGTTGCAGGATGGCTCCAGTGTCCGCGTGGCAGGCGGTCGCCGCTTGGGGCTCGACCTTGCTCCTGAGGCGCTGTGAGTGTGTGTGCGTGTGTGTGTGTGTGTGTGTGTGTGTGTGTGTGTGTGTGTGTGTGTGTGTATGTGTGAACTCCTAAGTAGTCCGTTGTGGCCGACCGGTTCTAGGTGCTTCAGTCCGGCGCCGCGCTGATGCTACGGTTGCAGGTTCGAATCCTGCCTCGGGCATGGATGTGTGTGATGTCCTTAGGTTAGTTAGGTTTAAGTGGTTCTAAGCCTAGGGGACTGCTGACCTCAGATGTTAAGTCCCATAGTGCTCAAAGCCATTTGAACCATTTTTGAACTCCTAATGGACCAAACTGCTGGGGTCAATGATCCCTAGACTTACACACTACTTAAACTAACTTATGCTAAGAACAACGTACAAACCCATGCGCGAAGGAGGACTCGAACCTCTATCGGGAGGGGACGCGCAATGCTTGACATGGCGACCATAACCGCGCGCTGTGAGTCGGTGAAAGTGGTCCCAGGGTTGGTATGATACAGCTCCTTGTCGCGAATATTAAGCTTTTGATACAGAAGACTGAGAATTATGCCAAAGTTATCCACTTATTTTCACTAGGCTCTTCACACACACACACATACATACACACACACACACACACACATACTTCAAAAACAGAACAGTTATCTTCACTTGCTAATAGAAACATAAACACTTGACTCACCAATATGGTGTTTTGTGGGAATCCTACATTTTCTGTTGTGCCACGGTGTTTCAGTCTCAGTCGACTATTTGCACAAGTGGACAAATCTTTGCCCTTGATACACAGATACAACTCTTTCACAAATCAACAAAGATCAAATAAGTAAACAATACATGAAGAACACACTTGCCAAAATAATCAGAAATAAAACTGCTACACACTTAGAAGACACAGTTAAAACATTTGAAACAAATATAAACCCTGCACCATAATAACATTCTTCAAAGAATTATGTGTTATATGTCACAAATGCCAGCATAAGAAACACACCAGACACTTAGAATTAAGACATGTGACAGAAGAGTTGACCTTACAAAGTAGTAATGTTTACCAACGAGCCTATAAAATAGATACAAAATGGGTGTCACTTCAAACATTTGGCCAGAGAAAACAATAATTCTTCCGGAGACGTACATTATTGGAATACCATGGGCCAAGCCAGAAAGTACTTGATGGATAGCATCTCAACCTTTTTACCAGCAGTGTAATATGTTCCTTCCAAAGAGTTTGTTTCCTACCTTAAAAAACATACAATTATGAGGGTGGTGCCTTCTTTTCTACCACAGAAACTACAATCATTATGTGTAATGTACGCATCACAGATCTTTGGGAGACCTCCTTCTTGTTTACTAGATGACTTCGTACACTCTTAATTTTCTAACATGCATAATAATTTTTGTCATAAAGATCAATATCGGCAGCTGTGCGAGCCGTGCTAATGAACTCGAATGTCAACATGTCAGCAATATTAAAAATATTAAGGTTATACCTAACTTTGTACATTGGAGAGATTTTAACCTACCCTTATATTCAAACATGTAAAATAACCTAACACCCATCAATCAACGATTACTGCACTACTTTGCAAAAATAAAATGTCTTCTCTACCGATCATGAGGTACCTTTGGTGCGTCTCTGTATTCTGCAACAGAAATCTCATTAAGTGTTGGTACATGTTTAGGTCTAAGTCTAGGGGTAGCGTATTCGATTCATAATCAAAACGTCTTCGCTCCAGGGTTAGAATCCCGCCACTGCTTCAATTTTGAATAACAATCAGCATTGGCAACCGAAGAATTCCGACATAAGAAGTCATCCTCATTCTGTCAACAGCATTGTCAAAAAGGGCGGAAGAGCGGACAGGGGTTCAGGGCACTCTCTTGTCATAGGGGTGGCAAACTGCCCCTAAAGGCGAAAGAATCATCAATGATCAACGGCATGAGGATGCAGAAGGCAATGGAAACCACTGGATGGAAGACACGTAACGTGCATCAACAGGACATGTGGCCTGTAATTGATGAAGTGCATGATGATCTCTCCTTTGGCAAAAGATTCCGGAATAGTCCCCCATTCGGATCTCCGGGAGAGGACTGCCATGAGAAAAAGTTGGAATAATCAACAAAAGTATAACGTTCTACGAGTTGGGGCGTGGAATGTCAGAAGTTTGAACGTGGTAGGGAAACTACAAAATCTGAAAAGGGAAATGCAAAGAATCAGTCTAGATATAGTTGGGGTCAGTGAAGTGAAATGGAAAGAAGACAAGTATTTCTGGTCAGGTGGGTATAGGGTAATATCAACAGCAGAAGAAAATGGTATAACTGTAGTAGGATTCGTTATGAATACGAAGGTAGGGTAGAGAGTGTGTAACTGTTAACAGTTCAGTGGTAGGGTTGTTCTTCTCAGAATCGACAGCAAACCAACACTGCCAACGATACTTCAGGTGTACATGCCGACGTTGCTATCTGAAGATGAAGAGACAGAGAAAGTGTATGAGGTTATTGAAAGGGTAATACAATATTAAAGGGGGATGAAACTCTAATAGTCATGCGGGATTGGAATACAGTTGTAGGGGAAGGTGTAGAAGAAAAGGTTACAGGGGAATATGGGCTTGAGACAAGGAATGAGAGAGGAGAAAGACTAATGGAGATATGTAACAAGTTTCAGCTAGTAATAGCGAATACTCTGTTCAAGAATCACAAGAGGCGGAGGTATACTTGGAAAAGCTCTGGTGATACGGGAAGCCGGCCGCGGTGGTCTCGCGGTTCTAGGCGCGCAGTCCGGAACCGTGCAACTGCTACGGTCGCAGGTACGAATCCTGCCTCGGGCATGGGTGTGTGTGATGTCCTTAGGTTAGTTAGGTTTAAGTAGTTCTAAGTTCTAGGGGACTAATCACCACAGCAGTTGAGTCCCATAGTGCTCAGAGCCATTTTTTTATACATACGGGAAGATTTCAGTTAGATTACACATGGTCAGACAGAGTTTGCGAAATCAGATACTGGCTTGTAAGATGTACCCAGAAGAAGATATACTTAGATCAGAATGTAACAGTGATGAAGAGTGGGCTGAAGCTTAAGACATTCGTCAGGAAGAATTTATACACAAAGAAGTGGGATACGGAAGTACTAAGAAATGACAATATACGGTTAAAGTTCTCTAAGGCTATAGATACAGCAATAAGGAATAGCTCAGTACGCAGTACAGTTGAAGAGGAATGGCCATCTCCAAAAAGGGCCATCACAGAACTTGGGTAGGAAAACATAGGTACAGAGAAGGTAACCGCGAAGAAACCATGGTTAACAGAATTGACCGATGAAAGGACGAAGTACAAAAAGGTTCCGGAAAACTCAGATATACAAGTCGCTGAGGCATGAAATAAATCTGAAGTGCAGGGAAGATGAGACGCCGGCCGGAGTGGCTGAGCGGTTCTAGGGGCTACAGTTCGAATCCTGCCTCGGGCATGGATGTTTGTGATGTCCTTAGGGTAGTTAGGTTTAAGTAGTTCTAAGTTCTAGGGGACTGATGACCTCAGAAGTTAAGTACCATAGAGCTCAGAGCAATTTGAACCATTTTTTGAAGGTGAGACGAAATGGCTGTAGGAAAAATGTGAAGGCATCGAAAAAGAAATGATTGTTGGAAGGACAGACTCAGCGTACAAGAAAGTCAAAACTACCTTCGGTGACATTAAAAGCAGGGGTGATGACATTAAGAGTGCAATTGGGATTCCACTGTCAAATGCAGGGGAGAGAGCGTATCGGTGGAAAGAATACATTGAAAGCCTCTATGTGGAGGAAGATTTGCCTGATCTCATAGAAGAAGAAACGGGAGTCGATTTAGAAGAATAGGGGATCCAGTATTTGAATCAAAATTTAAAAGAGATTTGGAGGACGTGACGTCAAATAAGGCAGAACGGATAGAGAACATTCCATCAGAATTTCTAAAATCATTGGGGAAAGAGACAAAAAAACGACTATTCACGTTGGTGTGTGGAATATTTGAGTCTGGCGGCATACCATTTGACATTCGGAAAAGCGTCTTCCACACAATTCCGAAGACGGCAAGAGCTGACAAGTGCGAGAATCACCGCACAGTCAGCTTAACAGTTCATGCATCCAAGTTGCTTACAAGAATAATAGACAGAAGAATGGAAAAGGTAATTAAGGATGTGCTTGATGACGATCAGTTTGGCTTTAGGAAAGGTAAAGGAACGAGAGAGGCAAGTCTGACGTTACGGTTAATAATGGTGTAAGGTGGGTGTAATTTCGCACCTTACAGGCACTCCACTACATACTTTGCCGTGATTTACAACCAAAACTAGGTGTCATTTGATAGGTTGTGAATCGAATATATGAATATTTAAAGAAGACCGACATTATCATCTACATCTTATAAATAGTTATTAATGCTTATTTGCATGAAAGGTGATGGGGGCTCTTTATTACCAAAACGGCGCAATGAACGATTGCTTGTACTAGGAGAGGTTTGCACGCCAGTGGAAATGAAACGGCAGTCGTAACTCAGGCCCTGGGTGGAAAAGCCCGCACAGGTATGTTGGACCTGCTTAAGAGAGGAAGGAGCCCTAGCCGGACGGTCGGGGCACCTGAGCGCTGAAGCACAATAGAGTGGGGGCTGGCCCGTAATTTAGCTAGGCTGGAAGCATAACTGGAAAGCCTGAAAATCTTGGACGCAGCTCAGAGCAACAAGGAAGCGTTGCGTTCCGAAGATTTTTACTCTGAGAAGCCTGCCATAGTATGAATTCCTAACTAACAGGGTTAGGTATTTCCTCACAAACTTTCCGTGCTGGACGACAAAAGACTAAAATGTGGTTGGTCGGCGTTCAGAAGAATCTGTAGAGAGGGAGAATATTCCGCGGTTTCGAGAATATGATTCGCCTTCTGCAGTTACGAGGGAGGGATGCAGAGCTTTGCTGGGAAGCCAGCGGTGGAGAGAAGGAGGTATTCCATTTTGAGCGCCCATGTTTGACAGTTGCTCAGTATGAGCTTTGTTGCTACAGACGAACTTGCTGCCTATGCTCTCAGGAGATTTTTTAATAGTTAGAACGGTTAGGCACTGTACTGATGCGAACTTATACGATTCTGGACTTTGCCTCCAGGTAGGGAGTCGTTGAGTGCGCAGCGTTCAGTGATTGAGAACACTTCTGCATATACTCACGTTGTGACGTTATCTGAACTCCGTCTTGTGGCTAGGAGTTGGCATTTCTCGTCTGTAGAACACGGCGAGGAGAAGACAGTAATAGATTACACTAGTCAGAGGGCCATCTTCTGCCGTCCTAATGTTTTGATAAGGTTTTTTTAATATTTTGTGACTGGAGTTCTACCATCGACGCAGACGTGTACGAGAACCATCAGTCTGACGCACTGGATGCAGTACATACGGTGATATTCCTAATTGCTTCGGATTATTAGGGCTGTAAAGCTAAACAGCTGTGATCACGTAAATTTTATTTCCACTGAGGTTGCACACCAATGTAGACCATCTTTAAAAGTAGTGCCTTCTAGTGTTTGGTACGTAGATGATGTCAGTCATCTCGCATTATTTATATTAGATCGCGTACCTATAAAAAGGGGCAGATTTGGGCAACTGATCAACCATATTAGTTAGGAAATCCATTTGTATCTCTTTATGTCCATTGGACATTAATATATAAACATTTGTAATATTAAGGAGTTTTAATCTGCAATAAAAAAAGCAGAAACAGCATTTATCATTTGTAGTTACTAGTTTCCTTAATCATTCATTTATGTTTATGTTATAATTTATATGTTAAAGAGCAAGAAGTAGAAGACAATATCGCCTTTAAGAGATAATAAGATCTGCTTCAGGGGGTAGTCAGACAGTGCCAAATCTTCATTTTCGCGTTCAGCATTTTTCGTTGCGCACATCTGTTTTACACCTGCCTGGAGTAGCATCTTGGAATGGAAAGAAAAATCAACACACGTTCATAGGATTTACCGACCAGGAAAAAGCGTTCGACAATGTAAAATGATGCAAGATGTTCAACATTTTGAGATAAGTAGGGATAAGCTATAGGGAGAGACGGGTCATATACAATATGTTCAACAGCGAAGGAATAATACGAGTGGATGACCAAGAACGAAGTGCTCGTGTAAGACAAGGATGTAGCCTTTCGCCCCTACTGTTCAATATGCACATCGAGGAAGTAATGATCGATATAAAAGAAAGATTCAGGAGTGGAATTAAAATTCGAGGTGAAAGGATATCAATGCTACGATTCGCTGATGACATTGCTATTTTGAGAGAAAGTGAAGAATAATTACTGGATCTGCTGAACGGAATGAACAGTCTAATGAGTGCAGAGTATGGATTGAGAACAAATTGAAGATAGACGAAGGTAGTGAGAAATAGTAGAGGTGATAACAAAGAGAAACTTAACATCGGGACTGATGGTCACGAATTAAAGGAAGTTAAGGAATTCTGCTACCTAGGCAGTAAAATAACTAATGACGGATGGAGCAAGAAAGCAGACTAGTAAGGCAAAAAGGGCGTTCCTGACCGAGAGAAGTCTACTAATATCAAATATGGCCTTAATTTGAGGAAGAAATTTCTGAAAAAGTAAGTCTGGAGTACAGCATTGTATGGTAGGGAAATATTGGAAAAACCCGAACAGAAGGGAATCGAAGGATTTGAGATGTGGTGCTACAGACTAATGTTGAAAATTGGGTGGACTGATTACGTAAGGAAAGAGGAGGTTCTGCGCAGAATCGGAGAGAAAGTAACATGCGCAAAAGACTGATAAGGTGAAGGGACAGGATAGTAGGACATCGGTTAAGGCATGAGGGAATGACTTCGATGGTACTAGAGGGAGCCGTAGAGGGCAAAAACTGTAGAGGAAGACAGAGTTTGGAATACCTCCAGCAAATAATTGAGGACGTAGGTTGCAAGTGCTACTCTGAGATGAAGAGGTTAGCACACACGTGCGTCCTGCGTTTTCCTCCTTTGTGTAGACCACGGCATCTGCCCTGCTCTCGCCTATTCCCTTCTTCTCTCATTTGACCGTTATTGGGTCCATGTAGCCTCGTATTTTTTGTCTTCATTGCGCAGTCGTGTGACGTCGCTTGTTACTCTGGCTCTTCACTGTCGTCTAAAGACATTAAAATATCGGGAAACTGTTCTGTTGGCAGTGTCCCGACTAGTCCACGTTGTACGTAAGGAGGAAATGTGAGCGCAACGCGCTGCACCATTCCTCATCTGTCATTCTGTCATCCAAGTATCCCACAAGAGCGACAAAGTGAGCATAGTAGGTATGTTGCCAGGGATTGGCATGACTGTGGCGCATACTGACCCCTATGTATGCTCATCTTTGTATTTACCTGTGTAGTGAGGTACCAGCATGTTGCCAGAAACGTTGGCCGGAAATCCTTGTAACTAACTAAATTGTTACGTCAAATCAGGCAGTCTCCTCGTGGTGGAGCGTCCGCCGTGCAACAAGTAAAGCAGTACTTTCCGCCACTTCTTTGGCACACGGGTACTCGGGTGGGTACTGCGAACTCGACCCAACTTAGGCAATGGTACGTCCACACCGTGCATCGGGAATGTGGCCTGCAAATTTGTCGGAGCGACCAGCATTACGGGAACATTACCTTGTATTTCAAATGTTCATTTGACACCACAAACTTTCGTCAAGCCACAGCTACTAAAACAATGGAATTTTTAAACGATTACTTAACTAGTTTCTTACTACTGAGTCGTCATTTTCGAATATAATCACCAACCTGGCAAACGGCGTCAATAATTGCAACCACACTTCTTTCAAATATTGCGAAAAATACGCAAAGGCAGCAGAAACGGATCACAAGACGTCATGACAATTATGGGTTGGTCAGTTATCTCACATCTTAATGCAGTGTGACGATTCAGTGCGTCGAAACTAGTTATGTAGCCTTTTAAAAATTACGTTGCTTTAGTGATTATGGTTTGGCTACCATTTGTATTGGCAAATAAACATTTTAAATTTCATTCAGTGACACTCCTTGACGACAGTATATTGAACTACAAAAGAGATTACCTAATATTGCAGACACTTCTTGCTAGCCGGCCGGGGTGGCCGAGCGGTTCTAGGCGCTACAGTCTGGAACCGCATGACCGCTACGGTCGCAGGTTCGAATCCTGCCTCGTGCATGGATGTGTGTGATGTCCTTAGGTTAGTTAGGTTTAAATAGTTCTAAGTTCTAGGGAACTGATGACCTTCGAAATTAAGTCCCATAGTGCTCAGAGCCATTTGAGCCAAAACATCTTGTTCGAGGACTGACATGCTGACTATTTGCTTTACTCGTCTATGCGGGTGGAGATGTCAGTCATCTTTGTTTTTACCCGCTTTCGTAGGTTGTTTACCTTCGTTTCAGACGATTGTCTCGCCTCGTCAAGGTTGTTGGTGACCTTAGTCTGTTTTGTACTCGTTGCGGTCCCTAATGCGCGAACTTCCCTTCAGTCTTTGGAATATCAAGTTTTAGCTCTGCTTCCAGTAATTCAAATCGTGTTTTATTCTCCTCATTCATTGGACTAATATAATATTACGAGATTTAAATCCAATGGACAGCCGCGCCTGGTAGCCGTGCGATCTGAGGCGTCTTGTCAGGGTTCGCGCGGCTCCTCCCGTCGGGCATGGGTGTGTGTGTTGTCCTTAGCGTAAGTTAGCGTAAGTTAGGTTAAGTAGTGGGTAGGCCTAGGGACCGATGAACTCAGCAGTTTGGTCCCATAGTCCTTACCACAAATTTACAATTTTTCAAGAATTCAGACCTTGCGTAGCTCCTACAAAAGGCCCCTGTGTTTCCTTGCTCACCACGTACCTCTACATTTCTCAGTGGTCTGACAGTTTCCTGTGAATTCCGATTTTGCGTACTGCCGACAGATGTACCTGGAGTTTCCTCACCATCCCCTGAGCTCTCCTCAATTAGCCTGTCTGTTTCCGTATTTATTAACCTCCCTGACCACAGCTGCGGGGCGCTGATGACCACGCTGTTTAGCGCCCGTAAACCTCAAACACACACACACACACACACACACACACACACACACACACACACACACAGCTGCGTACAAAAACAAAAAAAGTGGCCAAAAGCAAAAAAGGACTCCACAGAATGAATTGACACAGAAAATACAACGATGATGGCAACACAGGTAGAGGCAAACAGAAACGTGGAATAGAATAACGACAAAGTACACATTCTAAAAGTACATCATGAAATACGGTAAAGGCTGTGGGAACCGAGACTAATCAAATTAGCTAACATAATGTATACTGCATGCTGCACTTTAGCAACGCCTTTTCAACACAGGCAAACACCCTCTGTACGCCTGACATAACACACAAAGACGTTAGTATTCTGAAAATGAAATGGGATGTTAATTCTTTCTGAACTGTGTCTGAAAATCGAGAAGTTCTCACACTAACAAAAGCTTGAGAATGAAATCAAATCGAAGCCCACTTTGAACTCAAATCACGAATTCTTTTTGATATGACACAGGACGTAAATTACCAATGAGATTGCTCCTCGCTGGGCGCCAAAATGCAGTGAATTGAGAAATTCTTTTCTCTGACACGAAATGACATGTAGATGAGTAGTGAGCTGGCTCCATGCTGGGGGCCAAAATGTTGTGAATCGAGAAGTCTTTAATCTCTTGCACAAAATTAGACGCAGATCACTAATTGTATTTCCCCAAATGTCCGCCAAAATGTAATGAATCCTTCAACACTCCGTGTAATGACACAGTATGCAAATTACTAATGAGATCGCCCCATGCAGCTAGCAAATAATTAAGCGACATTAATGATTAAGTGAAATAAAAAACAGAAGGTTTTGAGATAAAGGGATTGATAAGCGAATGGAACAGTTTGGTTAGATGAATAAAACATCTAATAACTGTATTTGTTTCAGCAACTTTTAAACTCGACCGATTTGTCTGGGCATGGACACGACTCAGTTATTAAGGGAAATGAGGGAGAAATTAATCATCTCACCTTTTTTCATATTCATTTGTGTATGGCAGTGTATGGCAGGCGCTGTATCGCCTCGTAGCTGTGATGTGCGACTCGACAGCACTTCTCTGTGTGCCGCGTCTGTTGAGAGCCCGGAGTGGTCTCCACGTTGACAGATCGCCTAGTGTTGCTGTAGCCGAAGCTGCGTAATTGTGGTGTCGGAAGGCGGATGTTTGCGATCGATGGAAGAGCTTAAAAATTAAGTAGCGTCTTACAATCCGTAGCGTCTTATAGTCTGTATGATACAACTTCCAATGCCACCCAATGACATTGCCGTTTCATGACCATGACGCTCAGCGCAGGTTGGAAATTCTGTCTTGTGTGGAATGGTGTGTGATTCGGGAATTGGCATCTTTTTCACGATGTCACTGCCAAGGTTGTTCCCAGCATCGGCTGCACATTGGAGTTCTGCTGCTTTCCTAAGTTGTTATGAAAGTAGCCAGGCAACACTTCTTTGTAACGGCTAGATCTGCATGTAGCTTGGACCGTCTCATGTTTGTACTACGTCTACAAACACGCTCGCGTCCGTGACTTATAAGCAATGTCCTTCTCCCCCACAAAACGCCTTTTTAAGTAGGCTGACTACTTACCTAGTTTTTTATTCTTTCAAGCGTTCCTGTACGTATTTTGCCGCTTCGTGTGTACGCTGTGGGGTGCTTGAATTCTCCGCATGTTCTTGCTTTTTAAGGCAGATGATAATGGTTGCTCTCGGGCAGAAGAATTCACATAACTCCACGTGTGCTTACTTGATGCTCCATCCTGGTGACTGCAGGTGCCCATCAGTTTTCGGCTCGCTTTTCATTGTCTGCTAAGCTCTTCACTACCAGGGTAATTATCCATTCTTGAATGAGGCAAGGGCAACCTTCCGCCTTCTTGCAGGATGGCTCCATTGCCGGCGTCTCAGGTCTCGTTGTATGCGGTGCAGCTGTCTCCTGGGCTGTGAGTCGGCGAATGTGGCCCCTTTGGGGATATCACAAACCGCCTGAAGGTTACTGTGTTTAGGTGTGAACGCGTCCCGTCAACCTTGAATTACTTCACACTCAAAAATGTCTTTCTGGAAACAGAAACAAACACAGGACTTTGAGGTTGCACTTTCGATGGGAACGATAGGGTGGTGTTTCTCTGATAAGCTTATCGTATGCTCTGTGTCCTGAGTTTAACAAGCATCATCGTTGCGTCCCTGTAAAGGATGAGCCAGACAGTGGAGGATTTTACTTTATTATATGAGCTTTCAAACGGTAACTTCTTTTTTCCATTACGGCCCAACCACGGCCGGCAGTGTCAGCTGCCTGTAAGTTCTTTTGTCCCGCGGTTTAGCAACAGGATGCCAGCACCGAGGAAGGGCACCTTGCCCACGCGCCCCTCTCATGTGCTTACAAGGTAACGCCGCCCCAAGCGTCGCTTAGCAGGCGACGCTCTGGAAAATACCATGCCACCCGCACGGTTTTCTCGGTCCCGACCAATCAGGGAGGAGGAAGCCGCGTGGTGCGTCGAACATACCCGGCCGCCCGTCGCCGGGCCCGCTCTCTTTGTATTCGTACGCGCGCCCTGTAGCAGTGTAGACCTTCCCGCTTCTCCCGGTACTACGGCACTGTGGACTTAATTTTGGCAGACAACAACTTTCGTTAGCTTCACGAACTATGTTTCGCCAGACTCTAAGCTCTGGCTCACCCTCACCTCCCTATGCCTATGTAACCCCTTTTTAGAATGCTTTCGCCAAAAAATGGCCTATATCTAAAAATTACCCTATTCATTCGATAACGCCTACCGCTCCCCATACGCCCATCCTGTATATCCCTCTTAATTATCAGTCCTGCTGTACCCTTCTCCTGATGACAGGTCCTTACTTATGGCACAACGGATCACTTTACTTGATCATTAAAACTACAGCTTGACTATCATCTGCAGTTTCAAAAAAAAAAAAAAAAATGGTTCAAATGGCTCTGAGCACTGTGGGACTTAACTACTCTGGTCATCAGTCCCCTAGAACTTAGAACTACTTAAACCTAACTAACCTAAGGACATCACACACATCCATGCCCGAGGCAGGATTCGAACCTGCGACCGTAGCAGTCGCGCGGTTCCTGACAGCGCGCCTAGAACCGCTAGACCACCGCGGCCGGCATCTGCAGTTTATGTGATGTCTACAGTAAGCAGATTCAGAAGGACGTAGGTTGCAGTAGGTACTGGGAGATGAAGAAGCTTGCACAGGATAGAGTAGCATGGAGAGCTGCATCAAACCAGTCTCAGGACTGAAAGCCACAACAACAACAACAACAACAATGGGCTGAAACATTTCACTGTCAACAATCATTGTTTTCTGTGGACTTGATACGGAACTTATCCTATAACCAGTCTCCTGATGCCCAATTTGTCTTCTGAATTTACCCATTACATTTTCGCATATAAACATAGTGCTTAACCTTTGTAGACTCCTGGAAATGGAAAAAAGAACACATTGACACCGGTGTGTCAGACCCACCATACTTGCTCCGGACACTGCGTGAGGGCTGTACAAGCAATGATCACACGCACGGCACAGCGGACACACCAGGAACCGCGGTGTTGGCCGTCGAATGGCGCTAGCTGCGCAGCATTTGTGCACCACCGCCGTCAGTGTCAGCCAGTTTGCCGTGGCATACGGAGCTCCATCGCAGTCTTTAACACTGGTAGCATGCCGCGACAGCGTGGACGTGAACCGTATGTGCAGTTGACGGACTTTGAGCGAGGGCGTATAGTGTGCATGCGGGAGGCCGGGTGGACGTACCGCCGAATTGCTCAACACGTGGGGCGTGAGGTCTCCACAGTACATTGATGTTGTCGCCAGTGGTCGGCGGAAGGTGCATGTGCCCGTTGACCTGGGACTGGACCGCAGCGACGCACGGATGCACGCCAAGACCGTAGGATCCTACGCAGTGCCGTAGGGGACCGCACCGCCACTTCCCAGCAAATTCGGGACACTGATGCTACTGGGGTATCGGCGAGGACCATTCGCAACCGTCTCCATGAAGCTGGGCTACGGTCCCGCACACCGTTAGGCCGTCTTCCGCTCACGCCCCAACATCGTGCAGCCCGCCTCCAGTGGTGTCGCGACAGGCGTGAATGGAGGGACGAATGGAGACGTGTCGTCTTCAGCGATGAGAGTCGCTTCTGCCTTGGTGCCAATGATGGTCGTATGCGTGTTTGGCGCCGTGCAGGTGAGCGCCACAATCAGGACTGCATACGACCGAGGCACACAGGGCCAACACCCGGCATCATGGTGTGGGGAGCGATCTCCTACACTGGCCGTACACCTCTGGTGATCGTCGAGGGGACACTGAATAGTGCACGGTACATCCAAACCGTCATAGAACCCATCGTTCTACCATTCCTAGACCGGCAAGGGAACTTGCTGTTCCAACAGGACAATGCACGTCCGCATGTATCCCGTGCCACCCAACGTGCTCTAGAAGGTGTAAGTCAACTACCCTGGCCAGCAAGATCTCCGGATCTGTCCCCCATTCAGCATGTTTGGGACTGGATGAAGCGTCGTCTCACGCGCTCTGCACGTCCAGCACGAACGCTGGTCCAACTGAGACGCCAGGTGGAAATGGCATGGCAAGCCGTTCCACAGGAATACATCCAGCATCTCTACGATCGTCTCCATGGGAGAACAGCAGCCTGCATTGCTGTGAAAGGTGGATATAGACTGTACTAGTGCCGACATTGTGCATGCTCTGTTGCCTGTGTCTATGTGCCTGTGGTTCTGTCAGTGTGATCATGTGATGTACCTGACCCCAGGAATGTGTCAATAAAGTTTCCCCTTCCTGGGACAATGAATTCACGGTGTTCTTATTTCAATTTCCAGGAGTGTATATTCGACCGACAATATAGTAATGACCCGCAGCAACGTAATGTACAAGTTATACATCGCATGGAAAATCGGACTTAGATTTACCTAGGACTTTGTCTCTCCTTGGCCGTCTTCCACAGCTTAACGTCGGATGTTACAGCTCATCGCCGTATTTCGATAGCCTTTCAGAGAAGTACTGTCTGTAGAATGCTGGTCACTTCTTGGACTATTCACTATTTGAGTTGGATGTGCGCATCTGGATAGCTTAGACGGTACGGCCAATGCCCGTATGAGGCAATATTCAGGGTTCAAGCTACAGTCTGGTCATAGTTTTACTCAGCTAGGAAGTTTCAAAATAGCACAAACATCGGAACAGATCTAAATATTTCTATCACGTATTGAAATACACAAACACGCCCGGATTACTCAAGAACTGCTATGTTTATTCGAGAAAACTTTACTGAACCACTAAAATCGGCTGCTACATAGCATTATTAGTGTCATAAGACCGTATATGAAAATTAGTTTGTCTAAATATGTCGTATGAAATATAAGCAATAACTTCTACAACACCTGACGACATAAATCTATCCTTTCGTGTGAGAACGAAAAAATAAATTGAGGAATTCGACGTGATGAGCTGATGAGGATGACAAATGAAAATATCAGTGAATAACCGCGATGTCTGGCTTATAGGATATAACAGTTAACTAAATGTGACTCCATGTTGCGTTCAGCAGCGTGAGACAGCAGCTACTCGATGATACGTAATAATACCGTAGCAACAGCCATTATTCTAATGTTGTTTTATTATGCAACAACTTCAGGCCTGTCGCACCACAAGTAGCACTCGTGCATTTGTAAAACAAGGCACCAATAATGTGGCTCCGTACATACCGGAACCTCAGGAGCATGTGTGAAGAGCAAACGTGCACATGAAACTCGGATATCTATGGAACCAAATACGAGTAATACTTGGCGTCATTCAAGCGACTGGCCTGAATATGACGTGTCTAGACTGTCGAAACCGGTTGCATAAAAAAAAGGCTATATTACCACATTTTAACACTTAATTTGTGAAGTTTCTACGCGTTTCTTTAACGGTGGAATGGTTCGTGCAATGTGTTACAAGTGCAACAGCGATTTTTCTATCTACAACAAAATACAAACGCAGAAGTTAATCCAAATGTTTATGAAATAGCTCATAGTGAGTGGATGAATGATGCATGGCTGATGTTACCAAATTTCCAAGAAGACAGTGTGTACTACATGTCACATATTTCACCCGCTAGTGTGCACACATACACAAATTCGTATAATGGGAGGCAGAGTGGTATGCAGTTTGCTACCATTTTCTCCTCCTTCCTCTCCTCATTTCAAAAGCCATATTCGATGTATATAAAAATGGTTCAAATGGCCCTGAGCACTATGAGACTTAACTTCTGAGGTCATAAGTCCCCTAGAACTTAGAAATACTTACACCTAACTAACCTAAGGACATCACACACATCCATGCCCGAGGCAGGATTCGAACCTGCAACCGTAGCGGTCGTGCGGTTCCAGACTGTAGCGCCTAGAACCGCACGGCCACTCAGGCTGGCTCGATGTATTTAATCCCCGTTATAGTTAGACAATATGTTAAGTCTGCAATCGCTTAGCATCTTTACTATTTTGCATGACAATGTATTATACGTGGTGGATTATAGAATCTGTAGGAATCATTTTACTCCTTCCTATTCCGCTGTGCCGCCTCCGTTGTCGAATGGTTAGCCTCTCTGCCTTTGGTAGGATCTGGAGGTGGCGAGGTCTGGAGTGGTGTCCAGTCAGCCTCTCGAGCTCTGGAGTAAAGAGGCAGTGGCATCACCAGGATTCATCTACTTACAACAACGATGACACAATAATGCAGGCCTGTGTTGCTCAGGAGTACGTTGCAATGTTCATTCGGACATGCATGCATGTATGCATGCCATTATGAAATACATGGAACGTATTCGCAGTTACTAATATCGATAACCATCATGTGTATAATGGAATGACAACAATAAAAATTTGAGCCTGGCTGGGTATCGAACCTGGAATTCCCGTTAATCGCGAGAGGTCGCCTTACATTAGGTTATCTGTGCACACTTCTCGGCCGGATCCAAACTTCCATATATCGTCAACCCTGTGGCTACAACCTACACTCCTACATCCATCATGTATATTTCCGTTGAGGGAGAAATTTTAATTGAAACTCACTTGCCCGGTGTCAGCGGATAGATATAATATTGCAGTCTTTGTGTTCAGAAGTGCCATACAGTAGCTTACTGTTGTCAATATTCGCAAAGGAATAAGTTTCATATATACTCACATTTACGACATACGATCTTCGCTTTGCCTTGCAGGCAGCAGTCGCCCAGAGGCCCAATCCGCGGGTAATGATTGCGTTTCTCAATTCCATTTGGATCATCTGAAAAATATGCCGAGCCGGCCGAAGTGGCCGAGCGGTTCTAGGCGCTTCAGTCTGGAATCGTGCGACCGCTAGGGTCTCAGGTCCGAATCCTGCCTCGGGCATGGATGTGTGTGTTGTCTTTAGGTTAGTTAC
Organism: Schistocerca gregaria; assembly: GCF_023897955.1. NCBI lineage: Eukaryota > Metazoa > Arthropoda > Insecta > Orthoptera > Acrididae > Schistocerca > Schistocerca gregaria. The sequence goes on along the minus strand of NC_064920.1, from coordinate 600,735,116 downwards.
GTTTAAGTAGTTCTAAGTTCTAGGAGGCTGATGACCTCAGCTGTTAAGTCCGATAGCGCTCAGAGCCGTTTGAACCATTTTTGAAAAATATGCCGAATTCCATATAGTATGTAGCGACAGCAGTTTGGCCAACTAGTATGGCCTTAAGTGGTCATGGGCACCTTTCTCTGTTGTGCTACGTCACATACAACTTTAGATGCACTTTGTAAGTGCTGAAACTTCCTTACACATTACAATTGTGTGCCAGACCGGGCATCGAACCTGGGACGTTTGTCTTCCCACAGAGCTCTTTCCATGAAACGCAGTGGTCCAAGTAATGAATCCCTGTGCAAGATACTTGCTTTCCGTAAAGCCTTGGCAGGCATCCTAAACTTGAAAATGGTACCTGTATCTTTTATGAAAGACACCTATGACCGTTTGCATGGACAAATATCACTATATAATTTCTGATTATTGGTTAACTTTAAGTTAAAAGTTTGAGAAGGCCGGTGTGACCGAGCGGTTGTAGGCGCTTCAGTCCGGAACCGCGCTGCTGCTACGGTCGAACGTTCGAATCCTGCCTCGGGCATAGATGTGTGTGATGTCCTTAGATTAGTTAGGTTTAAGTAGTTCTAAGTTCTAGGGGACTGATGACCTCAGATGTTAAGTCCCGTAGTGCTCAGAGCCATTTGAACGATTTTTTAAAAGTTTGAATAATTTAACTGGAATGGTAACGGAAATAAGACTTTGCTGTGAGGCAAAGAAATCTATATAGAAACAACGTTTTCTTTAATAAAGTCTTAAAAATAACTCCTTGATCACATACTTTACGTAATGGTACGGTTATATGAAATGCTGGCCATCAGGCAGAGCGTCTATATTCACCACAGTCTCAGCAGGGAATCCTCACTGTCTCCCCTCGTCCCGGGTCCACACACGGTGGCCGGAAGGGCTCAGAGAGTCTGCACAGTGGCTATTTGCCAACCTAACGGGGCCTGCCAACGAGCGGGGAACTCATGTCTCTCTGGTCCAGTGCAGTCGAACTCTACTTGATACAATGGTTGGCTATACTGCATCTCCACATTCAGAGACCCCACAGCAAGTAACCCACGCATACGTCAGCACACGACCGACATTCAGATTTTCAGACTGTATTAAGAGTGATAATATAATTCCGGATAAAAATTGCCTGAGTGTCAGAAGGGCACCCAGGTGTGTGTTCAAATGTGTGTGAAATCTTATGGGACTTAGCTGCTAAGGTCATCAGTCCCTAAGCTTACACATTATTTAACCTAAATTATCCTAAGGACAAACACACACACACACACACACACATGCCTAAGGGCGAACCTCCGCCGGGACCAGCCGTACAGCCCATGACTGCAGCACTTTAGACCGCTCGGCTAATCCTGCGCGGGACCCAGGTGTGTTTTGAGCATGTGACTCTTGTAACAAGCCGTGTAGCGGCTCACATGGGGCCTTTACACCCGTTGCGATGCGCAGTTTTTGAAAATTCATCCTGGAGAACACATACACGTCGTATTAATTCACATAAATCCACCGTATGATCGAGGTTTTAATCTCGAAAAGCGTAGGGGAAATAAATTGAGACCGGTAACAATACACTTGTTGTTCCCATCGATACCAATGAAACCATAATTTCCAATTTGTTTTCTTTTGTCCTCGAATACGGTATTACACAAAGGTCGAGGACATCGTGGTAACGACTTTGTATAAAAGTAAAGGTTTCTGTTTACTTTAGAGCTTTGCGTCGAAATCCCTTTAACATTTTCAGAGTTAAAACGCTCACAGCTATTATACACTACGTAAGACTTTGCCCCGTGTGAGGTAACGCACGCGCTGAACTGGAGTAATTACCTGGCACGCGCTACGGATCTGCGCGGACTGTGCGACTCAGCCCCGGCCGGCCGCCGCGGCGCGCACTCACAAAGCCGTGGTTTTGGGCGGCCCGCAGAGGGCCGCAAGAAAGCGCCGACTCGGGATTTGTTGTTGCGCGCTGCCGGCTGCCGGCTGTTGACACAGCGGAGTAGCGGCCGCCGCCGACGACGCAACAGCGTTTACATAGGCCGGCATCCCGGGGCGGGGCGCAGCTCTCAGCATTCAGCCGTGTGTACGGCCGCCCTCAAGGCCGCGCCGCCAGAGCCCGCCCCCCGCCGTCCACCGCATGCTTTCACTCTACTAACGAGGAAGAATAAGCCATCCAACGGGCGAGCGCGCGCACACACATACTCACCTCCACACACACACACACACACACACACACACACACACACACACACACTGAAAAGAGGAGGCATAGCACTGTGAAGTCTGTTGTTACTTCATTCTCATTGAAAATTAGTCCGTTAGTCCTTCAGACAGGTGCAAACGTGTATGTGTCGAAAGCTGGGTGAGTCACCCATGTATAGATGATACACAGTCGGACACAGAAGTCTACATACAGCCCCATTTTGTAGTATGTTGCGTACTGCCTGAATGCACAGAGGTAGACGTGCAACTCTGTGCCTACATCCACGTCCACCATAACATAAACCAAGGTTTTCAGACCGGTATCGTGCACTGCAAGGGTGATAGATCCAACAGTGAAACTTCCTGGCAGATTAAAACTGTGTGCCGGACCGAGACTCGAACTCGAGACCTTTGCCTTTTACGGGCAAGTGCTCTACCAACTGAGCTACCCAAGCACGACTCACGCCCCGACCTCACAGCTCTACTTCCGCCAGTACCTCGCCTCCTACCTTCCAAACTTTGCCGGCCGCGGTGGTCTCGCGGTTCTAGGCGCGCAGTCGGGAACCGTGCGACTGCTACGGTCGCAGGTTCGAATCCTGCCTCGGGCATGGATGTGTGTGATGTCCTTAGGTTAGTTAGGTTTAAGTAGTTCTAAGTTCTAGGGGACTAATGACCACAGCAGTTGAGTCCCATAGTGCTCAGAGCCATTTGAACCATTTCCAAACTTTACAGAAGCTCTCTGCCAGTAAGTTTCTTATCAGCGCACACTCCGCTGTAAAGTGAAAATTTCATTCTAGAAACAATCCCCAGGCTGTGGCTAAGCCATGTCTCCGCAGTATCCTTTCTTTCAGGAGTGCTAGTTCTGCAAGGTTCGCAGGAGAGCTTCTGTAAAGTTTGGAAGGTAGGAGGCGAGGTACTGGCGGAAGTAGAGCTGTGAGGTCGGGGCGTGAGTCGTGCTTGGGTAGCTCATCCCGCGAAAGGCAAAGGTTCCGAGTTCGAGTCTCGGTCCGGCACACAGTTTTAATCTGCCAGGAAGTTTCATATCAGCACAGACTCCGCTGTAGAGTGAAAATTTCATTCCACCAACAGTGTTTGTTTATTGCAGTACAGAAGTCAACGAATACTTCGAGTCTGTCGCTAGCTGCAAGAGAGATGTTGCAGTGAACATAGTGCAAGTGGTGTGGTTTGTTGATACACACATATATACGAGAGTTCCGGAAGCTGTACAGAAAATTTGAATAGAGATAAACACAAACATAATTTCCGCCCTTTGTATTGCTAATGAAAACCACAGATTGCATGTTGTACCACCATACAATGAGACCATCAGAGGTGATGGACCAGATTACTGTACACACTGGTACCGCTGATTCCCAGTAGCACATCGTCTTGCATCGATGCAAGCCTGTATTCGTCGTGGCACACTATCCAGACTGTCATCAAGGGACTCTTGGTTCAGTATGTCCCACTCCTCACCGGCGATTAGGCGTAGATCCCTCAGAGAGCTTGGTGGGTAACGTCGACCATAAACAGCCCTTTCCAATCTATCCCAGGCATGTTCGATTGATTTCATGTATGGAGAACATGCTGGCCACTCTAGTCGAGCGATGTCGATATCCTGGAGGAAGTCATTCACGAGACATGGCACAATGGGGGCGAATGCCTCACCAATATGCTGCCGATATGGTTACACTATCGGTCGGAGGATGACATTCACGTATCGTACAGCCGTTGCGGCGCCTTCCATGACCACCAGCGGCGTACGTCGGCCCAACATAGTGTCACCCCAAAACAGCAGGGAACCTCCACTTTGCTGCACTCGCTGGACAATGTTTCTAAGGCATTCAGCCTGACCGAGTTGCATACAAACAGGTCTCCGACTATTATCTGGTTGCAGGCACATGCGATACTCATCGGTGAATAGATCGTGATGTCAATCCTGAGCGGTCCATTCAACATGTTGTTGGGCCCATCTGAACCGCGGTGTATGATGTCGTGGTTGCAAAGATGGACCTCGCCATAGACGTTGGGAGTGAAGTTGCGCGTCATGCAGCCTATTGCTCACAGTTGGAGTCGTAACTTGACGTCGTGTGGCTACACGAAAAGTTTTATGCAACATGGTGGCGTTGCTGTCAGTGTTCCTCCGAGCCATATTCGTAGGTAGCAGTCATCCACTGCAGTAGTAACCTTTGGGCGGCCTGAGCGACGCATGTCATCGACAGTTCTTGTCTCTCTGTATCTCTTCTATGTCCGAACAATATCGCTTTGGTTCACTTCGAGACGCCTGGACACTTCTCTTATTGACAGCCCTTCCTGGCACAAAGTAACAATGCGGACGCGATCGAACCACGGTATTGACCGTCTAGGAATGGTTGAACTACAGACTACACGTGCCGTGAGCCTCCTTCCTTGTGGAATGACTCGAATTCGTCGGCTGTCGTACCCATCCGCCTAATGGCCGCTGCTCATGCATGCCGCGTAGAGTGGCCGCGCGGTTAGAGGCTCCATGTCACGGTCTGCGCGGCCCCTCTCGCCGGAGGTTTGAGTTCTACCTCGGGCATGGGTGTGTGTGTTGTTCTTAGCATAAGTTAGTTTAAGTTTGTTTACATAGTACGGAAGTCTAGGGACCGATGACCTAAGCAGTTTGGTCCCATAGGAATTTACACACATTTGAACAACATGCATGGTTGTTTACATCTCTGTGCGGGTTTAGAGACATCTATGAACAGCCAAAGGGATTGTGCCTGTGATACAATATCCATAGTCAACGTCTATCTTCAGGAGTTCTGGAAACTAGGGTGATGAAAAACTTTTTTTGATGTGTGTAATGGAGTTGTATTGCAATACATTATTCGATGGTGTAACATGGATTCAAAAAGAACCGAAATACCGGTGAAGGTGCGGAAAAATATTATTGAGCTCAGTAAAAAGGGCTTTTCACTACGGAAAAATGCGGAAATAGTTAGAATGAGCCATGTAAGTGTCCAAACCTAATAAGAAATTACAAGGATCGAGGAAGTATAGAAAACAAAGCAAGATGTGAACGACCACCAAAATTATCGAACAGGGAGCGCCGATACATCATTAGAAAAGTCCATGCGGATCCCAGAATTGCAGCTACGGAGATGGCATTAGATGTCGATAATACTAGTGGAAGTAATGTTCATCTCATAACAGTACGAAGACTGCTGCATAGTCATAGATTTGAAAGTAGAACAGCAAGGAAGACACCGTTCGTAGGCAGGGTAAATCAACAGAGGCGCCTAGAATTTGCAACTCAGCACAAGATTCCACATTCTGAAATACAGTACTTTTCACGGACGAGTCCTTGTTTACCATCTCACAGTGTGATGGACAGCAAAACGTGTGGCGAGAAAGGAATGAAGGTTGGAAGAAGAGATACCTTGTCCCATCAGTGAAACATGGTGGTGGAAATATTCTTGTGTGGGGTTGCATGTATGGAGCTGAAAGGACATCATCTTTACGCTAGTGACTGTTGTAAGTTGTTATTACACTATTGCAATTTCGGCCTTAGGCCGTTATCAAGTGATATATTATGGCTTTAAGCCATGTCAACGTAATGTAAGCTGGCCTAAGGCCGAAATTGCAATAATATAATAACAACTTATAGCAGTCACTGCCGGCCGGAGTGGCCGTGCGGTTCTGGGCGCTACAGTGTGGAACCGAGCGACCGCTACGGTCGCAGGTTCGAATTCTGCCTCGGGCATGGATGTGTGTGATGTCCTTAGTTTAGTTTGGTTTAATTAGTTCTAAGTTCTAGGCATCTGACGACCTCAGAAGTTAAGTCGCATAGTGCTCAGAGCCATTTGAACCATTTTTATAACAGTCACTGGCGTAAAGATGATGTCCTTCAAAAAAAAAAAAAAAAAAAAAAAATATGACTGTGAATCCCAGCTACAACAAGTTAATGGAGCTGGAGTTGAGAATTTAGTATTTATTGAAGGTTATGGATAAATGGAAGTATCTCACAATGATAAAGGAGAATCTGAAGCAATCTGCGGCGAAACTGGGGCTAAGAACAGACTGGATGTTACAGCAAGACACTGACCCCTAGCATACGGTCACTGTCGTAAAAGAATCGCTACTTTCCAATGTACCAAAACAGTTGCATTCGCCTCCCCAGTCACCAGACATGAAACCAACTGAACATCTTTAGGGAGAACTAAAGCGTAGGATAAAAAAAAAATACAACATCAAAAGCAAAGATGGTTTAAAAGCAGCCTTAGTGAAAGAGTGGAATAGCTTTACACCTGCGTACACAAAAAGAATTAGTGAAATGTATGCCTCGACGTTTTTGGCAGTTTGTAGTAAGTTCTATGGGACCAAACTGAGGAAGTCATCGGTCCCTAGGCTAATCTATCTTAAACTAATTTACGCTAAGGACAACACACACACAACCATGCCCAAAGGAGAACTCGAACCTCCGACGGGGGCGAGCAGCGCGAACCGTGGCAAGACGCCTGAGACCGCACGGCTACCCCGCGCGGGCCTCGACGTTTGGAAGCTGTGATTGAAGCAGACGGTGGCAATACAAAACATTAAATTGGGCCTGAAACTGAAGAACATCAAAGTGTATGTTTGCTATTGTACGTGGCCCCTGTTTCATTTGTATGCTCAAGATGTCAGTATATGGAATTATTATCAATTATGCAGTGTACATGTTGTTTTTCAGTCAAAATCATTCAAATGGCTCTAAGCACTGTGGGACATAACATCTGTGGTCATCAGTCCCCTAGAACTTAGAACTACTTAAACCTAACTAACCTAAGGACATCACACACATCCATGCCCGAGGCAGGATTCGAGCCTGCGACAGTAGCAGCTGCGCGGCGCCGGACTGAAGCGCCTAGAACCGCTCGACCACAGTGGCCGGCGTTTTTCAGTTCCTAACATGTCTGTTTATGTCACAGAAAGTGAATACATAATATTTTCTTAATTCATTTTGACTTCAAGTGATATTTTTAGGGTGTACGAAGACTTAAGTGTCTGACGCTACGTTAATCACGCTAGCCTTCAGCAGACAACATATTTGATGAAGTAAAGATTTCCTGACACTACACCAGACGTAGGGTTCTCATTGCGCCAGGGACAAAAGTGCGTCTCATTGTTTTCGTGGGTGAAGTTGATCAGGAAATGTGACGTCAACTTGCGTTGGCGGAGAGACAGGTATAAATAACGCTTTGTGTGAGAGCAACCTTCTTTTGAACGTGTGACGGAGAGTACTGCTTAAGGCCGCTCGTAGCGGCCAGGCTGCAAGCTCTGAAATTCCTAAGGAAAACAGTTATTCTTGCACATACATCTAATGTAATAGGAGGGAGTGACCGCCGAGTTTTTTAGGATCTAATTGTCACTACAGACTCGTTGTGAATAAGTTTGTGGGAAGCACGTGAGATTATGTTGCGGAAATACTACATATCTCGCGGGCATGCTGTCATTTTATGTGAGTCTGCAGGCTTTCGTGGCCGTTGTCAATAAAGATAAAATTCTTCTGGGTCGTTAGGTCGCGTCATATTTCCTTTAAGATTATCGACGTTTCGACCCCTCTGCTGGGATCTTCTTCAGGATCTTCCGGAGTCACAGTGTTCTAGCAATAGTGGACACCGGGATATTCTGAACAAGATTGCATCGATTATTTTAGAGGAATTATGAGGCGGCGTAACAACCCAGAAGATTTTAACTTTAGACATTATCTTTTTGTATCATTCTTATTATTTGTGTTAATTACTAGTATATGCCCACAAGTATACATTGTCCATTGTTCGAACCCCATTGCTTCTTTCGTTATATATATATATATATTCCTGGAAATTGAAATAAGAACACCGTGAATTCATTGTCCCAGGAACGGGAAACTTTATTGACACATTCCTGGGGTCAGATACATCACATGATCACACTGACAGAACCACAGGAACATAGAGACAGGCAACAGAGCATGCACAATGTCGGCACTAGTACAGTGTATATCCACCTTTCGCAGCAATGCAGGCTGCTATTCTCCCATGGAGACGATCGTAGAGATGCTGGATGTAGTCCTGTGGAGCAGCTTGCCATGCCATTTCCACCTGGCGCCTCAGCTGGACCAGCGTTCGTGCTGGACGTGCAGACCGCGTGAGACGACGATTCATCCAGTCCCAAACACGCTCAATGGGGGACAGATCCGGAGATCTTGCTGACCAGGGTAGTTGACTTACACTTTCTAGAGCACGTTGGGTGGCACGGGATACATGCGGACGTGCATTGTCCTGTTGGAACAGCAAGTTCCCTTGCCGGTCTAGGAATGGTAGAACGATGGGTTCGATGACGGTTTGGACGTACCGTGCACTATTCAGTGTCCCCTCGACGATCACCAGAGGTGTACGGCCAGTGTAGGAGATCGCTCCCCATACCATGATGCCGGGTGTTGGCCCTGTGTGCCTCGGTCGTATGCAGTCCTGATTGTGGCGCTCACCTGCACGGCGCCAAACACGCATACGACCATCATTGGCACCAAGGCAGAAGCGACTCTCATCGCTGAAGACGACACGTCTCCATTCGTCCCTCCATTCACGCCTGTCGCGACACCACTGGAGGCGGGCTGCACGATGTTGGGGCGTGAGCGGAAGACGGCCTAACGGTGTGCGGGACCGTAGCCCAGCTTCATGGAGACGGTAGCGAATGGTCCTCGCCGATACCCCAGGAGCAACAGTGTCCCTAATTTGCTGGGAAGTGGCGGTGCGGTCCCCTACGGCACTGCGTAGGATCCTACGGTCTTGGCGTGCATCCGTGCGTCGCTGCGGTCCGGTCCCAGGTCGACGGGCACGTGCACCTTCCGCCGACCACTGGCGACAACATCGATGTACTGTGGAGACCTCACGCCCCACGTGTTGAGCAATTCGGTGGTATGTCCACCCGGCCTCCCGCATGCCCACTATACGCCCTCGCTCAAAGTCCGTCGACTGCACATACGGTTCACGTCCACGCTGTCGCGGCATGCTACCAGTGTTAAAGACTGCGATGGAGCTCCGTATGCCACGGCAAACTGGCTGACACTGACGGCGGCGGTGCACAAATGCTGCGCAGCTAGTGCCATTCGACGGCCAACACCGCGGTTCCTGGTATGTCCGCTGTGCCGTGCGTGTGATCATTGCTTGTACAGCCCTCTCGCAGTGTCCGGAGCAAGTATGGTGGGTCTGACACACCGGTGTCAATGTGTTCTTTTTTCCATTTCCAGATATATATATATATATATATATATATATATATATATATATATATATATATATATATATATATATATTGTGCGTAAAAAGGAAAGAAGCTTAGAGAAACCGCCAAACGATTTATATATCGTCCATTGTTTGAACCTCATTGCTTCTTTCGTTATAGAAATCGTTTGGTGGTTTCTCTACGCCAAGCCCAATGCTTCAGATGCTTTTCCCATCATCAGAAAGTCGCTTTTTGTAAGAAACTGATCTGTGTGCAGTGTACATGCAGGCAGATGCATGAGTTTTCTTGTCGAGCACGAGTGCGAGTCTACGACATGCGAGACGGAGCAAGTACTGCCTCCATGGAACATAATAGCAGGCCTAATACGGAAAAAATTCCAGTTTCAGGATGTAATTCTCTCCTAAGTTTATGTTAAAATCAAATATTTGCAATGAATCCGTGCAGTTTATCTAGATAATGTTAAGTCATATTATGGACTAAATTACGCTCTAAGAAGAAAAAAGAAAACGTCGCACCACGATGGAATTGTGCAACTGAGACGGCAACCGATAGATGTGACGTACATGTACAGAAAAACAAATGGTTAAAATTTTACAAAAATTGGATGATTTATTCGGGAGAAAGATCTTCACAAATTGGGCAAGTCAATTATGCGTTGGTCCGACCTGGCCCTTAATCAAGCAGTCATTCGGTTTGGTGTCCATTGACAGAATTGGTGGATATCTTCCTCAAGGACATCACAACTAATTCTATCCAACTGATAAATTACAAATATCAGTTTGGCAAGCACAGAGACAAGCATCAGAAGCTCTCTTCGTGTGCGGGCTGGCATTATCTTTCTGAAATGTAAGCCCAAGCTGGCTTCCCATGAACTGCAACAAAACGGAGCGTGGTATATCGACGATGTACCGATGTGCTGTAAGGGCACGGATGACAACCAGAGGGGTCCTACTAAGAAGTTTAATGGCATCCCAGACCATCAGTCATGGTTGTTGAGCGTTATGGCGGTTGAAAGTCACATCGCTATCCCATCGCCATCTGGGATGTCTGCAGAGACGTCACCGTTGGACGTTCGAAACGGAACTCATTACTGAAAATAGTCGTACTCCAGTCAATGAGTGTCAACATATCAGCTCATTAATAATCAGAGTAACAAAAAAATATCGTAAGAGATAATTCCAGTGGAAAAACAGATAAATACGCAAGAGAAAAACTCACACCAAATTCGCTTTAAATTCTGATAAACGGTTTACCAACTACTACAGTTTCGATCGGAGTGTTACAGATTCCAGACACAAAACCATGTAGTGCTTCGATAACTTGTAACTCCGTTCTCTTGGAGCATCATAATGAAAGAATCGCTTCCTTCTTGTTCGATGTAGCTGCAGATTGCTGTTTCATGTTGCTGGAGGACAAACAATCCTTTCGTGGCGCCAAGCAATGAAAACAGAATCTAGGTGCCCTTTTCATCCCATGTAAACGAAACATTCAAGGACTAAAACTGTCAAGGACTGCAACTTGCGCTAGGGACCGACTAATTGGGAACCAGAAAGGTAGCGTCGCCATCCGGTGTACTATCGTGCATCCACGGAAGTGTGACATCGTCTAGCAGTGCACACAGGTAGGTACACATAGGTACGCAGAGCTCCTTGCAGATATTATTAACGCCGTGCCACGCGGACATCATTGCTGCCTACTAAATTTACAACACGATGAAGGTGTCAAAGTGCAGTTGGCATGAAGTGTAACTCACACTTGAATTGGCAGTTGATTAGGATTTCAGCAAAAACGCACACAGCAGGTACGAGTAAAGCCGTATATTTCCCGCATACGAAAAAAATATATACATCGCTTTTCTCATTCGGTAGTGGCATTTGAATGATGACTGTGAGAATATGGAGCTATACCTCATTTAAGAAGGAGAGGCGTCTACGGGAAAATTTCAGCCATTTTGCTGCTCATGTTTCTTGGGATCACACAACTTCCATGCGAATATAGAATCGATGTGTTCAGAATGATGATAGCGCCGTACATGATCTCAGTTGTCCCAGAGAACTAGCATCCGAGAGGACAGATGTCATGTCCGCTTGGCCGTAATGGGTCGTGCATCCACGTCACACCTTTTGAATAGGGAAATGGGTCTGTTCACAGTAAGGCAGACATTTATCTTCGTTCACCACAGGCAGTGTTTTTTGATATGCTGAAGTGCACCGTGATTTGGAATCCACGTTAAGCTGTAGGTCTGCCGACAACTGGCTGATAAGTCTGTTAAAGGTGGGAGGAAGACAACGGCATACCACCTCCGACAGCACGCTGCCTAGGAAACAATTGTGATTTCCAAAACAATCTTGGGATTGATGAGGGGTTTTTATGTATCTATAAGCAGTGCGACAAACTCTGCAGCACCCTCGACTGTCAGGACGGCGACTTTGGTTGCAGGCAGGAGCGGCAACAGCGACGCTGCCTGCGGCAACAGTGGACACATGAGTGGAACTCTTCGTCTTTTCTGACGAGCCCGATTTCTTGTACAGCATCACGATGGGGCTTACCCATGTATGTTGGCTCCGATGAGAACGATTGTTGCCGAATTGCATTCCTCATCATCGTCATACTGACATAGCATCTTGTCTAATGGTTTCGTCTCGCCCTCACTTACGTTAATTGATCAAGGTTTTTTTTCTTTTTTTTTTTTTTTTTTTTTTTGGAAAAGTCATGAGTTACAGGTGTAATGTATATCCGTCTATCCAATATCCAGCTTCAATCAGAAACGGATTGTACTCAGACGAAAACTGGTTGTTTAATAATTTGATAACTCTAGTGTTTATAATTGAAATTTATCATTTTGAGAAGGCAAATGGAGCGATCTGCTTTACTTTCTAAAAACATGTAAAGAGATGTGCTACTGTGTATTGTGTTTTCGTGACAAAGCAATGGTCTGTGAGCGGTATGTGTATGGACATCACCATCTGCAAAAGGTCCTTAATGTTTTTAAATATTTTAGTTATGACAACCCATGTATAATGTGCTGTTTTTTATCCACACAAGAAATTAGCGTAAGGTACAACTTAAATTGAACATGTTTCATAACAAAAAGATTTTCAAGATCTGAAGTTTGTACGAAACAGCTGTTCTGAGTAAAGAAGTATTTAGACATGTCTGAAAGAACAGATTCCATCTGTGACCACACCGAGCGAGGTGGCGCAGTGGTTAGCACTCTGGACTCGCATTCCGGAGGACGACGGTTCAGTCCCGCGTCTAGCCATACTGATTCAGGTTTTCCGTGACTTCCCTAAATCGCTCCAGCCAAATGCCGCGATGGTTCCTTTGAAAGGGCACGGCCGACATCCTTCCCCAATGCGATGACCTCGCAGTTTGATCTCTTCCCCCAAACAACCAGCCGGCCGGATTGGCCGTGCGGTTCTAGGCGCTACAGTCTGAAGCCGAGCGATCGCTACGGTCGCAGGTTCGAATCCTGTCTCGGGGGTGGATGTGTGTGATGTCCTTAGGTTAGTTAGGTTTAATTAATTCTAAGTTCTATGTGACTGAAGACCTCAGAAGTTGAGTCGCATTGTGCTCAGAGCCATTTGAACCATTTTGAACCAAACAACCCAATCCAACCATCTGTGTCCATGCAGCTCGTTAGAATGAAATTACAATGAAATAATGCCCTTAGCTGCATACAGGCGTTGATATAAGTCCACGGGGACAGTTGAGAATGAGTGCCCGGATAGGGACTCGAACCCGGGATCTCTTGCTTACTCGGCAGACGCTCTATCCATCTGAGCCATGGAGGACACAGAGGATAGTGCAACTGCAGGGCTTTATCTCTGGCACCTGGCACGCTTCCCGTGAGACCCACATTCCCAGCTTATTGTCCCGCACTATATTCATAGTGCCTCTGCCCGTTATACTCATTATTCGCGGCTTTTTGCATATTCCCTTAAGAGTACGAGCACTGTTTGTGCATCCGCACAGCATTGGTGACCATGCAGCTCGTTAGAATGAAATTGTAATTTCAAAGAAATATTTACGCGATTTTGGCCTTAGAATGCTTGTAGCTATTGTACGTAAACCATGATTTTCCAAAAATTTCTAAAAACTGTACGTCATCCCCTCCTGAAAATAACAATTGAGTTCTTGCCAAAAAGAAAAAAATAGTGACGAAGGAATGCCAAAGATTAAATATTGCAGAATATTAAAAATCAGGAAACCTATTGAATATTTACGTATTAGCGGCGACTTGAATTATATATTCTAAAAAAGAAAATGGAACACCTGCTGCTCTCCTTTCCAAGTAACGAACTAAAGCCTTAAAGCATTATTTAATGTCAATGTCAGGCAGTTTGCTTGAAGGGATGAGGGTTCAGAAGCAACCGCAAGGGCAAAGAAAGCAGTTCTGGAGTCGGACCTCGAGAATAATACCCTGTAGCATACAGAGCAGCGGTGGCTGCACGAACCTTATCAAACTGCGGGCTCTGCCGGCCTAGCCATCAAGACATATCGGCGGGGAGCACTCTACGCAGCTGCTCGTATCATCAACTATTTACGTTTAATCTGCTTCCGATGGCGCTCTGCCAAACGGGGGCCCGGCGGGCCGAGCTGGGGCGAGAGCAGAATAGGTGAGTCACAGCAGCGAACGAGGGAATATTACCCGCGAGCGGCGCCGGTGCCGCAGGAATTACGGCCGGCAAACTTGGAGGACGCGACCGGCCGGGACCATCTGCTGCCGCCGCTCCGCGCCTAGCGCGCCGCCGTTATTCTCCCTCAGCGACAGATTTTTCTTGATTAAAAGAACAAGTTTCGCAGCTCTTTTGTGGAGTACGTTCGTTCCAGCATATTTAATGCAACAGCCTCGTTTACCGATAGCAGTTTGTAAGAAGAGAGTTCTGTTCTGCGTTTAGAGACGTTTCGCCTCAAGGGCATTCTTGAGGATAAACAATTGCTTCTGCTACGCCTCATGCTTCTGTCTTCAGGCAATATAATTTATTTCCAATTGGAACTGGATAAATGCTGATTTTTTTTAAATTTTGCCGGCGAATCGAACGATAGAAAAAACTACGGGGACACAGACAGTCATCGTTTACTACACTCAAAGCCAGAGTTGGGGCAGCTTCTGCCCTGGACCGTAGTTGTGTTGGTAGACCCTCGGACTACCCATCAGCGCTGGCTGCTGTGCTGATGTCAGTGGTGGATGCTGTGGACTCCATCAGCCGTGGCTTCGGATCGCTGATCGCTTTGTAAGGCAGCAAGTACAAGACGAATAATTGAACAATCTCGCACTTTTTTTTTGTCATCAGTCTTCTGACTGGTTTGATGCGGTCTCCATCGAATTTCTCTCCTGTGCCAACCTCTTCATCCCAGAGTAGACCTTGCAACCTACGTCCTCAATTCCAATTTCTGTCTTTCTCTACAGTTTTAGCCCTCTTTAGCTCCCTCTAGTACCGTGGAAGTCATTCCCTGATGTCTTAACAGATGACCTATCATCCTATACCTTCTTCTTGTCAGTGCTTTCAACATATTCTTTTCGTCTCCGATTCTGCCCAGAACCTCTTCATTCCTTACCTCATCAATCCACCTAATTATCAGCATTCGTCTGTAGCACCACATCTCAAATTCTTCGATTCTCTTCTGTTTCGGTTTTCCCAGTCTTTGTTTCACATCCATACAACACTGTGCTCCAAATGTACAATCTGAGAAATCTTTTCCTGATATTAGGGCCTATTTTTGATACTTGTAGACTTCTCTTTGCTAGAGCTAAACTGCTTTCGAGGTCCTCCTTGCTCCCTCCCTCATTTGTTACTTTGCCGTGTAGGTAGTACAATTCCTCAACTTCATGTACTACATGACCATCAGTCCTGACATTAACTTTCTCACTGTTCTCATTTCTGCTATCTTCGGTTTACTCTCAGTCCATATCCTGTACTCATTAGAATTTTCATTCAGTTTAGCAGATCCTGTAATACGTCTTCACTTTCACTCACGATTGTAATGACATCAGCGAATCGTATCATTGATATCCATTCACCTTGAATTTTGATCCCACTCCTGAATCTTTTATTTCCATAATTGCTTCTTCCATCTACAGATTGAACTGTAGGCACGAAAAATTACGTCGCTTTTTAATTCGAACGCTTCGTTGTTAGTCGTCCACTCTTATTATTCCCTCTTTGCCCTTGTGTATATTGCATGTTACATGTGTCTCCTTACAGATTTCCTCTATTTTTCTCAGAATTTCTAACATCTTGCACCACTTGACATACGCGATGGCTTCTTCCAGGTCGACGAATCCTATCAATGAGTCTTGATTTCTTTTTAGTCTTGCTTCCATTATCAACAGCCTCGCTGGTGCCTTTACCTTTCCTAAAGCCAAACTGATCGCCATCTAACACAATCTCAATTTTCTTTTTCGTTCTTCTGTATATTGTTCTTGTCAGTAACTTGTATGCATGAACTGTTAACCTGGTTGTGCGATAGTTCTCGCACTTGTCAGCTCTTGGAGTCTGCGGAATTCTGAGTATGATATTTTTCCGAAAGTTATATGGTATACATTCCACACACCAACGTGGATAGTCGTTTTGTTGCCACTTCCCCAATGATTTTAGGAATTCTGAAAAGATGTTATCTATCCGTTCTGTCTTATTTCATCATAAGTCCTCCAAAGCTCTCTTAAATTCTGATTCGAATACTAGATGCCATATCGACACCTGTTTCTTCTCTCACATCAGACAGATCTTTCCCCTCATAGAGGCATTCAAAGTACTACCTATCTGCTGTCCCCTCTGAATTTAACAGTGAAATTCCAGTTGCACTCCTAACGTTACCATACTTGCTTTTAATTTTACTGGAAGTCTTTTTGACTTTCTCATAAGCTGAGTCAGTCCTTACGAGAATCATTTCTTTTTCGATTTCTTTACATTATTCATGCAATCATTTCGTCTTAGCTATCCTACACTTCCTGTTTATTTCATTCCTCAGCGAATCGTACTTCTATATTCCTGTATTTCCCTGATCACTTTTATACTTCCTTCTTTCATCAATCAGCTAAAGTATTTCTTCTGTTGCCTACGGTTCCTTCGCAGTTACCTTCTTTTCACCTACGTTTTCCATAACAAATTCTGTTATTGCCCTTTTCAGAGTTGTCTGTTCCTCTTCAACTGTACTGCCTACTGAATTATTTCTTATTGCTCTATTTATATCCTTAGAGAACTTCAAGCTTATGTCGTCATTCCTTAGCAGTTCCCGCCGGCCTGAGTGACCGTGCGGTTCTAGGCGCTACAGTCAGGAGCCGAGCGACCGCTACGGTCGCAGGTTCGAATCCTGCCTAGGGCATGGATGTGTGTGATGTCTTTAGGTTAGTTAGGTTTAATTAGTTCTAAGTTCTAGGCGACTAATGACCTCAGAAGTTAAGTCGCATAGTGCTCAGAGCCAGTTGAACCTTTGTTGAACCTTAGCAGTTCCGTATTCTACTTATTTGCCTGTTGATTCTTCCTGAGTAATCTCTTAAACTTCAGTCTACGCATAATTACTATTACGTTGTGAGTCTATACCAGCTCCTGGCTAACCTTACAATCCAGTACCTGATTTCGGAATCTCAGTGTGACCACGTTGTATACTACCAGAAATCTTCCCGTATCGCCTGGCCGTTTCCAATTATGCCTCCTCTTGTGATTCTTGAACGGAGTATTCCTTATTACTATCTTATATTTATTATAGAATTCAGTTAGTCTTTCCCCTCCCTCATTCGTTGTTCCAAGCCCATATTCTCTTGTAACGTTTTCTTCTACTCTCTCCCCCACAACTGTATTCCTGTCTCCCATGACTGTTGGATTTTCATCCTCATTTACGTACTGTATTACCCTCTCAATATCTTCATTTACTTTCTCTGTCTCTTTTCCTTCAGCTTGTGGTGTCGGCGTATATATACTGAAGTATCGTGGTCGACGTGGGTTTGCTGTCGCTTTGGATAAGAACAGCCCTATCAATGAATTGTTCACAGTAACACACTCTCTGTCCTATCTTCCTATTCATAACGAATCTACCTCCCGTTATACCATTTTCTGCTGCTCGTGACATTACCTTATACTCAACTGACCAGAAATCCTTGTCTTGAAACTATCCTGGCAGATTACAGCTGTATGCCGGACCGAGACTCGAACTCGACAGCTTATCCTTTCGTGGGCAAGTGCTTTACCAACTGAGCAACCCAAGCACGACTCACGACCCGCCCTCGCAGCCTTACTTCCGCCAGTACCTCGTCGCCTACCTTCCAAACTTCACTAAAGCTCTCCTGCGAAACTTGCAGATCTAGCACTACTGAAAGAAAGGATATTACGGAGACACTGCACTGCCATAGCCTGGAGGACGTTTCCAGAATGAAATTTTATTCTGAAACCTCGTCTTCTTTCCATTTCATTTCAGCCTTTTCTTTTCCGTTTTCAGATTTTCTAGTTTCTCTAACACGTTCAAGCTTCTGGCATTCCACGCACCGGCACGTAGAACATAATCCTTTCGTTTCTTATTCATTCTTTTTCTCATTGTCACCTCCCACTTAGCAGCCTCCTCCAGCAGATCCAGATGGGGGTCCTTTCCGGAATCCTTTGCCAATTGAGATATCATCATGGAACTTCTCCAATTACAGGCCACATGTCCTGTGCATACACGTTACGTGTCTTTAATGGAGTGACTTCCGTTGCCTTCTGCATCCTCATGCCGTTCATTACTGATGATTCTTCCACTTCTAGGCGCAGTTTCCCCTCCTTCTGTGACAAGGCCGTTGGCAGAATGAGGTGAGTTCTTATGCCGGAAGTCTTCGGCCGCCAATGCTGATTATTAATCACAATTTCAGCGGTTGCGGGGCTTTCGAACCCGGAACTGAAGACGTTGTGATTATTAATCAAAGACGCAACCCCGTTTTCCCGTTTTTGGTTTTTCTTTTCTTTTTTGCTCAGTTTTTTATTTGTTTTTTTTTCTTTTTTTATCATTTCTTGGTTTTATATTTTTACTTAGCGTTTCTTAATTAGCAAGGCCAGGATTCGAACCCGTATCTCCTGCCCACTTTTTTCTTTGTGCTTGAAGCAAGGAAAATTTTTTCTTTATAATTAATTTCTCTTATTTTTAATTAATTAATTAATGTTTGTATTTTCAGTTTGTTAGGGCCACAGTCAGCTACAGGTTGGAGGAAACAAGGTTGGCAGTGGTCGAATGACTTCTCCCTCCCACAGCCGTGCTGCATCCTTAAATAGCTCATATTATTTTTACTTAGTTGCTTTATTTATTTACTTATTGTGCACATATATACGGAGGAAAAACAAATTAAAACTAGTCCAACAATACGGATTCCTGGCAATCACCAAGGTGATAAAGGAAGGAAAGCGGGCCGAATCCCAGACGTAGGCCCGTCGTGTTTCATTTCGAATCGGGTGGGCACATGCCACACCGGTAACACGCCAACTTATTGGAGGTCTGGTAAAAACGCTGTTAAGATAATTGGCAAAATACGAGCTATAACGGGACTGCGCGCAACCTCTGGATGTGCAGTCTGCAAGTATTGCCAAAAATCCAGGCGCAAGTGATTAGCGGTCGGATATAGGTATGCGAAAGTCCAGCCCTTTATCCAGACAAACGTCCGAGACTCTGGTACAGGAAAATATTCCACCGGGGTTAATAACACGTGGTGGCAGTCGGAGAAAACCCGCGACCATATCGGTTCCGGACTGAAGCGCCTAGGACAGCTCGGTCACAACGGCCGGCTTAACAACACAAAAATCTTGTAATCACTGTTTAATAAGGTGATAGTGCGGTAGTGGCCCGTAGTTATTCCAGGTGTCGGTTTATGTACGGGAACAAAAATACCCTCGACAAAGGCTGGCGGAATCCCAGGTGCAATTGTGATCAGTTCATTATACATCCACGTTCATGGTGTATACATGAGACCAGAAAACGTACTATAAAATTCAGTAGGGAATCCGTCGATGCATGGTGACTTGCACAGGGCACCCCTCAATATAGCGGTAGTGAGCTCCTCGCAGGTGAAAGGTTGCATCAGCGTAACCCCCTCCTCAAGCGTGAGGGAGCGCGGCTCGTCCAAGGCGCTAGGATCATAGCCCAAGACGGCACGGTAGACTCGGAGATAATGTTCGACAAAGCTATCGACTATGTTCGATTTGCAGGTGACCTGCTGCGCACGCTGATCGACGAGTTCTGTGACTTAGTTTTGTCTACGGTGTCTGCAGTCATGCACAGTAAGATCCATGGAGGGATTCTCCTGCCACACCACGTCAGGCCTACGGGCACGCACCAAAGCCCACTGTAGTTTCCGGTGAGTAGCCGCTAGTAGCTAAACCTTAATCATGCTGCGTTCAATTTGTACTTCCGGCGAAGGGGGCTGGCCATCAACGTCGCTGAGGGCGCTGAAGTAGAAGTCTGTAGAGCGCCTGTGCCAAGCGACCACCTGTAAGTGCTGAATGTGCGCCGGATCATCGGTTTGGTATACCAATCCACACCAGATGACTAGGACCAGAGACGCCGTTCGCATCTAGTCCACGTCTCAGTGATACGTTGGCGACAATCAGGATCATGCTAAGTGTTGAGTTTCCATGGTGTTCGACATGGTGACCTCCTGGTGGGGAAGGACCAATGTACATATGTACGTGCACTGGTAAGGGAACACCGAAGGCCAGCGCTCTACATCGAGCATCACATCAACCAGTCTCCGGGAGATGTAAATGCGGTCTAGCCTGCTAGCCAGTTGGCTCGTGTGAAACGTGAATCCCGAGTCATCGACTCGCTATACCTCCCAGGATTTCGATAATGCTAAATCATGAACAATGAGATGCAGTTCCTGGCACGGCGTTAAGTTCTGGTAGATAAAGTCCCCTCCAAACTAAGAACAGTGGACCAATGAAAGCATAAAATTGTGCCCTTTCACGCCGACGTCCAGTACCAGAAGGCGCACAAACATTAGTGACATGCGTGGAGTGAATTTTTTAACATATTTCTTTACTGCCGTTTACAAATGACCTGCCATCTTGATATTAAGACAGGTTATACTTTCACTATACGAAATTGTAGACTGTAGAATGTGAAACTTGTTTGTTGTTTCTTATTTTTGATAAGGATTAATAACACGGCAGCTTTAACTACTAAAAGTAATTAGGAAACGAAAATCTTAAATTAGACACTTATGAATGGAAGATAAGAATTTATGAAGACAGAAGAAGTTATGACATATTATAACTTTAAGACACACTATAAATTCGGAAAAAAAATTTCCAAAATAAACAAGATTTAAGATGGACAGATGAAAGATGATAAACATTAATAAAATTAACAAAATTTTCGAAAATCAAATTATAAACTATAACCATATTTTTAGGAAAAATAAAATCAGAAGATAGGAAGCATGACAGTGGAAGAATGTCCCTTCATCAAGTTTGTACGACGGTGAGTGTCTTGTAAGTTTCCATCAAGTCACCGACCGCCAACCACAGCTCTTCATCTATATCTAACATGTACTCTAGATTTCCTAATAACTAAATCTTAACCTCTAATTTTTAAAGGCTATTTTATTGTTTATTTAGGGTATTTCTTCATCTTCATTTCCGGTCGTTTAGGGATCAATGTCATCACCTGATTCCATGTCGGAATCATTGCTGTTTTCCACCCTGTGCCTTCCTTCCTGTCTTTGCATATAGGCTCGTTGTCTGGCTCGGATATACTCTCTATAGGTCACTTTGGATATATCGTCAGCGAGTATGTTTAACATGATCCATTGGTCTTCGTCTCTGAGCATTGCATTGCGTGTGTGGTGCCTTGAATACTGTTGAGGACGATGTATTCCGGGGAGCCTTCTTCCCCACACGTACATGCTGGTGTCTGCCTCAGACTCAGGCGGTCTAAGTGCGTGGGATAAGGGCCGTGTCCTATTAAGAAGTGGACCACACCGCTGCTGGCATCGATATGTTTGAGTTTTAGTCCCTCCTTCACATCGGGAAAGAACTGGCGTAGCCTGCGGCCCTTATGACTTCTGTCCCACTCATTTTGTCAGGTATTCCAATTTTTTAATTGGTGTTTCGTGTTAATTGCTACACCTTTTCATGTCTTCCACCTTAAGCCGCTATATGTCATATCGTAATGTCTATTGGATAGATTTCGAGCACCACACAGAGTGATTCCACTGAGCTGGTCTGACGAGGGTCCGGTTTGTCGATAGACTCAGACTGTGAGCCCATGTGAGCCAAGTACCGGCTAGAAGAGAGCACAACGGTATGTCCGTATAACTGACAAGGGGATTTTAAATTGTTCTCAATTCAGTCTTGTCAGTTTGTGAAGTATATCTTCTGCTTCGTTTGCGACAATGCGCAAGTGTTCATGGAAATTTTGTTTTTCGTCTATTTGCACCCCAAGGTAGCGTTTGGTGACTGCTCGTTTAATGTTTGTGTCCCCTATTTAAACATTCTCTGGACAGACCTTTTCAGTAAAGTGTATGTTGTTTTGCTCACGGCTGTCCTGAGTTTGTTGTTGTTCACCATTATGTTATTATTTTGAGTATTCCATTTGCTCTTTCTTCTAGCTGGGAACTATTGCTAGCAGCACTACGACCAAAAGGTGATCTGCTTATGAGACAACTCTATCTGTCGTTATTGTTCCCTCCAGTAGTTGCAGGAGAGGTTTAATAGTAATGTCCCAGAAGATAGGGTCACAGGTCGACCCTTGGGGGCAGCCTTTTGTAATTCTTTTCATTACTTTTCGGCAGTCCATCTGCCGTTAGACCACTCTGTTCTTACAGTAGTCTAGTAGACTGTTGTGTAGTGTTTCAGGTATTTCCAATTGTCTGAACCTCTTGGAAATTGCAGACCACCAGAGATTATCAAAGGCATTTACAATGTCGATCATAATTGACATTGCATACTTATTCCTGGTGTGGTTGGCAAATTGTAACGCTGGGTTGATGGTACCGTCATTCGACTTTCCCTCTCTGAAGCCGAATTGGTGTTTCATTAGGCCATAGAGAGCTCTGTGCGCCTGTAAATGCATGCACAAGGGCTTTCCTGGACCATGTCAAGTATGTTTATAAGACATACAGGCTGACGTGACTTGGGATCTGATGAGTCCTTGTCAGATGCCTTCTTTATTACGACTGCCTTGGAGACCTTCCAAACAGCAGGCACACGGTCCAGCCATAGAGCGTCGTTTAACAGGGTGTAAGGAATGGGGTGATCTTTGGTATTATTTGTTTTAATACTTCTGAATGAAATCCGTCTGGTCCAGGTGCTTTTTTGTTTTTCAGCCCTGAGATCGCTATCGCCACTTTTTGCGCAAAAGGGCAGGTGACTGTGGGACTGTTGTACGGTGCGTTCAGTTCCTCTCCCAGTGTTGCTAGTTGTGTGTCAATGTTGACGATGTCATCAGATAGGAGCTTGTGAAGCAAGAATTATGCTGTTTGTATCCATCCATTTGTCATCGCGACGTCATCCTGTCTTAACGTTCCCAGAAATAGCGGGCTCTTTGTTTTTTCAGTAGTTATTTTGTATGTTTCCCCCCATATGTCCGTCTGTATTTGCGATGCCAGACGTGAAACTGTTGTGGTTGGCAGGAGAGCCAACACATTGTAACTGAATGAGGCCGAAATGCACGCATTTTAGCTCACGCAGGCTGGCGTGAGGTCTGGAACATGACAAGGGAATTAGAATTGAGAAAAACGGCCGTAGCTGGTGGAATACTTAACTTTAATCCATTAATGACGAACGTCGCTCTTTGTGGTACATGATTCACAATATCAATAGTACGGATACTGGCGCCTTGCTAGGTCGTAGCAAATAACGTAGCTGAAGCCTATGCTAACTATCATCTCGGCAAATGAGAGCGTAGAAGTCAGTGAACCATCGCTAGCAAAGTCGGCTGTACAACTGGGGCGAGTGCTAGGAAGTCTCTCTAGACCTGCCGTGTGGCGTCGCTCGGTCTGCAATCACTGATAGTGGCGACACGCGGGTCCGACGTATACTAGAGGACCGCGGCCGATTTAAAGGCTACCACGTAGCAAGTGTGGTGTCTGGCGGTGACACCACATTCTTCCCCCGCAAATCGGCGTACGGTTGTGGCATAAGGCTTCCGCCCGCCTTAGGGAGGACCGCATGTTGACGTATGCGACGAGGTGGGGAGCCTAACAACAGGCGAGGCTGCGCCACCCGCAACCTGCCATTCGGACCGCGGTGAGCGAGGAAACGCCTGAAAACCTGCTGCAGGGTGCACGCCAACATGCGGTGTATGCGCCCTTAGAGAGACAGGAGGGGACGAAAGGTCGACCTCCATCGGGCCGGGGCACCCGACGGGCGAAGACGACATATGGTCCGGAGCGGGCAAGAATTCCATGTCGGAGGACAACTGGTCACGGGAAGCGATCGGCGGCGCGTGACCCAGGGAGGCGCCCGGCGGTTGCAGCGACGCGTCCACTGCGGGCGTCGCCGGCGGAAGAACAGGCGGCGACGGCGGCGGTGGCGGCGGCGGCAGTGCGTCGCCATGGGGCAAAATGGAAGGCAGCGTCGGTAACACCTGGGGCTGAGGCGAGCCAGTAGATGGGTCCCCGGGGCGCTGACCGGCCGCCACCGTCGCTGAAAGCAAACGGCGAGTGGCAGATTCCGTGCGACGACAGAGGCGCAGCTGATTGAGATGCCGACGCACCTCACCAGAGCCCCCCAAAACCAGATACATAGCGCGGCCATGCAGCGAAGAATGCGCCCTTCGAGCCAACGCCGTGAACCTTAGTGGCAACAGTAGATAACGTCGCCTGGAGCAAAAGCAGGTGTCTGCCGCTGCACAGGGACCTGATGCGGCGGATGTAGCAAAGACATCAAGGTTTGATGATGACGACCGTGGAGAAACTCAGCCGGCGAGCGACCATCTCGGGGCTGAGAGCGATACGAGGACATAAAGAGCAATAACGCGTCCTCCCGAGAATGCGACTCTTTCAACTTCAACAATCGTTCAGCGGCACCCTTTGACTGTGGCGAAAACGGCGCGGACGTCAGATGTTGAATACCATTGACCTTGCAGAATGACTGAAATTCAGCGGACATGAGTTGTGAGCCATTGTCGGAAACAATAGTCTGTGGAAGACCTTCAATGCAAAAGATAGCGGATAAAGCTTGGATGGTGGCAGATGACGTCGTGGAAGACATCCGGACAACAAAAGGAAAATTACTGAATGAATCTACCACAACCAACCATCGAGTATTCCAGAATGGACCAGCAAAATCGATGTGTAAGCGTTGCCAAGGGGAAATGGCTTTTGGCCATGCAAAGAATTTCCGCGGTGGTACTGATTGTTGTTCAGCACACACCATGCAAGAAGAGCACATATTCGTAATCGCGGCATCGATTCCGAACCAAGTACAGTGCTGACGAGCAAGTTGTTTCGTTCTCGCTATACCCCAATGTCCTTGGTGGCGAAGCTGTAAGACAGAGGACTGTAACGAACGTGGTACCACGACCCTGGACTGATCATTATCAGAACGCAACAGCAAAACATCACGTCGTACATAAAGTCTCTCCTTGTGAGCAAGAAATCGGCGATCCAACGGGTCTCCGATCCGTGACTTTGACAAGGGCCATTGCGTAGCAACAAAACGCAGAACTGGAGCAAGGACAGGGTCGGCAGCTGTGGCTGTAGCTACACGATGAAAAGCAATCGGAAACGATTCGACCACGTCATCGGTTTCCGCATCAATGAACATGCAAGCAAGTTCGGAAGAATCGAATGCCCTATCCTCAGCAATAGGCAAGCGGGACAACGCATCGGCGTTTCCGTGCTTAGCAGTGGACCGATACAAGATATCGTAGCGGTACTGCGAGAGGAAAATAGACCAGCGAATGATTTTCTGCGCTGTACGTGGAGGTACAGGCTTGGTCGGATGAAAAAGCGATGTCAAAGGTTTGTGGTCAGTGATTATGGTAAAGGGACGACCATACAAGAAATCATGAAACTTTGTAACACCAAATACGAAAGCCAATGCTTCTTTCTCAATCTGTGAATAATTTCTTTGAGCAGCGAGAGCAATTTGGACGCGAAGGCAATAGGGCGATTGTGCTATCTATCTTTGTGCGCAAGTACAGCACCGATACCGAAATCCGATGCATCCACCATCAAGAAAAGGGGCTTCCGGGGATCGAATGGCGCAAGGAAAGTTTTGGAAAGCAACGCCGCTTTCAGCCGTCAAGATGAACGGAACACCCTTACGGCGTAAGCGATGAAGCGGAGCTGAAATGGAAGAGGCATGCGGCACATAGTGATGGTAAAAATTTATTTTTCCCAGCACACTCTGTAGCTGCTTCAAATTCTGTGGCGAAGGCAAGACTTGTATGGCACGAAGGTGCGTGGGACTGGGATGGATTCCTTGGGCATTGAGGACATGTCCCAAGTATGGCAAGCCCCGAGCAAAAAACACACATTTGTCCTTCCGCAAGCGAAGACCACTTTGTCGCAAGACCTGAAATAATGTTCTGAGATTGGCCAAATGTTCTTCTTCCACCTTTCCACAGATCACAGTATCGTCCAGATAATTAGCTGCAGTAGGGACCGACGCACAAACAGTTTGTAGATATTGCTGAAACAATGCAGGAGCGGATGCACACCCGAATGTCAGTCGTTTGAACTGATACAACCCAAGATGTGTGTTAACCACCAAAACGCGCTGGGGGTCTTCGTCCACCGGTATTTGCAAGTACGCATCTGCTAGGTCCAATTTCGAAAAATATTTACCCGGGCACAGTTTGTCAAAAAGATCTTCCGGGCGGGGTAAAGGAAAAGTTGCCATCACTAGTTGTGGGTTCACTGTTGCCTTGAAGTCCACACAAAGTTTCAACTTTCCGGAAGGTTTTGGGAAAATTACTAAGGGTGATGTCCAGAGAGAAGCCTGCACACGTTCAATTACACCTAGTGATTCCAAATCGTGTAATATTTTGGCCCCATCACGCAATGCGTGGGGAACATTGTGCGCTCTGAAAAATTTTGGTTGCGCGTTGACTTTCAGTTCCAAATGTGCTCTATAGTTCTTAGTACAACCGAGGCCCAGTGCAAAAATGTCTGCAAATTCTTCACATAGACGAGAAACACTGTCTGAAGGCACAGTCTGGTTCACTGATATGACCTGATTTACTATAGACAAGTTAAACAACTGAAAGAAATCGAAACCAAACAAGTTCACTGCAGAAGAAGAACGAAGGACGTAAAGTGACACAAGTTTTGTTTTTCCTTTGTGTGTTGCAAGAAGGCTGCACTGTCCTAACACAGGGATCTATTGACCTGAATAGCTACTTCGCTTAACATTTGCGGCACGGAACGGAGGGGTGCCCAGCAGTTTGTAAGTGTCTCGATTGATCAGTGAAACTGCAGCTCCGCTATCGAGCTGGAATGGTATCACTTTGCCGTTAATGTCCAAGTCCACAAAAAGTTTATTGTCCTGCTGACGACAAGAGCGACTGTCTCGTGCAACGTGAACTGACACTGGTACATAATCACTTGCGACTTGAAGGGAGTTCCGGCGATGTCGACGCACTCTATTTTTGGGACGAACACAATCACTGTGAGAGAGAATGGCACTGCGCGGAGTGGAATGAACTACATGAGTTTCCATGGGCGAAGTTTCGCTAGCCTGAGTATCCTTGGTTCGATTCCGATTCCGGCGCGAAGCAAAGGGCCTGGAACGGTTTTGAGCTTCTGATCTGAACTTTTTCTGGCAAACACTCTGAACATGTTCTTTTTTAGTACAATAAAAGCAAATAGCTTGGCGTGACGGGCAGTTATCACGCGAATGTCTAGTAGCACACCGCGGGCATGATTTGATCACTGCATTTGCATGCCGGCGCGGCACACGTGGCTGAGAGCCTGGAGGCAGCGGCGCGGACGGATGCGAGGGCTGTTTGCTGCTCCGTGCAGCTCGCCCGGCGGGCCGGTTAACCTGACACACTGTTGGCGAAGTTTCAAATAATTCCTGAGCAAAGTCAAGTGTGTCCTGCCGATCTAATATGTCCATCACTTGTTGAAGGGAGGGATTGAGTAGTTTCAAAATCTGTTCCCTTATACGAACATCAGAAACGTTCTGTGCAATTGCATCACGTACCATAGTATCTGAATAAGGGAGTCCACATTGACACTCAAAAGCACAATCCCTAGTACAGCCTTGCAAGATTGCAACCCACTCCGGATTAGTCTGACCTGTCGTACGTTTTGTACGAAAGAAGGTATGCCGTTTCGCAATGACATTCACTGATTCTTTGAAATACGCATCTAATGCAGACAAAATTTCTTCGTAGGAGAGAGCTGCTACGTCGCGTCGGGGAAATAATTTGACTATCACACGGTACGTGTTCATGCCGACAGAAGATAATAAATAAGGCTGCCGCTCGTTACCTTGAATTCTGTAGGCGGCGAGATGGAATCCAAATTGGCGTGACCACTCCGTCCAGCTTTCCAGTGAAGCATCAAAAGGTCGAAAAGTGGGTGCAACAGCGTGTTGTGGCTGCGTTAGCGGTGGAGCGGCTGCTGCCGCGTTGTTTTGCATCGCACGTTGACCCTGGACGAGCTGTCCAAGGGCATCCAGTAAGGCCCGCGTCTGCTGATTCTGATTCGGACAGTACATCTGGAGATTATGGCGAAGCCATTACACAAGTAAATCAGGACAATATCGATAAGAACACTTTTACTCTCGTCGCCAGTGTTGTGGTTGGCAGGAGAGCCAACACTTTGTAATTGAAGGAGGCCGAAATGCAGGCGTTTTAGCTCACGCAGGCTGGCGTGAGGTCTGGAACATGACAAGGGAATTAGAATTGAGAAAAACGGACGTAGCTGGTGGAATACTTAACTTTAATCCATAAATGGTGAACGTCTGTATTGACGGTACATGATTCATTATCAATAATAACTAATAATGGCGCCTTGCTAGGTCGTAGCAAATAACGTAGCTGAAGGCTATGCTAACTATCGTCTCGGCGAGTGAGAGCGTATTTTGTCAGTGAACCATCGCTAGCAAAGTCGGTTGTGCAACTGGGGCTAGTGCCAGGAAGTCTCTCTAGACCTGCCGTGTGGCGGCGCTTGGTTTGCAATCACTGATAGTGGCGACACGCGGGCCCGACGTATACTAGAGAAGGCGGCCGATTTAAAGGCTACCTCATAGTAAGTGTGGTGTCTGGCGGTGACACCACAGAAACGCCCGCTAAATCCGCTGAATAGAAAAGGTAATTAGGATTGTGGGGAGGGTCAAATAAGGTTGAGGTCAGTTTCGCCTTCTAATTGTAATTTATTGTAAATTAATAACACTTTTACAACCAAAGCGGCACATAGCCGGACCTTTACCGAATGCAACTGTTTCACTGTTGAAGGCCTCCAAACAAGAAATATTAACAAATCAACAAGATAAAAATGCAATTAAAGAGGAAAATAAAATAAATAAAAAAAGGACCACGGCTAAGTGGAAAGCCTCAAGGCAAAGCAGATAGAACAAACATATGCAAGGTGCAATACCAATGGCTGAAGGCCACAATTAAGTTTCAAAATTTTAAAATATATTACCATAATCTTTTAAAGACAGATGGCCGCAATGTTTAAGCTTAAAAGATAAATTCAAAAATTAATTTTGCAAACATTTTATAGAAAAAAGAAAAATAAACATAAGCCTTAAATTTTAAGTAGCTGAAAACAGATAATTAAACAGTCGTGGCACTCAGAAGCCTCCAAGTAGATCAGTCTGCCCTCGTTCACTTAGGCGAGACAGGTGGTGAGCCCAAGTACACTTGATCCGTCGGAACCCTACCAGGGGACAGCCACAGTCCGACCGACACAACGACTTGCTTCCCATCAATCAGTACATGAGAACTCAAACAGAAAGGGTTACAAACATGATAATCCCCAATAGAGTATGTATTAGCTGTCAAAAGTACACACACCATGTTGAACAGCGACAACATGTGAGGAAAGGACGCTGCCTGAGATTACGTTACTGGCCAGGGCAGGTAACCAGAACACAAACGGCCACAAGGCATAAAATTCCACTGTGCACTCAAATTGTAGTCAACCAAAATGGTTAATTTCACCGCATGGCGGCTAAATTTCAGCAGTAGAAACGCTCGATGTTGATTCCAGGAAAACCTCCCCAACAGCAAACCATCGAAACGAACCACCACAACATGAATGGACGTGGCTTGGGTATTTGAAACCACTACTCAACTTTGACGTCCTGGGTTGGTAGCGATAGCACAGCTCCACACATGCTCCGACACTACGCAGCGGCTGCCAGCGGACCCAGCCGACTGCACCGCGCGGAGATAACTTCCATCGACCACAACAACCGACCGACTGCCCGCAGAATGCCGACAACATCAAAAATAGTCGTCAGTGGAACTAACGCCAATTACACATGCAATGTGACACACTTGCACGAATACCTTAACGATACGCAACAGTAACTAAGTACACACGAAGACAAATCGGGAGTCGATGCACACACAACCGACTCATGAACGATCGGCGAGCCAAAACGCGTTGTCCGGTTGGACGACCGACCAAAGATCCACCAAGACCGTGGCCTGGGTCAAGTGACCCGTGGCGGCAATGGTCGGGCGAGCCGTGTCGACGCAGGCCTCACTGGTGCTCCAGCCCGACTGCACTAATGCCGCATTGCAACTTCCGTCTGGCAGGTCCGGACTGCGCTCCAGACGCGTTCCAATTGACTGGCAGACCCGAACTCGCTACCCGAACTCCTCTCCGACAGACAGCGATCGGGAAGTAATAGCAGACGAGCAAAGATACTACGAGAGTGGATATATCAATACGCGCCGCTAATGCAGCTCACGGTTAGACAAAGCAGCATCTCAGTGACAGTAGTAATTTAAATTAACGTAGTGAGGTGGAAGTACGTTAAAAACAGGATGTTAAGTAGATGATGGCTGGAACATGAGCCACTCACAGCTCAAGATGTTTGTCCTGGTGTTGTTTACGTGTTTTGAACAACTCGTTTTTGAATTGGTCTTACACGAGCCTTTATGCTTCCAGTCTTCTTTGTCTATCTCTGTCTTTTTTGGTATGCGTATTCCATAGATCCGTACATGCGAGTGATTCGATTGGATGTGGAACGTGTCAATACAATTGTACAAATACAATTAATGCTACAGAATAGTAATATAATGCAATGATATAGATATTAACAAGTATCACTTTTTCTCATTTACAAGGTGTTATTTAACTAGTATAGCAATTCTCAATATATTATTATAACTATAACACTAACACTATAACATTAACATAATATTGTATCATCCATCTAATAACTAAGAGACTGAATACATCTATTATTAAGATAGGGCATTACTTCTGGAAAAGAATTCATCTAACGAGTACAGTGGATGGTCGAGCAGGTATTTTTTTAACATACCTTTGAACAGCGTTTCATTCTCTCTTGTACATTTAATGTAATAGTCAATGCATTAAAAGTCTTTATAGCAGCATATTTTGCTCCCTTCTGTACAAGTGTTAAATTTTTTAGTTCAACATGTAGATCTTCTTTACCTCTAGTATTGTAGTTATGGTATGAACAATTTGTTTCATACTGAGCATAGTCTTTATTAACTACATTCATCAGAGAGTATATGTACTGACATGTTGTGGTCAGAATACCTAACTGTGTAAAAAATTTTCTACATGAGGTTCGTGGAGGAACCCCACACATGATTCTGACTGCTCTCTTCTGAGCAGTTAAGATTTTTTATTGAGGCTGGTGAATTACCCCAGAATATTATTCCGTAACTCATTAATGAGTGAAAGTACCAAATGGTTCCCATGGTTCTGAGCACTATGGGACTTAACATCTGTGGTCATCAGTCCCCTAGAACTTAGAACTACTTAAACCTAACTAACCTAAGGACATCACACACATCCATGCCCGAGGCAGGATTCGAACCTGCGACCGCAGCAGTTGCGCGATTCCTGACTGCACGCCTAGAACCGTTAGACCACCGCGGCCGGCTGAAAGTACCCAAAGTAAGATGATTTTAAAATGTTGATGTCCCCGAAATGAGTAATTATTCTAAGTTGCTGATGAAAGCCTTTTTAGAGTAAGGGACACATGCTGTTCCCAAGTGTCTTATATTGACCATTTGTACAGACGTCTCGCTCTTCGCGTTTCTTGTTTTAGTCTATTCATTTTGTTTGCCCATGGTATTTGTGTCCGTTTTGTGTTCTGTGTTTTAGGTCTGGATGTATTTTGTGCTTTTGTGATGAAATCGGTAAGCATGTATGTCTTGGAGTCAATGCTTCCGTCGATGGTTTCTAGGTTTCCGCCTTGAACTATTCCCCTTAATCTCTCCCAGTCAGCTTTAAGGAATAGTAAGTGTCGGGTGTATACTGTGTTCGTTGTGTTGTTTTGTCTCGTTAGTCTGAAAGTATTCATGTTGTGGTCACTATTAGTAAATATATTGTTGGTTGCGATGGGCACTGTGTTTGTGGTGCTAAATGCCATCGGGTTGATGAAGGATGAGAGTATCTCTGGGACAGAGGTAGTGGTTTTTCCAGAGCCGCTCTTGGTGATGGGTACGTTGGGCCTCATTTTGGCACCCTAGGACGTAGGTGTGGCGTCTGGTGATGTGCTGGAGTCGGTGTTCTGCGGTGTGTGCTGTGTATCTTGGCGTTGCACTACCTTTACTACTCATACGCATTAATCATACCTTTTGTCATACTCAAAGTTCTAAAAATACACACATAAAAAAACGTTTTAAAACAATAAACTAGTAGCCAAGATCGCAGGAATTCTTTTTATTCCATGATTACCGGTTTCGGCGAAATTAAAGCCGCCACCATCGGATCTAGGGAGGACAGAAAATACTATAAAAGTTGGCTTGCATTCCAGTTATATAACATGAACACATATAAATTTAGGAACATATCTTAGAACACATACAAGTGACAACATCAAGGCAGACAATGGTGATATTAATAGTTGCCCATAACACACAGGATTTACAAAATTGGCATACGTAGCACATAAGCGTCCAAGAGAGATGACATTATCAACGTTAAGTGTCTCCATCACACACAAGCGTAAGCTAGGTACTACCGCAACTCCGTCTCTGTTCTTACACTACAGGCCGCGTCGCGAGATGGCGCTAGCAGAAGAGGCGCCATTGACTGTCACAACTTGCGTCATGACAGGTCTGCTTGTGTGGTGACACTACGTCATTAGGGGTTGTACATAATTCTGAGACTACCGAGTTTCACAAGTACACATCGGTCTGGTCATACATAAAACCTACCGCAAGTCATATATAAATTTAAAAACACTGCAGGGTTACACAACTGCACATCCGTCTGGTCTTATATTAAAAAACATACCAATAAAATACACATTGCTTATGAGCCTATGGGTTTCGGTCTTAACAGAACAACTTAATATAAGAAGTACAACTATGTGGCACCCTCATCTAAATGAACCACAGTCATCCAACAAAACCAATATCAAAAAGTTATGCCATGTTCAAATGTGTGTGAAATCTTATGGGACTTAACTGCTACGGTCATCAGTCCCTAAGCTTACACACTACTTAACCTAAATTATCCTAAGGACAAACACACCGACCCGTGCCCGAGGGAGGACTCGAACCTCCGCCGGGACCAGCCGCACAGTTCATGACTGGAGCGCCCCAGACCACGCGGCTAATCCCGCGCGGCAAAGTTATGCCATCTTACGCCGACTATATACTTATGTAGTCGTAAAAGACCCTGTTCTGTGGTGTACGTGGCGGTTTCGCCGAAACCGGTAACCATGGAATAAAAAGAATTCCTGCGATCTTGACTACCAGTTTAGTGTTTTACAACCATCTAGATCGCTCCACCATGTGCACAATGTGCTCCCTACAAAAAAAAGTTTTGCATCATCCCTGTTCCCAAAACTCCTGAAGACACTTACTACTTTGAGCCAGGAAGGGCACTCAACAAGGGAAGTGTCCAGGTGTCTCGGAGTGAACCACAGCGATGTTGTTTGGACATGGAGGAGATACAGAGGGACAGGAACTGCTGATGACATGCCTCGATGAGGCCACCCGAGGGCTACTACTGCAGTGGATGACTGCTACCTAAGGATTACGGCTCGGAGGAACCCTGGAGCAGGGCCACTATGTAGAATAATGCTTTTCGTGCAGCCACAGCATGTCGTGTTACGACTCAAACTGTGCGGAATTGGCTGCAAGATGCGCATCTTCACTCCCGACGTCCATGGCGAGGTCCACATCATACAGCACGGTACAGATGGGCCCAACAACATGCTGAATGTATCACTCTGGATTGGCACCACGTTCTATTCATATGCCTTCAACCAAACAATCGTCAGAGACGTGTTTGGAAGCAACCCGGTCAGATTGAACGCCTTAGACACATTGTCCAGCGAGTGCAGCAAGGTTGAGGTTCCCTGCTATTTTGGGGTGGTATTATGTGGGGCCGACGTACGCCACTGGTGGTCATGGAAGTCGCCGTAACGGCTGTACGTTATGTGAATGTCATTCTGCGACTGATAGAGCAACCATATCGGCAGCATATTGGCGAGGTATTCGAATTCATGGCGTCAATTCGCGCCCCCATAGTGCACGTCTTGTAAATGACTTCGGTCAGGGTAACGACATCGACTAGAGTGACCAGCATATTCTCCAGACATGTACCCTATCGAACATGCCTGGGCTACATTGATAAGTGCTGTTTATGGACGACGTCACCCACCAAGCCGATTCGCCATTGAGGAATGATACAATCTGGACCAACAGTGTCTTAATGAACTTGTGGATAGCATGCCACGACGAATATAGGCATGCATCAATGTAAGAGGACATGGTACTGGGTATTAGAGGAACTGGTGTGTACAGCAATCTGAAGGACCACCTCTGAAGGTCTCGGAGTATGGTGGCACAAAATGCAATGTGTGGTTTTCATGAGCAACAAACATGACGGAAATGATGTTTATGTTGATCTGTATTCCAATTTTTCGTACAGGTTCCGGCACTCTCTGAACCGACGTGATGCAAAACATTTTCGATGTGTGTACTTTGTGCCGTCTGTAGACGACTCTTTTAGTGTGGTTTTACTGGTATTACGATACCAGCTATATCCATAGGAGTAGGATTGTTGTAAGATTGAGACCTGAATGATCGTGGTGGTTTATTGCTTTGCTCTTTGGTAGCATTGTTGGAGTGTGCAGTGGCAGTTTGTCCTATGAGGGGAGAACGGGCTACTGTTGTGGTGGTTCCATCTGTTGGTGTGCCTTGATTACATACGTTACAAATGTCAATTGGACACCTGTATTCATCATCTTTTCGTTTTCGTCACCACTACCTTGGTTTTCATAATGGATTATTTTTTGTGTATTCTGAGTCTCCGTTTGTGATTTTGTGGTCAGTAGGGTTTCATGCATAGATGCTTTTATGTCTGTGTCTCCTTTCTTTACTGCCTGTTTCTCGCCAGTTTTGTTGTTGTTACATTCTATGATATGTTGTTTGGTCGCAGTATTTAGTGGTATTGTACCTGGGTTCAGTAGTCCGCCTGATACATGTAACCTCTCAATGTCATTTAGTACGATCACGACGGCACCCCTCGATCGACGTTAACACTCGTGGTGTCACTCGCCTTCATACATGGCAGTGGACGTTTGAAAATTCGTGACGCTAACTCAATGGTCGTCAATTGATTTAAATGTATTTCCGGGCTGACTCTCAATTCAATTATTGCCACGGGGATGAGGAGAAAGTACACATCTTGGTGGTACCAGCATTGTGCGTATTTAGATGTTCGATTAATCTGAATAGTTTGCAATATTCCAGGGATTCTATTCTAACTCTATGCTGATGTACCGTCAAGGACCATTTTCGCAGATAAACATGCAAGTACGTAATGATGTTCAGTTTCTCAATATAGTTCGTCGCTCTCACACATTACACATCCGCTGTAAGAACAATTTCATGCATTTACATTTTTGGTGTCCCACTATATTAGTTGGCTAAATATTATGACTATACGTTGCATACAACTTCGGCAGATATTGTTTATCATGTAGTCAAACTAAGTAATGAAGCCAAAATCGTGGATAAAATTGAAATGTAGTTTGTTTATTAACACTTCTCTTTTCACTAATTAAATATGAAATATGAATCGGAATTGGAGGTGATGATCCTATCCTTCTTTTTTAGTATTTTAGGTCCTCGTTAATTAATATCTGGTAGTTAATAAGCGAACATTTAAGCTGGCGTGTTCTTTGTATCAGTTACCCCCGCAACCGTCCAAGGATAAGATTCTATTGATGTTCCGCGCACACGCGTTACACCATTTTATAAAATTCAGAATTACGTAAACTATAACTTTCCATTGCGCACAACTTTCGTGGGTTCCACAACCATAATAGTTTCTCAATAGTATTTTCCCCAGCAAACACAAAGTTCGAATTATGTTGTCGGATTCATATTCACTCCACCCGACAATAAACGTCTCTGATCACTTCGTCACACGTAATGTATTTTATACGTGCTTCAAGAGTCTTTAAATACACTCCTGGAAATTGAAATAAGAACACCGTGAATTCATTGTCCCAGGAAGGGGAAACTTTATTGACACATTCCTGGGGTCAGATACATCACATGATCACACTGACAGAACCACAGGCACGTAGACACAGGCAACAGAGCATGCACAATGTCGGCACTAGTACAGTGTATATCCACCTTTCGCAGCAATGCAGGCTGCTATTCTCCCATGGAGACGATCGTAGAGATGCTGGATGTAGTCCTGTGGAACGGCTTGCCATGCTATTTCCACCTGGCGCCTCAGTTGGACCAGCGTTCGTGCTGGACGTGCAGACCGCGTGAGACGACGTTTCATCCAGTCCCAAACATGCTCAATGGGGGACAGATCCGGAGATCTTGCTGGCCAGGGTAGTTGACTTACACCTTCTAGAGCACGTTGGGTGGCACGGGATACATGCGGACGTGCATTGTACTGTTGGAACAGCAAGTTCCCTTGTCGGTCTACAAAACGAGCTGCCCTTCTTTGCACCCTCTCGATGTCCTCCGTCAATCCCACATGGTAAGTGTCCCACACCGCGCAGCAATATTCTAACAAAGGACGAACGAGTGTAGTGTGAGCTGTCTCTTTAGTGGACTTGTTGCATCTTCTAAGTGTCCTGCCAATGAAACGCAACCTTTGGCTCGCCTTCCCGACAATATTATCTATGTGGTCCTTCCAACTGAAGTTGTTCGTAATTTTAACACCCAGGTACTTAGTTGAATTGACAGCCTTGAGAATTGTACTATTTATCGAGTAATCGAATTCCAACGGATTTCTTTTGGAACTCATGTGGATCATCTCACACTTTTCGTTATTTAGCGTCAACTGCCACCTGACACACCATACAGCAATCTTTTCTAAATCTCTTTGCAACTGATACTGGTCTCCGGATGACCTTACTAGACGGTAAATTACAGCATCATCTGCGAACAACCTAAGAGAACTGCTCAGATTGTCACCCAGGTCATTTATATAGATCAGGAACAGCAGAGGTCCCAGGACACTTCCCTGGGGAACACCTGATATCACTTCAGTTTCACTTGATGACTTGCCGTCTATTACTACGAACTGAGACTTTCCTGACAGAAAATCACGAATCCAGTCGCACAACTGAGACGATACCCCATACGCCCTCAGCTTCATTACAAGTCGCTTGTGAGGAACTGTGTTAAAAGCTTTCCGGAAATCTGGAAATACGGAATCAACTTGAGATCCTCTGTCGATAGCGGTCATTACTTCGTGCGAATAAAGAGCTAGCTGTGTTGCACAAAACGGTGTTTTCTGAAACCATGCTGATTACGTATCAATAGATCGTTCCCTTCGAGGTGATACATAATGTTTGAATACAGTATATGCTCCAAAACCCTACTGCAAACCGATGTCAATTATATAGATCTGTATTTCGATGGATTACTCCTACTACCCTTCTTAAACACTGGTGTGACCTGCGCAATTTTCCAATCTGTAGGTACAGATCTATCGGTGAGCGAGCGGTTGCATAGGATTGCTAAGTAGGGAGCTACTGTATCAGCGTAATCTGAAAGGAACCTAATCGGTATACAATCTGGACCTGAAGACTTGCCCGTATCAAGCGATTTGAGTTGCTTCGCAACCCCTAAGGTATCTACTTCTATGAAACTCATGGTAGCAGCTGTTCGTGTTTCAAATTCTGGAATATTCTATTCGTCTTCCTTGGTGAAGGAATTTCGGAAAACTGCGTTCAATAACTCCGCTTTAGCGGCACAGTCGTCGGTAACAGTATCATCGGCACTGCGCAGCCAAGTATTGACTGCGTCTTGACGCTTGTGTAGGTTACTACGACCAGAATTTCTTCGGATTTTCTACCCAATTTCGAGACAATGTTTCGTTGTGGAACCTATTAAAGGCACCTCGCATTGAAGTCCGTACCAAATTTCGCGCGTCTGTAAATTTTAACCAATCTTCGGGATTTCGTGTTCTTCTGAACTTCGCATGCTTTTTCCGTTGCCTCTGCAACAGCGTTCGGACCTGTTTTGTGTACCATGGGGCATCAGCTCCATCTCTTACCAATTTATGAGGTATGAATCTCTCAATTGCTGTTGCTACTATATATTTGAATTTGAGCCACATCTCGTCTACATTTGCATAGTCAGTTCGGATGGAATGGAGATTGTCTCTTAGGAAGGCTTCTAGTGACACTTTATCCGCTTTTTTAAATAAAATTATTTTGCGTTTGTTTCTGGTGGATTTGGAAGGAACGGTATTGAGCTTAGCTACAACGACCTTGTGATCAGTAAGCCCTGTATCAGTCATGATGCTCTGTATTAGCTCTGGATTGTTTGTGGCTAAGAGGTCAAGTGTGTTTTTGCAACCATTTACAATTCGCGTGGGTACGTGGACTAACTGCTCGAAATAATTTTCGGAGAAAGCATTTAGGACAATCTCGGAAGACGTTTTCTGCCTACCACCGGTTTTGAACAAGTATTTTTGCCAACATATCGAGGGAAGGTTGAATTCCCCACCAACTATAACCGTATGAGTGGGGTATTTATTTGTTACGAGACTCAAATGTTCTCTGAACTGTTCAGCAACTGTATCATCAGAGTCTGGGGGTCGGTAGAAGGAGCCAATTATTAACTTAGTTCGGCTGTTAAGTATAACCTCCACCCATACCAATTCGCACGGAGTATCTACTTCGACTTCATTACGAGGTAAACCACTACTGACAGACACAAACACTCCACCAGCAATTCTGCCTAATCTATCTTTCCTGAATACCGTCTGAGACTTCGTAAACATTTCTGCAGAACCTGTATCAGGCTTTAGCCAACTTTCTGTACCTATAACAATTTCAGCTTCTGCGCTTTCTATTAGCGCTTGAAGCTCAGGGACTTTCCCAGCACAATTACAACAATTTACAACTACAATTCCCACTGCTCCTTGTATTTGCCATGCACCCTTTGAGATTGCAGCCCACCCCGTACTTTCCCGAGGCCTTCTAACCTAAAAAACAGCCCAGTCCACGCCACACAGCCTCTGCTACCCGTGTAGCCGCCAGCTGAGTGTAGTGAACTCCTGACCTATTCAGCGGAACCCGAAACTCTACCACCCTACGGCGCAAGTCAAGAAATCTGCAGCCAACACGGTCGCAAAACCGTCTGAGCCTCTGATTCAGACCCTCCACCCGACTCTGCGCCAAAGGTCCGCAGTCGGTTCTGTCAACGATGCTGCAGATGGTGAGCTCTGCCTTCATCTTGTAAGCAAGACCGGCAGCCTTCACGAAATCAGATAGCCGCTGGAATCCAGAGAGAATTTCCTCAGATCCAAAGCGACACACGTCATTAGTGCCGACATCTGCCACCACCTGCAGCTGGCTGCACCCTGTGCTCTTCATGGCATCCGGAAGGACCCTTTCCACATCACATTCTTTCTCTCTCTCGGGTTCTTTCTCTCTCTCTCTCTCTCTCTCTCTCTCTCTCTCTCTCTCTCTCTTCCTTTTCACACACAACACACACACAAAAAGTACTTGTAATAATAACAATAATAATAATAATAATGAAACATTGACAATAACAGTGACAGTGACAGCGCAACAAATAGTGACACACGCACACACACGCACACACACACACACACATAGAATTAATTAATTTCAGGCATAGAAATAATAATTTTCAAATCGTAATTTTGGTTTAAACAATTTATCTACTTTAAGGTGTAAGTGGTTGCAAATGACAAACTGGATAAAATAATCACTGTAGAAACACAATACATCAGAAAAATCACACCATGTGGTAAAAAGGTATGAATTCTTAATTTTGTTTGTTTTTTTCAAATATCTGTAATTACGATGTAAGAACTGTAACATGTATACAAACAGTAAAGGACATTCTTTATCTTTAACAGCCATAAAATAAAAGCCAACTGAAAATGCTGCAACTGCAGTGAAACGTTTTTGGGTTAAAAAACAAAATTGTGTTTTGCTAAAGGCGGACCCTATCCAAAAACATATTTATTGTTAACGCAAACACTGAAAAAAAGAGCTTCAACCCCAAGATTATTAACTGTCGGTATGTCTGAAGCTCTCCTGTTTTTGACTTATTACATTGTATTCTCTCGTTTCTACATGGAATTCATGCTAAGGGCTCCTTGGCTCTCAATTCGCACTTTTTGTGCGCGGCTTGGGCACATTTGGCGGATATAGTCTCTTGGTATCTACATGTTTTGGTAGTGACCACAGTCGTAGCACTTATAACATTGACCCACAACCGTGAAGTCAATGAAGACTTTTCGTGTTTTGGTGAGATACCAATAACGTTTTGGTGTCACCCCAAGAACCTGACGGTTGTAGCCACGCTCTTTGGAACACGTTTTGAAGCAAAATTATTACTTGCTTGAACTCTTCTCTAGACGTTTTGTCGCTTATGTTCTGCCCATAAAGATTTTCTGCTCATAGAGACTCTCGAGGAGTAAATGCCATACACCTGTCAGACGAGAGATACATTATATCGTCTATCAGGATGCCTTCGCGTACATAGACCACCACTCCGCAGTCCAGGCGATCGCCATGAGAGGCATAGATGTCGTACCTTGCTATCTGGAGTAGCACTACTAAACGCACCTCCAGTAACTGTGCAATGTCCAGTTCCAAAGCCCATATAATTTCTTTCAGAAGATGCATCTTGACTAGAGGCGTACGCCGTTGACATTCAGTGTCCCTGTACGGTGAGCGTGGAGCTGTGCCTTACCGCGAGAAAGGGGGGGGGGGGGGGGGACTGTAGATCCCTGCTGTGAAGATGCAGCTGGAGCTGCCGACGCTCCCCGCACGGCGCAGAAGTTATCAGCAGGTCGCTTCCCCTAAAGGTGGAGACTCCTGTATGGGATCTGCTGTTTCTTCAAAATGTACAACTGTGTGTGAAATCTTACGGGACTTAACTGCTAAGGTCATCAGTCGCTAAGCTGACACTACTTAACCTAAATTATCCTAAGGACAAACACACACACCCATGCCTGAGGGAGGACTCGAACCTCCGCCGAGACCAGCGGCACAGTCCATGACTGCATCGCCTCAGACCCCTCGGCTAATCCCGGACGGCTTGCTGTTTCTTCCAAATCATCGCTCGATGCCTGCGTTAACTCCGTCGCGGTGATATTCATATGTTCAACGACTGCAGACACTGCCACATCAGCTGATATCGTTCCTTCTTCAGAAGCACGAACATTCCGTTCCGTCAATGCGAGATCCGCTAAGGGCCACCGTTCCACAGACGCACTGACGACGCCGTCGTTCACGGTACATCATTTGGACACAGCGACGTTTTACGCCACCTCCTTTTGCTTCGTTTGGGGATCGTTGTTTACCCAATTTTCCTTCCGTGTCCGAAGACTGGAGTGAGTCGCGCTGGTCAGGTACAAATGCAGTCGTCGGGACAACCAGAGAGTCGACCAAAGACTCACTTTCGACGTCAGCTTCGGCCATGGACGGAGTCGGAGCAACCACCGGAACTGAGAACATGGCTTAAGTCACATCGTGAGTCACCTAGTCCACAAACGGTTCGAGAAGGAGTGTAACGCTAACCATCAGCTGTTCAGTTGATTGCGAGAGCCGCCGGACGGACGGCTGCGACTTAAGCGCCGTCGCATATGCGATCGGAAGTACCGTTAGACGACGGTGGGAGTACTACGCTTGCAGTTGGTAGCTACGTTATCCGTCGCTGCAGACGTTCAGATATGACGATTGCCTCTTTTCCACACCCATAACAAGAACACCGCTGCCCGTCGTAGATGATTATGCGACGACATCCGCTTGTGGTCAGATCAATGATGATCTGACGCACCACGTTAAGAACAGGGTATGCGCGAAAGTGGGCCCAGCGTTCTGATTCATAATCAAGAACAGAGCCATATGGCCGGAAAGCTGCTATGACGTCCTCTGCAGGTAACTCGAATGGGAGAACACGCGAATAGTTCTAACGCCTAATCCAGTATGTTCGAATTCGACGACGCCGACATCACCGTCAGCGAGACGGAAAAGGAGACTCGACTTGGTCGCTTTCAAAACGCTCTCGCACGCAGCATCATCGATCATTTTAACGTAAACGATGTTGCTGAGCATCGAGAGTGGTTATCCAGAAGTTCCGATCACGGCAACTTCGCCTCCTCACAGAGGAAACGCTTCACGTCTAAGACTTTCGATGGTGGATATTCCAGACAGAAGTTGAAACGTAATGTCGATCCCTTGAACTTATTTGCCATGATCTCTGTGTGCGAAGCCCGCGCGCAGGCTAAGTCGAAGTGTAAAAAGACACGAGCTCAGGCACCCCAGAGGCGAAAGTGAGGCACGTACACTCCGAGCGCTGCTAAAACCAGACTGACCTCCCGTTATGCTATTTTCTGCTGGTGTTGATATTACCCTAAACTCATCTGACCAGAAATTCTTGTCTTCTCTCCATTTAAATTCACTGTCCCCTACTGTATCTAGACTGAGTCTTTGCTTTTTCCTTTTCAGATTTTCTAGTTTCCTTACAACGTTAAAACATCTGATGTTTCACGCCCCAACTCGTAGAACGTTATCCTTTCGTTTCTTATGTAATCTTTTTCTCATGGTCACCTCCCCCTTGCAGGCCCCTCCCGGAGATCCTAATGGAGGACTACTCCGGAATCTTTTGCCAATGGAGAGATCATCAATACACTATTTCAATTACAGGCCACATGTCCTGTGGATACACATTAT
Organism: Schistocerca gregaria; assembly: GCF_023897955.1. Taxonomy (NCBI): domain Eukaryota; kingdom Metazoa; phylum Arthropoda; class Insecta; order Orthoptera; family Acrididae; genus Schistocerca; species Schistocerca gregaria. Next base: position 600,692,364 of record NC_064920.1, on the reverse strand, counting down.
GTGTCTTTAATGCATTGGCTTCCGATGCCTTCTGCATCCTCATACCGTTGATCATTGCTGGTTTTTCCGCTTTCAGGGGCAGTTTCCCATCCCAAGAACGACATTGCCTCTGCGTCATCCTCCGCCCTCTTTGACAAGGCCGTTCGCAGAATGGGGGTGACTTGTTATCCTGGAAGTCTTTGGCCGCCAATGCTGATTGTTAATCGGAACTGAGGACATTTTGATTACTAATTAAAGACTCTACTCCGAGCCCAGTGGTATCTGGGTTATTGAAGAAAACTAGTACCAGACAAATACGTCTTCCTCACGGTGAGAGCCGAAAAACCAACTAATACAACGTATACGCAGATGGCATGGACGTGATAGGAGGCATTCCTGAAGGTTTGGTTGTCTGTTAAATCGTCAAATAAATATGTTATACAGCATTAATATGATTCCAAGGTGTTGTACGTAAGTATATAATAAGGTATTTTTATTCAGATATCTTAATACGAAGCTGATAACCCCTAACGTTTGGTGACTTGAGTTAACCAAATTCTATGACATCAATCAAATCGTAATTATCTTTTTTATTACCAATAATTAGTTTTAACGTACAAATTAGTCTTAACATATAAATAGGTTGTGGTAACGTTAATTTACATAATCTGCTGGATATAAGACTTTAAAAAATGCTGGAAAATAACTATGCTGAACAGGATTTGAAACAGTTCAAATTTTTAGATATGAGGTATTTAACGAGTTTAGACAGAAACGGTAGCGTTACTTTGTAGTTAGAGTGGCTTTTAAATTTCGTGAAAATATCATTCTTGAAATTCTAACTACATGTAAATCATCTATACCTCTTAACAAAATATCGTGGAAAAAATTAGTATTTAATTCTGAAACTAAAAGGTTACATTGTATAATATAGGTCTTTGATGCGTAAGCTATATTTAAATAAGCGATAGTAAGGAAATGAGATACGTGTCGCAGTACTCAGAAACTGCAGTCATCTGACTTCGGCGCAAATGATAATGTCATCCAGAAAAACTTACAAACTCAGTTTTTACGTGTAAGCGAAGATGGTACGATGCCCAGTTTAATCATTGGCTCTAACTAGTTTTTGTATGTGAGTCATTGATTTTAGTACTTCCAGATGGTCTGGAAAGCACCTGCTATTTTCCATCTACGGGCAGTGAATTGTAAATGCGTTACGTATCCTTTTTTTTCTCTTCTATTAAGATTGCAAGAAAATTAATGCCACATTACTGACCCTCACATGGTCTAATCCTGGATGTTGAGGCGAGTGTGGACAAAAGTTTGCCTATCAAGCTGCGGGCCTATGGGGTATCGTCTCAGTTGTGCTACTGGATTCGTGATTTCCTGTCAGAAAGGCCGCAGTTCGTAGTAATAGACGGCAAATCATCGAGTAAAACTGAAGTGATATCAGGTGTTCCCCAGGGAAGCGCCCTGGGACCTCTGCTGTTCCTGATATATGTAAATGACCTGGGTGACAATCTGAGTAGTTCTCTTAGGTTGTTCACAGATGATGCTGTAATTTACCGTCTAGTAACGTCATCCGAAGACCAGCATCAGTTGCAAAGCGATTTAGAAAAGATTGCTCTATGTTGTGGAAGGTGGCAGTAGACGCTAAATAACGAAAAGTGTGAGGTGATCCACTTGAGTTCCGAAAGAAATCCGTTGGAATTCGATTACTCAATAAATAGTACAATTCTCAAGGCTGTCAATTCAACTAAGTACCTGGGTGTTAAAATTACGAACAACTTCAGTTGGAAAGACAACATAGATAATATTGTCGGGAAGGCGAGCCAAAGGTTGCGTTTCATTGGCAGGACACTTAGAAGATGCATCAAGTCCACTAGACAGCTTACACTACACTCGTTCGTCCTCTGTTTGAATATTGCTGCGCGATATGGGATCCTTACCAGGTGATATTGACGGAGGACATCGAAAGGGTGCAAAAGAGGGCAGCTCGGTTTGTATTATCACATAATCGGGGAGAGAGTGTGGCAGATATGATACGCGAGTCTGGGATGGAAGTCATTAAAGCAAAGACGTTTTTCGTCGCGGCGAGGTCTATTTACGAAATTTCAGTCACCAAATTTCTCTTCCGAATGCGAAAATATTTTCTTGAGCCCAACCTACATAGGCAGGAATGATCATCAAAATAAAATAAGAGAAATCGGAGCTCGAACATAAAGGTTTAGGTGTTCGTTTTTCCCGCGCGCTGTTCGGGAGTGGAATTGCAGAGAGATAGTATGATTGTGCGTCGATGAACCCTCTGCCAAGCACTTAAATGTGAATTGCAGAGTAATCATGTAGATATCTGGCGAAGTGTGTGTCATCCTTGTGTGACCAAATATTTCGTACAGCGCTGGCGTAGGTATCTGAGACATCAGTTGAAATACCATCCCAGACGTTTGTTTTAGTTTGACACCGTAGACCATCGTTTCTGATTGGTGATACTGAAAGAGTAAGAGAGCACCATTGTCGTCCGTTTTGCTCCTCTCAGTCAAAATATGCGAATGACCACACCATACACATGACCTATTAATCCAAAGATCCACTTGCTGATGAGCGTTTAAACCTCTGAAACGCACTGTAAAAATAAGTAAACGCTGACAGTTAACAGCAAACTGGTCGTTTGATTCAAAATTGCTAGTGTGACAACATTGACCTCAGACTAAAAGGAAGTCTTGGAACACACAAGGTCTGCACCCAAAATAAAAGAGTTATTCGATTAACTGGAAAGAATGAAAATAGACACTGGTGTTCTAACAGAAACAAAAACGAAAGGTAAAGGGAATGAAAAAAGTTTTGTGTTCTGCCTTACGGCAGGTCTTGTCATGGGGGGAAAGTGGCTCTGAGCACTATGGGAGTTAACTGCTGAGGTCATCAGTCCTCTAGAGCTTAGAACTACTTAAACCTAGCTAACTTAAGGACATCACACACATCCATGCCCGAGGCAGGATTCGAATCTGCGATCGTAGTGGTAGTGCGGTTCCAGATTGTAGCGCCTAGAACCGCTCGGCCACCCCGTTCGGCGGTCATTGGGGGAAGCCTCGTCAGAGATGTTAACTGCATGAGCCTCTAGAGAAGTGATTCCAGTGGTGGTTTCCCATGCCTTCCACTGATGATGAGGGTAAACGACAATTATTACAACACAACACCCAGTCCCTGAGCGGAGAAAATCTCCGAACCCCGCCGGGAATCGAACCTGTGTCCCTTGGCATGATAGATCGCCGCGCTGAGCACTCACTTATCAGGGCGGACAGAAAATAAAAGAGTTCACTTTTATAGCGGTATTAATAAAAGTGAAAGTACGAAAACAGTATTATCAAAAGTAGTGCTCCAGAAACTAAAGCATAGCACAAAGAAATGACAACGAGTTAACGAGCTAATCAAGTCCTCAGAACTGAAGAAAATTGGGTCCGAATTAGTAATAGCTGGCATGTACATACAAACGGATGATGCTGATCATTTAGTCAAAGAAGCTTTTTATGAAGATTTGACGACGTTATAAATGACATGCATCCACGGAACGAGATATGCCTCAAGGGGGACTTCAATCGCGGCCAGTAAAACCAAAAAACGGAGAGATTGTAGGAAGCTGTGGAGAGGACACAGAAAGTGGCAAAGGACCAGTTCATTATTGTTGAGCCCACTCAAACGCAGTACGGTTACTTTACTCACATAGATATACATAAATATACCTAGGCGCAACCTGTAAGGAATTTAACATCCGTAATACACTATCAGAGGCAATAGCCAAATTCAGACGAATGAAGATGTTAGAAACCATGCAAGAGCAGAACGTTATTGTTGTTGTTGTAGTTTTCGGTCCAGAAACTGGTTTGGTGCAGCTCTCCATGTTACTCTATCCTGTGCAAGCTTCTTCATCTCCAAGTACCTACTGTAACCTACATCCTTCTGAATCTGCTTAGTGTATTCATCTCTTGGCCTCTCTCTAAGATTTTTCCCCTAGACGCTCCCCACCAGTACTGAATTGGTAATCTCTTGATGCCTCAGAACGTGTCCTACCAACAGATCCCTTCTTATAGTCAAATTATGCCACAAACTCCTCCCAAATTTTGTTCAGTACCTCCTCATTACTTACGTGATCTACCCATCTAATCTTCAGCATTCTTCTGTAGCACCATATTTCGAAAGCTTCTATTCTCTTCTTGTCTAAACTATTTATCGTCCATGTTTCACATTAATACATGGCTACTCCATGCAAATACTTTCAGAAACGACTTCCTGACACTTAAATCAATACTCGATGTTAACGAATTTCTCTTCTTCAGAAACGCTTTCCTTGCCATTACCAGTCTACATTTTACATCCTCTCTACGTCGAGCATCATCCGTTATTTTGCTCCCCAAATAATAAAATTCATCTACTACTTAAAGTGTCTCATTTCCTGCTCTAATTCCCTCAGCATCACCTGATTTAATTCGACTACATTTCATTATTCTCGTTTTGATTTCGTTGATGATCATCTTATATCCTCCTTTCAGGACACTGTCCATTCCGTTCAACTGCTCTTCTTGGTCCTTTTCTGTGTCAGACAGAATTATGATATATCATTGGCAAGCCTCAAAGTTTTTATTTGCTCTCCATGGATTTTAATTCCTACTCCGAATTTTTCTTTTGTTTCCTTTACTGCTCGCTGTATATACAGATTGAATGACATTGGTGTTAGGCTACAACCCTGTCTCACTTCCTTTCCAACCGCTGCTTTCCTTTCATGCCCCTCAGTGCTTATAACTGCCATCTGGTTTCTGTACTAATTTTAAATAGCCTTTCGCTCTCTGTATTTTACCCCTGCCACCTTCAGAATTTGAAAGAGAGTATTCCAGCCAACACTGACAAAAGCTTTCTCTAAGTTTACAAATGCTAGAAATGTAGGGTAGCCTTTCCTCAATCTATTTTCTAAGATAAATCATAGGGTCAGTAATGCCTCACGTGTTTCGATATTTCTCCGGCACCCAAACTGATCTTCTCCGTGGTCAGCTTCTACCAGTTTTTCCATTTGTCTGTAAAGAATTCGTGTTAGTATTTAGCAGCCATGACTTATTAAACTGATAGTTCGGTTATTTTCATATCTGGCAACACCTGCTGTCTTTGGGACTGTATTATCATATTCTTCTTGAAGTCTGGGGGTATTTTGTCAATCTGATCCATCTTGCTCACCAGGTGGTAGAGTTTTATCAGGGCTAGCTCTCCAAAGGCTGTCATTAGTTCTAATGGAATGTTGTCTACTCTCGGGTCTTGTTTCGACTTAGGTATCATATCTCCCATTTCATCTGCATCTACGTCCTCTTTCATTCCCACAATATTGCCCTGATGTGCATCGCCCTCGTATAGACCCTCTATGCAATCCTTCTACCTTTCTGCTGTCCCTTCTTTGCTTAGAATTGGTTTTACATCTGAGCTCTTGATATTCATACAAGTGGTTCCCTTTTCTCCAAAGGTCTCCTTGAGTATGCCATATCTATCTTACCCCCAGTTGTATATGCCTCTAAATCCTTACATTTGTCCTCTAGCCATCCCTGCTTAACATTTTGAGGTTCCTGTCGATATCATTTTTGAGACATTTTTATACCTTTCTATCTGCTTCATTTACTGCATTTTTATATTTTCACTTTTCATCAATTAAATTAAATATTTCTTACCCAAGGATTTGTACTAGCACTAGCCTTTTTACCTACCTGATGATCTGCTGTTTTCACTGTATCCTCTTCTTCTACTGTATTACGTAGATCAGACGATTTTATATTGAAAGCAAAAGTTCTCGTAAGCTATAAGAAAATCTACATTCCTTGTAAGAATTAAGAGAAGAGAAAAATAGCTGATGCACCCACATATTGTTTGGAAAGCTTAGAAGTTTCTTTCAGGTTCCTACAGAAGACGAGGTTGACCCATAAGCTAAATACTATTCATGATATCAATGAAGCCACGGCAGCAGCATTGTACAAGGAAATTCATACGTAGTGGAGTACGAAATGCCCTAGGAATAGTGAATAGTGCTAAGTGTATGAATGGTAAATGGTGGACAAAAGGTAATAAGGAAATGGCGAAAGAGAAAGAACAATTATACCATCAGTTGTTACGTACAGAGGACGTCGAGGGTAGGAAGTGCTATGCTGGGTGCAAGAGAGAGGTAAAAAAGAAATTTCAAGAATACAGCAGAAGATGTTGGAAAAAAGTATGGGATCGATATGTATGCAAAAAGCACCGAAGTAAGAGATGCCTGAATAATAATGAAATACTTCAGATCAGATAGAGCAGGAAAAGCTAATGTCCGAATAATTAATGTACAGGAATAGGAGGAGCATTACAAGAAGCTACTGAACCATAACGGAAAGATGACATTGAAATTACAGTGGATTCATACCATTAGATGCTGACAGGCGTTGATAAATATCAACGGGGACAGTTGAAATCGTGTGCCCCGACCGGGGGTCGAAGCGGGGATCTCCTGCTTACATGTCAGACGCTCTATGCGTCAGAGCCACCGAGAACACAATGGACAGTGCGACTGCAGGGGGGCTCCACGTGAGACCCACATTCTTAACTTATTGTCCACACACTACATTTGTAGTGCCCCTGCCCATTATACTTATTACTCGTGGCAGTCAGTCTACCGATTTCCGTAAGGGTTCGGGCAATGTGAGTGCTGCCGCACTGAAGATCATTGGCTGGTAAACCTTAACTATATGAAGATGGTATCTGTTCTTTCGGACATCACTGTAGTCTTTGCTTCCGCTCATGTGAACTCCCACTGAAGAAATCACCTCACCTGAAATGTGGCATAAGCATTTGTTGCAACCCACCCGAAACGCACCCCTGCTGTGTCTTCTAAAAATACGGAGCGTATGACAGCTGGCGTTAACTTCACTTTTCCGCCTCTTCGCGTGCCCTTGTTTGGACGCTGCGGAACCCCCTCCCTGTGACGGACTAACCGTGTCTCTGGTGCACTGGCACTTTATAGATACGATCCGGTACACGGCTCAAAACATCAGGTACATTACATTAATGTCACTTTCGCCTTCTTGGTAGTTTACACTACGAGATGCTAATCTTTTATTTTTACACACAGTTAGCCACTGGACGGTTATTTGTGCTTTCCATCAGATGTTCCATTGGAGAGTGTCGAATGGCTCCTACTACATCCCGCATCTCAACCTCCATAATAAACTATTTTGTGTCCCTTGAACGGTTAAATTAATGTTGGTCACACTCCTTTCTGTGCCTTGAATCTTGAGTCACGGTCTTCCTCTACGACTTCTGTTTTTCGGTCTCTATTCAAAAACGTTTTGGGGGATTTTTTCTTTGCCATTCTCTTTAAGTGTCCAAACCAAAGTAGTTGTTCGCGATTTATTTAAGTTATTACGGTATTTTCATGTGTGTTATTTCCCCTCATCTTCGCATACAAAGGGGTATACACATAATGGTCTACTAACTGATTTTTCATTATACTATATTTTTTTCCATTTCTGCAAAGTCATTTCTACACATATTTTTAAAAATGTTGGAGATCAGCAACAACCTTGTTTCTCTCCTTTACTCTAAACGCTTTAGTAATTATGGATCCTACGCATATTTCTCCATGATCACCTTTTTGTAAGTCACATACATTTCTTCTACATACTGGGTCAATGCCACACAGTTCCAGTGCTTTGAACAGTGTGCTGAGTAGAAGGTTGTCATATCTCTTTCGAGACCCACGATCACTAAATGTATTTCCAAATTTCCTACTCGCGTAGGGAGAATATACGAGTATTATGAATAAACGACCTGCCTGCTGCCGGCCGCGGTGGTCTCGCGGTTCTAGGCGCGCAGTCTGGAACCGTGCGACTGCTACGGTCGCAGGTTCGAATCCTGCCTCGGGCATGGATGTGTGTGATGTCCTTAGGTTAGTTAGGTTTAAGTAGTTCTAAGTTCTAGGGGACTGATAACCACAGCAGTTGAGTCCCATAGTGCTCAGAGCCATTTGAACCATTTGAACCTGCCTGCTCTAAATCCATCTGTTCTTCAGTGCTTCGATTCTTTTTTCAAAATCCGATTATACAACTTTACTATTGAGCTCTATTATTATTACAATTCTGATTCCTTTTATGTAAATGGAACTTCTTACAGAAACAATAACATCCGTAGGTATCTCTTCGCCATTCCTCATTAATTAAAGAAGCATGCCAGCATTTCCCATAAAATACATGGTTCATATTTCACTAGCTCCGTAGGAATGTCCCCTGGTACAGTGGACTAGTTCATACACCGGTTGCACAATACGACTATCCGCGTGTTCCAGCTGATACACTGCCTGTTTGTACTATTTCCGCTACGATATGAAGATGGTATCTATTCTTTCGGACATGTCCGAAAGGCATCTTGGAGCTCTCTAAGAATGAAATTGCAATGAATCCAGACCTTTTGGTGCTCACAGGCGGTGATAAATACCAACGGAGACAGTTGAAAATGTGCGCCCCGACAGGGGCTCAAACCTGGAATCTCAGTGCTACAGCATATAGGAAGGTACACTCGTGAAGTTACGATCGATAGCTACACGACTTACAGTTACCAAGAATGAAAGCAGTGACCGGTAACCAAACGAGAGAAGACTGGAATGAAATTTTCACTCTGTAGCAGAATGTGCCCTGGTATGAAATTTCCTGCCAGATTAAAACCGTATACCAAACCGAGACACGAACTTAGAAGCTTTGCTTTCCGCGGGAAAGTGTTCTAGCAAGTGACCTATCCAGGCATGACCCGTCTTCACAGCTTTATTTCAGCGAACACCTCATTTCCTACTTTCCAAACTTCACGAACGTTCCCCTACGTATCTGGCGGGGCTAGCATTCCTGGAAGAAAGGATAGTGTAAAGACATGGCTTAACCACAGCCTGGGATACACATTTTCACTCTGCAGAGGAGTGTGTGCTGATACGGAACTTCGAGTCAAAAATGGTTCAAATGGCCCTGAGCACCATGGGACGTAACAGCTGAGGTGATCAGTCGCTAGAACTTATAACTACTTAAACCTAACTAACCTAAGGACATCACACACATCCATGCCCGACGCAGGATTCGAACCTGCGATCGTAGCCGTCGTGCGGCTAGAACCCCTCGGCCACACCGGCCGGCGGAACTTCGTGTCAGATTAAAACTATATCCCAGGCAGAGACTCGATCTTTGGGGCTTTCTTTCCAAGGGCAAAGGCCCACAGCCAGGCGTGAGACGCAGTTTTAGTTTGGCAAGATGTTTACTCTAGGAATAATAAACCTACAGAGGGAAGAATCAGTTGAAGGCAAAAGTAGCAGACCAAAGCTATAATATACATTCGATCACAGAAGACAGTAAGTACTGTAGTTATTATAGCTATAAATACTAGCACACTGCAGGAAAAGATGGAGGACAGCAGCACTCCAGTCTAAAACCTGAAAAAAAGGACAGTTTTCTAAGAAAGCATAAGTTCGTGTTGCGGAAAAATGTACGTCTTCTGACATTAACCTAATTAATCTTACCACTTGAGCTTAAGAGCTTCGTGGGAAGGCTAATAGGTAGAGTGCATCGAGAACGGTCTTCTTAAAAGAAAACGGCCGTCGAGCGTCGCATCCTTCTTACAGCAGTAATTACGCGTCAACTTGCGCGAAGTTCCAGCCATCAGCGGAGCAACAGTCGGCAGAAGATCACGATAAAGGCTGACGTAACGAGCTGACAGGCGCTTCCTGGGAAACGGTGGAGATACTTCGGTGACGCCACCGAAAAGACTGCTCACCGTTCCACGAACACGGCTGCCGAAATAACGTCAGCCTAGGGAGGCTAATTGGAGGCCATCGACCAGATTAAGTAGTGTAACTAATACAACAGGAGACAGGAGTATGAATATAAGTAAAAATGATTGACAACGTGAGGAAATAATGGATATGACAGAAGCTACGCGTATGCAGAAAGAAGGCAGAATTCGATCCTAGTTAGGGAGAAAGAGACACGCATGAGTGAGATAAGATAAAAGAGAATGTTATGGAGGAAAAAGACGTACGCGGGGGTGAAGTGTGAGAGACAACGTGAACAACGCAGAAACTTAGCTAAGCGAAAAATAGACGTCGTTTAGGTGTTTCGTGATTTATCAAATATTTGATACTTCTTGTCATATTAAAACTGTGTGCCGTACCGAGATTCGAACTTGATCTGGCACACAGTTTTAATCTGCCAGTAAGTTTTATAACAGCGCACACTCCGCTGGACAGCGAAAATTTCATTCTGGTACCATATATTTAATCAAATTGTCTTCTTTGAAGTCACATTAGCCCACGACATGGGAAAAGTAACAGCTGCGACAAAAGTTGCGTGTCAGAAAAAAAAACTTGCAAAACCGAGCTCCACTTGCAATCGAAGGGCAAGTCAAAATTTTTGCGAATGGAAGAAACGTGACACAAACGCATCAACATGTTCATGTACATGCTGATACTGAAGTTATGGCTCGAAGGCAGGACTTTCACTACTTATGTCAAATATTCCTAATTTAATGTCTGTATTATGTAACTTCTTTGACTTGAAATGCAAGTAAATCATTTTTCTCATTTCCTATGAATTATGTAAAAAGTGACATTTGGAATGAGATCAATATACAGCATTTTGATTACATTTGCAACCCATGTTTAGCCCACAGATGGGGATTAGTAAGGCGTTGTTTCATTTGGATAGCACATTGGTAGTATTTTTTAAAGTATTTGCGATTCAGAAAGCGAGCAGAGCGTGTCTGTAATTAAGTGCAGCATTACTGTTTCGAGTGGTGACGAAGTTGTAGTGGAATGAAAATGACGAATGTGTGGTGAAATGAAAAATATTAAGCATTGTCGATGTGGCATGAATTTTCCACCTCGATGTTGGCTACATGTATTTGCACTATTTTACTTCATCGACATTTGTATTGGAAAGGAACAGTACATGTCAGTTGCTACTATGTTGGCATACATCGAGATGCTGACTATTACTTATTACCATGGGTTAATGGCCCTACTCGAGTGATCATTGGTGTCAGAAACACTTCCATACGTCGTCTTCTAAGTCAAAATACATTAGACCTACATCATTGCATTCTAATGCAGGCAGATCTTATCCCCAACTGGCCTACCCTTTTAAGTTCTTCCAGTAGTTCCAAATGCAATCTAGGTGAACTCTAATTCTCCATAGCACCGAACAAGTCACCAATGACACCTTGAACTATGCTGGGCACACCGTAAATGAGGTGTCTGAATGTCTGTGGGCAAATGACAATCCTTTCTTCCTCAAGAGGCACACCATGGAGAGTAGTATTGTTGGACGCTGGGGTCTGGCCCAAAGTCGACGTTCTAATTCTTGCTAAAGTAGTTTTGTTGGATTCTGGTCGCGAGTCTGGGCAGGCCAGTCCATTCTGGGATGTTATTATTGACAAAATGCTGCTTCGTAGATGCTGTTATGTGGCTGGGTGCATTGTCATGCATCCCCAAATTGCCCCTCTGCTGGACGAAGTTGATATTGCTGTAAAATACGAGAGTGGTTTGAAAAGTTGTCTGAACGCAATCGAGAAAAAGTACTAACATCACTGTAACTTTTTTTTATTTTTAAATGTAGTCTCCTTGTAGATTAATGCACTTGGTCCAAAGACGTTCCAGTGCCTTGATTCCATCTCGAAACTGGGTTTCCTGCAGGCCTGCACAATAATTTGTCAACTCCGGCTATCAGTTCTTCGTCTGAAGTGAATCTTCGTCCACCAACAACAATTTTCAGTTTTCGGAAGAGAAGGAAGTCTGACGGAGCCATAAGAGGTGAATAAGGCGGGTGTGGCTGCAATTCATGCCTTAATTCATGTAATTTTGCCATGACGACCGCACAGGTTTTTGATCCAGTGTCAAGAGTCGCGGTATCCATCTTGCATATAATTTTCTTCATTTGTAATTCTTCAGTTAAAATGTGATATACCCTTTCAGATGACATCTGGCAGGTGTGAGCAATTTCACGCTCTTCCAATCGGCTATCCTCCATGACAATTTTGTGCACGTCTGCAATGATTTCTGGAGTAGTGACACATCTTGGCCTACCACTGCGTGGACCATCATCTAAGTTCTTTCGACCAAATTTAAATTTATTTTTCCACTTGGCAACAGTTAGATATGAAGGAGCAGAGTCCCCCAGTGTATTATGGAAATTGGCATGAATGTCCTTTGCTCTCATACATTTCTTTACGAAGTACTTAATCACTCCTAGAATCTCGATTTTTTTCCATCTTCGAAAATCACTACACGGGAACAACAACAAAGTTACGTCACGGCCACAGCTCTCTTCCAAGAGCACTGACGTGGCACGTCTTTACAGGTAACAGTCCAATGAATATCACGTGAACAACTCGTTGCGCTAGCACTGACCTCTCGTGGTGATTCCGAGAACTTTTTAAACCATTGTCATATATTCATATATTTCCATATTTAGCGTTTTGCTAAACACAATAAGGAAGTCACACCCTAAACACAGAAAGTCCCATACTACTTCATTGTCGGCACTACGCTTGATGGCATTCGCCAAACCCAAACTCTTCATTTGTGATGTGTAGTGCAGGAATACAAGAATAATATACAGAAGAATGAAAAAAAATCGAGGATACATCAGGAGACGATCACTTTGCCTTTAGGAAAGGCAATTCTGACTTTGCGGTTGATAGTGGACTCAGACTAAAGAAATATCGAGATTGATCATAGGATGTGTCGACCTGGAAAAAGCGATCGAAGAGGTAAAATGGTGAAAGAGGTTCAGGAACGGAATTAAAATTCAAGGTGAAAGGACATCAGTGATGCAATTCGCTAACGACATTGCTAACCTGAGTGAAAGTGAAAAGAATCACAGGACCTGCTGAGTGGAAGAACCGTCTAATGAGTACAGAAAATGCATTCAGAGTAAATCGAAGAAAGACGAAAGTAATAAGAAGTAGCAGAAATGAGAACCGCTAGAAACTCAACATCAGCATTTGACGATCACGAAGTAGATGAAGTTAAGGGGTTCTGCTACCTAGGCGGCAAAATAACCAGTGAAGGACTAAGCAAGGAGGACATCAAAACCAAACTAGCAACGGCAAAAAGGGCATTCCTGGGCAAGTGAAGTCCATCAGTATCAAACATAGGCCTTAATTTGAGGTAGAAATTTCTTGGAGCAGAGCACTGAATGGTATTGACACATGGACAGTGGGAAAACCGGAACAGAAGAGAATCGAAGCATTTGCGATGTGGTGCTACAGAAGAATGTTAAATATTATGTGGACTGATGATGTAAGGAAAGAGGAGGTCCTGCACGGAATTGATGATAAAAGGAGTATATGGTATACGCTGAAAAGGAGAGGGGACAGATTGATAGGACACTGTTAAGACATGAGGAAATGACTTCCTTGGTACTAGAGGGAGCTGTAGAGGGGTAAACTGTAGAGGAAGACAGAGACTGCAATACATCGAGGAGATAATTGAGACAGTAGATTGCAAGTGCTGCTCTGAGATAAAGAGGTTAGCACAGGAGAGGAATTCGTGGCGCGCAGCGTCAAACCCGTCAGACGACTGATGACTCAAAGAGAGAGTGCAGGAATTGCGTAGCGTGCGTTTTTGGCTGGAGGTTGTGCAAGTGTATGCTTTTTCTACAATAGTTATTACTAACAAGGGTATAGCACTTAAAGCTCATATGACACTAACAGAAATGCTTGACAGTTAATATAAAAATGAACAGTATTATGATACGAAATAGTTATTACATTAAAAAAATAGCACAGCACAAATCCATACATATTATAAAAATGGATATGTGTATGGGTGCACGTGTGTGTGTGTGTGTGTGTGTGTGTGTGTGTGTGTGTGTGTGTGTGTGTGTGTGTGTGTTTGTGTTCCACATCTCGTCATAAACGAGTGTACCGGTTGCAAACATAAAAAAATGGCTCTGAGCACTATGCGACTTAACTTCTGAGGTCATCAGTCGCCTAGAACTTAGAACTAATTAAACCTAACCAACCTAAGGACATCACACACATCCATGCCCGAGGCAGGATTCGAACCTGTGACCGTAGCGGTCGCTCGGTTCCCGACTGTAGCGCCTAGAACCGCACGGCCACTCTTGCAAACAGACTTCATACACGTATCCATTACTGTCGGATAACAACTTGTTTTCGGGGAAAGAGCAACCCACCTATCATAGTTCAGGAGATATGACGTAACGATCATTAAGAAGGGTGAAAAACTGCCGCACGGTGTACGACGTTTAAATTTATTACTCCTGTGGTACTTACACTATGCGCAACAAATTTCGAGGATAGTATTCACATATGACCTTAAATACACCTAGAAAATTATATTATGATACCACAGATTATTCGGGAAAGGTAACGTCATAAAGGATGAGATGCGTGAAAAAATGCTGCATCATACATTAAGGGGAGTTAGAACGGAAAATTGTTTTTTCACATTTTTCGGACTTTTATCTCATTATTAAATCTACAATTTCCTGAATATATATAAACTCACATGAGAAGTATTTTGTTTTAATTTTTCAAATATAATCTACACCGGAGGGAAATGTTAAAATTTTTACTTGCATTACTTCAAGATCTAATAAAATCGGTCATTTTTAATTTAAAAGGCTGTAGGTTGCTGTGTTATAAAGGTATAGTCCAGAAGAGGACGGGCAACAGGTTGAGGTTGAAAGAAAGTTTGAGAATCTAGAAACTTTCTGATGGTACAGCCGCAAGAGGCAGGCTAACAGACAAAATTGCTGATGAACTACAACAGTATTATTAGATGTCTGTTAGAAATAATACTGAGGATTTGTTGAACTGAAGAAAACTGACAGAAACGCACCAACATACACTCCTGGAAATTGAAATAAGAACACCGTGAATTCATTGTCCCAGGAAGGGGAAACTTTATTGACACATTCCTGGGGTCAGATAAATCACATGATCACACTGACAGAACCACAGGCACATAGACACAGGCAACAGAGCATGCACAATGTCGGCACTAGTACAGTGTATATCCACCTTTCGCAGCAATGCAGGCTGCTATTCTCCCATGCAGACGATGGTAGAGATGCTGGATGTAGTCCTGTGGAATGGCTTGCCATGCCATTTCCACCTGGCGCCTCAGTTGGACCAGCGTTCGTGCTGGACGTGCAGACCGCGTGAGACGACGCTTCATCCAGTCCCAAACATGCTCAATGGGGGACAGATCCGGAGATGTTGCTGGTCAGGGTAGTTGACTTACACCTTCTAGAGCACGTTGGGTGGCACGGGATACATGCGGACGTGCATTGTCCTGTTGGAACAGCAAGTTCCCTTGCCGGTCTAGGAATAGTAGAACGATGGGTTCGGTGACGGTTTGGATGTAGCGTGCACTATTCAGTGACCCCTCGACGATCACCAGAGGTGTACGGCCAGTGTAGGAGATCGCTCCCCATACCATGATGATGGGTGTTGGCCCTGTGTGCCTCGGTCGTATGCAGTCCTGATTGTGGCGCTCACCTGCACGGCGCCAAACACGCATACGACCATCATTGGCACCAAGGCAGAAACGACTCTCATCGCTGAAGACTACACGTCTCCATTCGTCCCTCCATTCACACCTGTCGCAACAGCACTGGAGGCGGGCTGCACGATGTTGGGGCGTGAGCGGAAGACGGCCTAACGGTGTGCGGGACCGTAGCCCAGCTTCATGGAGACGGTTGCGAATGGTCCTCGCCGATACCCCAGGAGCAACAGTGTCCCTAATTTGCTGGGAAGTGGCGGTGCGGTCCCCTACGGCACTGCGTAGGATCCTACGGTCTTGGGCGTGCATCCGTGCGTCGCTGCGGTCCGGTCCCAGGTCGACGGGCACGTGCACCTTCCGCCGACCACTGGCGACAACATCGATGTACTGTGGAGACCTCACGCCCCACGTGTTGAGCAATTCGGCGGTACGTCCACCCGGCCTCCCGCATGCCCACTATACGCCCTCGCTCAAAGTCCGTCAACTGCACATACGGTTCACGTCCACGCTGTCGCGGCATGCTACCAGTGTTAAAGACTGCGATGGAGCTCCGTATGCCACGGCAAACTGGCTGACACTGGCGGCGGTGGTGCACAAATGCTGCGCAGCTAGTGCCATTCGACGGCCAACACCGCGGTTCCTGGTGTGTCCGCTGTGCCGTGCGTGTGATCATTGCTTGTACAGCCCTCTCGCAGTGTCCGGAGCAAGTATGGTGGGTCTGCCACACCGGTGTCAATGTGTTCTTTTTTCCATTTCCAGGAGTGTATTTATACACATGTCGCAACCGCAGGTTTGGGTCAAAGGCGGAGCTTCTACCACTTCTGTCAAGCATTTATAATTTAATGTACTTAGTACGTAACTTCTTTGACTTGACATGCAAGTAAATGATTTTTCTCATTTCCTGTGAACTATGTAGAAAGTGACAACTAGACAGAGATCAGTGTACAGTATTTTGATGACATTTGCATTCTATGTAACCCTCCATTGGGAGTAAGTAAGTCGTTGTTTCATTTAACTAACATATTGGTATTTTTTCAGTTACGATTCAAAAATCGAGCAGAACCTATCTGTATTAAGTGTAGCAGAGGGTTGAGGTGGTATTAATCTGTGTGAGGGTTTGTCATAGTAATTATCTTAATAAATCGCAAGTTAATTTGAAATTTCTAACTCCATTACCTTTGTCAGATTAATCTTCCTCCCTCATGCTTTTTTACGTTCATAACAAACAGACACTTCGTAATTGTTGCTAGTCCAGACTTTAAGCTTATTTCTGTCTAATTAAGATGTCTATGCGGAATCGATGTTGATCAATGTTGTGTGGTATGGGTAACTTCGTTAATTTTGTAAATTTGTAAATTTGTGGTAAAGTTCTATGGGACCAAACTGCTGAGGTCATCGGTCCCTAGGCTTACACACTAATTAAAGTAACTTACACTAACTTACGCTAAGGACAACACACACATCCATGCCCGACGGAGGACTCGAACCTGTGACAAGGCGCCCGAGACCGCGCGGCTACACCGTGTGGCTTGTAAACGTGTGATAAATCACACTGCAGAACGACCACACTGTGCCTACTAAGCTATTAGGT
This sequence comes from Schistocerca gregaria, assembly GCF_023897955.1. Lineage (NCBI taxonomy): Eukaryota > Metazoa > Arthropoda > Insecta > Orthoptera > Acrididae > Schistocerca > Schistocerca gregaria. Next base: position 600,675,232 of record NC_064920.1, on the reverse strand, counting down.
TATTCTTTTCTGCTGGTGTGGCATTGTCAGTCCAAGTGAACCTTATCGCAAGAAATTTTAACTTGTGCCGAATGGTATCATCTCCACGTGTCCCACGCCTTTGAATGCCACGCGCAACCTTCCCGCGCCGGTAGTACAGTGTGGCGCGACCAGCCCCACTCAGGTGTCGCCCTCTGTCGACTGCCATGAGGGACGGCTGGAGCCAGCTACAGAGAGAACGGTTGCAACCAGGGAGCGAGACGGAAGAGCGGAGCCCCGGCCTGCGTCAACCTGCTACACGACGTGTTCCGGACAGAAGCGCCTTTGGTCGGTATCGGTGACACCGTGGATAGTAGCCATCATTAACCTTTTTGGGTTACAGTGAGCTGTGGTGATTGGAACGATCGTCGGCCAGGGGTCTGAATACCGGGCGTGTTCTGTGTGACTTAGCTGTGGCGAATGTTTAACTAAGAGAACTGCGGGTTGGGAAGTCCAAAAACTTGACATTTTACTCATACGTACCGTATTCATATGGTTATTTTCGTGTCCCTTCCAGAAACAAATTCTGATAGTTGTTACTCTTTTGTAACTTTTTGCATTGAGGAAAGACAAATTTTGATGAGCGCATGTTATATTCACTTCTGGTTGTAAAATTTTTCTTTGACAAACTATCATATTAAATTTATTTAAACGTTTCATTGTAAATTTTTTTGACATATTGTTTTTGATCAATTATTTCGTGTTTTTAAAAGCTTGGGCTTGATTATCAGTGGATTTTACTGGATGGTTAGTTAAAATAAAATTATGTTTAGATCCTTTCTATTACGCCTACCTCCTCCATCCCCGCCACCCCCCACCCCACCCTTCCACTTAATGCTCTGCTATAAACTATTATCAAAGATAACCCCATGCCGGTTATGATGTTTGAAAACGGTGTAGAAATTGTTGGGGCTACTGGAAAAAAGACAGTAATCCAATTAAATGCCAAATCCTGGAAGAATTAAAAATTACGCAGCAAGTATTTGATGGCGTTTTTTGGCTGCTCTTATTTTGACTGCCAAAATGATGATAGGAATCGATTGGATAGATAAAGAGTGTTATTTTTACTGGTATTAAAATTGTCTGAATTAATCGTAATCAGGTACTGTAGATATAGTATCTAAAGAAAAGGAATTAGATATGATACTAAATTTGAGTCATTACAAATAGAAATTGATCCTGAAAATCATGGCTAGTCGAGATTTTCGATATTTGCTATATTACACAGAAGATGAACAATTTTAGAGAACTCATTGAGAATTCACGTAACGTTACATCTGGAAATAACACTGAGTTGTACAGTATTGTAGAAAGTGCAATATTTTTTTTCGGACAAACCTGGTCTCTCTGAAATTCTGATTCGAATACTGAATCCCCTATCTCTTCTTAATCGACTCCTGTTTCTTCATCTATCACGTCAGACAAATCTTTCCCGTCATAGACCTTCAGTACTGTTTCCACTTATCCACTCTACCCTCTGCATGTAACAATGGAATTACCGTTGCGCTCTTAAGGTTAACACCCTTCCTTTAAATTTGACTTTCTTATAAGCTGAGTCAGCCCTTCTGAGAATCATTTCTTTTTCGATTTTTTCATATTTTTCATGAGCCATTTTGCATTAGCTTCCCTGCACTACTATTTATCTCCTTCCTAAAGACTCGTATTTCCATATTCCTGAATTTTCCTGAACATTTTTGTACTTCCTTCTTTCATCGATCAACTAAAGTATTTCTTCTGTTATCCATGATTTCTTTGCAATTTCCTCCTTCGAACCTATGTCTTTCAAACTTCTGTGAATGCCCTTTCTAGAAATGCCCATTCCTCTAAATTCAGTCGAACTTACCGGTAACATATCTAGCAGCTCACCTCTGATATGCTTCGATGTATTCCTTTAAACCGACCTCGTACGTGTCTCAAACACTCCAGTAACACTCAAGAATAGGTCTCACTAGCGTCCTATATGTGGTCTCCTTTACAGATGAACCACACTTCCCTAGAATTCGACCAATAAACCGAAGTCGGCCATTCGCCTTTTCTACAACATTCATACGCTCGTTCCATTTCAAATCATTTTTCAACTTAAGGCCCAGATATTTAAACAACGTTACTGTGTCAAGCAAGATACTACTAATGCTCTAATCGAACATTTTCCTACTCATACGCAAAAACTCACATTTTTCTGCATTTAGAACTAGCTGTCATTCATTATCTTGTATCTTTATACAGTAAGTCAACTTTGATGCATTACCGTACAATACAGCATCGTCAGCAAACTACCGCAGATTGTTACCATCCCTGTACGCCAAATCATTTACGTATATAGAGAACAATAATGGTCCCTGGGGCACTCCTGACGATAGCCTTGCATCTGAACAACACTCGCTGTCGAGGACAACATACTAGGTACTACAAGAGAATTCTACCCAACCCCCCGCCCCTGCGTTGACTGTAATGACCCTACACGCGCTGCCCAGCCCCACGGCACTTATGGTCCAGCCTGTTTTTGTTACCTTCTCGCTTGCTAGCGGCCGACAAACTACTTCTCGCTCCACCACCCCACCACAGGGTGCCCTGAGAGGTACTAGCGTCGAATCAAGTGTATAACAAAAGCCCTGTCGCAGAACGTACCACCAAAATGTGCCAAAATCTCGCCACCAGCGGCGGGAAGTACAAATATGCCTCTTCACATAACACAATCTCCCCCTCCCTCCCAAATCGCTGCCCCTCCCCCCTACTTCCCCCCTCCCAGAATACAAACCAGGAGGAAGACCGGTTATAACAACAAAAATAAAAGCTAGCAAAGCAAGCTGTATGATATTCTACTTACACACCAGCTTGAACGGAAATATGTGCCCTGCATTCCTTTGCTGTCGCCAAATAGAGCAGTTTCATAGGAGCCCTTAAATCACAGCAACACTTCTCCCATTGACTTAGAGATTTCCCGAGATACACGTTATTTAAAACTCCAAATAGATTAGGACGCCTTCCACGACCTTAACCCGAGTGTTCTGTTGATAGAGAAAAAATTTCTCCGAGCTCTTTGCAACTCTCCCTGATCTCCTTGGGGAATATTTTACAGGGCATCTGTTCAGTAGACCATAAATTAGCCAATGGGGAATTGGTGCTAAAAGTAAACATCAATCAGACTCGCATATACTTATGCATATATGAAGACAGTAACTGTTCTCGAAAGAACAGATACCATTGATGACCGTGCAGCTTCTCTAGAGTAAATGATAATTAGATGAAAACCTCAGCTGCCGACGGACGTTGTTGATACACATTACGTATGTAGGTTGTGGATAGTTGGGAATGTGGGTCTCACGGGGAGCGTGCAAGAAATAAGTCCCTGCAGTTGTGCTATTCATCTGTGTCCCCAGTGGCTCAGATGGATAGAGCGTCAACCATGTAAGTCGGGTTAGGGTCCCGGTGGGGCACACATCCCCATAGAGGTATATCAACAACACCTGTTGGCAGCTGAGGGTTTCGACTAATTATCATTTATATACTTAAGTATTTCATGCTCTGCTTTAGTGAATGCATACATGAAGCATTCCATTCTCGTCCCGAAGGGTGTGATCAAAATGGTAAGCACTCATGGCCGCTCTCAAATTACGATTAACCCACTCGGCGAACGACCAATTGAATAGTACAGTGGTAGTTGAATGTTTGATTCTCAGCCCAAAACAAAAATCGAGAACTCTAGATGGTAATGCAGCTGTATTTTTGCATACTAACAACGATTGGGCACCAAATCTGTCAAATACTCTCTCCCTGGAGTAAATAGATGCTAGTGCCGTCAGAGTCGGAAAAAACCTTGAGGACATTATTTTGTGGAGGCAATGATTTCAGCTTTTACGAAATGTTGAAAACTCATCCTTGCACAGATCCCTATTGGTCTAAATTTTTGTATGCACCTGGTTTCAGTCGTACACTGATCTTCCTCTGGTATCTGCGCATGATAAAAAACCAAAATAAGGCAAAAATATGTCGTAACAAAATAATCACGAATCACACAAATTGAACAACGTATTAGGAACTTAAGTTTTTCTGTCATAGTTACACAGTGGACAAGTCATAGTCGCTATTGACCATCATGCCATAAGCCGACGTCTCCATAAAATTGAAATACAAATGAAAAAATAACGGCTTTTAATGTTCACCAAGAAAACTAGATAGAACTGAATTCAAAAGCATTCTTCAGGGCTGAATAATAGTCTCCATAAATCGTTAAGTATCCCAATTTGTCAAAAAGTATGAGTATTAACAGATAGTTTCGCTTGCAACACTGTAAGAAATTAGAGATTTAGAGAATAGAAACACACACCATGGTAAACAACTGTTAAGTAAACCATTTTAGAGATACCATGGTATCTAAAATAAGTTTCTCATTGATCGTATGTGCATAAAATCTTCAAACTTTTTCAGAACGCTCATAAGTACAAATAACAAACAAGTAATTAATATACCAAAATCTAAGGAAGTCACGAAACAACAATCCACGCATACTACAAACTCCTATACAACTATACAGAGTTGATAGTAATTCTGTGATTCACATCTGTAAGTGGGAACAATCCCAGGCAACTGAAATGCTAAGCTCTGTATTTAGAGTAAGTTACATATTAAGCAAATACAAACGTTTTTATTAATCTCCCTTTACATAAATAAGAATGTTACAGCACATTCAGGACACGTCGTGAAAAATCTCATAATGCATAAATACCAGTGTTTCCTGTTGCATTGTGTATTGTAGCTGTAACCAATAGTACTATGTACATCCAGTTAAACAAAAATGCCACACAATAATGGCCTACTCGTAAGAACACACCAGCTAAAATACTATAACGTAAGAAAGAAACAAAACACTAATCCATGTATACAGAGTAGAAACCACTATATTGCTATATACAGTCGATACTAATTCTATAAATCACTATTGCAAATGGAAATGATCCCAAGAAACTGAAGTGCATAGTCCTGCATTGGAATACCAACAACATATGCAGGAAATACAGTTTTTATTAATCTCCCTTCATATAAATGAGAGTGGGATAGTGCATTCAAATCATGTGGTGATAAATCTCATGAAGATTAAATCCCAGAGTCTATTGTAAGGCATCATGTGCTGTAGCAATAACGAATAGCACAATGTACGTCTAGTCAATGACAGGTCACTCTGCAATGGTCTGCTGATAAATACACATAGCATAAAATTACAATACCATAATGTAAGAAAGTAATGAAACTGCAGTTCTTTTACACAAAGTGCAAACTGCTAATAACTGTAGAGGATTAATACTAATTCCATCATTCACAATTGCAAGTTGACATTCCTAAGAACTGAAAAGCTTATCCATATAGTTAAGGTAAAAACATATAAAGTAAATATAATATTTCTAAATTAATCTTCCTTCATATAAATGAGTGCTATAATGCATTGAGATTATATGTGAAGGGCTGGAATGTCCCGCCTGTTAGTAAACACCCAAAAAACATTTAGTAAACACACGAATATTGAACAAAGGGTTCATCTGAAAGAATGACACAAAATAAAAGTATAGTTACCTTACAAGCTCATGACAATAATATCACCAACTCTGCACACTATGGTGGTGGTGGTGGTGGTCAGTGTTTAACGTCCCGTCGACAACGAGGTCATTAGAGATGGAGCGCAAGCTCCGGTGAGGGAAGGATTGGGAAGGAAATCGGCCGTGCCCTTTCAAAGGAACAATCCCGGCATTTGCCTGAAACGATTTAGGGAAATCACGGAAAACCTAAATCAGGATGGCCGGAGACGGGATTGAACCGTCGTTCTCCCGAATGCGTGTACCATATGAACGTTAAGTGAACGAAGTACAGTAACAGGTATACTATATGTCATACAATAAAATTAAACTTTGAACTGTAAGTTGTGCGCATTTTTGCACTACGAGAGACTCTGGTATTTAGTTTTCCCGAGATCTGCCACCATTAGGTTGGGCTGCTCTATAGAACTCATTTACATAAACGGGAATTAATATAAATTTTTGTGTTTCCCTCATATATTATTGTTACCATAACATGGGACTAAGAGTTTCAGTATTTGGAATTGTTCCTACACGCAGCAGTGAATGATTGAATTACTGTCAGCTCTGTAGAGCTATATTGTGGTTTTTATTCAGTATGGATGGATTATTCCACGAATCCTTAGATTTTGATATTTTATTTTCGTGTTATGTATACTTACGAGCATTATGAAAGGGGTCGATGTTTCTTTTGCGCACACACAATCAATGATAATGGTACTTTATATGACATTTGATCTCTAAAATGTTTTACTTTACGTTTGTTTGTCATTATGTGTTCCTAATTTCTAAAGTTTTCAATTATTAAAATGCACTTTGCACATCACAAATGCCTGTAAGGAGACTATATGTTACAATTTTTTGGCAAGTTGGGATTTTTACAATTTCACTTTGTTATTCTGTGTGTATTGTATGACGACGTACCATAGTATTCTACTTCATTTTGTGTAGTTTCTAATACATTATGACTTGAGTCAAATCCAAGATGTTTGTCTTCACTTTCTTCAACTTTTGTCACTGTATCAATAATGTTGAGGTACCGCGTATCGACCATTATCCGAGCTTTGGCTAAATACGGCTGCTCTTTGATGTGGTGTAGGATACCTTCCTACTTGCCAACGCCTTAACGATGTGTTTTGTACTGAAGAGCGCTTGAGAATACAGTTAGAGCTGGGCTTTCGTCATTAACATTACAAGACAATTTTTGCTATTGTATTTCAGTTCTATGGAGGAATTGGCCTATGTCATAAGTATTTGTGACGGCTGTGACGTTTTACATGTGATTACGACGTAAAAATGTGTATTACAAATATATTGTGTAACGTGTGTACTTTCTTCTCGATTATTTTTGTGACTCCACATTATACTTATCTTGCTTTTCTAATGTGTCCAAGCACTAGAAAAAGGACTGTGAACGAGTGAACCCGATTTATAGTAAATTTTGGAATAACAGAGTTGTGTACAGTCATGAGTTTTCAACAAGGAGATCTATGAAAAGGCATACACATATACAAGGGTGTACTTATTTCCCTCTCGCAATATCAGAAATGGACCAACAAAATGAATATACAACTTCTTTGTCTTTGCACTGCTTCCGATGCTAACATACCTTGTTTAGTATCTTGTATGTTTATGGAACATGTGTTAAGTGCTCGCGCCATCGACCTGATATCCCTCCCAATTCATTTATACACAAACTGTTCCAAGATTTTGACACGTGTTTCAAAACTCGCAAGAACTGCCTACTGATGACTGGTGATAATACGTAAATAACATTGGAACCATGTCCGTGAGAACCACAATTCTAGGGCCGATTGCTCCCACGTATAACTGATTATACCATTTTTACGATTGTTCACCTGGTCACTTCCAACTACCTCATTCTATTTCGAATCCTCTTGAGAAAGGCGACTTAAATAATCATCAGGGACATTATCGGTACCTCCGTCAAATTTAGCTTCGAAATGAAAAGCTAAAATTTGGTTCACCCACCTAACAATTTATCCTGTGTGCCCAGGGTGCACCAGCATCCTACTGATAGCCTGATTGTAGATCTTCAAGTGAAAGGTTTTGTGCTTTAGGTAGAAACTGAATGTTTCCAAACCATACAAAAAAGCCAAATCCTCAGGCTCGTAAACAGTTTTTCATTGTATTGGGGCATTCCTCTCGAAGTCTGAGACCAGTAGTCGTAATCATAAAGAAGGTCGGTCGCTTATCCTGCCAGAGAAGCGTTACTTGGCTAACAGGAGCTCTAGCAAGAGCCTCCTTCACTCCCTGAAATGCCGGCCATTGAGACTCACCCATTCAAACTTACAACTCTTTTTGCGTAATTCATTCAGTGCAAATGCACGAAATACTGAGGAAACTTTCTACAGGCATTTGCTGCCCCCATGGATCTTCCTATCTTCTCGGCACTCTTGGTAGGTGATATTCTCTAAGAGCCTTAGTACATTCATTATCGGCTGTTACCTCTCCTGGCGACACAGTATGTCCCAAAAATGACTTTTCAAAAAATCCAACCTTCACCTTATTCGATTTAATCCTGCCTTCCTGAGGCTCGTCAGTGTCCCATATGCTCCACCCAATCACTAATCTACATGTAATCATACAAATATGTGAATTTAGCATAGCAAAACATCAGCAGTTGACATAAAATAGCAGCGCCAGTTCCAAGGTAGAACAACACCTAATTAAATGCAAACAGGGTCCAATCCATGGGAAATTCTGTCATGTTGTTCGACCCCTAATTGACAGCTAATGTAGTAAGTACATGTGTGCTCACAAACCATCAAAACATGTATGGAAGTTCGGCAACAGTGTGAAGCGGAGGACTATTTTTTCATTAAGCTCTCTACAATCTACTGTCGGTCTAGAGTTGCCTGATGGTTTTGGCAATAAAGATATTGGTACAGAGTAAGGCAGCTTAGAAGTACGAATGACTTTTTGTTACAAAATCATTTCCACTGATTCTTTTAACTCTTTTATATGAGGTGGAGACAGATAATATGGTGGCCATATCACCAGCAGAGTATCAGTAAACTCAACGCGAAATTTGATCAGTTTTGCTAAGTTCCAGTTTGTTGGTCGACGCATCCTTAAAATTGTTCATATAACTGACTTGTTTTCCACGATTGAGTAGTAACTGATTGATTTGCACTATACACCTACCCTTCCTGTTATAGCGAAGCTGCAAGTGACTCAGAGCGGAACGAAAATGTTCTTCCACTTCGGATTTGGAAGTTAAAATGTTGTCCCCATTTAGAAATCAACCTGTAGATCCCCTATTATTTAAAGTATCTAACTTCCATGTATAAAACTGCTTCATACATCTGATTACTTTATAAATGAGTTGATACGTTAAATATTTGACCTTGAGTATGTACGCTATAAAAAGTTTGGATAAGGATTGAAATTATGCTTAGAGTATGTAGGAAGTAGTTATTGCTCTCATTATAAAATACTGAATAATCTTGGTACTCTGCTCTCATTTTAAGCAAAAGAAAGTTTCTCAGGCATCTTAATGGTTGTGACTTTACACATCCTGAACTATGCGTCGTACAATGATATGCTTCTGTAGGTACATTCAGTAGTGCCTTTCAGTACTTTCTCCGAACTATGTTGCAAAACGGAGTCCGTAGTAAAGAAATAATAAATTAAAACGTCATGTCTGATGCTGAAATTTTACTGCATGAATAGCAAAAATGTAGTAAGCGATAAACATTTTTCTTTCATTTTATGGGGGATAGCAGCGAGAAAATGTTTCGTATAGGTAAAGTTCGTTGTAAGTGCAGTCGGTAAGCTCTTTCATTCTCATATATGAAAAACTCCCGGTATATACTTATGTCACTGGAAGTCAAACGCCCAGTTTCTAATTGAAATACATTTTTTAAAATTTTGTTAAACTTTAAGAATAAGATTACAACTTTTAATGAGTAGATTGTCACAGCAATTTTAATTTTTAAATCCGGTCAGTAATTATTAAAATATTGATAATGGAATTTTCGTTGCTCCTCGAAGCCTTTCGATAGGAAATCTGTAATTGGTATCGGTTACGGGGCTTTCGGTATAGTTCCTTAGCAATACAGAGCTCAAATGGTTCAAATAGCTCTAAGCACTATTGGACTTAACATCTGAGGTCATCAGTCCCCTAGACTTAGAACTACTTAAACTTAACTAACCTAATGACATCACACTCATCCAAGTCCGAGGCAGGATTTGAAACTGCGATCGTAGTAGCAGCGCAGTTCCGGAGTGAAGAGCCTAGAATCGCTCGGCCACAACGGCCGGCCAATATAGAGTCTTAACACATCGAATCCCAGTACCAAATCAGTGGAAAGTTCCTTCGCTACCCTCAATTTAATTTTCCATATGAACTGACTGGGTACGAAAGCAGCTTTCACCCACGACTGCCACTGAACTACGTGTATTACGCAGAACACACCCCGGCTCATGGTTACTTTCGAAACAAGTGAATGGAGTCCTGCGCCGCTTAATTTTAGTACTGCTAAGGGCTGCTATCGAGCTCACATCCTCCGCTGCACTCTTACGAAACAGTCTTCTACTGCAGGTAATCCGCCTAAAATGGGGTATGAAAGACAGAGAAAACTTCCATTCGATATCGCTCCTTGGTTTTGTCAAACGCTCTCTTCATGTAACTTTCGACCTCCTCCCTTATTCAGCATACCTAAATCCTTCAGTATGGTGCCACACTTCACCAAACTCTTTAAACGTTTGAGGGACTGGGCAAACATCAGCCACGACTGATCAGCTGCTCTGATCCTTTCCACAATATTGGCTGAAATGTCTTCAACAGTCTCCAAAAGCCCGAGCTGCTGTACATTCGCAGTTTACTTATTTAACAAACCAGTCCTTTACTCCTTGCTCTCGGCCACATTGGAGGTCGACTAATTTCCGAATTGCTCCAAATAGAATTACTTTCTTACATAACTTTTGGAGGGAGGCCGCCAACATTTCCTCTTCTATTATGGCATCAGCTATTCTTTATACGAAACTGCGTTAAGAGTGGGGATACGATAACTGCAACATTTCGTCATCCCTTAACCCAAACACTTGTTTCTGCTCTCTTAGTGACATCACTTAGTATAAGCATCTCACAGTCTCCGCGAGGTAACGTAGCGAACTGCGTTTTCCACATTCTACATTCCATCATCGGTACCTGTCTGTGTTCTCTTTGATTAATCTCTTCAACATTTAATTCCGTCCTACTACCTTGCAAGGATGAGTCAGCCAATAATCCACTAATAACAATATGTATCCGCACAGCCCTATCCAGTAACGCTCGTATCTTCTCCTTCTTTCAATAAAAAAAAACAAGTTCTACCTCCATAGGCGTCAGCTTACTGTTCTCAATGTCCTTACGCCAGTTCAGCCCCAACTGTCAAGTACAATGGCTCGCCCACCATCTGTCAAAGTTGTTGGCGCAACTCAGCCACAATACTCAGTGTGTGGCGTCGAGTGTATACGTCGAAACCCAACGCTCCATGTGCAGCCATGCTGAACCTAGCACCTCTCTAGCAGCCATATATACTACACGGTATTGGAAAGCAAGACAATTCTTAATAAGCCAATGCTAAGGCTATGAGCATCGTGACGGCCCAATGCACAACCACAACCACGCTCAGCTGCCCGTCAATAGATGCTCCTCAAAAAAAGCAAGACAATTTGTGCTCTGCACAATACACCAATAATTAATCCACACCATTCCTCGTCTCTGGCTGTGATTGCCATTTCTTTTGGATACCAGGAAAAGATACCGCCTGCTCTCCAAGTCAGCGATGTCCACTTAGAGCCCGGCCACGCCCCGTGTTGACCATTGTGACCGTCTACAAACTGCTCAGCCACACACCAGCCTGACCCTGTCTCCTTTCCGCTTGCTGGCCCCCAATGAACTGCTGCTCACTCCTCCAAGCCGTCATAGAATGGACAAAGGGGCACCAGCGTCGAAGCCCGCACATAGCAACGCCCCCCCCTTCCCCCCCCCCCCCCCCGCTTAACTCTCCACAAAAACCCACCATCATCTCCGCACCGGCGGCGGGAAGTCCAGATGTGCCGCTGCTTCGCACGCATGCCACAGGGTACAGCGTGATTCATCACTCCAAGTCATCCGTTTCCAGCCATCCACTGTCTAATGGCGTCTCTCATTACAACTCCTTAAGCGTCACTTAGCACCCGCTACCAAAACGTACGGTTTACGATGAACTCGTCTTGGTGCTAGTAGTAACTGCTAGAACTTTGGAGTTCACGAGTGATTCCTTCCGCTGATTTGATGCGATTTTTTACAACCGCCATTAGCAATGCTCGACGGTCCCCACCTGACAGTACAGCAGGTCTGCCCGGTCTCGGTGTAGCTGCTGTTGTTCCTTCGCGTTTCTTTTTCACAATCATACCACGAACAGCATACTTGGGTAGCTTTATGAGGGTTTTAAAGTTTCTGATGGATTTATTACGCATGCGATATCCAAAAAGTAGACCATACTTGAAGTAACTGACCTGTCGTGACCGATGATTCTGCTGGCTGATGCTTTTCTAGTGACAGCACATTATCCCCGACTTATTTTCCTATGGCGGATTCGTCTCTCATGGCGTTTAGTGGTTACTTCCCCACTTTATATGTGTGTCCAGATACCTGTCATTAGACAGTGCACCTCTGGGTAAATACAGATTCAATGGGGTCCCCTCTAAGTATTCGAGCAGCAATTATTAATAGTATTCTTGCTGGTTGGTATGATTTCTACATCTACATGGATCCTCTGCAAATCACATTTAAGTGCCTGGCATAGGGTTTATCGAACCACCTTCAAAATTCTCCATTATTCCAATCTCCTACAACGAGCCGAAAGAACAAACAAATATACCTTTTCGTCTCTGATTTCCCTTATTTTATCGTGGTGATCGTTTCTCATTATGTAGGTCGATGTCAAAAAATAATAATTTTGCATTCGAAGGAGGAAGTTGGTGATTGGAATTTCGTGAGAAGATTCTGTCGAAAGGAAAAACGCCATTTTTTAAAGATGTTCAGCCCAAATCCTGTATCATTTCTGTGACACACTCTCCCATGTTTCGCGATAATACAAAACGTGCTGCGGTTCTTCAAATTTTTTCGATGTACTCCGTCAGTCCTATCTGGTACGGATCCCACACCAGGCAGCAGTATTCTAAAAAAGGACGGACAAGCCTAGTGTAGGGAGTCTCCTTAGTAGATCTGTTACATTTTCTAAGTGTCCTGCCAATAAAACGCGCCGGTCGGAGTGGCCGAGCTGTTCTAGACGCTACAGTCTGGAACCGCGCGACCGCTACGGTCGCAGGTTCGAATCGTGCCTCCGGTATGGATGTGTGTGATGTCCTTAGGTTTGTTAGGTTTAAGTAGTTCTAAGTTCTAGGGGACTGATGACCTCAGCAGTTAAGTCCCATAGTGCTCAGAGCCATTTTTTGAATAAAACGCAGTCTTTGGTTAGCCTTCCCCACAACATTTTCTGTGTGCTCTTCCCAATTTAAGTTGTTGGTAATTGTAATACCTAGGTATTTACTTGACTTTACGGGTTTTAGATTAGACTGATTTATCGTGTAACCGAAGTTTGAGTTCCTTTTAGCACTCATGTGGGTGAACTCACACTTTTAGTTATTTAGGGTCAAATGCCAATTTTCGTACCATTCAGATATCTTTTCTAAATCCTTTTTTCAATTTGTTTTGATCTTCTGATGACTTAATTAGTCGATAAACGACAGCGTCCTGTGCAAAAACCTAAGCTGGCTGCTCAGATTGTCTTCTAAATCGTTTATATAGATAAGGAACAGCAAATAGCCTGTAACACTACCTTGGGGAACCCCAGAAATCACTTCTGATTTGCAAGATGACTTTCCGTCTATTACTACGAACTGTGACCCTTCTGGCAGGAAATCACGAATCCAGTCAGGTGACTGAGACGATATACCATAAGCGGGCAATTTCAGTACAGTTCGCTTGTTGGGTACAGTGTCAAAATGGTAAGCATGAGGTATTTGCCGGTGACTCTGAACTGAGAACCTGTCTAAAGAATGAAGCTACGAGACGAGGTTTAGCACGTACACTACAGAGCATCAGCGTGTAGGAGCCGCATGGCAAGGCAGCACATGGACGAAATTCACCCAGACCAATGAGTGTTCGAGGTGTGCAAATGGTTTAGCAGAAATAGAAGTCTGTTGGGTTCCGATTCGGCTCTTTAGCTCTGTAGATAGCAAAAGAGCCATACCCGAAGCTAATAGACTTCTATTTCTGCGTTTGCTTGAAGTCGAAGGTGCATGCTATCGAAGTGTATTACGTGTAGGTAATACAGTAATCTGTTCAGAATGTATGAGGTCCATGTATGAAGGATATTGCATAACTACGCACTCTCGTTGGAGCGTAAACAGTATGGAGAATTACTCTGTACCTCTCTCCGTAGAGAGCCCTACTTATTTCTGCTTGTGGAGCGCACTCCTCCTTATAGAACAGAGTTGTTCCGGCATTTTATGGTGACCTATTTGTTGCGTGGCTGTACATTTTATGAGACGACAGACGGGATGGCTACGGGCTATTCATTGTCTGCAGCAGTAGCCAACTTCTTTCTTAATAATTCAAGCAACGTGCATCGCATTTCGCTCTATTTTGCTCATCTTAGACTACGCTTTTATCGTTTGATCACATGGCGCCGAAGCTCTTGAGCAGTTTCTTGATCACAAACAGCATGCATCCATTAATCCTATTGAGTGTCGGAAAAAAAGAGAAGTGAAGCTGCTGCAGTTAGATATTTTGGTACAACAGAAGTCAGACGGTCGTCTCAGCGACTGCGGTGGTCCATTTAGCAAAATAGACAAAGTACTTGTACGACGATGGAGAAGATCTATTTTCCAACCACGTAAGAAGACAAAGGAGATGTTGCACCCGGTTAAGACAGCCTAGGGCTCAGAGTCCCTCGTCAGCAACTACATCCGTACTGTTTCCCATGTCAGTGTAGAATATCAACGGCGCACTAGAAATCGTGAGCTTGACAAATTAGCAAATGCCGAGCACAGCCTCACAAGTTCTCACACAAAAAAGGCGGTAGAAATAAGAATGCGAGAGAATCATTTCGCACGCGACAGCGAATGTAATCTTAGTGGTGCATAGAAGCAAGCTGTGAACGTTGCAACAAAGGCCGAAATTCGCACCATTGCTTATGCTCCTATAGATGTGGTGGCCCTACCAGCGGAGACATTGACACCAGCTTTGGCAGCGATTGTAATTGCAGACTAGTCAGAAGCCGTAGAAGGGTTTTAAAACGTCTTGACAGCAGCAGCCTCTGTACAAAGTTGCTGTTAACGTGATAATGGTCGTAATCACCGGAAGCTCGAAGTTTAACCCAGAACTGAGGCGGGAAGAAGTCCGAGAGTACTTCATACAAGAGTGTCGCCGTGAAACACTTCGTCCTCATTGTTACTATGCGTTGGCAAGTGTGCCATGGCAGTTTGAATTGCCGTGCTAACAGAGCTGCTGCTGCGCCAAGGCAACACAACCAGTGCCATCCCGAGAACGTTGATTACCAGACGGCAGAGTGTTGTGGTGTGGTCAGACGAAACACTAGAAGACACGTTTGGGTAACGCTTGACTGGTAGATTGTTGTCTGAAGGACGCGAGTACGGAAGGTCCGATGCGTCTGTTCTGTGTGCAACTGGAATGCGTGAACTGACGGTAGTATTTAATCTATGAAATGTGGCGTTCCTCTTACAGTTATTTATTTTGGTATTTTAAAACTTTTTTAAGTTACATGTATGAAATAAAAGATGTCAAATTTTTAAGGTATTGGTAAAGTACCGAAGATAACATTGTAATTTATCAGAGAGTAATAATACCACAAATAAACTGTCACATAATGTTCTTTGCCGTGCCTAGATTGTTTTTAATATAATGGAGGGTATAAGATGACGATTCAAAATTTTGAATTCTAGTCTGAGTCTCTCTCTACTTCATGCAGCACTGATGTAAGTGTGAGCTGTTTTTTCATAATGATATTAGATTAAAATATGTCTTGAATTTCATTTAAGTTAGCTAACTGTCCTCAGTCCACGTCTTTTTAAACTGAACTTATTTTTGTAACAGTGGTGGTCTCAGTAGTTGTACTAGCTGACGTTTCAATAGAAGTGTGGACGATCGGTCGATTTTCTCGAACAATCGCAATTTCGCTATTTGGTTGATTCATTAGTAACATACGAAGTCAGCTGTTCTATAAAAGTGATACAGTGTAAAATTTGCGTGTTTCAACGCGATCTTAACACAACCACTTAGAGCTGATGCCAGTTCAGTAACTTTGACTGGAACCTAATTCAGGAGAAAAGCAGAGGGTAACACATATAAAATCCTACTCATCATGATTTAATTCCTAAAAGAAACCCTCCATTATTCGGCGAAGCAAGGATCATACAGAATAAAAATATTAGTAGTTTCCAAGTTACAGAATATAAAATTTTATCCCGTAGTATTATCGAAGGCATCTCTTCATATTTTTACATTATGTTTACGTGGATCACGTGGGTGTAAGTTATAGAATGTTTTGCATGCAGCTGTCTCCAGGCTCCTTTGCATGTCGTAGGTCTCCCTGTTGCGCGGATGGTATCTTACTTACAGGAAGCAGGCGGTGGTATTGCGTGGCGTGTTCACGACATCGCTCCGTGTGAACCTGACTATGTTAATTTCCACTGGTGCCAACTGTGTGACTGACAGATCACACATCCCTTTGAGCTCAGAGCCTAATTGAACTGGCCTTTCATGAAATGGTACTCAGTGAATCAAATTGTGTTTTTCTTGCTGATGCATATGTATCTGGATAATATACTGTTCGACATATATCAGGCATCAGCTTATTCCTAATTGACTGGCAGTGTGTAGTTCAGCAGGGCGCTTGGCTCCATTAACTATAGCTGATCATCCTGTGTACTGCATATTTTGTATAGTGTTATTTTTTTGTTTCTCTGCTTTTATTTACATTGACTCTGATAGTGAACATTTATACTCAGTTTCTAATATTTTTGATTGTTATGGTTTTTATTGTTTTAATTATTTGCTAGCATTTGGCTTCTATAGAGAAAGCGTTACCTTGTTAATAAAGCTTTGTTTTTTTTTTTTTTGGCTATGTATTATTTTAGTGATTTTCTTTATAAACTGATGTTTTATGTATTTATAAATAAAATGATAAAAACGTGTGTTCACTCACAGTTCGGCCTAGCACTACCGCTTCCTTTACCATCACTATAACAAGAAATGCACCGGATACCAGAAACGGATGCCGTGTGGCATCCTCTCCTATGAACACAAATTCCCTGGTTTAAATACTAGATCGTAATGCAGGACTTCGTACAGTAATGGTGAATGAGCAGTGACAGTTTGCGCCTATTAGATTAAGGCTTTAAAGTTCATGTAATAAAACTGGGTATGGTGAGATAAATGTACTAACCGACCTTGGGTCGTATGAAATGAACGGCTTCGGAAAGGAGTAACTCATGTGCGGGTTTCTGGATTCACCTCACTTGCCCTGTCTCGTCCACCTTAGTAGCTCACTAAATTATATTTAACAATTACTCCATATATTGATGTCAATAAGCGATGGGAGAAGCTCATGAACATTTGGTTGCAGAATTATGCCTTACATTAAATTCGAGACAGTTCCACTGAGGATCTACACAATTATTCACTAAGGTCGGAAGGAAATAGGGCGTGTTATTTAAGAGGACTCTTTAACATGTGTTAACCTGTGCCCTAAGAATAAATAACCAATTCATAAACGTTCACGCTAAAGGGAGAAAACTCTTTTCTTAGGGTGACAGACAACATCTACCGTTGAAAATGGAAGTCTTTTGCAACCACAAAAGGCAGAACACAGGCAAAAACTGATAATTGGTTTGCTTTTGAAAGCTAATAGGACTGATCTTTAGACATAAATGCCTTACAAAGAGAGCAAAATATGTGAATCAAGGTGGTCAGCAATAATCTAACATAAACACGAAAATCGGTTGTTTAATTTGAAAGGACATTGTTCGTTGTTGTCTTCAGTCCTGAGACTAGTTTGATGCAGCTCTACATGCTACTCTATCCTGTGCAAGCTTCTTCATCTCCAAGTACCTACTGCAGCCTACATCCTTCTGACATTATGAGTTAGGAAATCATGGAATGGATTGCTGGGGCACGGGATCAGCCACTTCAAAGCAATTAGAAGTCCAAGATGAGTTTCTGTCAGAAATGTGTGCTATAGGACATCAATTCATTATTAAGAGTTAACGTATATTCGGTTTCGAAGGAAATTAACTACTTGTTATAGTCTGTTATAGGCCAGTGGTATAAGATTTGCTCTGTTCTGCATCTCTCCCAACGTACTGTTACGGAATACGCTCTCTATTGCTTGAGTGTGCTTTACTTTCAGTCACTAGTTAAGTATTAAAAGTCGTTATGAAATTCCAGGTAGCAACGCATCGCTGAAATTTGGGCGGAACAAGGCAACATTCACACTGTATTCTGCACCGTCAAGAGTAGCCGCCCATTTGCCCCATCAGAAACGCTGCTTCAGTCACTAATTCGAGACCCAAAATTGCCTAAACCAGCTAATAACTGCTATCCCGTCGCCATTATTAGGGTCTTCTATAAGGTTCTCTCACAAATATCCGAAAATTATAGAACACTCGAGCGGATTAAATTAACATCGAGTGGAGAGAACGTTTTGTTTTCAGATTCGTAAAAATTGCTTTTGTGAATTTCTTATTAAGTTACAGAACTGTTCGCATACCGCAAAAATTCTTAGGTAGGTTAAGGCAGCAGAAATAACCTTGATGTTAGTTAAAACTTTTTAACATATCATTATTCAGTCGAAAAGCCCAGTAACAGGAAGATAAACGTCTTCTGCCACTACATTTAAGTTGATTTAGGTAAACGTAAACGTGGTAACAAGAAACTTGGACATTGTTTTGAAAAGGACATTTTTATACTCAGTTGTCTTCGTCGCATTTGATAGTTTCTTTCAACTAAGCAAATTCGACCAAGGCGCTCCAAATAAAAAAAAAAAGTGTGACATATTGCCTCATAATAATTCCTCGCTAACCGTAATATATTATTGGGAAAATATGCCACTTAGATTTTTGCAAAATGTGACAATAATAACTGATGGGAGAGTTCTAAATGACTTCTCAGTATTCATTAAGGAGGCTGACAGCGAAGGTCTTCATGTCATGTTCGTCGTCAGCATACCGGATAAGATATTAGTCGCGGAAGTCATCAGGCTCATAGTATGTTCCGCCACCTCTACACTTGGAGATTGTCTCAGTTCTGTAACTGTTTCCATAAACTTCATCAGGTGCTTACAACTGAACCCATTCGCTGATTAGGTATCGTCTAACTACCAAATTAAAGGTATGTTGATGGTGACGTTTCACCTACTGTTCCACATAGTGTTAGACATGTTCTGTGTGATTAAGAACGTATGATTTAGAGTGACCCGTCGCAAGTACAATAGTCCACGTTCGTTGAATCAGGAACTTATGCGTGCAGTCCTGTGAACTAGGCTGTTGTCATGTAAGAAGGGTGTGGCCACCGCAAACCTGCTACGAAGATGCAAAAGAAAGGGTAACAGTTGATTACGTTTAGTGTTAAATAAGCATCCTGGTTCATGCTCACGGTAACCTGAATGACAATGACCAAGTCGTAGTGCGAAAAACCTCAAAATTTCACTGAACCACCTCCGGCCTGAATTACATCCTCCACGTACTGCACGTTAAACGTCTATTTGGCCATCGGCGCGTTCGGCTTCTTGCATCGTATGAAGAGAGGGGAAAAACGTGACTAGTCGAAACACAGTTCACGCCTCCGTAACGTCTTCTCCAGTTCAGACGTTTAATGGCTCACTTAAGACATGTAGCTGAAAGCAAAGACCTTTTGCGAGTCACCCGCCTCAAATGTCCATTCACAGTGTTAGGTGGACGTGCTTTGACTGATATCAGCAATTTATGTCAGATTCGAAGCCTATTGTCACTGACAAGATGTGTCTCCGATCCATGTCGGTGAGAATCTTTTAGCGACCACTGTTTTTAACGAATTGGTGTGTGTTTCAGAAATACCTTTCATATCACAAATTATTGCTCCTTTAAATAAATTATCTGTGACACATTTCTTAAATCACTTTCTGATTGTAATTTATTGTTCCTTTAAGTATTGGAATCTATGTGGCTCATCGCGTTAAGTGAGAGTTCGCAATAGTAACTTGCTGCCTTCCTTGAGAAGCAGGCTATCTGTGATGTTTTGGTATTGTCTTAAGATGGCCACGTGTTGATTGTGTCTTAGCAGTTTTATAAATATTGTCTTTGAATAAATTGTTAATTTATTGATTTGGTAGTTGGTTTGTTTAAGGAGAGGTATTATAGGAGCCTTGACCTTCCATGCTTAGAGTACCCCCTAATCCCGACTTCCTCTGTCACAAAAACCTTCTAGAAAAACTAATCGGAAAGTATTTGATATAAGTACATTGATGGAAAAATCGCAACACTAAAAAATAATGAAATTTTTGAATACTTTTGTTTAGGTACCATACGAGTATGTAAGTGCTTAATATTGCAAGATCACAGGTCAATGTAAGCGCGAGATAAACCATTGTTAATGTCTCGTGCTGGTATATTAATGAACTGTGTAATAACCAGAATGTTGAATGCAGGCATGCAAACATGCATGCTTTGTCTCGTACAGGTTCCTTATGTCAGTTTGTGGGATGGAATTCCATGCCTGCCTCTCTTGGTCGGTCAATACAGGGACGGTTAATGCTGTTTGTGAATGACGCTGGAAACAGATCCAGCGATGCAGCAGACCAAGGCAACATGTCACAATCTGTAGAGCATGTACGTCGGCGAGCATTACCCTGTTGGAAAACACCACAATCGACAGATTAAGGTTCGAATTTGCAGTCAGGGTGTGTAAAGTAACCAGGAGAGTGCTGCTGCTGTCATATTAAAACACACCCCAGACCGTAACTACTGGTGTAGCTCCAGTGTGTCCAGCACACAGGCAGGTTGGTTGTAGACCCTTAACTGGCCTCCTAACCAACACATGGCCATCTCTGGCAGAGAGGCAGAACCAGCTTTCATCACAAAACATAACAGACTTCCATCCTGCCCTCCAATAAGCTCTCGCTTGATACCACGGAAGTCGCAAATGGCGGTCAGTGGAATGCGCACCACAGGGAGACTGGCTCGGAGTTGTCCTTGAAGTAATCGATTAGTAACAGTTCGTTGTCACTGCGGTGCCAGCTGCTGCTCAAATTGCTGCTGCAGTTGCGATACGATGCGCCAGAGCCATACACAGAAACCGATGGTCTTCCCTCTCGGTAGTGCTACTTTGCCGTCTGGAGTCCGGTGTTCTTGCGATCGTATATTCTCGTGAGCACCACTGCCGACAATCATGTACAGTAGCTACATTCCTACCAAGTCTTTCTGCAATGTTGCAACAGGAAAATCGAGCTTCTCGTAGCCCTATTACACGATCTCATTCAAATTCAGTGAGGTATTGACAATGGTGTTTTTACGCCTTAAAGGAATTCTTGATTAACATAAACGCAACACGTCAAATCCCCCAAAGGTAACTAACGCTCACTCAGCGTATATTTAAAGCAGATCTGTTTTGCATCTTCTTACTGGCGCTAATAGCGGCACTCGTAAGGCCCGAAATTTGAATAGACACCACCTTTCGGTTGTGGAAACACGCCTATCGACTTTCGTTTATGTCGCACAACTCCTTCTTGGTGTTGAGATTTTTTTCATCGGCGTATTAAAAATGTGTGTGCCAGCGTGGCCACATTACGATCAATGAGCGATTATCTTAATCGTGAGTTCCTGCAATGTAATACGACCAAAAAAAGATCTACTGCTAGCTGACTATAAAAATTAAAAAGTAGGACAGCACTCAATGAACGATTTTCAGTTGAAGACAATAAGTTTGGAACAATATACCTCACAGAAATTGGCCAACGGAAACAATTGGAAAGTTGAGAATGAAGAAAATCGAACAGAAAAATATCTGGAGGAAACAAAATTTCATCTGTGGTAGATGGTGTAGTAACTAACCAAAGAACGGAAGACGTAGGAGATATCGGTGATTCCTTAAAATATTTGCTTATTTCAAGAAGTGAACAATAGAGCAACTCCGCACCAATACCTTGCACCACTACACTAAGGATTTACAGTCAGTGTCCCATCATTATTGCTTGCTGAGGTAGCGAATACCTTTGGGTTACTCTCTCTCAAATTTCTGTCTACTGTAAGTTTATTTCCATTATGATGCTTGGATAAATGTTCCCTATAATTACTGGAGTGAGTGCCTCCACATGCATTAACAACACATTCTGCAGCCTTGTGCTGCATGTCATCATCATTACCCGTTATAAAATTTGATATAGGATCTGCTGACTGCTCACTGTTTAATACATTCACACTAATGGAGCACATACCTTCCTGTATATCTCCATCTACAACAACATTTGAATCAGGCACTGTGGCCTCCACATAATTTATACCTCTTACCACTGACGGAAGTTCCATTGCGTTCAACACATTGTAATTTCTGCTGTCATTCAACATACATACTCTCAACATCACAGCAGACATTTTCTCCCACAAGATGCACAGCTTATACATGCTCATTACTGAACATAATTGACATGGAAATACTATTTGCATCATTATCCCCCACATTTTGATCCCTTTTATTTACCAAAAGCCCATTATTTATTTCTCCCTCATGATTGCTATGTTTCCTATTATTTTCATTTCTAAGATCACTCCTCTTATATGCTGATTAAACCAGCCTCCAAACATCACATCATTACCCATAACTGCCTCCATTCCATAAATATTTTCTTCTCTCACTTGTTTATCTTTATTATGATCAACAAACCCTCTTTTAGTTTGCCTATAATTCTTTTTCTATACTTTCTCTTCCCTTGTTCCACTGCTTTCTTTAAAATACTTCCCATTGTTTTGCCTAAAACTATTAAGAGGTCCACCATTATTTCTCCCACAATTATTTTCCCATCTCATGGTCCTATTTCCTGCATGGTTTATTGTCCCAAATTGGACCCTATTTGGACAAATCTCAGTTTAAAGAATTTTTTCCCTGTGGTCCCCTTGCGTTAATTTCTCTTCTCCCATCTCTCTGTTCCTGCGTTGGCCTTTGAACGCCCCTGTTTTGCGTTTCCCCATGCACCTCTCTGGTACCTAACATCACTAAATCTTTCCCTGTCATCCCTCCAAGTTTCATTCGAATTCTATCTCTTTTTTCTCTCCAATTGCCATTCTAATTTCCTTCCCTGCTTGACTTATGGTAGTTACTACCCCAACTCACATTATTTCTTCTCTCTCTATTATTCCTCTGATTATTCCTTCGATTATTACCCCCTGAGTTTGGCTTATAGAACATCATCTGATCCATCCTCTCAATAAAATCTAAGAAATTTTCTATAGAAAATGTTGGACAATGTATCTGCTCCCACTATACATTTTCGGGTAACTTTCTCCTTAGAGCAGAAATCTCATTCAGAATTCCCAATGACCTATCCAAATATACCAACTTTCTTAGTTCCTCCTGCCAAAATTCAATCTCATAGTTTACCTACCTCCTTTGTAAACTAGTCCACTCAAAAAATCAATCTGTAATCTGCATTGTTTTGCTTGGCTCAGATATCTATTTAGAAACATCTGTTCAAATATACTGTATAATTTAAATCGTTCACCACATTCATTTCCCCATTCTCATTATTCCTTGTCACACAACTGCCAGCCTGAATCAGTTCTACTCCTTAATTCAACATCATCAATCTTAGCATTCAAATTTCCTTCTACCTCCTTAAATTTTTCTGATGAATCCCCCAATTGATCATTCAATTCTCGTATCCCTATATTAGTTTTTAATTAAGTTCTGAATTCCTGCATTTGGCTCATTAATTATCTAAGCATAGCCCCTACCTTAGCTTCTGCTTCTTCTCCTTGTCCGTGTGGGCTCAGAGGCTCACTCCCACACTCTATTGACTGAGACAGAAACCTGAGAAACTAATGCGCTTGCTGCCAACACTTAGCTTTGTTGAGACTACTGCTGCAGCACAACTGCTGCCTGATGCTGTCGGCTGCAATACGGTGAGGTGTGGCGTGGAACGGCTTGCTCCGGAGTGTGTCGGCGAAGTCGGCGCGTCGATGTTTGGTGGCCAGTGGCGCTTCAACACCAGCTTTGGTGCTCGTCGTCTGACTGAGCGTACTGCTCGGCGATCGGCAACGCGTTTCTCCCAATCTTTTTCATTTTCAAATGCAATCCCGCACTGCCTACCGAGCCTGTTCAGTTGAGACGATCCCGGACGAGAAACCATATATTACGACAACACTGGCCACTACACATTGAAGTTAGAGTAGTTTGGCTCGAGCCCCCACATGCCATGGCATGAAAATGTATATATTTGTTACACTCAGCTTAATTGAGTGGCCCAGAGATATGGCTGGTCTCAATGTTTGGCTACGTTTTGCGTCATACGGTGCCACCTTACACCTGTTGTAAACTCAATTTTCAAGCTGAAATATAAAAAAAAGAAATGTGCAAGCAGGTATTTCGGTGAAATTTAAAAATATTGATTCGTTGATTTACAATTTGAACAAGTAGTTTATTTTTTCTTCAATATAATTACTAAACACTTAAATTACAGTCTGAGGTGCTCTTATGTAAGGACGGCCGTTAATAACTGATGCTACAACACTTCACTATTCAATTCATATGTCGCGATCACAGCACTCGACAGTCTGTTCACAATTCACAAAATACACGCTTGTCTGCTCTCCTAAACCACTATATTGCGCTCCACCTGATCGCTCTCGTACGTCGCTATATACATACTTGTCCCCGAACACGGCTACTAATCCACTACTATCTCCAGATGCGCAGCACGTCCGGCTCTTAGCGTCGCTCAAAACCAACTGCCCTCATAGATGGCCGCCGTATCCACCCTTGAAACGATTGCCTACCTCAAAACAATGTTTGACAAAAATTACGAATATTCTACAACTGAACATACAAACATGTATTATATACAGTATTGCAAAATATGGAAATTTTCCCGGCCATAACAATCTAAAGTCCAATTTTCTGTATCTGCACCGTTTTTTCACAAATAATGTTCTTGTGGCGTGATTTCGCTTTTTCCCTGATTTTTGATACTAAACATAAATACATAAAAATACATACTTAATTACTCATCTACCTCTTTAAACTTTAGAATGCTGCCACTAGTTTCGGTGCTTTAAATTTATTTATTACCAGAAACACAGTTTCTCTCAGTCGAATCCTATATTCCGACCTCTCATTGAAAAATCGTACACAGTATGCTAAATCGGCTATGATTGCTCGATGCAGCTCTACTAGACGCATCCGAAGACACTTTTTTCATATTAATCGGTTAAAGCATTGCCGAGATAATAGCTTTGGAGCTTTCACAAATTTAAAATTTTTAAGAGAACAATAACTTTTAAATTATTATATATTTTTGTGGCTCGTCTAGATAATTCAGCTTTAGATATTTTTCTGTCGATGAATGCCAACTCGCACCTCCCTGTCACTCATAGTTCTAGTTTTATCAACTTTTCTCTGGCATATAAATTTCTCCAAGCTCGCAAACACTGTCAGACGCGCCCCTGCCAAGCGCTCGGGTTTTTCCAAGCCGCGTAGACGCTAGCCGCTCGCCAAGGCTCCGTAGCAATCGCCAGCCACGTGCTCTGCGGCGGGATATTGCCGCTCTAAATTCCCGCCACAGCTTGTGAGCTCACAATGTCAGGTAATAATCTGCTTGAGCTTGCCGAGATATTCATTGCAAGTTGTCTTTGCCTGTTCTAGATTACATGGGAAGGAAAAGGGTGATGTAGTTGAGGTCTCCTCGAGAGAGCTATCGAGCCACAAGCGCTTGCTCCTCTGAGACACTGAACCAGTGGCTGCCAAACGGCTGTGGGGACTGGCGCAGCTGCGGCCATCGCCACGTCAGCCGCTGCGCGCCGCGTGCAACCACAGGGCTCGATTGATGGTTGTGGACAGGGGCCAGGGCCTACACTGCTGTCATTGTGATGGAGATAGATGCGCCCACTAGCACATCCAGTTTCCAATATTCGTGACCACAAATCCCTAAACACCATATTATAATTATGCAACACTGCACCTGTCCCAGTTACATTCAAGTAGCTTCAATAAATCTCTTTTAACAATGTGACCTAGAAAGAGATAAGAAAAACTGAAAATTCATCCAGATTACAAGCTTGTATAGGAAATGACCGCGAAGCGTTTCCTTGCTTTCCACGCGTAATATTCTTACCTATTACGCTGTGAGGTCAACACTCACCGCCCACACCCATCGGCTCGTTCTAGCCAGCTCTCTCCGCTGCTTTACAAACCTCACAAAAATGGCTCTGAGCACTATGGGACTTAACTTCTGAGGTCATCAGTCCCCTAGAACTTAGAACTACTTAAACCTAACTAACCTACGGACATCACACACATCCATGCCCGAGGCAGGATTCGAACCTGCGACCGTAGCGGTCGCGAGGTTCCAAACTGAAGCGCCTAGAACCGCTCAGCCATTCTGGCCGGCAAATCTCACAAAAGCTCCCCTTGATACCTTACTGGACCAGGAATACTACAAGAAAATATAATTCCGGTACAGCATGGAGTAAATTACCATGAAGTCTTAAAAAAAGTTCACACTTCCATAGAGAGTGATACCTTTGTTCGACAAGTAATAGAAATGGTTCGTGTTTACGTTACACATGATATTTTAAGTAAGGTATTGTCTGTGACGAATCAAACACTTGACTCTGTAAATTTGCTAAGTGACTGAAAATCCAAACTACGAATTCAACAGAAGTGATGGACAAGGAGTTAGGCGTTTCGAAGGTCCGACTTCCATATTTGTTGCGCAGTTTGTTCACTAGAACTTTCAGGATCATTTCCGCTATACTTTTCTATTTTTAATTTGCTTCATATGTTCTCTAATATACAGTGAATTCATGTGCACCACAGCGCTTTCTCATAACGTGTTTTTTTTTTTTTTTTAAATACGTATCGTTAAGTTGAAAAATAACAAAAAACAATATCAACACATGTGTAAAGCATTTTAAGATGAATTCCATCCTAAGGTTTCAAAATATGGAATTAAAGCCGTGTATTGCGCATCACAATGAGTCAATGTTTTTCGTTTCTTAGATATTCTCTGTCAAGAAGCATGGGATTTCATTTCAGATATTTTCATGGATCGTGAAATCGATGTCATCCTAACAACATTTACGTTGCAGCAGCTACAATCGAATTAATGTATAAGTTCGTCAATTCGAATAACAGCTCTGTCAGTATTGCATCTGAACTTTCACGTGTCAAATAAAAATCAGCCGCCGGCCGTAGCGGTCGAGCGGTTCTAGGCGCTACAGTATGGAACCGCGCGACCGCTGCGGTCGCAGGTTCGAATCCTGTCTGGGAAATGAGTGTGTGTGATGTCCCTAGGTTAGTTACGTTTAAGTAGTTCTAAGGTCTAGGGGACTGATGGCCACAGCAGTTAAGGTACCATAGTGCTCAGAGCCATAAAAATCAACCGGCGCGGGGTGGCCGCGCGGTTAGAGGCGCTATGTCAAGGACTGCGCGGTTCCTCCCGCCTGAGGTTCGAGTCCTCCCCCGTGCATAGGCGTGTGTGTCGTTCTTAGTGTAAGTTAATTTAAGTTAGTTTAAGTAGTGTGTAAGTCTGGGGACCGATGACCTCAGCAGTTTGGCCCCTTAGGAATTCACATACATTTGAACATAAAAATCTGCTTTATAATTAGGATTCTATACTGATACCGAACTGAAAAATAAAAGAAAAGTCGGGAAGTAATTGTGAATTAATGACAACATTTCTCTTCAAAATAGAACGGTAGGCTGTGTGTACGAAAGGAACAGCGTTTATTTCGAAAGTGTAGGTGATTCACATACCAATAACAGTTGCTGCTTCTGCACTAGGACTGAATATAGTCTGGTGCTAAAGTTTACAGCGTAGTTCTACGAGCACTACGATAGTGTTTTACAGTTTGGAGCCTTCGGGTCTTGAATTATGAGACAGACAGAAAGTACGTAGTGTAGGTGACTTTGAAGTCTCCCCTAAGCTTTGCTGTCAGTGTCGAAACGTGGTACACGTTCGCAGTAACATCACATTGAGCACATCAGGACCAATGTGTAGCCTCAACCGCACGACGAAATACGAGTTGCCTGAAACGTATTTACACTGCGTACAGAGTCGTCAGTAGCTCCAGCTTCCCGACAGTCTGTGTACCGTGCTCTCAGAGCAGCTGTTACACGAGTGCCAGGCAGACTAACTATGTCACGGCACAGCAGAGATGACCACGGACCTGTACATTCAACATCAATTACATCCTAAAACATGACACAATTGGAAGTACTGTCTTCCGTGCACTTCCCTGACCGTTGGAGAATAAGGATGGAGATGTACAATGAAAAAACATCATACTCTTCGTTCTTCATCATACACATTTTCGCAGTAAGTTGGTAATCATCACAGCGTCAGGAACGTAATGAAACGTATCAGTTTTGGTTGTATTGGGAGCAAACTCCGTTCATTGGATGAAGTTACAGTATACATTTTCGTTGACGGTCGAAAGGTATATAGGTTATCGAGCCAAACTATCCAGTTTACAGAAATGCAGATGGTGCAGAAGGGTGCATCGACCGGTTGGATTAATTACTCCCAAGGGAAAGTAGCGACCTCACTCAGAGCCCAATGAGATGTTAAGTGTCTGAATCGAGTAGCGTAAGCCGACGAAGCATTCTGCAGGTGAACTGTAGACCGCGAGTTCCCGTGAAAACCTCTTCTACCCAATTAATTTCTCTCTTCAGCCGTCTGCAGAGACTACGTCGAAGGTGTGTGACAGCTAACAGTTCCCAAGACATCCAAAACAAAACTGTTATTTTAACCCTCACAAAAATACTGTCATTTTAGAACAGATCTTCAGTATTTTTTGTAACTTGACTCTCTTGAGTCAAACATTTTTGACGTTAGGAACACCGGCCTGGAATCTACCGAGTCGAGAGTTACAAAGGAAAAATCTTTCTCGAGCCTCTGACATTGGAATACTCGTACATGTATCCGTACAGATATTGGTAATATCGTAGGGTAGACAACTTTCAGAGGTGGTGTTATGGTCCATAACAAGGAAAAAAGTCCAGTAAAAATTAGTTCTGAAATCAATTCCTTAAGTGCTATGAGCACGTCTTCACCTTGGGTTCCTTGAAACGCATATCTTTTCTTCTGCAAGCTCTTTAGTTTCCACATTTTTTAGAAAAGGGAGTATGAACCGAAATGAGGAGAAAATGTCCCGTACTTACTCCATATTCAGCAGATCATGTAATTCTTCTTCACTTTCTCTCACGATAGGGATGTCGTCAGCAAACTGTATCATTGATATTCTTTCAAAAATGGCTCAGAGCACTATGGAACTTAACTTCTGAGGTCATCAGTAAACTAGAACTTAGAACTACTTAAACTTAACTAAGCTAAGGACAGCACACACATCCATGCCCGAGGCAGGATTCGAACCTGCAACCGTAGCAGTCGCGCGGTTCCAGACTGTAGCGCCTAGAACCGCTCCGCCACCCCACCCGGCGATATTCTTTCACGTTGAATTTTAATCCTACTCTTGAACCTTTCTATCATCTCCATCATTGCTTCTTCGACGAACAGAGTGAACAGGAGAGGCGAAAGACTTTATTCCTGTCTGGCACCATTTTTAATCGGAGCGCTTCTTGGTTTTCCACTCTTATTATTCTCTCTTGGCTCTTGTACGTATTGTATATTACACGTCTCTCCCTGTAGCATACCCCTCCTTTTCTCAGAATTTCGAACATGTTACACCATTTTAAATTGTCTAACGCTTTCTCCAAGCCGACAAATCATATGGACGACCTTAACTTTAGTCTTGCTTCCACTATCACTCGCAACATCAGAATTGCCTCTCTCGTACCTTTAACTTTCCTGAAAACCAAACTGATCGTCGTCTAATACATCCGCAATTTTCTTTTCCATTCATCTGTATATTACTTTTGTAAGCAACTTGGATGCATGAGCAGTTAAGCTGATTGTGCGACGATTCTGGCGCTTGTCAACTCTTGCAGTATTCAGAATTGTGTGGAGACATTTTGCTGAAAGTCAGATGGTATGTCCCCAGACTCATACATTCTACGCACCAACGCAAATAGTCGTTTTTTGCCACTTCCCCCAAAGATTTTAGAAATTGATGGAATTTCTTAATTTCTTCCAATCCTTCTGCCTTGTTTGATCTTCAAGTCCAAAGCTCTCTTAAATTATGATTCTAATACTGGATCCCCTATATCTTCTAAATCGACATAGTGTCTTCCTCTCTCACATCAGACAAATCTTCCTGCTCACAGTGGCTTTTAGTGTACTATTTAAGCATATCCACTGTCCACTCTGCATTTAACAGTGGAATTCCCGTTGAACCGTTAATGTTACCACGCTTGCTTTTAATTTCATCTAATGTTGCTTTGGCTTTCCTATACGCCGAGTCACTCCTTCGGAGAATCATTTTTTTCCGATTCCTTCCCATGTTTTGTGTAGCCATTTGAGCGACTTGTATTTCCGTATTCCTGAGTTTACTGCAACACTTTTATACTTCTTTCTTTCATCGATCAACTGAAGTATTTCTTCTGTTACCTATGGTTTCTTCGCAGTTATCTCCTTTGTACCTTCGTAGTTACCACCTTTGTTGTTATGTTTTTCTTTCCAACTCCTGTTATTGTCCTTTTTACAGATGTCCATTCCTCTTAAACTGTACTGCCTACTGAGCTATCTATAGGCTTAGAGAACTTGAAGCGTATCTCGTCATTCGTTTTTATAAGGACTTCAAACTGAATTTTAGAGGATTTTAGATGCTACTACCACATCTTGTTTAGGACAGACGGCAAAATCAATCAACAGGCGCTGCCAAGCTTCAGTGGTGTCTGTCTACGGTTAAATTATAGATACTTGGCGTGGTGAGAGTAAGAATAAATTGTTCGAGCATTATTGCTTGGCCAGCAGCCATGTAGCGGGACTAGAGTCTTCATTCTGGTGATTCCCCAATGCCTGGAGGGATGACTGGGGGAGGGGCGAAGGGCAGAACGGTGGGCCCACGACTGTCCCATGTTCTTTTCCTTGGGCTGATAACCCTCTGCTCAGTAGAGCGAAATTCAAATAGTAACGACAGGTATCTGTCACCAAAGATATGCCTCAGGAAAGAGGTGTTGTCAATAATTTATGAGGACTGACACTGGCAGTGCCATACCAGTCTCGAAAATTTTGCAGAAAATCAGTCGGATGTGTCCTTCAGTTCATCTCATTGAAGCGTTCCCAGTTAGGAAGTGTAACTTTGACAGAACCGCCAGAGCTGTAAATTATTTACTACAAGCGAATGAGACAACTCCTCTCTGACTTAATTCTGTGAGTTCGTTCCTGCGGATCAGTTGTGGCTCCGTCCGTAGTTCTATAAACTCCTGCTTGATTTGCTCATTGTATCTGCAGGAGTATTACTGGAGCAGAAACGAAGTCTACAGCGTAGCTTCTGACATAGGCAAGAGAGGGCCTGAACGGGCAAAGTTACAATCAAAAGAGCCGCAAGTGGTGCCGTTACTTCTAATGCGTTTCTCACTGTTGCCAGCTGAAGCGACATCCTGAGCAGTGGGAGCAGCCTGTAGATCTACCAACAAAAGCTGACCACACAGGAGCGGATTTCCGCCACAGGCCGGAAGCGCTGGCCTGTTCTGCGGGTGTCTCTGACGGGTCTGGCCCACCGATCTGAGACCCGCCGTCTCCCACTAACGTGCAGACCCTGTCCGCCGCTCCTGTCTGCCCGCAGACTGGGTCCATCCGTGTGTGGGGGCAAATAGACCAATTTTCGTCATTTACTGACAGACACAGGACTGCCGAGAAGCTCAAAAGGCCAGAGGCCACTGGAGTATCGACTATGCCTCACTCCAAGTACGTTGTACAATGCGACGCTTAATAAGCATTTTATTTATCGTAGTATATTTTCGCACTTTTAAAGTGGTTTACATCTTCAACAGAAACTGTGGACGATGCTAGGAAAAAAACTGTGGCACTCGCCAGCTGTTTCAACCTTTTCAAGAAATTCATAATTACTGTAAAATAATGGACATAACACAGTTAGGAGTAATAGGTTACAGTCATGGCGTACCAGCAACATTTTACTGATGCTCGCTATACTTTTCGATTCTACAGCTTATCCCCCTCCGTTTTACGCTTATTTCAAGAGACGAAAAGCTTTCTGAAATTATTTGTGAAATTATTGAACGTATTTTAAACCCATCTTTGCTATTACAACGAAGTACGTAGTTTTGTCACCAAATGAGTTTCGTTATGTTAAAATAAAAGATCATCAGTGCTGAAAAATGAAACTTCGCTGTAATTTGGCTTGCTTCCCACATCTAAAACTACTTCATTACAAAAGATGTTGACCTTACTTAAAGATATATTATGTCCGATTTCCACTCACATTAGAGGACGTAGTCTACTTGAGTGTTTTTGAGGTATTCCCTTGTTTAACACTTTTGTTACTTTCGGTACCACTTATGTCCACTATTGGAGTAATGTTTCAACCATATTTTTGTGTGCCTTACTTTTTATTTATTTTATTACATTCTTCTTTGTGTAACGTTCATATGTCAATTTTCACAAAGAGGGTATTGCTCGCTACAGTTCTCTAAGTTTTTTGATAGCATCATTGGTCCATCCCTTTTACTATAGTTGCAGCAACGAAAACTTTCTGCTTGCTGTCACCTGAAAACCGCTCGTTCTTCAGTAGCGAATTTCGAGTACCGCTTACATTTCTCTGGTTGGCATGTTAAAATTTGCTTGTTTTAGCAGAAAAAAGTGGGATTTCAACAATGTATTTCCCTAGCATGCTAGTGCAGCTAAAATTCCGAAAGCACACTTAAACTGTGATCTATTATACAAGGAACTGAGGACGAAATCTTATTCTCAGTATAAATATAAAAGTGTAAGTTCTTCATTTATCTTCCTGCAAAGCCACTCACACTAATTCAGATTTCACCAACTGTCGATGACTCTGACAAAATTTCATAAATCCATTGCAAAAATTTGCAATAACGAGTATACCACAACAGACAAGATATTTCCGCTTGTTTACCGTATTGCAAAATGTTCTCCTCTTTGTGTGCTATCGTTTGCCAAAATCTCTCATTGTAGTCTTACCGTTAATGGGCGCAGTCGTAAATGTGTGCGCTACATAACACCTATTTCTCGAGATTTATGATAGATAGCGACCTTCTTCCATATCTAAAGAAAAATTCAGTATCTTAGCTAAACTTAGTACGCATTAGTGTATGGTCTAACATGCACCAATGTAACGTGATACTGAGCCCTATTTTACATTGCAAACTTTCGAATTTCAGGCAGTGCTTTACTTATACGTGTAATATCACAACAACTATGATCATTAGCGAAGTGATAGGCACTTCATGAAAATTCTAATGATTTCGATCGCTGATCAAACCTTGTAGCTAAGTCAGAAGACAGTTTTCTCCAGTCAAAACTTCCGGGCTGAGAGGCCGTGGTCGATGTATAAAATTTCCACCTAACGTTTCATCTCCATCTGCGGGAGACATCTTCTGAGGTCGTTCGGCTACTGCCACTGAGGCTCCAGGTATCTCGCATTTATAGAGCGCATAGAGGGCACCACCGTTCGTCAAGTGATGCCGACGGTATGTCTATCTTTGGAAGGCGTCATTATTCTCGATTAACAGTAATCGATTGTCATTCTGCTGGCGCAACGTCGACGTCTATATTTCGTCCAATTTTAAAACTTCCTCTTTTTTATTAAAATTATTATTAGGAAAAAGATAGTGCAAGAACGGGACCAACGAGATTGAAGATAATCGTTCAGCATGACAGAAGTGCAACCCTTCCGCAAAGTGCTGCAGATTTCAGTGCTGGGGCACCAGCAAGT
Organism: Schistocerca gregaria; assembly: GCF_023897955.1. Lineage (NCBI taxonomy): Eukaryota > Metazoa > Arthropoda > Insecta > Orthoptera > Acrididae > Schistocerca > Schistocerca gregaria. Next base: position 600,641,567 of record NC_064920.1, on the reverse strand, counting down.
GTTAGCGTGCGAACGAAATATCATCGATACGGGCGAAAGGCCCACTCTTGTATCCTTGATGACCATACGACACAAAGCTTTACGCCCCGTCTAGGCTCATCAAGACCACCATTGGACTGCTGATCGCTGGGAACATGTTGTCTGGTAGGACGAGTCTCTTTCCAAATTGTATCGAGGGGATGGACGTGTGCCGGTATGGAGACAACCTCATGAACCCATGGACCCTGCAAGTCAGCAGGGGACTGTTCAAGCTGATGGAGGCTCTGTAATGGTGAGGGGCGTGTGTAGTTGGAGTGATTTGGGACCCTTGATACGTCTAGGTACCACTCTGACAAATGACACGTACGTAAGCATCCTGTTTGGTCACCTGCATCTATTCGTGTCCATTGTGCATTCCGACGGACTTTGGCAAGTCCAGCAGGACAAAACGACACTCCACGGGTCCAGAATTGCTGCAGGGTGGGTCCGGGAACATTCTTCTGAGTTTTTTAACACTTCCGCTGACCACCAAACTCCCTAGATATGAACACTGCTGAGCATATCTGGGATGCCTTGCACCGTGCTATTCAAAAGAGGCCTCCAACACCTCTTATTGATTTATGCACAGCCCTGCAGGATGCATGGTGTCAGTTCCCTCCAGCAGTACCTCAGACATCAGTCAAGTCCCTGCCACGTGTTGTTGCGGCACCTCTGCATGTTCGCGGGTGCCCTTCACGATATTAGGCAGGTGTACCAGTTTCTATGGCTTTTCAGTGTAGTATTACGTTAGCGGCAGTATACTTATAGTTTCATATTTCGTCAATGAATAGAAATAAATATTAGCTGTTGACAGTTGTAGTTTGTGGATATAGTCTACAGTTCTGTAGACATGTAATCGCTCTGTCTTGGGACATGGAATTTTCCCCCGCCCCAACCCTCCCTATGTCGTTCGCTGCTGGTCATAAGGACGACGTCCGGACTCGGCGGAATGCGGCAGCAGGTGTTGGCGGTCTGCGCTGCGTGGTGCGTGGTGAGCGGCCGCGGGTATTGACAGCGGCTCATCTGGTCAGCCGCTGGTCGAACACACGGCGCCTACATGGCGCGCTTCGTGTACCCAATCAGTGTGACAGCGGCACCGCATGTTCGGTCGCATCGAGTAATGTAATCCGCCGTCGTTAGTGGCCTCAACTGCATTGCGTAGCGCGGCTCCACAGCCGTTATGACTTTGGTCGAACTATCGCCTGTACCTAGCTCAATAAGGGTGACAAGTATTGAATTGATAAAACAGGTATTTAAAGTTAGTTCTATTTAAACTAACGTTGTGACTACCTATTCAGCTGCGTGTTGGTCCACCTTTGGAACACAATGCAGCAGGATGCTCCGCGGTTTGGATTCGACAAGACCTTGGTAGGTAAGTAACACCAGATGTCTACGCGCAGGTCGTCAATTCGCATAAATTATGGGCTTATGGTTTATGGGCACAAAGCTGGCGCCCGACAGCATTCCAGATGTGCTCCACTTTAAGTACTTTTTAATATAATTGTTGTACATATCCTACGATATAAAGTTTATCGCTAACACCAACAATGCCTTTCAACAAACACAGCAAACAAAGAGACGAAAAGCGCCACTTCTGTGCGAGCCATGGCCTGTTTAGGACGTAAGTAATGCTTCTTTCTGCTTCAGTTATCTCAGAGTGTAATTTTGACTCATGGTAGTAGTTGTGGGGTATTTTTATATATGTCAACTGAAGTTGCACTTCCATTAATAAATAGCTTTGACTCCTGTATTTCGTCAACGTGATGTAGTCTTTGTTTGATATAAAAGTATATCGTCAAACGGAAATTGCAGAAGATGTAAGTCTAAGACGAGGAGGTTTGTCTACACATTGCTTTCAGATCAGGAGAATTTGATAGGCGACCTCTTTATCTCAGAATGATTAGCTCCTAGTAACAAGGACAATTATGCTGTTGGAAAGTTCCATCACCGTCGAAGAAGAGTTTATACATGAAGAGATGTAGGTGGTCTACAATAACTTTCAGATGCAGGTAATGCACAGCTGACATGTTGCCTTCGATTACTGCTACTTGTCCCACAGAAGCCCAGATGAATATTCTTTGTAGAATAATACTGTCCGCGCACCTCTGTAATGCGATGTACGTTTCGAGAAGCCATTAGTCTTCATCAGGACGCGTCTGTCGATCCTATGCAGCAAGAGACGTGATTCATAAGACCGGGTGTCACGTTTACACTGGCCCACGGTCCAGTCTTATTTATCCCGTGCCCACAGGAAACAGGTAGTGGCGCCTGCTGCTGAGCCCTATATTTAACTTCAGCGTGGGCAGTTGTAACGCTTTGTCTCGTCAGTGTATAAAGTCAAGGGGCAAACTGCTTTTGCCACGTCAATATTGTTATGCCAGATAAGAACTTATTGTACAATGGAGCCTCTGTGCAGGTCAGTTCATGACTACGGTAATCTCTCTCTCTTGATCTCTAATCATATTCCAGACATAATGACGGTAATGTAAGGTGCTGCACCACAGAAACGTTGCCCTAACGCTACCAAATCGACGCCGCAGTATTTCCATGTCAGTAGGACAGGTTGATCAAAAATTTCTGTCTTATGCTATCGTATTTTCAGTACAAAAAGTGGTCATTCTTACAGCTCAGTAATGGTGTGAGTACGCGATAGCTGTTCTGTGAACGTTTTCAGGTGTAGGATAGGACAAAACCTGACAGCTAGGTGGATGTTCCAGGCATCCCATCAGAAATCTCTCAGCGTTCACTTTGTCGAAACATCTCAGGGGGCAAGGTATACTGACCCTTTTTTTCTGAATCCAAACTTTCTCTCAGGTTTTTTTCTTCCAAAATCACTCAAAATACTTGGATAGCAACCCGAAATTACTGTTTTACTCGACTCAGCTTTGAAAATACAAGCCACATCTTTGTATTTTTTAGTGTGGAGTGACATGCCTTCAGTCGCAGTTTTCCAGTTTCATTGCGAAAATGAATGATGCAAAGGACTTGCTAAATTCTTTTTAAAATGTTTGAGACATTCATTTTTGCAGTTTCGTTCGGTCAGAGTTCAACAATTTACTTTTTACTAAGCTTCCGCATATGGCGCACGGTATTCTGAACTTCCTTTGCTGTCATCTACTTCATACAACTTTAGTAATGATTAACAAATACTATACTGCACTTTTTCTCGAGATTTTCACCTCTGAGGAACGTTTTGGATTTAGTTCACGAGAATTATTTTCAACTAAAGTGCGGCCATGATGTAAATGTATAAATGAAGTCACAGGCTTTTTATACCTGGTCTCTCTCCACCTGGTGTCTATTCTAAGAGCCGTCAGCTGCATTTTCTATCACGTTTCGGCAGATACAGGCAGATTAGCTTTTGCCACATGTAGCTGGAGCTAAGCCAAACAAATATTTCTCATCACGTCTTTCATATAACTTCCATTGTCAAGGGAAAGCGCTGGTTTGTTTCCCGTTACAAACGAAATAATTTTTAAAGAGGATTTTTACGTGCCCATTTATAGTCTAGTGCGATATTTGCTTTATCTGTATGTATTAACAGGGACAGCAAAACACGAAAAAAAAAAACGAGTACCTCAGCAGCGGCAGTGCAGGGCTGCTGCATAGCGGTAGCAGTAAGTGCGTGCCTGGGTAGTGCTGTCGCTTATGGATTACTGGTTATCTTCATGTTTTCATTGTCTCTGTTAATACATACTGATAATCCGAATATCGCGCTACACTACTTTGGGACAGTTTTATCCAATGACACAGTAAAATATCGCTCTAAAATTCATTTTGTATGTATGGGGAAAACAAACTGAAGCTTTCTTCAAATGGTTCAAATGGCTCTGAGCACTATGGGACTTAACATCTGAGGTCATCAGTCCTCTAGACTTAGAACTATTTGAACCTAACTAACCTAAGGACATCACACACATCCATGCTCGAGGCAGGATTCGAACCTGCGAGCGGAGCGGTTGCGCTGACTCTTTCTATCGATAGTGGGAGTCGCATAAAAGACGTGCTGTACGGCATGTATTTGGGTTGACTACAGCTACACAATGCAGAAACGAAAGTAGAAATATCTGTCGAAACTCGAGAGAAAGTGCGTCTTATGACTCTTGGCAGAGAGACCCTGAATATCCTTACCAAGTTTATATGAATGTCCGTTCCAGTCTATTCTTCGGAACGAAACACGTACTACACGGTTCCGTTACAAGTCATACAGAAAGATCGATATTCTTGACGTCAAGTCAGCGTTTCCGCTGCAGATAGTAACACTTCAACACTGCACAGGTGTCATCCCTGAGTAGTATGTCAAGAAGTGTTCACTTTCGGCATTCTTAAATATTAAACTTTCAATTTTGTCCTTTCCAGAATCAAATAAAGAACGAAATCAAATCTCGCCCTTTGGAGGGACAGGCAACACTGACGCACAACGATAGGCACATGGGCAAGTCGTATCACTAATCTGAGAATACAAAGAGGACGCAATAACGTCATTCCTATAGCACGATCTCGATGGGAGCATTAATATAACAATAAGAGAAAGGATTCCATGCCAAATCGCGAATATCTCATCCTCATCTGTTTGAGTAAATATGTTCCTCGTATTTTTTTACGTATAACAAAGTTAAATTGTAAATTTGAAATAAGAAACATGGTAAAAACCTGAAGTCGTCCACGTACCAGAGTTTTTAGTTTTTCATGCTGCTGTATGAGTTTTTGCACTTTTTTCGTCCGATACAAGAACTGACTTTGATATGGCAGGTCCTGTCTTGGGTTGTAAACTATTGCTGTAATAAGGAAAGTCCAGATCGACAACAATCGTTGCACGAATAGAGTACACGAGTCATTTTCTACGGGGTTATTCGTAAGTAGAATGGGGTTCCAGAAGATGACTGCACGAATACTACAGGAAATAGTCATATCACGGATAGAGCATCATTCCAAGTTAGTGACTGACAATGAAGTTGCTCAATGTGGGCACCGTTTGCGGTGCGGCAAACGTCAACAGCAGTTGCGCGTCCCTGAAGTCGCTGACACGAATTGCCTGCGAAGGCACAACAGCAGCCCACTTTGGAAATCTGTTCAGAAGCATGAAAACGCGGCATCTACAAATCTTCTTCGATACAGCAATATGTGTCTACAGGGTGATTCTGTGATGTTACGAAGTTTCAGGAAATGAAGTAAAAAGAAAACTCCGTCCGAACTGGCTGTGAAGGCCCAACGGTACGGACCGGCCGTCTTGTCATACTGAGCCTACAGGCCTCACTGGATGCGGATTTGAAGGAGGGACGTGTGGACAGTACCCTACGATCCCAGCCGTGTGTCAGTTTACGAGACTGGAACCGCTAATTCTCAATCAAGGAGCTCCTCATTTTGCCTTATAAGCGCTGAGTGCACCCCATTTGCCAACAGCGCTCGGCAGACCGGATGGTCATCCATCTATATACTAGTCTAGTTCTGTGATCTGACGGGAGCCGGTGTAACCACTGCGGCAAGGCCGTTGGCACTGATGGAGGAGAGTAAGCTGTTAATCTGTCTAGTACACATGGCCTCTAAAATACCAACCTTAAGAGCTATGAAACCTTGTCCAGAAGAAGGGGTGTGTTTCACAGTAGCAAAGATGAAGTAGTGCTCATAGCTCTTAAGGTAGGCACCTTTTTTTAGAGCCCATGGTCCCGGGACCTATCTCCCTTGTGTTGATCCGTACTACCTCTTCCCAGAGGGATTCATTTACCCTTCTCCATCATCCTGAAAGTTTGTAACAGCATCACGGAATCGCTCTTTACATATTCTGACACGCCTGCCTCCTAGTGCAACTACATCACGGAGCGTATTACTGATTGATACGTTCAATCAACTGATCTTTGTCATTTCTTTTATTTGTCTTGTGGTCTTCGAACAGTCGTCTTCTGAACTCTTGGAGGCGCTTATCAATAAGACTGTAGTGGATTGGAGAAGTCAAATACCCCAGCATTCTATTACGGAATGGAGGCACTGCAAAAGACATAGCGTAACACAAGTGCAGATTGCTGTTCGATTCTACTCACGTATCCAAGGAAGATATTGGCACAGAAGAAACGCAACGCAATATGAGCTTGTAAAATGATACGTTGCTGTCTGTATTGAGTACAGTTACAGAAGACTAACTAATAATGGCATCCACACGTTCCTAACACACTAGGGGTTGGGGGAAGAGACCAAACAGCGAGGTCATCGGTCTCATCGGATTAGGGAAGGAAGTCGGCCGTGCCCTTTCAAAGGAAGCATCCCGGCAATTGCCTGGAGCGATTTAGGGAAATAACGTAAAATCTAAATCAGGATGGCCGGACGCGGGATTGAACCGTCGTCCTCCTGAATGCGAGTCCAGTGTGCTAACCACACACTCTAGGGACGACATGAATACACATTGCATCGAATACAGGAGGGCCCTTAAGAGTAACAGCACTCATTCCGCATTTGCTGGTCATCTCATGGACATGTAACACAGACTAACACATGCGAACACAGACTTAAAAATTATTAAATGCAGCAATAGTCCTCCAAAGAGCCTAATAATACAAGAAAATTAGAGTATACAGAAAGCCATAGTAGAAGGAAAATAAGTAATGAATGAATATACAGCATTACGCAATGGAACCCTGTTATCAGCTCTAGAGGAATTATCAGAAGAACAACAACACACACACACACACACACACACACACACACACACAAGACACACAGCCCCAGAGACCAATGACACTGCAAAATTCAAAACTCCAGTCCGCATGCTTACCTCGTTGGTAACGAGTTTTTCTATTAACTCGCGGCTTGTTCCATATTTAAAGTTTGGTATGACGCACTTCCCCTGCCCCCACGGGATAGTGGCCTCGGTATCGTCAATGTCTGTATGCTAGCTGTAGCCTTTTATATTAGTACTAAGAGAAGACAGTGGACCGGACGGGGCACATCTCTAACACGGAGCTTGCTTGAGTTCCTCTTGCCTGTTTCCGTTCACCAGCGGTGTCTGTCGGCCACATCGTTCCTCACCTGTCTCACATTTCGACCATTTTCGTCGAGTACAGTTACACACATACCAGTCTCGCAGATACGCGCCCGCCCAAGACTAAGGATTTTTATAGTCAACTATTGCGCCGTGTTCCCCGAAATGTGATGGAGACCAAACATCCCTCCAACCAGTGGAGTATAGTGCGGAGCCCTTCCTCCCTACGGACGTCCTGGCACTGTGGTATCACATAGTCAACAGGAAATTGGCCACGAAACAGCGACTTCACTACATTGTTTTGTCAGATTCCCCTTTTTGTCTTCTTTGCCAGCAACTGGACACGAATGACCATCGTGTGATATGCTCCTCTTCGCAAGATATCTGGCGCATCGTGCAGCAAATCATTGCCTGCTGTCTCCGAGTGCCACAATCTGCCCGCGAATGTATCTATACCCGGAGGACAAACATTTTCCCGCCGCCAAACGTCATTCAATTACGTGGGACAGAGGATGGGCAGTCACTTATCTCTTTCATGGGGGACTCGATTCTACCTCTGATCTCCGCGGATGGGAGAGCGCGTCGTTTATTGCGCGGATTTTATTTCTTTTTTATGTTTTGTTCCACATATTTTCATAATAATAGTGAATATTACAAAAACAAAATGCAAATAAATAATCAACAACAACGCCTTCCACTTCTATTGATTCCTGTGTCTTCCACTTTCCTGTGCTCCACAGGATCGGTGGTGGTGAGGGGAATACTGTGGCCAGACCTTGGGTTTCAAACCGTGCCCACTTTGCCCCCTGAGCCCTCACCGGGCCACAATCCCTTTTTTTTTAAAAAAAAAAAAAAGGTCAGTAGGGCACTTTCCAGCAAAAGGCAAAGGTCACGAGTTCGAGTCCCGGTCTGGCACACAGTTTTAATCTGTGAGGAAATTTCATATCAGCGCACAATCCGCTACAGAGTGAAAATTTTATTCTGGATAATTTTCCACTATTCACTGCTTATGTTAATTTCGTTAGTGTAGTATAGCAATGGTAGGTCTCAGGATCTGGAAAACAGGACATGTTAAACTAGAAGACTTCACTTACCTACTCTCTTAATTAATACTACGTTACTGTTTTAAATTTGGACGAAGCAAAAATAAAGAGCTCGTACGGAACAAGGCTAACTTTAACAGTCTTTTCTGTTCCTTATTATCTGTGCAGCGCTTGAATACTAACCCGAGGTCAATAGTTAAGAGAAAGGTTATGAGTTTCTGATTTATTGCGTTAAACTGATGAGGAGAAAATATTTCAGTTTTAGTTATCCACGTGACATGTAGATGAATATAAACAGTCAGCTTGAAGTCTATATACCAGTAAAGACCTCACAGGTAGACATATCTAAAGGAAATAAAATAATGTTACGAATGCCATTTTGTAATAGACTCAGAGTTGTTAGATTGTAGCTCGTGTATAATAGGGGCCGAATTGTAATGTTTCAAGTACTTACTGAGGATATATTTTTATACTGGAAGGCCTTGTTAGGCTATTCATAAGTAAAAGCTGGTGCTTCGTTTACGATTCACTGTACAACCAGTCATTGCACAGTAGGAACAATAATTTTGTAACACATCGTTTTTTAATTGTTCTAAAGGGATTTAGAAAATTGCTGCTAAAGATATCTGTTTTTTAAACGTTTTCTAACATATTACATAATTCAGTATAACGGTATTAGCAAGATTGTTGATGTAGTCCATAGCAGATTTATGCTGGAGTCAATATGACGTGGCGGACAACGAAAAAGCTGTGGCAGACGTTAGATTACCAAATTTTACGACTCGTAGCCTTGAAAGTGCTCAGTTGTTGATGCATAACACAGATGATTAATGTTTAGATGATCATAGCCTCTTACTGTATTATATTAAAAGAATTTTCGTAAATTTAATGTCTCATATGTTAGATGAAACGAATAGACCTAGAGCGATAGTCAACCACTAATCAAGATTATTGCCACAAATATCCGTATATAGTCCAATATCTCTGTTGGGGGACTTAACTATATGGACGATATGTATCTAAGTGTTTGAACAGAATAGTTCTAAAGCTTTCTCCGGCCGTCTACATACGTATAATTTCATTAGTAACTTTATTTTTATTTTTATCCTATGTTATAATGATATATTAGATTCAAATGTGAGCTATAGCGCCTTATACCTCGTTGATTCAGTTAGCATAATGTAGTATTGTTATGATAGTCGATACCAAATATCAGAGTGGGATTAATAAGGTCTTGCTATTACTCTAAATTGTTCCTTTACTCCTGTTAGTGAACATTTTACTTAGGGAACTTTGAAAATAAAATGTTTGGTATCAAACAGTGTTTTGGCGAGAGATTATTCTCATCATTGCATTAATTAAATTGCTTAATCTGGGACATTTATCTCACAGTATGCAAACTTTATCCCCAGCAAAAGACACACGTAAAGAAATATAATCTTCACAAAAAAGGAAACGCTACACTCGTTACCTAAGAGTTCAACAAGTAGCAACACCATGAAGTTGAAAAATCTTTTCAGTTTTGATCGACTCATTTATTCCACTAATCAGCCAAACCACCTATCATAATGTAGCTCTTCGGAAAATGTCGTGTGCGCAATATGTTATGACAAAGTTAAATTTTGACGTCGTCTATAGTCCTCTAACGAGTGATACGGAAAAATAATATAAACATTAGAAGTGAGACGTTTTTGGCGTGGACTTAATTTAAGAACATGCCTAACTTATCGACAGAAAATGGAAAACTGCTTCAAAACCGACTACTGTAAACCTAATTGACTGAAGACAAGCCAAAAGCATTCTTATCTAGAGAGGTCCGTTATTTTCTTGCTTAAATGGTGACACTGTCGTAAGAGTTAACCATAAAATGCTCAAGTTGTGCCCTGAGAACTAAAAAAAAAATCAGTACGAACGTTTCGGATTCCTGGCTAAGCAACAAGTTCCTCCATCGTTGTTACATAAGCTCTTGCATATCGGATACGAAACTGCTTGATGCTCTCTCCTGATCAATATTCCATTAAGCGACGGTGCAGACTGTAACAAGACACGAAGACGGAGAGAGTAGAAGGGAGACATGACCGTTCTCTTCCTCTCCTATTAACAAGACACGTAACTTCTAGTATTTAGTTCATGTATCAAATGTCTTTCACAACGACCGACACAGAGAAGACGAGTTCCATGAATGTGCACTGAACGTCGGAAGTCAAAACATTGTGCAGTTACTGCGAAATTGGAAGAAATGTTAGCGATGGTTAACAAAACGTACTTGTACTAAAACAGAAGCCGGCCAGTGTGGCCGAACGGTTCTAGACGATTCAGTCGCGAACCGCTTGACCGTACGGTCGCATGTTCGAATCCTGCCTCGGGCATGGATGTGTGTGATGTCCTGTTAGTTAGGTTTAAGCAGTTCTAAGTTCTAGGGACTGATGACCTCAGCTGTTAAGTCCCATAGTGCTCAGAGCCATTTGAAATAAAACCCATTTTGAGAATACGGCCTCTACTGGTTTATTCTCTTTTGAACCTTTCCTTTTGACATATGCAGATAATTTCATAGTCTAATTGAAGCACGACTTTTGCAACTTGAGCAGATTTGGTGGAAGGAGCACATGCGAATTAGTTGTAAACAACTTGGCACTAATCCTGTGCTGTTTGACCACGAGGGAAGAATGTGGGATTTCCATTATCCAGCTTTGTTTAGAAGGGTTCCCTTACTCATTGAGTATATTTAATACTGACTTTACCTTTTTATCACTATCTACGTACTACATATTTGGTAGCCATTAAGTTCTGTATTTCATGGCAATATTCACATTATTCCCAGGTAACTCCACATCGTTTCGTCGTGAGAAAAGACTATCTTCAGCAATAAAAATCCTAATATATAGTAAGTAAATGTGGTCCTGCCATACGTAAACACAATTTTTCTTGTTTTAGAACCTACATATTCAGTGGGTCCATTTATTCTCTGTTAAATAACACATACAAAATTTTAGCTTTATAGTACATAACAGTTTCTGAGGTCAAAGTATTTACGTACTGACATAAATATTAAACTGAACTCCGACCGTACAGGACTCGGAACGCCCGACGGCACTGACTGAACGCCATATCATCCTGTGCCGATAGGCGTCGCCGGATGCGGATATGGAGGGCATGTGGTGAACACACTGCTCTCGTTACAGTTGTCAGCTTTCGTGACCGAAGCCGCTGCTTCTCAATCAAGTAGCTCCTCCGTTGCCTCACAAGGGCTGAGTGCACCCCTCTTGCCAACAGTGCTGGGCAGATCCAGACGGTCATCCATCCTAGTGCTGGCCAAGTCTGATAGCGCTTAACTTCAACTTCTGCGTTAGTATTACATACAGGTGTTCACGTAGCTGTCCGATATTTGTAGCACACCTATAACTGCTGCCTTCCTGTAGGTCATCTGCAATTAGCAAGCATTTATCAGTGTTTTGCTCCGTAATTTGACAAATTTTAGGTCTAATATGAATTCATCGATATCTTTTCGCTTCTAATTTTTTTCTTTTTTTTTCTTTTTATAGCACTACTGTCATATTATGTTGTATTGTAAACAAAGTTTCACTTTTTTACTCTTTGACAAGAGTCTTTACGTTACAGTACTAGTTTTAGAAAAATTTGTCGAAGTAGATGCTGATCGTGAATACCCTTTGTGAACTGGAAAGTATGGAGGCCAGGGCGGTTTATGTGTGTAAATGCATGTACTTACTTTTTTTAGATGCCGGGTTTTCATGCTTCTACAGGGCGGCTAAGTGCTGTTTCCGAACACACTGTTTACATAATGCTCACATGTTTCGTCGTCTGTTTCTACGTGTTCTGGGTTGGAGCTCTGAAAAAAAAAATTGAAAGAAGCGTATGACATCGTTGGCCGGGAGGACCATATTCGGGGAAGGTCGGCCGCCAAGTGCAAGTCTTATTTCATTCGATGCCACATTGGGCGACTAGGACACCGGTGATGAGGATAACACAACACAGTCCACGAGCAGAGAAAATCTGCAAGCCGGCTGGGAATCGAACCCGGGCCTGTTTACACGGGAATCTGCCCAATCGCCGTTGGCAGAGGGATAACCTCCGCGATGTGGACCAATTTTGATGCCACTTAAAGATTAAGAAACTCAACACGTTGAAGTGTGTCCTGGCGGCGCAGAAGGTTCTGGTGGACATCGTTGTGGATGATGTGTAACAGGCGGCGGAAATTCGTTGCCGCTGTGCTTGAGACCGTGGGGGTAAAGGTAATGCCCAGGTAACGGAAACTCCGCAAAAGCGGCAGGGGTGCCACTTCACCTTCCTGGAGGCCTCGCCCAATGTACATTGCAGAAGATTTGGCGACATTCATGGCATTGCTAGCGGCAGCCCCATTACGTTTGATCAATTCGGAGACTGCTCGAATCTCAAAGCCGGAGCGAATGAGGAGGAGGAGGAAGTCATCAAGATATGCCCTACAGCGAAAAGTGTGTTGGCGAAGGATGAGGTCAGAGAGCTTGGTTGTCAAGCCCTTAATCACGGGCTCAAAGGCAATGGCATACAGGAGTATAGAGAGGGGGCATCCCTGCCATATGGAACGGCAGATGGGTACCGGCCCTGCTAAACGTCCATTCACCTTGGACACGTGAACTGCCACTGTTGTAAAGACGCCGGAGGATGTCGAGGAACACAGGGGGGATGCCCATTCGGGCCGCCACCGAAAACAGGAAACGACGGCGTACCTTATCGAAGGCGCTATCGAAATCTATTGCGACGGACGCTGCACGGAGTCTGCAGGCCGCCGCCATCGCAATTAAGTCGCGGCATTCCCCTGTGGCGGTCTGAATGTTAATCTGTCCTCCCAGGCGTTTTTTGCTCTGGGGAGAGGATATGAGGGAGTATTATTCGGAGACACATTGCCAATAAGCGAGAGAAAATCTTGGAATCTGCATTGAGCAGAGTGACCGTTAAACCACGGGATTGTTTGTGGGCCGGAATGGTGATGCCCTCAACAAAGGCAGGTGGGATAGCTTAGTCAGATGTCATCAGTTCTATATACGTAGTCGCCCACCGCGGCGCCATGAGGTCCAGGAAGGCACGATAAAACTCAATTGGTAAGCCGTCAATGCCAAGCGGTCTGTTGACTGCACGCTTGTCGATTGCGTTGTTGACTTCCTCTCGTGTGACCGCCGCAATCAGGGTATCCGCCTCAGTTTGAGGGAGGGTGCGTATGAAGTAATGGAAAAGGGAGTCGTCCGCTTCAGTATCAGCATCCTCTTCCCTATAAGTACGACGGTAGTGTTCAACGAATGGGTGAACGATATAATTCTGACCGCTCACCTGCGGGCCATTAAGCGTGGTCAGAGTGTTGATGATCTGCCGACAACACCGCTGTTCATCGGACACAATATGAAGCATGGATGGAATTTCCAAACCCTCATGATCGTGGCACCGCGTCCGAATCACCACCCCATGAAGTTTCCAGCGTGCCAGCGCCTTTATGCTCGCCTTAGTTCCTTTCCGTTCCAAGTGGTTGTCTGGGTTTGGCGGCTGAGTCTCCAGATCTCGGAGAATCGCTTAATAGAAGTCAAAAAAGTGTTGCGTTGCCAGTCGGTTAAATCCTTCTCGTATCTCATCAGTGCTCTCAAATGGTTCAAATGGCTCTAAGCACTATGAGGTTTAACATCTGGAGTCATCAGTCCCCTAGACTTAGAACTACTTAAGCCTAACTAACCTAAGAACATCACACACATCCATGCCCGAGGCAGGATTCGAACCTGCAACCGTAGCAGCATCGCGGTTCCAGACTGAAGCGCCTGGAACCGCTCGGCCACTGTGGACGGCATCAGTGTCCTCCGATCGCTGGCGGGAACGGTCCATCCACCATGTGAATTCCGAGCGGGAGCGGGGAAGGCGTCGTTCGCAGTCTGTCCATGTCTCAGTAACTTGTTGGAGACAAGTCAGGCCATGCAGATGAGAAGTATTTAGTTTCCATGGCGCACGGCTGCGCCATACAGATTACGGCTGAAGGGGTCCAAGCGCAATGGTAGGAAAAAGCCAGTGGCCGGCGTTCAGCAGCCCGTAGCACAGATCTAAGATCACCAGCTGCGACATAGCGGCATATATGAACAGTGATCCAACGCTGTCCAATGCTTTTTATTCCAGACTTTGATCACAATATCAATTCTTTTGACGATGACCGGTTTCAGTCAGTAATGACCATCCTCAGATCTTTTCTACAGGGCCTAATCACTTTAGGACATGGTGTAGAAAAGATCTGAGGATGGTCATTACTGACTGAAACCGGTCGTCATCAAAAGAATTGATATTGTCTTCAGAGACTCGAATAAAAAACATTTGACAGACCTAAGAGTCTGTGAGGCATATATCCTGTCTAGACGGCTTGCGGAATGACTGACTGGTAAGAAAGGTATGGTCAGTAGAGTCACGATGTTGTACTTTCCAGGTATCGTCTAGCAGGAGGTCCCGCAACACTATACGTAGTTCCTGTCAGGTAGTATAGTGTGGAACCTGATCTTTGGGGCGCAGAACGCAGTTAAAATCACCTCCTAGTAGGCAGTGGTCGTATCGCCCTAAAAACAGGGGGGCCATTTCCTCTGAATAAAACTAGGCCCGTTCATGTCATCGGTCGGTGCCTGAAGGAGAGTAGGCACTAATGACGCGTGTACCCATGACAGTACCATGTCCCGAGCTGATGGAGGGAAGGCAACGTCGGTGACAGAAACCCCATGGCGGACGTAGATGGCCACTCCACGACCCATAGGATCACTCTCGGAGGCGTGAGCAGTATAGCCATTGATATCCAGGAGACTGGCCCAGTTAACTTCCTGGAGAAAGGCGAAATCAATATCAGAAGCACAGAACTCCACCTTCATAAGGAAGATTTTCACCCTGGAACCAATGTTGTTGTTTGCTACCCTGTAGGCGTGGTGACGGACTGCTGGAGGCTGGTCCACTCTGGCGTCAGCACAAGGGCAGTGGAACTTTATCCCGCTCGCCGCCAGGGCATTCCGGGGAGAGTATTATTAGTGGATCGGCCCCGACAGCGCAGGGACCCGTAACGGGTCCTGCACCTCCACCTCCTCCTCGTGCCACGATGTGGAGACGGGCACCGGTGTATCGTAAGTTTTGTCTGCAGAAGATGATGTAGTGGTTCGTGGTGTAGTTTCGGCTATGGTCTGCCCAGTAAATAGTTAAGCGTCCGCATGGGGGGTCGGGGAGGTGGGCGCGGGCACATCGGTGGATGTCTCCACTCTCATAACGTCTTCGTCGGCAGTAGTGGATTCGGGGGCATCGTGAGAGACGACTGTTGCGTCATGTTCGACCTGCAACGTCACCTCTTGGCCGGAAACGGTGCGGAGCCTTCTCTTACGACGTTTCGGAGAACGTTGATTCCCTAAGGGACCTTCCGTGTCCGACGATGGAACGGAAACGCGTAGCTCTGGCAGGAAGGCCGCCGTAGGGACGATGAGATAGTCCATTTCCATCGTGTTACCGTGGGTTGGGTCAGTGGTCGATCGCGTCGGCACCGTGGCCGGCCGTGGCGCTCTCCGTCTAGGTATGGTCGGACACTTTTGTAGCGACCGGGCAGCGTTGCGAAGCGGTAGGAGAAGCAAGAGCAGCGGCCTAGGTCACCGGTAGCACCGAAGGTTGCGACAAGTGTGGTCCTTCGGCAGCTGGAAGTTGCGTAAAACGCCATTGTACGCATTCGGATCTCAGGTGGCCTTCTTTGCCGCACCCGTAACAGGTCCGTGACCGGCGAACAAACATAATTATTGCACTGCATCCGCCGATCTGTAAGTAAGACGGGACGTGGCTTCGGAGATCAATGGTGACCTGTCGGATGCCGTTTAGGACCGGATATGTCCGAAACTGTGTCCATTTCTCCGCAGTATGACCGTGGACTGTGCTGTATGGTAGGAGTGCTGCTACGACTTCCTCTGCAGGAAGTTCGAATGGAAATTCGAAAATGCGTATCGTTCGCATACCTAAGCCAGCGTGGTCGACTGTTACCGCGCCCACATTGCCATCAGCGTGACAGAAGAGGAGCCCCTATTTGGTCTCATGTACGATGCGTTGGCACGCCCTATCGTTAACGATTTAAACGTATACCGTGCTGTTCACGATCCACGTATTCCGATAATATCGGTCGACGGGATCTTCACTTCCTCTCGCAGAAACCGCTGTATCTCGAGAGCTTTAGACCGGACATAATCGTTTTAGAAAGTACACTGGACTGTATATATACGGTAACGGTTCGCCATGTACCGTAGACGGTAAGCCGGTACTTAAGAAACAGCAGTCAGAATGTAAACAAGGCGAAGTCGCGTTCCGCACACGAAAAACACGAGCGCGTCTGCTCTATCGCCCACCCAAAGGCAGACTGGACCTACTGAGCTACCAAAGCACGACTCATGACTCCACCTCACAGCTTCAATTCTACTAGTACCTCGTTTCCTACCTTCCAAACTTCAAAGAAGCTCTTCTGCGAAGCCTACAGAACTAGCACTCCTGGAAGAAAGGGTATTGCGGAGTCATGGCATAGCCAAAGCCTGTTTCCAGAATGAGTTTTTCACTCTGCAGAGGAGTGTGCACTGATATGAAACTTCCTGGGAGATTAAAACTGTGTGCCAGACTGAGACTCGAACTCTGTACCTTTGCCTTTCGCGGGCAAGTGCTCTACCGACTGAGCTACCCACAGTATCCTTTCTTTCAGCAGTGCTAATTCTGCAATCTTCGCAGGTCAGCTTCTGTGAAGTTTGGAAGGTAGGAGACGAGATACTGGCAGAACTGAAGCTGTGAGGACGGGTCGCGTGATTCGCTTCGGTAGTTCAGTCGGTAGAGCACTTGCCCGCGAAAGGCAAAGGTACCGATTTCGAGTCTCGGTCTGATTCACAGTTTTAATCTGACAGATAGTTTCAGTGGAAGATTATGTTCATAACAATGAAAAAAAAGAGAGATGCAACAAGATTATAGGTTAGTGGCCAAACACTGCAATACGTTTAAATATTTGATGACAATACCAAGAACCGACATGAAATAGGATGAATGCGTGAAATCAGTTGTGAGACTTAAGGGGAGGTTTACTATCTTTGGCCCGAAAAAGGATGTTCTTTGGGATTTTTTTCTCGGAATGTGTTATAGATATCGATTGCAAATTTGGTCAGAATGTTTATCGATATTCTCTTTACAAACTGGAATTTTTTCGACCGAAAATGTCGAAGAACGAAGGTGGAAGTGCCGTCGGAACGAAGCAAAATTTCGATGTAGACCTCCACACGAGGTATGACACAGGTCAGCCGGCTAGTATGAAATCAAAATTGAGTTGACGTTAGTGAAGTATATAAGATATTTTAGGGGATGTAACACACTTAAGCTACACTCCTGGAAATGGAAAAAAGAACACATTGACACCAATGTGTCAGACCCACCATACTTGCTCCGGACACTGCGAGAGGGCTGTACAAGCAATGATCACACGCACGGCACAGCGGACACACCAGGAACCGCGGTGTTGGCCGTCGAATGGCGCTAGCTGCGCAGCATTTGTGCACCGCCGCCGTCAGTGTCAGCCAGATTGCCGTGGCATACGGAGCTCCATCGCAGTCTTTAACACTGGTAGCATGCCGCGACAGCGTGGACGTGAACCGTATGTGCAGTTGACGGACTTAGAGCGAGGGCGTATAGTGGGCATGCGGGAGGCCGGGTGGACGTACCGCCAAATTGCTCAACACGTGGGCGTGAGGTCTCCACAGTACATCGATGTTGTCGCCAGTGGTCGGCGGAAGGTGCACGTGCCCGTCGACCTGGGACCGGACCGCAGCGACGCACGGATGCACGCCAAGACCGTGGGATCCTACGCAGTGCCGTAGGGGACCGCACCGCCACTTCCCAGCAAATTAGGGACACTGTTGCTCCTGGGGTATCGGCGAGGACCATTCGCAACCGTCTCTATGAAGCTGGGCTACGGTCCCGCACACCGTTAGGCCGTCTTCCGCTCACGCCCCAACATCGTGCAGCCCGCCTCCAGTGGTGTCGCGACAGGCGTGAATGGAGGGACGAATGGAGACGTGTCGTCTTCAGCGATGAGAGTCGCTTCTGCCTTGGTGCCAATGATGGTCGTATGCGTGTTTGGCGCCGTGCAGGTGAGCGCCACAATCAGGACTGCATACGACCGAGGCACACAGGGCCAACACCCGGCATCATGGTGTGGGGAGCGATCTCCTACACTGGCCGTACACCTCTGGTGATCGTCGAGGGGACACTGAATAGTGCATGGTACATCCAAACCGTCATCGAACCCATCGTTCTACCATTCCTAGACCGGCAAGGGAACTTGCTGTTCCAACAGGACAATGCACGTCCGCATGTATCCCGTGCCACCCAACGTGCTCTAGAAGGTGTAAGTCATCTAGCCTGGGCAGCAAGATCTCCGGATCTGTCCCCCATTGAGCATGTTTGGGACTGGATGAAGCGTCGTCTCACGCGGTCTGCACGTGCAGCACGAACGCTGGTCAACTGAGGCGCCAGGTGGAAATGGCATGGCAAGTCGTTCCACAGGACTACATCCAGCATCTCTACGATAGTCTCCATGGGAGAATAGCAGCCTGCATTGCTGCGAAGGTGGATATATACTGTACTAGTGCCGACATTGTGCATGCCCTGTTGCCTGTGTCTATGTGCCTGTGGTTGTGTCAGTGTGATCATGTGATGTATCTGACCCCAGGAATGTGTCAATAAAGTTTCCCCTTCCTGGGACAATGAATTCACGGTGTTCTTATTTCAATTTGCAGGAGTGTATTTGGACCATAGGAAACAAAATGGCAACCTTTGGAAAAATAGACTTAATTTCATCGATTTTTCGACTTTGTCGGCTAAGTAAAAATATTTATAGTTGATGGATCGGAATACAACTCCTAGACAATTTAGTTAGCTTCGTCGGAAACAAAGAATCATGCCAATCGGTTCAGTAGATTTGAAGTTACCATACCGATAAAACAAAGTCATTCCGAGAAAAACGCGTTGGAAGTTTTGACTACATGTAAATGCAATATTATGCAAGTTATGTTCAATCTACTATTCCGGGTCCATGAACTAATCCTTCCCTTTCCTCATAGAGGGCGTTCTGCTCGATCTGGGCCATCCTGCGCTGCTCCAGAGCAGCTCGCACGGCCGGTGACAGGCGGTTTTCGGGTGCTTCATTCCAGTGGTCGTCCGAGTGCTTGTCGAACTGCGTCGAATTGAGTCCCAGGATGACGCCCATCGTTGTCATGGTCTTCAGAATTGCTGAATAGATTTCGTTGAAGCTGCTCACTGCCAGGGAAGTTGCAGTCTGCACAGTCTTCGATCCAGAATCGAAATTCTTAGTGGCGAACTTCCAAACACACGCGTTCAAACTTTCATCTGCATTTTGTGTGTTTCCTCCCAAGCACCGGTACAATAAATCGTACCCCGAAAGGTCCTCGTAAGTCGGATGAATCCCTTTTTGAACTTCTTTGGAGAGCGGCTAGTCGTGCTGATATTTGTCCAGTTGTCCAGTAGCCTGTGCAATCCGCCACTTGCACCAAATAGTTTCCCCAGCCGGACAATTTTGGTGTTGTGGGTGGTCATCCCTCGAACACTTGTGGAAATAGGTTGCCCAGATTGCCTTCTTCATCTGTTTCACCGAATTGGAATGCCGTCGGGTTGCCAAAGCGTAGTACGTCATAAGCTCGTTGATAACTTTAACAGTTTTAGTCAAGGGCAAGCACATACAATAATTTTTCGAGGCTACAAAGTCGAAATTTCCGAAAAAACTTGTGCGTGAAAAAGGCCAATTTCAGGCAGATGAAATTTTTTGTTCAACCGTGAATAACAAACATTTCCGTTCCGTATTCGGAAAACCAGTTTCAGGGGTGGATTCTAAACACTTTTTTGGATCCAAAAATGCAATTTAAAAAATCAGCTTTTTGAAACAAAAGATAGTAAACCTCCCCTTAAATTTGAGATCGTAGATTCTCTCGACGACTTCCTTGAATAAAACGTTCTAAATTTATTCGCGGTGTCTAATCTAGATAAAATCTGGAGCATTCGACGAATAGATCCTTCGTTTTTGTGAGGATCTTTTGACGCAGTGGCTCTTGTTGTGGTGACCGTTTATATGCCACAGTGGGCATACGTCTTCATTACGCCATGCTGCCAGGGATTATGTTCATGTCTGCACTGGTGGTGCTAACGCTCTCGAGTACTTGGAGTACTTGAGAAATAAGCAGTTGGTGAGGACAGTGTCACAAACAAGCTGAGGACAATGTTTCATGAAAACTAAGATCTTGTCCCAGGCATCTGCAGCACACTGTTATTCTGGTATTAAAGAAGCAGAACGCAGTATAACGTACGAAAACAGCTTCAACCGGGAAAGCAGCTATGACCTTAGTAGAGCGCGGAAATTAGCTCTCGGCACTCAGAAGACACTGAGAAATGTGCTGAACGGTTTACGTCCGTACGAGACCACTGTCGCACCAATGCAAACACGGACACAACCCCAGGTAGCACGACGTAATGATGACGTATACCAACCAATCAGAAGCCGTCTATTGGCTGTAAATGGTCAGAGCAACAGAAGCCACGACAGTAAGTTGTTCCTGATGAAGACGACGGCGGATTTCGTCGAAAGTTTAATATTTTACCCAGGATTGGCCCATCAGATAAACGTAGATTCTTATAAAGAAGTGGTTTGGGTGGATGTACGAGTATTCTAGGAAAACGCATAGTATTTATAAAGAAAGTTACAATTGCTAAAATGACCTGTTATACACTACTGGCCTTTAAAATTGCTACACCAAGAAGAAATGCAGATGATATCCGGGTATTCACTGGACAGATATATTATACTAGAACTGACATGTGATTACATTTTCACGCAATTTAGGTGCATAAATCCTGAGAAATCAGTACCCAGGCAACCACCTCTGGCCGTAATAACGGCCTTGATACGCCTGGGCATTGAGTCAAACAGAGCTTGGATAGCGTGAACAGGTACAGCAGCCCATGCAGCTTCAACACGATACCACAGTTCATCAAGAGTAGTGATGGCGCATTGTGACGATCCAGTTGTTCGGCCACCAATGACCAGAAGTTTTCAGTTGGTGAGAGATCTGGAGAATGTGCTGGCCAGGGCAGCAGTCGCACGTTTTCTGTATCCAGAAAGGCTCGTACACGACCTGCAACATGCGGTCGTGCATTAGTCTGCTGAAATGTAGGGTGTCGCAGGGATCGAATGAAGGGTGGAGCCACGGGTCGTAACACATCTGAAATGTAACGTCCACTGTTCAAAGTGCCGTCAATGCGAATAAGAGGTGGCCGAGACGTGTAACCAATGGCACCCCATACCATCATGCCGGGTGATACGCCAGTATGGCGATGACGAATACACGCTTCCAATGTGCGTTCACCGCGATGTCGCCAAACACGGATGCGACCATCACGATGCTGTAAACAGAACCTGGATTCATCCGAAAAAATGACGTTTCGTCATTCGTGCACGCAGGTTCGTCGTTGAGTACACCATCGCAGGCGCTCCTGTCAGTGATGCAGCGTCAAGGTTAACCGCAGCCATGGTCTCCGAGCTGGTAGTCCATGCTGCTGCAAACGTCGTCGAACTGTTCGTGCAGATGGTTGTTGTCTTGTAAACGTTGTTGACTCAGGAATCGAGACATGGCTTCACGATCCGCTACAGCCATGCGGATAAGATGCCTGTCATCCCGACTGTTGGTGATACGAGGCCGGTGGGATCCAGCACGACGTTACGTATTACCCTCCTGAACCCAAAGATTCCATATTCTGCTAACAGTCATTGGATCTCGACCAACGCGAGCAGCAATGTCGCGATACGATAATCCGCAATCGCGATAGTCTACAATCCGATCTTTATCAAAGTCGGAAACGTGATGGTAAGCATTTCTCCTCCTTACAGGAGGCATCACAACCACATTTCACCATAAAACACCGGCCAACTGCTGTTTGTGTATGAGAAATCGGTTGGAAACTTTCCTCATGTCAGCACGTTGTAGGTGACGCCACCGGCGCCAACCTTGTGTGAATGCTCTGAAAAGCTAATCATTTGCATATCACAGCATTTCTTCCTGTCGGTTAAATTCTCGTCTGTAGCACATTATCTTCGTGGAGCAGCAATTTTAATGGGCAGTAGTGTACATTATTGTTCCACCTTGTATCATACTTGTCAGAAGGGGGTACGGAATTGATTATTGTCATAATCATAAAAGATCAGTGTAGCCCATATGAATACTTAACGTCTTCGGAAGAACGGCGACTTTGTTCTGGCGATACCGTGTAAGCTAAATCTATAGGACCTATATTCGAGGAAGGCTGCTTGATAATTTTCTCTTACCTAGGGATCGTTTGGCCTTCTTGACCTGTTCGGGCAGAATTAAGGTTTTATGAGTCGTGAGAATAAGGGATATAGGTAGTTATTTTTTACTCGCTCAAGATAGGAATGCAATAGGGCATATATAGCTGTTAATGGTATGAAATAAACTTCCACGCGCATTTTACAATCCTTTTCAGAGCCGGACCCGCGAAGGAGCAGCGCCTGCGGCTCTGATACATGCAGCGCGCAGGGCGGCAGGTGTCGGAAGGCGACGCGGTGGTCCGGCGAGGTGGAAGCGGTGCGAGGCGGGTAGCGGCGCGGGTTGGCGGCAGGCGGCGTGATTTACACGGCGGCGCCAGCTGGCTGCGCCGCGCAAAAGTGTCTGCCGGGATATATGCGCACCTCCGCCACCTCGCACACAAATTACACCGGGCGGCAGCGCCGGACGTGGGCTTAGCTCCTCGCCCGAAAAAAGTGCTGTTCGAAGAAACCTCGAGGGGCAAACACTGCCAGTACAGGGGTAACCGAGCTGTGTTTTCTAATTTATATACCATCAGATGCGAAGAAAGATGGCTAGCTTTGGTTATGTGATAACTTATGTGGACTACAATGTTACCAGAGAACCATACGTCTTAAAATGTTCGTCCGACAGTCTCCCTGAATGTCGAAATGCTAACACTGCGTCCAATCTTCTCTCTAATGTTCATACGTTAAGAAAATACTTCGTGCAAGAACCAGCAGGAGATCTAAGTACATTGGATGCTAGCGGGGCCAGGTAATAAGATGAATAGTGGTATCTAATAGTGAATTATAGTGGTGTCTGGAAATATCTTGGGCAAGTTCATCTGGCACAGCCATAAGACTCGAAATCATAACTGTACTTCAGTGATGACATCGTTGCGTTGGCCATTTCAAGTTAACAGTAACTATACGTTATACCATTACTCAAATAAAGTCAACTATCCTTAGTGGGAAGTGTTCTTTCATTTAACCGTGCAAACACTGTCAGTGAACAGTAACAGAATAAGGTCGATGTTTCGGCTAAAGTTTCAGTGGCCTCTCCCTGGGACTACAGTTAAATACCTCGCAAGTCATCTTCTAGAACATACGGGGTCCTAATTTTAACATTGTGGCTCTCCGTAAAACAATATCGTACCCGTCCTGATACAAGTCTTCTGTTTGGTCTCTGCTTCGACGGCTGCATTTCGCCTTCTTCGGTGGCTGCTAGTTTTATTGAGCAGTTTATTTTATCGCATAGGCTCCATTACAGGTCTGTACTCGACTGAAAACATTTGAGTAGGTGACCAGGAATCGAACCTGATAACCCTGCATTAGTAACCAGGTATGAAACTGGTGGCCTGTCTCTGCGATTCATTATCTCTTCTTATGTCTGTATCAGCAATGATCAACGACATGATGATGCAGAGGCCAATGGCAACCACTGTATTAGCGAAACATAATGCGTATCCACAGGACATGTGGTCTGTAGTTGAAAAAGCATCATGATGCTCCCTCCGTTAGCAAGCTATTGCGGAATAGTCCCCCATCCGGATCTCCTGGAGGGTACTGCTAAGGAGGAGGTGACCATGAGAGTCAGGGCGTGGAATGTCAGAAGCTTGAACGTGGTAGGGAAGCTAGAAAATATGAAAAGGAAAATGCTAAGACTCAGTCCAGATATGGTGGGTGTCAGTGAGTTGATATGAAAGGAAGACAAGGATTTCCGCTCGGATGAGTATAGCTTCATATTAACAGCAGAAATGTTATAACGGGAGTAGAATATGCTATGAATAGGAAGGTATGGCAGAGAGTGAGTTACTGTGAACAGTTCGATGATAGGGTTGTTCTCATCAGAATCAACAGCATACCAAGACCGACAACGATAATTTAGGTATACGTGCCAAAGATGAAGAGATATAAAAACTATATGAAGATACTGAATTCAGTACGTGAAGGGAGATAAAAATCCAATAGTCACAAGGGCTTGGAATGCAGTTGTATGGAAAGGAGTAGAAGAAAAAGGTTACAGGATGATATGGGCTTCCGATAATGAATGAGAGATGAGAAAGGCTAATCGAGTTCTATAATAAATTTCAGCTAGTATTAGTGAATACACTGTTCAAGATCCACGAGAGGAGGGGGTATTATACTTGGAAAAGGGCAGATAATACAGTAAGATTTTAGTTAGTTGCATTATGGTTACACAGAGATTTCTAAGTCAGATACTGGACTGCAAGGCGTACCAGTAGCAGATATGGATTCAGATCGTAATTTAGTACTGATTAAGAGTCGTTTGGAGTTTAAGGGACTAATCAGGAAGAATTAATGGGCAAAGAAATTAGATACAGGGGTACTAATGAATGAAGAGATACGACTGAAGTTGCGAAGAAGTCAGTTCCTCATAGAAGGAAATGCAAAAATGTTCAGAGAAATTAAAAAATACAGAGATATGAATCATTTAGGAATGAAATAAATAAGAAGTGCAGGGAAACTGAGGAAGAACGGTGTATGAAAAATGTGAAGAAATCGAAAAAGGAATGATTGTCGGAAGGACTGACTCAATGGTGAAACTAAAAGCAAGGTTGGTAACATTAAGAGTGCAATCGTAATCCCTCTGTTAACTGTTGAGGAGAGAACGAGTAGGTGGAAAGACTACATTGAAGGCCTCTTTGAGGGAGAAGACTTGTCTGATGATGTGGTAGAAGAAGAAACAGGAGTCGATATAGAAGAGATAGGGGATCCAGTATCAGAATCTGAATTTTTAAATGCTTTGCAAGACTAAAGATGAAATAAAGCAGAGGGGATATATAACATTCCATTAGAATTTCTAAAATCATTGAGGGAATTGGCAAACAAACGATTATTCATTTTGGTGTGTAGAATGTGTGAGTCTGGCGTTAAACCACCTCACTTTTGGAAAAACATCTTCCACACAACTTCGAAGATTTCAAGAGCCGAAGTGCGCGAGAGTTGCCTAGTAATCAGAAAAACAGCTCATGCATCGAAACTTTTGACAAGAATAACGTACAGAAGAGTGGAAAAGAAAATTGAAGCTCTGTTAGATGACGATCAGTTTGGTTTTAGGAAAGTTAAAGGCAACAGAGAAGCAATTCTGACGTTGGTGCAAGATGTTCTAAATTCTGAGAAAAATTGGGATAAACTATAGGGAAAGACGGGTAATCAATATATATTATAAAAGTAAGTGAACAATGTATGTGCCACGAAAACTCAGAAACGAGTCCCAGTACAACCAAGAGTGTTATATAGTGTGGTAACTCTCTATCCCCCATCCATGAGGAAGGTTCCCGTTTCTTTCTGAAGGGTGTGCTTTTGGAGATATAAGGGCTGGAAAGTTTTACCCTCTGGAAATTTCTAGAGCATTCCAGGACTTTCGAGGGTATGTAACAATATTCCAAAACATCCAATAGTATTCGAGAGCATTCCAAAATATTCCAGAATGTTGCGAAATGTTCCACAATGATCCGGGAGGTCTGGAATGTTTGGAAATAGTCTGGCACATTCGAGAAGATTTCAGAATGTTTAAGAAAACAAAGTGTGATAAGTGTGCAATGTATAGTTAGTGTGTTTGTTAGTAAAAAGTTGATTTGACTTATATTTTAGACAATATCCAAACGTAAATGAGGAGGAGATCTTGCCAGTTCTAAGCAAACCGGTGAAAACAAAAACAGCGAAAAACGAAACAGACTAAGGACATGAAGAAAATTTACGTTCCCAACGAACGATAATGAGCACCGTGAGAAGCAGAGAAACCGAAGAACGACGAAATGAACGGATTGAAGAACTAAGATTCGCGACACCATCTTATAGTGAAAGATTGCGAACTCAAGCCAGCCATGAAAGTACCACTCTACGAGAAGTGCAGCCGACGATAAGTAAAAAGTACAACTTACAAAATGAAGCATTCCACTACGCCCGACGAACTAATATCATAAACACAAACACATCGTAGTCGTGAAAATGGATAACGTCTGTTAATTTTGCAAAGCGGAAAAATTCACTAGAGAAACATAAGGATTTGTAGCATGCTTGGAAAAATTCAATTAACCCCCCTGTAAGCACCTCCGCAGGAATTTCTACGTTACATGAATTAGAGCCGGCCGCGGTGGTCTCGCGGTTCTAGGCGCGCAGTCCGGAACCGTGCGACTGCTACGGTCGCAGGTTCGAATCCTGCCGCGGGCATGGATGTGTGTGATGTCCTTAGGTTAGTTAGGTTTAAGTAGTTCTAAGTTCTAGGGGACTAATGACCACAGCAGTTGAGTCCCATAGTGCTCAGAGCCATTTTTGAACCATGAATTAGAAAACACCAGAATCAAAGCACTTTCTTCAAAATATAAAAGCGTACAACGCCTGCTTCAAAATGAGTTCTTTCGGTGGCATTTCGATCAAGACTAACCAAGATGGAATCGATTCTGTGAGTGTGTGTGTGTGTGTGTGTGTGTGTGTGTGTGTGTGTGTGTGTGTGTGTGTGTGTGTGTGTATGTATGTGTGTTTTTATCCAAGGACAAATTACCACTAAACGGGCTCATTACGACCACTACCTAACGAAGACCATAAATTTCTACAAGTACATTTAATCTGAAATGAATAAACAGAAATTAATCAATGACGCACAGAAACTAGTGGATTGCGACGAGAAGTAGTCCAAAATGTACAGAGGATCTTACACAAATACAAACAACTGATTCTCACTTTCAAAATAGCACTAGACCGGATGATTTCTGAAGATTACAAATTCCAATAGAAGAACATCCAGAAATCATGAATACTGGCCCACTATGCTGAGTATACACCGCACATCCGAAAAACGCCGACTGGTTCTATCTCCTGCTACTTGAAATGTGGGGACCAACAAGTTTCACAGACCTCAAGACTGTTGACGGTTACCTATTCCAGACGTACAAAGAAGCATGCCAATGCTCAGGACGACCGTAAAACGACGAGCACTGTGAATCAATACCACAAGGAGCCTCACCCACAGTCCCAGCTGAAAAAATGAGAGACTTATTCGCTATAATTCTAGTAACATGTAACGCATCCGAAGCAACTATGGAACACCTTCAAAACTAGAAGTTTTTTTATCTGACCATCGAATTCAACGACGACATCTTCAATGAAACACTCATTCGCCTAGAAAATAAATTTCAGCAATAAAAACCAGACCACAGTACAACTTGGGATGCCAGCACAACGAAAAGATGCTATCAGCTTAATAAACTTCGAAATTACAATAGAAAACGGCTTCATCACCAACGAACTACTTCAATACATTGCTCAAAAGAAAATGCTCCTCAGTGACAATCTAAAGGATTTTCACAACGTTATCATAGACCGCATCGACAGCGGCAATGGCGCACCAGGCGGCACCGGGAAAGCTTTTCTAATAAATCTATTGCTGTCGAAAATACGTCTTAAACAACACAATGCACTTGAACCAGCATCATCCGGCTTTGCAGCCTTACTTATAGAGAGAGGACGAATTGCCCATTCCATCCTACAACCACCTTTGAATATAGCCGAAGAACAATTCCCGGTAAGTAAAAACTCAAGTTAATTTGGACGGGATAAACTTATAAACCAAGCTAAAATTATCTTCTGGGACGAATGCAGAATCACACATAAAAATATCACTCGAAGCCATTTGTATAACATTAAAATAGCCGCGAAAAAACTGTGAAGCGATAGGAGGAGCTGTGCTGCAGATTTTTTTTTAAATGAGAGACGAGTGATAATAGATATGGGGAAAGGGAGCGTAACATTTGGGAATGTCACACTTCTCTTTGAGCAAAAGCTAAAATTAGAAGAAATACCAGTTATAAACAAACAATTAAGAATGATGCGAGATAAAGAGGATGAAAAATTGGAATAATATGCACAAAAGGGGGAATCGCCTCAACTCGTGTAAGAAGTCCATAAAGAAATCGACGAAAAATTGCAAGAAGTTCAAGGTATTTCGGAACACATTAAAAGAGAATTAGAGGGTATTTTACGAGATAAAGCTGAGGTATTTTTACCTAAGACTGGCAGTATTAAACACTTTCAGTACAAGTTTGAAGTAAAACAGCACAAACCATTTAGAGTGCCACCCTATACAATCCCATTAAGCTACAGGAATAAAGTATTCCAGAAGATATCTAAAATGTTATTGAACCAGCTACCTCTACATATAACAGCCCGCTCCATATTTACAAAAACGAGATGGGAGCATCAGGTTAGTGCTTGATTCCAGACAGATCAACACAATCATAATCACTGAGACAGATCGCCCAGAAAAATTAGAGAAATTGATACAAAACTTTCACGGTGCTAAGATATTTTCATCAATTGATTTACGGAGTAGTTTCTGGCAAATAGAATTGGCCCCAGAATGTAGAAAATTTACAGCATTTATCGTATTCGGTAGATGTTACCAGTTTAAATGATTGCTATTTGGTTTAAACATATCATCAGCAGTGTTTATTAGGGGATTTAATACTATACTCAGTGCTGAAATTTTACAAAAAATTACATGTTATGTTGATGACGTGATTATAGAAGAACCCTCTTGGGGACATCACAACGACACATTAAATCAGTTTTTACAGATCATGAAAGAGCATGGGGTCACAGTAAATATAACAAAATCCAAATTTGGAAGGCGAGAGGTCAAATTTCTAGGACACATAATTTCCGAGAAAGGGGTAATGCCCGACCCAGAAAAACTAACGGCAATCAAAGAATTCTGTACTCCATATAATAAGAAAACTCTCAGAGGATTTCTAGGTCTCACCAGATTCTATAAAAAATTTATTTGGATCGACTCTCTCACAACACCACGCCTATGTGCATTGACTGGAAAAAACACGCCATGGGTATGGCATCAACAAGCCAATGAAGAATTTTTAAAAGTGAAAAACGCACTAACCACAGCACCGATTTTAGCACATCCTGATCTAACACATAATTTTTGTATGGGCACTGATAGCGCAAAAACAGGTTTAGGAGTTGTTTTATTCCAAGAATACGAACAGGCAGGGCTAAGTTCTTAGAGAACAATTGCATTTGCCAGTCGGGTACTCACAAAAATTGAGAAAAACTATTCAGCTGGACGCATTGGCCATTGTATGGGGCTTCCAACGTTTTCGATACTTCCTATTCGGAAGAAAAACAAAAGTATATACTGACCACAAAGCATTAGAATTTCTGTTATCCGCCAAATTAACTCATGGGAGGTTAGTCAGATGGATGTTAATACTACAAGAATTTGACTTCACTATTACACACATACCAGGACCAGCGAATGTATTAGCAGATCCTTTATCACGATGTCCACAGGGTGCATCCAATAACATAGGTTTGGAAGCAGCAGAAGACCAGTTTACAATGTACAAAATGAAACAAATACCTTTCGAAAACTACATTACGACAGCATTGAAAAACATAGGCAAAGAACAAAACAAGGATCCCGAAATACTAGGAATCAAACACAAGTGGAGACGTAAGGATTTTCCAGACATTCGACAGCGCTATCTCGTAAAAAAACAATGTTTTATTTTTTTGACGAAATGTTGCAACGAATGAATGGTTAATTTATATCCCACATGAACTAATTAGTAAGTACATATGGTATACACATTTAAGTGATGGCCACTTTGGACCAAAGAAATGCTATAAAAAATAAAACAAACAACGAATTAGAACAGTATTAGGCAAATGCAAAAAAATGTATGAGGGCTAAACATGTCACTTTCCATACCAAACCACCTATGTTTCCAATAATCCGTAAAAAATTAAAGCAAATAGCTGCAACAGATTTGATGGGGCACCTCCCACGCACAAAAATGAATATATTTTCATATTTGTTGTTTTGGAACTTACTTCTAAATATGTTACCCTTACACCATAAAAACGGGCAACAGGTCTTACTATAAGTAAAGCATTTAGACAGGATTTTCTCAGACACGTAGGTCGATTGGAACGAATAATTTCGGATAATGGCCCACAATACAAATCAGTGCCATGACAGAACACGTTATAACAACACAAAATAAAACCCATCTACATATTTAAGTGCAAACCTAGTGTAAATCCAGCAGAACGATCTATGAAGGACATATGCACTTTATGCCGATTATATGCAGGCAAAAGAGACAACACTTGGCATATATACCTCAAAGATTTTCAAGAAGTAATACATGAAATGCCACATAGCACTATACTACTACCTCCAGTTACTGTACTTAAAAATATTGAACCCCCAAACATAACGTGAGAAAATGTTAGATTTCCTATTGTACCATGTAGAGAGCACAAACAAGTCATAGCAGCAGCACTCTCCAACATCAGAAAGGCAGCCATTAAAAGAAAAGAAAGAAAAGATAGAACAGCAATTAAAAGAACATTCTCAGTAGGCCAGAAAGTATTTGTAAAAACACACCATCTCTCCAGCAAACAGAACCACAAAATACGTAAGTGCTACGCTGCATACAAAGGACCTGTCATAATTAGCCGAATTGCTCATGATAATGCTGTGGAACTAATGAACCCCAAAACAGGCAAAACCTTAGGACTTCACCATGTGAGCCATATCAAAAAGTTTGAAGATTAATTTTATTACTGGTAAATAATCAGCACAATATTTCAAGATTATGTTGCAGATAAGATCGTCAGGAGAAAGAAGAAGGAAGAGAGAGGAAGGTGGGAAAAAGAAAGTAGTTTCAATAAAAAGAAAAACAAAAATAACACCAATAGTACAATAGATTAAGGTGAAGGGAGAATGTGTAGATAGTCTAACAGCATGAAATACTAAAACGCTATACACCACAACACTACACAAAAATTTGAGGATTCTTGTATTAGTTAAGACTCAAAATATCTTAGAATTGTAACATGCAAAGGGCGCCGAAATTTGTAAAGCTTTTTAAGAAGGCGTAAAACAATGTAGGTACTAGACATATGTTAGATGATTATAAGTAAAACTTTTTGTGAGAACCATTGTAAAAACATCAGCAAAGACCAGATGCAACGACCCACAAGTTGCAACGCGAGAAGTATCAAGAAAGAAAAGGACGTAATTGGCAAGACATGATTCCTACAAGGCAGAAGCGTCGACAGAAGGGAAAGGACAGCGAGACCAACAGAGGGCCCTTGTAACCGAAGTAGGCAGTAAATCTGTTGAACCACAGGGTGGAAGAACCCTGCTGTGACAGAACACGGAACCACAGAGTGGCGGAACATGGAAGGCCAAGAGGGTCTTGGAACGCCCCGAGTAAGCAGAGTGAGCAAAAAATGGCCAGAAGGGGAAGCCGCTTGGGCAAGCCACCACTTGGAAAAAAAATGTGTAAAAGTCACAATACTGCTATTAATCAGTAGGCTGATGCACGAAACTGAAGAAAACTTCGATAAAGTAAAAATGACACGCCCAAACAATGTATCAAACTGTTACTAAGAGGAGAACTCCAAAGAGACTAGTCATCAATAAATATTTCCATATCCTGCCCAGAGAAGAACCAAGAAGCAGAGAAAAAGTAGGAAGAAAAGAAGTTGAAGATTTGCAAGATTGAGACCAAGAAAGAAGATGGGTGAAGAATAGATGACGTACCTTCCTAAATCCCTATCCTATTGTTTACTAGTCATCTGCAAAGTATTACAACGAAAAACAACCGCTTTCAGAGACACATAACAATGACTTTCACCCATACAAAGCCAGTATACCACACAGCTCCATTCCATAATGGGACCTCCACAACAGCAACACACACTTGCAAAGCCAACAGTGAACGACAAACAAAGCTGTAAATCAAATACTTGCCCACATCCATCTCGCTCTAGTCCATCACCTCCATGCAAAAACATTCGCCAACCTCATTCTTAAACATTCATAGGATTGTGTGAAATCAAATTATGTGATGTAGGAATTGTGCAAAAGAAATGTGTGAAAAACTAAATAAGTTAAGCACACCAGACCGCTAATAAACTGCAAAATAACAGTCACTGACTTTGGACTTAAGTAAAAAATAGACTATCGATAAAAGTAAGTCATTATTTCAGAAATTGAAAGTATATAAAGAACAAAAGTATGGCATAATAAACACCAAAACTATATGCCACTTATTTTCTCCTCATAAAAATAAAAGAATAACTAATTTCTCTTTATAAAAACGAAGCATAAAAATTATCTTGTTGGATGTTTTTCCTTTTTTTAACATTTGTACCATTTGTTAGGATAATATCTCAATACTTGTGTATATATATATATATATATATATATATATATATATATATATGTGTGTGTGTGTGTGTGTGTGTGTGTGTGTGTGTGTGTGTGTGTGTGTGTGTCAAAGCAATTCTTGGAAATAATTCTTATTTGTTAGTGTAAGAATGTTGAAATGAGTGTCTAGAAACGAAAACATTTTACTTGTACATGATATTTAGAAAATGTGTTAGGAAGAGATTTTACTTAATTACTACAATTATAAAAAATATTTCTAAGAAAATCGATGTGAAAGAATCCTCACTTTCGATAACAAACTTCTTAAAAAACAAACTTCACACTTAAATGAAGAAAGAAAATAATTAAAAATTAATAATAATAATAATAGCACAAAAATATTCTCTTGTCGATATAAACATGTTTTTGAGAATAATGTGGAAGAATATAAAATATAAATTAGTAATAAAAACTAGAATTGAACCAGAATAATGTGGCTGAACAGGAGGCAACAAAATTTAGATAAAGGAATAATTTTTGACTGACTTAGACAACGATTCAATCATTGCCTAATTTCAATGCAAAAATTAAGTTCAAAGGATGGTGATATGTAAGGTGTCATGATATCCAACACCTTCCATGAAAACCCTGACATATAAGCAAATCCAGTAGTATGTCACATAGCTCCGAACAAATCATGACATTGAATTAACCAAAGTAATACGAGTAAAGAGTGAGCAAATGGAATATCATGGAGTATCACAAGAATGCCTAAATGCAAGTCGTACCTTTCCACCGTGAGACCGACGCAGTTCCGAGGGGAGAAACGAAAACAGAAGCCGAGAGCAGAACCGTGTTAAGCTAGAAGGCCCTACGATAAGGGACGGACACCTACGTCGCCTGCTAACCGCCAATACCACCCCCAGGCCATGTTAAAAGCTAGAGCCCTCCAGAAGAACAGTATAGATCTTACGATAAGGGCCACACCAGCCGCAAGTTTTAGTGTGAGACTTTTTCGCATCTCTGTTACATTGCAAACGTTAAAAACATTGGCCCACCACGAAAACGTTTCTCATTGGATGGACAGAATTTTTGTAAGCGGAGCTTAAGGTTAACATTGAGACCCTGATTGGTCAGATGAAAACACAGATAGATAGTTTAACCAAATTTGGTAAATTGTAGTAAGGAGAAGTTAGGAGAGAGTGGCTTGCGAGTTGGCGAGGTGCATGGAGCTGTGCCGACCGACGCCCCCTAACACTGCCTGACCAACGACAAGGTAATAAACGAACGTGATGCTGCATAACAGCGCATAAAGCTTCACTCAGAACTGCAGAAGTCTCATCTGTTACACACTCGTTCTGCTTAATACTAGTGTCGATCGTCAATTAAAGCTCATGGTATTCACAGTTGCTACGTAAGTTAAAATATGAAACGCGATGATTTTTCTGTTATATAATTATTGAGAAGCTGCATCAGCCACTGTAATTTACGACAAGTTAGATAAGCAATTAAAGATAATTGAGGGCCACTGTAGACCATTTTGATAGTTTTCTCTTTTGTGAAACTTAATTTAAACCTAAATTTTAGATGTTATATGGCATAGGTCATCCTTCGATCCATTGTAGAAGTTAAAAACCAATTCAGGGAATATTCGTTCACATTTTTGTTGAACACAGTTGGTTTTTATCATCCTGTATTAAAACATTTCCTTTTATCAACAGCGCAATTTATAAACAATGTTTTGTGAGTAGAATAAAATTTCCAATAGTAAACTTAACAGCTTTCTCGACGTTATTTTACCAGCTAACTAAAAATAGGAAAGCCTTGAACCCCTTCCACTAAATTTAGTTAGTATTAAGATTCTTTTACAGGGAGTGCAGTGGAGCTGACGCTGAAATCATTAAGTATTTGGTTATATCATTGCTATTCTTACTGAACTCTTCTGAATTCTACATGTCATGTGTGGTCTGGCGTCTCCTTACCAGCAACAGGTCCCACGTTCAAACTAGTCAATTCCCTAAAAAAACACTCTCAGAGCGTCATTGCACGAAAGTGGTAGGGAGACACGACATAGAACAACAGACACCACGCAGAATGTTAGAGGATCATAGCACTCTATGGTGGTGAGATGTGGGTTGTGGGAAAACCGGAAAAGAAGAGAAACGAAGCATTTGAGATTCGGTGCTACAGAAGGGTGTTGAAAATTAGGTGGACTGGTAAGGTAAGGAACGAGGACGTTCTCCGAAGAATCGGCGAGGAAAGGAAAAAATGGAAAACAGTGACAAGAACAATGGACAGGATGGTAGGGCATGTCTTAAGACACTGGGGAAAAGTTTCCTTCGTTCTAGAGGGACCTGTAGAGGAATACCAACTACTCCGTCTACAGGCCATAAGTGACCCATCGGAACCATCCGACCGCCGTGTCATCCTCAGAGGAGAATGCAGAAAACAGGGGTGTGGGGTCAGCACACCGCTCTCCCGGTCGTTATGATGGTATTCTTGACGGAAGCCGCTACTATTCGGTAGAGTAGCTCCTCAATTGGCGTCACGAGGCTGAATGCACCCCGAAAAGTGGCAACAGCTCATGGCAGTCTCGATGGTCACCCATCCAAGTGCCAACCACTCTCGACAGCGCTTAACTTCGGTGATCTCACGGCAGCCGGTGTATCTACTGTGGCAAGGCCGTTACATAGAGGTATACCGAGATTGAAATACATACAAGAGATAATTGAGGTCGTAGGTTGTAGGTGCTACTCTGAGATCAAAAGGTTGGCACAGGAGAGGAATTGGTGGTGGGCAGCATCAAACCGGTCATAAGACGGATTACTTGAACAAAAAAAAAAAAAAAAAAAGATGAAGAAGGAGAGTATATGTCGTTGAATGCGCATCTATGGCCCGCTCTTATAGACTAAACAAACCCGCAATGGAATTCGCGGATGATTTTTGTAACTGTCTCCATTACCAGTCCTAATTGTATGAGTATTAATGAGCAAAGCTTAACAAGAATTGATCAGATTTACCATCAGTTTTCTGTATAGTAACATCTACTGTGCTGTAGGCATAGAATACCTGTGAAACGATGCAAATGTTCTTAAAGTAAAATGTGTATGTACAATTTACATCAGTAATAACTTCAAACAATGTGTAAGTGCGTGAAGATACATTGTTAAAGGAAAATATCTGCCACAAAGTAGGTCTCCCTGTATCATGTTAACATACTCTGAAAAGGTGCAAAAAATGTTTGCTGTTACTAAAATAGTACAAGTATATTCTTAAATTGACATGTAAACAAAAACAACACTCCAAATAGCTTTTGATATTAGACAGTGGCTCTTACTCTTCATGTAGTCTGGAATCGAGGTCTGATGATGGTTATTATAGCCGAAACCGGTTACTTCAATTAGAATGAAACTAAACTGCTAGTAGAACAATTAACTTTATTTTCATATGAACATCAGTCGCTGAAATTTCAGTATGTTGTCGAAATTTACCTTCTTAAGTGATGCTTCAAAAGGGCGAGAGCATAGTCTAGGATAGAACGTGAGAGCTGAACAGATAAATGGAATTTCAAGTTTCGTGCGATTTAGTATTTAACTTAAAAAGAAGTATATGTTATAGTTCTTAGTTGCCATTTTTATTCATTTTTCCTGCTGGTTACTGTTTTCGGTATACAGTATCCTTCTCAATCCGAAACCTGGCTCGCAGTTGATACACTTGATTCCCATGTAGGTTTGTAGCTTTTCACACACCTACTGGGGAAGCAAGAGTGACGATAGCATGACAGGGGTGGACTGAGAACGACACTGTGTACGGAAACCGATAGCCAATAGGCAAAATAAAAAACTGCAACTGTTGTGTTGTTAGGTATTCCAACCGGCAATATGTCGAGAATACCTCATTTAACTTAAATCACCAAGCTCAAGAGTAAAACGGGAGTTCGTAACTGATTTAGTGGGTTTTACCAATTATCAGCTATAGAGGATGTCGGTGAGTGACTATGTTAATACTGAATATAAACAATCGTTTTCCATAAAGGGAAAGACGTATGAAAAGAGAAACCTTTGGGGAATAAGCAGTGTACATTTTTATGCAACTTCAATTGTGTGACTGATTGTCTACATGCAGCTGTGAGCCATGTTTGTAGACTTTCCAGCAGGGAAATGTATATCGACATCACCCAGTCACCGACTGTACCTTGTGCCGAGAAGCGTGTAGGCACTGTCGTTTGCCACGCTTTGTTTGTGGTTTTTCTGGCGTAGCGGTGGACAGTGTTTACTCGTGGGACATATCTGTGTGAGACTGACATAAATGTGAGAGTGGCTGGGTTTTCAACTAGAACGCCGAATGACAATACACTACTGGTCATTAAAATTGCAACAGATGTTCAAATGATTCAAATGGCTCTAAGCACTATGGGACTTAACATCTGAGGTCATCAGTCCCCTAGACTTAGAAATACTTAAACCTAAATAACCTAAGGACATGCTCGAGGCAGGATTCGAACCTGCGACCGTAGCAGCCGCGTGGCTCCGGACTGAAGCGCCCAGAAGCGCTCGATCACAGCGGCCGGCGCAACAGATGTCAAGTTGACATAAAGTCAACTACACGCTTCGACACACAAATTATTAACATTTCAGTGTAACTGTGCTAAGTAGGTAAGAGCAACCCGTCGTGTTTCTGACTGAGCCGTAGTACGAATATGGAATCTGTTGGTTTACGAGGCCCATTTTTAATACCGTGTATGATCTTGATGGTCCCATGCGACTAAGATTGAAAAGACAAGCATATTTTTCTTGTGGCCGTGTAGCATGGTAGGGCCAGGACAAGCACCTTGCGTGAGGACATGAGTAGTTGGCAGCAAAACAAGTATCCCCAAGGGCAGCACAACGACGAGTGGCGCATCAGGGACTAGGGGCAACGTGACAATTGTTGCGTATTCTCTTAATGTGGCAGGGAAGAGAAGTGTGTTGACAGAGGTGCGCGGAAAGCTAACATTGGACACGTGACTGCTATAATATCGTCTATCCAGATGAGTCCCGTTTCTGTTTACGGCGTCAAAAAATATATGTGCACGTGTGTGGCACGGTAGAGAACGACTGTTCACAGATCTTAAGTGCTCAGCACATGGTGTGATGGAATGGAATATCATTAGATACACAGCATCTAAGGTTTACATATCCGTGAACTTGGACAGCATGTCCTACACTTTTCGTATCTACAATCTGTGCTGTGCATTATACTCGAAGCGTCCATGATATACGTTAACAAGATAACACTGCCCTGTTGTCCCGACCTTCGTCGATAGAGAGGGTGCACGACTGTTGCCACGCCCAGCACATTCAGCAAGTCAGTCTCTGGAAACATCCTCAAGATTTGCAAGAGAGTGGCTCGCCATCACTCGTCAGCCACTACTGTTGATTAACTCTGGGATAGAGTTAGCATACGGTCATCCAGATTCATATCTGCTCGAAGTCAAGCCTGGGTAGAGTAACTGTTGCTGCCAGATATGACATTATTATATATCATATTTCGCACCCCATATCCCCAAAAGTTCTGTTCTTTCTAGTGTACTGTGTATACACAATAAATACAATGTTGTTATTACATAATCTTTCTGATGTTGCAATTTTAATGACCACCAATTTGTTGATTAATTATCGGTCTCTGAATCAATCGACATTATTTATTGTATATATATGTCGCGGGATACCAATCACAATGTCCTTATGACAGCGTATTTACGTGTTACTGGTGAGGCGTTTTTAAGGAAATAGTAACGAAAATACGTCTTGTGTGAAGTAGCAACTACTCTTGAAGAAAGAACGTGTAAAGCCGACAGTGAGTGACTTGAACAAAGCGATCAACGAGGCGCGAAACCGCCGCCAACTTACTGTTACTGCAGCCGAATAATAATTGAAGAGCCGGCACTGTGTTTCCAAGCGGCCTGCCGAGCAGCAACACGCGATGCGCGGGGCGCTCGGTGTGCTGACAGTGGCTGACGAACCGAAAAGCTGTTCCACTGCCACCAACACCGCTGCATTAGCAATGAGTCAATTAGCGGCTACCGAAGCCTCGGCTCCACACGCACGCATCCCTGATGCTGCGTTCCGCGAGCTGTGCCTGACGCCTTGCTACCGACGAGCCAGCAAGTGGATCGCTGTAGCGGCCTGTGTGTGATCGCCGTGTTGCCTCTTTCGCAAGAGCCTACGGTAGGTGTGTGAGGAAGGGAGCGGAATGAGTTTGCTCTGACTTACATCTCGGGCTGGAAAATTGCGACAGTGGGACGGAAGCCGTATCGGCACTAGATTTAGGGTGGCCGATAGCCATAGGACGGTTGTATGAGGAAAAATTGAGACACAGATATAGGGAGAGGTTATTAATATACTTTAAATCTAAATATCGTATTGCATATAATATCGAGAGTTTACACTGCAAAACATGATCGCGAGTTTTGATAAAATTCAGGTCAAGTATTACTGTGTATGGGATGCAGGTAACAAATCAAAATTATTCCTAAAGCTGGATAGGGAGTCGTCTCTTCCTCTCACTAGGAACCTCCTGTGTAAGGGATGCAGGTAACAAATCAAAATTATTCCTAAAGCTGGATAGGTAATCGTCTCTTCGTCTCACTAGAGACCTCCTTCTCCACATTCTTTTTGCCTCCATACTGCTGCCATACATTTCTGTTAGATTCTTACATCGACAAGAATGTAGTATGAAATTGCTTAACACAACGCTAATAAGTCTGCAATTTCTTAAAATCAATATATCAACCAACATGTATATATTCAACAGATTTTTATTATTATTATTATTATTATTATTATTATAGTTACCATAAGTAGGCACAGTTGCATACTGCTCGATCAGTGCCTACTTTGTAATGTCTGAACTGCTTTATAAAATACACAACTGTATCATAGTGTTTTTTTAACTATTATTGAAGGCAATCGACTTCTGTCGACTATCAGACCATCTTCGGATCTCTTGAACCAATTCGAGAATACCTGACGACAGGGGTGTACAATTCTAATATATAATCGTTATGTATATAGACAGTAAATGTTAATACAATAGAGTGCCTGCAAAAACTATTTAGCTATACATCTCACAGATGGGATAGCAATTGTAACTTGTAGAGGGGTGGGGATGTTTAAGGGGGACTAAACAGCTAAGGTCATCAGTCCCGTAACTTATAGACTGTTCCATTAATCATTATTAAATGTCTGTGCATAACCATTATGTCCAGTCAGCATCAGAGACGGTTGTGAGAGCCTTGCTATCGAGTTTTGGACTAAACAGGACAAAGAGCTTATGATGCTAGGGTAGCCTTATGATTTGCAGAGATATAATGATTACTGATTTAGTCACTGTCGGCTTATCACAGAACTGTTCATAATACGAGCAATGAAAAAGATAGACCAGCTATAAAAGCTGAATCAGACATATGCAATTAATACTAATAACATAAAACTTACAGTTATATCAGGTAACAAATATGTCAAAGGTTTTAGCCATACTGTTCAACTCGTTCTGAAATTTTGTTTGTATAGTGCAAGTGTATAAGTGTTGTACAAATGTAACGCTATGTCTTTACAGGATAATAAATACAACGAAATATAATGATACAGTTGCGTATTTTATAATGCAACTTTAAATCATACTAAAAGCTGTTCAACATCGCTTACACGGTATATATATTGTAATGCTGAATCACCAAGGACGTCTGATCAGTTTAACAGCTCATATATTTTCCGCCTTTCATCATGGATGGAAATTATGTCAAAGCTTTTTGATAAGACATCGATTAGTAATTCATTGAATAACCTTGCTTTGAGATTACATAAAGTCATATGTAAAAATCAAATTTACATCTCTACCTTCTTATGTTTCGCCCTTCCACAGAGTAAGTCGATGGGTGCGCGTTCTTAGACAGTAATTGTTACATTCCGTATTTAGAGAAAGAAGCGCACGGAAGTAGTCTATGGTCGCAGTTGTAACTAACAGCAGAATTAAATGAAGTTAATTGATATTAATTAAGAGTAGTTAAATTAATGAGAAAAGATTAGACGTCACAGATGCAAGCGTTATCATGAGAGTCTTGGAAAGCAATGAAAAAGTTGTATTGTACATTTATACTATTATTTTAACAATAATACTAATCCAGTTTGGCCGGCCGGAGTGGCCGTGCGGTTCTACGCGCTACAATTTGGAGCGGAATGACCTCTACGGTCACAGGTTCGAATCCTGCCTCTGGCATGGATGTGTGTGATGGTCTTAGGTTAGTTAGGTTTAATTAGTTCTAAGTTCTAGGCGACTGATGACCTCAAAAGTTAAGTCGCATAGTGCTCAGAGCCATTTGAACCATTTGAACATTTAATCCAGTTTAAAGTTGCGTTCCCATGTTCTGTCTGAGTTACACAGTCCCAATTTTTGCTTAAAATCTGCGGACATTATTTGCCTTTCATCGGGAGCACGGATCAGAAAGCGTATTTCTAAAAAGCAGAAGTGGATGTTCCATAAAATGTTAGAGACGGTTAGGTGAAACAAATGAATGTTTGGTCAGTCTGGAATAAACTGATTCTAACTACAGAAGTATGTATTACCACATGGCACCCTAAAATTTCCTAGCGTACCGCACAGTATTTGTTGACATATGTGTTTCCTTTTCTGATATGAACAGGAGCCGATATGCAGGTGCTGGGG
Source organism: Schistocerca gregaria (assembly GCF_023897955.1). NCBI lineage: Eukaryota > Metazoa > Arthropoda > Insecta > Orthoptera > Acrididae > Schistocerca > Schistocerca gregaria. The sequence goes on along the minus strand of NC_064920.1, from coordinate 600,600,255 downwards.
AGTGCCTCTCTGCTGGAGGTGAATGATGGTGCAGACTATATAGGTGCACATTCCGTTGCTGAAACCCTTTATTTATGATCACAAACAAACGTGGAGCTGAGTAACTCGTTGGTTTGCGGGGATTTAAGTGTCTGCGGGTGTTGATCCTCGGACACGAGCACTGTGGCGTGGACACGCCTGCCCAAGAGACTCATCCTGAGGAAAAGGTCAGTGTACGGCTTTGCGTACTCTGCTTACTCAGAACGGTGGGGCAGCAAAACGGAGGCCGGGAGCTGACGCTAGGCAGGCCCGCCGCGCCGAACTGCACCGGATAATGAAAACGGAATCGCAGACTGGACAGCGTTGCACCCTCGCGGCGTGGACCTGGCTGGATCTTCTATCGTGCCTCGGACAATGAGGCGGCGGCAGAGTCGAGATTGCTAAGATCCTGGACGATCAAGCAGTGGCTGGCAGTTAATGGCCCAGGTCAAATGGTTCAAATGGCTCTGAGCACTATGGGACTTAACATCTTAGGTCATCAGTCCCCTAGAACTTAGAACTACTTAAACCTAACTAACCTAAGGACATCACACACATCCATGCCCGTGGCAGGATTCGAACCTTCGACCGTAGCAGTCCCGCGGTTCCGGACTGAAGCGCCTAGAACCGAATGGCCCAGCGACGGTGGTAAGTGGTGCACCATAAGTACAGCGACGACTGGCAAAGGCTGAGTTTAATAGCATGGCCAAGCTATCTCGATGTTGAAATGCTGGTTCCAGTGATCTATGTACAGATATCTGGAGCTCTACACATGTAAAATACACTAAGTGGAAGTTTTCCAAACGGTAACCAGTACCCTAGGCGCAGGTGTTCAACGCGGAAGGAGATGTACACAGGGTTAGCAGCAGGTGCGGTAGCTGGGAGTGCTATTGCCAGTGGGTTGTTGAGTACTGCTGTTGGCGGCGGCTACGTCGAAGTTACGGTCTGTGCACTGGCTGTGGGCTATACTGTTAACATTTCCTTCCTCGTAGGATGTCCAACCCACCGGATTGCTACCTGAGAGACAAGTCTAACGCAAACACTAACATATTTAATATTCACCTTTCACTTTATATGTTCCTGCACGATTCCGGTGTTCTCTCCTTTTCTGTACTTTTGTGTACATTCAGTGCTACGATGCTCAAAAACAGAATTTCTAGGTCCTGTTTCTGCTGTACTGTTTACATCTACGTCTACGTGATTACTCTGCAATTCGCAATCTTATCTAAATCACCTTTAAGCTAGTTCTTTACCGTTTCACTCTCGAACAGCTCACGAGGAAAACGAACACTGAATTTTATTATGATGATCATTTACGCCTATGTAGATAGGTGACAATAAAATATTTTCACTCTCTGGAGAGAAATTTGATGATTGCAATTTCATGAGAATGTCCTACCGCATCGATAAACGCCTTTCTTTTAATGACTGCCACCGTAATTCCTGTATCAAATCAGTGGCACTCTCTCCTTTATTTCGCGATAATACAAAACGAGCTGCCCGTCTTTAAACTTATTCGATGTCCTCCGTCAGTCCTATCTGCTACGGATAGCACATGGCACAGCAGTACTCAAGAAGAGGAAGGACAATTGTAGTGAAAGCTGTCACTTTTGTAGACCTGTTATATTTTTAAGTGTTCTGCCAATAAATCACAGTTTTTGGTTTGGTTAGCTTTTCCCACAACATTATATATATGATCGTTCTAATTTAAATTATTCGCAACTGAAGTCAGTAAGAATTTAGTTCTGTTTACGGCCTTTAGATTTGTGTGATTTGTCCTTTAGCGAAAATTTAGCGTGTTCCTTTTAGTACTCATGTGAATGACTTCACTATACATATATCAGTTCTGACCATTTAGTGACTTTACAAGTCGGTAAATGACAACTGCAAACAATGTAAGAGGCCTGCTGAGACTGTCTACAAAATCGTTTATGTGGATCAGGAACAACAGAAGACCTGTAACACTTCCCTGGAGAACGCCAGATTTTACGTCTGTCTCGCGGGATCACTTTCCGTCAGTTATTAGGAACAGTTACCTTTCTGACGCGAAATTACGAATCCAGTCACATAACACAGACGATACTCTATAGGCACGCAATTTCATTAGAAGTCGTTTGTGAAGAACGTTGTCAAAAATCTTCTAGAAATCTATAATTATGAAATAAATTAGGCGTCTCTGTCGATAGCACTCGGTACTTCGTGAGAATAAAGAGGTAGTTGTGTTTGAGAAGAGCGGTACTTCCTGAATCCGTGTTGAATATCTGATAATAAATCGTTTTCTTCGTGGTAATTCATAATGTTCGCCGCGCGGCTTGAGGCGCCATGTCGCGTATTGCGGGGCACCTCTCCCCGGAGATTTGAGTCCTCCCTCAGGCATGGGTGTGTGTGTTATTCTTAGCATAACTTAGTTTAAGTTAGTTCAAGTAGTGTGTAAGTCTAGGGACCGATGACCTAAGCAGTTTGGTCCCTTAGGAAGTCACACACATTTGAACACACACATAATTTTCGAACACAGTATACAGGATGTTCGGAAATTCTCGTTACAAACTTCTACGACTTGAAATATAATGTCCTCACTCCCCTCTGCAAGTCCTAGACGTTTGTAACAGAAATTTACAAATAATTTGTTTGTTCTAAATGCCTACTGCAAATAGACGTTATTGATATGGGCCTGTAATTCAACGGATTCCTCTTATTTCTTTTCTTGGCTATTGCTGTGACTTGTGCTGCTTTCCAGCCTTTGGCTACGGATCTTTCTACGAGCGAGCGGTTATACATGATTGCAAAGTATATAGCTATTATATCAACATGCTCTGACTAAAGCTTGACTGGTATACAATTTGGACCGGTGGCCTTGCCTTTCCCAATGTTTTAAGCTGCTTCGCTACGCCAAGGATATCTACTACAATCTACGACGATCAATCACCACTTTGCTATTACCGATATGACTCGCATGGGCACGCAGGTTAAAGGAGGGTAAGCGTTGAATTTGGTAGCTGCACGCCATAGCGGCTATACACAGTATTTGTTAACATCAGAATCACGTAGGTAGGTAGCTGATGTGGTACCTTCTGTGGTGACAAGTTTTCCAATTGGCCGCGCAGATGTTCCAAAGTTATCCTACATTTTATGCGGCTACCATCTTATCCAGGGATACGAGAAACAAGTCATTTAATTAAGCTAGGTTTCCCTTGGGTAGTATCTCGAAAGCTAAGTCCGGCAGGTGGATCAAGGAGTACATAATGTTCCGGTGATGGTAGCGAGTAACGAGTAGGAAGGTCTCCGTGTGTCGCAACATGTACCATTTATCAACAGCCCCTGTCCATGCGGTCTAGTTACTGTGCACAATCGAAATTATCTTATTCATAGCAGACGCAAATACTGACTACCACTTTTGCCATGGCCAATACTCAGTGTGTCCCTGTCCTCTAAAAGAATTCGTTCGCCCGTAATGACGTCCCTAGGAGTCGGTCGTGGGATACTCGAAGCGAAATAGGCGCACTCGCATGACCCAGGGACATTGTGTACCCTGCTTGTGGGGCAGACGTTGACTTTCCCAGTTATGCATTGACGTACGAGGGTAATGCCAAAAGTAAGGACATGCATAGATGTCAAAAATGTTCGTAAGTGGTGTAGAGAGTTTGCAGCTGGTCGGACCGAAATTCACGACGAACAAAGGAGTGGGAGACCGTCCATTTCTGAGAAGACAGTGTTGAAGGTTGAGCAAAGCATGCGTGAAGATTGGTGGATCACCCTGGGTGATCACTGCACGTTGGTTCCTGATGTTTCCCGAAGCACCGCTCACGGAATTTTAACGGAAACAATGAACTACCGGAAGGTGTGCGCAAGATGGGTGCCACTCATGCTGACTGAGGAACACATGCGGCAACGAGTTGATGCTTCCCACGCATTTCTTCACCGCCTTGCAGCCGTACAGGACCACTTTCTGGACTCAAATGTCACGGGTGACGAAACCTGGGCTCATCACTTTACACCTGAGACCAAGCAACAATCACGCCAGTTCGTAACTTTCTGAACAGCATAGCGGCGAGCTCGTATGACATGGGCATACAAAAACTGCCATAGCGTCTACAAAAATGCATCGACAGAAGGGGTGATTACATCCAAAAATAGCTAAATGATCAAGCTGTAACCTGATGTAAACCATTGTAGAAATAAACAGGTCTATGTACTTACAAAAAAGAGGAGACCTTGCTTTTGGGATTACCCTCGTAATTCCGATTCCACGGACTCTACAACCGTGGTGTTTCCGACCCTTTTGTAAGCCCCGCAGACACTGTGACACTCGAACCTCCGACGGGGAGAGCCGCGCAAACCGTGCAAGGCGCCTGAGACCGCGCGGCTACCCCGTGCGGCTGTCGTCACTGCTTAAATAGTATTAAAGTACTAAAATTCTTCCTATACTGTTGCTAACAATTTCAACGCTGCTATAACTTTACGTAGTCATTTCAAGAACTGACCCACTGATAAGAGTATGGTGTTCAGACGACCTGGGACAGCAGTGGTGGAGAGGTCCCTGCAGTTCTGTAGTCGGTGACACTTTCAGCAAGAGTGCATAAGAGCCTCATGATATGCAACTGGGTGACAGTATTACCACCCCAGGTGCTCTTTGAGAGACGTCAGAAAGTGATGTACGCCGCGGGTGGTAACCGAACAGTCTAGGGCGCCTCGTCACAGTCCGAGCAGCTCCCCCGTCGGAGGTTCGACTCCTCCCTCGGGCATAGATGTGTGCGTTGTCCTTAGTGTAAGTTAGTTTAAGTTAAATTAAGTAGTGTGTAAGCTTAGGGAACGACGACCTCAGCAGTTTGGTCCCATAAGAGCTTACGACAAATTTCCAAAAGTGATGTACTGCGTCTCCCGATTCCTAGACGTCTGTCATAAGAGTTGCCGGCTATTGTTCAGCAAATCAGATCAGTTTTGAAACTTATGAGCTGTCTAGTGTGCAATACAATAGCCCCTTGTTCTCTTCTGTGACCGTTTTCACATGCTGTAACACTGTGTTTACTTTCTGTAAATCTTCACTCTCAGCAGCACCGAGTAACGGAATACTGTCTTCGTGATTCTATCGCCAACGTGTAACCAGCCTCTTTTTTCTCAGAACTATGAGACTGATTCCTTAGTCTGTCAAAGCTGCAACTACTAACTTACGAAAGCTGATTGCATTAGTCGATACTCCCCTCGAGTGTCATTCAACTCCGCCTTCCTTTGCATCATAAATTGCGTTTCCCCAAAGGTACCTAACAGTCATTAAATTTAACTTTATATTGCCCATGCATTATAGTCCAAGCTCAATGTCCACTGAAGTTCTGATATCAATACGTCTGGCTGCTGCGTGAACGACATAACTTCAGAGTTACTGCCATTTCGTATCTGTCCAGCAGGGTCAAGCAAGAACTGTGAGAACGCCTGCTGTTTCGGTCATCCAAAGCGTCCGTGGTGCCTACCTGTGCATTGGCTGAACAATCCGATCTGTTCTTGAGGGACTGTAGCATTCTTCAAGTCTCTGAAACTGGTCTCATGTTGAACGCTACGACATGACGATACTACGCAACGCCGCAGGAGCAGCAACAGGAGCGGCAGCGAAGGACCCTGTTGTCAGCAGGTTTAATTCACTACTGCAACTTTGAATACAATCTGGCGGCATACCTTTGCAGGTCCATCGGACTATTCTACCTGTCAGTCAGTACTTCTAATTCCATTTAATACGAAACCTTTCTTATACGTTAATCGTATTAATCCAAGAGAGTGAACTGGTTACTTCCTGTCGTTTTCACTCATGGCCGAACGCTCTCCTTGTGCACACAGTAAATATTCCGCTATGTTGACAGTGGGCACGCAACTGGCGATCGTCGAAAGCACAAAGCATGCTGCACAGTACTGATGTCGGTTGTCGCTGAGACAACTGGTTTTCGGTTACACCGGTTATCTCCATCTCTAGTTTAACATGACTGTTAAAATCCCTCAGAATAACCATTTCTGAAATAATCGTTTTTCGGTTTTTCATTGATGTCATTTCCGACAATAATCGTAGACGCCGCACAGAGGCTGAAAAATTCTACGACTCTCTGAGTTTTCCTTTAGACGTTTTAAGATAAATAGAATCAAAACATCAGATAAAATACGTAAATAAAAGAAACATTTCGTCCACCATTCTCTGTTCTTCTCCAAAAGTAACTACAAAAAGACAACAGTATTCCCCTAGTGACTCTAATTTAACCAATCTCTGTTAAAAATATCGTTGCAATCGAGGATTATACATCATTATTTGGGTATTACGAATAGTTAGTGCTAAAGGGTGAAAACTATAATCGATTAACTCCGTTTTTCTTGTCATCCTGTTACGTTGTCAGCTTCTACGGGCTGTAAGCATATGAAGCCTTGTTATGCAGACATAGGTGGCAGATGAACTAATTTATGGTTTTATTAAAAATTATAAGTGAATTATTAAGTCTGTAATTTCTTACTCACGCCATGACTTCCTTCTTTTATTATTTCATAGAAATGGCAGACAAATAATAAGCTCGTGTATAAAACTTGTATCCCTCTTTTCCTTTAGCTCTTTAGAATGTAAATGTCGTTTTTAGTAAACATATCATCACCTTTCAAAGGGAAAGAATGATCTTTCAAAGAATTCAAATGAGACAATTTAGATAGCGTCCAAAATATAAGATTTAACAGGAGAAATAAATGACAGTAGTTAAAATTTCAATAACGAAGTAATGCAATGTCGAACATTTATTGTCCTCTCTGTTAATAAATAACCTTTCTATCATGTGTTGATCTGTAAGTTGACACCTTCCATCGTAAGCAATATTATTCAAAGACAATATCACTCTTTCAGAAGCCGCCAGAAAGCCCTATCAATCACTTTTCTTTTTTGAAGTTGTAACTAAATCCAAAAATTTTAGCACCACTACTATGGCTAGTTGGTTCATCGGTTTTGTTCCCGGTTTTCGGTGGAAAAGAAAAATACCTGTTATAAGCGAGACCAAACAAATAACAAAAAGTGCCGGTTATTCAGACCTAAAATATCGGTATCAGTTTTAACCGGTCTGTTTTCCCCAACGCCACGGTAACCTGCAGCGCGGCAACTGACATCCATCAATAACAAAGTTATTTTCATAGACAAATAGGTTTGTGTGTATTTGCTGGCAAATCCACAGTAGTATAAGAGATGTCTGTACCGGCGTCAGCCATCATTCTATAACCTAGGGGAGAACTGTTCTAGAACCAGGAATGACTCCAGAGGCAGGAGCAGTGCTACTTTTTCTTTATGCTTGGAAATAATTTATCTCAGGTTTTTAGCATGTTCCGAAAGTATCTCAGAGCCTTCTCCGTTACCGGGACTCGCAGGTAGTAGGAAGTATCAGATATTGCAATTTAATCTATCTCTCTTGATATTGCACACTATTGCCTTATTAATTATGAGCGTGAACCCCAAGATAATGGTTGTGAATTTGTTTCACTGAGTTCTGGGCTGTTCTGGGAACTTAACTTTTAGTATGCTTCGCTCCTGTAAACTACTTTGTATTTTCAGCCTAATAGGAAACATGTCCTCCTTGTTTCCAAGTACGTCAGGTGTTGTGATCATTTGTCTGGCGCACATGTTCTAGTCTAAGAACAATAGCGTTCTTTTCTTGAGCACTGTCGACAAATTAGCCTTTACATACAGTAGGTTTTTAGAGCATTATTCACCGCTTATACAACTATAGAGCTCCACGTTGCTCAATAGGTAGGAAACGTACTTTTTGAGGTGAAAGCAACTACATCCGCCTAGCAGGAAGTCTCCTTCTCTTTCAGAATCTTGTCGGGGTTCTGAACGCTCGATTCAGCATTCAAATTACTCACTTTGAATAAAATCTCCAGAGAATACTAACACACAAATGTTGTAGTGACTCGAGAAAATGACAACTACTTGAGGGATTATTATCTATTTTTAGGTCAATATGCACAGTAGTAAATAACTTTATCTCCAGAATAACTATCTCTTTCTGTTTCCTCTTTGTTGCAATTTAGATTTCATATTTAGCGGTAACAGATGTGTAGTACCTGAAATAAAGATTCGAGATCGGATTAACTCTACAAGTATAATTTTTCAGTGCTTTGTACTCCTCACCTTCTGACATTTAAAAATTACATTTAAATGGTCAGTTCTGTAATTCAACCGATAATACACAGATATCAGTTGAAACCATATGGTTCCAAAATACTATTCAACTATAACATCTACGACAAATACATATACAAACTGAAGCGACAAATGTAACCATATAGTTTCATTTAATTAAAACACCTATGCCTGGCTTTCAGGCAGGATCACCCGTTTCGTTCGATGCTGAGGTTCTATACCAACGCAGTTGGAGAGCCTCTGTAATGCGAGTTTAGGGGAAATATCAAGTCGACTGAGGCGTGAATTTTGACTGAGGAGAGTGGCGTGGTAGGGTAGTCCGTGCAGTTACGCACAGCCACTGTGACAGGGTGGCGTAGTGGTTAGCGTATCTGCCTCGTAAACTGGAGACACACGTTTGAATCCCGGCCTTGCAACAAATTTTCATTCGTTGCTGCAGTCTGCATATGGAAATCAGGATACCGATTACAGAAAGTAATTAATGTCGCACACCACATTAGAAATTAATACACTACCGGCCATTAAAATTCCTACACAACGAAGATGAAGTGCTACAGACGCGAAATTTAGCCGACAGGAAGAGGATGCTGTGATATGCAAATGATTAGCTTTTCAGAGCATTCACACGATGTTGGCGCCGGTGGCGACACCTACAACGTGCTGACATGAGGAAAGTTTCCAACCGATTTCTCATACACAAACAGCAGTTGAGCGGCATTGCCTGGTGAAACGTTGTTGTGGTGCCTCGTGTAAGGAGGAGAAATGCTTGCCAGCAGGTCGGATTGTAGCCTATCGCGATTGCGGTTTATCATATCGCGACATTGCTGCTCGCGTTGGTCGAGATATCGAGATACAATGACTGTTTGCAGAATATGGAATCGGTGGCTTCAGGAGGGTAATACGGAACGCCGTGCTGGATCCCAACGGCTTCGTATCACTAGCAGTCGAGATGACAGGCATCTTATCCGCATGGTTGTAACGGATTGTGTAGCCACGTCTCGATCCCTGAGTCAACAGATGGGGACGTTTGCAAGACAAAAACCATCTGCATGAACAGTTCGACGATGTTTGCAGCAGCATGGACTATCAGCTCGGAGACTATGGCTGCGGTTACCCTTGACGCTGCATCACAGACACGAGCGCCTGCGATGGTGTATTCAACGACGAACCTGGGTGCACGAATGGCAAAACGTCATTTTTTCGGATGAATCCAGGTTCTGTTTACAGCATCATGATGGTCGCATCCTTGTTTGGTGACATCGTGGTGAACGCACATTGGAAGCGCGTGTTCGTCATCGCCATACTGGGGTATCACCCGGCGAGATGATATAGGGTGCCATTGGTTACACGTCTCGGTGACCTCTTGTTCCCATTGACGGCACTTTGATCAGTGACGTTACATTTCAGATGTGTTACGACCGTGGCTCTACCCTTCATTCGATCCCTGCGACACCCTACATTTCAGCAGGCTAATGCACGACCGCATGTTGCAGGTCCTGTACGAGCCTTTCTGGATACAGAAAATGTTCGACTGCTGCCCTGGCCAGCACATTCTCCAGATCTCTCACCAACTGAAAACTTCTGGTCAAAGGTGGCCGAGCAACTGGCTCGTCCCAATACGCCAGTCACTACTCTTGATGAACTGTGGTATCGGGTTGAAGGTGCATGGGCAGCTGTACCTGTACACGTCATCCAAGCTATGTTAGACTCAATGCCCAGGCGTATCAAGGCCGTTATTATGGCCAGAAGTGATTGTTCTGGGTACTGATTTCTCAGGATCTATGCAGCCAAACTGCGTGAAAATGTAATCACATGTAATTTCTAGTACAATATATTTGTCCAATGACTGCCGGTTTATCATCTGCGTTTCGTCTTGGTGTAGCAATTTTAATGACCAGTAGTGTAGAAATAGATAAATGTCTAATACTTAAACATCAGATCATAAGTTTGTACAGGATTTTAAAATTATTTCACTGTCTAAACGAATTCCTGCCTTTCCTTCTTAACTATTCGCAAATTTACACACAGAAGGTTACCTTTCCTTTATATATGGACTGATAACAGAGACTGTAGCAAGGATAGCAGTCGAAATTGTGGAGAATATTTTCCAATCTGTTGGTGGTCAGAAACGGAAACAGAATAAGCATAGAGATGGCCAGAACTGAAATCCGCCTTCTTCAGTTAAGTTAGTCTATTGGACATATTGCCTGGTGCTGTAGCATTGTGATCATGAAGACATGAATAGTGCACAAACACTGACGTATGTCCATGTCCATGGAATGACTGTATCATAAAGGGTTGTTCACTTCTATTCCAGTCAGGACCAGACGTCATATCAATGAATAAAAGTACGTAAAATATGTAACGTTGGCATGAAGAGATATCAAGAGCGCAAAATACTCGTGAACTTGGCCCTATGGAGCTCGCAGGACCTAATGGTGTTCTGAGATCCGTTGCGATGCACTTCCTGCAACCATACAAATAAATCGTCCAGGTAGTGTGCCAAACTGGAAGATAACTGGTGGGACATGAAATCACGCAAGAGGTTTGAATTCGAAGACTGCTGTAATGGAGACTATAAAAATACACGGAAGTCACAGATTATGTGACGACTACTTTCTTTAATGACGCGTTTCGATTTATGCATCATCAGATTTATCAAAGTTAAGAAGAACACGTCATATGAACGTGCAGAGTTAAGTTCTTGTGCTTACGATAATGCATTGTCTTGCGGATAATGTATTTGACTCTACACCTTTGTATGACATGTTCTTCCTACGCTGAATAATCTGATGATGTATAAATCAATATGTGTCATTATGCAATGTGGTCACTATACGACCCGTGACTTCCATTATTTTGTATGGCTTCCGTCACAGCACTGATAAATCTTCAAGCTAGGCGACAATAGTAAGTGGGTAGAGTGTTTTTAATGCACTACCTTATTAATTCGTCAGAAACGGTTGTGCGTTAAAAACATTCCTAGCGAGCTCAACGTAGCCACATTCTACTTATATCAATTTTGTCTCGGTGCGTTGAGCGCAGTAGAATTAATTTAAAATCCAATTAATTTTACTATGGTGAAAATCTATATCGTTATAGTAAGACAAATTTTTGATCCCTGAAAACACTGGGCATTTTTAGCGCTAGCTGAAGCAGCGCCAGATGAAGCAGGCTTAGGCCTGTTGTAGTCTTAGGTCTGTGACCTGGCTTATGCCTGCAGCTTAATTTAAAAAATTCATTTTCATATACTAAATTCTCGTGGGGGGGGGGGAGCCATGTTCATCCCCCACAAAATTATTAAATAATATTTAACGTTTTATTTAGTATTGGTATTGATCCGTGGCGGGGTTAATGGCGTCGCCTTTCGAATTCTTGGCACCATTAGCTTGATCTCTCGTGTGCTTTTGTGGTCTTAGCTGTTATCATTGAAGGCCTGCCTTTTTCCTGTTTGGAAATATTACTTAACTCAAGCTGTTATTATCGAAGGCCTGCCTGTTTTGTATTTGGTATTTTTACTTTACTCAAGTCGTTATTACTGAAGGCGTGCCTATTGCCTTTTAATTAAATTAAGAGCTATTTCATAATTTGGGTTAGCTGAAACTCTTATTAATCAAGACCTACCTGAGATCAGATATCTTACTCAATTTGTGTTGTAATTAACTGAAATTGTGATTGCCAAAGGCCTACCTGTTTCAGAGTTAGTTATGTCAGTAAGGTAGTAACAGGAAACGGCTCATGGTGGTACATGGGTCTTAACCTTTCGCCTTTTATCCCTTTAATTGTAGGCTTCAAGTGGTAGCAAAGCGTGGTTGCGTTCTGTTGGCCGGGGGGATTTTAGAATTGCCTACCCATTCTCTGGTCATTTGTCATTTCATGTGATAATTTCCTTAGTGCGTCACTTCCTGTCTGTTGGGCACTGTATTAGTACACTGTGTTGTTCACAGGGAGCTAGCTTGCTATGGATCCAAGGGTCTGGCACGGAGTCGAGCATCTAAATAAGAAGCACTTGCAGTATGAACTTAGAATTAGGGAGTTAGCACCGAGGGCAGTGTTCCTGAACTGGAGGCCAGGTTGCACCCGCCGTTGGGCACCCTCTTTGGCGTTTCTCCGAGCATCATTAGACAGGTAGGTGTTCTCTCGATGATATTTCCGTTGTGTTGGATGACGTACAACTGAATCTGTCCTTTCTGCAGGACAGTCAACCTACTGTTAGATAAATTGGTAGAATGCAGGCTCACCTAGCGCATTTGGGGAATCGTTTTACGGACATAACCTCCTTGCAACTTAGCCAGCTTGAAGTTACCAGGCTGGGGCAGTTGAGTAATCGAGCAAGAGATTTGCAGGTTCAAGCATCGTTCTTAAGCTTGGAAAGACCTGAAGAGGGAGGAAGTCCAGCAGCTACCCCGACGAATCATTTCTTTGATGAGACGTCCGCGGCCCGACCATTATGTAGACCTCCTGCTAATAATTTCGCTAGACTACCCAACTGAGTCATATGCCTACTCAATTGTATTTCGGAGCTTTCACTAGATACTTTAGGCAGTGTTCAGCAGTTTTTGTGGCTGTTGGTGCGATTTGAATTTCATGTGGATATTTTGGCGACGCCTCACCATGTCGCATTAGCGTTATTGTACCCGTTGGCGAAAGGTACTCTCAGTGATTTATATCTGAAGTGGGAGGCCTCGATAAGACAACTAAGAGACTGATTGTCGATAGGAAGCTCCCGCGGCAGATACGGGACCAACTTGAACGCAAATGTTACTGGCAGGTGCAAGCATCATTTGAACGGCTAACCCAGTATATCGAGTGAGTGCGTCAGGCCACCTTGGCTCTTGTTACGTCAGTTTCGGAACTCAATACGATGTCAAACAGTTTGGAGGGCGTGTATCCCGTGAAATAGGTCACGCTTGCTCTTTTCTTCCCGCCCTACTAGCTTCCGAGGATTGCAAACATCGCTTGATTCCATTGAATCCTTGTCGTTAGCCGATGAGGAGCGGAGGCGTGAGGAGTACTTGGAAACGCTTCCGCCCACCTCGAGCGTTAATAGGTTTCCTGTAGCATCGAACACATTTTCTGGGAAAAGTTGTTTTCGGTACGGCGCCTGTGACTACTTGGTGCCCGAGTGTCCTATTGCACGAACTCCTAGACCCGGCAAATGATGTCAGGTGAAGAAGGAGGGGGATTGTTTCTGACGAAGGTGTGCACCACGGTGTGCGTGTGTTCAATGTACCTCTGGATATGCATTCCCTTTTATCTGTGCCCGTCTATGACAAGAGCCCTTGTGTGTGCTGAGAGGTTCCTTGTTGAATTATGATAGGTATTTGGAGTTCGCGTATTTGTGTAAAATATCTTCCATGTGCCCCTGTACTCAGAAATGTCAGTGAGCAAGAGTTGCCTCTGGCTGGCGAGGTGCGCAATAGTTTGTATCCAAAGGCCCATGATCGATCATCAAACATCTGGGCCAGCTGAACTTGCTCGTCAGGCATCTGGCCACTGGTGAAGTCTTTAAGGTGCACTTTAATCAATTTCAATCCGTTGATTAATCCCTCTCCCTTCTTCTGTAGGCTGAACCGGGGTCTATTTGTTTAAGGGGGGAGGGGAGTTAGGCCTTGGTTGTTGTGATGGCGTGGCCTTTCGAATTCCTGGCGCCACGAGCTCGATCTGTCGTGTAACGTCCCTCTCATTGAGGCCACTAAGATCTTTGCTCGAGGTTGTTGATGGTGGATAGTGCGAGTTGTGGCGTGAGGAGATGTGGGGTGGTAACGGAGAGGTCCGTGCGGCGATTAAGGCGACCACTTGTGCAAGCGTCTTGGGCAAAGACTCCAGCGATTGGTTGCTGGGCATATTTATGGGCCGATCTGAATCCGTGGTTAACTTCGAAAGCTGTCGTCGTGCATAGCCTGGCCAGCCAGCTCTGGGACGTGGCACTCCGACGAGAGAGTTGAAGCCAGTTTCAATGTGCTGAATTCTCAGCCCCCTATGGAACCGGAAAGCTTCCGTTAAGTTTTGGGTTTTGAGGTCTTAGCTGTTATCATTTGTACTGTTTCTCCTGGGTGGACTTGGATTTTAAAAAATGTTAACTAAACAATACGATATTTTTTTTAAATAATCGATAAGTACGCCAAGGAAGAAGATAGAACTACAATGGACATGTTATTCCATGGACTCTTGCGCATCTATGCATGAACTATCCTTCCTTTGTCATTCGCTTATCTTATCTGCTTGGATACGGACCTAAGAGGAGGTTCTTGCGTAAAGCTCATCTTGCTGTACCAGCTGATAATGTAAGTTGTATTTAAAACCCGAAAAATATAATGGTTATTTTGTCAAAAGTATTTGTGCATGTGGTCAATCTATTGTGAGCCTGATACCTGTATTGCTTAGGTAGATATGGGGCTTAACAAAGAATTTTTATTGTTAGGCACCATCTTAGAAAAATCTTTAACATTTTTCTTTTGGTTCATCTACGAGACGTGCCGTCGGTTAGGACAATTTACTTTATTTCAGATCCCACGGGACCGTAGGCAGCTACTAATAATTTAACAATTTTATTTACAGATTTTCTTTATATAACGAGATAACATCCCAGGCAGAAAAGGACTGGTCACAGGGTTCCCATTGCATTATAGCATTTCATTTGTAGATGCTACTCTTGTTATCTTATATTGGGAAATCGAGACGAAACCACGATAAGTTACGTATTACAGTAGTGTTCATCAAACAGACTTGGCAAATATTCTCTGGTGCAATAAGCACGCCACTTCTCACGAACCTGGAATAATATCCGTAGTTTTGGGAAATAAGAAAAGGACAATTAATTACCGACGATTACGTATTTACCCTGAGAACTGAGATAGTTTACTGAGTGCTTATACTCGTCGGGCTAAATTAAACAACATATTACACTCTTAATAATATTCCTACATTAGTTAGTTCTCTTTTATGCTGAGCCATTGCATTAATGTGTGTTTCCTTTTTATATAAGTCGCGGCTCATATTTTATTTTATTACGTTACACTAATAGACACAACAAAATAACAAAAAAATTATTTTATTACATTACACTTGGCGCCGGTGGTAAGTGTTCTGCAGCATCTATCATTGAATATCTAAAGAATTCTTATCAGTATATTTTTTTGTGTTCAAACAGCTCGGTGCATATCCACCCATAACTGAATTCACTGAACACTTACTACTGGCGCCGAAATCGAAACTGGCATCCTACGACCTATCTCCATTGTTGTAATTGATTACCTGTATGTACACCAGAAACAGTGAATTGTAATTAATGCATAAAACGTTTCCGTTTCATGTACCATAAGCACGGGAACTACGGTAAGCTGATAGAAACTGAATGAGTGATCGGAGACCGACACTGTTTCTTACATCTGACATAGAATGCGAGGTAAGGAATCGAATGCACGCGATCAGGTTTCTAATTAAAACTAGTCAGTAGCACCTTGGGGGCATGCAATTAAAACAACCTGGACACATAGATTTCTTCTATTTTTTTTCAATTGCGATTATTAGTGTAGGGAGTGTTGACTAGTTACAGTCTGCATTTTTTGTGTGAACTGATTAGTACCAGCTAGCAGCATTGTTAGGCACGTAACCGTGGGGAGGTTGGGAATTATGAAACTGATGACCATTCAGAGAATATTCCTGGATCATTGGCGCCAGCATCTCGTGGTCGTGCGGTAGCGTTCTCGCTTCCCACGCCCGGGTTCGATTGCCGGCGGGGTCAGGGATTTTCTCTGCCTCTTGATGGCTGGATGTTGTGTGATGTCCTTAGGTTAGTTAGGTTTAAGTAGTTCTCAGTTCTAGGGGACTGATGACCATAGCTGTTAAGTCCCATTTGAACCATCTGTATCATTGGCAGGAGGGTCGGGAGTTAATGAAAATAAACAAGCTACGATCCCACGTGATAGTTAGTATCGCAGATTGATATTTCTCAACCGAGTATACAATCGCTGGGCGGACAAGAGAATGTCGAGACCGTGAGAGAAATCAAATGCGAGAAAGAAGACGAAAGTGTTCGCGCGCAGGTCGACTTTGCAAATCCAAGCGATATGCTTGCACAACTATTTCGGAAATTAGAATTAATGGATCAGCAAAGAAAGAAAGAACAGGAAATAATAGAACAGCGTAGGAAAAGAGAGCGCGAGGAGGATATCCGACGCCAGAATGAGTTTTTCGAAAAAGTTGATACTAGCCTAATAGCCACAGTGGACGAGCGGTTAGTCAAACGCGAACAAGCGTTGATACAAAAACTGAATCGTGCTCTTGACGATAGGGACCAACCCATATTAAAACATGTTAAGAGCGAGATAGAAAAGGTTGAATCTGAGATATCGGAAGTGAAGAAAAATTTGCAGGAATTACCCGATAAAGTAAATACTTTGGCCGGAGACGTATCAGAGGTCAAAGAGGTGCAGGAATCCCTCGATGCCGAAGTTAAGCAATTAACTAAAGGCATCGAGGAAATCTGTTTAACTATTGAGCGAAAGGTAGAAGCTGAAGTGAAGCTTATATTGCTTGACCATGTTGAACACAAGAGTCAGCAAGGTACCTCCATGAACCACGAACCCGTAAGACCCGAGATTACAGAAAAGCCATTGAATGACAATGATAATAGAATCATTAATTGTGCCGCCCCTAGTCCCTGTTGCTGTCGTTCATGTAATGCACAGCAGGGCGAAAATTATGCTTCAAATCCAGGCGCGTGCGGAAACATACTAGCAGACAGTGTAACTGTCAGTCCATATGCAGCGAATACAGGTAAAAATAACCCGGTAATTGTTCGCAATGAAGCACATACTCTGACCACATTGAAACAGGACGAGTCATTACTGAAACATAGGCAATTTCAGGTATTTTCCGAAGAGAAAAAATCGTGTCATCCAGTAATACTTATAAAAAGTTTTAAGAATATGTTATCTGCATCGTGGCAGGAAAGGCAAAAGATACAGTTTGTTATCTCATATATAACCGGAGATGCCGCATTATGGGCGTCTGAAGTTGAAGAGAACTGTCAATCTTTTTGTGAGTCCGAGCAACAATTTTTGGCCAAATTTTGGTAGGCTAGTATACAAGAGAGATTGCGGAAACAGATATACAATCCGGAGATGTACAATTTCAAGCAAGGAACACGTATTTACTTTGAAAAGTATATTAGCAAAACAAGGTACTGGTCCGAGCCGATCGCCACATGCGACGTGCTTAGGATATTGAAATCTAAGTTGCCGATCTCGATAAGGAGAGAATTGGTACACGTATCTGAAAACGATTTAGAGACATTCATGTCGGTTGTGGATTCTCTATATTTGATACAAGAGGATGCGCGACAACAAAGCAATAACGGTGACGGGATAAATAATAACCATAAACGTGGAGATAACGGTTATGGAAATCAAAATCGAAATAATAATTAGGGACATGAATGTGGCGGCAATAGCTATGAGAGAGCGAATGGACAAAAAGGAGGTGATGGGAATAGAGGAAGTGGTTATGTCGAGCCGTAACTGCTCGCCCAATAAGGATAGAAATTACACGATGAATCGAAAAAGGAGAAACTATGAGAATTACGGAAGTAATTTTCAACCTAAAATTATGAAACAAGGCGGCCAGTGGCGTCAGAATGTGACTGCTAACTGGTCGGCGCAGTCAAATAGACCGGAGCACGGAGTCCCGATTAATAGTGTCGAGGCTGTTCCCAGGCCGGAGAATACTGCGACTCAAACATGTGTTAATAAAGCAAGTATCTCACAAAATAGTGCGGATAGTCCGTACAATGTGCAAATGGTAGAAGTAGCGAGTATAGCCATCCAACAAACTGCAGGGGGTCGATGTAAGCCTTCGGCACTCGACCACCAGGAATAGAAGTGATGGTCTCGCGGTTAAGGCGCTCAGTCCCAAGCCGCGCGACTGCTACGGTCGCAGGTTCGAATCCTGCCTCGGGCGTGGATGTGTGTGATGTCCTTAGGTTAGTTAGGTTTAAGTAGTTCTAAGTTCTAAGGGACTGATGACCACAGATGTTAGGTCCCATAGTGCTCAGAGCCATTTGAGCCAATAGAAGTGAAGGCAGACTCTAAAATAACAATAATCAGATTGCCATGCTGCGCTATAATGACGGTCAGGATTTGCGGGAGGAATTAATAACCGAACCGCGTAAATGTTCTGACCAGCAAACAGAGATTGTGCACGCCGCAGTACTCGTGAAAGTAAACGGTGTACTTGCTAAGGTTTTGATTGAGACAGGAGCGGCTCTGTCAGTCATGTCTGAGGATTTCTTTAACGTTATTAACGACAGTAAAAGACTGCCTACGTTGCCGGTTCAAAATAGTAAAATTATGGGGGCGCTAAAGGTAAAGGCACAAAGTGTCAAGCTCCAGGTGCAGGCAGGAATAGAAATAGGAAATGATGCGATATTATGCACGTTCCACATGGTTAAAAATTTAACTGCAATTTGCATCCTGGGTTGAGATATCTTAAGGGAAAGGAGTGCTATAATCGACACCCCTCAGGGCTTGTGTTTCCTGCGAACGCCGACCAAGAATTTGTAATTACCATTGAATAAAACAATGGCAAGGCACAATAGGTATTGTCGGTGGTACCAAAAAAAATAGAAGTAGAACCCTTTACACTCAGTATTCAGGGTAATGTACCACTAAAGGCGTATCCTGAAAAAAATGAGCAATATGACGAAGAAGTCGTTCAGATACGACAGGAGATTCAACCCAAGGTTAAGGAGTCAGGATATTTAACCGATCAGCAGCAGCATGGGCTCTCTAAATCATTGCGTGATTACGCTGGCACAATTTTCGGAAAAACCCGAAATAATTCAAGACTACGTATATAATACGCAGGTACATCCGCATCAGACATTTTTTCATGCTTCTTATTCCGTGTTGTGGAGTAAACGTGAAGTTGTGTGGAAAGAAAATACTTCAATAAGTAAGAAATTTTATGTTCATGTGTCAATATCATTGATATTTTTTGTGGTTTTAAGGTAAGCTATAGTGGTAATAAGACCTGCAGTCTGAAGGATGAACTTGATTTCGAAACAAATAGTAGAAGCAACAAGTAACTTTTATTGAAGGTAGAATTAAAAGGCAGTTGTTAGTTTTCTCTGCATATACTAATATAAGAATTTCTTGTGCATTTTTTTTGTGAGTACCCAATTTTAGTAAATAAAATGTGATTTAATATTATGTGATCAATGACTTGCCAGAGTACATGGGAAATAATAACGTGAAATAGTGACTAATAATTGATTTCTTGGTGTGTGAATATAAACAAGCATGTTATGATTACTTAAGAATACAATTGAGACCACATGATAGTTTGTTTCGTCCAGTAGTGGCCTTCAGCCATGTAATTGCATGCGTCTGAGGGGCACTATTGAGAACTAAAGACAGCATCTCATGTAGAGAAAGTAACTTCATGGCACCAAGGTTAAGGTTGAGGTCTATCAGGAAATGAAGCGTGCGAAAACATGGATTGTATCCATGAAGTTGAGACCTGGTCTTAGGGCAAACGGTTCCTCACTTAAAATTTAGAATAGTTAAGGGTGTGGATCTGTGATGCATGGCTCATAACACACATGTAACTGCCTGAGGATCGGTAGTCCAGATGGCCCAAGGTCTACTTTCGGCACCAAAGGTTGAGGACAGTTGATGACAAAATCGTATAAATAAAGTCAAATCCTAAAGTGGACAAAATGTTAATGTCATGACTTGCCAAACTGAAAGTGTAATGTCAATCTTAACAGGATAAATAATGTTTCAATAGACAGTATATGTGAAACAATGTCTGTTGTAGAAGCATCAGCGTATACTATGTAAGAAAAGAAAAAAAATACTAGCAAACACATCAAGACTGTCAATGTGCATTTTGTTTATCAGTTAACAATTTAAGTAGAAAAGGTCTCTACAATTGTAGTTTGACGATTGACATAGTAATTTATTTTGTTCCGATATAAAAAAGAAGTTTTAAATAGTTAGCGTGTGAAGACTATACCTGTGCAGCAAAGCTGACTTCACGAAATAATATGAATGGTAATATCGTGTGAAGCTAAATGTTTTACATGGGGAACTCGGTAGTAAGCGTGAACCAAGGTGAATCTACCTTTGGACACCAAACATAGTGACAAGGTAGAAAACTTAGTGTGTGCTATACAACTGTGTACATGCGTGAACAGAGTTTGAGTTTATGTAAAGTGACTACAAAAGTTCACAGGACATTCTAAGAGTGCCAAATTTAGCTAGTCACGGAGTAATAAACTGTATAATTTTCTAAGGAATTTGATAGAAAACACATCGTGTCCCGAAAACTGGACTAAAGGTTACTCTGAAACTTGAATACTTTACAGAACATTCAAACAAACATTCGTGAATGAATATTGAATGAATGAATTCCTATTAACTGAGCTGCTCAGGGGAACAAAATGGTAAGCGCCAAAATCACAGTTTCGAGATACAGCGCATCTAAAGTTTCAATTGGTCTGCAAATCTGAATGATTTTTTTTGAACAGTCCCTTTATTTTGTAGTGATTCTAACATCTATCTTCTACTATACAGGCACAAATGAAACTCAGAACTGGCTAAAACAAATGAAATGTACAAAAATTATTACATTACCATACACCATTAACAACACATAGTGATGGAACATTATATATTAAATTTTACAGTAAGTCTTAAACACTTTTACTCAAACTGCAAATCATTCATCACTCTCATTACTAATGTCTTGTTCATCCAAAACTGTTGGCTTTAGTGACAGGATAAATCCATGGTGGACAGGAGGTATGTAATTTAGGAGCGACAGGACGTCAGCAACTCTCTTCTTTTCAATAAGCCTTGGCCCATTGTATTTAGGTCGAAGCATAGGAACTGGTCCTTGCCTTCCACGTTTCCTGAAGCTTGTTTCATGCCAAATGTCATAACAAAATGTCTCGCTGATGAATGAAGATGATGGATATTCGGAGGTCACCTTCCACTAATATACTTTCCCTAGGTTGACATCCCGACCATCAACTGTCTTTTTTCTAAAGACAAACACTTCTTTAGAGTATCGTATTTGATAGAAATCCTCTCTTTTCATATTATATACAAGCAATGGATTCTTCTTAGCCGACTTCTTGATCATCTCGCACCACTGATGTGGACTGTACACATCTTGTACTTGTTGGCGAACGTAATTTTCATTTGTCGCGAAATCTCTATCAGATGGCTACATTGTCTGCCCGCTCACGGGGAAATGGTTTTCAATCACACGAAATCTACCAGTTGAAGTTAGATATTTCCAAAACAGTACCATGTTTCAGTTCTTATTTTGGCCACAGCAGTACCTTTTCCAAGACGACCTCTTTGTCTGTTCCTGAATGGTTTCTGCAGGAGCGGTACACTGTTCATTGTTTTGGGCAATATGATCTGATTCGCTATTAACCTATATAACAACGAAAACTACTATTAGTTACCATTATTATTATTACATGTAACAATATAAATGAGAAATGCGCATTCGTACACCATTTAGCCAAAAAAAATGTAGCCATTCTAAAATAACCTCAAAATTAATGTACTTCAGGAACATAATGGTATGTACATGCACTTACCATTATGTTCGTGAAACGTATTAAAGGTAGTATATTTACAAAATAACATACCTCTGAGTCATCTGAATCGTTAGGAATGTACTCTGGATCCCTCTAGAAGATGATAGTATCATTGGAAGTATATTCCTCGTCTTCTGCCATGTTCACTGTTGCCATAATCTCGGAGATGTTTTTACTTGCCGCCATTCTCACTGTCACTTACCATTATGTTTCCGCAACAGACGGACAGTGGAGCTTACATTTAAGCTCGGCCCTGACATCTGTTGAGTGAATTTGGAACTACTAGTAAGTTTACTGCTTCGTGCATCCCACAGGTGGTGTAATTAGCCATCTACTGCAACATACACGGCGATGGGCTTACCATTGTGTTCCCCTGTGCAGCTCAGTCTCTCTTTTCCCCCTAGCCAGTAATATCTGTTACGGAATTAGTTAACACTAATGCTAGTATAGGTATTTCATATTCACGTGCATTCAACACACACGATGCGCAGAGGCGAACTTCTGACCAGGGGGCCAACAGCCGCCGCTCAACAATCGCTGAATCGCTGTTCGCGCGTGCTGGGGAGGGGGGGGGGGGGGGGGGGGGGGCGCCTGGCAGCTTCGTCACGTGCAGCATCGCCGCGCCACCATCTGCGTTACACCAGCGCCGCAGCTGCGGAGAATCGACTATCGACGACGTGTATTGCGTGTGATGAGTACATGTGTTGTGGTAGCAAGCTCCAATTACAGGAGTCAAAGTGTGTCTGCCACGAAAGAGTCAAAAGTGAGCTCCGAATATGTAGCTACTGTCACTGTATTTTCTTTGATTGTACCTTTTCTCTGACCCAATTCACTTGGGGAACATTCAGTTAATATGTCCTTAAGGAATAACAATATTCAGATTGTGATTTTTTTGAGGCAATGGATAAATATTGTAATAGTTTGAGGACCCTGAGCTAGATTTGACTCCCAGTTTTCTCATGCCCGTGAACCCGATTGGGGGGGGGGGTTGACACAAGTTGTTTTCGGGTGAGATTAGTCAACATTTTTCCAGACTGAAACTGCTGTCACACAAATAAGGGAATTATACTTGCTCACCCTTACCATTAGAGAAAACATGCATTTTAAATCATAATACCTGCAAATTAATTTTAGAAACTAAATGAATACAAATGCATGTACAATCATGTGGAAGAACTGAACACTACTGCGGTATGTCTGGTTCAAATACATCCTTTTGTCCCAGCCATACTGTTTCTCCTGGATGTACTTGGGTTTAAAAACAATATAAAGTGAACAATACGCTAAATTTTATAAATAATTGACACATACGCCAAAGAAGAAGAGATAGAACTATGATGGACATGTTACTCCATGGAATCTGGCGCTTCTATGTATGAATTATCTTTCCTCTGTCATTCACTTACCTTATCTCCTTGTATTCCGACCTAAGAAGACGTTCTTGTGTAATGCACATCTTGCTGTACGAGCTAACAATGAAAATTGTATTTAAGACCCGAAAAATATAATGGTTATTTTGTCAATAGAATTTGTGCATGCGGTCAATCTGTTGTGAATCTGATACCTAGTTGTCGTAAGTAGATATGGGCCTTAACAAAGAATTTTCGTTGTTACGGGCCATCTTAGAAAAATCTTCAATATTTTTATTTTAGCTTATCTATGAGGCATGCCGTTGGTTAGGACAATTAACTATATTTCAGCCCACGAGACCGGAGGCAGCTACTAATAATTTAACAATTTTATTTACAGATTTTATTTATATAACGAGATACATCCCAGGCAGAGAAGGTCTGGTCACAGGATTCCCGTTCCATTATAGGACTTCATTTGTAGATGCTACTCTTGTTATCTTATATTGGGGAATCGAGACGAAACCACGATAAGTTACATATTACAGTAGTGTTCATCGAACAGACTTGGCAAATATTCTCTGGTGCAATAAGCACTTGACTTCTCACGAACCTGGAGTAATATCCGTAGGGTTGGGAAATAAGAAAAGGACTATTAATTATCGATGATTACATAACTACCTTGATACTGAGCTAGTTACTGAGTGCTAATACATGTCGGGCTACATTAAACAACATATTACACTGTTAATAATATTCCTACATTAGTTATTTCTCTTTTATGCTGAGTCATTGCATTAATGTGTGTTTCCTTTTTATATAAGTCAGCGGTCATATTTCATTTTACTACATTACACTAATAGCCACAAAATAACCAAAAGTTTTATTTTATAACATTACACATTGAAGGCCTGCCTGATTCTATTTGATAATTTTAATAAACTGAAACTGTTATTATTGCACACCTGACATTTACTTGTAATTAAATTAAGAGCTATTTCATAATGTGGGTTACCTGAAACTGTTATTAAGGCCTACCTTTTTTATTGACCTATTACTGAGATCAGATGTTTTACTCGATCTGTGTTAAAATTAACTGAAATTGTAATTGACAAAGGCCTATGTATTGCAGAGGTATCTGGAAATGACACATAATGGTACATGGGTTCTAACCTTTCGCCTTACATCTCTTTGTCCATAATTGTAGATTTCAGGTATTGTATCATAATTGTCTAGAACAATTCTAGTATCATACTGAAATGAGAATTATTTTTTAACTTGTTTCTTCACTAATTTTTTGGGGGTTTACATCTCTAGTTATTTCGTTGTACTTCAGCTGTATTTTATTCTTTACTTTGTCCTCAGTTAATCTTCTCATAAATATGCCATTCAATTTTTTGAATATTATTGTAGATTAAAGTGAACCCCTTTATCTTCATATCTATTGTTCCATTGCAGTTCTCTTAATTATAACTTTTTGGCCCAGCTGAAGTCCAGTATGTAATCCATTTATTATATCCTAATTCATCAGTCCATTCACCTAACATACAGCTCGTTTCTGTAGTATTTTCACCATTGACATTATGTGCTATACTATCTGTATAAAAATATGCAACAGCTTCTCCTATTTAATCTAACATATTATATAATTTGAAACTTAAATATTGTGTAGTTAATGCTGCTATAAAAATATTTATAGCTGTTATTTCGAACAAAATAATCTTTGAAACAAATTTCACCTGCACAATATTTCTGTTAATAAAATTTATAAGCTATTGTCTAGTCAGTTATTCAGTGGAATTTTGTAAAATTCATGTAAATCTATAAGATACTCTGTTTTATTTATATTTTGACATTGTCCAAATTTTCCTCATAATGAACTGAGACATTTTTAGCTACAGCTTGATTTCCAACATTTGCTTCTACATTATTAGAATCCATATCCATATGCAATTTATCTTTGTCTGCTTCTACATATAATTCTTTCTTTTTAAAATCATGTTTACTACTTTCTTATTATATTTTTATGGAACCTTTCACATGATTTTTAAACAACACATTGATTTTTTCCTCAAAATTTCACACTTCATATATATCTAAAATTTTATACCCCTTTTATACAGCTTTATTTACTTTTCAGTTGTCCTAGTACCAATAAAACGTCTTTCATTATCATCTTGATCACACCATTTTAGTTTCTGTTTTGCCCATTTGATGCAAAAATGATACAACAGTTTTCATTTTTTCAATCTCTATTTGTGCTGGCAAAACAAAATCATACAAAAATCAGGGTCAAATAATTTACATTTCATAAATCTATACCATTTAATATAAGAATTTGGTTTATATATTTTTATCAGATAACCTACAGCATAATAATCCCTACAGGCTAAAAATCATAACAATAATAAAATTTATAATTGTATAATCATTACATACATCGATATATCTTATTTTTATGTTAATTTGATCTGTTTTAGCTCTTGATACTGCTGAATCTGTATGGCCTCCATAAAAAGTTTGGCTTGAATTTAACAGTTCAGCAACTTCTGGTAAGTGTTTTAATTTTTAAGCATTTTATAGGATGTTGAGTTAATCCAGTTACATTCCTAGATCTCCACTGAACTGCATCTGGTGTCCTGTATTTCTGCCATTCTCATTAATGTTTTTGATATAAATATCCATTGATTCATAGTGTTTGTGGTTAATCATTTCAGTTTGAAACATTTTAACAACTGTGGCTATGTCTGCCGTGGTACTGATACACAGTATTCGTTTCTTTATGAAATCTGCCTACTTTTCATCATGCTATTTTTATTTCAGCACCATTAAATGTGTTTCGATTATTCATATTGTTTAAACTTTTTAACAAAGTAGTAGATTCCTTACTATAATTTGCTTTTTGTTGTTTATCCAAAATGCGAGTTTTTTGTTACACAGATATTTAGATTTGTAAATAGCCAAACAAACTCTGGGAATTGTAAAATAACAGAATGGATCAATATCTGCTATTTCTTAGGAAATGTTTTCTTAGTATATATGCATCAGAATTAAAATATTCATTAATTTATTTCCTCATATTGAATACATAATTTTTTTTAGCTTTTTGACAATGCCTTTTGAGAAATTATAATCATTCTTTTGGTTTTATAGAGTTAGCATAATAATATTTGTTAACAGAAACTTATCCTCTGCAATTTCCATTTTCCTTTGTGCTGAACAGATAGGGAAAAATCTTCTTTAATTCTTTCAAATCAAATAGCCGTGGGAATTTAGGAACTTCTTGTTGTACAAAATTTCTAATACATATAATTTTTAGACTTAACTGTTAGATCTACAAATAACATGAATTTAGTTCCTGTGCAGATAGCGTGCGATTTTATGGTATTTTCAACACAATACTTCAAAATAAATTGTGAATCATAACCCTTAGTATAATGAGCTATGGATGTATAATTCGTGTTACCTTTTGATAGCATTCAATAATAGAATTCGTCATTTGTTTTTGTCTTTATTAGAGTTACGACAACCACTGACAATGTGGCTTTCTCTAATTTTTCTCCTTTGCAAATATCATCTTTCTGAAATCTGTATTGCATATAACATTGATTTGTTTTAATTAATTATTTATTTTTTACAGTCTCTATATTTTTCAATGCAACATATACAGTTTTCCAATATCAATCAGATCTTTTACATCCTGCAGATTTGTAATCTGACCCAACAGTATATATTACATTTTTCGCAAATATTTTTTTTCCATAGTTTCATTTCCTCAATGGAAGCATAATATATGTACATTTCTTTTTATTTAACACTTGTTTCAATATGTTTTGTTACATTTATGACAGAAATATGAAACTCTTAAGACTGCTGCCACACTGCTAATTACACCAACATGGTTGTGATTTTTGTACAAATATTTGTTTTTTCTTTTCCAGGATACGATAGATAACCGAATTGAAATGCCCAGCATTACAACAGTTACTTGGATATCCAACAACTGCTCAACATTTTAAAATCTTTTAAAGTAAATGTTTCGTTATATTCGCCTAATTGCTTACATATTATCCTGATTAGATCTTTTTGTAATTCATATTTATTTCCTACTCTAATTTTCATAATCTCTCCAGGAGTTAGTCCTCTTTCTAAGGTAATATAAGTGTGATATGCTAAGGCAACTGTTACTACTCTAGGACAACACAGGTTATTACTATTATTAATCCTAGTAATACATCTTTTAGTCTTTTCATCATCATACCAGAGGCTGAAAATAGCATTGCATGGTTAAGGTTCTTTTTATTTAACACACGACTGGTTTCAGTAATTGGCTGATGATTTATTACAGTCAATACCAAATAAAGATAAATTAGTTGTACTGGCCCTAAATACTTTGTTGTGAACACCATAATTTGAAAAAAATATCAGTCTGAAAACATACAGCAATCCATTAATGTACTTAAAGAATTTATTCCTGTAGGTAAGCCACACATTTTATTTTTAAAATCACGTTTATCCACCTCTGCATAGAAAAAATTATTAAAGAATATATATGGTTTACCTGAATAGGGGTTGACTACACCATTGCATTTAAAGTTTTTATGTAATCCTGTACTAGGAATTGGATTTGGATATCCTGAAGCTGACTGATATGTATTCAAATGTATCATATACCACATTTCCAACAAATGTAAATTCACCACTTGGTCTTTGAAAAACTCTGTGTCTTGTAAATACTCTGGTAAAAATTTAAACCAATTAGATTTAGCTTGGCATCAGCCAAAAGCTATTTCTTATCACTATGTATCCACAACAGTTTTTAATCAAAGAAATATATAAAAATCCATTCAAGACAATACATAGTCAAACTTTTTAATTTGACATAAACATTAAATTGGTTTAGATGAAACAACAGTAATTTTTTCTGGCCTGTTGGTGCTGATACTTTTTCACTGTAACAAGCTTTAAATAACATATGTTTGATCTTGCGATAATTCTGAATTTGAACCAATATACTATGGATACATTATTCCCCCATTAACACCTTTGTGTTCTAAATTTGATGAACGAAAGCTTCAGATACATTTATTTTATCTTTTGCTGTATGTCTGTGAATCTCCAAGTACCATGATTCTTCATCATCCAAATAAATTTCCAAAGGATCATTAATCACAGTTGAAAAAAGGTGTGACCTAACATATTGTCTTTTCAATCTAGATCCTTTGAACAACAGTGACCATATATTTCATAATTATGTACACATATTTTATTCATAAATAAAGTATTAGGATGATTGCCGTCTTGATGAAACTAAATAGCTATATCCTTTGCCACAGTGAAATGTTGCTTTTGTTACTTGTAATACATTTTCAGACACAACTTTATAATGCCATATTATAGTTCTCTCATTCTATTTATAAATTATAGTTTTATAGTCAGTATTGATATCTTTTACACCATATTGAAGCTTATTGATAAAATTTTTAAGTTATTTACTTAACTCACCAGTTATTTCAATACAGTCTGTGTCCCAAAATATCATTAATGCTTCACTAATCACATCATCAATCAACTGAGTAAGTTTTGTAACATCCTGAATATCTAAGTAACTGCAATCATTCAAACATATAGTGACTGCTTTTACAGTTTATAGACCACGTCTTATTGCTACTATTCCAAAAAAGTGGTAGAAGTATCTTAATTTAAGTACTCCAGTTTGGATGTATTGGAAAGCAAGGAACAACTGACTATATTTAATCACAAATAAAAAAATACAATAATAATAAAAATAAAAATTCTAATAAACTTTTTCTTTAACTGGAGTCAATCGTAGATCTATTGTACAATAGGCTAACATATTACAAAAAACCAGTGTTTATGATTGTTGAAGATCAGAATCAACCAAGGTTTTATGTAAATCAAGTTGGGTATGAATGTGGTTAGGACAGCAATTAAAGATCAAGTTAAACAAAAATATTGTAAAACATATGAAAATTTTGGGACTCTTATTTTGTTGCTCCCTCAATATGTTCAAACGTCAAAAAATATTATCAATGAATGCAGTCTGCATTCTTTAGTTATGGGTACCAAGATGGCTTTTGCCTAATATTCTCACAAAATTTTCAGTGTTGAAACCTTAATTCAATATCCCAGTGAACTTTATGCTTATAAACTCTAATAAAATACTCGTAAAATTTTGTTTATTTGTAATACATGCAACATACAATTTCTCTTGAAAGTCTTGTCAAAGTTTTCAGACTTTTTATGATGTTTTGGTATTTATTGCTATCTACTTCATCCTGAAATTTTATAATAAGAACTTCAGACTTTTTTGCATCATGTGATGCATAATTCCATTCAAATTTTTCTTTTCAATATAATCTGCAGCTACATAAACATATGTTTTATTTGTTGTATACAGATTATATAATTGTCCAGAATTGAAGTTTTTGAGATAAGACGAATAATTTAAATAAGTTGCTGTTGTGTAGCTTTTACTTGATTCACCTCATTGTTATTGTTAATATTATTCCTAATAAGATCAATAAGTTGCTGTTTTCTCAGTTTAGAATATGCATTTAATCCCAGTTGTTTTACTATAGCTTTTAATTAATTGAGTTTTAAGGTTTGAAGGCTTTCCTGTTAGAAGATTTGATTTCTGTTGAAAAAATAAGAAACTGTTTTCACATGGAAAAGATTTTCTGGCCAAATTTGTATAAACGTTACCTGATGTTCCTGTGGTATAGACAATATAAAAAGACAAACTGTAAGTACCATAATTAATTATTTAGAGTTACTTTTTAAAAATTCATAAACAACACAAATTTCTCCGCCATTGAGATTCTATAAATTATTTACAATCTGATCAACAACATAGAGACTGTAACATCATCATCATCATGTTAATAATATGAAAGTATTAATTCTCACTTTTGTAGTATGCACATTTATATTTTTTTTAATATTAATTAAAATAAGAAGCAAAAATACAAGCCATTATAAAATATGTTTACGATGATGATAAGCTGCCATTTAGATACTTACCTTGGGTATCTAGGACAGACCTCCAGAAAATTGATGTAAAAACCATCATTAACATTGGAGGTGGCTTGTACTTCTTAAATTTTAAATCATAAAATAGGAACTAAATTATTCAAAAACTGTGTTACACATTAAGTTTTTCCAACCATTAGAAAATATAGTGAATACAAACTATGAACAAAAATTGAAAATTTATAAGAATAAATTGAAGACTGGCAAAGTGATAAAATGAAGACTGTTTGTGCTGAAGAAAACAGAAGAAAATAAGAATTCAAAAAGATGGGAAGAGATGATTCTAGAGCAACTTAATGAGTATGATGAAATAATTTTGAGAAATGGAATCAAATGTGCTTATGCCAACTTAAGAAATTAATTTGATGTCATGTTTGTTCATTTAAAATTAAGTGATGATGACTGTGAATATGATTATTAAGTCACTAGATTACAAAGAAGATATTTATTTATAAATGCAATTATGTGCAACTGTTGATAAAAAACTCAACTGTGAAGAAATGTTGAGACTCAAGTCTACCTACCCTACTATTATATGAATTATCAAATCCTAATTGTCCACAACTCATGGCCTTGCAGTAGCATTCTTGCTTCCTGAGCATGGTGTCCCGGGTTTGATTCCCAGTGGGGTCAGAGATTTTCACCTGCCTTGAAATGACTGGGTGTTGTTGTCTCATCTTTATCATCATCATTCATGCCCATTACAGTCGGAGGAATGCAATGGCGAACCACCTCAACTAAGACCTTGGCTAGAACAGTAGTGCAGGTCTCCCACACCATCCCCTATAGTCTGTCAAGGAGTATGGGAGTCATCATCATAAATCTTTTAACAAATGTTTTATGTCCATTTTTCTCAAAACTTTTTGACTTGATACACATCTGGATAATTACTTTTCTGTAACTTACATAAAATTCGTTTTATTTCATTACTATTAACATATCTCAACTTGTATGTGATTGGATTAAAATGCATAACAGATACAGTTCAGGAAATTCCTGTTGACTAATTAGCTGTATAATAATTTTCAGATCTTCTTTTACATTTACTAATTCTAACTTTGTCACATGCTTTAAATTTAGCTGCATGATTAGATACAACAGAAGCTGGCTTGTAGTTTTTAGTCAACTTTGTTTGTTTCAATTTTATTGTTGAAGGTTTTCTGTTATTGTATTCATCAATTTAGAAACTAAACCAACCCACTTATTATTTTGTTGGAGACTAAATCTCTTCTACATCTTTTCTTTTAGAGTTCAATTAAATCTTTATACAACAGGTGCTTATAATTCAGTAAATGTTGACTAAAGACTAATACTACATTTTTCTTCATTTCTAGAAATTTTTTTCAACATTCTTTACCATTATTTGTTTGTAAATTTCTTGGATTTCTCTGTAAACATTTTTTTAAAAGCGGCAGTTACATTCTTGCATTTTGCTGTGAAACCAGAACGACCAAAGCAAATTTTCAAACAATATCAGTTATAGATAATAAATCTTCCTTTATTCAGTTTTCAATTTCCTTTAAATTTACCTGAATCCATTTTGCCTAAATTTCCTTGACATAAATCGACTAAACAACGAGAAATCACATTCCTTATTTTAAATTTTTTTCTCATTGGTTTATGTAATTAAGAAATTCTTCACAAATATTTACCATTACCTACAAGTTTTTTTATTAACGAATTTATTCTTTACTTTAAGTACTGAACAAAGACCTTCAGTCCTCTGTCTTCCATTTTCAGTTGGTACTCTATTAGGATTATCCATAAATTTATCCACTTCAAAGGGTAGAGATAATACATTTATATAAATTAAAAAAATAACAAAGTTTATATTTGTTCCATTCTCTCAGCATCATCTGATCCTCAAACCAGTTCTCCAAAAATGGAGGTGTCACTGAAGCAGGTACAGATGTAAGAGATGGATTTAGAGATACAAGCATTTACCTTTCATTTTCGTTTCAAGTGATGGATTATTGAACTGTGTTAGATACAAAATCTGCCATCAGTTGGCATTTTATCTGTTAATCTATAACTGAAAGGACAGTATTTACATTGGCTTCAAATAAAATAATTTTTTTTAATTTTATGTCATGCAAAATGTGTAATTTAATATATGATCACTCAAAACGAATTTAAATTTTAGTTTTCAATCATCACTTAAATGGCTTTGGTGTGATGTGAAATATGTCTCTGAGAAATAATCATTAAAGGCTTTCTCGACTTCCACTTTTTGTAAAATATCTTCTAAAAGTATGGTAGTTTTCACTATAGATTTGATTTATCTTTTCATTTTTGTATATTTTAGTAACATGATTATAGAATTGTTTTAGAATAGTTACATATTCGAGTTTTGTAACAAGGATAGCTACTTTTTCAAATATTATTTGACATCTGCATCACAACCACTTATTCGATATTTTAAATCTACCACATACTGCCTTAAAAATCAATATATACTTAACTTACTTTTAAAATCCCTTATAATTCTTTATGAACATATTTAATTAAATTTTCTTTTTCTAGACCCATTTTTGCTTTCAGGTGATTTAAGTTTATTTTTATTTCGCCACAGTCTTTAGATTGGCGACCGATGAGGGACTTCCAAAAATGACCATTTATGAAACTCAAAATATGTTACATGCATAAATATCAGATAATAGCTTTAATGCAAATATACAAAAGTGACTACAAATTACTTCATTAAACTTTTGTATTTTGGTAATTTTAAAATATGTTGGAGCCAAATAAAAACTTTCTATTCTTTCACGTCTACCTCTCCTACAATATTTCCTAAATATGTTCTGATTTTTAAGAATGAAGTCATTGGATACTGTAAATGAATTATACTGGCATTGATCTAGCAGTATAAGTCCTTTGTTTTCAGTAAAATTGGTAATCTTATTATTATTTTTATTTTCAAATTTTTTACAGATTTTTATGAACTCAAAGTAATTTGGTTCATTGAAACTTTTCAAATAAACATTCAAATGATTACTTTTATTCCAATTCAACCATCCTGATGCTAGAGTATAATTCTAGATCATTAATGTAGTTTCTCTACATCTACATTATATTATTATCACACATAGAACATAATTCAGTAAAAGTTTACCATGTTCGTATTTTTATTTCTTCTCTGGTATTCTAATGTTTGGTTCCCAATGTGTTTTCAGTTCACTAAAATAATTTTTATTGTTGTAAATGAAAAGATTATATGAATTCAAGGGAAAGTCATCTTTTCTTAAAATAAGATTAACAGAGTCTATGAATCAGCTACACTAATGTAGCACTAGTTGCTTCTAAAACAATGTATTACACAAAAAATTATAAACTGTCAAGGAGAAAAAAACCCAAATTCCTGTTGGCCTGCACAGTTTAAAAAGCTTAGAAAAA
This sequence comes from Schistocerca gregaria, assembly GCF_023897955.1. Lineage (NCBI taxonomy): Eukaryota > Metazoa > Arthropoda > Insecta > Orthoptera > Acrididae > Schistocerca > Schistocerca gregaria. The sequence goes on along the minus strand of NC_064920.1, from coordinate 600,566,672 downwards.
TGTATTCATACAAAATACCCAAAAATTCACATTAAAGCATATAAATTTTTAAATAGACTTGTTATTGACAGTGAGCTTAAAATATATATAGATGTAAAAGACAATGTCGCAAATGTTTTTAGATTTGGTGATGAAACTGTTCAAGCTAACAAATTAACTGTTGGTAACCATGTTCCTAAAATTATTCTGTTCCAAGTAAATAGTATATATTTTAATTTAACTGATGGAATGTTTGTAAAGGACATTGATCATTTTCATTGAGAAACTAATACTGCTTCATTCAAGCTAAATGCAGAATTTGGTGGACGTAATTCATGAATCAAATTATGCTGTATATTTCCCAATTTTTGAACCTATTCAAGATCTATAAATAACTATAACCGATAAGAATGATAATTTGTTGGCGTCAATGGTACTTTTCCAACATTAGTTTTAAAAACGGCTTAATGAAATTTATTCTTCTATAAATAATGAACAAAATCGATAGTTATCAAATACTACTCATTTACTGTGAGTCAGAAACATAAAGATACTTCTAATGTATAACTAAGAAGGATACAGACATCAATATAAATAATGGCAACAGTTGCATACATGCTAACCATGTTTAGTTAGACATGAGCTTCAGTATTATTGGAACTGATGGAGTAGGTTATCCAATATATTATGGAAAATCGAAGAAAAAACTGATAATTATGTGACCAAGCTATCTGATTTCCTAATCAGACAGGGAGGAAGTAATATTTTATCTATAATTGAGCACCCTTTTATATCTTCATCAGTTCTATTGTATTTGGCCACATCTGTTAATAATAAAATAAGTACAGTGGGACATATACTTAATAACCACAAAATACAGAGTAGGAAAAATGAAGGACCTTATCCACTGATTACCTCTGGTGGTTTATTTAGGGACTATACAGAAATTAGATGGGAAGGAGATCTTACCATAGCTTTTACTTGGAGTTCCACTGCTGGAGATGCTCTTCTTAGATGGCCTGTTAATAGCAATTCTGGAATCGAAACAAAAGCTATACTTCCAAAAGACAGAAAAAATTGGAGTTAGGTTCATTAAATATGAGCCAAATTATGAGTCAGAACAAGGAGGAAATATATTGAGAAGTCTAAAATTTCCAATACCTTTTTGTGAACTGCAAACTGTAGAAGTCACTGCATTGTGTGGGAAGAAACATTTTGAGTTAGATATTACAAATATCGGTAATTCGGGTAGAGTTGGATATGTCATATTTTGTATTTCTTGCATTTCCAATAAATAGTAGAAATAATCAGTGGCTTGACTCTACTCTATTCGATCACATTAAGCTATAGAATACACATCTGAAAAATGGAAGAACGAATTTTTCTCTCGAAAGATGTGGAATATTAATCCACCTAACGATTTTCTCAAAGCATATGATGCATTTCTCCATTTTAAAGAGTTACAGGACTCAAAGGAGTTACATAAGTACATTTCATTTTGTAACGAACTATCCTATCTATGAGATTAACATACAAATTATTTCTTTTTAATGCTAAGTTAAGTGCTGTCATCGACGTTTATATGTTGTTTACATTTCATCTCTTGAAATAAATACAATATTATGAAGAAAATCATTTACTTGTAAGCATAATAGACTGACAAAAAATGAATTAATTTGAATCAAATCACTCAATTAGCAACTACATTAACAGATTCGAGGCTTGTTGACTCCATCAAACTGGATGTAGATACTTTGACTGAAGGATGTTCCCATAGTCTGATGGACCCTTAAATACATTATGCTTGAGGACATGTCGTTTGACAAAACATTCTTAATCCTCACTTCTATTATGACTCACTACTATTGCTGGGTAGGTTTGAGTCCTGCCCTAAAGAAGGAATGGCATGTCTCAGCCCAATTTAAAGGATAACTCTGTTAATTCAGAGATGAACTCTGTGCTGCACAGATGTATGGAAGGTTGGAGGCCATAAGCTCAGTGAGGGCACAGGTGGTCACTAAGTGTAAGTTGTTCGATAGGGAATATTTTTTACTTTTTGAGACCGAATTATTTTTTTAAATATTCTAATATGCCCAACTTACCAACACAAAATTGATGTAAGTAGTAAATGTATACGTTGAGCTCTCTAAGAGTCCAAATGGATGGGCTTAAATGTCAAATTTTTGGTCCGATTGCTACCTTTAATTTCTGTATTAATTTGCCAAAAAAGGTTGTGCATTAAAAACATTGCTAGTGCACTCAACATCCCCTCTTACTACTGGCGGCACAGTGATTATGGCATTCTGGCAGAGCTGGACTCAGATCCCCACCAGCCATCCATATTTATATTTTTTTTCATTTTTTCTTCGTGGAACATGGTGTATGAATAGCTATATGGTTGTAAGGAGTAAATAGTCCTAGCATTATAAAATGACATAATTTTTAACTGTATCCTGAAAGTCATCTATCTACACATCCTTTGATGAAGAAACGAAACGTGTGTGTGTGTGTGTGTGTGTGTGTGTGTGTGTGTGTGTGTGTGTGTGTACTGCATTACAACAAAAATGGCCTGGAGGCACAATGGAAGCATGTGGAGTATTAGATAATGTGCTACTAGCATCTAGGAGCGCTACATGAGTACCTGCAGAGATCAGGTACTTCCTTCAGTAGGTGAAGATAATATTATATACTTGGAAGTGCCTAACAGTACATGGGACTCAACTGTACAAGGACTTTGCAAGTATGAGACAGAATATGCAAAATGCTGTCAGAAACGAATATTCTTGCAGGTGTGTGTTTGCCTATAAGCAAGATCAGTAACAAGTAATTTCATTTACATCTACATACATACTCCGCAATACACCATACCATCGGCATCTTCTCTCCCTGTTCCACTCCCAAATAGAGCGAGGGAAAAATGGCTGCTTATATAGCTCTGTACGATCCCTAATCTCTCTTATCTTATCTTGCAGTCTTCCTGTGAAATGTAAGTTGGCGGCAGTAAAATTGTACAGCAGTCTGCCTCAAATGCTGGTTCTCTAAATTTCCTCAGTAGCGATTCACGAAAAGAACGCTTCCTTTCCAGTAGAAGCTCCCATCCAAATTCCTGAAGCATTTCCGTAATACTCGCGTGATGATCAAACCTACCAGTAACAAATCTAGCAGCCCGCCTCTGAATTGCTTGTATGTCCTCCCTCAATCCGACCTGATATGGATCCCAAACGCTTGAGCAGTACTCAAGAATAGGTCGTATTAGTGTTTTATAAACGGTCTCCTTTACAGATGTACCACATCTTCCTAAAATTCTACCATTGAACCGAAGACGACTGTCCGCCTTCCCCGCAACTGCGATTACATGCTTGTCCCACTTCATATCGCTCTGCAATGTTACGCTCCCTTTGAATGATTCTAGAACTGTCACGGTGGAACCTGGTGGCCGGTAATAACACCCAACAATTAAGTTTCTTTCTCCTAGCCCTGTTAAACATGTCCAGATAACTTCACAATCACACTCTACTTCTACTGCAGTACACACAACATTTTTGTCAACTGCAATGAAGACACCACCTCTTACAGTGTCTAATCTGTCTTTCCGATACACGTTCCAAACCTCACTAAATATTTCAGAACTTCCTGTCTCAGGGTTTAGCCAGGTCTGAGTCCCAAGAATAATTTGCGAGCCACACGCTTCCTGGAGGGCAGTAAATTCAGGTACTTTATTCCGAACACTCTGAAACTTTACTGCTAATATCTTGATAGCTGACGTGTCTTTACACTGAGCACGTCCTGCTTTCCCTCCCGCACGTCGACTGGTGAGTGTTCATCAGGACACCTCGCACAACTGCCTATCCTAAAAAAAAAACCTATGTGCACGCCACAAGTACTCTGCTACCCCAGTAGCCACTTCCTTTGTGTAGTGCACCCCTGACCTATGTAGGGGCGTCCTAAAATTCCCCACACAATAGCACAAGTCTAGACATCTGCAGCCAAGACCGTCACAGAGTCGACGAATCCTCTGGTTGAGACCCTCCACACGGCTCCAAACCAAAGGATCCCGATCCACTCTGGGAACGATGCTGCAAATAGAGAGCTCTGTTTGCACCCCTCGTGCGAGGCCAGCGTTCTTCACCAAATCCGCCAGCCGCTTGTACAAACTGAGAATCGCCCCAGAACCAAAGTGACAGGCCGACGTGAGCAACTACTTGCAGACGGCTGCATCCCGTACGCTCGATAGCCGCAGGCTAGGCCGCCTCCATATCTTGGATGAGGCCCCTGGCAGACAAACCGAGTGCACGTTGGAATTCTTTCCAGCCCTGTACACTATTTCCCTAAGGGTCTCCATTACCCGCCTAACGTTGGAGCTCCCAATAACCAGCAAGCCTTTGCCCCCGTGTGCCTGCTCGGGCCCTGCTGAAGGAGCAGCCACCTGCCCACTGACAGGATGAACGGGCGAGGCCAGCCGGACAGCGTCCGCATTGACCCTCCACCTTGAGGAACGCGAACGCGTTGCAGTCGGCCGCTCACCCTGAGGTGAGGGCGGCCCCAACGCGCCGGGTACACTAGAAGGTGCCTCGGCGACTGAGTCAGCGAACGCAGCAAGCGACACCTGTGGTGTCTCAACCGACACGCCAGACCCTCCGCCGTCGCTGCACCTCGAGGCAGCAGCCTGAAGGCGACTGACCGTGGCCAACAGCACGCTCAGCTGCTCGCGAACCGCGGCCAGTTCCTCCTGCGCCCGCACACGGCACGCACACACCATATCCATCCTACTGCTAATATCTAACGACTCCGCGAATATATATTCTACGGCTATCAATAAGCAATATTACTCCTCTCAAATACGAAAATACGCAAGGGTTTTAGTAATTAAATATGCAAGGGCACAAACACTCGAAAAAAAATTAAGAATCAAACTACAGAACGAATATGAAATCTAAATATGTGACTCCCTACTGCGCTGCTGCTGCACTGATACTTCACCAGCGGCTGCGGCTGATTCATGAGACGATGCATTGTAAACAATGACATTCCCACAACATGTTTTCCAGAATGTATGACAACATTAACGAAAACAGCTTGCAGCATGTGCTTCAGACTGAAGATATGAAATGTTGTTTTTTTTTAATAATTAATAAAATATGGCCCAAACATTTAATTCTAAAAGACATTAGGAATAAGTTTTTTCTATGTAAATAAATCTGTATATTTATGAAAAAGCCATAATTTAATACAAAAACGTATTTTTTGATGATCATATAAAGAATGTTCCAGAGAAATGTTTATACATCAAAAGTTTATAATAGACCCTCTTTGAAGAACTCGAAGGCAGTCGACATAATTTGTTTTGACTGCATTAAAGCAGTAGCTGTGCTCCTCTCCGTTTTCTCCCGTTTGTTATTGGTCACTGTCTCATAAAAGAGCCGCTCTCGTATCTGAAACTTATGGTTACATAATGGTAACAGCCGTATTTTATTTAAGAAACCTACTTTCCTCTTCCATTAATGCCACTTCTCTATGTATTATGTTGCATTTTAGAACTTCTTAAGGCTGCAGCAAGGGAGACTTACCGACTAATTGTTCTGTGGCTACAAAATGGTTCAAATGGCTCTGAGCACTACGGGACTTTATATCTATGGTCATCAGTCCCCTAGAACTTAGAACTATTTAAACCCAACTAACCTAAGGACTTCACACAACACCCAGCCATCACGAGGCAGAGAAAATCCCTGACCCCGCCGGGAACCGAACCCGGGAACCCGGGCGTGGGAAGGGAGAACGCTACCGCACAACCACGAGATGCGGGCTCTGTGGCTACAGCCGAACGCTACTAGTGTTCAATCGGCGTTTACTTTATCAAACTTTTATTTCAGCGTCCCTGAGATCTCTTTTACCTATCTTTTCTCTAAGTATCCGGGCAATGTAACTACGCAAACTGCCTAATTTTGAGAGTTATCGCTGTCCTCTGAACAATGCCGTCAGTTAACTTTCTCGTCGATTTGGTGGGAAACTGATGGTGGATGGCGGAATACAAATCAGTTAACAGGCAAGTAAAAAATTTCTAAGTACCGTTTCACCATTTCAGAGGTTTTGTCACCAGGGTGTTTCAAAAATGACCGGTATATTTGAAACGGCAATAAAAACTAAACGAGCAGCGATAGAAATACACCGTTTGTTGCAATATGCTTGGGACAACAGTACATTTTCAGGCGGACAAACTTTCAAAATTACAGTAGTTACAATTTTCAACAACAGATGGCGCTGCAAGTGATGTGAAAGATATAGAAGACAACGCAGTCTGTGGGTGCGCCATTCTGTACGGCGTCTGTCTGCTGTAAGCGTTTGCTGTTCACAACGTGCAAGTGTGCTGTGGACACCATGGTTTATTCCTTAGAACAGAGGATTTTTCTGGTGTTGGAATTCCACCGCCTAGAACACAGTATTGTTGCAACAAGACGAAGTTTTAAACGGAGGTTTAATGTAACCAAAGGACCGAAAAGTGATACAATAAAGGATCTGTTTGAAAAATTTCAACGGACTGGGAACGTGACGGATGAACGTGCTGGAAAGGTAGGGCGACCGCGTACGGCAACCACAGAGGGCAACGCGCACCTAGTGTAGCAGGTGATCCAACAGCGGCCTCGGGTTTCCGTTCGCCGTGTTGCAGCTGCGGTCCAAATGACGCCAACGTCCACGTATCGTCTCATGCGCCAGAGTTTACACCTCTATCCATACAAAAGCCAAACGCGGCATCCCCTCAGCGCCGCTACCATTGCTGCACGAGAGACATTCGCTAACGATATAGTGCACAGGATTGATGACGGCGATATGCATGTGGGCAGTAATTGGTTTACTGACGAAGCTTATTTTTACCTGGACGGCTTCGTCAATAAACAGAACTGGCGCATATGGGGAACCGAAAAGCCCCATGTTGCAGTCCCATCGTCCCTGCATCCTCAAAAAGTACCGGTCTGGGCCGCCATTTCTTCCAAAGGAATCATTGGCCCATTTTTCAGATCCGAAACGATTACTGCATCACGCTATCTGGACATTCTTCGTGAATTTGTGGCTGTACAAACTGCCTTAGACGACACTGCGAACACCTCGTGGTTTATGCAATATGGTGCCCGGCCACATCGCACGGCCGACGTCTTTAATTTCCTGAATGAATGTTGCGATGATCGTGTGATTGCTTTGGGCTATCCGAAACATACAGGAGACGGCGTGGATTGTCCTCCCTATTTGCCAGACATGAACCCCTGTGACTTCTTTCTGTGGGGACACTGGAAAGACCAGGTGTACCGCCAGAATCCAGAAACAATTGAACAGCTGAAGCAGTACATCTCATCTGCATGTGATGCCATTCCGCCAAACACGTTGTCAAAGGTTTCAGGTAATTTCATTCAGAGACTACGCCATATTATTGCTACGCATGGTGGATATGTGGAAAATATCGTACTATAGTGTTTCCCAGACCGCAGCGCCATCTGTTGTTGACAATTGTAACTACTGTAATTTCGAAAGTTTGTCTGCCTGAAAATGTACTGTTGTCCCAAGCATATTGCAACAAACGGCATATCTCTATCGCTGCTCGTTTAGTTTGTATTGCCGTTCCAAATATACCGCTCACTTTTGAAACACCCTGTAACTGTTTAATAATCAATAAACTTCTTTTGAGGAGTTAAATTAATTTAAATCTGGAATATTTAAAGAAGTTCTCTGCCCCGCTCCAAAAGACTGTAATATAATATTTTAATGGGAAACAGCCTTGGTCGTATTTTTTTTTTTTTTTTGTTTTATTATCCGCAAACTCGATTTTCAGTCACTTAGTGACCATCTCCAGTGCTGTAAGATACAATTAAAATTGTTAATACCAGTGGCTAACAATTTTAATTGTATCTTACAGCACTGAGGATGGTCACTAAGTGACCAAAAATCGATTTTGCAGATAATAGAACAAAAAAGTACGACCAAGGCTGTTTCTCCTTCCAATTATATCCATTATCTGGTCGTGGTGCACAGAACACTCCATGGAGTCTCCAATCAATAATATTTTAAGATAAGTAATTATATAGATGGTCACTGGTTGGTAGACACTGAACATGGCATCAGTTCCAATTGGATCAATGTAATAACTAAAATTTTACACAGTTAACTTGAGGCAATTTCCAATACAACTGGCGTTCTATCACTTTCATTTAATCAGTGTGTAGGTGATGAGACTACGTTAACAGTTTAGGAATAAGTATTGCAAAGGGTAACTGCTGTCAACTGGCTGTGCTCTGTAACCTATTTCATAGAACTGAAATTAACTGCAATGTCGTCTAATAACATTTCTGCTTCTGTTGCACATAATTATTCCATCCTAAATTGATTTCAAATAAGGAAACAGCCATTTTTCTATGTCCAGGAAATATGATTAGAAAACTAATCGTCAGACCACATCAGAATGTCTCTCCGACCATCTCAGTAATAGAGTCGGTCGAAGGCGCCGGGGCAATGTATCAGTAGGGGATGAATACTTCTGCAGCTGAGATGTCATTCATTCATTCAGCAAATGTAACCGACTGCTGACAAATTAGTCGTGATTATTGATTATGTGGTAAACGTAAGTCGGGAATCAGTAAAACATTATAATCATTTTGCTTTACCATCAAACAGGATTGACTGACATATAGAAAGTAGGACTTAATCGTATGTCACAGCTACTAAAGCGTTACTGAAGTCACATGGTGTCCGCCAAAAAAGCAAGTAATTCCGTTCAGCTCATTTCAAGTACACTTGTGGAAATGTAAGCAGACTATGTAAAATATTAATTCCGTCGCATTAATTCAGACCGATTGTGGAGTGCTTGGAAGAATATTTGTTCGTTAGCCTCGGACTGTGCTTGGTATTAATAATTTATGGTGCAACAAATGATTTTTTCTTTGTGCAGAGGAAACAGTGATTGTACAATGTTCATAATTAATTACGCGCTAATTACATTCATTAATTAAAATGTTAATGGTACGAATAATTAAATTTCACACTCAGATATAATTATGAAAGGGAAGTTCATTAGAAGTATATGTTTGGTATCTGGCCATTAGCATATCGCGTCTACATCGCTTTCTCTTCTCTAAATACAGTATTTTGACTGCAGTACGAATATCACTGCATATATAAAAGTGACGTGAATGCACTGAAGCCTCCTGCCTGTGGATACCGCTAAATTTACCAGAAACATTAAGCAACAGAACTATGTGAGAGCGACATTTAGTTATGATTCAGGTATATGTGAGTTGCATCTGTTTCTTGAAGAATAAAAATTAAGAATGAAGAACCGTCATTGAAATTTGTATCTGATAGGTAGTTCTTATTCTGTACTTACTAAGGTAAAGTTTCCGACATAGTCCTGATCAATGGTGCATTCACATTTTATTATAGAACTAACTAACAACATGTTAACACAGGGCTTGAAATACGGCATGTAAATCATAGCAAGGCCATCACCACTTGGGTAAAGATAAAGTATGTTTGATCAGATCTGACACATCTACGTAAAACCCAGGCTTCAAACATCGTTAGAAACTTCCGTAAATTCGCCCATAGAATGGCATCCTAGCAGCGCAAACGATTATGCATGATGCTGTTTTAAACTATTCTAATATTAGAAGTAATCTGTTCTATAACTCTTCCTCAAAGCACATGCCAGCGTCGTGGCTTATAACGTGAAGGCATAAAACCTGTTAATGGTACTCATGTGCGTTGGATGGATAATTTAATACTAGCGGTTTGCAATGTATTCTGATACTTAGAATCCGTGGTCTGGGGGTAGCGCCTTTCATTCATAATCAAAACGTCTTCGGTCCCTCACTGCCTAAATTTTGATAAATAATCAGCATTGGCGGCCGAAGACTTCCGGCATAAGAAATCAGCCTCATTCTGCCAATGGCCTTGTCAAAGAGGGCGGAGGAGCGGATAGAGGTTCAGGGCACTCTCTTGTCCTAGGGGTGTGAAATTGCCCCTAAAGGCGGAAGAATCAGCAATGATCAACGACATGAGGATGCAGAAGGCAATGGAAACCACTGCATTAAAGACACGTAACGTGTATCCACAGGACATGTGGCCTGTAGTTGAAGAAGTGTCATGATGATCTCTCCATTGGCAAAAGATTCCGGATTAGTCCCCATTCTGATCTCCGGGAGGGGACTGCCAAGGGAGAAAAAGATTGAATAATGAAAGAAAGGATAATGTTCTGCGAGTCGGGGCGTGGAATGTCAGAAGCTTGAACGTGGTAGGGAAACTAGAAAATCTGAAAATGGAAATGCAAATGCTCAATCTAGATATAGTAGGGGTCAGTGAAGTGAAGTGGAAGGAAGGCAAGGATTTCTGGTCAGCAGAAAATGGTATAACAGGTGTAGGATTCGTTATGAATAGGAAGGTAGGGCAGAGGGTCTGTTACCGTAAACAGTTCAGTGACCGGGTTGTTCTAATCAGAATCGACAGCAGACCAACAACGACAACGATAGTTCAGATATACATGCCGACGTCGCAAGCTGAAGATGAATAGATAGAGAAAGTGTATGAGGATACTGAAAGGGTAATGCAGTATGTAAAGGGGGACGAAAACCTAATAGTCATGGGCGACTGGAATGCAGTTGTAGGGAAAGGAGTAGAAGAAAAGGTTACAAGAGAATATGGGTTTGGGACAAGGAATGAAAGAGGAGAAAGACTAATTGAGTTCTGTAACAAGTTTCAGCTAGTAATAGCGAATACGCTGTTCAAGAATCACAAGAGGAGGAGGTATACTTGGAAAAGGCCGGGAGATACGGGAACATTTCAATTAGATTACATCATAGTCAGACAGAGATTCCGAAATCAGATACTGGATTGTAAGGCGTACCCAGGAGCAGATATAGACTCAGATCGCAATATACACTCCTGGAAATGGAAAAAAAGAACACATTGACACCGGTGTGTCAGACCCACCATACTTGCTCCGGACACTGCGAGAGGGCTGTACAAGCAATGATCACACGCACGGCACAGCGGACACACCAGGAACCGCGGTGTTGGCCGTCGAATGGCACTAGCTGCGCAGCATTTGTGCACCGCCGCCGTCAGTGTCAGCCAGTTTGCCGTGACATACGGAGCTCCATCGCCGTCTTTAACACTGGTAGCATGCCGCGACAGCGTGGACGTGAACCGTGTGTGCAGTTGACCGACTTTGAGGGAGGGCGTACAGTGGGCATGCGGGAGACCGGGTGGACGTACCGCCGAATTGCTCAACACGTGGGGCATGATGTCTTCACAGTACATCGATGTTGTCGCCAGTGGTCGGCGGAAGGTGCACGTGCCCGTCGACCTGGGACCGGACAGCAGCGACGCACGGACGCACGCTAAGACCGTAGGATCCTACGCAGTGCCGTAGGGGACCGCACCGCCACTTCCCAGCAAATTAGGGACACTGTTGCTCCTGGGGTATCGGCGAGGATCATTCGCAACCGTCTCCATGAAGCTGAGCTACGGTCCCGCACACCGTTAGGCCGTCTTCCGCTCACGCCCCAACATCGTGCAGCCCGCCTCCAGTGGTGTCGCGACAGGCGTGAATGGAGGGACGAATGGAGACGTGTCGTCTTCAGCGATGAGAGTCGCTTCTGCCTTGGTGCCAATGATGGTCGTATGCGTGTTTGGCGCCGTGCAGGTGAGTGCCACAATCAGGACTGCATACGACCGAGGCACACAGGGCCAACACCCGGCATCATGGTGTGGGGAGCGATCTCCTACACTGGCCGTACACCTCTGGTGATCGTCGAGTGGACACTGAATAGTGCACGGTACATCCAAACCGTCATCGAACCCATCCTTCTACCATTCCTAGACCGGCAAGGGAACTTGGTGTTACAACAGGACAATGCACGTCCGCATGTATCCCGTGCCACCCAACGTGCTCTAGAAGGTGTATGTCAACTACCCTGGCCAACAAGATCTCCGGATCTGTCCCCCATTGAGCATGTTTGGGACTGGATGAAGCGTCGTCTCACGCGGTCTGCACGTCCAGCACGAACGCTGGTCCAACTGAGGCGCCAGGTGGAAATGGCATGGCAAGCCGTTCCACAGGACTACATCCAGCATCTCTACGATCGTCTCCATGGGAGAATAGCAGCCTGCATTGCTGCGAAAGGTGGATGTACACTGTACTAGTGCCGACATTGTGCATGCTCTGTTGCCTGTGTCTATATGCCTGTGGTTCTGTCAGTGTGATCATGTGATGTATCTGACCCCAGGAATGTGTCAATAAAGTTTCCCCTTCCTGGGACAATGAATTCACGGTGTTCTTATTTCAATTTCCAGGAGTGTAGTAGTGATGAAGAGAAGGCTGAAGTTCAAGACATTAGTCAGGAGGAATCAATAAGCTAAGAAGTGGGATACAGAAGTTCTAAGGAATGACGAGATACGTTTGAAGTTCTCTAACGCTATAGATACAGCAATAAGGAATAGCGCAGTAGGCAACACAGTTGAAGAGGAATGGACGTCTCTAAAAAGGGCCATCACAGAAGTTGGGAAGGAAAACATAGGTACAAAGAAGGTAGCTGCGAAGAAACCATGGGTAACAGAAGAAATACTTGATTGATGAAAGGAGGAAGTACAAACATGTTCCGCTAAAATCAGGAATACAGCAATTGGAATGATATGAATAGAAGTGCAGGGAAGCTAAGACGAAATGGCTGCAGGAAAAATGTGAAGACATCGAAAAAGATATGATTGTCGGAAGGACAGGCTCAGCATACAGGAAAATCAAAACAACCTTTGGTGACATTAAAAGCAACGGTGGTAACATTAAGAGTGCAACGGGAATTCCACTGTTAAATGCAGAGGACACAGCAGATAGGTGGAAAGAATACATTGAGAGCCTCTATGAGTGTGAAGATTTGTCTGATGTGATAGAAGAAGAAACAGGAGTCGATTTAGAAGAGATAGGGGATCCAGTTTAGAATCGGAATTTAAAAGAGCTTTGGAGGACTTACGGTCAAATAAGGCAGAAGGGATAGATAACATTCCATCAGAATTTCTAAAATCATTAGGGGAAGTGGCAACAAAACGACTATTCACGTTGGTGTGTGTAATATATGAGTCTGACGACATACCATCTGACTTTCGGAAAAGCATCATCCACACAATTCCGAAGACGGCAAGAGCTGACAAGTGCGAGAATTATCACGCTTAGAAGAATAATATACAGAAGAATGGAAAAGAAAATTGAAAATGCGCTAGGTGACGATCAGTTCGGCTTTAGGAAAAGTAAAGGCACGAGAGAGGCAATTCTGACGTTACGGCTAATAATGGAAGCAAGGCTAAAGAAAAATCAAGACACGTTCATAGGATTTGTCGACCTTGAAAAAGCGTTCGACAATATAAAATGTACAACAACCAAGAGGGAATAATAAGAGTGGACGATCAAGGACGAAGTGCTCGTTTTAAGAAGGGAGTAAGACAAGGCTGTAGCCTTTCGCCCCTACTCTTCTATCTGTACATCGAGGAAGCAATGATGGAAATAAAAGAAAGGTTCAGGAGTGGAATTAAAATACAAGGTGAAAGGATATCAATGATACGATTCGTTGATGACATTGCTATCCTGAGTGAAAGTGAAGAAGAATTAAATGATCTGCTGAACGGAATGAACAGTCTAATGAGTACACAGTATGGTTTGAGAGTAAATCGGAGAAAGACGAAGATAATGAGAAGTAGTAGAAATGAGAACAGCAAGAAACTTAACATCAGGATTGATGGTCACGAAGTCAATGAAGTTAAGGAATTCTGCTACCTAGGCAGTAAAATAACCAATGACGGACGGAGCAAGGAGGACATCAAAAGCAGACTCGCTATGGCAAAAAAGGCATTTCTGGCCAAGAGAAGTCTACTAATATCAAATACCGGTCTTAATTTGAGGAAGAAATTTCTGAGGATGTACATCTGGAGTACAACATTGTATGGTAGTGAAACATGGACTGTGGGAAAACCGGAACAGAAGAGAATCGAAGCATTTGAGATGTGGTGCTATAGACGAATGTTGAAAATTAGGTGGACTGATAAGGTAAGGAATGAGTAGGTTCTACGCAGAACCGGAGAGGAAAGGAATATGTGGAAAACACCGATAAGGAGAAGGGACAGGATGATAGGACATCTGCTAAGACATGAGGGAATGACTTCAATGGTACTAGAGGGAGCTGTAGAGGGCAAAAACTGTAGAGGAAGACAGAAATTGGAATACGTCAAGCAAATAATTCAGGACGTAGTTGCAAGTGCTACTCTGAGATGAAGAGGTTAGCACAGGAAAGGAATTCGTGGCGGGCCGCGTCAGACCTGTCAGTAGACTAATGACCAAAAAAATTTATACATTTACGACTATACCTATCTCCGCAAACCAGTGTGAAGTCATAGCATAGGATATGTGCCAGTATACCAGTGATTAGCGTTTCGTCGCGTTCCATTCACGTTTCGAGCGAGGGAAGAATGGTTACTTAAATGCTTCTGTGCTTGCTGTAACCGATATAATCTATGTTTACGATCCCTATGGGAGCGACACATACATGGTTGTAGCGTATTCCTAGAGTTAGCATTTAAAACCAGTTCCTGAAACTTTGTAAGTAGTCTTTTTTGGGATAACTTACACTACTTCTTCAGTATCTCTGTGACCCTCTCCAATGGGTAAAAAAAGCCTATGACCATTTGTGCTACTCTTCTGTGTGTACATTCAATATTCCTTCTTAGTCCTATTTGATGTCGGCCCTACACGCTTGAAGAATATTCTAGAATTGGTAGAACGAGTGGTTTTGTAAGGTGTCAGGCAAATCCAACACCTTCCATGAAAACTCTGACATGATAAGCAAATCCATTAGTATGTCACATAGCTCCGAATAAATCGTGACATTAAATTAACCAAAGTAATACGAGTAACGAGTGATCAAATGGAATACGACAGACAAACACAAGAATGCCTAAATGCATGTCGTACCTTCCCACTGTGAGACCAACGCAGTTCCGAGGGGAGAAACGAGAACAGAAGCCGAGAGCAGAACCGCGGACACCCACGTCGCCCGCCTACCGCTAAGACCACACCAACCGCACGTTTTAGCGCAAGAGTTTTTCGCGTCTGTGTTACGTCAAGGACCACCCCCCCCCCCCCCCCCCAGCCCGTGTTAAAAGCTAGAGCCATCCAAAAAAAACAGTATAGATCTTACGATAACACAAAAAGGGCCACTACCACCCACAAGTTTTAGCGTGAGACTTTTTCGCGCCTCTGTTACGTCAAGGACCACCCCCAGCCCATGTTAAAAGCTAGAGCACTCCAGAAAACAGTATAGATCTTACGATAACGTTAAAAGGACCACACCAGCTGCAGGTTTTAGCGTGAGACTTTTTCGCGTCTCTGTTGCGTTGCAGACTTCAAAAACATTGCCCCACCACGAAAAGTGTAACGTTTCTCATTGGATAGACAGAATTTTTGTAGGGGGAGCTTGAGGTTAACATTGAGATCCCGATTGGTCAGATGAAAACACAGCCAGATAGTTTTTTTTTAAACCAACTTCGGTAAATTGTAGTAAGGAGGGGAGTTGGTTCCGAGACGGCGAGCTGGATGGCTGCTGCGCCGCCCGCCGCCGCCTTGCCGCTGCCTTAACACCGACAAGGTAATGAACGCACGCGATGCCGCATTTTTGGGCGCATAAGGCTTCACTCAGAACTGCAGAAGTCTCATCTGTTACACCCCCTTTTTGCGTAATACTAGTGTCGATCGTCAATTAAAGCTCATGGTGTTCACATTTGCCACTTGAAGTAAAAATCTGAAACGCGATGATTTCTCTGTTATATAATTATTGAGAAGCCACATCAGCCACTGTAATTTACTAGTTAGATAAGTAATTAAAGATAATTGAGGGTCACTGCAGACCATTTTGATAGTTTTCTCTTTTGTGAAACTTAATTTAAACCTGGATTATAGATGTGATATGGCATAGGTCATCCTTCGATCCATTGTAGAACTTGGAAACCCATTCAGAGAATATTCGTTCATATTTTTGTTGAACACAGTTGGTTTTTACCACCCTGTATTAAAACACTTCCTTTTATCAATAGTGCAATTTATAAATGATGTTTTGTGAGTAGAATAAAATTTCCAATGGTAAACTTAACTGCTTTTTCGACGTTATTTTACCAGCTAACTAAAAATAGGAAAGCCTTGAACCCCTTCCACTAAATTTAGTTAGTATTAAGATTCTTTTACAGGGAGTGCAGTGGAGCTGACGCTGAGATCATTAAGTATTTGGTTATATCATCGCTAGTCTCACTGAACTCTTCTGAATTCTACATGTCATGTGTGGTCTGGCGTCTCCTTACCAGGAACAGGTCCCAGGTTCAAACTAGTCAATTCCCTAAAAAAACACGCTCAGAGCGTCGTTGCGCGAAAGTGGTAGGGAGACACGATATAGAACTATTAGACACCACCATGAATGTTTAGAGCTTTTAAGCAATCTCCTTTGCACATTGATTGCATATTCTACCAAAAAACCGAAGTCTACCAGCTGATTCACCCACAACTAAAACTAGGCGATCATATAATTTCATATCCATACGAAGTGTTATACCACAATATTTATATGAGTTGGCCGGTTCCATCTGTGATTCACCGATGTTACAGTCGTAGAATACTTCGTGTTTTCTTTTTGTGAAGTGCACCATTTTACATTTCTGAACATTTGAAGCGAGTTGCCGGTCTTTGACCAATTTGAAATCTTATGAAGATCTGATTGAATATTTATGCAGCTTCTGTCAGACAGTACTTCATGATAGATAACTGAATCATCTTCAATAAGTGTGAGTTTACGAAAAATATTATGTAGAAGGTTATTAATATACAACATGAACAGGAAGGGTTCTGACATGCTTCCCTGGGGCACGCCTGAAATTACTTCCACATCTGACGACGACTCTCCATCAAAGATAACATGCTGCGTCCTCCCTACTACAAAGTTCTCTATCCAGTCAAAAATTTCATTTGGTGCACAATGTTACCTTATTTCTGATGGTAAGCGTACATGTGGTACTGACCCAAATGCTTTTAGAACATGAAGCAATACTGCATCTAACTGACTGCTTTGAGCCAAAGTTCTCAATACGTAATATAAGAAAACTATGAGTTGGGTTTCGCTTAATCAACTTTTCCGGATTCTGTACTTGTTGGCATGCAGGGTGTCAGTTCTTTCGAGATATCCCATTATATCTGACCTCGAAATATGTTCTAAGATTCTGCAACAAATCGTTGCCAAAGATATTGCACAGTAATGCAATAGGTCACTTGTAATACCCTGCTTGTTACCGTGTGTAACATTTATTTCCTTCCAATTTCTGGGCAAAGCTTTTTGTGGAACTGTTTCTAAACACCAATAGCATTAACACTTGTTGCACTCACCTTATCAGTGCTGCGAGGATTAAATTGGGGCAGTTCTTCTGGGTTTTCCTTGGTAAAGGAACATTTGAAAACAGAGTGAAGCATTTCAGCTTTAGCTTTCGTACCCTCAGTTTCAATTCCTGTCTCATTCACGAATGACTGGACACTAACCTTAGTGCCACTAAACGCCTTTACATATTACCAGAATTTCTACGGACTGTGTGAAAGATCACTTAATAATACTCCGCTATGGTAGTCACTGAAGACTTCACCGATTACTTTCTTGACAGCCCATTGTGTTTCATTCAGCATTCTATAACCTGTTGCTTTATTTTATACTTAGTATGCTGTAGTCTCTGTTTCTTTAGAAGTTTCTTTAAGGTGACTGTACACTGTGGAGGGCCCCTCCCGTTGTGAACTGTTCTACTGGCTACATTTCTATCCACTGCATGGTCAACTAACTTTTTAAACTTGAGCCATAGCCCCTCTACAAGCTGCACTTCTGTGCTGAAAGTTCCTCATTGAGATATATGACTCCACTGTTATTATCTAGTTTACTGAACATTGGATCTTTCTGCTTCTTTTAGTTCTCGTCTCTACTTTGGTAATCATTATTCCCGCAAGTGCGTCATGTTTACTGATATCCGTTTCGATGTAGTCCATTTGTTGCAATTAGATCTAATATATTTCCGTCATGATTGGCGTACCGAACGGTTTGTTCTAAGTAGTCTTTTGCGAAGACATTTAGTAACGTTTCACAAGATATCTTGTCACGCCCACCACTAAAATTGTAATTTTTAAAGTCTCCACTTATAACTGTAACTGCATTTACGTAGCTTGTGCTATCTATTTACCAAATTTGGTTTACTATGCACTCTGTCCTAAGAGAAAAAAATTGGTACTGTCACGGAAAAGCCACGTATAACACTAACTTTCACTACTGTTATACCATAACCTCAAGGCTGGAAGCAAATTGTATCACGAAATTATTAGTCAAAGCAATTATAGTATAAAGAAGCAGAGAAGTGTTATGTTGACCGTGGTGTACCCGACGGAAATGGCTTATCGGAAGGGAAAGTCAGAATTACGTAAATTTTTGAACGTTCACAAACAAAATTTATCTATCCACACTGTACAAATCATAAAGAAAACGGTCGCCAGCCTAATTAGGCATAAGAATGAGTAACATTCCTATTCAAGGAAATGGATATGAGTAACTTTAACGGACAAACACAACCTATACTTTGTCACACGAGAGTGCTATGAACTCTAGCACAAGCATATATTAACGTTAAGGTTGGAGCTGATAGTAGAGCAGAACAAACTATTTTCCTAAGTACAGCAGATACTGGCACACACTGTTGTCTTCAGCGCTTAGTCAAACAGGATGGTCTCAACAATTTTACTATTAGTATTCACCATAGAATTATAAATTGGACATAGGTTAAGTCTCTCTCAACTAAATACCTTTCTAGTTAGAACAAAATTTAAATGAAATGCACTGACAAACACTTTCTCACTGATCTATGACTGAAAGCAGTTACTGCAATCATAACAAATGGCCTATCTATCAAATGTTTCCTACTAGTGAGCACAATAAACAAACTTTAGGTCCTATTAGACTAATGATATGCAGTTTCCTATACACACGG
Source organism: Schistocerca gregaria (assembly GCF_023897955.1). Taxonomy (NCBI): domain Eukaryota; kingdom Metazoa; phylum Arthropoda; class Insecta; order Orthoptera; family Acrididae; genus Schistocerca; species Schistocerca gregaria. The sequence goes on along the minus strand of NC_064920.1, from coordinate 600,547,616 downwards.
GATACTTATTTTAGCAAACATAACTATGAAACTTTCATCAGTAATTTGGTCTGTTACTGCAGTAAGACACAAGTTAAAATAAAACATCAGGAATTGACTCACCTGGCACAGTGGACAACAAGCTGTATTATTCATTTACTGAACAAAATTCTGTAGCCTCAGTATGAGTAAGTATTCTATTAGCTTTGAAATAACAGCAAATTGTTTTAAGACCTAACTGAATTTATCTGTTTCTACATTTTCGATAATTCTTTGAAAACCCATATATTTTTAAGCAACAACTTTGATTTGCAAAATTTACTTCAACAAACAGTTACCATGGCACATTCTTAATCCATCTTAATTTTAACCAAAGCTTTTAATGTTTTAAAGAGACCTTTTAATATAACAGACTGGACTTTGGTATTTTTTCAGTTAGGATAATCGGTAAGCACATTAACATGGAAGGACCCTGATTGGATAAGTGACTGAGGATAAAAAAAATCACGATAGATACAAGAGTTCAGGTATAAATTACCTTATATTTGAGCACACTGAAATATTTAATGAGCTGATCTTCACTATACAGTTCTACTATTTCCTGGTTCCCTTTTTAAGTGATTGCGCAATGTGGTGGTGAGTGCATGTTGTTGGATGTAGATGCAGATAGACAAGCTGGACTCGGTCAGTTCTTGGTGGCGAAAACGGATATTAATTTCAGAGTATTGCCAGCATATTATTCCATTCATCCGAGGCTTTGACGCCTAATGAAACGCCACCAAAAGCCCCCCTCGGCACCAGCACAGGAGCTGTTAGAGGTTCAGTAGCTCGTCTCCGACTGACTCTTAGTACCACCTTTCTATCCATGCCAACCAAATTTCGCGCGCGCTACAGTTTCGTTCCCGAGGGGAACCACGCCACCTTTTACATACAAAACAACTAAGAACCCTATGTGAAGGTCAGAAATTACATAACAGCAACCAAACATATTAAATAAAATAGATCAGTTACACATACTGGTATTTCTACAAAAAAAAATTATTCACACAGAAATTGCAATCGTATACAGTAAGTTTTGTCCACTCCAAATGAGGCAAAGAATTTAAATAATAAAGACAATACGTTACATATAATTAAACCAGGACATCAAAGTTACTACAAAGAAAAAAACTACACATTTTTATACAGTACCGAATTAATCATAGAATAATGACAGATGCTCAACGATGGAATGTTGAACAAAACAGAAAGCAAAATGAATCAACAAAATGTAGTGTCTAAGCTATGGTGTTTCACACTGATGATTACAATATGACTGGGGTATTTACGTACAAATGAGCTTCAGTTTTCTCTAAAGTTTTCGGTTACATCAGGAGGTGAGTCTGGTGGGCGACAGAAGAATCCAGTTACTAGTTTGTGCCCATCGCTGACATTGAGTCTTTTCCAAACAATCTCGCATGCACCTCCAATTTCTCTCTCGACGGATATGAATTTCTTGTCTACTGTGACAAATATGCCACTACCATTTCCCATTAGCCTATTCTTTCGGCATACATGTCCCCAAAAATATCACAATATCAGTTTCAGCATTCAGAATTTCTCTATGAGTTTAAATGCTTTTCAGGATCGCTACAAACTCTGGCACTTTGTTGCAATTGCTTCGACAGTTTACTACTTGGATTTTAAAATTCTTGCCTGTGATGGGCATTCTTATGGATATTACACGTATACTTACGGGTCTCAACGGCTATCGTTATATAGACTGGATTGAGAGTCGCCAAATCTAAAAAGAAAACACTGTGTGCATCTTATACTAACTCATCTATCTGGGAAGCAGCCCCTGCTGTGTAGTTCACACCTGACCCATTTAGGGGAACCCTACAGTTCTCAGCCATATGGTGCAAGTCCAGGAAGCTCCGGCCTAGCTTTTCACAGACCCGTCGAGGTCTTTGGTTCAGTCGTTCCACACTACCCAGAACCACGAGGCCGCGATTAGTTCTGGGGACAATTCTGCGAATTGTGAGCTTTGTCGAAGCTCCATACACAAGCTTGGTTTTCTCAAACTTCTCTAACAGTCGCTGGAATGACTCTAGTATGACCTTGGAGGCCAGGAATAAACACTGAGTGCACCTGGTGTCCTTTCTTGTCCCTTGGTGCCATTTCCCAAACGGGTATCATTATTTGCCTTACGTTTGAACTGTCGACGATTAGTGTATTCCTGCCCTTTTGGGATAGCTTTCCCCTCAAAAAGGACAAAGCAGGTTTCCCAACAAGTGAACAAGTGACGTGAGTCCCATTGGCTCCGCTACAGTTTCATTGGAAGACAACACTTGTTGCTTAGAGGGATCGGTATAACACACTAAGTCCTACCTGGTTCCTGTCTAACCTATGTAGGATGCCTAGAGCCACCATTGGTATGCCCCTCGCAGTAAAGTGGACGAGTAATGACAGATTCCGTACTTATTGCAGAAGAGACAGAATCCGCAGTAGAGATCCACTCTACCGATTCACAGCAGTTGCTAATCGTTTGACGGTAATCAAGGCGATTACTATCTGCTTAAAAATGTCTAGTAACTTATCCCATGTTGGAGAACAGCATTTACAGTTGAGCTGCACTGCATTCAAACTACGTTTGCAGACTGTTATTTTATTTTATGAGCTTAAGTAACGATCTAAAATATTCAGATAACTTGTTAAAATAGCATCTAGGCCTGCAAATGACCTGCTGCGTAAATTATTGACATGTGTTCGAAATTTAAATTTAGAACCCGCCTGCTGTGTACTGCATTCAGAATGTTCAAGTAGCTGCAAGATAAACTGAAGAGCCAAAGGAACTGGTAAACTTGCCTAATATAGTGTAGGGCCCCCCGAGAGCATTCAGAAGTGCCCCAAAATGACGTGTGGGGTGTCGCATTGTCCTGCTGGAACTGTCCAAGTCCGTCGGAAAGTACAACGGACAGGTTATCAGACAGGATGCTTAAGTACGAGTCACCTGTCAGAGCCCTATCTAGACGTATCAGGGGTCCCGTATCACTCCAACTGCACGCACCTCACATTATTACAGTGCCTCCCACACCTTGAACAGTTCCCTGCTGACATGCAGGGTCCTTGGATTCATGAGGTTGTCTCCATACCCGTCCATGTCCATCTGGTAGATACAATATGAAACAAGACTCATCCCACCAGGCAACATGTTTCCAGTCGTCAACAGTCGAATGTTGGTGCTGACGGGCCTAGGCGAGGCGTAAAGGTTTGTGTCGTGCAGTCGTCAAGGGTACAAGGGCTGAGCCTTCGGCTCCGAAAGCCCATATCGATGATGTTTCGTTGAATGGTTCACACGCTCACACTTGTTAATGGTCCAGCATTGAAATCTGTAGCAATCTGTGAGAGGCAGCACTTCTGTCATGTTGAACGGTTCTCTTCAGTCGTTGTTGGTACAGTTCTTGCAGGATCTTGTTCTGGCCTAAGCGATGCCGGAGATTTGATGTTTTACTGGATTCCTGATATTCACGGAACACTCGTGAAATAGTCGTATCGGAAAATCCCCACTTCATCCTTACCTCGTAGATGCTGTGTCCCATCGCTCGTGCGCTGACTATAACTCCACATTCACACTCTCTTTAGATTTTGATAACCTGCCATTCTAGCAGCAGTAACCGATGTAAGAACTGCGTCAGACACTTGTCTTATATAGGTGTTGCCATTCGCAGCGCCGAATTCTACCTGTGTAAATAGCTCTGTATGTAAAGACGCATTCACACACCAGTTTCTTTGACGCTTCAGCGTAGTACAAGCACACAGTGCCCATCGTTTACGATACGTGTTGTCTACCCACTAGTTAAAATATTGCTGAGTTTAACAAGAGGAAAAACTGGGCTGTATGCAGAATGAAATGAATGACTTTTCAATTTTAAGAGCTAGTCACAATTTTCTGCGCATATTCCGTTTTTAAAAGAGAAACCTTACTCCTGATCTGATAATTTCTTATTAGTAAAAGATTACTTTGTGTGTCATAACTGGCATAATTAATTATCACACAGTAAACGTTGACATCTGTGCATGTGTTGTATATTACCTTGTAACGCAAGTATCTCAACTTGGCCTACCGACATTATTGAGTAACCAAAATGTGAATGAAGAACATAGTGTTTTAGATTTTGCAGTAGGGAATGCGAGAAGTTCACCATGTAACAATAGGTCTACGACTCGCTCCATGTCAAAAGGATATTAATATGCTTGCACTGAAAGAAATCTGAACATTTGTAATTCCATGGGTAATTCAAATTATTTCATCAATGTATACTTGTCGTCTGATCATTATTTATAAATTTTAAGTTAAGTTATTCTTAATTTTTATTTTCTTACCGTAGTGTAAACTGAAACTTTGGCACAATTTTCAGTAGCGTATGCAAAATAAAGTCTCAGGGCATCCTAACAACCATTTAGAGATTGCTTTTTTAAGTGATTCAACGAAATTCCCTACATAAATCCTCTAATTTTCCCGTATTTATTGCATATTAAAGTTATTACGAATATTTGTTGACCAATTTTACTACAGTATTTCGTGATTTGAAGCTACTTTAGTAAGTTTCTAGTGAACGCTTTATTCTTGTGTGTTTATGATGTTTATACAAAATGCCGTATGTTCTATCCTTCCAGGAGTTTTCCAAGTTACGACTTTTATGATAATACGAAGCTTTCCTGTATCCTTCTTTTCTAATGATGCTGTTAGAAGTTTTTAAAATCTCGAAGCCTTGCAAATAATTCCAATTTCGTTGTTAAAGAAGGAGTTGCAGCTCTACTGCACTTAAAGCAACGGTTATGGCCCTGCTATGATCATCCACTTTGCATCACCCATCTGCGCTACATCACATTCAAGATAATCGTCTCGTCTGAATTTCCCATGCGGCATTTCTTCTATATTTTATAAAAATCTTCTGTTATGCAACTGTTTACACTAAATAACTGGTGATTGTACTTCAGATTCCAATAAATTTATCTGTCCTTCCATTTATGAGCAGCTAGCCAAGAAAACTCCTGCTATAAGTAAGCCACTGCGAAAATGAATTAGAATTGTTGTTGCTGCTGCAGATGTTGTGGCTTTCACAGGGAAGACGGGTATCACTGAAATGAAAGATTTTCGCTTGTAACAGTTTTTTAGCACCAATTTAACTTGAGTGCTAAAACCTCTCAAAATAACGGGTTTCTGAAATTATCGATTTTCCTTTTTTGTCGCTGTTATGTCTAGTACTAAATGTAGATATCGAACAATGACTGAAAAATTCGGAACTCCCTCAACCTTTTGGATTATACGTTTCAAGATAGTTAGAATCAAAGTATCAAATAAAATAGGTAAATAAAATAAGACTTAGATCGTATACTGTTCGACGCTTTTCTCGAAAAACATTGAGGTGGTGCACACAACAAAAAGGCATTAGTCTTTTCCTATACATTCTACATTTTTTTTTAAATTGCGAACTCACCCCGTGTCTAGGGGTAGCGTCTTTGATTCATAATCGAAACGACTTCGGTCCCCGATTCGATCCCCGCCACTGCCTAAATTTTGATAAATAATCAGCATTGGCGGCCGAAGACTTCCGGCATAAGAAGTCAGCCTCATTCTGCCAACGGCCTTGACAAAGAGGGCGGAGGAGCGGATAGAGGTTCAGGGCACTCTCTTGTCCTAGGGGTGCGAAATTGCCCCTAAAGGCGGAAGAATCAGCAATGATCAACGACATGAGGATGCAGAAGGCAATGGAAACCACTGCATTAAAGACACGTAACGTGTATCCACAGGACATGTGGCCTGTAGTTGAAGAAGTGTCATGATGATCTCTCCATTGGCAAAAGATTCCGGAATAGTCCCCCATTCGGATTTCCGGGAGGGGACTGCCAAGGGGGAGGTTACCATGAGAAAAAGATTGAATAATCAGCGAAAGGATAATGTTCTACGAGTCGGGGCGTGGAATGTCAGAAGCTTGAACGTGGTAGGGAAACTAGAAAATCTGAAAAGGGAAATGCAAAGGCTCAATCTAGATATAGAAGGGGTCAGTGAATTGAAGTGGAAGGAAGACAAGGATTTCTGGTCAGATGAGTATCGGGTAATATTAACAGCAGCAGAAACTGGTATAACAGGTGTAGGATTCGTTATGAATAGGAAGGTAGGGCAGAGGGTGTGTTACTGTGAATAGTTCAGTGACCGGGTTGTTCTATTCAGAATCGACAGCAGACCAACAATGACAACGATAGTTCAGGTATACATGCCGATGTCGCAAGCTGAACAGATAGAGAAAGTGTATGATGATATCGAAAGGGTAATGCAGTATGTAAAGGGGGACGAAAATCTAATACTGATGGGTGACTGGAATGCAGTTGTAGGGGAAGGAGTAGAAGAAAAGGTTACAGGAGAATATGGCCTTGGGACAAGGAATGAAAGAGGAGAAAGACTAATTGAGTTCTGTAACAAGTTTCAGCTAGTAATAGCGAATATCCTGTTCAAGAATCACAGGAGGAGGAGGTATACTTGGAAAAGGCCGGGAGATACGGGAAGATTTCAATTAGATTACATCATGGTCAGACAGAGATTCCGAAATCAGATACTGCATTGTAAGGCGTACCCAGGAGCAGATATAGACTCAGATCACAATAAAGTAGTGATGAAGAGTAGGTTGAAGTTCAAGACATTAGTCAGGAATAATCAATACGCTAAGAAGTCGGATACGGAAGTTCTAAGGAATGACTAGATACGTTTGAAGTTCTCTAACGCTATAGATACAGCAATAAGGAATAGCGCAGTAGGCAACACAGTTGAAGAAGAGTGGACGTCTCTAAAAAGGGCCATCACAGACGTTGGGAAGGAAAACTTAAGTACAAAGAAGGCAGCTGCAAAGAAACCATGGGTAACAGAAGAAATACTTCACTTGATTGATGAAAGGAGGATGTACAAACATGTTCCGGGAAAATCAGGAATACAGAAATACAAGTCGCTGAGGAATGAAATAAATAGGAAGTGCAGGGAAGCTAAGACGAAATGGCTGCAGGAAAAATGTGAAGACATCGAAAAAGATATGATTGTCGGAAGGACAGGCTCAGCATACAGGAAAGTCAAAACAACCTTTGGTGACATTAAAAGCAACGGTGGTAACATTAAGAGTGCAACGGGAATTCCACTGTTAAATGCAGAGGACACAGCAGATAGGTGGAAAGAATACATTGAAAGCCTCTATGAGGGTGAAGATTTGTCTGATGTGATAGAAGAAGAAAAAGGAGGCGATATGGAAGAGATAGGGGATCCAGTATTAGAATCGGAATTTAAAAGGGCTTTGGAGGACTTACGGTCAAATAAGGCAGAAGGGATAGATAAAATTCCATCAGAATTTCTAAAATCATTAGGGGAAGTGGCAACAAAACGACTATTCACGTTGGTAAGTGTAATATATGAGTCTGGCGACATACCGTCTGACTTTCGGAAAAGCATTATCCACACAATTCCGAAGACGGCAAGAGTTGACAGGCGTGAGAACTATCGCACAATCAGCTTAACAGCTCATGCATCGAAGATGCTTACACGAATAATATACAGAAGAATGGAAAAGAAAATTGAGAATGCGGTAGGTGACGATCAATTTGGCTTTAGGAAAAGTAAAGGCACGAGAGAGGCAATTCTGACGTCATGGCTAATAATGGAAGCAAGGCTAAAGAAAAATCAAGACACGTTCATAGGATTTGTCGACCTGGAAAAAGCGTTCGACAATATAAAATGGTGCAAGCTGTTCAAGATTCTAAAAAAAGTAGGAGTAAGCTATAGGGAGAGACCGGTCATATACAACATGTACAACAACCAAGAGGGAATAATAAGAGTGGACGATCAAGAACGAAGTGCTCGTATTAAGAAGGGAGTAAGACAAGGCTGTAGCCTTTCGTCCCTACTCTTCCATCTGTACATCGAGGAAGCAATGATGGAAATAAAAGAAAGATTCAGGAGTGGAATTAAAATACAAGGTGAAAGGATATCAATGATACGACTCGTTGATGACATTGCTATCCTGAGTGAAAGTGAAGAAGAATTAAATGATCTGCTGAACGGAATGAACAGTCTAATGAGTACACAGTATGGTCTGAGATTAAATCGGAGAAAGACGAAGGTAATGAGAAGTAGTAGAAATGAGAACAGCGAGAAACTTAACATCAGGATTGAGGGTCACGAAGTCAATTAAGTTAAGGAATTCTGCTACCTAGGCAGTAAAATAACCAATGACGGACGGAGCAAGGAGGACATCAAAAGCAGACTCGCTATGGCAAAAAAGGCATTTCTGGCCAAGAGAAGTCTACTAATATCAAATACCGGTCTTAATTTGAGGAAGAAATTTCTGAGGATGTACGTCTGGAGTACAGCATTATATGGTAGTGAAACATGGACTGTGGGAAAACCGGAACAGAAGAGAATCGAAGCATTTGAGATGTGGTGCTATAGACGAATGTTGAAAATTAGGTGGACTGATAAGGTAAGGAATGAGGAGGTTCTACGCAGAATCGGAGAGGAAAGGAATATGTGGAAAACACTGATAAGGAGAAGGGACAAGATGATAGGACATCTGCTAAGACATGAGGGAATGACTTCCATGGTACTAGAGGGAGCTGTAGAGGGCAAAAAATGTAGAGGAAGACAGAGATTGGAATACGTCAAGCAAATAATTGAGGACGTAGGTTGCAAGTGCTACTCTGAGATGAAGAGGTTAGCACAGGAAAGGAATTCGTGGCGGGCCGCATCAAACCAGTCAGTAGACTGATGACAAAAAAAAAAAAATCGATGACCATACCACCATTGGGCATAACAAATAATCAGTGCTAAAGGATGAAAACTGATATTGAGAGCTCTGCTTTTCGTGTTAAGTTGTCCATTTACAGGGGCTACGAACAGACAAATACACACTATGTAGACACAGGCTGCAAATTAGCTACTTTCTATGTTCATTATAAATAATACATGAATTTTTAAATTCTTAAATTATTGCTGTTGCTTTACTTTAATTTTTCTTTTATTAGTTAATAGAAGTGGCAGAGAAATCTTAGGCTCTTGTGTAAAATTTGAGACGTTCCTTTTCTGAATTATTTCGAATGCAAGAGACGGTTTGTGTATTGTGTATTTTGATTTGTGTATTGAATATTGGCTTTTTAACAGAAATACTATTGATTTTTCGATTAAAAAACTAAAAACACTCTTTCAAAACTTGAAAATTAACACTTTGTATAATAGGTAAAATAGTTTACCAGGAACAGCTACTTGATAATTGCTAAAATTTCACTAACGAATTAATCCTCTGGCCAATATTTTTTGTCTAATCTGCTCATAAATACTCGTTCTATAATGTGTTGATCCTATCATCAGAAACAATGTCATTCAAAGACGATACCAGTCCTTCGGAAGCCACAGAACTGTCTACCAACGATAAGTACTGTTAGGCTACAAATGGCAAGCCCGACGTAAACCTTCCTCCTTGATCCCAAGGTTCGCTGCTGATGGTTAGTAAAGGACAACAAGTACAATATTGTCTCAGCAATGCTGCACTGATTCTTTTGCCACGTGCATGTTGCTCGTTTCTCACAGTCGGTGTTGTTGTTAAAGTAGCTCTGAACGCTTTTCTTCATCTTCTATAATGACCCAATATTTCAAAGCGATAGAAATTTTACGAATAAACATTACTCGGTTTTAAAATTTTTATTTAAAAATAAAAATTTTGAGGACCAACGCTATGAAAAAGTTCTGATACAGCTGAAACCAAATAAATATTGATAAATAACGATAATTCATACCTAAAGTACGTGTATCTGTTTTAATCTGTCGCTTTTTCTCATACTTAGCTTTCAATTCGGAGGCGTTATATGCAACTCTGCATGCCAGCCCGTTAATCTCTGCATAGCTACTGATACCAACATCAACTTCAAACTGCTTACTGTATTCAAGTATTCAAGCGTTTATCTCACACTAGAACTGCTACCATACACCCTTTCTTAGAATATCATATTTACAAATGCTTGATGTCTCAGGATGTGTTCTGTCAGTTGATCCCTCCTTTTGGTCAAGATGTGCAATTAATTTATTCTTCCCACTTCGATTTAGTACCTCCTCATTTGTTGTCAGATGTATCTATATAATCTTGAGCATTTTTCCACAACCGCACTTTTCCGAATCATCTATTCTCTTCTTGTCTGAAATGCTTATCATCTATTTCTCGCTTCCATAAAAGACTACACTCCAGAAAAATACCTTCAGAGAAGATGTGGTAGAGCTTAAATTTATATTAGATGCTAATATATTCCTCTCTTTCAGAAATTGTTATCTTGCTATTGCCAGTCTGCATTTATATACTCTCTACTTTGACTGTTATGAGTTATTTTGCTGCCCAAATTGCAAAATCCATTAACTGTTTTTAATATCTTGCCTAATTCCCTTATCACCGTCTGATTTAATTCGTCTACACCCCATTACCCTTATTTTGTTAATTTCCATTTATAATCTCTGTTCATCTACTGTTATAAGTACGTTGATTTCTCCTACAGAATTACAATATTGGCAAACCTGAAATTTCTCTTTGGTTTTCTTCACATCTTGCTCAATGTACAGACTGCGTAACTTTAGGGATTGGCTACAGTCCTGTCTCAGTCCCTTCTGAACTATGACTCCCTTTCAGAACTTTCGACTGTTAAATGTGCAGCCTGGTTTCTGTTTGAGTTGTAAATAATCTTTCACTCCCTGTGTTTTATCGCTACTATGTTCAGTATTTCAAAAAGAGTATTCCAGCCAATATCGTCAAAAGCTTTCTCGAAACATACAAAGTCTGTAAACGTGTGTTTACCGGTCTCCAATTATCTTCTAGGGTAAGTCGTAGAGCTTTTACAGCCTCGCATGTTCCCACGTTTCTCGGCACCCAGACTGAGGTTCTCCAAGCCCAGCTTCTAGGAGTTTTTAAATTCTTTTGTAAATAATTTGTCTTAATATTTTCCAATTGTGACTAAATGCTAGCAACAAAAAGTAAAAATGAGTAAAGGTGAATAATGAAAGAGCCAGTAGGACTTTTACTGCAGCGCATAATTCAGTTGTTCTAAACACAAATTGTATAAAACATCCTTCTCTGCTGCTGCAAGAAAATCAGCATTATGCTATGATTATAATGGAACTTTGACAATAAAAGGTAATAAATATTTCAACCGAAAGTGTTCCTTTTAATACACTGATCTGAAATAGATTATGCTGAATTCATAAATTGAAACAAGCCACAATTAACAAATTTAGAAGACTACTCTACGTACGATAACGTTCAAGAAGGCTCATTATTGAGAAATCAGTTGAAGATTGTCCACTGGGTTTCATTCTGTACTTCCAGTTACTACATTCAGTCAACAATTTTCTGCCGGGAGGTGTGGCATTAGCCCTGGCAAAACTCGAGTCTACCCATCAATGCAAGTTACCGTATAATACAGGTAGTACATAAATTATCTTTACATCTTCAGCAATGTAAATCTATACTAAATAATAACACCTGTGTTACAACAATGACAGAGGCCCAGATTTGGTGAAAAATGAGATACTCGGTCCGATATTCAAGTGTTACGAATCTTTCGGGAACAGTATGGAAGACAACGACGTCCCAGTCACGGGGGTTAGTACACAGAGATTCAGGGTACTCTCTTGTCCTTGTGGCTGTAAGCTGCCCCTAAAGGCGGATGAATCAGCAACGATCAGCGGCATGAGGATGCAGAAGGCACTACATTAAAGACACATAACGCGTATTCTCGAGACACGTGGCCTCTAACTGAAAAAATGTCCTGATGATCTCTCCTTTCGCAAAAGATTCCGGGCACCGGCCGCGGTGGTCTCGCGGTTCTAGGCGCGCAGTCCGGAACCGCCCGACTGCTACGGTCGCAGGTTCGAATCCTGCCTCGGACTTGGATGTGTGTGATGTCCTTAGGTTAGTTAGGTTTAAGTAGTTCTACGTTCTAGGGGACTGATGACCACAGCTGTTAAGTCTCATAGTACTCAGAGCCATTTGAACCATTTGAGAAGATTCCGAAATAGTCCGCCATTCGGATCTCTGGGAGGAGACTGCCTAGGGGGAAGTGACCATGAGAAAAAGATTGAATAATCAACGAAAGGATAACGTTCTACGAGCTGGGGCGTGGAATGTCAGAAGCTTGAACATGGTAGGGAAGCTGGAAAATCTGAAAAGGGAAATCAAAGGCTCAATCTAAATGTAGCAGGGGACAGTGAAGTGAAATCGAAAGAAGAAAATGATTTCTGGTCAGATGAGATAGGGTAATATCAGCAGCAGCAGAAAATGGTGAAAGAGGAGTAGGATTCGTTATGAATAGTAAGGCAGGGTCGCGCTGTGTAGCCACGTGGTCTTAGGTGTCCTGTCACGGTCCGCGCGGCTGTCCCCGTCGGAGGTTCTAGTCCTCCCTCGGGCATGGGTGTGAGTGTCGTCCTTACCGTAAGTTAGTTTAAGGTAGATTAAATAGCGTGTACGCATACTACTGGTCATTAAAATTGCTACACCAAGAAGAAATGCAGATGATAAACGGGTATTCATTGGACAAATATATTATACTAGAAATAACATATGATTACATTTTCACGCAATTTGGTTGCATAGATCCTGAGAAATCAGTACCCAGAACAACCACCTCTAGCCGTAATAACGACCTTGATACGCCTGGACATTGCGTCAAACAGAGCTGGGATGGCGTGTACAAATGCCCATGCAGCTTCGACACGATACCACAGTTCATCAATAGTAGTGACTGGCCTATTGTGACGAGCCAGTTGCTCAGCCACCATTTACCAGACGTTTTCAGTTGGTGAGAGAACCGGAGAATGTGTTGGCAAGGGCAGGAGTCGAACATTTTCTGTATCCGGAAAGGCCCGTACAGGACCTGCAGCATGCATTATCCTGCTGAAATGTAGGGTTTCGCAGGGATCGAATGAAGGGTAGAGCCACGGGTCATAACCCATCTGAAATGTTCAAAGTGCCGTCAATGCTAACAAGAGGTGACCGAGACGTGTAACCAATGGCACCCCATACCATCACGCCGGGTGATACGCCAGTATGGCGTTGACGAACGCACGCTCCCAATGTGCGTTCACCGCGATGTCGCCAAACACGGATACGACCATCATGATGCTGTAAATAGAACCTGGATTTATCCGACAAAATGAAGTTTTGTCATTCGTGCATCCAGGTTCGTCGTTGAGTACACTATCGCAGGCGCTCCTGTCTGTGATGCAGCGTCAAGGGTAACCGCAGCCATGGTCTCCGAGCTGACAGTCCATGCTGCTGCGAAGATCGTCGAAATGTTCGTGCAGATGTTTGTTGTCTTGCAAACGTCCCCATTTGGTGACTCGGGGATCGAGAAGTGGCTGAGCGATCCGTTACAGCGATGCGAATAAGATGCCTGTCATCTCGACTACTAGTGATACGAGGCCGTTGGGATCCAGCACGGCGTTCCGTATTACCCTCATGAACCCATCGAGTCCATATTCTGCTAACAGTCGTTTGAACTCGACCAACGCGAGCAGCAATTTCGCGATACGATAAACAGCAATCGCGATAGGCTACAATCCGACCTGCTGGCACGCATTTCTCCTCCTTACACGAGGCACCACAACAACGTTTCACCAGGCATCGCCGTTCAACTGCTGTTTGTGTATGAGAAATCGGTTGGAAACTTTCCTCAGGTCAACACGTTGTAACTGTCGTCGCCGATGCCAACCTTGTGTGAATGCTCTGAAAAGCTAATCATTTGCATATCACAGCATCCACTTCCTGTCGGTTAAATTTCGCGTCTGTAGCACGTCGTCTTCGTGGTATAGCAATTTTAATGGCCAGTAGGGTATAACATGCGACTCGTTACTTTCCAGTACAGGAACCCGTACCTAAAACTGACACATTTATCCCACTCCATCATACTGGAAAGTCTGTAACATCTTCATTGAATCAGCTTCTACATAACAACATTTACAGATGCCGGCGCCGGCGCCTGTACCTCCGACGCTTTGTAGCGTAGTTAGACGACGCTCCCAAACACGTGTTCGTATTCAAAATATTAAGTAGTAATCCCCTCTACAAGGCCTAGAGGTTTGTAATGTAAGTTTCAGAAGACCCTGTATTTAATTTATTTGACCGAAAGTACTATACTTCAGACAAGACTAAATTTGTACCAGTTTTTACGTGGTGACTTTGGCTTTTTGTTGGTATACTCAGTTTGTGATTTATTTGCATTTCTATTGTGCCGGTGGTTGGCAGAACTGCAGCCGCCCGGGCACGTGTCAAACACGTAGCTGGGTTAGGTGACCTCTTCGACACGTTATCTGAGGAATGGCAATAACGAACAGGCAGCGAATGGAGGTATATGCTCTGAATGGAGCGACTTAAATGTGTTCGCGAGTTACTTTTATGGAAATGGTAGCCAGGTCAGGCTGTTAGCTCTCTGGGAATCGCACAAGGTTCCCGTACCGTCCAACAGTACCGTTTTTAGCAGTACTGTGGTAATTAATTAATGTTCGCTGGTGTTGCAGTAATATTCTAGTGCTTCTCGGACGGGAGCAATTCTTTCCAGATACATACTACGGCGTACGGCTGAATATGCTTCCGCATGTGTGTCCACAAGGAAACAACAGCCACATTCGACAATCAGTGCTGTTCTGCTGTTCAGCGGCGAATGGGCGTTCTTGTCGGGTTAACTTGAACTGGATGCTATTGTGATGATGGGGCCTGGGTTTGGAAGCCGTTTTACGGTACTTTGTGGTCACATATCACTGACGTTTGCTGTGTACGCTTGTGATTGTACATTTTACTCCAAAGATTGGCTTAGCTGTTACAATTGTTATCTTAATAGTAATTATTTATGCCTGCTTCAAGGTACACATGGATAAGAGTGGTTCATCCGAGTTGATTTTAAGAATATTGTGATGTTTCCTTGTTCAGTATTACTAACTTTTTATGGCTCTTGCCACCAAGTAAATTTGTAGTCTGCGGTCTGATTTGTACTGTAATGTAAGGGGTCGTCAGTAGTCCCATTGGTCGTTAAGAGATGTTCAGTATATTTGGAATGTATGACATAAAGGGTGCTGTAGTTTCGACAGCTCAAATTGACTTCCAGCCTGTCTGTCGTTTTTTGTAAAATTTGTTATTGTTCTTCTGACTGATTTTGTAGTTTATTAACAGAACTGAGCAGGCTTACCTAATGCTTTTGCTGTTTCACTTAATGTTATGCTTTTTTTTCGAACTAGTATTGGAATTCTACTGTAATTAACATTTAAGGACTTTTTTTAAAGCTATTGAGACACTGTGGGAGTTTTTCTGAGTTTTGGTAACGTATGCATTGTTTGAGGCATTAGCCAGTATCTGTCAATAGTACTGTTATACTGATTATAAGAACTTATTGGCTTGATATTTTGTTAATAACGGTTTTCAGTTTTGAAGAATATATAGACGTTTGTTAATTTTGAAGGGGGTAGTTTTTCTTTCTAGTGAATAAACTACCTTATACTCATGTTAAGTAAAATCGAAGTAATGAGTGAGTATCAAATACCTTTGGTTGTATTCTGCTCCTAACTCCCCAGTCCGCCACGGTAATCTGCTATCAATGGAATATCGCTATGATCTCTTAGTGAGTTTTGATGTTATGATTTTTTTAAAGAAAAAGCCAAACCCGCATCTTTCTCGTTTGAAATTGACGTACTACTCTTAAACGTGCTTCTTCACCTTGTTTTTTCTGTTTCGCATGGTTCCTGTACCTGTTATGTATTATTGGTTTTACTCAAGCGGCACCCGCAGTCTTATCGCCCCTTAGCCAACACAACGCCTTGAAAAAACTACTCGCCAGGTGAAACCACACTAGAAATCTTTCAGTGTACCTCCTGCCCTACTGGCATATGCGATTTATTTTGTGGTTGGCACATTCCGCCAGTAGCAGACGATCAGGTGTGTCTGCTCCAGGTTTGACAGCTGCAGCACGCTACATCATCACGAGTTACTCCCACCTCCCACCGAACTTCAGCTGCGACGTCTGCTATGTTACAGCGCCCATGAAGTCGCTGCTGTAACTTAATTGCAGTCTTCTGTGGTTTAGAGAAGTCATCATGGTAACATGTGCTTTCTGGAGACCCTGTGGTTCCGTCCATTGCTTTTCGCGAGGCATATCAATGAAATTTAATCTAGGATTCACTTGTGACTTTTCATGCTTTCCCGACGGAGCTGCTGCAAATACTCTTCTCGGGTTTGCCGCCGGATTGTATTGTGTAACTCGCACAATATTTCGTCGATGCAACTGCTCGACATCATCAGGTGGTGGTAGCTGCTGTTATCACTGGTGCAAGGTGCTACTGATGATAATCGCAAGGCGGCGACGGAATTTATCATGCCGGGAGCAGGCAATACGCGTGCGCGGGAAGACGCTGGTAGTTGGAGGGAAGCGGCGCTCCTGGTGCCCCCTGCTGGGAGCCGAAGGAACGCCATCCGCGCGTGCGCCGTGGGCAATGACTGTGCTGCCGGACGCTCCTGTGGTTAAAGTCCGAACTAAACCTCAGTTGCTCGTTTCGTCACTTGACGGATCGGAAGTTCTTGTTTCCCTTTTTTTCGATTTAATGGCAGCCAGTGCTGGATTCCAGGCGGCGCTTAGTTGAAAACTTGCATCCCTGTTGATAAGATTGTCCGCTGTACGGTTATGTATGGCCTCCTTGACAACACAGTCCCAGAAAGATGACGCTGGGGATAAAATTTCCGTCTGTTTGTACAGCATACGATGTCCCGTGTCCAGGCAATGCTCCGCTACCGCTGATTTATCAGGTTGCCCCAGGCGTGTGTGACCATGGTGTTCGACGCAACGTTCTTGCACGGTTCGGAATGTCTGTCCAATGTAAGATTTTTCACATTGGCATGGGATTTTATACACACCACATTTCCTAAGGCCAAGATCGTCTTTGACCGAGCACAATAAATTCCTCAATTTTGCTGGTGGCCGAAATACACACTTGATATCGTGCTTTTTGAGGATTCTTTCTATTCTCGAAGACATGCCGCCAAAATAGGGCAAGAACGCTGTTGCAGTGGGTGCCTCCTCATCTTCATTTACATCCCTGCTTCGAATTTTCTTGGAACGGAATGCATGGCGTACCTGCCTATTGGGATAGCCATTCTGTTGGAATACCGTTCTCAGGTGTTGTAGCTCACCAGGTAGACTGTCGGCATCTGAGACTACATGTGCTCTATGCACCAAAGAGCGTAGGACACTACCGCGTTGCGCAGGGTGATGGCAACTTGTCGCCTGCAAATATAGCTCCGTATGAGTTGATTTGCGGTAGACGCTGTGTCCCAGTGTACCATCCGCTTTTCTCCTGACTAAGACATCGAGGAATGGTAAGATGCCATCCTTTTCCACTTCCATGGTGAACTGACTGTTCAGATGGAGCGAGTTCAGATGCAAGAGAAACACAGGTAATGTCTCCATTCCGTGGGGCCACACCACAAAGGTATCGTCTACATACCGCCAGAAACAAGAAGGTTTGAGACTTGCCGACTGCAGTGCTTTTTCCTCAAAGTCTTCCATAAAATAGTTGGCCACCATGGGAGACAGAGGACTTCCCATGGTAACACCGTCCACTTGTTCAAAATATTGGTCATTGAATAAGAAATAAGTTGAGGTAAGCACATGTTTAAATAATGCCACCATGTCTCTCTCAAACTGGTTGCTGATACGCTCTAACGAATCCTGCAGAGGTACTTTCGTAAACAAAGATGTAACGTCAAAACTAACTAAAATATCCGACGCTTGTAGCTTAAGTGTCTTCAGGCGTCCTATGAAGTCCTCTGAATTCAAGATGTGGTGATCACACTTGCCTATGAGAGGACCCAACAGTGTAGCAAGATGTTTTGCCAGAAAATAAGTGGGAGCTCCAATGTTGCTCACAATTGGCCGAAGTGGTGATCCATCCTTGTGTATCTTGGGTAGGCCGTAGAGTCTTGGGGGGACTGCAGCCTGTTGGCGTAGACTTTTGGTCACTTTAGAAGGAATGGATCTCTTCTTGAGAAGATCTAATGTTTTTCTCTGGATTTTGCGAGTGGGATCCTCTCTTAGCTTGCGATAGGCAGGATCGTCGAGCAGCGCCTCCATCTTACTGTTGTATTCAACTCGTGAGAGAGGGACGGTGGCGTTCCTTTGTCGGCAGGTAAAATGACGAGTTCTTTGTCCGCTCTCAAGTCTCGCAGAGCCTTCCTTTCTGCTGAGCTGATGTTGACCTTGCTCGGTGGGGCATGTGTTAAAATTCGGCAGGTGTCCCTCCTAATCTCTTCTGCAACGTCACTGGGAAGCTTCAAAATTGCCTATTCTATGCCAGCTATGACATCTCAGATTGGAGCTGTCCGTGGTGTTGGTGCATAGTTCAAACCTTTCTCGAGCACTGCAACAGCTGCGTCATCCAGAGTTCTGCCCGTGAGATTAAACACGGTGCGTCGACGTGGCGCATTCCCTTCTTGCTGTTGGGCCTCGAGACGAGAATACTTCGACATTTGGCGGACCTTGGCCTGTTGTTTTGACCAGTCAGCTAGCGCCCAGGTAGCGCTGTCAATCCAATCCCAGGATAACGCTGAGAGTTTCGAAGAGATCTTCAGATGCAGTGATAGCAATTTTGTGGACACTATGTGCAGTTCCCGTCTTGTATAACGCAACCTCTCTCTCACTAGGGCTGCACCCGCCCGTCGTTTAATTCTAGCAGCGGCCGCAGATTCAATATGATGTTTAAATTTAGCAAACGTAGGGACAGTTTGCTTGTCACGGCATCTCAATAAAAACGTCATAGTGCACAGCAATCTACCTCTCTTATTACGTAACTTGTCAAACTCACGTATGTCGTTGGACATCTCCTCCCCATAGAGGTACCAGATGTGACTTTTCATGCTTTCCCGACGGATCTGCTGCAAATACTCTTCTCGGGTTTGCCGCCGGATTGTGTTGTGTAACTCGCACAATATTTCGTCGATGCAACTGCTCGACATCATCAGGTGGTGGTAACTGCTGTTATCACTGCTGCAAGGTGCTACTGATGATAATCGCACGGCGGCGACGAAATTTATCATGCCGGGAGCAGGCAATACGCGTGCGCGGGAAGACGTTGGTAGCTACCACCACCTGATAATGTCGAGCAGTTGCATCGACGAAATATTGTGCGAGTTACACAGTACAATCCGGCGGCAAACCCGAGAAGAGTATTTGTAGGATTCACTTGCTTACCTGCTGCTTATGTTCCGACAATTTTCAGTTGTACCCAAATGCCGATCCTAAGAACCTTACTGCCACCAAGCCAGAGATGAATGACGATCCTCTGTATCACGACGGGTACAAAAACTGGGTGTAATCTAAACATTGACTAGACACGGGTCATACACATACCAGAATGAAAGTTGAACATTGTACGTTTTCACGAAACAGTTTATCCCAAATTTCTCAGTGATGACCCTATCCAATTAACGTTTTCAAAAAGAGTAAAAGATCTTAGCACAATCTTGGATGTCAATTAAAACTGGGAAGAAAAAACAGTTGTAGCGTTCAGGAACTCTGTCTCCCACCTATGTGAAATTCAAAAATTTAGAAAAATACTTATTCGTCGAACTAGATGAAAATTGGTCCAGTCTTTAATCCTGTGGATTTATACTACCGGAAAGTAATTGAACACGGCTCAAATAGCGAAAAGTCCAATTGACTCGAGCTAGCTACGAGCGCTTCCCTAAGACGTGTGAGCAACGTTCTGTTGCCTGATCATATACTAGGTCGGAAGCGGCTCGATAAAGTGGTGTAACTTTCATACGCTCTGTTCACTTCATCGGCTTCTTAGTCACTGGTGTTCTCAATACTCCTCCTCACATTTCATACACCAATCACAATTTCATCATTGCATTGCTATATCGGATACGCCCAGAATCTGGGCCACACTTTTCCGTAATAACAAATCCTGCCCCATTTCATTTTTCAGTTCAGCCATACATCTACAGATGAAATTAGCCTGTAACTTGCGTCCTATATCAAACCATTCTGCGTTCAAGAAGCGATTAAAACCTTCCGCAACATTGTAAACTGTTTAAGCATTTCTAATCCTTCTCTAATTCTGGTTTTAAAGGCACCCCCCTTTTGACTGTGTTGTTGTTAATTTAATAACGACCCAGATATAGGCCTTTCAAGCTATTTTCAAGGGACTGAGTTTGAGTTGGCTTAAAAGGCCGACACCTGGTCATAGTTAAATAAGCAACATTACAGTCAAATTTCGCTGTGTTCATTTAAACATTATTGTATAACTGTTGTTCAACAACATCAAAAACTGTTTAACTCCGTTTTCTTTCTTGCATGTCACCTACTAGTCTTACTTATTATTTCTCGCCGGCCGCTGTGTGACCTCAGATGTTAAGTCCCATAGTGCTTAGAGCCATTTGAACCATATTATTTCTCGCTCTTCATATTGTCCATTCTTTTGCACCTTTATTCTTATTGAACAGCTGTCACACATTTCTGTTATATGTTGCTACTGACAACTTTTTGATGGCATACTTAACGTCTAGTTTCTCTTCAAGGAAGTTGTGTTCATAGACGGAATCGCAGTCTGCAGTGTAGGAGACACCACCATGTTTCTTATATCACACAAGTGCTGCTGTAAGGCTCCTCTATCGTCTGCCAGACGGATGAGTTACCTTTCAGATACGTAGGGGAGTGTAGAAATTACAAGGAAAGTGCCAAACTCCACCCGCGATAACCGAATGGACATCTGCTTAAGATTCAACATTTTATCTGTGTTAATAGCGATCAGTGCCACTGGTCTGTAAAATTAGCTGAATGGCCAGCGACTGCGCTACCTGGAGGTCAGTGCACTAGCCTCCCGGCGTTTCTGCTATACACACACAATGAGACCGCTGCTGTTTTTGGTAGCATAGTACTGGTACTGGCGGGATTAAAATTGTGAGGACGGGGCGTGATTCGTGCTTGGGTAGTTCAGTTGGTAGAGTACTTGCCCGCGAAAGGCAAAGGTCCCGAGTTCGAGTCTCGGTCAGGCACACAGTTTTGATCTGCCAGGAAGTTTCAGGAGGAATTTAATTGATATGCTTAAGTTTTCATACGAAAGTAAGAAACAGTTACAGCTGCATTTGTTAGAAATCCATCTTTAAGATAAGTCCAGATTGCGTAAGGGGAGAAATCAAAGACCTATGTCACCTCAAAGAAGAAAAGAAGATAGTGTTCAACGTTTCGTCGACAAAGAGATCATTATAGACGGAGCACAATCTTAAGGTACCATACTGGCGATTTAGGGAAATCACGGAAAACTTAAATCACGATGGTCGACCGAGACTTGAACCGTCGTCCTCCCGAATGCGAGTCCAGCGTGCTCTTCACGGCGCTACGTCGCTCGCTAGGTCATCTCAAACGAAGCAAAACATCAAAATGGAAACATTTAAAAACGCTTTCGAGGGAAAAATTTTGCAGAGCTAGAAACAATGGATCGGACGTACAAGCAGACTTTTTATCTTGCAGTTTACCTACAAGAATTTATCAGTTTTGTAGGATATATTCCAAAAGCAGATACGTTTTCTGAACACGACATGCATACGTGCGTAGTCAGCATTCGGGATTCTCTGAAATGGATAGTTCTCCCATGTAGCAACGAATACATGCGTGTATAATAGTAAAAGATAAATAGAAATTTGCTACTACGTAGTACAAAATGTCGCCACTGATGAAAAATCAAATGAGACAACGAACATGCTACGTTCAATTGTATTTCAGTTGAACGTTGACTTATGTATGAAGCACTTTTAAACGTACATTTGCTTGACAGTTTTCTTTGTCTTGTGTAAGGAAACCACTACCTGTATTTGTCCAAACGTTTTCCTACGCGACTTACGGGAACACATTCTTTTTCTGAAAGCAGACTGGTTTTATTCAGGGTTCCAGCACACTATACTATTTCCCACATTGGCTGCAAAACCCGTTCAATGTGTTGGGCTTACAGCACCTTACAGGGAGGGCCTGTATGCCCACAAGGTACCATTATAGTGATCAACATCGGAGCCAACGTCTTGCTGCATCAATAATGTCTCCATCATCCACGTACTGCTTCCAGTAGAGTGCATCCTTCATTGGGCTAAACAGATGGAAATCTGAAGGCGAAAGGTACGGGTTGTATGGTTGACGAGGAAGAACAGATCATGAAATTTTGTGAGCTCCTGAAGGATGCGCAGAGGTGAGTGAGGTCTTGAAAGAGAAGATCGTTTGCTTCTTTGTGGCTACGAACTTAGCGGTGAGCTGATCGTGTTCTACCATGAGGGAGGACATGAAACAGAATAGCCCCTTCGGAATGTCATAAGACCGTCGTCATGACTTTTCTGGCTGATGTTGCGGCTTCAAATTATTTATTCGAAGGAGAGATGGTGTGGAGTCACACCATGGATTGCCGTTTTGTTTCTGGTTCGAGGTGATGAACCCATGTTTCATCGCCTGTCTCGACGTTCGACAAAAATTGTCATATTCAGTCTCGTATGGTGCAAATAATTCTGCACAGATGGTCCTTCATTGATCTTTGTGGTCTTTTGTTAGGCAGCGAGGAACCCATCAGTCATAGACCTTTGAGTACCCCCAAATGGTCGATGAGCGTGTCAGCGCTACCAACAGAGATGTCCTGTTGTGCAACGTGGTGTTTGAGTATGATCTGTCCATCACCTCGAATGAGAGCGTCCGTTCCCACAGCTGTGTTGCGGCCGGCCGGCACGTGGGAGGTCGGATAGGTGATGACAGATGCCTCGCCCAACGACTCACCGTGCTTTAGTTTAATGCGAGATCTCCAGAGACAATCTGCAAGCGCATAGGCGATGCTCTGGTTTTCAGCCAGAAGAAACTCTGCTTGGAACGCACCTCCGTTACGGACTCGGTTTTGAAGGCTATGTATAGAACCACCATATAACTGAACTTAAAGAAATTTTACAGGCTGAAGCGAGAATAGTTCACGATGTCCGCATTTTTCCGCATTCGGCCGATTTCAGTTGAAAAAGATGCGGAATTTGTATGTTGTGTTGTTGTGTTGAATTACTTACTGAACATCCCTCATATTACTGCAGATTATGACGATTTAGGAGATGGCTGAGCGATAGCTGTGAGTGACACGCAGGAATGTGATACCTTTTATGGAGTCTTTGTAGATCTTGTACATACTGGGACAGAAGAAGAGGAAAGGCGGCTTACAATAAGACGGCACGAGCGTGGCGTCGGGGATTTGTCCGAAATTTTGTGTGGTGTAAGAGGACCCCTAACACCTTACGTGGTTCAAATATTATGACGCACTACCCGTAAAATCCCGGGAAAAATTGATCGAAAGTTTCTTAGGTGCCATATGGGTATAAAATGTTAGCACACTGCCGTGCCGCCATCTGTCCCAGATGTTTAGGGCTCGGACTCTTACGCCAGAGGTCTCGCGTTCGATTCCTCCTCTGGCGCTTTCTTTCCCTTCTGTTTCATTTTCTTTTGTTATTCCACCAATTATTCAGAAAGTTTCCCAAACCTACATTATCTTTAACAAATTAGTTTCATTATTGAATAAAAATTATTTTCTTTTTGTCCAACAACACAATTCATGGTGGTGGGATTTCCATTGTTCATTGTAAGGTATATGAGGAAAAAACATAGGGTTTTTAATCAGAATAACAAAGTCGATTGGGAAACATTCAACTTTTATAATATAATAATTATAAACAAGAAACGCAGTGGTAATTATCGTAAAAACAAGCAAAGTAATATTTTTTGCGACATCTTGCGCAACATATAAAAGCGGATATTTTAAAATTACAGGGCGTTTGCAATAAATCTGTACAAAAACATGCCCCAGTCACATTTACGAAAATGTTTTGAGTTTCTGATAATTTTGAGGCAAACCAGGAACATTGAATCATGTCTCGGAATATTGGCGACGATAATTGATGGTGAATTAAAGAATGGATTTTTATATAATATTCCCCGGAATTAACTTCACGATTCTCCTGTAACAATGCGCTGCAATTTCGCAAACAACAGAAGAAAAAAAAGTGCCGGACGAGGAATCGAACCCGAGACCTCCGGCGTAAAGGACCGAGGACTAACCATGTAGGTCAAACGGCCGCTCGGGACTGAACTAACATTTTATACTCGTAGGGCACCTAAGAAACTTTGGATCGGCTTTTCTCGGGATTTTCAGAGTAGTGCGTCCTAATACTTTAACTACGTGAGGTGTTTGGGGTCCTCTTTGAGCACACAAAATTTCGGACGAATCCCCGACCCCACGGTCGTGCCGTCTCCTTGTTAGGGAATTCCGGTCACCCCGCGTCCTGCCCCGCTCTCCGTGGCAAACGCCCCAGCTGGATCATTCTCCGGGCGGACCTGTTAATTCCCGCACAGACCGCAACTCTCAGGGCCTCCTTTATATTTCATCCGGCTGGCCCGCAGCTCCACGGGGCCGCCCCCAACCACCCGCGCGGGGCCGGCAGCCCCGGCGTGCGTGGCTGCCATTGGTCGAATTGGAACCAGATTAAACGTAAATAGTTGATGTGGCGGCTGGCCAGGGCCGCGCAATAACACGTGCACCCACCACCAGCTGCTTCCCGCGCTGCCTACAGCCGACGTCATTTTTGTCAGCGCCGCGGCGCCTACGCACTCGAGCACAGCGGCCAGAGGCCGTCATCACTCCCGGCAGGTCCGAGCTGCCGCGAGTCTACTATGTTGCTATCATAGTGCGCACTGTTCTACACAGTGGCTGCTGCTGCTCTGTAAGAGCACAAGAGCGCTTGAACTTTCGACACCTTGCAGATTTATTTTCCTTTGAATGCTGTTAAGCGTAACATAGACGCAGCAATCTGAAACGTACGGTACTTAAATCTACCGTGCGCTCCGCTAGACTCCACGAAGCTTGACAGTTGGATCGCGAGCACACCTTCAGCTGCGTCCATTTTAAGGGGCTTATGCGCATGTGCAGCTCCCGTGACCTAATTGCCTTATGGATCAAATACATACGGATTTGAGAAACAATGTGCACGGTTCAGGATGTGCACAGCTAGTCTACGTCGTGCCACCATGTGGTACCACACTGCGGCAAACTTCTATCCCCGTTCGCTCGGTTAAATCCTGCTAGAAGACAGCACACTCCTCAGATATGCTAATTCACTTACTATATACTGTAGTAAAATTAGATCGGACGTCAGTATATGTTAAAGTTGTACTGACGGTAAAACTTAGTTTGTGGGTTTCAGATTGAGTTATACTATATTAAGTTATGAATTTTATCGTATAGTAGGCCGGCCGGTGTGGCCAAACGGTTCTAGGCGCTTCAGCCGCTACGATCGCAGGTTCGAATCCTGCTTCGGGCATGTATGTGTGTGATGAGCTTAGGTTACTTAGGTTTAAGTACCTCTAAGTTCTAGGGGACGATGACCTGAGATATTAAGTCCCACAGTGCCCAGAGCTATTTGAACCATTTCTTTACAGTACAGTAATCCATTTGCGGCGCTAAGAATCATAAGAGCGTAAAGCACATCACCGTCGATTGTGAGATTGTAGCATTTCCTCATGCTTCTGAAATCTGTTGACTTTATGGTGAGTCACGTTTATCTATGCTCTCGGCCCACATTGTATATATTAAAATTCATGAAAAACTATATCACTAGTTTCTCTGATATTCACTTAAATGTGACATCGACGTCAGTGTGCTTTAGGCCCTACCGGATCTCAGCGCCTTATTTGTATTCTAGTCAGGTGACCATGTCGGTAGGCATTACTACCTGATTTTAACCATTTCCACAAACGGCACTTTGTGTTTTGAGTTGGTTGTTAGCTGTGCAGGAATCAGACTTCGGGTCCTGAGTCGGGAGAGCACTTGACCTCGAAAGGCAAAAGTCCTGAGTTCAAGTCTCGAACCGGCACACAACTTTAATCTGCCATCAAGTTTCAAATCATCGCTGCAGAGAGAAAACCTCATTTTTGGAAGAGAAAAGCATATTACTGGGAAAAGTTAGCTGCAAAGCAACTAGGGCCTCCGAAAACAGATCATTTGATTGAGAGACTGACGAAATCAAATAAGAGTGACTACAAGCGAACATTTAACAAGGAAGTGTATAGTTAGCACAAGTTGATGTGTGGGTGCTGCGGAAAAATATCTGACCTTTAGCCTGGAAGTAAATTCATGAACTAATACATTTTTATTTATATATTTATTGTTCCGTGGGACCACATTAAGGAGAAATCTCCATGGTCATGGAACGAGTCAATACATGAAATTACAACACGATTGTAGAAACAGCTAAAATGAAATATAAGAAACATATTCAGGCGACAAGTCGTAAGTTTAAATAAAGAAAATCAACAATGAACCACTGGAATTTGCTTAATTTTTTAGCTCTTCCAGGCGCTCCTCGACATAGTAGAAGGAGTGAGCCATGAGGAAACTTTTCAGTTTGGACTTAAAAGTGTTTGGGCTACTGCTAAGAGCTTGGTGGCTTATTGAAAAGGGATGAAGCAGAATACTGCACTCCTTTCTGCACAAGAGTCAAGGAAGTGCATTCCACATGCAGATTTGATATCTGCCTAGTATTAATTAAGTAAAAGCTGCTAACTCTTGGGAATAAGCAAATATTGCTAAAAACAAACGACATTAAAGAAAATATATACTGCGAGGGCAATGTCAAAATTCCCAGACTATTGAATAGGGGTCGACAAGAGGTTTTCGAACTTTCACAACACATAGCTCTAACAGCTCGTTTCTGAGCCAAAAATACCCTTTCTGAATCGGAAGAATTACCCCAAAAAATAATACCATATGACATAACCATATGAAAATATGCGAAGTAGACTACTTTTCGTGTTGAAATGTCACTTATTTCAGATACTGTTCTAATGGTAAATAAAGCAGCATTTAGTTTCTGAACAAGATCCTGAATATGGGCTTTCCACAAAAGCTTACTATCTATCCGAACGCCTAGGAACTTGAACTGTTCCGTCTCGCTTATAATATGCCCATTTTGTCTGATCAAAATATCAGTTCTTGTTGAATTGTGAGTTAGAAACTGTAAAAACTGAGTCTTACTATGATTTAGCAACAAATTATTTTCCGCAAGCCACAAACTTATTTCATGAACTACATTATTTGATAATGTTTCAATATTACACACAAGATCCTTCACTACCAAGCTAGAAATATTTTTGAATCACCTGTAATACTAGAAGGCATGTCATTTATGTAAATAAGAAACAGCAGTGGCCCCAGCACCGACCCTCGGGGAACGCCCCACTTAACAGTGCCCCATTGGGACTGAACATCACTACCACCCTCAATATGGCGGAGAATTATCTTCTGCTTTCTGTTCTTAAAGTAAGAGGCGAACCAATTGTAAGCTACTTCCCTTACTCCATAGTGGTCCAACTTCTGCAGTAACCCCTAACGTTCGCAACCTTTTATTAAATCCGTCCAAAACCTCACAGAGAAAAGAAAATATAGCATTTTCAGTTGTTATTCCATTTCTAAAACCAAACTGTACATTTGACAGCAAATTATGTGAATTTAAATGCTCCAGTAGCCTTGTCTAAACAACCCTCTCGATAACTTTAGCAAACACCGATGGCATAGAAATAGGTCTATAATTGTCAACATTATCCCTGTCTCCTTTTTTATAAAGTGGCTTCACTACCGAGTACTTTAATCGGTCAGGAAACCGACCACTCCTAAAGGAAAAGTTACAGATATGGCTAAGTACTGGGCTAACATACATAGAACCATACTTCAGTATTCTGCTAGATACTCCGTCATATCCATGAGAGTTCTTGGTCTTTAGTGATTTAATTATTAACTCAATCTCCCTCTTATCAGTATCATGGAGGAGCATTTCAGGTAACAGTCTCGGAACACTTTTTTTCTACGAGCGCTATATGATTCCCTGTTGGGACTAGGTTTCTATTTAGTTCACCTGCTATATTCAGAAAGTGATTATTAAATACTGTACATATATGCGACTTATCAGTAACACGGACATCCCCACTACGCACTGATTCTATATCCTCGACCTGTCTCTGCAGACCAGCCACTTCCTTTACGACTGACCATATGGTTTTAATTTTATCCTGACACTTAGCTATTCTATCTGTATACCACATACTTTTTGCCTTCCTAATAACTTTTTTAAGCACCTTACAATACTGTTTGTAATGGGCTGCTGCATTTAGATTGTGTCTGTTTCTATCGTTTTGATGTAATTGCCACTTTGTTCTATAAGATATTCTTATCCCTTTAGTCAGCCACCCAGGCTGAATGTTTGTGCTAGTACCCTGTTTTTAACGTCCTAACGGAAAGTAACTTTCAAAGAGCACGAGAAAAGTCTTGAGGGAAGCATTATATTTATCGTCTACTGCATCAGCACTATAAACATCTTGCCACTCTTGTTCCTTGATAAGGTTTACAAAGGTCTCTACACCAACTGGATCAACTTTCCTAAGAAGTTTATAACTATATTTAACATGTGTTGCAGCACAAAAATCTTTTAGAGTTAAAATTTGTGCATCATGATCTGAAAGGCCATTCACCTTTTTGCTAACAGAATGCCCTTCTAGTAATGAGGAATGAACAAAAATATTGTCTATGGTTGTTCTACTGTTCCCTTGCACTCTCGTTGGAAAGAATACGGTTTGCATAAGATTATATGATTTAAGGAGGTCTACCAGCATCCTTTTCCTTGCACAATCGCTTATACAATTAATATTGAAGTCACCACATATAACTAATTTTTTGTATTTCCTATAAAGTGAACCAAGAACCGCCTCTAGCTTTAGCAAAAATGTTGTGAAATCGGAGTCTGGGGATCTATAAATAACAACAGTAAGAAGTTTAGCTCCACTAAATTTAACCACACCTGCACAACATTCAAACACCTTTTCAGTGCAGTACTTGAAACATCAATTGACTCAAATGGGATACCGTTTTTCACATACATGGCTACTCCCCCACACCGCAAAGAGCTCCTAGAAAAGCTGTCAGCCATCCTGTATCCCGGTAAAGGAAGCCTCTGAATTATCTCCTTAGTTAAGAAGTGTTCAGGTATACCAATAATTTCAGTGTCAACACCTATAAGCACTTCACTAACTTTATCTTTAATACCGTGTATGTTTTGATGAAATATACTAATTCCCTCATTAATCGGATACCTAAGCTTTGTCGAAAGTGGTTTCTTTGTTAGAGAGACTTCCCTTAAGCAGGAATACCTATCAGCTGACTTCAGTCTAAAAGAGGTACAGCTCTAACACACACAACTACCGGAATTTTCCCATGAGTGATCCCACCACCCCCACCTTACGGCTGTATTAAGATGAGGCCGGTCGTGACGCTGAGACAGTTCCACGAAATGCACATTCGTGTTGCCAGTCTGAGTGGCTATCTTTTCCAGGTCACCATCTATGTCATACTCCCCATCCCTGTCAATACTATTACCAGCCCCACCCACAATCACTACCTGATCCTCTTTAGTAAAATCCCTACATAGCCCCCCTATGTTAACAGTCACCTGAGCCAATCCTGCAATAGGCTTCACAATGCTGGTGACCTGGTAATGACTCCCCAACACTTCCTGCAACTGCTGGCCTACACCTCTACTATGAGAACTACCTAACAGCAGAACCTTCTTCTTTCTCTTAGACTTTGCAACTGTCCTAGCCACCGTAACTGCTGAGGTCTGCTGCATACTTCCTACATCTACAGCTACTAGAGATTCCTCTCCACTAGACTCTGACAGTTGGTCATATCTATTACAAACACCAGTAGTAAAACTATCTGAAAATCTCCTTCTCCTAGCAGATCTCTTGCCATCAGCTAGCTCCCATTCCCCAACCCCCTTCTCCCTCCTCGTCCTATCTAGCTCCTCCTGTGCGTTTTTTCAACTGAACCTGAAGGGCACAGATCTTACGCTCCTACTCCTCTATCAACTTATTCATGCTACATAACCTGCAGTTCCAGGAGAGGATCTTACCAGAATTCCCACTGGCTTCCCCACTGCATTCCCCCCAGTGAAAATACTTCGAACAAGTCTCACACCGCAATCCGCTACTCACGAACCTACAGCAAAGCCCACACTTCTCACTCATGGTAAAATTTTACAGCTATTGAAACAAGAAAACAACTTTATCTAAGTTCCGCTACTACAATAAGAAAATGTTAAAAACTGACTATAATAATCACAAACTTGCTCTACAACGGAAGTAACTACTATTACAGACAGTATTAATCAACAACAAATGAGAATATAACAAAATACTAACACAGGAAGAAAATCAAACGTCTAATGACACAGTAACGAAACTGAAAGCAGTTCGCAAAACTTTCTTCTGAAATTATTTCAACAGAAAACAGCAAGAACACCGGTTGAAGACTACTAAAGTTCCTAAATAAACTACTATACACAAACAATTAATTAGTACTTAGCTTTCGATGCGCCGCTACAGCTGCAACTGGTCAGCGCGGAATGTAAACACGGGTAAGAGGTTAAGTTGCTCGATACGGAACACTTCAAATATCAGGTCACAATACAAGAAAGGCAGAGGTGAATGAAGAAACCACTAATAAGTCACTTATATAGTAAATATTACCACAAAAACCGTTAAAATATATATCTGAAACCTAAAAATATATGAAAACTTAGAGAGCGGTCTAACACGCAGTCACGCGCTTATGACGTCACATCTGTTAGACATCTAGTACATTTGTTTAAAAAAAAAAAAAAAAAGAAAGCACGGGAACTGCCACTTTTACAAAACTGCGGAACGGAGAGTTGCAAAAGCTGACATATTGTTTTGTTATTGCCCTGAACAATACTTAATTATATAAAAAGCAGCAAAATTCCACAAAAATCTTCTTTCTTCTGTCAGATAAGTTATGCATGTTATTATTCCAATTATTACTGTTGTTGTTGGCAGTGGCTGTAGTTATATAAACTTGGTAAGCGTAGTTGTTATAAAGCAGATGCTGTTAATTTTATACTAGCAAATTTCTCTTGATCTAAAAATTTGTTAACACCCAGAACGTACACTCGCTAGCCGCCACTGGTCCTACAGATGAGTTGTACCTCCCTTGCGTTTATCAACACATTTAGATTGATTTTATAAGGATCATTTTTTCTGGCTACATATGACAATAAACAACCAAAACGAAATTTATTTTAATTTTATAGTTTTTTTTAATATTATCCTTACGACCAGAGCGATGACTTTCGTTTAGCGCTATGCTTGATGAAGTGACAGATTCGAATGCTGATTTGTCCATGCTTCTCACTAAAGACGTAAATCCTATTACTTGTCACCTTTAGCATCTTGAATCCCCCTAAATTGCCTCTCTTCATAATCAAAGTCTTCAAGTCCACAGCCTTTCTCGAAGTTAATTCCTTTAAGCGAAAAACTATTCATTAAGCTTTGAATCACGATAACGTTCGTAATTAATTCCGGGAGCTACTACATGATGCTGCTCCCAGTGAGAATGCTCGATTTTCTATAGTCGTATTTCTCGTGTGTGATCAACTATTTTTCAGGAAACATCAAGTCTCTGAATTTTTGCCACGTTTAAACCCGTCTGGCATATCTACACTAACGTATGTATTCTTTCTCCAATGACGTTGTTGGCTTCATTGCGTATATTACACTGGACTCTGAGAGTATTTCAGCGTTGCGACCTAGATGGTTCATCTGTCCGACGAAATAACTGAAGTTTCCTGACGGTGACTTTTTGTGATAGTAGTTAATTCTGTTTACTAGTGTGACTGATTGTAGGTATCAAATATGAACCCTTGAACCAGTGTCACATGGACAGCACTGTGATTACTAAACCCCTTTCGCTAAAGTTTACTTTCCTCCAACTCCTGTGTCCGCAGCTCTTGGTCTAGTGGCTGGCGTTGCTGCCTCTGGATCACAGGGTCCCGGGTTCGATTCCCGACAGAGTTGGGGATTTTCTCTGGGTGTTTGTGTTGTCCTCATCATTTCACCAACATCATCATTCATGACAGTGGATACAGTGGACTGCGCAAAAATATTGGACTGTGTTAAATTTGGGACTTTGTAAGCAAGCTGATGACCGCGCAGTTGAGCGCCCCACAAACCAAACATCATCATCATCATCCAACTCAACAACATAATCGTGGTCGAAATCGTTGAAATCGATTGATTTTTGTTCCTGTAATGGCACAAATTTAGTCAACTTATGATGACGTACTTGACACTTGCCACATTCAACTCTTCTGTTACCCTCAAGTGATACGAGCATACCTATACTGTAAAGGTGTGTACATTGTAACTAACCTTCTCGAAGGGAATCAAACTCTGATCTGTAAAGCTTGCATGTTACTTTTCGTCTACTGACAATGGAACAGTCCATTCCGACGTGTCGAAACCTGCCCTCAAATTTTTCATACAAGAAGAATGCGCCGAAAGAAACACAATGTCAAAATTTTAGCTGTTAAAACGGACGGCAAGTGTGTGAGAAAAAAGTTGAAAATTGCTGAATTCGTGGCTCGCCAAGCGGCTGGACAAAAGTACACCCCTGCCTTAGCTGTAGCAGAATGCACATGCGCAACTCGGCAGCCACGTATTCTTGGTTGCCGGCACATCCGTAAGCCGGTAACACGGCACAAAGGAGTCTCAAGTTTTAAAGCGAATTTCTCTGACAACTTTCATTGTTTCTATTCGCTCAAATTTACAACTCGTTTAATGGCCGTTAATTTTGTGTGGTCTGACGGGAGGTGTTCTAGGATAGTCTGCGTTCGGATGGCGTAGTGTTCTGTGCATCTTCTAGTAAGCAAGAGACCTGGGTTTGCATCTTGATTCCAAAAATGGTTCAAATGGCTCTGAGCACTATGGGACTTAACTTCTGAGATCATCAGTCCCCTAGAACTTAGAACTACGTAAACTTAACTGACCTAAGGACATCACACACATCCAAGCCCGAGGCAGGATTCGAACCTGCGACCGTAGCGGTCGCGCGATTTCAGACTGTAGCGCCTAGAACCGCTCGGCCACCATGGTCGGCTCGCGTCTTGGTCTGGCATACGTTTTTAACTTATCCCATTGATATAAATCGACGCCCACTGGCAGCAAATGTCTTTCATTCATTTGTGTCTTAGCTAAATTATTGTTAGGAACATATGAATTGTTGAAAAATTATCATGAGAACTGTGCTATAGGATTTGCTATAAAGTATTTCATGTTAACAAATTAAGGTCTTGACTGATGGAAGTCGTCTGTAATGTTACATCATAGAGTACACTGCCTTGATTTTCTTTCTTATGACAGCCACTTGTGCAAAAATTACGTCTGCAGCAGTTTATCTGTCGGTATGAATTGCAAGTTGTTCAAAACATTAATGATTTGACACATTGCTGGTGTGGTCTGAGTGCTTAATATTCGCGTGTGTACACTTGGTACTTAGCTCTATGCGCCGCTACGTTATGTTGCCACTCATGTGTCTGCGTATCCGCCCGTTCACTAGCTAGGCAGGAAAGGCTGCACAAACCACTGATGTAAGCGGTTCTATATGCGGTGAAACTGGGTAATATTACAATTTTGGAATAATTGGAGAGCGCCTTAGGAGCTAAAATTTGACATTTCTTTCGGTGTATTACTCCTGTGTGCAAAACTTCATGGTAGGTTTCGACATGTCGGATTGGTCCATCCCTTGAGAGATCTGATGTACTGGTTCTCGTCATCGACGAAGGTTCGACTAAATTTTAAAATTGTTGGTCTGGATACCAACTGTGGACTTGATACAAGCCATACACCATCCTACTCTTTTGCAAAATATCTGCCACGATGGAGACAGAATTCGTAGAAACTGTCGCACTGGCAGTTTGGAAGATTGAGACGACTAATGAGACATGGCACTGCAAATACAGCAATGCTCTTAAAGAGCATAGTCCGGAGTCGTATTACACTCCGACAAAATGGCCACCGAGTCGGTTGCACAGAGTTTTCCTCGGTAAAAATTTGACTGTGGGCAGTGATATTTACTTCACGTATGACGGAAGTATTATCTTACATAGTGCGTTTCCCTTTATTCACTATGGTTCAAATGGCTCTGAGCACTATGGAACTTAACATCTGAGGTCATCAGTCCCCTAGAACGTACAACTACTTAAACCTAACTAACCTAAGTACATCACACACATCCATGCCCGTGGCAGGATTCGAACCTGCGACCGTGGCGGTCGCGCGGTTCCAGACTGAAGCGTCTAGAACCGCTCAGCCATATTCATTATGTACTGTAAATAAAACACAGCAATAAAAGTACTTCTAGTGCGTTCGTCCGCTGGCACTGGTGCGACGCGTGAGCGGAGAGGCTGTCACCCTCCCGCTGGTTTCGCGAATGAGCCGCGTCGATTCTTGCGTGTGAGCGCGCCACGCTCTACGATACCTCGCCATCACCAGCCGCAGCGGAATCCGACGCGTCGGCAGCGACCACCAGCTGCTCCCCGCCCCGCCATCGACATCAGGAACAGCGGCCACCAGCTGTGCCCCCAGGGTCGATAAACAACAGCCTTTCTACGCTCGGCCCTGGATTTCAGCCGACGAAGCAGTGTCACCATGACACCAGAGGCCGACGGGAGAAGAAGAAAAGCATGGGGTAAGACGCTAGCTCAAGCCATCAGCGTCACACCCGGAATGGAATACATGGGTGAAGAACTCGTGCCTTTGTCCACCAGTCAAAAGACATCAGCCACAGACAAAATACTGAGCGAAATAGGAGTAGAACTAAAAGCTAAGCAACCTTCATCAGCACTGTTAACTGTCATTAACGAAGAGTGCTTCCCTTAGCTTTCCCAATAACTACCCTTGAACCTAAACTGTCTTACTTAAACTGTGAAAACAGGCGTTTAAGATTTGAACAACGGAGAGCATCTAATCCAGTTAAAAGCTTGCAAATACAAACTTTGCAAGAGAAGTTTATTTATTTATTTCATCAACAGTACAGAGTAACCCACCGCCTTTAAATGTAAGGTGGGTCGGATGCTTCTGAATCAAGGACTTCTCATTGTTACAATCTCAGTTGTGCGACTGGATTCGTGATTTCCTGTCAGGAAGGTCGCAGTTCGTAGTAATAGACGGCAAATCATCTAGTAAAACTGAAGTGATATCAGGTGTTCCCCAGGGAAGCGTCCTGGGACCTCTACTGTTCCTCATCTATATAAATGACCTGGGTGACAATCTGAGCAGTTCTCTTAGGTTGTTCGCAGATGATGCTGTAATTTACCGTCTAGTAAGGTCATCCGAAGACCAGTATCAGCTGCAAAGCGATTTAGAAAAGATTGCTGTATGGTGTGTCAGGTGGCAGTTGACGCTAAATAACGAAAAGTGTGAGATGATCCACATGAGTTCCAAAAGAAATCCGTTGGAATTCGATTACTCGATAAATAGTACAATTCTCAAGGCTGTCAATTCAACTAAGTACCTGGGTGTTAAAATTACGAACAACTTCAGTTGGAAGGACCACATAGATAATATTGTCGGGAAGGCGAGCCAAAGGTTGCGTTTCATTGGCAGGACACTTAGAAGATGCAACAAGTCCACTAAAGAGACAGCTTACACTACACTCGTTCGTCCTCTGGTAGAATATTGCTGCGCGGTGTGGGATCCTTACCAGGTGGGATTGACGGAGGACATCGAGAGGGTGCAAAGAAGGGCAGCTCGTTTTGTATTATCGCGTTATAGGGGAGAGAGTGTGGCAGATATGATACAGGAGTTGGGATGGAAGTCATTACAGCATAGACGTTTTTCGTCGCGGCGAGACCTTTTTACGAAATTTCAGTCACCAACTTTCTCTTCCGAATGCGAAAATATTTTGTTGAGCCCAACCTACATAGGTAGGAATGATCATCAAAATAAAATAAGAGAAATCAGAGCTCGAACAGAAAGGTTTAGGTGTTCGTTTTTCCCGCTCGCTGTTCGGGAGTGGAATAGTAGAGAGATAGTATGATTGTGGTTCGATGAACCCTCTGCCAAGCACTTAAATGTGAATTGCAGAGTAGTCATGTAGATGTAGATTGGTATAAAGTAGGTAATGCTTTTTTTAAATAATATAAAGCACATAATATATAAAGACTTCTCTGAGGTTACAGCGATTTCAATGCTTAACAATTGTTAAAATGGTTTCATATAATTTGTTACTACCTAGTTGATGAGAATGTAATTTATACAACGCAAATGTCAAAGAAAAATTTAAAAAATTAAAATATAACACAATGAGCGTGGTTAAGAATAATTTGTAATATATGGAGGGAAGTGATATGCTGTATTTGAATGAGTAATACAGTCTAAGTAGACTGTTGGTTGGTAATGACCCTTTTCAATCTATCTCAGATGAGAATGTCTCGGTACAACTTCGAGCTATTCTCATCTGAAATGGTTTGCGCTAATGTATGTCTGCACAGAGAGAAGTCCGAGAAATTAGAGGACGAAAATAGGGAACTCATTGTAAGTGATCCAAGACTTGCAAACACAAATTAGAGAGTTCACTTATAAAGCCACAGAACAAGCCCAAATACAGACACTGACATATGCTGCCGTCTTAACAACAGAGCCCAA
Organism: Schistocerca gregaria; assembly: GCF_023897955.1. Lineage (NCBI taxonomy): Eukaryota > Metazoa > Arthropoda > Insecta > Orthoptera > Acrididae > Schistocerca > Schistocerca gregaria. The sequence continues at coordinate 600,510,989 of NC_064920.1, read as the reverse complement.
AAGCAAAGATATTCGAAGAAAGAACACACTAAAACAAACCAGGCCGCAACACGCTATATCAGACAGATAGCAAATCAAGATGCCAAAGCTGATAGACAGACCATCACAAGAACGTAAACCTTAGGAAAGAGAATCAACATATCAAACCAATCAGAACCATCCAGACTGCAGTTAGACTAGATACGGCAACATTGGAGGATATTCGAAAAATAATAGAAGAAACAAAAGCTCGGCACACCATTGTCAGTGAAGGTCCACGAAAACGCAAGCCACTAGTGGTAGTGCATCAAATGCCCAATGCACTTATCGACGAGGAGTTTCTAGAAAGCCTTTATGAGCAAAATCTAACTGGTGACACCACGAAAGATTTCGTCAAAGAAGTCGAAAGAATGTTTAAAACAGGCGTTAAGGGAAGGGGTTTCAGTCGCGAGGTACTCGAGGTCAGCCCATACCTGTATAGAGACCTAACACAAAGAGAGAGAGTCTACATAGTCTTTGGAACTCTGTCCGTGGAAGATTATACAGTAGTAAACCAGTGTTTTAAGTGTTGTGACCTTGGACAAACAACTAAAACCTGCAGCAGAGGCCCACGTTAATTGTGCCAAGTGCGGTATAATATGTATTCACGTGATATGTGCCCTGTAAATGAAAAAGGATCTCGGCAAAAGATTCTTCATTAGTCCCCAGTTCTGATCTCCGGGAGGGGCTGCCTAGGGCGAAAGGCCATGACAAAAATCCAATAACCAACCTCGGGGTAACGTTCCACGAGTTAGAGCATGGTATAATGTCAACAGCAACAGAAAATGATATAACGGATGTAGGATTCGTGAGGAATGGGAAGGAACGGCAAACAGCGAGAAACTGTGAACAGTTCAGTGACACATTAGTTCTCATAAGATTCGACTGCAAACCGACGCTGACAGCAATGATCCAGATGTGCATGCCAATGCCATAAGCAGTAGTTGAAGAGACAGAGAAAAAAATGAGGATATTCAATTAGTATTTTGTATGAAAGGGAAATGAATACCTAATACGGTTACGAGAGAATGTGGGTTTGGCAGTACGAATGAGAGAGGAGGAAGAGTAATTGTTCTGCATTAGACTTCAAATGTAATAGCGGATCGTCTCTTAAAGAATCACAAGTGGAAGAGGCCAGGAGGTACGGGAGGATTCCTGTTTGGATACATCATAGACAGACAGAGATTCCGAAATCATATATTGGACTGTAAGGCGTACCTAGGAGCAAATACAGACTCAGGTCACAATTTAATAATGACAAAGAGCAGATTGAAGTTTAAGAAAATCGTCTGAAAGGAACAATATGGAAAGAAGTGGGATACTGAAGTTTTGAGGAATGACTGGATTCACATCTTGTCACAAGGAATATTACAGTAGGCATTTCAGTTGAAGAGGAGTGGAGACCTCTAAACAGAAGTCACAGACGTTGGACAGACGAACGTAGATACAAGGAAGTAACTCAGAAAAAACTATGCGTAACAGATGAAATACTTCAGTTGGTCGTCGAAAGAATGAAGTACAAAAATGTTCAGCGCACAGCAAGAATAGAGAAATATAAACCACTTACGAAAGAAACAAGTATGAAGTTCAGGGCAGCTAAGATAATATGCAGGAAAGATGAGATGAAGTCGAAAAAGAAATTTTTGTTGGGAGGATTGATAACGAAATTCAGAAAATACTGAAGAAACAGGCTGCTGCGCTCTCTTTTCAAAAGAGAATGCACAAATGACGACAAGCATAAATTAGTATAGATTCGTGATTCTGTGAAAATATCTTCAAGCGAAGCCTACAATAACTACCACCGTCATGAATTTGCAAAAGATCTGGCAGAGACCTCGAGAAAATTCTGGTCCTATGTATAATATCTAAGCGGGTCTAAGGCATCCCGGTAGACGTTGTTGAACAGTCTGTTGTAGCGGTTGGAAATAGCGAAACGAAATCCGAAGTCTTAAATTTCGCGTTCAAAAAATACTTCAAGCAGAAGAATTTCACAAATACGCCGTTATTTGATCATCGGACAGACTCCTGTTTGGACGACATATTAATAAGCATCCCTGAAGTAGAGAAACAGCCGAAACATTTGAAAGCACATAAGTCACGCCTGTATATAGGAAGGGGAAAAGAGCGGATCCGCAAAATTTCAGATCAATATCCTTAATGTCAGTTTGCTGCAGATTCCTTGAACACATTCTCAGTTGGAATAAAATAAATTTTCTTGAGACCGAGAAGTCGTGTCCACGAATCAGGACGGTTCTAGAAAGCATCGCTCGTGTGAAGCTAAACTTGCCCTTTTCTCACATAATGTACCGCAAACTATGGATGAAGCGCAACAGGCTGATTCCATATTTCTACATTTCCGGGAAGAATTTGACATGGTGCCCCATTGCAGGGTGTTAACGAAGTTATGAGCACATGGAACACGTTCACAGGTATGTTAGTGACCGGAAAACTTTTAAAATTATAGAACCCAGTATGTTGTCTTCACGGCGAATGTTCATCAGAGACAAGGGTATTGTCAGGAGTGCTCCAGGGAAGTCTGATGGGAGCGCTGTTATTCTCTATATATACAAATGGGTAGCAATCTCCAGTTGTATGCTGGTGGTGTCGTGGTGTACGGTAATGTGTCGAAGTTGAGTGACTGCAGGAGGACACAAGATGACTTAAGCAAATAGGCCAGTTGTGTGATAAGCGGCAGCTAGCGCTAAATGTAGAAAAATGTAAGTTGATGTGGATGAGTAGGAAGAATAAATCCATAATGTTTGGAAATAGCATTGGCAGTGTCCTGCTTAACACATTCACGTCGTTTAAATATCTGGGCGTGATGTTGCAAGGCAAGATGAAATGGAAAGAACATGTTAGGACTGTGGTAGCCGAGGCGAATGGTCGACTTCAGATTATCGGGAGAATTTTAGGAAAGTTTGGTTCATTTGTAAAGGAGATCGCATACAGGACAATGGTGTGACCTGTTTTTGAGTGCTACCCGCGTCTTTGTAATTCGTACCAGGTCGGATTAAAGGAAGACATCGAAGCAGTTCAGAGGTGGGCTGCTAGATTGTCTGTAGGTTCGAACAACACGTGAATGTTACGGAGATGCTTCGGGAACCCAAATGGAAATCCCAGCAGGGAAAATGAGGTTCTTTTCGAGGAACACTACTATAAAAATCTAGAGAACTGGCATTTGAAGCTCACTGCCGAACGATTGTACTGCCGCCAACATAAATTGCACGTTAGGAACACGAAGGTAACGTATGAGAAATGAGGGCTCTTACGAGGCGTTTGTCTCCCGCTCTGTTTGCGAGCAAAACAGGAAAGAAAATGACAAGTAGTGGTACGGGGTACCCTGCACCGCGCGCCATATTGAGGCTTACGAAGTATCTATGTAGATGCAGATGTAGATCTATACACAGAAAAGTCAAAACAGCTTTCGGTGAAATTGAAAGCAAAGTAACATTAGGAGTGCAATGGGAAGTCCAATGTTAACGGCAGAATAGAGAGCACATAGGTGAAAAGAATACACTCAAGGCCTCTATGGAGGGTAGAACTCGTCTGATGACGTGATAGAAGAAGAATGATGTTGACACGGAAGAGGTAGGGGATGCAGTATTAGCGACGGAATTTAAAAGAGCTTTAGTCAACTTAGGGTCAAATAAGGTAGAAGAGTTGGATAACATTCCATTAGAATTTCTGAAATCTTTGGGGAAAGAGGCAACCAAACGACTTTTCACGTTGGTTTACAGTAAGTATGGGACTGGCGATGTAAGAGCAAACTTTCAGAAAGACATCATTCATACAGGTCCGAATCTGGCCAGAGACGACAAGTGCTAGAATTATCGCTCAATCAGCTTAGCACCCAAGTTACTGAAAAGAATGTTACTCAGATGAATGGAAAAGACAATTGAGGATCTGTTAGATAATCATTTTGGCCTTTAGTAAAGGTACTGGGACTACAGAGAAAGCTCTGAAGTTGCCGTTGATAATCTAGGCAAGACTGAAGAAAATTCAAGACAAGTTCAGAGGATTTGTCGGTCTAGAGAAAGCGTTCGACAATTAACACGGTGCTAGGTGTTCGAAAGTCTGAGAATAATAGGAATAAGCTATATAGGAAAAAACGGTTAATATACTAAACGTACAAGAATAAAGAGGGTACAATGAGACTGGAAGACCAAGAATGAAGGGCTCGGATTAAAAAGGGTTTAAGACAGAAACGCAGTCTGTCGCCTCTACTGTCCCAACTATACATCACAGAAGCAATGACGGAAATACCAAGAAAGATTAAGAAAGAGATTAAAATTTATGGTGAAAAGATATCGATATACTGATGGCATTGCTGTTCTCAGTGAAAGTGAAGAAGTGCTACACTACCTGTTGAATGGAATGATCAGTCTAATGAGTGCAGAACATGGATTGAGAGTAAACCAAAGAATGGCGAAAATAATGAAGTGTAGTAAAAATGAGATTAGCGATGAACTTAAGCTAAAAATTGGCAACCACGACTTAGACGAAGCTAAGCAATTCTACTACCTTGCAACCAAAATAACCCTTAACGGACGAAACATGGAGGACATAACAAGCAGATTAGCACAAGCAAAGATGTAATTCCTAGACATGAGAATTCTACTAGTATCAAGTACAGGCCTTAATTTGAGGAAGAAATTTCTGACAATGTACATTTGGAGCTCAGCATTGTATAGTAGTGAAACACTGACTGTGAGGAAACTATAACAGAAGAGAATCGTAACATCTAAGATATTTTTCAGCTGAAGAATGTTGAAAATTAAGTGACTGATGTAAGTCATGAGTAAGTTCTCCACAGAATTGGCGAAGAAAGAACAGACAAGAAGAAGGTGCAGAATGCTAGGACATCTGTTTAGACACCGGGGAGTAACTTCCATGGTACTGGAAAGAGCTGTGGAGGGCAGAAACCGTAGGGGAAGACTGAATCTGAAATACATCGAACAAATAATTGAGAACATAGAGTGCAAGTGCTACCCTGAAATGAATAGGTTAGCGCAGGTGAGAAATATGTGGTGGGCTGCAGTCAGAAGACTAATGACTCGAAAATAAAAGAAATGGGGCTAGCGGAAATTTCAATATACGTTTTAGTCCGATTTAAAAAGTGGTGTACTAAAAATTCATTTGTGTGTGTGAATATATAATAGTGCCTACCTACTTCTGGTTAACAACGAACAACTAGTTACACTTCCATTGCAATATACATACATTATATGATGGAATCTGCACAAGTAGCAGTGACGGTGAAGTCCTGTGACAAGTTGAAGCAGCAGTCTCCCTTGTTGGAAGCACATGTGCATGAATTACTCTTCAGCCACGCCTCATCAGCTGATTACCTTTCCATCCAAGCGTCTCTGCAACCAGCACCTGCCACAGCCGAATTGATGAGCTGGGAACTTAGGTTTCTCAGGTCTGACTTGAAAGATGCAGATACGAGTTGTTGGTACGAAGCCAAAGATTGATTTAGCAGCCACGTCAGCCTCCACCAACAGATTAGCATGACGAGATCCAGCCACAACTCTGAAACGAACTATAGGGACAGTCAAGTCATTTTTACTAAGATTCAGTCACTTCAAGCTTTATTATGAAGCCTTGCTTGCAGTTTACGGACCAATACGACTTAACTCCGACCACAAACACAGACTGCGCTGACACAAAAGTCTTCACGGTACCGATGCATTCCAGCGCCACCACGCGCCTCTACTGCCAACGCTGCTGGGCGGATCTGTGGGCAGTGGGACTGTGGCACCTTCTAAACGAAGCTGGCTGCCATCCGCTGTGGACTGGCAACACAAGTTCTCTTCCTCCACCAGCTTGAATCCTGCAGCGAGCATCGCCGGAGTCCATCCTCCTGGAGCTCGGCTGGACATGTTTGTTTCTGCTGGCCCAGTACCATCTATGGCGGCGCCTACAATCGGGTGATCCCTCTGCTTGGGGATGTGCACCCTGGTGGAACTCGTTGAATGCACAGAGATGCTGGGGCGCTTATTTGTTATCCAGAAAGAGTCTGGTCGTGATTCAGGAAACCATTGGTGCGGCTGGCAAAGGAAAGTTGCCGTCTTAAGTTAATGGCAATGGTGGCTGTAGTCTTGTTGATTGCTGTAATTAATCGGAACTCAGTTTTGGGACATGTTATTCTAAGTTTTATTGGTTGTTTTCATGAAAGTGGATGCCTGTTTACGTAAGTAGTAGGGCAAGGGGGGCACACCCCACGTTACATTGTTGCCAGATTTATTCAAGATGGCGTATCCAAGATGGCAGCCATAGATGTAGCAATTACACAATGACATAATGCTGAGAAGTTCAAATTTTAGGTCAATAGGGTTACCTCCACTAACCCAACGTTCCTCCCCTCACCCGACCCTCCTCACTCTCCTCCCCACTCCCTACCTCTCCTAACTCCTCCCCCTACCCTCCTTTTCCCCATCTGGAAATTGATGGGAAAAGGACTCAGTCTGTGCTGGACTGCCAAATAGGATGGACATACGTAAGCATTGTGTTATTTTAAAAAAATGAGTTGTCATAGACACTAGCTCTGTCTGGACTGTTCATCAAGAGGTCCAGAGCCCAGCTGACCTAATTCCCAGCACCACCATGACAGTGCACTGTTGGCCCTCATCCTCTCTCCTCCTGTGACAAAATCTTAAATAGCGGTCAGGTGAAAAATGGCGGGAAAGGCCTCAGTCGGTGTCTAGCTGCTGGAATAGGAAGACAGATGTCTGTGCTGGAGAAGGAGCATATTAGCTGTAACCATGCATCTCTGGACTGTGTCAGTGAAAATGATATTTGGTGAGACCAATATGCTTTATCGTCAAATAATGAAGATGCAGCAGAATGGGGCTAAGATACACTTCACAACTCATACTGAAAAATGCATTTGCTGTAACTACAAGTCACTTGATGAAAGCCCAGTCAGTCATCCGAAGCAGAAGAGGCCGGACATTCCCTCTGGTGTGCATGCTTGGCATCAAAGGCCACACACTGGCTTACGGCATTGGCAAATGGTAGCTACAAGAGTGGCCACTACTTCCTGTCGTGTTGGAAATACCGGAGCCTTCCTCCTCCTTCCCATCCCCAGCACAACGATACCCTTTGTTGTTGAACACGAACTACGGAAGTTATCACATCAGGTGTTGCGAAATATTGTCACATACATAACTCGAGGATGTCACAGGAACTAAATGTACTACTGCACAAATAGAGAGAGAGAGAGAGAGAGAGAGAGAGAGAGAGAGAGAGAGCTTTATAGATGACACGAGAATATTTAGACAATAACACATTTTAGTCCCAGGAAAAATACTCCTGCCCACTTGAAACACGATCAGGAAAGAATGTGTTACACTTGTGAAACCATGAAAGAGACGTTTCACGCGGTTTTGTGAGATTTACCCATATCACGAGTACAGTGTGCTCCAGGAGTTATTAAATCCAACTGAAAACGCCTGTAAATATACTTTCAGAAACGATCGCTGTACAGTAGTTTGCATAAATTTTGCGATGTATGCCGCCACACTCGAACATGGACTCTAAAATGATCGCTGCACACTTGTGAAACCCCCTAAGACACTTCATATACTCTAGTGAGAAACAGATCCCAAAACTGATATCAGCTGCAGTCTCTGACTTTACATGCCAAAACGACGATAGTTGGAAGTCGAAGTAAATATCTCTGTAACTCTAAACAGGACCTCACCGCTTTTCGAGATTTAGCTGCTTGTTTGAAGCCAATGCCAGAAATTGATAATTCCTGCATTTGCCATGGTGTTCGTCACTTTTCTGGACAGTGAGTGAGCTTACTTTTATATCTGCTGCTGCTGGAGTCTAGGACTTTATTTTCCTCACTTCCCGCAGCACACACTGTTGTCTAATCACAGACGGGGAAATCAGAACAGTTACACAAACAGAGTTTGAAACACTGTCCTACAGACTAGAAAAACGGCCTGAATTTAAGAAGTATGACTTGGAATCTGTTATATCATTGATATCGATATTCGTGAGTGGAACTACCAGTTTACCCTATTTTTTCGAGTATGGATATTGGCGTAGAAAGCGTGGCAGCAAGCAAGCAAAATGGGGCCGCAAACAGTAAAGCTTTGTGCTTTGTGCCTGAGGGGGCCATGCCAGCATTTGTACAAGAGATTGCAGAGTGATTGCTGTCCTACTCTTATCGCGCGTGTGGCCAGCGTGTGTGCGGGGGCATTTGATTCGTGACCGCTGGCTGCGCTGGATGACTGACCGACCTCACAGGAAGTATCTAGTGATGTGACTCTATGCGCAGTGCAAGTGCTTATATATTTTCGAGGTCTCTCTGCCTTTTCATCATATGTGCGAGTGTCTGGTGGCCGGTAGCTGTATGCAGGATGCAGAAGTGCTGAATTTGTATGGTGCAGCGACGAATTGTGTTTACTACATTAGTATGGTGTGTGGTAATATATCCCTGTTAGAGATCGATTACACGATGAAAAATTGAATTTTTTCTCGACAGTAACAGAGCAAAGAAACTGGGATGTGTCTTTTCGGCAGTTTCCGTATTTCATGATCTGTAGGACATAAACAAGTAATAGCGAATACTTTCTTCAAGAATCAAAAGACGAGGTGGTATAATTGGAAAATGCCGGGTGACATGGGCGGATTTCATTTAGATTACATCGTGGTCAGACAGAGATTTCGAAATCAGATACTATATTGTTTGGTGTACACAGGAGCTGGTATAGGCTCAGATCACAATGTAGTAGTGATGAAGACTAGGTTCAAGTTTAAGAGATTACTCAGGAATAATCAGTTCGCAGAGAAGTGGAATATACACGTACTAAGTAATTATGAAGTGTGCTTGAAGTAGTCTAAGGCTATAGATACAGCAATAAGGAATGGCGTAGTAGCCAGTACAGCTCTAGAGGAATTGATATCTCTAAAATAGGCAATCACAGACGTTGGAAAGGAAAACAGAGGTACAAGGAAGGTAACTGCGAAGATACCATGAGTAACAGAAGCTGACCGATGAAAGAAGGTCGTACAAAAATGTTTACTTAAATTCAGGGATACACAAATACAAGTCGATGAGGGATGAAACAAATAGGAAGTAGAGGGAAGCTAAGACGAAATGCTGCAAGAAAAATGTGAAGAAATCGAAAAAACTTATCATCGGTAGGACTGACTCACTACATAAGAATGTCAAAAGTACCTTTGGTGAAATTAAAAGCGAGGGTGGTAACATTAAGAGTGCAACAGGAATTCCACTGCTAAATGCAGAGGAGAGAGCAGATAGGTGGAAACGTATATTGATTACCCCTGAGGGAGACGATCTGCCTGATGTGATACAGGAAGAAACAGTAGTCGATTTAGAAAAGATAGGGGATCCAGAATTTAAGAGAGCTTTGGAGGATTTAAGATCAAATAAGGCAGAAGGGATGTATAAAATTTATCACAATTTCTAAAAACATTGGAGGAAGTGGCAACAAAACGACTATTCACGTTAGTGTAAAAAAGTGTGAGTCTGGGAATATACTATCTGACTTTCGAACATATGTCATCCACACAACTCCGAAGACTGCAAGAGCTGACAAGTGCGAGAATTACAAGACAACCAGTTTAACAACTCGTTCATCCAAGTAGCTGGTAATGATAATATAGAGAATAATGGAAAAGAAAATTGATGATGTGTTAGATAACGATCTGTTTGGCTTTAGGAAATGCAAAGGCACCAGAAAGACTATTATCATGTTGCGGTTGGTGATGGAGGAAATACTAAAGAAGATTCAAGACACGTTTATAGGCTTTGTCGACCTGGAAAAAGCGTTCGACGACGTAAAGTGGTGCATGATGTTCCCAATTCTGAGAAAAATAGGGGTACGCTATAGTGAGAGAAGGGTAACATACAATATGTACAAGAGCCAAGATAGAATAATAAGAGTGGACAACTAAGAACTAGGTCCTCGCATTAAAACGGCTGTAAGACAGGAATGTTGTGGCTGGCAGGAGAGCCAACACCGTGTTACTAGAGGAGGCCGAAAGGCACGCGATTTAGCTCACGCAGGCTGGCGTGAGGTCTGGAACAGGACAAGGAAATTAGAATTTCGAAATGACTATATTCTCGGCAAATGACAACGTAAGTAGGCAGTGAACCATAGCTAGCAAAGTCGACTGTACAACTGGGGCGAGTGCTAGGAAGTCTCTCTAGACCTGCCGTGTGGCGGCGCTCGGCCTGCAATCACTTATAGTGGCGACACGCGGGTCCGACCTATACTAACGGACCGCGGCCGATTTAAAGGCTACCACCTAGCAAGTGCGGTGTCTGGCGGTGACACCACATTCCTCCCCCGCAAATCGGCGTACGGTTGTGGCATATATCGGTGGTAGTAATTGATTTTTCCCAGCACACTCTGTAGCTGCTTCAAATTATGCGGCGACGGCAAGTCTTGTATGGCACGGAGGTGCGTTGGACTTGGATGTATGCCTTGGGCATTGAGTACATGTCCCAAGTATGGCAAATCACGAGCAAAAAACACACATTTGTCCATTCGCAAGCGAAGACCATTTTGTCGCAAGACCTGAAATAATGTTCTGAGATTGTCCAAATGTTCTTCTTCCGTCTGTCAGGAGATCACAATATCGTCCTGATAATTTGCTGCAGTAGGGACCGACGCACAAACAGTTTGTAGATATTGCTGAAACAATGCAGGGGCGGCTGCACACCCGAATGGTAGTCGTTTGAATTGACAGAACCCAAGATCGGTGTTAACCACCAAAACGCGTTGGGATTCTTCGTCCACCGGTATTTGCAAGTACGCATCTGCGAGGTCCAACTTCGAAAAATATTTACCCGGGCACAGTTTGTCAAAAAGATCTTCCGGGCGGGGTAAAGGAAAAGTTGCAATCACTAGTTGTGGATTCACTGTTGCCTTAAAGTCCACACAAAGTCTCAATTTTCCAGAAGGTTTTGGCAAAATTACTAAGGGTGATGCCCAGAGAGCCTGCACACGTTCAATTACACCTTGTGATTCCAAATCGTGGTATGTTTTTGCGACCTCATCGCGCAATGAGTGGGGACATTGCGCGCTCTGAAAAATTTCGGTTGCACGTTTACTTTCAGTTCCAAAAGTGCTTTATAGTTCTTAGCGCAACCGAGGCCCGGTGCAAAAATGTCTGCAAATTCTTCACATAGTCGAGAAACCTGTCTGAAGGCACCGTCTGGTTCACTGATAGAACCTGATTTACTATAGACAAGTTAAACAACTGAAATAAATCGAAACCAAACAAGTTCACTGTAGAAGAAGAACGAAGGACTTAAAATGACACAAGTTTTGTTTGTTCTTTGTATGTTGCAAGAAGGCTGCACTGTCCTAACACAGGGATCTCTTGACCTGAATAGCTAGTTAAATTAACATTTGCGGCACGCAACGGAGGTGTGCCCAGCAGTTTGTAAGTGTCTTGATTGATCAGTGAAACTGCAGCCCCGGTATCGAGCTGGAATGGTATCACTTTGCCGTTAATGTCCAAGTCCACAAAAAGTTTATTGTCCTGCTGACGACAAGAGCGACTGTCTCGTGCAACGTGAACTTACACTGGTACATAATCACTTGCGACTTGACGGGAGTTGCGGCGATGTCGACGCACACTATTTTTGGGACGAACACAGTCACTGTTAGAGAGAGTGGCACTGGGCGGAGTGGAATGAACTACATGAATTTCCGTGGGCGAAGTTTCACGAGCCTGAGTATCCTTGGTTCGAATCCGGCGCGAAGCAAAGGGCCTGGAATGGGTGTGAGTTTCCGATCTGAGCTTTTTCTGGCAAACACTCTGAACATGTCCTTTTTTATTACAATAAAAGCAAATAACTTGGAGTGACGGGCAATTCTCAAGCGAATGTTTAGTAGCACACAGCGGGCACTAATTTGATCACTGCATTTGCTTGCCGGCGCGTCATACGTGGCTGAGAGGCTGGCGGCAGCGGCGCGGCCGGGCGCGAGGGCTGTTTACTCCTCCGTGCAGCTCGCCCGGCGGGACGGTTAACCTGACACACTGCTGGCGAAGTTTCAAATGATTCCTGAGCAAAGTCAAGTGTGTCCTGCCGATCCAATATGTCCATCGCTTGTTTAATGGAGGGATTGACTAGTTTCAAAATCTGTTCCCTTATACGAACATCAGAAACGTTCTGTGCAATTGCATCACGTACCATAAGGGAGTCCACATTAACACTCAAAAGCACAATCCCTAGTAAGGCCTTGCAAGGCTGCAACCTACTCCCGATTAGTATGACCTGCCGTACGTTTTGTACGAAAGAAGGTATACCGTTTGGCAACTGCATTGACTGATTCTTTGAAATATGCATCTAATGCAGACAAAATTTCTTTGTAGGACAGAGTTGCTACGTCGCGTCAGGGAAATAATTTTACTATCACACGGTACGTTTCTACGCCGACCGAAGATAACAAAAAAGGCTGCCGCTCGTTACCTTGAATTCTGTAGGCGGTGAGATGGAATCCAAATTGGCGTGACCACTCCGTCCAGCTTTCAAGTGCAGCATCAAAAGGTCGAAAAGTGGGTGCAACAGTGTTTTGTGGCTGCGTTAGCGGTGGAGCGGCGGCTGCCGCATCGTTTTGCATTGCACGTTGACCCTGGACGAGCTGTCCAAGGACATCTAGTAAGGCCTGCTCATTCTGTAAGCCATAAAATTCGGACAGTACGTCTGGAGATTGTGGCGAAGCCATTACACAAGTAAATCAGGGCAATATCGATAAGAACGCGGTTGTGCCTCGTCGCCAATGTTGTGGTTGGCAGGAGAGCCAACACCGTGTTACTAGAGGAGGCCGAAAGGCACACGATTTAGCTCACGCAGGCTGGCGTGAGGTCTGGAACAGGACAAGGAAATTAGAATTTAGTAACAACGGACGTAGCTGGCGGAATACTTAACTTTAATCCATTAATGATGAACGTCGCTCTTGATGGTACATAGTTCACAATATCGATAGTAACTGATAATGGCGCCTTGCTAGGTCGTAGCAAGTGACTTAGCTGAAGGCTATGCTAAACTATATTCTCGGCAAATGACAACGTAAATAGGCAGTGAACCATCGCTAGCAAAGTCGGCTGTACAACTGGGGCGAGTGCTAGGAAGTCTCTCTAGACCTGCCGTGTGGCGGCGCTCGGTCTGCAATCATTGTTAGTGGCGACACGCGGGTCCGAGGTATACTAACAGACCGCGGCCGATTTAAAGGCTACCACCTAGTAAGTGTGGTGTCTGACACCACAAGGAATGTAGTCTTACGATTGTACTGTTTAATCTGTACATCGAATAAGCAAGTATGGAAATAAAAGAAAGCTTCAGAAGTCGAATTAAAATTCAAAGTGAAAAGATATGTATAATAATATTCGCTGATGACATTGCTATCCTCAGTCAAAGTGAAGAAGAATTACTGCTGAACGGAATGGACAGTCTAATGTGTACAGAATATGGATTGAGAGTAAATCGAAGAAAGACGAAAGGGAATGTAACAGAAATGAGAACAGCGAGAAACTTAACATCAGCATTGATGGTACGAAGTAGATGACGTTAAGGAACTCTGCTACGTAGGCAGTAAAATAACGAGTGACGGACGGAGTAAGGAGGGCATCAAAAGCAGACAAGCAACGGCAAAAAGGGCATTCCTGGCCAAGAGAAGTCTACTAACATGAAATATCGGCCTCAGTGTGAGGAAGACATTTCTGAGAATGTACGTTTGGAGTACGGCACTGTATGGTAGTGAAACACATAGTGTGGGAAGACCGGAACAGAAGTTAATCGAAGCATTTGAGATGTGGTGCTACAGATGAATTTTGAAAATTAGGTGGAATGATACGAGGTTTAGGAGATTCCGGGCGGAATCGGAGAGGAAAGTAGGGCGTGGAAAAGACTAACAAGGAGAACGGACAGGATGATAGGACATCAGTTAAAACATCAGGGAATGTCTTCCATGATACTAGGGGGGGGGGGGGGGTGTAGAGAGCCAAAACTCAAGAGGAAGACAGAGATTGGAATACATCCAGCAGATGAATGAGGACCTAGGTTGCATGTGCGACTTTGAGATGAAGAGATTGGTGCAGGAGAGGAATATGCGGGAGTCAGAAGACTGGTGGCTCAAAAAAAATTAAATTTCACTGTAAGATGACTACTACAGGCAGCAGCCAGCAGTTTGGTGGATACATACCGTAAGAGCCAATCAGAATGCTAGACTAACAAGACATCCTTCATGTGGGTCAAAGGAACCTCTACATATTTGTTCGAACAATATGGGGGACAGGTATCTACGGAAAGTTCTGTGACGTTTGAGAGTACCGTGAGTGCTCAGAGACACGTCCAAGCAGACCATCTTCCTTGGTCGGGATGCTGTCTCGCATCCGCCATTGTGGCTTTAGAGCATCTCCAGATCACCAGATCAGCAGCTGTAGGACCCCGAAAATTCACCGATAACACAGGCCGTTTTTCTCGTCTGTAGGACAGTGCTTCGAACTCTGTTTGTGTAATTGTTGTGATTTTCCCTTCTGTGCTTGGGCACCAGTGCGTACTTCGAAAAATGAAGAAAATAACGTCCGTGACCCCAGCAGCAGCAAACATAAAACTAAGTGCTCTCATCGACCAGAAAAATGATGAACACCGCAGCATCTGTAGGAATTAGTAATTTCTCTCCCTCTCTCTCTCTCTCTCTCTCTCTCTCTCTCTCTCTCTCTCTCAGTGCCTTCAAACGAACAGCTAAATCTCGAAAAGCGGTGAGCGTCCTGTTTAGAGTTACAGAAATATTTACTTCGACTTTCAAATATCGTCGTTTTGGCATGTAAAGTCAGAGACTGCATCTGATATCGGTTTCGAGATCTGTTTTCCACTAAAGTATGTGAAGTGTCTTAGGGGGGTTTCACAAGTGTGCAGCTATTTTTTAAGAGTCCATGTTCGAGTGTGGCGGTACACATCTCAAAATTGACGCAAGCTACTGTTCAGCGATTTTTTTGAAAGTGTATTTAGAGACATTTTCGGTTGGATTTAGTAACTCCTGAAGCAGCCCGTGCTCAAGCACAAGTTTATTTTCCACACAAGCGCGCGAAGTGTCCCTGGGATGTGTTCAAGTGTGGTGGCGTACACCACCAAATTGAAGCAAACTACTGTGCAGCGGTCTTTTTTGGAAGCGTATTTAAAGACACTAAAAAGTGGGATTTAGTAATTCCTGAAACATTCTTTGCTCAAAATAGGGCTAATTTTCACGAAACCACGTGAAGTGTCGCAATCTTTTTAGAGTCCGTGTCCAAGCGTGGTAGTGGTGGTATTCTTGAGAATAAAACGTGCAGTCGTCTAAATATTCTCATGTCATCTATAAGCCCTCCTTCTCACTATCTCTCTTTGTGCAGTTATGTATGAGAAATGGTTCAAATGGCTCTGAGCACTATGGCACTTAACATCTGAGGTCATCAGTATCCTAGAGCTTAGAACTACTTAAACCTAACTAACCTAAGGACATCACCCATATCCATGTCCGAGGCAGGATTCGAACCTGGGACCGTAGCGTGGTTCCGGACTGAAGCGCCTAGAACCGCTCGGCCACCGCAGCTGTCTATGTATGAGACTATTTTCCGCAACACTAGATGTAATAACTCTCGAAGTCGCTCATGTTCAACAACAAAGAGTATCCATGTGCCGAGGATGAGCTGGAGGAGCAAAGCTGCAGTATTTACAACACGGCAGGAAGTATGTGGCCACTCTTGTAGTTACCGCGTGGCCGTGCTCTGCGCCGATGCGTGGTCTTTGGGGCAGGGAAGATGCGCACCACAGTGAACGTCTTGCCTTTTCCGCTTCTGAAAACTGACTGAGCTTTAATCGAACGATCTACAGTTACAGCGCATCCTGCTGAATCTTCATTATTTGATGATAAAGCATATTTGTCTTCACCAAATATCATTTCCACAGACACAGTCCTGAGATGCATGGCTACAGCTAACATATTCCTCCTTCTCCAGCACAGACATTTCGTCAATTGAACACAGTAAACAATTATGTCTGTCTTCCCAGTCTAGCAGCTAGACATATACTAAATCTTTTTCCCGCCATTTTTCCCTTAGACCGCCATCTTGGACTACGAGAGGAGAGGAGAGAGGTCGACAGCCGATAGTGCACTCTGGTGGTGGTGCTGTTAACTAGTAAGTTGGACTCCAAACCTCATAGTGAACACACCAGATGGAGCTACTATCTCAACTGATATTGTATAAATAACTCAATGCATACTTACGTCCATTCTATCTGTCAGTCCAGCACATATTGAGTCCTTTTCCCACCAATTTCAAGATGGGGAAGGGGAGAGTAGGGCAGTTGGGAGGGGTTGGGAGTGGGGAGGGTAGTAAGGAGGATAGGGGGAGGGAAGCTTTGGGTTAATGGAGGTAGCCCTATTGACCTATTTTCCTAACAAAATTTGAAGTTCTGACGATGACGTGACTCTGACATTGCCACATCTATGGCCACAATGTTGGATCCGCCATCTTGAATAAATCTGGCAAGAGTGCAATGTGGGGTAGTGCCGCCCTTGTCCCATTACTTACACAAAAGGAAAATGGTTTGTTATCATATTGAGGGTTAATGTCATTAATGTCACAGCAGTATTTTCTATGTATGGGTAATTGGAGATGCAGAACATCTTTTTATTCAATTGGTTTTGTTATCACGTCTTTCATAAATCATTGGATTTGCATTATGGAAATTGTAGTATTGAATACTTGCTCTTTAAACAGTGATTTTGAAATGAAAGTGTAATGTGTTCTGAAGAGCCGGCCGGAGTGGCCGAGCATTTCTAGGCACTGCAGTCTGGAGCCGGGCAACCGATATGGTCACAGGTTCAAATCCTGCCTCAGGCATGGATGTGTGTGATGTCCTTAGGTTAGTTAGGTTTAAGTAGTTCTAAGTTCTAGGGGACTGACGACCTCAGCAGTTAAGTCCCATAGTGCTCAGAGCCATTTCATCCATTTTGTTCTGAAGAATGGTAGCACACCCACCTCAACCTATCCATTCCACATGCTTATTTTGTAACGCAAATGGATACTCTTATGTAGTGTTTTCTGTCTTTAAACACTAAATCTTCAGCAAACACATTATGGCTTTCCTGAATATAATTACTTTATCCTAGTAAACATTCTTTTACATCATATTCCAAATCCTTGTTCAGGCTTGGCTTGACATTATCTTATAATTCTCAATATCTGTCTAAGCACTTTTCAAAGACAACGAATTCATGGATCATCATTTTGGAGGACAATGATTTAATTATGTTGGATAATTAGGTTCACTTTTCATACATCTAATTAAAATGAGAGAAATCCCTCACTCGTTCATTTATAATTTGGCGACCCTGCCAGGATTTGTTTTATTGTAAAACTCTGATGCCAGAGTTATATCCTCGAAATTTTCCGACTGCAACTTGAAATTTGAAGAAAGATTTGCATTTGCCATCTCAAAAATCTCAATCAATTAAATTATAAGTATTCTTAAGCTGCTGGCATATTACTATTTTTGTACTGGGTAGAAATATTTAAATTGCAGGTATTCACTAAGGTCCAGTAAAGGCAGTAATTGTTGTAAGGCAGCAAAACTTGCTAGATATTCTAATGTGTTAATGTAGAAACGATTTATGTTGGAAAAAATTTGGTTCCAATTTTGGCCACCAGGTGCAAACCTGGCGCTTTCAAAGCAAGAAAACATCTCTGTATGTAATGGATTAGGAATGAGACATGGGTGGGAAAGGTCAAAGAAGTGAGAAAGTTATTATGTTGATTTTATTATTAACTGCTGTTTACACAAATTGTTCTTTATGAACCCCAGAGAAGTCGACGAGATGCTGCAACCATAAATGGGTGTGATGAACACTTACCTGCAGGAGTTATCTAGGAATCTCACACACATGTTCCTGTATACAGTCTTTGAGATCAGGTAGAGACCAAACATGTCCCTTCTAAACACGTTCTTTAAGATATCTCAAGAGCCAAAATTCACATGGATTCAGATCATGTGATCTTGCAGAGAGGAAAATCTCTGGAGGTAAGACGCTCATTGAAGGTTAAATTAAGCAAATCTTTCACGCATGAGGTGTGGCCCCAACTTGCAAGAAAACAGTGGTTTCCACTCAGTTGTGCTCTTCCAAAGCAGGCATCACATGGTGTGCAATGAGGTTTCGATAACGTGCAGACATCGCGGTACACCTGACAGACCCTCTGAGTATATTCTCTTCAAAGAACAACGGACCAAAGATATAAGGACTTGTGTATCCGCAGCGGACAGTCACATACTGTGCGACCCACCCCCACTCCTCTCATGAATCTACCTAATATACAGGACAATTTCACAAATTTTCACTAACTTACACACACGCACACACACACACACACACACACACACACACACACAAACACACACACACACACACACACACACACACACAAAAAAAAAGAAGGTAGCTTCACAGGTTGGCAACACTCACAACGTGTACGAAAACGGACGAACAGACATAAACACTGTTACGGTGCGGAATAAGAAACAGTTTACAAAAGTGAAGTGTAAATAATGCAGCGCAAGAGATACTGCAGGATGGAAAAACTGACAAGTGCAAATGTGGGCCGATGTCCTTAGACGATAACCGGTGCTAGCAAGGAGCAAAGGAGCGGAATATGTTAAGAAACACCGTAAGTAACGTGCACAACAACTTTATAAACAAAACGCTGTTTTTAATGTAAAACAACCAAAAATGTACGAACGTGTGTATCCAATTTGCAGAATAATCACGGAAGACGCTTTATAAATAAAACGAAGCGTCTCTAGAGTAATTCTTTTTAACTGAATTGCAGTCAGCTCTAGACGGATAACCAATAGTAACAGATTTTAACAGTTGCTGCGGAAGATGGCCACGCAAACAAACGTATTCCAGAGGGCATATTATATGTTTTCTGTGTATGCTGTTTGTGTGTTTTATGGTAGCAGGGGAATAAGTTGTAGTGTGTAAGCGAGAAATGAGAAATTTTGTTGCAGATTCGATTGCTTTATTCAAACGTTATGTGTGTTGAAGCTTAGAGATTCTGTTAGGTCATGCCAAACAAGTTTAAACAAAATACGCGAGCTGAAGACAGAGCTTTCAGGTAATATAGAAACGCTAGACAGTGGTTCTGACATGGAGGTATAGCAGGAGAATATTCAGCTAGTAGATCAGGTACGTCAAGGACCACCCTCAGCCCATGTTAAAAGCTAGAGCCCTCCAGAAAAGCAGTATAGATCTTACGATAACACAAAAAGGGCCACTACCACCCGCAAGTTTTAGCGTGAGACTTTTTCGCGTGTCTGTTACATTAGGACAATCCTCCAGCCCATGTTAAAAGATAGAGCCCTCCAGAAGAACAGTATAGATCTCACGATAGCGCTAAAAGGACCACACCAGCAGCAGGTTTTAGCGTGAGACTTTTTAGCGTCTCTGTTACGTTGCAAAGTTTAAAAAACATTGCCCCACCACGAAAAGTATAACGTTTCTCATTGGATAGACAGAGCTTAAGGTTAACATTGAGACCCTGATTGGTCAGATGAAAACATAGCCAGATAGTTTTTTTACACTAACTTCGGTAAATTGTAGTAAGGAGAAGTTAGAGGAGAGTGAGTTCCGAGACGGCGAGCTGGATGGCTGGTGCGCCGGCCGCTGTCGCCCTGACGCTGCCTAAACACCGACAAGGTAATGAACGCACGCGATGCCGCATTTTTGAGCGCATAAGGCTTCACTCAGAACTGCAGAAGTCTCATCTGTTACACCCCCTTTTTGCGTAATACTAGAGTCGATCGTTAATTAAAACTCATGGTGTTCACATTTGCCACTTGAAGAACAGATCTGCAACGCGATGATTTTTCTTTTATATAGTTATTGAGAAGCCGCATCAGCCACTGTAATTTACGACAAGTTAGATAAGTTATTAAAGATAATTGAGGGTCACTGTAGACCATTTTGATAGTTTTCTCTTTTGTGAAACTTAAATTAAACCTAGATTATAGATGTGATATGGCATAGGTCATCCTTCGATCGATTGTAGAACTTGGAAACCCATTTAGGGAATATTCGTTCACATTTTTGTTGAACGCAGTTGGTTTTTACCATCCTTTATTAAAACATTTCCTTTTATCAATAGTGCAATTTATAAACAATGTTTTGTGAGTAGAATAAAATTTCCAATGGTTAACTTAACTGCTTTTTCGACGTTATTTTACCAGCTAACTAAAAATAGGAAAGCCTTGAACCCCTTCCACTAAATTTAGTTAGTATTAAGATTCTTTTACAGGGAGTGCAGTGGAGCTGACGCTGAGATCATTTAGTATTTCGTTACATCATCGCTAGTCTCACTGAACTCTTCTGAATTCTAGATGTCATGTGTGGTCTGGCGTCTCCTTACCAGCAACAGGTCCCAGGTTCAAATTAGTTAACTCCCTAAAAAACACGCTCAGAGCGTCGTTGCGCGAATGTGGTAGGGAGACACGATATAGTACAAACAGACACCACCATGAATGTTTAGACATGTATCGGAGAGTTCAGAAATAACATGTCACGAAAGTGCAGCGCAGAGTGTTGTCACTCTTGAGGCTGTACCTCAATCACCCGCAATCTACAGAGCTTCCTACATCTACATAATTACTCTGCAGTTCACAAATTAAATGACTGGCAGAGGATTCATCAAAGCATTTTCACACTATTTTTGTACCTTTCCACTGTCCAATGATGCGCGGAAAAAACGAACGCTTAAGTCTTTTCGCGTGAACTCTGATTGCTCTCATTTTATTGTAATAATCAGTTATAACCATGTAGCTGGGTGATAAAATATTTTCGCATTCGAACGTCGTCGTTGGGGATTGACATTTCTTGAAAATATCACGCCACAACGAAAAGCGCCTTTGTTTTAATTACTGGCACCCCAACTCGCTTGTCATATCCGTGACACTCGAACCCTGTTTTGCGATAATATAAAACGAATTGCCCTTCTTTGAATTTTTCGATCTCCTCCATCAATCCTGCCTGACACTGACCCCTTAAGAAGTTGGACAAGGTGAGACAAAAGTGGTGATCTTAGTAATGTTCTTTTTTTCAATTTTTTGACTCTGTGTTGCCATATTTCAGTCCATTTTGATATCTCATTTTTCCATGACAAACGACTGCAGTTAGGTGTAATAACGGTACGCCGGTCGGTGTGGCCGTGCGGTTCTAGGCGCTTCAGTCTGGAACCGCGTGACCGCTACGATCGCAGGTTCGAATCCTGCCTCGGACATGAATGTGTGTGATGTCCTTAGGTTTGTTATGTTTAAGTAGTTCTGAGATCTAGGGGACTGATGACCACAGATGTTAAGTCCCATAGTGCTCAGAGCCATTTGAACCATTTTTTTGCAATAACGGTGTCTTTTAAGAAGCTCTTGTAGAAGTTCATTAACCCTGAAAACACAATCACATGATGTTTAGTTCTAGTACTGAAAACTTTTTAATGGCTTATAATTTTCCTTGGTCTGGTGATATTCCATTGGCAGGCGTCAAAAGCCCTACTGCCAGGTACTCCATACCAGCGACCTCAGTAGTCTTTAGACATCGTGAGAAAGCAGAATGGGGCGCTCCGCGAAATTCACGCACATCGAACCTGGTCAGGTGATTGGGTGTCACTTGTGTCATACGTCTGTACACGAGATACAGACCTAAGCAAGTAGTTCTGCATGTATACAAATGCATCCAGGATCAGACTCAGAATTCATGTGTTCCACAAATCAAACATGATGTAGGAATAGTGAGGTAGCAGTCGCATCTTGAACAAAGGAGAAAAAAAATACTCCATGACAGAATTAGAAACGTTAGCTACTGTATGGAGATTCAGCAAATTTAAGCACTTCTTGACAGGATGAATGATACAGGTATACACCGATGGTGACGGCAAAATTAACTTATGAACGACTTTCACTATCCTCAGCCTATCTATAAAAGTTTAGATTTTATGTGGAACACATCCCAAAAATTGGAACACATCGCAGCGGATGCACTATCATGAGCACCCATGGAACAGACCTACGAGAGTGACAATAAGGTGGAGGAGGCAACTCTTGAGTGCTCTACCTGAAGAAGTAATGTTCGAATACTTTGTGGTTTTCAGTGGTTACCAATATTGGAACAGAGTAGCACAAGGACCCAGATAACTGGCAAGATCGAACTCCAGTGAATTTTAGACAATGCATTTTGTTCAGATGTACCAACCCAGCTGAAAACAACTGGTTATTGGGTATGCCAGAGGGATCTGTAAACAAGCTGATCTGGTATGCACACCACAAATGGTTCAAATGGCTCTGAGCGCTATGGGACTTAACATCTGTGGTCATCAGTCCCCTAGAACTTAGAACTACTTAAACCTAACTAACCTAAGGACATCACACACATCCATGCCCGAGGCAGGATTCGAACCTGCGACCGTAGCAGTCACGCGGTTCCGGACTGAGCGCCTAGAACCATGCACACCACATTCACGCTCACTTTGGACCCCACAAATGTTAAATCAAATTGAGAGCGTCAGTGCACGTTAATAATATGGACAGGGGGATAAAGTAGGTACTGGGAAAAATTGAAACTTTTAAAAAGGCACAACCAAGCACTCTCATGCACAGGGATCCCGTGTACTTGATTGTGCCTGCAGGGTTGACAGATATCTTGGCCACAGACATTTGGGGCCAATTCTGATCTCACACAAAGGGCATCGGTATATAATAGTGACTGTTGAAATTACTTCTAAATTCATGGTATTTGGTTTATTTTAAGAACATCACAGGTAGGTCAGCGATGAGAGACTTTAACGATAACTTCCTCCGTGTTCTTGGAAAAATGGGGAGGATTCTGTCAGACATTGCATCTGCGACAACACGATCAGCATCTACCTGCTGCCACTGAGTGTCTGTGCCACGCAAGCTGCAATTCAAGAGGTTTCCTGGAACCCATCATTGCCTCGACGTGAACTGCCATGCAGCTGGGTGCCCTGAGGCTTGACTCCTGTAAGATGGGGGTACGTCAGCCACCCTATTTGCTTATGCAAATGATGATATGTCGGGACTACACATAGTTCGTCAATGATCCAATACGTGTTGTCCACATGACAAATATACCGTGTCTTTGTAACCAATGAACAATGAGACATTTTGTTGAGTGAGAGGAGGTCGCTGGTCACTTCTAAAATGAACACTAGTCACAGTTAACAATTCTGATTGAGTGAAAGGGCACTAACCACTCAATTTTGACGTATCTTGTGACGTTACTCAGGAAGGAAGAGACTTCTTTCGACCTTGTTCCTACACCAACACTTAGCTGTTAATGTAGCAAGTTGTGATCAGATCAAAGACTTGAACTTAAACATAACAGCTTATGGTCAATAATGCTGTGAAAACCTGAACTTATGACTTTGTACGAATGTGTGCGACAAAGATAGGGAGAAAATTTATACTAAGAAAAATCTTGCATCGCAAACAGTCCACCTTCTTGTCAGAGTATGTTTCCATGAACTTTGAACATATAGACTAATTCCATACATCTCATCGCAAGCCAGTTACTTTATAAAATTGTGCGACGAACTTGATTTGTGCCTCAAACTGACGACAGTTTTACGTGCTTCTTTTTTGTATGCTTCTTTTTCAGGAACTATATAGTGTGCTTTTGTGTTTCTTACATTGTTTGCATAACAGAGACTGACTTATAGATTTGACGTTAATTTTATTACGATATGTGTAATCTTCTTTTGTTCTTAACTTGTTTATGCTCTTACGTGGAGAACACACGTATGTTGAAATGCCTGACTCCAGCAATTTTGTATTATTGTTTGCATGAAAATTTGACAACACAAGTTGAAGCATTATTTACGGGTGTGTCCACCATTTTACGCAAAGTGTGACTTCTATTTGGAATATTGAATTCGGTATCCTTGTACATGCTTAGAGTTGACACTGCCTTGCACCAAGTATGTCGGAATACGTGTCTTGATTTTATATACATCTTGTACTATGTATATGTTTTGAATATTACGTCGTTCTTTTGGCAAGTCTGTTGCCAAGTATACTTTGAATTTTTGTTGTGTATTTTGATTTTGTGCTATGTGTATTATTGTGTGATATTTTTAAGAGTTTTACTATGTTGCTATGTCTTAATCTACACGTTTTGCAGAAGCATGAGTGAGTTAAATTCTAAAAACTGTTTGAAGTGAGAGTGAATAATTAGTCGATGTTTAAAGGATCAAAAGTTGTAGTGTGTCAAAATCATCGGTGAAGGAGTGAACAAGAAATATAATACTACATAGGTTGAAACTTCCTGGCAGATTAAAACTGTGTGCCCGACCGAGATTCGAACTCGAGACCTTTGCCTTTCGGGGGCAAGTGCTCCACCAACTCTTTTTTTATGTATTTATTTATTTTTTACATGATTACATTTAGGAAACGTGTACAAATGAGAATTCTAGTAATTAAGTGATACAAGTAAGTGTTACAACAACAAAGGTGGCATAAAAGAGTAATCAAAAAAATAAAAATGTAAATTACTGATGCAATTCCAACTAAAAGGTTCTTCAATATATGTAACTGGTTCCACTTGGTGCTTCGCCATCGTTATGTGATATCTCCAACAGCGCCTTTGAAGGGCATCTGCAACGGAGGCATTCTGCTTCGCTAGTGCCTCAAGGAAAACAGCATCATTGCAGCAGCCTGTCTCTTCCTTCGCTCATGGCTGACAAGGCAGAACGTTCAGCCGTTAGTGTGATGAGGCACAGAACATTAACCGCAGCTTGACAGTCCCCAGCTGAGTGGGGGGTTAACGAAAACGCTGCGTAAATAATTTGCGAAGAGCGTACGGTATTTAGGTGTGCGTTCGAGGGCATTGCGAGCATTTTGTAGGAACCACCAGTAATCAAGCTGCTCTTTCTCTCCGACGCTAAAGATATAGGCGACGGTAAGTCCTTTAAACCATGTAAGCGCATGATATTTTGCGGCCGGAAAGTAAGTTTCATCTGGACAGAGTAGGGTCTGAGGGTCAATCATATCAGGTGTGAGCCGGAGGTAACAAGCCGATATCTTCTCTGTTAGTCGCCAAACTCCGGACGATGATGCTCAAGTAAAATGATGTTTATCGGTATCCACGAGGAGACAATCTGGGCAATAAGGTGAGTCTGCCAGTCCAATAGTGTGAAGTCGCTGTCGTGTGGCATATTTTTTGTTGGAGATCTGATACCACTTCGAACGGACCGTGGATGACAAAGCTGTGGTGTATCGTTTTCCACACTCTTGGCCAGTGAACCGTAGGGTACTTGTTTTCCACCACGTTATGGGGAACATCCCGCTGAAGGTTGGTATAAAAATATTTCGCCTTTGGTGGACGTGTGGCTGAGAGGTCAGAGCTGAGATAGCAGTAATCAAGAATGAAGGTCGACACATGGGAGAGCTGTGGTGCGACGTGCTCAACCGACAAAGGGGGGACGTGAGAGACTGCCTTCAGAACCTGTAGTAAACGACCCGTGAGAGAGGTACGTTAACTTTTCCATCGTTTCCTCATGTTGTTCATGTAAAGGGCAGCTGCTCTCGCCCTGACGTTGACCATTACCAGTCCCCTTTGAGCACTGGGAGGGTAAGAGGGTCGTATCGTACTTTAAATATATGACCTGCGGAAACGTAGTAACTGAAGGCCGCCTGAAGCCGGCGACCTATCTGCAGCGGTAGTGGGAGGACTTGTGCCACGTGGTTGAGTTTTGATGCCACGTAGAGGTTCAGGTACTCAACACGTTGTAGCTCATTCAAGTCCCGGAGCAGGTTCTGTCGCACCATTGCGCGTATGATCTGTAAAACCCGTCGTTAGTTTGCTGCAGCTGTTTTACGTACATCTTTCTTGAACGTGATTCCCAAATATCGCAGATCAGAAACTGGTGGGAGGGGGACGAGGGCTTCCGGTCCGAGACCACGCCCAATATCCAACGCCGCCGATTTGTTGATGTTCAGAAGACTGCCTGCGGCCTGTCCGTATCGCTCAATCCAGGTTAGTACGCTTTGAACTCCGTCATTGGAACGAACCAGCAGTAGCAGGTCGTCAGCGTATGTCCTATAGCGAAAGGTGACGTCCCGCAGCGTGATGCCAGATAGGCGGTGGTTAAGGCCCCCTAGGAGTGGCTCGAGTGCGATGGCATAAAGGTAGGTAGAAAGGGGACCACCCTGTCGTAGAGACCTCTTAATGGGTACTGGTCCTGCCGTTCTTCCATTGACCTGGACGTGTAAGCTGGCTGCGGTCCAAAAATGCCGTAGGGTGTCGATGAGGCCCGGGGGGAATCCCATACGGTCCATCACTCGTAGGAGGAAGTTGTGGTGCACTCTATCAAAGGCGCGGTTGGAATCGAAGGAGACGATCGCCGCTCTCAGAGAAATACAAACGTCTCAAAAATGAGATCGACAGGAAGTGCAAAATGGCTAAGCAGGGATGGCTAGAGGACAAATGTAAGGATGTAGAGGCTTATCTCACTAGGGGTAAGATAGATATAGCCTACAGGAAAATTAAAGAGACCTTTGGAGAAGGGAGAACCACTTGCAAGAATATCAAGAGCTCAGATGGAAACCCAGTTCTAAGCAAAGAAGGGAAAGCAGAAAGGTGGAATAAGTATATAGAGGGCCTATACAAGTGCGATGTACTTGAGGACAGTATTATGGAAATGGAAGAGAAGGTAGATGAAGATGAAATGGGAGATATGATATTGCGTGAAGAGTTTGACAGAGCACTGAAAGACCTGAGTCGAAACAAGGCCCCCAGAGTAGACAACAATCCATTAGAACTACTAACAACCTTGGGAGAGCCAGGCCTGACAAAATTCTACCACCTGGTGAGCAAGATGTATGAGACAAGTGAAATATCCTCAGACTTCAAGAAGAATATAATAATCCCAATCCCAAAGAAAGCAGGTGTTGACAGGTGTGAAAATTACCGAACTATCAGTTTAATAAGTCACAGCTGCAAAATACTAACGCGAATTCTTGACAGAGCAATGGAAAAACTGATAGAAGCCGACCCCAGGGAAAATCAGTTTGGATTCCGTAGAAATGTTGGAACACGTGAGGCAATACAGACCCTACGACTTATCTTAGAAGATAGATTAAGGAAAGGCAAACCTACGTTTCTAGCATTTCTAGACTTAGAAAAAGCTTTTGACAATGTTGATTGGAATACTCTCTTTCAAATTCTGAAGATGGCAGGGATAAAGTACAGAGAGCGAAAGGCTGTTTACAATTTGTACAGAAACCAGATGGCAGTTATAAGAGTCGAGGGACATAAAGGGAAGCAGCGGTTGGGAAGGGAGTGAGACAGGGTTGTAGCCTATCCCCGATGTTATTCAATCTGTATATTGAGCAAGCAATAAAGGAAACAAAAGAAAAGTTCGGAGTAGGTATTAGAGCAGTTGAACGGAATGGGCAGTGTCTTGAAAGGAGGGTATAAGATGAACATCAACAAAAGCCAAACGAGGATAATGGAATGTAGTCGAATTAAGTCGGTTGATGCTGAGGGAATCACATTAAGAAATGAGACACTTAAAGTAGTAAACGAGTTTTGCTATTTGGGGAGCAAAATAACTGATGATGGTCGAAGTAGAGAGAATATATAATGTAGACTGCCAATGGCAAGGAAAGGGTTTCTTAAGAAGACAAATTTGTTAACACCGAGTATTGATTTAAGTGTCAGGAAGTCGTTTCTCAAAGTATTTGTATGGAGTGTAGCCATGTATGAAAGTGAAATGTGGACGATAAATAGCTTAGACAAGAAGAGAGAAGCTTTCGAAATGTGGTGCTACAGAAGAATGCTGAAGATTAGATGGGTAGATCACATAACTAATGAGGGGGTATTGAATAGAATTGGGGAGAAGAGGAGCTTGTGGCACAACTTGACTAGAAGAAGGGATCCGTTGGTAGGACATGTTCTGAGACATAGAGGGATCACCAATTTAGTATTGGAGAGCAGCGTGCAGGGAAAAAATCGTAGAGGGAGACCAAGAGATGAATACACTAAACAGATTCAGAAGGATGTAGGTTGCAGTAGGTACTGGGAGATGAAGAAGCTTGCACATTATAGAGTAGCATGGAGAGCTGCATCAAACCAGTCTCAGGACTGAAGACGACATTAACAACAACAACAGTACGCGTTACCTGCTGTAATACTTCCGTAATGGCCTCGTCATCGACGGTTCTTTCCTGGTGAAGATGACGAAAATGATCCTCTACCGCTTTTATTATGGTTACTTGGGACGTACATAAGCGACCGTCTTGTGTCCTGAGTTGTGTGATTAAGTGTTGGCGTTGTCGGCGCTTATCCGCCACAACGTTGTCCATAGTGGGTTCCTCTGCAACCGTTCGGTCGTGCCGTCGCGAGCGGACTACTGCACCTTCTAGTCGGCGCTTCGTCAATGGCGGTATGTGAGCCTTGATTCTGCTTTGGTCATGTTGTCTCTCCGGGGAAAGGGGTAAGGCGTCGAGGTCCCTGAGTGCCGCGTAGTAAAAATCGAGGATATGTCGATGCCACGCAGTCACGGAATGCTGGTTTGGCACAGAGGAGCCACCACTCCAGGGTCGAGGTGTATCTTGGGTGGCGGTGTTGACAGTCAGTTCACGTTGCTGCAACTTGCCGACGGCAATCCGATACCTGGAGATGAGTTATGTTGTGCTTCCAAAAGCCATTGCTCCCCTAGACTTGTTTGGGGCGTAGGTGTATAGTGCAGATATCGGAATGGGCCTGAGACCATAGTTCGGCGTCCACCACGCCTTGTGTGAGATCTTGTGACACATATATGCGATCAAGTCGGCTGGCCGAATGACTGGTAAGATGAGTGTGGCCAGAGCGGTCACCGTGGACTTTTTCCCACGTGTCGCACAAGTGAAGTTCTTGGATCATCGCACCCAGTTCCGGACAGGGCATGTAATGTGGGATTTGGTCCTTGGATTGAAGTACGCAATTAAAATCGCCGGCGAAGACGCTGTGGTCGTATCGTCCAAGTAAAAGGGGAGCGACATCTGTGGAGTAGAATCTGGCGCGGTCGTGACGGCTCGTGGTACCCGACGGCGCGTAAACATGAATGGATCGGGTGTTGAGCGCCGTAAATGCTATTCCTCGCGCGGAGGGGAGAAACGTGACGTCGGTAACCTCAATACCATCACGCACTAATGTTGCCACTCCGGTGTCTGCAGGGCTACCGGGCGTTACATATGTGGTGTAACCATAAAAGTTCGGGAGTGCAGTCGTTTTCACTTCTTGTACGAAAGCAAAGTCAACTCCCATGGCTCGTATTGTTTCTTTCAAAAGTTGGATCTTGACAGGAGAACTTATCATGTTGATATTCATTGTCGCCAGGCGGTAAGCCTGGCAACGCGTTGTTTCGGCGAGGTTATCCATGTTGGAGAGAAGCGAACATCGGAAGTGATGTCACCCCCCGCCGAAGCCGAACGCGGTCCTCCTTGTGCTGCTTATTCTGCGTGGTCCGGCGGCACCTCAGTTGGCCGCGGGTCGGGATCTTGTGTCTCGACGTCCTCGGCCCACGAAGCGGGCGCGGATGTCTGTTCATGTTCCAGAGCCTCGTAATGTTTGATAGTAAGGGACCGGACGACTTCACTGCTTGCACTGGTACCTTACCGCTGCTCACTGTTTATGTGAATGGGCTGATAGTCGAAAGCTGTATGTTTTTCTGTCTGTTCTGCAAGGTTGGACACAGTGGAAACAGCCTCAGCTTCGCGGTTGGCTTCTTGAGAGAGCTCACAGAGAGGGGTCGTCCCTGGGTGGTCAGGACGACCTGTGCTTTGAAGAGCTCTGGTCGCCAGACGCTAAAAGTCAGACTATAGATACCATCCCCTGTGGTGGCAGGACACCGGAGTATGTTTTTATTGAGCTCTGTGTTACAGGGAGGAACGTACCATTTTGGCAAAGAACGTTTTTGTGAACAGCATGATAAAAAGCAGGACGTCTACTAAACACACAGACTGCTACAGATGTCATTTGAGAGTGGAGTGAGGAAAAGGAAAGTTAGACCATCTTTGAAATTGTAGGACACCACCATTGATCTCAGGCACTGCAAAACGAAGTGTTTAACACAATATAAAGATATCTGGATCTAGGTGACATAAATATTTAAGAAGTGGCAGAGAGAAACACGGCAGTGCTTACAGAGGTCCTTCCTCATTGGTCATAGATAGACAGATAGAGCTTAGGACGTAGCTGTTCAGTGCCCAATGTTAGGTAGCTTGTTACCGGTAAACTATCTGAAATGAGAGTAAGAAAAGGAGGTCAGCACCTTTTGAGACATATTTTCACATCAGAATATCTACCGTTCAGCCAATCAAAGTGATGTAATGAAATAAAACCATGGAGATTAAACTCTTCCCTGTACGATGGAGAAGGGCAAAAGTTACTGTTCAATAGAGCCTTGTCAGCCGAGCATCTTTCCAACCAGACATCTTTGCAGCCAGGCATCTCCTTGAACAGACTTGATGAGCCGGGGACACGATTATTTTTTGTTGTTGTCTGATTTGAACTTAGAAGCAGATACGAGTTGTTGGTTCGAAACCAATGACTGATTTAGCAGTCATTTAAGCCTCAGTTTGGAGGTGAACATAGTGAGATCTAGCAGTAACTGCCGAGACGAACTGTAGGACCATCCGATTCATTTTTACCGAGATTCAGTAATTTCAATCATCAATCAGACGACTTGCTTGCAGTTTGGATCAATATACCTTCAGTTCCGACCATAGATACAAGTGCATACCCTTCTGTAGCGTTTTCTGTATTTAAAAATTATCCCTTTCGGCAGTCACAGGACGACTATGCAAATATAATTGTTTTATCCTAATGAGCATTCATTTGAATCATATTCTAAACTCCTTATGTAGGTTTTTCAAGGAATTCACTAATAATTGTTTACGTTTGTCAAACAGTTCAACATGCTTTTAGTGTAATAAATGAGGTAATTATGATTCTAGTTTAATTTCGTAAGAAACGAATTTTTTATTTTGGAGGATAATGTCAGATAAACAGGTCCACTTTGCATAAATATGATTAACATAACAAGCATCCCCCGCCCATCCACTTAAAATATTCTGGCACTGGGACGGAGTTGACTTCCATGATGGTCCCACATATTTTCTGTCAGTGTCCCATCCCGAGATCTTTGTGGCCCGAGGGAGCATCTCAGCACCAAACAGTGAGTTCATAGACAAATGTCTCAAGTGCGGACGAGCACTGTTCTGTTGAAAAATGATCCACGATACTCTCGCAAGTTAAGTAGCACATGAGGATGCAGGATGTCTGTGACGTACCACTGTGAAATCAGAGTTCTCTCAGTTACTACCAGAACAACTGTCATTAATTGTACCTGGCGGATAGCTTGAATTTGCGTACGCAACGGCCTGATCGGCTAGTTTCAATGCAAATTAATTCGGAAACGTCGCAACGTAACAATTTTTTTCTTAATTATTTCCCAATACAACATACGGATCGCCACATTGTCTACCGTGATTCTCACTCCACACAACGTTTTTCCGATGCTCAGTTGTCCAATATTTATGCTCCTTACACCAAACGAGGCGTCGTTTGGCATTTACCGGCGTCGTGCGTACCTTATGAGCAGCCGCTAGACCATGAAATCCAAGTTTTCTCATCTCCCGCCTAACTGTCATAGAACTTGCAGTGGATCCTATGCGATGGTCTGGATAGATGTCTGCATGTTACACATTACGACCCGCTTCAACTGTCGGCGGTCTCTGTCAGTCAACAGACGAGGTAGGCCTGTAGACTTTTGTGCTGTACGTGTCCCTTCACGTTTCCACTTCACTATCACATCGGAAACAGTGGACCTAGGGATGTTTAGGAGAGTGGAAATCTCGCGTACAGACGTATGACACAAGTGACACCCAATCACCTGACCACGTTCGAAGTTTCGCGGAGCGGCCCATTCTGCTCTCTCACAATGTCTAATGAATACTGAGGTCGCTGGTATGGATTACGTGGCATAAGGTAGCAGCAAAATGCTCCTAATACGAAAAAAGTAGTTTATGCGGTGTCCGGATATTTTTGATCACATACTGTAACTATAAGCTTTCAGATGTGCCTGACAACCTTATAGCTTTTAATTGATTTGCGGCAGTAGTTTCCGTTAGTTTTCTAAGTTGTCTCGCATAGTCGCGAAGCTTTTTAAGCCCCTCGAAACATTTAATTGTAGTCTTGTGATCTTCCAGCTTAGCTAAAGTAGCCCTATGCCAAAACTTCTTGTAGTTTACAGTACCGGTACCTCTTTTTCAGCTAAACGAGACATAACAAAATTTATAGGACGTTGAAAATGTAGTATTATTACTAGGTGTCGATACTAATATAAAATCATTGAATTACTAAGTGCATCCATGACATCCTAAAAAAGACGTTGATAAAAGAGACGTCAGTCTGTATTCCACCATGGAGATTGGGGAATAAACCGTTCATAGAAAGGAGCAACAGCAGATGCTAGATTTTCTTGTTTTCCACCCGTATGTAACCAGCGTAGAACCATCAGTTTTAAGTATTGCCTACGTGCGGCAAATATTCTATAATAGTCGAGTAATACATGTTCGTCAAATTTTCCGATATGCAGTCACTTCGCACTGTTACCTACTAGCTCCATTACGCTGCATGATGATTGGTATGTCATTTCCCGTAACAACGACGGTGTCATATCAACTACAACGAATCCTCTTAGTTTGTTCCTAAAACACTGTTTCAGTTGGTTAATTTTCATTAGTTGTATGGATGTAAATGCAAGGCAGTTGAAGCTTCTGAATGGAGTCACCAGTCGATATATTTGATGCTCAATCCAAATGGTCTTAAGACAAATTAAGAGGATTGTGGTGTAGAAAAACAAATTCTCTTGAGAAATCTTTTTAAGGTGCCCTAAAAGCTTTAGTGTGTTGTTTACTCTTTTGAAGCATATGTGTCATAAATGAAGAAGTAGGAATCCGCATTTAAAAACCACCCAAGCTCATTCAGTCCGCAGTGTTATCGTCAGTTACTTGATATAAATCAAAAATCCTCTTAAATCGAGTACGTCATTACGGCAAATGCAATTTTTATGAACGCAAATTTCGATTTACACAGCCGATAATTAATTCCTTTCTGCGGAAATTAATTGCTTTTTCTCTCGACTGATACCTTTTCTATGCGCTCTCACTGAAGAAGACAGCCGAATATTCCAGGAACTCAATTAATTCTACCCCACTGCTATAGTAGAATACATTGGTGTTTCATTATCTGCATTACAAAAGCCTGGCTAGAGTACGAGCAAACGGTGATGCGTTAACACTCTGTCTAGGGAATGAAATATCAATTCTGCTGTCGCTGATAGAATTGTGACCTCCGTTGAATTTATCTGTCATGTCAGTTATGTTCCGATATCCATGTTAATTCATTCAACTTCGCACTCACTTGTGCACCACATTACTCATTAGCCTTTAGTATTTATTGAATAAGCCTTCCTGATTTGCAGCTACAGCAAATGTCACCTTCTGGCAAGCTTATACTGGGACTTAGATATTACAAAAAAAGAAAAAATGGTTCAAATGGCTCTGAGCACTATGCGACTTAACTTCTTAGGTCATCAATCGCCTAGAACTTAGAACTAATTAAACCTAACTAACCTAAGGACATCACACACAGCCATGCCCGAGGCAGGATTCGAACCTGCGACCGGAGCGGTCGCTCGGTTCCAGACTGTAGCGGCTAGAACCGCACGGCCACTCCGGCCGGCCGATATTACAATTGTAATGTATAATACAGATTAAATTGCTTCCCGCAGTTCACTGTTCTGTTGTGTTTATTGTATATATTAATACTGAAACGAAAAGAACTTGGGCGACTGCAGCAGTAACAAAATCACGAAGAACTCTAACTATGGGTTCACGTTCAGTGACAGAAAAGGACTCGACATAACAGCACCAACTGTTTTCTACTGCCCGCTTTTATGTCCTAAGAAACATATCACCAAGCAAATAACTTTATTTATCGATTGGTTTATAAACCGTAAATGTTGGAAACAGATATTCTGTTCGTGAACTGTATTTATACGGGGTAAGCTAGAAAGTTTTAATATTGACTGTACACTAAACACACTATACACTATAATACTTAATATTGTAACACTTCTCTTACTACAGTGCGTATTCTTATACGATTGTCCCAACTTTTAGTCTTCTTGTTGTCAAACTGATTCTATGAACGTAAAACAGTATAGGAATATGCCATTTGTGTTCATACCCCTATATCATTTTGTGTTTTCTACATAAGAAAACACATTAGTTAACTTTTCTTTTTAATACCGATTTCTTCTCTGACACTATTTTGAGAATATTCATTTCCTGCGTGAGTCTGATGGCATGCGGATACTGTTTGATAATCCAAGATGAAAAAATGGATTGGAAGATTGTTAGACTCTGAAAACAATCCGCACACAAAGAAGGGGAAAGAGCTTAATTTCAAAGACTACGCAAAGTTGTAGTGCATTATACCCGACGGTTCAAAAAAGGATGCCAGACGTTAACCCTAAATTAATTTGTAACAAAGAGGCGCCTGTAAACGAATATTCAAGATAACTGGATTGTAATTCTGTTCTTATTTTTATCACGTCATAGTTGTAACTAACCTGTTTCAACGGGTTATTACGTTAAGATTAGGGTCGCCACCGGCTCTAACCATACGACAAATCAAAGGTTTGGCCGAGTCGGAAAACAAATTAATTTCATCACAGACCAAAAACTCATAAAAATGCATACGTCGTGATGTCGCTCATAGAGGATGCGATGTAATTAATAGTATTGTCCGTGCACTGTTCACGGGAATCAAACATTTAAAATAAAATAGCACATGCAAGAACACTGTGCATAAGATCAGCTCCCAGCAACACACCAGAAAATAAGACTTAATCTAAAGTATTTGTTTTAAAATAAAAGGGGAACTAATCACTGGACCTGTGCGTAAGGCAACGCGTTGGATGTGCTGACGGGAAAGCTATGAGGTGTGTGGCTTAGGTGCAAAAACGTAACCTCGGAACACAAGAGAAAATTGTGGATAAAATCATTTATCCCTAAGATATCGATGTGAGGCATGTACACAATTCCTGATAACATTGATTCCTAAAACATTAAAGAAAAGCGTCGATACATTCACCGTTATAATCTACACCTAAAATCATTGGTGTGAATCATTCATACAATTGCTGTTGCCTGATAACTGATCGCAATAACTCGTAAAGCGGTACACGTTTCGCAGTACACCCCGCGCCCAAGTGGTTTGTGAAGACGCAATTTCTAGGTATCGTGGCCAAGTTGCAACACTATCACATCACACAATCATGAACATTTAACATTCTTTAAAGCAAACATGAGATCGGACAGTTAGTGATGACGGTAGCCCAACTAACTCTAATGTTCTGCTCGTGGTTGGCTCTCCACGGACGAAAGACACATAACGCAAGGAAAATTTACAAGAAGACAAAGCTATTATATTTAGAAAAATAAAAGCATATACAGGCACAGCTGAAGTCAAACAGACATTCATACAGAAGCGAGTGCTCACTTCTTATCGGCACCTTTGTGTGGCGCTCTTCCGGCGGATCCAAGTCTGCTACAGAAATTTACTAAAAGAAAAATTTGCCAAAGTTTTGCATTCCTTGCTGCGACAAGGCAAAGCAATCTTTCAGAGTTGAAAAGCGAGAGCAAAAGCTAACAGCTCTCCCCTCGCCAAGTAACAACGCGCCACGCGGTCAGTCTAACTCACCCTTTTTCGACTGGAGAACAGCTGTGGGCGCTTCCCGTACCGGCGGCAGACTGCCTCCCTTTTTCTTCTCTAGCCTCTTCCACGCTTTGCGTGGCCCGGAAAACCCAAAGATGCCATTTCCGCCACCAACCTATCGCAGGTGGATTTCTCACAAGTAGCGCAAACCTCTTTGCCTACTTGACCACTACCAGTGTTGGCTATTCTGTACAACTGCTGCTGAATCTGTACGACTATCGCAGACTTTCTGCAGCAGACTACGCCACCGTCTAACAACGTGACACACAACCACATTCATTCAATCACACCACTATGAGAGTTATGATAAAGAGAAACAAGGAAAAGAAAGAGAAATGGTAGTGAAAATGGGCTACCGGACTAATGAAAGGTGGATACAGGACCCTTTCATAGTTGTGAGTTATTTTACAAGTACTACGATAGTGGAATTAACTGTATCGCATATTCACTACTGATTCTTCCTTCAAACCTCTACAGAATACAATTCTGAACATGCCTCTGTGCTTTTGACATATTTTTCGTCTCACAATTCACGGTGGATGGGCTGATTTGGTTAGTTAGATATAGTGGGAATTAGTGAAGTTCGGTGGCAGGAGGGACAAGACTTCTGGTCAGGTGAATACAGGGTTACAAATACAAAATCAAATAGGGGTAATGCAGGAGTAGGTTTAATAATGAATAAAAAAATAGGAGTGCGAGTAAGCTACCACAAACAGCATAGTGAACGTATTATTGTGGGAAGGTAGACGCCAAGCCCACGCCTACTACAGTAGTACAAGTTTATATGCCAACTAGCTCTGCAGACGACGAAGAAATTGAAGAAATGTATGATGAAATAAAAGAAATTATTCAGATAGTGAAGAGTGACGAAAATTTAATAGTCATGGGTGATTGGAATTCGTCAGTAGGAAAAGGGAGAGAAGGAAACATAGTAGGTGAATAGGGATTGGGGCTAAGAAATGAAAGAGGAAGCCGCCTGGTAGAATTTTGCACAGAGCATAACTTAGTCATAGCTAACACTTGGTTCAAGAATCATGAAAGAAGGTTGTATACATGGAAGAACCCTGGAGATACTAAAAGGTTTCAGATAGATTATGAAATGGTAAGACAGAGATTTAGGAAACAGATTTTAAATTGTAAGACATTTCCAGAGGCAGATGTGGACTCTGACCACAATCTATTGTTTATGAATTGTAGATTAAAACTGAAGAAACTGCAAAAAGGTGGGAAATTAAGGAGATGGGACCTGGATAAACCGAAAGAACCAGAGGTTATACAGAGTTTCAGGGAGAGCGTAAGGGAACAATTGACAGAATGGGGGGAAAGAAATACAGTGGAAGAAGAATGGATAGCTTTGAGGAATGAAATGGTGAAGGCGGCAGAGGATCAAGTAGGTAAAAAGACGAGGGCTAGTAGAATTCCTTGGGTAACAGAAGAGATACTGAAATTAATTGATGAAAGGAAAAAACACAAAAATGCAGAAAGTGGAGCAGGCAAAAAGGAATACAAACATCTCAAAAATGAGATCGACAGGAAGTGCAAACGGGCTAAGCAGGGACGACTAGAGGACAAATGTAAGGATGTAGAGGTTTACCTCACTAGAGGTAAGATAGATACTGCCTACAGGAAAATTAAAGAGACCTTTGGAGAAAAGAGAACCACTTGCATGAATATCAAGAGCTCAGATGGAAACCCTCTAAGCAAAGAAGGGAAAGCAGGAAGGTGGAAGGAGTATACAGAGGGTCTATACAGGGGCGATGTTCCTGAGGACAATATTATGGACATGGAGGAAGAGGTAGATGAAGATGAAATGGGAGATATGATACAGGGTGAAGAGTTTGACAAAGCACTGAAAGACCTAAGTCAAAACAAGGCCCCGGGAGTAGACAACATTTCGTTAGAACTACTGACAGCGTTGGGAGAGTCAGTCCTCACAAAACTCTACCATCTGGTGAGCAAGATGTATGAGACGGGCGAAATACCCTCAGACTTCAAGAAGAATATAATAATTCCAATCCCAAAGAAAGCAGGTGTTGACAGACATGAAAAATACCGAACTATCAGTTTAATAAGTCACAGCTGCAAAATACTAACACGAATTCTTTACAGACGAATGGAAAAACGGGTAGAAGCCGACCTAGGGGAAGACCAGTTCGGATTCCGTAGAAATGTTGGAACACGTGAGGCAATACTAACCCTACGACTTATCTCAGAAGCTAGATTAAGAAAAGGCAAACCTACACTTCTGGCATTGGTAGACTTAGAGAAAGCTTTTCACAAAGTTGACTGGAATACTCTCTTTCAAATTCTGAAGATGGCGAGGGTAAAATACAGGGAGCGAAAGGCTATTTACAATTTGTACAGAAACCAGATGGCAGTTATAAGAGTCGAGGGACATGAAAGGGAAGCAGTGGTTGGGAAGGGAGTAAGACAGGGTTTTAGCCTATCCTCGATGCTATTCAATCTGTATATTGAGCAAGCAGTGAAGGAAACGAAAGAAAAGTTCGGAGTAGGTATTAAAATCCATGAAGATGAAATAAAAACTTTGAGGTTCGCCGATGACATTGTAATTCTGTCAGAGACAGCAAAGTACTTGGAAGAGCAGTTAAACGGAATTGACAATGTCGTGAAAGGAGGGTATAAGATGAACATCAACGAAAGCAAAACGAGGATAACGGAATGTAGTCGAATTAAGTCGGGTGATGATGCGGGAATTAGATTAGGAAATGAGACACTTAAAGTAGTAAACGAGTTTTGCTATTTGGGGTGCAAAATAACTGATGATGGTCGAAGTAGAGAGGATATAAGGACTGGCAATGGCAAGCAAAGCGTTTCTGAAGAAGAGAAATTTGTTAACATCGAGAATTGATTTAAGTGTCCGGAAGTCGTTTCTGAAAGTATTTGTATGGAGTGTAGTCATGTATGGAAGTGAAACATGGACGATAAATAGTTTAGACAAGAAGAGCATAGAAGCTTCCGAAATGTGGTGCTACAGAAGAATTCTGAAGGTTAGATGGGTAGATCACATAACTAATGAGTAGGTATTGAATAGCATTGGGGAGAAGAGGAGTTTGTGGCACAACTTGACTAGAAGAAGGGGTCGGTTGTTAGGACGTGTTCTGAGGCATCAAGGAATCACCAATTTAGTTTTGGAGAGCAGCATGGAGGGTAAAAATCGTAGAGGGAGACCAAGATATGATTACACTAAGCAGATTCAGAAGGATGTAGGGTGCAGTAGGTACTGGGAGATGAAGAGGCTTGCACAGGATAAAGTAGCATGGAGAGCTGCATCAAACCAGTCTCAGGACTGAAGACCACAACAACAACTACAACGGGCTGATTTAAGAAAATTTTTCTCTCATGCAATCCTCCATTATTTATTTCGCTCATACCTTGGTTTTTAACTAGTTTCCATCCTTTACTTCAAGTGCATTTGTAACTAAGTTCATATCAATGTTTTGTTTGATTTTATGCTCTCGGTTATGTTTACCGCTTGTCTCTTTATCGAAGAGAAAACTTGCGTTGCGTCGTGGTTATGGGTTTGTTCAGCTTCAACATAATCGTTCTAGGTACACGTTCGGTTGTTATCACTACTGTTTTGTCGTCAGAAGCGCATCTGCTCCATGGAAATTTTATTGTGACAAAGTCTTATGGAGCGTCTGGTGAGATAGCAGACAAGCAATAACTCGCTTTCATCTTTGAATGGAGATCCAGCTGCTACTTGGGCCTAGTGATTTCACGCACTCACTGCCAAATTATTAGAAATGTTCCATATTTCCGGCAGTCTTCTTAGTTTTTCTGTTACTGTTAGAAAATGATTGTCCTAGAGGCAAACATTTATTTCAACTTTAAATATGTGACTGGTTTCTCCGGATACGGAAGATGTAAGTGGTCAACGACGTGAGTATTCTTCAAGGGAAAGAAACGCTACCTCCACCGCGTGCGAAACTCCAGTGCTATAACAGAACGTGTAGTTGAAGTTTCCTTTTACGATACAGCAATAATAATTGTTAGTAACAATTCTCAAATGGAAATAGGAGATTCTCTCGTGAAACTGATTCTTGGTTCTGCAGAGATAAAAAAAAGGAGGCAACAGGGGTTTAAACATGAGCTGGAATACTCTGATCCAAATAATTGTATCATCTGCTTCTCCCTTAGTCTTTTGATATCTCATCTACCATTTGCAGTGTCTCACCATCGGACATTCAGAATCATTTACGTCATCGTTCATTTAGCGTTTGTAGTGGAGGTGGCGTTTGCAGTTTAAATAAGAAAACAGACAAAGAAACAGAATTGCGAACGTATGATCTGAGAAACCTCTGAAGGATGTCTGACTAAAGTATATACCTGTAATAAAATCGGAGAAGAATATAAACGGGAGACGAGATGACTTTTTAAGTACTGTCAAGATTGGATCCACTTATTACTGTTAACGTCTTGATCTCTTATTCACTTAGACGTAACACAGTATTTGTGACTTACAAGGAACCGCGTACACCACATGCAGAGTAATTATAGTGGAGGGTCGAATCTAAATTTTATTCCCGCATTAATTGTTGGCTTAATCGGTGACGTTTCGTCAGTCGGTTAGCGCGGCATAATTTAGTAAAGATATAATCAGATGCTCAATTAGTATCGATTACAGCGTATATGTTTTAATAATTCGCCCTGAAACCAGCTAATATTAACAGTTTGGTTTTAAAACTTAAGCTTCGTTATGTAGGGCAGCTATCAGAATATCTGAGACTCTTCGCAGTTGCAAAAGAGGAAGCCACAGGTTCGAATTCTTCGTCGTGTGCTAGTATACTGTGTGATCCTGTCCTCAATAGTTGCTGAACAACAGCAGAAATTATATTTGAAGAAAAAGGCTCAAACTGAGCGACGACTGAGGCTTAGTGGTCAGACGAAAAAGAAAACCACTTAATTTCCTAGGATTTATCAATTTTTGATTACTGGATTTCATATCAAACTCAATTGCTGTGACTTATGAATTTATCCAACAACACAACTCCGTGAAATAATCTCCAGAAATAGTTAAGCAATGGCATATTCATAAATGCACCTTCCCACAAAATAACATGACAAAACAGAAGACTATTTATATAACGACTTAAGTAATAAAAGCAGTACCTCAGTTAATGACAAGCTCAACCACGAGCTTCCATGTGACAGAAAGACGCGAAAATTGATAATGCAATAATCCAAAACTTTACAACTTGTCCGTGTTACCTTGGAAAGACCCCTTTCGTATAACTATTCTTGAACAAATAACAACATTCAGAAACGTGAGTTATAAGCAGTAGAGGAACATGCCATTGGATTCCTAAACTGACTCATGAAAAATTGATACAGTTCTTAGCTGAATGTATTTAAAGTCAAAATGACTGAATATATCATTAAGACGTATTTACATATTTAAGGTGGGCTATCACGCACTGAAGCGCCAAAGAACGGGCTACGGGC
The DNA here is from genome assembly GCF_023897955.1 of Schistocerca gregaria. Classification (NCBI taxonomy): domain Eukaryota; kingdom Metazoa; phylum Arthropoda; class Insecta; order Orthoptera; family Acrididae; genus Schistocerca; species Schistocerca gregaria. The sequence continues at coordinate 600,469,647 of NC_064920.1, read as the reverse complement.
ATGCGTATTCAAATAGAGAGGTATATACACAAGCAGAATACGGCACTGCGGTCGGAAATGCCTATAAAAGACAGCAAGTATCTGACGCAGTTGTTCGATCGGTTATACTGCTGTTACAGTGGCAGATTATCAAGATTTAAGTGAGTTTGAACGTTGTGTTAAAGTTAGCGCAAGCGTTTTGAGACCCAGCATCTCCTAGATAGCGATGAAGAGGGGATTTTCCTGTACGACCATTTCACAAGTGTACAGTAAATATGAGGAATCCGGTAAAACATCAAATCTCCGATATCGCTTTGGCCAGAAAAAGATCTGACAAGAGCGGGACCAAAGACGACTGAAGAAATCATTCGACGTCACAGAAGTGCAGCCCTACCGCAAAATGCTGCAGATTTCAATGCTGAGGCATCTAAAAGTGTCAGCGTGCGAACAATGCAACGGAACATCATCGATATGGGCTTTCGGAGCCGAAGGCCCACTCGTGTACCCTTGATGCCTGCACTAAACAAAGCTTTGCGCTTCGCTTGGCACCGTCAACACCGACGTTAGACTGTTGATGACTGGAAAGATTGCGAGGTGCCAGGGTGGAGAAGAGTTTGTACCTCTTTAATTATGGCGAAATTTGCATGAGAACGAGACATGCACTCGACCCCCTCCTTACCTACCATCTAATTAATTATGAGCACACCGGTAACGAAGGGAAATGATGGTGGACCGTGCTAGTTGGTAAAATAAAGAGTGCACACTCACAATAATTTAATAAAAATAATAATCTACTCAGAGAAAAAAAGAGAACGTTATCATAATAAACAACAGGAAATGGGATTCTGCATATATCTACGAAATGATATGCGGCTTAAATATTACAATGAGATTTATTATACATCATAACACAAACGCACATGATTATCGACACAAACATTAGGTTAAAGGATAGGGTATTCTGAACTATTATGCGAATAAGAGTTGGCTCGAGAACAAGGGATCCTACTCTCTGTGATGCAATAGGTTGATGTTAATGACTGGAGGTCCTAATCAGTCATACATTACTCTCTCGACTGTATTCCAGTATCGCGATTCATAGTGAGAGCTCACATTGGATCAAATGGAGAAACAAGCAAGGCGGACTTGTGGCAAAGCGAGAGCGCGTGCTGCTGTGGACTTCAGTAGAAAATTCATAGGTCCTACAATGCCAGAGCTGCAAAATACTTTACCAATCCTGAAATTTGTAGAAGGTAGTCGGTGGGCAGCTTTCTCATGATGTAGGCGCCGACTTCTGGTGTGCAGCAACTCTGTTTCAACCCGTGGCCTCGAAGGCTGCCCGAGAATTCTAAGTTCTGCCGAAAACGTGCGACTAAGTCGCAAGACTGTCCGACTCCGAGGATCAGGTCCCGAACCCTCTCTGTGATGCAATGCAACAGCGAAGCCAACATTGCTCATCTCCCTACTCTCCTCGAAAACCGCGAATCAGCATTCACTGCTGATTCCAAAATTCCCCCTCACTGTCTCAGAACGTCATTCGTGCCAATAGCGACCGTTCCCTCCTATTTCGAGCAGGGCTTTATGACCTCAACTAGCCTCAGTTTAAGTTGACCAATCGTGCCTCTGCTATTCAGCTGAGAGCACTGAATGTGCCGTTTGACCGGCTACGGAAACAACCTGCCTAGACAACCGGACATCCGGCGGCAGACAGTCGCACCCAGCAGGGCACGGTGCACAAGTATTCTCAGAATCAGGAGGACAATGCAGTCAGTCGGTGCCAGGAGTCTTCGTCCCGGACGCACCAGAACAGTAAACACATAAGCAGCGGCGACACTCAGGCGTCTCGCAGGTCGTTTCGCCCTGCATACAATAAGCGAAACTCGACCGACGTCACTCGTTCCGCCAGGCGCTTGCCCATTGTACGAACCCCTCAGAATTCGGGGAAGTGCAGCCCCCAACCGGAAATGCAGTTTGCCACGTCCTCCGATGCTCGCCTCACACAGCCCACCCAGGGAAGTAACCCAACATGCACAGGAATCAAGTGAAAAGTATTTTTGAGCTCTCAGTACAAATACTCTCATTGCAATAACCTTATTCACTCTGTTACCACCGTGTAATGGCATAGAACATTAATAAAACTGATGAAAATGAGAGGTGACGTGCAAAAGAGGGCATGGAACCTCTCAAGATGTTGCCTGGTCGGACGAGTCTCGTTTCAAACTGTATCGAGTGGATGGACATGTACGGGTACGGAGACAATCTCATGAATCTATGGGCCCTTCATGTCAGCAGAGAGCTGTTCAAGCTGGTGGAGGTTCTGTAATGGTGTGGGGAAGTGCGCAGTTGGAGTGATATTGACTGCTAATACGTCTAGATATGACTCTGACTGGCGAAACGTACGTAAGCATCCTTTCCGATCACCTGCATCCATTCATGTCAATTTTGCATTCCTGCGGACTTGGGCAATTCCAGCAGGAAAATTCGAGACCCCAAACATCCGGAATTGCTACAGAGTGTAAACATTTCTGGTGACCACCAAACTTCCCCGACATGAACATTATTCACCATACCTGGGATACCTTGCAACGCGCTGTTCAGAAAAGATCTCTACCCTCTCGTACTCTTACTGATTTTTGGATAGCCCTGCTATATTCATGGTGTCAGTTTCTTTCAGCACTACTTCAGACGTTAGTAGAGTCCATGCCACGTCGTGTTGCTGAACTTCTGTGTGCTCGCGGAAGCCCTACACGATATTTGGTCAGATGTACCAGTTTCTTTGGATGTTCAGAGTATATGGCTATGAACCTAAACATGGCTAGATGTACCACCCATGGATAGTCTTGGCTCTCACTGATAATTAACCTTGCCTCGCTTAATGCAGTTAGCGACATGTGGCAGAGTGCGCTACCATGATAACTGAACAACATCGTCATCACGTACTTTTTTTAACAGTGAATGATCGACAAAGCCTATTCCCAGACAGTCCGTTATAATCATATTCAAAGCTTTTTACAAAAAACATTATTTTGAAATAAGAATATAATGCAAAACAAAATAAGTAGTTTTTACGAGGCTAAATTAAAAAATATTTGGAAAATTTTTTTCTAATTTATTTACAAAATTTACCTCATTCTTTACCATATGCACCCTGATTTTCCGTGCACTTTGTCCATCGTGTCACAAGCTTTCCAATACCGTCAGAAGAAAGTTTTCTGTTGAGCAGCAAGCCACAAATGAACTATTTCCTTTGCCTGAAGTGAACCCACAGCCTCTTAAATGCTCGTGTAGACCAGACAAATCTGAATCCGAGGTGGCGAGACCAGGGATGTCTGCACGGTGCTCAAATATCTCGAAATGCACATTCTGAAGTGTTAGAATGTTATGAGCTGTGATACGAAGACTCGAACTGACATGCGAAAAGTAACGCCGTTTGACAGTCGATCTCGGTGTTTGTTTCGAACTATAGGCTTCACCTTCCTATAAAACACAGCACTGTAACGTCCACAGTTTACTGTTGAACCCTTTCCCACGTATTTTCAAGAATTTGCTCTCTTGTGTTCCGAAAAACTGTGGCCACCGCTTTTCCTGAGGAGAAGTGACTCTTGAATTTCTTTTTTGGTGCAGATATAGAGCATTTCGATTCCATGCTCTGGAGTTTACTCTCTGGTTCGCAGTGATAAATTCATGTTTCATCTTCAGCTATGATTCGTTTCAAAAACTTTTCAACTTCATTGCCATGACGGTCCAGTAGCCGCTGACAGATTATCATACGATTGCGCTTGTGCTCTTCATTAAGTTGTTTTGCGCCTCTTATGAATAATATCCTGAGCAGAACAATGAGTGCTGTGTGCTTTTAGTTTGGCACTTCAACTCTCACTCATCGGTTTCCCCAAAATCAAGTCACGGAACTTGCGCATTGCTCGTAGATGTGGTTCGTCGTCACGATCTTTCCTTGTCCTACATGCGTGTTCCGTCACTTTCAGTCTTCAGACTATTCATTCCACCGGTAAACTGGTCGGAAAGATAAAAAAAAATTCCCCGTTCTGTGGTGAAAATCTTCTGTCGATTTCTGTTCCTGGTGTGCCTTCAGACCACAAACAACAGAACACAGAACATCGTTTCTTTTTCCTTCTATATTTTTGTATTTTTTATGTTATTTTTTATTATTCTGGTTTTCTAGTTATATGTAAATAAAGAAAGAAAATTACCTCTTCCACTTCAGGCGTTGGCCCCTATCACCCATACTACCGCCAAAAACCTATCTAGCCTAAAAACAAAAACAAAGCTAGTGCCACCGCCACTTTCATTCTAAAGCTAACTAGTACGGCCGTTCGCCACCACTTCAGGTACCACCAACGAAACAAAAATTAAATATGCCTCTGAACTTTTTATAAAAAAAATAATAAAAGGAGAAAGGAAAGGGTATAATACTTTATTATATTTTATTTCTTGTTCATTTTATTCTTAGTTTGTTCTTGTGTATTTATTTGGATTCGAACCCAGGTCCCTGCCCACTTTTTTTTAATCTTTATTTTTATTTATATAGATATCATTGTGCGAACAGTTATAGTTAATCAAGCCTGGAAAACTAAAACAGAATGAAGACACCATCGAAGTTATTAAACATAAATAACACGAAAAGAAAGCTACCACGTCGTAGTTAGGTTTCCCAGCGACTGCGCCCACTGATAAAGATTGTTCAATATATGCTCGTTTGCAGTTCGTTCTGACCTCATCTGCCACTGCCTGGAACATTCCAGCTGCACGGCGGGCTGTGAAAGGCACTCCATAGGCAGTTTGCGAAGCATTATTGATATCTGGTATGCCCGGAAATAGCATGATGTCTTCCTTGCAAATAGAGCCAGAAGTCAAGGAAATTCTTGTGTCCGTCACGACAGTGGTAATGGACCGTGTGTCCACGTATCCAGGTGTCAGAGTTGGTTCGAGTCGTGGGGTAAAATGTCTCATCCGGAAACAATAGCGTGCGTGCAGATATATGCTTCGGCCTAACTCGCAAGAGATAAGCCAGCATCTGCCGCACTAGGTGCCAAACCGGTTCGGCCTCTCCACAGCTGAGGCGGTGCTCGTCAGAATCTACTGTATTACAACCCACACAATTAGGAGATTCTGCCATGTGGATATTGTAGAGACGTTCGTGCGTCACGAGCTTCCCATTAACGACTACGTACCATTGGAAAACAACGTCGGAATCAAGCATGGCATAGTGTACAGTCTTCCACACCACGCGCCACCGTACGTCAGGATATTTTAGTTCGACCACATTTAGGGGGCGTCGTTGCAGCATGTCGTGATATAGGCGTCGAGTCGTGGCCATTTGTGGTGTCGTGAGCGCTACACTGGAATAACTTTGTTGTAAATAGAAACGTCCTATATAAAAGAGGGGCGCTGGGATGTCCTGTAGTAGCACCGGCGCTCTTAGTGAAGCAGGTCGTAGCGCCGTCAGAAGCAGACTCGTGAGGCTCGTAGGACAACGGCGCTAGCAGACATGTGAGCTAACAAAGAGGGCAATGGCCCTATCATGGACATTAACTAGACCGAGACCACCTTTTTCCTTGGGGAGGGTAAGAGATACGTATCTGATCTTCAGTAACATACCAGTGGTGACGAAGTATCCCAGCGCTGCCATAATGCTACAAGCCAAGGGTTTCGGAATGGGTAGCGTTTGGGCGACATGCGGTATGTGGGACGCAAGGTATACATTGGCATAATACGCCCGCTGAACGATGTTGAGGGATCGCAAGCGCTGATTTGCAATTCCGGCCCTGATTTGGTGAAGAAGGCGTCGATAATTGAGCGTCGTCGCGCGTCGCATGTCGTTCATGAACTCTAAGCCCAAGCAGCGGACAGTATCACTGAAGCGTAAGGGGGCAATGTGTTGATTTGGCTACCAGAAGCTGTACCGTAGGTTGCAATCCAGTCCAACGCCGCGGCCATATCGTCAGCTCCTCGTATGAAGATCATCAAATCATCCGCATATGCGGAGCAGCGATAGATGGAGCCGCCGAACTGTATCCCAGTGAGTCTGTCTCGGAGACCACACAACAAAGATTCTAAGGCCAATGCAAATAACAACGTTGATAATGGACATCCCTGTTGCACTGATCGGCGGATCGGCATGGGTGCCGTCAGTCTTCCATTAACAAGAACTCGAGAAGTAGCCCCATGGAGAAGGCGTGTCAACACTGTGATAAAGGGGTCGGGATATCCATACCGTTCGTCAGTGGTGCAAACGCAAAGTGGAGCAGCCATCTTTACTTTGCAAGAGTGCAAATAATTTCGATCACTGCAACCTGTCACAAGCGAAGAAGGACGTGCCATCTAGCGGTGGCAATAGCACGAGGTCGTGCTGCCAACGTAAATACGACTAGAACAAATGTTTACATGCTCACTAACGTATGTTTAAGTTAAATGATGGCTTAGAAAAGTTAAAACGTGCCCATATCAATCCCAAAAAACTGTTTAAATTTCCAACACCTGGAAGATTCGATGACACCAAGCGAAATGGCGCACTCAGCTCGAGAGGACGGTGTTTCTAATTCTTCATGGCCAGGCGTCTCAGTAAATCACGTAACGCAAGTGCTAAGTCGGATTCTTTGAAAACGACGCAGATGATGTCCTCTTCTATTCTGCTTTAATGGCAGTTTGTGTTGAGTGTCTTTTGCTATCATCGTCTACATGTTTTATGCGTTATCGTCCTTCTTTCCTTCTCTAAACTGGCGCTATACAATGACATCGGGAATTGCTTATTTTCCTTCATAAATCACTGGACAACAAGAAAAGAAAATAATGTGATATAACAATATGCATATTTTCCTGTCGTGTTTTAACTTCACAGAAACACTCTTTCTACCTATCATCCCCCCTCCCCCCCCCCCCCCCCCCCCCACACACACACACACCCGCGCCACCCATCCCCCTTCTCTACTGTTCAGATTGACGTCCGAGGTCACTGCCATTTGTCTCTCTGTTGATAAAAACGATATTTATAGTCCAACAAGTATTTATTTTTTAATTGTGAACGAGAAAAATTATGTGACAGTAACAAGGAATGAGAGCTAATTTGTGCAGATTCGAATCCTGCCTCGGGCATGGATGTGTGTGAGGTTCTTAGGTTAGTTAGGTTTAAGTAGTTCGAAGTTCTAGGGGCTTATGACCTCAGCAGTTGAGTCCCATAGTGCTCATAACCATTTGAACCTAGTTTGTGCTGGATTTACTTTGCCAACAGATACACTCTCGAAAACGTCTACACGTACGTGAGAAACATAAAGTTTGTTTGTTTCTCAGAGCAGTGGACTAGGACCGAGTGCCTGCGACCACTGCATTAAGGAAATTTTTACGTCGAGCTAGATTGTATAAAGTGGGCGTGCAGACATTTGTTATTCGAGCAGACAGCGCACGTCTTAATGCATCAAATGTAAGTCGTATCTGCTGGTCTATTATGCAAAGAAATGCGACACACTGGAATTCGTTTTAAGAAATGAACTGTGCGCGACGTCAGGAGATGAGATGCCACTAACGCCTGTTTTACAGTACCAAATGTGAACACATACTTACAGGGCTCGAACAAAAATGTGAAATCACGGCGAGGAATGCTTGTGTGAACGTAAATACAGATTCTGGCCAAACCTGTAGGTTGCGCTGTCCTATTTTCACATAAACGGCACCGGCGCAACGTCCTCCAAACGAAGCAAGTGTCAGTGGTGATCAGAGAAACTTTTTGTGTGGTGCTGAGCGCATTATGTCGAACTCAGCGGATTGGAACTGTGAGCAAATATGTGGTTCTCGTATGTAGGGTGCTTCCGTAACCAAGATAAGCGAAGTGTTTGGTGTTTCAAATGGTTAAAATGGCTATAAGCATTATGGGACTTAACATCTGATGTCATCAATCCCCTAGACTTAGAACTACTTAAACCTAACTAACCTAAGGACATCACACACATCCATGCCCGAGGCAGGATTCGAACCTGTGACCGTAGCAGCAGTGCGGTTCCGGACCGGAGCGCCTAGAACCGCTCTGCCACAGTGGCCGGCGTTTGGTGTTTCAAGGCGCACCATATCGAATAGTTTGCCGCAAACAAGGAAAGCGGAAAAACGTGATCCTTAAAATACAACGTCGACGAATGTTTGTGTTGAGTGATCGTTACAGACGGTCAGCGAAAAGTATTACTACGAAACACAAGAGGACGACAGCTGCAAAAGTCACTGCAGAACTCTCTCACACTCGCAAACCCCGTCAGCACTAAACGCGAAGGTCGGTCCATAAGCTGAGAATTTCAGGGCGAAATGGAATTCCAAAGTCAATCACCAGTGACGCAAATACCAGTAACTGGAAAACGTGGTGCCGAAGTCACAAAACCTGGACTGTGAAGCAATGGAAGAAAGTTACCTAGTGGTATGACTCATGTTTCATACCGTTTCCAACTTCTGGCGGTGTTACGTCCCAAGTGTGAAATACGGCGCGGGTTCACTGATGCTTTGGCCTCTGCAAGGTAGCATTAAGTGACCCTTTTGGGTGATCGAGTCCACTCCATTGTTCACCTGGTGATTATCATGTTCCAAGACGACAGGGTCCCGTCGCCCATGACTGGCTCTGTGAGCAGCGGGATGAACAGCCGCCTCTCTCTTGGCCACCACAGTTACTAGATCCCAATAATGAGTCTTTGTGATCTACTTTGGAGAGAAGAGTGCGTGTTCGCTATCCACCTGCACTATTTTTCAGCGAGCGCCCTTTAAGATTTCTTTTAAAACCATATATATCCGTTCCGAGAAGACTGGAAGCTATTTTGAATGCCAATTGAATTCCTACAACGTCCTGGGCAGGTAATGTGCTGTGCCTTTGATGCTTTCTTATTTTTGTAAAACCCCTGTGTCTCTTATATAGTTTGCCTGTTTATTATTATAGCCCGCATCTCGTGGTCGTGCGATAGCGTTCTCGCTTCCCGCGCCTGGGTTCACGGGCTCGATTCCCGGCGGGGTCAGGGATTTTCTCTCTGCCTCGTGATGGCTGGGTGTTGTGTGTTGTCCTTAGGTTAGTTAGGTTTAAGTAGCTCTAAGTTCTAGGGGACTGATGACCAAAGATGTTAAGTCCCATAGTTCTCAGAGCCATTTGAACCATTTTATTATTATAACTGTAATATCAAGTGCCCAAACTGTTGACCTTGAACAAAACACGCTGCAGAGTGATTCTGGACAGACAATACTGGACGGTGAATTTCTTCTGCATTTATTGCAGCACAGGCACGATTTGTACGGCACTCATATCTTCGAAAGTCGTCGGTGTAGGTCCTCCCGTTTTTATTTCCGTTATTGATAAAATTCCAGTCCTGTAAAGTCTGGTAAGTACTGTACAAATCTCTGTGTTTCGCAGTATCAGCAATCGAATCACTGTGTTTATAGTAGAACTTATGCCTTTGAAATCAAATATTATCTGTTTTAGATTTTCGTTCATCTTAAGTTTTCATTAAAAACGATGTTCGATAAGTCTTCTTCTCGCTACCTTCTCTAACCAGTACACCAAGATTCAAATTTCTGTCTTTTATAGTCCATAGTTTGGATGGAATAAGAATAATTAAGCATAACTATGTCTTCATCTAATAATACCGTGGTTAATTCGACGTACTAATAATATTCAAAATTTTTATCTGTTTTTCAGTTATCTAAATAAGTTAGAAGTGGTTGGTTTTGTGAACCAACAAACGCGCGCCTTCAGCGCGCTATCAATTATGCATTTTAATTTTCACAAGTCGTGCCTGCAAGTTCCTTACCAAGTCAGATTTTCGCGCATGCAAATCATTTGTTGCTTTCAAACTTAACATTATCACCGTCCTCTGTCACCAAACTTTTCCACTTGTCAACAACGACTTCCGTGCCCAATGAAAATCACATGTGGTCACAAATGTATTTATTAATGTTCAGACTGTCAGACGAATTCCATCAATTAACTGCAATGCCTACAATCTTTTCCATGACTTATTCGCAAACATTTTACTTTCGACTGTAATCATTTATAAAATCGAAAAAGGTGTGAATAACAGGTAGCTTTATAATGGCGACACTGTTAAAGAACAAAAAGTTTCGAATGCTACGGTCGCAGGTTCGAATGCTGCCTCGGGCATGGATGTGTGTGATGTCCTTAGTTAGGTTTAAGTAGTTCGAAGTTCTAGGGGACTGATGACCACAGCAGTTGAGTCCCATAGTGCTCAGAGCCATTTGAACCATTTTTTGAACAAAAATTTTTTATGTACGTTGTGTGTACATTGTATGAGCCCGTAGCAACGAAAGATCTTCAGCATTATGACGGATACGGGGATTAATGACCACAAGGTCGATGTAGCGTGACTGAAAAACGCAACATCGATATCCACTGAAAGTAAACACAAAATATATCTATTTAAAATAGCAGACAAATACTCGATCGACGGCTTCCTAACAGTCTCCAATCATTCCCAGCAAAGTAAGTTTAGAAAAGAGTGCCTTCAGTTCGGGGAAATAGTATGTGTGTGACGCAATTGAGATTTTTATACCGAATAAATTAATAAAAGATGGTACTGACCTCCCATGGTACACAAAACAGACCATATTCCTGTCGCAGAAGAAAAAAAAATAAATAAATAAAATGAAATGAAAATAAAGCGTGACGTGTTTAACAGAACACAATATACTTTACTTAAGCTTTAAACTTATTACAGATTTCAGTGTGTGGCGTTTTTAATAACTTCTTCTACATCTCTCTACATCTGCATGATTACTGTGCAATTCACATTTAAGTGCTTGGCAGAGGGTTCATCGAACCACAATCATACTATCTCTCTACCATTCCACTCCCGAAAAGCGCGCGAGAAAAACGAACATCTAAACTTTTGTGCTCGAGCTCTGATTTCTCTTATTTTATTTTGATGATCATTCCTACCTATGTAGGTTGGGCTCAACAAAATATTTTCGCATTCGGAAGAGAAAGTTGGTGACTGAAATTTCGTAAATAGATCTCGCCGCTACGAAAAACGTCTTTGCTTTAATGACTTCCATCCCAACTCGCGTATCATATCTGCCACTCTCTCCCCTATTACGTGATAATACAAAACGAGATGCCCTTTTTTGCACCCTTTAAATGTCCTCCGTCAATCCCACCTGGTAAGGATCCCACACCGCGCAGCAATATTCCAACAGAGGACGAACGAGTGTAGTGTAAGCTGTCTCTTTAGTGGACTTGTTGCATCTTCTAAGTGTCCTGCCAATGAAACGCAACCTTTGGCTCTCCTTCCCCACAATATTATCTATTTGGTCTTTCCAACTAAAGTTTTTCGTAATTTTAACACCCCGGTACTTAGTTGAATTGACAGCCTTGAGAATTGTACTATTTATCGAGTAATCGAATTCTAACGGATTTCTTTTGAACCTCATGTGGATCACCTCACACTTTTCGTTATTTAGCGTCAACTGCCACCTGCCACACGATACAGCAATCTTTTCTAAATTGCTTTGCAACTGATACTGGTCTTCGGATAACATTACTAGACGGTAAATTACAGCATCATCTACGAACAGCCTAAGAGAACTGCTCAGATTGTCACCCAGGTCATATATATAGGTCATGAACAGCAGAGGTCCCAGGACGCTTCCCTGGGGAACACCTGATATCACTTCAGTTTTACTCGATGATTTGCCGTCTATTACTACGAACTGCAACCTTCCCGACAGGAAATCACGAAACCAGTCGCACAACTGAGGCGATACCCCATAGGCCCGCAGCTTGATTAGAAGTCGCTTGTGAGGAACGGTGTCAAAATCTTTCCGGAAATCTAGAAATACGGAATCAACTTGAGATCCCCTGTCGATAGCGGCCATTACTTCGTGCGAATAAAGAGCTAGCTGCGTTGCACAAGAGCGATGTTTTCTGAAGCCATGCTGATTACGTGTCAATAGATCGTTCCCTTCGAGGTGATTCATAATGTTTGAATACAGTATATGCTCCAAAACCCTACTGCAAACCGACGTCAATGATATAGGTCTGTAGTTAAATGGATTACTCCTACTACCCTTCTTGAACACTGGTGCAATTTTCCAATCTGTAGGTACAGATCAATCGATGAGTGAGCGGTTGTATATGATTGCTAAGTTGGGAGCTATTGTATCAGCGTGTTCTGAAAGGAACCTAATCGGTATACAGTCTGGACCTGAAGACTTGCCCATATCAAACGATTTGAGTTGCTTCGCAACCCCTGAGGTATCTACTTCTGAGAAGCTCATGCTAGCAGCTGTACGTGTTTCAAATTCTCGAATATTCCATTCGTCTTCCCTGGTGAAGGAATTTCGGAAAACTGCGTTCAATAACTCCGCTTTAGCGGCACAGTCGTCGGTAACAGTATCATCGGCACTGCGCAGCGATGGTATTGACTGCGTCTTGCCGCTTGTGTAGGTTACATACGACCAGAATTTCTTCGGATTTTCTACCAAATTTCGAGACAATGTTTCGTTGTGGGACCTATTAAAGGCATCTCGCATTGAGGTCCGCGCCAAATTTCGCGCGTCTGTAAATTTTAGCCCATCTTCGGGATTTCGCGTTCTTCTGAACTTCGCTTGCTTTTTCCGTTGCCTCTGCAACAGCCTTCGGACCTGTTTTGAGTACCATGGGGGATCAGTTCCATCTCTTACCAATTTATGAGGTATGAATCTCTCAATTGCTGTTGCTACTATATCTTTGAATTTGAGCCACATCTCGCCACATTTGCATAGTCAGTTAGGAAGGAATGGAGATTGTCTCTTAGGAAGGCTTCTAGTGACACTTTATCGGCTTTTTTAAATAAAATTAGTTTGCATTTGTTTCTGGTGGATTTGGAAGAAACGGTATTGAGCCTAACTACAACGACCTTGTGATCACTAATCCCTGTATCAGTTATGCTGCTCTCTATTACCTCTGGATTGTTTGCGGCTAAGAGGTCAAGTGTGTTTTCACAACCATTTACAATTCGCGTCGGTTCGTGGACTAACTGCTCGAAATAATTTTCGCAGAAAGCATTTAGGACAATCTCGGAAGATGTTTTTTGCCTACCACCAGTTTTGAACAAGTATTTTTGCCAACATATCGAGGGAAGGTTGAAGTTCCCACCAACTATAACCTTATGAGTGGGGTATTTATTTGTTACGAGACTCAAATTTTCTCTGAACTGTTCAGCAACTATATCATCGGAGTCTGGGCGTCGGTAGAAGGAGCCAATTATTAACTTAGTTCGGCTGTTAAGTATAACCTCCACCCATACCAATTCGCACGGAGTATCTACTTCGACTTCACTACAAGATAAACCACTACTGACAGACACAAACACTCCACCACAAATTCTGCCTCATCTATCTTTCCTGAACACCGTCTGAGACTTCGTAAAAATTTCTGCAGAACTTATTTCAGGCTTTAGCCAGCTTTCTGTACCTATAACGATTTCAGATTCTGTGCTTTCTATTAGCTCTTGAAGCTCAGGGACTTTCCCAGCACAACCACAACAATTTACAACTACAATTCCGACTGTTCCTTGATCAAAGCACGTCCTGTATTTACCATGGTTCCTTTGAGATTGCAGCCCACCCCGTACTTTCCCGAGACCTTCTAACCTAAAAAAACCGCCCAGGCCACGCCACACAGCCTCCGCTACCCGTGTAGCCGCCAACTAATGATGTTATCAAACTAGACCAAGGAGGTAGAGTTAATCTCGCCTCGTACTTGTGCAGGAGCTTTACTAAGTATCTCAGATTTTTCCTGATTAAACAGGATCAGAAGAAAGTTGGTGCCTTTCAAGAGCTAAAGTGTAATCACAAGCAGGAAACTGGTATCAGACCGGCAGTAAATTGAAAGTGGGCATCTTGCAAACCTGAGGCAATAATTTTTACAACTGTAAGAGTCAATGTCCGACAAAGGGGGATGAGTATCCAATTTGGTGAGCACAGGGCGAGAAAAAAAAATAAAAATAACAGTCAACGTGGCGACTTCAAAGTTTTGATGCCTTTTTCGAAAGGCAGGGGGCAACGGTACAACTGAAGAGAATACAGCGTAGTTTCTCCGCCAGGACATCCCCTGCAGAGTGTAGGGAAGCAGCCTACTCACGCCATATAAAATTCACATCAGTCTTTCCATTGTGTGCCAGCCAGTCCGCTTTAACTAGCTCTGACGTCATAGATGTTTCGCAATACTTTATAAAATCAAGTAAATAACCTGAAACATTTCTATCATGTCAGGAGTAATACTAAATCAAAATGTGTTGAATATCAGTTCAATAACTTTAACCATTTTAGAAATTTGGACATTTTTCTGTAAAAATCATTGGCGCAACAGAAAAGAGCTAGAAACTTAAAAATTTATATTTCGATTTCTTTTGCATAATAATTTAGTAGAAACAGTATTCTGGATCTCAAAAATTAAAATTTTAGTTGAAATTCATAATTTTCTGGTTTTTTTGTCTTAGAAATTAAGGAACCAAGATCGAGTAAGTAGGCGAATAAATAAGGCTAGGATGTTTAGATTTAAACAGAAGGGAGATCCGCTATAATCATAAAGATGTGAAAAGTTTCAACTGAATAACTAGAAAACTATAGCGATAGCGTATCTCCAAAGGGCAAGTTCAGAGCTCATCTACTGCGTGTAGTGTAATTAAATTAATTTTCTCGCCCAAAATATTTGACTTAGCCACGTGAGACTTTTATTATGATTACTTACCTGTGTGCTGATTGTACATTTAAATTGAGAGCTTCATCGGCCATCAGCAGAGGAAGCAATGATTTATTCGATAACTTAAGGCGGCCGCGGTGGTCTTGCGGTTCTAGGCGCGCAGTCCGGAACCGTGCGACTGCTACGGTCGCAGGTTCGAATGCTGCCTCGGGCATGGATGTGTGTGATGTCCTTAGGTTAGTTAGGTTTAAGTAGTTCTAAGTTCTAGAGGACTGATGACCACAGCAGTTGAGTCCCATAGTGCTCAGAGCCATTTGAATCATTTGAATCGATAACTTAAAGTGGTGCATTACTAGCCCAGCGGCTAGTCGGGAGAGCGGATTTGATCAGGCGTTCCCTTAGCCATCCATACCACGGCTTTTTATATAAGAACGCTGCACGAGAATAAAATGCCCCAGTTCTCTCCAGACGCTGACAGTGCTCCACCTGTGCCGGGAGTCGCGTCGCATCGGTATCATTGCTATAAACAGCCTCGGATGCCATAATAAGTTACTCGGGATATGCGTAATGATGAAATTGTTTTCGACTGAAGTGTTAATTCTGGGATGACTTTAGCGATCTGTCTTCAGTTTGCGCATGACGTTTTTTCACGTGACATCACGGGACAGACATTCTACCATTATTTAGCATGGCATTTGATGAACATTATCATCAAATTATGGCGAGCATTCACTTAAACATTTAATTTGAACAGTTATAGTTGCATCAGCGCATTAGACTCTGAACTGCTCTGGTAGATGGATTGTGTGGATTCTTTTTGGTCTGTGTCTTTCAGAATATAGTGAACATTTTAGAGAGAATCGTTTTTGATTATGAATCCCAGACAATCTCCTAATTCCTCAGAGCTATAAGCTTTAGCTATAACTGTATTTCTCAGATGAAGTGGGCACTAGGAATTCTAATTACAGGCTTCATGTTTTGGTAATCGCTTTCTGGTTGCTAATATTGTAGTTAGAGAGCCAGTGTTGAGAACAGCAAACAACAGCATAAATAATAGGAACATTAAATATACAATTTTTCAACCCGCCGCCCCACAAGAGGGTGAGATCGACTTGTGTCTCGAAATAGTGCCATCTACTGTATATCCATTCCATACGGTAGGATTTGTCCTGTGGTCTACGGGTAGAGTCTTTGATTACTAATAAAAATGTCCTTGCTCCCGTGTTGAAAACCCGCCACCTCTTAAATTTCGATTAAGAATCGGCATTGGTGGCCGACGACTTCCAGCATAGCAAGTCACCCTGATTCTCGAAACGGCCTTGTTTCAGGGCACTCCCTTGTCTTCGTGGTGGTGGTGGTGTGCCCCTAAAGGCGGAAGAATCAGCAATGATCAACAGCATGAGGATGCAGAATGTAACGGAAACCACTCCATTAAAGACACGTAACGTGTATCCACAAGACATATGGCCTGTACCTGAAAAAGTGTCATGATGACCTCTCCATTGGCAAAATATTCCTGAATAGTCCCCCATTCGGATCTGCCAATGGGAGAGGGGGGGTGGGATGACCATGAGAAAAAGATTTAATAATCAACGATATGATAAAATTCTATGAGCGTGGAATGTCAGAAGCTTGAATGTGGTAGAGAAACTAGAAAATCGGAAAAGGGAAATGCAAAGGCTCAATCTAGAGGTAGTAGGGGTCAGTGAAGTGAAATGGAAAGAAGACAAGAATTTCTGGTCAGATGACTAATGAGTAAAATCAAGAGCAACAGAAAATGGTATAACTGGAGTAGAATCCGTTATGAATACGAAGATAGGGCAGAGAGTGAGTTACTGTGAACAGTTCAGTGATAGGGTTGGTCTTAACAGAATCGATAGCAAACCAACAACAGCAGCACAATGATAGTTGTGTTATGTACGCCGACGTCGCAAGCTGAGATGAAGAAACAGAAAAAGTATGTGAGGAAATTAAAGGGGTAATACAGTATGTAATAGGGAGATGAAAATCTGGGAGACTGTAATGGATGGGATACAGGAGAATATTGACTTGGGACGAGGAATGAGAGAAGAGGAAGATTAATTGAGTTATGTAATAAATTTCAGCTAGTGACAGCGAATGCTCTTTTCAAGAATCACAAGAGGAGGAGGTATACTTGAAAAAGGCCAGGTGATAAGGGAAGATTTCAGTCAGATTATATAAAGGTCACACAAAGATTCTAAAATCAGATAGTGGACTGTAAGGCGTACCCAGGAGCAGATATAGACTCAGATCACAATGTAGCTGTGATGAAGAGTAGACTGAAGTTTAAGAGGTTACTCAGGAAAAATCAATACTTAAAGAAGTGAGATACGATAGTACTAAGGGATGACGAGATATGGGTGAAGTTCTCTAAGGCTTTAGATACAGCAATAAGGAATAGCTCAGTAGGCAGTACAGTTGAAGAGGAATGGTCATGCCTAAAAAGGGCCATAACAGAAGTTGGGATGGAAAACATAGATATAAAGAAGGTAACTGCAAAGAAACCATGGGTAACAGAAGAAAACTTCAATTGTTCGATGCAAGGAGGAAGTACAAAAGGAATCCGGGAAATACAAGTCTCTGAGGAATGAAATAAATAGACAGTGGAGGAAGCTAAGACGAAATTGCTGCATGAAAAATGTGAAGACATCGAAAAAGAAATAATTGTCAGAAAGACACTCAGCATGCAGGAAAGTCAAATCAACCTTTGGTGAAATTAAAAGCAAGGGTGCTAACATTAAGAGCCTAACTGGAACTCCACAGCTAAATGCAGAGGAGAGAGCGGATAGATGGAAAGAGTACACTGAAGGCCTCTCTCAGAGGGAAGAGGGAAGATTCATCAGATATGACAGAAGAAGAAACAGGAGTCGATTTACAAGACATAGGGGATAAAGTATGACAATTTAACAGAGCCTTGGAGGAGTCAAGGTCAAAAAATGCAGAAGGGATAGACACATTTCCATCAGAATTTTTAAAATCATTGGGGGAAGTGGCAACAAAATGACTATTCGCATTGGTGTGTAGAATGTATGAGTCTGGCGACATACCATCTGACTTTCGGAAAAGCATCATCCACACAATTCCGAAGACGGCAAGAGCTGACAAGTGAGAGAATTATTTCACAATAAGCTTAACAGCTCATGCATCCATGTTGCTGACAAGTACAATACACAGCAGTATGGAAAAGAAAACTGTGGAAGTGTTAGATGACGATCAGTTTGGCTTTAGGAAAGATCAAGGCACCGTAGAGACATTTCCGATGTTGCGTTTCATAGGATTCGTTGACCTGAGAAAAATAGAGGTAAGTTTCAGGAAGAGATGGGTAATACACAATTTTTACAAGAGTCAAGTGGGAATAGAGGGGATGACCAAGAACGAAGTTCCCGGATTAATAAGGTGTAAGACAGGGATATATTCTTTCACCCCTACTGTTCAATACGTACGTTGAAGAAGCAATGAAGGAAATAAAAGAAAGGTTCAGGAATTGAACTGAAATTCATGGTGAAAGGATATCGATGAGACGGTTCACTGATGACATTGCTATCCTCAATGAAATGAACAGTCTAATGAATACGGACTATGATTGAGAATAAATCGAAGAAACTAGTGACAAGTAGCAGAAAGAAGAAAAGTGAGAAATTTAACATTAGTATTGATGGTCATGAAGTAGATTAAGTTAAGGAATTCTGCTACCTGGGCAGCAAAATAACCAATGACGGTCGGAGCAAGGAAGACGTCAAACCAGACTAGCACCGGCAAAAAGGGCATTCCTCACCAGGAGGAGCCTACTAGTATCAAACATGGAACTAAATGTGAGAAAGAAATTTCTGAGTATGTACGTTTGGAGTACAGCATTGTATGGTAGTCAAACATGGACTGTGGGGAAACCGGATCATAGGACAATCGAAGCTTTTGATATGTGGTGCTACAGACGAATGCTGAAAAGTAGGTGGACTGGTAACATTCTGAGAGGAAAGGAGTATGTCGAGAACACTGACAAGGAGAAGGGAGAGGATGATACAACACCTGTTAAGACATCAGGCAATGACATCCATGATACCAGAGGGAACTGTAGATGGCAAAAACTGTACAGGAAGACAGAGATTGGAATACATCCAGCAGATAATTGAGAACGTAGGTAGTAAATTCTACTTTGAGTTGAAGAGGTTGGCACTGGAGAGGAATTCGTGGTGGGCCGCATCAAACCAGTTAGAAGACTGATGATTAAAAAAAAGCATTATTTCAATGGACAATAAAATATTGCTTAAGCAAAAAGAAGAAAAATACGATAGCCTCCACTAGCTTAAGCCACTGAGAGTACCATTAAATCGAAAATGTAAAAGAGAATAGAATTTGATCATGACACACTGCCAGAGACGTTATATAAGCCCCCAAAATGGCAGACACGTGGGAGAACAGCGCTAAGGATCGGAGGAAGCAATCGACATGTGACGTCTCCGCTGACGCCGTTCCAAGCCTTCCATTTGCAAATGGTGCGAGCGCAAGAAACAGCGGGCGACTGTGCAGCGACAGACGTCACTGCTGAAAGACGAGAGACTGTTTCGGTTCTCTTTGCCTTAATGATAACGCCTTCCGTAATTTCTTGATAACGAGAATGGCTCAGAAGTGAATGTGTAAGTAGGACACTACAGTCTAGCCTCCTGTTATTACATTGCTATTATCTGGTGATGTTAACTAAATCAGCATGTTGACAAGTCAATAAAAGGAATTCTCAATTTTCTAACTGTTGTACTGTGGGTTCTCATTTCGGTCACATCTGTATCGGCACTTTACATCGTACAGCTAACTGTGATTGTCTCCAATAGGGTAATCAACTCAAAATGCCAAAACACTTTGCTACAACTTAATTTTTGGATAAAATTAAATAAATGAATGTTTAGATAGTACGATATGTAAACATGTATCGAGTAGCGCTAATATCGATTATGATAACAGCGCTATGGTCGCTTCTTTTTTTTTTTTTTTTTTTTCGCTCCAGAACATGCAAGGGAGTCACGTGGAGTTGTTAAACGGTGTACTTGGTGTGAAGATGTTACGGAATCAGGCTAAGAGAACAATTAAATTTTGTGACTATGAGTGTGTTTGATGCAGTGTAATCAGTTCTGTACCTCACGAGACATAATTCGCGGTTCGCGAAGTCAAACACCACTAGAACAATCGCGAGAACAGGATTAGATGCCCGCGAGCATCTCCTCTGTGCCAGTAAATGAAACTTGGATTATCTACATCGCCACAAACGTCGCATCTGGATTGCAGTGTGGGATGATGCATTGTGTCACTGTATCTATCAGGGTATCAACACATTTGTTACATTGTGAAGCTTGTAACAGTGCAGCCCCGTGTAGTGCAAGTGTTCAAAATGCATCAATGGATTACACTAGGTTGAAACTTAAATTTCAGTAATTGGCACTATTTTATTCTCCTTGTTAGTTATCATTTATTCGAACCCTCAAATGCTGCTCCTAGACTCCAAGGGAAGAAGCGAATGACGTTCGATTTACGAGGTGAGTGGGTAGGAATACCAAATACAGACGCATACATAGAGACTTCGTTTTAGGACTTGCAATCTTCGCATAGGAGTGCCGATCGCAGTAACTGAAAATTAATTTAATATTCAGTTGGTAGTGATGTCACACATCCTTTCGTGTGTGACGAACAAAAACGGGAATGTGCAGTGATACCATCATAAGATAGTATTGCGGCAGTGCAGTGCAAAGAACGTAAGGTCAGAGAAGAGGCAATGATCTATATCAACCCCCTCCCCCCCCCCCCCCCCCCCACGACAGTAGTCGAATAAGTGACAATCGTGGCAGTTGGTAATACTGCATACAGCAGTACTGCAGTGTGCTGACGTGTGAGCAACTGAGCGTCGTGAACTGCACTATATCCCCACCAGCGACTGAAGCTGGATGTTGACAAGTGCAGGTGCAGCTGTTCAGTTATCTGTCGTACTGTGGCACCACTGAAGAGCTGACGTCAAGACAGCAGAGCAACGTGAGTCATGCTGTAATCCCATCCCCGACGCAGTATCATAGCAGTTCGGCGTAGTCGCGCACTGAGGCGTGGAGATCGGGACAATGGAGCGTCGTGCACCACATTGCTTCGCGTCATCTTTGCTACACGGAATAGCAGCAGCACTGACAGCACTTTAGCAACATGCAGCAGACACACAATAAAAGCAGGCGTAAGTGTAGCGATGCCTGCGTAGCGAAACTAACAACAGTAGCGTACCCAGTAATAAGGATATGATTGAATTCGACTGAATTTTTGCGTGTAAATCGTTTTTTTCCCATAAGGAAAATTATTCATAGCTGTGGTCATGCCCAAATAAATCTGATTTTGATTGCTTGTAATATAATTCTTAACACATTAACGTTTCACGGAATGCTTACGCTGCTACTGTACATATACTACCTGTTAAGGAACATGGTGTTATGTTTTGGCATTGCCAACATAAGTGCTATTGAGTTGTGTTATTGTTATATGTTTGAAAAGGCTCTGCCAGATAAATTAGAGTTACAAAAGGTACAAATATGTTTTATAGAAGTAGCAAGGGAAATAGATATAAGGATGGACCATATCTCAAGGATGTTTAATGAAGAATATATGGAGGATAATGGTAAAGGGATAAAGCTGAAAATAGATGACACTGACATGTCAAGTGATTGTGATACCATGATGTCACTTAAATCTGAACCTGAGGAAGTAGGTTTAAAGAAGGTAAAGATGGAAGTGGTAAATGATGGGGTATTAAATGACTCTGGTTTACCAGCATCATTGTATAGTGAAAATGAGATATCGAAGAATGAGGCATCAGTTGATTGTAGTTTCGCTGAAACTACCATGGTAGATGATGTAGGGAATTCTAGTGAAGATCTGTTTTCAGATTGGGATGCAGCAAAACGAGAGCAACAAGTTCAAAATTTAAACTTGTATGGCCTATTGCGAGAGCTTTTGGTGTTTAGTAAGAAAATTGAGGCATGTAATAAACAAACTATTGAGCAGATTAAGCAACTTAAAGCATCCAATTAGCAGATTAATGAAGAGATGGAACAGAGTAATAAAACTCAAAGGTTCCTGGTAGAGCAGATCAAAAGGATCCAAGAACATTTCAGTGCAGAAATGAAAGGGTTTGATGATAAATTCCAGAAGCAAAATGAAAAGCTGAATCAAGTGACAGATGAACTTAGAGATGAATATGTAAGACAGAGGAGGATTCCAAAAGGTGAATGACGCAAAATCAGTAAGTGCCAATATACAAAGGGAAGAAACGGAACAATGGCATTAGAAGATTACTAATGAGATGACTAATGTTAAGAAGGAGGCAAACAAGCAGGTGAACTATGTGAAAAAGCTGGATGAAAACGTTTCACAGTTGGAGTTGGAACAAAAGCGATGCGTGAAACGAGTACATATTGTAAGTACTGACATAGAAACCATGAATCAAGAGGTAGGGGAACAGGTGGAAGCCAAGGTTAGGGCACTATTACGTGATAGTGTTGTAACTAACAACAATTTTGTGGGAGTGCAAAATCTTATGGAGACTTTCACAAAATTCAGTCCTAATGGGAATTGGCATCCATGTGATTTCTTGGCTCAGTCTGAGGATGTATTACCAGTATTGTGGGATGACCACACAAAAATTAGATTTGTGGTGTCATATATGGAAGCAGAAGTAGGCACAGGGGGATTAAGAGTTGGAAGAGAATGTGAGATATAGGAAAGTTGTAGGAAGACATTCCTAAATGGCGCAATGGTTAGCACACTGGACTCACATTCGAGAGGACGACGGTTCAGTCCCACGTCCGGCGATCCTGATTTAGGTTTTCTGTGATTTCCCTAAATCGCTCCAGTTAAATGCCAGGATGGTTCCTCTGAAAGGGCGCCGCCGACTTTCCTAATCCGGTGAGACTGATGACCTCACTGTCTGGTCTCCTCCCCCAAAAAAACCAACCCAACCATTCCTAAATGAATACCGGAGGGCAAGTAAACAGAATGGGGTTCGGAATGAACTCTCTCAGCATAGATGGTATAGTTATGAACGTGATAGAGGTTTAAAGAAGTTTTTCCAAAACCTATATGATAAAAACATGTACCTGGATGAACCTATAGGTAAAGAAGCATTAGTGTCGCTGATCATTAGGAAGATGCCAACAACAACACAGGAGAAGCTACTGGCTATATCAAGGGATGATGTAGATGCAATTCAGCTAGCACTGGGACAACTACAAAACTTGGAAGAAAGAAATCATGAGGTGGAATCTGATCGAAGACAGCCAAAAATTCTTGAGGGAGCCAACAGGGGCAGACCAATAAATGACAGAAGATATGGTGTTCAACAACGGTACAGTAATGATCGAGGATCACATGGGTGTGGATTCAGAGGAAGAGATAGTGACCACAGAGGTAGAGGGGGTGGTGTTGCATTATCAATGGTAGGTATCAAAGAACAGGGTTCAGTGAACTGACTGAGCTGGAACAAAATCATGAACCATGAGGAGAGGAAAACTAAGTGTGATTCCTGATGAGGTCCGGTTAGGAATCCCAGAAACAAGACCAAAGCCTTGGACAACAGTTCAGAATAATAAACTGGAGAGTGATAGAGTAAGGAGAACTGGAATTCTACATCTACATTTATACTCCGCAAGCCAGCCAACGGTGTGTGGCGGAGGGCACTTTACGTGCCGCTATCATTACCTCCCTTTCCTGTTCCAGTCGCGTATGGTTTGCGGGAAGAACGACTGTCTGAAAGCCTCTGTGCGCTCTCGAATCTCTCTAATTCTACATTCGTGATCTCCTCGGGAGGTATAAGTAGGGGGAAGCAATATATTCGATACCTCATCCAGAAACGCACCCTCTCGAAACCTGGCGAGCAAGCTACACCGCCATGCAGAGCGCCTCTCTTACAGAGTTTGCCACTTGAGTTTGCTAAACATCCCCGTAACGCTATCACGGTTACCAAATAACCCTGTGACGAAACGCGCCGCTCTTCTTTGGATCTTCTCTGTCTCCTCTGTCAACCCAATCTGATATGGATCCCACACTGATGAGCAATACTCAAGTATCGGTCAAACGAGTGTATTGTAAGCCACCTCCTTTATTGATGGACTACACTTTCTAAGGACTCTCCTAATAAATCTCAACCTGGTACCCGCCTTACCAACAATTAATTTTGTATGACCATTCCACTTCAAATCGTTCCGCAATGCATACTCCCAGATATTTTACAGAAGTAACTGCTACCAGTGTTTGTTCCGCTATCATATAATCATACAACAAAGGATCCTTCTTTCTATGTATTCGCAATACATTACATTTGTCTATGTTAAGGGTCAGTTGCCACTCCCAGCACCAAGTGCCTATCCGCTGCAGATCTTCCTTCATTTCGCTACAATTTTCTAATGCTGCAACTTCTCTGTATACTACAGCATCATCCGCAAAAAGCAGCATTGAACTTAAACTTGAAGAGGATGTAATGGAGCAGGTAGTTAAACATAAACGAAGAATGGCAGATAACGCATCAGGTAGTTAATGAATATGCAGGATGGCTCATGTAAATTATGTATAGGTCACTAACATTCAAAATGTGGAAGCAGAGGAGACTAAGTGCCAAGGAAAAGATCTGCAACGTTAAAGGGAGATGATGTTCTAAGTAGTGATGGGTAAACTGGTAGAGAATCATGGATGGCGAAGTTTGTTAAAATGTATGATGGTCAGGTACTTAGGAAGAAAGAGTATAACGCTAGAAAGATGAGAAGAGATAGAGGAATATGTGCACAAGAGAATAAGCATGAGGATTTTGATGAAATTGTTAGGTATGAGGAAGATAGCACTACAAAAGGGTTGTGTGCTGCCAATGAAAATTTTTATGGTACCATGGAAGACTGTCAACCCAGTCACATTAGGGGATATGTGTCAGAGGAAGGGAGGTATGGTTGGTGTGAAGATGGTGACAGTGTACGTCTCTTAGAAGATGACTATAGTGTGTATGAGGTCACAGGTGATGTTGAGAACACTGACTATACTAATAGAAGTGAAGGTGTGAAAATGCTTTCTGATATGGGATCTCATATGACAATGTTGCCATTAAGCCAAGAAGATAATGAGAGTTATCAGAGTGAAAAGAAACGTACAGAAAGGTGTGCATATGTGCAGCTTTGGGATAAGAGTGTAACGAGTGTTAGGAGTACAAGGAAAGGGAAGCCACATGACAGAGCTTTGCACAAGCAATTTGCAGTAAAGCTTGAAGAGGATTTTGTATCTGATAGAAGTAGAGAGGCGAGACTGCTGACCATACGAAAATTGGAAAAAAGGGATGAAGTCTTAAATGTATACAAAGGTAACACCGCAGGTTTGAATAAAAGGCAGTGGAGATGGAAACATCAAATTAGAGCGGAAGACTGTGAGAGAGCGCTTAAGAAGAAGTTAGCCTTACTACAACAGGATGGGCGTAAGGAAATCAAAACTCTTGCAGATGTTTTGAGGAGGCAAAGTCAGGTTTTTGCATTTGCAGAAGAACCTGGAGTAATCAAGGCAGCAGAATGCAAGGTAGAGATGAAGCAGCATGAACAATTCTTTGCAAGGCCATATGCTATTCCACAATCCAAACGTTAAGCTGTCAATGAGGAGATTAGCAAGATGTTGAAAATGGGAATTATTGAACGTTCATCACGCCAGCGTAATAATCCCTTATTTGTTGTGGAGAAGAAAAATGCGAATATCGGAATCATCGTGCTGCCACAGAGAGAAGGCATCAGTGTCTGGAGGAGATGCTTCAAAATTTTCATGGCGCAAAATTATTCAGCAGCATCGATCTGAAATCTGGATATTGTCAGATTCCACTGAATAAGGACTCAAGACAATATACAGCGTTCCTATATGAAGCAAAAAGCTATCAATACTGTGTTCTATCTTTTGGGCTCAACATTTCTACATCAGCCTTCATTCGATCGTTAGACAGGTTGTGCAGACTTTGGTTGGTGTCTTGACGGCATTTGAGAGTGCTGGTGTAACTGTGATCATATATAAATCAGAATTTGGAAAAGACATGATTCATTTCTCAGGACACATAATTAGTGAATAAGGGATTGAACCCGATGAGGCAAAGCTGCAGGCTATAAAGGATTTTTCAATGCCTCGCTGCTAGAAACAATTAAGGGGATTCCTTGGATTGGCTGGATCCTATAAAAAATTTGTGAGTAGTCAGTCATTAAATAGTCCTCACTTGCTGAACCTTCTGAAAGCTAAAACACTATGCCAAAGAACCGAAGACTGTCAGAGGGATTTTGAAGATATCAAGAAGCAACTAAGTAATCCACAAATTTTGTCACACCCAGACATAGAAAAGGACTTTTACATGGCTTGTGATGCCTCAGACTATGGACTTGGTGCTCATCTATATCAAATTGATGACAAGATTCAAGGAGGAAGAAGGACAATAGCTTTCGCGAGTTGAGCACAGACGAAGTGGGAGGACCGGTATACAATTACATAACGTGAAACTTAAGCAATTCTTTGGGGATTCAGTAAATTTCGGTATTACCTGGCAGGTAGAGTGACAAACGTGATAACAGACAATAAGGCACTTTCCTTCCTGCTTGAAACTAAATTGTATCATAGGAAAATAACTAGATAGGCTATTGCACTTCAGGAGTATCAATTTGGCATTATCTACAGGGGACCAAAACATTGTACCATATGCCTTGTTCAGAATGCCACCTGGTGTAGAAGACATTAATGTAAATGGACCACAAGAAAATATATTGCATGTTAGCCATATGAAAAGTGTTCCACATGATACTTATGTAAAGAATTTTATTAAAAATATACGGCGCGAGCAGAACATGGATCCAGCGCTGAAGCTAGTTAATTCTAAGTATGGTTATGCGGGTCAGGAGAAACTTCAGAAATATTACCTGATTCATAATAATGTCTTGTATAGACGTAGTGATGAAACAAAACAAGAATGGTGAGTCTGTATGCCAGAGCACTCTATAGAGCGGTTGATTTGGTACATCCACAACAGCAATGCACACTTTGGTGCCGGCAAATGCATCGCGAAATTAAGAAGAGAGTGTCTATTCTTTGGCATGAGCAAAAAGGTACGGAGGTTTTTACGCCCTTGTGATGCCAGCCAAAGGAAAAAGACTACAACAGTTAGATATCAAGGTCCTAAGCATCCAACCATTACAAATGGAATTGGGGATGTAGTTGCTATTTATCTCCTCGGCCCTTTGCCAAAGTCGCAAGGCAATTTTGCTCGGATTATGGTGATATTGGATGTAGGATCAAAATACGTTAAATTGTGCCCACTGAAAAGAGCTGTTAGCAAGATGACGGCGAAGAAGTTGGTTGATAACTATTTTATAAATGTTTGTAAACCAAAGATGATACTTACAGACAATGGTCCAAAGAGTTTAAGGGGCTGCTTTGTCAAAATAACATTGAACAAG
This sequence comes from Schistocerca gregaria, assembly GCF_023897955.1. NCBI lineage: Eukaryota > Metazoa > Arthropoda > Insecta > Orthoptera > Acrididae > Schistocerca > Schistocerca gregaria. Next base: position 600,442,500 of record NC_064920.1, on the reverse strand, counting down.
TCTTAATTGTAAAATGAAGACCACCCTCGAATCCAGCAGCATGGGTCATGAAGGACATTAATCATATGTGTAGAACCTACTGTCATCACAAATATAGCCGCTGGAGGGACTATTTGAAAGACTTTCAGGGTGTACTTAACAGCATGCCACATATGTCCACATGTTTTGCACCTTGTGAGCTGCGGTTAAATCAGAAACCAAGGTCGGTATTTACTGAACTCATTGAGGATGTCACCAAGACTACCAGGACGATGGATGATAAAATACAATTAGCAATGCAGACTCTAGAAGCTAAGACAAGTAAAAGAAAATGGCGTCTTGAGAGAATTGTTCATTGAATCTCATACAAAGTGGGTGATTTTGTATTGATTAAGATACATAGAAAATCGAGTAAGATAACAGATGAAATAAAAAAATTCAACTTAGAATATAAGGGACCATATAACATCATTGGCACTGAAGGACCAAATACAGTGGAACTGGAAGTATTAAGTTCTGGCAACTATGAAGGAAAACATTATGTGGAAAATTTCAAGTCCGCCTATAGGAGTGACTAATGTAAACAGAATTTTATGTCACTGCAGTTACTAAAGGCTTGTTGGAATCAGAAAATGTAGTGTAAGCTGTTAGAGTTATATGTGCTCTAATGTATTACCTTAGGTTGTAATGTGATATCCTTTATTATTCTAATTGTTCTATTACTCATTGTTTACCACATACTGACACACCACGTCGATTTAAGGATAAACTTTTGCTGGTTGGGTCTCATAAAATTATGTCAAAAGTTTGTATGTCGCATTCATGTAAGGGTGGGCGCTACTATATCCCTTTTAACTTTACCTTAAGATATAAGTAGGTTGAACTGTCATGGGACGCTCACTGTTTGTTTCATGGCCTGAGGGAGCTTATTGTTGCTGTACAAGATGAGGTCAGCAGATAATTTCTACAGCAATGGACGTCACACATGATGCTGTCAATACCTGCCCAACCCCTCCCTTACAATTGCCATCCTGGCGCAGCGACCTCCCCCTTTCCAGGCGGTGTTAAGCAAGTTACAGTTAATATTCACCATTAAATGTGCACTCATGAGTATAGTGTGTTGCGTGTAACAATACTTTATATGTGTTAGGCTCATATGTCGCCTTTTCTCCTTTCTCTTAATTTGCGAGCATATAAACTGCGTATGATAGCGCTGTAATGTGTTAGTTCTACCCATACTGGTATTTAAACTGTGTAATGTAGTGAGTTCAATATTCTGTATTTCTGGTATGCTTATACTGCTTTGGGCAGTCAGGTGCATTTTTTTCTGTCATCATTTACTTTTATCTATGTTCAGACCACATTTGGTAATGTTGTGTTATCTTTGAGAGCATTTCATTTTGTCTACACTATTTTTCTTTATATGTGCTATATTACTTCCTGTTTGTAATTATTTTTTTCATACTTGTTTCTTATGTTCTCTTGTTTGATTATGTGTTTGTACTTTGGCTGCACTGTAGGTTAAGGTATAACAATGCATATTTCTTCCTTTTATCTTTCTTCTGAAGGACCACCTACCCTCCCACCCCCACCCCCCTAGTTAGTCCTTATTTTCGTAAATCTCTTCAGAATTATGATGACAGCGCTATGGTCGCTTCTTCTTCTTTTTTTTTCGCGCCAGAACGAGCGAGAGAGTCACGTGGAGGTGTTTAACCGTGTGCTTGGTGTGAAGATGTTAAGGAATCAGGCTAAGAGAACAAGTAAATTTTGTGACTATGAAGGTGTTTGATGCTGTGTAATCATTTGTGTCCCTCACGAGACGTAATCCGCGGTTCACGAACTCAAACACCACGAGAACAATCGCGAGAACATGATTAGATGCCCGCGAGATCTCATCCTTTCCGGTAAATGAAACTTGGATTACCTATATTGCCACGAACGTCGCATCTGGATTGTAGTGTGGGATGATGCATTGTGGTGTAGTGTTACTGTATTTATCAGTGGATCAACATATTTGTTACTTTGTGAAGCATGTAACAGTGCAGCCCTGTGTAGTGCAAATGTTAAAAAATACACCAATGTGTCTTGGAACTTTAAGTTTTTCTGCGGGGTAAAGTAGCCATGTCCACTATATTGCACAGGCTAATATCCACAGGCAGGAAAGTGATATGCTTTTTCAGCAGGATAATGCACGCTCACGTAATGCTGCTGCGAAACAGTTTGCTCTTCCTGGTGTACAAATATATGCCTAATCAGCAAGATCACCAGATCTCTCGCCTACTGAACCTGTATGAGACATTATGAAACGGAAGCCTGCTCTTCTCCAAAGGGTGAAAGAACCACAGCCAATGAACAACAACTGGAGAAAGATACTTGGAACAACCTATTAATTACCAGGTTAATTTTTTTGTGATCCATGGCTGGATTTACAACGAAATAAATCTACTGCAAGATGTCTATTAACAGATTACGCGCCAGTGTTGTCGCCAGAGGCGGAAGAAGAGTTCATTGTGTATTTTTGCGATTGTTTGGACACCCTTTAGTTGGACACTTGGTCTGAATTTGCTATCACATGCATCTACAACGATGAACTACACGTCATTTCACATCTTAATATAATGACCTTGCCCTCGAGATTGTTGGAAATCTGTTTTCCAGCAGTGTATTTACCAACAAGTTAATCTACCCAAGGCATACGTTTCAATTTTGATTGCCTTTGTATATGTTGTAGTGTAGAGCAGACTAAGGGACACATATTTTTTTATACATGACCATACAGCTGTTAAGAGGCTAAAAGACTGCCTAGAAATAAACGGAGACTAAAATCTTTGATTGTATTCTCTATAAACGGTAACAGATATAACAAAACATTCAAAAAAATTCTATGGTCTTTAATGTACGCTACAATAGTGAACACAGATTTGTCGAAAAAGACACTTTTATTTTCGAAATACCCTCCCCTCAGTATTTTGGTTTCCTTTTTGTCATCTGACTGATAAAAAACGTATAGCATTGTTAGTACCATATTCAGTCATATATGATGAAATGGTATTCCAAAGATGACTTTGTGAGAAAGAAGCCACAAATATTCGGACGTCACTGTACGTGCTCCCGACACTTGTCCACTTCAAAGCCAGTTGGCATGTTGGGTTGTTTCATAATTTTTTCATGTAAATATGTTTTAAATGTATATTCTGTCTATACTCCTACGTTTTTTCTTTTAACTTTATGATACATAAAATATCTCGTACTGTATTTGCGTTTTCATTTTACTTTTGGTGTATTTTTTTTATTTTCAAATTGCGTCCTTTTCACATTCACTTGAATATCATTCTGGTGTCCTCACCACACTTTTCAATATCGCCAAAATTACCTTATGCGTTTCGAAATTCCGTCGTTTACAAAGACTGTAAAATACAACACAGAACTGATATCTGTAAGTATAAAAATATGTTACATTTCACCATTCATTTTACAGCCTTTGAAAATGACAGAACGTCGAACCGCGTATGGTTATCTTGGGAATAGTAAAAAATGTAGTCACGACATCAGAAAGTTATTAAACTGCATTCAAATGGCTGCTTCGTGTCGTAGTATTTTCATACAAATTGCAGCTTTTCAGATTTAGTTACGTTATATTTGAAACTGTTTGTAAATTACTTTTGTAACATTACTGTAAATCTGTTCAGTAATGGGAAAGGGCGCAGATTTGTTCAGGTCAAGAAAACGCTGAATGCACTTTGATATAGAGATATTTCTAGCTTATAGAGATGTTTTTAGCTTATTTCTGACAAATGCGTCTCTGGAAAACCACTTCATCCTGTATAATTGATTTGGTATAAGCTATGCTATACGTCATGCTATTAATCTAATATCAGAATGAAAAACAAAATAGTGCGGGAGAGAGACTTCGAAAAAAATATTTTCTCGACAAATCTGGATGCAACATTGCAATGTACGGTAGAAACAGTAGAACTTTTTTCTGAAATCAAATTACCTTCCATTACAAACGTGGGTGCACTCAACGACAGTGATATGACTTTTCAAATGATAGAGTCCTTTTCTTGCAGGTTTTATTCGGCAAATCTAGATTTCGGCTAGTGCCTAGTCATTATCAGTGTACCAGTTCATAGTACCACTGCATGTTCTAGTACGTCAGCACCCTGGTGTTCGGCCTTCTGTCATAGTTCGTCCAAGTAGCCATTGATAATGGCTAGGCGCTAGCCGAAATCTGGATCTGCCGAATAAAACCTGCAAGAAAAGAACGACTGATTACTGTGATCCATCATTTGATTATTTGAAGGTTTCTTTTTCATAGATGTTACAATTTCTACGGTATTCAATCAGGAATATTGAATTCAACAATTTTCAAGGGAGTGTTTCACTCCCTAAATGCTGTATGGGCAGGTACAGAAAGATTTGTGTCTGTTATTTTGCTCTACACTACAATACATTCAAAGCCGTTCACAATCGACGTGCATGCCATGGGTAGGCTTATTTGTACAGGGTGACAATTATTGAATTATACGAGAAAAAACGTAAATTAGTTACAAACTACGGCGTGCACACACTTTATTCAACATTTAAACATCACTGCAGATATTCAGATTTAGTTTATGATGTGTCCGATATGCCTGCCATCTTTGGCAGATGAATAGTGAAATTTTGCATGACCCTCTGAAGCGTCGGAACATCGATGCTGTCGAAGACCTGCTGAATGGCTGTTTTGAGTTCACCAACGAATTTGGGGTTATTGCTGTAAACCTGTACACCTTGTCTTTAATGTAGCCCCACAAAAATGAATCGCATGTGTTCAGATCCGGAGAATATGGCGGCCAATCGAAGCCCATGCCAGTGGCCTCTGGTTACTCCATAGCCAGAATGCGGGGTCCCCAAAATGTTCGTCCAGGACAGTAGTCACTGTGTCATCAACGAATATCGCACCGATTATTCCGTGACTGGGCAATACTCACCGAACAGTCACCCACTGAGGGTGAAAAGACTTCTCGATAGCGAAATGTGGATTCTCAGTCCCCCAAATGCGCCACTTTTGCTTATTGACAACTCATGCAAATGAAAATGGACTTCGTCGCTAAACCAAACCAAGTACGCGCGTACTAATTCCCATCACGCTCCGCGGCTAACTGTGCGGTTTGAACGTCCTAACACAAACCGTTCAGAAGTTATGACGATTTTATTTCATATACTGTTGTTCAATAACTGACACAGTAGGTAGGACAGTACCCTCGTGCCCGTACTTCACAGCGGGTTGAGGAGTATTGATGTAGAGGTGGAGCGGCGGCAAGAGCCCCTAAAGCCTGCGGCGAGTTAAGACCGCGGTGTAACCGCCGGCCGGCTCAGCCCGCCCAGCAGAGAGGCCCTGGACGCGGCATTAGCGCCACAAAGGCCTGCGCGACAGCCGTCAGCTCGCGCCATCCATCACGGCGGCCGCTTTCGTTCCGCTCTGTCCTGTCCTGTCCCTCCGACAGCCCGCAAACACTCGCCGGGCTCAATAGCTCTGCTCGCGGCGCCCATTGTTTCCTTGTGCACCCGGGTTCTTCCCGGCAGTGCTTCACATCGGCCACGAACTGAACAACTCGACCAGTGGTTTCGCACCAGCCTCATGCTTGCAGTGTGTGCTTTTTTTCTATCGGAAAACTCTTACCCGACACTCTTTTGACCATACAAACCGCTACGCACAGCCGCCTCTGTTCTCAGTTCTCGGGGCAGTTCTGCGGGTCGCGCAGAGTCGCACAACGTGAACGGGACAAAGTGGCATGTGTACCCTGTTCGGGCATCAATATCCCTCGCAGGGTAATTACCAAGCCTTTAGCGTGCCTACAGATGGGAAATACGTCCTTCTTCTCACACTCCAGTCATTAATTCACGTGATAACGAAGCGACATTTTACTTTTTTTTATACGTAGATTTGTTTCCCTTATCTCGCGAGTTTCATAGGTACGACAGCGTTAGTTAGTTGATATCGTGTTCCATGGACTATTTTGTACGATAAACCTTAAAGTTGTAGAACGAGTCATTTTACATTCACATCGCAAATTTTGTCATCAGGTTTTTTTCTTTTTTTTAATATACAGCTGTGGGTCAGAATTTCATGCCCACCACCTTTCACATACTGAAATAATAGAAATTCTCCTACGGAACAGAAGGAGCTGTCAAGAAGAAACTTTTTCAGGCTGTTTCCAAATTTTATTTCGCTGTCTGCCTGACATCTAAGTGATAAAAATTTTTGGTGCAACATTGTGCAACCCTTTTCGTGCTACAGACAACATTAATGTGGAGTGCTGAATGTCTCTTTACTCCTGGAATTTGTGGTGAGATCTTATGGGACCAAAAACTGCGTAGGTCATCGCTCTCTAAGCTTACACACTACTTAATCTAACTCAAACTAACCGACGCTATGGACAACACACACACATCCATGCATCCATGCCCGAGGGAGGACTCGAACCTCCGACAGGGGGGGGGGGGGGGGAGGAGGGGGTGAACCGCTCGGACCGTGACAAGACGCCCTGACAGCGCAGCTACCCCTCACGGCTTTCCTTCTGGTATTCTGATTACGTACATCATTGTTCCTTTTGAACTGTAGTGGATTATTTACAACATAATGGAATAAGTATACTGTGAAGTATACTGCCCGACTCCTTAGACAGATGTCTACAAAATGATCGTGGGTGAGCACCACATATTATTCTGAAAGCATGCTTTTGAGCCATGAAGATGAGTTACCTCAGAACGCTGTTCCACATGACATTATTGAATAAAAACAGGCAAAATATATCATCTTACTGATATGTCTCTGCCGCGCTGGGTAGCAGTGCGGTGTACGACGCCTCGCCACGGTTCGCGCGGCTCCCCCCATCGGAGGTTCGAGTCCTCCCTTGGGCATGGATGTGTGTGTTGTCCTTAGTGTAAGTTAGCTTAAGTTAGATTAAGGGACCGATGACCTCAGCAGTTTGGACCCATAGAACTTACCACAAAAAATTGATTTGTCTCTCCCAAAGATATGCAATGATTCCAAGTGCAAATGTGGATGACCTATGTAGTTGTAAGAATTCCAAGCTGTGATTTTACCGGTATAAGTTCTCATCGAATGGACAACCTTAATTTATTGTGTAGTTTCTCGTTCTCTCTCTCTCCCCGAATCCTCCCCCCCCCCCCCTTCCACTCAGTATCTGCCTGTGCTTGTGTGTGTGTGTGTGTGTGTGTGTGTGTGTGTGTGTGTGTGTGTGTGTGTGTGCGCGTATTATTTTTATTTCTTTAAAATTCGATTGTAACGTTGCTGTACAGCATGCAATGAACTCAATGGTTCCAAATAGGGCGCGTGGTTGGAAGGGGGTGGAGGAATATACACACCATGTGGAGTGGAGAGTAAGATTCGTAGGTGTGGGATATTACTCAGCAAGATAATGCTTGGTTGTTCGTAAGGAATGGTGGGGAGGGAAGGAATGCTGAGGGAAAGTCAGATAGGAAGGGAGAAACTGAACTAATCACAAGTAAAAAATACATTTCTAGTACCACACAAATTGCTGTTCTGGTTGTTATATGAGCACATACAAATGATGTACTCTGACGTCCATAAATTAGCGGTAATTACAAAAACAGGAATAACTCAAGATAAGATAAATTAACTAACACGTAAAGCTATGCCGTAGTAACGCCACAATGCCGAAAACAATATTTTACCTACACATGGGAAGGTAAGATGACAATTGCTGCTGGGAGAGGACCTCATGGAAACTTATCATCGGACGTTTCGTTGAGGCATCATTCACCACAGGAACTATGATGGAGACCCACTACCACATTGCATGTAATTCAGATCCAGATGAGGTGCCACACATTTTCTGTTTCCTTGACCGTGATCAGAAACCTGCCATTTCAGAATATTATTCATATTGTCCTAACTACAATGCCTGACAAAGAAAGTGAAGCACCCAGAATCACCGGCGAACGTCAATGTCACCTCAGCAAACACACTAGTGGAGATACGTAAAACATCAGTTCTCTACAACAAGCAGAAGAGCCACCAGAGAGCATTAGTGTTATTTCTGTTAAGTGTTTTATGACGCCTGCTAGGGAAAAGGATCTGTGGTCTGGGAATAGGGTTTTTTGACTAATAATTAAAACGTCCTAGGTCGCGGGCTAGAACCAAACCATAGCTTAAGGTCATCAACAATTGCGGACAAAGACTTTCGGCATAAGAAATCACCCTCGTTCTGCCAATGGCCTTGTCAAAGAGAGCGGAGGGAAGGACAGCACAGGCACCGGAACAAGGGGAACACTTACAGAGTGTCGGTTAGACCGTCAGCGAGGGCGCACCGCGAGTTCCTGCTACTAATAAGGCGAGTACACCGTTCGCTTGTTACATATTTTTATGAGCTTTGAACAGGAGCGACTTATTCTCAGTTATCTGTGTCTAACATTCATGGTGGTGTCTGTTTGTTCTATATCGTGTCTCCCTACCACTTTCACGCAACGACGCTCTGAGCGTGATTTTTAGGGAATTGACTAGTTTGAACCTGGGACCTGTTGCTGGTAAGGAGACGCCAGACCACACGTGACATGTAGAATTCAGAAGAGTTCAGTGAGACTAGCGATGGTATAACGAAATCCTTAATGATTTCAACGTCAGCTCCACTGCACTTCCTGTAAAAGAATTTTAATACAAACTAAATTTAGTGGAAGGGGTTCAAGGCTTTCTTATTTTTAGTTAGCTGGTAAAATAAAGTCGAAAAATTGGAAATTTTATTCTACTCACAAAACATTGTTTATAAATTGCACTATTGATAAAAGGAAGTGCTTTAATACAGGATGGTAAAAACCAACTGCGTTCAACAAAAATGTGAACGAATATTCCCTGAATGGGTTTCCAAGTTCTACAATGGATCGAAGGATGACCTATGCCATATCACGTCTATAATCTAGGTTTAAATTAAGTTTCACAAAAGAGAAAACTATCAAAATGATCTACAGTGACCCTCAATTATCTTTAATTAGTTATCTAACTTGTCGTAAATTACAGTGGCTTATGTGGCTTCTCAATAACTTTATAACAGAAAAATCATCGCGTTTCAGATTTTTACTTCAAGTGGCGAATGTGAACACCATCAGCTTTAATTGACGATCGACACTGGTATTACGCAAAAAGGGGGTGTAACAGATGAGACCTATGTAGTTCTGAGTGAAGCCTTATGCGCTCAAAAATGCGGCATCGCGTCCATTCATTACCTTGTTGGTGTTTAGGCAGCGTCAGGGCGACGGAGGCCGGCGCAGCAGCCATCCAGCTCGCCGTCTCGGAACTAACTCTCCTCTAACTTCTCCTTACAGCCATTTACCGAAGTTAGTTAAAAAAAACTATCTGGCTGTGTTTTCATCTGACCAATCAATGTCTCAATGTTAACCTCAAGCTCTGTATACAAAAATTCTGTCTATCCAATGAGAAAGGTTATACTTTTCATGATGGGGCAATGTTTTTAAAGTTTGCAACGTAACAGATACGCTAAAAAGTCTCACGCTAAAACTTGCGGGTGGTAGTGGCCCTTTTTGTGTTATCGTAAGATCTATACTGTTTTTATGGAGGGCTCTAGCTTTTAACATGGACTGGGGGATGGTCCTTGACGTAACAAAGACGCGAAAAAGTCTCACGCTAAAACGTGCGGGTAGCGGTAGGCGGGCGAAGTGGGTGCCCAGCCTGTTCCTTATCGTAGGGCCTTCTATCTTAACACAGTTCTGCTCTTGGCTTTTGTTCTCGTTTTTCCCCTCGGAACTGCGTCTGTCTCACGGTGGGAAGGCATGACATGCATTTAGGCATTCTTGTGTTAGTCTATGGTATTCCATTTGCTCACTCGTTACTCGTATTACTTTGGTTAATTTAATGTTACGATTTATTCAGAGCTATGTGACATACTACTGGATTTGCTTATCATGTCAGGGTTTTCATGGAAGGTGTTGGTTTTGCCTGACACCTTACATATCACCACCCTTCGAACTTAATTTTTGCACTCAATTTAGGCAATGATTGAATCATTGTCTAAGTCAGTCAAAAATTTTCTAATTTGTCTAAATTTTGTTGCGTACTGTTCAGCCACGTTATTCTGTTCTATGCTAGTTTTTATTACTAATTTATATTTTTATATTCTTCCACATTATAGTTAAAAATGACAAGCGAAGAATATTTTATGCTATTATTAATTTTTAATTATTTTCTTTCTTTATTTAAGTGTGAAGTTTGTTTTTTTAAGAAGTTTGTTTTCGAAAGTGAGGAGTCTTTCACATCGATTTTCTTAGAAATATTGTTTTTATAAATGTAGTAATTAAGTATATATTCCTAACACATTTTCTAAATATAATGTACAAGTAAAATGTCTTTTGTTTCTAGACACCCATTTCAACATCGTTACACTAACAAATAAGAATTATTTCCAAGAATTGCTTTGACAAAGAAATATACATACACAAGTATTGAGATATTATCCTAACAAATGGTACAAATGTTAAAAAGAGGGAAAACATCTAACAAGATAATTTTTTATTCTTTCTTTTTATAAGGAGAAAATAAGTAAAATATAGTTATTCTTTTATTTTTATGAGGAGAAAATAAGTGGTATATAGTTTTAGCGTTTATTATGCCTTACTTTGTGTTCTTCATATACTGCCCATTTCAGAAGTACTGACTTGTTTTTATTGATAGTCTATTTTTTACTTAAGTCCATAGTCAATGACTATTATTTTGTAGTTTATTAGCTGTCTGGTGTGCTTAACTTATTTAGTTTTTCACACTTTTCTTTTGCACAATTCCTACATCACATAATTTGATGTCACACATTTACACAATCGTATGTATGTTTTTGCACGACGGTGAAGGATGTGGCCAAGTATTTGATGTACAGTTTTTCGTTCCTTGTTGGCTTTGCAAGTGTGTGTTGCTGTCGTGGAGGTCCCACAATGGAATGGAGCTGTGAGTGCAGAATCTCGTGGTTTACTGGCTTTGTATGCGTGAAAGTCATCGTTATGTGTCGCTGAAAGCGGTCGTTTTTCGTTGTAATACTCCGCAGACGACTAGTTTACAATAGGATAGGGATTTGGGAAGGTATGTCGTCTATTCTTCACCCAACTTCTTTCTTGGTCTCAATCTTGCAAATCTTCAACTTCTTCCTGCATTTTCTCTGCTTCTTAGTTGCTTCTTGGTTCTTCTCTGGGCAGGATATAGAAATATTTATTGATAACTAGTCGCTTTGAAGTTCTCCTCCTAGTAACAGTTTGATAAATTGTTTGGGCATGACGCGTCTCTGCAGGGCTCTGTCACTGTGCGGCTCTGTGTTCCATGCCAGCAGGGTTCCTCCTAGAGGGCAAATTTATTGCCCACTTTCTATACAAGGGCCTTCTGTTGGTCTCGCTTCTACCTTGTAGGAATCGTGTCTTGCTAATTACGTCCTTTTCTTTCTTGATACTTCTCGCATTGCAACTTGTGGGTCGTTGCATCTCCTCCTTGCTGGAATTTTTACAATGGTTCTTACAAAAAGTTTTACTTATAATCATCTAACATATGTCTACTACGTACATTGTTTTGCGCCTTCTTAAAAAGCTTTACAAATTTTGGCACCCTTTCCATGTTACAATTCTAAGATATTTGGAGTCTTAACGTCTACTCAAGAAACCTCAAATTCGTTTTTTATTTTTGTGTAGTGTCGTGGTTTATAGCATTTTAGTAATTCATGCTGTTAGACTATCTACGCTTTATCCCTTCACCTTAATCTATGGTACTATTGGTGTTACTGTTGAAACTACTTTCTGTTTCCCACCTTCCTCTCTCTTCATTCTTCTTTCTCCTGACGATCTTAACTGCAACATAATCTTGAAATATTGTGCTGATTATTTACCAGTAACAAACTTAATCTTTTTATAAGGAGACTTTTTGATATGGCACACATGGTGAAGTCCTAAGGTTTCACCTGTTTTTGGGTTCATTAGTTCCACAACATTATCATGAGCAATTCAGCTAATTAAGACAGGTCCTTTGTATGCAGCGTAAAACTTATGTAATTTGTGTTTCTGTTTGCTGGAGAGATGGTGTGTTTTTACAAATACTTTCTGGCCTACTGAGAATGTTCTTTTAATTGATGTTCTATGTCCTCTTTCTTTTCTTTTAATGGCTGTCTTTCTGATGTTGGAGAGTGCTGTTGCTAAGACTTGTTTGTGCTGTCTACGTGGTACAATAGGAAATCTAACATTTTCTCGGGTTATGTTTGGGGGTTCAATATTTTTAAGTACAGTAACTGGAGGTAGTAGTGTAGTGCTATGTGGAATTTCATTTTTTATTTCTTGAAAATCTTCAAAGTATGTATCCCAAGTGTTGTGTCTTTTGCCTGCATATAATCGGCATAAAGTGCCTATGTCCTTCATAGATCGTTCTGCTGGATTTACGCTAGGTTTGTACTTAGATATGTAGATGGGTTTTATTTTGTGTTGTTTTAACGTGTTCTGCCATTGCACTGATTTTTATTGTGGGCCATTATAAGAAATTATTCGTTCCACTCGACCTACTTGTCTGAGAAAATCTTGTCTAAATGCTTTACTTATAGCAAGACCTGTGCCCGTTTTAATGGTGTCAAGGTAACATATTTAGAAGTAAGTTCCAAAACGACAAATATGAAAATATATCCATTTTTGTGCGTGGGAGGGGTCCCATCAAATCTGTTGCAGCTATTTGTTTTAATCTTTTAGGGATTATTGGAAACATAGGTGGTTTGGTTTGGAAAGTGACGTGTTTAGCCCTTATACATTTTTTGCATTTGACTAATACTGTTCTAATTCGTCTTTCCATATTAGGAAAATGGCTTGTTTGTTTTATTTTTAAAAAGCATTTCTTTAGTCCAAAGTTGCCATTACTTAAATGTGTAAACCATATGTACTTATTAATTAGTTCATCTGGGATACAAATTAACCATTCATTCGTTGCAACATTTCGTCTAAAAAAAAACATTGTTTTTTACGAGATAGTGCTTTCGAATGTCTGGAAAATCATTACTTCTCCACTTGGTTTTGGTTCCTAGTATTTCGGGATCCTTGTCCTGTTCTTTGCCTATTTTTTTCAATGCTGTCGTAATGTAGTTTTCGAAAGGTACTTGTTTCATATAGTACATTGTAAACTTCTCTTCTGCTGCTTCCAAACCTATGTTATTGGATGCACCCTGTGGACATCGTGATAAAGCATCTGCTAACACATTCGCTGGTCCTGGTATGTGTGTAATAGTGAAGTCAAATTCTTGTAGTATTAACATCCATCTGGCTAACCTCCCATGAGTTAGTTTGGCGGATAACAGAAATTCTAATGCTTTGTGGTCAGTATATACTTTTGTTTTTCTTCCGAATAGGAAGTGGCGAAAACGGTGCAAGCCCCATACAATGGCCAATGCTTCCAGCTCCTTGACTGAATAGTTTTTCTCGCTTTTTGCGAGTACCCGACTGGCAAAGGCAATTGTTCTATATGATCTTAGCCCTGCCTGTTCGTATTCTTGGAATAACACAACTCCTAAACCTGTTCTCGCGCTGTCAGTGTTTTTTGTGTTAGATCAGGATGTGCTAAAATCGGTGCTGTTCTTAATGCGTTTTTCACTTTTAAAAATTCTTCATTGGCTTGTTGATCCCATACCTATGGCGTGTTTTTTTCCAGTCAATGCACATAGGCGGGGTGTTGCGAGAGAGTCGATCCAAATAAATTTTTATAGTTTCCGGTGATACCTAGAAATTCTCTGAGAGTTTTCTTATTATATGGAGTACAAAATTCTTTGATTTCCGTAAGTTTTTCTGGGTCGGGCATTACCCTTTCTCGGAAATTATGTGTCCTAGAAATTTGACCTCTCGCCTTCCAAACTTGGATTTTGTTATATTTACTGTGACCCCATGCTCTTTCATGATCTGTAAAAACTGATTTAATGTGTCGTTGTGATGTTCCCAAGAGGGTTCTGCTATAATCACATCATCAACATAACAAGTAATTTTTTGTAAAATTTCAGGACTGAGTATAGTATTAAATCCCCTAACAAACGCTGCTGATGATATGTTTACACCAAATGGCAATCATTTAAACTGGTAACATCTACCGAATACGATAAATGCTGTAAATTTTCTACATTCTGGAGCCAATTCTATTTGCCAGAAACTACTCCATAAATCAATTGATGAAAATATCTTAGCACCGTGGAAGTTTTGTACCAATTCCTCTAATTTTTCTGGGCGATCTCTCTCAGTGATTATGATTCTGTTCATCTGTATGGAATCAAGCACTAACCTGATGCTCCCATCTCGTTTTTGTACAATATGGAGCGGGCTGTTATTGTGGAGATAGCTGGTTCAATGATATCGTCATCTAACATTTTAGATATCTCCTGTAATAATTTATTCCTGTAGCTTAATGGGATTGTATAGGGTGGCACTCTAAATGGTTTGTGCTGTTTTACTTCAAACTTGTACTGAAAGTGTTTAATACAGCCAGTAAAAATACCTCTGCTTTATCTCGTAAAATACCCTCTAATTCTCTTTTAATGTGTTCTGAAATACCTTGAACTTATTGCAATTTTTCGTCGATTTCTTTATGGACTTCTTACACGAGTTGAGGCGATTCCCCCTTTTGTGCATACCATTCTAATTCTTCATCCTCTTTATCTCGCGTCATTCTTAATTGTTTGTTTATAACTAGTATTTCTTTTAATTTTAGCTTTTGCTCAAAGAGACGTGTGACATTCCCGAATGTTACGCTACCTTTCACCATATCTATTTTCGCTCGTCTCTCATTTAAAAAATCTGCGCCTATAATCAAATCTACAGTTAGTTTAGGTATAATCACGATGTTGGCTTCGACCTTTTGACCTTTACATGAAAGAGTTAACCTTGTTTGTCTCGTATCTTCCGCAGCATTGTTTGTAATAGGACCTCTTACTTTAATCTTACGTGTTTTCAGAACTGGCAATTCCTCATTGGCATTACACTGCATGAATTAATTTGCGGAGATCGCAATCAGTTCACTCTCGCTATCAGTTACAACATTGACTGGGGTATGCTTTACCATGGCCTTCACAATTGTTTGAATTTGAAAGGGTTGGTTCTGTTCTTCTTCTTATTCTTGCATCAACGAATCCTCCACTGAATCATACATGAGTCTTTTTAGGAATTTCCCTTGTGAATACGAACATTCTGTAGGATAAGCTTCGACTGCTACTTCTCTCTCTTTTATTTCCTCTTCTCTATTTCTTCCTTCATTTACGCTTTCTTCTACATCCTCTACTTTTTCCTCATCCTTGTCTATCTTCTCCTTCTTCGTCGCTACTTCTACATAATCTCATCTAAATGCTCTAATTATCGCTTCATAAATTCCTTCACTATATACGTTGGGTTGTGTGCCGACTTGTAACTTATTTTCAACTTCTGTCGACTGCGCATTATCCTCATTGAATTCGATTTCCCTGGTTTCCATCTCAAATAGCTCTACAATACTCATTACTTCGTCCTTTCCTCCTACATTCGTTGTGCATGCATGTGGTAATTCATCTTCCTCGTCAGTATTCTCCCAATTAATTTCGTCCCAACACGATATTGTTATTTTCTTGTCTTCGTTTTCATCTGGTCCCTGGGAATTTGTTTCTTCGTTCTTCTATTCTCGTGATAAGATTTTTACTTCTCTGTTCAAGGTGCTGCAATTGTCCTGGGTCGGTGCGTCATTCTCTTTGGCATGGGCACGTAGCTTTCAATTCGAACGTTTATCGGGGTTTGGTGGTCTTACTTTCACCTCTTCTATCTGTATTCGCTTTTCTTGTTCAGCTTGTTGATAGTGGTTTCCTTGTTGAAAATTTGTCGGTCTATTGGTTCTCCAGTACCCGTTCCAGTTGTCGTTATTCCCTCTGTAATAGTTGTTGCCGTTCCTGGTGAATTATAGTTATTGCCATATTCTCTACTAAATCCATAACCGGTTCTTTGTTGAAATCTATTATCGTTTCTTGGTGCGACGTTATCACGTGGTTCGTAATTATTGTTTCTTCGTACTGTGTCTTGTGGATTCCACTGCTTTTTGCTTTCGTTTTCACGTGCGCTTCGTCTTTTCCTTGCGTCATCTTCCGAAAATATGAACTCTAGTTCCCTTAGAATACCTTTAACTGCTTCGACGTCATTGCCTCCGCGACCTACTAATGATTGCTGGTATTTCTATGGTAACTTCATCGCGCATAATTTAATCAACTCTCCGTCACTGTATGGTTCATCTAAGCATTGATTTTTCTTTGCTATTAATTCGAAAAATTTCACGGGACTCTTCCCTCCTGAATTTTCAAAATATGTGTTCTGTAATAATTCGTACTTCACTGTGTTCTGTGCTTCGCTGGACCAATATCGTGAGAGAAACTTCTCTCTGAAATCTTCGTACGATCGGCATGTCGCTGCAACATTTTGCATGATTTCTGTGACTGTTCCTGACATGTGTGCACATATAAAGCCTCATTTGTGTGCTAGCGTCCAGGGTTCTGGTAATCCTACTCGGAATTGATCAATAAAAGTTCGTGGATGTAATGAGTTTCCTTCTCGAAAGTGTTGAAATTTTCTGACTATGAGGAAATGATCGTTGTCGTACTTCGTCATAGTTCCAAATTAAATTCGCGATTCTACGCCACTTTTGTTTCTGATCATTTCTCCCGTCATTCTTTCCGGTTGTGGTAGATCCATTGGATATTGTCCACTGTAACTTTCTCCTACCCTTGCGTAGTATCGTTGGAGTGGTACGCAATAATTTTCTTCCATCGGTTGTGAACGTGTAGCTGAATGCATTGCACTGTACTCTTCGCGACCTGGCTTTCCATTTTCAGGTATTGGTTCGGTATCTTGTCTGGCCAACCTTGCTGCTTCATTGCACGATCCAAACTGTCTTGAAACATACATTTGTGGTTCCGCATGTGTTTGTGATGACGTTTGTTCATCAAGAATTTCGAAACGTGTTTGTTGCTGTGCAGGCTGTCTGATTTCACGTATGTTACTTTCCGCCTGTGATTGGAAACGCAAATGCGTAATATCTTCGTTAATTGCTTGTTTTTCCGGTGCTGTTACAGATACGGAAGTGGTTGCAGATTCTGTGTTTGTTCGATCCTGTTCACTACGCTCTTCAATGGTTTGCAACAACTCTGTTCGCATTTTCTGAAATTGTCGCTTCGTTTGCGCTTCTATTTTGACTATGCGGTTATTATATCTTTTCAGCGCTGCTTTTGTTATACGTTTGTGTAACACAACACTTTTACTATCTATCGCTGCAGCTACTGTTTCGACTATGTATAACTTTAGAAAGAAAAAATATTTTTACTACGAAAATTTTTCAGCCGGTATTTTTCTGACCTAGTTAGGCATGTGGTCAACCACCAATCGTGGTATTTTACCATCCTGGCAGGGTCGCCATTTTCTAACATTCATGGTGGTGTCTGTTTGTTCTATATCATGTCTCCCTACCACTTTCGCGCAACGACGCTCTGAGCGTGTTTTTTAGGGAACTGACTAGTTTGAACCTGGGACCTGTTGCTGGTAAGGAGACGCCAGACCACACATGACATGTAGAATTCAGAAGAGTTCAGTGAGACTAGCGATGATATAACCAAATCCTTAATGATTTCAGCGTCAGCTCCACTGCACACCTTGTAAAAGAATCTTAATACTAACTAAATTTAGTGGAAGGGGTTCAAGGCTTTCTTATTTTTAGTTAGCTGGTAAAATAACGTCGAAAAAGCAGTTACGTTTACCATTGGAAATTTTATTCTACTCACAAAACATTGTTTATAAATTGCACTATTGATAAAAGAAAGTGTTTTAATACAGGATGGTAAAAACCAACTGCGTATCAGGATGGCCGGACTCGGGTTTGAACCGTCGTTCTTCCGAATGCGAGTCCAGTGTCCTAACCACAGCGTCACCGGCTCGGTTTGGTGGAATGCATAAAACATCATCCTAGTTCGTAGTGAATGCTTTCTCTGAAAATCATTTTGAACATTTAGAGCAGGAGCGCACTCAAAGTGTGAAAGTATACGAAAACATACTTGGTGTCTTCACATCAAACAATACTTTACAAGTAGAGAACATTACGATGGATACAGGTATTAAAGACGACAAGATGATTGTAATGACACTGAATATCGTAACATCCAGATCTGCCAAAACCAAAGACAAGATGTATCTATTTAAAGAAGTAGATAAAAATGAGCTCGGCGCCTTCCTAACAGACAGTCTCCAGTCATACCAAACTAACTACGTAAACATAGACCAAATGTGCCTTAAATTCAAAGAATAGCATCGATGACAGTTGAGGGATACGCACTAAATAAAGAAATAAGAGGTGGTACTGATCCCCCATGGTGCACAAAACAGGTCAGAATACTGTTGCAGAAACAACGAAGATAACATGCCAAATTTAAAGGAACGCAAAATCCTCAGGACTGGCTCGAAATTTAGCATGGACTTTAATGAGAGGTACTTTTAACAATTTACACAACAAAATTCTGTCTCGAAATCTGGCGGAAAATCCAAAGAGAGTACGGTCGTTTGTACAGTACCCTAGCCAAGACCCAGTAAATACCAACGCACAATAGCAGTGGAAATGTTGCTGATGACACTGCCATTCAAGCAGAGCTATCGAATACGGTTCTCCGGAATTGCTGCAGCAAAGAACATGAATTAAATGTTCTATGATTCGAATAAAAAACAATTGTCACTTGAGTAACTTAGAAATAGAGATCCTTTGTTTATTGAAGTAGCTTAAATCACTTAATAAAGGCAAGTATTCCTGTCGAGATTGTATACCAGTTAGGTTCCTTTGAAGAGTACATGTGTACAATCTTACACAATCGTTAGTTTGACTGAAGATCGACAGGCCTCTGTGGCCGAGAGGTTCTAGGCGCTTCAGTCCGGAACCGCGCTGCTGCGACGGTCGTAGGTTTAAGTAGTTCTAAGTCTAGGGGACTGATGACCTCTGATGTTAAGTCCCATAGTGCTCAGAGTCATTTGAACCTTTTGACTAAAGATCCGTACCTAAGGACTGGATAGTTGCACAGGTTACAGCACTACCGAAGAAAGGAAATAGGGGTAATACGCTGAATTACAGACCAACACTCACTTACGTCAATTTGAAATAGGTTTCTGGAACTTATACGGTGTTCGGATGTAAAGAATTACCTACAACAAAACGATCTATAGACAAACAGACACGACTGATCCATGAGATATCGGTTTTTTAAATCTATAACTTCTCTTTATTTGCACAAAGTAATAAATAATATCGACAGGGGATGTCAGATTGATTCCATATTTCTAGATTTCCAAAAAGCTTTTAACACTGTTCCCCACAAGGCACTTCTAACGTGTTGATAACCAATTTGACGTCACAAGCTCTATCTAAAGCTATCTAGGAGTCAAAAAGCGCCGCGTCAACTCATATATGACTGTCTACTGCTTTCAAGATATCAACAAACCGACAGAGCAAGGTTTGCTTGGGTAGAAATGTGTGTTCACTTGCAAAAGATGATCGTGTCTGGAGTCACTAAAGCGGGTTCGCAGCTCGTGATCTAATGGCTAGCGTTGCTGCCTCTGGATCACAGGGTGCCGTCTTCAAAAAACAAAACAAAAAACAAAAAAAAGGTTCAAATGGCTCTGAGCACTATGAGACTTAACTTCTGAGGTCATCAGTCCCCTAGAACTTAGAACTACTTAAAAGTAACATAAGGACATCACACACAGCTATGTCCGGGTGCCGTCTTCGATTCTCGGCCGGGTCGGGGTTTTATCTGCCCGGGGACTGGGTGTTTGTGTTGTCCTCACCATCATTCGGAAAGTGCCGAGACTGGAAATCAAAAAATTTGGAACTTGTGCAGGCGCTGATGGCCACGATATTGAGCGCCTCATATACCAACATCATCATCATCATCACTAAGGCGGGTTCTTTATTGTGTGCATGGGAGAGAGAAATGTTGTAATTTCGTTGATTGTCTTGGTGAAAATTGTATCCAAGACTGAAATTGTATCTATACTGAAGAAAGGTTAATGGTCTGTAACTGAGAGATTTTGTTGGTTTTGAGGGGAAGGGAACCTTTAAGAGATATTAAATTCTCTGGATAGACACTTTACTTTCATCCTCTACTACAAGGGTGAGAGCGTTGGGTATGGTCCAATATAGCCTCAGTTCTTTTTAGTCCTCCACCTATGGCATTGGTAGTTGGGGAGAAGAGCTCTCAGTTAGGAATAGATGGGAGGGTGTTGCCTGTTACGGAATTAGCCTTCCGAAAATCGCAAACTAGTAACTGCAGCGATTTGCAATTCATTTCTAGTAAAATGTTGTCCATTGTCCAAGACAAAATTTCAAAATTTATGAGAATGGATGTGAAACTGAGAGACTGCATGTGATCGAGAGACATCGGGAGAGAGAACGTGACAGTGAGCAAGAGCTGGAGTACGTGAGTAATTGAGTGGATGAGTGGAGGGTGTGTGTAGGCATAAACGCAAGTGTACTACGGTGTTCTTCAGGTTACTTGGTTTTCCAAGATGATATTGACCTTTCAGTTCCTTCTCACATTGATAGACAGAGTAGAGAGTGCAGAATTAAGACCCTGGGGACGTGGACCAATGTCGAGCTGCAGCAGAGTTCTAATTCGGCGCTGCAGTTGCA
This sequence comes from Schistocerca gregaria, assembly GCF_023897955.1. Classification (NCBI taxonomy): domain Eukaryota; kingdom Metazoa; phylum Arthropoda; class Insecta; order Orthoptera; family Acrididae; genus Schistocerca; species Schistocerca gregaria. The sequence goes on along the minus strand of NC_064920.1, from coordinate 600,421,820 downwards.
GCTGCCGCTGGCTGGCTGGGTGCTTTACGAGCGCGTTAAAGCGGCGGCGACGCGCGGCTATAAACCACGGCGGGCAGAGCGTGCAGGCACCGGCCGCAGCTGGGACCCGGGCCCTCCCCTGTCGTGGCACCGCGCCGCGCCGCGCCACCAGTACTAAAAGAACCACTGCACGGGCAAAGCCCAATAATTGGCTGCATGTCGATAGGTGCCGCTCCCCGCCCCCACCGCCGCTCACACAGAGTAACCTGCACGTTGGCCCCGCCATTTATTTCATTGCGTGGTGGCTGCCGGTGGAAAACAAAGCCCACTACACAGTGAACCTGTAGGTGCAAAGTAACACTTCACTTCTCCATAGTAACATGCATAAATAAATGAAATGTCTCTATCACCTGCTCGACTCTTTAAAACACTTGAGCCGTTTCGTTTAGCTTTCGCGTGTGCTTTATCTGAAGTTATACCCTATGACACTGGGCTGAAGAACGGATATGTAGGGTTTCACTTCCCGTCGTCGACTACATCATTAGAGACGGAAAGAAAAATCAAATTTGTGGTAGAACTGGGAAGGAAATATACCGCATCCTTTCAAAGGAACCATCGTGGCATTTGTCTTCGTAACTAAGGAAAAATCGCGAGAAAACTAAATTAGGATGGCCAGACAGGGACTCGAATCAGCGTGTTCTGAGTGAGAGTCCAATGTCTTACCAAGGTTCCACCTCGCCCGATGACACAGTATCGAAACTTCATCATTACACAGTCAGCATTTAAAAATACAACTTACACGACTCGGGCATTCACAATAATACACAAGATGGAACTCGAAGTAGCAGTCATTTGACATTTTGCATCACTTTATCAAACGCGTCTGACATCGAAGTTGGTGTTTATCTTACAATACATTTAAACAAAGACTTCCTGAAGCATTTCTGATGACCGTTTAGAGGAACTTTGCAATGGATCGCAATAATGGCATCCGTCCATCCTCTAAGAATAATGGTGTAGCATAGTTGGTTCAGACTCTGCAACATCTGCTATGGCTGAGAAGTCCCACTCGAGAGTGGTAGCCTCTACTGCAGTTTGGGCACTTGAAATGTGAAGGGCTTCCACCAGAGGCCGCTCTCTCCTTCCTTCTTGCCATCTCCCTCATGTCTTCTTGCATGCGTTATTCTCTGTAAGCTCCACCCCATTGCGCCCACCTTGTCGCCACTTGACACGGTCGCTAGCTGTATCTTACCATTGACCTGGATCGATGCTGGACTTGGTCAGATCTCTCTTGCAGACATCCTCGAAGCGAAGGTGCGGTCTTCCCACTGGCCTCACACCTTCCCGAAGTTCTCCGTACAGCACTTTTTCGGTATTCGCTGAGGATCCATGCGCTTGACATGTCCTATCCACCTAAGATGTCGGTGGTTCAGGAGTGCATAAATGCTGGTTATGCTTGCGAGCCGTAATACTTCGGTGTTGGGAGAGATCTAAAGGATCCTCAGGATACAACGGAGATGGAAGCTGTTGAGTCGGGGTTCGTGTTTAGCGAGAGTTGTCCATGTCTCACAGTTATACAAAAGGATACTGATAACACAAGCGTTATACACTGGCAATTTAGTTTTTAATGTGAGTGGTCCATTCTTCTAAACTCTGTTTTTCAATCTACTCACGACAGCCGAAGCTTTTGCAATTCTGTTGGTAATCTCAGTGTCCACAGACAAGTTGTTACATATTGTAGATCCCAAGTAGGTAAAATCATCAACTATGGTCAATGCTGATGGATGAAGGTTAGTGATTCCCTGCCCCATGATCTTGGCCCTTTGGAGGCTGATGGTAAGAACAAATTTTCTACATGTATGTGACCACTTGGAAACGGCCTTGCCGCAGTGGATACACCGGTTCCCGTGAGATCACCGAAGGTAAGCGCTGTCGGGTGTGCTCAGCACTTGGATGGGTGACCATCCAGGCCGCCATGCGCTGTTGCTATTTTTCGGGGTCCACTCAGCCTCGTGATGCCAATTGAGGAGCTACTCGACCGAACAGTAGCGGCTTCGGTCAAGAATACCATCATAACGGCCGGGAGAGTGGTGTGCAGACCCCACGCCCCTCCTTTCCGCATCCTCCACTGAGGATGACACGGCGGTCGGATGGTCCCAGTAGGCCACTCGTGGCCTGAAGAAGGAGTGCTTTTTTTATGTGACCACTTGTTGATTAGATACAGCAGCTCATTCTCTGAGTTTGCTATCAGAGCTGCATCGTCTGCATATAACAACTGGCGAATAACAATTGTATTGACTTTGTCCTTAACCTTGACACGAGCAATATGGAAGAGATTACCTTCAGACCTTGTATGTAAATACACTCCCTTCTCACAATCTCCAAAAGCAAATCTCAGCAGAAGGGAAAAGAAAATGTGAAACGGAGTAGCAGCTAACACACACCCCTGCTTTACAATGCTATTGACAGCTAATGATTGCGATGATTTGCCGTTGAAACAGACTGTCGTTTGTATTTTCTCATGGAAAGAGATAGTTATTCGTAGTAGTTTAGGTGGGCATCCAATCTTGCACCAACTTGAAAAAGAAATGGTTCAAATGGCTCTGAGCACTATGGGACTCAACTGCTGTGGTCATTAGTCCCCTAGAACTTAGAACTACTTAAACCTAACTAACCTAAGGACATCACACACATCCATGCCCGAGGCAGGATTCGAACGTGCGACCGTAGCAGTCGCACGGTTCCGGACTGCGCGCCTAGAACCACGAGACCACCGCGGCCGGCTAGCAACTTGAAGAGCCCAATTCTGCTCACTAAATCAAATGCTTTGACGAGGTCAACAAAAGCATTATACAATGGTCTCTGTTGCTGACGGCACTTCTCTTGTAGTTGTTGTAGAGAAAAAATCATGTCCACGCTTGATCGGCCAGGTCTGAAGCCGCACTGAGATACTGGGTAGATTCTAGATGCTAGGAATTCCATTCGCACTAGAATGACTTTCCAGCTACACTCTACAGTGAACTGCCTCGGTAATTGTTGCAATCATTTCTGTCTCCTCTCTATTTATACAAAGGAACAATCTCTGAATTTCGCATACTTAGTAGGAAGTAGTCTTCTTCCCAGATGGTTGTGAGAAGTAAATGTAGGTGCTGTAGAAGGACAGGTTTGTTATGCTTAATAATCTCCGCAGGGATCCCACCTTCACCTGGAGCCTTTCCATTAGCTAGACAATTTATCGCTCAGGCATGTTCTTCCATAATGGGCATTGCATCAAGCTTTTCCATAACTGGCATTTGTTTGATGGTATGAAGTGAATCCTTGCTTACTTCATTTTCAGTTGCATACAGCTCGAGGTAGTGTTCAACCCAGCGCTCCATCTGCTTGCCTTCATCAGTAATAACTTCTCCTGTTTTCGTCTTCAGAGGAGCTGTTTTTCTGTCAGTTGGACCAACTGCTTTCTTAATAACACCGTAAATTGTCTTAATGTGCCCAGAATCGACAGCTTTCTATACATCTGCACATAAATTTCGCCAGTAGTTATTTGCGCATCTTCTTCTAGATATTAATTGCGTCCTGTTCTTTGTTTCTCGTCAGTCATCCCGAGTTCTTCCATTTGGGTTTCTTTTATAAGCAAGGAGGGCTTTCCGTTTTACCTCAATGACTGGTCCCATCTCCTCCAAATTTTGCTCGTACCAGTCCTTGTTTCTCTTCTCTTTCGTTCCATAGGCCAATACTGCCGAGTTGTAGATGGTGTCAGACTTTTGTGCCCAATTGTTACCAATATTCATTTCTGTTCGTGCGTTTCTTGATAAAACACATTAAAAACTACTGGCAAATTCTTTTTTTCGTTGCGATCTATGAACATGAAATGTATTGATCCGCGATTGACCTCTCTGTTTAGCGTGGTAATATATCTTAGGGGTGAGCGTCAGTCTGCTCTCCACCGAAGCGTGGTCAGTGTTGCAGTCAGCACTGTGATAGCTTCCTGTCAGTAGGACATATTTTTTTTAGATTTGTACGCCTAGGTATGACAAAAAGAAGTTGGTACCAGTGACGACAGCGGCGGTGTCTCCAGGTCATCTTTTGTCGATCTTTAAGTTGGAAATACGTGTTTGTGATACACAGACCATGAAAGCAGCACACTTCTAGCAATCTCTGGCCACTATCATTTATTTCTCCCATTCCACGATGACCCAGGCAAGTCAGTCACATGTCATTATCTGACCCAATTCGGGCATTAAAGTCGCCAGAGGTACCTTGGCTATTCTGTCGCTGAGTAAATCATAAAACAGATCTTTCTCTTCTACACTGGATGATAAGGTGGGAGCGTGCACATTAAAGATGTTGACAGTTCCACTTGAAGGGCATACTTTTTAAGTAAGAATCCGCTCTATTCCACCAGTTCTGGCACAATACTATTCAGAAGGATGTTTTTAACCGCGAATACTACACCGTGAAGTCTTGGCTCATCTTGTGACTTCTCCTGCAAGAAGAACATGTAATTAGCTTCTCTAATAGAGCCCGTGTCTGATAGCCGCGTCTCCTGTAGTCCCACAATGTCCAAATTCAAGCGACGGAGCTCCCTATCAATAACTGCAGTCTTGCGAATGAAATGAACGTCTTGGGCATCGTTGATGTATCTTGGACACATGCTCCTGACATTCCTGGTAGCAATACGAAATGACGGTTTCTTTATTATTTCCTTTTTCTTTTTCGTAGGTGCAATTTATGTACCCGCTTGTTGAAACTCTTCTAAGCTGCACACACCCTATGAAGCAGGCGGGCAGTGGTGGGAGAGCACCTTATTGGCTGGGGGCTGCCCGGCTTGAGGCGGGCTGTAGCTGTCCAGTGAGATGCGATGATCTCTCCCATCGTCGGAATTGGCCACTGGCATTAGAGTCTTATGCCAATCAGACAGCTTATAACCGTGACTACCTCTTCCGGTGTTGTTCCGATTTCTTTAGACGTAGCTGAAATGTCCTTTCCAGGCTGATACATACCTGGGCGATAAATATGAAGACACATGACTCACCCATGCATCACAGTCTCCCTTTCGACCTAAATGATAGTGTCCAGAAGAAAGGCAACCCAACACGTCTGGTATCACTTCGGTTGCTTGAGCTGCCGGGAGCCGACGTAGTACGCCTTCCAGCGGCCTTTTGGGCCCCACTCCAGATTTTCTTTTATGGTTTTCTCTCTTAGCATTAAAGCCTGCCGATACTAGCTACAAGGTAATGGTATGTGAGATGGTATTAAGATAATTAGATGACAGTGGTATGTAAGAAGGTAAGTAAGATAATTAAATGAGGAAAGGAGTGGTAACTGAGGAAAGGGTACAGTAGGGAATATGTAGGATATAAGATGCAGCACACTTCTCTGGTCCCCTGCTGAGACCTGTCCGGCTAGGTAAGACCTGCCAGTAGCTACACTACCGTCGGCATAACTCCCAGCTTCTCAGGAGGACGCAAACTCTCCCGTCCGCACGGGCAGTGCTACAATAAGGCGGTGCCTCCGGGGAGGGAATGGATCGTAAACAACACTAATATTCGCCGTTAAGTTCACTACTTCATAAACACGTGTTCACTAAATTTTCCCAATTAATTTGATTCAGGACGCAAATTCATTGGTCCTAAGGAGCAGTCATGCTATTTTGCCTGCCATTTGTGCCCATAACCCATATTATCAGAGTAGTACCCATCAGGTCTTGACACCTAAAAGGGTGGGCAAAAATATCGAAACGCCACGAAAAATGCACGCTGGAACGTAAACGCAGATGCTGGCCAAACCTTCAGGTTGTGCTGTCTTATTTGACCATGAACGGCATCCACGCCACGGTCTCAAAATGTTCCAGGTGTCAGTCGCCGTCAGAAAAATGTCCTGAGCATTTATGAGCTAACTGCATTCCAACATGAAAAAATTGTTGGTAGTCCTATATCAATAAAGCCGAAATGTTTGGTGACTCCAGTGGCATCGTATCGAAGATTTACACAGCGTACAGATATAGTGGAAAAACTTAGAAGAGATCAGTTGATAGGACACATTCTGAGACATCAGTGATCATCAGTTTAGTACTGGAGGGAAGTGTGTGTGTGGGGGGGGGGGGGGGTAAAAATCATGGAGGGAGACTAAGAGGTTAATACTACAAGCAAGATTCTGAAGGATCTAAGTTCCAGTAGATATTCAGAGACGAAGAAGCTTGCACAGGATAGAGAAGCATGGAGAGCAGTCTTCAGACTGAAGACAAGAACAACAGCAAAATGACTATAGGTTACTAACAATAGCCTCATCTGTAGCAGGGTGAATTGCAGTGAGTAACACAGTCGCTAATTCTTTTGTAGCCTGAATCTAAGCCAACGTCTTCTACCGCCGTAGAGGTTCACACGCTCCATTGCAAACCTATGATGAAGAAATAGAGATATATGTAAAGAAAATGAAGAATTGATAAACTGTGCAAATTCCAATGTAACTTGCATAGTTATAGTTATTGTAATGTTTCCAAAATGAATCTTTCTATCTATAGCGGAGCTTACGCTATTTTGAAACCTCAAAGGTAACTGAGAGGTGTTAGCGAAACTGAAGCTGTGTCGACAAGAGGACTGTTCCCGAAAGTTCCTGAGTTCGAGTCTCGATCCGGCGTACAGTTTTTATCTGTTACGAAGTTTCTATTGGAATGCTATTGTAGAGAGAGGAATGAAGAATCACTGAGCGAATGGACAATGAGGTAAAAGTGAAAAGGAGAGAGAGGGAATACTTCGATAAGTTTCTTTTCGTTATAACGAACATCCTCTTTCAAAGTCACAAGAAAAGAAAGAGCTGCAGACGCGCAGAGACAGCAACTGGTAATCCTCATCCTTGGACAAAGTCTTAGAAATCAAATCCTGAATGCAAAACATGAAGCATGCCAATAATCACTGGCCATATTGGCAAACTGGTCTACCGTGTCTGTGTTACAATAAAGATTGTGTGTATGTACGGTAGAAGCCACAGAGTTTAAGGAATGTTAACGTTACAATATTGAGTAATTTGTGAAGTTTCGCGAGCCACTGTCGTTCGTCATCGACATTTTTTACGTTCCGAAGTTTGTTAACTATATTTTCACTAGATTGATGACATTTTTTTAGTCCAGATTGTATGCCTCATGCGGAGTGAAATTGAGAATTGATAAGAAGTAGTTCCAGTGTGCAGACACTTTCGTTGTCTTATTGCATCTATGACGACGTACAGGTTGAGACGTTGTGTATGAAAACATTGTGCTGTATTTACTTCATGTCAGAAAGATAGTGCAAACTGAATCGTGACTGAAAATAGCGTATAAATATGGTAAAAACTAGTACAGATGCTCAGCTATTAAATTACCTGGTTACGTACATACAGTAAGTCTACACTCACAATATTTACAAATCAGTACAACTTTTTAGCTGTAAGTAGTACGAACGTTATTTCCGTTTTTACGTAGGAAGTCAGATGACCCTCGAAACTCGACCAACATACTCATGTAAATAATATTTAAGTGATTTGCATGCAGTGACGACTGAGGATGAACACTAGTGGCTCGAAACGTGTCGCAAATAAATTAATATCATAAGATTAATGATCTTTCCACTTTTTTCCAGTTGCGATACGTACACATTGCTTTTAAATTACAGCACAGCAATGTCGACCAGAATTTTGTTTGGCTGTTGTAAAATGAACTGGTTATTTCCTGTACTCAGCGTTTATCACACAATGAAAACAATTTATCGAGAACGAGGCTCGTGAAACAGCTACTGACGTTGAATGACTGAACAGCTTCGTAATATAAATTTCTATGTGGTAAGAGTAACGTTCCAGCCGTGAATTTGGAACGACGTAAAAGGAAAGTTTTACGAGCCTGCGAGATGGACTACAGAGCGAATAATAAAATTCAGAACTGATAACAAAAAGCTGAAGTCTACAGCTCTCTTAACTACGGTCAGACTTTACATTATGTCGAAATACTGTGAAGTCTTCTGACGGAAAAAAAATTAGTGTCTCCAGTTCGTCGACACAAAGAGAAGGAACGAAGATCGCAAAATCGCGTATTCCCGTTATCGATGCACGTAAGAAATGTAATGCCTCAATAAAAAGTAGTGAATTTCATGAAGAGGCGACCACTCGCAAGCGCACGGCTGCACATTTACTCGAGGATCGTTCGCACGCACACACACAAACACCAAAAAAAGGACTGGGAAAAAGATTAGGCGATTCTGATCGCGAGCTCTCCGTTATTACATGGCGGGGTAACGCCAATCTGCATGCATGAAATGCGCACGGAATGACTTAAACATGTCCCGGTTGCTGGAGAGGCCTTATCACGGCCAGTAACAGTCCATTTAACCCGAGTGCCGGGTCATTAATGCGGAGAGATACTCCGGGGCGCGGCAGAAATTCTTAATTTGCATTAAACGGCGCTCTACGTGCTGCCCAGCAGGCGCTGGCGAGCTCGCAGCGGACTGCAGGCTCCACGGCTACGCGGCGCTGCGCCCTCAAATGTAATTTACTAAAAACCGGAGCGGCGTCCCGCGGCGATCTGCGCGCCTCGTTCTTTGCACGAGGTGAGACTCGTACCGTGTGCGAGGCTCACCGAGGCGGTCCGGCGCAAAAGGCTTCCTAGATGAACGAGGTGACGCCATTTCATTACACAGCGCCCGTACCAGCACTAGTTCCCATTAATACTGCAACGCTATGAAGGTGACCTGCACAAAGATAAAATAGGAAAGGAGTCTGCTACCTGCTTGGATTTACATCGTAGCCGTATAGTAGATGGGACTAACATCAAACACAAGGGAAGATTGCTCAGGAGATTTCACGTCTGAATGTCGCATTTGAATGTTGTTTGTTTCTTACAAGATCGCGCAGCTCCACGTATGAGAAGGAGAAACGTCCACCAGCACTTGTCGGAATGCGATAGCAGCAAAATGGCGTAACAAAGCGAACGTCGTTTATCCTTTTTTCTGGCCTTTTACCGTATCTTCAAGAGGTCGGGTTTTTAATTTGGGCAGGCCGATGTGACCGTGCGGTTCTAGGCGCTTCAGTCTGGAACCGCGTGTCCGCTGCGGTCGCAGGTTCGAATCCTACCTCGGTCATGGATGTGTGTGATGTCCTTAGGTTAGTTAGGTTTAAGTAGTTTTAAGTTCTAGGGGACTGATAACCACAGATGTTAAGTCCCAAAGTGCTCAGATCCATTTGAGCCATTTTTTAATTTGGATTGGGCATTATTACTGGTAGAGGGCGGTCAGATTCCCTTGCCAGCGGTCGCTTTCTTTATATCACAAGTATACGTCCCGGTGATGTTACTTTCACCGATTGTACCTCTTTCCGTATTTATAGAATTTGCGTGACCTGCCATTTTTCATTTCCTGAGTGAGCTGAACTCTCATCATCGGATAGTTCTGCATTTGACATTTGTGCACCGTTCGCAGTGTGACTTAAATGAACTTCTTCCGCCGTCAAATCTTATTCTGCATCAATGATTGGCTCACGTCCCATTTTGCACAATAGTGCGTAACCTTTCTCACTACACACACGAGCTTTGCGTCTCTTAAGCATTAAAATCAGTTGCTACTATCGCAATCTTCCCACTCTAAAGCATCATTCACCACAACTCTACTCTGACCTGATTTGAAATAATGCACGCATTTATGCCGAAGTTCATTAAACAATAGCCCGCATCTCGTGGTCGTGCGTTAGCGTTCTCGCTTCCCACGCCCAGGTTCCCGGGTTCGATTTCCGGTGGGGTCAGGGATTTTCTCTGCCTCGTGATGGCTGGGTGTTGTGTGACGTCCTTAGGTTAGTTAGGTTTAAGTAGTTCTAAGTTCTAGGGGACTGTTAAGTCCCATAGTGCTAAGAGCCATTTGAACCATCATTAAACAATACTTACTGTGAAACGTCCCCTTCGAAAATTAAGAATGACTTAGCTGGTAAACTTCTACGATATTTGATACAGAAACAGCTAAGTAAAACTCAACGTACTCAGTTCTCTCTTTACTTATTCTGATCATCACTAAACTAACACACAATATTTTAGCGAAACGCATTCTGACTTTCAATAATCCCTATCAAAATAGCCCTGAATACCAATAACCTGTACCTTTCACGAATCACTTACCTCACAAAAATCTTCGTTACTCGAACTACTGCAATACAGCGAGCGACAATAAATAAAAGATTCTAACTACTGAAAGCACTAACTATTGATAGGCATAGTTAGCAAATAAAAGATTTTGATAGAGAACAAACATTGTATCTACTATAATGACACTTCGCTGAGTCTTGCATAATGTTGTATAAATGCTGTGAAGCGAAGTACATTCGTTTTAGTTTTAATACGAAGTCTACTGTCACTATCAATATCTTCCCCCTATGAGCCATGGACCTTGCTGTTGGTGGGGAGGCTTGCGTGCCTCAGCGATACAGATAGCCGTACCGTAGGTGCAACCACAACGGAGGGGTATCTGTTGAGAGGCCAGACAAACATGTGGTTCCTGAAGAGGGCAGCAGCCTTTTCAGTAGTTGCAGGGGCAACAGTCTGGATGATTGACTGATCTGGCCTTGCAACATTAACCAAAACGGCCTTGCTGTGCTGGTACTGCGAACGGCTGAAAGCAAGGGGAAATTTCAGCCGTAATTTTTCCCGAGGACATGCAGCTTTACTGTATGATTAAATGATGATGGCGTCCTCTTGGGTAAAATATTCCGGAGGTAACATAGAACCCCATTTGATCTGCGGGCGGGGACTACTCAGGAGGACGTCGTTATAAGGAGAAAGAAAACTGGCGTTCTACGGATCGGAGCGTGGAATGTCAGATCCCTTAATCGGGCAGGTAGGTTAGAAAATTTAAAAAGGGAAATGGATAGGTTAAAGTTAGATATAGTGGGAATTAGTGAAGTTCGGTGGTAGGAAGAACAAGACTTTTGGTAAGGTGAATACAGGGTTATAAATACAAAATCAAATAGGGGTAATGCAGGAGTAGGTTTAATAATGAATAAAAAAATAGGAGTGCGGGTAAGCTACTACAAACAGCATAGTGAACGCATTATTGTGGCCAAGATAGACACAAAGCCCATGCCTACTACAGTAGTACAAGTTTATATGCCAACTAGCACTGCAGATGATGAAGAAATTGATGAAATGTATGATGGGATAAAAGAAATTATTCAGGTTGTGAAGGGAGACGAAAATTTAATAGTCATGGGTGACTGGAGTTCGTCAGTAGGAAAAGGGAGAGAAGGAAACATAGTGGGTGAATATGGATTGGAAGACAGAAATGAAAGAGGAAGCCGTCTGGTAGAATTTTCACAGAGCATAACCTAATCATAGCTAACACTTGGTTCTAGAATCATAAAAGAAGGTTGTATACATGGAAGAATCCTGGAGATACTAAAAGGTATCAGATAGATTATATAATGGTAAGACAGAGATTTAGGAATCAGGTTTTAAATTGTAGGACATTTCCAGGGGTAGATGTGGACTCTGACCACAATCTATTGGTTATGACCTGTAGATTAAAACTGAAGAAACTGCAAAAAGGTGGGAATTTAAGGACATGGGATCTGGATAAGCTGAAAGAACCAGAGGTTGTACATAGTTTCAAGGAGAGCATAAGGGAACAATTGACAGGAATGGGGGAAAGAAACACAGTAGAAGAAGAATGGGTAGCTCTGAGGTAACAGAAGAAATATTGAATTTTATTGATGAAAGGAGAAAATATAAAAATGCAGTGAATGAAGCAGACAAAAAGGAATACAAACGCCTCAAAAATGAGATCGACAGGAAGTGCAAAATGGCTAAGCAGGGATGGCTAGAGGACAAATGTAAGGATGTAGAAGCTTATCTCACTAGGGGTAAGAGTGATACTGCCTACAGGAAAATTAAAGAGACCTTTGGAGAGAAGAGAACCACTTGTATGAATATCAAGAGCTCAGATGGCAACCCAGTTTTAAGCAAAGAAGGGAAGGCAGAAAGGTGGAAGGAGTATATAGAGGGTTTATACAAGGGCGATGTACTTGAGGACAATATTACGGAAAGGGAAGAGGATGTAGATGCAGATGAAATGGGAGATAAGATACTGCGTAAAGAGTCTGACAGAGCACTGAAAGAGCTGAGTCGAAACAAGGCCCCGGGAGTAGACAACATTCCATTAGAACTACTGACCGCCTTGGGAGAGCCAATCATGGCAAAACTCTACCAGCTGGTGAGCAAGATGTATGAAACAGGCGGAATACCCCCAGACTTCAAGAAGAAAATAATAATTCCAATCCCCAAGAAAGCAGGTGCTGACAAATGTGAAAATTACCGAACTATCAGTTCAATAAGTCACAGCTGCAAAATACTAACGCGATTTCTTTACAGGAATGGAAAAACTGGTAGATGCGGACCTCAGGGAGGATCAGTTTGGATTCCGTAGAAATGTTGGAACGCGTGAAGCAATACTGACCTGACGACTTATCTTAGAAGAAAGGTTAAGAAAAGGAAAACCTACGTTTCTAGCATTTGTAGACTTGGAGAAAGCTTTTGACAATGTTGACTGGAATACTCTCTTTCAAATTATGAAGGTGGCAGGGGTAAAATACAGGGAGCGAAAGGCTATTTACAATTTGTATAGAAACCAGGTGGCAGTCATAAGAGTCGAGGGCCATGAAAGGGAAGCAGTGGTTGGGAAAGGAGTGAGACAGGGTTGTAGCCTCTCCCCGATGTTATTCAATCTGTATATTGAGCAAGCAGTAAAGGAAACAAAAGAAAAATTCGGAGTAGGTATTAAAATTCATGGAGAAGAAGTAAAAACTTTGAGGTTCGCCGATGACATTGTAATTCTGTCAGAGACAGGAAAGGACCTGGAAGAGTAGTTGAACGGAATAGACAGTGTCTTGAGAGGAGGATATAAGATGAACATCAACAAAAGCAAAACGAGGATAATGGAATGTAGTCAAATTAAATCGGGTGATGCTGAGGGAATTAGATTAAGAAATGAGACACTTAAAGTAGTAAAGGAGTTTTGCTATTTAGGAAGTAAAATAACTGATGATGGTCGAAGTAGAGAGGATATAAAATGTAAACTGGCAATGGCAAGGAAAGCGTTTCTGAAGAATAGAAATTTGTAAACATCGAATATAGATTTATGTATCAGGAAGTCGTTTCTGAAAGTATTTGTACTGCGTGTAGCCATATATGGAAGTGAAACATGCACGATAACTAGTTTGGACAAGAAGAGAATAGAAGCTTTCGAAATGTGGTGCTACAGAAGAATGCTGAAGATAAGGTGGATAGATCACGTAACTAATGAGGAGGTATTGAATAGGATTGGGGAGAAGAGAAGTTTGTGGCACAACTTGACTGGAAGAAGGGATCGGTTCGTAGGACATGTCCTGAGGAATCAAGGGATCACAAATTTAGCATTGGAGGGCAGCGTGGAGGGTAAAAATCGTAGAGGGAGACTAAGAGATGAATACGCTAAGCAGGTTCAGAAGGATGTAGTTTGCAGTAGGTACTGGGAGATGAAGAAGCTGGCACAGGACAGAGTAGCATGGAGAGCTGCATCAAACCAGTCTCAGGACTGAAGACAACAACAACAACAACATCAGTTCATGACATCCAGGCTTACGAATTTCCTTTTCCTGACGGACACACGTCCAAATCGTCCGCTCTGGCATCTCTCTCCCCACATTCACCATTGCTGGCGGATCACATCCAACTGCCCAACGCTACGCTAGCGAATATTCCAACAATGAGTCCAACCAGCCACAGACTGCACACAGCGCAGTCAGCGATTTTCATACAAATCACTACGTGGCGTTACCAACATAAAAACCTAAACAGCCTACTTACAACTGTAAAATGTCGTACACATCCCCATAAACAAGTTTGCTCCACAAATGCTCGCATAATTCTTTTACCCACGACGCAACATCGGACAAGAAGTGACGCATAAGTCACAGACAAGACACAATTGAAAGGAAAATAGATGACACAGGCAATACGTACACTGAAATAAAATGACTACAACATACTATAGATTACTCACACACAACACATAGCCCCAAAACCGAGTCTAGATGCTCTCAGTACATCATAGTTTCACTTTTAAAAAAAAAGAAAAACACGCACCTGTTCCGCAAGCTAACGCACTAACTACCTCACAAAAGTGTCTTGAATCGAGACCTGGGCTAAGGGTCACTAATTGCAAGCGGTCTCTTGCTCTATAATAAATATATGTCCAAGTGATGCCAGATGTTATTATTTTTACGTGCAGAAAAGTATTATCTTCCCACCAATCTTCAAATCGTGAGCTACACTCTTAATTTTTATATGTGAAATTAGTGAATTTACTCATGACACTTTTGTTGCCTTAGTCCACGGTCATTTTCAGAACTCAAAGTAATCATTAACTTAACTAATTTAATATGATTGCATTCTGAATTGTTGATGTAGCCATATATTACCACAGTCACATAAAAACAGCGAAAGGCTGCGGGAGTATGAATGAGAACATTGACGTATTTAAGTTTACGAACATAGAGACAAGTGTTTGTTCATCCTCTTATAGCTGTAGTCGAACTGATAATCTTACAAAAAATTGACAAACGTAAATCAGGAAAGGAATGAGGCTTGATTGGCAAAGCATTCGTTCGGGTGGAAACGATACAAGTTCTCCCCCGAATTAATCCCTCTTACGACACAAATAGACTTCGTTCACATGAATCCAATGTGAGGCGAAATTTGCTCAAATGGAATTAACTAAGACCAGTTAAACCACAAACTATGGTTCACGGACAACAGGGAGCTGTAATTAACAACCCTACGCCGGTGCAGCAATACTTCACCATTTCACCTTATGGGCGAGGGGCGGAGCGCGGCGACAGCTCTAATGGTGTGACGCAACCACGAAAACTTGAAACCTACGCGGATTGGCGTTCTGATTATTAGAAAGCAGGAAACCTCTCTGCCAGAGTGCTGAAATCCCGGCAGATTTCAGTGTGAGACGCACCCGCTCACTGATCTGGCCTACCAATGTGGCTCACAGGCATGATGGCACATACTGGAACTGTCAAACGTCAGACGGCCGAATCAGCGTAAATAAGTTCACCCTCGTGATACACAATGTGTCCGAGATTATATGCAGTTCCACTGTCGGTACAGTTGGAAACTACCACTGGCTCTTAGTCTTCCACAAGTTGCATACCACAAGTCTCATCCACCAGGAAAGACCGGAGATTCTCCACCAGGAGAGGGCCAGAAGATGAAGAAGTCGAAGAATCAGAAATATCTTCCATCAAGCCTTAGCAGAAGAAAACTATCTCCGCGTTGTAAAAATCAATCTAACTTTCCTCCACTTATTGAATTTCCCCTGTAGACTCTTCTGCTGCTCTGGTAGCCAATCTGGACACAGCACTGGCGTTCCCATGCTGGGGGAGCAAACCTCTGCTTTCCATATCCTAATGGGAGCTAATCAGCGACTCAAAATCTCTCTTGTCTCAGAAAAGAAGATTTTAGACAAGAGAGGCGTCGTTCTCACGATAAGCACGGCCACGTTTTACAGAAAACGTCTCCCTAGATGGGAATACAATCCATTGTTTACGAAGAGATATAATCTTTCCAGGCGGACCATTTACAGTTTCTGAAAGAGGGCTGTTAACCTTCCCAGACAGTAGTCGTGCCTGTGAAACATACGTTTTGTTTTTTTCGCTCGCTAAAAGAACCTGGCAACTTCCTGGCTTGAGGGGAGTTACAGTCTTGCCTCCATTAAACATGTGCACCAGTCGCTCAGATCCTATCATCCCAGTTTCTAACATGAGAATGCTTATAGTTTTATGACCATTCCACCATTTGCACAAATGCTCAGATTATAGCAGTTTCTCTTAAATGGCTTCCTCTACCCACTTTCTGCCATCTTTTCGCCTTTGTGATGGACTCAGGTGGTGAGCTGAAGCCCTCCTGCTCTGACCCTAAGTGGGAAGAGTGGAGTGCCATGGCATGAGGTCCCTCTGCAGGTACAGCTCCCAGAGCTGTTGCTTTCCCAAATCACTCGTACAGCCAGGTCACTGGACACAACAAAATGGTTAAAATGGCTCTAAGCACTATGTGACTTAACATCTGAGGTCATCAGTCCCCTCGACTTAGAACTACTTAAACCTAGCTAACCTAAGGACCTCACACACATCCATGCCCGCGGCAGGATTCGAACCTGCGACCGTCGCAACAGCGCGGTACCGCACTAAAGCGTCTAGAACCGCTCGGCCGCAACGGCCGGCACTGGACACAACATTTATGGCCAACAATCTCCCTGTTCTCCATTGCCTCCATTGTGGCCCCTCGGGTACAAGTTCTCTACACATGCAGTTTCAAGAACATTCTGCTCACAATTTCCTCACGTAAAAATGTCATAAGCCACATATATCAAATGTAGTATTGGGGAACGTGGAGATCACTACCTAAAATATAAATATTAATCTAACTGACAGAGTAGTTAAAGTGAGTGGCTTGCCACCTTTCACTACCTCTCCGTTATCAAATAATTTCTGCATGGGGAGTGTCACACTTCAATAAAGATATTAGTGTGACATCGAGCAGAATAAATTATATCACTCTTACTATGTCTGTGAGATTTACATTCTGCTGGCCCATGACAGCTTTGCCAACCGAAAACAAAAACAAACAAAAAAAGAAACAGAAACAAAACCACACCCTGTCCTGTCCTCATTCAACAAGGGGTCATACACACACACATTGTAACATGCTGTCAAGACTTTTGTGAAATGCTGGGTGTCAGAATTGTTGCTGTGGGCCCTCAGGTCTTTGACATACACCCCTGTCTGTAAATACAATGACTGAAGGGATAAAATATCACGCAGACATTTAACTAACCTGTTCACACTGAAGCTGAGGTCAGAGATGATTGGTTTCGCTAACCACAATACAATATCGTTGAGCATTGAGCATTCTCTGACTCAGAGATTTTGATACGTATGCCCAAGCATTCACGATGACTCACTCTTCCAAAGAGACAATAACAAGACAAATTCTGTCCTCACAATCAGCAAACTAGTTCTTTTTGTACAACAGAGTATATGGTGTTAACACAAAATAAACAAAATGTAACTGACATGTGTAACGTAGTGAGACTTCACATAAATGACAAAGACAAAATAAATACATGAGTCAGTTTCAAAAGTGGTATGAATCTTAGTGTATTTTTGTGTGTGATATTTCATCAATGTTAGATTTTACAGGATCATAACCTTTTAGCACAGCCCACATCTAAAAATGGTGTTGTCCCTTAAAACATTACCTTTAACCTAATAAAGTAAATACAGCAAAGCACACAGAAATAAGAATTAAAAAATACAAACATTTTTAAGTCTCTTTCTGCTCCCTTCTCAAGGGTCTTAAGGGAGTCCAAAAATTACCTTTAACTTTAGACAGACATATGACAACACTACACTCAAGAGGTGCGTAACAGATTGGATGTAGCAGGTGTAGTGGGTGAGTTGATGCTAAGTGCAGGAATACCCCTTAACTTAACATCATCAGTGGTGGCAGGGCATCAGAGCAGGACCTGTCTCCAGTCTATGGCAGCATCAGGTAGGCATCTGAACTATTGACAGACCATTTGTGGGGGCTTCAGATGACGAATGGTTGCTCTTGTTGAAGAAAGTCCTCTAGCAGCAGTCGTCAGTGTCATGGAAAGTGCCCTGAGATGCCAATTGTTTGGTCTGGCACTCTCCAGTTTCTCCTTTCTGGTCGGCAGCTGCATTACATTTAGGTAGAGTCGCTTGAGACTCTTACGTCACACTGTGATGGTCCCAGGTGGTTGTGTCATGTCAGAGGCCAGGCTCTCTTACCTGCGGCCTGCAGGCGAGGCACCCCTATGATTGCTTTCATTCTCCATTGGCACAGGTGAAAGAGACAAACAGGACTGTGTCCATGCCTCTGTCTCTCTTGTGCTGCCCCTACTCCTCACATCTGATAGCTGTTTGTGCTGTCACCACAGAATGGGAGGACAGGTTTCCTGTAGGCAAGAATTTGCATGACTCTGAGGCGAGCCTCTTGCATTTGCCAACTGAAGGCTAGGCACCCCCGTGGTGATGTCATGTCAGCTGGTCACTCGCTCTGGGAGGTCTCTCCTGCTGTAATGTCATGCTGGTAGCCACACCCATGGTCTCACTGCGACACAGAGCCCTGCCTGCCACGTTGTGATAGGGGAGCCTGTGCTACGCATAGCCTTTTACTCAGTAACCATTTGGAACGACGTAGTACTCGGCACAATCCATAGTAAATGTTTTAGTGTTGTGTTTTTATAATTAATGTTTACAAAAACACACATAGAAAATCATGACAAATATATAAACTGATGGTCATTAAACTTAACAATATTGTTAATAGAGAAAAAAGTGCCTTCTTGCTGTCTTTCATTAAAATAAAGAATGAAACAAAAAGAAATTAACCTCTTGTCGAAAAAGACACCAAAACTATCATTTTTCAGTAGTGAAGCTGTTGCAATTGTGTATATCAGTGTCATATTAGTTTCCCAACACTTCTCTTGCACCCCAATGGGCTAGCTGGCACAGCCTGCACTTTCATACTCCAAGCAGTCCCACACCATGCAACACATACTTCAAATTACTCTACCCATTACCAAGTTCAGCTACCTCTAACCATTCCTACTTTACGCTACCCTGGACTTTGATACTTCTCTCGATACCAGCTTATTGGATGGTGATGCTTATTGGGTCATCTGGCCCAGAATCTGGATCAAATACTGCTCACTGTCATCTGCACACTCCTCTCTGTGCTGTCCAAGAAAAGAAGAATTAGGAAGTGGAAGGTCACACAATAAGTAGAGGACAGGACATTTCCTGGTGCATTTAGGTCTGAAGCTGCATCAATGTGGAGGAGAAAGTATAGTGTCTGAAAAATAATTTAAGTTTTCTGTTCAGTTAAGTTTTTATTTATGTTTGCATTTATTTTGCCTGCGAACGTACTGAAGCTGTGCCACTGTATGGTTATTTGGCAAATAATAATTTGGAGGTTATAACATGCGAATGGATTTCATTCTTTTAGTATGTTAACAGGTATTCAGAGATAACATGTGTCTGTTATTTTAACTGATTCTGGTGTCTTGTCAGTGGAGTAATTTGGACGTTTGATTTAGTTTTACAATTGACATTAGATGACAGGAGACAGTGTTTGTTTATTTTGTTGTATGAGCGCAGGGTAAATCAGCTAAAAGCAGCCCGCAAATGTTGTGGAAATGGAAAGTGCTAATGATGTGTGGCTTTCACAGAATGGATTGGTAGTCAGGGGACCATAATGTTAGCCAATCAACAGGCTGTAATAACACTTATAAAGTATAATTTTTGTGCAAGTTTATCCTTTTCTAAATGGGAAATGCCTATTGACATTAACTGACAAGAAGTATCGTAATTACGTCTGTTGTGTTAGTTGCACTTTTCTAGTGTCAGTCGTTTATGAGATATTTAAACGTCCCCTTAGAAAAATTATACAAGACTGTGCTTAAACTGACACACAATATTTTTAGCACAACGCAATCTGACTTTCAATAATCCCTACAAAAGAATGTCCCTGACTAACATTAACCTATACCTTTCACAAATCACTTACCTCACAAAAAATCTTCGTTACTCGAACTACTGCAATACAGCGAGCGCCACTACTGCCAGCTAAATAAAAGATTCAAACTACGGATGTCACTAACTACTGATAGGCACAGTTAGCAAATGAAAGATTTTAATAGAGAACAAACAATGTATTTACCTTAATAGTCATTATATATATATATATATATATATATATATAATATATATATATATATATATATATATATAATCAGTTCATGACATCTATTCTTACAAATTTCAAAACTCCGCCATATCTCTCCCCACGGCCACCACTGCTGGCGGCTCACCTCCAACTGCGCAACGCTACGCGCTGTTAGCATCCAGCTGCCGCTGCCCAACACTACAATGGCGAGTATTACAACAATGCCAACCAGCCACAGACTGCACACAGCACAGCCAGTGATTTTCATACAGAGGTGATGTTACCTAAACGGCCTACTTTCATAGCCCCCATGCTTCCCACAAAAAAAAATACAAATTGTTTTGGGCAGTGGCCAACACAGATTAGAAAAATGTTTTCATAATTACAATAACAAAGAAATGAAATGCATATACTTATGGATAGAATGTTGGTCAAAAGCTAAAATTTTCTCACAGTCCATAAAGACAGTCCTGATCGTTCATCGCAGTAAAATAGCTGTGTTTTTGCTCAATGTCTGAGCAGTAAAAGAAAATTCACATGGAAGTAGTGGATTTCCATGCAGTCTTGAAGAAGTAGTGTTGTCCTTCCAACGGAAAGACAATGCTGCCTCTTGACATGCAGACGGGTAATGGGCCACAACACAGCAAACCCACAGCAGAGTCAGTCGAAGTTTTGAAGGTAGGTAGGTAGGTCAACACAGAGTAGACCCATTGTAGTCCTGGTAGAGATTACGGTATTGGTGGGTCATCAAAGGTGCAGACGCACTGCAGTCCTTGTAGAAATAATGGTATTGGTGGGCCATCAAAGATGCAGACCCACTGTAGTTCTTGTAGAGATGGCTAGCAGCCATCCGTTGCGACTGTGCAGGTGTATAATCACCATCGAAGAGTCTTGCAGACAATATCAAAAATCAAAAGTCCTTGAACCACCACTTGTGCACTCACAAAATTTTTTCCTAATTGTCCTTAGAACCAGCAATGCTGTTAACCAGTCCCTTGCAGAATTATTAACACACGTGCAAACACTATCAGTCCCTACTTCTCACATATTGTCCACATACTATGACCAACAGAAACGTGTGGAGTGAAATGTAACTTACAAGTTATTTAATTTGATGAACTGGTGTCAATTACAATTTTATAACATAAGAATACAATAACAAAGGTACAAAATACATCATTAAAGAACATAACAATACAGATAACATTTGTAGTAATAGGGGCTTTACAAAAGAATAGAAATAAACATGTAAATCAGTGTTACAAAAATTACGAAATAAGTACATAGATAAAAGATCAGAATAACTTTTGAAACATAAGCTTCACACATGAGCATTAAAACAAAACATAACAAATAATGGCTAAACATCTTTACAAAGTAAATAACATATTATTAATACAAATTATATTTGAGGATAACAGAATTCCTCATCAGAGTGAATGTAGCTTAGTATTAGATGAGAAAAAATTCTATGAAACAGTACACAGAGACAGGAAGAAAACAAATACACAAGGGTACACAAACACATAGTGGGATAACACAAGAGGAAAGGGCAGGGTTTGTTTTCAGTGTAACATTTGGTACTGCAGTCCAACCAGAAACTTCATTCCATAGATCTGTAGTCTTATTTCAACATTTGTTTCCACCAAAAAAATCCTATCCAAGCATGCTTTCTGTATTTATATGTTCACATATTTCTTACCTCATCATTTAGTTTCCAGTATCTTACCTCATCATTTATTTCCAAGAAAATCCTACCTATACCAGCTTTCTGTACATTTTTCGTATAACCTCTCAGTGCATTTCTTCCAATTCATCGCAACTCATTCTTTTATATAGGCTACCCCCTCTTAAGCTAACTTAAATGTACTTAGCTCAGATGCTTAAACTAAGGGATGAGGCAATGCAGCAGCACAAAACAATTAATACAAACAGCAATGAAAAAATGGAAATTGTCAAAGCAAGCAGCAATATTACAACTAATATAAGGCAATGCACAGCAAACAAGAAAAAATAAATCCATAGTAAAACTCGCTTAACAGAGTAATACAAAGTCAAATTCCCGTGCAACTCGGCTGCTAGTCCTACTTTCATGCAAAATGTTAAGTTCCTAGCTCATGTCCAAGGCACCAAAGAATGGTAAGAAGTCAATAATCGATACCTAAAACTTGAATTGTACTACATCTTACTGGCTATTACATCAACTTAGAAGGTTCATCTGTGTTTTACTATGGTGCTTTTAGTGTCTCCGCACACCGCAGCACGCGACATAGCTTTGCAGACGATAAGTACAACCGTTTCAAGAGACAAGAGCGGCCAATGTGACGATCTGGCTTTATGTCGATTCGATAACAAATGACGAAACCGGACGGATTTCTCAGGTTTTTACTACATATGAACACTTTTCACATTCTCCCGAGCAGAATTTCTAAAATTCTGGTGCGCTTATGCCTGTCATCAACGTACTTCACCTGGCAGGGAAAGTATTACGAACAGTTAGATGGTGTGGCAATGGGTTCCCCGCTCTCCCCTGTAGCTGCGGACATCTTCATGGAAGCTTTTGAGCAAACGGCCCTAGCTTCTGCTCCGTTACGTCCCAGTTGTTGGCTACGATATGTGGACGACACATTCGTTATCTGGCCTCACGGTGAAGCGGAATTGGGAAACTTCCTCCAGCACTTAAATAGCCAGCACAAAGATATAAAGTTCACACATGAGACTGAAAACAATGGTACCTTGCCATTTCTGGATGTGGAAGTATATAGAGCTGCGGAAGGTAAACTGGGACACAAAGTGTACCGGAAACCAACTCACACTAATCGGTACCTGCACGCTGAGAGCCACCACCACACAGCTCAAAGGTATTCTGTTCTGCATACGTTAACTGCCCGAGCCTACCGGATAAGCGATGAAAATAATATCAAAGAAGAATTAAAGGAGCTACAAAACACGTTTCGTGCCAACGGCTATGATGACAACATCATAAGAAAGGTAGCTAAAACTAAAGGGAGCAGAACACGAGAAGAAGGCAAAGAAGAGAAGTTTCCACTGGTACACTTACCATATGTAAAAGGCGTCAGTGAACGGCTAGGCAACATCTTCCGCCGACGAGGTTTCAGACCGATTTTTCGAAGCAGCCACAGGATCCACGAAATGATAGGTTCCACCAAGGATGCAGTCAACCATCTTAACACTGCAGGTGTTTACGAACTACGGTGTGAATGCGGAGCTGCCTACATACGAGAAACAGGAAGACCTATCAGCTTACGAGTAGCAGAACACGAACGCTACGTACGACTACAACAACACAATAAATCGGCGATAGCGGAACACCACCGTGACTGTGGACAACCTATCAGGTTCCAGGAAGCACGAGTACTGGCGAAAGAATCGTGGATGCGAGAACGCAAAATTCGGGAGGCGATCGAAATTATTAAGCAGCCTGACAACATCAACAGAGAAGATGGCTTCAAACTCCCAGCGTCCTGGCTGCCGGCCATCCCAGTCCAACGAGCCGCGAGCGGCCGCGGGGCAGAAGCTACACGGGACACGGACGTATCTACACAAACAGCTGTAGAGCAACTGTCAGTCCACATCCGCGCACAACAGGAGGAAAACTAGCCGACCAGAAGCGGAACGCTGATTGGCGGTCAGCTACCAATCGTTGACGACATGGATATCCACGAATAGCCCCTTTCCTTCCATCTTCCCTTACGTCATGACTAGCCAATCATTTTAGAGGGCCAATTAAAATTCTACAACCGTGACGTCAGACATCGATAGTCTGTAATAAATAGTAGCACCTACCCCATGCAAAACCAGTCGTGCCCTGAGGAAGGCCGTTGCAATTCGGCCGAAACTCGGGTTTAATTTATTATTGTTGTTAGTTTTTTAGAAATGACGCGGCATATCACCCAGAAGAATTTTAATCACTATGACACCGGCCGCGGAAGCCTACGTTCTTACATACTAATGACTTTTTCTCGAAGCGGCTGGCGCACCTGGCCGCTCACAACGCATTACGTCGCGGTCACTTACCTTTCTTACCGAAATATTTACGACAGCAGTTTCCCCTACAGTGACAGTCTCATGTAAAAATATTTCGCAGGTCAAGAATTTGCGTTACAAATCTGTAGAAACAAAATCATTTAAATATAATAATGTCCAAAAAATTTTCGCCAGCATAGTGATACATTCCCGCATATATACACATTTCATAACTCTTAAAGTACGATTCTCGGTGTCCAACATCCTTTTTCGCAAACCAGAGTCCCAACCACTACTCATTATTCCTTATCTTATTACACATATACATATTCGTCGACACTTCTTCAATATTTCATCATAACAGATACGTAGCATAACCAAATAACTCATATGGCATCAGCTTAAACATACCTCAGCAGCATAATTCACATCGTCGTCGTAATAATAACATCATAACACCTCACTCAAATAACAAAAACGTCATAGCTTTCTGCAATAATTAAAAAACCTATAAAAAAATTCTCTGCTCATGTCAAAAGTGTCATCTACCTCAAACGTACTTTAATAATCATGATCTCATACCAAATATGTCATTCAAAGCTCTCATAGTATCGCAATGGTTCCAAAAAAATATGAACAGTTCACAAAGTACAGACAAAATACAATTTCGTAAGTGTGAAGTTATCCAACTGTGTAATTACGTAAACATCTGTCACTGAAGTAGTAAAATGAATGTTTGTCTCTCCCAGTTAAATGATCAGATAGCTGTGTAATTAATGTGTTAGAGAAATATGGTACTGATGTGTAAAGTTGTATAAGCAAATACCATATTAGCTAGAGCTCCTTGTGCTTGCCATACGCATGGTACACAAAGTAAGCATGTACCCTCCTGAGGATTAATGTAATTATATCCTCAGGTGTTACAGATTACAGCAATGGAATGAAATTTATCACAGAAAACCTTTGTACCATTGTACTTCAAATACCTTTAAAAATAAATGTTTTAAGTACAAAATTAATCACTCAAATACGTGTACTGTAGCGCTAAACTATGCGTCTTGTTGTAAGATAATCTCTGTGGAAGTGTTGTAGTTATCGTCCTCCGAAAGCTAAGTTCTGCAGAAGTCAATGTACTTACCTCATGATGAACAAAAGTGAAATGCTTTGCTTACAGATATCGTAGTTACTACGCTTATCGCCATGATGAAGTAAGTACTGTACTGTAACGTATTGTTGTGCTACAGAGAAGACTGTCTCATTGTAACTATACCACAAAGTTACTACTAAAACATGTTTTCATTTCCAGAAGAATTCAGAAAAACTGTGCAGATATAAAACAGATACACCGCAAAAGCACAATGTAAATTGTGTCACACATTAGTAGCGTCGTGATATAATCGTGTAGCTATCAAAGAAACCAAATACTAAGTCATCTTTAATCTCACAGAAAGTACTTCAAATAAAGAATGTCTTTTCAACTAAACCAAAATGTTGCATTAAAATCTCATTAACAGTATATGTTCTAAGTATGTAAGCCTTATAGTTGTTACGTAACGTGCACCTAACAAGCAAGAATGTACAAATAACATCACTGTGTCGTCTGTTCACTATAACAATGCATTTGTAATTTCTGTTTAAAAATGTTCCCTAGGTTCTAGACTGGATAGTTAACTTCAAAACATTGTTGCATGTTAACAGTTTCTCAGTGTGACAAGGCATACTAGAAATGTGAAGTGAAATGTTTTATGGCAAAGACAAGGTTAAAAAGCAGATTATATTTCAATAAATGGTTTTACATGTGAAATGTGGTGTAGACCTTTACTCTTCCTAGTACGCAGAGTTTCAACTTCAACGCAATTATCATGTGGTATACGTCGGATTCTGTAAAGTCCATTGTAAACTAGAAAGAATTTGTGACTCAAGTGTTTCTTCTTATTTGACAATGAATGAGCTTTAATGAGAACTTTCTGACCAATATATAATTTCTTTGCATTTGCTTTACCGAGTAATTTTCCGCTTTTGTCTGCAGCAGAATTTATATTTTTAATAGCCAAATCAGTTATGTCTTTGTGTCGAAGTTTACGTGTATTCGCAAAAGGTTCAAGCTCTCTGATTCTGTTCGGTGGTTCTTTATTCTTCAGTACAAGAACAGGTGGTAAAGCAGTGGAGTCATGAGGCATTTCATTCAGCACGTTTTGAAATAAGTGTAAATATCTGTCCCAATGCTGATGCTTTCTGTGACAATAAATTCTGCAAAGCTTATTGATTTCTTTCATAATCCGTTCAGACGGGTTACAATGTGGTGAGTACAATGAAATAAAAACAGATTTGATTTTATGGTTACAAAGCATGCGTGACCAAACAGCAGATCTGAATTGTGGTCCGTTATCTGAAATGACTTTACTAACGTGTCCAACTTCACGTAAGAAATTTTTAACGAAGACGTTGGATACAGACCGTCCAGTGGCTTTACGTAACGGAGTGAAAGAAACAAATTTTGAAGTAAGTTCAACAGCGACTACAACGTACGAAAATCCATTAGATGTTCTGACAAGCGGTCCCAAGAGATCAACAGCAGCAAATTCTTTTAATTTAGAAGGAATGATAGGAAACAATGGAGCACTATGCGAGACAGTAGATGGTTTCGCCTTTTGACAAAGTTTACAAATAGACAAGACTCATCGAATTCTCTTTTCCATATTGTTAAAATAACAAGTCGTTCGAAGAATATGATAACATTTTCGTGGACCAAAATGTGCATAGCTGAAATGAATGTACCAAATGAGCTTATTCACGAAATCGTCTGGAATGCAAAGTACCCATAGCTTGTCATCAACAGTGCATCGTTTGAACAGTATGTTGTTTCTAACCAGATAATAATGCCGAATCTGTGTGTGTGTCTTTTCATGCCATTTACTTTTGATGTCTTTCCAAATCGGATCTTTATCTTGTTCATGAGCAATGTCCTTTAAAGATGTGGTGATGAAGTTTACAAAGGCGACTTTCTGAATGTAAAGAATACTGAAATTTTTATCGAGGCTGCTTTCTGTGTTACTTTTCTCGAGCCCAGCCGGTGCGCGTGACAGTGCGTCCGCAACAATGTTCTCCTTGCCGGGAATGTAGACTATTGTGAAGTGGAATTCTTGCAGAAACAACGCCCAACGTTTCAGGCTGTCATGATTTAAGTTTGAAGACATAATAAATTGTAATGCTCGATGATCACTGTATACTTTTACGTGCTTACCATAAAGAAAGAAACGGAATTCATTAAATGCCCAAACGACAGCTAAAGTTTCTAATTCAGTAACGGAATATTTTTTTTTCAGATTTTGTTAGCACTCGGCTAGCAAAAGCAATGGTTTTCTGAACAGTAATGTCATTTTCTGTGGCTTCTTGAAATAAATGGGCACCAAGACCGACTTTAGAAGAATCCGTGCTAAGGAAAAAATCTTGTGAGAGATCTGGATGAGCTAGTATTGGCGCGTTAAGTACTGATTCTTTCAAAGAATTGAATTCCAACTGTGCTTTCGTCCCAGTTCCAAATAGTATTTTTTCCAGAGAGAGAACAAAGTTTTGGTGTAACTAGAATTTGCATATTCAGAAAACGACAGTAAAAATTTACGAGTCCTAGAAAACTGCGGACTTGTTTTTTTGTGGATGGAACTGGAATGGCTCTGATTGCTTCTAACTTTTCAGGATCCGGCTGAACGCCTTCAGAAGAAATAATATGTCCCAAAAACCTCACCTTTGACCTACCGAATTCAGGCTTTTCCAAGTTAACTGTAATTCCAGATTCTGCAAAAACACGTAACAAACTGTTGCGGATGCGATTATGTTGTTCCCATGAGGCTTCTGCTATTAGAATATCATCCACATATAAGGTGATGTGACGTTTTAAGAAATCAGGTAATATGGAATTTAGACCACGAATGAATGCTGCCAAAGAAATGTTCAAACCAAAAGGAAGTTTCCGAAACTGATAACAAACGCCGAAACAAAGGAAAGCTGTGTATTTTCTACATTCTGGATGAAGTTCTATCTGATAAAAGCTGGATCTAAGATCAATGGAAGACAACACTTTTACACCATTAAAATTTTGAAGAAGTTCTTCCAACGTTTGCGGCCTGTCTGTTTCAGGAATAATGATAGTATTGATTTGTCTCGAATCTAAGACAAGCCTGATCGATCCATTTTTCTTCTCAACAACATGTAATGGATTGTTGTATGAGCTTACTGCAGGCTCAATAATGCCCTCGTCAAGCATAGATTGTATTTCTGTTCTAACACGGTCCCTATAATGTGCTGGAATTACGTATGGTCTAAAACAAAATTTAGTATGCTCACGAACACGAAATTGGTACTGAAATCCCTTGATTGTTCCTGTTTTGTGAGTAAAAACTGTGGAATGTGCTTGTAAAATCTCAAAAAGGTCCTGCCTATCAGTGTCATTACAATTCTCAATTGTTTGAATTTTATTCTGAATTAACTCATTAGTTTCAAATATGCCGTCGATATCATCCCTGTCAGACTATGCAGAGTGATTGTTAGTGTCTAGTTCCGTAGAAAAATCCGAACTGTTGTCTAACAGAAGGTAAAGCCGATTAATTAACTCGTCATGGTTTGAGAGCCAATCTTCAAATTTCAAAGCTATTGACTTACCTTCTTTCTCTAAACTTATTTCAGCATCGTGAAAGTTTAAGATTGCTTTGTATTCATTCAAAAAGTCTATTCCCAGTATAATTTCCGTCGACAATAATGGAAAAATGAGAAAGTTCATAGAGAAGCTGTGGCTTTGACAAGAGAATTCTAAGTTGGTTTGTTGGCGTACATCTACACTTTTCCCAAAGATTGCACCTTGTAATTTAATCTTACGTAACGGCAGTGTGGGGCAATCGTTCGATTTGTTGCATTTGCTAAAGGCTGTTTCACTAATTACTGAAATGGGACTGCCAGAGTCAAGTACTGCCGTAAATTTTACGTCCTTTACTGTAATGTGAATCACCGGATATGCAATGTTGTTATGTTTTACGTCGTGTTCCTGGAGTAAGATGTCTCTAATGTCTTCCATTTTTAAGTAATTACTAGCTACGGCAGTTGCGTAGTCAGTTTCATACGTACGTTTTGTGGCTACCAGCGGTATGAGTCATTGCCCATTGTCTCTTTGTTGGCTTGCGTCTTTATTGGGATTTGGAGACCTAACTTCTACAAATTCACCTTGTCGAGAGGGCCCCGCCCTGTTTGAATCCCGCCAGTTCTGATGCAATTCAGGTATGTCGTTACGATCATATCGTCTGTCGTCATGTCGATAGATTCCATAGTTTCTTTCTTGTCGATCACGTGGTGGAGAATTTCTCCCTGAATAGTAACTGCGCGCTGGACCGTTGCGTCTAAAGTTATTCTGTCTCCCTTGATAATAATTATTTTGGTTCGCATATTGTCTGTTTCTCTGATTGTCTCTGTGATAGTCACTACCGCGGAGAGGTGATCTTTCCCTGTAATTATTACTACTCTGCCAACGGTTGTCATACGGGTGGTGTCTGTTTTGGTCACGATTTGAATTGCGCCGGATGTGACCTGTAATTGTTGTTTTCCTGTTTTCGCGTTCCGCGATAGCCAGTGTCAATTTCTAGTTCTTGTAACAGTCCCTGAAAAGCTTCAGTGTCGTCTTTGCATCGCCCTGCTCAAATAATATTCCTTAAATGTTCCGGCAATTTCATTAAGCAAATGTGGATGAGTTCTGAAGGGCTGTATTGGTTTGAAAGATATTGATTCTTATGCAACATGTCTTCAAAATATTTCACAAGACTGGAAAATTCAGATTGTTCGAAATGTTTCATCGTTATGATGCTATGTTTTACTCGGTCTTGTGTAGCTTGAGACCAATATGCTGAGAGGAAGGCATGATAAAATTCTCCTTCACTGTGACAATCGTGAATGACCGATCGCATTCTTACAGCTGGTTCATCCTCTAAGTAGCCACACATAAATTCTAATCTGTGCTCCAATGACCAGTTAGGAGGAAAACAATGAGAGAATTGATGGAGCCACGCTTGTGGATGAATGTCGTTGCCAGAATTCTTAAATGTTTTGAATTTACGTGTAGTAATGAACAGCTTATAGTCAAAATCATCATGTCGGCGAGTCGCATATCGGTCATTGTTACTTCGTGTCGGCGGTTCCGTCTCAAAATTTGGTGCACTTTGCCAATTTCTTTCATAATTTCCGAAATGCCCTGTGTTATTGTTTTGTGGCTTTTCCGTATTTCTAAGTCCCTCTTCCCGTGTTGGAGCAAGAGTGTCCTCTGAAATACGTAATTCTTGTATTATCTGTGTCAGCTGATCTTGTACTTCCCGGATTTCTCTTTGGTGTTGTGTATTAATTTGATTCTGATTTTGTTTGAATTTCCTAATTTGTTCGCACTCTTCTGTGTCATTCAGATCACTATCTACCTTTGCAGATAAGTTAGTGAACTGATCCGAAAGTTCAGCTACTTTCTCCGATAGTGTACTTATTTCCTCAGTGTGTTTTTCTGAACCAAATTTCAGAGTGTCCATTTGTGTTGAAATCCTATCTACTGTGTCCTTTAAGTTTTCCTGAGCTTTTCCAAGTTGTGTAACCGAATCGGTAGATGCAACTGAGTCAGTTTTGGCTTGCAAGATCTCATCATTTTCATGAACAATAGTTTGCAGTTCTTTTATGGCTGATTCGTGATTCTGTAATGCATTTTCATGCCACGAAAAAATGGGTTGAAAATGCTCACAAATTTGTGTTTTTTCGTCATTACAGACTTTTTGACATTTCGATTCGATTTTATGCAACTCAGTACTTAAATCTTCACGTGTTTGTTCAAGCGTACGTTCCACTGAGTCTAACTTTTGAAGCTTTTGTTCCATTGTGTCTAACTTTTGAAGATTTTGTTTCATTGTGTCTAACTTTTGAAGATTTTGTCCCATTTGTTTCTGATTTTGTTCAAGCGCTGTGTCTAACTTTTGAAGATTTTGATCCATTGTGTCTAACTTTTGAAGCTTTTGTCCCATTTGTTGCATTAATTGTAATAACAGTGCACTGGAGTGTGAAACATGTTCCTCAGTGCTATTCGGCAATGCATTTGAACCGGCAATATTCGCAGTTTGAAAAACAGAAAATATGTCTCGACTTATTTGAGAAAACGGTGAGGACGCAAAACCTGAATCTACAGTATTTCCAAGGCTGTGTGCTTTCATTTCGGAATCCTGAGGCGAGCTGTTGCCACCGATCGATCGATAATACTTCCTGTGCACTAATGGTTTCACTGCCTACACCATTATTTGCATTCCGCTCCATTCCCCAATGCACAATTACCAAATTACTACTTTGAACATTAGTTAATTCATTACATGGTTGCGCTAACACACTGCTTTCGTCTTCACTGTCATTTCTCAGTTTACTTTGGAGCCTAGAATTACGTTTTTCACACGCCATTACTGTCACAATATTTCACACGATAACACAGAAAAGCACAATTTGAAGAGCAAAAATAAGAGAACACATTAACGTAGCACTGAAGATAATATCTAGTAAATTGCAAGCGCAGTTGCAAAATACTTGGTGCAAACCTACATGCATGCCACAACTGTTTTACTTTACAACAATGAAAAACTACAACTACAAAGGAGATTCTCTCTACAATTACGCGCTAGCAATAAACAATATCACTAATTACACAAACTACAAGAAAAAAATCAGAAGATTCCAGTGAGGTATCCTCGGCTAAGGGTCGACATATGAAACGTCCCCTTGGAAAAATTATACAAGACTGTGCTTAAAGTGACACACAATATTTTTAGCGCAACGCAATCTGAATTTCAACAATCCCTACAAAATGGCCCTGACTAATATTAACCTATACCTTTCACAAATCACTTACCTCGCCAAAAATCTTCGTTACTACTGCAATACAGCGAGCGCCACTACTGCCAGCTAAATAAAAGATTCAAACTACTGAAGGCACTAACTACTGATAGGCATAGTTAGCGAATAAAAGATTTTAATAGAGAAGAAACAATGTATTTACCTTAATAGTCATAATATATATAGCAGTTCATGACATCCATTCTTACAAATTTCAAAATTCCGCCATCTCTCTCCCCACCTTCACCACTGCTGGCGGCTCCTCTCCAACTGCGCAACGCTACGCGCTGTTAACATCCAGCTGCCGCTGCCCAACACTACAATGCCGAGTATTACAACAATGCCAACCAGCCACAGACTGCACACAGCACAGCTAATGATTTTCATACAGGGGTGGTGCTACAAATAAAAAAAACCTAAACAGCCTACTTACAAAATATTTTGAAAAGTTTCAACACCGCCGTTGTTTGTGCCGTTCAACCTGCATAGTTGTTAGGCACGATGTGGTTACGTTTGCTTACATTGTGCTTGTGTGTTCCTTGTGTGTATAGCGACTTTCTAGTCAGTTAGTGTGTGACAATTCAAGTAGTAGACCGTGAGTGGACGATGGACTTTACCAAAGCAGAAAAAACCTACATGTTCATGGTGTATGGAGAGTGTAGGAAGAATGCAGTTCATTCTTCTATGCGGCACAATATTTCAATAGATGTCAAACATCCCGGCAATTACCCTTCAACCTCTTTAACCAGTTAACCAAACAACCTAACCAGGAAGTAATAAGTGATGACAGAAGAGGGGGAAGATTAATGTTCTTGCTGCTGTTGCAGTAGATGTACGCTTTAGCTCCTGCACAAGGAGGAAGTGGCATCAGTCAGGTATGTGTCTTAACGCACTTTCCATTGATGTAAATTCCATCCCTCTCTCATCAATCTCCATCAAGAGCTGTATGGAAACAATTATGAGAATCATATTAACTTCTGTTTGTGGGGATTAAGACTCAAGGTATTAGATGTATCTTGTTTAATGGTGAAGCTATATTTACCAATCATTCTCTGTTGGTTTGTTGACAAGCCCCAGTTGTTTTGTCGATTGGAACAAAAAATGGTTCAAATGGGTCTAAGCGCTATGGAACTTAACATCTGAGGTCATCAGTCCCCTAGACTTATAATTATTTAAACCTAACGAACCTAAGGACATCACACACATCCATGCCCGAGGCAGGATTTGAACCTGCGACCGTAGCAGCAGCGCGGTTCCGGACAAAAGCGCCTAGAACCAGTCGGCCACAACGGCCGGCATCAATTGGAACGTCAGCGTCCATGGAGTGCAATCATGTGGTGCAGCATAGTGAACCAACAGCTCATAGGCTCGTTTTTCATAGACAGAACACTGAATGCACACAAGTGTAGCAGCCTCCTAGCAGACAATCTTCCATGGATGCTACAAGACGTTAGTCTGCGGATTAGCAAGGGCCTGTGGTATCAACATGACGACTGGCCTGCCCAAATTGTTTTCCAAGCATTGGATCTGACGCAGTGGATCTGTACCAGCATACCAAATACACCTGATAATATGCAACGACTTATTACTCCAGCCTTTTTGGACATCGCTGAAATGCTAGAACGTGTGTAGCAGGCGTTCCATATCAGACTGTAAGTGTGTATGGTTGCTGCCAGTGGTTATTTTGAACAGAAACTTTGATGGTCAGTTGTCTCGTTACTGGTCATAATCCACATAACAAGTTGTGTACTTGCATTGTTCTTTAGTGTGTCCTGTCTCTGGTACAGTAAAAGTGTCAGTGTGGGAACTTTTCAAAATACGATATCTTGTAAAGCAGTTGCACTAGAACACTGAGAAAATACCACTTGCTTTCTAATTTACCCTACTTTTTGTTTGTTAATACCAATAGGCATTGTTCCATTTCAAAAAGTGTATGATTGCACATCTATAGCACTTCCCATTCCCTCAATATTTGCGGTGCACGTTATAGGTGATTCACCCAGTATAGTGCGATTAAATTAAGTTCAGGCTATAGATTTAGATACAACATTTGAGTCACATTATGCACTGGTGTAGTATTAGAGAGATAATGGTTGTCCTAACTGTCATGGAGACATGGAAGTTAGGATTTTTTCTCGGAGGGCACACAGTAGGAAGCTGACAGGACATTCTCACAACAAACATATTTCTCAAAGACAAGACCTCACTGGGTACACTCTCTATATGACCCAATTGTCATTATCATCAATTGCTAAGAACAGGCATATTCAAAGGCGAACAGAATGCTTAGAACTTCGGAACAGCAGGCTACTGCCATCTTGCAAACATTTCTGCTGATACCCATTGTTACCAAATATTCTCGGGAAATTTACAACCTCTCCATAAAGTACATATTTGTTATGGCTTCTGTTACTGGTTTTTGTTGAGTCTCTTGGTAAAGGTCTTGCACTTACTAGACGATCTGAATAAGAAACGAGCTGCCTTTCCTCGACTCTTTTCCATCTCTTCAATCAGTCGAACCTAGTAAAGGTCCCAGAATGAAAATCAGTTTTCAAGAATCTGTTAAACGAATTTTTCATTAGATTCTTCTTTAGTAGATGAATTATATTTTCTCAAGATTATTCCAGTTTATCTCAGCCTGGTATAGAAACAGCATTTTTCAAATTGGTCCATCTACTTTCGATATGCCCAGACGCTTACTCCTAAAGTTTTCAGTGATAGACTTTCTAGTGATTTATCGGCTGTAATTTAATACAACAGCAATGAAACTCTTCACCACTCTTTCTGCAAAATGCAAGATTTATTTAGGCTCAGGATCAACCACACCTCCCTGCGCCAACCTTTGATCCTCTGTATCTGTTCCATTATTTCGCTACTGTCTCCTGATGTGCAACCTTCCTACAGACAAGAAAATCGTCCACAACAGTCTCATGAATCTTTATACAATCTCATCTAGATAATTTACAAACAGAGTGTTTCAAACTTTGCGGCAAGCATCTATCTTGTCATTGGAAACGAAATGTTCACTGACGCTTTCTAGCGACCCTAGGCGTCGTTCAAGACTGATCATGCCCCTGAGAGGTTGCATTTATATGTAAAGAATTTGCGCCTAATGCAATGCGATATCCATGAATAAAAGCAAAGTTCTTCTGAGCAGAGTACTGAACAAACACTAAAAATATAAGCCAGAATATCGAAGTCCAATGCAAGGTGGGGTGCCAAACAGCAACTAGGTCTGATACAACTAAGTGCATGCAGCATATAATTGTGGACTGTGCCTGCGGCCATTTCCTTAAATCGTCATTGCTGTTGGGTGAGGTCATGTGACTTTATGGTGGTGCCACTGATGAGTCCAGATACCCAGATACAGGTCTACTATGCATAAGTGTGCCAGTATGCAGGATGGGCAAGCTACGTAGGATGTAGAAAGTCTAACAGTGTACGAAACCTGCGCCTGTGTAGAATTTCAGCCAGACTAATCCCATTGATAGGGGTGGACCGACATGTCGTGACAAAACTGTACAAGCTATCCTCAGTCAGTGTCATCTGCAAGGCTTTCCACATCTGCATCTTGAAGGTAAAGACTATTCCTTTAGCCTCTGCCTTGGAGCAGAGTGGAAAGAAATGATGGCCAGATGGTCAGTGCCTATGCAGTGATTGAAGCCCTCGAAATTAGTTGATTTAAGTTGGGACTTGTTATGAATGACAACTTTTACTGATGTAAATTCACTGCATACATAACTTTTCAAGTACATGGTAATATTTTTTACAATAGGTTGTTGTGGTGCACCATTCTTTAATTACATAGACATTAAGACGTGAATAGACATTTCCCTTATCTGTCTTGTTGTCTTTAGTGTAATATTGTTTCTGCTTGAGCTTTTCCATGTTTAAGTATAAGTTATAGCATTTTCTGCTGTTGTTTGCCAGGCATAGTGCGACTGAATGTCACTTTGTATTACTCTGTTAACCCAGTTTTACTAGTGCTTTATTTTTGAAACTTCCTAGCAGATTAAAACTGTGTGCCCTTTGTCAGGAGTGCTAGTTCTGCAAGATTCGCAGGAGAGCTTCTGTAAAGTTTGGAAGGTAGGAAACGAGATACTGGCAGAAGTAAAGCTGTGAGTACCGGGCGTGAGTCGTGCTTCGGTGGCTCAGATGGTAGAGCACTTGTTCGCTAAAGCCAAAGGTCCCGAGTTCGAGTCTCGGTCGGGCACACAGTTTTAATCTGTCAGGAAGTTTCATATCAGCGCACACTCCGCTGCAGAGTGAAAATCTCATTCTCGAAACATCCCCCAGGCTGTGGCTGAGCCATGTCTCGGCAATATCCATTCTTTCAGGAGTGCTAGTTCTGCAAGATTCGCAGGAGAGCTTCTGTAAAGTTTGGAAGGTAGGAGACGAGATACTGGCAGAAGTACAGCTGTGAGTACCGGCCCTGAGTCGTGCTTCGGTAGCTCAGATGGTAGAGCACTTGCCCGTGAAAGGCAAAGTTCCCGAGTTCGAGTCTCGGTGGGGCATACCGTTTTAACCTGCCAGGAAGTTTCATATCAGCGCACACTCCGCTGCAGAGTGAAAATCTCATTCTGTTTTATTTTTCTTGTTTGCTGCACATTGCCATATATTAGTTGTAATATTGCAATTGCTTTGCCAATTTATATATACTGCTGCTTGCTTTGCCAATTTCCATTTATTTGTCATTGTTATTTGTATCAATTGTTTTGTGCTGCTGCATTGCCTCGTCCCGTAGTTTATGCATCTGAGCTCAGTAGATTTCAGTTATTATGACTATATTTCGACCGTGGCTGTATCAAAAATTATGAAAAAGTTTATTTAAATAACCGCTACCAGTCACAAAATTTGTTACTACTGTATTATTTATTGAGCAACATGTTTCGGGGAATACCCCATCTTCAGGCTCAAAGGCCTTACAAAAACTTTAATGTTAAAATATGTTTTTGTAAGGCCTTTGAGCCTGAAGATGGGGTATCCCCCGAAACATGTTGCTCAATAAATAATACAGTAGTAACAAATTTTGTGACTGGTAGCGGTTATTTAAATAAACTTTTTCATAGATTTCAGTTAGCTTAAGAGGGGCTCGACTATATAACAGAATGAGTTGCGATGAATTGGAAGAAATGCACTGAGAAGTTATACAAATAAAGTACAGAAAGCAGGTATAGATAGGAGTTTTTGGAAATAACGAAGAACGAAGGGAGATCTCCGAGAAGTAAAGAAAGTTTTGTTTGCAAAATACTGCAGCAAAACAAACCTTGTCCTTTCCTTGTGTTATCCCACTATGTGTTTGCGTACCTTTGGGGATTTGTGTTCTTCCTGTCTTTATGTGTTTAACTGATAAGAGTTACATTGTAGAAGTTTTCTGATAATATGTTATTTACTTTGTAAAGATGTTTAGACATTATTTATTCTGTTTTGTTTTAATGCTCATGTGTGAAGTTGATGTTTCGAAAGTTATTCCGACATTTATATATTTACTTATGTCATAATTCCTGTAACACTGATGTATATGTTTATTTCTGTTCTTTTGTAAAGCCTGTATTACTACAAATGTTATCTGTATTGTTACATTCTTTAATCATGCATTTTTGTACCTTTGTAATTTTATTCTCATGTCGTAAATTTAAAATTCTAATTGACACCAGTTCATCAAATAAAGTAACTTGTACATTACATTTCACTGCAAACGTTTCTGTTGGTCATAGTATATGCACAATATGTGAGAAGTTGGGACCGTTAGTGTTTGCACAAGTGTTGATAATTCAGCAAGGGACTGGTTAACAGCATTGCTGGTTCTAAGGACAAATCCAAAAACTTTGTGAGTGCACAAGTGGTGATTTATGCACTTGCTATATTATCCACAAGGCTCTTCGATGGTGATTGTGCACCTGCACAGTCGCAACAGAAGCTGCTAGCCCTCTCTACAAGGACTGCAATGGGTCTGCACCTTTGATGGCCCACCAATACCATTAGCTCTACAAGGACTGCAGTGGGTCTGCACCTCTGGTGGGCCACCAATACCGTAATCTCTATCAGGACTACATTGGGTCTGCTCTGTGATGACCTACCTACCAATATTCTTCAAAACTTCGACTGACTGCTGTGGGTTTGCTGTGTTGTGGACCATTACCTGTCTGCATGTCAAGAGTCAGCACTGTCTTTCCGTTGGAAGGACAACATTACTTCTTCAACACTGCATGGAAATCCACTACTTCCATGTGCATTTTGTTTTACTGCTCAGACTTTGAGAAAAACACTGCTAGTTCACTGTGATGAACGATCACGACTGTCTTTAAGGACTGTGAGAAAATTTTACGTTTGACCAACATTGTATCAATAAGTGTGTTCATTTGATTTCTTTGTTATAGTAATTATGAAAAAAAATTTCAAATCTGTATTGGCTTCAGCCCAAAACAATTTGTATAATTTTTGTGGTGAGCGTGGGCTGTAGGCTGTTTAGTTTTTCTTATTGGTAACGCGAAGTAGCGCTCTGTATGAAAATCACTGGCTGTGCTGTGTGCAGTCTGTGGCTAGTTTGCATTGTTGTCTGCCATTGTAGTGTTGGGCTGTTGGCTGTTAACAGCACGTAGCGTTGCGCAGTTGGACGTGAGCCGCCAGCAGTGGTGGATGTGGGGAAGTGAGACGGCGGATTTTTGAGAGCGAAAGATCTGGACGTGTGTCCATCAGAAACAGTACATTTGTAAGAATGGATGTCATGAACTATATATGTAATCACTTTTGAACACTATTAAGGTAAATAGATTGTTTGTTCTCTATCAAAATCTTTCATTTGCTAACTATGCCTATCAGTAGTTAGTGCGTTCAGTAGTTCGAATCTTTTTTTAGCTGACAGTATTGGCGCTCGCTGTATTACATTAGTTCGAGTAACGAAGATTTTTGTGAGGTAAGTGATTTGTGAAACGTATAGGTTAAGTTAGTCAGGGCCATTCTTTTGTAGAGATTATTAAAAGTCAGATTGCGTTGCGCTAAAAATATTGTGTGTCAGTTTAAGCGCAGTCATGTATAATTGTTCAAAGGGGACGTTTCATAACATCTACGTCTACATCTACATGATTACGCTACAATTCCCAATTAAGTGTCTGACAGAGAGTTCATCCAACCACCTTTATGCTACTTCTCTACGTTCCACTCTCGAACAGCATGCAGGAAAACGAACGCTTAAATCTTTTAGTGACAGCTCTAATTTCTTTAATTTATTATGATAATCATTTCTCCAGTTCCAAAAAATAATGTTTTCGTTTTCTGAGGAGAAATTTGAAGACTGAAATTCAGGAAGGGTCGTGCCACATATCCGTGGCACTCTCTCCAATATTTCACGATACTACAAAACGAGCTTCCCTTCTTTGAACTTTTTCGATGTTCTCCGTCATTCCAATCCGATGCGTATCCCACACTGCAGAGCACTGCTCCAGAAGACGTCGGACAAGCGTAGTGTAAGCAGTCTGTTAAATAGTCATGTTACATTTAGTAAGCGTTTTGCCAATACATTGTAGTCTGTCGTTTACTTTCTCCACAACATTATCTTCTCCATAGGCTCGAAATTTAATTAGAAGTCACATATAAGGCAACATGTCAAACGCCTTCTGCAAATCTAAAAGTGAGGAATCAAATTTGATGTCCTATGTCAAAAAATGGTTCCAATGGCTCTGAGCTCTATGGGACTTAACATCTGAGGTCATCAGTCCCCTAGAACTTAGAACTACATAAACCTAACTAACCTAAGGACATCACACACATCCATGCCCGAGGCAGGATTCCAACCTGCGACCGTAGCAGTCACGCGGTTCCGGACTGGAGCGCCTAGAGCCGCACAGCCACCGTGGCCGGCGATGTCGTTTGTCGATAGCACTCATTACTTCATGGGAGTAAAAGGCTAGTTGTGTTTCATAAGAACAATATTTTCTGAATCCATGTTGGCTATTTGCCAATAAATCGTTGTCTTCGAGGTGGTGCACCTGTTCGATCAGAGTATACGTTCCAGAATCCTACTGTAGATTGGCGCTGATGATATGGGTCTGTAATTCAGCGGATTGCTCTTATTTCCTTTCTTTGGTATTAGTATGACTTGTAATACTTTCGTCTCCGAGTACAGATCTTTCTACGAGCGATTTGTTGTATATGCTTGCTAAGTTTGGAGCTACTGTATCAGCACGATCTGAAAGGAACCTGAGTGAAATACAACCTGGACCAGGGCACAGACTGTGGCAAGGGATGTAGTGGATGACATGTGCGCCACATAAGAGTAATTGGAAAGGGATTCCACCACGAACAGCCCAGAAAAATCAATGTTCAGGGTGGGGCCATGGCAAAAAACATTGTGCGGAGGTTGCCTGATTGATGGAACAGGCATAGTAGGGGTGTTCAATGTCGACATCGACGGCTTCATGCATGCCGCATGTGACGCACGAAGAAGCTGAAGGTTGCCGGACCGGAGAGGGCGTTGAATGACGCCCTCCGTGGTAAATGTCAAAACGCCCTGCGAGGCGTTAAGCCAGTATCGCAGGGCAGAATAATGATGAAAAAGGGGGTTGGTCTGTTGTGAAACAAGCTGTTACCACCCATTCCACCTTGCATAGCACTGGCTCACAAAACGATGACGTGGTGACCTCGCACGACGTCAGCGGGAGTTCGTCCAAAGTTGTTTCAAGCTGTTGATATAGTGCAAAGCAAACAGTTCCATGGCGATCGAACTCCGCCTCAGGCCCCAGAGGGAGACGGGACAGAATGCCTGCGTTGGCGTGTTGGGTGGTGCGTTGTACTCCAAACGTTCTCATAATTTTCTCCTCAAACTATGGTCTAAGATAATAGTATTCTTTTAGCTTGGAATACCACCTTTGCCTGCGCTATTCTCCTATATCCGCTATTGCTTCGTCCGTCGCACGTTCTTTTGCCTTTCCAAGCAGGTAGATCTCCTTCACTTCGTCTGTTACAGGGCCCCAAGTTTCGGTGGTGTTTGTCGCTAGCGATTGAATTGCAGCGATTAGCCAAATTATAAGGAGCAGCGAATTTGAATGCCGGACTTTGCCACGCCGGACATTTGCTGCACTTGTCCCTTCGCCAGGAAGCGATCCCTCAGGTAAGGAACGCCCTTCCTACTTCTGTACGCTTTCTAACTGCCATCTCCACATCTTACTCGATACAACCAGTACGTAAGGGACCTTCTTCTTCGACATCTTGGGCAAATACAGAGCTTCTTTTCCGAAATAGAAATATTTATAACTTTTGGGAAACGGATGCAATATCAACGATTATGTCAGTAAGTAATTAGTTCCCTCTGTCTGTACGGTAGCTTCCTTTCACGCTTACGGGTTGTGGTTGAAACAGTCCATCGCCATGAGAGCAACAAGAAAGGAACGATGTAAAGAGAATGCGAATATACGCTAATCATTTCTTTTTTATCACTGCATTTGTGCCTACTTTAATTACTACAACTGCATGCCCAAAAGACAATAAGGAAAGAAGAAATGTGTGTGTGAATGTTTGAAAAGAAGAACGACGTACTCCATATTAATTTACTCTCTAAAATGCAATATACCTTGCCGCGAAACATTAGTTAATAAAGTGTAGCGGGACAATGTTCAAAACATGAGTGAAAATATTTTCACTAAATAGAGATAAGATCATCTATGATTGACATGTCATCTAAAGTCGACATACAATTTTAAAATGTTGGAAATAAGGAAATGAAGTAATACAGAATGCTATGCTTGTAACGTCCGTTGTTGTTCTACTTTGTTTATCTCTGGTATTTACAGGATCACAGAGAAAGTATCCTAGGTTTTGGAAGGAAAATCCGTAATTGTAATGATCTGCACTACAACAGAAACAAGAAGCATAGCTTAAGGAAAAATAATGTAATGTGTCTTCCAGATCACAAGCGACATTGGAGCAGATAGTTCCTGTGACTTAGTATGGACAGAGGTTATATTCGACAACTGAAATAAATTAATAACTGGCTCCTTTTACCGACCCCCGGTCTCAGATGGAACAGTTGCTGAACAGTTCAAAGAAAACTTGAGTCTCATCACAAGTAGGTACCCCACTCATACAATTACAGTTCGCAGTGACTTCAGTCTACCTTCAGAATGCTGAAAAAAATACATTTTCAGACCTTATTGTAGATAGAAAACAACTTCCGTAATTGTTCTAAATGCTTTTTTTAAATTATTTTGAACAATTA
Organism: Schistocerca gregaria; assembly: GCF_023897955.1. NCBI lineage: Eukaryota > Metazoa > Arthropoda > Insecta > Orthoptera > Acrididae > Schistocerca > Schistocerca gregaria. The sequence goes on along the minus strand of NC_064920.1, from coordinate 600,379,956 downwards.
GTTCACGAGGCCATTCAAATTGTGAATGTTACGAAAACACACTTGACCTCTTAGCCAGAAATAAACCTGAGCATCACGACGAATACATGGATTAGTGAACACACAGTCGTAGCGAGGCTCAATTCCATAACAAAAAAATTCACCAAAACTAGACGAGAAATATATCTATTTATAAAAGCAACTAAAAATTCGGTTGACGTCTTTCTAAGAGACAGTCTCCAATCCTTCCAAACTATGTAAGTGAAGACCATATGTGGCTTAAAAAAATAAAAGGTTCAAATGGCTCTGAGCACTATGGGACTTCTGAGATCATCAGTCCCCTAGAACTTAGAACTACTTAACTCTAGCTAACCGAAGGACATCACGCACATCCATGCAGGATTCGAACCTGCGACCGTAGCGGTCACACGGTTCCAGACTGTAGCGCCTAGAACCTCTCGGCCACTCCGGCCAGCATATGTGGCTTAAGTTCAAAGAAATAGTATCAACAGCAATCCAGAGATTCATACCAAATAAATTAATAAGAGGCGGAACTGACCCCCATGGTACACAAAACACGACAGAAAGCTGCTGCAGGAGCACTGAAAAAGGCAAGTATAATTTAGACGAACGCAAAATATCCAAGGTTGGCGAAGTTTTACTGAGGCTCCAAATTTTGGTGCGGATTTCAATGCGAGATGCATTTAATAGTTTCCACAACTAAACTCTCTCAAGAAATGTGGTGGAAAATCCACAGAGATTCTGGTTCTGTGTTAGGTAAACCAGCGGAAAGGCTAAGTAAGCGATGAGGAGGAGGAGGAGGAGGAGGGGGAGACAAGGGACCCAACCCTTCGGAGAAGGTAAAATTGTGGCAAATACCCAGCGTGGCAAATGTCCGGCGTGGCAAATGTCCGCACACCGCGAATTTTTCCCGTGTCGTAAGAAACGTCGCAAAACATGAATCACATTCTGACAGACATAAAGAAGTATTTTTTCTTCCCCTACGTCAGTTACTGCCGCACCTGCGTTCCCAGAGCAATTAGTGCTTGTTATTATTTATGTAGCCTATGGCTAATACAGACATATCATGAAATTAAATTACCTATACATATGTACATATTGACACACATGAAACTTAAGTTTGTCTTTACAACTGAATATCCAGTCCTTCAATCCAGCGCACTGCATCTGGAGTTGCTAGCAGGAAGTCCTCTTTGGCACCGTGATAGGCTCGAATCCCTCATTCACTGACAATGTGGTGAACAATCTGGTATGGAGCCCCGCAGTCACAAGCTGGATCAGGCAGCTTCTTCCACTTAAAGAGAGCATCCCTGTATCGCCCATGGCCGGTACGGATTCTGTTGAGAGTAGAACAGGTCTTGCGTGGTAAGTCGAATCCACTTGGAAGTTTAGCACCTGAGAAGATGTTATGCAGGTGCACATCTGTCACTGCTTCCCACCGACCTTTCCATTCTTCAAGAGGTTTGAAATTCTTAGCAACCAGGTCAGCAGCATCGCACAGAGTTGGATGGCGTGATTTCAGTCTCTTGCGATTTAAAAGTGACAGGTCGCTATGCACGGGTAGGTTAGAATTTCTGGAGATATTGTGGAATTCTCTCATAAGGGCAGTACATCTGCGTAGATCAGGAGGCATCATCCGGGTAGCGTTGCTCACGTCCGTGGGTTTAACACGTGCCTCCTGGATGGTGCTAATTGAGCAACAGTGATTACAGGCAGCCAGACTATCCGTAGGATCTCCTGGTAATGACATATCAACTAAATAGCTGAAACAGTTCTTTTCAGAGCTCATTAGCAAGAAACATTGGATCAACTATCAGACTCCTTCAATTGAATATCGAAAGCATTAGCAGGGCAAAGTGTGAGTACTTGTCAAAATTTTTGCTGGCCAACAATATCGATGTCGTCGCCATTCAAGAAACTCGTGTTTCCAGCGAAGAAATATTCCGAAGCCGAGGTCGAATTCCTGGATATTCTGCACTTGGTGTAACTAAGTGCTTGTACCCTCGCCAGACAGCGAGCAGAACGACTGTGTGTGAGAGAGGCACTTGCTCCCGGGACGCAGGACAGGCGCCCTCAGGGTGCGTGTAGCGCCGCTGAGACAATTCATTAGGCGGGTAAGCCCGCCGTCGGCGCCTGCGAGAGCGGGAGTTGGCCCGCTCGCTGTCTTGGGCGCGCGCTGCTCGTTAACGAGCGCCGCGGTAAGCCGGACCGCGCAGGGCAGTCTTCGCTAATTAAACGCAGGTAGCGGAGCGGCCGGGCCCGGGCCGGCACTCGCCCGGCTTACGGCGCAGCCAGCGCCATCCTGCTCATTATAGCCGTAAAACTCACCCAACGGCTGACAGTGCAGTGCCCACGCGGCCGCTTAAGCCAAAAGGCGTCCTCACCGGATTTCCGTCTTCAGTCCCTCTGTGACTGACCACTGTGCGGTGCTGCACAAGATCTTGTTTTGCGAGCCCCACTTGGTGAAATAATGTAGTGTGAGCTCATAACCTCAGATACACGAGCATAAGGACACAAAGACTGTCCCCTTACACGTAGTGTAGAGGCAGCCCTTTACTGACACACGATTAACGGACGGACTTCGCCAAGAACTGTAAACTATGCTGAAATTTGAGAGCGTTAATTGATCTCGATTTTTTCTACAAGATCCTTTCCGAGCACAGTAGCTCTTGGGTTTGTAAATACGGGATATTTCAAAAAGACCCACCTGATTTTGAGTGATAATAATTGAGAAACATGTGAGTTGTCAGCAAGGAAGTGTGTGTTGTTTGAAAGGGCGTTGCCCAGAGTTTGAGAAAATCGCGTCTTCTCTTTGCAGGCAGTCGGAAGTAAGATGGCGTCCACTCAGAAAAAAAAGCGTTTTGTGTGCTGCAGTTTGCAAAGAATGAGTCAGTAATTTCAGTCCAGCGTTCTCTTCATCGATTTTTTGTCACTGATCCGCCTGCACCCAGAAACGTCCCACGTTAGTACCGCCAATTTGAAGAAATAGGATGATTTGAAAAGTTAAGAGCCCAGATCTACTTCGGAGAATGAGCAGATGCCGCGAAAGACTACTCACTGCACTCGCAGATAATTGACAGTGTCTCATTTGACTGGAAAATGTTGAGGCGTCGTTTGGTCTATAAACCATTCACACTACAATTAGCACAAGGTCTTCGAGTTCGTGAAAAGAGGAAAAGGATTGACTTCGGCAACGCTCTGCTAGAGGACATGAAATACGATATATTTTTGCGACACTTGATTTTCAGTGATGATGTAACGTTTCATGTTAACGGTAAAGTAAACCAAAATAGCTTGACCATATGGGGACTCCAGAACATTCGTGATATTGTTGTTTCATTTCTCGTGAAAATGTGTACCATCCCTTCTTTCTTTTAGAAAAACACAGTGACTGGAATGAGCTATCTTCAAATGCTGCATAACTGGCTTTTCAGGAGGACTCAGTCGACTTTATTTTCCAACAGGATACAGCTCCACCACACAGGCACAACAACGCACGTCACTTTCTCAGTGATACTCTGCCTCAACGCTGGACAGGACACTCGGGACCCCCATACACTGCCTTGCATTCTTGGCCTCCAAGATCGCCAGACGTGACCACAAGCGATTTTGTTTTTGTGGGGATATGTGAAGGGAAGTGTATTCATCTCCCCTTTACCTAGCGATGTAAAACAAGTGACGAACGGCCGCCATAACTTCTGTAAAAGTAGATACATCGTGCAACATTTACAACAGATTTAGCTATCATCTAGATTTTGTTCGTGCTGCTGCTGGTGGATAAATGGAGTGTCTGTAACAGCACAGTTCAAACCTAAGGATTTTGTCAGTATTTTGCAATTCATCCCATGTTTGTAGTATTGTGGGGCGGCGGGTGGAATTATTATTATTAAAATGTTCCTATGATTTATTTAATGCTGTTGTTTGCCGTTCTCAACACTGGCTCTTTAACTACAATATTGGCAACCAGAAAGTGATTAGCAAAATGTGAAACCTGTAATTAGAATTCCTAGTGCCCACTTCATGTGAGAGATACACTTATAGCTACAGCTTATAGCTCTGAGGAATTAGGAGATTGTCTGGGATTCATAATCAAAGAGGATTCACTCTAAAATGTTCACTATATTCTGAAATTCACAGACCAAAAAGAATCCACACAATACAACTACCAGAGCAGTTCAGAGTCTAATGCGCTGATGCAACTATTACTGTTCAAATTAAATGTTTAAGTGAATGCTCGCCATAATTTGATGATAATGTTCATTAAACGCCACACTAAATAATGGTAGAATGTCTGTCCCGCGGCGGCATGAGAAAATACGACACAGGCAAACTAAAGATAGATCATTAAAGTCATCCCAGAATTAACACTTCACTCGAAAACGATTTCATGGTTACACGTATCCCGAGTAACTTATTACAGCATCCGTGGCTGTTTATAGCAATGATACCGACGCGACCCGACACCTGGCACAAATGGTGCGCTAATCAGCGTCTGGAGAGAACTGGGGTCTTTTTTTTCTCATGCAGCCTTCTTATATAAAAAGCCGCAGTGCCGACAGCTAAGGGAACGCCTGATTAAATCCGCTCTCCCGACCAGCCGCTGGGCTAGTAATGCACCACTTTTAAGTTATCGTATAAATCATTGCTTCCTTTGCTGATGCCCAATGAAGCTCTCAATTTAAATGTGCAACTAGCACACAGGTAAGTAATCATATTAAAAGTCTTGGCTAAGTCAAATATTTTGGGCGAGAGAATTAATTTAATTACACTACACGTAGTAGACAAGCGCTGAACTTGCCCTTTGGAGATACGCTACCACTAAAGTTCTATAGTTATTCAGTTGAAACTTCTCACATCTTTATGATTATAGAGGATCTCCCTTCTACTTAAATTTAAACATCGTAGCCTTATTTATTCGCCTACTTAATCTATCTTGCTTCCTTAATTTTCAAGACAAAAACCAGAAATTCATGAATTTCAACTAAAATTTTAATTTTTGAGATCCAGAATACTGTATCTACTAAATTATTATGCAAAAGTAATCTAAATATAATTTTTTAAGTTTCTAGCTCTTTTCTCTTGCGCCAATGATTTTTACAGAAAAACATCCAAATTTCGAAAATGGTTAAAGTTATTGAACTGATATTCAACACATAATGATATAGTATTACTCCTGACAGGCTAGCAACGTTTCAGGTTATTTACATGATTTTTAAAGTATTGCGCAACATCTATGACGTCAGAGCTTGTTACAGTGGACTAGGCTGGCACACAATGGAAAGACTGATGTGAATTTTATACGGCGTGAGTAGGCTGCTTCCCTACAGTATGTTTCTATCAATAAATTTGGAGTTCTGGAATCAGGTCACTCTTTTTGAAACACCCTGTATTGTTCGCAGTGAGATCCGAAAAGTAACAAATTCTGCAGTATCACTGGTAATATAATTGAATGTTAATTAGAACATAAGCTTCAGCCAGTGTTGTAAAACAAATAAGTATGCCAAGCCAACACGTGAGGCTGCTAAGCTAGGTTCCTTTGTGATTTACCCTTATTCCTCTGTATGAAGTCTCGAGTGAATGGAATTTTGTAATAACTCAGCTTTAATAATTTCATGGTGGTAGAGCACTGGAAACAATAGATTACCAAGCTGTGTTCGTAACTGCAAGGACACGATGTGGCGTACCGGAAGCGATGGCTGGTTGCTTCGACGTCCAGTCGTGGTGACGATAATGTCACGAGTATAGCCCAAAATAAATTATCCTGGTCTGGTTGTTCCAGACTAAATACTTCCTAGCAATAGAAATGCGCCTCTGAGGGAGACAAAGAAGGCTCGCCACACAATCACTGACAGTACAGTGATTGATTTTAACAAACAAAGTCACACAGTAACTCCGATACAGTCGACTTTAGCCAAAACTACTCAAGACAGACAACATAGGCCACTTGTACGCAGAACGCTCAATTGCCAACTGTACTCGAAAAGTTACGTTGAAGTCGAAACTTCAGCAACTTCGTCAAACAGTTACAATTAAATGAAAGTATATTAGACAGCCAACGGAAGGCAGGCTGTCCAGAGCAGCGAGAGCTCAGTCTTGTAACCTACTCCGACTGAAAGGCGAGAGCCGACCCTCTCAAGAGCACCTGTACAAACCAAACACAGAACATTCCCGCCCCCACGACAGTGGCCGTGGTTAAAAGTTCCAATCAGCAACTCGAAAACCGGCGGAAAATTCCACTCTATTTCCGAAGCACTACCATTTCACCAATGGAGATTCTTGGCGCCAATTTCTGCGCCGATTTTGCTACGTCACGGAGCTGTACCTTGAGCAAGCCAATCACAGTTACGATTTTGCAGAAAACGCGGGAATTTCCCCGCCAAGACTGCCTGGGAACACAAGTCATCCCGCACCTCACTGGTAGCCCGCCAGAAAGTGTTTTCACTAAGTTTCTGCGAAGTAATGGAATCTCTAGTCCAGCCGCTCGTTCAGGCCCCTGTGGGCGTGTTCCGCCGCTCTTACGACAATGTCGGCGTCTGGAAAGCATCCACTCGACCCTCACACCCGTTGGCTTAACCCTTTCAAGCTCAGCAAAACTCGCCTGTCACCGGACCACCTGGGCGACGAGAGATGCTGTGTGGGAAGTCTGCGTGCGAAGGAATAGCAACTTTTCACCACATGCAATTAGAGAGGAAAATCGAATTACTCAGAGTAAGGTAGAAATATGAGAGGTGGCTCATGTCACCTCTCAAACTCGCTACATGATTTTAAAAAAAATTCATGGATGTGAAGGGTGACATGTTTCTTGAAACCAAGGTGATTATTTCAAGAGGAGGAAGTGGCTTCATACCATCATATCATATTTGGAGATGATTAGGTGACATCTGTACTGGTATGTACACATCAATTTCTCCCCTGGATCAGCTGCACTGGCGCAAGGGATTACGCATCCTGTTCGCAGAGGGAGCATGCGCCCGCGATCTGGAATAGTTTTAAGCGGGCGTAAGTGCAGGCTGCGGTATTTCCTTTGACTTTTGAGAAGAGAGCAGAGCGTACTCTGGTCAGTGAAGGAAGCCAGTGCTTGTTGGGGGTCATGTGCTGGTTTCCACACCAGAGACGGACAGGCAATGGGGCAGTCCTGAAACCTCTGCTGAACCAAACATGCACGAGAGTGCAGCATGCTGCTGCTGGCCTAAGGGGCTGTGGTGTGTGACATGTAAGGCGGACTATGCTGAAGGCATTGGTCTTCTTCTCGTCTCCGTCGTCTTATTTACGGTGAAAACTCGCCGAATACTCCATTTCGAGTAAAGTTTCTTCACATTGACTGAACTCTTAAATTCACTTGGCTGTTAGAGTGCCAAGTGTGAGTGATGAATGACAGGATGCTGTTTTCACCTTTTGGGTTAAACAGTGGAATTGCACATTGCGCTTCTCGAATCATTCACACCAGCATGCCCTCTGTGAGCATTGAACCACACTACAGGTCATTAAAATAGCTACACCATGAAGATGACGTGCTACAGACGCGAAATTTAACCAACAGGAAGAAGATGCTGTGATATGCAAATGATTAACTTTTCAGAGCATTCACACATGTTTGGCGCGGTGGCGACACCTATGACGTGCTGACATGAGGAAAGTTTCCAACCGATTTTTCATACACAAACTGCAGTTGAGCGGCGTTGCCTGGTGAAACGTTGTTGTGATGCCTCGTGTATTGCAGTTTATCGTATCGCGACATTGCTGCTCGCGTTAGCCGAGATCCAATGACAGTTAGCAGAATAGGGAATCGGTGGATTCAGGAGGGTAATACGGAACGCCGTGCTGGATCCCAACGGCTTCGTACCACTAGCAGTCAAGATGACATGCATCTTATATGCATGGATGTAAAGGATTGTGCAGCCATGTCTTGATCCCTGAGTCAACAGATGGGGGCGTTTGCAAGACATCAACAATCTGCATGAACAGTTGGACAACATTGCAGCAGCAAGGACTATCAGCTCTAAGATCATGGTTGCGGTTAACCTTGACGCTGCATCACAGACAGTAGCGCCTGTGATGGTGTACTCAACGACGAATCTGGGTGCACGAATGGCAAAACGACATTTTTTCAGATAAATCCAGATTCTGTTTACAACATCATGATGGTCGCATCTGTGTTTTGCGACATCGCGGTGAACGCACATTGGAAACGTGTATGCGTCATCGCCATATTGGCGTATCACCTGGTGTGATGGTATGGGATGTCATTGGTTACACGTCTCGGTAACCTCTTGCTCACACTGACGGCACTTTGAACAGTGGACGTTACATTTAGGGTGTGTTACGACCCATGCCTCTACCCTTCATTCGATCCCTGCGAAACCCAACATTTCAGCAGGATAATGCACGAGCGCATGTTGGAAGTCCTGTACGGGCCTTTCTGGATACAGAAAATGATCACTGCTGCCCTGGTCAACACTTTCTCCAGTGCAGGAAACGGTATTTCCTTTGACTTTTGAGAAGAGAGCGGAGCGTACGCTGGTCGGTGAAGGAAGCCAGCACTTGTCAGAGTCATGTGCTGGTTCCCACACTGGAGACAGACAGGCAACACCAATTGAAAACGTCTGGTCAATGGTGGCCAAGCAACTGGCTTGTCACAATATGCCAGTCACTACTCTTGATGAACTGTGGTATCGTGTTGAAGCTGCATGGGCAGCTATACCTGTACAGTCCATCCAAGCTCTGTTTGACTCAATGACCAGGGGTATCAAGGCTGTTATTACGGCTAGAGGTGGTTGTTCTGGGTACTGATTTCTAAGGATCTATGCACCCAAATTGCGTGAAAATGTAACCACATGTCAGTCAGTTCTAGTATAATATATTTGTCCAATGAATACCTGTTTATCATCTGCATTACTTCTTGGTGTAGCAATTTTGCAAGATGGGAAGAACTATGCCCCTTACATGAACTCATTAAAGATGACCTGACTCACATTGAGTGAGCAGTAGGGCTGAACAAAGTGACTGGCAAGGCACAATGCAACTTTTGGAGGGTATAGTATGGATGTAGTGGAATAATTAATGTCGGGTGATGATTTTAAAGTAATTCACACGACATGAAAACTTTGTGGAAACGAGTCGATTTACTGGACGCTAGTTTACCCCAGGGAAGTATTTAGAATTGACTGTGGCTATGGGGAACGGCAAAGGGAAGTGACAATAGGCAGCTTAGGGCGGCTCAAGCTCTGAGAAAGTGGTAATGCGGCGTGGCCTCCAGCCACCTTAAGATGAGTGACAGCATGGGTGGTTGACCCCGACCCCATGCTGATGTACTGGGATAATAGACGGAGAACTTTACACCTGTTGATAAATGTCCGTCATCCCGTTTTCTGTGAAACATGTGAGAAAGCCGCACAAAGCTACGGTGGAGCGGTCAACAGAGTTTAAAATATGCGTGTTCGTGACTATAGCAACTTCACGGTGAATTCAAGGTTCGCAGAGCCTGAAGTAAAGCAGGTGAAGAGCGACAGCATGAAATACGCCGGCCTCCGATGGAAATGTAGGACCAAGGAATTTGAAGTACTCTCCTGGGAGTCAGATTTCCGGAAAACTTGGTGTTTGTGCATACGATAACCTTGATGGGTGGCCTAGGAGAAGCTATATAGCAGAAGTTGAGAAGAAGGGAAATTTTGTGGGAATTTGTTCACTTCCTAGACCAGGTATTGGTCAGCGCTGGGAAGCGATGCATAATTAACATGACTTGCACTGCAATTGGCATAAGTGATTTTGCTGGAAGGGAAACCGAGGCAAAGAGCGGACTGTGAGAAGTCTCTGTAGAAGTCTTCCATTCCCAGCTTGCCTAGAGTGCAGACGTGGCGTTCTTTACTCAGCTTGCCTGAGAAAGGGCGAGCATCTCTGAAGTTTAGGACTTAGCAAATGGAACGTTTGAGCTTGTAAATAGAAAGTTTTGGTTCAGCTATGTACTGAGCAAGATAGCTAGGAATGAATAGACGAGCGCAGCCTTGCAGCACCATGAGGTTGGCCGACGTCCACATAATGACGACGCTCCGCCATGCTGTATTCGGTGATATTGCGCCTGCAACGGCCACTGATTAATTTGTTGGATCACGTCGGCAAAGTTTCCACGAGGGTTTCATGGGCCGTGTACTGTAGAATTCTTCTCGCACTTCGCATTAGGCCTGGGTAAGTCGATTGGAATTACTTTTGAGTTATCGAGCTTTACTCCACGCAAACGCAGTTTATTACCACTGCCTGGTAGGAGAGTCGTGATTGAAGGTCGTGAGTTAAAATAAATTTCTGATAATCGACTGCATTTGTTCTCAATCAAGTAGTTGAAAACCCAAGTAACTTTCTTAATCAATTTTATGCTCAACATTTGCATCTGGTGTTCAATAGCTGCATATAACATCAATGCAGACCCCTTTTTAATTAAAACTGATCAATTCTGAATCAATTAATGTCAACACTGCCACCGCAGTTCAAACAGGAGTCACAGAGCCTTATTACTTTCTTTGCATTATCCGATATTGCGGCAGTTTTGCACTCTCTGTTAATCTGTTAGTCAATTAGCTGGGGTGATCACACGCCAAAACCAGATAAGTGACGGGTGGGGTGTTACAATTTTAATGGTTAGTAGTGTATAAATACTCATTCCCTCTTTGTATTAATCAGAGGTTAACCAATATGGTCGTGATTTGCTTAAGAGTTAATTTTTTTTCAATGCCAGTTTCAGCCATTTGCATGCCTGTGCTGATCAATACCGTGAATTAATGTCTAACTGGTTTGCCACATTGTAACGTATACATTAATTGCGTTTCTGTCTCTGTTGTAGAAGCACATTATAACTGTGTGTATAAAGGTAATGTGGCACATAGCGTGGGCACACTGGCGGATTGTACAAGTGGCTGCCTGAGAATGTGTAATTCAGCCATGTGTGACAAAGCAGACACCATTTTCCTGAATGACTGCCACTAACTCAAAGTCTGGCACAGTGCTATGTCGTTATCTGGCTTCTACTCTACTGTGTAGAGATCTGCAACAGGAAGGTGATTACGTTTATTAACCCTGGAGTGGGCGCCTGGTGTACACCTATCACCCAGCGGTTTTACATTGTGATTATTCCCGTTATGTTTGAAGTTGCAGCGTTCCGACGCTCAGTACCTTCCAAATGAATCCATTGTTGAAGATCCGTTTACAGCGAAGGTCAGCTGGACAGCTAACAGGTAGCAGCAGGACGTTGAAATGAGTCGGGCTACAACTGTCCACCACACGCTTATCTACGTAACAATTTCTTAAGGTAGATGTTTTCTTTGTTTAACATTTTTCATACTAAATTCGTAGTAAGTAGAGTATTTAAAATTTTTATTAATCCGAATAAAATAACTATGTTAACTAAAGTGATTACTTATGCAGTCTTCAACGTATACTATAATTTACAGAAGTTGATACTCATAAACATGTTTTTATTTGAGTGGTGTCAGATCCGAAGAAAAGAAGAGTAGATGTGTCTTCCGACCCTGAAGTGTGGAGGAGGTGGCTCTGGAAAGCGATCATGATACTGAAAGTGAACAATCTGCAGATGATTACGATAAATAAGAACGATGTGTCTAGTATTTCCTATTTTCTTGGGAAGGACAGTAAAACAAAATGGCCTAAGTCTTTTCCTAAAAGAGACCTGAGAACAAGGTCGGTGAACATAATAATTCATCTCCTACAGATGTAGTAATGAGATTAGTGGAACGTGTCAGCGGGACTCACCGTAACGTTACTGGTGGCAACTGGTTCAGCAGTGTACCACTGGCAAAGAAGCAAGTAAATGACAACGGACTGACGTACGTTGGAACGCTCCAGAAAAACAAGAAGGAAATCCCCAAGGAGTTTATATCTAGTAAGTAAAGACCTCAATATTCTTCTTTGTTTGGCTTCCAAGAGAATTGTACGCTAGTTTCATACTGCCCTGAAGTTAATCAAGCTTTTCTCTTGATATCTACATTATATCATGATTATACCATTCATAATGATACAAGAGATTCACTGAAACCAGAAATTGTAACTTTTTACAATATTTTTATAATATTCCCTCTGGGAATTGGCTGCAAATTAAAAATGGCAGAGCCGTTTGTGGGACTCGAACACTGGTCCTCCAGTAGGGAAAACCAAAGTGCACCTGCCTAACAGTTATTTGACCAGAGGTGCTTGGAATACACAGGAAATTAAAACGGCGGTGCCCTTTGCGAGACTTGAGCCCTGGTCCTTTTGGACGGGAATACCAAGTGCAAGCACCAACACAAGGAAACCTCCCAGACGCAGGAGAGGAAGGCTAGGAAAATGTACTTTATTTGTATTGTTTGGAAAAGGTAGGTCCTAATTACTTAATTAATCATACACATCGGTACTAATTACGCAACTGTATGCATAGCGCTACACAAAGACTGCCTAAAATTGCAATACAGCTCAAAAATTGACGATGCCATGCAACTGGTGTTATCCTGCTAGGAAAGGAATTTTAGAATACCACTCGAAACTAGTGGCAGGTGAACGCAAACTACCCTTCACCTACAAGCTGGCGGGGAAAAGGCTGGGGTGTAAGGTACTATCTTCATTTTTTTCTTGGGGGGGGGGGGGGGAGGAATATACCCAACTGACGAGCTGCTGGTGTTGGATAGAAAGGACTTTAATAGGTTTATTATCTGTTATTACCTGTAAGCCTACAGCTCAGGACTCAATCTGCCGATGTTTGACGTTAGAGTTCGCTACTTTGTCGCCTGCTCGACAATCGCACTGCAGCCCATGTAATTGTAGCCAATACACGTTATCAGAACTGATAGAAAGAATGCATCACTGTCCTAATTACACTTCAAAATTGTCATGAAAAAACCAGCAAATGTAATACAACTACAACAAATCGTGTGGCGAGGGCCTCCCGTTGGGTAGACCGCTCGTCTGGTGCGAACCTTTCGATTTGACGCCACTTCGGCGACTTCCGCGTCGATGGGGATGAAATGATGATGATTAGGAAAACTCTCAACACCCAGTCCCTCCGACCCAGCCGGGAATCGAACCCGGGCCCTTAGGATTGACACTCCGTCGCGCTGACCACTCAGCAACCGGGGGCGGACAGCACTTGTAATGAATGGCTCATAATGCAACACATTTACTGGGGGATTGGGAAAAAGTCAACGTAATAACACAACTGTCGCAAATACCGACGCCAGAAGCTTGCAGAGGGGCAGCAGTTGCTACTGCGTCCTCCTCAGTGGGAGCTCACGAATTAACCAACTTAGAGGTAGTCTTACTCTGCCCACCCATCATCTCTCTCCCCCCTCCCCCCCCACATTCCCTCTCTCTCCTCTCCATAGGTAGTAATAAAGGCCTATTCTATCTTTCCACTGGTAGTCCACAACGAGATACTTCTGGTGGCACTAATACACTGTCTCCAATCTGCAGAAATCAGTCACACACAAAACGAAAGAAGAGAACGTGTCTTACAATCTGTTAAACATATTCCACAGAAAGACTGGACCCCCCTCAAACAACAACGAAATTCCGGAGAATTTGTTGTAATTATACCGGGTTTTCCTCGACTTTTACCGATTTTATGTAATTTTTTTTCAATTTTTTGTATATTTTTCTGTATGTATACCGTGGTATTGCTTGCATACCCATGCATTGTTTGATTTTATATTAGGATATTGGCGTGTGCTATGCAGCAGCCTAGTAAAAAATCCTAAGAATTCCCCTATTCCTCATGATCCACATGCACGCATTTTGGATAGGGAGTTCATGAAAAGTATTTCACGCTCGCCTCTTACCTAGATGAGATTCAACAAGTGGTGCAGATTTAACTCTCGAAGTCTGGAAACAAATCCGTGTACTGCTACAGCACATCAGAGAGCTTGCCTACAGAATCATGTAGCGATGCACTTCACGCAAACTCAAAGTCTGGCACAGTGCTATGTGTTTATCTGGCTTCTACTCTACTGTGTAGAGATCTGCAACAGGAAGGTGACATGTGTACGGAGTTGCTCTGATATTTTACCCATTTAAGTAAATGCTCTTATCGCTTACCAGATGAGCTTCGCTACTTTTGTTTATACCTACCAACACTGATACACCACCAAAACCATATCGGGACAGCTTCAAACTGTACATTTCGGGTATTTTTTTAAAATCTTAGTAATACGTTAGTTGTTAGTTGACAGTGTGAGGACAGCACTTAGGATCCTTGACTGCTCCAACTCGCTGCATTTGCAGTCTAGTATATGATAGCTTCAAAGTAGTGGAGGGGTGGTTTAGCAGTGATGCAGAAATTGGGAAGCATTCTGCTGTGTCATTGGCTGCCACTGAAATTACGGAACAACTGGTGTATATGGTAGAATGAATGCACTGCACCGTCACCTAGCAGCATTTGGAATTAGTATATGGTACTTGAAAAGAAGCGGAGGGGTGATTTAGCGATGATGCAGAAATTGGGAAGCATTCTGCTGTGACATTGACTTTCGTTGAAATTATAGAACAACTGGTAAAGTTGCTAATACTGATTGTGCTATCAGCTGTCGTGTGTATTACTGTACATTGTCCCATATCAACAGTGTCTTTCCTATCCCATCAGTCCACTGGTATGCTGTTGATTACCGCATAATGATTGACTGACACACTGGGTTGAGATGGAGGGAGCCTTGGTAGAACACTGACATATTTTGAATGGCACCTTCTGTTGAAGATCAACATCAGAACAGTAATCATTATATGACTGCAAAATCATGAAACAATACTCGTCGAAATGGAACACTGAGACATCTGCTACCCCATCGCTGTGGAGTTTGACATTAACTGTTTTTAGGTCATCACATTCAGATAGCTGTTGGAAAGGCTTTACAATTCCGCAAACTGTTACAGTTTCCATATGCTGCGATGTCTTCCACATTTTTGTCATTGCGAAACATCAGCCCTGTGTTTTATTTATGTGGGCCTGTGGGTTGTGGGAGCTGCAGAGTTAACACAATGCGGTATTCAGCTTCCTGTGAGAGTCAAAAAATCGAAACGTGTTGATATCATTGTAGCACCTGACACAGGTCTTGAAGTTGTGGTAGAAAAACAAAATGTGTGGCGGTGTACAAAACTGTAGTCGTACACTGCTAGGATGTGTTACATCCGAAAAACAGTGTACTAAACCGCTTATGAAGGACCAGTGCAGGAATCCTCTATTATGAATGATAGTCTTCTGGACATGGTCTTCCTCCAGTACAGTCGACAATACTTTTTGCAGATCTGTGCAAGCAGTCTCCTGGATATGGTCTTCCTCCAGTACAGTCGATAATACTTCATGCAGATCTGTGCAAGCCACTTCGAGCACTGGCCACTTGCTCCATTGGGGCAATAGTTATATAAGTAATATGCTTGATGCCAACATGTTTTTTCGATATATCAGAAGAAAGAGACACGGTAAAATCTTATAGGATGTTCTGTTATAAAGAGGAGTATAACTGGATAAAGTTTGGATGCAGATAGTTCTATCAGAACTACAGCGATTTTGTTCATAAAACTAGTACAAATCGGTTGTATCTATTCTCGTGGAATCATTTTTGTTATTATCGTCAGGATTATGTGTTTCAGAAACAGGTGTTACCGCAAGTCCTGTGTTATTTCGTACTTCCTAACCTCTAACCATAAAGCGGACACTACTTGTATTATAACTGATTGTAGAACCTACAAACGATAGTGTTTTTTTCCACGATATGTGAGTAGATTGCGCGAAACTGGCTGTGATTATCAAATCGCTTACAAAACTGAAACACAAGAATCTACTGTATGATAGAGAGTTCACAGATAGGTCGGTAGGGGGAAGTTATGGTGCAAAAATGTCAAATTTAATCATGCAGACTGTAATTGGTTTCGATGTAATGGAAGAGAGAGAGATAGAGAGAGAGAGAGAGAGAGAGAGAGAGAGACAGTAAAATCTTACAGGAGCTTCTATTATAAGACAGGCTCACAATCGCCAATGTGATATAGCATCGTATTGGTAAATTGGGACTTCCCATAGTATACAAAACACCAACATCCCCTTGAATTATAGAATGTTGTTGTTGAACGTAAAAATGGTTGCTTTTCTCTCACATGTGAGCTAATGGTGTAAAAGATTGTATTCCCTAATGGAATTTTGCATGTCGGAACTGTTTGTAACACATACGTGCATGACAGTTTATTTATACATACTGATTTGAAAGCGAGAGACGTTTTCAGATCGCGTAATTTGTCCATCAAACGGAAAGAAATTGAGTAACATAGATGTTATTTTTCTTTAGAGTTTAAATTCACCTTTTTCTTTACTCTGATGGTGGTTTAGAAGTAACGAAGACATATCCGATCACCATCAGCAGTTTTTGCAGCAAGATAGTGGAAGTTTCTTTCCCAATTTTATGCAGGGTAGGACCATATAGGGAGTGGATAGATAGATCTCTGAACGTAATCGCCTGTGGTGCACTTAGTTGGATGTCGCAAAATAATGATATGCGAATTTTATTGTTTTCCAACATGAAAGCTATACCGACTTTGCTCATAAAACTAAAAGAAAATGGACTGCGCCCATTCTCATGGAAAGAGGACATTTATTGTCGTCGCGATGGTGTTTTGCTTTTTAATAGATGCTTGATTATAAGAGATCCGTTGACATGAAATAAAAGTTTTCTCCATCGCAGAATGACAGACCTATTGAAGGGGTTGGGGCATCCCTATTCTGTGTGTGAGATCACCGACATAGCTGCACGCGACTTCGGGAGCAGCTTGTGTGGGGGTGAGGTTGGGTCGCTATATTTTAGGAATGTATAGGGGGTGTATGCCTAGGCTGATGCTGTTTGTCTTGAGTATAGAAAAAATATCCCATGCAGCGATTTAAACAATGAAAACTGTACCAGACCCACATTTTTTCATGCTTAGCGCAATGAGTCTCATTATTAGACACACTGAATATAACAATTGTTGCACACATAACCAGTTAACAAAATCAGCAACATCAGCACACGTAAAGGACAATGGTCTTTTATTCAAAAACATAAAGTAAGGTCGTACGAGACTTCACCATTTCCAAAACTCAAATACATGGATGTAACGGAAGACCTGGAAATCTTTGTACACCACAAAAGCAAGATGAAAAGTTTCTCAATGACATACTACATAGTTAATCCGTTAACTTCTTCAAATGTTTCCTCTGCGCAAACATAACATTAGTAATTTTCGTAATTATGTTCGTTTCTTCAAAGCCTGTACTCAACATTTACAACAAAATAGAATACAAAGCATAATCGATAACTCAAAAGTCATTAATTTCCAATAATGGTAAAATATATTTTTTAATTGACAGCAGTGTATAAATAATATAATCCACAGAAAGGTAAAACCTCAGACTGTATACGAACTCTTTGTGAAACCATACTGTCATAATATCGCTGAAACATATTTTGATTACGCAAACTGTGTAAGTGATGGTTTACATGTGTGTGGTATTCTCTGTAACGGAGGACGCACAATAGCTGTAAGCAGACACACAAAGATATAATTCTAACATTAGCATGTCAAAAAATCCAAGATTCTGTACTCGCGTGTTTGGATTTATTTCTAGTTTCCTGTCCATTTTAGTTACTGTTAAGTATTGATACCTTTTATTTTCTATTTCAGCTGATTTCACTACCAGTTCTGCCAATAAGTTACAGGTTCGAGCCGCTAGACGTTTTCTGTTCACTCTATGTTTGTAAAATGCTAACTACTTGTAATTTTTTTCGTCTGTAGGTGCAAACTGAACAACGTCATGTCACGCGGCACCACGTGTAACACTCCATTCTGCTACTGCTATACCATAACCTTAAAGTTGGAGGGAGGTCGTGAAATAAAATTATGTTGTTAAAGCAATTATGGTACAACGCAACAGAGTAGTGTTACCCTCTCAGAGGAATTTTGTTACGTTGACCGTGTTGTACCTAACGGAGGTGGCTTATCGGAAGTGGAAGTCAGAATTACGTAAACATTTAAGCAGTAACGAATAATAATTTACCTAGCTACACTGTTTAAAGAGTAAAGAAAACGGTCGCCAGCCTAATTAGGCAAGAGAATGATTAACATTCTTGTTAAAGAAATTGAGTATGAGTAACTACAAAGACAAACACAACCTATACTTTGCCACACGCGAGTGTAATGAACTCTGACACCTGCATATGTTCACGGTTAAGATGGCAAGCTGACAGAGCAGGACAGACTATTTTCATAAATATAACAGATAACGGAACACAATATTACTTTCAGGACTTATAAGTTTTATAACATTACTATTAATATTCACTGCAGAATCATAAATTGGACACAGGGTAAGTATTATTTTTCAAACACTTTCCTAGTTGAAATAAAATTATAAATTTCGTTAACTGCAAAATTATGAACTGGTCACGGGTTAAATTTCTCTCAGTTAAATACTTTACTATTTAAAATGAAAGTTAATTGGAATTCACTAGCAGGTTACTTCTCACTGTCTATTGAATAAAGAAATTATTGTTCTCATAAGTAGTGGTCTTTCTATTTGTTATCTAGCATTAGCACAATAGACAAACTGTGGATCCTGTTATACTATTAATATGCACTTTCAATACACAAGAGTGACAAACACTTAGCAAATATGAATATTTAACAATCCACTATTGCAGTTTTCCACTTTTACTGCAGTGAGACACAATGTTGACAAATTTACAAGAAACTGACTCACCTTTTTAAATTTACTACAGGCAGCACTATGATTATTAACTAAGCAAAACTTTATAAGCCTCCGTCAAAGGACTTTTAATTTTGGAGTCGGCAGCAAAATATTAATAAGCAGTTGCAATAGAAAAATTATTTTCAGTAAGCATCATTTACTTTAACTCACTCTCTTGCCACATTAACTTTAACTTTCTTTTTACTATGTTCAAGAGATGAATTAGCAAAACACTAGGCTTTGATGTTCTTTCAGTAGGGATACTCGGTAATCAGTTTAGTTCAAACGGAGAGGAACCTGAGAGGTGTTATTGTGGTGTCACCGCCAGACACCACACTTGCTTGGTGGTAGCCTTTAAATCGGCCGCGGTCCAGTAGTATACGTCGCCACTATCAGTGATTGCAGATCGAGCGCCGCCACACGGCAGGTCTAGAGAGACTTCCTAGCAGTCGCCCCAGTTGTACAGCCGACTTTGCTAGCGATGGTTCACTGACTTCTACGCTCTCATTTGCCGAGACGATAGTTAGGATAGCCTTCAGCTACGTTATTTGCTACGACCTAGCAAGGCGCCATGATCAGTTTCTATTGATATTGTAAATAATTTACCGTCAAGAGCGACGTTCGTCATTAATGGATTAAAGTTAAGTATTCCACCAGCTACGTCCGTTTTTCTCAGTTCTAATTCCCTTGTCATGTTCCAGACCTCACGCCAGCCTGCGTGAGCTAAAACGCGTGCATTTCGGCCTCCTTTAGTAACACGGTGTTGGCTCTCCAGCTAACCACAACAGTTATGGTAAGGAACAAATCAAGGTAGGTACATAAATTCAGTTATAAGTTACCTTATATTTGAGCACACTACAACGTTCAATGAGCTGATCCTTCACTGTACATTATTATAGTGCTCCATTATAGTGACTGCGAAATGTGGTGGCGATTGCATGTTGGTAGGTGGAATTGTAGGTAGAATTGCTGGACTCTGTCATTTCTTGGTGGCGAGGATGGATACTAATTCCGAAATCGTTCCAGCTATTTATCCATTCATCCGAGCCATTGAAAAGTGGCACGAAAAGCCTCTCTCGGAACCAGCACAATATACAAATTTTACATGGCAGTGCACAGTAGCTCGTCCCCGACTGACTCTCAATTCCACCTTTTCTACCTAGGCCAACCACAATTTGCGCGCGCTACACAGTTCCGTTCCCGAGGGGAACCACAACAACTTTTACATACAGAATAACTAAGAATCCTAAGTGAAGGTCAGCAGTTTACATAACAGCAAATAAACATTTTAAATAAAACAGAACCTTTGCAGATATAGGTAGTTCTAAACAAAATTTTTTAAACAAATTCCAAATATGTACAGTAGGTTTTGTCTCCCTCCAATCGGGACAAAGAATTTAAATGACAGATATACTACATTACATTGAATCAAACCATGACATCCAAAGTTTTTACAAAGAAAGAAGTAAACAATTTTGTGTTATTGATTCAATCAAACATATTTACAGAACCTTAACGATGTAACATTAAATGAAACAAAAGCAAAATAAATCAGTAAAGCACTAGAGTTATGGTGTTACAAGTGGAAGCTAGTAATTTCACCTACAGTGCTTTGGTCTTCAGTTACATCTTCGGCGTGGACGATTCCTTGGGGTGTGTAGACAGACGGGAACAGGTTTTTTTCCCATGATACACACCAGATATGTATTTCGGTTTTCAGAACACGTCCTCTCCCGTACTACCGAATGGCGACTTTGTTCTCAGCACCGAAAGGAACACTTTCGCCCGCATCTCGTGGTTGTGCGGTAGCGTTCTCGCTTCCCACGCCGGGTTCCCGGGTTCGATTCCCAGCGGGGTCAAGGATTTTCTCTGCCTCGTGATGGCTGGGTGTTGTGTGCTGTCCTTAGGTTAGTTAGGTTTAAGTAGTTCTAAGTTCTAGGGGACTGATGATGATAGTGCTCAGAGCCATTTGAACCATATTTTTGGAACACTTTTATTCGTGGCAATAATGTAGCACACCTCCCGACAAAAATAGTTGTAGTTGCAACCAATATCCACTGACACTTCTGTTTCCGACTGAATGGCTTGTGGAGCGTATTCTTTCACCCAGGACGACACTATAATGATACTATTCTCTATGGTCATTTTGGAGCTATTAAACAATGTGTCTTTCCTTACGTAAACCTTTTTCTTGCGCTTCGTGCAGTACAACTTCAGAAGGCAGTCTACATCGGCAGGCAGACTTCCTAGACTGTGGCGTACACGTCTCCCCATGATAGTCGATACAATTCCTCTGATCGTGTTTTGAAAACAATCCATATTCCAAACAAAGCTGTATGCAGTTTTCTACTCTACACAATCGCGGAATTAATTTCTGCCACGTGAGACTACACAAACTCGATACTACATTGGATTCTGTCGTCACTATAAATAACGTTATACGATGTTTCTTTGTAAATCAGAAAATGATATCTATATTTGCCGCCTCGAGAGATGCACGTTCGATGTACAAAAAATTGTTCAAATGTGTGTGAAATCTTATGGGAATTAACTGCTAAGGTCACCAGTCCCAAAGCTTACACACTACTTAACCTAAATTATCCTAAGGACAAACATACACACCCATGCCCGAGGAGGACTCGAACCTCCGCCGGGACCAGCCGCACTGTTCATGACTTCTATACACACTGAAGCGCCAAAGAAACTGGTATGGGCATGTGTATCCAAATACAGAGATGTATAAACAGGCAGAATACGGTACTGTGGTCGGCAACGCCTATATAAGACAACAAGTGTCTGGTGCAGTTGTTAAATCGGCTACTGCTGATACAATGGCAGATTATCAAGGTTTAAGTGAGTTTGAACATGGCGTTATAGTCGGCAAGGGGATGGGACACAACACCTTCAAGGTAGCGATGAAGTGGGGATTTTCCTGTACGACCATTTCACGAGTGTACTATGAATATCAGAAACCCGGTAAAACTTCAAATCTCCGACATTGCTGCGGCTGGAAAAAGGTGCGACACCCCACGCGTCCAGAATTGCCACAGAATGGCTCCAGGAACACTCTTCTGAGTTTAAACACTTCAGCTGGTCACCAAACTCCCCAGACATGAATATTATTGAGTGTATCTGGGATGCCTTGCAACGTGCTGTTCACATCTCCACCCGCTCGTACTCTTACGGATTTATGGACAATCCTGCAGGATTGGTGGTGTCAGTTCCCTCCAGCACTACCTCAGAGATTAATCGATACCATGCCACGTCGTGCTGTGGCACTGCTTACTGGCGGGGCCCTACACGGTATTAAGCAGGTGTACCAGTTTCTTTGGCTCTTCAGTGTATATCACTCTGAGACGATTCGCGACTCCGATACGCAACGCTGCTTGGAAATTATCGAAAATACGCAGTTGGCTCATTTTTCATTATTTAAATTATGAATGACAGAGTTGCAGGCTTTCCAAAAACATCGATTATGTTGTTGTTGTTGTTGTCTGCAGTCCTGAGACTGGTTTGATGCAGCTCTCCATGCTACTCTATCCTGTGCAAGCTGCTTCATCTCCCAGTACCTACTGCAACCTACATCCTTCTGAATTTGCTTAGTGTACTCATCTCTCGGTCTCCCTCTACGATTTTTACCCTCCACGCTGCCCTCCAATGCTAAATTTGTGATCCCTTGATGCCTCAAAACATGTCCTACCAACCGATCCCTTCTTCTAGTCAAGTTGTGCCACAAACTTCTCTTCTCCCCAATCCTATTCAATACCTCCTCATTAGTTACGTGATGTATCCACCTTATCTTCAGTATTCTTCTGTAGCACCACATTTCGAAAGCTTGTATTCTCTTCTTGTCCAAACTATTTATCGTGCATGTTTCACTCCATATATGGCTACACGCAGTACAAATACTTTCAGAAACGACTTCCTGATACATAAATCTATATTCGATGTTTACAAATTTCTCTTCTTCAGAAACGCTTTCCTTGCCATTGCCAGTCTACATTTTATATCCTCTCTACTTCGACAATCATCAGTTATTTTACTTCCTAAATAGCAAAACTCATTTACTACTTTAAGTGTCTCATTTCTTAATCTAATTCCCTCAGCATCACCCGATTTAATTTGACTACATTCCATTATCCTCGTTTTGATTTTGTTGATGTTCATCTTATATACTCCTCTCAAGACACTGTCCATTCCGTTCAACTGCTCTTCCAAGTCCTTTGCCGTTTCTGACAGAATTACAATGTCATCGGCGAACCTCAAAGTTTTTACTTCGTCTCCATGAATTTTAATACCTACTCCAAATTTTTCTTTTGTTTCCTTTACTGCTTGCTCAATATACAGATTGAATAACATCGAGGATAGACTACAACCCTGTCTCACTCCTTTCCCAACCACTGCTTCCCTTTCATGCCCCTCGACTCTTATTACTGCCATCTGGTTTCTGTACAAATTATAAATAGCCTTTCGCTCCCTGTATTTTACCCCTGCCACCTTTAGAATTTGAAAAAGAGTATTCCAGTCAACATTGTCAAAAGCTTTCTCTAAGTCTACAAATGCTAGAAACGTAGGTTTGCCTTTTCTTAATCTTTCTTCTAAGATAAGTCGTAAGGTCAGTATTGCCTCACGTGTTCCAACATTTCGACGGAATCCAAACTGATCCTCCCCGAGGTCTGCATCTACCAGTTTTTCCATTCGTCTGTAAAGAATTCGCGTTAGTATTTTGCAGCCGTGGCTTATTAAACTGATAGTTCGGTAATTTTCACATCTGTCAGCACCTGCTTTCTTTGGGATTGGAATTATTATATTCTTCTTGAAGTCTGAGGGTATTTCGCCTGTCTCATACATCTTGCTCACCAGCTGGTAGAGTTTTGTCATGACTGGCTCTCCCAAGGCCGTCAGTAGTTCTAATGGAATGTTGTCTACTCCGGGGGCCTTGTTTCGACTCAGGTCTTTCAGTGCTCTGTCAAACTCTTCACGCAGTATCGTATCTCCCATTTCGTCTTCATCTACATCCTCTTCTATTTCCATAATATTGTCCTCAAGTACATCGCCCTTGTATAAGGCTTCTATATACTCCTTCCACCTTTCTGCCTTCCCTTCTTTGCTTAGAACTGGGCTGCCATCTGAGCTCTTGATATTCATACGTGGTTCTCTTCTCTCCAAAGGTCTCTTTAATTTTCCTGTAGGCAGTATCTATCTTACCCCTAGTGAGATAAGCTTCTACATCCTTACATTTGTCCTCTAGCCATCCCTGTTTAGCCATTTTGCACTTCCTGTCGATCTCATTTTTGAGACGTTTGTATTCCTTTTTGCCTGCTTCATTTACTGCATTTTTATATTTTCTCCTTTCATCAATTAAATTCAATATTTCTTCTGTTACCCAAGGATTTCTAGCAGCCCTCGTCTTTTTACCTACTTTATCCTCTGCTGCCTTCACTACTACATCCCTCAGAGCTACCCATTCTTCTTCTACTGTATTTCTTTCCCCTATTCCTGTCAATTGTTCCCTTATGCTCTCTCTGAAACTCTGTACAACCTCTGGTTCTTTCAGTTTATCCAGGTCCCATCTCCTTAATTTCTCACATTTTTGCAGTTTCTTCAGTTTTAATCTACAGGTCATAACCAATAGATTGTGGTCAGAGTCCACATCTGCCCCTGGAAATGTCTTACAACTTAAAACCTGGTTCCTAAATCTCTGTCTTACCATTATATAATCTATCTGATACCTTTTAGTATCTCCAGGATTCTTCCACGTATACAACCTTCTTTCATGATTCTTAAACCAAGTGTTAGCTATGATTAAGTTGTGCTCTGTGCAAAATTCTACTAGGCGGCATCCTCTTTCATTTCTTAGCCCCAATCCATATTCACCTACTATGTTTCCTTCTCTCCCTTTTCCTACACTCGAATTCCAGTCACCCATTACTATTAAATTTTCGTCTCCCTTCACTATCTGAATAATTTCTTTTATTTCATCGTACATTTCTTCAATTTCTTCATCATCTGCAGAGCTAGTTGGCATATAAACTTGTACTACTGTAGTAGGTGTGGGCTCCGTATCTATCTTGGCCACAATAATGCGTTCACTATGCTGTTTGTAGTAGCTTACCCGCATTCCTATTTTCCTATTCATTATTAAACCTACTCCTGCATTACCCCTATTTGATTGTGTGTTTATAACCCTGTAGTCACCTGACCAGAAGTCTTGTTCCTCCTGCCACCGAACCTCACTAATTCCCACTATATCTAACTTTAACCTATCCATTTCCCTTTTTAAATTTTCTAACCTACCTGCCCGATCAAGGGATCTGACATTCCACGCTCCGATCCGTAGAATGCCAGTTTTCTTTCTCCTGATAACGACATCCTCCTGAGTAGTCCCCGCCCGGAGATCCGAATGGGGGACTATTTTACCTCCGGAATATTTTACCCAAGAGGATGCCATCATTATTTAATCATACAGTAAAGCTGCATGTCCTCGTGAAAAATTACGGCTGTAGTTTCCCCTTGCTTTCAGCCGTTCGCAGTACCAGCACAGCAAGGTCGTTTTGGTTAATGTTGCAAGGCCAGATCAGTCAATCATCCAGACTGTTGCCCCTGCAACTACTGAAAAGGCTGCTGCCCCTCTTCAGGAACCACACGTTTGTCTGGCCTCTCAACAGATACCCCTCCGTTGTGGTTGCACCTATGGTACGGCCATCTGTATCGCTGAGGCACGCAAGCCTCCCCGCTAACGGCAAGGTCCATGGTTCATGAAATGATATTCCATACATTCACCCAGTCGTTCTGTGAACAAAATACAAGCTTACCGAGTTAAGCTGCAGATTTGTTACTGAACGTATAACTTACTAGCAAATAGGATCAGCAATCCGTCCTTAGGAGAACATCAACAGATATGAAAGTAACTTCGGAACTAGTCGAATGAATTGTTAAGGCACTGTTATTGCCTGTAATATGTGTAAATGATCAAATGGATAATATCTGAATTTCTATAAGTTAGAGAGGTAATATTAAAACGGGAAAGCGGGATCTCTTTAATTCTCACTGAGAGGTGGACAGTATGCAGTAAGGGACCCTATTATTACGAAATGATGTACCACGTCCCTCGCGCGTTGAAGAATCCAACTTCCACATGAGAAACGCTCAGTTGTACATGTCCTTATAAATGGAGCCGAAGTGTCAATCACTTCAGTCAGCGACCACATTGCTGTGTCTGACAATTGAAGACTGGGACAAGCAGTGTCACAAACGAAATATTCCAGAAATATCTGGACTATGTCTTTTGACTTCCTATGGAGACTTTACTTATGCATTACAGCAGTGACATCTCCCTGGAATGAGATCTTGACTGGGCAACCCACGAAAGACACATGTTTGGAAGGCCCTATGTACTTATTTTGTCAAATCACTATGTGACATATGTAACCAATCACACATATATACAATGTCAAACGTGTTACTTGAGGGTGGGAAGATCATTGTTGAGGTTTTCATGGTATTTTCAACAAATTACACTCTAAGACAAGAAAGCGACGCACCACGAATGAATTATCCGATAGATTGGGAATCAATAGATGCGATGTACATGTACGGACAAACAAATGATCACAGTTGCAGAAAAATTGGATGATTTGATCTAGAGGAAGAGGTTCACAACTTCAGCAAGTCAATAAGCGTTAGTCCACATCTGGTCCTCATGCAAGTAGTTATTCCGCTTGGTATCGTATGAAAGAGTTGTTCGATGTCTTTATGAGTGTATCATGCCAAATTCTGCCCAGGTGGTGCGTTAGATCCTCAGAATCCCGAACTGGTTGGATGACCCTGCCCACAACGCTCCCAGCTTTCTCAATTAGGAAGAGATCTGTCCAAGGTAGGGTTTGGCAAGCGTGAAGACAAGCTGTGTGTGGATGGGCATTATACTGCTGAAATGTAAGCCCAGGATATCTCACCACGAAGGACAACAAAACAGGGTGTAGAATATCATCGACATACCGCTGTGCAGTAAAGGTATGGTGGATGACAACCGAAGGTTCCTGCTATGATAGGAAATGGGCCCCAGACCACGGCTCCAGGCTGTCTGGCCGCATGATGGGGGACAATCAGGTTGGTATCCCACCACTGTCCGGAACGCCTCCAAACACGTCTTTGGTGTGGAATCTCATTAACTATAGTAAAATTGTTTTTAGTGATGAGTACCGCTTCAAATTTGTCCCCGATCACCAGCGAAGACGTCTCTGGAGCCGCTCCAGATAATAATGGAACACCTACCTAACTGTCGCCCACCATTCGGCCTCGCAACCAGGAGTGATGGTCTGGGATGCCGTTTCTTTCCACAGCAGGACCCCACTTTTTGTCATTCGCGTCAACCATACAGCGCAGAGGTTTTTTTTCTGTTTGAGTCATCAGTCTTCCGACTGCCTTGATGCGACCCGCCGCGAATTCACTCCCAGTGCCCACCGCTTCATCTCAGAGTAGCACTTGCAACCTACGTCCTCAATTATTTGCTGGATGTATTCCACTCTCATTCTTCCTCCATAGTTGTTGCTCTCAACATATCCCTCTTGTACCATGGAAGTCATCCCTGATGTCTCAACAGATGTCCTATCATCCTGTCTCTTCTCCTCACCAGCATTTTACACGTTTTCCTTTCCTCTCCGCTTCTGCACAGAAACTTCTCGTTCCTTATCTTATCAATCCACCTCAGTTTCACCATTCGTCTGTAACACCACATCTCAAATGCTTCGATTCTCTTCTGTTCCAGTTTTCCCACAGTCCATGTTTCACTACTATACAATACTGTGCTCCAAACGTACAGTCTCAGAAATTTTTTCCTCAAATTAAGTCTTACGTTAGATACTAGTAAACTTCTCTTGGCCCGAAATGCGCTTTTCGCCACTGCTAGTCTCTTTTTGATGTCCTGCTTGCTCCGTCCGTCACTCGTTATTTTGCTGCATAAGTAGTAGAATTCCTTAACTTCATATACTTCGTAACCATCAATCCTGATGTTAAGTATCTCGCTGTTCTCATTTCTACTACATCTCACAACTTTTGTCTTTCTTTGATTTACTCTCATACACCAATAACCTGACCAATGCTTTCCTCTCCCGCAACTATCCTGCAGACCTTGATCCACAAACAGATCTCCCCGAGCAATACATTCCTCCCCGTGCAACAACAATGTTCCTACCCCCAGACCACAATGAAGCATCCCCCTGGTCATCCAATATTATTCTGGCCTCGAATACATCAACAAATTACTCCGCCAGAATATGAATTTCTCAAGTCAAACCCTGAAATGAGATCATCCCTTGACAATATTCTACCCACACCACCCAGAGTTGCTTTCGTCGCTCACCTAACCTCCGTAACATCCTTGTCAAACCCTACAACAATCCCAGGCCACCTTCTCTATCCAGCGGTTCCTACCCCTGTAACCGACCCCGCTGCAAAACCTGCCCCATGCATCCCCCCACAACCACCTACTCCAGCCCCGCTACTGGTAAAACATACACAATTCAAGGCAGGGCCACATGTGAAACAACACATGTCATTTGTCAGCTGACATGCCTGCACTGCCTTTTACATTGGTATGACGACAACTGAACTGGCTGAGCGCATGAACGGGCACAGACGAACTGTCCGCCTAGGAGATGTCCAGTAACGGAGCATGTCCTCCAGCATAATTCTAAGGACCTAGGAACCTGCTACACCGTACGTGCCATTTGACTTCTCCTCCCCAACACCAGTCCCTCGGAACTGCGGAGATGGGAACTTGCACTCCAAAACATCCTTTCATCCCGCCATCCCCCTGGACTAAACCTACGTTAACCAACCTCACTCCCATTTACTCTTTAGTCTTCTCCTCTTTCCCTTTCCTCTTTAGCCATTCACGCATCTTTTCGTCCTACATAGTTGTGTTTATCTTTACACTATATACCTCTTTACTTCTGTATGCATCCTCTTTGCTTTGAAGCTGGCAAAGTACTTACAGTAGAATATCTTTGGCTTCCCTGTGACACCCATGCCTCCATATTTGCTACCCTCCCTGTTTACCTTTCCCCTGTTGCTTCATAACCTGGGTTGTGAGTACTGAATCCACTTTCCCTTTTTCCCCTTTTTTCCCCCTCTCTCCTCCCTGACGAAGGAACAAACTTCCGAAAGCTACGATACGTAAATTTTCTGTTCTGTTTTGTGTATCTATTTGCTGTACTGAGCTAAGTACTGGCCAGCCCCTCCATCTCTTTGTTAGTATTTGTTTCACATCTTTATATGGGACTTCCCGTTAATCATTTATTTCATTCCATTCTGCAGATTACGCAATTCTTCTTCACTTTCACCCACGATAGCAATGTCATCAGCGAACCTGATCACTGATACAGTTTTCTTGGTTGTCCACTCTTATTATTCCCTCTTGGCTCTTGTACATACTGTATATTACTTATCTCTCCCTATAGCTTATTTCTATTTTTCTCAGGATTTCGAACATCTTGCATCATTTTACAGTGTCAAACACTTTTTCCAGGTCAGCAAAGTCTATGAACATGTCTTGGGTTTTCTTTAGTCTTGCTTCCATTATCAACCGCAACGTCAGAATTGCCTCACTGGTGCCTTTACTTTTACTGAAGCCAAACGTATCGTCATCTAAGTCATACTCAGCTTTCTTTTACGTTCTTCTGTGTATTATCCTTGTCTGCAACTTGGATGCATGAGCTGTTAAGCTGATTGTGCGATAATTCTCGCAGTAGTCAGCTCTTGCAGTCTTCGGAATAGCGTGGATTTTATTTTTCCGAAAGCCAGATGCTACATCGCCAGACTCATACATTCTACATACCAACGTGAATAGTCCTTTTTGTTGACACTTCTCCCAATGTTATTAGAAAATCTGATGGAATGTTATGTATCCCTTCTGCCTTCTTCGATCTTAAGTCCTTCAAAGCTCTCCCAAATTCTGATTCTAAAAATGTATCCCCTATCTCTTCTAAATCAACTCCTGTTGCTTCTTTTATCACATCACACAAATCTTCCCCTCACAGATGCCTTCACTGTACTCTGCTCACCTATCCGCTCTTTCCTCCGCAGCAGTACATCGACGATATTCTACTACCCATTTGACTGCCTTTCATGGCAAGCCATAGTGGCCTTACATTTAAATAAAGACAATGCCCGCCCACACAACGCGAGAGATTCTGCTGTTTGCTGATCTGAACCATCTCACGCACCGGTTGGACAGAATTTGGCACGATATCCTTCAGGAGGACACCCAACAACTCTATCAATCAATGTCAAACCGAATAACTGCGTACATCAGGGCCAGAGGTGGAGTAACGCCTTACCGAGATGCTCAACTTGTGAAGCTTTTTCTCTTAATCATTTGTGATTGTAACCATTTGTTTGTCATTACAAGGTATACCACATCTACCGATTTCCATCTCATTCGGATAATTCCTTCGTGGGGCGTCTTTGTCTCTCTCTCTCACTCTCTCTCTCTCTCTCTTCTTATAGTTTATTTCTCAGCGTTATGATGTCGACGAGTGGATTTATCAGAATCCATCGAACTGAATGAAAGAGCGTGCAGTGGAAAACTCGGACACCAACTGTATACGTCAGAGAGCAGTGAATAACGAGCAGCGGCGGGAAATTAATATACAGGGTATTCTTCTTGCCAAGGACGGGAACATTTGAGAGCGAGTGCCGCTTGTTTTTTCTTTCCTTTCCGCCAGGAGAGCAGTAAATGAATATTCCGCGTTGTCAGATGGGCCGCGCATGGCTGGCTCTTTAATGTTCGCCTGTTGCGCCGTCCCGCCGCCACTGGCGGCGAACGCAAGAAACTCTTCGCCCCCCTCAAGTTGCGCGCAGAACGAGGCTCACAGCACGCCGCCGCCATAATTTAATTAAAAGTAGCACCCATTCCCGCCTCCCTTTTATTTCCGCAGTAAACCTCTTCAAGGAGCGAACCTAAGCGCAATATTTATGCTCTGGGAGCGCTTTTACATTTGAAATGATAATAAATCCTCCTATAGCCTGCCGAGCCAAACCGTACTTGCAAATAAACTCTAACCGTATCTCTCTTCCTGATGACTGCGGTAAAACTTATCAAAATGTCGATAAAAAATCAATCTAACAGGTAATTCCATTCATTCTAAAGCTCTTGAAGTTCATAATAATACTCTTTTAAACGTTTTACTATAGCAAATATATCAAATAGTAAATTACACATCCTTCGACTACGATACTGATGACAAGTAAAAATGTGACTTATCAGATTGTTTTGTTAACCAGAAATAATTTTTGACGTAGTGTCTCCCTAAATAAGAGAAACTGCTTGTAGTAGCAGTTTAACAAAGAATATCGTCCAGCCGATTAGGCAGTTGCAGAAAGTGGGAAAATGACTTTTATCTTGGAAACAAAGTGTTCCAAACCCATATCTTTATAACATGTTTCCTTCATTTACGATTACGAAATGTGCCCTACGAGGTGAGCCATTAATTTCCGTTACTCTCAGTATAACAGCAATCTTCTGCTTAACATAATTCTCTTAGTGTAGTTATGGCACCTTTCCGACGAGTTCATACATTCTTAAGGAAAAAAAGAAATGATTTAACGCGTACACCAATGAGAAAATGCATTGCGCCCTGAACTTTCCCACTGCTCTAATACAATTATTTGAGCTTCAGATAAATGACGTTCCACTTGAGCAAAAGTGAACTGCAGTGCACGTTATCCACTAGTCTCAAATCTCTGCCCTTTATCCTCAGCACAGGCTTTTGTGTGAGTGAATGTCCGCCCACTGTAGTAAGTGAACAAGGGATGAGGAAGGCGCGAGGGGGGAAAAGGGAGAGCGGGCTCCAGCACCTTCATTTTGTGGATTTGTGATCAGCTTCCATTTCATTCTGTGCACTCCCTTTCCTTAGGCCGGTATTACACTATCAAATTTCTTTGTCAAACATCTTTGTCCAATATCTTTGTCAAAGATATTTGATGGTGTAATAGGGAACTTTGTCAAATGTCGTCCAATATTTGATCAAATCTAGGGCTTCGCTGTAGATTTGATCAAAGAAGTCGCTTGTCTTCTGTTCACTGGAATGTGACATGTTACCACATCGCTGCATTCTGTCGTCTGCAGTGTTTTTGTAAACATTGCCGGTAAATACAATTAGTGTGTGCCGACAACTACAAAATTAATAGAGATGTTTGAAGCTGGTGAAGCGCTTTACAACGTGACGCACTCTGAATACAAAAATAGATTACGAAGATTGGAGACCTGACCTGACCTAACCTGACCTAACCTAACCTACCCTACCCTACCCTCTCCTGTAGCAAGGAATCTGAGTGTCACAGTGAGCCTGTCTTCTGCAGATGTAGCAGTTCTCAAGTGAATATTGTGCTTTGTGATATGAAGATACACTTCACTGAGCACATACAGAAATGTATGCTCATCCATTCTTAAGTAATTGATGTACGACTTGACGTCCTCCACTATAAACTCACGTAACAAATTTTGTAGAATGCCTTTTTCGTGTCGTCGTAAAACCCACGGCTTCACCCAGGTATGTTTCCTTTTTTTTCCCCCGCTTCTCTTCCGCATGTGCACACAGTGCACTTGTGGTACATGCAACTGCTGCGGTTAATAACAAGTCGTTGTCAGCCATCTTCAACTTTGACGAAAAATATGGTGACAGTGTAATACCCCTTCTAGCGCTACGTCAAAGATCTTTGTCAAATATATTTGACAGAATATTTGGTCATATCTTTGATCAAATCTTTGACAAAGAATGGAATGGCTGGAAACGTCATCCAACTACAGAGCGTCGCAGCTACAGAGGCCAATAGCTGCCGTTTTGTCTCCCTTTCAACAGCAGTCGTGAGTTTGAACGCGAAAGATAGCAAATGGAAGTTCATGCAATGGGGCTGACAGCATTCGGAATGTAAGATGCTGTCAAATGCGTCCACGCCGCTTACAGCAACGCTACGGACGCACCTAAGCTCAGGACGGTATAGGTGTTAGCATCAAAACCTCCATTTCCTGCCGATTAGGAGAACTAGCTGTGCAGTGACGGTAGAGCTGTTAGCTTCCGCTAGAGGTGTTAGCACGAAAGCTCCCTTTTGCTGCCGATTACGACAACTAGCTTCACACGTTGTTCCTCGTAACTTAGACATTTGGTAACTTTTGTGTACATGGATATCTTTAATTTGTTCCTCAAGATATTTCCTGCATTCACTCGATGTCAGATCGTACCATTTTGCTACTCTCCATACGCTATAATGTAGGAGAGCAAAGGTCTCTTTGGACCGTGTGATAGAAGCAACGGGCATTGTGGACTAAATTTTACCGTTGGGCTGACTACACGCACGGACAAGGCCAAAAGCGTGAAATCATCACGTCCTACTCCTCTCCTAAGTCACGCCCTTCCTTTCCCTATCTTCTCCCCTCACTACCCCGATCTCACTTCCTAAGCCATGACCTGCCCCATACATTTCCTTTCCTAGGCCATACTTCTTTTTTGGGAATAGGCCAATCAGAGTGGTTCTAACCCAAGACACGTATTTAGCTCTCCCAATAACAGCTCATTATTTTATTGTTCATTTCCCCCCCCCCTTCCCCCCCCCCCCCCCCCAAACACACCTTCCTTGGAAATAGATTTTACTGCACTATGATGTCATCCAATCACGTTTCTAAGCTCCTTCTTAAGCTACCTTCCTCGGCCATTCGGAGAGATTCCTACGGAAAGGCTACATGGGGCATAACATCATTCTCGCCAATGGTGCAGGCAATTACATAATGTATGCCTGGTGTCAGACTTAAACACATCATCACTATTGTTACCTCGTTTCCTGTACTGTGGGGCCTAAAATGTTGAATGATTATATTGTGAGAAAGTAATGACAATTTGCGACATTTTCTGACATTGCTATTGTGAGCGGTCTATACCAAAACACACGTGTCTTAACCATCTAGGTGCTATAAATAGATGGTAGCTTTGTTTCGTATTTTATCGTTCTACGAGAAAATAGATTTACCGTTACAGCTACTTCCACAGTGAAATAAATAACCTATTTCTGCTTTTTTTTCTTTTTTGAAAAATATTGGTTTGTCAGTTGCAGAACAGTTTGTTTACTTACTATGTACTTCAGTTTTACACTATTAAGTTCCTATGTTAAAAGTAAAACGAGCTGAAATTTGATGGTAGTGTTGTCTGTGAAGTGGGAGGGGGCGGAGGTCACCGTCTTACTGCAAATAATGTTCAAGGAACGGTGGCCCTATTAAACGAACTATCGTCAAGTGATGTTTTTAGAGGTTTTTCAGGAATGATTCATGTAACCAAACACCATCTTAAAGCGGATGATAGTGCATTATATAGTACGCTCTAAAATGTGACTGATCTTATCGATTGGCCGATATAGCTGTTTATTATGTTATATATTAAGCCGGCTTGGGGCTATGTTCCTCTGGGGCGGATAACGTATGTTCTCATCTACGTCAGAAACATAAATGAAGTAGCAGCTGAGGAACAATGGCTCCAAATATGCACAGTATTACTGCTGACAGTCAAGCTTTACCATCACAGACGTACAGCACATACAAGAAGACCTCATTCAACCTGTAAAGACAGCGAACGAAGGGTAATCAGGTAATCAGTATCATTCTATTCCCAATTACATTTATGTAAAAATAGTGATATATATATATATATATATATATATATATATATATATATATATATATATATATATATATATATATAACTGAAGAACATGAATCGAATCTCACAGACATACAACTGAGTGAAATGGAAAAATAATTCTTAGAGACAGATATTCCATACACCATCTGATCGAAAGTATTCAGGCACTTATTTGTTGACATTAATATGGTGTGTTTTCCCCCCACATCGTTATGATGGTGTAGTGAACCAAGTGCTGTCTGTTGCGCAGCATCACGTTAGGGACACTGACCGTCACAGTTAGCGACGCATACAGGCTCAAGCACCCTCTGTCACTAATAACTTCAGTGCATCCACCTACTGCACCAAGGCAATGACCACAAACTCAGACACCGACCACCCTTCGAATTACGTGGGAACGTTATTCCGTTATCTCGTGCGTTATGCGTATTTTGCCGATTCACCTGCAGTAGACCTTAGCGCTCTTTGTATTGCGGCATTTACTCAATGTAATGATTCTTCTCGAAAAAGGAACTTAGATATATTTATGTTTGAAAGCTTGTACTGCATGTTCGGTGATGTAGCGAATAGATTCTAGACATTGTTTGCAACCGCTACTGCCTAACTTTCAGTTCATGTCGACTTTATGTAATTCCTGTGAGCCAGTTGTGGAAAAATTCCAGTGACTGTCCGAAAAATACACTGCTCTTCAAGAATATATTTTGTTAATTAATCATAAGGGATTGCTGAAGTTCTAATTTACGTGTCGTAGATATTTCTGCAATTCGATAAAGAATGGATGGGTACCTAGAGCCTGCAAACACAGTCATATTCCTTTTAAGGAACAATTTTTATTTCTACGATTTTTTAACTATCGGCAATAATGATGACTACCGCCCATTCTCCAACGATAAATTCGTATTAGCAGACGGTCAATGAAGGAGAAAGTAGTTGTTTTATGAAGATTCGGTAAACAGATGATTTATACTTTGTGAACGAGATCGCAGGAACGCCGCCAAATTACTACAGGACTTCGCCATAGAAGTTCAACAGTAATCAAGCAAATATTAACTACAATTTTTCCTGAAATCAGAATTAGTATCTTTTCAAGGAAGAGTATTTAAAGCAACGAACTGTTTTAATTTCCTGATTCAAGGAAGTCACTAAAGTGTGCAGTCATTAAAGAGTATATCTTTCCCGCTACTGTTTTCAATTCAGAGAGATTAAATATTCAAGACTTTCACAACATTTTAGTTCAGATTAGATGTGTTACTATAGTAAACTGATCCAAGGTTCAAATGGCTCTGAGCACTATGGGACTTAACTTCTGAGGTCATCAGTCCCCTAGAACTTAGAACTACTTAAACCTAACTAACCTAAGGACATCACACACATTCGTGCCCGAGGTAGGATTCGAACTTGCGACCGTAGCGGTCGTGCGGTTCCAGACTGTAGCACTTAGAACCACTCGACCACTACGGCCGGGTACCGATCCAAGGCAGGAAGGAGATATTTCAACTTCTTCTGCATCATCAGTTAGCAGTATATATACCCCATGGGACAAGTTATCCATCATCAGGAAGTTGGGCTATGCTATGATGCCAACTCTGTGTCATGTACCGTCAGAAAAACAACCACGATTTCTTCTGTTTATTTTCTAAATATGTTGAACCTGTGAATGTTGTAGTTTTTTTTTTATTTTGAGGTGAAGATAGTATACTGTTTCTTTTTTCATTTCCATAGTGAATTTAATGTTGTGGCAAGCATTACACATTGAAGTGTAAATCGTTTTTATCTTCTTGAGGGGCATGTATGTGGCCTATGACATCATCTGCATATATATGATGGAGGTAAACTTTAATCTTTTTGTTTCTGCTATTTTGCAAAACTTCTGTTTTTATGCGATTCATTAAGATATTTACTAGCATGTACTAGATAGCAGTTCCATTTCCATGCCTTCCTTTGTACACAGATAAGATGTTAAGTTGAATGTAGTTTTGCCCAGTACCTACTTTTATAATTTGTATCAGTTCTTCTTCAGAGGTATTTGAGTTCCCTGTCATTTTATCTCTTATGATATTGATTGTGTCACTGAGTGACTGAGAGGGCTTGAAGAGTATATGTCTTGTACATCAAAGAAAATCAGTTTTTTTTGTTGGTGGTATATGTGTATCTATGTGTGGATTTCTTATTTTAGAGATTAATGCAAAGTGGTTTTACATACTTTCCTTGTTCGCTGGTTTGTAATATTCAG
The DNA here is from genome assembly GCF_023897955.1 of Schistocerca gregaria. NCBI lineage: Eukaryota > Metazoa > Arthropoda > Insecta > Orthoptera > Acrididae > Schistocerca > Schistocerca gregaria. The sequence continues at coordinate 600,343,298 of NC_064920.1, read as the reverse complement.
CTAATTATTCGTGTTTAAAGTTTGCAATGTGGCATGTAACAGTATTGTTGAAATTGTTGGCTGGTGACATGGGGCAGCGTTCTGATGTATTTTAAGCTGGTTTCTGAGCATTATGGCTGTTGAATTTTTTTAGTACGTTTCTATTCTGCGTTTTCATATGTTTTTGCAATTTTATAGTGTTTTTTAGTTTCTTTTATAATCTAATAGCTGGATCAGACTTCAGTTTTTAATTATATTTTTAATAGTTCCCTAATGGGAATGCTTTCCTACTTCTCTTCATTATGTCCCAAGCTATAGTATTTTCTGTTTTAGCCTCAAGGCTGGGCAAGGTAAGTAAAAAATATTGACAAAGACCAGTCTCCTTTTATCGTCTCAAGACCATTTTGATAAACTTCAAAATACCTTTTATCCTAATGCATAATTTTCAGATTCTCTCACCAGAGATTAATTTCTCCCTCAGCGTATGTCAAAAACATGAGTGTAACATTCTTGTTTGCAATTCACCATAGATTTTAACCTTGTTATTGAGGGATCCTGGATTTTATCGTTTCAGTGAACTTGTACGTTTGAAGAAAATGATTTAGTCACTTGTTTCCTCCACCTTCTGTCAATTTAAGTCTGCAGTATGTTTCTACTTTTCGTGAAGGTTTCTGTGTAAGCAATCATTTATCTCTTGTTTTTTGGGTTTTCTTATGGTTTTAGGTACACTGAATTCGAGCTTCACCGGTGCACATTCTATCAAATCTCTTTCAAAAATTACATCAAAACATAAATCTTGTTTTAAAAAATTGCATGAAAACCGCAAACTGTTGTATTATTAGCATCATTTGCTTCAGTATCATCGCCTTCATAATCCTCTACTTTCGTAACATCATCATCTCTGACAAATGTTCGAGAAGAGCTGACACAATTTCATCAACGGTTAGTATTGTTGATGTGAAACTACATTTATAACACTGAAAACCATGCTAACCATAAAATGAGTCAGCTATTTACGCAACAAGAACGATAGAGCTAGGAAAATACAGTAAAAAGCATCAAAGAAAGCAACAAACTATTTTTACATACCATTTCACGAAATGTGCATAGACAGCCAGATAGTACACCAAAGTATCACGCAGTTTTCAGTTTCATTCGTAAATAAAATCTACACATTTAACAAAGGAAGTGCAAGAGATGAAAACAGGACCTAATATTCATCATAAATATGCTAGTAAACATAAAAGTTGTTTACAGTTGCACTACAGCACATAAAACAAGTATAGTCTCTTCAAAGCAGATCTTCAGCTTTCACCAAAGATTAAAAAATATACTTTGTTAACAGAAAAATTTTCTAGAAGGTAGTGAAATGTTTCCAAGTCAAGATAAACACGTACTTAAACATACCATTATCCCATGATGTGGGAAACGTGTGTGCATTCGTAATAAGCGAGGATCAAAAGAGGTGGTACTTAGAAGTGCCAACAGGCAACAGAGGCTTAAGATCTTTCTCTAAGAATTATGTTTACGCTTCACTCCGGTGTATGTCAGTGGGATGAGGGGAGAGAGAGAGAGAGAGAGAGAGAGAGAGAGAGAGAGAGAGAGAGTTGTATGCAGTTGTTTCACATTTAAAATCCTTTTTGTGTTTGCTCACTGTTCTGTTTATGTTCTTTTACTTATCTGGCCTGCTTTATCTAGGATGTGCCATAGGATTGTTAAGATAAACTGTTGTCTGCAGGTGCAAACTACATATTTTTTCTTTAGTTCAGGTTCCTTTGCATGCTCTTACGAAATTTTATTTTTTGCCAATGTCTCAGTATTCCTAACTCAGCTTTGTGTGCTGCTCCAGGAACACTTTCTAACTCTTTGTAGATGTTATTCGGAATGAAACCATATTGATCACACTTTCTTTATTGAATTTCAAATTTTTTTTCCCATGTGGAGTTCGATAAGGGTCTTTTGTACATGTTGTAGGTCTGCGATGGAAAAGCTTTACTGTCAGGGGTAATACTGTGAATGTTTGCAGTCATTTGTCAGCAATTCCTACTTCAGTTACGTTTGTCACGTAGATAACAAGAAGTGTTATCCACCCCAGTGGAACCTCAACTAGGGTAACTATCGAAATGTGTAAAAAGGTATATCAGACAGTCAATAGCGTCAGTTGTTCTTTTTCTAGTGTAGAAGATTATGTATTATCGTCCTCCCCTAAAACGGTGTTCGGCGGAATGAACCACTCCCGAAAAAATGATAATTCGTTTACTACAGCCACTGTTCGTTGAACATTATTTGCAATAACGGACGCTGGCTGGCTGTATCAGAGATGACTATAAAATCAAAATGTAGCTTGATGTACTTGGAATATAATGACTTAGTAGCACAAAATTGAAGCATATAGTAAGTAAACAAATTATTTTGTATTTGACTTATAAATACTTGCAAATCAACAATAGGTTATGGTATTCGCTATGAAAATAACTGTTACTTCAATTTCTTATCAAAAAATTATGCGAATAAAGCTACCATCTATCTGTGATTCCTACAAGGTTAGCATACATGTGTTTAGCTACATGCTGTTCACAACAGTTATGTCAGCAACAGAAAATCTAGCAATAGAAGCGAATAATATTCTTTTAGACTGCTCGTAATACAACGGTTCAAATTCTGGGTTCCACAGCAGAGAAAATGAAATAAAGTTGGCAGTGGTACTAATAAGTCTGATATCATGCTTGGCTAAATATGTGTGTGTGTGTGTGTGTGTGTGTGTGTGTGTGTGTGTGTGTGTGTGCGTGTGTGTGTGGGTGTGTGTGTGTGTTGGCTTAGAAGCTCTCCGAAAGGCCTAGTTCCAAACAAGGGGCCAGGCTTAAGCAATGGGTGGGGAGGGGATTCATCATGGCTCAGAAATGGGAGAAGGAAATATTGAGGGGACGAGTGAGGGGAAAGAAGAAGGGAGAAGGGACGTGGCTTAACAATGGGCTACGGCTTAGGACAGGCACATGTAGAGAACCCTATAGTCACAGGTCAAATTCGGTCGAGAATGCCTGCTGCTCTGCTCCAATTGGTGAAAGAGTACTTTTATCACCTTGTACACAACAAATGACGAACCATAACGTACACAATAGCAAATCTATAGATAAATTACCCAGTCATCAATCCCAACGAATCACTGACATTTAACCCTCACAAACCGAATATAGACTACAATTTCTCTGCTATTGCAATCAATGTAGAATATGACATAAATAACACATCTCTAATCGTGTGTGTATCTGTTTGCAAGTCTGCAGCTTCGTTAGGTCAACATGGTATTCCGTCTGCTGTGCTTTTATTTATCGATTGTCGTTTTTATTTGAGTTTACATGTTGTCATTTGGAGATAGTGAGTGAGATGTGGACGCTAGAAAATCGGATGCCAGGTGGAGAAATCGAAACATTTCCGACATATTCTTCTGTCTGCGACACAAGAAAATGGGTTTCTCGTTAAGGAGGATCGTTTTGACATTAGTGACTCTCCATGTTTAGGAAGAATTCGGGATCTGATGAGGATCGTTTAAACCCATCAACAAGCAATGATCTATGTCAGTGTACTCGAGAACCGTAATCATTTCACTATCATGCGACATTTGCCTGCAATGGCGAAGGTTCAAAAGTCGGGTGTATGGGTACTGCATGCTCTAAGCCAAGATCACACAAATCAGCGGCTGTCCTTAGTCGTGTTCCTCCTTCCTGATGGAATGCCTGGAACAGATCGTGTGTCAAACCCCCTCCGTCTAAAGAGCGCTGCTCATGTATGGTTGTTAACATCTTTGGGCGGATTTAGTGACAACTCTTAACAGTCAAAGGGACTGTGTCTGTGATACAATATCCACAGTCAACGTCTATCTTCACGAGTTATGGGGAACGGGGTGATGCGTAACCTTTTTTGATGTGTGTATTATTAAACTTAATTAAAATCATAATTTTTTCTTTCGTCAGCGTACACTATCTACTCTATCATTAGCGACTGCAGTTTCACACGTAAGATTGCCACTGAATCTCTCAGATCTCTATCCCTAAGCTCCACACAAAACTCAAATTATTCCATCTTACTTCTAGAAAATCCATTATTCCTAAACGCAAGTGTACTCAAGACAGGAAGTCAATTGTGTACACAGATATTTTTCTTCGCTGTTGTTTCATTCCGCTCATGACATATAGGTTGGGATGGGGTATAACATAAGTCTAGGAGAGTTGGACCACTCTTTTTCCAGCATAAAATTTGTATGTTTTTCAAATTTTTTGACTTCTGAGAGCATGTTTGTATAAAGTGCCCAATAAATTTAAGTGCAATAAAATATTGAAGCATTGTCATCTAAAATACAAGATATATGATAAATTGGAAATATACATCAGTGGTCCATTTCACCCACACATGTATCGGTGAGATGAACCGAGATGGACCAGTGTACTGGGAGTGATGGAGCGTATAAAAATGGCTATACGTGAGGAAAAGAGACGATCAAAATTATGCATTTTTGTTTGGAACACATTACAATTAATAAAGAGTTATATTATTCAATGTTTGAGTCCAAAACAATTTATTCAGTTTATCTTAAAGCTTGACTGAACAATGGCTTTCCTAGTGAATGGCTGGTTTTGTTGTATCATTAGTCTATCTTTCTCTCACCAGAGCAATTACTCTTATTAACAAATGTTGAACAACATAAATATGACGATTGTGAATGGGAAATCTATCGAATCTAGTCGTCACTTTTATTATTTTTGTAATACATTTCAAAACAACCAACATGCTCATTTTCATTCCTCTCATTAAAGTTATTTTCGTAATCTTCTACAGTGTCTGCCTCTGATGAACACTGAAATATTTGCAGTATTTCTCTTTCATTTCTTCTTCAGTGTGTTTTTCTCTTTGGTGATCTTTTTGTGGCTTTTTTGTGTTTCCTTCCTGTTGTTATCCCTCTTTTCTTTTCAGTTACACTTTCAGCAGAATTTAGCCCTTTGGATACAGTTGCTCCTCCCTCTTAAAATTCATGGTTTTATCAACACAAGGAACATGTGATATTTCTTCGAAAAGTTTTGTCAGTGTTGGCTTAGAAGTAATGAGCTTTGAAGTGGTAATCATGGAAATTTTAGTTTTAGTACGACCGGAGTTCAAGTTGCGCAGATAAGGAATTTGCCTTGTACACATAGCTCTGCTCTTTTGATGTAGTTGGGATCACTAGGTTTTCGATGAGCTTTGATGTGGTTGGTCGGTCAGTGTGCGAGATTCTGCTCTTCCATTTGTTGATGCAGACACATCTTTCAAGAAATAAGCTTATTCTGGGATTGTTGCCTTCTTTAATGGGATCATTCCACATCCCTTGAAACTAAATTTAATAGCGCTGCATCTCTCCCACATTACGACAAGTGGTCCACATCTCTGCCAACCAATTTGGAAGCGATAGAGCACTGCTACTTCTATCTCCAGGTAGTGAACTTGGTAGCCATTTTAAGTTAGTTTCATGCCTACACAGCTGTCAAGCTCGTAGTTAAAAAGCTGTATCAATATTGTGCAAACTTTGCCTTAATACTTCACGATAAAATTTTTCAGCTTACCAGAACAGAGAATGTGATTTTCCTCCAGAGCTATCACGAAAATAACAGCAACACTTTTGCACCGAACTCCCTCACAAGCAGCGAAAGCTGCTCTCTGGCGGCGCCTATGTGAACTACGCCACCAGACCGTCTTACCTAGTGGTCCAACTCTCCAGGACTTACCTTAAGTGGTCCGCACCTTCCGCTCTTCAGCCTACTGCTTTAAAAAGGTTAATACAATATTATGAAAATTCGTTTGGAATCAACATCAACCTTTTCGTCCCATGTAACTGGCTATGTAAGTCTGTTCAGTGATTGGAAGAACACAAAGCAGATCACCTAGAACAGGATCACACGTCGTACAAGTCGCTGGTATCCAAACCTTCGTCGAAGGGCGTTCTGATGCTGGGTAACAAAGAGAGAGAAAAGTTAGAGCTGACAGAATGAATAGATTTCGTTGGGGCAAATTTCACTGTCTATGAGAATCAATCACTTGAAGTTGCATCAGCAGGTGGTATAGAGTGTATGTAGATGTATGACTGATTGATGTACTAATTCAGTTTTGATAACATATCAGGAGTGAAAATTACGGGGAAACAATGCGATTGTTGAAGTCGAGTTTGTATATTTTGAGGGTTCATCTTGGGTTAGGGGTGGGTTTGGACGGGCGGGAGGGGGGGGGGGGGAGCGGAGAGTGAAGGTAAGAATTTGATGAGATGATAAATGACCCATGAGGAGAGATGTAAATAAAAGCGGAATGAGAAATGCATGATGTTCAAGAATTTGTAGTAAGTGATGGAACTATAGTAGCGTGGATAGTCAGGCTTTTTTTTAACATAGGTAAGTATAGATCTGATCAAGGTTTTGTAGTTGTAGAGGATGGTGAAAGAGTGCAATCACATAGTTTGGCTGGTTAATCGTTTTAGTTTGTTGCGGGCTTTCAGTAGGTCATAACTATGGTCACCAGGTCACCATTTAGTTCTCAGTCTTGTGTTTGTGTTATTTTAGTTTGTCAGATAAATAGGTAGCGTGGTCATAAATAGTTAGGTAAATACTGTAAGCTTACTATTGTGTCGTTGTCCGCCTCATAATTGATAATTACCTCTCTCGAGAGCGCAGCGCGTGATTCTTTTGTAGCCTGAGTGAGCTTATCTTTTGGGCCTCACAAGCATAGCTTACCAAAACACTCTTGTGGCTCTAACGCAAATGGCTGAAAATTTCACCATAGAATTTATATGAATACCACCAGTGTTCATAAGTAAAAGTATCTGTAAGTTATTATGGAAGTGTCGTCGGGGTAATAATCAGCCGTGTCTCGCCATTCCGGTTGCGGAATCAACAAAAGTCGAATTGAACACAATGTACTGAAAATTCTAGTTTGTCATGTATGTCACAAACCTGTACACTCGTAAAAGTGATCGCCAACGTCGTTTGTATGAACCAATGTTAATTACAAATTTATCAAGAGCAGAAGTGAATATCCGGACAGAAAGTTGATAGTGACGGAGGTGCTAGCAAACTAACAATGTGACTATACAGCACGACGATAGGTTGCAAGGTTTTACAAACAGACCACGGTGGCTCAGGTGCTAGTTAATACTACAATGGCTAATTTAGGGATTTCTTTCAATTCAATTTTTTTTTTCAAGGTGAGATCGGTATCGAAATTAAAATCACAGTGAAAATCCAATGGCGCTTTGTGCAGATGTGTGGTGCGGTATTCTCTATTAGTAATTATACATTTTAATGGAATTTTATAACTTTTTCTATTTTGTCAAGTTAGTCATAATTTTGGAAAAAAATATAAAAATTTGCTTACGACTTTGTATGAAACTGTTGGTGCCCATTTCCTCCCGTGGGGGTTAGAAGCAATTTTCATTAACTACATGTGTTTGTGCAGTGTCTAGCGCGTCATTTGCCATTGTTGACGCGCTGTTATTCTTTCAGAGTTCAAAAGCCCTCCTTGTGATAAGCACAAGTTTATTTTGGTTTATTATTTCATAACTATTGTGTTCCAGTTATCTAAAATGTTAATGAGGTGAGTACTACCAAATGAGGATATAAAGGAACTACTGGAGCAGCCTTCTGATTCTGAAAACCTACCTAGTGAATGTGAATCTTCTAGTGATGTTGATAATGAAGTAGACGTCACTGAAAACTCAAAACTACGTGAATATGATGATCATGAACAATGCTCTTACGAAGATGATGAAGAACAATTGCAAAATCTGTTGAGAGTAATTTATTATTTTCTCGTAGTTAAATGTGACCTACAGATCCTCAATCCGGAATTCCTGATAAGTGGAGCAAAAAGAATGTACTGAAAGAAGACCAGATACCTAAAAGTTATTCTATTAGGAACTATGATAACGAAGAATCTTGTTTTATGTTGTTCTTTCGTGTACCCTTCGTTGATAAAGTGAGTATGTGGACCAACAATGAAGGTCGAATAGGTTACGAGGATTAGGTAAACATAGAGATGCATGAAATGGAAAGGTTTCTTGGTGTTCTTATCCTGACTGGATCCACACGTCAAGAAATGAAGATGTCAATCAGTTGTAAATTGTTGACAATGGCCGACCACTGTTAAATGAAATTATGTCTCGCAACCGCTTCGACGCTATTCTGGGGGTGTTGAACTTTGACAGTGCAGCAGCCGAACGTGAACATAGGTCAAGTGACAAATTGGAACCGATCAGAGGAGATTTTGAGATGTGGGAAATTACCCTTAGTGATGCCTACAGTCCAAGATGATGCGTAACATTGGATGAACAGTTGATCACATTTCGAGGTCACAGTCCATTTCGGCAATACATTCATCAAAACGTGCTAGATACGGAATAAAGTCTGGGCAGTTTGTAACAGTGAAACAAGCTGCTGCTGGAAGATGAAAGTATTTTAGGGGAAGGAGGAAGAAACCGGACTTGGAGAGAATATTGTGGAAGTCGTGGTGACTGAATTTGAAAAGTCTGGACGTATTATCTCCTTTGATATTTTTTTTACAATCCTCGATTACCTCATTATTTTCTGTCAATAGATCTGATACTAGTCGAAACTATACTAAAAAAATAAAGACAAATTACTTGCCGATTTAATTGACCTAAAGGACATGAAGTATAGTCTACATTACTTGGTTTTCAACCAGATTTGATGAGAGCCTCTTATGTTCCTGAGGAAAACGAAGTTAGTACCATCCTCAGCTCTGTTCGTGAGCAGCCAACGGTACCGTCATCACAAGTAAAGAAGCCTGAAGGGCGGCGTTGACACCCTGTACCAGAAGACGCGATTCTACGGTGTCGAGAGAAACGCAATGCAATGTCTTTAAATAATTTAAATTATTTTAAAATCATTTATACCTCAAAAGTCGTTCACGTTATAAGTAGTCAAAATGGTGTCAGTCTTGTCGATTTGAACAACATGGGCATGAGAGGCCCGACTCGTAAGCCACGCTTTACAGGTTTCCTGATAAGCAGTGGGTTAGTATGCCCGTTGACAGCGTCACACTTTCAAGTTCAAAGTTCACAGTGGGCACGTAAAGATGCCTAGAGCCACTGCGTCTCCCATCTAGTATGAAGCACGAGCTGTATTTTGATGTCTACGTACTGAGGGGTTCCGCCTGTTTTCATGCAGCAGCACTGGCTTGTGTGAAAGCGAAGTGCGGCAACGTTGCAGGAACCTTGAAGCAGGCCGTACAGACATTCGTGATGCAGGCGATCAGGGAAATTCAGAACAAGCGAAAAGGAATGTTGTCATCAGGCATTGTCCTTCTTAATGACATTACTCGGTTGCACATTGCAGCTGCAACAAAGACGCTCTTACACTGTCTGTGAAGCGAAGTGTTTAAATAACCCACCATACAGGCCCAGACTTGGCTCCCTGTGATTTTCGTGTCTTTGCTCACCTGAACCGCTGGTTACGAGGACAGCATTTTGGCGCAGACAACGGGCTCCAGACTAGCGTAGAGAACTGGCGAAAGCACAAGCGGCTGCCTTCTATGACAATGGTACTGGAAAGTTGGTACAACGCTACAAATGTCCAAGTAGGAGCTGAAGGTGTAACTAAATGTTGCAACTGAAACGTTTTTGATTTTCAGTGTGGTTTCCATTTCGTTCACGGTTGTGGGCAGCGCAGCCTAGATTTTGTGTTTTGTCGTAGAATACGCGTGGATTTGTACCTGATACTTGTGGTACTCACTCCAAACTCAGTTTAACCTACAGTTAATTAAACTATTATAGAACTTGACTTACAGCTTATGATTGTGGCAAAGAGAGGAAAACTGCCGGTGCCAAAAGGGGTACGTGTGATCTAGGCATATTGTCGTTAAATATTCCGACCTACGTGCCTCTATGTATCTTAGACTGATCTCTGTGAACGCAGAAGTAGGATACTGTGACTCCCCTGGTCGCTTCCAAATCCATAGCCGCGGAAGCTGTTGATGGTTTGTCATATAATCATTGCCAAAGTTTTGGAAAGGTTTATCTTGATAAACAATTGATTAAACGAGGAGAAAACTAATGGGGGGCTGGAAAGCTGGGACTGTTAGAGAGTAGACAAAAGTCTAGGAAAGTGGTATCATCAGCATACTGAAGGGTGGTTTACAGGCCTATCGACAGTGTAGAAGATGAGATGATAAAGTCCTGGATCAAACCTGCACTAGAATGAAAGATATTATAATTTTAATCATTAATAGTGACATATGATGCAATTAAGCGGAAACAATTAATTGAAAATACATACGGTTGTAACTTGAACACAAGACAACAATGTCATACGCGGTTATAGGCTATATGGAGATAGGTGGAAATTGAGGACATTTATATTTACATTGCTGGTTTGAGGTATACTAGACGGTCATCAGAGGAGAATCTGAGATATGAGCCACACTGGGAAACAGAAGGAATAGTTGCTGCCTCAAAGAGAATGGGTTCGAGATACCTTACTGAACACCAGGGTGTGACTGATGGAGCGACAGTAAGAGGTATCACTAGGTGATTCTTAACTTCGAGTAAAAGCAGGATTTTTCATGTATTTTACAACTCAGCACTCTAACCTGTAGAGCGGATTATGTGGTGGATTTCCGCAAGGAAAAATCTGGGACATTTCGTAGTTTTTAACTGGGTGGCAGGGCGATGTTTTAGTTTTGCGCCATATGGTGTGCTCAGACCAATCTCTGGTGTATTGTCCAAGTACTGAAAACTGTGAACTACGGGTGACACAATGAAATATGTAAGTTAAAGTAACAGGGAATGAGAACAGTTAAAATGAGAATTATTTGGAAGGGGTCAGGTAGGATACTTGTAGAATAGTTGATTTTACTTATTGTGGAGATTTGGAATTAATCCTAGCGCGTAGGTGGAAAGCTTTACACTACAAGAATTCACGGAGTTTGCAGCGCTAATTCTGGATCACGTTTGTTGCTTGTCCTGATGATCCCCTTTTTTTCAAATTTAGTTTCTTTCTGAAGTGTGTCTGTATTTTTTGATGGCACTGAGTGCATTACCGTTACAAGCCTGCAGGAACGAATGGAATAAACGGTGGCTTTCACTGAGGATGACTGGAGCTTGTGCAGGAGGAGTGCTGTAGTTAGAGGGGCGTGGTAAGGATGTGTGTGAATAGAGTGCTGAGAATGTCTACTGCAGGACGAAGACTGCATGAAGGAGTGACGGAAGGTTACTGAATCGTGTCAGATATGGGAGTTTATGGATTTCTGGTATGTATCCCAGTTGTTGTAGGGGTAGGCTTGGGAATCTTTTGGATGGATATTGTTGTGAGATGAATGGAGATGAAGTAGTACCTTAAGGATGGTTAGCTGCATAGCTAAGTGGACACATTTATTGGATTGAGGACTTCAGCAGCGATATATTTACGGATGCTAAGCTGATGTCTGGGGTTTTATTACTCTCTGGATGGGTGTACTGTGGTGTGGGGTCCATGTAATGTTAGAAAGAGTCAGTAAACAGAGGCCACCACTGCAGTCATACCGGGAAATTGCTGTGAACTGTCAGATCAGTGGAAATAATGTAGCTCAAAAATGTGTTGTCAGTGTGAATGAGAAACTCGCAGGGGATGGGATGATGAGGCTAGACATACGTAGTAATGGAGAAGATTTCGAATAAGAGGGTGGAGGTATTGTAAGGCATTAGTGAACAGATGAGCATGTTCTTTTGGTGGCCAGTCATAAGCCTGCCTCGAACTAAAGGGGGGAGATTGTCTATACCATAAGATAGGGAAAGGTTTCGATGGTGTAATAGGACTGAAGGAAGGTTTCATGTAGGATAAACTTATGGACTGTGCAGTGAGTCATGGAACTCATAAGTAGGGGCCTGATTTCTGGAGAATGCGGTTGTTTTATAACGATGTGTATGGCTGCCCTGCAGAGATGGTGGCTAAAGAGTGGTTTGGGCGATTGAGAACTAGAGAGGGCTTAGACTAGGTTATCAAGCTTTTTGAAGACAAAGTACACGTGACTGTAAGCGTAGGTGGCTTGGGTGCTTAGTTGAAATGGAGAGTGGACTGCAGTGGAGAATTGTTGGTGGTGTGTGATTATAGGAAGAGGTGGATGTTTTGGAGTATGATGGTGAGGAATCTTATGATATCTTGGCCCATGAAAGGCAGTTTGAGGGAGTTATTGGAATGAACTGGATTATCAGTGGGTCAGAAAAGCACAATTCGTTCTGTTGTGATATGGAAGGGCTTGGCTTTACATCCGTTGTAATAGGTGGGATGTGAGACATTTCAAGTGGTGCAAGTGAGAGAGGAAAAAAATTGGAATTAAGAGTCTTTGCAGAGAAAATCATCAGTGAGAGGATCGGTGTACAAGTGCGCTTTTAGCAGTTGTACGATTTAGAATGCGACAAAGCACATTAAAATTTTGGCAGCGATGGTATCAGGACTCCCGCAGTAATTACTTGATATATTTCTGAAAGGATTCAGTGGATTTACAGCTCACAAAACTGGGGTCAGTCTGTCTGTGGACGCGAAAAGTTTTCCAGATTTTTTCTTCAGGTCGGGTGATTAGTTGGGATTCTGTCTTCTCCTCTGTGATGTCAGGTTCGATCCACATGTTCACAGCAGTAAGGATGGAAGGGACTCTTTTTTCTAGGAAATGGTAGTGAGAGGACCTAAGCTGGCTCTGAAACAAAAGAAAATACTACGAGTTTCCTGCAGAGGTGAGTACGGAAATTGAGATTTAGTCAAGGCAAAGGCAATACTGTGTTTTATTTGTTGTATTTAGAGCTTTGTGATGTATTTTTTATTTCCAAAGTTAAAGATTTTTGGTTTTGGTATTATCATACTGAACACGGAAAGATGAATGTGCATATAAAAGAGGAAGGAGATGCAGGGGAAGGTACTGTTTCCACGTGCATAGAGTTGACCGGTAGGGTTTGGTGTGGCACTGGGAACAGTTTCTGCATTTAGAGTTTTGCTTGATTCTGAGAGGTAAGGATGTTAGTGGACTGATGGCAGTGGACTGTGGTGTGTTAAGGTTTACCTGTAATTGATATGAGACCTCTTACATCGTCTGCGTCGGTAGCAGCGCTCAATTCCTTGACAGAATGGTTGAAAGTTCCCGCATGTCAACGATTGCTTGGTGGGCTGTTATATGTGTTGTAATGATGGATGCTGGGGTTAAGGGTTGTTGGATGGCAGAAGATGTAAAGGGAGATTGTGGAACAGTGGAAGAGAGGAGTAGGTGAGGGGTAGTGTGGTACTGGCCGGAAACGGAACTGTGGGCAGGGATGGGGGACTGTGGGACAAAGTGATACTGGACGTCAACTTTGACCTGTGACATAATGATTGATTAACATGTGACAGTGTAGGTGCACAAACAGGTAGAATAGCACACTGATAATATTTCTGCTGTTACTGTATTACGTGGATGGGTGTATACGGAGAATATTGATTAGCTAGCTGGTCAAGGCGCAGCAGTGCCGTTACAGATAGAACGTCATGCGCACTCCGTTAAATTTTAGTATTTCTCACACGATTTTACAGAAATTATTCATGAAACAAATTTTGATTTTTATCTTACACATCCAACAATCTCACTAATGGTCATCTTTATTGTGATATTCTCATTTAAGTAAGATCTACAACTAAAAGTACTGGTCACTATGATTTTGAGTTGTATGCATATTGCACCATATGTCACTGGGAATGAAACTTAGCTGAAATATATAATCTTTCTTTAAACTAGAGAGGTCTGTATCTGGCTCCAGTGTAGAGAAAATTGAATTCTTGTAGCACACAACGAGAGAGTATTTTAGCCTGTGATTAACTTATGGAACATTTTTATCTACATCGATATAGCCAGAGCAATAGTTTTTGTTTAATTTTCTTTCACTCCAGTATTATAATATTCAAAAAGTCGTTGATAGCTAGTGAAAAGAGAATTTCCTACTATGAAAATAAAGTGAAATTTCTTATGTTACAGAAAACAGATACAGTGAGGTTTTCCGTAAACTATTGACCAACGTGGTCGTCTACTGCATTTTTAATAAGACACACTATTTCACAACAGCTACTACAAGGCGAATTTGGGCAATTTATTCTACGTTGTGGCAAGAAAAGCAAAGTTGAACATGTCAAGAAGAGAAATGTAGCCATTCCTTATAACTGATGACGCCTCTTCAAATGAGAAATGGTTAACAGTTTAGACAAAAATTGCTAAATCTGTTACAATTTTAGCGGACTCCTGCAATCCACCCTATTTTCAATAGTGAACGACTGGAATGAAAATTTACAAGAGAATTTTATTCCTGTTTCTTATGTGAGAAATATGAAAATTGTTCGGAGCCATGTTTCTGTTCCTATCCCCATTCAGTGTGAAGTTGTGAACTTTTCCATCATAATTATCTGTTGATACGTTAAAGATAGATTATATATATATATTTCTAATCTACTTTAAAGTGAATGAATAGACTGAAGCGGCTCTTTAAATAATGAAACAATGTACTATTTAAGGGCTATCTAGAGGTTGTGAAACGAGATTTGCTGTGGTTTTTGCAATAACAGTGTGAAGAAATTACACATTTATTTTCATATAATGAATGTACTTCTTGATAAGCTATAGACCTGATTTGTCCTAAGTTCCTGACTTAATGAACCACTGCTTCATGAGGTTTAAGGTGCACAAAAAAATTCATTTGCTACGTTTCATGTACCACCTGTTCCTTATTCAAAAAACACTGGGTTACAAGATTAATCTAAAATTTCAACAAAAAGAAAGATTTATTTCTCTCTTTTCCAAAACCGTCATCAGTGATACTTTTGGTTAAAAATGTTTAACGACTCAGACGAAAATAATGCGCTAATTCTGTTGCACTTTCAGGGGAAACTTGCTAAGCATTATATCTTTAATAATTAATTTTTTATATACCTCAGTAATATTTGACATTTGAAAAGTTACAGCAAATACCATACGACCTGCTCATTCCTGTCCCTGTACAAAGTGAGAGACTGAATCTTCTTCCTATAAATATTTTTTAATTCATCATTGATACTGACTCTGACGAATATTTGGCAAGGTTCTGCACGTCAACAGTGTGTTCACAGCTTCAGAGTTACGAAAGAGTTTTATTGGGCCAGTTCTACTCTGCAGCAACAGCGCAGTATTATTCTATCAGAAATAACGGAAAAGGTGCCTGTGTATTACAAAAACATAATAGTCATTGTTTTGTGAACAGCTTAAGAATATTCATTAAGGTTAAAATAGATTATAAATATATAAAATCTATCTTAAACACACTAAAAGATAATTATGGTTTAGGAGTTCACCACTTCACTCTGGATGGAGATAGGAACAGAAATGCGGCACACTATTTGCTGCAAATTATTGTTATATTTTTGAGATGAAAAATAGGGATAAAATCCTATGGTGAATTTCTATTCCAGTTGTTCACTATTAAAATATAATGGGTTATAAGATTCGGCCAAAGCTGCAACACAATCGGAGATTTATTTTTGTCTGAATTCTTAAACATTTCTCATTTGAAGAAGCGTCATCAGTTAAGGGGAGCAGTTACATTTCCCTCGTAGAGAGGTTTAATTTTTTTTGTCAGGACGCAGTATAAATTTCATAAACTGACGTTGCAATAGCTATTGAGACATAATCTTGAAACAGTGTGTCTCATTAAACAAGCAATAGGCAAACAGGGTGGTTAGTACCTCATGGGAAACATCATTGTCTCAGAATGTTGTAATACAGGATAAGAAATTTCACGTTTACTTTCAAACTAGCAAATTCTCTTTTCAGTAGCTGTTGAAAGACTCAAAAAAATATTGTACTGGACTGAAAAACTAAAATAAAAAGCATAGGTTCTGCTATATCGCCGTACATAAAAAAGTTTCATATGCTAACCATATAGCAAAATACTCTCCTCTTTGTGTGCTACCACTTGCCAAAATCTCGTGTCGACATCTGGAACGGTTTAGGAGATATGAGGTACGTTATATATATTTGATTCTTATGTATGTCCTGTCAGAAGTGTATGTACTACACTCATCCTCATAAATTAAGGATAATGCTGATATATGGTGAAACAAATCTCTGGTGGGCGGTTTGCGGGTTTAAATCACCGGGGTATGACCATGCGGTGCATTTGACCTGCGGTCGTCGCACGGCGGGCGCTGGCAGCAGTCCACATAAGCACAGATGTGTTGGTGCATGTCAGAGTATGGTGCAGCGAGTAAGTGTGCAGATGTTTTCAGACGCGCTAATGGTGACTGTGTATTGAAAATGGCTCAAAGAACACATATTGATGACGTTATGAGGGGTAGAATACTAGGGCGACTGGAGCCTGGTCAAACACATCAGGTCTTAGCTTGGGCCCTCCGTGTGCCGCAAAATTTGTGATCTCAAGATTATGGCAACGATTCCATCACACAGGAAACGTGTCCAGGCGCTACAGTACGGGACGTCCACAGTGTACAACACCACAAGAAGACCGATATCTCACCATCAGTGCCCGAAGACGGCCACGGAGTCCCTTCCTCGGGACCTTACCGCAGCCACTGGAACAATTGTCTCCAGACACATAGTCGACAGACGACTGAACAGACTGGTGTCAAGAACACAGTACATGGTCATTGGAACAGTGGTCCCAGGTTATGTTCACGGGCGTGTCCAGGTATAGTCTGAACAGTGATTCTCGCCATGTTTTCATCTGGCGTGAAGCAGGAACCAGATACCAACCCCTTAATGTCCTTGAAAGGGACCTGTATGGAGGTCGTGGTTTGATGGCGTGGGGTGTGATTATGATTGGTGCACGTACGCCCCTGAAGGTCTTTGACAGAGGAACTGTAGCAGATCAGGTGTATCGGGATGTCATTCTGCACCAGTATGTGCAGTGCAGGGGTGCAGTGGGTCCCATCTTCCTCTGGATGGATGATAACGCACGGCTCCATCGAGCTGCCATCGTGGAGGAGTACCTTGAAACAGAACATATCAGGCGAATGGAGTGGCCTGCCTGTTCTCCAGACCTAAACCCCATCGAGCACGTCTAGGATGCTCTCGGTCGACGTGTCGCTGCACGTCTTCAAACCCCTAGGACACTTCAGGAACTCAGACAGGCACTGATGCAAGAATGGGAGGCTATACCCCAGGAGCTGCTCGACCACCTGATCCAGCGTATGCCAACTCGTTGTGCGGCCTGTGTACGTGTGCATGGTGATCATAACCCATATTGATGCCGGGGTACATGCGCACGAAACAGTGGCGTTTTGTAGCACATGTGTTGCGGGACGGTTTTCTCAACTTATCTCCAATACTGTGGACTTACAGATCAGTGTCGAGTGTGTTCCCTATGTGCCTATGCTATTAGCGCCAGTTTTGTGTAATGCCACGCTGTATGGCACCACATTCTGCAATTATCCTTAATTTATGAGCATGAGTGTATATAAATTCCATTTCTTGAGATTGGAGGCTTACAGAGTCATTCTACCAGGTCTAAACAAAAATTCTGTGTCCCAGTTAAATTTCGTTCACAGTGTAATATGCTGTAATATGCATCAAGCGCGAAATCACAGCGACCCATATTTTTCGTTGCACACTTCTTTCCAATTTCACGCCGCGTCTTACGTAAATAATAATATCACAATAAGTATGACCATTACCGAAATTTTGAGCACTTCACCATGAAGATGACATACGAAGCTATAAGAGACGTGAAAATCAATATTTTTTACCGAACTCTTTATGTAAAATCATTTCAGATAGAATTCAGGGCTTACACCTCCATTCCGCCAGTCCAACCCAGCACGCCCAAAGCAGTCAAATAATGTCTCGTTCATTCCAGCTCGCCGACAGCCGCGAGAGCACTCTGATCAGCGCCGACGCTCGGCTGCCACTGTGTACTGCCTCGTTCGATGACAGGTAGATACTTTTCGCACTATGTTCATCCGCCTCGCACTGAGTCCCCCTTGCAGGCATCCAGCTTTCTTTCTGTGTGCAGCCTTATGTGGGAAGGTGACAGGTTGCTAGTAAGTTAACGAAGCTAATGGACATGAATATCAAACCTTAGTTGTGATGATACGTTGATCTGTAGCATAGACCAAGATTTAGGTTTGATCAGAATGTGACAATTTAGTTTGTTAAGCCGCCTATTTTGTAAGTACTTTATTCTGATAAGTTCATTATGCCCATTGTTTGTTGACATAATGGATCAAAGCAATCAGTATCGTCACATTTATTATTTACGGGGAAGGATGGGTGTAGGATGACTGCTGGAAGCAATTGCTCCTTGTTGTAACAGTGGGTGTAGAAATGGGAGAGGTGTAAGATGACTGTTATAGTGTGAAGTGCCATTTGTTTGGTTGATGAATGGGAGCAGCGGTCAGTTGTTAGACTACTTCCAAAGAGGCCTACAATGTTGCCGCTGGCCTGCAGCTACAGATGTAAATGTTCAATACGCAGCCGCAAGACGATGCTGACTCACTGTCAAGACTAGAAAACACTAGTGGTGGATGTGGCACACCTAGGGGCGACCAGTAGGACGATGACTTACACATGTGGCCAATGGCATTGAGAAAAGAAAGTACCAGACAACATTCAGTAAATGGAAACAGCGGTTATGACAGGATGCGATGACACCAAGGTGCTGGAAATGGTGACAACAGTGGGACGAGATGAATGCCTACATGTTTTTGAAGAAACAGCAGTTTTAGCGTACCAGAGGAAGGACTCAAGGAGCATAACTTGCGGTGTGCAAATATTCACTGTGCGATTCCAGTTCACAGATGTGTGTGTCGGTACTCAGATTTGACTGACCTCCTGTTACTAAAGAATCGCTGAGGGAGTGTATACGAGAACATTACACACAGAGACCTAACTGCTCCAACATAGAGCGACTGATTTATTTTCTGTTATCAATTTTTATTTTCTTCTTGTGCCAAAGCAGACAGTGTAAATATATTCCGAATGAAATTTTCACTCTGCAGCGGAGTGTGCGCTGATATGAAACTTCCTGGCAGATTAAAACTGTGTGCCCGACCGAGACTCGAACTCGGGACCTTTGACTTTCGCGGGCAAGTGCTCTACCAACTTTTTTTTTTTCCCGACGGAGACTCGAACTCGGGACCTTTGCCTTTCGCGGGCAAGTGATCTACCATCTTTTTTTTTTTTGCGCTGATATGAAACATCCTGGCATATTAAAACTGTGTTCCCGACCGAGATTCGAACTCGCGACCTTTGCTTTTCGCGGGCAAGTGCTCTACCATCTTTTTTCTTTACACCATTTTTTTGCTAGTTTTTTTTCTTCTATTAAAACAACCATATATGTACATAAGCACAAAAACTAATATTGAAGTACTGGAACTGATTCAACACGAAATGTATCCTACAATAGACTGAAGAATACATTTCAATTTAGTGCCATTTGTAAGCTTACAAAATAGAACATTATAGTAAACTGAAAATAGTCTCTTTAGTCCAGTCAGAGACGTAGAACCGAAACGCAAACATACATATAATTGATTGTCTTAACTTGAATGACAGTTCTGTCATTTGATTCATAACCGTCCAAAGCTCAAAGTCATTTGGAGCACACAAACGGATAACAAGAGATGCACAGGAACATAAATTAATGAAAACGTCATAATGAAGTTTATAACACCAATGAGAAAACGGGAGTAGTCCTAGGATCTGGTATAACCCCTTATTCGTTGTGTACTTTGTTCGCTACATAGTCTTGCATGTGATTTGTGTGCTTACCGACATCGAGAATTACCCTACGCCTTGTTTTTCAAAAATTATGTCTAACATGTTAGCAAACATCTTCCTGAAATTTGGGCAACGTTTCATCTTCCAGCGTGCCGTTCTCATGTAAGCCTCGAAACTAATGAGATTATCTTCACTATTGTGGATGATGACATATGTCACAAACTGTCCTAACATCCACATCACGGTGTTGTTCTTGGTGGCGGGAAAATGTTTCGTGTCCGGCCAGAGCAGGATGTCGGTGCAGTGGCTGACTGGGCTGCTGCGGGTAATCAGGCCCAGTCTCTGCTGCACCCATTTCCAGTTAGTGAGATGACCGCCACAAGTGAAGCGATGGCGTAAGGTGTCGACTAAACCACAGCGGACGCATTTATCACCGTCACTTAAACCGATTCTATGCAACCTTTCATTAGTGGGTATAACATCGTTTACCACTGTATACCACGTGGACGCCACTTCAGCAGTGTGGACAGTTAAACTTACGTTGTCCCAAACTGCCTTCCAATGAACAGTCGGGTATTTAAGTTCAATGGGATTCCGGACTACAGGAGATGTCCATCTTTTTAATAACAGGCGCGTCGTCGATAAATCCAGCGTTAAATAATGTCCATCAATATAACTTACTTCAAGAAAAAACTACTTGACATGTCGTAATTTGTAAGGTATTTTACCTACATCAATGGGTGGATGCATATCGGTTGGTTGTAAGGTTCGGAAGAGCCAACTGGTTACGCTGAGAGGTTCCTTGTCCAACAAATGGGTGATTCGTTTAATATATAAAGCAGTACACTTTCGGTTAATGTCAGGCATTTTTAGTCCGCCGGCCTGTCTGGAAGACGTCAGCGTGGTGTATTTCACTTTGAATAGATGCCCTTGCCAGATAAATCTATTAGAGAGTCATCAACTGAGCTACCGAAGCACGACTCACGCGCGGTACTCACAGCTCTACTTCTGCCAGTATCCGTCACTGAGCTACCGAAGCACGACTCACGCCCGGTACTCACAGCTCTACTTCTGCCAGTATCCCTCTGCAATAAAAAAAAGACTGAGTTAATCGATCAACAACGAACTTAAACGGATGTCTTACGACGTCCGCCCCGAGCAGATGCAACGAACAAAAGCGAACAAAATGAGATTTTAAAAAAAAAATGGTAGAGCACTTGCCCGCGAAAGGCAAAGGTCCCGAGTTCGAGTCTCGGTCGGGCACACAGTTTTAATCTGCCAGAAAGTTTCAGTGTAAATGTAGTATCTAGTATTTCCTCTGCTCCGTACCTCTTACTATCCATTCTTTATAAGTAGTCATTGGTTCTCATCAAATCTGTAATTTAATTTACATTCGAAAAAATTTGTTTTTGCAGTCAGTAGTTATCTTTTCGTGAAGTTACAAGCCCTCGGCTAGGTGTGGTGATGATAGCTGCATACAGTATCATATGACTCCTCTGTTACTTATGTCGCAGGAAAGCTCAAATGACAGCAACAGTCAAGCTAAAGATCTTGCTATATGCAGGTGCAGTCTACAGTTGGTCGAGCCAGAGTAGTGTATCACGTTTGTATCTTTCGCTACCTGATATGTTTGAAATTACTTATTACTACAGTCTACAAAGAAAACCCCAAAGCAAAGCCTGCAAGAAAAATTGATGTAGGTTTTCATGCTTCTAAATTAATAAAAGATAGGGAAAAATTTCTCTGAAAACAAACTTGTGACATCCAATAAAGCAGTATAAGGTCTGCCTGGAATTGAAATAGCGTGTGAAAGACTCAGTTGAGTCAGCAGGTGTATTCAGTGTCTTGCTACTGTTGCACTCTACGAGTGTTAAACGCGCAGCAGGTCAAAGAGAAGATGCAGACTGATTACGTCATGAGACCAACGCGGAGGTTAATTTCACGCTCCAAGCAAGCGAAATGAGGTAATTGTTCACTGTTTTCCGGTAGGTAAATAAGGTTCTCTGAAGAACAGGCACCTAATAACCACTGAGAGTGTTTTCTGGACTGAAGCAAGTCTGCTACGCGAATCGCTCATTAAACTCTAAGTAAGCGTCAAAGGCCGACAGAAATAAGATTACTGAGATTAGAGAATAGACGAGGCGGAAACAGCACACCAGCAAATAGCGTTCAGTCTTTCCAGTTAGCCTCGGTTAACTACTTGAAGTCTCAGACGTCTGAATTATCAGCTGTGTTAGGCACATACAATTTGCCCCAGGCATTCCGTACGTTACGCTGGGAGCTTTCTCCAATTCAAGTAATGTGTCAGCTTTACTAGTTCCTCGTCCATTTAAATATAATTACTGAAGCATTGCTGCTCAAAGTCCATGTGTATAATAGGTTCCTGGTACCTAGGAATAAACCACTTTGATTACAGAGTGTAACGGAAATATAAACGGTATTCGATTGTCACAGTATTTGCAACAATGGCTCTGTTGTTGGCAGCCCTAATATGGAGAATCTGATGCTTGCGGGAGAGAGATGTGACTCATGT
This sequence comes from Schistocerca gregaria, assembly GCF_023897955.1. Lineage (NCBI taxonomy): Eukaryota > Metazoa > Arthropoda > Insecta > Orthoptera > Acrididae > Schistocerca > Schistocerca gregaria. Next base: position 600,321,058 of record NC_064920.1, on the reverse strand, counting down.
ACACTACTTCTGTTGTTAACAGTCTACATTGTACGAGTTTACTGGTTCCTGAAAGACAAATTACAGTAGTCTATTGACCATCTCGAATGAATCCAACGCAATGGATAAAGATGAAGTTCTCAGATGAATTACAGTTCTGTGTTCCATGTGGATGTGGACACTACCTGGCGGGAAGTGAACTTGAAACATCTTCCCATTCTTAGAAGGCACTGCAACCTCACTATTAACGGAGGAGGCAGAATCATACATAGTTTGGAGGTGTATCAGCACAACAAAGGTGCATAGTTTTGTAGCACGGTTAGCCGCTGGTGAACAGAATTAAACCGAGGTGGTGTAAGGATATGCCGGAATATTTTATTGTACATCAATGACACTCCGTAAATGGACACATAGGCGACACACCGTTGTTTTCTTCCACCGTGTACTCGATCGATGTGGCGCTGTATTGAGATAATGGAATCGCTTCCGCAAAAACTGGGCTTTGAATTTCCTTCATTCCATTCACGTTTAGATTTCACGTGGTTCTTCTTCATCACATATGGAGACGCTTTCCTTAGCAGGACTTGGACCATTTTCTTCCCGATATTTTTCAAATCTGATTTCATTTTTAATCGTTCGATGGTGCAGTGGATCATAACTTAATTTCAATGAACGCCATCAACCCTCGTTCTTTTATATTGCTAGCGTGATTGTGACGCTGTGGAGTAAGGGTATGCAATGGCCATTGTCTCGACCTGTGATCTCAGGACATGGAACCGACGAATCACATTTGGTGCGAAAGATCCTATCTTATGGTCGGCCGGTATATCACCTGTCCTTATTACGTAGGGATGCTGTGTTTCACGCATACACCCTCACCTGTAACGTCGTAAATGTCATTACGACAGGAATCTCGGCGCGGTAGACTTCGTTATTTGAGGTAAATCCAGCTGTTACAGATTAATACAGGTAACGTAAAGAACTCATTAAAATATTTTAACAAAATATTGATGTCTCTCAAAGTTCTTTCTCACCCAGATAATTCAACAGTTAGTTCATAACCGTTAGATTTAAATCGTGTAAAACAAACCAATATGAATAATTTAAGCGGTATCATACCTTCTCAAATCTCTCCAATCAGCTTGTTCATTGGACAGTTAGGAGGTACATGTAGAAATAATATATCGTCTAAAATAACACAATAAAATATTTAAAAGAGTATATATTAATCTTTTCTCAATTAGAGTCGCAGTTTCTCATAGATCTTCTTCAACCACTTCATTTACTCGTTGGAGGTTTATATGTACTACATATTTTTCCAATGTACTATGCGTTACAATATCCGACTCATTTTGTCGCAAATTTGGTATTTTTCTTACGTATAATGTTCGCAACGAAGTATGTGAGCGTATCTCTCTTTTTCTGCAATTCTACCCCAAAGAAAGTTCCGGTTATTAGTTGGAACCTGTAATCTTCGACGAGGTAGGTCCTGAAGTTTGCTCCCTGTGCTGTACTAATTGTGAACATTTAAGAAGATTATTCTCCAGTCTAAACCTTCTGTTTTAGAAATTTGTGACTGTGCCCCAGCTAATGAAAAAGACTTTAGCAAAATTTAGCTTTAACTTACAGTAATGCAACTCCTTTGCTGCTACCAAATTCTGAACATTCATGAGTATCTTTTCTCGGCTGTGAGATACCTGTTCCTATAATTTATTTGTGGTGTTGAAACGTAAATCTAATAATGCTACATATTTCTAAGTTATCATAAAGCTACAACAGAGTTTGAAGTTTCTAGGAAATGTTGAAATTGGCCACGTGACCTCTTTGCCCGATCACATGTTCGTAATGTAGTTACCTTGTTTCAAGACAACTAAATTTATAATAAGACAAGAGTATTTCGTAAAATAAGCTTACTAAGGCACTGGTGTATTAACAACGTGATGAGAAGCTATGTTGTCTTATTACGAGTGTATGTCAAGATGCTCGTTTAAGAAAATCACTACAACAATCGTGGAATTCCGTATCTATGCACAACGCATTGGATCCTGTAAAAAAAAAGAAGATGCCGTTTGCTGCAGCATCCAAAATATTCAGTATTTCAAGAAACACTCTTAAACGAAGAGTTCATAAGAAAACCGTGATGCTACTGAAGACAAGAAGACTGTTGGAAACTTCAGAAGTGTATTCAACCAAGAGCAAAAGGGAGAACTACATTTCTGACATGGAACGAAGGTATTATGACGTATCAGCAATTAATTTGCACCATTTCACATTTCAGTTTGCTGATCGGGATAATCTACCATACGCATTGAACAAAAAGAAGAAAAAAACAGGCGATGTTTGGGTGACACGGTTTAGGGAGAAGCGCCCAAACCGAAGCCTTAGAAATCCAGATACTACTCCACCTGAGTGGTGTTATTTCTTTTCCGTGGCTCTGGCCACTATGCCCTACCTACACATCTGTAATATTTGATGAGTATTTTATAGTTACAGAATATACACGTTTGTACAATTATATTTCATATGGTTATCTATGACGTGACGTCAGCTAAAAGCAAGTTTTCCTCAGAGTGGCCATGTTCCCTAGATTTCCGCTATGAATGAAAACATCACTTAATCTTACGCAGTATATCTTACCTATTAAAAATAGTACCTACAGAGTGTTCCACAACGAATGTAACGTTTGAGTGCATAATAACATACAAATTTATTGATTAAATGCAGTCATTTACATATTATTGTACTGTGCGTCACCTGTGATTGTGTATGAAACATGGTATTAATCCAGTTCCCTCCACGACTCAGCAGGCACCCTTTCGTTTCTTCAATAAAATTTTCTAAATTTCTTCGGCTTACTTACACCTCCAGTTCCCGAGTTACACTCTGAATTCTAGCTTTGAGCTCTGCATATGGTCAAGGTTTGCTATCGTACACATGATATTTCAAATATCCCCACAGAAAAAAATCACATTACGTTAAATCACGAGATCGTGTTAGAAGATTCACACCACCGTTGCGAGAAATCATTCGACCACAGAAACTCTCTCGTAAGAAGTAAATTGTTGCAATTGATGTTTGAGAGGGTGCGCTATTTGTTGAAACCAAAACTCTTCAAAACTCACACGATCCATTTAGAACCACAAGAACTTTCTAAACATATTGCTGTAGCCCTCACCGTCCACTGTTAAAGCGTTTCCGGAAATTTCTTTCTATACATAGTCCCAATTACGGCCTCAGCCCAAACGCTACGGCACACAGTCGATCGTCGAGGTCGTAATGGCCTTCTCTATAATTATGCGAGGGCTTTCTGTCCCCCGAATCGTACAGTCCTGCTCGTTCACGAAATCATTCAACTGAAAGTGCGCTTCACAAGTGAACATTTTTTTCATGATGAAATTGATGTGATCCTTTGGCTTCAGTTCTGTGTCAGTTGGATTTTGTAGGTCCTGTGATGTTTGTGTGGCTGTCGTGGAGTGTATTAACGCAGTTCTTTCATTTTATATTGTCGATCGAGTTGCCTTGCAAAGGCTCTTCTCGGACTCGTATCCCGACTGCATTTCTATTACTGATTACTGATTACTGATTACTGAAAGGAGGATATAAGATGAACATCAACAAAAGCAAAACGAGGATAATGGAATGTAGTCAAATTAAATCGGGTGATGGTGAGGGAATTAGATTAGGAAATGAGACACTTAAAGTAGTAAAGGAGTTTTGCTATTTAGGAAGTAAAATAACTGATGATGGTCGAAGTAGAGAGGATATAAAATATAGACTGGCAATGGCAAGGAAAGCGTTTCTGAAGAAGAGAAATTTGTTAACATCGAATATAGATTTATGTATCAGGAAGTCGTTTCTGAAAGTATTTGTTTGGAGTGTAGCCATGTATGGAAGTGAAACATGGACGATAACTAGTTTGGACAAGAAGAGAATAGAAGCTTTCGAAATGTGGTGCTACAGAAGAATACTGAAGGTAAGGTGGACAGATCTCGTAACTAATGAGGAGGTATTGAATAGGATTGGGGAGAAGAGAAGTTTGTGGCACAACTTGACTAGAAGAAGGGGTCGGTTGGTAGGACATGTTTTGAGGCATCGAGGGATCACAAATTTAGCGTTGGAGGGCAGCGTGGAGGGTAAAAATCGTAGAGGGAGACCGAGAGATGAGTACACTAAGCAGATTCAGAAGGATGTAGGTTGCAGTAGGTACTGGGAGATGAAGCAGCTTGCACAGGATAGAGTAGCATGAAGAGCTGCATCAAACCAGTCTCAGGACTGAAGACAACAACAACAACAACATGAGAGAACCTGTCGCACAATTTTAACTTCTCTCCAATAACATAACAAGTCCATTTGTATCAGTAATCCATATGTTGACTTTACTCAGTTACATCATCAAACAAATCTCTGCAAGAGTTTCCATCAATGATAACGTTCCACCTTGGCGTCCCATCATAGAACGAATATTAATAGAACATTTCATTTGTTTTTTACACAGCGTAATCTTCGCTATCAAAAATATCTATACATCATATTAGGAATTTTGCGACACTTAAAAGCAAACCGGCGATCCCTGCAACTTTTATTTTCGGGTCTGAGTAGGTAGTTCTACTGTCGAAGTTGCTACTATCGCCGTCCTATCTCAAAGACGCACGTCGTCCCTTGGCGTTACTCGCCACATACAAATACCCGAGTATAATATAGAGGCCGCCAGGAAAACCTTTACACGCTTTGTCGCCGGGAAAATGTTTACACCCTTTGCCAGGCTCTATGGAGATATCGATATTCGATTTGAGAGACGAGAGTGCTGTAGTATGGTCTTTGGCTCAACAGATGTTACTACTTTTATGCCGGTATTGAGAAAAGAAGACGGCTGGAGCACGCTTGACATTCGATTAATGAAAATGTATTGTGAAGAAGTTTTTCAAGTTTGACAATGCCACTGAAGTGCAACGTCAGTGGAGGACGGAGTTGGAAACAGAAGCGCCAACTCGCCTAACAATTATACGCATGATTGACAAATTTGAATTACATGGAACGGTTTGTGATATTCACAAAGGAAGATGAGGAAGACAGCGTATAGCCACAAATACTGCTTCGTCGGCTCTCGTGTTGGAAACGTTTGTTAATTCTCCACAGAAGTCTGCTACGCAATTTGCATGTGAAGTGGGGGTTAGCAGTAAAAGTGTATTAATAATTCTGAAAGCTGCAAAGTGGAACGTTTACATTCCACGATTACTGCACGCGATTAATTATGACAAAATGGTTCAAATGGCTCTGAGCACCATGCGACTCAACTTCTGAGGTCATCAGTCACCTAGAACTTAGAACTAATTAAACCTAACTAACTTAAGGACATCACACATATCCATGCCCGAGGCAGGATTTGAACCTGCGACCGTAGCGGTCGCTCGGTTCCAGACTGTAGCGCCTAGAAAAGCACGGCCACTCCGGCCGGCTAATGATGACAATCATGATCACCGAATGCAGTTTGGTGAATAGTATCAGTAAATGGTAACTGATGACGAATTATTTGTGTCGAAGGTAGTGTGGAGTGACGTGGCACAACTGAAAGTTATGGGAACCGTGAATCGGCAAAATAGTGTGTAATGGACTCCAGAAAATCCGCATGATTATGTGGATAAAGAGGTCAATGTACCAGAGGTTCATGTATGGTGTGGACTGTCATCTAGGGGCTTTTTAGGGCCCTTTTTCTTTGATACTACTGTCACTGGAGGAGTGTACCCGGAAATGTTACACACATCAATTTTGCCAGGTATACGTGAACTTATGGAGCTGATAAAGAGGTCTTCCACCAACAGGACGGGACGCCATCACACTACCACCTATCCGTACGAGCTTTCCTGGATGACAATTTTCCGGGTCATTGGATTGGACAAAGCGAGCCCACTGAGTTCCCTTCACGGTCGCCAGATGTAACACCCATGGACTTTTACTTGTGGGGAACTGAGATAGATAACGTCTATCGACGTAAGCCACGTACGCTGGAGGAACTTCGCCAAGAGATGACTGTGACATGTGCATCGATCTCCACTGTAACATTGACTGACGTAGTTGCGACGGCCGTTCGTCTTTCTGTTATGTGTATAGCCACCAACAGCGAACATTTTGAACATTTAAAGTTAGCGTGTGTTAACTGAAGGTTGTACAACATGTGTGACCAATTACACAGGCCAACGAAATTTTTTTTAAACTTCTGTATTTTGATAGCTGATGTTTATGAGCTGAATCCAAATCCAGCCTTAGTTCTTTTGTATCCCCTATAGTGTTCTAGCAATATGCCTTTTATTATATGGGATAAAAATCCTATGCTGTACGGTAAACAGGTAAATTAATGAAACGCTTTGTTACAACTTAAGCATGGTTTGTGTTTACAGTAAGCTACTTAAAACAATGATATGTGTTAATAGAGGTTTCACTTGTCAGCTTGAATTGGTTTGTACTTCCTTTCTCTTTTTTCTTTGAAGCTTCTTGTGCAGCTTTTTCTACGATGAGTCGCTTGCTGAAGTTCTCGGTGAAGTGACCAACAATAGTCCCCCTCATGTTGGTGTTCCAGCGGCCTTGGTGGCGTTTTTTCTTACTTTAATGTCTTGGTGAAAACGATCTCCTTGCTCCTTACTAACATCTCCCATATTGTCCGGGAAGTAATCAAGGTGACTGTTCAGAAAGTGAACTTTCAGGCTCATTAAACATCCTAAAGTTTTAAACTTTTTTAAAATTGTAGCTGTAATAGAAATATATTCTGGGTCTTTTTCATGTCCTAAGAACTTTGTATCGACCTGCTTGAATGATACCCATGCTTCTTTCTCATTTAATGTCATTGTGGATTCAAAGTTAAATCAAACATCAGTTTTCTAATGTCAAGTCCGACAAAGACGTCTTGTTTTAGTTTAGCTTCTGAAAGGTGTGGAAACTTTTGGCAGAGATATTTAAAACATCGACCATCTTTAGGCAAAGCCTTTAAAAACTGTTTCATTAGGCCTAACATTATATGTAGAGATGGCAGGGGTACGTTTTTTGGATCTACAAGGTTTTTGCGTAGAATGTTCTTCTCACCTGGTTTTAAAGATTCCCTCACAGGCCAGTTCTTTCTGCACCAGTGTTGATCCGTAGCCCTGCTGTCTCATCCACACAAGAAACATGGAAGTTTGCTAAAGCCACCTTGCTGACCAAGGAGCATGCATATTACTTTTAGATCACCACGTATCATCCAACCAGGAGCAGAACAGCCTATTTTATTTTGCACTATTTCTAGGTTTTCATAGCTTTCTTTCGTATATACAGAATGTCCAACAGGTATAGATGCATACTTGTTACCATTGTGTAATAAAATAGTCTTTAAACTAGTTTTGGATGAATCAATAAACAGACGCCAGTCTTCCTTTTTGTATTCAATACCAAACTCATTCATCAGACCGGGAATGTCCGAGCAGTTCACCAAATCACCGTCTTGTTGAAAAAACTTGAAAATTGCTGCTCTCTCTTTCTGTACATGTATTCGCTGGTTCCAACCGCAATAAGTTCTTTTCTCTTAATCTAGAGCCAAGCAATTCAGCTTTTTCTTTCGTTAAGCCCAGATCCTTGACCAAATCGCTAAGCTCGGTCTGAGTTAACAATTTAGGCTCTAGACTTTCTGCATTACAATGGAATTCATCATCATCTGGTTCATCTAAATCAAACTGCACATCAGAAAATACTGTTGTTGGAATAGAAGTTAATCTGGTGGTTCAGGAACAGGCAAATCTACACCATGCCCTGCTGGTCGGATGGCGGAAGGAAGGTTAGGGTAGCTTATTACCTTCTTGTTTTTCGAATTATGTCCTTTGATATGAACACTGTAAAAGTAGCAATCGTTGGAATGATTTCTTGGCTCCCTCCATATCATAGGAACAGCAAATCTAAAGGCATTTTTCTTCTTTTTGGGCCATTTCTCAGATCTTTAACATACACTTAACCCAAGGTTTGTCTTGATCATCAAGTTTAGATCCAAAGAATAATAGATAATCCTTTTTCACAAAGTCTGTAATGTTTCTTTGGTGTTTTTTAATCACAAATTCACCAAAAATATAGCAAAAACTGTCAACAGAGTTTTCACAATCGCTACTAGACATTGTACTGAGCACATGTACATTAAACGGGAAAGTGAAGTTAGGCTGACAGTAAACAAAACACCATCTGTTAACACAAAAATAGAATCGACCTTTTTATGCCAGTAAATATTTTTCAGCAGTGTTACCAACGTCATCTACATAGATTACGCCTCCTTTTTAAATTATTTTCATTATATAAAAGCTGTTAAATTCTTTAAAAGTCGCTTAGTTTAATAAATTTAACTGTAAAATGTGAAGAAATTGTGGGTGACACAGTTTTTTAAGTATCATACTTGGATTTTCCACCCTAAAAACATAAGAATAAGGTATTTTCAGGAAAAAAGTTTTTCCATCGTCGGCCTGTGTTATTAAATGTAAAATAAATGCCGCGCGCATTGGCCGTGCGGTCTGGGCGCCATGTCAAGGATTGCGTGGCCTCTCCAGCTGGAGGTTCGAGTCCTCCCTCGAGCATGGGTGTGTGATGTTCTTAGCATAAGTTAATTTAAGTGGGTACGTTTAGGGACCGATGACCTTAGAATTTTGGTCTCTTAGGAATTCACATACACTTCAACATTTTGTAAAATAAACACATGAGTAATACTTTTCATTCCTTAAAGTATGTATACATTTTTCTGGAGGACACTGTACATCAGTAGGACGACGTAGTGATACACATCACTCCTCCGCAGCGGTATGTATCATCTAAGCCCAAGGTTGCACACCACTTTCAGAATTCGTTGCAAATTGGTTCTACGAATACATAATCGTTGTGAACGTCAACGAATAAAGTTAATGGAGTTTGTGATCAGTCTCTGTTCAGCATTCGTCACATCTGTAATAGGTTTTCACTGTGACAAGACAGTTGTCCATCACTAGAGGTCTGCGCGGATGTGGATATCCGCGGTATTTGTTACTTGACGGATAAAATCGCGACCGGTGGGTTATCTGCAGATAATGAGGAAGGCATCTGCCCACTACGTATGTTGCAATGTTAGTTGAAAACTTCAAGTCTGTTGACATTCTTGGAATCTTGCAGGATCCAGGTAGAGCGGATGTCTGTTGTCCTCAGCCCCTGGCTACGACCGACGTAGCTGTACCCAAGAGACCTGCGCCTAATCCGTTTCCGCGGCCGTGTCTTTTGTATGGCCTATGAAGTGCTCTCTGGGTGGCAAACCTGTCCACTGTCTACCAGACAGGTGCCCATTGCAATTTTCCGTTGCCTTCAGTTAGCGCTTTATAGAGACCGAGTGACAACGTGCATCGTAGCAAATATCAGTGAGAGTTCTTTCTTCAAATGTTCACCATATCTTTGGATACAACTTAGTGTAAGGTGAAAAACGTTATTTTACGTTAGTGAAGGAAAACAAATTGAAATCGCCAGTTTGGAAAAAATTCGGATACGTATTTGATGGCAAGGAAAAGATAAAAGATATAGTGGCTTGTTTTGCATGTAAAAAAGTATATTCCTACACTGGACACAAAAGTGGAACTTCAAATTTGCTAAAACATTCGTGCGAGGTTGGACAAAGTAGCATAATTACTTATTTAAATACCAAGAGAGACGTGAAAGTTCCTGAAGTTCCGCCAAATTTGAAGACAGCCGCGACAGAAAAAATTATCAACCTTGTCAGCAAAGACATTTTACCATTCGAAGTTGCGTGTGCATCTGGGTTTCTCGAGACGGCACAGTGTCTTATTGATGTGGGGGCGAAGTACGGTGCAGTGAGTGCTAAGGAACTGCTACCTCATCCAACCACCATATCCAGAAATTTGAAGGAAACGGCCGATCGTCTGCGTGAAACTGTCTCTGCAGAAGTGAAGAATATAGTCAGAGATATAGGTGCAGCACTAACTGCCGATTTATGGACTGATTTGTACCGTAAAATAAACTATATGGGAGTGACTGCACATTATGTTAATTATGAAGAGGTGAAACTTGAGATTCGAGTGTTGTGCACCAGAAATTTTGAGAGTGAGATTAAAAAAACAGGAGAAAACATTAAAATTGAGTTAATTAAAATACTACGGTCGTTCGATTTACTCAGTGCGGTGAATAACATCGTGTTCGTTACGGATAGAGGTCCAAATATTGTGGCAGCACTTCGCCAATAGCCGGCCTCGTGTTCGTTACGGATAGAGGTCCAAATATTGTGGCAGCACTTCGCCAATAGCCGGCCTCGGTGGCTGAGCGGTTCTAGGCGCTTCAGTCCGGAACCGCGCGACTGCTACGGTCGCAGATTCGAATGCTGTCTCGGGCATGGATGTGTGTGGTGTCCTTAGCTTAGTTAGGTTTAAGTAGTTCCAAGTTCTAGGGGACTGATGACGTCAGATGTTAAGTCCCATAGTGCTAAAAGCCATCTGGACCATTTGGACTTCGCCAATACAAGAGGCTCTCGTGCTCAGCACACGTTCTTAATACTGTGCTGGAACACACGACTCGAGGAGACGCGAATGATGAGAAGAGTGACGTGCAGCGACTAATAAATTCCTGTCGAGCTGTCACAACATTCTTTAAAAGATCTGGTCTTCAGAATTGGATTCAGAAGTCATTGAAAGGAGATATAGTTACACGATGGAACAGTAAACTGGATATGTTTGAGTCAATTAATTCACAATGGTTTGAAGTTCTGTCAATTTTGTCAGCGAAAAATCAAGATAATTTGATTGATTCTATAGACAAGAGGATGTTGGGAGATATAATAACCTTTCTGACACCATTTAAAATAGCTTCTTGTGATCTCGAAGCCTCCTAAACCCCTATACTTTATGTGTCTTGTGGAAGTAGAAACTTCTCCCCTTCCTTGAAATAAATGATGGCGACAGCCCAGTTCTGATAGATTTGAAGAGTATAGCCAATTCTATTTTAATCAGCAAATGAGACATAACAGTAACCCATAAGCTTGCAACGTTATGGAATCCGAAATATAAAAACCTAAAATTTCTTAGCAGTGCCGAAAAAGATGAAGTTGCAAAGGAAGCGAAAAATTATGTTGCGAGAAATTGTCCACAGTTAAAAGATAAGGAGGAAACACCATCTAGAATTCCTGAAAAAAAAAAGACAGAAGTCTGACGTAATTTTTAATGAATTAATGAATTTGAAGATTCCTCAGAAGATGAATCGACGAGAGATCTTGACTTTGAGTCAGATGAAATTCTCAGATATACGAACGATAAAGTCCAATTTTCGGAAGGCATCGACCTGATAGCTTGGTGGCATGGACGTGAAAACGTCTATCCGCGTCTTTTCAAACTCTCATACTTCGTCCACTGCATTCCAGCGTCCAGCGCGCCATCTGAGAGAAGCTTCTCTACTGCGGGACCAATAATGCAGGACCGACGCACGTCTTTGAAGCCACAGACGATTGATGACATCATGTTCCTGCATAGTAATCTTCCAAAGTAAAAAGGTACTTGTACAGCTTCTCTTACTTCACTGTATTTTTTGGGCGTATCTGAATTAGTTACAATTTTTTCTCATCTGATTCTTTCTTTTACAGGATTTGAATCAGAAGCAAGCAGAAGATGAAAATATTTAATCTGAAGCCTGTGAGTTTTTATTGTAATATTTATAGTAAAAAATTTCCTCGACATATTTTTAGTATTTTTAATATTCCCAACAAGAACATTTAAGTAGCATTAGGTAAAAGAAGGAAATATTTAACAAGCAATTTGTTTTGTTGTAATTTTCATATTAAAGAGCACAATTTTAAGTTTTTACTCTTCGCAACAACAATATTCATCAGCTAACACGTCAATATTATTAAACTAGGTAATGATGATCTCATAAGTGCCTACCTAAATTTTAGCATGCACTACAGTAACATTTGCAGCCGCCGAGCATTGTCGCTCTTTGTGAACAGTGAAACAGCCCGGCCGGAGCGGTGGCACGGCGGGCCTTGTAATTAATTACAAGTAGGACTTCAAACTACGGCTCACGAACACCAGTAAGCTGTGACTGCAATAGCCCGTGAAAGATTATTCTGATCACATTGAAAACTTACAAAGTATTCAAATCATCCAAAATAATAACGTGTCTTTTAATTTACCAGCCAATTAGTAAAGATAAGGCCTGAAATTCGCAACAAAATTGAACATTTTAACTGTAACTCGGATTTGCTTAACAGGGAACAGTGCGTAACATTTGAAGTTAGGGGACATAGGTATTTATATAGACATCTTGAAATCGTTTGCAGTTCCATTAAACTCTGAAAACAAATTATTTTTTAACATTGAAAGTATTAACTGCGAAATCTACTGCAAATTTTGTCTTAGTAAAATGGCTCTGAGCTCTATGGGACTTAACATCTGTGGCCACCAGTCCCCTAGAACTGAGAACTACTTAAACCTATCTAACCTAAGGACTGCACACAACACCCAGTCATCACGAGGCAGAGAAAATCCCTGACCCCGCCGGGAATCGAACCCGCGAATCCGGGCGCGGAAAGCGAGAACGCTGTCTCACGACCACGAGCTGCGGACTTGTCTTAGTAATTTAGACCAGTGTTGAGGATGTTTTAGAGCGTGAAAAATTTTGTTTAGTTGAGAATGAAACAGACATTTCATTTTTCGCTAGGTCTTAATTCGATAAATCAGCGAAAAGGCGAGGTTCAAGATTTCAATCGTATTTTTAGCTAATGCCTAATGGACTCCTAATTTCTATAACCACTGATTTTGTTGTCACTCTTCAGAAGATGAGTTATTTCTTCCAGACAACATCAATTATTGCTGGCATTTTAACTTTTTCACAGGTGCGCCAGCGTTTTGCAGTGTAGGCCTAATGCTGTAAATATTTTCACCTGGAAGTGACAAGGACTGAACGCGTAAGCTATAATATAACCATCAGCTGACATAAATGGCTTCAAAATTTGACACGTCCAAGCAGTGAGTACAAAAAAACCGTCAGTAAATGATGCAATGTGCTAGTAACAGTTTAAAACCATCGTCATTTTCAGCTGCCTTGGCACAAGAGCAGCGAAATATAATTGTTTCTATATACGTATTTTCATCATTTAATACTATTACATACAATTTTTTTTAAATAGTGTTTCCAATCTCACGAGATCCGAACCGCTACTGTGTGTGCTCCGGAGTGCCAATGCTTCCCTGTTTGGAATGGTCTGCTTTAGAGTAGGTATAGAACATTTCCTGTGATTTAAAAAGTCAAATGTAGTTAAGTTGTCACAGAAATGGCACCCTAACAGTAGCTATGTCATTACATACCATAATTCTAAGTACTGCTGTCTATTACTATTAATTACTCATTCAAAACTTAAATATATGCGGATGCAGATAAGGAATTTGCGGATGCGGTGCGCATGCGCATTGCACTTTTCTTATCCTCGCAGACCTCTATCCATCACGAAGCGCTCTATTAATGTCAACAAAGAAAACTATAAGCAAAGCACAAAATTTTTATTATTATAAAATACAGAAATAAATGTATTTTGGCTGTCAGACTTGGTGATAACTGATAGCACCTATTTTTCTGGTCTGAACTCGCAGAACTATGTGAAGACGCATATTTTAGGAATATTTAAGTTCTACATGCAAAATATAGCCCACTTCAGATTCATCTGGCACCTTCAGTTCACTGTTCAGTTTGGACGTAGTATGGTGCAGTAGGTTGTAATGGGCGTTCCATTAGAAAACAACTTTTGAGATGCAAGAGTGTACAGGTTTAAACTGCCGTCTAAAATTTTAGAAAGCATTTTTTTTTTCACTGGAGATTTAACAGCGATCAGTGTAAAATACTAAAATTAAGTGAAACATTCTCGAACGCAACAGCTATTTTTTACAATTGGCACCCGAGCGCGGTCCACAATTTAGACGGTTTTCGGACCGTAGGCGCCATGATGGCGGCTGGTGGCGGTGGACGGAGTGAGATCCCATAAGAACGCGACAAAGGAGCAGTCAATCTGAGCAGCTGACATCGTGTTCTTACGGATCTTCCTCCATCCGCCGACACCAGCTAGCCTCATGATGCTTACGGCCTGAAAATGGTCTAAATTATGGACCGAAATCGGTTGCCAACTATAATAATCACCTGCTGCAGTCGAAACTGCTTTATTGAATTTTAAATTGCGGGAAGAGAAAATAACCTCTGACGAGGCGTTCCTGTTCGATGCATATTTAGTGCTGCTAACGGTGGCACAGATTGGGTACAGGCATCTACTACAAGAGACATTTTGTGAGTGCTTCTTTACCTGCTCTCGGCGAGTTTGATGACAGCATACTACACGGGAGAACCGTGTCACGTCGTTGTAAATAGAAAATATTATTTTATACTTTGTAAAGTATTTCAATTCCTTATGAACAGATAATACACATCTCAGTAATTGTGAACCTGAAATATAGATCAAATTCAAATAGCGTTTTCTTTTATTTTTTGCATCTAAGTTTAGGACTGTAACAGTCAAACCAAAGTCGCATCAATGCACTTACCGACTCTTGCACTTGCTTGGGTCGCAAACTCCCGGCACAACACATTATTCAAATAGTCTTCAGCAGAAAAAGACGTAATTGAACAGTGAATACAATTCAGGTTAACAGATGCAAATGAGAACAGCGTATACCTCAATTTACCTTAATTTTCATAATCCAGTAATACTGTCAAAGCAGCATTAAATATAACGCAACGTCCGTGAGTGACGTACACCACTTCCATACATAAAAGGCATACCCGTGAAGTGAGTACTGTTTCGGAAAAAGACATGAAAACATATTTTCAAATAGAAATTTTTTACAAAAAAATGTCCCTTTTTAATGCATTTTGTACATATTTGCTACGATTGTTCAAATATTTGTCATAGAAGGCAAACCAACTTTTCTATGGCCTCTTCATAGAAGACAGCCAGTGGCGAACATCGCTCTTTGCATCGTTTTCTGTTTGTTGAGTTTCTCTCCAGAGGTGACACCGCCAGTGCCGTATGATCCTGTGAAAAACGAGAAAACTTCAGCTTGCGATTCAAAACAAAAGACGTTGAATGTGCGCCGGCCAGGGTGGCCGAGCGGTTCTAGGCGCTACAGTCGGGAGCCACGCAACTGCTACGGTCGCAGGTTCGAACCCTGCCTCGGGCATGGGTGTGTGTAATGTCCTTAGGTTAGTTAGGTTTAAGTAGTTCTAAGTTCTAGGAGGCTGATGACCTCAGAAGTTAAGTCCCATAGTGCTCAGAGCCATTTGAACCTTTTTTTTTTGTTTTTGTTGAATATTCGGTTAGGGAAACGCGTTGCCTCATGAAAACGTGCGTCCTCAATCTGCCGATGTCACTCAAAAACTGATTCAACAATTCTTTTTGGAGCAGTTCCATCACCCGCCGTACAGATCCTATCTCACACTTGCTGACTACCACTTGTTCTTGAACTTTTTGAAGCGTGATTTTGGAGAAGGGCGCTTTGACAGCGACGACGATGCAAAAAACCGTTCCAGCAGTGGCAGCCTCCGATAGCGGCATCTTTCTCTGAAGAAGGCATAGAAAAGTTGGTTTCCTGTTATGACAAAGTTTGAACAGCGGTGGCACCTATGTAGAAAAATACGTTAAGAAATGCTCTTTCTTGTAAAAATAAATGTTGATTTGAAAAAAAATATTTTTATGGTTTTTTTTTCCGAAACGGTATTTACTTTTCATTACGTCTTTCGTACGATGTCCTGTGCCGACGGAAAGCGTCGGTTTGTTCTCGTCACAACAATATGAGAAAGCGGAATTTTATGAGCCCATTAGATAGAGCGGTCCAAATTAGTCTAATGCGATATTTGTTTTGTCGACGTGAATTAACAAGGATGTTAAAACACAATAAAATAGCCTGTGTTGCAGCTGCAGAACCGCTCTGGCCTCCGCTGACTGCTGCTACCATGCAGCACAGTTGTTCAGACACTGCTGGAGTAGAGATTATTCTTCATGTTTTAATATCCTTTTAAATTCACATCGACAAGACAAATATTGCCCTACACTAGCTTGAGACCACTCTATCTAATGGGCACGTAAAATTCCACTTAAAAATCGTTTTTATTGTAATGGAGAACAAACCGACGCTATCCGTCGGTACTGGGCATAGCATGAAAGATGTGAACAGCAGTATTTGTTTGGAGTGACTCTACCCCACACAGCAGAAAAGATATATATTCAAATATTTGTCACGCATTGAAATTGCGTGAGTAAACAGGAAACGCTGCTGAATAGAATAAACTCACTAACAGTGAAATCCAAGAACGTCTGTATAAATGTTTAAGTAATTTAATTAAAGTTGCTTTTTCTTCCTCCTACGTATGCATTAGTTCAGACCTGACTTGGATCACGTGCGGTACACATAATTCTCCTTCCATCAATACTTCGTAATCCCAGCACAGAGCCTGTGGCTCCTGACAGAGCTCTAACGGATTGAGGCCAGAAAAAAGTCGTGGGATTCAAAACAGGAAAGTATTCGCAAATTCATACCTCGTCAAATCAACAAATTTGGTTCAAGAAACACGAAATGAAATTCCTTGATCGTAGATGTCTCTACTAACTCGTCCTAGCTGTATGAGTCATAAAATAAATATAATGTGGAGCTTCGAGTTCTCCCTCGGGCATGGGTGTGTGTGTTTGTCCTTAGGATAATTTAGGTTAATAGTGTGTAAGCTTACGGACTGATGACCTTAGCAGTTAAGTCCCATATGACTTCACACATATTTGAACATTTTTGAACAATATCATGCGCCAGAATGCTTAACCCTAACATGACTTAACTGTGACTGCAGTAATGTCAAAGGAATTAGCATATCAAATAGCTTGCAACATCTTATGCTAACATAAATGAAACAAATACCTCTCGTGAAATACACACGCGATCTGTATAACTAGAATATAAGTTCACAATGTAACATACACAAAAACTAGATCTGATAACTATCTACTATGTTGTATATCAGGTATAGCTCATAATGCTTCAACGCTACTAGTCAGATTTCCCGATAAGGGTACAGCTCCTTAAATCTGCCATATTTATAATACATGAGTTGGCTACCACATAAGGAGTTACTGAAATGGCAACGTATACAGAGCGGTCAGAAATAGCCTGAAAAGCCTGTAAGGGTGTTTCAGGGGAGACTGTGCTGAGAAATAATTATTAAAAAAAAATTCGATAGGTTGCTCCATTTCCGAGTTAATTAGCATTCAAGTTATCCAGTTTGACTGCCCCGTGCGCAAATTCAAGCAGCCCACCAGATACAGTTAGTGTCAGTTGTTCTCACAGCATAGATAATAGCACAAGAGACTACTCAGCCTTTGGTTTGGTTTCGATCCCTCCGACCGTTCCATGTCCAGTTATTGTATTGCTTTGTTGTTTGGTTTTAGGAAAGCAAACGAAAAACGATGTTGGCGACACTGTCTTTGCCAGGATGCTTGAATTTAAGAGTGCAAAGGTGTGACTGGCTAACTTCAAAGTCAATTATCTCGGAAATGGCGCAAAGTATCGATTTTTTCTCAACAGTTACTCCTCAGCAAAACCTACTCTGCAACACCTTTGCAAGCTTATCAGATTGTTTCTGACCATTTTTTGTGACCACTAGACGCCTGGCCTCCGAACGTTGTAGGAAGTGTGGCAGAAGATTTTATGATGATTCACGTCTAGTTTGCACTCATATCCGCAGATGACACACGGACACTATCCTGTAACGCAGGCTTTTAGTACCTGCTCTAGTTAGGTTTTCTATGAAACATGGAGGTAGATTCACGCGCTTTTCTCACGGGTGACACATGGCATATTTGCAGTCAGTTGGTTATGGTCCGTCACCTCCCCGCGAATTGTATCGTCACTCGTTGGCAAAATTTTCCATATTCTGTTATTCTGCAACTTTCATGGGCACTTTGCCAGCTGACAGGTTGACCACTGAGTGCCTCTAGCTTAGAAAATTAATGCCCGCGATGCAGTGAGTGGTCAGACCATCAACATAGAGGAACTCATATGACACCATCATTTCCCTAATTTAATTTGCAGTAGAGCCTGGAACTGCTACCACAATCTCACATGCACTCACAGGGAATGTTGGTACATTCTATAGCTCTCTGATTCAGTTAAATAGACTGGCAGATGCGCCACTTAGCTGCATTTTGGCGTTGAGAATTACTGTGTAAGGTGATGCATTAAATTTGCTTTTAACTGCGGACAGCACATTACACTCTGAATCATTATCACATTCACTGTACTCCTGGGACAACTCAATTTCACACGCTTACGCCTTCATTGTATCTAATGAAATGCATATCAACATGCATGCCCCCACTGTTCTCTGGACCAGGCCAGTGGGGCACCTTTTGGTCTCAGTTAGCTTGCTGATTTATTCTGAACGTCATCAAACTGAATTTCAGTGATGCTCACGTCTCCTGGATTGCAGCACACGTACATCATGATGTCGGTTTGGCTATCGACAGTACGATTGGTGATAATTTTGGTTCCGCTCACGCTTGTTATTGAGATCACGATTTTCATTGTGTTCGTCATGTCTCTCACACCATGGCAACACAAATGCCAGCAATTATTTGATCTTCACCATTCCCTGCAATGGTGTTAGTTCTCAGAATACCTATTGCTGTGGTCGTATTATTGAGTGGTGTTGTCTGGCTGTAAAGACATGTGCTTTGCATAGCCCTTGCATTTTCGCGAATCGAATCGATGTTGTCAAGTTCAAAATGGTTCAAATGGCTATGAGCACTATGAGACTTAACTTCTGAGGTCATCAGTTCCCTAGAACTTAGAGCTACTTAAACCTAACCTAAGGATATCACACTCATCCATGCCCGAGGCAGGATTCGAATCTGCGACCGTAGCAGTCGCGCGGTTCCAGACTGTAGCGCCTAGAACCGCTCAGCCACACCGGCCGGCTTATGTTGTCAAGGACAGGAATGTATCTAGATCTTCATCTGGCACTTCAGCTGGTTCTTCACTTGCTAGAACATGCAGTTTTACTCCCAGTATCCGAAGAATACCATTGTTCGTAATGGCCTGGTCTAAACATTTTGTTTTGTTGATATATTTTTCAATGTAGTGGCTGAGGCTACCTTAGCACTTGTGTAAGGTTCAGGAAGGAATGTTTATTTTTGGACGTCATCGAACTGAATATCAGCGATGCTCACACTTCTTGGGGTGGAGCACAAGTACATCATTATGTTCCTTTTGGCATCTACATCTACATTTACATCATATTCCACAAGCCACCTAATGGTGTGTGGCGGAGGGTACTTCCGGTACCACTATCTGGTCCCTCCAACCCTGTTCCACTCGCGAAAAGTGCGTGCGAAGAATGATTGTCGGTAAGCCTCTGTATTGACTCTAATTTCTCGGGTTTATCCTCGAGGTCAATATGCGAGATGTGCATAGGAGAAAGTAATATGTTGTCCGACTCCCCCTTAAAAGTGCTGTCCCGAAAATTCAATAGTAAATCTCTCCGTGATGCACAACCACTCTCTTGTAACGTCTGCCAGTGGATTTTGTTTAGCATCTCCGTAACGCTCTCTCGAAAGCTAAACGATCCCGTGACGAAACGAGCCGCCGTACGTTAGATCTTCTTTATCACCCCTATCAGTCCTATCTGATAGGAATCCCAGAGAGATGAAAAATACCCAAGAATCGGGCGAACAAACGCCTTACAAGCCACTTCTTTCGTGGGTGAGTTACATTTCCTTAAGGTTATTCCGATGAATCTTAGTCTGTTGTCTGCTTTTCCCAATATCTGTTTTTTGTCGTCATTCCACTTAAGGTCGCTCTGGATAGTTACGTCCAGATATTTTACGGCAGACGCTGTCTCCAGCTGTTTGTCATCAATAGTATAGCTGCACAGAACTGGATTTCTTTTCCCATGTATGCGCAATATGCTGCATTTATTTACGTTTCAGGGTCAACTGCCACAGCCTGCACCATTAATTAATTCTCTGCAGGTCATTCTGCAAATTCTATCTTCTGGCGCTATTACTTTGGTATAGACAACTGCATCATCTGCGAATAGCCTTAAAGAGCATTCGACACTTTCTACTAGATCATTTATATATATACTGCAAATAGCAATGGTCCTATCACACTCCCCTGTGGTACTCCGGATATTACCTTTACATCTGTCGATTTTGTTCCGTTGAGAGCTACGTATTGAGTTCTGTCTGCAAGAAAGTCTTGAATCCAATCGCAAACCTGCTCCGATACTCCATAAGCTCGCATTTTGTTCATTAAACGGCAATACTGGACGATGTCAAATGCCTTACTGAAATCAGGGAACACGGCATTAACCCTGGTGGCGTTGTCCACTGCACTGTGGCCCTCATGGAGGAACAGAGCGAGCTGTGTTTCGCAGGATCTCTGTTTGCGGAATCCATGTGGCTTTTTATAGAGGAGATTTTCCAAAAACATCATAATTCCTTAATATAAAGCATGTTCCATAATTCTATAACAGATTGACGTCAACGATATAGGCCTATAATTGTGTGAATGTGTCTTATGGCCTTTCTTAAAAATGGGAATGACCTGCGCTGTTTTCCAGTCGTTAGGTGCCTTTCGTTGCTCAAGCGATCTACGATAAACTACTGCTGGAAGGGGAGCAAGTTCTTCCGCATAATGTTTATAGAATTTTACATGTATCTCACCTGGTCCTGACGCCTGTCCATTAATAAGCGAATGTGGCTGCTTTTCAATTCCGCTATCGGTTATCTCAATATCTGCCATTTCGACGTTCGTACGACAATTGAAAGGAGGGACGTTGTTACGGTCTTCCGCGGTGAAACAACTTCGGAAGACCGAATTCAGTATTTCGGCCTTCTCTCTGCTATCTTCCGCTTCGGTACCTGTGCGGTCGCTGAGAGAATGAATAGATGATTTTGACCCAATTACTGATTTTACATACGACCAAAATCACTTAGGGTTTTTACTCAGGTCGATTGACAACGTCTTAGTTTCAGGATCGTTGAGCACTTCTCTTATGGCTCTCCTTACCCTCATTTTCGCTTCGTTCAGCTTTTGTCAGCTAGGTTTTTACTTCTCTTAAATCTGAAATGACATGCTCTCTGTTTAAGTAGCGCTTTTGTAACAGGCATACTAAACCATGGTGGACTTTCCCATCCCTTAAAACCTTGCTCGGAACATTCTTTTCTGCGGCATATTGAACGATGCCTTTGAATTTTTTCCATTTGTTCTCGACATCTTCGTCCTCATCACCGAACATTTGATGCTGTCTGCTGAGATATTCTGAAATTTGTCTTCTATCACCCCTGATGAGCAAATATATTTTCCTATCTTTCTTAACATTCCTGTAGGAAGCGTCGTCATTGATGCTGTCACAGCCTTATGATCTCTGATACCTTCCTCTACGGTAACTGATTCGATAAGTTTAGGTCTGTTTTTTGCCAGGAGGTCTAAGACGCTACCCTGGTTCTCTAACTATCTGCTCAAGGTAATTTTCGGACAAGACATCCAGATCAATGTCACACGAATCCCTATCTCTGGCACCAGTTTTGATGGCATAACACTCTCAATCTATAACTGGCAAAAGTTGCAGTCAACCCCTATTACAACGGCATGATCAGCAAAATAATTAATGATATTTTCCAAGTTTCGTCTGAAGCGCTCTGCAGCTACAGATCCTGACCCAGGTGGTCTATAAAACCATCCGATCACAATTTTTGCCCGTTCTTTGATACCCAGTTTCACGCAGATTAATTCACATTCTGAATCCGTGATAACCTCGCTAGACTTTATCGAATTTTTTATTGCAATACGCACGCCGCTACCGCTGACGACTAACCTGTCGTTAAGATAAACATCCCATTCTGAACTTAGGATTTCATTGTCATTGACGTCTGGTTTCAACCAGCTTTCTGTTCACAATACCATATGTGCATTATAATGTTCAGTAAGCGATACTAATTCTGGTACCTTTCCTTGGATGTGTGTGTGTGAGTTCTTAAGCGACCAAGCGACCAAACTGCAGAGGTCATCGGTCCCTAGACTTACACACTACTTAAACTAACCTTTGCTAAGAACAACACACACACCCATGCCCGAGGAAGGACTCGAACCTCCGGCGGGAGGGGTACCTTGGAAGTTCCTGCAGTTTGCTAAAATTCATATTAATCTTTTCTATGTCTGATCTGCAAGGACCAAGATTCTCTGAGGTCACAGTGGCTGATCTAACAGGTAAATTGTCTTTGATCCCAAGGAGGGGGGGGGGGGGGGTTCTCTAACCTACAAAAGGCCCCATATGCACGCCACATGTACTCTGCTACCCTAGTAGCCGCTTCCTGGGTGTAGTGCACGACTGACCTATTAAGGGGAACACTACAACTCTGCACCCGATAGCGGAGATCGAGAAATTCGCATCCAATACCGTCGCAGAGTCGTCTGAGCCTCTGGTTTAGACCTTCCTCTCTGCTCCAAACCAGAGGACCGCGATCAACCTTGGGTACGATGCTACAAATAGACGAGCTTAGCCTACACCCCGATGTGTTGCTAGTTGCCTTCACCAAATAAGCCAGCGGCCGAAAGTAGCCGAAGATGGCCTCAGAACCCAAGCGGCAGGCGCCATTCGTGCCGACATGTGCCACTACATGCAGCTGGTTGCACCCAGTGCGCTCGAAAGTCGCCGACATGACCTTCTCCACTTCACGGATGAGACCTCCCGGCAAACATACTGAAAGCAGACTGGAATTCTTTCCCGCCTTGCCAGCTATCTTCCTGAGGGGCTCCATCACCCGCCCAACATTGGAGCTCCCAATGGCTATCATACCCGCCCTCTGTACTTGTCTGGACTGGGCAGAAAAATCGATCTCTGGCCCAACAGGAGAGGCATCCCACGCTAGCTCAAACTCATCATCAGCACTGGGTAACACTTCGTACCTGTTGCTAAGAAGTAAGGAGCCATCCGCAGTGCTTGCTCCTTCTTTCGCCTTCCACCCAGTGACATAGAAACCCACCACTGTCTGCCACCCACTCTGCCATGAGGACGGACCGGTTAGATGTTGCGTATCAGAAGCTACAGCGACGTCCGGGTCACCAGGGGACTCTAGCGGCACCAATGTCGCAGGTCTCGTCACTGGCACCCCGACGTCACCGCAACCTTGAGCATTAGCTAAGATCTTGTAGACGGTAGCCAACACAGCTTCCAGCTGTTTACGGACGGCAGCCAACTCTCCTTGTATCCGTTCATAACAAGCACAATCTCTAGCCATATCGCGCTGTGTATAAAATATATATAAGATCTCAAATGATGCTTCTGAGTTTGAAATGTATACAAGATATACCAAAAGAGAAGAAGGTATCTCTAAAAGTTTCTTTGCAGATCTCTCACTATACTCTGAGAAAGCAATCTATTAACCAAATAAAATTTCTCTACTGAGGTTGATGTGTTCACAGGTATCTGTTACTAGAAATCCTGTTTACCGACAAGCTACTGCACGAGATAAATACTCAAACTTGAATGCTCTGATCTAAAACGTATGTTGTCTACTAGCACAGAACTAAAACTTAGTGGACTGACGGAGTTTCTGACGACGGGAAAATTTACACAGTGAAGCAGCCCTACACAAGGATATTAACAAGATTCACGCAAAAACAAAAACTACGATTAATTTCACGGTAAATGATAACAGCAAACAGTTGCAGAATAAAGGTTTATTGAAATCCTTGACCACGGTTTCGGTATATCTAAATATACCTTCATCAGAAGCAAAAAATAAACCTGAACAGGAAGACACCTTCATCAGCAAAAAACTTAGCAACATAACTGAGATAGAAGAAAAAAACAGTTATAAGTTTTAAAAATAATCCTGTGTTGGGCAGTATGATTTCTTTGTTACAGTGATGACATACTCATAATATTTCAAATAAGTGGCCAAGATCTGCAGCTAATGTTTCATGTTTTTAACGGTTTTCACGAAAAAATGAATTTCACAAAAGAGATGCAAAACGATGAGAGAGGACTCAATTTCCTTGATTTGAAGCTTAATTTATTTGACAACACAATTAGCTTCGACATTTTTCGTAAAAATACTTTTTCTGATATTATCCCAGCAGATTCTTGTCATCCACAAATTCACTAAAATGCCTTCTTTCACTCTGCAATTCATCGTACCGTGAACAGACTTTTAAGACAGGGTTGTTTGCAAAAATAAATATCTTTAGTAAAATCCACAGCTATTGACAGTGGTTACGACCCTCAGTTAATTGACCAAACTGTTAGGAAAAAACCAGCTGTGAAATGTTCAACGTTAGGAGATACGAAGGTGAGAAAGAGTGAGGGTACTAACTTTATGCCGGCCGGTGTGGCCGAGCGGTTCTAGGCGCTTTGGTCTGGAACCGCGCAACCGCTACGGTCGCAGGCTCGAATCCTGCCTCGGGCGTGGATGTGTACGATGTCCTTAGGTTAGTTAGGTTTAAATGGGTCTAAGATCTAGGGGACTGATGACCTGAGATGTTAAGTCCCATAGTGCTCAGAGCCATTTGAACCATTTGAATAACTTTATTTCTATTCCAGTTTTGGGGAACGCATCATACAAGATAAAGAGACTTCTGCAGAAGCAATACTGTTACGGAGCTGCATTTTCCACAAACAATAGCTTAAAACAAAGGGTGATTCATACTACTGGGGCTCGGGAAGAAACTGGAATTAAATCCGGAGTTTACAAAATTACTTGTAACGACTGCCCCAACTATTACGTTGGACAGACAGGTAGACCCATTAAAGTAAGATATAAAGAACACATGCTAGGTAAAAATGGGGAAAACGAGTACAATTCCACATTTGCTGAACATCTATTGCTCTTACAATATACGCCACATAAACTGAATGACGTAGAATTGCTACACGAAGTGAGTAATGGTTACAAACTGCAGCTGTTCGAGGAATTAGAAATTTTCAACATATATTTCGAAAAGGTGGGTTTATTCTTAACAAACATGGGCAGCTTAGAAACAAAAATTTTTTTGGGTAGTTTCAAATCCCTTCTTGCTCTAACGTAAAATAGTCTGGGCTGACTAGAGGCTAGTTTTCTTGTCTGTTGATGCTGGTGAGATGCTCCTTTCCTGTCTTGTTGGGATTTTACGTATTGTTCTGCGCGGTTTTCGATGTGTATGTGTGGTTTAAATTATTCTGTTATGTTTTTTATTCATGATGACTGACGGTTTCGATTTACAACATTTTGTTTGTTTTCGCTAGTATGTATCCTAGCCCTTAATTTACGCGAGATTCTCGCGCATAACACTCGTGCCCTGTCTCGTGGGTTATGTTCCTTAGCGCAATCTTCAACTGCTTGACACTAGGACACAGGCAAATTGGTGTTCAGACTTTCTATTGTATGCGAGTGTTTTAAATGGTTCTGATATGTTTTATTTGTTAAGACAGAGGGTTTTAATTAGCATGTATCCCGGTGTTTTAATGTGCGGGATTGTCTCGCGCATACCAAAAGTGCCCTCTCTCGGTCAAACTGTTTAGCCCAGTGCTCCCATACCCTCTTCACGCTAGTTCACAGGCTAAGTACTGATAGTATGCCGTGTTCGCATTGATCATCTTTTTATAATTATGCTGTACATATGGAAGTGATATTTTCATTTTAACTACTGACGACGCCTTTGGTACGATTGTTTTATGCATCTCCACTGCAGGATGTGATTTTAGAAAGTGACTAAATGTTTTGTGCTTCTAATACTTTGGTATTTTTTCCTGGTTACTTAAAGCTATAAGTGCTTTTTCCTTCTATGTGAGTTATGTTGCTAAATTTTTTGCTAATGAAGGTGTCTTCCTGTTCAGTTGTATATTTGCTTCTGATGAGAGTATATTGAGATATATCGGAATCGTGGTCAATGGTTTCAGTAAATCTTTATCGTGCAACTGTTTGGCTGTTACCATTTATCGTGAAGATTTTCAACAGTTGCTGCTTCAGCCATGTTTAAAATTTTGAACTACGATTAATTTCCTAACCACTAGTCTACAGACCAAAAAAAAAAAACGTACTGTTCATTTCTTTGTAGAAGCACTTGAAGAAAAAGACTAAATTAATTTCCTGTTTATCAGATAAATGCTGCTGCTGCGCGCCCTCTCGGCTCTAGGGCTGCCGCCATCGACAAAGAGCCTAGCATCGCCCTGTTTGAATTCACTTATGAATTTGATATTGTGTATCTCATTCCACGAATAAGACAAAAGTCCGTTAAAGGAATGAATAAACACCATAGGATGCACACATTTCTGTCTGGCATCCATGTGCCAAACCGATGCTGTCAAGTAATTTTTTCCTCCATAAAAGCATTAGCAGTTAATTAATAGCACGTAAATGATATCACTATTTGTTAAAGCGCTAAGTTTGAGTTGTGAGCTCAGTTCAGGCTCGCAGCATATAAACAAAGTTTGTATCAGACTCAATCTTACCAGAATCGGTGGTTGAGACATCAGTTTTCACAGCTTCGTTTATCTGCTTATATCTTTAGTTAGCTCTTTAACTAAGGATTCGCACTAATCTAAATTCAGAGGCGACAGAATCCTTGACTTCCTCAATCTATTTGTTAGTACTCTGTTCATGAAAATTGTGTTCTTTTTCTACTAAATTAAATTAGTTGGTGACAGTCTTTCCTACGCACTTATCTGATTCAAATTTTTAGGCTCGAAGCGTAGTTTAACTTCTTAACGTGTTGTTCTTCTTCAGAATGGGGAAAATTTTGTTGAATAATATCACTTATTTACTTTTTTCCTGTAGCCACTTGGCCATGTAGACTTTTATGGATTTTTTTGTTCTTGGTCAAATCGTTTGGAGTTATTTCTCGCTTGAGATTTGGAAATGTTTTTTATTACGATTGCATGAGCATTCTGTGCCTTTGTATTTGCAGCTGACAGTTTTTCTTGTCCACAGGAAGAGTGCTTCTGTGCATAAGAAACTGCTTCGATTTCCATCATTAATTCTGTTTTAGTTTCTGCCTGCACTTTAGACGATTGTTCAATATTCATTGATAATTTCTTCTTGTCGCTTCTTGAGTGGTCAAAACGGTTTCCATAGTTAGCGATAGTGTTTCTAATTTTCTTAACATCTCATCTATTTGACTATTGAGGTTCTTCACTATCTCATTCCATTTTTATATAGTATTAAAATTAACCACACATGCACACGTAGATACACGCAGAGCTATAAAAAGCTATAGTACCAACAATGAAGTTTCTCCTTTTACGAAATGCCATATAATGGCTGCCAGTTAACGCAATATCTACGTCAAAGTACCTCTTTCAGAAGACATTTAGCGCTCAAAAGTACCGTCATTAAGTTCAACAGTGCAGAAAGCAATCAACCACCGGAATTTAGCCTGAAAATTTGGAAAAGACCCTCCACATAAAAATTTTGAGAGTACTGCTACTTCGTGCAGAGACCCAACGACTAATGAAAGAAATGTTCTGGCTTGTTATATAACAATGACGGAAATCGTTGTCGTCTGAATCGTCTCGTAAATGCTCGTTCTTTCTCTATGACCTTCGTACTGTGTGCGGTTATAGTTACAGATATTGTTGCGCGAAAAAGAGAAAAAAAATATATTACTACACAATATTTAGAGTCCTATGAAGATGGTTTTACAACGCTTAGTATTTCAATAGCAATATTAAATTTATGTAAATCAGCTGCTAATAAAGGATTTTGGCTTGTGAGTATGGCGCAGTGTTGTAAATTGTAAGGGCACTAGGTGAAAGGTCGTCAAAAGACGAATCGGAGTACCGCCACCCTGAATGTTTATGTTATTTTATGAACATGCTTTTTCATGTTAACCAGTGTTGCAAAAATATTTAAATATTTAATTTGTCAATAACAAGGGACCCGACAGTCTTGAAATGCAGTTTTAGGCAGCAAATGACCCTTGAGAAAGTCTCACGAAGACGCTGAAAGAACTAGATTGGAACACGCTTGAAGATAGTCACAAACTATGCCGTGTAAAACTACTTGGAAAGCTTCCAGAGTCAACTTTATATGACGAATCTAGGAATATATTGCTACCCTCTACGTGTTGCTTCTACAGGTATCGTGAAGTCAAAAATAGACTAATTACAGCTCCGACAGAGGCATTTAAGGAATCATTCCTGCGACCCATAAGTGAATGGAATGGGAAAAACCTCTAATAATTGGGACAATGAGACATGTCCTCTGCCATGCATTTCATAATGGTTTGCAGGGTATGGATCTACAAGCGGATGTAGATGTAGAAGAAAGAGGGCTATCTTCGCATATGTACAGCTTTAATGTATTATTTGCAAAATTTGAATGTTGGTCATTAAAGTAATTTTTGTAGTAACAAAACAGGTTAGCGTCGCTTTACAATGAAGGGGCGCCAGTACAACAGGGTCTTTGGTGTCTGAGTCAGGATCACAGTGTCTGTGGTGAGTTAGGCAACATGCAGCGCTGGAGAGGGAATTTTGTGCGGCAGGTCGGCCGCGCCGATAGTGAAAGACTTCAAATTTTACTCTACACTGTATGCTGAATCTATCTTAATTCATTGTTTACAGGTGGTAGTTGTTCACCGACTAAGAGAACTTTAACTTACGATGGATGCTAGACTCTGTAGCGAGATGAAAAGTTACGTTTTGCAGAGTGTTGCAACGTGCTGCAAATAACTAACGCCTGTTTAAATTAATTTCTCTCGAACTACTAGTAGCACTAGGGAGAAACTTAGGTAGATATTACTGGACAGTTTTACTTCTTCTTTTAGTGACACAGAATCATTTTGTGAACTTTAATTTCCGATTGTAATGCAGCTAGGACGCTTTCGGACCTTGAAACTGAGCGCCCACTTGCGATGGTGGCTTAGCATCGGAGTTCACAGCTTTCAGGTCTGAAATACTGATAGTTTTTCTGCAAGCATGCGCCAACGTTGCTGACGAATTGTCCTGGGCTATAGTCGGGCACACACCGTCGGCGCGCCACATCTAGGTAAGCTGCAAGCGTTGTCGCTATGTTGACAGCAATTGGGGCTCTTGATGTTGTCGCACTGCCTGTGTTTTGAAAACAAGATTATGTCGTGACTCTGGGTACGTGACAGGAGGACACGGTCCCGCACAGTCAAACAAGTCCGCAGTTCGTGGTCTAGAGGCTAAGGTTGCTGCCTATGGATCGTGTGGTCCTGGGTTCGATCCCCGGCCGGGTTAGGGATTTTTCTGTACCCGGGGACTGGGTGTTTGTGTTGTCCTCATCAATTCATCATCATCTTTTGAGAGAGTGACTAGGTAGGATTGTGAAAAGATTATGGACTATGTAAAAATTCGGACTTTGTACGGACCCCGAAGACAGCACACTTGAGCGCCCCACAAACCAAACATCATCGTCATCGTCACAGCCAAACAAACAATACGTGTGACCTCTAGAATGCTAGCCGAGGGGGATCCTTTCATGGCACAGAGTATGGTCCTTCTGAATCCATCGATTCCATATTGGTATAGCATTGATGGCACCCTGACCAGCAATATATCGGTACAATGAGCTGCCTCTGACGCACGCTGGTGCTCGTTTCTCCTTCTTACGCAAACCTTAACAGTCTGCTCATAACCAACCAACAATGAAATGTGATTTTTGAGTGAGATACCGGCTCCGTAATGTTCATAATGTAGACCAGAAGTAGCCAAGAATACAGCTCACGAGCCTCGCCCTGGTGCGAATGCCACTGCGCTAAGCATGGCTGGCTAAGCGCGAGAAAGGGTAAGAGGGGGAAACTACAAATGTGCCGCATATACACTCCTGGAAATGGAAAAAAGAACACATTGACACCGGTGTGTCAGACCCACCATACTTGCTCCGGACACTGCTAGAGGGCTGTGCAAGCAATGATCACACGCACGGCACAGCGGACACACCAGGAACCGCGGTGTTGGCCGTCGAATGGCGCTAGCTGCGCAGCATTTGTGCACCGCCGCCGTCAGTGTCAGCCAGTTTGCCGTGGTATACAGAGCTCCATCGCAGTCTTTAACACTGGTAGCATGCCGCGACAGCGTGGACGTGAACCGTATGTGCAGTTGACGGACTTTGAACGAGGGCGTATAGTGGGCATGCGGGAGGCCGGGTGGACGTACCGCCGAATTGCTCAACACGTGGGGCGCGAGGCCTTCACAGTACATCAATGTTGTCGCCAGTGGTCGGCGGAAGGTGCACGTGCCCGTCGACCTGGGACCGGACCGCAGCGACGCACGGATGCTCGCCAAGACCGTAGGATCCTACGGAGTGCCGTAGGAGACCGCACCGCCACTTCCTAGCAAATTAGGGACACTGTTGCTCCTGGGGTATCGGTGAGGGCCATTCGCAACCGTCTCCATGAAGCTGGGCTACGGTCCCGCACACCGTTAGGCCGTCTTCCGCTCACGCTCCAACATCGTGCAGCCCGCCTCCAGTGGTGTCGCGACAGGCGTGAATGGAGGGACGAATGGAGACGTGTCGTCTTCAGCGATGAGAGTCGCTTCTGCCTTGGTGCCAATGATGGTCGTATGCGTGTTTGGCGCCGTGCAGGTGAGCGCCACAATCAGGACTGCATACGACCGAGGCACACAGGGCCAACACCCGGCATCATGGTGTGGGGAGCGATCTCCTACACTGGCCGTACACCTCTGGTGATCGTCGAGGGGACACTGAATAGTGCACGGTACATCCAAACCGTCATCGAACCCATCGTTCTACCATTCCTAGACCGGCAAGGGAACTTGCTGTTCCAACAGGACAATGCAAGTCCGCATGTATCCCGTGCCACCCAACGTGCTCTAGAAGGTGTAAGTCAACTATTGCCACTAGTTAAGTTCCAACCCTCGTATTATGTCTTCAGCGTTCCGAAAATAATTAAATGTTAGAGGGAATTGGTTTCCTTTTTGATCTATATTATTAAGAAATGTGAAATATGAACACAAGTCGTATGTAGTGCTACTGTATTGCCATTTACACTCCTGCAAATTGAAATAAGAACACCGTGAATTCATTGTCCCAGGAAGGGGAAAATTTATTGACACATTCCTGGGGTCAGATACATCACATGATCACACTGACAGAACCACAGGCACATAGACACAGGCAACAGAGCATGCACAATGTCGGCACTAGTACAGTGTATATCCACCTTTCGCAGCAATGCAGGCTGCAATTCTCCCATGGAGACGATCGTAGAGATGCTGGATGTAGTCCTGTGGAATGGCTTGCCATGCCATTTCCACCTGGCGCCTCAGTTGGACTAGCGTTCGTGCTGGACGTGCAGACCGCGTGAGACGACGCTTCATCCAGTCCCAAACATGATCAATGGGGGACAGATCCGGAGATCTTGCTGGCCAGGGTAGTTGACTTACACCTTCTAGAGCACGTTGGGTGGCACGGGATACATGCGGACTTGCATTCTCCAGTTGGATCAGCAAGTTCCCTTGCCGGTCTAGGAATGGTAGAACGATGGGTTCGATGACAGTTTGGATGTACCGTGCACTATTCAGTGTCCCCTCGACGATCACCAGAGGTGTACGGCCAGTGTAGGAGATCGCTCCCCGCACCATGATGCTGGGTGTTGGCCCTGTGTGCCTCGGTCGTATGCAGTCCTGATTGTGGCGCTCACCTGCACGGCGCCAAACACGCATACGACCATCATTGGCACCAAGGCAGAAGCGACTCTCATCGCTGAAGACGACACGTCTCCATTCGTCCCTCCATTCACGCCTGTCGCGACACCACTGGAGGCGGGCTGCACGATGTTGGGGCGTGAGCGGAAGACGGCCTAACGGTGTGCGAAGTAGGGCGCGTGAATTGCTTTTAAAACAGAAAATAAGGGATTCGGAAAGATTAGCAATCGCATATCGAGACTTTGACCGAATTGATGTAGGGACCCAGCATGAAAATCGACAGAGAATAGAGGACAGTACAACAGACGATGCAGTATCGCGAGAAATAGAACATATACCGCACCATAACAAGGATAATGTACGCCAAGGCACAGAAAACCTAGGTCAGCATACGACAGAGCAGCAGGAATGTAGTGAGACAGTCGATGAGGATTCTAACTTGCGTCTTGAATACGTAGAACCCATGGTACATGTAATCAGAGCTCCCTCACCACAGAGTACAAGAAATGCGAGCAGAAACGTGTCACAGCACAGTTCAATGCAATCGGTTGCGAACCAACAATTAGGCGAAAACACAGAGCGTAGGACATCGGAAGAAAAGACAATAGGACCCACCAATCTGGCAGAATTATTACAACAAATTACGGAAACCATGACAAGGCAGAATAAAGAAATTGCGAACCAAATTCAAATTCAGAATGCAGAAACCGCGAGACAAATGCGTGAGATTAAAGAACTAAACAAAAAAAAATCAGTTACACCTAAGTCATATTGAAAACGAGGCAAAAGAATCTCGAGAAGTGATAGGAAACTTAATAACAGGTTACAGTCAACTGAGAACAGACATTGACAAGGTACAAGCGGACGTACAAACATTGCGTAATGACACTCAGGACAAGATCAAAACATTACGTAACAACACCCAGGGAGAAGTGAAGAAACTAAAGAGACAGATAAACGTAATTACTAGACAAGCAGCAGGTGAAATTGTTGAAAACAGTGTGTTACACAAACGTATCACAAAAGCAGCGCTGAAAAGATATGATAACCGCATAGTCAAAATAGAAGCGCAAACGAAGCGACAATTTCAGAAACTGCGAACAGAGTTGTTGCAAACCATTGAAGAGAGTAGTGAACAGGATCGAACAAGCACAGAGTCTGCAACCACATCCGTATCTGTAACAGCACCGGAAAAACAAGCAATTAACGAAGATATTACGCATTTGCGATTCCAATCACAGGCGGAAAGTAACATACGTGAAATCAGACAGCCTGCACCGTGGGTACGCGAAAGTTACAGTGGACAATATCCAATGGATCTACCACAACCGGAAAGAACGACGAGAGAAATGATCAGAAACAAAAGTGGCGAAGAATCGCGAATTTCATATGGAACTATGACGAAGTACGACAACGATCATTTCCTCACAGTCCGAAAATTTCAACACTTTCGAGAAGGAAACTCACTACATCCATGAACTTTCATTGATCAATTCCGAGTAGGATCACCAGAACACTGGACGCTAGCACACAAATTAGACTTTATATGTGCACACATATCAGGAACAGTCGCAGAAACCATGCAAAATGTTGCAGTGACTTGCCGATCGTACGAAGATTTCAGAGAGAAGTTTCTCTCACGATATTGGTCCAGCGAAGCACAGAACAGAGTGAAGGACGGATTATTACAGAACCCATATTTTAAAAATTCAGGAGAGAAGAGTCCCGTGAAATTTTTCGAAGTAATGGCAAACAAAAATCAATGCTTAGATGTACCATACAGTGACGGAGAGTTGATTAAATTATGCGCAATGAAGCTACCATTGAAATACCAGCAATCATTAGTAGGTCGCGGAGGCAATGACGTCGAAGCATTTAAAGGTATTCTAAGGGAACTAGAGTTCATATTTTCGGAAGATGACGCAAGAAAAAGACGAAGCGTACGTGAAAACGAAAGCAAAAAGCAGTGGAATCCACAAGACACAGTACGAAGAAACAATTACGAACCCCGTGATAACTTCGCACCAAGAAAAAACGATAGATTTCAACAAAGAACCGGTTATGGATTTAGAAGACAATATGGCAATAACTATAATTCACCCAGGAACGGCAACAACTATTACAGAGGGAATAACGACCACTGGAACGGGTACTGGAGAACCAATAGACCGACAAATTATCAACAAAGAAACCACTATCAACAAGCTGAACAAGAAAAGCGAATACAGATAGAAGACGTGGAGGTAAGACCACCAAACCCCAATAAAAGTTCGATTTGACAGCTAAGCACTCATGCCAAAGAGAATGACGCACCGACCCAGGACAATTGCAGCACCTTGAACAGAAAAGTAAAAATCTTATCACGAGAAGAGAAGAAAGAAGAAACAAATCCGCAGGGACCAGATGAAAACGAAGACAAGAAAATAACAATATCGTGTTGGGGCGAAATTAATTGGGAGAATACTGACGAGGAAGATGAATTACCAGAGGCATGCACAACGAATGTAGGAGGAAAGGACGAAGTGTTGAGTATTGCAGAGCTATTTAACATGGAAACCAGGGAAAGCGAATTTAATGAGGATAATGCGCAGTCGACAGAAGTTGAAAATAAGTTACGAGTGAGCACACAACCCAACGTATATAATGAAGGAAGTTATGAAGCGATAATTAGTGCATTTAGACGCGATTATGTGGAAGTAGCGATGGAGAAGGAGAAGATAGACGAGGATGAGGAAAAAGTAGAGGATTAAAAAGATAGCGTAAATGAAGGAAGAAATAGAGAAGAGGAAATAAAAGAGAGAGAAGTAGCAGTCGAAGCTTATCCTACAGAAAGTTCGAATTCACAAGGGAAATTCCTAAAAAGACTCATGTATGATTCAGTGGAGGATTCGTTGATGCCAGAAGAAGAAGAACAGAACCAACCCGTTCAAATTCAACCAATTGTGAAGGCCATGGTAAAGAATATCCCAGTCAATATTGTAATTGATAGCGGAAGTGAACTGACTGCGATCTCAGAAAATTTATTCATGCAGTGTAATGCCAATGAGGAATTGCCAGTTCTGAAAACACGTAAGATTAAAGTAAGAGGTCCTATTAGAAATAATGCTGCGGAAGTTACGAGACAAACAAGGTTAACTCTTTCGTGCCAAGGTCAAAAGATCGAAGCCAACTTCGTGATTATACCTAAACTAACTGTAGATTTGATCATAGGTGCAGATTTTTTAAATGAGAGACGAGCGGAAATCGATATGGGGAAAGGTAGCGTAATATTCGGGAATGTCACACTTCTCTTTGAGCAAAAGCTAAAGTTAGAAGAGATACCAGTTATAAACAAACAATTAAGAATGACGCGAGATAAAGAGGATGAAGAATTAGAATGGTATGCACAAAAGGAGGAATCGCCTCAACTCATGTTAGAAGTAAATAAAGAAATCGACGAAAAATTGCAAGAAGTTCAAGGTATTTCGGAACACAGTGAAAGAGAATTAGAGGGTATTTTACGAGATAAAGCAGAGGTATTTTTACCTAAGACTGGTAGTATTACACACTTTCAGGTTAAGTTTGAAGATTAATTTTATTACTGGTAAATAATCAGCACAATATTTCAAGATTATGTTGCAGATAAGTTCGTCAGGAGAAAGAAGAATGAAGAGAGAGGAAGGTGGGAAAAAAGACAGTAGTTTCAATAATAACACCAATAGTACCATAGCTTAAGGTGAAGGGATAAAGCGTAGATAGTCTAACAGCATGAAATACTAAAATGCTATACACCACGACACTACACAAAAATAAAAAACGAATTTGAGGATTCTTGAGTAGACGTTAAGACTCCGAATATCTTAGAATTGTAACATGAAAAGGGCGCCGAAATTTGTAAAGCTTTTTAAGTAGGCGCAAAACAAGTAGACAGTAGATATATGTTAGATGATTATAAGTAAAACTTTTTGTAAGAACCATTGTAAAAACTCCAGCAAGGAAAAGATGCAACGACCCACGAGTTCCAATGGGAGATGTATCAAGAAAGAAAAGGACGTAATTAGCAACACACGATTCCTACATAGCAGGAGCGTCGAGAGAAGGGAAAGGACAGCCAAAGGCCCTTGTATAGAAAGTGGGCAATAAATATGCCCGCTAGGAGGAACCCTGCTCGGAGGGAACGCCGAGCTGCACAGTGACAGATCCCTGCTGAGACGCGGCGGGACGGCGCTGGGACGGCGAACGCCGCAAGGGTCTCCGAGCCCCGACACAGCGGAGCGAGCAAAAAACGGCCCGACGAGAAGACTGCTTGGGCAAGCCGCCGCTGGCAAAAAATATGCGTAAAAGTCACACTACTGCTACTAAACAGCACGCTGATGCACGAAACTGAAGAAGAACTTCCACAAAGTAAAAATGACACACCCAAACAATTTATCAAACTATTACTAGGAGGAGAACTTCAAAGCGAGTAGTTATCAATAAATATTTCCATATCCTGCCCAGAGAAGAACCAAGAAGCAAGTAAGAAGCAGGGAAAAAGCGGGAAGAACAGAAGTTGAAGATTCGCAAGATTGAGACCAAGAAAGAAGATGGGTGAAGAATAGACGACATACCTTCCCAAATCCCTATCCTATTGTAAACTAGTCGTCTGCGAAGTATTACAACGAAAAACGACCGCATTCAGCGATACATAACGATGACTTTCACGCATACAAAGCCAGTAAACCACGAGATTCTGCACTCACAGCTCCTTTCCATTATGGGACCTCCACAACAGCAACACACACTTGCAAAGCCAACCAGGAACGACGAACGAAGCTGTACATCAAATACTTGCCCACATCCATCTCGCTCAAGTCCATCACCTTCGTGCAAAAACATTCGCCAACCTCATGCTTGAACATTCATAGCACTGTGTGAATGTGTGAAACCAAATTATGTGATGTAGGAATTGTGCAAAAGAAACGTGTGAAAAACTAAACAAGTTAAGCACACCAGACAGCTAATAAACTACAAAATAACAGTCATTGACTATGGACTTAAGTAAAAAATAGACTGTCGATAAAAATAAGTCATTAATTCTGAAATGGACAGTATATAAAGAACAAAAGTTCTTGTTGGATGTTTTCCCTTTTTTTAAAACATTTGTACCATTTATTAGGATAATATCTCAATACTTGTGTATGTATATTTCTTTGTCAAAGCAATTCTTGGAAATAATTCTTATTTGTTAGTGTAACAATGTTGAAATGAGTGTCTAGAAACAAAAACATTTTTACTTGTACATGATATTTAGAAAATGTGATAGGAATAGATTTTACTTAATTACTACATTTATAAAAACAATATTTCTAAGAAAATCGATGTGAAAGACTCCTCACTTTCGATAACAAACTTCTTAAAAAACAAACTTCACACTTAAATAAAGAAAGAAAATAATTAAAAATTAATAATAGTATAAAAATATTCTTCTCTTGTCATTTTTAACTATAATGTGGAAGAATATAAAAATATAAATTAGTAATACAAACTAGCATAGAACAGAATAATGTGGCTGAACAGTGTGCAACAAAATTTAGATAAATTAGAAAATTTTTGACTGACTTAGACAACGATTCAATCATTGCCTAAATTCAGTGCAAAAATTAAGTTCGAAGGGTGGTGACATGTAAGGTGTCAGGCAAATCCAACACCTTACATGAAAACCCTGACATGATAAGCAAATCCAGTAGTATGTCACATAGCTCCGAATAAATCGTGACATTAAATTAACCAAAGTAATACGAGTAACGAGTCAGCAAATGGAATACCACAGACTAACACAAGAATGCCTAAATGCATGTCGTACCTTCCCACCGTGAGGCAGACGCAGTTCCGAGGGGAGAAACGAGGACAGAAGCCGAGAGCAGAACCGTGTTAAGCTAGATAAGGGAGGGGCTGGGCACCCACGCCGCGAGCCTACCTGTACGACTATACAACCCGCACGTTTTAGCGTGAGGCTTTTTCGCGTCTCAGGTACGTCAAGGATCACCCCCAGCCCATGTTAAAAGCTAGAGCCCTCCAGAAAAGCAGTATAGATCTTACGATAACACAAAAAGGGCCACTACCACCCGCAAGTTTTAGCGTGAGACTTTTTCGCGTGTCTGTTACATTAGGATCACTCCCCAGCCCATGTTAAAAGATAGAGCCCTCCAGAAGAGCAGTATAGATCTTACGATAACGCTAAAAGCACCACACTAGCTGCAGGTTTTAGCGTGAGACTTTTTAGCGTCTCTGTTACGTTGCAAACTTTAAAAACATTGCCCCACTACGAAAAGTATAACGTTTCTCATTGGATAGACAGAATTTCTGTAGGCGGAGCTTAAGGTTAACATTGAGACCCTGATTGGTCAGATGAAAACATAGCCAGATAGTTTTTTTAAACTAACTTCGGTAAATTGTAGTAAGGAGAAGTTAGAGGAGAGTTGTTTCCGAGACGGCGAGCTGGATGGCTGGTGCGCCGGCCGCTGTCGCCCTGACGCTGCCTAAACACCGACAAGGTAATGAACGCACGCGATGCCGCATTTTTGAGCGCATAAGGCTTCACTCAGAACTGCAGAAGACTCATCAGTTACACCCCTTTTTTGCGTAATACTAGTGTCGATCGTTAATTAAAACTCATGGTGTTCACATTTGAAGTAAAGATCTGAAACGCGATGATTATTTTATAGTTATTGAGAAGCCACATCAGCCACTGTAATTTACGACAGGTTAGATAAGTAATTAAAGATAATTGAGGGTCACTGTAGACCATTTTGATAGTTTTCTCTTTTGTGAAACTTAATTTAAACCTAGAATATAGATGTGATATGGCATAGGTCATCCTTCGATCGATTGTAGAACTTGGAAACCCATTTAGGGGATATTCGTTCACATTTTTGTTGAACGCAGTTGGTTTTTACCATCCTGTATTAAAGGATTTCCTTTTATCAATAGTGCAATTTATAAACGATGTTTTGTGATTGGAATAAATTTCCAATGGTAAACTTAACTGCTTTTCGACGCTATTTTACCAGCTAACTAAAAATAGGAAAGCCTTGAACCCTTTCCACTAAATTTAGTTAGTATTAAGATTCTTTTACAGGGAGTGCAGTGGAGCTGACGCTGAGATCATTAAGTATTTGAACTCTTCTGAATTCTACATGTCATGTGTGGTCTGGCGTCTTCTTACCAGCAACAGGTCCCAGGTTCAAATCAGTTAATTCCCTAAAAAACACACTCAGAGCGTCGTTGCGCGAAAGTGGTAGGGAGACACGATATAGAACAAACAGACACCACCATGAATGTTTAGACCTTCTACGATGCGATTTTCCTTTTAAATGCGTTCCCTTCGGATCAAGAAATTGTAACTTCTCTTGTTGCAAGGTCTTACTGCGGGTAGTGTTCAATTAACTCCACTTAAAACGCAATGTCTGCTATACTTTCCGGATTTCTAATTTTCGTTCCTGCGCTTGTTTTTTCTCCATGAATTCAACAACTCCACGTTTTCAATCGAAAAATTGTTACAGTCATTCCCCTTGACTTAACCAATGTTCTTTCCAGTAATATAAAAAGTCTCCATACTCTTCGTTCAGTTCCATCGAAAACTGTTACAATTGGCAGTGGAAAAATGCTTGCGACTTCAGAATTTTTAAACACTCCTTTATTAATTTTAAAATCCGCAAAACGTGGTGACATTGTACTTAGCTTGTTACCGCGTAGGTTCACCTGATAATGCGGCTTGAAGCCGCGAAACCGGTCGTGTTTTAACAAACAACAATTTTGCCAGCTGTAAGTGGAGTTCTTCCTAAAATCATACCTTTAAGCACCTGCGATTGCCCAAAATATAAAATAGTTTGTGAAATTTTAATATTCCTACCAATAATTTCTCCACGTGATCCATGCCTGCAAATTTAGCACAAAGTGATTCTTGATGTACGGAACAACGAATCCCGTTTGTCGATTGTTGT
This sequence comes from Schistocerca gregaria, assembly GCF_023897955.1. Classification (NCBI taxonomy): domain Eukaryota; kingdom Metazoa; phylum Arthropoda; class Insecta; order Orthoptera; family Acrididae; genus Schistocerca; species Schistocerca gregaria. The sequence goes on along the minus strand of NC_064920.1, from coordinate 600,281,456 downwards.
AACTTATTGCTCTTTCGTTGTCAACAAAATCCTTAAATTGCTGCTGCATGGTATTGTGCTGTTGTTTCACAAGAGATCTGCAGTACATCTACATCTACATGGATACTCTGCAAATCACATTTAAGCGCCTGGCAGAGGGTTCATCGAACCACCTCTCAATTCTCTATTATTCCAATCTCGTATAGAGCGCAGAAAGAATGAACACCTATATCTTCCCGTACGAGCTCTGATTTCCCTTATTTTATCATGGTGACCGTTCCGCCCTATGTAGGTCGGTGTCAACAAAATATCTGTGGCTTATGCGGCAGCATAACACATATTGAGAATTTTCTGACCGCTCTCTTCTGGCACTTCCATTTATATTCAGAGGCTTGTGACGATAGACTGCCTCTTTTTGTGCAAACAGCCACTTGACCTCTGCACGTCCTTCACACATCTAACAAAAAGCGGAGGGTAAACAGCGCTGACACCACGATTCTGCTGAACTGAAGAGAGCTGTGCCGATCGATAAACGGCTGTTCTGGTACGGACCAAGACTGGAACAGGCGTAGACTCAAACCACAAGCGCCCTACGCATCGTGCACGCACGATGTTTGGCAAAACCACGGCCGGACCTGATGTAGACAGAGTTACTCGTACAGACTTTGTGCAGATGTGTTGCAGTGTTAATCCAACAATCTGGGGCGCTTCATGCCTACATTTGTTGCATACCTCATTCGTGGTGTTACAATTTCAAAACTGCACAACAGGAAATTTACTTGGCAACAAATATAATACTGGCCAGTATTACATTTGTTGCCAAGTAAATTTCCTGTTGTGCAGTTCCACTCTTTCCCCACAGTAAAAAATAACACAGTTCGAGAAACTAGTGCTGTTCAAAAACATTCCAGCGTCATATTTAATTCAACTGGTATCTTTAGGAAGCTGCAATTCTCTTGGCCTTTTGTGTCGCAAATACTCTTATTCTCAAGCTCGACTGTTGCCGAGTATCAGGCACCTATAGGAAAACTAAATACAGGCTGTCCGACTCTGGGAAGCTCACCTCATGCTTATTGTGTCCCTGAAAGTTTCTATGTCTCATGGGTGGGTGCGCGCGTGGACCTGTGTGTGTGAGTGTGTGTGTGTGTGTGTGTGTGTGTGTGTGTGTGTGTGTGTGTGTGAGTGTGTGTGATCTTAAAATAGACCTAAGCTGTTGGGTTCAGAGGTGGAGAGAGGAAAAGGAGGAACAGGATGAGCAGGAGGAGCAATGGGGAGGTAGTACAACAAGTGTGATTGTTTGAGCTGATATGACGTCATATTTGAGGATTAAATACTGGGATGTGAATGAAAGAGCTATCTTAGCGACCTCAACCGGCTTACTTTTTACATTCAATAGAACTATTCTCTTCTTTTCCTGCTTACTGTCAGAATTATTTTTAAGCAAAAAGATGTTGCTTTCATCTCCAATCTTTATCACATCACTAGAAGATACGAAGTTTCAAAAACTGCTTTCGCCAGTACGCGAACATGATATTTTATAAGTGTAAGTACTGCCCTCAGGGTTATACAGAAAGAGCGACTAGTCTCTTACTTTCAAAATTGCAGCATGTTGGCAAAACACTCGATTATCTTTATCTTGCAAGCAGCTGACACTCAAAGAGATGAGAAGGCATCCACAGATGTAACTGATGAACTGGCCCCAACTACGACCAGTCATTACATCTGCGGGCATGGTGATACAGCGTCGGTGGTGTCATTTCTCACTTTAGGATATAATATATGGCGGATGCATTTGAGTAGACCCTCGTTGTCAATTGTTCCTTCGACGCAAGACAGAGTGAGTAGACCATACCTCCGTTAAAGTTGTTAAGGCACATCTTATATAATCTTTCCAAGAAATGGGTTTCTGAATCCTGTCTTAACAATAATTTAAACCTTTCATTAATTGTTTATTACACTTTACAACCTTAAAATTTTTCTTCAGTTGCAGACTACCTTGTGGTAACACATGGTTGTTAACACACCGCTACTGTGTGGTCACCCTTAATCGTCTGTCCGGCCTTGTTCACTTGGGAAGCAACCTTTATTCATGCTGAACCAAAGATATGTTGAAATGTGTCACTGTTAGGTCATTAAACTGGAAAAAATCTAAAAACACTGATGAACTGAAATACCAGGTGATCAAAAAGTCAGTATAAATTTTAAAACTTAATAAACCACGGAATAATGTAATAAAGAGGTAAAAATTGACACACATGCTCGGAATAACGTGGGGTTTTACTAGAACCCAAAAAAAGTTCCCAAAATGTCCGACAGATGGCACTGGACAGCAAAACGTCAGTGACTGCGCATGACAAACGTGTATAAAAGGAGCTGTATTGAGAGAGAGAATCCGTCGGACGCATTCTCCGGCGGTAATTCGCTTGAATACCGCCCTTCGATTGTGCTGTTGCGGTACCAATCGCAATGATAGGTGTTGCAGGTGTCAGCCAGCCAGCCAGCCAGCCACTCCGCCCGGTCGACGTGCAGCGGTCCCCGCCAGCGCCGGTTCCCGCCAGCAGCGGTCCCGCCAGCAGCCCGCCAGCGCCGGTCTCTGCCAGCCCTGGTCGCAGCCAGCAGCCAGCGCTGGTCCTAGCTGCCTCCAGCAGCAGCAGCGGAGGCGTCCCCACCTGCCAGCCAGCCGGGTCGCCCCCACCGCCAGCGACAGCAGAGTGGGGCTTCGGCCCCGGTCCTCTTCGTCCTTCGACGCTCTCCGTCATCTTCTACTCTGTGTCTCTCGTCGCCTTGCCCGTCTGTCGTTTGCTTCCTTGTCTTGTCCTGTGTTTTTCCTCTCCTCATAATGTCAAACCCCACTACCTCTTCTACAGCCACCACCACTGCCATCGTCTACACCTCCCCCTCAGCCGCTGCCACCACTATCACATGGTGTGCCGCATCACTCCCACCTCAGTCCATCCCCCCACTACTCACTCTCCCATCTCCCTCCCTATTTGTCGCCCCATCCCCAGCTCCTCCCTCCCGTGCCTCCTCTGATCCCTTCCCTCCCCTCCATCCCCCTGCTCCTTCTGTTTCTGCGGCCCCTGCTAGGGTGGTTGCCCGGAGAGCTACAGCTCGCCCTCGACGTCATCATCTTCACCGTCACCTTCGCCATCACCCTCACTGTCTCCGGCGCCGACTCCAGCACCGGGACCTGTCACTCCCCGCCACATTCCAGTCGTTCCCATCCCACACACCTCCTCCGCCGCCGTCAAGCACCCCAGTGGCACCCCTGCCTCCTCTACTCCCCCTCGTCCCCGTTCCCCAACTCATGGTGCCATGGATGTCTACCCACCTGCCCCCCTCCTCCACCCCTTCCTACCGCTACCTCCTCGCCCGTCCTGATCCCTCCTTTCTTGAAGCCCAAGACCTCAACCTCTTTCTTCACCAGAATTTTCCTGGTGCCCCCCTCTCCCTCCTCACTCCTCGCCGTGATTCGGTGCTCATCTCCTCCCCCAGCCCTACCCTCCACACGGACCTCTTTCCCGCATCCCTGTCACCTGCTTTGGCCCTAATGCCTCCCTCACCCCTGCTCCCTCCCCGTCTCCCTCCCACCAACCCCAACCCCCACGTCGCACGCCGACCCTCACAGCCGTGATCACTCAGCTTAGTCTGGCAATCACGGAGGAGGAGGTGTTGGCGGAGCTCAAGGCGCATCCCCATCTGGAGGTGCGTATGGATCACCGCATTCATAACTCCGCTGGCCCCACCCGCCTTATGTGGGTCTTTTCTGAGCACGCCCCCTCCATCGACCATCTGCTGAAGGAGGGTGCCCATCTCTTTCACTGCCGCTACCCAGTTGACCCTTCCCGTTCCCTTCCTCAGTCCCTCCGCTGCCAGAGGTGCTTGCGGTATAATGCGCACCCTACATCTGAGTGCCACGAGGCCCCCACCTGACCGCACTGTAGGCAAGCCCACTTTCGCAGGCAGTGCCCCAATCTCCAGTCCCCCCCTTCTGTAATACCTGTAACCTCCCTCACCCCACTTACTCCCAGAAATGTAAAGCCTGACCCCCTCCTACCACTCCTGAGTTCACCGTTCCTGTCCGCCCTCTGGATGCCCCCACCCCTCCCGGCAATTCCCTTCGTCCACCCCCTATTGCTGAGGACATCATCAGATTCCTCACCGTCGTCCTTCAGAATGTTCATCCTTTTCAGCGCCCCCACACCCTCCAACAGGGTATCCCTCGCTGCCCGTTCCGTTTTCCACCTGAAAATGTAGGCCACCTACTCCAACAACCAGGCCCATTTCACTTTCTCCCGCCTTGACACCCTTTTCTAAATCTCTGTCATGGCGCGACAGCACCGTATCCTTTTCAACAACATCCGCTCCCTTCCCGCCAACAAGAACCTCTTCTTGCACACCCTTATCATCCACTGCGTGGACACCTTCCTCCTCAATGAAACCTTCCTCCAACCGCACCACACCGTCCACACTTCGCCATACCTCCTTCACCATTCTGATAATCCCCTCCCGATTGTGTGTGGCGGAGCTGCCATTGGTCACCACCGCCTGATCCCAGTTCGGCTCCAACCTCTCCTTCCCGACACCACCGACACCAAACACCTGATCGTTAGTCTCTTCTTCCCCGGCCTTACCGTTACCTGCGCCACCATCTATGTCCGCCCTAACGCCCCTATTCCCTTCGACTTCCTCTCCCAAGTTGACCGTACCTTCTCCTACTACATGATCGCCGCCGACTCAACATCCACAGTCGTTCCGCCACCCAGTTATGGCGGTGGCATCGGTTCCTCTCCTCCCTTCAAGGCGACCTCATCCCAATACCCCCGCACACCCATCCTGAATCCAACTCCACTCCTGATGTTGCACTTTCCTCTGCCAACCACCTTGGCCACATAACAGTGGATGTCCTGGAACCTATTGGTAGCGATCATTTCCCTGTCCTCCTCACCGTTTCAGACGGTCGTCGCCCCTGCCCCGACCCTCGTCATGACTCTCCCTCTAATTACGTCCATGACTATTCCTGTGCCAACTGGAATGCCTAACGGCATACCCTCTCCTCCCAGGTCGATTGCCACCCCTTCACCTACCGTCACCCTGACGATGTAACCCATGCTGCCACCTTTCTCCAGCAGACCTTGTCTGAGGCCGTGGAGGCCCACGTCCCTACAGTCGCTATCCACCCCCACCATCCTACCTTACCCTCACAGGCCGTCCTCCTCCTCTGTGAATCCCGCGGTCTCTACCGTGCCTTCCTCCACACACGTGACCTGGACACACTACGACGCCACCGGCAACTCCAACGACACATTCGTAATTTGCTTGCGGCCAAGAAACGCCAGGACTGGCGACAGACATGCACCCGTTTAAATGCTACCCTACCTATCAACTCATCCAAGTTCTGGTCTGCCTTCCATCGCCTTACCTGAACTAAACCCTCCCCCTACTATCCTCTTCTCCATGATGATCACCCCTTCCCTGACACCTTTAGTAAGGCCAATCACTTTGCCTCCTACCTGTGTGATGTCTTTTCCATCCTCGATGATCCCCAGTTCGATTACTCCCTCTTTCCAGATGTCCGTGATCAAACTGACACCTCTGTCCCTCCCCTCGCACCTGGTTTCCAGTACTTGGACAACATTACACACACGGAACTCAATGCCCCAATCACTACACAGGATCTCATTGCTACACTCCGCACAAAACGCAACACCACTCCTGGTCACGATCGTGTCACCTATCGTCACCTTCGTGAAGCTCCTGCCTCTTTCCTCTCCACCTTGGCCAGGCTCTACAATGTAGTCCTGTCCACCGGTTACTACCCCAACCTGTGGGAAACCTCCCGTATCCTGATGTTCCTTAAACCTGGCAAACCGCCGTCCGCCGTCTCTTCCTACCATCCCATCAGCCTTACCTCAGTCTTCAGCAAGATCCTGGAATCTATCCTCTCCCGCTGTATCCACCAGCATCTCCTCCAGCACCGCCTCCTTCCAGTTACCCAGTGTGGCTTTCGGCCGTCCTTCTCTTCTGATGACCTTCTCCTTCACCTCACTCATCTCCTTTCCAACCAGCTTAATTCCCGTCGCTCCGCTATCTTCCTCTCCCTGGACCTCGAACGAGCTTATGACCGTGTATGGCATTCCGGTCTCCTCTTCAAGCTCCAAACCTTCGCCGTTCCCATTAACTACGTCTGTCTGATCGGCTCCTTTCTCTCCCACCGTCCATCCTACATCACCATCCGTAACACGAATTCCTACACCTATTTTCCCTTCGCCGGTGCGCTCCAAGGCTCCATCCTCTCCCCCCTTCTGTACCTTTTGTATATCGCGGACATGCCGCCGCCGTCACCCCCCGTGCACATTCTCCAGGTTGCCGATGACACCGCCTTCCTTGCCTTTGCCCCCACCCTGCAGCGCTCCCAACACCTTCTCCAATCCCATCTTGACCAGTTCACCGCTTGGTGCAACAAGTAGTTTCTCAAGGTCAATCCCTCCAAAACCCAGGCGATCATTGTAGGCAAAACCACCCCTTCCTTCCGCCTCCTTGATTTCTATCTCACCGTCTATGGCCGTCCTATCGCCCTCACTCCCACCCTCAAGTACCTTGGCGTCACCCTCGACCGTCACCTCTCATGGACCCCCCCATCTCTGGACAATCCAAGCCAAGGCACACTTACGACTCCGTCTCCTCAAGCTCCTTTCGGGCCGTACGTGGGGTCTGGACCCCTCCACCATCCTCCACACCTATAAATCCCTCATCCGCCCTATCCTCTGCTATGCCCATCCAGCCTAGATCTCCGCCCCCTACCTTTTATAATCCCTTCAAATCCTTGAACACCATGCTCTCCTCCTCGCCTATCACATCCGTCTCCCCTCCCCTACGCGGATCCTGTATGATCTCATTCCTTTCCCCCACCTCCTCCTTTTCCTTGAAAGGATACAGATCCTGTACACCTCCCGCAAACTCGACCCTCCTCACCCGCTTGTCTCGCCCATCCTCTCCCACCCCCGCCCGCTGCCGCGCCTGTATTCCCACGTCCCACCCGGTCTCCATCTCTCCACCCTCCTTACCCTCTCCAAGGTGCCAAGGTGGCTTCCGCCAGCTCCCCCTCCCTAATGATGTCCTCCTCCCCTCCATCTACCCCTCCTATCAACTTTGATCCTCCCCACCCCCACTCCCATGTCCTCTCCTCTTGGCACCCTCCCTCCCTTCTCTTTCCTTTTCACCCGTGCCATTCCTCCTTCCCTCTTCCCCCGGGCTCCCCCCTTTTTTCCTCCCCTCCCCCTATCTCCCTTGCCCATGGCATCTGCCCTCCCCTCTGCCTGTCCCACTCCCCTTCCTCCTCCCCCTCCCTTGGCAGGTCCCCAGACTCGCACACGCTCAGTGAACATTCACACACCGGAGATCATCGCCATAAGTGTCTCGTGTGTGTGCCTTAGTTTTGTGTTTAGTGTTCTTTCGCCCTCACGCCACCACTGTTCACGTGTGCCGTCGCAGTCATCCGGGTTATGTGCGCTGTGTCAACAAGTGTTAGTGTTTTTTCTCGTCCAGCGTGAATGGCTTCATGTTTATTGTTTTTTGTATCCACATTTTTTGCCCACCGTTTTTATTGTATTGTCTGTACCACCTATATGTCATATTATTCTACCACTCAAGACTGAAGAGCAGCGTAATATGCTTGTATGAGGTGATTAAAATTACAATAAAGAAAAAAAAGAGAGAGAGAGAGAATCAGATGCCGCAGCAGTCGTAGCATGTTGACGTTACCTGAATCGGCGCTTTTAGTGAAGCTGTATTATCAGAATGGGAAATGTGCTAGTTCAGCGTTACGACCCTATCGCCATAGGAAGGGGATTCGAACGTGGAAAGGTCCGTTGACAAATGCAGCTGTGGCGAGAATGATTTCGAAGTTCGAAGCCACGGGTTGTTTAGACGATAGAGCCCGTAGTGGGCGACGGAGCACAAGGCGTAACGCTGCTGAGACAGTTCAGAAAGAAATGGAGACTGTAGCGGTTCGTCTATGTACGGGAAAGTCAGCGCTCATGCAGTCGCATGTCGCACTCGCATTCGATACACTACCGTTTGAGACGGCCGGTGTGGTAGTGCGGTTCTAGGCGCTTCAGTCTGGAACCGCGTGACCGCTACGGTCGCAGGTACGAATCCTACCTCGGGAATGGATGTGTGTGATGTCCTTAAGTTAGTTAGATTTAAGTAGTTCTAAGTTCTAGGGGACTGATGACTACAGATGTTAATTCCCATAGCGCTCAGAGCCATTTTGAACCACTACTGTTTGTTTGCCACTGAGGCGTACCGGCACCCTCCGACGCTATCCGTACAAAATCCATCGACATCATGAACTGTTACACGGAAATTTAATGACGCGGAGGGCATTTGCGGTGTGGGCGTTTCAAAAGATGGCGGAAGATGACGATTGGTTGAGTAACGTGTTGTGGACCGACGAAGCTCATTTCACTCTCCGAGGGTCTGTGAACGCCCACAGCTGCAGAATTTTGGCTATCGAAAATCCTAGAACTGTCGTGGAAACTCTATTGCACGGTTAGAGAGTCTCAGTAAGGGTTGGATTTACCACATATACCGTTATCGGGCCTTTTTTCTTCGAAGAAATGCGTGATTCTGGTTTTGTAACGCTACCGTGGCGGGTGAGAGGTACGCCGATATGTTACAGAATCGCATCATCCCCAGCCTGGCTGATAAACACCTGCTGGAACATATGATGTTTATGCAGGATGGCGCTTCACCCCATATTGCTAGACGCGTGATCTTCTCTTGCGCGCTTCGTTTGATGATGATCGTGTGCTCAGCCGCCACTTTCGTCATACTTGGCCTCACAGATCCGCAGACCTCAGTCCATGCTATTATCGTCTTTGGGGTTAGCTGAAGTCGCAAGTGTATCGTGATCGACCGACATCTCTAGGGAAGCTGAAAGACAACATCCGACGCCAATGCCTCACCATAACTCCGGACATGCTTTACAGTGCTGTTCCCAACATCATTCCTCGACTACAGCAATTGTTGAGGAATGATGGCGGAATAGAAGGGAGAACCAATAGAGGTACTCAGGGTACTCTCCGCCACACACCGTCAGGAGATTTGCGGAGTATGGATGTAGATGTAGATATTGAGCTTTCCTGTAAAGAACATCATCTTTGCTTTGTCTTACTTTGTTATGCTAATTGCTGGCCGCGGTGGTCTCGCGGTTCTAGGCGCGCAGTCCGGAACTGTGAGACTGCTACGGTCGCAGGTTCGAATCCTTCCTCGGGCATGGATGTGTGTGATGTCCTTAGGTTAGTTAGGTTTAAGTAGTTCTAAGTTCTAGGGGACTGATGACCACAGCAGTTGAGTCCCATAGTGCTCAGAGCCATTTGAACCATTTTGTTATGCTAATTATTGCTATTCTGATCCGATGAAGCGCCATCTATCGGACATTTTTTGAACTTTTGTATTTTTTTGGCTCGTATTCCAGGCATGTGTGTCAATTTGTACCTCTCTATCAACATTATTCCGTGATTTATTCAATTTTCAAATTTATACTGACTTTTTGATCACCCGATACTACGACCACTGCTAATTAGTGTATTGCTTCACCTTTGCGATGAAACATACAGCGATTCCGTGTGGTATGGATTTGACAAGTTGTTAGTAGGTTTCAGGAGGTACGTGGTACTAGTCGTCGAGGGTAGTTAGCCAATACCCGTAAATTACTGGGGGGTATTCTGTGAACGCAAGGTGGCCGCCCGATAACTTCCCACATGTGATCTATCAGACTGATATTAGGAGAATTTGGTGAACAAGTCATTAAAGTGAGTTCGCTATATGCTCCTCAAACAACCGTAACACGATTTCAGCCTTATTACATATAGACTTGCCAGCTAGAAGGTGCTATCAGCCATCAGGCATGGGTGGGAGGGGGGGGGGGGGGGACGCAGGCGATCCGCAGTAGTATTCATGTAGTGCACAGTTGTTACACTGGCTTCGATTACTACCACAGGTCCTATGGTAACCAAGGCGCATGTCTCCCGTACCATAATACTGCTTCCACTGGACTGGGTTCGTGGCGTAGTGCAGGTTTGGAGCAGCCATTCGTGTGGACAATGGCGTTTCGTCTGCGATCATCGAATGATGTTACTAGAAACGTGTTTCATTACAGTTCAGACGTTTTCACTGATCGCGATTTAATATAGAAGAATCCGTAAGTGACGACGTCGTTGTGTCAACATAGGAAAACGTACAGGTTGTCTGCTGTGGCGTCCATGTTCAACAAAGTGATTCACCATTCGTTTCTGTTCCACTCATATAACTACTTTACCGTGTCAAGTGCCTGCAATGCCACCAATCTCGCTGTTGGCAGTGGCCATAACGTTTTCGTCTTATCATTCTACCAGCCAAACATTGTGATAAAAACTGTCACAGCTGTTTAGCTAAGGAAATTTCATAGAAAATTATTAGGTGGCTGCCGATGATTTTGGGTTCACGCCTGGGCTTGTGATCTGACATATATACATTTATTAGTCTACATTTGGTTGTCATCCTCGTTAAACACTCTATTCCAGCAGTCTTGTCGCTGTCGACGAGAAATGACTGTTTCGCTGGTTCCCAGTCAACTTTCCATGCCAACTTTGTTTCATGTTCTGGCGTTAGGAACTTGCTTACTCTGTATAAGAAATAGTAGTAAATAATAATAGTGATGCAGTCTTTGTTTGTTGGTAATATTTACTGAAAAAATGCAACGCTAGATTGCGTACTTACGGCTATCCTGTTTGGCCATTTTTTAGTGCGACTTAAAAAGAGTGAGAGATCATTAATTGATCACCAATGCGTCGGTTCCCGATTGTGTTCAGGAGACGTGAGGATTGATTACGCGAAGGGGTTTTCTTAATTATTGACCTTTTGACACGGATTGCCTTCACGCAATCAGAATCTTCGATGAAAATACCTGAGGGACCTGTTTGAAATGTAAATGAAAGCAAGTTAGTGGACTTTCGTAAGAGAAAGGTTAACAGATCAGAAGTTGAACACATTAGTGGCCTCCCAAATACAATCGAGACACCGTGATAAAGAGCGAACGCGTAACAAAGCTCATATACAATTTGAACATCATTTTTGGTTAGTGAAAGAAATGAATAAGAAGAAAATTACTGCATCGTAAAATAGTAATATCTTGTAAACAAATTGGCTTTAAACTTCTAGGCATTGACAAATACACAATAAATACATGACTTACTTCTCATATTTCTTTTGTACATGGCGCAGTCCAATAATCGCTGCTTTATCAGTCCGTTCCTTCTTAAAATTAAATGTCCTTGTGTGTGCATAAGTACATTATATCCTCACCCGAGTTACCGAAACATTTGTTCGTCGTTTCACATAGTTTTTACACAAAATAAAAATACAACTTGTAGCAATGCTATGTAGTACGTCTTAACATGTCGGCGACCAAAAGTACAAAGGATAATGAAGTCTCTAGAATATTTCTTAACAAAAGATAGATTGTGCTTTCTTCTGTTTCGCAGCTTCTTGCTATCAAGCGCTGCGGCACTGATTTTAAATATCTGCGCCCAGCGGCAGCTGGACGCGCGTCTTGGTATAGGCCAGCATTAAAAAAAATATTTCGTCTCTTCACTCTCGCGATGTGTGGCTTAGCATTTTTACGAACTACAGCTCGGTGGCTGTCCTATTCTTTATGGCAAATACCTCATACGCAAAGTATCTGAAATCCAATATTACAATATTCCTCTTGCAGTCAGATACTCGTTCCCATGTACAAGAATCTTCCTGCAGACAGACACACACACACATACATAAACACACACACACACACACACACACACACACACACACACACACACACACAGAGAGAGAGAGAGAGAGAGAGAGAGAGAGAGAGAGAGATGAAAATATCAAACCCAAAAAAATAAACACAAAAAATAAACACACGCATGTTGAGCATAAAATGAAATGTGTAAGTGATGTAGGTGATGTGCTGTGACAAATGTGAGTGAAAAAACCTCGGAATGAGGCCAGCTGAAGCATGGGGACTATTATCAAAAGAAACCACGAAGAGTAATTTCACCTCGGGAACTTTGTGCTACAGAAGTTGATTTTAATCTGAAAAACAAGAGAAAAACATGACAAAATGTAACCTAGTAACATACTGTAACTACTACATAACATATTTATTATATGTATAAAAGGAAACATGTATTGCAGGCCACTGGAGATGCTTCCAAATAAAAGAAACGAAATGCATGTGGCAACAAACAAAAACTGCCTTCATTTAATTGCACAGATGGAACATAGCTTCATATAATTACTATGATAAATATGTAACTGGTTTCTTAGGACAAGTCTGCTGGCTGTTTGGGTGCGTGGAGGAGGTAGTTGGTCACTAGAACGAATTAACATTTCTGGCTTAAGGCTGTAGCGAGCAGTGAGTATAAAGAAGCGTTTGGACCAGCTGGCTAGTCATTCTTGCCCACAGCTGTGGGGCCAAGTCCCAGAGGCTGTCCTCGCAGCGCTCTCTGAATAGCTTAATAGTGAAAAATACTCAGCATGCGTTGGGCTGTCTCTGCAATCACATTTCCTGCATATTTTTTTCCGTATGAAATTGAGCAGTTCAGTATAGATCACTGCCAAGTGTTCGAGCTGGATGTGTTGATAACGTCCAAATTCATACCACTCCAATCATCCGCAAATGCCCTCCAGGGATGGGGTGGTGCACTCTGGCATTCACACGTGCAAATGACTGTGGCTGCAGTCATGACGGCAGTTTTCTCTGACATCTGACCACTGGCACTAGCGGTGTACGAGGAAAGGGGCGCGCTGCATGTGGACATCTGGAGAGTAATTCTTCATGCTTTCCCGGCGATCTGTTGACATCTTGGTTATTCGGGAATCAAGCCGGATGTTCGCGTCGTTCTCGCACGATATTTCAACAGCGTGCCTCGCTGTCTTCTTCAGGTGCTACCTGAGACTGGTCCTTGAGTCGATCGAGTCCAGTATTTATGCCTGGGAGGAGCTGGGCGTTCCCTAGTCGGTCCGCGCCGCGTCGAGTGTTCCATCTGTGGTCCGCGCATGCCAGACTCGGCTTCAGATGGAACACACGACGCGGCGCGGACCGATTAGGGAGCGCCCAGCACGCAACATAAGTGGAAACCGTAGTAACAGTCATGAGATAGAGTACCCAACATCTCAGATCGGGTCTGACAACCGTTGAGGACGGCCAAACCGGGCGACTGGAGGGGTCCGTTGAAGCCGAGTCTGGCGGGCGCGGACCACAGATGGAACACTTGACTCGGCGCGGACCGACTAGGGAACGCCCAGCTCCTCCCAGGCATAAATACTGGACCCGATCGACTCAAGGACCGGTCTGCCCCGCCCTGCGCGAAGGGCACTACCGCGGTCTGGGCGGGTGCAAAGCCAGCTCAAGAGGCCGCCGTGATTGCCGGCGACGACGACTTACCAGACGCTAATCTTGCGGAGGCTATTGCTGACGCAGACCGACGTGACGCTGACGATGCTCGTGCGCTCCGGAAGCACCGTGCAGACGCGGCTGACGACTCCGATGTCCGCTCCCAAGCCTCCGACGCTGCTCGGCCGCGGAAGAAGGCCCCTAAGGCCTCCCGACCCGCCGCGGCCGCCGAGGCCCAGGTGGTCGCGACGGCGATGCGCACGAGGGCCACAGGGCCTCCTGCCGTGCGCCACGCTGATGAAGACGGGTTCATCACCCCTGCCAGTCGGCGCACGGCGCGGGCGGCTGTCCTGCAGCCTGCGCAGCCACTGCCTACCGCCAACTCCTTCCAGGACGCGTCTACTGACGTCGCGGATGACGCTGGGGTTCCGCCCCGGAAAGCGGCGCCGCGACCCCCGCCGATTGTGGTCCAATGGGACGGCCCTTATAAGCCGTTCGAGCAGAAGTTCGCTCGGGCGGCGCCCACTGCCAGTGTCAGGACTGCTGGCACTGACCTTTACCCTCTCTCCATGACCAGTATCGAGGACTACCGTGCAGTCATGGATGTCATCTGCAAAGATGGCCTCCATTGCTACACACATCCGTCAGAGCCGTTCAAGCTGTTGAAGGTGGTGTTCCGCCGCCTCCCACTACAGTTTGGGGCGGATTACCTACTTGAAGAACTGGAGGACATTGGCTTCGGCATCCGCCACACGGGCCTCATGAACTCCCCACGCACCCATCGCCCCATGCCGCTGTACCAGGTCGTTCTTGTCGACAACCTTGCAAATCGCAAGATCTTTCAGGTGCGGCGGGTTGGGCATGTCGATGTCGAAGTGGAGCCACTGCGAGCCAAAGGCAGGAGGGCCCAGTGCTTCTCTTGCCAACGGCTCGACCATGTGTCCCGCTACTGTTCGATGCCTCCCCACTGCGTCAAGTGCGGAGCCCAGCATCAGAGCAAGGAATGCTCGCTCAAACGTGAGGATAAACCGACGTGCTGCAATTGCAGTGGCGCGCACGTCGCGAGCTACCGTGGATGTCCGGCCTTCCAGCGTGGCCGCCATCAGCACCATGGCCTGGCTGCCCCTTCCCGCAAGGTGCAGCCTGACACCAGCTTCGCTGATGCCGCTAAGAGGGGAGCGCCCAACCCTTCCCCTCCGCGGCCTGCTGCCTCCGTTGGTGATGCGCCGCAGCGGCCTGCCTCATCCGCAGCGGCTGCTGACCCTTGCACCCACGCCTGCCTCTCCCGCTGCCGCTCCCCGCCGGCGCCGACGACGGCCGCGGCGTACCGCCCCCGCGACTGCTCGTCCGGCCACTGATGCCCCTCTGCAGCGGCGGCGGCCTGACCCCCAGGCTGTGCCACCGCCGACACCGCCTCCTGCGGTTCCACCGCCGCCTGCTGTTCCTGCTTTGGAGGCCGCCCCAGAGGCCCCAACGGCTCCCGATGCCGCTGAGCTCCGTACGCTACTGCGTTCGTTGAGCCGGCTGCTTGAGCAGCTCCCGGTGCTCGTCACCGCCGTCACGTCCGCCCTCCAGGCCGGCGTTGTTCCTGCTGACCGCCATGGATAACGAGCACGTCCATGGGCTCACGGTGTGCGGTTTCAACGCACGCTGTTTGGTTCCCCAACAAGGGGAATTCCGCCAATTCCTCCGTGATGAGGCGATCGACGTCTGTCTCGTCTGCGAGACGTTACTGAAGCCTGGTGTGGTCGTCGGGGTGGCGAACTATCGCTGCTACCGCACCGACCGGCCCACCCATGGCGGAGGCACCGCCATCTATGTGAAGGCTTCACTGAAGCACCATGAAGTCCTGATGCCACCTCTTGCTACGGTGGAGGCCACTGGGGTGGCTGTCTCCACCACGGCGGGGGTCATTACCTTCATCGCCGTCTACAGGCCGCCGAGAGGCCATCTCCTGGAGGCCGACCTTGATGCCCTGCTGACGCTGCGTGGGAAGCTGTTCATTGCGGGCGACCTGAACGCCAAGAGCCCGTAATGGAACTCTCGCCTCACCAACGTCAGTGGGCGGCGCCTTCTCCGCATCACTCAACGTCATGGCGCTGTCGTCCTCGGTCCGTTTGACCACACCTTCTTCCCCAGCAAAGGCCAGTCCGACGTGCTCGACGTCGCGGTCCTGAAGGGCGTTGAGCACTTTACGTCGGCTACCGTCCGCTGTGCCCTGTCGTCCGACCACCTTCCGGTTGTCTACGACATGGACATCGTCGGCGCCTCCCTTCCGCCTGACCGCCGCACCTTCCGTGGCATTGACGAGGCCCGTTTTCGAGATGAACTGCTCGGTCGCTTCGTCGATGCCCCAGATCCTGCCCTGGATGGGGCCGATGCTGTGCTGGCCTTTTTTACGCGGCACACTCTCAGCGCTGCTGCTGCTGCTGCGTCTCCCCGTCAGCTGGGGTGGCCTCGCGAGATGTCCCGGCAGCTTCCGCCGCACATCTTGGAGGCTATTACCGCCAAAAACCGTCTCTTCCGTGAGTGGCAGCTGACTCGCCAGCCTGCGACCAAGCGTCGCCTCAATCGGGCATGGCGTGAAATCCGGGCCGCTATCGACCAACACCGGAACTGTGACTGGGCTGGCCTTGTGGCCACCCTCACCACGACTGATGGGAGTGGCTGGCGGACCGCCAAGCGCTTCCTCCGCCGCCATCAGCCTGTTCCTCCGCTCCACGTCGGCGGCGAGGTTGTCTGTGCCCCAGACGCCAAGGCCAACATCCTCGCCGACGTGTTCGCCGACAACTTCCGCCCGATCGCGGACGTCCTGGATGCCGACCATGTCCGTCTCGTGGAAGACCGCCTCCCAGTTTTCCTCGCCGCCAGGGCTGCTGACGATGTGATCCCACCCATCACCGCAGCTGAGGTTGGACTCCAGTGCCGTCGCCTCAACCCCAAGAAGGCGGGTGGCTCCGATGGTGTCACGAACAGCCTCCTGCAGCTATTGCCACCGGCGATCCATCACTCACTGGCGGACACTTTCAACTGTGTTCTCCGCTCCGGGATCTTCCCTTCCGCGTGGAAGCACGCGGAAGTGGTGGCTATCCCCAAGGCTGGCAAGGATCCGCGTCGGGTGGAGCACTACCGGCCGATCAGCCTGCTCCCATCTCTCTCCAAGATCTTTGAAAGGCTGTACGTGGAGCGGCTGTGGCGCCACGTCACTGCCGAAGGGCTCCTTCCAGCGGAGCAGTTCGGATTCCGGCGGGGCCACTCGACCACGCAGCAACTATTACGCCTGGTGGAACAGGCGATGCGGGCGCTGGAGTCGAGGGAGTACCTTGGGGCGGTACTCCTCGACGTCTCCAAGGCGTTCGACGGCGTGTGGCACGAGGGCCTCGTGTACAAACTCCTTGTGCATGGGGTCCCGACGTCACACGCCCTTCTGCTGCGGTCCTACCTCGCAGGCCGCACCTTCCACGTCCGGGCCGGCGGCAGCACCTCCACTGATCGGCCAATTCGTGCGGGGGTACCGCAGGGGTCGGTTCTCGGCCCCCTGCTGTACACCTTGTACACCGCTGACGCTCCGTGGGTGGCGCGCGTGGAGTTGGCTCTTTATGCCGACGACACTGCGCTGTTCATCCGCAGTATGAACGTGGTCGCGATGTGCCGCCGGCTCCAACTGGCGTGCGATGTCCTGGGGGCGTGGTCCACCAAGTGGCGACTCAAGTTTAACGCCGCCAAGAGCCAGGCGGTCGTTTTCACTCGGAGACGGCTGCCTCCAGACCTGCCGCCTCTCTCGATCTCGGGAGGCCCCATCCCGTGGTCACCGACCGGCACATACCTCGGTGTGACGCTTGACAGGCATCTCACCTGGCTGCCACATATCCGCGACATCAGGGGGCAGGCGATTGGGCGTCTCCGGGCGCTCTACCCGCTGCTGAACCCCTCATCCACGCTCCCCCCTCGGCATGGCCTGACCGTGTACTTGGCCCTCATCCGGCCGGTACTCGAGTACGCCGCTGTTGTGTGGGAGAATGCCGCCCCATCGCACGTTGCGATGCTCCAGCGTGTTCAGAATCGGGCGCTGTGGCTCGCTCTCCACAAGCCGCCTCGTTACTCAACAAGGCTCCTTCATGAGGAAGCTGGCGTCCCGTTGCTGCGGGATCGCTTCAGGCAGTCCGCCAGGGTGTTCTATGCCTCTGCAGAACACTCTGGCAGTCGTCTTATCCGCGGACTGGGTCACCAAGTCCACCGCAGGCCAACCACGCGTTGGCCTGATCTGCTGCAGGAGTAGTTTCTCCCGCAGCCTCTATGACGCTTTTGACGCAGCGTCCGCCCCCACGCGGCCGCTCCCATAGGCCAATCCTAAGCGTGAGGACCCAGTATAGTTCTAGAGGTCCACATAGGAACAGCAGCTTCGCTGCTTAGCCTGTCTCCCTCCTGGTAGATGTATCCAGAGAATTGCAGTGCAGTGCACTCAAGGACCGGTCTCAGGTAGCACCTGAAGAAGACAACGAGGCACGCTGTTGAAATATCGTGCGAGAACGACGCGAACATCCGGCTGGATTCCCGAATATCCAAGATATCTGGAGAGTAGGTGCGCTCTCAAGCATCTTGGCGTGACAACTACTAGGACTGTGGTTTAGTGCTTCTGAATACATTGCACTGCACTCTGTCTTGTAATGGTATTTGTTGTTGTTACTATCCTGTCACATGGTAGACCCCTTCTTCCTCCTTCTTCATCCTCCTGTAGCTGAAAGAACAAACTTAGGAATTCTATACTGCTTTAGCAGGCTTGTAGTGATCAGGACTCCCACAAACCTGACAGTATAAATTCCAAATTTGAAATGCCAACTGTTATTTTATACAACACCGCTTCCAATCAAGATGTCATATCCCTGACTTGTCAGTTTATGGTGTCCAATAGTGGTACTGAGAGTACACACATGAATCCAGCACTCTGTAGGTTAAGGACATAGCATACAATTGTGCTGAAATATGAAATTCTCAGCTGCTTCCAACGTAGCATACCTCCTGCAAAAGACCTAACTGTGTCATTATCTGCCACCAGGCGGCAAGGCGGGGGGGGGGGGGGGGGGGGGGGAGAATCCGGAATGGCTGACAACTGGGCAGCTACAGGATTGAACCTCGCCCCATATACCAGTCCTAGCATCGACCAATAGGATGCAAGAAAAAACTGCTCACACATGTAGGCTATTAATTTAATTAATTAACTAGTCAATCAGTCTGACAGAGTGAGGGACTATTTTCAAGACAGCCACAGCTATGGATTTACAAGGTAACCACTACTTTGTTCAGGACAAAGAACTGGTTAGTGTGGCAGATGACAAAGGCTCGCTGGGCAGGAAGTAGCCACCTGAGAGAGAGAGAGAGAGACAGAGAGAGAGAGAGAGAGAGAGAGAGAGAGAGAGAGAGAGAGCATATGTTTTGAGGGGAATTTCCGATAGATCAATATCAAAAAGTTGCCGCCACCAGTAACAAGGAGTTACCGCCATCTGATGCTTTGTCCAACTGGAAGTAACTGGAGGGGTGACGATTTTGCTTTTCTCAGCATCCTTTGCCAGTGGTATTGTGAACTAAGTCAGTGTTTGCACAGCTCGGTCAGTATGTAGAACAGGTGGTTCCTCTGACCTACTATGGAAGTTGTGTGTTTGGAAGCAGGTTGCGCAGGTGCCGCGACCAGAAGTTTAGCCACTTGAGGTGGCAAAGGACACTGCCATGAACAAAGGGGACCGCTGTTCTTGGGGTGATGCGGCTGCTGGGTGGTCACAACCAAATAGAGTGCAATTTTCTGAGACACTATGGTCTGCTGGTTAGGGCAGGTTGGTTGCAATTCTCCTAAGCAATGGCACACAACAGGACGTACCCACTTGGGTTGTGCTAATACTGTGAGGCGACTGGTGGTGTGATGGGTGGCAGCAATCGCAGTGTCCGAAGAGGTGTGGTGCTGCCTCTCGGACAGCAGCGCATGGTACAACCCAGCAAAGTGGCCAGCACGTGGGCGCACTTTGTCCTGACCAGCACGTCCGCTGTGCGGTCAGAGCAAAGATGCGACAGAAAGATTGCATGTGCTGAGTTATGTTGAAGTCGGTTTTCGTGATAGTTATCCTTGCGTGATTAGCAAAGAAAGTGACCTATTTAATTACACCTTTTAGATATGTTTGTAACACCTGCATCGTCTCAAACTGCAGAGAACGATGACCAGCGTTCCCCACCAAATAAAAAAAAACTCCAACCCCTGCGAATTTAATTTTATAAGTAAACAGTGAATCCAATACTATGTAACTGACATTGATTTTAATTTCTTGTCGTGAAATCCTTCCGCTTCAGCACAGACTTAGTCCTTTTGCGCCAAGTTCCAGGTGGAGGAGGGGAGGTGGGGCTGAGAATTTACCAGAGGGCGGGGGCTGAATAATTTATTGATTTAATTAATTAGCCAATCAAACTGACAGTGTGGGAGAGGTCTAATTGAATAACTCAGGCCTTAAAGTGTGCTTATATCGGCAAGGGCTAAGGGGGACGGTAACAGGTATCCAGAGCATTGGCGGAGGTGGAGCAGGAGGGGGAGATGGAGGAGTGGAGGAATTCCTCAGAATGGCGGATTATCCCAAGGTGGTCATAAATCACTTAACAGAACAATTGGTTAAGGGGTGGGGGAGGGTGTCATAAGTCAATCAAGTTTCTCCTGAATGTGTACTTGACACTGAACGTATGCAACCTGCACTGACAATGGTTGCGCTACTACTAACTCTTCCGCAATCATGGACGCCCATAGAGGCAGCATGGCGTCTTATTTCTGGAGGGGCTTCCAACGACTTATTGATTCCATGCCACGTAGAGTTGCTGCACTACGCCAGGCGAAATATTTGGAGGTATCCCACGGCTTCTGTCACCTCAGTGTGTATCGCAGCCTACGAGATCCATACAATCATAGAGGGTGGAATTATTGATAGTTGGGAGCTCCAACATTAGGTGCGTTATGGGGCCTCTTAAGACATGGCTGCCAAGAAGGGAAAGAAAACCAGTGTGCACCCTGTGTGCATACCAGGTGAAGTCATTCCAGATGTGGAACAGGTCCTTCTGGATGCCATCAAGAGTACATGGTGCAGCCATCTGCAGGTGGTTGCTCACGTCGGTCCCAATGACGTGTCCCATTTTGGATCAGAAGAGATTCTCTCTGGTTTCGAGCGGCTAACAGAAGTGGTAAAGGCTGCCAGTCTTGTTTGCAACATGAAAGCAGAGCTGACATTTTGTAGCATAGTCGACAAGGCCGATTGCGGACCTCTGGTACATAGCAGAGTGCAGCGTCTGAACCAGAGGCTCAGACGGTTCTGCGATCGTGTAAGCTGCAGATTCCTCGACTTGCGCCAAAGTGTGGTTGTTTTCAGGTTCGGCAGAATTGGTCAGGTGCCCAAAAAACACACGAGGCGGCTACACAGGTAACTGAAGCTGTGTGGCGTTGACTGGGCGGTTTTTTTAGGTTAGGGGGTCTCGAGAAAACACAAGAACGGCTTCAGTCACAAACGGTGCAAGCCGAACACTTAGATACAGTATCCATCGTTGTAAATTGTCGTAGCTGTGTTGGGAAAGTTTTAGAGCTCCAAGCGCTAGTACAAAACACTGATGCTCAAATCGTTATAGGCACTGAAAGCTGGCTAAAGCCGGAGATAAGCTCAGCCGAAATTTTTGCGAAGAACCTAACGGTGTTCCGAAAGAATAGGCTAAACACGGTTTGCGGTAGTGTGTTTATTGTTGTTAGAAGTGGTTTATTGTAGCGAAGTTGATGCAGATAGTTCCTGTGAGTTAGTATGGTCAGAGGCCATTGTTGACAACCGGAATAAAATAATAAGTGGATCCTTTTACCGACCTCCCAATTCAGATGATACAGTTGCTGAAAGGTTCAAAGAAAACTTCAGTTTGATTTCAAACACGTACCCGATTCATACGATAATAGTTGCTGGTGACTTTAATTTACCCTCGCTATTTTGGCGAAAATACATGTTTAATTCCGGAGGTACTCATAAAACATCTTCCGAAATTGTGCTAAACGCAGTTTCTGAAAATTATCTCGAACAGTTAGTTCATGAGCCCTCGCGAATAGTAAGCGGTTGTGAAAACACACTTGACCTCTTAGCAAAAAATAGTCGTGACTTAATAACGAGCATCAAAATGGATACAGGGATTAGTGAACATAGGGTTGTCGCAGCGAGATTCAATATTGTAACCCCCAAATCCTCCAAAAGTAAACGAAAAATATACCTATTTAAAGAAGCAGGTAAAAATTCACTTGACGCCTTCCTGAGAGACAATGTAGACTCCTACCCAATTAATAATATAAGTGTAGACCAGGCGTGGCTTGAATTCAAAGAAATAGTATCGGTAGTAATTGAGAGATTTATACCAAATAAATTAACAAACGACGCACTTGATCCTCCTTGATACACACAACGGGTCAGAACACTGTTGCAGAAACAACGAAACAAACATGTCAAATTTAAACAGACGCAGGATCCCCAAGATTGGCGATCTTTTACAGAAGCTCGAAATTTAGCGCGGACTTCAATGTGGGATGCTTATAACAGTTTCCTCAAAGAAACTCCGTCTCGAAACCTGGCAGAAAATCCAAAGAGATTCTGATCGTATGTGAAGTATGTTAGCGGCAAGAAACAATCAATGCCTCAATCAATGCCTTCTCTGCGCGATGGCAATGGAGATACTATCGAAGACAGTGCTGCCAAAGAAAAATTACAAAGAGAATTCAAATCAAGAATAGGTGCCAACATGAGTAACGTAGAAGTAAATATCCTCGGAGTAGTGACGCAACTTAAATCCCTTAATAAAAGCAAGTCTTCTGGTCCAGACCGTACATCAGTTGTGTTCCTTTCACAGTATGGTGATGCGCTAGCTCTATATTTAACAATCATATATAACTGTTCACTCGAGGAAAGATCCGTACCCAAAGACTGTTGCACAGGTAACACCAATATTCAAGAAAGATAGTAGAAGTAATCCACTTAATTGCAGGTCCATATAATTAACGTCGATATGCAGCAGGATTCTGGAACATATATTGTGTTCGAACATTATGAATTACCTCGCGGAAAACGGTCTATTGACACACAGTCAACGTGGGCTTTGAAAACATCGTTCTTGTGAAACACAATTAGCTCTTTATTCGCATGAAGTGTTGAGTGTCATTGACAAGGGATTTCAGATCGATTCCGTATTTCTGTATTTCCGGAAGGCTTTTAACCCTCTACCACACAAGCGGCTTGTAGTGAAACTGCGTGCTTATGGAATATCGTCTCAGTTATGTGACTGGATTTGTGATTTCCTGTCAGAGAGGTCACAGTCCGTAGTAACTGACGGAAAGTCATCGAGTAAAAGAGAAGTGATTTCTGGCGTTCCCCAAGGCAGTTTTATAGGCGCTTTGCTGTTCCTTATCTGTATAAACGATTTGGGAGACAATCTGAGCAGCCGTCTTGGGTTGTTTGCAGATGACGCTGTCGTTTATCGACTAGTAAAGTCATCAGAAGATCAAAACAAATTGCAAAACGATTTAGAAAAGATATCTGTATGGTGCAAAAATTGGCAGTTGACACTAAATAACCAAAGTGTGAAGTCGTCCGCATGAGTTCTAACAGGAATTCGTTAAACTTCGGTTAGGCGATAAATCTGTCAAATCTAAAGGCCATAAATTCAACTAAATACCTAGAAATTTCAATTACGAACAACTTAAATTGGAAGGAACACATAGAAAATGTTGTGGGTAAGGCTAACCGACGACTGAGTTTTATTGGCAGGACACTTAGAAAATGTAACAGTTCTACTAATGAGACTGCCTACACTACGCTTGTCCGTCCTCTTTTAGAATACTGCTGCGCGGTATGGGATCCTTACGAGATAGGAGTGACGGAGAACATCGGAAAAGTTCTAATAAGGGCATCACGTTTTGTATTATCGCGATATAGCGGAGAGAGTGTCACAGAAATGATACAGGATTTGGGCTGGACATCATTAAAAGAAAGGCGTTTTTCGTTGGACGGAATCTTCTCACGAAATTCCAGTCACCAACTTTCTCCTCCGAATGCGAAAATGTTTTGTTGACACCGACCTACATGGGGAGAAACGATGACCTCGACAAAATAAGGGAAAACAGAGCTCGAGCGGAAAGATATAGGTGTTCGTTCTTTCCTCGCGCTATCCGAGTTCGGTACAACAGAGAATTGCGAAGGTGGTTCGATGAACCCTCTGCCACGCAATTAAATGTGATTAGCAGAGTATCGATGTAGAGGTAGATGTAGGTGTGGATGTAGATGTAGTTCTCCTGTGATCGCGTAAACCACGATTCCCTATCAAATCCGTTCTTTACTTATCTTACTGCAATATCGAGTATCCTAATAATTAAGGCGACTGCGCAGGAAATGCGGGGAAGTCAGATTCGACTTCCTTTCTGCTACAATTGTTCGATGGTCACGGCATATTCATTTTCTCCATCGTCTGGAACACGCCCATTTACGAATAAGGCTTCAAGACGCGGACAGCTGAAGGGGCCCCCTCTGCACCGTTCGTCTGTCCTGGACTCTGTGGACTCCTAGAGCGAGTGCAGAAGGGGCCGCCTCAACACTGCCTTCCGCTTCCCGCGGGGTGCGGAAATTGCTTTCCGGACGGGCTGCCATCGCAAAGATGCCTCTCCGCTGTTGTAAATTGCTCCGGAAAAATATAGGACGCAGCGCTGAGTAGGAACCGCAGGCTATCCTTTCCCGTTGGTGAACGTGGAACGCATTGTGGAGAGGCACCTGCCTCGTCTCCACATGAACTACTTCTGCTGCAACACATAAGGAAACGACGCCAATGTTGCTCGCAACAGAAGGTAATGTTACATATGAAACGCGAAAGCATGAAATGGTTTACGAACACCGTGTTGCTCAGATATCGACAGATGCTGGAAGAGAAAATATGAGCTACAGTCAGTACTGATGCTTAGAGATGACTCGATCCAAAAACAAAGATATACTTATGTCGCTATACAGAAGGAGATGTATGTGATTTATTTTTTTCTGATTTCTTTGATTCTGACCGACAAAATTTCGTTTGTTGTGTCATTATCTTCATCTCCAAAATAGCGCTTACAATACAGGACTACCTACACAAAATATTAAATTATTTGTTACATTTTCATCCATACACCACGATCCATTCGTTCTTACGTATCTCCGCTTACACTAATACTTAAATCTATTTTCGAGAAACAGATTGTGACCCTCAATGCGCTTTTTTAATCTACGCACCTGTTGTAATCAATTTTTATAACGATATTTGTTTTCATTTCAAAACAGCGGTGCAACCAGGCCGTCAGATTATGTAGAGCCTGGAATAGCGAAGAGTCGGAGCTTTCCAGAACCTCAACACGGAGAGTACGACACAAATCAACACATCAGCTCTGAACGCTGAACTTCAATATGCTCCTGAAAACAGGAAAAGTAAAGGAACTGATAAGTGTTTTTGAAGAAAGAAACATCTACATACTAGCTTTGCGAGAGACCAGCTTCCTAGATGAACAGCCAATAAATTAAGAAACGTACAAACTCTATAAAGCAAAACCTACCGTAAAAAATAGCTCAAACATATCCAATCTAGGAACAGCCTTTGCAGTCAAGAAGAACATAACTGAATTTATCATGGGTTTTGCGTCACCTTCAGAGAGGATTTCACTTCTCTCCTTTGCGTATGGAAATAAAGCGTACTCTATTATTAATGCACATGCCTCCCTAAACGAAGATAACACGAGAAATCCCAAAAAGTGAACAACTTTGTGGCACACTCTCGAAGATACAGCATCCAAAATTTCTCACCACAACAATAAGCTCATATTCGCTGATTTCAATGCCAAGTTAGCAAAAATAGAGAAAAGCAGTGGGGGACTACCTGGCGCATATCAGATCCAACAAAAATGGGGAAGACTTATCGCCTTCTGCAGACAATTCAACCTACAGCTAATGTTTACATATTTTAAAGTTCTCCCAAGGAAGAAGAAAACGTGGGTTTCTCCCATCATAATGCTAGGGGAGCTCTAAGTGGCCAGGTTACAATAATAACCTGAAGTCGAAATAAATTCTAAACGTCAAAGCCAGAAAGAGTTTCAACATAGACTCAGACCACTATCTCTCAGAGATCAAAGTAAGATTTCAACCGAAGAGATTCATAAACTAAATACCAAGAATCACGTAAGAGACACTAAGCAAAACAAAGGTAAGTACCTCAAAAGAACTGTCTAAAATGGAGATGAGCATCTGTGAAGAAATAAAAGAAGTCTTAATCAAGGTATCAGAAGGTCTGATACACGCTCTGAGAAAACGGAAGCACAGGTGCTGCAATGAAACGTGTGATAAAGCACTTCAAAGAAGATTAAAATCCTGGAAGAAGTGGAACTCTAAGAAGACCGAGGAGGAATGGGTAGACTTCAAGAATGAAAGGAAAGAAACATCCAAGATTATAAGAGCAGAGAAGAGAAAATGTGACTAAAGTTGAATGGGAAGGGCAGAAAAAGAATTCAGAAGCAACAACTCCAAGAACTTTGACAGGACCGTCAAAGAGGAGCTCAAGGGATGTTAACAGCTTGAACTTGCTTTAGGGGAACGGATGAGAGCATATGTACAAATGACAAAGAAAACCTTCAGCTCTTGGCAGACTATTTCGAAGTGCAGCTGAACTGTGAAGCGCTCAGAAACAAATCCACAAGAAGTTAGATCCCAAACCATCAAGCCTCAGTGAAATCAGGAAGGTAATCAAGGAGCTCAAGGAGAATAAGGCACCAGGAGAAGATGCTATAGTGACAGAAATGTGGAAAATTGAAGAGAAAGTCGCTGCAGAAGGAACACAATGCCTTATGGAAGAAATATGGAAAACTGAAGAGATATTGACCGACTAGAAATGTGCCCTCACATAGCTATTTAATAAAAAAAGGAAATCGATAGGATCTGAGTAACTATAGAGGTATTTCCTTACTTTCACTCGCTTATAAGGTACGCTCCATAGTCCTGCTAAGAAGAGTTGAGAACAGACCAATCACCTCATTGGGAATATCAAGCTGGTTTCCCAAAAAGGCAGATAATGCATGGATTTGTTCATCCTCAAGAGCATTCTGAGAACTGGAGCAATAAGAAGCTAGAACACATTAGCAATTCTTGTCGGCTTTATAAAAGCAAAAGACCCAATTGTCAGTCAGACTTCATTTAGTGTTTTCGAGGAATTCGGAACCGATAGAAAAACGAGGGAAATTTTCAAACAAAGTCTGAAGATCATCATCACAAAAGTTAATTGTTTGGAGAAATCTCTGGGTCTTTTGAAATAAAGACAGGAGTCGGATAAGGAGACGGATTATCCCTAGCCCTCTTCAGTATCGTCCTACATTAAAAAAATGAGAACCTGGGAAGAAGCTCTGAAGTTGGAAGGAATCGGTGGAATAAAACATGGGAAGAAAGGAAACACTTGGAAATCAAATGAAACTTCCTGGCAGATGTTGTAAATCAGTTGTTTTGCCCTTTTAACCAGAAACCTGAAAGATGCACAAAGCATGATGGAGATCTTCATAAAATATCTTGAAAAACGGATCTCAAAGTCAATTGACAAAGACTATAGACGGAACTTGGAAGAACAGGTAATACGAGGAGCTCTACAAGTACACCAAAAAATTAACAGGCAATGCGGAAACGACGGTTGAAATTTTGTGGACACCTAGCAAGAATGGACGAAAACTGACCGAGCAAAATGATCTTCAGTTATATCGCATCGTTACTGTCCACCTGTAAGTGGGTAGAAGAGGTCAAAGAGATGCACAAGAAACTAGTATCACGCTAGAGATGATCCAAAACAAAGAATAATCTGGAAAAAAGTCAACACCAAAAAACCTCTTCAAGAGTGACTATTAACGAGGAGGCCCGCACAATACTTTTCCGAAAAAGAGAGAAAGGAATGAAGTGAAAGAAAGAAGAGGTTCTGGGAAGAGAGTAAAAGAAAAACCGAAAAGCCTTTAAGTTCTGCACGGTCCATAGCTGGCCAACATCGGAAGAAAAAGATTATCGAAACACTTTACAAACTGTGTACTAGCTCTTCTTGATCGTTATTCAACGTGAGACCAAATCCCTCATTGCGATTATTTTACTATGTAAAGATATCAACAGTTGTTTTGAATCTATTATATTCAGCAAACAAGTTTTGTAATAGATCTTTTAAGGGAAAAGAAAAATTCTGTACGGAATAAATACGCCGAGTACCGCAAAGAATTAATTTTTATATATGTGATAGGCGTAAGGGATAATATCTCAGATAATTTATGTTTCTAAAAAAATAGACAAAACTCATTATTATTAATCTTCTGTTTTCTCTGTTAAGATTTTTGAGAGGATCGGCGTAGTGCAATCGATGTACAGGTATTTACTTGACAAAGTAAGTCATCAAAAGTATCGGTCTTTTATTTAAAATGACAGTTTACCGAATGTACGTGCTTCTATCATAAACAATTTGTATTTATGTAGAAATATTTCGCAGCAATCAGAGTGAAGATAATTGACGAAGGATAATGGCTGTTAACTAATATTGTATAAGCGGTTTCGTATTGTAATAGGTGTTCTCTCAGATCAGCAAGCTGTATCTTTTAAATATTGAAGCCTGGTGTGACCATAAGTTACAAAATAACATTTTAATTGTTTCAGTTACGAAAGCCATTATTCCTTGGAGGCTTTGCAAAAATCACTAAAAGGAAAGTCACCATAAAAGACAAGCAAAGTTGCATTAATATTAAAATTGAAATTCTATTTCAGAGATCGCGACTCAAACCTGTAATACGAATAGTTATCTCATTTCATGAATAAGCCAACCTTTAGTTTGGTTCGCAACATATTCCACTATTGGGTAATGTTGCTCTCAAGCAATATCAAAATTGAACAGTTTCCTGCGACATTTCTCAAGTTTCGTCTTTAGATTGGCAATGATGCTTACAAGGAAGGTTTAAACTCTCTGGTCCAGCGATATTCCGTTCCCTCTGGCGCGAATTTTCTGTGTTGCGTGCATCTTTGCCGGGCGGCGTGCTAATTAATGTGACTATTGGTTACCGAAACAGCAGTTGTTTTCAAATTTGAGGCACTGTTTTGTCTTATATGAAGAAAACTGTATATAAACAGAAAGAGGAAGTTTTGACGGTGAGTTATGATACAGATGTGCTAGCCTGTAGGCAATATTGCCAAGGAGTTGAACTTTATAACATGTGTGTTGTGTTTCTAGTACTGTCATGAATACTCATTTACAGGATACTAGAGATGGAAGCAAACACATTCTACGGATAAAATAAAAGACCCAGCAATATTTTACCGCCACACCGTCCTTGTCACTCTGATTGTAGCCTACAGTAGTGAAGATAATGAACCAGATACGGTCTGCGGAAGTGGCTAACTGGATATTCCAGAACGCAGCGTGGAGTCTGATGAAGTGTACATGGTTTTCTCAGGAGCTAAAATGCGAATCGTTGTGACCGAGCAAGGTGGTTAGGACACTGGAGTACGACGGTTCAAGTCCACGTCAGGCAATCCAGATTTATATTTTTTGTGATTTCAAGGGTGATGTACTTGAGGACAATATTATGGAAATGGAAAAGGATGTAGATGAAGATGAAATGGGAGATATGATACTGCGTGAAGAGTTTGACAGAGCACTGAAAGACCTGAGTCCAAACAAGGCCCGGGAGTAGGCAACATTTCATTAGAACTACTGACGGCCTTGGGAGAGCCAGTCCTGACAAAACTCTACCATCTGGTGAGCAAGATGTATGAGACAGGTGAAATACCCTCAGACTTCATGAAGAATATAATAATTCCAATCCCAAAGAAAGCAGGTGTTGACAGATGTGAAAATTACCGAACTATCAGTTTAAAAAGCCACAGATGCAAAATACTAACGCGAATTCTTTACAGACGAATGGAAAAACTAGTAGAAGCCGACTTTGGGGAAGATCAGTTTGGATTCTGTAGAAATATTGGAACAGGTGAGGTAATACTGACACTACTGCTTATCTCAGAAGCTAGATTAAGGAAAGGCAAACCCACGTTTCTAGCATTTGTAGACTTAGAGAAAGCTTTTGACAATGTTGACTGGAATACTCTCTTTCAAATTTTGAAGGTGGCAGGTGTGAAATATAGGGAGCGAAAGGTTATTTACAATTTGTATAGAAACCAAATGGCAGTTATAAGAATTGAGGGGCATGAAAGGGAAGCAGTGGTTGGGAAGGGAGTGAGACAGGGTTGTAGCCTATCCTCGATGTTATTCAATCTGTATATTGAGCATGCAGTGAAGGAAACAAAAGAAAAATTCGGAGTAGGTATTAAAATCCATGGAGAAAAAATAAAAACTTTGAGGTTCGCCGATGACATTGTAATTCTGTCACAGACAGAAAAGAACTGGGAAGAGCAGTTGAACGAAATGGATAGTGTCTTGAAGGGAGGATATAAGATGAAAATCAACAGAAGCAAAACGAGGATAATGGAAAATAGTCGAATTAAGTTGGGTGAGGGCTGAGAGAATTAGATTAGGAATTGAGTCACTTAAAGTAGTAAAGGGGTTTTGCTATTTGGGGAGTAAAATAACTGATGATGGTCGAAGTAGAGAGGATATAAAATGTAGATTGGCAATGGCAAGGAAAGCGTTTCTGAAGAAGAGAAATTTGTTAACATTGAGTATAGATTTAAATGTCAGGAAGTTGAAAGTATTTGTATGGAGTGTAGCCATGTATGGAAGTGAAACATGGACGATAAATAGTTTAGATAATAAGAGAATAGAAGCTTTCGAAATGTGATGCTATGGAAGAATGCTGAAGATTAGATGGGTAGATCACATAACTAATGAGGAGGTGTTGAATAGGATTGGGGAGAAGAGAAGTTTGTGCCACAACTTGACCAGAAGAAGGGATCGGTTGGTAGGACATGTTCTGTTTAGTATTGTAGGGCACCGTGGAGGGTAAAAATCGTAGAGGGACACCAAGAGATGAATACACCAAGCAGATTCAGATGGATGTAGGTTGCAGTAGATACTGGGAGATGAAGAAGCTTGCACAGGGTAGAGTAGCATGGAGAGCTGCATCAAACCAGTCTCAGGACTGAAGACCACAACAACAACAACGTGATTTCCCTAAACCGCTACTGGAAAAAGCCGGGATAGTTCCTTTGAAAGGGCATAGCAGACATCCTTTCGCACGCTTGAAACATTCCGTGCTTCTTCTCAGTCTCTAATGATCTCGACATCGACGGGACGCTGAACTCGAGTCTTCCTTTCTTTCTTCCATTCTTCAAAATCATTGCAACTTCAGACACTGATAGTAAATCGCACAATAAAAACACAAACACCAGACACAGTAAGAAAACAGGCACTGCATTCATGTGGATAAAGGATGAAGAGGGTTTCAAGATGTTTGTAAGTGCTGACGTGTCAGTCACTTGTGTCCGATTTTATTCCTTTAATAGGCAGAGGAATGCTGCCAGATGTTACAGAAGAGGAAAAGTCGTTTGTAATTGGCAGGCAGGATGCACAACCACTCTATAAGAAAAGGAAAACAGGGCCTCCTGTGCCACTGAATGACGCACGATATGACAGTCTTGGTCACTGACTAGGCAATGGGCCAAGACGACGATTTTGGCATTGCCCTCAGGGGAATTTGACCGTAAAATGTGAAATTGTTCTGTGGTTTGTTCAACAGAAGAATTGTTTTAAAACGTGTCATATGAAATAAAGCAAAACGCAATCAATTTTTCATCAACAAGAACAACATTGTGGTGTTTCATATGTAGCACCCATGCGCCTTTTATGGGCAATATTGCTTACAAGCAACATGCTGTATTTCGAAAAAAATAATTTTTACAATAATCCAAACCCATGCAAAGCTGTTCATATGACCACATACATCTAATTTCATAATATTTCTATGTGTAATCAATAAAGGGATAAGAGTAGCAGGGAGCGATCTCGCTACCTCATAAAATAGCTGCTGTACTGAGTACGCATGCTTGGACACTGCAGCTGTCTGGTCACAGGACTAGGATAGACTAAAACTTAAACAATGTACACACTAATATGCAACTTTAATGTGATGACAAGTCGTGGAACGGAAGTAAAATCTCTGAAAACTGATCTAATCAGATTCAGTGAATGATGGCTAACAAACCTAATAATGGTTTAGTCTGGACTTCTGTCGGTGACAGTTTCTATCTTCAGGCTGTCAACAGCTACACACCGCGATACTCGACGATGACTGCGGTGACGTGACACTACTTGCTGGTAAGTACTGGTGACTCGTTGGCAACTGACACTGGAACTGGCCGAATGACGGTGTGCGTCCGCTTAAATCTGCGACCGGCAGAAGGATGTTAATCTGCTAATTATTTGGAGGATGAAGGAAGCAGCTCCTGGAATCAGCACCAACTATGGAGAAGCGGACTATTTGGAAGTCGTGTAGCGAGAGCATAACATGGTTTGTGCTAAATGCGCCTTCTGTGTGGCGACGACTGATCATAACTATGTGGCGCCACTCTGGAGACTGCTGTGTGACGCACTCTTTGGGTATACCTGTGTACCGAACAGACGATGGACACAACAGAGTCTGTTATTCTTCTCTTAAGCAGTCAGCGCCCGTACTCTACTGCTCTTTTTGTTCCATTCAACAGTTTGTGAGCATCACTGTCGGCATTGCAGAATTTTTGAAGCTTGAGAAGTATACAGTATTGGTCTACTTAAGAAAAACATCATCTTCGTCTCTGTTGCCTGTATAAGTGATTTTTCGGTTTTTGCTTTTGTCCATGATTGAAACCATATGCCTCAACCTTGTAGAATTTCATTCCTGTTTTCTTTCTCGTTATTCTCCCCAAAGCTCTCCGAGCTATTCTACAGATAGCTTCAAATCTATCAACATTCTTGTGGGTGTGTTTGTAATAATTACAACTTGTATCACTTCCTAGATAACTGAAGTGGGATACTTGTTCTACTATTTTCCTATTTATTGTTATTTCTCATCAGGTTGGATTCTTCCTTTTGGAAGCCATTATCTTTGTCTTACTTACAAATGTAGTTAATTTGTGCTATATTGCATTTTGGGGGAGTCTATAAACTGCTCTTTTTATATCATCTTCTGTTTCCTGGATATCAGCATATAATGAGAGTATTTAATGATATGCTAGATCCTACTTTAATTCCTAACTATATTTCTGATTTCGACTTCTTAACTCACTCGTCAAGATACATGTCAAATAATGTGGACGATAGAAGAAACCCTTGTCGGACACCTTGGTTTATTAAAATTTCACCCAGTACTTTCGAACCTAAACTTACAACTATTTTCGCATTTACCTACAGACTTTTTATGAGATCAACAAGGTGGTTAAGAAACATTTTTCGGCTAAACTTTAGTATGAGCCGCCCACGCACGTTTTCTTTCTATTGTTTTCCGCAAAGGAGACCGTTTAACCTATAAGGGTTTTCTTGTAATCAATATATACTAATCGTGTTTCTAAGCCAAATTGCTGACATTCTAAACAAGGTTTTTTTTAAATTTATGATAACTGTACGAAATCTCTTCCCTGAAATCTGATTGTTCTTTAGAAATTACTGCGTCAGTAACAGTTTCCAATCTTAACAAACTCTTTAGAAGTGAATATAGAAGGAGGAATGTGGAAACGCAGCAGCTATTCCTTATTCTATTAATCCAAGTTAAAACGGAACGACGTCGGTGAAGGTCATAAAGGCATAGAGAAAGGCCTGTAACCACATGCAACACCAACCACGTCCTCTTTGGCAGATGCTTATGATTTTCAAAGAATCTTCAAGAAATTTGTTATCTAAATTTAAGTTCTTTCGTCATTAGTTTCTTGTCATTTCTCAGTACGTAATGTCCACACTTCCACAGTTTCATTCGTGTATATTGTACCAAATAGCGCTTGTACGGCACAAGATAGGGCGAGACAGCCATGACGCAGTATTAGCGGTCATTACGAACTTACCTGAACCATTAGCGTGCACATAATGTGTTTACGTTTCTATAGCAACACGCCAGTTTGGAACAACTAACTGCTTGCCTTCCCGCCTTTACCTGCCTTATGAGTTGCCTGGTGTGTTTTTGCTGAGAACCGTAAGACCCTTCCGTACTACCTTTAGTAAATGTATAACAGTTTATTCTAATCAGTTCGCTGTGGACAGCTGACAAGTAATCGCACAGTTGCATCTGATACCTTCTGTATAAATTAAATAATAAATAATCCATTACATATCTGCACAACCACATCGCGATCATCCGGTGGCTTTTTTTCTACAACTTCCATACTAAGTTACATTAGTGGCAAGTGGTCCGCTGTGACAGCCCTCTCCTTGTGCTTTATTTCTGTTGTTTGTGCAAGCTTGCAGATTCTTTTATACAGCTGTCTGCGGTAAAGTAACACTTTCCATTGGCTACAATATAATAAAACAGATACAAGACAAATAAAGACGTAAGTGAATACTGGTCGATCATAGAAACGCGTAGTTAATCTCAAGAGAGACTGAGTAACAGAACATTATTTAAATCGTACTAATTTTTACATTTGTAAAGTTACCTATGTGTGTGTACAAATATGTATTTGTGTGTGTGTGTGAGTGTATGTGCAATATTCTAAAAGTGATGAGAAATCAATTACATTTTCATCGTTTTGAAACACAATTACCATAAAATTTGTTTCTAGGAATGCGGCGCTTTATTAGTTCACTTTACGTTACCTTTCAAATTATTACTGACAGTTTTCTACGAACAAATTTCATAAATTTGCACCAGTTTGTCAGAGAGAGAGCAACTGTAATTATTTGTTTTCATTGGTTCTTCTTTTTTGCATGTTTATTCTCTGTGATCTTCGTTTTACTTCTGTCGGTTAAAGTGTTCTGTAACGATCCCGATATAGTCGAGAAGTGAAATTTGAGTGTGAACTGTTGTGTGAAATGGGACAGTGCCTGAGAGCTGGAATCGTCAAGGGGTGAGAGAGCTTGAGCTCAAATTCCAACGGCATTACATGGTTTTCCTATGTCGAATGACGCGACTATTTTCTCCCTTCTACTTCTCAATTTCCAAAATTATGCTTCGGTTCTAATGACCTGGATGCAGACATGACGTTTAACTCTAATCGTTCTTTCCCCTATTATTCTACCGTATTAATTAACGTCGCCTGTTCAGCGGTGTGCACCCTTTGAAAGAAAATGATCTATATCGGAATGACACGAGAGTCATAGACAATTTATTTTTATATCATCGTATTATAGTGTTTGTGACAAATGAGCCATCTTATCATAAACTTGAATGTCTATTGCCAAAACTGTTGGAATGACATTCCATTATAAAATGTCATATCAGTATAGTTTAATGAGTTGTCGAAATTTTATAAAATAATGAAGTAACCGCAGTGTAATTTTATTTAAAACTAATTCAAAGTATGTCACTTGTTACGAAATAACATGCAATAAGAGATGATTTTTCAACACTGTGATGAGAGAGGGAGAGAGAGAGAGACAGGAGGGGGGAGGGAGGAAGGAAGAGACCAATATTCATTTTAACCGGAAGTGCAATGTTTAAAAGCTTAAATTAATAAAATAGCAATCGTTGCTTAGGATGTAATACATACTCGCTATTCTGAAAAAGATACTGAACGCTGATTGTAGAAACAAGAACAGTAAGAAGTTCTGTTGAATAAATAGAGTATGAAAATCTGTCACACCAGTAAAAAGTACACACATGATAATCCTTATGAACTTGAATAGATAAAGGCCGTCATTTCATGAACACATTAACTAGAACTCATAATTTGACATTGTTTTGCATCAATTAAACAACATAGAATCAGGGTTTGCTTGAAATAATTTTGTAACTTAAATGTGTTTCTGTCGTAAATGTATGATGGACTGCAAAACACTTACGTTTACCAGTCTGATTGACAATTAAAATAATAAATCAAGAATAGCAGCAAAGAAACGACAATTATGATCAGATGAAGTAAGTGTGTTGCATCACATTACTACTTGCAACATCATCCTTGAGATGCGGTTGGCTACATTAAGGCGTTCCTAAAACTGCCACAGTGTTTTAAATCGCCCTTGAAGTTCGCAACAAGTGTCTCCTAGCGGGAGGGCCGCCTACACCAACGTGGCTGTCCGCGGCGCAGCGCAGTGCACTGCCAACCCCCCCCCCCCCCCCCCCCCCCTCGTCACCTCATCACTGCGTTTTCTGCAGCCCCTGTGCGCAGCTACGCACTGCTCGGTGCTTTACTTCATCAGGCGCATTTGGTGACTACATGTTACTCAAACGATTCTGAGGCAACTGTTCTTTTAAAAAATCAGTTCAGTCATATTTATTGTCATTGTAACCTGAATGCTTTAGGTCTCTGCTTAAAACAATATGGAATTGTCCACCCTAGTGCAAACATTTTTCTTGCTTTAATTCCTTTAACCAATTTCGCCGTAAACCCCCATCATCAGTGGAGTTACTTACTCAAAAACAAGAAAAAAATTAACTTTTTAATACAAGACTTATCGAAAACGAACGTTCCTATGTATTTAATGCTTAGCTTAAGATTGCTGTCAATGATTTTGTAGTACCTCTTTACTTTAAAATCATTGTTTAATTTTCATGTTTGGTGCCGATTCTTTGCCACACTGCATGTCATCTGCAAACGTATTCGCGGCTGTTATTAACAAATATGAAAATGGGAACTTATGCTCATCTCTGTTTCCACGAATGGAGTTTGCAGTTGTATTGTGATATAGTTTTACTAGTGCGACTGTACGGACAAAGATGGAAAAGATGACATTTGTGACTATTTTGTTGCTTCCACAAAATAATTGTTTATAAAACTTGAAGCTCGTGAGTCATCACGCGTAGCTACATGAATGATAGACTGTAAGATAGAAAAATCGCTGTTTATAGGACCCCAGATAAAGCAGTTGGATTTTCAAATATCGGCTGCACTGCAGCCTAGGAGCCAACCAACGGAATTGTCACATTAACCCAAAAAAATCACAAAGGTCAACCAATGCAGGCAGGATTTTGCGGTGGAGAATAATGTTCACTACTCACACAGTTTTAAATTTTAACAAAACTAAGTAATTCGATATGTTGTAACACTTATCACAAATTAGTAATCGTTTATCTTTCAACTAATGAATGTCTGTGCGAGGGCTTAAATTAAGGATACAGGGTACTTATAAATTATGGAAAAATCGAAATTTTTAATGACTTTATTAAATTCTATAGTATTTCCTAATTACATTGATATTAATGAAAAGTAGCCTATATATACGAAATTTTAAAGTTACTGTCATGTATGCAACGACGCCCCCTTTATTTCTGTTACAGGAACCAGTATTATTTCGAAAAGAACTGTGAACTTCCCGTTTTCAGTGATTATACGTATAATACATTTTATATGTTGGTAACAGTGCTGGTTTCTAGTGTCTGTAAATGATTATCTTTGCTAGTATTTACTTTTGTTTCGCTGAAGCAGTTTGTTCGCGTGTTACTGAACGTTTTTTGCCCAAGTGCTACAATTATTTGTGAAAGTACAGATCCTTTAGAGTGCAGTAAATACGAACTATGCCACACATCAAGAAATTCAATAAAAGGGAATTCCGTGGTAACCAGTTGACAAACAAAGCAAGCCACACTGTTGAAAGTAACCTATGCATCAGTTCTTGAGGGAAAAGAACTCCCATTTGGCACATCTCCTGATGATACAAATTTTTGTGTAAACAATGATACTGTTAGATTAGATTAGATTAGATTAGATTAGATTAGATTAGTTTTCGTTCCATAG
The DNA here is from genome assembly GCF_023897955.1 of Schistocerca gregaria. Taxonomy (NCBI): domain Eukaryota; kingdom Metazoa; phylum Arthropoda; class Insecta; order Orthoptera; family Acrididae; genus Schistocerca; species Schistocerca gregaria. The sequence continues at coordinate 600,244,184 of NC_064920.1, read as the reverse complement.
ATCCGTGTTGAGGAGATCCATGTGGATGTGGAACATGTCACCTTTTTTTTATTTTTTATTTTTATTTTTTTAAGCTGAAGTAACAATACTAATAGTATAAATATATACAACACATCATTTGTTTCTATTAAAAAATTCGCCAATGGAGAAGAAGGAGTTGGCCACTAGCAAGTCTTTCAGGCTCCTTTTAAACTGATCTCTATTTGTAACTAAAGTTTTTATGTTTGCTGGCAAATTATTGAATATGAGTGTTCCTGAGTAGTGGATCCCTTTTTGAACTAAAGTAAGTGCTTTTAAGTCCTTGTGCAGATCATTTTTGTTCCTGGTATTGTATGTATGAACTGAGCTCTTTGTTGGAAAAAGAGATATATTATTTAGGACAAATTTCATTAAGGAGTAAATATACTGAGAGGCAGTAGTTAGTATACCCAGTTTGTTGAAGAGGTTTCTACAAGACGTCTGTGTGTTTACTCCACAAATAATACGTATTACACGCTTTTGGACTCTGAAAACTTTTGTTTGACTTGAAGAGTTACCCCAAAATATTATACCATATGACATTATAGAATGAAAGTAGGCAAAGTATGCAAGCTTTTTCACTTTTATGTCGCTTATGTCTGCAGACACTCTAATTGCAAATACAGATTTGTTAAGGCGTTTCTGCAGTTCTGTGGTGTGCTCCTCCCAACTGAATTTATTATCAAGTTGTAATCCCAGGAATTTAAGACTGTCAACCTCTTCTATCTGCTCTTCTTCGTACTTTATGCATATGCTTTGTGGAAAGCTCTTACAGGTTCTGAATTGCATATAGTGAGTCTTTTCGAAGTTTAATGTCAGTCAGTTGGCTTTAAACCATTTATTAATATCCATGAAAATATCATTAGCAGATCTTTCTAGAACTACACTCAACATACTATTTATTGCAATACTCGTGTCATCTGCAAACAAAACGAACTCTGCTTCTGGCAGTGTAACTGATGAGAGATCATTAATGTACACAAGAAAAAGCAATGGCCCTAAGATGGATCCTTGTGGGACACCACATGTTATTTCTTCCCATTCTGATGATGACTGATGACTTAATTCACTAGTCCCTTGCACTGACACCCTTTGTTTCCTGTTAGTGAGGTATGACTTGAACCATTTTGCAGCACTGCCCGTGACACCATAGAATTCTAATTTATTTAAAAGGATGTTGTGGTTTACACAATCGAATGCCTTTGACAAATCACAGAAAATACCTGCAGCTTGTAACTTGTTATTTAATGAATTAAGTACATTTTCACTGTAGGTGTAAATAGCCTTTTCGATATCAGAACCCTTCAGAAATCCAAATTGTGTTCTTGATAATAGTGGATTTGTAGGCCTAGGGAGACAGGCTGCATCACATAAGCATCTACAGCCATTCTTCAAGACTTGCGAGCAGCTCTGCAGGAAAAATGGGCGTTATTGACTCAACATGAGATCGATGACATTATTCACAGCATGTCGCCTCGTACTGCTGTCAGTGATGATTACACCACACACTGAGTACAGTAATCAGTTGCCAGAGTGCGTGTGCAAAATTAAAACTGTCAATTTTTAATACAGGTTGTTGTTGTTGTAGTAGTTGTTGTTGTTGTTGTGGTCTTCAGTCTTGAAACCGGTTTGACGCAGCTCTCCATGCTACTCTATCCTGTGCAAGCTTCTTCACCACCCAGTATCTACTGCAACCTACATTCTTCTGAATCTGCTTAGTGTATTCATCTCTTGGTCTCCCTCTACTATTTTTACCCTCCACACTTCCCTCCAATACTAAATTGGTGATCCCTTGATGTCTAAGAATATGCCCTATCAACCGGTCCCTTCTTCTTCTCAAGTTGTGCCAAAGCTCCTCCCTAATTCTATTCAACACCTCCTCATTAGTTATGTGATCTACCCATTTATTCTTCAGCATTCCTCTGTAGCAACACATTTCGAAAGCTTCTATTACCTTCTTGTCCAAACTATTTCTCATCCATGTTTCACTTCCATACATACTTACACTCCATACAAATACTTTCAGAAACGACTTTTTACACTGAAATCTATACTCGTTGTTAACAAATTTCTATTCTTCAGAAACGCTTTCCTTGCCATTGCTTGTCTACACTTTATGGGTCATTCCATGACAAGTTACCAAGGCCTTGACACCACCATGCCACATTTTGATGAAAATTGCTACAATTACTTCTTTTGTCATCCTGAAAACACTTGTAAAATTTCTTTGCTCCATATCTTATAGTTTTTTTAATAAATTTTTAAAGTTTTTAGATTTGGCGTAGTTTCAGCAATCGGAAATCGTAACTTAAACGTGTCCTCACAACTAAAAGAAAATGTACATTAAAGAGTATACAAGATATCAGTGTGAAATTTTGGAATAAGTTTGTGTATTTTATCTAAATGTTAAAAAAAGTTACCATAAAGCTATATTAAATACTTCCAAATGAAAAAAAATTACAAGTTGTTTTTTTTCTTTTAGCTAACGGATGTTTAGTTTTACAAAAACTGCAATATCTAGAGTCTCAGACCTGATAGAAAGCTCAAATTTGTTTTAAAATACTCTTAACTGTATAGGCTATTAGATAAAAGAAAAAATATGTTGGCTTTTTAACCAGTTTAATAGTTATCTAATTTTTAAAATAATATTAATTATATTTTAAAAATAAAACGTACCAAGTGACTTAGACACCGAAAATAAGTTTTTGTCTTCTTGGAGTAACAATGTACCCTTGGATTTTGTTTTGTTACTCCTGTGTTTTGAAGTAAAAAATTATTACAGTGTTAAATAATGCTTGGATAGTATTTTATTAAGTTTATTTGGACTTTCAGTAAGTACTGTTACTTAGTTTACAGAGATTCTTTTCCAATATCCTATGAAAGTAACCAGAACAGTAATCAGACCAAAAGTGAAATCAGTATGTCAGATATTCAAACCTGTAGCGTAGGGTTATTTAAAAAATCTGACTGTTTCTGAACAACCTACACACCTTCAAAAAAGTGACAACCGGTATCTGAATTGAGTGAGGAAGAAAAAGATTTGATCTGCTTTCGGTCTGGAATTAATCTGTGTGAATTTAAGAATATATATTACACCACAGCTACTACTTTTTATATGTTTTTGAGAAGTATCAAACAACATGTGTAGACCCATTAAAAAAACACAAAAGCCCATCAAAAAATCGTTGAGAAGTGTAGGCTTGAATCTTTCTAAACAATTATTGACAAAAAATATTAGCATAAAACCTGGGCAAAAGCTTTGCTCAACATGCCGTAACTTTTGTGAGGAAAAATTAAGATCTGAAGTCAATAAAAGTGAAACAGATGATGAAGTCATGGTTGAATTAGAATCATTGGAATCCAGAAATGAATCCCTCTCACAAACAAAGATTGCTCTTGATAATTTAGGTTTAACACTGATCAAGCTTCATGGCTTGTCAGAACAAAGTAAAGGGTCTTATTTTAAAAGGAAGGTTAGCAGTATTGAAAATACTGCAAAAAAGGCGGTTTCAAAAGCATTAAAATATGGTGCACCAAGTTCTGATGATGACAAAGAAGATACAAGTGTTGTTGAGAAAGCAAAGGATTTTGATGTAATGATTTCTCTTATGAAAGAGAAGATTTCATCCATTGGGAGGTCTAGAAAAATCCAGATTCTGACCTTGGCTCCAGATTCTTGGAGTTGCAATAAAGTGATGAAAGAATTTAATGTAAGTGAGTACATGGTGTGACAAGCTAGAAAGCTAAAATCTGAAAAGGGTATTTTGGAAATTCCCAGTCCAAAAAAAGTAAAACTCTTTCTGAAAATACAGTAAGACTAGGTAACAGATTTTTATAAAAATGAAAGTTCCAGAGTGCTACCTGGAACAAAAGTCAAAGTAAGTGTTCAAAAAAATGTGTACAAGCAAAAAAGACTCATTTTGTGTAACTTGAGAGAACCCTATTATTCTTTCAAACGGGAGAATCTCGAGGTAGAAGTAAGATTTTCAAAATTTTGTTTCTTGAAACCTAAATGGTATATCCTTGCTGGTGCTGCAAGCACACACACTGTATGTGTATGCAGTATCCACCAGAATGTTAAACTATTACTGGATGCTGTGAAAATTGAAGAATCTTATAAAGACCTAATTAAGACGCTTGTTTGCAACACGGAAAACCAAAACTGCATGCTACATCATTGCGACAGCTGTCCTGCAAATACTGCACTAACTGAGTACTTAACTGAAAAACTAAGTGAAGTTTATGATTTAAAAGAAGAAATTGTAGTCAGTCAGTGGGTTAACACAGACAGGGCAGAAACGATCGAACAGTCTATCAGTGTTGAAGACTACATTTTGTTATTGGTTAGGTCATTGGAAAAGCTCACCCCGCACGCATTAATAGCAAAATCCCAATCAGCAGCCTTTAAAAGATTGAAAGAAGACCCACCACTCAAAACAGCAATTATTGTGATGGATTTCAGTGAAAATTATTCCTTTGTTATACAAAATGAGATCCAAATTTACCACTGGAATAGAGGTGGTTGTACTCTACACCCAATTGGAGTTTTTTTTCTGAGAAATGAGGAAAACAATGTTTTTGATTCCAACCACTGTTTTATTAGTGATGACCAAGAATGGGACACTGGTTTTGTTAACTTTGTAAGAAAAGGAATCACAAAGTGGCTGTCATTACATCATACTGACATTGACTCAGATCACTACTTTACAGATGGTTGTGCTGGGCAGTACAAAAATAGAAACAGTTTTAAAAATTTGTCTGAACACTTCAGAGACTTTAATTTGAAGGCCCAACACTATTTTTTTTGCAACAAGTCATGGGAAGACAATTTGTGATGGCCTAGGAGGAACTATTAAAAGAATTTTAAGGAACGCCAGTCTACAGCTTTCAGACAAAGAGCCAATAATGATAGCAATCAATGTGTAGAAGTTTTGTGAAAAAAATGTTGAAAACATCTTTATTGACAAAAAAGAAGCTGATTTGCTACAGCTAAAACTAAAAAACGTTTTTCAGCACTCCGAACCATTCCTGGAACAAGAAGTTTTCATAACTTCAAACCACTTCCAACAAACAACCTTGAAATTAGAAAGACTACAGATAGTGTAAAACCCTCCTTAGTCTTTTCTTTCCATTCTTCTTCTGATTGGGTTCATGTTGAACCATGCATAAATAGGTATGTGGCTGGAAATTATGATGGTAACTGTTACTTTGGACTGCTAAAAATAATATTCAATAATGAAGAAGATGTAGAAATTCTATTTCTACATCCTTCAGGATCAGCTGCATCATTTTATTGGCCTGAAAGAGAAGATTCTTGCATAGTGCCTTTGTAGCACATAGTCTGTGTAGTAGGCGCACCACAATCAAGCCATTCTTCTTCTATTCTATTTCTTTCCCCCATTCCTGTCAATTGTTCCCTTATGCTCTCCCTGAAACTCTGTACAACATCTGGTTTAGTCAGTTTATCCAGGCCCCGTCTCCTTAAATTCCCACCTTTTTGTAGTTTCTTCAGTTTTAATCTACAGTTCATAACCAAGACATTGTGGTCAGAGTCCACATCTGCCCCTGGAAATGTCTTACAATTTAAAGCCTGGTTCCTAAATCTCTGTTTACGATTATATAGTCTATCTGATACCTTTTAGTATCTCCAGGGTTCTTCCATGTATACAACTTTCTTTCATGATTCTTTTAGCTATGATTAAGTTATAGTCTGTGCAAAATTCTACCAGGCGGCTTCCTGTTTCATTTCTTACTCCCAGACCATAGTCACCTATTATGTTTCCTTCACCCATAACTATTAAATTTTCGTCTGCCTTCACTATCTGAATAATTTCTTTTATCTCGTCATACATTTCATCAATTTCTTTGTCATCTGCAGAACTAGTTGACATATAAGCTTGCACAATTGTAGTAGGCGTGGGCTTCGTGTCTACCTTGGCCAAAATATTGCGTTCACTATGCTGTTTGCAGTAGCTTACCCACATTCCTATTTGTTTCCATTATTAAACCTACTCTTGCATTACCCCTATTTTATTTTGTATTTATAACCCCGTATTCACCTGACCAAATTTTTGTTCCTCCTGCCGCCGAACTTCACTAATTCCCACTATTTATAACTTTAACCTACCCATTTCCGTTCTTAAATTTTCTAACCTACCTACCCGATTAAGGGATCTGACATTCCACGCTCCGATCTGTAGAAGGCTAATTTTCTTTCTTCTGATAACGATGTCCTTCATAGTATTCCCCGTCCGGAGAACCGAATAGAGGACTATTTTACCTCAGGAATATTTTACCCAAGAGGACGCCATCATCATTTGACCATACAGTAAAGCTGCATGCCCTCGGGAAAAATTACAACTGTGGTTTCCCCTTGCTTTCAGCCATTCGCAGTACCAGCACCGCAAGGTTGTTTTGGTTAGTGTTACAAGGCCAGAGCAGTCAGTCATCCAGACTGTTGCCCCTGCAACTACTGAAAAGGCTGCTGTCCCTCTTCACCCTCTTCAGGAACCACACATTTGTCTGGCCTCTCAACAGATACCCCTCCATTGTGGTTGCCACTACGGTACGGCTATCTGTTACTGTTATACATGTTGCAGTTGTTTACTTTCTGTATTCTTACATTGTTTCTACTTTACTATCACTTGTTTATATTGTCTTGTTGCAAAATAACAGCGGCTTTGTGCAATTTCCTTTTGTTGCTTTATTTTTGGACACTAGTGTAGATTTAAAAAATGAAAGCATGAGACATTGATTAACAGAGTTTCTGGATGTCCATTTAAAAGGATATCGTGTCAAATTCTGTCAAACCGACGCTGTAGATGGTCAAAATTTAAAAGTTGGACGGCTTTGTCGATAATGATCCAAAGTTTTTCATTTGGGGGAGATCCAGCATCAAGGAGAACTTGAATTATTATTTCTCGTTGTTACACGTTTTACTAACGTATAATGAATACCTAGTTGTCTATGTTGTCCATGTAGTACTTCAGAAGTATTGTGTCATTAGCCACAACCAAAAATATGCAAGATGTATTGTCATACATATACAAGATTCTACGTTTGCCATATAGCACAACGATCGTAATTAGTGATGGCATTTCACAGTATCATAGAACTCTGTTCAGAGTGATTCTACAGTCAATTCACCTACCAAAGACTGTAACACCTGGATGCGTGTATGTCAATGCTAACCAATGATACCGCTGTCGACTCAAGAACTGAACATCGGTATGTCTATGTTACAGCATCACTTAAAAACATTTTATAATAACGTTGCAATGCTGTGCATCTATTGAGTTTTTAGACAAGATTATTGCGATGAATCCAAAAGCTCAGTACCCCATTGAGACGATATAAACATGCACAGTCGCACTACCGTCGACATCTATTGTCAATGTAGCCTGGAGCAAAATTAATCAAATGGTCAGGTGAGATATTTTGTAAATACCACATTTGTAGTGAAACCTTCTAGTTAAAAATAATAGGGTCTTGGCACAATTGATACCAGCGCACAAAATTAACGGAGGTAAGAGGTTGGCTTTATTATATATATATATATATATATATATATATATATATATATATATATATATATATATATATACTTCTGGAAACTGAAATAAGAATACCGTGAATTCATTGTCTCAGGAAGGGGAAACTTTATTGACACATTCCTGGGGTCAGATACATCACATGATCACACTGACAGAACCACAGGCACATAGACACAGGCAACAGAGCATGCACAATGTCGGTACTAGTACAGTGCATATCCACCTTTCGCAGCAATACAGGCTGCTATTCTCCCAAGGAGACGATCGTAGAGATGCTGGATGTAGTCCTGTGGAACGGCTTGCCATGCCATTTCCACCTGGCGCCTCAGTTGGACCAGCGTTCGTGCTGGACGTGCAGACCGCGTGAGACGACGCTTCGTCCAGTCCCAAACATGCTCAATGGGGTACAGATCCGGAGATCTTCCTGGCCAGGGTAGTTGACTTACACCTTCTAGAGCACGTTGGGTGGCACGGGATACATGCGGACGTGCATTGTCCTGTTGGAACAGCAAGTTCCCTTGCCGGTCTAGGAATGGTAGAACGATGAGTTCGATGACGGTTTGGATGTACCGTGCACTATTCAGTGTCCCCTCGACGATCACCAGAGGTGTACGGCCAGTGTAGGAGATCGCTCCCCACACCATGATACCGGGTGTTGGCCCTGTGTGCCTCGATCGTATGCAGTCCTGATTGTGGCGCTCACCTGCACGGCGTCAAACACGCATACGATCATCATTGGCACCAAGGCAGAAGCGACTCTCATCGCTGAAGACGACACGTCTCCATTCGTCCCTCCATTCACGCCTGTCGCGACACCACTGGAGGCGGGCTGCACGATGTTGGAGCGTGAGCGGAAGACGGCCTAACGGTGTGCGGGACCGTAGTCCAGCTTCATGGAGACGGTTGCGAATGGTCCTCGCGGATACCCCAGGAGCAACAGTGTCCCTAATTTGCTGGGAAGTGGCTGTGCGGTCCCCTACGGCACTGCGTAGGATCCTACGGTCTTGGCGTGCATCCGTGCGTCGCTGTGGTCCGGTCCCAGGTCGACGGGCACGTGTACCTTCCGCCGACCACTGGCGACAACATCGATGTACTGTGGAGACCTCACACCCCACGTGTTGAGCAATTCGGCAGTACGTCCACCCGGCCTCCCACATGCCCACTATACGCCCTCGCTCAAAGTCCGTCAACTGCACATACGGTTCACGTCCACGCTGTCGCGGCATGCTACCAGTGTTAAAGACTGCGATGGAGCTCCGTATGCCACGGCAAACTGGCTGACACTGACGGTGGCGGTGCACAAATTCTGCGCAGCTAGCGCTATTCGACGGCCAACGCCGCGGTTCCTGGTGTGTCCGCTGTGCCGTGCGTGTGATCATTGCTTGTACAGCCCTCTCGCAGTGTCCGGAGCAAGTATGGTGGGTCTGACACACCGGTGTCCATGTGTTCTTTTTTCCATTTCCAGGATATGTGTGTGTGTGTGTGTGTGTGTGTGTGTGTGTGTGTGTGAGTCGAAGAAACGATAGACATTATAGAAAACAACGTGCGAGAGACTGGTAAAATGGTGAAGGAAGAAATAGAGAAAGTAGTAGAAGCATTAAAGTTGTTGAATCCTTCAACTTTTTAAGTTTGATGGGAAGTTTTACATACAAGAAAATCGTTAGTTGTTCTCAGATGTCTTGTAGACGGATAAACAACAGAACACTTAGGCATAAATCTTATCCTCGTGTAAAGGAGTGCAACGAACTTTATTTTGAGTGTAAGGCTGATAGCTATGAGAAGAAATGGGCTACCAACATGCGCTACTTCACATGTATTGCACTACCGACAGAAGGGTTAAAAGACATGAATCCCGTTCTTCGGTGTTTTCAGGATTTAGAAAGAACCGCTGGAGCGAACAACAGCTTATAATTTTTTTCTCGAAAAAAGGTGGATTGACGCCAAAAAAGTTGTGCAGTATTCCTAGTCGACAGTCACTATGAAGCGTATTCATCACAGTGAATAATAATCGGTACCAGTGACCCCTAAGAATGTGACAGTGAGTGATGATGGACACAGTGCCGAAAATGCAGAAGACAGAAGAATGAATGTTTACTGACCCAACAATTCATAACCCCTGATTTCTGCAGACAGAATGGGAAATGATCTACTGGGAATGAACTGTACCTGTGCAGAAAAATGAAACTGCGCTAGAAAAGTTGGATCGAATCATTTGCATTAGCATGTTTCAATCTCAGCTCAGAAATGGTAGTGGCAAGCTTGAAAGGCTATTTTATTCATGTACAGCTGCCCTACATACCACCAATATCTAATTTAGTTTATGTATTTCCTGTTACAATTATCAATTCTGCCTTGTACTTTGTTTCTGTATCTGCTATAGGCTGTTTCACCATATAATATTTTCTCCTCTGCTTAGTGTAATTCTTTGCTAATGTCCTATTCCACGTCATCTTCGGCTGCACGCAACGCACACCCACACACACCTGCATGTGCGCTATTTTTATCTGTAGTGTTAATGTTTCACTGGTTTATTTCCTTGGTTAACTTAAATATTTTAGAACATGTTGCAGTTTCACTACAAAAGATGACATTTACTCTGTGTTTGCATGTCACTCTCCATGTGCAATATGTATTTCAATGTTGTTCATGTTGATAAGTCTGATAATGATCTTGTAAGCCCAGATCAGATGATGAAACAAATTAATGCCGTAAAACATCCAGGATTTTGTATTCTTCATTTATAATGCTATTGGTGGATATAGTTGTAAAATAGTTTTAAGTAATGCTATAACATAGACATTTGGATGTTCAAAGTTCTTTGAGTCCACAGCTATATCATTGGTTGGCATTGTTGCCGCTTTCTAATACAAACAGTCACGACCCTCTCTGGTGCAAAAGCTGTTACCGTTTGCAGCTGGAGTAATAATAACACTCCAGGTGATGAGAAAGTACACTCACATGCTTAGTAAGGATAATGTTTGTTCTTAGTTGTTTTATACTTAATTAATGAAATATTTGTTATACTTAGTTGTTTTACATGAATTTCACGATATTTCATGTCTCTTGGCAATTTGGAACGGAAAAATATAACAACTATTGCGTTAATTAAGATTATATATATATATATATATGTTTGCAGCTTATTCTGCTGAATTTTTCATCCATAAGAAGCGTACATTTCGGTTGATATCTCTTAGATTAACACAGGCAGTTTCCTTGACACTTACAAAAAAAATGGTGTAGTCTGATGTTACGGTCATGCTTATACTTCTCTCAACTTTCAAATACTCGTATATTTGTGTACATGTGATGACTTTTGCTTTAAAAGCGAATGTATTGAACATTCTTTTGTGCCTCAGATTTAGCAAAAATTGTGGAACTGGTTTCTTCTGTGTTGGGAAACATTTTTATTGCTTTTGACAATGTAGTATCTCGTCTGTGTCTTAGTCCCTTAAGCTACAGTTGTGATGGCGTATTTGATACCGTAAATAACGTAGCAATTACGTTCTATACAGGATTCCTACATTCCACAGTCACTGATATCGCTATAAGTGTAGTGAACAAAACTCGTTGGGGAGATATACGACTTATTTACGCAAAAGGTCAGATTTTCTGGTATTTACTAGCAATTTTTTTGTTATTGAAGGAAATCGACAATATTCAGTAAATGTCTGTACGTTACAAGAGAATCATAAATAAACTGTCCTGTAATGTACTGTTTCGTGCCACCCAGGGTTCTTACGAAACTAAATAACGACAAATTTGGTGTCATATTTTGGGTATTGTCGGTTTTTGTGGCACTATATACACTCCATATTGTAAAACCTACGTTGCAAATCATTCTAAACGTTAGTCCTCACACTCATCTGATATCGTATGTTTGCTGGCCGCTTGGGGCACTGCTGTCGCTGGAGGTAACAAAAACGAGACGGAGCGTCGCAACTGTTATGTTAAACTGTGATGGATAACCACGTATAATCACCTTACAACCTTTAGTAGGTGAACGGACGTCTGAACAAAGTTGAAGGTGTTACGTTCCATCAGTATTAACGATTGTCAAGTTGTATGTAAGACGTTGACAATCAATTTTTGCAGCTTGCACATTTTTGACTGTGGCTAATGATACAATACTTTTAGGGTGCTACATGGACAACACAGGCAACTATGTATTCATTATAAGTAAGTAAGTGAAAATGTAACGATGGGAAATAATAGTTCAAGTTTTCTTTATTTACGGAATATGATAATGGGATCATGTCTTTCCAAAATTACTGTGTGTTGAAATTAAATGCATCACACATTAAGTAAACCATAAAGTTATAATCTCCTTCTTGACATCATCCATTGTTAACATATGGCATAAAGTCAGTGAGCAACGTAGTGCAATGATTAATGCAGGCCGGCCGGATTGGCCGAGCGGTTCTAGGCGCTGCAGTCTGGAACCGCGCGACCGCTGTGGTCGCAGGTTCGAATCCTGTCAGGAAGGTCACAGCTCGTAGTAATAGACGGAAAGTCATCGAGTAAAACAGAAGGAATAGCCGGCGTTCCCCAAGGAAATAGAATCTTTTATTTAGCTGGCAGTATTGGCGCTCGCTGTATTGTAGTAGATCAAGTAACGAAGATTTTTGTGAGGTAAGTGATTCATGAAAGGTATAGGTTATTGTTAGTCAGGGCCATTTATTTGCGGGTTTATTGAAAGTCTGATTGCCTTCTGATTATCACTAAACTGACACACAATATTTTTAGCGCAACACAATCTGGCTTTCAATAATCCCCACAAAAGAATGGCCCGGACTAATAATAACCTATACCTTTCATGAATCACTTACCTCACAAAAGTCTTCGCTACTCGAGCTACTGCAATACAGCGAGCGCCACTACTACCAGCTAAATAAAAGATTCTAACTACTGAAGGCACTAACTACATGACATGCAGTCTTACAAATTTACTCTTTCTGGTGGACACACGTCCAGATCACCCGTTCTCAAAACTCCGCCATCTCTCTCCCCACATCCATCACTGCTGGCGGCTCACATGCAACTGCGCAACGTTACGCGCTGTTCACATCCAACTGCCCAACACTACAATAGCAAATATTCCAACAATGCAAACCAGCCACAGACTGCATGCAGCACAGTCAGTGATTTTCATACAGAGCGCTACGTGGCGTTATGAACATAAAAACCTAAAGGTCCTACTTACACTGTCTTACATTATTTGCAGATGATGCTGTGATTTACCGTCTTGTAAAGTCATCAATGACCAAATCGAAATGCAAAATGATTTAGATATGATATCTGTATGGCGCGAAAAGTGGCAATTGACCCTGAATAAAGTAAAGTGTGAAGTTATTCACATGAGTACTAAAAGAAGTCAGCTAAATTTCGGTTACACGATAAGTCATACAAATCTAAAGGCTGTAAATTCAGCTAAATACTTAGGGATTACAATTACAAATGACCTAAACTGGAACGATCACGTAGATAATATGAGTAGAGCAAACCAAAGATTGCGATTGATTGGCCGATCACTTAGAAGGTACAACAGATCTACTAAAGATGGTGCTTACATCACGTTTGTCCACTCTATTCTGGAGTATTCTTGTGCGGTGTGGTATGTACGTAAGGTGGAATTGACGGATGACCTCGAGAAACATCAAAGAAGGGCGGCTCGTTTTTTATTGTCTTGAAACAGGGGAGATAGTGCCACAGACATGATACGTGAACTGGAGTGGCAATCATTAAAACAAAGGGGTTTTTCGCTGCGGCGGATCTTCTCGTGAAAATTCAACCACCAGTTTTCTCCTCCGATTGTGATAGCACTCTGTTGGCATCCACCTATAATGGGAGAAAAGATCATCACGATAAAATGAGAGAAAACAGGGCTCGCACAGAAAAAATTAAGCGCTCGTTTTTCCCGCGCGCCGTTCGAGAGTGGAACGATAGATAGCTTGAAGGGGGTACATTGAACGCTCTACCAGGCACTTTATTGTGAATAGCAGATGTAGTAGATGTAGATGTAGTTTTCCAGTCGAACAGCATACATGCGCTCTGCTTCGAAACTGAAAGACTTGTACCATTTGAGGTTAAAGCGCCATTCGGGAAGAAACCAACAGGAAAATAGGTCTCCTGTGGCAGGAGTGGGCATGCCCTGACGACCGCCGCGCCGTCTGCCCGAGAGCGGCGCTACGATACTCCCCGCCCCAGTGCGCCGTTGTTCCTGCTCTTGCTCTTGCTCAGATCCAGTCGGGAGACGGGCGGGGCTCCCGTTTAATTCCGACGATCCGACTGGCGGCAGCAGCTTCCCACCTGTTCAGGTCCCGGGGAGAGGGATTGAGGCGGGGAGGGGATGGGGAGTGGCTGAGGAGGGACGCCGGAATGGGAGCTGTGTCGATCGGAAAGAGATTTGGCTCGGGACAGCGGGCCTCCTGAAGACGGTAGGGACTTAACTGCGTCCGCGAATCCAGCTTCTGTGAAAGGAGTTCTCACAAAGCGGCCCAGAACTTTTCTCTTCATTGCTCTCGGAACGAACATTCAGAGCTGTCGCCGCGACGTATTCTGAAGCAAATGAGGTACAGGTAATTGGTTCCATCCATTGATAACCGCCCACCGGCGCTACGACAGTGGCACCGCGGTGCGTTTCTCTAACTACTGCTCTCGCACAAAAAGGCCACTCTAAAGGAGCTGTCGAGTTTGCTGCCATTCAGGCTTCGTAACCTATTTCGTGGGACAACCCGTTCGCGAAAAATTCGTTCTGCAGGGGACAGCGCTATTCGTGGATAATTTTTTCGTCTTTTAAGGCATTACTAAGCAGTAAAATGATACATGACCGGAAGATTTTTTAAAAATCGTGTCTGAATGATTATTAAAAGCTATGTAAGTGCCATTTTTGCTTTCGTTAAGCTAATGCACTCGTATCCGCAGACTAATATTTTCGATGCTCTACACAGTTTAAAAATCAAAGAGTGACCTAGAATTAAGATAATACCTAAACGTAGTATTATAAACTTTTTTACGTAACCTCGTGCTGTCTATAAGGTGTGCTATAATGGTCGAGCTTCTTGGTGCATATTTTCTGTAGGATTCGATATGAAACCTGTCACATTTTTTTGAGCCTCACGTGTTCATTATGGGTCAAATAGCTATGTGCTACACTATCCTAGTTGGTGCTACAACCTTGTTTGTCGCCCACAGACATGAAGCCAAGTTTTGATCGATAGTCTCGCTGAAGTTTCATAACATGTGGCCCGTGTGTCGAGCGCAGCATGTCAGCGAAATAAAAAATAACGTTCGTGACGTATGCTCTCTACCGGCTGACAGCGTGTGACCAGGAAATTGTATCGACATACGTTATTACTGCTCAGACACCAGCTCGCTCCACCGTCTAAAATCCATCAAACGACTCCAAGCTAAAACATGTGAAAAGTTATTTCGTAGATGGATTCCTCTTTCTTCTTTCCGTGTGTGCCTGTCACGACATGGAACATATAAAAAGACTGTGATTTCCGTAGTTGTGAGTTCTTTGATACGAATACTGTATGTACACCCATATCCGTGAGTCAGGGACTCTTCCAGATCTTTGAAACTATACGAGCTAGTGTGTTAATGTTCACATGGTGACATTCTGAGAAGTGATTCAGTGGTACAGGTGACATCTCTATCGGACAATCGGCCGAGGACGTAAGATGGGTTTAGCGCCGTAAGTGAATAGCCTTTACTTGTGTGTGTGTGTGTGTGTGTGTGTGTGTGTGTGTGTGTGTGTGTGAATACCAATATCTTTCATGAGCAAATAAACAAGCAAACCAATAATTTCATGTTCAGTAGAATTGGTCAGTGTGAACTGATTGAAGCAAACGTAACAGTATTAAAAACAAATTGTAATGTCGACCTGTATAGGAACGGAACCTGAAACATGCGAAAGTTTCACGACTGACATATGACCCTGCTAAAATAAAGAAACTGGCAGAACCTAATTTGCGCAAAGGAAACAAAACAACCACGTACTGTGAATGGCACGTGCAAAATTAAGTACTTGCAGAAACAGCTACACAGCATTACTCCGCAACAGCTAAAAAATACTGCTGAAAGTAACCGCAATTGGCCGAGAGAAATTGGATTCATAATATTGAGACAGAATCCCAATCAAACACATGACTCAACCTTTAAGTTCTAAAGTTTCAGTTAGGAAGGAACTTATCAAAAACAACAATTATGGACTATAACATGACATTCATCTAATCTAATAACTTCCATGGTACAGTAAATTAATTCAAGTTATCAAAACTCGACTGTGACGAGGGTGAAGTGGATCAACAATACAACTCTACAAAAATAAAAATAAACGCTTTACCTCATCAAGTAATACCTTATTCTTCATTTGAAAACCTGTTTTATGTCTGTATGATATCCAATCATTGTTCTGAGTCATCATTCCTCCTCGTAATAAATCTGCAACACACATAGTTCCAAAATTGCGTCCTTGCATTACACTACACTCAAGGAACTCCGCCTGCTGCACACCGCAGCTGTCCACTGTTGGCTGGCAAAGATTCTACGACTCCACAGTGATGCCATCGCAGACACAGATACTGTAGCCTAACAACTGTTTCTCTGACCACAATTCTTCAGATATATAGTTTTCTTTTTCAAAGGGTTCCTTGCGGGGTGGGGAAATGGCTATGTACCTAAAATACAGTATTCCATTTGAGTCCATAGACGTATCACAGCACTGCACCGAACAGATATTTGAATGTTTTGCAGGGGCAGATGAATTTAGTGAAACTAAACTCCTAATTGTTGTTGTTTATAGATCCTTTAACTGTGACTTTAGAGCATTTCTGCTCAAGCTAGAGAGGGTTCTTGATTCACTTTCTAGAAAGTACCAGAAATCAGTTATATGTGGTGACTTCAACATAAATTTTGTGTATGATGGTGCAAGAAAAAGGATGTTGGTAGATCTCCTAAATTCATATGATCTGATGAAGAGTGTTTTTTTTTTCAGCTAGGGTGCAGGAGAACAGTAGCACAGCCATAGACTATATTTCTATTCATTCTTCATCAGTAGATGGGCATTCTTTTAGTAAAAGTTGAATTTCCTTACAGACAATGATGCACAAATTTTAACACTAAAAGGCTTTTGTACTCAAACAAATGTCACATATAATTACGAACTGTGTAGGAAAATGAATTTCCTTCCAGACCATGATGCACAAAATTTAACACTAAAAGGAAAGTTCATCCAACAACAGTAGAGTTTTTTAAACCTTGTCAAGAAATAAGAATGTTAGAAGTAGTCACAATCAAGCAACAGTAGCCCATTACAAACAGTAATTGTAAGGTGCTTATAAATGTTATTAGGAAGGCAAAGAGTATGTGGCATGCAAATAGATTAGCTAATTCACAGGGTAAAATTAAAATCATATGATCGGTTGCGAAGGAAGTGTCTGGTCAGCAGCACAAAGTTGACGATGTAAAGTCAGTTCGTAATAAAAATATTTCTGTTACTGATAAATCAGATATATGTACATAATTTAACCATCATTTTCTGATCATTGCTGGTGAACTAAATAAAAAGTTAGTTTCTACAGGGAATCATATAACTTTCTTCACAAATGTCTTTCCGAGATTGGTTCAAAAATGGCTCTGAACACTATAAGATTTAACATCTAAGGTCATCAGTCCCCTAGAACTTAGAATTACTTATACCTAACTGACCTAAGGACATCACACATATCCATGCTCGAGGCAGGATTCGAACCTGCGACCGTAGTGGTCGCGCGGTTCCAGACTGA
This sequence comes from Schistocerca gregaria, assembly GCF_023897955.1. Taxonomy (NCBI): domain Eukaryota; kingdom Metazoa; phylum Arthropoda; class Insecta; order Orthoptera; family Acrididae; genus Schistocerca; species Schistocerca gregaria. The sequence goes on along the minus strand of NC_064920.1, from coordinate 600,226,822 downwards.
AGCTTCTAGAACCGCTCGGCCACACCGGCCGGCCCGAGATTGGTGTCTGAAATACTCCTCTGTGATACAGACAAAGGGGAGACTGAGTCAATAATTAAATCACTGACGAATAAGGACTCGTATGGTTATGATGAAGTGCCTAGCAGAATATTAAAGTACCGTGCTGCGCATGTTAGCCCTGTATTTAGCAATATTTGTAATTTTTCCTTTAGGAATGGTCAGTTGCCTGAACGATTAAAGTACTCAGTAGTAAAGCCGCTTTATAAAAAGGGAAAAGGGATAATGTCGATAATTTTAGACCTATTTCTATGTCATCACTGATTGCTAAAGGTTATTGAAAAGGCTGTGTACATAGGGACAATTGATCATTTTATATCACACGATTTGATGTCAAAAGTACAGTTCGGCTTAAGAAGTCGTTTAACAACTTAAAATGCTATATTCTCATTTATCTGTGAGGAACTGGGTGGGTTAAACAAAAGGTTTCGAACGCTAGGCATATTTTTTGATTTGACTAAGGCGTTTGATTGTGCTGATCACAAAATATTGCTCCAGAAGTTGGACCATTAGGGAGTACGGGAAGTAGCTCACAATTGGTTCATCTCTTACTTTAGCAATAGACAGCAAAAGGTCATTCACAATGTTGAGAATTGCTGTGTTGTGGGGGTCTGAGTGGGGTACAGTCAAGTGGGGGGGGGGGGGGGGGGTGCCCCAGGGATCAGCACTGGGGCCACTCCTGTTCCTTATTTATATACATGATATGTCCTCTAGTACTACAAGTAACTCTAAAATATTTCTATTTTCTGATGACACTAGCTTGGTAGTAAAGGATATTGTGTGCAATCGGTTTCAAATAGTGCAGTTCATAACCTAAGTTCATGACTTGTAGAAAATATACTAATGCTAAATTACAGTAAGACTCAGTTTTTACAGTTTCTAACACACAATTCAACAAAACCTGACGTTTTAATTTCATAGAATGGGCTTATTATTCGTGAAACTGAACAGTTCAAATTTCTAGGTGTTGGTGGTGGTGGTTAGTGTTTAACGTCCCGTCGACAACGAGGTCATTAGAGACGGAACGCAACCTTGGGTTATGGAAGGATTGGGAAGGAAATCGGCCGTGCCCTTTCAAAGGAACCATCCCGTCATTTCCATGAAACGATTTAGGGAAATCACGGAAAACCTAAATCAGGATGGCCGGAGACGGGATTGAACCGTCGTCCTCCCGAATGCGAGTCCAGTGTCCTAATTTCTAGGTGTTCAGATAGATAGCAAACTGTCATGGAAATTCCACGTTCAGGATCTTGTTCAACGACTTAAACTGCCATTTTTACTATTCGAACGATATCTGAAGTGAGTGATGGTTCGACACGCGACAATTAGTCTGCTTTGCTTATATTCATTCGCTTATGTCGTATGGTATTATATTTTGGGTTAACTCTTCCCATTCTAAAACGATATTTTTGGCTCAGAAACGGGCGGTTCGGGCAATAAGTGGTGTAAGTTCACGAACCTCTTGTCGACCCCTGTTCACGAGTCTGGGTATTCTGACATCGGCCTCTCAATATATATGTTCCTTACTGTCATTTCTTTTGAATAATATTAGCTTATTCCCAAGAATAAGCAGCTTTCATTCCGTTAATACTCCGCAGAAATCAAACCTGCATTTGGATCGGAATTCCTTAACTCTTGTGCAAAAAGGTGTGTAGTATAGTGCTACTTCCATTTTCAATAAGCTACCACTCGAATTCAAAAATCTTAGCTGTAATCCAGGCGCTTTCAAATCGAAACTGACGAGTTTCCTCATGGGTAACTTCTTCTATTCTGTCGAGGAGTTCCTTGAGCTGATTCTTCTTGTATTGTTAATTGAGTTTACTTAAACTTGTGGATTGACTTTCTTCGGGTTCATAAATATTTTATTCTTTATCTGTTATTACTTTTATGTTGTAATTTCATGTACTTACACGTTCCATGTTCTCGGTCGATGCTATCACATATAGGTAAATAATATTGGCCAATGAAATGATGCGACCTACGGGAAGACCTACAGAGAATTGACGCCTGCCGCAGGGTCTGGTACTTGAGCCGAAGTATAAATATATGTAACGTATCACCCTAAATAGAATGTTGAACAATTCAGCCGTTGGGGTTCAGCCACAAGCGACAGTCACAATTTTTAAATATCTAAGAGTATGCATTCGGAACTATTTAATATGGAACGAAAAAATAAAATTAATTGTGGAAGAGGGAAATAAATTATCTAGATTTATTGGAACAATCTTAAGGAAATGTAATTCACCCATGAAAGATGTAAATTACGAAATCATCGTTTGACCAATTCTTACGTACTGTTTATATTCTGCAATAGCTACGATAGAAATCATTACACATTACCAAAAATATTCGAAGAATGACCGGGCGGCTCGTCATCAGTTATTATAGTCAGTTGGATAGCTTCACGAAAAAGCTCATCCATTGTCATTGGTAGACTGTGAAAGAGAGGCATAGTGCACCATAGAGAGCCACATTTCTAATACTCTGACGTCGTACAGGAAGAAGAGTCAAGCGCCGTATTACTTCCTGCTTTATATATCTCACAAAATGACCATGACATCGTGATTGTAGAAATTGGATACTTTCATTTGTGGTGGAACGAGAGAGGCAGATGGTGGCGGTGATGTACACTCCACCATGAACAGTAAGATGCCTTGCGAAGCACTAAAATACGTTAATTTTGTCGCTGATGAACTTTGGTGAGTATACCGGGTGATCAAAATGTCAGTATAAATTTGAAAACTTAATAAACCACAGAATAATGTAGATAGAGAGGTAAAAATTGACACACATGCTTGGAATGACATGGGGTTTTATTAGAACAAAAAAAAACACCCCATATTGCTAGACGCGTGAAAGATTTCTTGTGCGCGTCGTTTGGTGATGATCGTGTGCTCAGCCGCCACTTTCGTCATGCTTGGCCTCCCAGGTCCCCAGACCTCAGTACGTGTGATTATTGGCTTTGGGGTTACCTGAAGTCGCAAGTGTATCGTGATCGATCGACATCTCTAGGGATGCTGAAAGACAACATCCGACGCCAATGCCTAACCATAACTCCGGACATGCTTTACAGTGCTGTTCACAACATTATTCCTCGACTACAGCTATTGTTGAGGAATGATGGTGGACATATTGAGCATTTCCTGTAAAGATCTTTGCTTCGTCTTACTTCGTTATGCTAATTATTGCTATTCTGATCAGATGAAGCGCCATCTGTCGGACATTTTTTTAACGTTTGTATTTTTTTGGTTCTAATAGAACCCCATGTCATTCCAACCAAGTGTGTGATTTTGTACCTCTCTATCTACATTATTCCGTGATTTATTCAGTTTTCAAATACTGACTTTTTGATCACCCGATATTTGGGGAGAATGACGTGGTACTCAGTACTGTCGAGAAGAGGGTATTTGTTTCGAGAAATAAGAAGAACATTAAAGTCCATTTAATCTCAGCGCTGATGTCTTGTGAGTTCCATACAGTGTTGGTTGTTCACAAGCCTTTCTGCAATTCCGAAATACTGCACAGGACAGTAACGTGTATAAAAACATTATTTATGTGTTACTTCCATTCATCCGAATTCAAGCACTCTTAAAATCTTATAATTCTGTTGTGACTGTGGGACAGAGAAAAGTACTCGTTACTGTTAATCAAGTGTATTTCAGATCAAGCTCCTATGGAGTTCAGCAATATTAGAACAGAACATAATTATGTAATAAGGTGACACCAAACGTCAGAAAGCTGAAAAATGCCTCTCCTTCATCATTATCCTTATCGAAAGCCTTCCCATCTGAAAAAAGGCTCTCGCTGATGAATGATAAAAAATGGCAGTCGTTAGGTTTGATAACAGCCATCCCGGGGTAAAAAAAAAAAAGAAAACAGCTGCTGCGAAATCTAAGTACCAGAAAAATAAAGATGATTACTTTGAAATTACTTTCTGTTACCATGAGCGACATGCTGCGAACTGGAAATACTTCAAAAAAATTCGTGGGTAATGCATTCGTTCCGTAACCTCGAAAGGCAAGAAAGCTACCTGCAATCTCTAAGCTATATCACCTTTTTATTTATGCACTAGCGAACCTGGAAATGTTTCGCAGTTACTAAATATGTGTGGGAATTGGACTTACATCCTAATCTCCTTCTTCCCGTTTCTCTCTCCCCCCCCCCCCCCCGCCCTCTGTCCCACTCCATCTCTTTCCCCCCTTCTCTGAGCTTCAGCCTTCTTTATTGATTCTGCAAAGAAAAACCTTGATAGGGAATTGAAATCGCTTAGAATGAATGGATAAATCGGTTGGGATATTGGTTGCACGCTATGAGACAGACCTCTCCACCCGCTGGATCTTTGAGGTTAGTGGCTTCAATGACAGTATTTCACATCGCTTTAACCTGTGAACACATAGGATTACAAACATTTGGACTATTGAGAGTCCGTAGTCGTACTGTAATCAAATGCTGGCAAGCTATAAATACAACTTTCCTTTATTCCGTTAAAAAAGAGAGCAAGGAAGAAAACAAAACAGCACATTGTTGCGTATACAATTCTCTTAAAAATTATATAGGGTAAACCAATCTAAATTAGACAAACAATTTGTCTATTGGTTTAAATTCCCTGCTATCGTACTTAAAACTAGATGCTAGAAAGAAAACGAAAGCGCACTTTTTTTTCTTACAGTTAGTTTTAACAGAAATGTGTACACTATTGCTTAGAAAAATACTTAGCCTATGTCCATCAGATTGTTTATCAGAGTATCGAATAAAAATTTTAAGTAAAACGGTCGATAACTTTTCGATATTGTTGCTAACAAAGGCGCCCCTATTATATAGGGTAGCCCATTTAAACGTTTCAGCGCAAATGTCTCTGGAACAAAAATAGATGTTGAAAAACAACTTTCACTGGTATGAACGTAAGACAGGAGTCCGTGAAAATAAATACTATGAGACATTCAAAAACGTAAGCAAATATTAGTTCCCACACAAACTTATGCTTTTTTTTAATGGCCACCACCTTTTATTTCTTGCACAAACAATAACATGAAAAATTACGAAAAGAATGTAGTTAGTTGCATCGCAATACGCCACTTAGAACCTGAGAAAATGCAAAGCGAAGTTGACACTTGAAATAAAAGAAACGCACCACTACTGCGCATCTCAAGGCGCAAGCGTGAACCTCACGTTGCTCATAATCGCGATGTGATTGCTGTACATAATCTTACTTTCACTGTTGTCACTAAGTAATAATAGAATTTCCTGCCACCAGCAACGGTATGTGGGGATCATGCTTGCATCCCGGGATGTGCAATAGCGGCGCGTTTCGTTTATTTCAAGTGTCAACTTCGCTCTACAATTTCACAGGATATGACTGACACATTGCAATGCAACCAATGCCATTATACACTACTGGCCATTAAAATTGCTACACCACGAAGATGACGTGCTACAGACGCGAAATTTAATCGACAGGAAGAAGATGCTGTGATATGCAAATGATTAGCTTTTCAGAGCATTCACACAAGGTTGGCGCCGGTGGCGACACCTACAACGTGCTGACATGAGGAAAGTTTCCAACCGATTTCTCATACACAAACAACAGTTGACCGGCGTTGCCTGGTGAAACGTTGTTGTGATGCCTGGTGTAAGGAGGAGAAATGCGTACCATCATGTTTCCGACTTAAATAAAGGTCGGATTGTAGCCTATCGCGATTGCTGTTTATCGTATCGCGACATTGGTCGAGATCCAATAACTGTTAGCAGAATATGGTATCAGTGGGTTCAGGAGGGTAATACGGAACGCCGTGCTGGATCCCAACGGCCTCGTATCACTAGCAGTCGAGATGATAGGCATCTTATCCGCATATGCTGTAACGGATCGTACAACCACTTCTCGATCCCTGAGTCAACAGATGGGGACATTTGCAAGACAACAGCCATCTGCACGAACAGTTCGACGACGTTTGCAGCAGCATGAACTATCAGCTCAAAGACCATGGCTGAGGTTACCCTTGACGCTGCATCACAGACAGGAGCGCCTACGATGATGTACTCAACGACGAACCTGGGTGCACCAATGGCAAAACGGATGAATCCAGGTTCTGTTTACATCATACTGTTGGTGACATCCGTGTTTGGCGACATCGCGGTGAACGCACATTGGAAGCGTGTATTCGTCATCGCCATACTGGCGTATCACCCGGCGTGATGGTATGGAGTGCCATTGGTTGCACGTCTCGCTCACCTCTTGTTCGCATTGACGGCACTTTGAACAGTGGACGTTGCATTTCATATGTGTTACGACCCGTGGCTCTACCCTTCATTCGATCCCTGCGAAACCCTAAATTTCAGCAGGATAATGCACGACCGCATGTTGCAGGTCCTGTACAGGTCTTTCTGGATACAGAAAATGTTCGACTGCTGCCCTGGCCAGCACATTCTCCAGATCTCTCAGCAATTGAAAACGTCTGGTCAATGGTGACCGAACAACTGGCTCGTCACAATACGCCAGTCACTACTCTCGATGAACTGTGGTATCGTGTTGAAGCTGCATGGGCAGCTGTACCTGTACACGCCATGCAAGCTCTGTTTGACTCAATGCCCGAGCGTATCAAGGCCGTTATTACGGCCGGAGGTGGTTCTGGGGAACTGCAGCCACATTTTCTGGTGTACAAGCCCGTTACAGAATGTTTTTTGACTTCTTCAAAACAGTTCCTGTCTGATGCAGTTTTCGGACTATGCATTGCATGACACTTTTTGCTGGCACTTTGGCGCCATTAAACTTGTCTGCAAGCAATTGGCCGCACCATTCCCACGACTTTGTTGTCACGCAACTTTCACGACGAACACCCACTGCTCCTCTGTTAGTACCATCGTCCCCTTTGCACTGCTCCACTCACATTGACACAACTCACAGTACACTATGAACTGGTGTGGATCACGTGTCTGGCTTACACGTGATGTGGCGTCACAGGGTGTGGTTAAGTGAATACATTCAGGTCCAGTTGTATCCATTCACCTAGGCCACTTTTATTCGTTCCAGTCTGTACTTGACCCTGACACTTCAGATACCCTGTAAACGCAGTGCAAATAGTTAGACTGAAAATAATTACCAGTTACATCCAAATACATACGCTTAGGAAGTCTGCATCTAACGAACGCGGCCGAGAAACACTAGCTGTTATATTAAGGCAAGTGTGGTCTCAACACAACAATGACAATAATAATTCAGATTCCGTTATTACAACTGCTGGAGGCAACCCACTGTGGCTGCATTCACATGATACTCAACCTGTTGTAATGCTAAACAGTAATCTCACAAAAAATGCCAAAAACAGCAAATATTACGATGTGCGGGGATACAGGATCCTCACACAGCCTTAGAATTTAATAAATAAGTTTCACCAAGAAGTTTGCTGCAACTTGAAGTTCCAGTGTGCAATTCATCAAAAAAGATCTTAGCAGGTAGGAAAGGAAAAACAGCTTATGATTACTAGCTGATAAATTAACATACACATAAAATTATGTACACTTAACAAATGCTGCTACATGAGAACACAGATTCAAAAGTGAAGTACAAAACGATAGCTGTAAAAAACCTTCGAGATGAAGAAAAATGTAAATGAGGAAAGGGCATAAAATAAAATTACTCATAGGACTCGTTTATCATATAAAATCGTAGCAATTAATCTAGAAGTAAGTATTAACCAATACACACATATTAGCGAGAAAATCTATTTATTGTGTCTCCACAAAAGCAAGTGCACTTATATAGAATCCCATATTTCTGGGACGCTGCTAAGAAAATGATTAGAGACGCATGTGAAAATAATCTACTATCTACTAACTGCAGTTTAGCAGGAATTGCTTTTCCAACATACTATTTAAATGGCTCTTCAAAACTAACTTAATAAAATTCAGATCAGTAAAGTCTGGTCCCTCTTATTACACACACTCATTATCTTCTGAATACTGAGTGCTCAGAGAGCACAATTATTTAATAAGCATTAACACTGTAGACGAACGTCAGCTAATTGCGAGTTCATTGCACATAGCATCTCGATTATGTAATGTGTAAAATATTCACAATATATGTATTATGTTTCAAACTTAGCCATATAAATATTAAAAATTAGTGACTCAGAAATGGAGGAAAAACATGGAAGTGGACACACAATTTACATAAGTAAACACAGGTTTGACCATACATTTTTCGAATACCGAGTCATGAACACACTTTACTTCGCACTGTGTATTTTAACCAACCACCTCACTGTACCCCTTCCTTGTAAAGAACCTAACTGGCACTTTGTTTGTCATGCGCAACTGAAGTTTCCAGGAAGTTTCATGGCACCGTGTAGCAGGTGGTCCATCACACAACACTTCCTATGCAGTCGTGGATTCCAGTGCCATAAGGAGAGGGAACGCAAACTCTTGGTGTCACGAGAGCTGACATTGTAATTCTTCTGTGAGCCATTTGCTGGTATCTGATGGAACAGTACGCAGAATATTCTACACAGTCATGATTAGCTGTGTAGTGTGGGAATGCCAACTCAGGGTGTCATGTGAGCTGATGTTGCTTTTATCCCACGATTCACTTGCTTACACTGACGATGTTGCAGTGATGAAGTGTTATATGTCAGCACCTTGTAAAGAATAGAAAACAGGCAGCAAAATCACACAGAAACCATTAATGCACTGCCCACGCTGTCGAACTCATCATATGTGAACACCTTGAAGCAGTACAAAGTCGTGATTTCATTACACACTATCACTGGTAGCGTTTACAGCCAGTAACTCACTTGGGAAAACATTAAACATATCTAGGTACACAACCAATTTTTATAAGATCGTACAAGTTTTACTTACCCTTCGACAATCGATTAAGCTTTATAATTTCTACGTGACGGATTCCAAAATACTCCTCTCCACTCAAACATTGTAATTCCATAGAATCTGGATGAATAATTCTAGGGTTACGAAAACCGCCTCAGATAGTAATGACAGATTTCTTTATTTCATCTTTTTTTTAACTTTAATGGTTTCATATGACATCTAAACAGTACGAAGTCATTCAGTTTACGGCCACACTAATATAGCATGTATTATCTTACTAGCTAATGCGTTATCCTTCATTTTCTCTAATGCCAACTTCTACCTTTCCTCTTATGACATCTCTTGACGATCTGGAAGTTAATAATTTCCTCAAAAACGCTGTCAGACGTCTTGCTAAATAATACAGTAGATGGTTGTGCCACAGTTCTTTTGTGGGCCAAACTATAATATCTCTGAATCTTGACAGTTTTGTATGGTTTCCATTAACTTTGCTCAATACGCCCAGAACAATCTTTCCAATTCTCTCATATTGTATTCAGCTAGGTCTGAAGCTGAATGATACGTTGAAATTAAGCTGTCAAGAACTTCCGCTCCTGGATGAACTCATTCTAGATTTTTGATCGAAATCGTGGTCCACTGTCTGTCAGAAGCCAGTTTCAACAGACTGTATTCACAAAGTAGTCTAGTAGCCTGCCTTTAATTTCCCATCTCAAATTCGCTATTTCCTTTTTGTTGTAAAAAACACCGGACAAACTCAGAGAACAGTTCTACAGTAATTATTTTCTGTGAAAAATATCCTGGTAACGGGGCCAACAAATCCAGTACAACAGTTCCATCTGCTGACTGAGGGACTACACTGCGCATTAACCCTTTGCCTTATTGTGGATACTTTCGTTAGCTGGAAGAGGTCACAACTTTTTAGAACTTCCTTTATGCACTACAACATATTGTCAAAAACCACCTATTACTGTAACTTCTGAATGCACTTCCTGGGACCGAAATGTGCATGACTGACATGTACTTCATTAAATTTTCCACTTACTGTTTAGGCATACATTGTTTCCAGTACTGTGAGTTTAGGTTAGGTCTTGACTATCAGATATGGTTATGAACCATTTTGGGGTTTTAAGACGGTATTCCATCATATTCAGCATTTCATTGAGTTTCTGTTCCATCTTATAACCGCGCAGAACTTCTACTTCTGCTGAGTGGACTTCCAAGTCAAGTTCAGTTCTTCTTAATAAACGGTAATAGTGCTGGTGACATCATGTTATGCTCTCTGACAGATCGAAGACAAAAACTGCAAAATCCAAGAAACGACTAAAGATATTTACTAAAGGTGGCTACTGTAGAATCTCTAATATCATTTCATGTTTTCAGATCTGCTTCTTTTCCTGATGATGATGTAATACGGCATCGAAATTGACTTCTGCGTTTTCAAAATTGTTTCCAAAACATCCAGATGCTCTCGCCATAATTTTGAAGCTGACCATATAACACTCAAAGAGACGTCACAGTTTCGTCTAAGACATGCAGGAAGGCTGTAGAAGAAATAGTACGAAGGGCTTTCGCTTGAAGAGACAAAATTGTCTGTAGGGGAGAAATGCTGTGTGTTCTTTCTGCTAGAATTTTGTAATTCACGCTGCCAATGGCTGACGGCAAGATCGAGACAGTTACGCTGCATCAGGCGGTTAAACTGTTGCAGAATAAAATTCAGTACTCTTAAACTGGCCATGTTGCAGCAAAGTAACTATATTAATTGCTCATGAATCCAGATATAGCCTCACAAAACCGTCTTCTTTTATCACTGCATGTATAGGACTACAATTCTGAAAGTCTGACCACTCAATAATATCTTTATGTAGAATCCTCTAAAGTTCCTTATCTCCGCCTTCTCTTTTGAAAATTCAGAGCATGACACGATACAAGCGATTGACACAGTGTCCCACCACAAACTGTTAATGAAGATCTGAGCACTGGAAAGGATCTGAGTTAAGCATGTGGCTCAAAGAGCCATTCAATAATAGAAGACAGTTCATCAGAGACAAAGGAATCATCAGGAGTGCCCTAGGCATGATGGGACTGCTCTTGTTTTCTGTGTATATAAATTATATGATTGATAGGATGAGCAGCAATCTGTAATTGCTGGTGACGCTGTGGCCTATAAGAAAGTAAAGTCGTTGAGTACTTTTTTCTTCTTCTTTTTTCATTTGCATTTAGACTCCTAGGGCCCACGATCTTATAATTTTTCTACGGGCCACAGTGTTTCATTCGGTCCACTTAGCTGGAACCAACAGTCCTGGATCGAACCCGCCTTGCGGTTTAATGATGAGGGTTGGTTTGGGGTTTTAAGACGGTTTTCCACATCCTCTGTGGTTAAATACCGCGCTGATGCATACGTACTGCTTTAGATACGTACTACACGAACATTTAGAAAACGTACTCATACTTGAACACGAGATGCACTGTAGACACAAACAGAAAGGGTTCACCGATTTCGTCCCTGGGGTAGTTGTGGCGTCCACTCATCAAGTGTCCCTAAAATTACCAAACCTTTTGCAACAATCTCAACCCTTTAGGGAAATGAGTGGAAGCGAAGAAGAAGAAGAAGAAGAAGAAGAAGAAGAAGAAGAACAAATAACTGATGGTGGCTGATGTTGAAATAATAGGAAATGCACATTGACACCACGAAGAAAAGCATTTCTGAAAGAAGAGGGATTAGTTAGCATACAAGTGTGGTACAAATTTAAGATTTACGAAGTTTTTTCTTAAACTGTTTGGAGTGTAGCCTTGTACTGAAGTGAAATGTGGATGATAAACAGTTCAGACAAGAAGTTAATAGTTGCTTTTCGAGTGTGGTGCTACAGAAGAATGCTAGAGGATTAGACAGGTAAATCGTGAATATAATGAAGAGGTACTGAATAGAAACGGAGAGACAAGAAATTTGTGTTATAACTTAAGTAAGTGGTAGTTAAGAGACGAAAAATTAAATGAATGGGAGAACAATATTTCCATATCAATAGTTTATTATGTAGTGTAGGGCTCTCAGACTGATCACATTGCTCTGTTATTTCGCCAATTACATTGCTACACCCACATTTTAGATATTTGATGGCTTTTATATATTCTACTTTATGTTACTTGACTCCATAACATATCATACATGTATTATGACGGTTTACTTAGAATGCTTTACGTTACCATTAATTCTTATCACTGTTTCTACTGTTTTGCTTTTGTTTTTCATCCATTTTCCCTATGTGCAATTCCTTTATTGCCTAAAACGACACATGCTATTACAAGTCTGAGAGTTATCTAGGTTGATGGCCTGCCACAGCTCGCTTATATTCTACTAGCTGACACAAACTCAGCAGTGCCCAGTTATTCATTGTTCCAATTTTCTATTAGGTCCTAAAACAAAAAAAAAGTGAACTGAAACTTCCTCGCACATTAAAACTGTGTGCCCGACCGAGACTCGAACTCGGGACCTTTGCCTTTCGCAGGCAAGTGCCCTACTACCTTTTTTTTTTACTTTTGTATTGTACACACGGGAAGTACATATGTATATATACACAAAGCAACAGTTCTTCAAGGTACCAGTTAAACATATACAAATGAATGTTAGGTAAACAAATTATTAGAATAACATTAAATACAACAAAATATAACACATCCTTTTTTTGTTTCTTTTTTGTTAATAATTTGTATTGAACAAACTAAAAGTACATATATATTCACTATGCAAGAGTTCTTCAAGGTACCATTCCATTTAAACATATACAAATGACTGTTAGTTAAGCAAAAAAAAATTAATTAATTAAAAAGAAAAACATTAAATACAACAAAACATAACATATTCTGTCTCCTTCCTTTTTTTAAAATTTGTTTTTTTTTGGTCGATGCATGGGAACGTGGATAAGGGTGGTGCATCATGTGACAGGTAGGCATGGTACACCCAAGCTTTGAGGGGGGTCAAGGAAGACGCTGCGGAGATAACCGGCAAAAATTTCTCGGTAAGATGGTTTTTGGGTGAGGGTGCTATGCGAGATCACAACTTTGTACCAGAAGTCAAGGACTGTATGCGGACCACTTTGAAAGAGGTATTCTAAAGCCTGTCCTCGAAACCAGACGAGGGTATGGTGCTTAGCAAGAGGGTAGTGAAATATCTGGGGCAACAACAGGAAATCCGGGGTTACCGTCGTTGGCGGGGCATGGAGGTAAAAGCCCACGATTCGTTGGATGAGGAGCCATACGTTTTCAGGGGGCACGTAAGACGGTGCTCGTCGGTGTCTTCGAGCTGACAGTCAGGGCAGAGTGGGGCGGTGACCAGTCCTATGCGATAAAGACGACTATTAGTCGGGAATTTTCCATAAACTAAAACATACCAGAGTGCAGACACAGACGACGGTAAAAAGGGTGCATGCACACACCCCCAAACCGTACGCCATTTAAAGTCAGGATGCCGTAGCACCATGGGGTCGCAAGGGTTGGACAGCATAAACAAAAGATAATAATCTTTTGTACGGGGAGGACGGGTGACTAGAAGATCGGCCCGAACGTAGTCCTATGAAACAATTGGCGACGTGGTACAATAATGGAGAAATAGGTGCCACATTGATCGGTGGATCGAGAGAAGCTGGTCGGAGGATATCTAAGAGACTGCGTGTTAAGGACGGAACCGTCCCCTGCCAGTGCCGCAACAGAGTGTGGACAAAGAGTGCAGAAGATCGTGCCTGCACGTTGACGAGTCCGATGCCACCTTTTGCAGGAGGCAATGTTAGGGTGTTGTAGCGGACTTTGAAAAGTGCCCCTGCTGACACGAAATATCCAAAGACTGATTGGATGCGGCGGCCAAGGAGTAACGGCATTGGGAGGATCTGGGCGACGTGTACCAGTTTAGGGGCTAGATACATGTTGACATAGGACACACGTTGGAGTTGGTTTAAGTTACGGTGCACTTGACCGCGGACATGGTGCCGAATCGACTGCAAAAGCCGCCGGTATGCCAGGGCCACTGTGCGGTGTGTGGAGCTCGTAAATTCGACACCCAAGTAACGAAGGGTGGTACTGACTGGGAGTGGGTTCGGCACCATAGCCGGGAGGCCGCGCCCAATGTGCATCATAGTCGATTTACGGACATTAAGAATGCTACCAGAAAGACGTCCATACTGGTGGATCCATTGGATGGCGTCATTGAGTTCCGTGGAGGAGCAGGTGAGAAAGAGGAGATCGCCCGCATAAGCCCTACAGTGAAAGGTGTAGTCACGCAAAGTGAGACCCTGCAGTCTAGAGGTAAGGCCAGTGATGAGGGGCTCAAGTGCAATGGCATATAGTAAAGTAGACATAGGGCATCCTTGACGTACAGAGCGGCGTATAGGAATCGGTCCTACAAGCCTCCCATTGACTTGTACCATCGAGACGGCGGGAAGTAGTAACCGGCGAATGGCATCGACAAAAAGTAATGGGAACCTATAACGATATGTTTACGTAATGTGTATACATAAACATACTTTATAAACGTCCCCGTTCGTAGTCGCTAATTATAACAATATGTTTACTTTTGTGCTGTAACATATAGCTATAATCAGCGGTGGAAATGTATTTGCGAACGCCGACCGTGTGCGGCTGCCTCTTGTTGGATCGTCTGATCAGTCGGAAGTTGCATTGCAGAGGAGAGTAAATGCCTATTCAAAGTATAATTACTTTTGGATAGCTCATCATGAATTTCCTAAGGGACCGTAGTTTATCATGCATTTACCAGTAGAATGTGGCGCGGAGAAAATATTTCGCCGCATACAACTTCCGTCCGATTTCGACGAAAGAATTCGTGACTGTGAACTCTCTATTTGGCAGAAACATAAAGATAATCAAATAACTTCATGAAGGAGTGAGACATAGATTCTACACTAAATAAATAGTCCATACACCAATTCCATTTAAATCTGAATTTATGGCAATTAATAGATGAACTTACACTACAATGAAGAATTTTAACATGGATGCCGTTTTGACTGGCACTTCTCTTCTCGTAATGACAATAATTCCTTTGACGTTTTCACATACACGTCGCTCAATAAATATACTGCTATGCAGTATTGCACTTTTAGTATTGCACTTTTACTTTACACTAAAATATTATTATTTTAACGATAATTATACGGCTGCAAGACATGCGCGTCCGACACAAGTTACAAGAGACAAGAGAAGAATGAGTAACTGTTCATCGAGAATATCTCGTACATAAAAAAAGAAATGTGTAAAAGTGTTCTTCTTCTGTCCGTTTTTCGCGTCGCGGTTTTCAAAGTCAGTAACTCACTGCATCTCTGACGGCGCTTCGACAATAAACAAGTTACGTCACAGGTCGTTCACCTTTTACATTCTCGTAACATTACTTGCTAATTGTAGCTGTTGCCGAGCGACTGCTCGATTAGTGAATGATTTAAAATGATAAGGCAATCACATAATGTTACATTGCCTTCCATGGGAATCTTGGAAATCAAGGAGATTACCAAGATTCACATGTCGCCGTTAACATTATAGGATTGAGTACTTTACAGATTTACATTGATCAAACACAGTATTGCTGTTATTTGATTATTAGGATTACACAAATATGGTGATCTCTCATTCCTAGTCTAAGACAATTCTTAAGGTAACGATACGTAAAAAAATTTAAAAACTAAGACAGTAAATCTACGAAGTTTACAATGGAGATTATACGTTATACTCATTACAGTCTTTTTTTACAGATTTCATAACGACCGTCTTGGGGGCCTCAAGTGATTGTCCAGAGCTCATAGGCTCTTTGTTCCTGAAAGAAAACACATAGGATTCATCTTTTTACATACACACAATTCTCACACATGGAATTCCTCACACGTGTCCATTTTTATACACATATGATTCTCACACATGGAATTTATCATACTTGTCCATTTTGCATTGCTCACTAGTTGTCATGATTTTTACGCTTTCATTGTTTGTGTATTTGACAGGTAAGTTAAAATTTGATTCTTCTCCAGGTGAAGCTTATCCCTTGAGAAGTTGAATCGCTACTTTGCGTTCTCCGAGTAGAAAACTTCATCAGCTCTGGCGGGCTTGTCTCACTCTCACGTTACGTACACACGTTACACGTAACAAAAAATATAAATACCCATTAGTCTAAGAACTAAGCTTAAAACTAATTTTAGGACTTGGGATTCATAGGAATTTGACTTTGTCACTATTTGCTTGTGGTTTGCCTGTTCGCATTTCATTCACGGGATATAACATTAGCATAGTATGTGATATGTTGTGAACTCTTTGAGTCTTTTATTTTGGGAGCGGCTTTCATCGAAAGTCCGTTTCGTCGAACTGCAGCGGGAGTGTTGTGCTAGTACATCACTTTAAATTTAACGCGTTTGTTGCGTCGATGGACGTTGGCACTGGCTGATTGTTAGAGCTGAATCGCAACTCGAAGCGCTCACTAGCCTCCTCGCGGTATTTCAGCTTCTCCGTGCACGGTTAGGTGAACACGTTGTGTCGATGGCGTTGTGGTATTTTGTGGTTTGCTGAGCTGTTGCGGAGGGACGAGGATTACCAGGGACAGAGACTCCATTGAAACCATCCCTACCTCCACATTTTCCAGCCGATTTTGAAGATTTTAAGGTAGGCTAGCGCTCGCAATTTGCAAAGCAGCTAACACACTTGGTTTCCGATGCACTGCACGTAATCACATCACCGCCTTCGGTTACACAACCGGCCTGTCATTGTCCGTCGGCCTATCTGCACGTTTAACACTTTTTATCTTTATCGTGAATGAAATTATCACTTACTTATAACAACGATGCATTGCTTCGTCTCTGTGGCAGACTTCCACAGCATTTAAGCCTTCACTTATACACTACTATGTACACAATTTTTTTACAGTTTATAATCAAATAGTTTGTCTGACTTTGAAGCTTGCCAGTTGAAAGCTTTGATTATCATGTCCATTTCAATTTCTGCTACTTTGTTGGTAACTATCTACAACATTTCGCTTTACATTGTTCATCATCTTTCTCTAAGACCAATTATGCTTTTAGTTCACAGTCACACTACATTAGTTTCTCCGATCTGTTAGCAATTATTATTATTGTTATTTTAATTCATTTGAATAGTTCTTTCTGTTCATTAGATTCATTTAAATTATCACTGTCATTTCAACAAAAATTTCCTTTTTACTAGATGTGAGGATCAATCAGTCACATTTGATCGCCCTCTCACATGAGAACAGAACACCATTCAAGAAAATATTCAAATTCCGTATCGCGATCTCGGTTTGCGTCTCGGATTGACTTTAAAAGGAAAAATAAAGACATTTCAAAACTAGGTTTTCCCTATTTCGTTCAAGCGTTTCCTTTTGAAAATCGTATGCCAAACCAGCCTTCCACGTCAACCGCATTTCTCAATCTGTGACGTCAAGTCTACGGGACAGGTTTAGGCGGGTTACGATATTTACACAAATTCAGAAGAAAGGCATAGGTATAATAGTACATAGAAGAAGAAATCTACCAAACAACTCCTTGTTCCTTATGACTTAGAAATTAATTTTCCTTTGCGCCGTACGTCTGCGTACGCGCTGCACTTAAGAACTAGTTGCGTTGTTTTGCCGGCGGTCTTATTCTCGCGTTGACGCCTGCTTGCGCTACACTGCATTGACCTCTATATATGACCTTAAGTCATCATTGCTTTGGCCTTGTCACTTACGCTCTTATACTTGGTATTTATTTCACTTATGCCTTTGAATGTATCTGACCTGCGTATTGCAATTATAATTAATGCTACTTTGTTTATCTAGCTGAATGATAGCGCTTTCGTGGTCATGTTGGTACTTACAAGTAACTCACATGCTTCGTAAACATTACGTTATTTTAATGCAGAGATGAACCTGTTCCAGATTTCTATGTACATTAGAACTTAATCTAGACATAGCTGACTTAGAAACTAGTTACTTGTTTTCCATTTTTAGTGGGATCAGGAACCAATAATTGTAAAGCGACCCTTGTCCTTGACGAAAATAAATTTCATTTCACGATCATTGCTCCTTGAACTTAAAATAATTTCTTACATACTATGTTTTATTTTCACTTCTTTAGCATTTAATATCGCAGAAGCCGGCTTGTTAGGCACATCCTTCGCTTTATATTTCATTTTTCTCTTAAATATTATCTCCTTAAAACTAAATCTTAAAAACTAGCGTTCTTTGAGTTGATCACTTTCTTTGTTAAATAAGATTTTTTTTATTATTTATCAGCTTGTCTGTACAAATTATGGCTCAAGATAATATATTTTAAATTCTATGCTGTATAACAAGACAGACTCACTGTCGTGTAATTTATTCTACGCATTTTTTTTTTATTTTTTTTTTTTACGAAGTCAGATCAGTTGTCACTTAGTCACTAGCGGCTAACCTTCTCTTGCCATTATAAAGCTTTCCTTTTGACTTATTCTGTAGCATAATATTTTTTAAGATCAGAGTGATGATATAACCCTTTTATTTTTCCATTTGCGGGATCAGAAATCAGATAACAACCTGTATGCGGTATACGAAGGACCTCGTAAGGTCCCTCAAAAAGACTTTGCCATTTTCGATTTTTGCGTAAGGGCAACGATGGTTTAAGGTGTGTTTTTAGCAAGACCTTTTCGCCTACTTCAGAATTTAACACCTTATCTCAGTACAAGTACGTCATGGCTAGGTTAGCCGTAGCTTGGCTACGGCTAACGAAATTTTAACTTACGTTACTGATGACTGCCTTGGGCGTTGCAACTAGATTTTCGCACAAATTCGGTTCCAAAAATATCTCTCTTCCGTAATTTACTCTGAATATCTCGTTTCTTCCGCTCAATGGAAATTTTATTGCATGGTGTTTGATGCCATGCAACAAATAAAAAGCACAAGATTAGCTACAATTCTTTATGAATATTCCCAAAATGCGTATCTTATATAAATTTTTATTCCTTTGAGTTTTTTTTTTAATTCGCGTCCCTGTTCGGGCGCCAATTATAACGATATGTTTACTATTTGCGAACGCCGACCGTGTGCGGCTGCCTCTTGTTGGATCGTCTGATCAGTCGGAAGTTGCATTGCGGAGGAGAGTAAATGCCTATTCAAAATATAATTACTTTTCGATAGCTCATCATGAATTTCCTAAGGGACCGTAGTTTATCATGCATTTACCAGTAGAATGTGGCGCGGAGAAAATATTTCGCCTCATACAACTTCCGTCCGATTTCGACGAAAGAATTCGTGACTGTGAACTCTCTATTCGGCAGAAACATAAAGAAAATTAAATAACTTCATGAAGGAGTGAGACATAGATTCTACACTAAATAAATAGTCCATACACGAATTCCATTTAAATCTGAATTAATGGCAATTAATAGATGAACTTACATACAATGAAGAATTTTAACATGGATGCCGTTTTGACTGGCACTTCTCGTAATGACAATAATTCCTTTGACGTTTTCACATACACGTCGCACAATAAATATACTGCTATGCAGTATTGCACTTTTAGTATTGCACTTTTACTTTACACTAAAATATTATTATTTTAACGATAATTATACAGCGGCAAGACATGCGCGTCCGACACAAGTTACAAGAGACAAGAGAAGAACGAGTAACTGTTCATCGAGAATATCTCGTACATAAAAAAGAAATGTGTAAAAGTGTTCTTCTTCGGCCCGTTTTTCGCGCCGCGGTTTTCAAAGTCAGTAACTCACTGCATCTCTGACGGCGCTTCGACAATAAACAAGTTACGTCACAGGTCGTTCACCTTTTACATTCTCGCAACATTATTTGTTAACTGTAGCTGTTGCCGAGCGACTGCTCGATTAGTGAATGATTTAAAATGATAAGGCAATCACATAATGTTATAAACCCCATACGTGTCGCCACTATGAGGAGGAATGGGTGTCGAACGCGATCAAAGACACTCGTGAAATAGACGGATACCAGTGCTGCACGAAGGCGACAAACCGACGTCAGTGCAACGAGGTCACGGCATTCTCCTAGGGCTGTTTGTAAGGTGGCCCCACAACCACGTGCAGTCTGCTCAGGTGAAAGGACCATAGGTAAGACGGTGCGTATGCTCGGTGCTAAGAGGCGTGCATAGATTTTATAGTCTGCATTCAGTAGTGTAAGGGGACGATATGCAGAGACATGAGACCCTCCCTTCGGTTTAGGCACAGGTAGAAGAATGCCAGTGACGAATTCAGGTGGAATTGGGAAGGACGGAGTAAAGAGTCCCTGAATTATTTCCGTCCAGCGAGGAAGCATTAACGTCGTGAAAGCCCGGTAAAACTCCACTGGGAGACCATCTGGTCCGGGTGATTTGTTCTTGACCCCTTTGTTGATCGCATCTACCACCTCTTCTGTGGTGATTGCAGACATCATGGACGTTGACTCCGCTACGGTGAGGGTCCGGTCAGGGGAAGGACGGAGATCATCAGGAATGGACGTCGCCATCGGTTCATCATCATAAAATTGGCGATAATGTTCAGCAAAGGCAGACACCACCGCCGCCTGTGTTGTGTGGTGAATACCATCGGAGGTCGTGATGTTGGGGACGAAAAGTCGACGTCGACGACTATGGTCGGGGCCAACGTTCATCTTGGACGACGTCATTGCCAAGGTGGACAGAGACATAAAACCGGTCCAGTCTGCTCGCAGAATGTGCTGTATAATGGGTGAAGCCGGGGGTATTGCCATGAATTTTCTCCCAAACGTCCACTAGATGAAAATCTTCGATTAAGGCGAGAAGCGGCGGGCATTGCGAATAACCAGGCATTTGGTCCTGCGGATGGAGGACACAGTTGAAATCGCCTTCCATGATAAGCCGATCATAGCGTCCAGAAAACAGGGGCGCCACGTCATGTCCGAAGATAGTGGACCGCTGCCGACGGTTCGTGGAGCCAGACGGAGCGTAGATATTGATGAAGATGGTAACAGCCATGCCTCTTCCACAGGGAAGGATTGTCGTGTCCTTGAGTGGGATTCCTTCGCTTATGTAGAAAGCCACTCCACGCCCTGATTGATCACATGTGGACGTGTATGAGTCGTAGCCGTAGACTGGTGGTAGTGTGGCAACGCGTACTCCCTGAAGAAGGGTGACGTCGACGTCAGAGGCCCGAAGCATGTCACATAGGAGCTGGTTGGGTGTCGTCTTCGTCGTCGCGGGTGGCGACGCTTTGAGAGGCCGTGGGTGAACGGCGACGGCGTTTGCTCCTACGTGGCGAGCGTTGTTTGCGCACGTGTTCCTCAGTATCGGACGACGGCAAGGAAGAGCGTCGACCTGGTTCGAATGCATCGGTGGGTACAATGAAATTGTCAAACAGGTGTTGTGAAGAAGTACTGTTCTCCTCAGCATCCGGTGCGGGAGCCTGTTCGGCGGCAAGGTTGTCAGGTGGGACGTCCGCACCGTCCATAGGTGACTGGGACGGTGGGACGTGCCGATCGGAAGGACCGGGCGACGGACTGGACGAAACTGTTAGTGACGGACGCTTCCGACAACGGGAGCTGCGCGACACGTCGTTGAATGCATTCAGACCGTAGGTGACCTCCTTTCCCGCAACCGGAATAGTTTCGAGGTTGGCCGTCGTACATTATAATGGCACGGCAGCCTCCGATACGTAGATAGGAAGGCACGTGTTTCTGCAACTCGATGCGGACCTGTCTAACACCGTTTAAAACGGGATAGGTCTGAAATTGTACCCATCGTTCGGCGACATGTTCCAGATGGAGCGCCTCGACGACGACGTCTGCAGGTAGTTCGAACGGCAGTTCGAAGATCCTTATCGTCCGTGTGCCGAGACTTGCGTGATCAACGGTAACTGGTCCGACGTTGCCGTCGGAATGACAGAAGCGCAGTCCACGTTTTGCCTCTTGAAGCACCTTGTCGCACGTCTCATCGTTGATCATTTTCACGTAGACGGTACTGCTAACTATCGACAAGTGGATACCAATTAGATCCGTTGGTGGTATCTTAACTTCATCGCGAATAAATCGTTCTACCTCCAGGGCCTTGGGTCGGGCAAAGTCGGAACAAAAGTTGAAACGTAATGTCTTCTTCCGATAGTTGTGCGCCATGGTGGTCTAGAAGGGAAAACGGCACTTACAGCGGCCGAAGTAAACACAAACACACCGTGCGCGCCTCGCCCGCAGCGCTCTGGCGCGTGACCGCCTCGCAGCACGGCCGGCAGCAGTCTGCCTATCTGAGCTACCGAAGCACGACTGACGCCTGGTACTCACAGCTTTACTTCTGCCAGTATCTCGTCTCCTACTTTCCAAACTTTACAGAAGCTCTCCTGCGAAACTTGCAGAACTAGCACTCCTGAAAGAAAGGATACAGCGGAGACATGGCTTAGGGGTCACTTTTATTTGCCCACCCTTCAGTAAATTGTGTTTTGTGGCGAAAGGGTGTTATTGACTCAAAGTGTTCTTCGAACTGGTTTGGAATAAGTATTGAAACGTCCCCTTAGAAAAATTGTGCAAGACTGTGCTTAAACTGACACACAATAATTTTTTAGCGCAACGCAATCTGACTTTCAGTAATCCCTACAAGAGAATGGCCCTGACTAACATTAACCTATACGTTTCACAAATCACTTACCTCGCAAAAATCTTCGTTACTCGAACTACTGCAATATAGCGAGCGCCACTACTGCCAGCTAAATAAAAGATTCAAACTACGGAAGGCACTAACTACTGATAGGCATAGTTAGCGAATGAAAGATTTTAATAGAGAACAAACAATGTATTTACCTTAATAGTCATTTATATATATATATATATATATATATATATATATATATATATATATATATATATATATATATATATATATCAGTTCATGACATCCATTCTTACAAATTTCAAAACTCCGCCATTTCTCTCCTCACATCCACCACTACTGGCGGCTCTCCTCCAACTGCGCAACGCTACGCGCTGTTAACATCCAGCCGCCAAACACTACAATGGCGAGTATTACAACAATGCCAACCAGCCACGGAGTGCACACAGCACAGCCAATGATTTTTATACAGAGCGCTACGTGGAATTACCAATAAGAAAACCTAAACAGCCTACTTACATAGCCCCCATGCTCCCCGCAAAAATTTTACAAATTGTTTATGGCAGTGGCCAATGCAGATTTGAAAAATTTTTTCATAATTATAATAACAAAGAAATGAAATGCACACACTTATCGATACAATGTTGGTCAAAAGCTAAAATTTTTCTCACAGTCCATAAAGACAGTCCTGATCGTTCATCACAGTAAAATAGCAGTGTTTTTGCTCAATGTCTGAGCAGTAAAAGAAAATACACACGGAAGTTTTGTATTTCCATGCAGTCTTCAAGAAGTAGTGTTGTCCTTCCAACGGAAAGACATGCTGACAGGTAATGGGCCATAACAGAGCAAACTCACAGCAGAGTCAGTCGAAGTTTTGAAGAATATTGGAAGGTTGGTCATCACAGAGCAGACCCACTGTAGTCCTAGTAGAGATTATGGTATTGGTGGGCCACCAGAGATGCAGACCCACTGCATTCCTTGTAGAAATAATGGTGTTGGTGGGCCATCGAAGCTGCAGACCCACTGCAGTCCTTGTAGAGATGGCCAGCAGCCATCTGTTGCGACTGTGCAGGTGCACAATCACCATCTTAGAGTTTTGTGGACAATATAGCAAGTCCATAAACCACCACTTGTGCACTCACAAAGTTTTTGAATTGTCCTTAGAACCAGCAATGCTGTTATCCAGTCCCTTGCAGAATTATTAACACACGTGCAAACACTATCAGTCCCTACTTCTCACATATTGTCCACATACTATGACCAACAGAAGCGTGTGCAGTGAAATGTAACTTACAAAGTTACTTAATTTGATGAACTGGTGTCAGTTACAATTTTATAACATAAGAATACAATAGCAAAGGTACAAAATACATCATTAAAGAACATAACAACACAGATAACATTTGTAGTAATAGGGGCTTTACAAAAGAATAGAAATAAAAATATACATCAGTGTTATAGGAATTATGACATAAGTAAATAAATAAAAGATCAGAATAACTTTTGAAACATAAACTTCACACATGAGTATTAAAACAAAACAGCACAAATAATGGCTAAACATCTTTACAAAGTAAATAACATATTATTAATGCAAATTACATTAGAGGATAACCGTATTCCTCATAGTGAATGTAGCTTAGTATTACAAATGAAAAAATTCTACACTCCTGGAAATTGAAATAAGAACACACTGAATTCATTGTCCCAGGAAGGGGAAACTTTATTGACACATTCCTGGGGTCAGATACATCACATGATCACACTGACAGAACCACAGGCACATAGACACAGGCAACAGAGCATGCACAATGTCGGTACTAGTACAGTGTATATCCACCTTTCGCAGCAATGCAGGCTGCTATTCTCCCATAGAGACGATCGTAGAGATGCTGAATGTAGTCCTGTGGAACGGCTTGCCATGCCATTTCCACCTGGCGCCTCAGTTGGACCAGCGTTCGTGCTGGACGTGCAGACCGCTTGAGACGACGCTTCATCCAGTCCCAAACATGCTCAATGGGGGACAGATCCGGAGATCTTGCTGGCCAGGGTAGTTGACTTACACCTTCTAGAGCACGTTGGGTGGCACGGGATACATGCGGACGTGCATTGTCCTGTTGGAACAGCAAGTTCCCTTGCCGGTCTAGGAATGGTAGAACGATGGGTTCGATGACGGTTTGGATGTACCATGCACTATTCAGTGTCCCCTCGACGATCACCAGAGGTGTACGGCCAGTGTAGGAGATCGCTCCCCAGACCATGATGCCGGGTGTTGGCCCTGTGTGCCTCGATCGTATGCAGTCCTGATTGTGGCGCTCACCTGCACGGCGCCAAACACGCATACGACCATCATTGGCACCAAGGCAGAAGCGACTCTCATCGCTGAAGACGACACGTCTCCATTCGTCCCTCCATTCACGCCTGTCGCGACACCACTGGAGGCGGGCTGCACGATGTTGGGGCGTGAGCGGAAGACGGCCTAACGGTGTGCGGGACCGTAGCCCAGCTTCATGGAGACGGTTGCGAATGGTCCTCGCCGATACCCCAGGAGCAACAGTGTCCCTAATTTGCTGGGAAGTGGCGGTGCGGTCCCCTACGGCACTGGGTAGGATCCTACGGTCTTGGCGTGCATCCATGCGTCGCTGCGGTCCAGTCCCAGGTCGATGGGCACGTGCACCTTCCGCCGACCACTGGCGACAACATCGATGTACAGTGGAGACCTCACGCCCCACGTGTTGAGCAATTCGGCGGTACGTCCACCCGGCCTCCCGCATGCCCACTATACGCCCTCGCTCGAAGTCCGTCAACTGCACATACGGTTCACGTCCACGCTGTCGCGGCATGCTACCAGTGTTAAAGACTGCGATGGAGCTCCGTTTGCCACGGCAAACGGCTGACACTGACGGCGGCGGTGCACAAATGCTGCGCAGCTAGCGCCATTCGACGGCCAACACCGCGGTTCCTGGTGTGTCCGCTGTGCCGTGCGTGTGATCATAGCTTGTACAGCCCTCTCGCAGTGTCCGGAGCAAGTATGGTGGGTCTGACACACCGGTGTCAATGTGTTCTTTTTTCCATTTCCAGGAGTGTATGAAACAGTACACAGAGACAGAAAGAAAATAAATACACAAGGGTACACAAACACATAGTGGGATAACACAAAAGGAAATGTCAGGGTTTGTTTTCAGTGTAACATTTGGTACTGCAGCCCAACCCAAAACTTCATTCCATAGATCGACCCTCTTATTTCAACATTTGCTCCAGCCAAAAAAAATCCTATCCAAGCATGCTTTCTGTATTTATATATTCACATATTTCTTACCTCATTATTTATTTTCCATCATCTTACCTCATCATTTATTTCCAAGAAAATCCTACGTAAACCTGTTGTCCCTAAACCCTACTTTTTTTGTTTTTTATCCTCTTTCAAAATACTTTTTTTGGCCGAACCATTTTCTTATAGCTTCTCAATGCATTCCTTTCACTTCATCGCAAATAATTCTCTTATATAGCCTACCCCATCTTAAGCTAACTTAATGCTACTGAGCTCAGATTCTAAACTAAGGGACGAGGCAATGCAGCAGCACAAAACAATTAATACAAATAGCAATTTAAAAAAATGGAAGTTGTCAAAGCAAGCAGCAATATTACAACTAATATAAGGCAATGAGCAGCAATCAAGAAAAATAAATCAGTCGTAAAACTAGCTTAACAAAGAGAAATTTAGTAGTACTATGCCTGGCAAACAGCAGCAGCAAATGCAATAACATATATCTAAACATGACAAAGCTCAAGCAGAAAAATATTACAGTAAAGACAACAATGCAGAAAAGAGAAATGTCTATTCACATATCAATATCTATGTCATTAAAGTGGTGCACCACAAAACTAATTCTACAGAAGATATTACCAAGTAGTTGAAAAGTAAATTAAGTATGCAGTAACTGTTATTAATCCCTTCTTAATGTTCTTTCCTTTCCAAGTGCTCCTTTTTCGAAGAACTTGGATCATAAAATGATTATTTAATAGATCTGTTGACAGAAAGTGTTCACATTAGCAAATGCATTTAATTTTATTTTATAAAACCAATGCTGCAACACAGCTAGAAACCAGATATCAAATGAAATAAGCAACTATGAAAGACAAAGCATAAAAATATCATTCAGTAGTCATGTGACATTTCGTAAGTTAGTACAAATCCTCTGAACTCTCATAGAAAGACGCTTGTCATTATTAGGTGTGCAGATGTAAGAAAGTATCTTTCCAAGTAATGAGCGTGTTTTTTTTGCGATGCTTTCTACAAAGGAATTTCAATAGCGAGGATAATGGCCTCTTTTTTTTTCACCTGTGCCTCTGAAAGGCACACACTAATGGCTTGTTTCCAGGTGGCTGTCGCGCACTGGGTGCCCACGACGCATTACGTGCAGGTGGTCACTTAACTTTCTTACCGAAATATTTACACCAGTTTCCGCTACAGTGGCAGTCTCATATAAAAAATTCACAGGTCAAGAACTTGCGTTACAAATCTGTAGAAACAAAATCCTATTGATACAACAGTGTCCAAAAATTTTCGTCGGCATTGTAATAAATTGACGCATTTAAATACAGTTCATAAGTCTTAAAGTACGATTATTGGTTTCCAACAACCTTTTTAACAAACCAGAGTCCCTAACCACTACTCATTATTCCTTACCTTATTCATCGACACTTCTTCAATATTTCATCATAACAGATACGTAGCATAATCAGATAACTCATATAGCATCAGCTTATTGATCATAAACATACCGCAACAGCATAATACACATAGTCACCGTAAAAATAACATCGTAACACCTCAGTCAACTCTCAAAATCGTCGTAGCTTCCTCCAATAATTTCAAAACCTAAAAAAAATTCTTTGCTCATGTCAAAAGTGTCATCTGACTCAAACGTACTTTAAAAATCATGATCCCATACCAAATACATCATTCAAACCTCTCATAGTATCACAATGGTTCCGAAAAAATATGAACATTTCACAAAGTACAGACAAAATACAATTTCCCAAGTGTGAAGTTATCCAACCATGTAATTACGTAAAACATCTGTCACTGATGTAGTAAAATAAATATTTGTCTCTCTCAGTTAAATGATCAGATAGCTGTGTAATTCTGTGTTAGAGAAATATGGTACCGATGTGTAAAGTTGTATAAGCAAATACCATATTAGCTAGGGCTCCTTGTGCTTGCCATACACATGGTGCACAAAGTAAGCGTGTACCCCCTGAGGATTAATGTAATTATATCCTCAGGTGTTACAGATTACAGCAATGGAATGAAATGTATCACGGAAAATCTTTGTATCATTGTACTTCAAATATCTTTAAAAATAAATGTTTTAAGTACAAAATTAATCGCTCAAATACGTGTACTGTAGCGCTAAACTGTGCGTCTTGTTGTAAGATAATCTCTGTGGAAGTGTCGTAGTTATCGTCCTCCGAAAGCTAAGTTCTGGAGAAGTCAATGTACTTACCTCATGATAAACAAAAGTGAAATGCTTTGCGTATAGGTAACGTAGTTACTACGCTTATTGCCGCGATGAAGTAAGTACTGTACTGTAACGTATTGTGCTACAGAAAAAGCTGTCTCATTGTAGCTATACCACAAAATTACTACTAAAACATGTTTTCCTTCCCAGAAGAATTCAGAAAAACTGTGCAGATATAAAACAGATACACCGCAAAAACACAATGTAAATTGTGTCACACATTAGTAGCGTCGTGATATAATCGCGTAGCTATCAAAGAAACCAAATGCTAAGTCATTTTTAATCTCACAGAAAGTACTTCAAAGAAAGAATGTCTTTTCAACTAAACCAAAATGTTGCATTAAAATCTCATTAACAGTATATGTTCTAAGTATGTAAGCCTTATAGTCGTTACATAATCGTGCAACTAACAAGCAAGAATGTACACACACAATAGCACTGTGTCGTCTGTTCACTATAACAATGCATTCGTAATTTCTGTTTAAAAATGTCCCCTGGGTTCTAGACTGGATAGTTAACTTCAAAACATTATTGCATGTTAACAGTTTCTCAGTGCGACAAAGCATACTAGAAATGTGAAGTGAAATGTTTTATGGCAAAGACAAAGTTAAAAAGCAGATTATCTTTCAATAAATGGTTTTACATGTGAAATGTGGTTCAATCTTTTACTCTTACTAGTGGACGGAGTTTAAACTGCAAAGCAATTATCATGTTGTATACGTCGGTAAGGAACGCTAAAAATTTTCTCAAGGTTAGCGTCTATATTGTTTTTCGCTGAGCCAGCCGGCGCACGTGGCTCCTAAACAGCCTACTTACAGTATCACTTTCATCAATAACTCACAGATCTATTATTCGCCATAAACTGTAGTCAACTAAATCCTTCCTTTAAAAACGCTAACAAAGGAATACATATTTGGGCAAATAGAGATGGGAGGAGTAATGTAGCACTGTTGCTAGTGTTCGTGTGGTCTATCCACATACCGTTTTAAATTCTCTAACCCACTTGTCTCACCCGTTTTAAATTCTCTAACCCACCTGTCTCACTTAAGGATCTAACATTCCAGACTCTGACCCAAGAGAAAGGCGTCGTTATGTAACCATATAGTAGTGCTGCATGACCCAGGAAAAATAACAGCTGTAGATTCGCTTTGCTTTCAGCCCTTCACGGTGCCAGTACAAGAAGACCATGTTGGCTAATATTACAGACTAGATCATTTAACTCTCCAGACTGTTGTCCTTGTAACCAGTATAAGGCTGCAAACCTTCTTCAAGAGACACCCCAACAACCCCCAACAGTTTATTGGTATTATCGTGCTATACAATATGCACCTTACGCAAACTTTCCTGGCAACCTCTACTCATCTGGAGTTTTCTCTGTTCACTTCATGTTCACCAACATCACATTAGTAGAGATTCGATGGGACTAATAAAGGCAAAAGATTTTTTTTCTATTTCATTCTGAATATATTTTCTAAATTTTTTGATAGAATATGAGCAAGACAGAGATTTCTTGCTTTATCAGATAGTGTGTTCAGATGAGAGGCTCATCCAGGATTATGTGGAGATAGTTTACTATTTTTGATGTAGAAACAAGGTATAATCGAAGACCTCGGGAAGTACTGTTTCATGGACACATCCTTTAGTAACCTTTCGGTTGGTGTAAAGATTACTTTTAGTAATCAAAGTTCTCTTATGAGTCCTGTAGTCAAGACCATACTAACTCGTAATGCTTTGAAACAGATGACTACATGTGAAATGCAGCACTTGTCTAGTGAGAGCACTTCTGTACAGGCGTGTGCGGGAACACAATGCGCGGCTATACAGTCCTCGGAACAGAACTGTCTACCTGTCCGGGATGCACTTTGCAGTACCTGTCAGCCCTCACGGACATTGCTTGCAACGAGGCAGCTAGGAGATGAGGACGTGTACCATGTAAAACCTGACAGCTGTATTTTGAGTTTTCTCTTGCTAAATTACACGTCAGTTACAAGCAGTCGTACATCAGAAAGGGTACTACGTACTACAGAAGCAGTGAATACAACCCATGAAAGTGGAGCTTTCTTTCCTGGGAATTTTCCACAGAGTTTGGCAGCAACCGCGAAATGTTTCAGTGAAGTTATTTTGTGTAGAAGACCGCCGGACACCTTCAAGAAAAGAAGAACCATGTTCTTCCAACACATAATTAGACTGCACCAAGTTAATTGTGAACAAGATAACTGAAGCCCGCAGAACCGAAGCATGCTAAATTCAAGAGATTTAAATTAACCTGGAAGAAAGAGGATTACAGGAAACAGCTGTTTACAACATAATGACTTCCAATCAGAAATACCGGCTACTTTGGGTTCAAAAAATGGTTCAGATGGTTCTGAGTACTATAGGACTTAACATTTGAGGTCATCAGTCTACAACTTAGAAATACCTAAACCTAACAAACCTAAGGACATCACACACATCCATGCCCGAGGCAGGATTCGAACCTGTGACCGTAGCGGTCACCGATTCCAGACTGAAGCGCCTAGAACCGCTCGGCCACACCGGCCGGCTCTGCTTCAAAGTACGGAATTATAAGATGGACAAAAAAAAAAAACGGCTAGAAGAGCGAAGAAGGTTGCTACCTATAATAAAGAATATAGGAGAAGGATAAAGTCCAGAAAAAATCAAGTTGATTAGTGTTAACATGGTTTTCAAATGGCCAAAAAGAAAAGAAGAAGCTGAAGGATGAGAAATGCAGCTCCACACTGCGCACTCATTACGTGAAACACTTTTCGGCGACAACTGACTGGAATCGTAAACCTGCCAGGATCCGTCAGAAAACGCTTGCATCATGTGCTCATTTCTTCCGGTGTTGCAGCAACAGATTTCCTCAAGTACTAGTTATGAGTTGCGTCAGTAGCTACTTAATGTAGAGGATATGAATCACAGGCAAGAATTATTTTCAACTCATACGTTACTTATCCGAAGTAAGTAGAAACCCTATTGCGTGTATGTGGGAATTTGGTTTCTCCATCGTATTGCAGAACCAACTGACGCGTCAGAAGTTTCTACAAAAATGTGAGCGAGAATATAAGTAAGAGGACGAAGAAGGTCGTCTTGCTCTCTAAGAATCCGAAAGTCATAAGGTAACTACTGGGGATATACAATACAGTTAACTTACATGCCAGCATCGAAAATCCATTCAAGCCACCGGAATAATTGTTGGAAACGTCGACATGCGAAAGAATGGGATACTGTTTCCGACGTCTTCATGTTGCTGGCATCTATATCAGAAGCTTGTAAGAAAACAGGTCATTGTATACCGTCATCGAAAAGCACGTTTTGTCTGCTGTGTTTCCCCGCTGGCGGGCTCCTGGAGCCCCAAAGTCTCCAGACTTAAATTTAATGGAACCTATTTGGACACTAATGTTGAAGTATGAGAGCTGCGTGAGGACAGTTCTCGGAATCAAGTGTTGTTTTTTTTTTCATATGGGAGACTTGCAGGTGACAAAATACTTACAGCTCCACCGTGTACTCCATTCTCGAAGGCTCAACGAAGTTGTAGAGAAATAGTGACAGTTGTTGTTGTTGTTGTTTCGAAACAACAACTTCACACATGAGCATTAAAACAGAACAGAATAAATAATTTCTTAACATATTTACAAAGAAAACGACATATTATTAATGCAAATTATATTTGAGGATAACAGTATTCCTCATCATAGTGAATGTAGCTGTTGTTCTTGTTGTTGTCTTCAGCCCTGAGACTGGTTTGATGCAGCTCTCCATGCTACTCTATCCTGTGCAAGCTGCTTCATCTCCCAGTACAGTACCTACTGCAACCTACATCCTTCTGAATCTGCTTAGTGTATTCATCTCTTGGTCTCCCTCTACGATTTTTACCCTCCACGTTGCTCTCCAATACTAAATTGGTGATCCCTTGATGCCTCAGAACATGTCCTACCAACCGATCCCTTCTTCTGGTCAAGTTGTGCCACAAGCTCCTCTTCTCCCCAATCCTATTCAATATCTCCTCATTAGTTATGTGATCTACCCATCTAATCTTCAGCATTCTTCTGTAGCACCACATTTCGAAAGCTTCTATTCTCTTCTTCTCCAAACTATTTATCGTCCATGTTTCACTTCCATACATGGCTACACTCCATACAAATACTTTCAGAAATGACTTCCTGACACTTAAATCAATACTCGATTTTAACAAATTTCTCTTCTTCAGAAACGCTTTCCTTCCCATTGCTAGTCTACATTTTATATCCTCTCTACTTCAACCACCATTTTGCTCCCCAAATAGCAAAACTCGTTTACTACTTTAAGTGTCTCATTTCCTAATCTAATTCCCTCAGCATCACCCGACTTAATTCGACTACATTCCATTATTCTCGTTTTGCTTTTGTTGATGTTCATCTTATGTCCTCCTTTCAATGCACTATCCATTCCATTCAACTGCTCTTTCAAGTCCTTTGCTGTCTATGACAGAATTACAATGTCATCGGCAAACCTCAAAGTTTTTATTTCTTTTCCATGGATTTTAATACCTACTCCGAATTTTTCTTTTGTTTCCTTTACTGCTTGCTCAATATACAGATTGAATAACATCGGGGAGAGGCTATAACCCTATCTTACTCCCTTCCCAACAACTGCTTCCCTTTCATGCCCCTCGACTCTTATGACTGCCATCTGGTTTCTGTACAAATTGTAAATAGCCTCTCGCTCCCTGTATTTTACCCCTGCCACCTTCAGAATTGGAAAGAGAGTATTCCAGTCAACATTGTCAAAAGCTTTCTCTAAGTCTACAAATGCTAGAAACGTAGGTTTGCCTTTCTTTAATCTTTCTTCTAAGGTAAGTCGTAAGGTCAGTATTGCCTCACATGTTCCAACATTTCTACGGAATCCAAACTCATCTTCCCCGAGCTCGGCTTCTACTTGTTTTTCCATTCATCTGTAAAGAATTCGTGTTAGTATTTTGCAGCTGTGGCTTATTAAACTGATTGTTCGGTAATTTTCACATTTGTCTACACTTGCTTTCTTTGGGATTGGAATTATTATATTCTTCCTGAAGTCTGCGGGTATTTCGCCTGTTTCATACATCTTGTTCACCAGATGGTAGAGTTGTCAGGACTGGCTCTCCCGAGGCCGTGACTAGTTCCAATGGAATGTTGCCTTGTTTCGACTCAGGTCTTTCAGTGCTCTGTCAAACTCTTCACGCAATATCGTATCTCCTATTTCATCTTCATCCACATCTTCTTCCATTTCCATAATATTGTGCTCAAGTAGATCGCCCTTGTATAGACCCTCTACATACTCCTTCCACCTTTGTGCTTTCCCTTCTATGCTTAGAACTGGGTTTCCATCTGAGCTCTTGATGTTGATACAAGTGGTTCTCTTCTCTCCAAAGGTCTCTTTAATTTTTCTGTAGGCAGTATCTATCTTACCCCTAGTGAGGTAAGCCTCTACATCCGTACATTTGTCCTCTAGCCATCCCTGCTTAGCCATTTTGCACTTCCTGTCGATCTCATTTTTGAGACGTTTGTATTCCTTTTTTCCTGCTTCATTTACTGCATTTTTGTATTTTCTCCTTTCATCAGTTAAATTCAGCATCTCTTCTGTTACCCAAGGGTTTCTACCAGCCCTCGTCTTTTTACCTATTTGATCCTCTGCTGCCTTCACTATTTCATCCCATTCTTTTTCTACTGTGTTTCTTTCCCCCATTCCTGTCAATTGTTCCCTTATGCTCTCCCTGAAACTCTGTACAACCTCTGGTTCTTTCAATTTATCCATGTCCAATCTCCTTAAACTCCCACCTTTTTGCAGTTTCTTCAGTTTTAAGCTACAGTTCATAACCAATAGATTGTAGTCAGAGTCCACATATGCCCCTGGAACTGTCTTACAATTTAAAACCTGGTTCCTAAATCTCTGTCTTACCATTATATAATCTATCTGAAACCTTTTAGTATCTCCAGGCTTCTTCCATGATTCTTAAACCAAGTGTTAGCTATGATTAAGTTATGCTCTGTGCAAAATTCTACCAGACGGCTTCCTCTTTCATTTCTTAGCCCCAATCCATAATCACCTACTATGTTTCCTTCTCTCCCTTGTCCTACTGACGAATTCCAGTCACCCATGACTATTAAATTTTCGTCTCCCTTCACTACCTGAATAATTTCTTTTATCTCATCATACATTTCATCAATTTCTTCATCATCTGCAGAGCTAGTTGGCATATAAACTTGTACTGCTGTATTAGGCATGGGCTTTGTGTCTATCTTGGCCACAATAATGCGTTCACTATGCTGTTTGTAGTAGCTTACCCGCATTCCTATTTTCCTATTCATTATTAAACCTACTCCTGCATTACCCCTATTTGATTTTGTGTTTATAACCCTTTAGTCACCTGACCAGATGTCTTGTTCCTCCTGCCACCGAACTTCACTTATTCCCACTATATCTAACTTTAACCTATCCATTTCCCTTTTCAAATTTTCTAACCTACCTGCCCGATTAAGGGATCTGACATTCCACGCTCCGATCCGTAGAACGACAGTTTTCTTTCTCCTGATAACGACATCCTCTTGAGTAATCCCCGCCCGGAGATCCGAATGGGGGACTATTTTACCTCCGGAATATTTTACCCAAGAGGACACCATCATCATTTAATCATACAGTAAAGCTGCATGCCTTCGGGAAAAATTACGGCCGTAGTTTCCCCTTGCTTTCAGCCGTTCGCAGTACCAGCACAGTAAGGCCGTTTTGGTTATTGCTACAAGACCAGATCAGTCAATCATCCAGACTGTTGCCCTTGCAACTACTGAAAAGACTGTTGCCCCTCTTCAGGAACCACACGTTTGTCTGGCCTCTCAACAGATACCCCTCCGTTGTGGTTACACCTACGGTACGGCTATCTGTATCGCTGAGGCACGCAAGCCTCCCCACCAACAGCAAGGTCCATGGCTCATGGGGGGAAGATAGTGATAGTGACAGTAGACTTCGTATTAAAACTAAAATGAATGTACTTCGCTTCACAGCATTTATACAACATTGTGCAAGACTCAGCGAAGTGCTAGGCAAAGACTGATTGTAGGCTTCGCATTGACATGTCAAACTCTTTGATGTTGCACGTTAGTCATATGACTTATACGAATGTTTTTCCCAATCGGACTCTGAGTTGTTTTAGGGTGATACTTGTTTTCATGATTGTTGGTTAACCGGACGTATCCCACAGGTTTTGATTACTGAGTTTTCAAGTACCAAAGTATGTGTCATATGTGGCCGTATCTTTTGATTTGGTTGACTTCGAAGCTTAAAATTATTACACCACCAAGGGACTATAGATCTTAATATGTGACATGAATTTTAACTTGATACGTCTACTCGTTCCTCAGAAAAAGGGTTGATAACAGTCTGACAGACAGACAGATGGACACAAAGCGATGCTATAAGGGTTCCGAGTTTATAAACTGAGGTAAACAACCCTAATAAATCAAACCTCTTTCATTTTCAATTTCATTATTTATATAACTATTTTTTCGAGAGAACACGACAATTCTGGACAGTGAGGATTAGCGCAATGAAGTACTTAATTTGAAACTTTTATCTGCTATGAACGTGGAATACTCGACTGCATTGAAAAAGATTCCATAAATGACTGCACCTACTACCTTACATGAAGGCACGATTTTTATTTTCCCATCACCAGTAACAAGTCACCTAGCGATTCGTCACCAAATGACACAGTTTTTATCGATTGTTCATAGCATTGTGGGGGTTATTGTGTAGAGTTATTTGACTCCATAGGGTTACTCTTTGTGCACAAATCGCTATGTAAAACACTGTTCATGTACATTAGTTATATTCATTTCGAAATTCTCCTCCAAAGCCGGTCACAAGTCCGGTTGAAAAAGGAGGAGGGGGAGGAGTAACACCTCGATAAAAAACCTTGGTTCACCTGGCCCGAGTGATGGTAACTCGTGAGGGCCCCTTGCCAGGGAAACGGTGAAGACCTCAACGGCAGTGAAGGCGGCGATGAAGATAATCATAACGGCGGAGCTGGTGGAAGAGGCAAGCTTTTGTATAAAAGCACCAGACCGTAGCTTCTGTTCCCACGGTGGACGGCTACAAATGGCGTCTGTCCCTCATGTCAGTGGCGGCCTCACTTATAAATCTAAGCTAAATGCTTGAATTCTTATCATGGAAAGGTTCAACTACCTTTCCCCAAACTAAACTTTAACCGAAAACATGATGGTAAATTTCAAAAGGAAAACTACTCCAGGAAGTATCCAATCTTCCATCGCTATTCACGGCGGTGCAACTAGGCTTTTGGATTCTGGTTTAAGCAATAAAGAGAACTAAAAAATTTTAGCTGAATACTTTGAAAATCTATTAAAATGTGAAGAACCTAATGACGTGAAAAATTCACTATCAGAACCACCTACCGTAAAAGAAATAGAAAAAAACTATCAAAGCATTGAAGAATAACAAAGCACCAGGAGGGGATGATATAGTAGCAGAAATGTGGAAACTAGGGGGCTTATCCGCATGGCTGAAAATTCACAAAGTAATTAAAAGCTTTGGACAAAAGTAACCATACCCAGTGGCTGGAAACAAGCATTGATCCATCCTCTCCATAGAAAAGGAGATAAAACAGACATCAACAACTACAGCGGTATATCCTTGTTACCAGTAACATACAAAATACTGTCTAAGGCACTTTTAAATAGAATTGAGGAAAAAGTAGGCTCTAATGTAGGAGATTATGAAGCAAGATTTAGAAAAGGCAGATCATGTGCAGAACAGATTTTTATTTTAAAAATAATTTTGAGAGTGAGAGCTATTACTTTCGTAGACTTCAAAAAGGCTTACGACTCAGTTGACAAACACTATTCCAGATACTTTACGAATCAGAGATAGATGAAAACACCAGAAGACTTGTTGAACAAACGGTCACAGATACAACATCAAGGATTACGTTTCAAGGCGAAATTTCTGAAACATTCAAAATCAAAACAGGCGGTCGACAAAAAGATGAACGGTCCCCAATTCTCTTTAACTTGTTTTAGATAAAATAGCGAAAACATGGAAAAGCACATTAAAAAACAGAGGCACAAAGCATGGGCAGAGGAAAGAACAAATTTGAAGTGAAATGTTTAGCCTTTGCGGATAATATGACGTTGATAACTGAAAACCGAAGAGTCGCAACAGTTACGTTTGATCTGTTACATGAGATTCCTAAAAAGACTGGGCTAAAAAGATCTCATGAAAAAACCGAGTATATAGAACACAAACATAATACAGAAAAGTTTATGAAAGCGAAATATGGAAAACTTAAAAGAGTTGATAAATTCAAATACCTTGGGGAGTGCATCCAAGCCAATAGACTGAATAACACAACAAATAAATAAAGTATAAAAATGTTAGAATTTGAATATAAATTAACACAAAACTACTACAATAAGAAACAAATATCCATATAAGCGAAGATTAGACATTATATTTCAGTTATTACGACACAAGCAACATATGGATCAGAGTGTCTAACATGGATTAAGAAAGGCGAATTAAGAGAACTAGAAAAAAGAGAGGGAAAAATAAGCAAAATTCTAGGTCCTGCGAAAAACAATGGAAATAGGTAGTTTAAAAGGAGAAATGAAAATTTATACAAAAATACAGAAAAGATCACAGATACAATGAGGAAGAGACGGCTAAAATTTTATGGACATTTAAAAAGAAACGAAGAAACACGGATTACAAAGAAAATTTTTAATTTGTTAGTAAGCCGAAAGAAACTGTAGGATGGATAGAAGCAGTAAAGAAAGATGATAGCAAAATAGGTGTTATAGAAGAAGTAATACGTGACAGGAATCACTTCAGGCTACTGATAGAAAACGCGAACTATCAAGAAGATGAGCCGAAACCTCGACCCAAGAGAGTTTGGACAGATGAGCAGAGACGAGCCGTTGGAGAGAAAATGAAGAAGTACTGGTAGGAAATGAAGAAAAAGAAACATCGTAAGTCTTAAGTTGTATGCGGTCCATAGCGAGACTAATACATAAAATAAAAAATAAAAAATCACGCCTTACCTGCAATGCTATACACATGTTTCCACCGGTAACAACCCCCACTTGTGTGTATTGTTGAGTAATTAACATAACTGGTGAACATAAACGATGTTTATCAGAGTGCTTTGTGCACCAGAAACAATCCTACCGAATCAAATAATTCTACTCAATGATCCTCACAACGCTAGGAACGATTACTAAGAACTGTATCATCTGATGAGTTGTTCGTCGGCTAAAAAGCAGTAATGACAAAATAAAAATTCTGCTACGACGAAACGTGGCTGCTGCCATTCATTGCCGAAAACCAGCACGTAATTTATTCTGTTTCTTATTGTTAGACGTTTGTATTTTTTATCATTGTTCCAAAATGACGTGTCGTTAAATTCCATCAAAACATTAGTTTTTCCGCTGTTTTTATAATCGCATTTCTATGTACCTTTCAACAACACAAATAACCTTGATAATTTTTGCATTATGATCACAAATTTTATCTTAATGTAACGGACTCCGCAATCGGAAAGTGTCTTCATTCAGCCTGCAGAGAGGAAACTTAACAAATATGTATAACCGGCATTTGATTTCAGGAGAAGGATCCAGTTACCAGACTCTTTTACGATTTTTTTGTATTGTAACACCATTAGCAATTTTGAGGGATTTTGAGTACAGTGTCCTTCCATCTCCAAACGGTAATAAAAATTTTAAAAAATGTTTAAGAAATTACAAATGCGGGTTTTCATTCAACAACCATGTTATCACATGCTTATTTCAACTTTGTCGTGTCATTTTCTGATAAATATCTTAGAATGTAGAAGAATGGTAGGTTGAACTCTATGCCTGTTGTTTCCTGTACATTAAAAGAAATTACAATTTGGAACGGATAAATTCTGATTGTTAATTAGTGTTTGCACTCTGCTTTGCAAAAGGAGCCTAGTGTGCAGCTTGTGGAAAGTAAGTGTGAATCCCTTATTAACGAACTATTCTGAAAGGACTTAAATAAATACTCCCCACAAAAAGTTTTACCATTTGTCCTTTGTATGCGAAATGTAGGTCATGGCTAATTCTTCAAATGGGGGAGAGTCACTTCTGAGATTTTATTTATTATAAAGCAAACTGCAGTTTACAAAAAATTTTAAACAATGCCATTCTCATTTGCAAAATGTTCTTGCTGTCTGATGACAAGCACGAAATTCAGAGAGAAATAAACACATTACACTTAATTTTATAAAGATGTGTAAGCGGTAAAAGTTAGAAATCTGGTGGCCTAATTTCTAGCAGTTGGTGCGCAAATTGTGCCACCCTATACAGGATGAACATTACCAAAATCGACAAAGGGTAGGGAGAGATTCCTATCTGGAAATTGAGGAAAAAAGGTCCAGATATGCATCATTGTCACGGTACATGCCGCTGACGAATAATAATTACTCTGACCTCGTGCCGCGTGTTTCATGTGTGGTGTAAACAGAGTGATTGAAGGAGCGTACTGTAAGCAGCAGGATGGTCTGCTATTCATGTCGGGAATAAGTCGAGACGGCGTACGCGTACGGCCTAGCAGATGGAAACGGTCGAGAGGCAGCACGACTATACCAAAACAGGTACCCTCACAGACACCAAACACGTCACACAACATTTCAAGCCCTTTTTGGGCGTTTGTGTAATCATGGGCCCTTTCAGCCAGACAAACGTGGAGGTAGGCGACGACTGTGCTTACACCAGATTTGGAAGACCCGTTTCTGCAGCATATCGAGACAAACTCTAATACAAGCTACGGGCAAGTGGCCAACCCATATGGTGGAAGCCAAAGTACGATTATGTACATTCTGCATGACAACCGCTACTATCCCTATCACCCGGATTACCATGCAGGCCACTTTGAAAATCTGTTGTGACGTGGGTGCAATGCAGTTCTGTATCATGTTCTAGGACGGTTTGTTGTTGCACCGTCCATTTACGGACGCGTGTCTATAGGACCTTTTTTCCTATGTTTCCATTCAGAAATCCGTCCCTGCAGTTTGTCGGTTTTATGTATGTTCGCCCTGTATATACCACCTGAGCTTATGATACCTCTAGTCTAAGGAAATTTTACATACATTCGCTATAACGTAACCATTTTTACGAATCAGTGTCGTGCTAGCTTCCTCGCATTCCTTTTGATAGGCAGAGCTGTAGGTCTAGATTTCTTCTCCTTTTTTCGCTTAGATACTTTTTTAGTATGGAACAAGTTTCCTTACGCCCTACAAGCAAATGGAACGTCAACTATTCAAATATAAGAAATTGCTCGTGCAATTTATTTTCAACTCCGTTGGAAAAAACATTTACTACGGCCATAAATTTGTATATCCCAGCTAGCATTTATTTTGTATTTTCAGCACGTTGGCTTTCGACACATTTTATATGCGTGCGCATTCATTTAATTAGTGATGTGCATTTTTAAATATCGTAACTGCTAAATGCAGTACATCTGTGCTCCACTTCCACAACGTCTTCCGTTGCCGTACTGGAATGCAAAACAATTGTTTAACCAGTAAGTTAGGATAAAGAACACGTTAGAAAATTCACCACAGCAATTCTAGACTTTTTGTTACACAAATAATGCTACAAGCATTTTTAAATTTCGCTATATGTGTAACTTTCTTAAAATGCCGGTACAATAACGGAGAATGTACCCCACATTCTAGACACGTCACCAATTTGCTTCTGCCAATTTTCCACAAATGAGCCACAACGAATACAGTTTCACGACAGACTGAAAACGAAAAAGTCTTTCATGCTCGTATTGTCATCCATACATAAAACATTAGGTTGTCACTTCCATACAACAATAATTCTCTTCGCCTCGTGCACAGATTGTTAGATGAAAATTACAACAAAATCAACGCTGTCCTCAGACGATCGCTTTCTTGACGTACAGAGCTCGTAGCTAACAATACGACACCAAGAAGCACGTAGTTCACGCGGACATAACTAAATGTCGGTTAGTACAAGAGATACCAATTTTATAGCAGTGGTACAAATTAGGTAACTCTCCTCCAAACTATTTCGGAAAACAGTGAAAATGGATGTTATATTCTTGAGATATATTCCTTCCCAATGTTGCTCTACATAGACTTATATTTTACCTTGATACGCTCTGCATACATGCCTACCTCGTAAATGCTGTCATATCGTCAACCCTTCAGTAATACTTCACATCCATCGCTGCTAGGTAATCCGTAGATATAACTGGTTGAACAAAGAGGAGATGCGCTAAACACAAATATCAGAAACTGCTTGCCGTAAAAATTAAATCATCTGATAAACATGGTGCAGCATTTCACAAGCTGAACCTTGTGTGGTCCAGCGTGACAAGAGAAGATAGCGGAACTAGATGGCCACGAAGTATTTTAATAGCTGAATGTCGGGTCATGCGTTTATTCTTTGATCAGCAAACACGATCAGCAGAGTCCTTTATTGTCGTTGTTCATTTAGACGCGACCAATAATTTCAGTGATATCCTCGTTGCAGCAAAACGTACATAACCCTTACGCTATTCCATTGTTTTACTGTGAACTACGTTGACATAGTTCTGCTTCATTTAAAACTTTACATTCGAAAGAAACCTCACAGACAAAAGAACTGTTTGCTAATAATTGTCCTAACTCTGCCTTTTCATTGCACATCACTGTTCTCTTGATTTTTAGGCATGTCGTAGGCTATCTGCACATATGGCAAAATAGCAGTTCATACCACGTTCTCCCGAACTTACGCACTTGACTAGCAAATGTTTTGTACTGAGTTGTGTCAATAATTTACGATTGAACGATACTTTACATAAACACGAGGCTGTTCTCTTAGCTAGAAGTTACACCTCTTTACTGCAAACTTGTATGTGTAAAAAACAGATCATTTGAAAGTCTTGTGTTAATAATTATGACAGGAAAAACGAAAGCTGCTAATGACTTGCTACGTGCATCAGGAAAACGACAGAAAATAGGTGTAGGAAAACGACAGAAAATAGGTGTTCAGGAGGCGCAGGGACCAACCTTCTACGGGTTGCAGGTATTACATTTCACAAAATGGTCACAGTCGACATTCAGGAAATGTTCAGAACAAACCATTCTTCATGAACACTGAATAAAAATGGCGCGCCACATTTATCACAAGGTTTGCACCATCAAGATCGAACTCTTTGGGAGTTACAAACCGTGGAGGACGTTCAGCTAGGTATCCATTACTAAAGAATATGTGTAGAATGATATAGGTCTAACTGGTTGATGGGAACTGATAGAATGTGATGGCATTCAACAGAATGCGAAAAAGTCAACTGGCTATCCTTTAAGGCGTAGCTGCAGGTAGTGCAATGATGATTTATAGGAATGCAAACTTTGTCCAGTGCTTCCAGGTGGTATGAATTGCAATGTCACACACTTTTCAGGAAGAATAGTTTGCTCTAAAAGAGTACGGTTCTTATACGCAGACCAGGAATCAAGCAAAAACAAGTTATTTTGACCACCTATTGGCCAAAAGCAGTGCTCAAACCATAGTTGTAGATCTCTCAAGCCCATTTTACCGCTGTTGCTTGCTGTAACCTAAACATTGTCTGGTGCCCTTTCAACCTTTCAACATCACATACACGAGAAAGAATCGCAAGGGCAGAGCACCACCCACTTCTCGCAGCACAATAAATAACTTTCCAGCCAATTTACCATCCAGATTAACAGTTCATGTAA
Source organism: Schistocerca gregaria (assembly GCF_023897955.1). Classification (NCBI taxonomy): domain Eukaryota; kingdom Metazoa; phylum Arthropoda; class Insecta; order Orthoptera; family Acrididae; genus Schistocerca; species Schistocerca gregaria. Next base: position 600,184,070 of record NC_064920.1, on the reverse strand, counting down.
TTGTATACGAATGAGTTAGTTGATCTTGATACAACTCTCTTGGTACCTCTGATTGCCAGGCGTCCTTTAATATGCATTCCCTCTTCAAATCCCAATAGGTCAGAGTTGAAAACAACTTTCCTACTGAACGATGGGATAACTTTGTTTATCGAATCTACAGATTTTTGAGCGATTCCGCAGTTTGCTGTGCATCGTCAAGTTGACACTTTGTTTGAAATTTCATCACCTTAAGTTTTCCAATTCTGTAGCAATGTTTGAAGTTGTGCTACCATCCACTGCTTCCCTTTAAATCGTTGAAATCTATGTCGTGCGCAGTTTGATGTGCACATCCTTTAATTTGTTTCGAGCATCGTTGAAACGCGGAAACACCGCTTTTTGTAACAAGTACGGCTTGTCCTCTGTTGAATATCCATAGTTTTGCTAATGCACTATACGGTCATTTTGCTGCCATCTTATTTGAAATCTGTGCATTTTTTTCTGTTTTACTATTTTGCGAATGATCTTCCCCTTACGTAATAATGTTTAGTACTCGCTGCTTGGACAACGATTTTCCTAAACTACATTTCACTGGAGATAGGATTTGTGGTTTGTTGTTCGACAAGGATGATTAACAACATGTCTCGACACCTGTTTCAATATCACTTTCATTTATTAAGCATGTATTGTCATCGTTGTATTTCTCATGTACAGTCATGCTCAAAAGTATCCGAACGACCTAAATTGCATTTCGCCTGATTCGCATACAACCCACATAACGCACCTGTCTAGCAGGTCCTCTAATCGATCCTTGGTACAGTCGTTTGATTATTGAAAATGGTTCCAACAAGTCACCACTAGAAAACACTGCTCTGTATCGCAATAACTCAAGATCTAAAGTAATACTACGCTACTACAAATATCAGGGAACACCTTATCACAGGTAAGACTGTCCTTAAGGCCTATAACCTCACATTTATTACAATAAATGACATAACTGAAATGTTACCACTCTCATTATTAAGTCAGATATTTAATACACGTAGTACGTTCAAATGGTTCAAATGCCTCTGAGCACTATAGGGACTCAACATCTTAGGTCAAAAGTTCCCTAGAACTTAGAACTACTTAAACCTAACTAACCTAAGGACGTCACACACACCCATGCCCGAGGCAGGATTCGAACCTGCGACCGTAGCAGCCCCGCGGTTCCGGACTGCAGCGCCAGAACCGCACGGCGACCGCGGCCGGCGTAGTAAGTTACGCAGACCAGGACCTCTCAAGCCCATTTTACCGCTGTTGCTTGCTGTAACCTAAACATTGTCTGGTGCCCTTTCAACCTTTCAACATCACATACACGAGAAAGAATCGCAAGGGCAGAGCACCACCCACTTCTCGCAGCACAATAAATAACTTTCCAGCCAATTTACCATGTTCTTTCCTTTCCAAGTGCTCCTTTTTCGAAGAACGTGGATCATAAAATGATTATTTAATAGATCTGTTGACAGAAAGTGTTCACATTAGCAAATGCATTTAATTTTATTTTATAATTTTATAATTTTATTTTGATCGTTCCCTGCAAGACCAGTAGTAGTTTCCGATGCACATCTGGAGGCATTCTGTAATCTTTGGACCTTCAAAGTGTTGATGAAACACAGAAATTGCATCGGGATTGAATACAACAGTCACCATGCGCACTTTCCTCTATAGGAGTAATTTCTCAAACAGTCTACGTTTTGATCGTTCCTTGGAAGACCAGTAGTAGTTTCCGATGCACATCTGGAGGCATTCTGTTATCTGTGGACTACCAGAGTGTTGATGAAACACAGAAATTGCATCGGGATTAAATACCACAGTCACCATCCGCATTTTCCTCCATTTTAGTAATGTCTTAAACAGTCTACACTTTGATCAACATCTTAGGTCAAAAGTTCCCTAGAACTTAGAACTACTTAAACCTAACTAACCTAAGGACGTCACACACACCCATGCCCGAGGCAGGATTCGAACCTGCGACCGTAGCAGCCCCGCGGTTCCGGACTGCAGCGCCAGAACCGCACGGCGACCGCGGCCGGCGTAGTAAGTTCGTCGTATTCACGATTTTCTCTTCAAAGTAACATTGCGTACCATTTATATAACACAAAGTGAGATTCAAAATTGAAGTTATTCACGAGCATCTAGTTTAGAATATGTATGAACTTTAAATGACACAACAAACCGTCTGGTTCTGCATATGGATTCAAACCCAGGTCATGCAGACTAAGCAAAGATTTCACGACCGACGGAAACTAACAGTCATTCCTGATTAGGCATACAGAGAGTGACATACCTCGATTTTAGACAGTATCAATTAGCAAATACTAACTTTAAATTATATAATGCAAACATTTTTAACGGACGCGAATTCCTACCCAGCACCTATTGTCCCTGTTAACGAACTACGAGAGATGTTAAATATTGCTTCTTAACAAATCACTTACTTGATATGGCGTGAGGTAAAGCTTTGTGTTGGACAGGGATTCGAACCCAGAACCTAATAAGATAGATAGCTCAGCACAATCAACAATGACATATCGGATTTTCTCGGCAGTAGCTAGATGTTTTAACTGAAATGACCAGACGAAACATTAATTTTTTCCTTCCCAGGACTCCAACACGGCAGCTATCGCTGCTATATTCTAGAGAAAACGAACGATAAATATGGATTTGTTGCCCAGCGACATGTGACCATGTTTGAACTAGAAATAATATGACGAAGATTTCAGTGCTCACTGGGAATAGAGCTCCCCACATATCGTTGTTGACTACACACAGAGAGACGTCAGCTAGAGAATTTTTCTCCACCAGAAGCTCGGAATAACATCTAGAACTTACAGTGATCTCGCAAAAAATTCTGTGTCTCACTGGGAATAAAAAACGTCAAATATCGTTAGTGCTGACAACGAATGAAAATACATTAAAAATCGAAATTATTATCCACCAGCAGATAGGTGTTCTCATGCTAGAGCTTGATAATAATACATAATGAAATCATTAGTGCGGGACCAGGATTCGAACCCATTCACGTGAAACATCTGGAGATGTTGAGGAATCTGCAGTTTTGAACAAACAACAAATTGTAGCCGAGCTGTATTGTCACGAAGGGAACAAATTCCGCGTTAAGGGCGGTCTGAGTTGCATTCCCAATTCAGAACCAATTTTATCGACATACAGAAGCTCAGATAAAAGATGGAATAAGTATCCCGTGAGCCTACATTGCGTTTGTTTCTTTACTAGAAATAAATAACTAGTATAAGAAAGCTTACTGGTGATACAGTTTCTACATGTCGCCACTCCAGACTTTATTGTGGCTAAATCTAACGTCTACTTGGTAGAGAATGTGAATATCAGGCCACAATGCCTTTATATCTTCTTCACTTGGTGTAGCCAGACGAGAATGGAATCTGTCTCTCCCTATCTAAAATCACTGTCCGAAGTTGGAACCGAACCCAGACCATAGATATATGAACGTATCATCAGCCCAACAGACCATCAAATCCTCTTCTTAGTGGCTCATTTTTCTATCATAGCGCCGTTGTGCCACAGTGGCTGAGCATTCTGACACACAGTCTCCCTGTATCAATTTGCAGCATGTTCAGTACATTCATTTACTTGGTTGATCGAATCACCATGAACTAGCTGCCTCGGCTACCCAGTGCATACATTCAACTTTATTTTGTAATCACCAAAACAAAAACTGCCACCAACACAGAACTGCCAACAGTGTAGGATTCATCAATTGAAATAGGAAGTGTTCCTTTCCATTTGAGCTACTCTATTGCGCTATTTATTTGTTGAAAACGTCGTGCAGTGCAAAAAGGAAAGGTATAACTGTTTGTCTCTCATAAGTATTGACCTGGCGATATGCATTACCCCACAGTGCTGTGGAACGCAGAACTACTGGAACAATTATTTGGACTTCTGGGGCTGTTATACCTACGTGTTAGCTAACAGCGTTATGGTAAGTATCGCGCTCGGTAGATAAGATGTCACGGATTCGAGTACATTACTTACTAAAATTTTTAAAATGCAATTCTGCTGTTTGCTAAAATTATCAATCTACTGGAACTTGTAATATAATTTGCTTCACTTCTCAACCCAAAATAGTCGTTATGTGGAAAAAGGACTAACTTCTGCGACATTTTGTTCATTTCAGGTTTAATAGACAACGAGATAGTAGATGCCTCTCGAAACTTTTGTATTATGTATGGGTAGAGAGCAACGTGCCAAAACACGTCGCAGAAGTATTTTCCACATTAGCTGTCGTCTGGTAGTGGCATATTATGCTTCTTCAAACCTTATTTGACAGCTTTAACTCAGAACAAGATTTCTACATGCATGTAATAAATAAACTGCATGTGCATTTTCAGACTGTTATAGATAACATAAGAGAATTCGCATATATCGTTGATGATTAATTTCTCTCTCATGTTTGCTATTGTTTTAACAACATTAAACAAAACCTTACGAAAATTGTGAGCTGTATTATAAAAAATGAAATAAAACTACCCACGATAACCTTACGACGAAGTCTGTTTTAATAAAACTGAGAATTTGTACACTAGCGTGCCTCTATCGTCACGAATTGCTAAAATACTACTCACTTAGATTTTGACTGGGTCTGTGTTTAATTGGTATTCTGTGTCATACTGAAGAGGTATGCAAATGTGGCGTTTCATAAATAAAGTTATGTATTTCCAGAAACACAAAATTTGATTGTCAGCACCAGAAAGAGGCGTTACCTGTTGTGCAGCATTGTAAGTTTTTCGCCATTGCACTATGAGCCGAAAGCATTTTCTTTCGATTTCCCTATCGATGTTTGATCTGAGTGCTTGTAGCTCTTTCACAGAAGGGATAAAAACGCTACACTCAGGGAGACTACAACTGCGAACCATATCAGACGCAATTTCTTAGATCAGCACGTTATCACAGAGCTGGCGAAGAAGTTTCTGCTTCAGCTTCCTCTTACGAGACTAATAGTGGCTACTACTCGTAAACCGCTATTTGAAGGACGAGATTAGTTGCGATTTCCATGTGCAACGACTTTCCTGGGGTGAAAATTGTAAATTTACAATCTTTTGTTACACCTCAAGCGATAACAACTCAGATTATTCAATGGAAATGACAGATAAAATGAAGTGAACTTTGAGGCTTAATTCCACGCACACCAGGAAGTAACTCGTCGATCACAGAGTTGCCAAACATACACTGCCTTCTTGCAAAATCTCATTTACAAGACGAACCGATATGATCTTACAGAGGGCTGGGAAGTGACCATAGCTGGTGTCTCCAAGTCGCGGCTGCTACGGCCTGGAATTGGTGCCTGGAATACGTAATGCTTCTGATTCGCATTTCTGTAACTGGGTTTAGGGAATGGAGCGTAGTTACTAATAACACTCAGAACTGACTGAAAACTAAGCATCATAAATCAGTAACTCTCATAGTTGTTTTTATATTTCTTTCGTAAGTGGACTCAAAACTAAAAAACTCATTCACAGAAGTTTTCGTGCTTCGCCGATAGTCGAGCACAACAAACAAACAAATAAAAATGAAAATTGAATGTGTGTGTGTGTGTGTGTGTGTGTGTGTGTGTGTGTGTGTTGCCAAAAGGCAAGAGATCTTACCGCCCTCCGATATACGTCGCCTGTCAGTTCTTCCATATGATTTGGTCGACATGACCTGTTTCAAGTTGTGTAAAACAGACAATGTTTTAGAAAATCAATTGTTTTCATTTGAAATAAACAGAAAGAATTTCATCCTAATCTATGCAAGTACAAAATTTTCGCAATATCAGTTCAAATTTAATATTCTCTTCTATTATGTAGGAAAGTATTTCACAGTTTCAGAACGCACATCTGACACATTGACCTTACACTTAGTCTCTGACCATAAATTCTAGCTCAGAGTGACACCAGTTTAAGTACCCTAATGTAGCGAAGACTGTTTGCCAATGCTCTTTCTCACCGGAAAATATGCAATTCACTCATTGGGCTCCATAAGTACACTGTAACAGTAGTTTCTGTGTGTATGCAATGCTTACGGGTTGTAGAATTTAGTGGTGCTCTCTCTACCACTTCTGTATACAATATGCCTGACCTAAATTGGCCCTTTGTCATTACAGGCCCTGGGCAGTGTAACATCATACTGACAACAGTAATGTGCTTATACTGACAACCTGACTGTTCGTTTTACCTGATTTTGTAATCATTTGAATAAAACAACATGACCTTCCAGTGGGAGACATTTCGTGCCTTTTTTCCTTCTGTGAAATTTGTCAGTAAGCTTTTTGCCTTCCAAACAGTGAAATGCGGTAGAGTATGGCCGGTAAACGATTCACAAACCATGATTTAGTTCCGTTAAGACGATTTCTCTAAACATTATCGTAGCTGAAGGAATTTAGTTTCGTCTCAAATCGTCTCAAGCACCAACGTTCACAGACATTTTAAATAGGAAAAAGCTCATTATCCAGGTACGAAGGTTGTAAAACAAACTTCCCACAGTTTGTGTCAAGTTGATCTTTTCGTCTGATAGCACTGTGTAAGTATTTTGTCTATGAGGTATCACAAGTAGTGTTCCTGTAGCTGTGGGGATCATTGGTTGAAAACGACTTTAACACCAATGAGTACAGTACTGCTAAATATTCAAAATGATTATCAACCTAACTCTGAGTTCATCCGCAAACTGAGGCGGATTTATAATATTGAAGCTAGACTGTGTATCCTTGTCTTCCTTGAGTGGGCATTGGAAGGCATTTACACACACGTATACAATACTATGAATACTTCGAACGCTATAGTTAACGTTGCTCTCATACACCGCTTTTGTTTTTTAATTCTTCTGGTTCTTCAGCGTGTAATATGTGTTGTAGATGCAGCACTAGAGCAAAAAAGTGACCGCAGAGTCGTTCACGTAAGGTGGCCAATACAGTCGTGCTCCTCTCAGAATCCTATGTCCGGCAATATGCTCGATCTGGCAACATTGTAGACTGCGGCACTTCCCAGATGAAGTCTTGATTTCAGTCTTAGTACTTTATTCTTGACTACGACCGTAGTCTTGAGGTAAAACGCGAGACTAGCTAATACGACGTCTTGTAACTGAAAGCACACGTCGACAGTTTTTATCGCCCCTTTGCTCTCGGTGCTGAAGCTATGAGTGTAATTCAAGCGAATCTACAATAGATTTCGCTTTCTGTCACACTGGTAATAACAGTTTGGTCCAACAATATTTTAGCGAAAGATTTCTTTGCCGGCCATCTGCCTCTGAATACCGCATGCGTCTGAGTTCTCTGGGACCTTTTACTGCCTACCGGCGGGGGCTGAGGCACTGCATTGTCTCGCCTTCTGCCGACAACGTCTGCTCCGCTCCGCACTCTCGACCATGTAAAATTCCTTAATGTTGTTGAGTGGTGACCCACAAAATCTGTCTACGATTTGTGTTTCACTCTTGATAGCAAAGGAGGCACAAAACCGTTTTTATTTGATGATTATTTTATTACACTAGAATGCAATACATCAATGTGGCACAGAATTAATTTCATTGTTTCTGATCCAGTGCACTACAATTAAAGCGTCACATTCTGTTCTTTTTCCTTTCACGGGAGGTTCCTCAAATAATTTATTATTGTCATGGATTCATATGTGTTGTTCAAGGCGCAGAGAGCAAATGCAATGTAATGTGTTTGGTTTCTTTCTTTGATTCTCTATGGTAAATGGATGCAAAAGATTGTGTCAATACCTATCAGAACCTGCTCTATAGCTACTCAGGCAAATTGCTTGTTTTGAGGTCTATACCTTAATTAATGGAGACGTGAACGCTGTTCACAAGTGATATTTAAAATATTCAATTGGATTTAAGACTACAAAATTGTCCATATTTGAAGCTACACAGAGAAAAAGTAAGTTGCTAGAGCCGCTGTTAGCAAATGTGTGCAGGGAGTTCGTAATTGCTACTGTGGAACTTTTGCATAGAGGCCCTAAATTAATCAAGAGGTTCATTTCCTTCATAGTTATCACCCTGGCATGTGAGTCTTAAGTGAAGAACGATATTGAAATTCGTATCGGTGATGGCCGACTCGAATTTCTTCAGAGACGCTGGTATTGCGAAACAGTTTGGCACTCATAAAGCCAAGATCAGTGACCATTAACACAACTTACTGAGTCGAGCTACCAAGAGGATTTGATATGTAAAGGTTTTCTTCCGATTTCGATACAGAATTTTTTCTGGAAATTCGCAGCTCCGAAAAAAATATATCAGAAAAAAAAGCTCGCACACACACGGTTAGAACTGACGACTGATTGAGCCCTTCTGACCCGAGACACGGCCAGTACTATCGAGCTACAGACACACTGCTGCCTGTACGCCACTTTCATAATGGTATTTGTCGCTCAGCCTCATAACGCATCGTGAAAGATAATAAAATTTGTCACTTATGTGAAGAATAGCATTTCTTTAGGCAAAAAACTGAATTTTCTGTCTCAGTGTCTTAGTTTGCATGAGGATTATATAGCACGAGTCTTTCAAATGCAAAGGGAATATCAAGTGAATTTAGCGAGTCAATTCAGTACCACACGTGGAAGTGATTGCCCTTTCACAGTGTTGTCTAATGTTTGTGACGATGTTGCCAATTCTAAGCTGTGCTAGGAGAATCCCGTGCTCGTGTCATAGGAGGATATGGAAAGGAGGCGCGGGGTTTGGTTAATATGCAGCGTTTTCTCCTACTAGTTGTGTCAAACATTCAGGTGTATAATCTTCCATCACGATTACAGTTTCCTACAAAATATATATGAATAAAACACTTACCTTGTTACTTTGTGACAAAAGATTATTTCAGTACAATAAAAAGTCTTTGGAAATCACTTATGTCCACCTGTCACAAAAGTAAGATAACAAACACTTTGCACCTCGAAATCGATTGCACCCATGTGCAGTCTTATGACGTTTAAATAAATCGTCTTAACGGCACTAAATCGTGGTTTGTGAATCATTTACCGGTCGCACTCTACCGCATTTCACTGTTTGGAAGGCAAAAAGCTTACTGACAAATTTCACAGAAGGAAAAGGGAGACGAAATGTCTCCCACTGGAAGGTAATGTTGTTTTATTTAAATGATTACAAAATCAGGTAAAAAGAACAGTCAGGCTGTCAGTATAAGCTCCTTACTGTTGTCAGTATGATTTTACACTGCCCAGGGCCTGTAATGATAAAGGGCCAGTTTAGGTCAGGCATATTGAATACAGAAGTGGAAGAGAGAGCGCCACTAAACTCTAATCCGTATGCATTGCATACACACAGAAATTACTATTACAGTGTACTTATGGAGCCCAATGAGTGAACTGCGTATTTTCCGGTGAAAAAGAGCACTGGCAAACAGTTTTCGCTACATTAGGTTACTTAAAATGGTGTCACTCTGAGCTAGAATTTATGGTCAGCGACTAACTGTAAGGTCAATGAGTCGAATGCGAGTTTTGGAACTGTGAAATACTTTCCTACATTATAGAAGCGAATATTAAATTTGAACTAATATTGCGAAAATTTTGTACTTGGATAGCTTAGAATGAAAATGTTTCTGTTTATTGCAAATGAAAACAAATGATTTTCTAAAACATTGTCTGTCTTACGCAACTTGAAACAGGTCATGTCGATCAAATTATATGGAAGAACTGAGAGCTACGTATATCGGAAGGCAGTAACATCTCTTGCTTTTCGGTTTGGCAGTACTCGATAGCCATTTCTAGGTCCGAAGTAAATGAAGAAAGGCAGCGCGTTTTTGTTATCCAGTAACGGCTTCATCAATTACTTTACTTTAACTTAATCTGCGAGTTATTACTTATGTTTGATATTAACACGAAAAGGATTCCGTAGACAGGGAAAGAACCTGCTCTTGGGAAACTACTTCTATAGTGACCAAAAGGCATCAAATGATCTTCAAGTACAGTGTTCCACCAGTGGTATGAAGAAAATGATAGTAATAATGACGGTAATAATCGAATTATCCGGTAACTTCATACTTCCCAGTGAATTTCCTCGAACTAAGAAATTTGCTGAATTTGTGAAAATTTCAAAATGGCTTCACATCGAGCCTATGATACCTAGAAGAGTCTTTACATCCTGCTGACATGAGAATAGCATAATCTCCGCTTCAAAAGGTTGCTTCTACTTAATCATTTAATAGTCTCGCATTTTTTCCACCCTCACTAATTTTGTAAGCTAAGCACATAACCTGTTACAGCACACTCCTGGGGCTGGGAAATGTGGCCACAATGGTCTGTAGGAACGAACTATCACAGGTGCAATGCGTGGGTTCAGGCATCTACTTTTAAGAGGCACAAACAGATTTACTTTACCCTTGGTAACATCAAGAGAAAGACGTTATAATGCAGAATACGCATTAAACATCACGTTCCTTCATTACCAAGTGGACAGAGCCGGTTTACCTTGGGAAATGACATAGCGGAAGTCATGGTAAACAGAAATACAGTCGCCAGTAAACTTACTTACATTAGAAAATTTTATTTTATTTGATGAACCGATAGCCATTTAAAGGAACAGGGCTCTTCCTTTACCTGTACTTGATTGAACTAGAGACGTTGAAAAATTTGGTGCTGGACTGTGATTCGAAATCATATCTCCTCTTTCGAGGATCTGGATCTCCCGAAACAGTATAGTTGAATCATTTCGTTCCTTTTCTCAAGGCTGCAGTCTTCTCTAGGCTTCCTCCAAAGTTAAGTATATGGGTCTGAATCCTGATCCAGTACAAAAATATTCATAATTTCATTTCAAACCCTATCACGTGCACACCTTTCTGTTAGTGAAAATTGACGTGCATTTTTAATGTTTGTTCATGTGTTGCCAACAATCGCAATAGGTGTCGTTATTTCTGGTCGAACACATACACATCTTACTATTGGCGAGTAAGCAACTGATACTTAAGCTATATTCGTGGATGCACGGTAGGTGTGCAGTTCGATTGTCGCTTAGGCACAAAAGTTTGTATCCTTACTTTAGAGTCAAACACCTAGCAGCTGGTAAGAAAAACCGATACGTAATATTTGATTTTACTTAGTTAACAACCCGATTAAGTGTTGGGTTCCTATCTCCGTCACAGAATTTCACGTCATGCACTTCATCTTTATATGCATGCACACTTTGTTATTTCAGAATAGAGGTATATCAGACATCTTTCGTGGTTAGTTAACAGCGAGGAAAGGGTCTTGATAGAATTCCCGGTTTATTACAAAAACTGTCGTCTTTTAATTTCAAGTTTAAATTTGGTTACTGGTATCGGCAAAAACTTCGGTAATTCATGACTCTTCATGGCTAGCCGTCAATATGATATGATTAGATTAGATTACATTAGATTAATTCTTGTTTCATAGATCATGAATACGATATTTCGTAAGAATGTGGAACGTGTCATTTTCATGAAAGATTTCTTTACATACCATGATTCAATTTCCTTACAATTTTTTACTCTCACTCTCTCTCATTCTTTTTGATTTCTCTCTCTCTCTCTCTCTCTCTCTCTCTCTCTCTCTCTCTCTCTCTCTCTGTCACACACACACACAACACACAATAATTTTTTTTATTTTTATTTGTTTGTTGTGCTCGACTATCGGCGAGGCACGAAAACTCCTGTGAATGAGTTTTTTAGTTTTGAGTCCACTTACGAAAGAAATATAAAAACAACTATGAGAGTTACTGATTTATGATGCTTAGTTTGCAGTCAGTTCTGAGTATTATTAGTAACTAAGCTCCAGTCCCTAAACCCAGTTACAGAAATGCAATCAGACGCATTACGTATTTCAGGCCGTAGCAGCCGCGACTTGGAGACACCAGCTGTGGGCACTTCCCAGCCCGCTGTAAGTTCACATCGGTTCGTCTTCTTCCTACTGGTATTGTAACTGAGATTTGGCAACAAGGCAGTGTATGTTTGGCAACTCTGTGATCGACGAGTTACTTCCTGGTGTGCACGGAAGTAACTGTCATTTCCATTGAATAATCTGAGTTATTATCGCTTGAGGTGTAACAAAAGATTGTAAATTTACGATTTTCACCCCAGGAAAGTCGTTGCACGTGGAAATCGCAACTAATCTCGTCCTTCAAATAGAGGTTTACGAGTTGTAGCCACTATTAGTCTCGTAAGAGGAAGCTGAAGCAGAAACTTCTTCGCCAACTCTGTGATAACGTGCTGATCTAAGAAATTGCGTCTGATATGGTTCGCAGTTGTAGTCTCCCTGAGTGTAGCGTTTTTATCCCTTCTGTGAAAGAGCTACAAGCACTCAGATCAAACATCGATAGGTAAATCGCAAGAAAATGCTTTCGGCTCATAGGGCAATGGTGAAAAACTTACAATGCTGCACAACAGGTAACGCCTCTTTCTGGTGCTGACAATCAAATTTTGTGTTTCTGGAAATACATAACTTTATTTATGAAACGCCACATTTGCATACCTCTTCAGTATGACACAGCATACCAATTAAACACAGACCCAGTCAAGATCTAAGTGAGTAGTATTTTACCAATTCGTGACGATAGAGGCACGCTAGTGTACAGATTCTCAGTTTTATTAAAACAGACTTCGTCGTAAGGTTATCGTGGGTAGTTTTATTTCATTTTATATAATACAGCTCACAATTTTCGTAAGGTTTTGTTTAATGTTGTTAAAACAATAGCAAACATGAGAGAGAAATTAATCATCAACGATATATGCCAATTATCTTATGTTATCTATAACAGTCTGAAAATGCGCATGCAGTTTATTGATTACATGCATGCATAAATCTTATTCTGAATTAAAGCTGTCAAATAAGGTTTGAAGAAGCATAATATGCCACTACCAGACGACAGCTAAAGTGGAAAATACTTTTGCGACGCATTTTGGCACGATGCGCTCTACCCATACATAATACAAAAGTTTCGAGAGGCATCTACTATCTCGTTGTCTATTAAACCTGAAATGAACAAAATGTCGCAGAAGTTAGCCCTTTTTCCACATAAGGACTATTTTGGGTTGAGAAGTGAAGCAAATTATGTTACAAGTTCCAGTAGATTGAAAACTTTAGCAGAGGGCAGAATTGCATTTTAAAAAATTTAGTAAGTAATGTACTGGAACCCGTGACATCTTATCTACCGTGCGCGATACTTACCATTACGCTGTTAGCTAACACGTAGGTATAACAGCCCCAGAAGTCCAAATAATTCCTCCAGAAGTTCTGCGTTCCACAGCACTGTGGGGTAATGCATATCGCCAGGTCAATACTTATGAGAGACAAACAGTTATACCTTTCCTTTTTGCACTGCACGACGTTTTCAACAAATAAATAGCGCAATAGAGTAGCTCAAATGGAAAGGAACACTTCCTATTTCAATTGATGAATCCTACACTGTTGGCAGTTCTGTGTTGGTGGCAGTTTTTGTTTTGGTGATTACAAAATAAAGTTGAATGTATGCACTGGGTAGCCGAGGCAGCTAGTTCATGGTGATTCGATCAACCAAGTAAATGAATGTACTGAACATGCTGCAAATTGATACAGGGAGACTGTGTGTCAGAATGCTCAGCCACTGTGGCACAACGGCGCTATGATAGAAAAATGAGCCACTAAGAAGAGGATTTGATGGTCTGTTGGGCTGATGATACGTTCATATATCTATGGTCTGGGTTCGGTTCCAACTTCGGACAGTGATTTTAGATAGGGAGAGACAGATTCCATTCTCGTCTGGCTACACCAAGTGAAGAAGATATAAAGGCATTGTGGCCTGATATTCACATTCTCTACCAAGTAGACGTTAGATTGAGCCACAATAAAGTCTGGAGTGGCGACATGTAGAAACTGTATCACCAGTAAGCTTTCTTATACTAGTTATTTATTTCTAGTAACGAAACAAACGCAATGTAGGATCACAGGACACTTATTTCATCTTTTATCTGAGCTTCTGTATGTCGACAAAATTGGTTCTGAACTGGGAATGCAACTCAGTCCGCCCTTAACGCGGAATTTGTTCCCTTCATGACAATACAGCTCGGCTACAATTTGTTGTTTGTTCAAAACTGCAGATTCCTCAACATCTCCACATATTGCGCGTGAATGGGTTCGAATCCTGGCCCGGCACTAATGATTTCATTTTGTATTATGAAGCTCTAGCATGAGAACACCTATCTGCTGGTGGATAATAATTTCGATGTTTAATGTATTTTCACTCGTTGTCAGCACTAACGATATTTGACGTATTTTACTCCCAGTGAGACACAGAATTATTTGCGAGATCACTGTAAGTTCTAGATGTTATTCCGAGCTTCTGGTGGAGAAAAATTCTCTAGCTGACGTCTCTTTGTGTGTAGTCAACAACGATATGTGGGGAGCTCTATTCCCAGTGAGCACTGAAATCTTCGTCATATTATTTCTAGTTCAAACATGGTCACATGTCGCTGGGCAACAAATCCATATTTATCGTTCGTTTTCTCTAGAACATAGCAGCGATAGCTGCCGTGTTGGAGTCCTGGGAAGGAAAAAATTAATGTTTCGTCTGGTCATTTCAGTTAAAACATCTAGCTACTGCCGAGAAAATCCGATATGTCACTGTTGATTGTGCTGAGCTATCTATCTTATTAGGTTCTGGGTTCGAATCCCTGTCCAACACAAAGCTTTACCTCACAGCATATCAAGTAAGTTATTTGTTAAGAAGCAATATTTAACATTTCTCGTAGTTCGTTAACAGGGACAATAGGTGCTGGGTAGGAATTCGCGTCCGTTAAAAATGTTTACATTATGAAATTTAAAGTTGGTATTTGCTTTTTAACACTGTCTAAAATCGAGGTATATCACTCACTGTATACCTAATCAGGAATGACTGTTAGTTTCCGTCAGTCACGAAATCTTAGCTTAGTCTACATGACCTGAGTTTGAATCCATATGCAAAACGAGACGGTTCGTCGTGTCATTTGAAGTTCATACATATTCTCAACTTGGTGCTCGTGAATAACTTAATTTTTTAATGTCATTTTGTGTTAAATAATAAGTACGGTATGTTACTTTGAAGAGGAAATCATGAATACGACGAACGTACTATGTGCATTACCTATCTGACGTAATAATGAGAGTGGTAACATTTCAGGTATGTCATTTATTGTAATAAATGTGAGCTTACAAGCCTTAAGGACAGTCTTACCTGTGATAAGGTGTTCCCTGATTTTTGTAGTATCGTAGTATTACTTTACATCTTGAGTTATTGCGATACAGAGTAGTGTTTTCTCGTGGTGACTTGTTGGAACCATTTTCAGTAGTGAAACAACTGTATTAAGGAGCGATTAGAGGACCTGTTAGACAGCTGCGTTATGTGGGTTGCATGCGAATCAGGCGAAATGCAATTCAGGTCGTTCGGATACTTTTGAGCATGACTGTACATTGTCCGTACAGCCGAGACTAAACAGCACGACACATTTCGCTGACTCATCTTGCAGAAACGCTAATATTTTATTTGCTATTTGTTTCTCATTCTGTGAAGTTCTTTGGGTCCCTTTCTGGCTAAATTTCAACTTGTACAACCGTTGTTGCACATGTAACACAATGATTGCTTTGTCTATCGTTTCAGTTGCTCTGTTTTGTATCAACACCACTAGGTCTGTAGCATTCTTGTCAGTTACTCGCCATCTAAGCAGTTGTGGTGCTGTAACACTTCCAAGTTGTAGCGTACCTTTTGAGACACCTTTTATTATCATAAACCAGTTACAAATTACATACGTCATGAAATACAAACTATTGATACCTAACACAAGTTTCCGATTTCAACACAAGTAAAACACAGGTAAAACTGTTAAGGAAACTCAGGCCATTTGCAACTACAGTATAACAAGTTCCATGGTAAAAGACTGGTAAAAGACTGTCTTTTGTGTCTATGTAGTGCGTTAGGCAGCAGCCGCCAGCTAATACAGAGCAGCGGCAGGGAAGTAATTGATTTTTTGACATTTGAAAATTTCCTAAACAGGAGAGAATTATTTAGTCTCACCTGTGTGCTCTGGTATTTTAGTTTTTGTATCTCTGCATGTTAATCTATTTTGTTACACACAGTTCTTGCGTTTTTTTCAGTGCCTATAACAGAGTTTCTTAGCGTGTGACGATAGTCGTTTCTTTTTCTGTGTAATATAATTTTCTACAGACTTTAGTATGGATGTGGATTGCCATTTCTATGGACAGATACGAGTGGGATGGCAACACATTTATCTCAGCTCCAGGCTGTGTTGGCTTCAGTTACACAGCTTCAGGCTGCAGTGAACGGGCATCACTGTTGTGGACCACCCGTGGTGATCCAACGGTCTTCCAGCCCGTCCCACGAGTCCACTGATCAGTCTGCACCAGCGGACAGCCCAGCCCTATTACTGCTTGCACTGAGGTTAGTCCCTCGCCTGTGGTTGAGTGGCAGGTCGCCTCGGAGTATGGCAGGCTCCAAAAGACTCCCCTGTTGGTTTGACAAACAGGTTCTAGGTGTATCTGTGGGTGATAATGTCACACAGCCAGACGACGTCGCTTGTCCTGTTTCAGAGGAAGCCTGTCAACTTGCAAGATCCGGGCAGTAAAAGAAGGTGGGACTGAGAGGCGGCACGCCATTCTCTCACTTTAACTACACTGTCAGTCAGATTAATTTTCATTTATTAGGTAGTGATCTCCGTGTTCCCCAGTACTATATTTGGTGTGTGTGGCTTATGACTTTTTACAAGAGGAAATTGTCAGCAGAATGCCCTTGTATCTACATGTCTAGCCTGTAGATAACTTGTACCCGAGGGACCGTAATGGAGGTGACAGAGAAAAGGGAGAGACTCAGGGGTCAGCCACGTGCAGCTAGAGTAAACCAGTCTCGCCCATTCCAACACTGTGGAGTACACTGTGTAGGAGCTATTGATGTAAAGCATGGTGGAAGACGGAGTAAGGTTACCGCCAAGGCTTATATTGCTTTATTCATTTGCATGGCAACCAAGGCCATCCATTTAGAATTAGTTAGTGACTTGGTAACGAGTTCATCTTTGACCGCCCTCAGGAGATTCATTGCAAGAAGAGGGAAAGCTTCTCACATGTACAGTAACATTGGCACCATATTTGTAAGTGCACACAATGAACTTAAACGTTTTTCTCTGATTATACTACTGTTGAAGGTGTGGTGAATTTTTCGACCTCATAGGGAATCAGTTGGAGGTTCAGGTTGGTGGATTCTGGGAGACAGGAATCAAACGTATGAAGTCTCAAACACGTCTGTGGTAATGCGTTATTGTCATTTGAAGAACTGACAACTGAGTTAATTCAGAGAGACGCATGCTTTAATTCAAGACCATTGTGTCTTATCTGTGATGATCTAGATTCTCCTGCTGCTCTCACTCCTGGTCATTTCCTAATCGGACAGCCCCTTTGTTCTCATCCTGAACCCTCTATCCTTGAGGTTCCCGCCAACAGGTGGCACGGATGGCAACATGTACAGCAGTTGTTTCAGTCCTTTTGGAAGAGTTGATCCACAGAATACGTACACGATCTGCAACAACGCAGGAATTAGACACTAGAAGAAGCATGGCAGCCCCAGATCGGCGATCATGTGCTGGTCAATGCGGATAACTTGCCTCCCTTGATGTGGGGGCTAGTTGTCATCGACCAGTTGTTTAACAGTCCTGTGTGTATGTGGTTATAACCTCCCCCCAGTTTCGCACCGAACTTTGTTATTCGCATACACTAAAGGTGACGTTATATTCAATTAATTTAGCATAATAAGTAATAGCTTCTTTTCATGAAACTCATTGTTGTGACCTTCTGTTCTTGTGACATCTAAGGAAAACTACTAAATGATAACGTCTCCTTTCTCAAATACTGAATGGGCAAGTATGTCTCTCAGCTAAAACAGGAGCCATAGTTGACTCGCTGGATGTGCACGTTGTAAAGGTTATTACAATAAATATTTATACCAGATAATGTGTTCCCTCTAATTGTTGTGAGGACAGTGAGTCCTCTCGCACTTTACGCTCAAACTCAAATGTACCAACTTGGGAGGAAGAGCCCGTGTGTAAAAATTAAGAGTGTAGCTCACAGTTTGAAGATTGTTGAGAAGGTAATGTTTTTCTTTATGTGTAGATAATAGCATTTAGCATCACTTGGACATATATTTATGATAAAAGCACATAGCGCAGCCAATGTCGGTACCAATAATATGTGTCGCTTTGGATCAGAAGAGATTCTCTCTGGTTTTGAGCGGCTATCAGAGGTGGTGAAGGCTGCCAGTCTTATTTGCGAGATGAAAGCGGGGATCATTTGCAGCATAGTCGACAGGACCAGTTGCAGAACTCTTGTACTGAGCTGAGAGGAAGGTCTGAATCAGTCGTTCATAGGGTTCTGCGACCGTGTAGGTTGTAGATTCCTCGACTTGCACCACGGGATGGTTGGGTTTCAGGTTCTGCTGAAGAGGTCAAGAGTCTATTATACACAGGAGGCGGCTACGTGGGTAGCAGGGGATGTGTAGCGTGGTCTGGGTGGTTTTTCAGGTTAGGAGGCCTCGGGGAAACTTAGGAAGGGCTTCCATCTCAAATGGTGCAGGTCGAACACAATAATAGCGTAGGCCTAGGAACTAACGGTATTACAATCGTAAACTCTCGTAGCTGTGGCGGAAAAGTACTAGCGCTCTAAGCACTATGAGAAAGCATTGCTGCTCAAGTTGAAAGCTGGCTAAAGCCAGAAATAACTTCAGCCGAAATTTTTGCGAAGGACCTAATAGTGTTCAGAGAGGAGGGCAAATACAGTTGGCGGTGACGTGTTTGTTACTGCTGGAAGTAGTTTTTCTTGTAGCGGTATTAAAGCAGATATTTCCTGTGAGTATAGGTTGAGGTTATTCTTGACAATCGGAATAAAGTAATAATTGGCTCCTGTTACTGATCTCCCAGCTTAGATGATTCAGTTGCTGAAAGGTTCAAAGGAAACTTGAGTCTAATTTCAAACACATACCCGACTCATGCAATTCTTGTTGGTAGTAGCTTCAGTTTACCTTCGGACGTTGGCGAAAATACTCGTTTAAAACCGGAGATACGCATAAGATATCATCCGAAATAGTGCTAAATGAATTCTCTGAAAATGATTTCTGTCAGTTAGTTCAAAATGTTCAAATGTGTGTGAAATACTATGAAACATAACTGCTAAGGTGATCAGTCTCTAAGCTTACACACTACTTAACCTAAATTAACCTAAGGACAAACACACACACCCATGCCCGAGGGAGGACTCGAACCTCCGCCGGGACCAACCGCACAGTCCATGACTGCAGCGCCCGAGACCGCTCGGCTAATCCAGCGCGGCGGTCAGTTAGTTCATGAGCCCACTCGAATAGTATAAGATTGCGAAAACGCACTTGATTTCTTAGCAAAAAATTATCCTGAACTAATAACGAGCATCAAAATGGATACAGGGTTTAATGGACACAGAGTTTTCGTAGGGAAATTGAATATTGTAACCTCCAAATCCTCTAAAAACAAACTAAAAATATACTTGTTCAAAAAAAGCAGATTAAAATTCATTTCATAGCTTCCTGAGACACAATCTCTACTCCTTACAAATTAACCATCTAAGTATAGACCAGGTGTGGCTTGAATTCGAACAAATAGTATTGACAGCGATTGAGGAATTCATGCCGAATAAATTAACAAAAGACTGATGTACAGAAGCTCGAAATTTACCGTGTACTTCAGTGCGAGATGCTTATAATAGTTTCGACAACGAAACTTTGTCTCGAAACCTGACAGAAAATACAAAGATGTTTTGGTCGGATCCAAAGTATGCTAGCGGCAGGAGAAAATCAACACTTTCTCTGTGCCATAGAAATGAAAATACTTTCGATGACAGTGCTTCTAAATCACAGTTACTAAACACAGCCCTCTGCAATGCCTTCACCAAAGAAGATGTGATAAATATTCCAGAGTTCGAATCAAGAACAGCTGCCACATGAGTAACTTAGAAGTAGATATTCTCGAACTAATGAAGCAACTTAAATCATTTAATAAAAGCAAATCTTCCGGTCCAGAATGTATACCAATCAGGTTTCCTTTCAGAGTATGCTAATGCAATAGTTCCGTGCTTAACAATCATATACAACTACTCGCTCGACGAAAGATCCGTACCCAAAAACTGGAAAGTTACGCAGATTACACCAATATTCAAGAAAGGCAATAGGAGTAATCCACTGAATTACAGGACCATATCATTAACGTCGATATTGCAGCAGGATTTGGTTCGAACATTAAGAACTACCTCGAACAGAACAGTCTTTTGACACAGGGTCAACACGGATTTAGGAAATATTGTTGTTGTGAAACAAAGCTAGTCTTTTACTTACAGCCGACCGGAGTGGCCGTGCGGTTCTAGGCGCTACAGTCTGGACCCGAGCGACCGCTACGGTCGCAGGTTCGAATCCTGCCTCGGGCATGGATGTGTGTGATGTCCTTAGGTTGGTTAGGTTTAATTAGTTCAAAGTTCTAGGCGACTGATGACCTCAGAAGTTAAGTCGCATAGTGCTCAGAGTCATTTGAACCTTTTACTCACAGGATGCGTTGATTTGTATTAACAAGGATATCAAATTGATTCCGTATTTCTAAATTTCCAGACCGTTTTTGATACCGTACCTGAGAAGCGGCCTGTAATCAAATTGTGTGCTTATGAAAAATTGTGTTAGTTATGCGACTTTCTGTCAGAGAGGTCTCATTTCGTAGTAATTAACGTAAAGTCATCGGGTACAACAGAAGTGATTTCTGGCGTTCCTCAGGGTAGTGTTAAAGGCCTTCTGCTGTTACTTATCTATATAAAAGATTTAAGGTACAATCTGAGAAGGCGTCTTAGGTTGCTTGCAGATGATGCTGTCATTTATGGTCTAGTGAAGTCGTCAGAAGGAAGCATTTGCAAAACGATTTAGATAAGATATTTTTATGGTGTTAAAACTGTCAATTGACCCTAGAAAAGAGAAAGTGTGAGGTTAACCACATAAGTGTTAACAGGAATCCTTTAAACCTCGGTTCCACGATAAATCAATAAAATGCAAAGCCCATAAATTCAACTAAATACCTAGGACTTACCATTACGAACAACTTAAATGGGAAAGAATACATAGAAACTGTTGTAGGGGAGGCGAACCAAAAACTGCCTTTTATTAGTAGTACACTTATAAGTTGCAACAAATCTGCTAAACAGACTCTCTGTCCTCTTTTAGAGTACTGCTGTGCGTTGTGGAACCCTTACCAGATTGGATAAACAGAGTACATTGAGAAAATTCAAAGAAAGGAGCACAGTTTGTGCTATCGAGAAACAGTGGAGAGAGTGTCACGGACTTGAACAGGATTTTGGATGGGCATAGTTGAAACAAAGGTGTTTCTCGTTGCGGCGAGATCTTCTCACAAAATTTCAATCACCAGCTCTCCCCTCCAAATGTGAAAATATTTATTTTATGATCGACGTCAAATTTAAATTAAAACATTCTCGAAAGTTTTGAAATCCCCGGGACCGATATCTTGCCAATAGCTATGTTGCTAATGGGCAAAAATCGTCGAGTTTCTTGATTCCCGGAATAGATGGTGGGTCTACATACATAATTAAGTTTGTTTGGATGTCTTAGTGCGCGAGTCCTGCTCGCAGGGGGCCTATTTTTATTTTACTGTGCAATTATATGACACACATGACGTTCTGGCCTGCACCGAGGATTAAATATAAAAAACTACAGACTACCGTTTAGCAGAATTATTAAATATTTTTACTCCCAGTGAAAGGCAATGGGGAGGTTTCAGGATAATAATTCGTCAATGCCGTTTGAGAGAGAAGGGACTTGCACTCTGCCGTCAGAAAAGCCGCCTATCCTGCTCCATAGAGCGAGCAACCTCTCCACTTTCTGTGACGAGAAGTAGCCGTGCAACACCTTGTCGGCTTCTCGTAGATTCACTGCCTTAAACCAGTTTCCGCAGATATTCACGACACGAGAACGTCAGGAGACGACCAGTTTCATCGTTTCCGAGATGTTCGTATCCGGACGCTGATCCATAACGATCTGCATTCAATCAGCGTCAGTGGATTTCCCCATTTGCGGTCCGTGTCGTCGGTAGAACGGTTCCCCATTCGCCTCTGCTCCGCTTTACGCATTCATTACGCTAACGCCACCAGGCGGCAGTGAATGTCTGGTGGTGGGCACATCACTGTACGTCATCCGTTTAGTCCGCAATTAGTTTCAGTCAAAGGATGTAGCGTGTGGGTAGAACCTGTGAATGCTGCGTTCGGACACCAGCTGATTCGGTTTCTCGCCACTCACAGCTTCAGGTGGCGCTGACTTGCTTCGGTCACGCAGATGGATGCTTTTGTAAACCGGATTATCGCATGGAGCCACACTTGGAGACCCAAGGCACTTTCTTCAAATGAAATAAATGTTCATATCTACTTACTTTTACACATCTGCTCGTACAGCATAGGGCGCAGCGAACTTGCTTGCTAGACAGGGAAGTGAGGCAGATCATGATCGAATCCGCCCTATGGGTTAATGACACCGCCTGATGTAGCGCAGGCCTACCTAAGCGTGGTGTTTAGCTGGTTTAGCAGGGTCCTTTAGGCAAATGTTGGGATGCTCCTCAAATTTCGCCTCAGAGAATACGTTACACATAACACACGGAACACAGTTTACACCATTCAGAGCCAGTTGGCACAGACGATTGCCCTCCCTCAGGTACCTTGACAACCGTGGCGTCAGGAAGTGCATCCACCTACAAAGTTAAATAATGAAACAAAATTTGTCAAATCCTGAAAAACCGGACTACGTACTAGAAGGGATAAACGCAGTGTAAAACGAAAGAATCTTTTCACTTTCATGATTTCAGAATCCTGTTTCGACTGACAAAGAAAAAGAATAAAACCAGTATAAATAACAGAACAAACGCATGACCTCTCCAGAAAATATTCCTGATCGCATATATAACGTGTTTTATTGGTATATTAACTTGATGACATGATATTGTGCATTCTATGTACGTACTTAAAGAATACCGAACCAGGTATGGGACTGATTTGAAGACTTGTTACTAAATTTCTGTATGTCATTTCGCTTACGATGCAGTTATGCGAGGAGGACGCGTCGTTAGAAGAGACTTACGAAATACAAGACGGATTGCATATGTTTGGAAGGTGATTGGTTCAAACACTTTCAGTTGACCTTAGACATATATCATCTCCAGTTACGTGAATAAACAGCCGCAAAAAGCTCATATGCCTTGACTGTACCAACCGGGATTAGCTACTGTAATCACAAGCTCGAAGTAGAGCTCTGCGAACATCAGTCAGATGAAACAACAGATCAGAGACAGTTATGCTTAAGCCAGATATACCAGATCGAAACCTATCCGGGAACACTAATAAAATGTAATTTTCTTACAAAGGAAATCGCTTTCATATGCCATTTTCGATCGGTTCTTAAGAACTGTTTGTCGCCTAATGACCTTACTATGCTGTATTAAAGAAAAGGGAGAAGGACTGGCAGATTCCTCACGGGTGTCCTTCTTTTTTTTCAGCCATCGAGAGGCCGTTACAAGAACGCTGAAAAACTCCAGTGGACGACGGCCAAGGGAAAGTATTTCGCATTGCAGAAAACCTTGTTCTGCCGTAATAGTCCGAAACCACTCATTCCAGTGCCACTGACATATCCTCCAAGTTTAACCTCAATCACCATGAGGGTAAAATTAGATATATTTAGAACAGGAAGAGCGAATAATAATTGTAGCTCATGAGACAGCCTGCGGAACATAGATTATAGAGTATAGATTAAGATTAGAAGTATTTAAATAGTGCCGTGATTCTATGGTATATTCTGAAATTGGGTAGGGGGGGGGGGGGGGGTTGGGTTGTTCGGGTGAGGAGACCAAACAGCGAGGTCATCGGTGTCATCGGATTAGGGAAGGACGGGAAGGGAAGTCAGCCGGCCGGTGTGGCCGAGCGGTTCTAGGCGCTTCTGTCTGGAACCGCGCGACCGCTACGGTCGCAGGTTCGAATCCTGCCTCAGGCATGGATGTGTGTGATGTCCTTAGGTTAGCTAGGTTTAAGTTGTAAGTTCTAGGGGACTGATGACCTCAGATGTTAAGTCCCATAGTGCTCAAAGCCATTTGAACCATTTGAAGGGAAGTCGGCCGTGCCCTTTCAAAGGAACTATTCCGGCATTTACCTGGAGCGATTTAGGGAAATCACGGAAAACCTAATCAGGATGACCGGACGCGGGATTGAACCGTCGACCTCCCGGATGGGAGTCCAGTGTGCTAACCACTTCGCCACCTCGCTCAGTGGAAATTTGGAGCTGGATGTGTAAAGACATAGGATAATTCTTACAAACAGCAGTCAGACACTGTTAATATTCCTACTTATTACGAACAAGTAGCACCGTTACTGATTTTGACCCGACAAGTTCACTTCATGCACCTGTTAACGTTTAAAATTACTTTCATCTTACGCTGCGCATGCGATGTGGTCTCTTTTTCGTTGTGGTAAAGTTCCCTTGGGTGGTGGTATCCTTCAGCGGAAAACGGTGTTAGTAACTGGATCTAAGAATGAGCAACTACAACGTAAACAACTTCCTAAGAAATGAGTTTGTTTTGTGTTACTTGCATCGAGAAACCTAAGATATCTTGTAACACTGCTGACTGCCTTTTAAATAAGTACATAGTTCTCTGAATAGTAAGCAAGATTCTACGCTTTTCTCAACTTCAAAAGTGCAATATTATGGGGAAAGTTAAAACAAATGTTGACTCTTTCTTGCTACTCGGCGAAATATGAATTTCATCAGAAGCAGTGAACAGTCCTATAAAACGAGGCAGGAATTTCGATGCACGAGTAAAACAAAACCAAGTTAGTTCTTATCTTAGAAAATTGTTTACGTTTTTTAGTTCAATGTTAGGTCCAATTATAGTAAAGAAGTCATTTTGCTCGGTCGTTTTTACTGTATGGCACGACCACCCCAAGGAACTTTCGCAACAATGTTAATCAGCCTACATAGAATGTGCAGCACAAGATACAACGGTAAATATGAGCAGCCGTCTGATGATGAATCAAAAACTGGTAACGGCACTATTTTTCATAATGAACAGGATTATTAACAGTGGCTGGTTGCTGTTTTTAGTTTTTTGTAAGAATTATCCTGTATGATTCATATATTCACGTATTTATAATTATGCCTTATACAGTTTGTGGCTATTCCTTGACGAGTGACATATCGGGCTTCTGAGATACGCTGCAATGAAATACAAAGAACTGACAGTGATGTTACACCGCGTTTGAGTTCCCTAAAGACCGTCAGAATTTCATGATACAGAATGACAGCACAGTGACGCCATTTCACAGTTAAATAGAGACGCGATGCCATGCAAATGCAGCTGGGCCCTGAGTGTTAGAGATCCTGCGGCAGCGCGGTGCGGATGCTGCCTCGTAGTAGGGCGTGCTTCACAAAACCCGGGATGCTCTAAACGAAACTTTACTCGCGAAATATGCGGCTAACGCACCGCGAGAGGGCTCGAGAAAGCACGCTGCGAAGTTGGCCACCCTTACAAAATTTCGAGGGCTGTCGGCAGCCGCTGACGTTCGGGAAGCCGCGGGCGCGGCAGCCGCTATTCACCCATCGGTCGCGCGGCGCTCAATGAAGACGGCTTAGGCCGCTGAATGCCTCCTGATGAATGGGGGACGGGGGGCGGCAGGACGAAGGGACTAACTGCTCATCCCGACACCTCTGCTGGCTCAGGCGCCTCCGCCTTCTATCAATAACGTCCACCGCTACCTGTGCTACTACACAGTCAAGCGGGTGCGAAAGGAATGCCATAGGCCACGCGAGATAGCAGTTTTTGCCTCATTATCGACTGAACTGTCCTTATTCCATTCTGATCTTTTTTTTGTCCCGAGCTAATCGCTTCACTACCGTTGGATTCTTATTCGTCAGTAGTACATTTACGGGTATTTATCTCACTCTGTGAGGACAAGGTGAACACAATTTACTTGAAAAAAAGAAAAGAAAAGAAAAAAATGCCGTTCCTTTCACCTTTTAGGTCGACGCACTTCACGCAACCGTTCGCCACTGAAGTAATGATCCGTCAAGCATGACGATGGAATGTCAGCAAAGCATCAGTGTACGGTTGATAATATCGCCTCACATGGCTCAAAATGTTTTCTAAGAGTGAACCTCATACGGAACAAAATAGGCTGAAAAATGTGGATGGTACAACAACTCGTGCCGCATACATTGTCGAAGCATTGTTGTGGGCTGATAGACTGTTTAGATTTTTTCCTTTCGCGGCTCAGACTTCTTGCGTAGTTTTTCATTCACTTAAGCCAGACGTCTTATGTAGTATTTGTTGCTGAGGACTGTCTTCCTTACATTAGTGGTTGTGTGCAAAAGTAATTGTAACTTTTATCTTCACAACTGTGACCTCTGGTTCTTAAAGCGGACAGTATTAGAGTATTTGTATATCATTGTTTTACTCTTCGCAAAATTATCAAAGCGACGCATCAATTTATACAACTGAAAACTCTATTACCATTTTGACGGATGGAATAGAGATCACCTGATTTGAGACATGTTTCTCGTTAATCATTTCCTGTAGATCATCTTGAATTCAAAATGGTTCTGAGCACTATGCGACTTAACTTCTGAGGTCATCAGTCGCCTAGAACTTAGAAATAATTAAACCTAACTAACCTAAGGACATAACACACACCCATGCCCGAGGCAGGATTTGAACCTGCGACCGTAGCGGTCGCTCGGTTCCAGACTGTAGCGCCTAGAACCGCACTGTCACTCCGGACCGGCCATCTTGAATTCAGTCGTACATTTACCTTTCGGGACAAATACATGATGAGCTGTCCATTTCAATTCGAAAAACAAACCAAGATCTTTCACGTTGGTTTGTATTATTTTTAATTCGGTCGTGATGGTGAAGTAGTCTTCGACCGGCTGAATTGTTTTTTGGCGTACTCATTCTACGTCACACCACCTCTAAACAAATATTTCAGAGTCGATTTATGATTGTTCTTCAAATACTGGGATGCAGTCACATGGCTGGACCTCTGTTAATTGGGAAGCATAAACAAAATGATATTTGTTGCAACAGCTTCCTTTTTGAAATTTTTAGATAAAATGCTTAACTCCAAGATTTTCCAGTAAGTTCCTGCAGTTCAATTTCTTACCAATGTTCTGACATGAAAGTGATGGAGGTATCTATCTATGCTGTGCTGCAGGGCTCGGTATTTTTGTCAGCTTAAGATTGAGTAGAAAAGTGCTAAGATGAGGATGTCGAGTTGAGGAAATAGGAAGTGGGAGTGGTTTTGAGAATGTGTGGCATTTCCAGCTCAATGCAACAAGGGACATGCAGCAAGGGTGACTTGATGGGGAATATGGTTTGGAGAAGGGGGGGGGGATGAGGTTGCATTACACTTACAAGTAGGTGGGATGGGATTTGTTGCAGGTGTTACAGAGGGTAGGGACAGCAGGGCATTGCTGCTAAAGCTGGTTGGTTTTGCAGTACGGGTATTTGGGTCAGTTTTGGCAATCAGGAATTAAATAGACATTTTAGAGGAACATTTGTTGCATCACATGGCATAGGCTTGAGATTGAGAAGGTATTACTTTTTGTTTTCCGGTGATGCATATAGGATCCCTTCTGAAGGAGGTGATGTATGGTATATGAGTCTTCAGAGAAGACATGGATGAGGAATGTGGGACCAGAGTCCTTTAGAGGACTTAGGAATAGAATTCAGCTCCCATTCAACTTCCCCCACTTTGATCTTGGGATCAGCCCTCAGGATCACAGCTGTGAGAGTAAGCTAGCAACTTGTGCTAAGGGTTGTCTGAGACATGGTGAGCTAACTGGGAGCACTTGTGCACATGAACAAAAAGTCATAGCAGGAAACCCAAGCAACAGGTGGTTGTAGAATACAGAATTAGAGACCTTAATAATTAAAGAACCTTCGGGAGGTGTGAGTTATGATACTTTCTTACTTTCTATTTAGAAGGATAGAGTTTTAGGTCTGAGGAATTTTACATCTGGATGTGATAGGGTGAATGAACGTGCTGGACAAGATGTTTGGGATGGGGTGGGCGTAGAGGCCGTAGGAGCTGTTATGTGGAGCTGCTGTGGCGGGTTTTGGTTTTTGGAAATGGGTGTGGTGTCTGTGCTAGCTCGGTTTTGCAGGGTTGGGTTGTGTGAGAATATTGATTAAGAAGTGGGCTCGTTTCCTTTTTCTTTTTAACCTGGAGCTGGTGTAGCTGAAGCGCATGCAGATGTGGCTGGTGCAATCAGAACTGATCTGTCTCAAGTTAGTGCAGGCTTGGCTACGGCTGCAGTAGTTGGGACTGCTGCTTCTGACTCTGGAGCTGGTTGTAGTCATTATGGCTGTTGCAAAGGAGCAGTTTAAAGGGCTGATAACATCAACTACTGTGTACAATATATATATATATATATATATATATATATATATATATATATATATATATATATATATATATATGCGATCGAGAATAAAGTGGGCTCTCCTCTACGAATTCTCACTGCCGAAGTTTGACAGACCATGCACCTCGTACCTTGTCCAGTAACCATAGCCTACGCCCACCATTAGACCAAATGCGTAACCTCTTCATGATCCTTTAACATCTCATCCTGGTCCACCCGAGACAACGCTCCGTTACTTATCCACATCTAAATTTATACTCCGCTAGGCACCATAGCGTCATACGGTGTGCGGTGGAGGATGTTTGTACTACCATTAGCCCTGATGGGACAGTTGGCACTTCCGGCTGTAACGAACGCTAAAGTTTTGCCTTTTCAGACATACGATGCGTGTTAATATCCTCCTCGACCTTGGTTTTCGTGAATTCAGCGATCTGTCGAAGTATCTAATTTGAAATACCAATTCACGTCTGCATTCAGTTACCCAGGTTTTCCACGATTTCACTAAATCGCTTAGGGCAAATTCTGACGAGGTTTGTCTTAAAAGGACACTGCTACTCGCCTTCCCCTTTCCTCCCAACCTCAACTCGTAACCGTCCTAAATTCTATTCTCGCTTACTTTGAAGACTTTAAGTCAGTTGGACAAAGACGACCTTTTGAAACAAGCACTCGGGCCACAGATAGCCCTCATAACATGACGCTTTCACCTTGTTGTTGTTGTTGTTGTTGTCTTCAGTCCTGAGACTGGTTTGATGCAGCTCTCCATGCTACTCTATCCTGTGCAAGCTGCTTCATCTCCCAGTACCTACTGCAACCTACATCCTTCTGAATCTGCTTAGTGTACTCATCTCTCGGTCTCCCTCTACGACTTTTACCCTCCACGCTGCCCTCCAATGCTAAATTTGTGATCCCTTGATGCCTCAAAACATGTCCTACCAACCGATCCCTTCTTCTAGTCAAGTTGTGCCACAAACTTCTCTTCTCCCCAATCCTATTCAATACCTCCTCATTAGTTACGTGATCTATCCACCTTATCTTCAGTATTCTTCTGTAGCACCACATTTCGAAAGCTTCTATTCTCTTCTTGTCCAAACTAGTTATCGTCCATGTTTCACTTCCATACATGGCTACACTCCAAACAAATACTTTCAGAAACGACTTCCTGATACATAAATCTATATTCGATGTTAACAAATTTCTCTTCTTCAGAAACGCTTTCCTTGCCATTGCCAGTCTACATTTTATATCCTCCCTACTTCGACCATCATCAGTTATTTTACTTCCTAAATAGCAAAACTCCTTTACTACTTTAAGTGTCTCATTTCCTAATCTAATTCCCTCAGCATCACCCGATTTAATTTGACTACATTCCATTATCCTCGTTTTGCTTTTGTTAATGTTCATCTTATATCCTCCTTTCAAGACACTGTCCATTCCGTTCAACTGCTCTTCCAAGTCCTTTGCCGTCTCTGACAGAATTACAATGTCATCGGCGAACCTCAAAGTTTTTACTTCGTCTCCATGAATTTTAATACCTACTCCAAATTTTTCTTTTGTTTCCTTTACTGCTTGCTCAATATACAGATTGAATAACATCGGGGAGAGGCTACAACCCTGTTTCACTCCTTATTCGAACGTTATTCAACACACTCTCTGACTTCCAGTTGGCCTTATCGTGAGACTAGCCCTCTGGACAAGTACAGTCTAACCTTCAACAAGAACAGCAACAAAAACTTGTACGCCCACTTCCTGTTAACTGACTAGTCACATCGCTGTGGGCTGCAAAACTGCTGGTGGTTACACTAAGTCATCTAAATTAGGCAACAGCTCATTCCTCATCTCATCTTGGTCCACCCGAGATAACGCTTCGTTATTTATCCACACCTAAATTTATACTCTGCAAGGCACCATAGCGCCATACTGTCTGCAGTAGAAGGTGTTTCGTCGCGGGCATTTCGCGACATTTATGTGGGAGGAAGTAATATATTTTCTGACTCCTCAAGGGACGTGGTGCACAACGCCTTCCTCGTAATGTCTGACTCGAGTTTGTTGAGCATCTCCGTAACGCTACTTCCGGATAAACGAGCTCGTGATGAACCGCGCCGCTCTTCGTTGTACAAGGTGTGATAAAAATACAGCGAACAGTTTTATTAGAAACAAAGTAATAAGCTTAAGTGGAATTTGATTTAATCTCCTTCGCAATACAGTCATTGAATAGTAATGCACTTATCCCAATGTTGAAACCATGACTGGAAGCATTTCTGGAAAGCTTCTTTTGGAATGGCGTTCAGCTGCTCTTTTGGGGCTCTCTCAAAGTCATGAATGGTGTCAAAACGTTTCTTTTTAAGTATATTTTCAATTTTTGCAAAGAGGCAGAAGTCACATGATGTTAGATCTGGTGAATAAGGCAGACGTGGGCAGACAGGAAGGCTTTTTCTGCCCAAAAACTTTCAAATCAAAAGCGAGGTGTTACACGGCGCATTGTCGTGATGAAGAAGAAAGGCAACTGCCCATTTTTCCGGTCTCTTTCCTCGTAAATTGTTTCCAAAAGGCTGCAGTACGCCCTTGTAAAATTCTGCTTTTATGGTCCTTTTCCTTGGAACGAACTCTGATTGCACTATGCCTTCAATATCGAAAAAGTAATGAGCATGACTTTCATATTCGATTTTGACTGACGTGCCGTTTTACGACGAGGAGTTTCACTGGTTCTGCATTGTAACTTCTGAATTTTCGTCTCGGGATCATATCCACAAACCCAAGTTCTGTCTGCTGTTACAAATCTGGACACAAAGTGTGTATCTGAATGGAGTCGATCCCTCAACGTTGTGCTAACTGACACCCGGTTTCCTCTTGTTCATGACTCTAAAGTATAAGAACAACACTCGACTCGTTTGCAAATTATCGGTTAAAATGCTTTGTTTACTTCCATTGTGCTGGATGGCAGTAACTAGCAACTAACTACGATTAAATGAAATTACAAAATCATGAAAGTTTCAAGGAAGTCTGTTTTTGTTTAAACGGCTACCAGTTTCGGACTTTCGTCCATTATCAAGCCATTCACATAACTTCCAACATAACGCCGTAATGTGTGTATGATTCCCACATTGCTTGTATGCGTGACTAAGTGCAAGACACTATTTGCGTGCAGCAAAATAACATCTGTGTAATTTTGACGGTTTTGTAATTTCATTAAAATCCCGTACGAGATGCTAAGATCTTCGGTAAGACCTCGAATAGTTATTCGCCTGTTTTAACGAAAAAAATTTTTCTACTTTTTGCGCGTTCTCTTCTGTTTTTGAGGTTAATGGACGTCCCGAACATTGCTCGTCTTCTATCGACTCATTTCCTCTTTTAAATCGCTCACACCACTTGTAAACAGTCTTCAGAGTTACAGCATTATTGCCATACATGAATTTTAACATTTTATTAGTTGCTTTGGCACTTTTTTGCAAACTTGAAACAGAACTTAATATATATGTGATTTTCAATATCCATGATGCGTGACAGTTATGGTACACACAACCTCACTCTAGAGTCCCTGGACGCTTACTGACAAGTTGAACATGTTCCATCTTGACGGTACCTGTCTTAGCGGATCAGGATATCACACAAATTATATCAAATTGTTGTCGGATCAACAGTTGCTGCCAAAAAAAGTCATTCACAGTAGTTTTTGAACGAGTTTTTTATAAACCACCTCTGTTGTGAATGAATTACATTCGCTTTAAATCTATAAATGAATTTGAATGAAGCATCTGCTGTTCCTCGACATCAACAGGTTGCTTATAAGTTCAACTATCACCTACCAGTGTTCCTTGTAAACAGGACACAGCCTCACTATTGAGCATAGAGATTTACAGGTAATCACGTATCAGAAGTAGAGAGAGAGAGAGAGAGAGAGAGAGAGAAGTAACATCATTACAATGTGCTTAGTGATGGAGTGAGAGGATTACTTAACATTGCTGACAATAGCGATATCTTTTCTACGGCGATCGATGTAGCACAGCTTCAGCAGAAAAAAAGGAGCATCTATATCTACATATACATCTACATCTACATGATTACTCTGCAATTGACATTTAAGTCCTTGGCAGAGGGTTCATGGAACTATCTCTACCATTCCACTCCCGAACAGCGCGCGGGAAAACGAACACCTAAAACTTTCTGTTGGAGCTCTGATTTCTCTTATTTTATTTTGATGCTCATTCCTACCTATGTAGGTTGGCCTCAACAAAATATTTTCGCATTCGGAAGAGAAAGTTGGTGGCTGAAATTTCGTAAATAGATCTCGCCGCGACGAAAAACGTCTTTGCTTTAATGACTTCCATCCCAACTAGCGTATCATATCTGCCACACTCTCCCCCCTACAAATACAAAACGAGCTGCCCTTTTTTACACCCATTCGATGGCCTCCCTCAATCCCACCAGGTAAGGATCCCACACCGCGCAACAATATTCTAACAGAGGACGAACGAGTGTGGTGTAAGCTGTCTCTTTAGTGGACTTGTTGCATCTTCTAAGTGTCCTGCCAATGAAACGCAACCTTTGACTCGCCGTCCCAACAATATTATCTATGTGGTCTTTCCAACTGAAGTTGTTCGTAATTTTAACACCCAGGTACTTAATTGAATTGACAGCCTTGATAATTGTACTATTTATCGAGTCATCGAATTCCAACGGATTTCTTTTGGAGCTCATGTGGATCACCTCACACTTTTCGTTATTTAGAGTCAACTGCCACCTGCCACACCATAGAGCAATCTTTTCTAAATCGCTTTTCAACTCATACTGGTCTTCGGATGACCTTACTAGACGGTAAATTACAGCATCATCTGCGAACAACCTACGAGAACTGCTCAGATTGTCACCCAGGTCATTTATATAGATCTGGAACAGCAGAGGTCCCAGGACGCTTCCCTGGGGAACACCTGATATAACTTCAGTTTTACTCGATGATTTGCCGTTATTACTACGAACTGCGACGTTCCTGACAGGAAATCACGAATTCAGTCGCACAACGGAGACAATACCCTATAGGCCCGCTGCTTGATTAGAAGTCCGTTGTGAGGAACGGTGTCCAAAGCTTTCCGGAAATCTAAAAATACGGAATCAACTTGAGATCTCCTGTCGATAGCGGCCATTACTTCGTGCGAATAAAGAGCTAGCTGCGTTGCACAAGAACGATGTTTTCTGAAACCATGCTGATTGTGTATCAATAGATCCGTCCCTTCGAGGTGATTCATAATGTTTGAATACAGTATATGCTCCAAAACCCTACTGCAGACCGACGTCAATGATATAGGTTTGTGATACCCAAGTCCGGCTCCCCACAGTGGTGCCCATTGGCAACAGCCTCAAGCTGCGCGACCGAAGTGAGCGCCTCCTGAAGCTGTGAGCGAAGGGATGCCAACTCAGCTCTCATCCGAACACAGCAATCACAGTCCCTGTCCATTCTATTCGATGTTGAACAACAGTTACTGAAACCCGAGTCCATGCCTAGATAATGCAAGGGAAACACGCAAAGTATGTATGAACTAACCTGCATCAGTGTGCCTCCTTCTTATTCCCACTTTGGAAGATGCCCCTCATACTTAAAGAAAGTTCTTAACTATACCGTAATCTTCGTCGCTTTTTTGTGGCATTACCGTCATAAAACGTTGCACCAGAGTTCAGATATGTCCTGATGAAAATGTGCGTGAAATTTTAGTAACACATTCTAGTCTTATTTTCTTCATTCGCACACTGCTGAAAACTTTATTCATTATTCGCCACCGTCTTTTTAGATCATAACATCCATCTCATAAGTATTTCTTGGCATTACATGGAAAACGGAGAGTCTGCTACCGCTCCTTCAATTTTTGCGGCGTTATAAGCGACGGGCAGATTCTGTTTCGGTCGCTGTCCGCAGTTTTCTGCGGCTCGCAGTCTGCTTTATTATTCTGGCTGCTGCTTGCAACCCAGTCGGGGCTCCGCGGGGCGAGTTTGCTGGGGGTGGAGCGGGGAAACATGGCACTCGTCCGCGGAAATTAAGAAGCGCCAGCGACGCCGACTTTCGGCCATTAAAGTGAGCGTTTTGCATCCTAACGAGCGGCTCCGATTAAAAGTGTCAGCGATGAGCGGCAATAACACTGCAAAGAACTTCAGACCGCTAGCCACGCAGACCTGCCGCTTTGCCATTCCCATATTCGCGCTGTTCCGGAGAGAGAAACGGGTTCGAACGACCACTGGTATCGACGTGGTGTTCTCTTGTTCGTTTCTCTCTCTCTCTCTCTCTCTCTCTCTCTCTCTCTATCTTCCTCATTCTCTTGTTGCAGGAAAGAGAGAAAAAGAATATAGTATAGAAATGACACTGATAGTATCAACACTGCATATATTTTTCGCTTTATTCCATAACATTATACAATGTACGAAAAATAGATGTAGGAGAATATGACATATCATGAAAGTCGTTTCCAGCAAGTTTTTGTTTCTTATTAGGAAATCAGAAAGCCGATAACGGTAGATGTGGTAAATCCAACCCATACCGTGACTTTCTCGTCAGTTCTAGCCCAAATTCTGCAGTTGTGGGCGCTGACAGACCCTCGGAGCGTTACTCAACCAATCGTCATCTTCCGCCATCTTTTGAAATGCCCACACCGCAAATGCCCTCCGCTTCACTAGATCGCCAGGTAACAGTTCGTGATGCAGATGGATTTTGTACGGATAGCATCGGAGGGTACGTCTCAGTGCCAACCAAACAGTAGTCTATGGAATGCCGGTGCGACGTGCGACTGCACGAGCGCTGACTTTCCCATGCATAGACGAACCCCCTACAGTCTCCATTTCTTCCTGAACTATCTCAGCAGCAGTACGCCTTGTGTTCGGTCGGTCACTACTGGGTCTACCGTCTAAACAACCCGGGGCTTCGAAATCAATCTCGCCACAGCTGATTTGTCAACGGACCTTTACCCGTTCGAATCCCCTTCCTATGCCGATAGGATCGTAACACTAAACTAGCACATTCCCCATTCTGGTAATACAGCTTCACTAAAAGCGGCT
Organism: Schistocerca gregaria; assembly: GCF_023897955.1. NCBI lineage: Eukaryota > Metazoa > Arthropoda > Insecta > Orthoptera > Acrididae > Schistocerca > Schistocerca gregaria. Next base: position 600,148,562 of record NC_064920.1, on the reverse strand, counting down.
TTTCAAGTAACGTCAACGTGCTGCGACTGCTGGCGCATCTGATTCTCTCTCTCTTTTTTTTCCCTTTATTGTTATTTTAATACCTATACAATCAGGTAGGCTGTCAGCGGCATGCTACGCCGCTCTTCAGCCATAGTGTTGACAATAATAGAACACAGATTGGAGAAACACAATGAACATAGTGACGGGCTAAAAAATAGTGGTCAGAGATACACAAAAAACACGGAGCCGTTCACACTCGACGATAACGACACTGAAAACACGTTGACACGGTGCACAGAACACTGATGAATCCGATGGCACAAGTGAATGTAGAAGCGTGACGGCGGACACTAAAAACACAAAACGTCATCACACACATGAGACACAGATGGCGATGATCTCCAGTGCGCGAAAGTCCACGTTGCGTGTGCGAGTCTGGGGACCTGCCAAGAGGGAAAGAAAGGTGAGGGGGAGAGAGGGTGGGGAGGGGAGAACAAAGATGCCAATGGCTGAGGAGATGGGAGGAGGGGTAGAGGGACAGGGGAGGGGAAGCCCGAGGGAAGAGTGGGGAGAAAGGGAGGGAGGATGCCCAAAGGAACAGACAGAGGAAGAGGGAGGGAGGATCAAAGTTGGTAAGAGGGGTATACGGATGGGGGGAGGGCATCATCAGGGAGGGGGAGCTGGCGGAAGCCACCTTGGGAGAGGGTAAGGAGGGTGGAGAGATGGAGACCGGGTGGGACGTGGGAATACAGGTGTGGCTGTGGGCAGGGGCGGGAGAGGATGGGCAAGACAAGTGGGTGAGGAGGATCGAGTTTGCGGGAGATGTATAGTATCCGTATCCTCTCAAGGAAATGGAGGAGGTGGGGCAATGGTATGAGATCATACAGGATCCGCGTGGGGGAGAGGAGACGGATGCGATAGGCGAGGCAGAGAGCATGACGTTAAAGGATTTGGAGGGATTTATAAAAGGTAGGGGGGGGGCGGAGATCCAGGCCAGATGGGCGTAACAAAGGATAGGGTGGATGCGGGATTTATAGGTGTGGAGTATGGTGGAGGGGTCCAGACCCCATGTATGGCCGGAAAGGAGCTTGAGGAGACGGAGTTGGGAGCGCGCCTTGGCTTGGATTGTCCGGAGATGGGGGGTCCAGGAGAGTCGAGGGTCGAGGGTTACGCCAAGGTACTTAAGGGTGGGGGTGAGGGCGATAGGATGGCCATAGACGGGGAGATGGAAATCAAGGAGGCGGAAGGAAGCGGTGGGTTTGCCTACAATGATCTCCTGGGTTTTGGAGGGATTGACCTTGAGCAACCAATGGTTGCACCAAGCAGTGAATCGGTCAAGATGGGATTGGATAAGGTGTTGGGAGCACTGCAGGGTGAGGGCAAGGGCAAGGAAAGCGGTGTCATCGGCAAACTGGAGAAGGTGGACGGGGGGTGACGGCGGCGGCATGTCCGCCGTATATAAAAGGTACAGAAGGGGAGAGAGGACGGAGCCTTGGGTCACACCGGCGGAGGGAGAAAAAGGTGTAGGAATCCGTGTTATGGATGGTGACGTAGAAAGGACGATGGGAGAGAAAGGAGCCGATCAGACAGACATAATTAATGGGAAGGGCGAAGGTTTAGAGCTTGAAGACTAGACTGGAATGCCATACGCGGTCATAAGCACGTACGAGGTCTAGGGAGAGGAAGATTGTGGGGCGACGGGAATTAAGTTGTTCGGAAAGGAGATGAGTGAGGTGAAGGAGAAGGTCCTCAGAAGAGAAGAATGGCCTAAGCCACACTGGGTAACGGGAAGGAGGCGGTGTTGGAGGAGATGCTGGTGGATGTGGCGGGTGAGGATAGATTCCAGGACCTTGCTGAAGACCGAGGTAAGGCTGATGGGACGGTAGGAGGAGACGACGGACGGCGGTTTACCAGGTTTAAGGAACATCAGGATATGAGAGGTTTTCCACAGGTCTGGGTAGTAACTGGTGGACAGGACTACATTGTAGAGCCTGGCCAGGGTGGAGAAGAAAGAGACCGGAGCTTCACAAAGGTGACGGTAGGTGACATGATCGTGACCAGGAGTGGTGTTGCGTTTCGTGCGGAGTGTAGCAATGAGATCCTGTGTAGTGATAGGGGCATTGAGTTCCGTGTGTGCAATGCTGTCCAACTACTGGAAACCAGGTGCGAGTGTAGGAACAGAGGTGTCAGTTCGATCGCGGACATCCGGGAAGAGAGAGTAATCGAACTGAGGATCATCAGGGATGGAAAATCCATCGGAGAGGTAAGAGGCAAAGTGATTGGCCTTACTAAGGGTGTCAGGGAACAGGTGATCATCATGGAGAAGAGGGTAGTAGGGCGAGGGTTTAGTTCCGGTAAGGCGACGGAAGGCTGACCAGAACTTGGACGAGTTTATAGGCACGGTAGCATTTAAACGGGTGCCGCGAACGAATTTCGAATGTGTCGCTGGAGTTGCTGGTGGCGTCGGAGTGTGTCCGTGTCACACGTGTGAAGGAAGGCACGGTAGAGACGGCGGGATTCACAGAGGAGGAGGACAGCCTGTGGGGGTAAGGTAGGATGGTGGGGGTGGATGGCGACAGTAGGGACATGGGCCTCTACGGCCTCAGACAAAGCCTGCTGGAGAAAGGAGGCGGCATGGGTTACATCATCAGGGTGATGGTAGGTGAAGGGGTGGCTATCGACCTGGGTAGAAAGGTTAACCCGGTAAGCATTCCAGTCGGCATGGGAATAGTCACAGACATACTTTGGGGGAGGGTCATTACGAGGGTCGGGGCGGGGGCGACATCTGTCTGAAACGGTGAGGAGGACAGGGACATGGTCGCTACCAATAGGCTCCAGGACATCCACTGTTATGCGGCCAAGGAGGTTAGGGGAGTGCGAGGATAACATCGGGAGTGGAATTGGATTCAGGACGGGTGTGCTGGGGGATGGGAATGAGGTCTCCGTGAAGGGAGGAGAGGAACCGATGCCACCGCCGTGACTGGGCGGCAGAAGACTATGGATGTTGAGGTCAGCGGCGATCACGTAGAAGGAGAAGGTACGGTCAATGTGGGAGAGGAAGTCGAAGGGAATAGGGACGTTAGGGCGGACATTGATGGTGGTGCAGGTGACGGTAGGGCCGGGGAAGAAGGGACTAAGGATCAGGTGTTCAGTGGGGTTGGGAAGGAGAGGTTGGAGCCGAACTGGGATCTGGCGGTGGTGACCAATGGAAACTCCGCTACGCGCAATTGGGAGGGGATTATCAGAGTGGTGTAGGAGGTAAGGCGATGTGTGGACGGTGTGGTGGGGTTGGAGGAAAGTTTCATTGAGGAGGAAGGCATCCACGCAGTGGGTGGCAAGGGTGTGCAGGAAGAGGTTCTTGTTGGCGGGAAGGGAGCGGATGTTGTTGAAAAGGGTACAGCGCTGTCGCGCCATGACAGCGATTTAGACAAGGGTGTCAAGACGGGAGAAGGTGTAATGGGCCTGGTTGTTGGAGTAGGTGGCATACATTTTCAAGTAGAAAATGGAACGGGCGGCGAGGGAGATCTGTTGGAGGGTGTGAGGGCGCTGGAAAGGGTGGACGTTTTGTAGGACAGTGGTGAGGAACCTGATGATGTCCTCAGCGGTGGGGGGGGGATGAAGGGAATTGCCAGGAGGGGTGGGGGCGTCCAGAGGACAGACAGGTACGGTGAGTTCAGGAGCGATCGGAGGAGGTCGGGGTTTACACTTTTAGGAGTAGGTGGGATGGGGGAGATTGCAGGTATTGCAGGAGGGAGGAGATTGGAGGTTAGGGCACTGCCAGAGGAAGTGCGCTTGTCTACAATGCGGGCAGGTGGGGGCCTCGCAGCACTCAGCTGTTGGGTGTGCATTATAGCGCAGACACCTCTTGACAGCTCAGGGATTGAGGAGGGGAATGGGAGGGGTCGACCTTGTAGCTGTGGTTGAAGAGGAGGGCACCCTCCTTCAGGAGACGGTGAATGGAGGGGGCGTCCTCGGAGAAAACCCGCATAAGGCCTTCCTAGTTGAAAAAGAGGCGTACCGCCCGCACCTCCAATGTGGGATGGGCCTTGAGCTCCGCCAACACCTCCTCCTCCGTGATCGACGGACTGAGCCGAGTGATCATGGCAGTGAGGGTCGGCGGGCGATGCGGGGTTTGGGGATGGCAGGTTGGAGATGGAGAAGGAGCAGGGGTGAGGGAAGCATGGGGGCCAAAATGGGTGATGGGGAGGCGGAAGAGGATGTCAGTATGGAGGGTAGTGCTGGGAGAGGAAATGAGAATGGAATCCCGTCTGGGAGTGAGGAGAGAGATGGGAGCACCAGGGAAGTGTTGGCGGAGGAGGAGGGAGAGATTCCGGGCCTCAAGAAGGGAAGGATTGGGACGGGAGAGGAGGTATTTGTATAAAGAGGGGAGTGGAGGTGGAGGAGGAGGCGGCGGGAGCAGGCCCAGGCGGGGGAGGGGGAAGGAGGACGGTGCGGGGTCTTTTTGGGAGCGGAGGAGGTGGTGGTGCCACATAGGGCGCTTAACGGCGGCAGAAGGGTGGGTGGTGATATGAGGGACGGGAGCTATAGGGAGGTGGTGGGAAGGGCAGGTCCCGTCATGGACCCAGCAGTCGGTGCCGGAGATGGTGACGGTGACGGTGAAGGCGACGGCGATGGCGGTGATGGCTAAGGCGATGGGGAGAGTGGGGCATGGGCAGTGGCCCGACGGGCCACCACCCTAGCTGGAGCTGCAGTGACAGGTTGGGGGAGTGGGGGGGAAAGGATCAGAGGGAGAGGAGTGGGAGGAAGAAGCTGGAGAGGGGGCGACAAAGAGCGAGGACGAGGGGAGAGTAACAGGAGGAAGGATGGAAAGAGGGGGGTGTGACTGGGCACACCATGTAATGGTGGTGGAGGCGGCCGAAGGGGAAGTGTAAACTATGGCTGTGGTGGTAGTGGTCGTAGTGGTGGTAGGGGCTGACATGACGACAAAAAAACTGGGAACAGACGGAGACGAAGACGGAGACGGAAGAAGACGAAGATGGAGGTAGACAAAGACGGATGAGGACCAGAGTCCCAAGCTGCTGGCGCTGACGCTGACGCCGGCGACGGCTGGCAGGAATGACGCCGCAGCTGCTGCTGCTGCCGGAGACGGGGCCGGGGCCGGGACCGGGGCTGCTGCTGCTGCTGGAGGGCTGACTGGCTGGCTGGCCCCTGATAACCTAGCGTTTCGATTAGTGCGGAAATTGCACAATCGAAGGGCGCTAACCTTGCGGAATACCGCCGGAGATGTCTCTCTCTCTCATTACAGCTCCTTTTATACACGATTGTCACACGCAGTCACTGACGTTTTGCTGTCCAGCGCCATCTGTCGGACATTTTGCCAACTTTTTTTGTTCTAATAAAACCCCATGTCATTCCAAGCATGTGTCTCAATTTTTGCCTCTCTATCTACATTATTCGGTGGTTTATTAAGTTCCCAAATTTATAATGATTTCTTGATCATCCGGTATATAGGCTAGTAGCTTGCGTTTTCTTCATCGTTTTCTGGTGACGTTATCAGCACGTTCAGGTTCACGCAGTGCAAGCGGCCGTCGAGGATCTCAATTACACAAAGGAATTAGGCGCACTTAATAATTCATGACATTCGAAAACCCAAAGTCGACTGAGGCGGTCCATTGTAATTGGCAATAAACTAGCATTTAAGGGGTATAGGGGGCGAAGCTCGGTGAAAATACCGATCCAGCAATCCAGATTAAGGTTTCCCACGGTTTTTGTATCTTTACGAAAGACACAGTCAATTTCGTCAGCCCTCCTTATCTTATGCCTCGTCTCATTTGCAATGATCTTCAATTCCAGTCTTCCTCCCTTCTAAAATTGAAGTAATAAAACAGTTTGTGTGCGAATAACAGAGAAACGCCCATAGCAAAAATTACGCCTATTAGGTTTATGATTAAAAACGTGTTACTATATTTTTACTGTTTCCAGATTAACAGCACATAACAAATGTGTGTTCACTACAGTATTCTGAAATTTCTTACACGGCGTCGTCTAGTAAAGAAAAGGTACAACTAAAAAATTTATTTACACTGTAGCAAGTGTCATATTAGGTCACATAAATCATCAAATTCAGTAGCGATGCAGACCAACACTGTGCACACGGAGCTCATGAAAACTCCTGAAGGTGCTTCAGTTGCTTTACCGCAAGTGCCAGTGCTGCTATCAGGAAAGCAGGTAGGGACAGCTGGGAAGGGGCGTATCAGAAGCTGCGTGCTGGCTACCCTACGCACTGAGGTCAGACCAATACGTGACAAAGCTTATGGAATATATTATGAAGCTTTATGTTGAATTATTTTGTCTTATTTTGTTGGAGTTATTATGTTTTGTTATCCAAGAGTGATTTCTGTTTTTACTTCGACATATCATTTGATAATAGGCTTGGTAGGCAGTGTAATGCATTAGTCGACTGTGGGAGTGATAACGTAAAAAAGTGAGTGTGTCATTGGTGTTGTGTGACAATGGACTTTTGGGTGTCAGGCCTTTCGAAAGGACAGAGATACAACAATGTGGATTCGTTTCCCCTGCTTGGCGTCATCTTCTAGGATAACCGTGCTGTATGGTATAATTCTGGTGATTCTACACCTCTTCAGTGGTAAAGTGGTGCAGCACTGCGGAATCAGCAACTCTAGGGAGTACTACAGTTAAAGAGGTTGGAGGACTCCGTACTAACTGACTTACAGTGCTTGAGAAGTAAGGAATGAGACACGAAGACCAGAGGAAATGTTTCCCGAATTACGCCTTGAGGCCGGGAGAAAAGGAGTACTGAGGAAAGTACCAGGAGAATACCTTTGTCTCTGTGCTATAAACGGCTGCGCCAAGTGATAGATATAGTTCCATACATGCTGCTGCATCAGACAAGGAGATGGTTCGATGCAGGTGCGAAATTCTTAAAGATAGTCTTTGAGATTACAGATACCGATGATGGGCGGGAATTAAATGAGACGCTGAGTGAAGCGAGGGAAGTCGCTGAAAGCAACAGAACTGTTAAGGAGTGGCATACCGCACAACTAGCAAACCTGGAACAAGGCGTGAAACGTCCTCTTAGAAAAATTATACAAGACTGTGCTTAAACTGAGACACAATATTTTTTAGCGCAACGGAATCTCACTTTAAATAATCCCCACAAAAGAATGGCCCTGACTAACATTAACCTATACCTTTCACAAATCACTTACCTCACAAAAATCTTCGTTACTCGAACTACTGCAATACAGCAAGCGCCAGTACTGCCAGCTAAATAAAAGATTCCAATTACTGAAGGCACTAACTACTGATAGGCATACTTAGCAAATCTCTCTCCAAACATCTACCACTGCTGGCGGCTCACCTCCAACTGCGCAACGCTACGCGCTGTTAACATCCAGCTGCCCAACACTACAATGGCAGACAACAATGCAAACTAGCCACAGACTGCACACAACCCAGCCAGTGATATTCATACAGAGCGCTACGTGGCGTTACCGATAAGAAAACCTAAGCAGCCTCCTTACAGGTGTATTGAATAATAATCGAGCGTTATGGGAATTAAGTACGGTAATGACAGGATTTGTAAAAATAACCGTGGGGACAGTGGTTAGAAAACTTAGTGTGATATAGACACGAGTGGATGTGTTAGTACCAGCGTCGCAATGATAAAACATCTGCAGTCGGCAGCGCACATCATAGTTGGTGATGAAGTGGAAGTAACAGCGCTATAGTAGACAGTACACCAGGTGGTGCGAAGGCATCTGAGTACTATAGAGCTATCTCCGAGCCAGTTCGTGGTTGGAATATGAAAGGTCCACAAAGCCCTAACGGCGGAACTGTAGCATGTAGCGAAACCGACAGACCAAAGCTTGTCGTTATTCTACCGTATAGCCACAGTAGAGTTTAGCACAGCTAGAGCTCAGCCTCATACGCTAGCTTAGTTTCCAGTGGCCAGTGTCGATGCCCATTGCAAACTTTTCGAGGTCCGCTGCTATTCGGCAAAATTGGAAGCTCTGGGAACGTACAAGCACATAAAAATACAGGAAGTAGTGCAAATCTTCAAAGAGAAAGGAAGCTTCATGTTGATATCAACGGAAGAGTTACATCATTGTCAGAGAGAGCAAGGTCGTATTCGATCAACCAGGATGGTCCAGACGACACGGAAGCATGTGAAATATAGTTATTTCTAAGGAAAGCAGATGCAGTGGGATGTCAAAGGGATGTTCTGGCTCCACACCGTTACTTCCAATGGGCTGACATGAATTCGATTTCCTCCATGTTTACACCTGAAGTAGTGATTATAAATTTTTATGAGCAGGGATGACGTAAGGGGATGATGAGACAGGAAATACAGGATAGTAGGTTATTGATCGATGATACTACCTGTGATATAGCAGGAACTACTTTTCGCCTCCCAGCTACTGCTGCTGTGGCCATTCCAATGAATGCGACACAACCCTCGATGTACTGGGCAGGAAAACCATGTCCTGTGCTAGTAATCCAGCATTTACCTTACCTAACAACATCTTTAAAACTTCACCTTCTCCATTCCCTGCATTAGCTTACAGCTAGGCAGGAGGGACGCATTACCGCTGAACAAATGCTGCGACAGGTACGGCAATATCATGGTAAGCAGCTCAGTACAACCACGACCATGAGTCTCTCGGTTTCTGGCACCGCTGTGGTTATGAATCAACCCTTTGCGTAACCTGTATCTACTTTAAGTGGAAAACCGCCTCATCATTCAAACTCTCAGTGCATCTGCAACCGACAGACTGGATTAATCTTAGGAAATAGCACTTTATGAAGCAGCCAATAACATCTACATCTACATCTACATGACTACTCTGCAATTCACATTTAAGTGCTTGGCAGAGGGTTCATCGAACCACAATCATACTATCTCTCTACTATTCCACTCCCGAACAGCGAGCGGGAAAAACGAACACCTAAACCTTTCTGTTCGAGCTCTGATTTCTCTTATTTTATTTCGATGATCATTCCTACCTATGTAGGTTGGGCTCAACAAAATATTTTCGCATTCGGAAGAGAAAGTTGGTGACTGAAATTTCGTAAAAAGGTCTCGCCGCGACGAAAAACGTCTATGCTGTAATGACTTCCATCCCGTGTATCATATCTGCCACACTCTCTCCCCTATAACGCGATAATACAAAACGAGCTGCCCTTTTTTTGCACCCTTTCGATGTCCTCCGTCAATCCCACCTGGTAAGGATCCCACACCGCGCAGCAATATTCTAACAGAGGACGAACGAGTGTAGTGTAAGCTGTCTCTTTAGTGGACTTGTTGCATCTGCTAAGTGTCCTGCCAATGAAACGCAACCTTTGGCTCGCCTTTCCGACAATATTATCTATGTGGTCCTTCCAACTGAAGTTGTTCGTAATGCGGCTTACGATGAATTCGAGTAACAATAAGCGGAAAATATAGTATTTTTTACTTCGACCCATGAATTATGTTTTAAGGATTTTATCCAGAAATGTAGACACGTCAGAATCCGGGGGACTGGAGTTTTTCAATTGGGGAAGATTTCCCCACCATGTTATAGTTCTGGGTGGAGATTTTAATTTGCCGGATATAGACTGGGAGACTCAAACGTTCATAACGGGTGGCAGGGACAAAGAATCCAGTAAAATCTTTTTAAGTGCTTTACCTGAAAACTACCTTCAGCAGTTAAACAGAGACCCGACTCGTGGCGATAACATATTAGACATTCTGTTGACAAACAGACCCGAACTATTTGAAACAGTTAACGCAGAACAGGGAATCAGCGATCATAAAGCGGTTACTGCATCGATGATTTCAGCCGTAAATAGAAATATTTAAAAAAGGTAGGAAGATTTTTCTGTTTTGCAAAAGTGACAAAAAGCAGATTTCACAGCACCTGATGGCTCAACACAAAATTTTTGTCTCAGGTACAGATGGTGTTGAGGATTTGTGGATAAGTTCAGAACCATCGTACAACATGCGTTAGATCAGTATGTGCCAAGCAAGATCGTAAGAGATGGAAAAGAGCCACCGTGGTTCAACAACCGAGATAGAAAACTGCTGCGGAAGCAAAGGAAACTTCACAGTAAACATAAACATAGCCAAAGCCTTGCAGACAAACAAAAATTACGCGATGCGAAATGTAGTGTGAGGAGGGCTATGCGGGAGGCGTTCAGTGAAATAGAAAGTAAAGTTCTTTGTACTGACTTGGCAGAAAATCCAAAGAAGTTTGGGTCTTATGTCAAAGCGGTAGCTGGATCAAAACAAAATGTCCAGACACTCTGTGACCAAAATTGTACTGAAACAGAGGATGACAGACTAAAGGCCGCAATACTAAATGTCTTTTACCAAACCTTTTTCACCGAGGAAGACTGCACTGTAGTTCCTTCTCTAGATTGTCGCACAGATGACAAAATGGTAGACATCGAAATAGACGACAGAGGGATAGAGAAACAATTAAAATCGCTCAAAAGAGGAAAGGCCGCTGGACCTGATATGATACCAGTCCGATTTTACACAGAGAAGGGGAAGGAACTTGCCCCCTTCTTGCAGCGGTGTACCGTAGATCTCTATAAGAGAGTAGCGTTTCAAAGGATCGGAAAAGAGCACAGGTCATCCCCGTTTTCAAGAAGGGACGTCGAACAGATGTGCAGAACTATAAACCTATATCTCTAACATCGATCAGTTGTAGAATTTTGGAACACGTATTATGTTCGAGTATAATGACTTTTCTGGAGACTAGAAATCTACTCTGTAGGAATCAGCATGGGTTTCGAAAAAGACGATCGTGTGAAACCCAGCTCGCGCTATTCGTCCACGAGACTCAGAGGGCCATAGACACGGGTTCCCAGGTAGATGCCGTATTTCTTGACTTCCGCAAGGCGTTCGATACAGTTCCCCACAGTCGTTTAATGAACAAAGTAAGAGCATATGAACTATCAGACCAATTGTATGATTGAATTGAAGAGTTCCTAGGTAACAGAAGCCGGCCGGTGTGGCCGTGCGGTTCTAGGCGCTACAGTTTGGAGCCGAGCGACCGCTCCGGTCGCAGGTTCGAATACTGCCTCGGGCATGGATGTGTGTGCTGTCCTTAGGTTAGTTAGGTTTAATTAGCTCTAAGTTCTAGGCGACTGATGACCTCAGTAGTTAAGTCGCATAGTGCTCAGAACCATTTGATAACAGAACGCAGCATGTCATTCTCAATGGAGAGAAGTCTACCGAAGTGATTTCAGGTGTGCCGCAGGGGAGTGTCGTAGGAACGTTGCTATTCACAGTATACATAAATGACCTTGTGGATGACATCGGAAGTTCACTGAGGCTTTTTGCGGATGATGCTGTGATATATGGAGAGGTTGTAACAATGGAAAATTGTACTGAAATGCAGGAGCATCTGCAGCGAATTGACGCATGGTGCTGGGACTGGCAATTGATCTCAATGTAGACAAGTGTAATGTGCTGCGAATACATAGAAAGAAAGATCCCTTATCATTTAGCTACAATATAGCAGTTAATTCCATAAATTATCTGGGAGTACGCATTAGGAGTGATTTAAAATGAAATGATCATGTAATGTTGATCGTCGATAAAGCGGATGCCAGACTGAGATTCATTGGAAGAGTCCTAAGGAAATGCAATCCGAAAACAAAAGAAATAGGCTACAGTACGCTTGTTCGCCCACTGCCTGAATATTGCTCAGCAGTGTGGGATCCGTACCAGATAGGGTTGACAGAAGAGATAGAGAAGATCCAACGGAGAGCAGCGCGCTTCGTTACAGGATCATTTAGTAATCGCGAAAGCGTTACGGAGATTATATACGAACTCCAGTGGAAGACTCTGCAGGAGAGACGCTCAGTAGCTAGGTACGGGCTTTTGTTGAAGTTTCTTTCCACGAACAATGCAAGACTGGAATAGAAGGGAGAACCGATAGAGGTACTCCAGGTACCTTCTGCCACACACCGTCAGGTAGTTTGCGGAGTATGGATGTAGATGTAGATTTGGATACTGTTTGCGAAATATATTGCGAATATAGTAATAAATAAGTAAAAAACTTCAACGCATGTAAAATGCGACAGTTTTTCGAGCACCTCAGAGTTTATGGCGCCTTATCTCTTGAACTGTCGTTGGTAGGTGGTTCTTCTCCCCACAGCAATTGTTATATGACAGGAAGGGATACGTGCACCCAGTTTGATTGAAATTGGTCCTATGGTTTAGGAAGAGATATGAAACATACACACATACGTAATTCATTTTTTTTACTGTAGTATGTACGGATGGATGTCAATCAACACGTTTCAGTTTGTTCATGCCTGCAAAATTCCTGAAGAACAGACGTAAGCAATCGCATTATTGTAACCCCACGGAAGATAATTTTTACGAACGTCACCCAGTCCCTTGTATGGATGATCCTGCCTTGAACATAAGGACAAATGTAATTCTAACTACTATCGATTTACTCCAAATCATTTCTTTAAAATATATTGAAAATTTAATTCGAGTTGGATAATTGTAACTCAGCGGCTGCTTCATAAGTGTTTTACAACTTATACGAAAAGGTAATTAATTGTAATTCTGTGATTGGTGTTTTAACTCTTGGCTCACTAATGCATCGCCCTAGCCAGCAGGCCGTTCTATTGTTTTTAACTGCAAGGCGATAAGACGAGCCTCATTATATTCTGGTTGGCGCAGGGAAGGAAGGAAGGAAGGAGGCCAAAGGGGAAGAGAGAAGGGGGAAAAACTTAATTTCCCGGATCGCTCATCTCGCTCGCCGATCCTACCCCCTTCACCTCCCCGTATTTCAGCGGGTTATCTTCTACCGCATTGAGTAGAGCTAGGGATTCGTCTGGAAACTAATTTCTTTGTGCGGTCGGAGAACTGTCGATAGCGAGCTAAATGCGAAAAAAGAAGAGAAGATGGTGGAGATTCAATCTCGTAATAAATGAGGTGGCAATATCGATGATGTAATAGACAGAAGGAGAGTGCGGGCAATGGCGGCCGCGGATATTCCAGCCGTTAGAACAGCGCCGGCGCCGCAGAGTCCATTACGGCAGCAATCAGCAATTTCTTTCTTCTTAATAAATGGCCACGTTTCCGCCTCGGGTATTTGTAACAAGAGTTATTTCTACAGCTTGTCAGCAGCCGGGAAACTCGCACTTTCCGGAAATGTAAGCTACACCGCCTGTTGGCAGTTCCACCAGAGCATTAAATGTGGCAAATATTTTCTGGCTCAAAAACTAATATTGCAACATCACGGCCCTTTTTCCAGCAGGGATAAAAGCAGTTGTTCTGCGCCTGGAAAAGGATGAAGTATTTCAACAAGTGGATAGAATGTCACTTTCACAAGGAACAAAAAATTGCCTGTATTTTTAGAACAGTCTCCGATGTAAGATATTCCTTTATTGGGAAGACTTAGAGGATGTCCAAGAAGTGCCTGTACCCCTCTTAACTATGGGCATCTAGGGAAATAAATAGTTGCTTAATTCATATGCCTGCTTTGAAACTGATGGAATTTTCTCTTCACAGTATTGTGTTATTCCGTTTGAGTATTGCATTATTTCAATTGCAAAACCATGACTGATGTGAGCGGACACAGTTACACCGTTGAGGAAAGAGTAGAGTCGCATGATTGGGTGCACAAACGACCACAGACAGGACACTTATTTAGTTACATGTTCCACTGACCATATGAACGATTCTTCTATCGAAATGATGTGGAAGTAGTCAGTTTACAGGTTATGTATGAACACATTATTTTTTGTCCTAGTCATGCTACTACACCTAACTTTTCCTATTTTTTATTATTTCTTTTACTTGCAGCCAGTTTTTAAGTTGAAATTCTTCAATGGAATAGGAGTTCTCCAGGATAAATTATTTTAAAATAGATATAAACCTCGAATTACCAATTGGGGGGAGGGGGCGGGGAGGATGGGTACTATGTTCCAACCTTTTGAAACTGTCGCAATCCAATCTGGTACTCCATACTTCCAAATTTTGGAACAATATTTATTGTTTTTAACCATTTCTTTTATCACATTCTGTAACTGTTTTAAATTTTTCAGGAAAGCTTAACCCAAAAATGGAAGTCTTTGCAGTGAATGTGACTTTTCACAACAAATATAATATCCACATTTTCAGGTTCAGTACGCTTCTCACACATCTATATAACTTTAAAAGGCATGTTGTGCATGAAAAACAACGCTAATTAACGAGGTTCGTAATTTTTTTTTTTTTCATGGTCATAAAGTACCCCACCACTCAGTGTAAACATTATGGAAAATGCGATGGTGTCACTAAGAATCTACCAAACGATATTTTCAGGTTCTGTAGCCTACTTATACATCGCACCTATTTGAAAAGTATATTGTTAATAGGAGTTAAACAGATTTAACGAAATTCGATGTTTTTTAGTTTTCTTTTGGTAGGCACAAAGTACGCCGCCCACCACCCTTTCTTCGTATTACGCGTTTGGAAAATGCGTGCGTTCGGTAGACATCTGTTAGACATTTTATGTTATTGGGCAAATGATCAAAAATTTTTGTTGCTGCATATTGATCTCTTTTCTGAGTTGCTGAGAGCTTTAACAATGGGTAATGAAGGTCATTTTTTTTTCTTTTTTAGTGAACTGGGAACTCTCTGCGATATAACATAACATACAAATTACTAATGACATTGCCCCAGGTTGTTGTTGTTGTTGTCTTCAGTCCTGAGACTGGTTTGATGCAGCTCTCCATGCTACTCTATCCTGTGCAAGCTGCTTCATCTCCCAGTACCTACTGCAACCTACATCCTTCTGAATCTGCTTAGTGTATTCATCTCTTGGTCTCCCTCTACGATTTTTACCCTCCACGCTGCCCTCCAATGCTAAATTTGTGATCCCTTGATGCCTCAAAACATGTCCTACCAACCGATCCCTTCTTCTAGTCAAGTTGTGCCACAAACGTCTCTTCTCCCCAATCCTATTCAATACCTCCTCATTAGTTACGTGATCTACCCATCTAATCTTCAGCATTCTTCTGTAGCACCACATTTCGAAAGCTTCTATTCTCTTCTTGTCCAAACTATTTATCGTCCATGTTTCACTTCCATACATGGCTACACTCCAAACAAATACTTTCATAAACGACTTCCTGATACATAAATCTATATTCCATGTTAACCAATTTCTCTTCTTGAGAAACGCTTTCCTGGCCATTGCCAGTCTACATTTTATATCCTCTCTACTTCGACCATCATCAGTTATTTTACTTCCTAAATAGCAAAACTCCTTTACTACTTTAAGTGTCTCATTTCCTAATATAATTCCCTCAGCATCACCCAATTTAATTTGACTACATTCCATAATCCTCGTTTTGCTTTTGTTGATGTTCATCTTGTATCCTCTTTTCAAGACACTGTCCATTCCGTTCAACTGCTCTTCCAAGTCCTTTGCCGTCTCTGACAGAATTACAATGTCATCGGCGAACCTCAAAGTTTTTACTTCTCCTCCATGAATTTTAATACCTACTCCAAATTTTTCTTTTGTTTCCTTTACTGCTTGCTCAATATACAGATTGAATAACATCGGGGAGAGGCTACAACCCTGTCTCACTCCTTTCTCAACCGCTGCTTCCCTTTCATGCCCCTCGACTCTTATGACTGCCATCTGGTTTCTGTACAAATTGTAAATAGCCTTTCGCTCCCTGTATTTTACCCCTGCCACCTTCAGAATTTGAAAGAGAGTATTCCAGTCAACATTGTCAAAAGCTTTCTCTAAGTCTACAAATGCTAGAAACCTAGGTTTGCCTTTTCTTAATCTTTCTTCTAAGATAAGTCGTAAGGTCAGTATTGCCTCACGTGTTCCAACATTTCTACGGAATCCAAACTGATCCTCCCCGAGGTCCGCATCTACCAGTTTTTCCATTCGTCTGTAAAGAATTCGCGTTAGTATTTTGCAGCTGTGACTTATTAAACTGATAGTTCGGTAATTTTCACATCTGTCAGCACCTGCTTTCTTTGGGATTGGAATTATTATGTTCTTCTTGAAGTCTGAGGGTCTTTCACCTGTCTCATACATCTTGCTCACCAGCTGGTAGAGTTTTGTCATGACTGGCTCTCCCAAGGCCGTCAGTATTTCTAATGGAATGCTTAGAACTGGGTTGCCATCTGAGCTCTTGATTTTCATACACGTGGTTCTCTTCTCTCCAAAGGTGTCTTTAATTTTCCTGTAGGCAGTATCTATCTTACCCCTGGTGAGATAAGCTTCTACATCCTTACATTTGTCCTCTAGCCATCTCTGCTTAGCCATTTTACACTTCCTGTCGATCTCATTTTTGAGACGTTTCTATTCCTTTTTGCCTCCTTTCATCAATTAAATTCAATATTTCTACTATTACCCAAGGATTTCTAGCAGCCCTCGTCTTTTTACCTACTTTATCCTCTGCTGCCTTCACTACTTCATCCCTCAGAGCTACCCATTCTTCTTCAACTGTGTTTTTTTCTCCCATTGCTGCCAATTGTTCCCTTATGCTCTCCTTGAAACTCTGTACAACCTCTGATTCTTTCAGCTTATCCAGATCCCATGTCCTTAAAGTCCCACCTTTTTGCAGTTTCTTCAGTTTTAACCTACAGGTCATTACCAATAGACTGTGGTCAGAGTCCACATCTGCCCCTGGAAATGTCCTACAATTTAAAACCTGATCCTAAATCTCTGTCTTACCATTATATAATCTATCTGATACCTTTTAGTATCTCCAGGATTCTTCCATGTATACAACCTTCTTTTATGATTCTTGAACCAAGTGTTAGCTATGATTAAGTTATGCTCTGTGCAAAATTCTACCAGACGGCTTCCTCTTTCATTTCTTAGCCCCAATCCATAATCACCTACTATGTTTCCTTCTCTCCCTTGTCCTACTGACGAATTCCAGTCACCCATGACTATTAAATTTACGTCTCCCTTCACTACCTGAATAATTTCTTTTATCTCATCATACATTTCATCAATTTCTTCATCATCTGCAGAGCTAGTTGGCATATAAACTTGTACTACTGTAGTAGGCATGGGCTTTGTGTCTATCTTGGCCACAATAATGCGTTCACTATGCTGTTTGTAGTAGCTTACCCGCATTCCTATTTTCCTATTCATTATTAAACCTACTCCTGCATTACCCCTATTTGATTTTGTATTTATAACCCTATATTCACCTGACCAAAAGTCTTGTTCCTCCAGCCACCAAACTTCACTAATTCCCACTATATCTAACTTTAACCTATCCATTTCCCTTTTTAAATTTTCTAACCTACCTGCCCGATTAAGGGATCTGACATACCACGCTCTGATCCGTAGAACGCCAGTTTTCTTTCTCCAGGATAACGACGTCCTCCTGAGTAGTCCCCGCCCGGAGATCCGAATGGGGGACTATTTTACCTCAAGAATATTTTACCCAAGACGACGTCATCATCATTTAATCATACAGTAAAGCTGCATGTCCCCTCCTTTCAGCCGTTCGCAGTACCAGCACAGTAAGGCCGTTTTGGTTAATATTGCAAGGCCAGATCAGTCAATCATCCAGACTGTTGCCCCTGCAACTACTGAAAAGGCTGCTGCCCCTCTTCAGGAACCACATGTTTGTCTGGCCTCTCAACAGATACCCCTCCGTTGTGGTTGCACCTACGGTACGGCCATCTGTATCGCTGAGGCAAGCAAGCATCCCCACCAACGGCAAGGTCCATGGTTCATGGTGGGGGGTGCCCCAGGTTGGGAGTCAATAATTAAGTGACATCAATAATTAAGTGAAATCAACCACGAAAGGTTATGAGATTAAGGGACTAATAAGCAAAGTGGAACAGATCGTTTAGGTGAATAAAATATGAAATGACTGTATTTATTGCGGTACCTTTTACATATAAAACACTACAGGAGAAATTTCAAATCCCAGCGCAAATTTGACTGAGTTGGACACAACTGAATTAGTAAAGAGAAGGAGGGGGGAATGAATGGCTCTGAGCTCTATGGGACTTAACTTCTGAGGTCATCAGTCCCCTAGAACTTAGTACTACTTAAACCTAACCAACCTAAGGACATCACACACACCCATGCCCGAGGCAGGATTCGAACCTGCGATCGTAGCGGTCGCGCGGTTCCAGTCTGTAGCGCCTAGGACCGCTCGGCCATCCCGGCCGGGAAGAATCAGCACGTGAGCAAATGTTCAAATGTGTGTGAAACCCTATGGGATTTAACTGCTAAGGTCATCAGTCCCTAAGCTTACACACTACTTAACCTAAATTATCCTAAGGACAAACACACACACCCATGCCCGAGGGACGAATCGAACCTCCGCCTTGACCAGCCGCACAGTCCGTGACTGCAGCGCCTTAATACCGCTCGACTAATCCCGCGCGGCAGTAATGAATCGTCTAACATCCTACACAGACGTTTGGCGTTTGGTGATGACGGCGGTAAGGTCTGGGATGGGACGGTGAGTTGCGTCGGAGCTGTGCGGTGGCCAATCGACTGCTCCTCTCAGTAGCCTCTGGCTGTGATGCAGAGGGGGCCCGGAAGAGTGTCAAAACTCACAGGTCAGCGAGTGTTTCCGTAGCTGAAGCAGTGTTATCGCGGTGTTGGAAGGCGGAAGTTGACGACGGATTGAAGAGCCACCAAGTTCTCTTGCTTCTGTGCTGTCCGTTGACTGTCTTCTTCATTCCTCAAAAGTAGCGGGACAAAAAGAGAATCAGCACATTTTGTTGGTGTGGGTTACCTACATCAGGGGCAGATATGCACTCAGGGGCAAACATATTGTTCTCCTTTGATTGACAGGTACTTAACCTATTGTTCTCCTTTGATTGACAGGTACTTAACTTACTGTTCTGCTGAAAGGATCCTTCCTTTTGATTGGCAGTTCACTAACCTGTTGTTCCCCCACCCTCTCCCACTTCCCATCCCTCTCAGGAAACCACCAACTCATGCCCTCCCTCTCACTGCTACAGGTAAACTTTTAGGTCTGAGTTATTGGAATAACACCTCTCACTCTTAGCAATTTGAATACTTAATTAAATTCATCAATTATTTAACTTCTCCCCCTGTGGTAAACCCCCCTCCCCTCCTATCTCCCATTACTGAAATTGGCGGGAAAAAGGCTCAGCTGATCGGTCATTTGGATGGAATTCGATTGCACTGTATGGAATATTAAAAAATTTAGACAATGTGTAGAATGTTGTTTAGTTATTTATCACAGTGTATGGAACGTAGCTTATTTATATCGTTAAAGAATTTGTGCAGAGATCGATTGCTGTGTAAGGAATATTGTATGAACTATTGAGACAATATGTAAAAAATTGTTTATTTAAACAAGTCAGGGGCTTCATGTAGGTAAGAAAACTTTCAACTACCTAGTTTCACCTACTTTTTATCGAATCACCCACTTTCTCCATCCAAAATACAGATGATCTTCAAAAGTAGTTGAAACTAAGTAGTTGAAAGCATAGCGAACACATTTTCTTGCTTATATGAATAGTAATTTGATTACTTCCCACAAACTTATGTCGGAGCATAAGCAATGGTACCTATACATTCAAGCAGCAGCATAACATTTCTGACTATTAATTATAGGTGTATAAAAAAAATTATGATACATCCACACTTGCTCCAGCTGGGTGTCGTTTTAGCACTGCAAATAAGCCTTTCACCATTACGTATTTGTCGATGAATAAAAGATGCAATTACAATTTTACAAAAGCCGTGGAGTCCTTTCGGTTTATCGATTTCACCACTTCCATGAAACCTTTTGGTATTTTGGATACTTGTAAATCCAGCCAAGACACAGTGGCAACTTATATATACATACACACACACACACACACACACACACACACACACACACATATATATATATTAGCTACATGCAGGGCCAGTGTCATACATACACTCCAGGAAATTGAAATAAGAACACCGTGAATTCATTGTCCCAGGAAGGGGAAACTTTATTGACACATTCCTGGGGTCAGATACATCACATGATCACACTGACAGAACCACAGGCACATAGACACAGGCAACAGAGCATGCACAATGTCGGCACTAGTACAGTGTATATCCACCTTTCGCAGCAATGCAGGCTGCTATTCTCCCATGGAGACGATCGTAGAGATGATGGATGTAGTACTGTGGAACGGCTTGCCATGCCATTTCCACCTGGCGCCTCAGTTGGACCAGCGTTCGTGCTGGACGTGCAGACCGCGTGAGATGACGCTTCATCCAGTCCCAAACATGCTCAATGGAGGACAGATCCGGAGACCTTGCTGGCCAGGATAGTTGACTTACACCTTCTAGAGCACGTTGGGTGGCACGGGATACATGCGGACGTGCATTGTCCTGTTGGAACAGCAAGTTCCCTTGCCGGTCTAGGAATGGTAGAACGATGGGTTCAATGACGGTTTGGATGTACCATGCACTATTCAGTGTCCCCTCGACGATCACCAGAGGTGTATGGCCAGTGTAGGAGATCGCTCCCCACACCATGATGCCAGGTGTTGGCCCTGTGCGCCTCGGTCGTATGCAGTCCTGATTGTGGCGCTCACCTGCACGGCGCCAAACACGCATACGACCATCATTGGCACCAAGGCAGAAGCGACTCTCATCGCTGAAGACGACACGTCTCCATTCGTCCCTCCATTCACGCCTGTCGCGACACCACTGGAGGCGGGCTGCACGATGTTGGGGCGTGAGCGGAAGACGGCCTAACGGTGTGCGGGACCGTAGCCCAGCTTCATGGAGACGGTTGCGAATGGTCCTCGCTGATACCCCAGGAGCAACAGTGTCCCTAATTTGCTGGGAAGTGGCGGTGCGGTCCCCTACGGCACTGCGTAGGATCCTACGGTCTTGGCGTGCATCCGTGCGTTGCTGCGGTCCGGTCCCAGGTCGACGGGCACGTGCACCTTCCGCCGACCACTGGCGACAACATCGATGTACTGTGGAGACCTCACGCCCCACGTGTTGAGCAATTCGCGGTACGTCCATCCGGCCTCCCGCATGCCCACTATACGTCCTCGCTCAAAGTCCGTCAACTGCACATACGGTTCACGTCCACGCTGTCGCGGCATGCTACCAGTGTTAAAGACTGCGATGGACCTCCGTATGCCACGCCAAACTGGCTGACACTGACGGCGGCGGTGCACAAATGCTGTGCAGCTAGTCCCATTCGACGGCCAACGCCGCGGTTCCTGGTGTGTCCGCTGTGCCGTGCGTGTGATCATTGCTTGTACAGCCCTCTCGCAGTGTCCAGAGCAAGTATTGTGGGTCTGACACACCGGTGTCAATGTGTTCTTTTTTCCATTTCCAGGAGTGTATATATAGACCACCAGGCTGGGGTTTTGTGTCAGTGCATGCCATGCATAGCTTTCAACCACTCAGATCAAAAAATTTTCCCCTGAATAAGAAATCATTGCGAGCTATTGAGTAACTAGAAACTTATCATGTCTGCAAAGACCTTTACGTGAAAAATCGAAAAAGTAGAGAAAACTGATATTTACACTTATGATTACCAATGTCTGTGATATAACAGATTAAAAATCATCCTTGTAATTTACAAAGTAAACCAAGGTTTTCTTATGTCTAGAGAACCAGCAAATGTGTCCACCAGTAGAGGGACTAGGAGAGAGCTGGCAAGTTTTGATAGTACGGTTTGCCTACATCAAGGGCAATGTATGAACTCAGGGGCAAACCTATTGTCCTCCTTCGATTGACAGGTATTTAACCTATTGTTCTGTTAAGTGATTTTTCCATGTCACCCCCATTTTCCTGTTGATTGACAGTCCTAGTCCCCCCACCCCCTCCTCAATCCCTCCCTCAACGCCCTCCCCCCTCACTGCTACAGGTACACTTCCAGGTCTGAGTTATTGGAATAGGACCCTCATCAATTAATTAACCTCTAGGGTGGGAAAGTGCCAAGCCCCCTGCCACAACCCAACCCTTGGTGGGAAGTTCAGATTCCATCAGGACAATGCAATCTCTACTAACTTAAGAAAATGCCGAGAACATAGGTCACATTGACTACTTAAACAAATTGATCAATTAATTAACCTCTTTGGTGGGAAACTGACACGCTGCTCTGCCACTCCCCCGCCCTGCTCCCCAGGTGGGAAATTCAAATTTCGTCAGACTTTCGTGAGTGCCACACCCACCTGGATTTTTGGAATGAAATAAAGTGTCCGCCACAATCCTCAACAGACCGCCATGTCCTGTTACCAACCCATGATGGTGGGCTAACGTGCACTATTGTGTACTAACGTGCAACGCACACAACCTCATCCAAGATGATGGCTATGACGCAAGTGCCACACCCCTCCTAAATGGAAGTTTAAATTTTGGTGGGAAAAAAGAACAGTAGGACTACCACCACTAACGTAAGTCATACGACTGCCACGTCTTTCTAGGAATTGGCAGGAAAAAACTCAGCTGATCGATCATTTAGTGGGAAATCGATTGCTCTGTGTGAAATATTGTTTAAACAGTCTGGACAATGTATGGAATACATGAAAAGGGTATATTGTTTATTTATAAAAAAAATCAGGTTGGGGGGGGGGGGGGGTTGGATTTCTCTTGCTCATCATTCTCTGCTGTTTGGAAACGTGTAAGTCTTGCAAGAAGCAATTTCATGGAGGGCAAACAAGTTCCATAACTTACTGTTCAGCACTGTACTCTGGGTGTCTTAACCTAATGTTTGGGCTTTTGACGGCACTTAACCTATTGTTCTATTAAGTCGTTCTCCATGGCGTACTTAAACTATTGTACCGCATTAATACCAAATTAAGTAATCAGTTATGTCCTCCCACCATTTTCCGGTCCACTTTTAGAATTTCACTTGCTTTTCAACGCCATTTACGGCTCATTCTTCTATGTCACCCACCCCTTTAAACTATTGTTCTGCGTTTTACATAAAAATTATGCAAATTAATGTAGTATTTAGCACATAACCTGCTCTTCCGCTCCAAGTCACCCACTCACGCACTGCCTCCTATTAACTACTGTACCGCTAACACCACATTCAATAAAAAAAAAGTATGCAAATTAATTAAATCAGTATTCTTCACATGTATGGATTAGTTTTTCTTCATTCGCAGCATCCTATTGGTCGGGGAAATCGATGGAATATAGTTTAAACAAGAGATAGCTAATTTAAAAAAACACATTCCAACATCCGACACCCGACGCCACCACCGCCACCGCCGCAGCCGCTGCCGCCACACCGAGCCACCACTGGACGCAAGCCAGTGCGACCCATCGCTCTGACGCCGCTGCTGGGCAAAGTTGGGTCTATTCTCGTGTATAAAGTTAGAATTCTACGGGGGTTATACCAACGTCACAGAACTCCTAGACGCGCTCACGTCTGTCTCATACGTGAGACCGCCGGATGCAGGTGAAAGTTGCTTCTGTTTTCGGTTATACAGTCACTGTTATACCAACCTCACAGAACTCAAAGGTGCAGCCCCCGTACGCGATACACCTCCGAGCAGCACTTGTCTTTACCGTTGAGAAGCTAGTGTACATATTCTTATGACCTCAATCGGAACATCATCTACTACCACTATTTGTGTACATTCTCAATCAGACATCACCTATAACTCAGTGGATGTATCGCAGAACCTCTGATTTGGTCTCATGAGAAAATTCTCTGTAAATACCATAGAATTAGCTAACTGGGGTGGTGTGAGGGAGTCGCAAATACCGCTTACATACCACGTGTCTTAGCCGAATCACTTTCAAAATGTAGTAATTTTATCACGAGTTTGCATTGTGGGCTATGTGTTGGTCTGATAAAATGTATTCCTATGATCACCGTCACTGTATTTGTCCAGAAAAAGACCACCTCATTCAGAAGTAATGCCGTACCCGATTTGTAAAGCAGGTATAGCTTTTAACATGGATACTCGTGTGCACCTGTAGAACCAATATCGCTTGTGACATAACATTCCGTAGTTGTTGGGATTAGGTTTCTTTAACATCTGGTCGATTACGTCTACCAAACAGTGGTAGCACTCTCGAGGGAAACCTAAGAGACATGTCCACCCATCGTTGATTTTCGGTCAGTATTGTTTCGCGAATTGTAAATGGTTGCGAAAACACACTTGACCTCTTGGCCACAAAAAATCCAGAGCTGATAGAGAGCATCATGACTGATACAGGGATTAGTGATCACAAGGTCATTGTAGCTAGGCTCAATACCATTTCTTCCAAATCCATCAGAAACAAACGCAAAATAATTTTATTTAAAAAAGCGGATAAAGTGCCACTAGAAGCCTTCCTAAAAGACAATTTCCATTCCTTCCGAACTGACTATGCGAATGTAGACGAGATGTGGCTCAAATTCAAAGATATAGTAGCAACAGCAATTGAGATATTCATACCTCATAAATTGGTAAGAGATGGAACGGATCCCCCGTGGTACACAAAAAAGGTCCGAACGCTGTTGCAGAGGCAACGGAAAAAGCATGCGAAGTTCAGAAGAACGCGAAATCCTGAAGATGGGCTAAAATTTACAGACACGCGAAATTTGGCACGTACTTTGATGCGAGATGCCTTTAATAGGTTCCACAACGAAACATTGTCTCGAAATTTGGTAGAAAATCCGAAGAAATTCTGGTCGTATGTAAAGTACACAAGCGGCAAGACGCAGTCAATACCTTCGCTGCGCAGTGCCGATGGTACTGTTATCGACGACTGCGCCGCTAAAGCGGAGTTATTGAACGCAGTTTTCCGAAATTCCTTCACCAGGGAAGACGAATGGAATATTCCAGAATTTGAAACACGAACATCTGCTAGCATGAGTTTCTTAGAAGTAGATACCTTAGGGGTTGCGAAGCAACTCAAATCGCTTGATACGGGCAAGTCTTCAGGTCCAGATTGTATACCGATTAGGTTCCTTTCAGATTACGCTGATACTATAGCTCCCTACTTAGCACTCATATACAACCGCTCGCTCACCGATAGATCTGTACCTACAGATTGGAAAATTGCGCAGGTCGCACCAGTGTTCAAGAAGGGTAGTAGGAGTAATCCATTTAACTACAGACCTATATCATTGACGTCGGTTTGCAGTAGGGTTTTGGAGCATATACTGTATTCAAACATTATGAATCACCTCGAAGGGAACGATCTATTGACACGTAATCAGCATGGCTTCAGAAAACATCGCTCTTGTGCAACGCAGCTAGCTCTTTATTCGCACGAAGTAATGGCCGCTATCGACAGGGGATCTCAAGTTGATTCCGTATTTCTAGATTTCCGGAAAGCTTTTGACACCGTTCCTCACAAGCGACTTCTAATCAAGCTGCGGAGCTATGGGGTATCGTCTCAGTTGTGCGACTGGATTCGTGATTTCCTGTCAGGAAGGTCGCAGTTCGTAGTAATAGACGGCAAATCATCGAGTAAAACTGAAGTGATATCAGGTGTTCCCCAGGGAAGCGTCCTGGGACCTCTGCTGTTCCTGATCTATATAAATGACCTGGGTGACAATCTGAGCAGTTCTCTTAGGTTGTTCGCAGATGATGCTGTAATTTACCGTCTAGTAAGGTCATCCGAAGACCAGTATCAGCTGCAAAGCGATTTAGAAAAGATTGCTGTATGGTGTGTCAGGTAGTAGTTGACGCTAAATAACGAAAAGTGTGAGATGATCCACATGAGTTCCAAAAGAAATCCGTTGGAATTCGATTACTCGATAAATAGTACAATTCTCAAGGCTGTCAATTCAACTAAGTACCTGGGTGTTAAAATTACAAACAACTTCAGTTGGAAGGACCACATAGATAATATTGTCGGGAAGGCGAGCCAAAGGTTGCGTTTCATTGGCAGGACACTTAGAAGATGCAACAAGTCCACTAAAGAGACAGCTTACACTACACTCGTTCGTCCTCTGTTAGAATATTGCTGCGCGGTGTGGGATCCTTACGAGGTGGGATTGACGGAGGACATCGAAAGGGTGCAAAAAAGGGCAGCTCGTTTTGTATTATCGCGTTATAGGGGAGAGAGTGTGGCAGATATGATACACGAGTTGGGATGGAAGTCATTACAGCATAGACGTTTTTCGTCGCGGCGAGACCTTTTTACGAAATTTCAGTCATCAACTTTCTCTTCCGAATGCGAAAATATTTTGTTGAGCCCAACCTACATAGGTAGGAATGATCATCAAAATAAAATAAGAGAAATCAGAGCTCGAACAGAAAGGTTTAGGTGTTCGTTTTTCCCGCTCGCTGTTCGGGAGTGGAATAGTAGAGAGATAGTATGATTGTGGTTCGATGAACCCTCTGCCAAGCACTTAAATGTGAATTGCAGAGTAGTCATGTAGATGTCATGTAGATGTACCGCAATCAGACAAAGTATTATAATTAGTAGTAAGGGCTGCATCATATGTTCGCATTTGAGCATCAGGTTTATAAAGTATGTGTTTGTGGAAAGGAAATCACTATGTCCGGTCGTAAGGAGGGTATGGAATTGACTTGGAGTACTACGATAGCAAAGGGAAGAGTACGTCAAATCATACGAAAGGCAGTGATATTTCTACTTTCAGAGCCTCTGCCGACAGCAGGGTATATTTCCAATATTTCGCTCATTGTCTATTGCTGTTCAACTGAGACCGCGATCGTAACATTTAATTGTAAGTACGAGGAAAAAACGTACATGTGACAGATTTTCTAGAATGATTTCGTGTACGCATTGCCTGTGGTGGAAATGATAAATGTTTCCCATTAACGGCAGCAGCCGTCCAAATGCAGATGCCTGTTGGAGTGGAGGAATGTATCTGAGTTAACTTTGACATCCAATAGACGATAGCGAACTAATATTTATTACGTGTTGGGCCGCTTTCATGATCAAGTGGAAATTTGAGAAGATTGTGTATGGAGATGCGTTTGCGCTGGACCGTTATTTCCTCCCATGTAAATTGTTCGGTTGACTGCTTTTACACATTTCACGCCTTTATTTAGTTGAGAGAATGTCCCTTGTGGTGTGTGTATCTAGCATGTGGAAGACACGATTGCCTGTTCTCTAGACATCAGAAAGACCTTACTTGGCTTGTAAATTAAAGGGATGATTTGGAATCTGTTACATCATCGACATTGATATTCGAGAGTGGAAATATCAGTTTCCTCTATTTGTTTCTAGTTACTCAGTGGCTTACAGCACACTGCACCTCTCTAAAGTTTAGGGTTTTGTAGAGAAATAATTTCCAGTCTATATCAATAGGAATTATGCTGAGCTAGCGATCGGTAGGATGCTGCCTAGTGCTTGGCATCGAGAAGTACCGCAGAAATGGAACACTATTATGGCGAACTATGCGAAAATATGTGTGTTCTTGTAATCCCCGAGTCTGGAGATGTGTGTAGATTAGCGAGCAAGCAAGGAAGCGAGTTCGGAGCAGTAACAGTAACGCGTTTGTGCCTAGGGGAAACGATCCCGAATTTGTAGAACAGTTCTGAGAGCGACTTTGGTCCGCTGAGGTGCTCTGGGCACCTGTCGGCCCTAGATGCCCTAGTGCTGAGAGGAGTATATATATATGTTACTGCCTGTCTTCGCGGTATTTGTTCGAATGATGTAAAAGGGATGATTTTGTATGGCGGAGGATATGAATAGTATGTGGCACTTTGCAAGGTTTAGTTGTCGCTGCAATGTGGTGATCAGTGTAAAATAGTTTATTGCCGCTGAAAGTCTCGTCTGCAGAAGAAAAAAGGCTGATGGTGCTTCAGTACCCGTGGCATCAGTAATCCGGCAGGTAAATTCGATAAGAGCCAATCATAATATTCGATTCATTCACTCCCTTTGTGCTGGGAAATACGAAACTGTACACAGCTTAGGGCGCGTTTGTGTATGTTGAAATCAGGACAGGTAACAGGTGATGGACTGAGTGCCACATTGGGTAGGGGAGGAAGACTGCATTCCGCGTTATTTTCGTAAACAGGTTCTGTTAGGGATTTTCGTGCATACAAGCTGAGACATCTAGAAAGCGAGCGTTAACTATTTCTGGGACACTATACAATTCCCGATAGGTCGACTTGGCTGTTATTTTTTACAAAGCCATGAGGTGCCGGAATAACATCGAGAACCTTTTAGATGGCGAGTCGCCACCGTTTTGTGGCGAGGCATCCATCACGCTGTAGCGGTTACGCACAGCTCTACACAGTACGTATGTTCCATTAGGGGTAAAGCAGTCTGTGCTATTCTGTCATCAACGACAAAGACAAGTGCTGCCGAGAGGTGTCTCCCGTGTGGGGGCTGCGCCTTTGATTTTTGTGAGGTCAGTATAACAGTGACTGTATACCCGAAAATATAGGCGACTTTCACCTGCATCCGCCGGCGGCTCGGTTTCGCGTATGAGACAGACGTGGGCGCGCCTTAGGAGTTCTGTGATGTTGGTATAACACTCAAAGAGTTCTATCTGTATACACGAAAATAGACCCAACTTTCAGCAGCGGCGGCGTGAGAGCGATGGGTCGCACTGGCTTGCGTCCAGTGGGGGCCCCCATTGGCAGATGCGGCGGGGACGGTGGTGGCGTCGTGCGTCGAGTGTTGGGATGTGTTTTCTTTATTAGCAATCTCTTCCTTAGACTATATTCCATCGATTTCACCGACCAATAGAATGCTGCGAATTAAGAAAAACTACTCCATACCTGTGAAGAATACTGATTTAATGAATTTGCATGATTTTTTTTATATGAATGTGGTTTTAGTGGTACAGCAGTTAATGGGAGGGAGTGCGTGAGTGGATTACTTGGAGCATAAGAGCAGGTTATGTGTAGAACACTACGTTAATTTGCATAGTTTTTCTGTAAAACGCAGTACACTAGTTTAAGGGGGTGGGCGACAAAGAAAAATGCGCCAGAAATGGCGATGAAAGGCATGTGAAATTCGGAAAGTGTCCTGAAAAATGGTGGGAGAACATAACTGATTACTTAATTTGGTATCAAAGGCGGTACAATAGTTTAAGTGCAGTGACATGGATGACCACTTAATAGAACTATAGGTTAAGTGTCAACAAAAGCCCAAACATTTGGTTAAAACACCCAGAGTACAGTGCTGAACATTAAGTTATGGAACTTGTTTGCCCTCCATGAAATTGCTTCTTGCAAGACTTACACGTTTCCAAACAGCAGAGAATGATGAGCAAGAGAAATCCAACCCCCCAAAAACTGAATTTTTTTTATTAATAAACGATATAACCTTTCCATGTATTCCATACATTGACTAAATTGTTTAAACGGTATCCCACGCAAAGCAATCGATTTCCCTCCAAATGATTGATCAACTGAGTCTTTTTCCTGCCAATTCCTAGGAAGAGGTGGCGGTCGAAGACAGATTAGTGGAGGTAGCCCAACTTCCCGCCAATATGGCCAACATCTTGGATGAGGTCGTGTGCTGTGCACATAGTACACGTTAGTACACGTTAGAACACGTTAGACCGCCATCTTCGGTTGGTAAGGGGACATGGCTGTCGGTTGAGGATCGTGGTGGAGACTTTACCTATTTCGTTCCAAGTCCCCGAAGATTGTGGTGCAGTAAGTAATATACATGGGGAGCGGTTTCATCAAGATATTTCCACATTTGAGTAGAGGTATGCCGGAAAGTGGAGCCCTAGTACTTTATATTACTGCTGAAATGTCAGTATGGATGTTCCCGAGTATGTGTATACACGTCAAGCCAAGCGAAAACGGTCATCTTCTGAACTTATCTCTGAACAAAATATGTAATTGTATATACTGTACATATGGACATTTAACATTTGTAATCCTTTATACACATTTGTGACCAGTTAACTTATATATTTAGTTTTCTGCTTTACATAGTTTTGGTACAAAGTAGACTTGCAAAGTATTCACATTCATGTAATACTATCTTCATTTTTCTTAATATTTTACTTTTGAACTTCCAGAATGGGACTGAAATTTATCAGTGCATAAAACATAACGTAATTCAAGTAATTATTCACTTAAAATTTGTTATGCTGAATCTTGGAATATGAATGCATATTTAGTTAGTGAGTTATTTAGACAAAATGTAGATCACTTTAAAAAAACTAGAGCTAAATATTTACGAATATGACGATTTTGTATCATTTTATACTGAAATAAGCATAACTAACTCCAAATCATGCAGTTTACACACTTTCACTTCAAATTTGTTGTTCAGTGTTTTTGTTACTGTTACTACTATTATTCCTATTATTATTATTATTATTATTATCTTCGTCTATTCCCTCTAGGAGATTGTGTGAACTTAAGCCAATCACAGCTTCACTTCCTTTTCCTCTTTTCTTTTATTCCCAAAACCTCTTCATTAATTCTTCCATTCCTCTGACCATTCTCCCTGTTGTTTCTTTTCTTAAGACTTGTTCGGTTTTCTTGTTTATTTTTTTATTTCTGAATTTTTTCTGTTCCTGATTCCCTTTCCTTAGATTTCAATTGTTCCAAGTCTTTTTGCGTGTCTTGCACCCAAATTTGCTGTAATTTGCTCTCGTGAGTAATGTTAAAAATGTTTTTAGTGGACCTGTTATCATCTATTCTGCACAAGTGTTCATAGAACAACAGGTGTATTTCCTAAAATTATCTGTGGTGTTATCTGTGTTATAGTTCGTCTGATCCAAATTCTGTCTTGAAGAACAGAGTTGTGAACTTTTTAAGAATTTTCCAGTCTTGTTTCTCGATGTCATAAATATTCGTCATCCCTGTGATTTACGATGCGTAAATTGCATCTGGTAAAATAACTGTGTTGTAGTGTTATTGTTCTGCATTAAGATAAATACCCTTTCGTTGTAGTAGACCCTTGTCAGTTTGTGCGCCACTTGCAGTTTGAATATTCTTGATGTTGAAATTTTAAACATTGTTGTTGGCTGAAGTCCAGCAACTGTGCGTTAACTTAATTACAGAATATATGTATAGCCACCTCGGTTGAATAAAATTGTTGTCAAATTGACCATGGTTTCGGCAGCACTAAGGCGGTCTTCACCAGAATAAAACTACATAGGTATACATGTAATCACACCATGCGTGAAAAAAATCTGAGCAAAAATGCTCTCGTTAAATCGAAACTGTAGCAAGAAGAAAAATTAAACTGTAAAAATGTAATATGTCTGTCAATTGGAATCAATTCCGTAGCTAAATTCTTCATGTTCTGGAGTATGTTCCGTCTTCTGAGTTGGATGGTTGCTCCTAAATACCTGAAGTCAGTGATGTATCAGACATTTCGATACTATGTTTTCAGAGGAAGTTTCCCTCTTCATTGATATTCAGATAATGAGCTTTTTCGTAGGAAATTTGGAATCTAGCTTTACAGGAGATCTCATACAGTTTATCTAATGCCAACTTTGGTACGTCTTTGTTGTTCACTAGTATAGCCAGGTCATCTGCTAAGGCCAAGCATTTCACAGTGACCTTTTTTTTCCTTTCTTCTTTCCAATTTGAATACCTGTGACATACTTTTCCCATTTACTGATCATTTTTCCCACATAATATGGAACAAGAGCCACGAAAAGCTTCTCCTTGTCGGAGTCCTGTGTGAATTTCGAATGAGTTTGAGATTTATCCCATGCATATCATTTGTGTATAAAGAATTTTAATCGCCGGTGCACTAATAAAATGTGAGGTGACATCTGGGTTCTCCGAGGATATGGTCACCCTAATAAACTCTTGCAACATGTACAGAAAAACATCAATGTTGACTGAAGACTCGCTGGAAAAGGGTATGCCAATGCTTCAACCGTGCACAAGTCCGCACCACACTAATTTGGGACAGTCTTTCCTTTTCATGTGTAATGTAAGCGCACTCTGATCCCTATATACGAACGTCATGACGTCATGACCACGGACAAGCGGTGGCGACGGCCTTCACTTAACGACCGAGGGCAGCGGTATTCGCGTAGAGTTATCACTGCCAACAGACAAATAACACTGCATGAAATAATCGCAGAAATCAATGTGAGACGTACGACGAACGTATCCGTTAGTACAGTTAGGAGTAACATGGAGTTAATTCGCTATGGCAGCAGAAGACCTACGAGAGAATCTTTGTTACCAGCAGGACATCGCCTGCAGCGCCTTTCCTGGGATCGTGAACGTATCAGTTGGACCCCAGACGATTGGAAAACCGTAGCATTGTCAGACGGGTCCCGATTTCAGTTGGTAAGGGCTGATGGTAGGGTTCAAGTGTAGCGCAGACCACACGAAGCCGTGGAGTCAGGTTGTCGACTAGGCACTGTGCAAGCTGGCAGTGGTTCCATAATGCTGTGTACTGTTTCCAGAATGAGATTTTCACTCTGCAGCGGAGTGTGCGCTGATATGAAACTTCCTGGCAGATTAAAACTGTGTGCCCGACCGAGACTCGAACTCGGGACCTTTGCCTTTCGCGGGCAAGTGCTCTACCATCTGAGCTACCCCAGGCTGTGGCTAAGCCATGTCTCCACAGTATCCTTTCTTTCAGGGGTGCTAGTTCTGCAAGGTTCGCAGGAGAGTTTCTGTAAAGTTTGGAAGGGAGGAGACGAGATACTGGCAGAAGTAAAGCTGTGAGGACCGGGCGTGAGTCGTGCTTCGGTAGCTCAGATGGTAGAGCACTTGCCCGCGAAAGGCAAAGGTCCCGAGTTCGAGTCTCGGTCGCGCACACAGTTTCAATCTGCCAGGAAGTTTCGGTGTGTATTGTGTTTGTCAAATTAAACCGTTCATTGACTGGAAATGTTTATGTTCGGTTACTTGGAGACCATTTGCAGCCATTTATGTTCCCAAACAACAATACCTTTTTTATGGATGAAAATGCGCCATTTTGCCGCGCCATAATCGTTCCGAGTGATTTGAAGAATATTGTGGACAACTCGAGTAAATTATTTGGCCACCCACACCGCCCGGCATGAATTTCATCGAGTATTTATGTAATATAATCGAGAGGTCTATTCGTGTACAAAATCCTGCACCGGCAACACTTTCGCAATTATGGAGGCTATAGAGTCAGCGTGGCTCTATATTTCTGCAAGAGGACTACCATGACTTGTCGGGTCCAAGCTACGTTGAGTTCCTGGTCTACTCTGGGAAAACGGAGGTCCGACACGATATCAGGAAGTATCCTACGGCTTTTGTCACCTCAGAGTAGGTCGCCTCACCCTTATCAGAGTGTGTCCTGTCAGAGGAATTACAGAGTGTTTTCCTTCCTAGCTGAGCCTACCCCCACACACCCCACTATGAGGGGCCTTCGGTAAAGTTTTTCAAGGCGCGAAATTCACCACATTGGTATTCTGTTTCGTCAGCCTGGCCTAACATTATGGACAATAAAAATTGGCAATAAAAATCTAAACGTCTCCACTTTTCCCACTAAAACGTTTATCTTCATGGGAATACCAATTTAACATTGTAATTAGCATCATATTTTAATCGATTTACTTGGAAAGTAAACATTAAAAGTTTGATGAAAAATATTGCTAATGGGTCACATATCAATTAGATACATAAGTTTGGTAGCACGTTGTTGTTAATTTTTATTATTTTTATTGTGTTGATTATACACCATTTTAGTCTTATTAAAAATGACCTTCAAATCTACTCTCAAACTTCTTCGTCAATTTTTTCCGTTCGGTTTAGAAGTTAATCTGTGGTACAGACAAATAATGCAAGGTCGTCAGCAAAATGAAAATGGTTCAGATGAGTTTCTAATACAGGCTCCCTCCCGCGGACGCACTGTTGTAGAAGGTACAACAGCAGCTGTTTGTATGCCTTATCGATGCCTTAATTGTGAACTATTGCGCTAGGCTTGCTTTTGCTGAAAAAGTCCATCCTGCAAATTTTATGGCGTGTACCTGCTTATGTGTCAACTGTAGGCACGCCTGCGAGATGGTTAAAACTTTCATATTTGGTTTAGTAGATGACTTGTTCCATTTCAGATCTCATTTCCCTGTGCCTTCTCTAAACCTCCTGCATCATTTGGCGCCTGTCCAAATAACTTTCTTAAATATTTACACCTTTTGGCCATACCTCCATTTTTCAGTGCTCCCAACATAATTCTTTATTTAATCTGGTATATCATTTTGTATTTAAATAGATTTTCATAGTGTACATTTCTGATTTCCTTCCAAATTATTTGTCGTCTAGTGTTATTTATGTGTTTTTGATATATTTATAACGCAGAATTATATAATGTGACATACAGCTATTGCTGGCTTAAAAGGGCACAAGATTTTTAGGTTAATCTCATCTTTCAGAGAGGCATTGCTGAAAGAGATTAAAGTAAATAAAGCTCCAAATACTATACAGTCGGACAAATCTGAAAATTATTTAGTATCACATACACCAATATTATAAGTATTAAAACAAAGTTAGCAATATTTATATTCTGCTTGAACCAATGTGTAATTGAAAACTCAGTTGATGTACCGTATCCACCTCAAAGGTTTGTGAACATAGGAATGAAATGTTAAATATTAAGTTTTATCAATTAGCAACTTCCTATTGTAGAAACAGTACAACTCAAAACTACTAGACATTAATAGTAATTGTATAGATCATCACATGGAAACATGCAAGTAATTGTCAAGTGATACCACGTAACAGTATTCCAAAAGTGGCACAATCACTGCATGCTGCCAACATACATTGGAAAATTTTCAGGCCTTTTATATCACTTTGAAACAGTATTGTGTCATCTTCCAGACAATTAGAGATAAATTAAGAAGCATACTCTTGTGATTTTTGGAACGTGCAATGATGTCTTGCAGTTATAGAATTTTACAGTACTTACTCTGCAGTTTCAGTACGTACTCATCTTTGGTATGGAACTGAATTACTTTACTTTAAAAATGGCGGAGAGACTGTTAAGGGATAACAACCAATATTTTTGCCAAAAACCATTCATTCTTTATTTCCCCACATTCGACACTTGTTGGTGCCATGATGAGGGCAAGGTTTCCCTGTCCCTTCAATGCAGCCATATCGGACTGACCCTGTATTTTGAACTGATGACTGTGTCAAACGATGATGTAAGAGTGTTCATAACTAATAATTTTTGAAGAAACACAATGTTGTCAGCAAATGGATGACCTCTCCTAACAATAGGTTTCTTAATTTGAACAAAGAACAGACACTGCATATACAAAATTTTTGGTATTAGGCTCCGTCGTTATAAAACACAAAAGTAACTGAATTGACAACGTTTCGACCGACTTCCTGTGGTCCTCTTCCGGGCGGTTAACTGCTGAATACTGGTGAATGTTTTCCCTGTATATACCACCTATTTTGGATATCAAATGGCTACAGACGTGACATATTTGTGATGTCATCGACAATTTGGGGAAAGGCTACTACGGAGGAGGATGTTTGTACGGTAAACTATTGCCTATGCTACTCTGGTGGCTGACTGGAAGGCAACTGTAGTGAGTGGTAGGGAATAGCCGTATCGGCAGGCTATTGCTTGTGCCGCTCTAGTAACTAGTTGGTAGGCGACTCTCGCTGGTGGTTGGTAGGCAATAGCAAATCGACAGCTTGAAACCAGGGGTAACATTTTCCTGCAGCGAAGCGCTAAGACCACATCGCTCTTCCTCATGGCTGCTGTTTTGCTGTTAAACCCAGCTCAGATGGCTTTGCTGGTTGACGAACACATGAGGTCCGCCGGGCCATATCATGGGTAACTTGTAACCATTATCCTTGTTCATGCAGTTACGACGTTCGGTTCTATCAGTGGCCTCTCTTACTTTTCGCTGGTGCATCCGCTGCTGCCGATCAAGCACTCGAGGTTCTAGAGAACCGATAGAACAGCCATAATCCTGGTGGTGCTCAACTACAGCTGCCAGTCGTACAGAACGTCCATGTTTCAACATGCGAGTGCTAATTGGTCTCCTAATTTATCCAACATAGACTTCGCAGAAATCACACCTAGTTCGTAGCCGACTGCAGTGTGGAGGGTATCAAGGGGATCTTGGTGGGCCTCAACAGACATCGGATCTTGCTGCCACTCTGCAATATGGGTCTGATCCCTCCACGACGTAGAACGTTGCCTACATGGTACGCAATCTGTCACATAAGATAGGTCGGGAATAGGAGGAGCTTCCTCTATACTTTTGTCTGCTTTGTCTTAGCTGCACCTCATAGCTCGTTGTGTCTGTCTCGAATCCATCAGCACGGAATGTTGTCTTGGGCTCGTGCAGTTCGTGTTGTAAGTGGTTAACGTTACTAACACGGCGAGTTTGGGCTGTGAGCGTACGTAGCACAGACAAAGTTACAGAAGGAGCTCGTCATGATGTTAGTTTACCTTATGTGAGGGGCGTAAGCGACAGTAACGTAAGGTTTCGTGTCGCGGAAGAATCAAACCCATATTCCAGAATGGCAGCAATGTCCGACATCTGTTGAGACCCATTAAAGATCCCGTGGTTGCTCTTCACAGTACAGACGTCTTTGAACTTCGGTGTGAATGCGGCGAGGTCTGTGTTGATGAAACTGGCCGATACATTACAGCTCGCGTGTCGCAGAATGAACGTCATGTACGACTGGGACAGAACCAGAAGTCAGCAGTATCTGAACACCACCAGAAATGTGGCTGCTCTAATCAATTTTCTAGAATCTGGCGTTTTTGCTCGGCAGCTGTGGATGCAGCAACGAAAACTAAGAGAGGTTATTGAAATAATCAAGCGCCCGAATAGCATGAACAGGGGGGATGGCTACAAGTTACCTAAGGCTTGGGTGCTAGCGATTCCAGCATGGCGGACAGCGTGTGTACGCCAGCCAGCAACACCACCTGACCTGTACTTAACGGCGTAAACAGAAGCCAAGAGAGAAATGCAGTGTGGCCTTAACGCTTCGCTGTAGGGAAACTCTAACGTCTGGTTTCAAGCTGCCGATTAGCTGTTGCCAAGCAGTCATCAACGAGATTCGCCTACGAATCGCTTACTAGAGTAGCAGAGGCAATAGCCTACCGTACAGCCAATCCTCTCCACAGCAACCTCTCTTCCAATTGCCCAATGACATCCCAGATATGTTACGTCGGTAGTCACCAGATAATCGAAAAAGACAGTATATAGGGAAAGACATTCACCAGCATCCAGCAGTTAACGGCGAGGAAGAGGACGGCAGCAAGTCAGCCAAAACGTTGGAAATTTAGTTGTATTAGTGTTTAATAATGACGCGGTGTAATACCCAAAACTGCTTTATTCAAAACGATGCTGGGAGTGGAAGCCTACGAACTTGGGTAAATAGGTTTCGTGCTTCAACAAAAATCAATTTCTTCTTTGAACTACACATTCAGCCAGGCTTTTTGTTGCAGTGTCCGAAGAATTTTCAGCAGACTGCTCACGTTCAGCACATTCAATAGCTTCTGCATGAACATCATCCTCGGGGTCAATTTCAGTAGGAAGAAAACGTAACTTATATTCACTTTGCCGGCCGCTGTGGCCGAGCGGTTCTAGGCGCTTCAGCCTGGAACCGCGCGACTGCTACGGTCGCAAGTTCGAATACTGCATCGGGCATGGATGTGTGTGATGTCCTTAGGTTAGTTAGGTCTAAGTAGTTCTAAGTTTTAGGGGACTGAGGACCTCCGATGTTAAGTCCCACCGTGCTCAGAGCCATTTGAAACATTTTTTATATTCACTTTCATACTTAAATCCATCTCATACTTGCACTTGTATTTCGTTTTCTATTGTTAAAAAATTACATCTACATGGTATACTGATGCCGAAACAGCTCAACTGTTCATACTGAGAAGTTGCAAAATAGTTACGTGAGGCTCACATGAATAATAGAATGCATTAACGTATTGTATAGTAGCAAACAACAATACAAAATGATCACTTCCATTCTGTAGAAGTTTGTGTTCTTTTTAGGGAAAACATAACAAATCTAGTTTGCATTTTATGTTGGAAAGTAATTATTTCGAAAGTAACATCGACATAATTCCAAGAGCAGTAAGAAAGGAAATTGAAAACCCAGACAATAAACAAAATGATCCAGTTATAAACAAGACGATTGCTTGTGTGTGTACTACAGTGAACAATACAATCTTCGAGAACGAAGAGTTTCTAAATGTAACAGAAAGGTCAGTAATCTAAAAGAAAAAGCATTATAGTATTTATGAAAAACAGCGTGTCACGCATTAGTCACTTTGATGTTAAGCCAAAAATTGTTGGAGGGGTGATAAAATTTCAAGCAATATATATATATGAAATATGCCATGGTGTTTCTATTGTAGTCATTCATACATGTAATGCACCAGTTTTGTTAGGTATCTGTTCAGTACTCAAGCACTTCATTGTTCAACCGCTTTTTCTGAAAGGTCTTTGGATACACATTAATAACTACCAACACCTAACGGACCTATGAATGGTTGACCACATCTGCAAACATTATATTTTAATTCATTCGTAATCTGCATTTATGATGAATATTTCCACTGAAAATGATTTCTGATGGTTTACTGACCTTGTATTCAAATGTTTAAATATCATCTATGTAGACTTCATTGTGATCAGTCTAAATTTGTTACTGAAAATCACATCAGACTGGAGAATGTTAAAGATAGTGGTTTCCAAGGTCCAATAAGTGATTTTTCCGCTTCATACTTTTCTGGTAGGAAACTTGGAAAAAAAAAACAATTCATTTTTTCTGTGGAAGGGAGAAATATAATTAAGAAGAAGACAACATAATTGAAATAATTGTGTCAAACTCAATATCAGATCTCTTGGGTATATAAATAAGAAAACGAGAAACAAAAGTGGCCTCCACGATTGACAGCTCTAACTTACTTTTAGACAGGCGAAAGTAAAGTATAAAGTCATAAAAAATTTGCCCACCTTCCTTAAAAATTTTATGTACCAGCAGAGAAACAAAACAGTTTCATAGACAATTTGAAAATATTTTTGGATGACAATTCCTGTTACCACATTGATAAATATCTGAAGAGGTTCGACTACTAAATTTTCTCAGATTAAGGTAAAAGCGTATTGCCATTTTGGAAAAGACTGCTTGGACAGTTCAAAACAGGACAGGTCAATAGGTCTAATCTTTGATTATGATCACGTAAACAACCATCAAATACCCAGTTTTGCCCAAGAAAAGTATTATATTTGTTAATCAACTACCATATTCAACACCGGAGTCAGATACCGGAAATGTGATCCATGATATATGCATATAACTAGCGGAACGTGAACTAAACCAAGTTTAAACTGTTGAGTTTTTATGAGCTACATCCAATATAGCAATTTGTTCATATTGAAAAGATCTGTTTCATGGGGCTTTCTAATCTGATAATATCTGTTTTTAGATTGTTGCACGTGTCCTTCCCATGATCAGTATTAAGAGCGTTATGCTGCTCAATTCTTTGCTATAAGTCTTTGTTTCATTTACAAACTAGCAGTTGTCACTCTGGGTTTCCTTTTGATGGAAGACCAATTTCTGTTAGGCCAAACCTCCTTTTTTTGTCTCTGTGAAGGACAGATCGATAGGGATACCAGCGCCACCAGGTCCGCTGTCGCTGCGTTACATAATTGACAGATGGGTCGTGTGGGACGGAAAGCGACCAGGAGAGAAAGTAGCAGGCCCCAAGTCTGCTGTCAGCACTGCTGGTCCTGCTGACTAGCTACACTGCACTTCCTATTTATTTCATTCCTGAGAGAGTTATATCTCTGTATTCTCGCCTTTCCCTGAGCATTTTTGTACTTTCTACTTTTGTCGGTCACCTGCAGGATTTCATCTGTTACCCATGGTCTCCTCACAGTTATTTTTTTCTTACTTATGTTTGTCTGCCCAACATCTGTGACTGCTCTTTCTAGAGACGTCCTCTTCAACTGAATTGCCTGCTCTGGTGTTCTTTATCGCACATTCTTAACGAACTCCAAATGCGTCTTATCATTGCTCAGTACTTCAGTGTCCTATTTCCTTTCACACTGATTCTTTTGAACCATTATCTTAAACTTCAGTCTTTATCATTACTAAATTGTGATCTGAGTCTATATCTGCTCCCGGGCATATCTTACAATCCAATTTCTGATTTCGGAATCTCCGTCTAACCATGATACTACCCGGTTGGAACCATCCCGTGCCTCCAGGTGTTTTCCAAGTATTCTTTCTCCTCTTATTCTTGTACAGAGCTTCGTTTCTACCACCTGAAGTTTATTGCAAAATTCAATTAGTCTCTCTCCTCCTTACTCCTATTGCAAAGCCCATGTTCTGCTCTAAACTTTTGTTCTATTCCTTCCCCTACAACCGTATTAGAATTCCCGATGATTATTAGTTTTTCATCTCCCTCTACATACAGAAGTACCCGTTCAGTATCCTCATATACTTTCTCTATCTCTTCATTTCCTGCTAGCAATTCTGGAGCGTATATCTGATCTATCGTTTTTCCGTTGTTTTGCTGTCGAATCTGATGAGAGCAACCTAGTCACTGAACTGTTTACAGTAACTAACTATCTGCCCTATGTTCCTACTCATACCATACCATTTTCTGCCGTTGTTGATATTACCCTACATTCGTTTGACCAGAAATTCTTATCGTCTTCCCATTTCACTTATCTAAGTACTACTACGTCTAGATTGTGCCTTACCGTTTCCCTTTTCAGATTTTCTAACTTTCCTACTACAGTAATTTTAAGTTAGCAACAGGTGTTTATGAGGTACTGCAATTCTCGTGTATACATCTGCTCGACAAATGTCCTGTTTACAGAGTTAGTGCCGGCATGACGTGTAATTTCACAAGTCAGACGCCGTTGCTATGCATTTGTCAATTTCCTTGTAAGAGATATTCTCTGTTACTATCGATCATTCTATGTAGAACTGATGAGAGCACAGTACAATTTCTGAACCATGATGAGATGTGAACAGTGGATGCTATACAGCTCTGGAAAGCTATATTGTGAATGTATCACACAGAAACGATGTTTTAAGGAAGTAGTTTTTTTTGTCACCATAGTTTATCGTGGAGAAACCTGCAAGAAGGATGTAAATCACGCGCTGGAAATTTATTTCTTACATTGGAATATTAATAGCGTTGCATTCCACACGACTAATAGGTCAGAAACCGCAATAATCTATCATTATAGCCTGTTTTAAGTGCAGAACCGTGAAGCCTTAGGAGAGAATGTGTTTATGT
This sequence comes from Schistocerca gregaria, assembly GCF_023897955.1. Classification (NCBI taxonomy): domain Eukaryota; kingdom Metazoa; phylum Arthropoda; class Insecta; order Orthoptera; family Acrididae; genus Schistocerca; species Schistocerca gregaria. Next base: position 600,107,529 of record NC_064920.1, on the reverse strand, counting down.
TATCTTTTATCAATCCTTTCTTGGTACTGATCCAATACACTAGAACAATACTTTAGAATTGATAGGAGAGTTGATTCACGTAAAGTGCTTCGAACTCCGTCCGTTTGGAGCTGCATCACGCATAAAAACCACTTGTTTCTTGTTCTTCTTCACAACACTCCCATATCTACAACACATCGATAACATGTTCACATCTGGAGGGATCTTGTACATTTGGACAGGTCTTGTAAGATTCGTGCAGAACAGTCTACCCTGAATGGCACTTACGGACTCACTTCAACCTGTTCCTTCACAAGACATGGATGTAGTGGGCATTACACTCTCCCACATGTTGTCAGCTACATGTTACGTCGATCACAGTGCTGGAGGGCGGGTTAGTCGAAGACAGTGCGGGGAAATCTTTCCGTCTCTGACCTTATCCCAAGAATGCGAGAATATACAGGGCTCCCCCCTGCATAGAGAGAAAGATAGTAAATTACACACTAAGCTCGAAGTTCTAGAAATATGTAGATTGCTGTCTGGTACATACTTGGTAGTAGGGGATGCATGATAGATTCGCCCTGAGCAGCAGACTTTATGTGTGTTCCGGCATGTGCAAAGAAAATGACTGTGTCCTGTCATAAGGACGGTATGGATTTGACATGGAAAACTACGATAGCCGCAAAGGGAATAAAAGTTTTTACTAGGACAATTATGTACAGTCATAAAAATTGGACAGATATTTCTATTTCCATAGCCACAGCCATCAGAAGGGGGTTATTTCCGATACTTTGCTCAATGTCGAACGTTATCCAATTGAGACTGCAAACGTAATATTTAATTGCAAGTACAGGGATATATGTGGCTGGTTTCCTAGAACGATTCTGCCTGGTGTGCGCCAGAAGCATGTGGCGGCAGCGGTCTGTGGCAGCAACAATTGACGCTTCCAGCTTACGGCGGGAGTCGTCCTAATGGAAAGGCCCGTTGGGGTGCAGGAATGTAGCTGACCTTACCGTGTGGCCCTCTAGATAACTTAATAGTGAGCTAATACTTAGTATGTGTTGGACAGCCTTCGCATCACCTGTGTACTCAGTAGAAATTTGAGAAGATTCAGTATGGACGTGTATTTGCACTGGACCATTATTCCCTCCAATGCCAATTGTTCAATTGACTGCTTCGGCACATTTTCTGTCTTTATTTGGTTGAGAGAAAATCGATTGCTTATGTTACGTGCATCTAGCAGGTGAAAGACGGGTGGAAGATACGTTTGCTGGCTCTCTAGGCATGAGAAACATCTTGGTTGACTTTGTAAATTACAAAGATGATTTGGAATCTGTTATATCACCAACATCGGTATTCGCGAGTGGAATTTTGAGTTTCTCTATTTTTCTCGGCTTTTCACTTAAAGATCTTCGCAGTCGAAATAAGTTTCTAGTTCTCAGTGGTTTACAACACGTTCCACCTCACTGAACCTTGCTAAGGTTTCGAGTTTCGAGAGACATACAAGGGTTATTCGAAAAGTATGGAACGATCGGTCGTGAAATGGAAACCACAGTGAAAATCCTATGCTGTTTTGCACAGGTGTGTTGGGCAGTGTCTCTAGTATGCCCGTCGATCACGTTACGTCGTTTTTTTTTTATTTCTGAGTACACAGGGAGCACATAAAGATACCTAGAACAATTGTGTCTCCAGCCAAGTATGAGGGCCTGGTGAGAAATTTCGCCTGAAGTTATGTAGGCAACATTACGTAACTCTGGTGCGTTTTCTTCTTCAAGAGAATTCTCAGCCACTTTCTGCAGGGGCAATGAAGATGCTCCTGCATCGTTTTCAATTGGAAATGATTGATTACCCACAATGCAGCCCGTAATTGTCTCCACCTGAGTTTCATCTCTGCTCACATGAACTGCTGGCTATGAAGACAACATTTTGGCACAGACAACGAGCTGTAGGCCAGCATAGAGAATGGGTGGAAAGCATTGGCGGCTGCCTTTTATAATGAGGGTATTGGAAAGTTGGAACAACGCTATGACAAACGTCTAAGTCGGATCGACGACTATGGAGATAAGTAGCTGGACGTTGTAGCTAACTGTAGCAAATAAAACAGTTCTGATTTTCACTGTGGTTTCCATTTCGCGACCTATCGTTCCTTTCTTTCCGAATAGCCCTCGTAATTTCTAGTCTTTGGAATTATACTGTGCAAGCCATTCTGCTACACAAGTGATATTTTTATGTGCTTGATATCGAGAGGTATCACGTAAATGGTATGATACTCTGGTAAACCATGTGAATATACGTGCGTTCTTGTAACCCCAGAGTCTGGAGATGGATGTAGAAAGCAAGTGAGCAGGTCGGGGCCAGAAACAGTAATGCCTTTGTGCAAAGGGGAATCGACCCAGCTTTTGTACAACTGTTTGCAGAGTGACCTCAGTACACTTAGGGCACTCTGATCACACGTCAGGCCAGTATGTGTGCAGGGGCAGATGACTTGTGACCATTGGCTGCAGTGGATGACCTACCAAGCTCGCGGGAAATATCTAATGCTGCGAAGACTATATACAGTGCATGTGCTTCTGCTGCCTGCCTTTGCAGTATATGTACGAATGTCTGACGGTCAATAGATATATGCTGTATGGAGAAGTGATCTACATCTACATGGATACTCTGCAAAACACATTTAGTGCCTCGCAGAGATGATTTTGTATGGTGCAGGATACGAATTGTGTGTTTACTATATCGATATGGTATCTGGTGATATATATTACGACTTGTAGATCGGTTTCACTCTGAAATATTAAGCTTTCGTCGTCAGTGACAGAGCAGTGTAATTAAGGAAGTGTCTTTCCATATTTCATGATCTGTAGATCAATTTTGCAGCCTTCAACTGGCAGTGTGATATGGCAACCTGTACAAAATAATTTTGCCACTGTAAGTCTCGTCTGCAGAAAATGGCGGACAGTGGTTCTACACTGACAGCATCAGGAGTTTGGCGGGCTTCTGACCGAAAAAAAACTCAAGATTTGCTCGAAAACAGCAAAGCACTGTAATTGAGGAAGTGTCTTTCCTTACTTCGTGATCTGGAGACCACTTTTTCAGGGTTTAACTTGCGGTGCAATATTACTTTTGTAAGCTTTTTTCGAGCAGTACAAAGTAATTTTGCTGCTGAAAGTCTGCCGGCTGGTGTGGCCGTGCTTATGTTGTGTGCATCTAGCAGGTGAAAGACGAGTGGAAGATACGTTTGCTGGCTCTCTAGACATGAGAAACATCTTGGTTGACTTTGTAAATTACAAAGATGATTTGGAATCTGTTATATCACCAACATCGGTATTCGCGAGTGGAATTATGAGTTTCTCTATTTTTTTCGGCTTTTCACTTAAAGATCTTCGCAGTCGAAATAAGTTTCTAGTTCTCAGTGGTTTACAACACGTTCCACCTCACTGAACCTTGCTAAGGTTTCGAACCTGGAACCGCGTGACCGCTCCGGTCGCAGGTTCGAATCCTGCCTCGGGCATGGATGTGTGTGATGTCCTTAGGTTAGTTAGGTTAAAGTAGCTCTAAGTTCTAGGGGATTGATGACCACAGATGTTAAGTCCCATAGTGCTCAGAGCCATTTGAACAATTTTTTTGCTGAAAGTCTCGTAATTTGTCTGTCTGCAGAAAAAATGATGGACAGTGCTTCCCCACCGACAGCAGCAGCAGCATTTTTTCCGCCATTTCTCCAGCCATTTTTCCCGCCAAAATTTGAACTCCCTTCATGAGGTTACTGCTACGTTGCCACATCTATGGGTGCTAGCTTGGATACGCTATCTTGAATAAATCTGGTAACAAGGCAATCTGGGGTGACACGGACTATATCCCACAACTCTTGTGTACTTAGCTGTTTTCTGTGGTGACTGAAAATAGTTCTAATGGTACCCAGTTCTCTGAGGATGAGAATCCATTTGGGGCTGAAGGGTGGAGGTACTGCTTCCGTAGGGTGGTCGGTTACCAGTGGTTGTTGTGGTCGCCTAGGTTCCGCCCTTTGTGACCGAGAGGTTCTAGGCGCTTCAGTCCGGAACCACTCGACTGCTACGGTCGCAGGTTCGAATCCTGTCTCGAGCATGGATGTATGCTATGTCCTTACGCTAGTTAGGTTTAAGTAGTTCTAAGTCTAGGGGACTGATGACCTCAGATGTTAAGTCCCATTGTGCTTAGAGCCATTTTTGGTGCCTAGGTCGTAGAGACAGAAATTCCACATGACTCTCGTGATAGTGAACTTGTTTTAAGACAGCTGAGATATCTGCGAAGAACCTGTGGGTACCCTTCCAGATGTAGCGTAAGTCCTTGCACATTATAGCTCTGGTTGTTATATAAATATTGCGGATGTCCTGTCTGTAAATGGGTGTCGTCCGGAACAATGTAAGCGGGTTGGAGCTGTTGCCGTGTATGTATCTGTTTAGCGATGTTCGCCATATCTGCTGCAACAGATATGGCGTCTTTTCTGGTTCGCCGATGATGAAAAAAACGGTTCAGATGGCTCTGAGCGCCATGGGACTTAAATCTGAGGTCATCAGTCCCCTAGAACTTAGAACTACTTAAACCTAACTGACCTAAGGACATCACACACATCCATGCCCAAGGCAGGATTCGAACCTGCGACCGTAGCAGTCCCGCGGTTCCGGACTGCAACGCCTAGAACCGCTCGGCCACCGCCGATGATGAAAAAGCCCACAATTTCTGCCTTGAATGACCGGACTGATATGTCACTCAAGCGACTATCGTGTCCCCAAAATAGTAACAAGCGGAGGGAAATGTTTTTATTTAAACAGTACCGTGCAGACTGAAGTCGACGACGTCGGTTCAGAGTTCGTATTTTCTTCACCTTTTGTTAGATACTAGTGACGTGATACATACTCTCTATTTCGTCACGTATATCTTTGTCTGTCAGGCTAATATCGCTGTCCTATGATAATTCCGTACAAATGAAGAAGGAAGTTAGGAATATACACGTCTAACGCATGACATTTGAGAACGCATGTCTCTGTTAAGTTGTTGGTTGTGTAATGTGGCCATTTTTCTCTGAATCTGTCCTCTAACATGTTTCAAAGGATGATATGCAAGTTCCTTACTTGTTTAGTTACACTGGTCTGTAATTGCAGATATGAATTAACACTACCAATGGCTGTTCTCAGTTCTTTACTTTTACTCTGTAGGACGATGGAGGTTTCCAAGAACTGCACGAGATAAGAATCCTTTTAAGAGAAGCTGGCCGTCACAGAGATGTTCAGTGCCCTAAGCATAGTCGCTGCCGCAGGCAAGCAGACCGGCTTCACGTCCATTCTTGTCCTCAGCTCATGCTCAGGTGGGTCACGGTGAGCCCTTTTTTCTGTCGCAAGAAACTTACAATTCTTCACAGAAGGCATTTAGAAAAATAGGAGATCTCTAGCGAGATGCGGCTTCCGAGAGGCCGCATGAATTTTCGTTGCAGTGCCTTAGGATAACGTTCGGTTTAAACTTTCGGAATCCTGCTATCTGATTATGTCATGCTGTTATTTTCTAGAGAGCCCACAATTTTTCTGTGTGTGTATGTGCAGAGCATCTAATATGCCCCTTTCGGAATTGTACCATAGAGTGGGAGACATTTTCTGCCTTCCTCCGCTCCTCAGAGCGTTATTGGTTCAACATAGCAAAATCCACAAGAGTAACAGGTTGCTTAACATCTTCACTTGAGTTTTACTAGTTGCCGCTCACAAGATTTGCCACCATTGGCGATCGAGTGCCTGCCTGCTCTGACGGGAAACGGCAGAGTTTCGGAGCAGCCAGAAGGAGAATACTTCGTCTTAGCGCTTTGTAGAATACTGTAAAAACTAGGTTGTTCCATGTTTTGTTAAGGTTTCTCTGGTAAGATGTATGTCATTATGTATTGTGAACGATTTCGGTTTTACGTTGTTGTTTTTTTTAGATGTATCAATACCATTTTTGTAAGCTATAAAACTGAGTGTTTTCAGTTCTTTATGTATAGCTGGTTGTTCTAGAGGTAAATTGATTATTACATTCATCATTTCGTGGAAGAAGGCAGGCTTTTGTATTTCAGGATGGCAAGAGTTGGTATTTATTGTGTCACCTGCAGTGGTATGTTTTCTGTATATGTCTAATGACATATAGTCAGCACGGATTCAGAAAATATCGTTCTTGTGAAACACAACTAGCTCTTTATACTCATGAAGTAAGAAGTGCTATCGACAGGGGGTGTCAAATTGATTCCATATTTTTCGATTTCCAGAAGGCTTTCGACACCGTTCATCTCAAGCGTCTTCTAATCAAACTCAAAGTAATATCCGGCGTTCCCCAAGGAAGTGTTATAGGCACTGTATTGTCCATGATCTATATTAACGACATAGGAGACAATCTGAGTACCGTATTAGATTGTTTGCAGATGATGTTGTCATTTACCGTCTTGTAAAGTCATCAGATGATCAGAACGACTTGCAAAATGATTTATATAAGATATCTGTATGGTGCGAAAAGTGGCAATTGACCCTGAATAAAGAAAAGTGCGAAGTTATTCACATGAGTACTAAAAGAAATCAGCTAAATTTCGATTACGCCATAAGTCACACAAATCTTAGGGATGTAAATTTAGCTAAATACTTAGGGATTACAATTAGAAATAACCTAAGTTGGAACGATCACATAGATAATATTGTGGGTAGATCAAACGAAAGACTGCGATTCATTGGCAGAACAATTAGAAGGTGCAACAGGTCTACCAAAGAGACTGTTTACAATACGCTTGTCCGCACTATTCTGGAGTACTGCTGTGCGGTGTGGGACTGACGGATGACATTGGAAAAGTACAAAGAACGGCAGCTCGTTTTGTATTATCGGGAAATAGGTGAGATAGTGTCACAGACATGATACGTGAATTGGAGTGGCAATCATTAAAACAAAGGCGTTTTTCGTTGCGACGTGATCTTCTCCTGAAATTTCAATCACCAGTTTTCTCCTCCGATTGCGAAAACATTCTGTTGGCACCCACCTACTCAGGGAGAAATGATCATCACGATAAAATAAGAGATATCAGGGCTCGCATGGAAAAATTTAAGTGCTCGTTTTTCCCGCGTGCCGTTAGAGAGTGAAACAGTAGAGAGACAGCATGAAGGTGGTTCATTAAACCCTCTGCCAGGCACTTTATTGTGAACAGCAGAATAATCATGTAGATGTAGATATAGATAAATGTGTGGCGGTTGTCTTGGCTAATTTCCAGGTCAAGGTAGCTTATTGAATCTTATGTTTCCAATTCCATAGTAGATTTGATACTTCGATGGAAGTTGTTCAATGCCTGATGGACATTATTGATGTCTATACTGTTTAGATCAATCAACATTAACTTGTCATCTACGTGTCTATAATAGAAGAGGATATTATCAAGTACTGGCGACTGTGAACTGAAAAACATTTCTTCTAATGTGTTGAGAAATATAGGGGGTGTTCAAAAAGTCTCTCTGCAGTGCCGTATGATTGTTGGCCTGCCTGGGTTACTTCCCTTCAAGTGGACTCTCCCAACATTCCATTGTTTTCGTTTATCTCAGCCAGCGTCAACAGTATCGTTGGTGTGTGTCGTTACGTGTTGACGAGAACGTGTAAGTTTAGTTCCTTTGTTGGTTTGTTTCGTTTTTGTCGCTGTTAAAAGGCTAACCTTTGAAGAACGTGTGTATTTAGTCGAACAAGTGTTCAAAGCTGGCGGTAAATACACAGTTTCAGTTCGTCAAAGATTTAATTCGGTTTTCCCGGAGACAACACTCTCACATCGTTGATACTGTGCGAGGTTTGATTAACAAATTTCGAAGTACGGGTTCTGTGACAGGTGCACCGAGAAGTGGTCGTCCTAGCGTTTTGTCTGATGATAAACTACTCGACATTTCCGATAAAATGTCCATGAGTCCGAACAGGTCAGAAAGAAAACTCGCGCAGAAAATCGATGTTAGTGTCGGAACGGCCCAAACAGCTGTAAGGAAAAACTTAGAACTTTTCGCATACAAATTGACAGTCGTGCAAAAACTGAAAAATATTGATCATAGCAAGAGACTGCATTATTGTCAATGGTTAAAAAATTTCGTTCAACAAAATGGAAGGGATATTCTTAATGAAACGTTTTTCACTAATGAGGCGTGTTTTCATTTTTCCGGGTATATGAACTCGCAAAATTCTCGCATGTGGAGTACTGCAAATCCATTGTGTATTCATAAGGAACCACTTAATTCCGTGAAAATAGGAGTTTGGTTTGCAATTTCTAGACGTCGGATTGTGGGTCCAACATTTTTCAACTAAACATTAAACGCACAACGACACTGCAGTGATATTCTGTATCCATTCATAGGAGAATTGGTGTTAAGTGAAATACTGAACGCTTATTTTCAGCAAGATGGTTCAACCGCGCATACAGCTCGCTTTTCAATGTCACTGCTTGCTGATGTTTCTGGTGATCGCGTAATTTCACAGGGACTTTGGCCTCCACGATCGTCTGACCTAACACCACCCGACTTTTTCTTCTGGGATGCAGCGATAGCAACTGTCTATAAAAACCGTCCAAAATCCATCGATGAATTGCAAACTGCAATATCCACTTTCACTGCTTCTGTTACAGAAGAAATGTTACAGCTTGTGTTTGGAAACACGTTTAGACGAATTGAATTGTGTATTCAACAACAGGGGGGGGATACTTTCAACATTTAATGTGAAAATTTGTAAGTAAAAATGAATATTCAATGAATTAATAACTTGTATTTCACTGAGTTTCATTTCGGTGTATTCACTGCGACTTACGGCACTCACGGGTAACAATCATACGGCACTGCAGATAGAGTTTTTGAACACCCTGTATCTGCAATTGCGCCAGCTACAGTGTCCCATAGCTATTCGATCTGCTTGGATGTAGAGTTTTCCACTGAATTAAAAAAAATGTGATAAAATCGTTTTAAGGATTTCTATGATTTCGTAAACTCCTGCAATAGAAGTTTTGCTCTGCTGTAATAGATTTTGTTTTAAAATTTCTGTTGTTTCCTATACTGGTATTTTGGTGTATGGGTTCGTAATGCCTGTGTTTCTGAAAAAGGGTAATTTGTTAGCACGTGATACACATGTAACGGTTTGGCCACTCGGAATCCAAGTCACATCAAGACCATCGTCCATGTCCCTTCTCTGGCGTCTCCACGCCAAATCTCCGCTATAGATATTCGACAGAAGTTTCAAAATCAAGCCTCATAACTAAGGTGATCCTTCTCGTAGCGGTCTCCAGAGATCTCTCTCCTATGAGTGTCCAGATTATGCTTTCATATCCGCAGACAACTGCTTTCCCTGCAGATTCGCCGTGTGGGCTTGGGCCGACGATCAGTGCGTTATACAGGGCTCTCATAAACAGTCTGAGAAGCTTGTAAGAGCGCTACAGAGAAGGTTGCACTGAGGAATAATTGTTATGAAAAAATTTGATACCTCGCGCAGTCTCCGTTTTAATTTGAATTGACGTTACCCAGTAAAGTAGTTGTGCTCGCAAACTGAAGCACTTGCACCCGCTAAAATACGGTAATGCACAGACGTCTGTGGGCCCGTGAACTATCACTTGTTAAATGCTCAGTACCAGATCAAATGTACCTTTTTCGAAAGTTGATCAGTTTAATCTAGGTGAGCGAAAGGTTCGTTTGTTCGATTTGAGGAAATCAAACGAAGAATACTTTTAATGACACTGTCTCTGGCAGGCTGCACCCTTACAGTCTTTTCAGTGATCACCTTGTATGTCATGACTTACAATAGAGTCTGGGCTTGTGGCTTTCCTCCAGCTCCAAACTACACAGTGTTTGCAGGCTCCTCAGATAGGAGGGTATCGTGTCTGGCCGATAGGCTAAACATCTCGTCTGGCCGAGTTATTACATCGTCCATCCGGCTGAACCTTGCGTGAATTTTTAAACTTGCGGTACTCTAAGAATTTTAGAGTTTCTAATCCGCTGCTTTATAGTTTTAGCCTAAGCCTGTTGGTGTATATTTCATGTCTTCCCAACCCAGTTTTAGCATTTCTTTTTTATTTTACTATGTTAGCTTTCTAAATACTTAACGGTGAATGGATCGTCCCTGGAACATTGAAAAATAAAAATAAAAGATGGAAGCAGGATGCAGACTGCGTAATTGAGGGTTTGGAATTTATGGGTCGCAGAAAGAAGCACCATTTAAGGTATAATTTTGTCATTGAGGTAGCTACATCTACGAATACACTTCGCAGACCAACGTATATTGTGTGGCAGATCTGCTGAGCTGTCGTAGGAAGACAAACAATTGTAGAAATATACTGGAACCTGTTACTGCTGACAACATGCAGAGTGGATCGTAACCGATTTACCAGACATGTTGCATAGGCAAATGTTGAGGTGTTACGCCAAGACAAGGTAAAGTTGCAGTGAAGTCGAATTTGAAAGGCAGTTTAAAAATTCAACAGTATCGAAGGCAGGAAGACTAACTTTATGGTGCGCTACGGCTCAGTCTTTGAATTACTAATGACGCTTCGTATAGTTTCATAATAACAGGGTGTGAACGGAATCTAAAACTAAATGTTTTACTGAACAGCTTTTAACATCGTTTGAAAGCAAATAAGTAGTTTTTCGTTAACACTACCGCGGCATTAATACGATATGTATATCCTTTGCAGTATCAGCCGAAACCTGCAATATACTGCACTATTTGCGATTTTATTACGTGATTAATCAATTCTTAAAAATTTAAGGGCTGAATTTGTGGGGGGAGGGGGGGGGGGTGAGCTGCTTATGGGAGTAGGAGATTTGAAGAGCTAGCTTGAACATGGCAAGTGTATAGCGGAGTGGGGAAAGGATCCTTGAGAATATAAGATGCTGCGGTGGAATGTTCGACAATAATGTACGAAGCATAACAAGGCAGAAATGAAACAGTTGCTTAAATTGATTCGAAGTGCGAAGATTTCGAGTTCAAACGGGAGACAGGATTGCAACATCTCATCCAACGGTTTCTCTACCTTTATTGAAAACAGAGTGATGGAGAAATAGCAAAGTGGTGGAGAAATATTCGTTATTTTCCTGAGATGGAAAGTGACTGAGTTTGAGCGGAATATTTGAAACAAGCACTGAAGCCGCATTGTTCTCAGAAAGAAGTAAATGTTGTTCAGAATGTGTATCGTCTCCATGGAGAAAGGTAAGTTAAAGAACAGTGCTGAAGATAGAAGATAGGCTGATAGTCCGATAGAGAGAGGTTTCACAAGAGAGCAGCGGAGGTGTGAACTGCACGAACGTTGTCACCGGCCTCGCAGGAAGACCTATTTTGACAGGGACCCTGTAGGCGTACCAGCCACAGAAGCCCAAGTCGTCATATGCCGGACACAGGGTTCCTGTACTAGACTACAACAAAAACCAAGACAATAGCCGCGTCGATGTAAGGTGTCTGCAACAGCACGTAACGATTAGCTCCCTATACAGTCACTGACTGTTAGTTCGCCGTGGGGCTGCTTTAAAACCCCCGTCTCCGGCAAAGAGAGTTGCTAATGCAGCCGCTTGCTGGACCTCCTTGAGGTACAACCCTTAAGCCTAAATTGCTTTAGCTCGCAGGCGTTACTTGTACAGACTGCATCGCGCGGCGGTAACACATGACCCGCCCCTTTTAATCGGTCCTTAGAGCCATCAGTGTTCATGACCATGCCTAGGAACGCTACGGGCAGAATAAGGATTGCCTGGTGACGCCGTCAATCGGTCCAGTGCCATCTCGACATCAGGAAGGCCTGGGTGGTCGACCTGCTGTGCTGCGAATGGGCTGGAGCCCGTCACAGGTGATGGCGGGCGTCGAACTGGGAACGCCAGTGGTTCCACCTCCATCGGCATCCGAATGCGAGGTGTAGGTACCCTTGCTCTTAATTTCACCGCAGGTTATTTTGACCTTCCTATATCCTGAATCAGTGCTTCTGACGACCATTTCTTTTTCAAATTCTTCACTTTTTTCCTGTACACATTTTTACTTGGTTTCATCGCACTTCCTTCTTATTTCATTCCTGTATAACTTGTATTTCTTTATTGCTGTCTTTTACTGAACTCTTTTGTTCTTCCTTCTTCCGTCGCCCAGTTCAAATATTTCTTTTTTTTCTTTTGTATTCAAGGTTTCCTCACAGTCACTTTCTTTGTACCCATATTTATCTCTACAACTTTCGTGATTGCCCTTATAAGAGACAGTTATTACTCTTTAACCAGACTGCCTATTGTGGTATTCATTATTGCGTTATCTACAGCCTTACGCAAATTCAAACGCACCTCATTATCCTCAGTCCTTCAGTATCACACTACTTTCATATTGATTCTCCCGGACGATTCGGTTAAACTTCAACTGTTCTTCATCATTACTAAACTGTGATCTGATTCTGTATCTGCTCCTTATAATCCAATATCTAGTTTCGAAATATTGGTCTCGCCATGTTGTAATCCAGGTGATTTTTCTCTTACCTCCGGGCCTTTCCCAAGTATACCTCTTCCTCCTGTGATTGAGAATAGTATCCATATTCAGTATTACTAACTGAAATTCATTGCAGAACTCAGTCTTTCTCGTCTCTCATTCCTATTATCAAGCACATATTCTCCCACAACTCTTTTTTCAATTCCTTCCCCTACTGCAGCTTTCTTATCACTCCTAATTTTGTTCTCATCTCCTTTTGCATGCAGGACTATACGTTCAATATTTTCACACTTTCTCTGTCTGTTCGCCTTTTGCATGTGACGTCATCCAGTATGCGTAACTACTCTTGTTGCCGTTGCGTTGCTATAGATTCTTATTCGAATACTCCTATCATTGTACTGTTCACGGTCAGTTCGTCTGACCAGATATCCTTGTATTCTTTCCATTTCATGTCACCGACGCTCACTACGTCTGAAATGAGCTTTTGCATTTCCCTTTACAGATATTCTAGCTTCTCTTTCACAATCAGACTTTTGACATTCGGTGTTCCGGCTCGTACAATGCAACACTTTCTCCGGGTATATCATTTATCTGTCTAAAGCAGTAGCATTAATATTAAACGATATGACATTGGGTTAAAATCCTCTCCTATTACTGTCCACCGATCTTTACTCTCCGCTCTCCTTTCCATAGCTTAGCTCAGAATATCGGACAACTATCCAGCTGAAACATCCTCCGCTCCGCAGTCTAACACGATTCACCATTCCGCCATTGCTGTTGTTCACATTTTTCTCTTTTTTCAGCCGTGTGCTCTACCTAGCCATAGCTCCACGTATTGCTCCCAGACTCCTTCTGAACGTCTGTTACTGTAACTCATCCCACCTTATCGCATTGTGCAAATGACGTTCTGGGAGAGCGAGACTCAGTTTCATTCGTAATTCCCCTTTCGCATCCTAGGCTCAAACGGAATCAGTAATACGGACCCAAGTTCTATGTTGTTTTCTGCAAAGTGGGCTATATCACCATAAAACTCATGCTGCAAAGTCTTTGACATGTGATGTCGCCATCATGCCTCTCATCTCAATTTAGTTTTCGGAACACTTCTTCAAGAAGAGGATTTATCAGCCTAGCAGAAATAGCAGCTGGCTGACGCAGTCTTCAGAATTTTTTGTGTGGTTCTGAACTCAGTTTTAAAAGAAGCAGAAGAAACCAGTGCATCATCACACACGAACACACTTTTTCAATATGTAAGTTGGCTGTTTAGGTTTTCTTATTGGTAACGCCACGTAGCGCTCTGTATGAATATCATTGGCTGTGCTGTGTGCATTCTGTGGCTAGTTTGCATTGTTGTCTGCCATTGTGGTGTTGGGCAGCTGGATGTTAAGAGCGCGTAGCGTTGCGCAGTTGGAGGTGAGCGGCTAGCAGTGGTGGATGTGGGGAGAGAGATGGCGGAATTTTGAGAGCGGACGATCTGGACGTGTCTCATTAAGAAAGAGTAAATTTGTAAGACTTGATGTCATGAACATAGAGAACAATGAATGTATTTACCTTAATATTGTTCAAAAGTCATATTATATATATATATATATATATATATATATATATATATATATATATATATATATATATATATATATATGAAAAATGAAAGTTATATATATATATATATATATATATATAATACGACTTTTGAACAATATTAAGGTATTGTTCTCTATGAAAATCTTTCTTTTGCTAACTGTGCCTATCAGTAGTTAGTGCCTTCAGTAGTTTGAATCTTTTATTTAGCTGGCAGCAGTGGCGCTCGCTGTATTGGAGTAAAGAAGATTTTTGTGAAGTAAGTGATTTGTGAAACGTATAGGTTAAAGTTAGTCAGGGCTATTCTTTTGTAGGGATTTTTGAAAGTCAGATTGCGTTGCGGTAAAAATATTGTGTGTCAGTTTAAGCACAGTCATCATAAATTCTTCTAAGGGGACGTTTCAAATATATTTATAAGGTGGCGTAATTACAAGAGTGTCTCCAATTTTTATCTACAAAACATAAATTACATAGTCGTGAGAAAGTTACGAATGAACAGACAGGACGTCAAACATAGAAATTACTATGCGTCCTGCAGTGCTGTGGTCTGGTCTTCTGATATCTTTCATTTATCTCTGGTGGGATTATTAATCATAATATGTCTCGGTCACTCGTGGAAATTTTGGAAAATTCATAAATTAAATTTCTGTTTATTCATACAGTTCTTATTCATATAGTTCTGTCTCAAATAGATATGAATTTGTAACTGAAAGATGTGTGTGCAGTAGAGGATACTGAATAATAAAATCTCAGTTCATATCAAAATATTCTTGTAGACTATAGTAGCAAAAATCATATTATTCACTCCTAGCACAGATTTTGCAATCACCACAGCTACATAGCTAACGAGAAGAAAATATTCTCACCAAATTCATGCATTGAAAATCTTACGCTCATAATGTTTCGAAAGTGCGCTTGAACTGTGCTGACTTCAGCATCAGCTCTTCGTTCCTCAAACATTTTAAACATCTTGTAGATGTCACTAGTCGTTCTTACAAAGCGCTGAATAAGCTTGGTGTAGACTACACAGCACATATTTAATGCAATCGCCCAGAACAGTTTTCGATTAATGGTAATATACGTGTCGTTTAGAAAATACATACGACTCTTTTCCTTGCACCTTGAAGATATCGGCAATTTATAAGCTTTTTACCATGATTGTTCAACAGAGGAACGTAGGGGGGTAGGGAGGCGCCAGATAAAGACTCGACGGTCTCATCAATCATAATTTACCAATGATTCGACGCTACCTGTGATGCGTTGATTCAAAAGGATTCCGGCATTTATCTTCATTTATGAGATACCCTGCTTTCCATTTCCACAGCGGTGTTAAGCCCGCCGGGACACGTACGTGAAAGCGTTCTTACAAGAATGAATGACAGTCGGCAGCTCATTTCTCAGCCAGAACGACATCTGTTACACTCAAATAGGAGACTGGAATCGTTTAGGTAATACTGCAAACACAAACAGCCTTAGTCACCCTGGACATTACGAACACCGCATCGTAAGCAAATATTATGCCCCCTCCCCTCACCCCATCTCTCTCTCTCTCTCTCTCTCTCTCTCTCTCTCTCTCTCTCTCTCTCTCTCTCTCTCTCTGTGTGTGTGTGTGTGTGTGTGTGTGTGTGTGTATGTGTCTTTCTCTGTTCATGACATTAATGGTTTTAATGTCTAATGAAAAAGGAAACTTGTGCAGTCTAGAACTTCAGTGATCATGCTAAATACCTTTATCACTGTCATTTTTTAAAAAGATGATTGGTTCTTACGTTAAAGGGAAATGAAATTTTGAGTAATTTAGAATTTCAGTAACTACCTTTGGATTTTTTGAACAATGTTACATTCTAATAAATTTGCATGGTGTTAATGTTATAAGAATTACTGGTTTTAATGTTTTAAGAGAAAGGAAGTACGAATTTTCTATATACCTGTATGTGCCTGTGCAAACTGAGTAAAGCAATAAATATTCAGCTGCTGTGCTCAGCCGCTCTCCACACTAGAACCGTTCTGTCCTAGATTAACCATATCCAAAGGTTAGCTTTCCCTTTCGAATCTTTAGGAGAAGATACCAATTACAAAGTTTGGCCAAATTTAAAAATAATTTGCCAATATGAGCCCAATTATCAGTGCAACGCTGAAATGTGTCTTGCCTGAATACATACTATGGTTCGTTTGGGAAGGGCGTCATGTAACCTTAAAATCCTCTAATGACGAAAGCTGACACACAACTGTTGTAAATGGTGTAAGGTGTCAGGCAAATCCAACACCTTCCATGAAAACCCTGACATGATAAGCAAATCCAGTAGTATGTCACATAGCTTCGAATAAATCGTGACATTAAATTAACGAAAGTAATACGTGTAATGAGTGAGCAAATGGAATACCACAGACTAACACAAGAATGCCTAAATGCATGACATACCTTCGCATTGTGAGACAGATGCAGTTCCGAGGGGATAAACGAGAACAGAAGCCGAGAGCAGAACCATGTTAAGCTAGAAGGCCCTACGATAAGGGATGGACAACGTTTCTCATTGGATAGAATTTTTGTAGGCCGAGCTTAAGGTTAACATTGAGACCCTGATTGGTCAGATGAAAACACTGCCAGATAGTTTTTTTAAACCAACTTTGCTAAATTGTAGTAAGGAGAAGTTAAAAAAGAGTTGTTTCTGAAACGGCGAGGTGCAGGGAGCTGTACCATCCGCCGCCCCCAGACGAACACCGACAAGGTAATGAACGCACGCGATGCCGCATTTTAGAGCGCATAAGGCTTCACTCAAAACTTCAGAGGTCTCATCTGTTACACCCCAGTTTTGCGTAATACTAGTGTCGATCGTCAATTAAAGCTCATAGTATTCACATTTGCTACAAGTTAAAATCTGAAACGCCATGATTTTTCTGTTATATAATTATTGAGAAGCCACATGAGCCACTTAATTTACGACAAGTTAGATAAGTAATTAAAGATAATTGAGGGTCACTGTAGACCATTTTGATAGTTTTCTCTTTTGTGAAACTTAATTTAGACCTAGATTACAGATGTGATATGGCATAGGTCATCCTTCGATTCATTTTGTTGAACGCAGTTGGTTTTTATCATCCTGTATTTAAACATTTCCTTTTATCAACAGTGCGTGTTATAAACAATGTTTTGTGAGTAGAATAAAATTTCCAATGGTAAACGTAACTGCTTTTTCGACGTTATTTTACCAGCGAACTAAAAATAGAAAAGCCTTGAACCCCTTTCACTAAATTTAGTTATTATAAGGTTCTTTTATAGGGAGTGCAGTGGAGCTGATGCTGAAATCATATTTGGTTTTATCACTGAAGTCTTCTGAACTCTACATGCCATGTGTGGTCTGGCGTCTCCTTACCAGCAACAGGTCCCAGGTTCAAACTAGTCAATTCCCTAAAAAACACGCTCGGAGCGTCGTTGCGCCAAAGTGGTAGGGAGACACGACTTAGAAAAAACAGAAACCACGCAGAATGTTAGAATGGGCCTAGATTCTTTGGCACTGGCACTGCGATGGAGTTGACGTCCGAGCTGGTTCCACGTAGCAGAGACAGATCTGTCGATCTGAGCTACTGAGCTACTGTGCCGGCCAGTGCCTCGTCTCCTACCTTCCAAACTTCACAGAAGCTCTTCTCGCGGCTAAGCCATGTCTCCGAAATATCTTTTCTTCCAGGCGTGCTAGTTCTGCAAGATTCGCAGAAGAGCTTATGTGAAGTTTGGAAGGTAGAAGACGAGGTACTGGCAGAATTGGAGCTGTGAGAGCGGGTCGTTTGTTGTGCTTGGGTAACTTAGATGGTTTCGTATCCGGCATCTGAAAAAAAATTCGCCGGCACGGTAGCCCAGCGTGTTCGGTCAGAGGGTTATCTGCCCTCTTGCGACGTTCGCCTCGAGCAGATACAACGAACGAAAGGGAACAAAATGAGTTTTTTTTTCAAAAAAAAGTGGTAGAGTACTTGCCCGCGAAATGCAAAGGTCCTCAGTTCGAGTCTCGGTCCAGCAAACAGTTTTAATCCGCCAGGAAGTTTCATATCAGCGCACGCTCCGCAGCAGAGTGTAAATCTCATTCTGGAAACAAGTGATATATGAAAATTAAAAAACATTTAAACAAAGAAAACAATTAATTTTAGCACAGTTTTACAATTTATTGCTTACTTTTTTGTGACAGCGAATGAAATTGTGGTTACATCTGTTAATCACCGTCCATAACAATCACTGTTTATTTATCTGTTGATACTCAGAGGCAAAATGAAACGGATTTCTTAGGAAATTATTAACACAATCATTTCACGACTCCTTTATTATGGAGAATGAAATGTCTGACACAAAGTTTTGCCTTTTCATGCACAAAGAGGCATATTAGATGCTGAACACATTCACAACATTCTAACAGAAGTAGCATGTGTGCCGCATACAGCACATCTTCTAGATGTGGCCTGTTTTGGCTGATGTAAGCTACCTTCAAATCCAAAATCTAATTTTATTGTCCACAAGTGTTTTCTGAGAATTACGTTCTTCCGTTTTTCACTTACTCCACTGCTCTGAATAATAGCTTTGGCAGGCAATTCTTCGCACACTTTCCTTCAGAAGTGTTTATTAGTGAATTTATTTGTATACCATAAGTGCATTCACTACACACACATCAACGAAGTGCAAAAAAGCCTATAAAACCAATTTTTATTTTTGCGATCACAACCATAGTCTCCTTATAGACAATCAAAGTAATTTTCAACAAAATTCATTCCCTGTTTTAGTCACACAATACATGGCGGCATGCCAGTATAGTAGTTGATCCGTATTTCTCCTAAGTGTAAAATACTTATGGTGTAACCTAGATCATGCACAGTGGAGGTCAGTTTTACAGCTGGTTTGCCCACCCCCTCGTAAAATACTACACCATATTTGTTGACTGCTGTCAAAGTCCCTCGATTCATCCTTTCGTCTTCCCTTAGTTTTGGAACGAATTTACGTGTAAAATTTACAGCTCCAACCAACTGCAAACGTTTTCTGGTCTTTTAGTAGGACGAATACATTGTAAGAAGTGAAGAAATTATCCACGAAAGAAATATAATTTTTGCCATTAAGTTCTTCTCATATATCTGTCAGTACCCATGCACTCAGTTCCATTTCTGACTTCTCTTTAGTTAACTTAGCTAACTTCACAGTATAAATTTGGAACTTCAAACTATATGCAGATTCATCACATAGCATACATACACTAGTAAGTAGGCTGTTTAGGTTTTTTTATTGGTAACGCCGCTGCCACGTAGCGCTCTGTATGAAAATCACTGGCTGTGCCGTGTGCAGTCTGTGGCTGGATGGCATTGTTGTAATACTCGCCATTGTAGTGTTGGGCAGCGGCAGCTGGATGCTAACAGCGCGTAGCGTTGTGCAGTTGGAGGTGAGCCGCCAGCGGTGGTGGACGTGGGGAGAGAGATGGTGGAGTTTTGTAATTTGTAAGACTGGATGTCATGAACTGATATATATACACTCCTGGAAATTGAAATAAGAACACCGTGAATTCATTGTCCCAGGAAGGGGAAACTTTATTGACACATTTCTGGGGTCAGATACATCACATGATCACACTGACAGAACCACAGGCACATAGACACAGGCAACAGAGCATGCACAATGTCGGCACTAGTACAGTGTATATCCACCTTTCGCAGCAATGCAGGCTGCTATTCTCCCATGGAGACGATCGTAGAGATGCTGGATGTAGTCCTGTGGAACGGCTTGCCATGCCATTTCCACCTGGCGCCTCAGTTGGACCAGCGTTCGTGCTGGACGTGCAGACTGCGTGAGACGACGCTTCATCCAGTCCCAAACATGCTCAATGGGGGACAGATCCGGAGATCTTGCTGGCCAGGGTAGTTGACTTTACACCTTCTAGAGCACGTTGGGTGGCACGGGATACATGCGGACGTGCATTGTCCTGTTAGAACAGCAAGTTCCCTTGCCGGTCTAGGAATGGTAGAACGATGGGTTCGATGACGGTTTGGATGTACTGTGCACTATTCAGTGTCCCCTCGACGATCACCAGAGGTGTACGGCCAGGTAGGAGATCGCTCCCCACACCATGATGCCGGGTGTTGGCCCTGTGTGCCTCGGTCGTATACAGTCCTGATTGTGGCGCTCACCTGCACGGCGCCAAACACGCATACGACCATCATTGGCACCAAGGCAGAAGCGACTCTCATCGCTGAAGACGACACGTCTCCATTCGTCCCTCCATTCACGCCTGTCGCGACACCACTGGAGGCGGGCTGCACGATGTTGGGGCGTGAGCGGAAGACGGCCTAACGGTGTGCGGGACCGTAGCCCAGCTTCATGGAGACGGTTGCGAATGGTCCTCGCCGATACCCCAGGAGCAACAGTGTCCCTAATTTGCTGGGAAGTGGCGGTGCGGTCCCCTACGGCACTGCGTGGGATCCTACGGCGTGCATCCGTGCGTCGCTGCGGTCCGGTCCCAGGTCGACGGGCACGTGCATCTTCCGCCGACTACTGGCGACAACATCGATGTACTGTGGAGACCTCACGCCCCACGTGTTGAGCAATTCGGCGGTACGTCCACCCGGCCTCCCGCATGCCCACTATACGCCCTCGCTCAAAGTCCGTCAACTGCACATACGGTTCACGCCCACGCTGTCGCGGCATGCTACCAGTGTTAAAGACTGCGATGGAGCTCCGTTTTCCACGGCAAACGGCTGACACTGACGGCGGCGGTGCACAAAAGCTGCGCAGCTAGCGCCATTCGACGGCCAACACCGCGGTTCCTGGTGTGTCCGCTGTGCCGTGCGTGTGATCATTGCTTGTACAGCCCTCTCGCAGTGTCCGGAGCAAGTATGGTGGGTCTGACACACCGGTGTCAATGTGTTCTTTTTTCCATTTCCAGGAGTGTATATTATGACTAGAAAGGTAAATACATTGTTTGTTCTCTATTAAAATCTTTCATTTGTTAACTGTGCCTATCAGTAGTTAGTGCCTTCAGTAGTTTGAATCTTTTATTTAGCTGGCAGTAGTGGCGCTCGCTGTATTGCAGTAGCTTGGGTAACGAAGATTTTTGTGAGGTAAGTGATTTGTGAAACGTATAGGTTAATGTTATTCAGGGCCATTCTTTCGTAGGGATTTTTGGAAGTCAGATTGCGTTGCGCTAAAAATATTGTGTGTCAGTTTAAGCACAGTCGTGTATAAATTTTCTAAGGGGACGTTTCATATGCCGACCCTTAGCTGATGATACCTCCCTGGAATCTTCTGATTTTTTTCTTGTAGTTTGTGTAATTAGTGTAGATTTTGTTTATTGCTAGCGCGTAATTGTAGAGAGAATCTCCTTTGTAGTTGCAGTCTTCCATTGTTGTACAGTAAAACAGGTGTGGCACGCATGTAACTTTGCACCAAGTATTTCGCAGCTGCGCTTTCAATTAACTAGTTATTATTTTCAGTGCTATGTTAATGTGTTTTCTTATTTTGCTCTTCAAATTGTGCTTTTGTGTGTTGTCGTGTGAAATATTGTGACAATAATGGCGTGTGAATAACGTAATACTAGGCTCCAAAGTAAACTGAGAAATGACAGTGAAGACGAAAGCAGTGTGTCGCCCTAACCGCCGTCTGCTTCACGCCTGCTGTGCAGCGAGCTACCTTAATTTAAGTATTAACTGTATTTTTCTTACTTGTCACTTCTTCTTCTGCGTGTTTTTGCTTTTAGGAAGCTTTAATAGTCGAGTGCTATTAAGTGTTCCATAGATCTCGTGTTTGTTTTGAATACAGTCAGAGAGTCCCTTTAGTCAGCCATAGTGCTAGTAGTGCTAGTGTTTGTTTTGAATACAGTCCAGAGACAGGTAGTGCTATTTTCCTTGTTTTCTACAAGAAGTGGTTAGTAATCACAGTTTAGTCAATAATCAACCGCCTTTAGTGAATTAGCAGTCTATTTAAAAGTTTATTAACACTCTATAGTAAATTGATTTCTTAGGATGGATAGGATGTGTGGCTGCTATGTACGGACGCAGGAGGAGCTGGCCACTCTTCGCGAACAGCTGAGCGTGTCGATGGCCGCGGTCAGCCGTCTTCAGGCTGCTGCCTCGGAGTGTAGCGGCAGTGGGGAGTCTGGTGCGTCGCAAGGTACACCCCAGGTGTTACATGCTTCACCCACTGTCCCTGCTGTCGAGACATCTTCGCGGGTACCGGGCGCGGTTGGGCCGCCCTCTCCCCAAGGGGAGTGGCGGGTTTAGCGGCGTTCGCGGCGCACGAGGCGGAGGGTCAATGTGGAGGCTGGCCGTGTAGCATCGCCCGCTCTGCCTGTGAGTGGACATGCGGCCGCCCCTTCAGCAAGGTCCGAGCAGGCACACGGGGGGAGGGGTTTATTAGTTATTGGGAGCTCCAACGTTAGGCGGGTGATGGAGCCCCTTAGGGAAATAGCGGAAAGGTCGGGGTAGAAGGCCAGTGTTCACTCTGTCTGCTTGCCGGGGGTCTCATCCGAGATGTGGAGGAGGCCCTACCGGCGGCGATAGAGAGCACTGGGTGCACCCGACTGCAAATTGTTGCTCATGTCGGCACCAATGACTCCTGCCGTCTGGGTTCAGAGGTCATCCTCAGTTCGTACAGGCAGTTGGCGGAGTTGGTGAAGGCGGAAAGCATCGCTCGCGGGGTGGAATCAGAGCTAACAATTTGTAGTATCGTTCCCAGAACCGATCGCGGTCCTCTGGTTTGGAGCCGAGTGGAAGGCTTAAACCAGAGGCTCAGGCGATTCTGCGGAGAGCTGGGGTGCAAATTTCTCGACCTACGCTATCGGGTGGAGAAATGTAGGGTCCCCCTGAATAGGTCAGGCGTGCACTACACGCCGGAAGCGGCTACGAGGGTAGCGGAGTACGTGCGGAGTGCACATGGGGTTTTTTTATGTTAGAGAATTCCCTCCCTAGGCCCGACAAGACGCCTCCTGAGACGCGGCAAGGCAGGAGTAGGCAAAATGCAACAAGGAATAACAATATTAATGTGCTTATAGTAAACTGCAGGAGCGTCTATAGAAAGGTCCCAGAACTGCTCTCATTAATAAACGGTCACAACGCTCATATAGTACTAGGAACAGAAAGTTGGCTGAAACCAGACGTAAACAGTAATGAAATCCTAAACTCGGATTGGAATGTATACCGCAGAGATAGGCTGGACAGTGAAGGGGGAGGCGTGTTTATAGCGATAAGAAGTGCAATAGTATCGAAGGAAATTGACGGAGATTCGAATTGTGAAATGATTTGGGTGAAGGTCACGGTTAAAGCAGGCTCAGATATGGTATAGGCCCCCGGGCTCAGCAGCTGATGTGGCTCAGCACCTGAAGAATAATTTGGAAAATATTTCGAGTAGATTTCCCCACCATGTTATAGTTCTGGGTGGATATTTTAATTTGCCGGATATAGACTGGGAGACTCAAACGTTCATAACGGGTGGCAGGGACAAAGAATCCAGTGAAATATTTTTAAGTGCTTTATCTGAAAACTACCTTGAGCAGTTAAACAGAAAACCGACTCGTGACGATAACATATTAGACCTTCTGGTGACAAACAGACCCGAACTATTTGAATCAGTTAATGCAGAACAGGGAATCAGCGATCATAAAGCGGTTACTGCATCGATGATTTCAGCCGTAAATAGAAATATTAAAAAAGGTAGGAAGATTTTTCTGTTTAGCAAAAGTGACAAAAAGCAGATTTCAGAGTACTTGGTGGCTCAACACAAAAGTTTTGTCTCAAGTACAGACAGTGTTGAGGATCAGTGGACAAAGTTCAAAACCATGGTACAATATGCGTTAGATGAGTATGTGCCAAGCAAGATTGTAAGAGATGGGAAAGAGCCACCGTGGTACAACAACCGAGTTAGAAAACTGCTGTGGAAGCAAAGGGAACTTCACAGCAAACATAAACATAGCCAAAGCCTTGCAGACAAACAAAAATTACGCGAAGCGAAATGCAGTGTGAGGAGGGCTATGCGAGAGGCTTTCAATGAATTCGAAAGTAAAGTTCTATGTACTGACTTGGCTGAAAATCCTAAGAAATTTTGGTCCTATGTCAAAGCGGTAGGTGGATCAAAACAAAATGTCCAGACACTCTGTGACCAAATTGGTACTGAAACAGAGGATGACAGACTAAAGGCCGAATTACTACATGTCTTCTTCCAAAGCTGTTTCACAGAGGAAGACTGCACTGTGCTTCCTTCTCTAGATTGTCGCACAGTTGACAAAATGGTAGATATCGAAGTAGACGACAGAAGGATAGAGAAACAATTAAAATCGCTCAAAAGAGGAAAGGCCGCTGGTCCTGATGGAATACCAGTTCGATTTTACACAGAGTACGCGAAGGAACTTGCCCCCCTTCTTGCAGCGGTGTACCGTAGGCCTCTAGAAGAGCGAAGCGTTCCAAAGGATTGGAAAAGGGCACAGGTCATCCCCGTTTTCAAGAAGGGACGTCGAACAGATGTGCATAACTATAGACCTATATCTCTAACGTCGGTCAGTTGTAGAATTTTGGAACACGTATTATGTTCGAGTATAATGTCTTTTCTGGAGACTAGAAATCTACTCTGTAGGAATCAGCATGGGTTTCGAAAAAGACGGTCGTGTGAAACCCAGCTCGCGCTATTCGTCCACGAGACTCAGAGGGCCTTAGACACGGGTTCACAGGTGGATGCCGTGTTTCTTGACCTCCGCAAGGCGTTTGACACAGTTCCCCACAGTCGTTTAATGAACAAAGTAAGAGCATACGGACTATCAGATCAATTGTGTGATTGGATTGAGGAGTTCCTAGATAACAGAACGCAGCATGTCATTCTCAATGGAGAGAAGTCTTCCGAAGTAAGAGTGATTTCAGGTGTGCCGCAGGGGAGTGTCATAGGACCGTTGCTGTTCACAATATACATAAATGACCTGGTGGATGACATCGGAAGTTCACTGAGGCTTTTTGCAGATGATGCTGTGGGGTATCGAGAGGTTGCAACAATGGAAAATTGTACTTAAATGCAGGAGGATCTGCAGCGAATTGACGCATGGTGCACGGAATGGCAATTGAATCTCAATGTAGACAAGTGTAATGTGATGCGAATACATAGAAAGATAGGTCCCTTATCATTTAGCTACAAAATAGCAGGTCAGCAACTGGAAGCAGTTAATTCCATAAATTATCTGGGAGTACTCATTAGGAGTGATTTAAAATGGAATGATCATATAAAGATGATCGTCGGTGAAGCAGATGCCAGACTGAGATTCATTGGAAGAATCCTAAGGAAATGCAATCCGACAACAAAGGAAGTAGGTTACAGTACGCTTGTTCGCCCAATGCTTGAATACTGCTCAGCAGTGTGGGATCCGCACCAGGTAGGGTTGATAGAAGAGATAGAGAAGATCCAATGGAGAGCAGCGCGCTTCGTTACAGGATCATTTAGTAATTGCGAAAGCGTTACGGAGATGATAGATAAACTCCAGTGGAAGACTCTGCAGGAGAGACGCTCAGTAGCTCGGTACGGGCTTTTGTTAAAGTTTCGAGAACATACCTTCACCGAAGAGTCAAGCAGTATATTGCTCCCTCCTACGTATATCTCGCAAAGAGACCATGAGGATAAAATCAGAGAGATTAGAGCCCACACAGAAGCATACGGACAATGCTTCTTTCCACGTACAATACGAGACTGGAATAGAAGGGAGAACCGATAGAGGTACTCAGGGTACCCTCCGCCACACACCGTCAGGTGGCTTGCGGAGTATGGATGTAGATGTAGTGTATTAACGTCACAATGTAATGAATTCACTAACGTTCAAAGTAGTAATTTGGTAATAGTGCATAGGGAAATGGAGCGGGCTGCAAATAATGGTGTAGGCAGTGTAACAATTAGTGAACAGGGAAGCATTATCGATCGATCGGTCGGCAACAGCTCGACTCAGGATTCCGAAATGACAGGACACAATCTTGCAAATACTGTAGATTCAGATTTTGCGTCCTCACCGTTTTCTCAAATAAATCAAGACACATTTTCTGCTTTTCAAAATGCGAATATTGCCGGTGCAAATGCACTGCCGAAAAGCACTGAGGAACATGTTTCAGACACCAGTGCACTGTTATTACAGTTAATGCAACAAATGGGACAAAGGCTACAAAAGTTAGACACAACGCTTGAACAAAATCAGAAACAAATGGGACAAAACCTTCAAAAGTTAAACACAATGGAACAAAATCTTCAAAAGTTGGACACAATGGAACAACACCAGAGACAAACACAGCAACAGTTAGACACAATGGAACAAAATCAGAGACAAACTCGGCAAAATCTTCAAAAGTTAGACACAATGGAACAACACCAGAGACAAACACAGCAACAGTTGGACACAATGGAACATAATCTTCAAAAGTTAGACACAATGGAACAAAATCTTTGGAAGTTAGACACCAAACTTGAACAAACACGTGAATATTTAACT
This sequence comes from Schistocerca gregaria, assembly GCF_023897955.1. Classification (NCBI taxonomy): domain Eukaryota; kingdom Metazoa; phylum Arthropoda; class Insecta; order Orthoptera; family Acrididae; genus Schistocerca; species Schistocerca gregaria. Next base: position 600,081,079 of record NC_064920.1, on the reverse strand, counting down.
ACTGAGTTACATAACATTGAATCGAAATGTCAAAAAATCTGTCATGACGTAAAAACACAAATTTGTGAGCATTTCCAACCTATTTTTTCGCAGCATGAAAATGCATTACAGAATCACGAAGCAGCCATAAAAGAATTGCAAACTATTGTTCGTGAAAATCACGACACCTTGCAAGCTAAAATGGACTCAGTTGCATCCACTGATTCGGTTACGCAACTTGCAAGTACTCAGGAAAACTTAAAGGACACAGTAGATTCGATTTCAACACAAATGGACACTCTGAAACTTGGTTCAGAAAAACACACTGAGGAAATGTGTTCACTATCGGAGAAAGTAGCCGAACTTTCGGATCAGTTCACTAATTTATCTGCAAAGGTAGATGATGATCTGAATGACACAACACCTGTAGCCATCACTGACACAGAAGAGTATGAACAAATTAAGAAATTCAAACAAAATCAGAATCAAATTAATACGCAATACAAAAGAGAAATCCGGAAAGTACAAGATCAGTTGACGCTGGTAATACAAAAATTACATATTTCAGAGGACACTCGCGCTCCAACACGGGAAGAGGGACTTAGAAATACGGAAAAGCCACAAAATAATAACACAGGGCATTTCGGAAATTATGAAAGAAATTGGCAAGGTGCACCGAATTTTGAGATGTAACAATGACCGATATGCTACCCGCCGACACGATGATTTTGACTATAAGCTGTTCATTACTGCACGTAAATTCAAAACATTTAAGAATTCTGGCAACGACATTCATCCACAAGCGTGGCTCCATCAATTCTCTCATTGTTTTCCTCCCAACTGGTCATTAGAGCACAGACTAGAATTTATGTGTGGCTACTTAGAGAATGAACCAGCTGTAAGAATGCGATCGGTCATTCAAGACTGCCACAGTGAAGGAGAATTTTACCATGCCTTCCTCTCAGCATATTGGTCTCAAGCTACACAAGACAGAGTAAAACATAGCATCATAATGATGAAACATTTTGAACAATCTGAATTTTCCAGTCTTGTCAAACATTTTGAAGACATGTTACGTAAGAATCAATATCTTTCAAACCCAAAACAGCCCCACAGAACTCATCCATATTTGCTTAATGAAATTGCCTGAACATTTACGACATATCATTTTGGCAGGACGTTGCAAAGACGACATTGAAGCTTTTCATGGGCTCTTACAAGAATTAGAAATTGACAGTCGCAATTCCGCGATGAAAGAAATAATAACTGGACACGACAAGGCTATTCTCACAATACAAATCGTGACCAAAACAGACACCAACCGTATGACAACCGTTGGCAGAGTAGTAATAGTTACAGAGAAAGATCGCATTTCCGAAGTAATGAATATCACAGAGACAATCAGAGAAACAGACAATACGGGAACCAAAATAATTATTATCAAGGGAGACGGAATAACTTCAGACGCAACGGTCCAGCCCGCAGTTACGATTCAGGGAGAAATTCTCCACCACGTGACCGACAAGAAATTAATTACAGAAATTACCGACATGACGACAGACGATATGATCGTAACGACAGACCTGAATTGCATCAGAACTGGCGGCATTCAAACAGAGCAGGGCCCTCTCGGCAAGGTGAATTGGTAGAAGTTAGGTCTCCTAATCCCAATAACGACGTGCGCCAACAAAGAAACAGACAATGACTCGCACCGCAGGGAGCCGCGTGCGCCGGCTGGCTCAGAGAAAAGTAACATAAGCTAACCTTGAGCAAAATTCCAGTGTTCCTTACCGACGTAATCACATGATAATTGCTTTTCAGTTGACAGTCTGCGTACTAGGAAGAGTAAAGGTTTACACCACATTTCACATGTAAAACCGTTTATTGAAATATAATCAGCTTTTTAACTTTATCTTTGCCATAAAACACTTCACTTCACATTTCTAGTATGCTGTGACACACTGAGAAACTGTTAACATGCAACAATGTTTTGAAGTTAACTATCCAGTCTAGAACCTAGGGGACATTTTTAAACAGAAGTTACGAATGCATTGTTATAGTGAACAGACGACACAGTGATGTTATTTGTACATTCTTGCTTGTTAGTTGCACGTTACGTAACAACTATAAGGCTTACATACTTACAACATATACTGTTAATGAGATTTTAATGCAACATTTTGGTTTAGTTGAAAAGACATTCTTTATTTGAAGTACTTTCTGTGAGATTAAAGATGACTTAGCATTTGGTTTCTTTGATAGCTACACGATTATATCACGACGCTACTAATGTGTGACACAATTTACATTGTGCTTTTGCGGTGTATCTGCTTTATATCTGCACAGTTTTTCTGAATTTTTCTGGGAAGGAAAACATGTTTTAGTAGTAATTTTGTGGTATAGCTACAATGAGACAGCCTTTTCTGTAGCACAACAACGTGTTACAGTACAGTACTTACTTCATCACGGCGATAAGCGTAGTAACTACGATATCTATACGCAAAGCATTTCACTTTTGTTTATCATGAGGTAAGTACATTGACTTCTGTAGAACTTAGCTTTCGGAGGACGATAACTACGACACTTCCACAGAGATTATCTTACAACAGGACGCACAGTTTAGCGCTACAGTACGCGTATTTGAGTGACTAATTTTGTACTTGAAACATTTATTTTTAAAGATATTTGAAATACAATGATACAAAGGTTTTCCGTGATACATTTCATTCCATTGCTGTAATCTGTAACATCTGAGGGTATAATTACATTAATCCTCATGGGGGTAAAGGCTTACTTTGTGTACCATGTGTATGGCAAGCACAAGGAGCCCTAGCTAATATGGTATTTACTTATATAACTTTACACATAGGTACCATATTTCTCTAATACATTAATTACACAGCTATCTGATCATTTAACTGAGAGAGACAAACATTTTTTTTTTTTTACTACGTCAGTGACAGATGTTTACGCAATTACACAGCTGGATAACTTCACACTTATGAAATTGTATTTTGTCTATACTTTGTGAACTCTTCATATTTTTTCAGAACCATTATGATACTTGAGAGCTTTGAATGATGGATTTGGTATGGGATTATGATTTTTAAAGTACGTTTGAGGTAGATGACAATATTGAAACGAGCAGAGAATTTTTTTGGTTTTGACATTATTGCTGAAAGCTACGGTGTTTTAGAGATTTGACTGAGGTGTTATGATGTTATTTTTACGACGACGATGTGTATTATGCTGTTGAGGTATGTTTATGATCAATAAGATGATGCTACCATATATGAGGAATTTGATTGTGCTACGTATTTCTTATGATGAAATATGGAAGAAGTGTCAACGAATATGTATATGTATAATAAGGTAAGGAATAATGAGTAGTGGTTAGGGACTCTGATTTGTGAAAAAGGTTGTTGGAATCCAAGAATCGTACTTTAAGAGTTACGAAATGTATGTAAATGCGTGAATGTATTACAATGCCGACGAAAATATTTTGGACACTGTTATATCAATAGGATTTTGTGTAACGCAATTTCTTGACCTGTGAAATTTTTAAATGAGACTGCCACTGTAGCGGAAACTAGTGTCGTAAATATTTCGGTAAGACAATTAAGTGACCACCTGCACGTAATGCGTCGTGGGCACCCAGCTGCGCGACAGCCACCTGACAAAAGATAGCCATTAGGTGAAAAAAAAGAGGCCATTATCCTCGCTTTGACAGTCCTTTGTAGAAAGCATCGGAAATAAGACACGCTCATTACTTGGAAAGATACTTACATCTGCACACTTGACTATGACAAGCGTCTTTCTACAAGAGTTGAGAGAATTTGTACTAACTTATGAAATGTCACATGACTATTGAATGATATTTTTATGCTTTGCCTTTCATAGTTGCTTATTTCATTTGATATCTGGTTTCCAGCTGTGTTACAGCATTGGTTTTATAAAATAAAATTAAATGCATTTGCTAATGTGAAAACTTTCTGTCAACAGATTTGTTAAATAATAATTTTATGATCCACATTCTTCAAAAAAAGGAGCACTTGGTAAGGAAAGAACAATAAGAAGGAACTAATAACAGTTACTGCATACTTAATTTACTTTTTAACTACTTGGTAATATGTTTTGTAGAATTAGTTTTGTGGTGCACCACTTTAATTACATAGACATTAAGATGTGAATAGACATTGTCCTTATCTGCATTGTTGTCTTTAGTGTAACATTTTTTCTGCTTGAGCTTTGTCATGTTTAGGTATAAGTTACAGCATTTGCTGTGGCTGTTTGCCATTCATAGTGCTACTGAATGTCACTTCATATTACTAAGTTAAGCCAATTTTATTACTGATTTATTTTTCTTGTTTTCCTTATATTAGTTGTAATATTGCTGCCTTTTTTTGCCAATTTCCATTTTTTTATCATTGCTGTTTGTGTAAATTGTTTTGTACTGCTGTATTGCCTCGTCCCTTAGTTTAGCATCTGAGCTCAGTAGATTTAATTTAGCTTAAGAGGGAGTAGACTATATAAGAGAATGAGTTGCGATGAATTTGAAGAAATACACTGAGAGGTTATATGAGAAAAGTACAGAAAGCAGGTATAGACAGGACTTTTTGGAAATAATGAAGAACGAAGGGAGATCTCCGAGAAGTAAAGAAAGTTTTGTTTGCAAAATACTGCAGTAAAACAAACCCTGCACTTTCCTTGTGTTATCCCACTATGTGTTTGTGTACCCTTGTGTATTTATGTTCTTCCTGTCTTTATATGTTCATCTGATAAGACTTATGTTGTAGAATTTTCTAATATTCAGCTACATTCACTATGATGAGGAATACTGTTATCCTCAAATATAATTTGCATTAATAATATGTCGTTTTCTTTGTAAATATGTTAAGAAATTATTTATTCTGTTCTGTTTTAATGCTCATGTGCGAAGTTGATGTTTCGAAATTTATTCTGGTTTTTTATGTATGTATTACTGTCACAATTCCTGTAACACTGATGTATATGTTATTTCGATTCTTTTGTAAAACCTGTATTACTGCAAATGTTATCTGTACTATTGTGTTCTTTAATGATATATTTTGTACCTTTGTTATTGTATTCTCATGTTATAAAATTGTAATTGACACCAGTTCATCAAATTAAGTAACTTGTAAGTTACATTTCACTGCACACATTTCTGTTGGTCATAGTATATGGACAATATGTGAGAAGTAGGGACTGATAGTGTTTGCAGGTGTATTGATAATTCAGCAAGGGACTGGTTAACAGCATTGCTGGTTCTAAGGACAATTCCAAAAACTTTGTGAGTGGACAAGTCGTGGGTTATGGACTTGCTATATTATCCGCGAGACTCTTCAATGGTGATTGTGCACCTGCACAGTCAAACAGATGGCTGCTGGCCATCTCTACAAGGACTACAGTGGGTCTACCCGTTTGATGACTCACCAATACCATTACTTCTAAAAGGACTGCAGTGGTTCTGCACCTCTGGTGGCCCACCAATACCGTAATCTCTACCAGGACTACAATGGGTCTACTCTATGACGACCTACCTACCAATATTCTTTAAAACTTTGACTGACTCTGCTGTGGGTTTGCTCTGTTGTGGCCCATTACCTGTCTGCATGTCAAGAGTCAGCACTGTCTTTCCGTTGGAAGGACAACACTACTTCTTCAAGACTGCATGGAAATCCACTACTTCCATGTGCATTTTCTTTTACTAGTCAGACTTTGAGAAAAACACTGTAATTTTACTTTGATGAATGATCAGGACTGTCTTTATGGACTGTCAGAAAATTTTAGCTTTTGACCAACATTGTATCGATAAGTGTGTGCATTTCATTTCTTTGTTATTGTAATTATGAAAAAAATTTTCAAATCTGTATTGGCCACTGCCCAAAAGAATTTGTAAATTTTTTGTGGGGAGCATGGGGGCTATGTAAGTAGGCTGTTTAGGTTTTTTTATTGGTAACGCCGCTGCCACGTAGCGCTCTGTATGAAAATCACTGGCTGTGCCGTGTGCAGTCTGTGGCTGGATGGCATTGTTATAATACTCGCCATTGTAGTGTTGGGCAGCGGCAGCTGGATGCTAACAGCACGTAGCGTTGTGCAGTTGGAGGTGAGCCGCCAGCGGTGGTGGACGTGGGGAGAGAGATGGCGGAGTTTTGAAATTTGTAAGAATTGGTGTCATTAACTTATATATATATCATGACTAGTGAGGTAAATACATTGTTTGTTCTCTATTAAAATCTTTCATTTGCTAACTGTGCCTATCAGTAGTTAGTGCCTTCAGTAGTTTGAATCTTTTATTTAGCTGGCAGTAGTGGCGCTCGCTGTATTGCAGTAGCTTGAGTAACGAATATTTTTGTGAGGTAAGTGATGTGTGAAACGTATAGGTTAATGTTAGTCAGGGCCATTCTTTCGTAGGGATTTTTGGAAGTCAGATTGCGTTGCGCTAAAAATATTGTGTGTCAGTTTAAGCACAGTCGTGTATAATTGTTCTAAGAGGACGTTTCACACTGTGTGATCAAAAGTATTCCCACACCTGGCTGATACGACCTACAAGTTCGTGGCGCCATCCATCGGTAATGCTGGAATTCAGTATGATGTCGACAACCCTTAACCTTGATGACAGCTTCCACTCTCGCATGCATACTTTCAATCATGCGCTGGAAGGTTTCTTGGGGAATGGCAGCCTATTTTTCACGGAGTGCTGCACTTCGGAGAGTTATCGATGTCGGTCGGTGAGGCCTGGAACGAAGTCGGCGTTCCAAAACATCCCAATGGTGTTCTATGGGATTCACGTCAGGACTCGGAGTAGACCAATGCATTACAGGAATGTTATTGTCGTGTAACTACTCCGCCACAGGCCGTGCATTATGAGCAGGTGCTCGATCGTGTTGAAAAATGCAATCGCCATCCCCGAACTGCTCTTCAACAGTGAGAATGTGCTTAAAACATCAATGTAGGCCTGTGCCGGGATAGTGCAACGCAAAACAACAAGGGGTGAAAGCCCCCTCCATGAAAAACACGACCACGCCATTACACCACCGCACTACACACTGCTGGCAGATGACGTTCACCGGGCATTCGCCATACCCACACCCTGCCATCGGATCGGCACATTGTGCACCGGGTGACACAACGTTTTTCCACTGTTCAATCGTCCAATGTTTACGTTCCTTACACCAAGCGAGGCGTTTGGCGTTTACCGGCGTGATGTATGGCTTATGAGTAGCTGGTCGACCATGAAATCCAAGTTTTCTCACCTCTCACCTAATTGTCACAGTACTTGCAGTGGACCCCGATGCAGTTTGGAATTCCTGTGTGAGGTTCTGGATAGATGTCTGCGTAGTAAACATTACGACCCTCTTCAACTGTCGGCGGTCTCTGTCAGTCAGCAGACGACGTCGGTTTGTAGGTTTTTCTGCTGTACGTGTTCCTTCACGTTTGCACTTCACTATCATCGGAAACAGTGGACCTGGGGATGTTTAGGAGCGGGGAAATCTCGCGTATGATACAAGTGATACCCAATCACCTGACGACGTTCGAAGTCCGTGAGTTCCGCGGAGCGCCCCATTTTGCTCTTTCACGATGTCTAATGACTACTGAGGTCGCTGATATGGAATAACTGGCAGTACGAGCCAGCACAATGCATCTAATACGAAAAAGGATGTTTATCAGGATGTCCGGGTACTTCTGATCACATAGTGTATTTTGTAGCTCCTTTTCACAGGTTTGTCCTTCATGGATTGCTTCATTGAGCTTCTACCCTTACATTTCACCACTGAATCGTAAATTGCTACTTTTCGATGAAGTCGATAGTATTCGGCAAACCTTTTATTCTACATTTCATTAAGTGACCTTTTTCTATCAAGCTTGTCAAAACTGGCCTACCATCTTTAAGCATCATTGAGTTGTAATTTGAATGGCTATGACTCAGGGGGAAACTGAATCGTTTTACAGTCATCAACTCACGTATAAATGACTCGTTTAAGTCTGGAGATGAAGATCAATAGTGTCTTATCTTCAGCAGTAGGATGAATGCCTTTCCTTTTTGTGTGCGATACAGGTTAGTGTGAAATTTTACATATTTTGCCATTTCATCACTAAGAAATTCACAAAATGTTTTATGTGATGACTGATTAGACATCCCTGTTAAAATAGTTGCCGGGCCATGTTCTTCCACAAAATTCGGCAATGCTTCAGTGCTTCAACTTTGAAATTGTGGTTCCATTGTGGAGGAGTATTCTGAACAATAAATATACTTGCATGTCCGTTAGAGTTAACAGAACGATTTGGTGTATTTGGTTGTGTGCAGAACTAACTGCCACAGATGCTGTTGCAATATCCAGGAGTGATCTCGAAACTCCAGGCATTGACAGAGAAATTGATTCGGATGCTAAAGAAATATCATTTATCATACTTTTATCCATGGGAGGTTGTTCATTAGCGCACAAGTGACTATTACGTTTCGGTACATTATCATCTGAATCGTTCCTGTTTTCTTCTGAAAATAGGACTATCACAGTCGGATTTGTATGTAGCGTCACTATCAGTCCTGAAACAAACGTATTTCACTATCTGGCTCTGACCGAAGGTATCCGAAAAGAGGTTTTCGAATTTCATCGTCACTGACACCTCGTCGCCATACTGGATGAAATTTGTATCCGGGTTGATTGGTGGCTAGTGGCGCCAACCCAGGTTAAAGTAACTGAAATGTGAAATAAGTAACTTGTTTCCCATAACTATTGCGTTGAATTCAATTAACTTGAGTTAAATTACGTATGAAAATACTTACTTGAACATAAAATTAGTATACAACTACCAGACTTGATCTTCATGACGTACCTAAATTGCCAACAACAAGAAAGTGAAATGCTTGATGTTCAATGCCATGCCGTCTAGCGAGATGTCCTGTAACAAACCGTGTGACTCAGGAGGAGAGCTACTATCCCATTCAGCTACCATGCGTTTTCAAAAAAGTGGTTAACATCGGTAACCAACGCTCCTGAAAGAGATGAAAAGCGACGGATTTGGGATTATTGTCGTAGCACAGAGTCAAACATACAAGTTGCGTGGAATTTGTTATGGTCATGGAATGAGCAGCAGTAACGACAAGTTATCCAGATCATTAAATAATGGTAAAGGCTGATATATGTTGCAGAAATATACACGAAAAAAGAAAGTTTAGAGAACTACAATTATTGTCGCCAAACGCTTTCAGCCATTTTCACAAGCGCGGTAATTAAATTGATGTTATAATTTGCTGTGTTCAGTTTGGTCCTTTGCATGTTCCATCGATCATAACTTCAACCTCTCTCTCTCTCTCTCTCTCTCTCTCTCTCTCTCTCTCTCTCTCTCTCTCTCTCTCTCTCTCTCTCTCTCCCCCCAACATTCTATAGTAGATAACAGCACCACTCTCCTGTCACATTTCGACTTATCTCTGTGAAAATTGGTTCTCCAAAGACATGTCCATTACAACTTTTTATTGTTGACGGTATTCAGCTTGTATACAAATGTGCAGTTTGCAAATGACATAAGACATCATGCTGAAACATGTGTGCAGGTGCAAACATATTTTCAAATGATCGAACCCATAATCTCTAAAGCACGAGTACAAGTAACTGCGGTAAAGGAAGGTGTAGTGTCAAGTTTCGAACTGAGGATTCCAGAGCGCACGCCGATGTAGGAATTTGGATAAATGGAATAAATTGCGAAAATGTGCGTTCGGAAATCAAAGCCACAACATGGTGTGCAGTTTTATTAGGTAGAAGTAATGACGGATCCGTGCAAGTGTTGATTTACTGTAACTTCAAAATTTCTCAAGAAATGCTCTAGTCAATAATTGATAATTGCCCTTACCAGTAGTTGAACTCAGCACGTACGAAATGCAGATCATCTTGTTAGATGGTCTATCCACCATTTTACGCTAGGAGAAGTGAGCTGACCTAAAATTATCCTGTAACCCCCAAACATTGGATTTCCTACCAATTTTATACGCGTCAAGTGGATTATTTTAAATTTACCTCTCGGGGAGGGGCGATGGGTGGAGTATTTATTAACTTATCACTCACAAGTATTGTCTAGAACGACATATTAAAGCAAATAAGTAAAGTTAGCTCCACCCTTACTCGCTTCCCTCACATAGTCACGCAAAGGGGTTATAGACAATAGGTCATAATTGGTTTATTTATATTATCCGCTCCCATCAAAATTAAGTTGACTGTCACGAAGTGAGATAGAGGGTGACCAAATTTCTTTTATGAAGCCACTAATTACTGTTAAGCTCAGCTTTGTTCAAGGAACTCTTATTCATGAACTACTTTTAACAATACTAAGTTGCCACTAGGCATCATGAGAAGCAGTATTATGTTACAAATATGATTCCCGTACCATTGACCAGTAACGTACAAAAAGTCAATTTAAAATTAACAAAAATAAATAATGTTAGGTCCCCTTCTCCTTGTTTCCATCACATAGTTACAGAAAGAGGAGCAAAGAACAGTACATTTTCATTGCAAACAGAAAACCACCCTGAGCAAACGGATCATGATCAGCCACCTCAAAAGTTGATAGAATATCATCTGCTGCGAAGCAAAAATTTAGGGAAACCGTAGGGTAAACGGATGAAAGTATAAAAATGAAACAGCCCATCCACTCTCTCAACTGCTGAAAAAAGGAAGATGAGTTGTTTCAACTAAACACCAACAAAGTAAATAAGCAAATATCATCATGTGTACTCCAAAGCATACATTAGCGCGCTTTCACAAATCCTTACATAGTAGATCATTTCTGAATTTCTTTCACCAATATTCTGACCATAATAAAACACACTTACACCCAAGCAGCCTTCAATCTGGCATGGCTTTTCAAATGTGAATGGGCTCATCGAAGGTGTTCCTCCTGCCTAAGCATCTTTCGTGACAGTCTACTAGCATGAGGTGTTAATGCTGGAAGGATTTTTCATGGGCTGACCCTGAGTTAAGCTTCAGTGAGGGAGGACTCCCAAGGTAGGGTAACCTTGAGAAAGAGAGTCAGTAATCAACAGAATGATACCACTCCACTAGTCAGAGTATTGAATGTCAGAAGTCTGAACGAGGTAGGGAAGCTACACAATCTGAAAACGGAAATATGAAGGTCCAATCAAGATGCAGTGAAGTGTATGAAGTGAAACATAAAGAAGATGAGAATTTCTGGTCAGATGGATACAGGGTAAAACTGTCATGTCGGAACCACAATCATCTTCAAATCCTGAGGCGGTGTCATCATTGAAGTACAACCCTTAGCACTGATAGTCCGTTTATTGCTAACACCAACGAACAGCCAGAACAGAACTTCTGATCAGAGGGTGCCGCTATATATATGCAAACATCGCATATTCCAGAATGTTGTTACACACAGTACAGGGTGGTTAGAATTAAACTTTCGTCACTTTAGAGGGTCCCCATGAAAAACGAGAGGAATCAGGACAATGAAACATTGTGAAAATATCTATAAGGTCTCGCTGAAGAGCAATAACGAATATACCGCTCAAAGAAATACATTATAATTTCCACATGAGAGGGTAACATTTGTCAATTGCATACCATGTTTCCTTTCAGGCTACAAACGTTGCTCAATGTCACGACCGTCTGCATCCACGACAGCCTGGGAACGCACTAGAGGTACCATTTCACAATTATTCTTATCGCTTTTCGAACGGTGTATCATGGAATGTACAGCTGCCGTGACACAGCTCATGCACTGCTTGAAGATCGTACATTGCGTCCAGCGCTTTCAACAATGGCAACAGTAATTTCTTCAACAATTTGTGACGCACTTGGTCTAGGCTTCTCTCAGGAGCAATTTCCATACCGCCAGTTAATTCGAACTTCCGTATTATGTTCTTCATCCCTGGTGCGGAAAAATTATCTCTTCGTTTTCAATGTGTCGATACTTGCGAAGAGCCCTACTCGCCTTGTCCGGATCCATGTTGACTGTCTGCATCTGTAATTCACACTGCTGGCTGTGTTTCAACCCTACATCGTCGTACCAGCACCGGCGCCTGACAACAAGTCATGATACTACTAACATCGCAAATTCTGCAGCACACAGTGTGAACATCATTCCTATGAAGTTGGGTATCCATGTGGTGAATAGTTTTCCGTCTACACTGGCTCAAGTGGCGAAAGTTGAATTATAACAGCCCTGTAAACAACTATCGAATATTCCAAAACATACAAACATCAGAAACGTAAGATATTTCAAGAACCTTGCAGACATCGTTAACACTAAATAACAAATGAATGTGGCATTCATGTTTGAATTGGTGACCCGCAGCATGACAGCCAGCGAAGCTCATTACCGCACACTGCACGCCCTACAGCTCGACGCATTGCTCCCTCTCCTGATAAAACAACGACTCGTATGCAGTGTGGTGTAGTAGTTAGCATCACTAGCTGGCGTGCTGCAGTTAAAACCCAATGGATCCTTAACACTATTCAGCCAACGCGGAAAATTTTGGTCCACCACAGGGGTGAATAGTGTGCCAAACAAAGGTGGTCAGAACGTGTTGATGGGCCATACAACTCCAGGGCACTCTTTCTCTGTTACAGAGTAGTCTATCTCGGAGATGGAGACTTATCTGGAGTCGCATTCGGAAGGACGACGGTTCAATCCCGCGTCCGGCCATCCTGATTGAGGTTTTCCGTGATTTCCCTAAATCACTCTAGGCAAATGCCGGGATGGTTCCTCTGAAAGGGCACGGCCGACTTCCTTCCCCATCCTTCCCTAATCCGATGAGACCGATGACCACGCTGTCTGGTCTCCTTCCCCAAACCAACCAACCAACTTATCTGGAAGTATATCACCTTCCCGAATCTGCAGTAGAGCTGCAACTATCTCATAACGTTCAGCTTACGCAATCTCGTCATACAATGCTTGGAATGGAGAAGACGTTAGCATATTCTTAATGACAAGGAAATTTTTCTTCTAGTTCACTCCATAAAAATCTGGCATCTCCACGCAGTATTTCTTGTGAGAGACACGCCTTCCTGTAGAAATCCTTTATGAATCACCAGTAGCGTGAGCACTATCAAGAAAAATTTTCGCATCATGAGTACGCTCTAATTTTCTCTGGATCAGGATGGATTCCATCGCCATTCACAGTATGACCAAGATTTTTATTTCCTAATTGTAGAAGAGGCTCTTTTTTCTGTTTCAGAGATCTGCAGTCTGAAAACACTTCAACACTATTATTAGGTGACACAGACGTTCTCCAAATGTTTTAGAGAAAAACGACAATGTCATTCCGATAGCAGAGACACGTCATCCATTTAACCTTTCAAAGAAGATCACCCACAATACGTTTGATGGTGGATGAAGCGTCACACAGTCCAAACGGCATAACTTTGAATTAATTGTTTCTGTCAGGAGTTACAAATGTAGTATTTTCCCATTCAACCTCATCAGCTTCGATTTTCCAGTAGCCCTTCTCTATGTCTGTAGTATGACAGAAAAATTCTTTGCTCCTTTCAAGCACTCTAGGACGTAGTCAATGGACGGCAATGGATACGCATCTTCCTTCGGAATCTTTTTGTAGTCGTTGGTAGTCGACACACAAACGCCGTGCGCTGCTCTTCTTCACCAGGACAACAGGAGAGATCCAAGGATACTCTGAATGTTCAGTGATGTCATCTTGCCGCATCTTCTTCACTCCTACCTGGATCATCTGTTGTTTAGCTGACGATACTATTTACATGTGAGCCCTGTCCGGATTGTTGATACGATGTTTTACACTTGGCCAGTTGGTCTGTCTTTTCTATTCTCTGGATTTGAAAACATCCGAAAATTGACGCAGAGTGGCTATCACTCACCATCGTTGCCTCTCGAACAAGCTAGGTCCTATCGGCAATTCTACAGTAGCTTCCTTTCCCGTATTATCTGTAGTGGTACTGGGACACGATTCTTCGCCAAATTCACTAAGCTGTCCTTCTGGACTGGTTCAGCTGTCCCTGCGCATGTATCTTTAGGGATGAGTTGAGGCTGCTTGTGACAATAAGTGATGAACAGTTATCCTTAACCGCTTACAACGCATATCATCGTCACTAGTATGCAGATTTCTTTTGTGAGCGCGAGTAGCTTCACTACATAACAGAGCATCTTGACTTATGGCAAGATAAGAATGCAAACAACCACTCAGAGCAATCTTTGCTATGACTGCTTGTTGGAATAGTTTTGCCAGTCTGGATCTCTGTTCTTCCACAAACTATGAATGCTTGTGACGGCTGCAAGAAGTCCCATCCAAGAATAACATTATAACTACATTTCGTTAAAACAGCCATTTCGAAGGGGTGTGTTCCGTCATTGATAGTTATTATTGCAATGCATGTTTCTGTCGGCTGGATGTATTTTCCAATGACGACTTTCAGTACAATTGGTTTCGTACAATGCACATAGTCTTCTTTAGCTGATGAGAGAAGTATTCAACATTACAGAATAGGAAACCCCTGAGCCGATTATCTCCCAGACAGGTTGGCCATTGATGATGACATCATTGAGATGTGCTCACATCTTGCTGACAATCGTCAAAGGAGGATTAGAATCTGTGGCAGCCTCACCTCTGTAGATAGTCCCCTCACTTTGTTTTCCTGAAGACGGCAGCAAGGCGAGCAGCCGGTACCTCTGTACTACGACAGGGTACGACTACATCTACATGACTACTCTGCAATTCACATTTAAGTGCTTGGCAGAGGGTTCATCGAACCACAATCATACTATCTCTCTACTATTCCACTCCCGAACAGCGAGCGGGAAAAACGAACACCTAAACCTTTCTGTTCGAGCTCTGATTTCTCTTATTTTATTTTCATGATCATTCCTACCTATGTAGGTTGGGCTCAATAAAATATTTTCGCATTCGGAAGAGAAAGTTGGTGACTGAAATTTCGTAAAAAGGTCTCGCCGCGACGAAAAACGTCTATGCTGTAATGACTTACATCCCAACTCGTGTATCATATCTGCCACTCTCTCTCCCCTATAACGCGATAATACAAAACGAGCTGCCCTTCTTTGCACCCTCTCGATGTCCTCCGTCAATCCCACCTGGTAAGGATCCCACACCGCGCAGCAATATTCTAACAGAGGACGAACGAGTGTAGTGTAAGCTGTCTCTTTAGTGGACTTGTTGCATCTTCTAAGTGTCCTGCCAATGAAACGCAACCTTTGGCTCGCCTTCCCGACAATATTATCTATGTGGTCCTTCCAACTGAAGTTGTTCGTAATTTTAACACCCAGGTACTTAGTTGAATTGACAGCCTTGAGAATTGTACTATTTATCGCGTAATCGAATTCCAACGGATTTCTTTTGGAACTCATGTGGATCATCTCACACTTTTCGTTATTTAGCGTCAACTGCCACCTGACACACCATACAGCAATCTTTTCTAAATCGCTTTGCAGCTGATACTGGTCTTCGGATGACCTTACTAGACGGTAAATTACAGCATCATCTGCGAACAGTCTAAGAGAACTGCTCAGATTGTCACCCAGGTCATTTATATAGATCAGGAACAGTAGAGGTCCCAGGACGCTTCCCTGGGGAACACCTGATATCACTTCAGTTTTACTCGATAATTTGCCGTCTATTACTACGAACTGCGACCTTCCTGACAGGAAAGCACGAATCCAGTCGCACAACTGAGACGATACCCCATAGCTCCGCAGCTTGATTAGAAGTCGCTTGTGAGGAACGGTGTCAAAAGCTTTCCGGAAATCTAGAAATACGGAATCAACTTGAGATCCCCTGTCGATAGCGGGCATTACTTCGTGCGAATAAAGAGCTAGCTGCGTTGCACAAGAGCGATGTTTTCTGAAGCCATGCTGATTACGTATCAATAGATCGTTCCCTTCGAGGTGATTCATGATGATTGAATACAGTATATGCTCCAAAACCCTACTGCAAACCGACGTCAATGATATAGGTCTGTAGTTAAATGGATTACTCTTACTACCCTTCTTGAACACTGGTGCGACCTGCGCAATTTTCCAATCTGTAGGTACAGATCTATCGGTGAGCGAGCGGTTGTATATGAGTGCTAAGTAGGGAGCTATAGTATCAGCGTAATCTGAAAGGAACCTAATCGGTATACAATCTGGACCTGAAGACTTGCCCGTATCAAGCGATTTGAGTTGCTTCGCAACCCCGTAAGGTATCTACTTCTAAGAAACTCATGCTAGCAGATGTTCGTGTTTCAAATTCTGGAATATTCCATTCGTCTTCCCTGGTGAAGGAATTTCGGAAAACTGCGTTCAATAACTCCGCTTTAGCGGCACAGTCGTCGATAACAGTACCATCGGCACTGCGCAGCGAAGGTATTGACTGCGTCTTGCCGCTTGTGTACTTTACATACGACCAGAATTTCTTCGGATTTTCTACCAAATTTCGAGACAATGTTTCGTTGTGGAACCTATTAAAGACATCTCGCATCGAAGTACGTGCCAAATTTCGCGCGTCTGTAAATTTTAGCCCATCTTCAGGATTTCGCGTTCTTCTGAA
This sequence comes from Schistocerca gregaria, assembly GCF_023897955.1. Taxonomy (NCBI): domain Eukaryota; kingdom Metazoa; phylum Arthropoda; class Insecta; order Orthoptera; family Acrididae; genus Schistocerca; species Schistocerca gregaria. Next base: position 600,064,554 of record NC_064920.1, on the reverse strand, counting down.
CTTCGCATGCTTTTTCCGTTGCCTCTGCATAGCGTTCGGACCTTTTTTGTGTACCACGGGGGATCCGTGCCATCTCTTACCAATTTATGAGGTATGAATATCTCAATTGCTGTTGCTACTATATCTTTGAATTTGAGCCACATCTCGTCTACATTCGCATAGTCAGTTCGGAAGGAATGGAAATTGTCTTTTAGGAAGGCTTCTAGTGGCACTTTATGTGCTTTTTTAAATAAAATTATTTTGCGTTTGTTTCTGATGGATTTGGAAGAAATGGTATTGAGCCTAGCTACAATAACCTTGTGATCACTAATCCCTGTATCAGTCATGATGCTCTCTATCAGCTCTGGATTGTTTGTGGCCAAGAGGTCAAGTGTGTTTTCGCAACCATTTACAATTCGCGTGGGTTCGTGGACTAACTGCTCGAAATAATTTTCGGAGAATGCATTTAGGACAATCTCGGAAGACGTTTTCTGCCTACCACCGGTTTTGAACAAGTATTTTTGCCAACATACCGAGGGTAGGTTGAAGTCCCCACCAACTATAACCGTATGAGTGGGGTATTTATTTGTTACGAGACTCAAACTTTCTCTGAACTGTTCCGCAACTTTATCATCGGAGTCTGGGGGTCGGTAGAAGGAGCCAATTATTAACTTAATTCGGCTGTTAAGTATAACCTCCAACCACACCAACTCGCACGGAGTGCTGAGGAGCGACCTCGTCCAGGAAACGGCTATAGGCTTCGTGGAACAGGTCGATCAGAGTCGTCTGCTGTTGACTGCCTTGAATATATTTGTTGGAGTGGATGAAGTCTTGTGGCATAACAGTCACTGAAAACTCGCCTTCTTTCTCTGCAGTAGGGTACAATGTGCCCAGGACGTCAGTGTCGAAACACAGAGGCCTGTTGTCCTTGTCCTACAAATATGTGCTCCTCTACAGGACGTGAGACTTGGCGGAGAAGCTGGTTGTACCTGCAATATTTCGGTGTTGGGCTTCCGTTTGATGGCTGTGGCACAAGTCCACATCGGCTGAGTCCATCCGTCCCGGAGCGTTTGGCTGGTGTCAAAGATCGGTGCCAAAAATCGATACACCTCTCCGTCGGCATTCTCTGTTACCTCCTGACGTATGAGGTCCCCGTTCATAGTTGCATCTCTTGTGTGCTCATTACGACATTTCTAACACTGCCGCACTCTACTGGATCTGTTCTTTTACCATCTGACATACAAGAGAGGCGAGCTCATAGTGGTTTCCACAGCTGTCATAGGGGCTACATTTGGTCAACGTCTTTTGTCCGACTTTTTTCTGTCGTATTTCCTCGACTCGCTGGCAGCCATTGCTGAATTTCTCTGTTGTTGTGACATTCTTTACCACAATAACTTGGTACGTATCTTCTACAACTCGTTTAATCAAGTAATTCCCTATTTACAGTTTGGCTTAGGACCACAACGTTCTGCACGTACAACTGCGTCATTGACCCAAGTCGCTAACCCCTGTTCTTCAATGGTGCTGGTGATGGTTGCCAACCATTTTCTTCAGTTCAGACTGGAATTTATCCTAGCTATTGAGCTTCTCGTTGTTGTTCTGGAACCACTGCTGAGCTGTACCATCCAAATAAAAGTACACATTTGCCAAACGAATCATGTCGTCCCATCTCTTGTATGAGGTGACATGGTCCTCTCCTTTTGGCCATTATGGCCGACGCTGGGCAGCATTTTCAGAGAACACTGATGGGTGACTGATGTGAAGCTGACTTACTGCTGATAGGAGACACCAGGGGTTGAGGGGAATCGAGACTGCAAATGTTTTACAGGGTTCAGATGACTAACGAAAAGGAGAAAATGTGAGAAGGGGACGAGGTCATATAGAATCTGGGTAGGGTACAGGAGGTGGATACTGGAAGCGAGGTGGAGGACATGGTGTTAGAGGATTTGGAGGGCTTTATAGAATCTGGGTGGTGTGGAAAACCAGGCGATGCTGGTGAAAGAGGACAAATTACTCTCTCACCTATTTTTCGTATACGGAAAATTATAAGATTTTATTACAGTCTGATGCACCTTAAGTGAGACTTAGAAAGTTAAAGGCCTGACCAGATGTTGATGGAGACTGGTAGGGCACTAAACGTATGAGGTATTTTTATGGTTCTTAGCTCATAGAAATGGCATGTTGGGAGTTGGAAGCAATTGGCAGCGAGCCCATCACTCAGTAAATATTGCCAGTCAGGCCCACAGCCGTAAAGGGCAGACAGAGCAGCCTCTCATCGAGACAGGTCTCCAGCAGAACAATGCTGCAATGCCTGCATTGGCGCCAGCCGAAGGCTGGGCTGGGGGCGATGGACTGAAGGGATACATCTACACAGTGGACTCATAAACTGCACATTGTGTGCAGAGCCACGCATAGCAAAATTTCACAAGTTTTCGTGTTCGCCAATACGGCAAATAGGTCTCTAACCCACTTCCATCGGCAGCCTCAGTTGTATAAGAAACTCCAGTGTCTTAGAAACATTTGGAGATAGAGTCTTTATCACACCTTATAGCTAGGACTAACAAGCTCCAAGGCACAGGCCGTTTAGATAAAGAACTTTAAGATTGTATCTCTTCGCTTGCTGGTGTGGGAAGCGACACGACTTTGGAGAAAACCATCTTACCCCTCTGCTAAAACTTTAAAATGCCTGAAATTGGCGGTTCCTTTTTTTCAGAAATTCCGGTTTTTTAACTGTTGCCCTGGTTCAACATGAGGCTGTGCTCTAGTTTGGAGATTTAGCGCTCTGTGAATGTCTCAAGACGGCGTGAAGGTGCTGTCGATTGTGCACTTTGCGGGAAAAAGGATTTTTTTTCTGAAGTGATTAGAGGCACTCTAGTGCTGGATTTTGGTCTGGTAAGAGAAGACTTCCGGTCAAAGCTCTGGCATGGGGGTTGGTGTTTGTCCTGAGACTGACTTCACTTGTGAGTAGTTAGTCTGTGGTGAAGTTCTGTACTGACAGTGTGACTTCAAATGTCTCGGACTACTCGTTTGCCGAGGGCACACTTATTTGGTTCAACAGCCTTGACGTTTGGTATCCTTGTGCGCTCTGTCGTATAAGTGAGCCAAATTGGTCCTTGGTACGATCAGCGAACAGATTTGTAACACACTGAAATCTACCATGATTTCAGGGCTCTGGTAGAGAGTAAATTGCGACCCATCTACCTGATCGCTAGACCGTGAAATTTTACATTCCTTCGTGACCGCGATCCATTCACAGGTGCCCTCTTATGTCTCGCCTCCGCCACACACAGCTCGCCAGGTGCAAGTTACATCGGCACACGAAGGTAACAGGGTAACGTACTTCTGCTCCAGCATTTTCAGGACGTACAGATCTCAATCGACACTTGCTTTCAGCTGCACCTACATAGAGAAACTTCTGTAGTTTTAACAATCAAAGTCTGCTCAGCGTCAGATCAATTCAGATTGCGTTATGCACATTTTTAGGGCCAGAGTACTTGATGCACTTCTGCCACCTGTTAGTTGTTTACGACACTGAATCAAAACTTGTTTAGCATAATTAATGTCTGTCTTTGTTTTGGGAAAATAAATGTTGTTAGTAAACTAAACTTTACAAACATTCTCAATCATTTTTATTGCAGCCCCACAGCGTTAACTTTCATTCTGGCGTCCCCTGCCAGGATTTCGGATTGATGGCACCTTCTGTGACCATCAGATCGTGTTGCCTAGCATAGTCATTCAGTTTGATGTCCGATGCGCAGAATTTTGAATTTATGGCACCGTCTGTGACCGTCAGATGGGTGTTGCCTAGTGAAGTTTCTGTTCCTCCAGGTTTAATGCTGTGCACTGGGTGGAGAAGATTCGCGTTGCTGGCGCCTAGGCGTAGTACTAATATTTAATTATTGTATGTGTGTATTTTCATATTGTGGTTGTGACTTCTGTGTCACTTGATTGTTTGTTGCTGACGGTGAACGGCGTTGTGCTGATTTGTTAGGATTGGGGTTTTTGTTTGTGAGTATAGACAAGCGTGCTGTTATTTGAATTCGTTGTCAGGAACTGGGGATCAGTAGCCCACGGGAGCGTAATGTAGAGTAGACTTTGCGTGGCATAGAATTGAGTAGTTTTTGAATTCGTTTGGGTCAGAATTAAAATGCATTCTTAGAAGGAAGCAACGCACGTTTTCTACAGAGCAGCAGAAGTAATTGTGTTTTGTTAATCATGTATCCACGTCAGATCATTAGCGGCGAACAAGCAGATATTATATGAGATTCTCAGGTAACTGCGGTTTCAGACCTGGCAGAAATGTCGAACGTAGAACCTGCATAGTATGACGATATGTCTGTCGGGTGACGTTGCTATTCACAATATACATAAATGACCTGGTGGATGACATCGGAAGTTCACTGAGGCTTTTTGCAGATGATGCTGTGGTGTATCGAAAGGTTGCAACAATGGAAAATTGTACTGAAATGCAGGAGGATCTGCAGCGAATTGACGCATGGTGCACGGAATGGCAATTGAATCTCAATGTAGCGAAGTGTAATGTGATGCGAATACATAGAAAGATAGGTCCCTTATCATTTAGCTACAAAATAGCAGGTCAGCAACTGGAAGCAGTTAATTCCATAAATTATCTGGGAGTACGCATTAGGAGTGATTTAAAATGGAATGATCATATGAAGTTGATCGTCGGTAAAGCAGATGCCAGACTGAGATTCATTGGAAGAATCCTAAGGAAATGCAATCCGACAACAAAGGAAGTAGGTTACAGTACACTTGTTCGCCCAATGCTTGAATACTGCTCAGCAGTGTGGGATCCGCACCAGGTAGGGTTGATAGAAGAGATAGAGAAGATCCAACGGAGAGCAGCGCGCTTCGTTACAGGATCATTTAGTAATTGCGAAAGCGTTACGGAGATGATAGATAAACTCCAGTGGAAGACTCTGCAGGAGAGACGCTCAGTAGCTCGGTACGGGCTTTTGTTAAAGTTTCGAGAACATACCTTCACCGAAGAGTCAAGCAGTATATTGCTCCCTCCTACGTATATCTCGCGAAGAGACCATGAGGATAAAATCAGAGAGATTAGAGCCCACACAGAAGCATACCGACAATCCTTCTTTCCACGTACAATACGAGACTGGAATAGAAGGGAGAACCGATAGAGGTACTCAGGGTACCCTCCGCCACACACCGTCAGGTGGCTTGCGGAGTACGGATGTAGATGTAGATGTAGATGTAGAAAGTGAACGAGAGACCGTAGCAGGTCGAAATGTAGGCGCTGCCGGTACGAGAAGCACCATCAGAGAGACCTGCAGACCAGAATCACGAAAGAAACGTCACAGAATGATGGATTCTCGTTCATCTAGCCTTGGGAGTGTTAGAGGTGGATCTCAGTTTGAGGCTCTCATGCAATTCATGCAAGAGGCGAAAGGAAGATACAAGAGGCAGTGAAAAAGAGATGGGAGGAAGAGGAGGAAAGACACAAATTAGTCATAAGAACGGTCACAGACGGTATAGGTGGAGTCAAGAAAGAGATCGCAGGAAGCCAAGAAGAGCTAGAGAATGTCAAGGGAACGACAGTAGAAACGCGTGAGGTCGCGGACCAGGCGAAGCGCGATGCCAAAACAGCGCGATTTGTAGCGTAAGTAGCACGAAAGGACGCATCAGTGAGCAAAGAACAAGTTAAACCGGCAAGAACTGATGTGTGTAAGACAAAAAATGCACTTGCAACTCCCCAAAAGCAAAGCAAAAAAATAATTCAAGAAATGCAGGAAAAAATGAGTGAGGCTTCGAAGTGAATCGAACAGATAGAAATCAAACAGGCCGAAATCTCTGAAGTTAAAGATCGGCAGACCAGAGTCGCCGCGTAGTTGGCTAAGGACGTTCGACAGGCACATGAGCGGTTCGCGCAAATGCAAACACAATCTCGTTCGATAGAGCGCCATCGAGAGCATCACAGAAGTGAAGAAAATGTTTTGCGACTCTCCAAATCGCTATATGGGGACACAACGCCTATCCTTAGGCGAATGCAGCTGGAATATGCTCCTCCCGCGGCGGAGCGCGTAATAGATAATGCTCCGTCGGTAACATGCAGCATGTCAGAGACAGAGCCGGAGAAAAATTGTACACGTCTACGAAGGTCAAAAACATTATTATGTGAATCTGACAACACGAGGGGATACCATAACAGTGCGAGGATCGTTGGGGCACGGATACATGGAATCGAGCGCTGCACACGAGAAGGAAAATTCGTACGGCGGATACGTGCAACCTTTCGACCACAAACTTTTCTTGACCATCCAGAATTTTCAAGTCTACAAGGAGGCAAACAACGCATTACATCCAAAGACCTGGATGGAACAGTAAGATCACGTGCTACCTGAGTCTTGGCCACTGAATTACAAGCTGAAGTTTATCTGTCGTTTCTTAGAAGGGTCAGTTGCAGAACATTGAGGAGTTGCGGAGAGTTTCCGAGTTTCCGCTCCTACGAAGAATTTAAGTTGGCATTCCTTAGCACATATTGGTCGCAAGACACACAGGAGAGGATAGAACAGGAGATAATGTTAGGAAAGGACTTAGCCAACTCGCTTTGTTACGCGGCGACTCTGGTCTGCCGATCTTTAACTTCAGAGATTCCGGCCTGTTTGATTTCTATCTGTTCGATTCGCTTAGAAGACTCACTCATTTTTTTCCTGCATTTCTTGACACAATCCTGACAAATTCTTCGAATCCCTGGTCAGGAATAACGGATTCTTGGATCAACCTTACAGTCCCAAGGAAATAATAAGACACTGCTGCATTAAATTACCTTTACGTTATCAGCAACTGCTCATCGGTAGGTGCAGCGATTCAATCGAAGCTTTCAAGAGTGCGCTGTGCGAACTCGAGTACGTGGATGAAATTCACAACTCGTGGGAAAGAAGTAGAAATAATGACCGTAACTCGCCATATTTGCCAGAGAGGAATGACGATGGACGAAATAGGGGAAAACATCGATCGAATGGAAACCAAAATTCAAACTTCAGTGGGAATAACCAGCCATCATGGGAAAACAGAAGAAGACGAGGAAATTATAATCATAACAACAACGACTACCGACGAAACGGAAACTGGAGAGCAACAGAACTCGAACCAGGATCAACAGGATTCTAGGGACCAACAGCAAAGCGATAGCAGGACAAGGTCAATGACCATCGTAGGGGTCAGGCAGAGAAAATTTAAACAGGAATTGACATACGGCCTCTGCGGACTCAGCTCAAAACAATGCCGCAGAAACTATCGGAAAGAGCGATATTAACCTGTTAGAGTATGAAGATACTAGCGAACTGCTACGGGAAGAGAAGGAGATCATGAGACAACCGGATTACACCCCATCATTCACATCACAGTCGGCAAGGTCAACCTAATAGGAATTGTGGACAGTGAAAGTCAAGTGACGGCGATATCGGATTCGGCATACAGGAAATGCACTGCGAATCATCCTTGGCCGCCACTCACGCTGAAGAAAACCAGAATCACCGTCGCTCTGAGATGAAAGCATACAGAAGTGCAGTTACAAACCAGGTTGACGGTCAGCTGCCAAGGGCATACCTCAGAAGCATACTTTCTGTACGTCCCTTCTTTGGCAATTGAGATAATATTTGGCACGGATTTTCTAAATCAACAACAGGCCGTTTTGGACGTAAGGCGATGAGAACTAACTTCACATGAAGACGGCGCCATGAAGATTTCCTTCGCAGACCACGCAATACGTGCGCAAATACCTGCCGAATGCCTCAATCTAAACTACGCAGAAAAAAGAAGGGAAGAGAAAAATCAATCGCGGCTCCGTGAGTGTAGCCGCAACACTAATGATACTGAGAAAATTCGACAAGAGGTGTGCGATGCTATTGATCACTTGCTAGGAAATTTAGTTAACATCCCAACGCAGGAAAAAGAGAAGCTAGAGGGAATATTAAAGGAAAACGCGGATGTCTTTCTAGCGAAAACCTGAGCAGTACGGAATTTCATGTATGCTCTTCGGGTGCGGTAAACACTAAATTCTTTGTGCCTTTCTACCAAATCCCATACGCCTACAGGCAGAAGGTTTCTGTCGAGGATGCTTGCCGAAGACCTCATAAATTGGTAAGAGATGGAACTGATCCCCCATGGTATACAAAATAGGTCCGAACGCTGTTGCAGAGGCAACGGAAAAAGCATGGGAAGTTCAGAAGAAAGCGAAATCCTGAAGATTGGCTAAAATTCACAGAGGCGCGAAATTTGGCACGGACTTCAATGCGAGATGCCTTTAATAGGTTCCACAACGAAACATTGTCTCGAAATTTGGTAGAAAAACCGAAGAAATTCTGGTCGTATGTAAAGTACACAAGCGGCAAGACGCAGTCAATACCTTCGCTGCGCAGTGCCGATGGTACTGTTACCGACGACTGTGCCACTAAAGCGGAGTTATTGAACGCAGTTTTCCGAAATTCCTTCACCAGAGAAGACGAATGTAATATTCCAGAATTTGAAACACGTACAGCTCCTAGCATGAGTTTCTTAGAAGTAGGTACCTTAGGGGTTACGAAGCAACTCAAATCGCTTGATACGGGCAAGTCTTCAGGTCCAGATTGTATACCGATTAGGTTCCTTTCAGATTACGCTGATACTATAGCTCCTTACTTAGCAATCATATACAACCGCTTACTCACCGATAGATCCGTACCTACAGATTGGAAAATAGCGCAGGTCGCACCAGTGTTTAAGAAGGGTAGTAGAAGTAATCCATCGAACTACAGACCTATATCAATGACGTCGGTTTGTAGTAGCGTTTTGGAGCGTATACTGTATTCAAACATTATGAATCACCTCGAAGGGAACGATCTATTGATACGTAATCAGCACGGTTTCAGAAAACATCGTTCTTGTGCAACGCAGCTAGCCGTTATCGACAGGGGATCTCAAGTTGATTCCGTATTTCTAGATTTCCGAAAAGCTTTTGACACCGTTCCTCTCAAGCGACTTCTGATCAAGCTGTGGGCCTATGGGGTATCAGTTGTGCGACTGGATTCGTGATTTCCTGTCAGGAAGGTCGCAGTTCGTAGTAATAGACGGCAAATCATCGAGTAAAACTGAAGTGATATCAGATGTTCCCCAGGGAAGCGTCCTGGGACCTCTGCTGTTCCTGATCTATATAAATTACCTGGGTGATAATCTGAGCAGTTCTCTTAGGTTGTTCGCAGGTGAAGCTGTAATTTACCGTCTAGTAAGGACATCCAAAGACCAGTATCAGTTGCAAAGCGATTTAGAAAAGATAGCTGTATGGTGTAGCAGGTGGCAGTTGACGCTAAATAATGAAAAGTGTGAGGTGATCCATATGAGCTCCAAAAGAAATCCGTTGGAATTTGATTACTCGATAAATAGTACAATTCTCAAGGCTGTCAATTCAACTAAGTACCTGGGTGTTAAAATTACGAACAACTTCCGTTGGAAAGGCCACATAGATAATATTGTGGGGTAGGCGAGCCAAAGGTTGCGTTTCATTGGCAGGACACTTAGAAGATGCAACAAGTCCACTAAAGAGACAGCTTACACTACACTCGTTCGTCCTCTGTTAGAATATTGCTGCGCGGTGTGGGATCCTTAGCAGGTGGGATTGACGGAGGACATCGAAAGGGTGCAAAAAAAGGGCAGCTCGTTTTGTATTATCACGTAATAGGGGAGAGAGTGTGGCAGATATGATACGCGAGTTGGGATGGAAGTCATTAAAGCAAAGACATTTTTCGTCGTGGAGAGGTCTATTTACGAAATTTCAGTCACCAACTTTCTCTTCCGAATGCGAAAATATTTTGTAGAGCCCAACCTACATAGGTAGGAATGATCATGAAAATAAAATAAGGGAAATCAGAGCTCGAACAGAAAGGTTTAGATGTTCGTTTTTCCCGCGCGCTGTTCGGGAGTAGAATTGTAGAGAGATAGTATGATTGTGGTTCGATGAACCCTCTGCCAAGCACTTAAATGTGAATTGCAGAGTAATCATGTACATGTAGATGTAGAACCAACCCACTCACAGTGGTAGAAAACTCTGACGGCTCGATCCGTTTGTTGCTGAATTCGTACCAAATCAATACACTCATAGGGCCAGAGACAGTTCTTCCAGAAAAGCTGGAGGAACTCTTGATAAATTTCCACCATGGTGTTATGGTTTTTTCATCTCTTTACTTGTGGTCCAGTTTCTGCCAAATTATGCACCATCCAGACGGCAGGAAATACATGGCGTTCCTTGCGTTCGGGAAATGTTGTCGATTTAAACGTCTACCATTCGGGCTAAAAGTGTCTTCAACTGCCTTCATCAGAGGACTCGACAGCATCTTAAAGGATTCCATTGAGCAAAGGATCAGCACCTACGTGGACGACCTCTTGCTAGCGGCGGAACCAACGTGGAGAGGACATAATACGATCCTCAGAGAAATCCTACCTTCAAAGAATGCGGCTTAACCGCAAACATCACGAAGTATTTGGAAATTTGTGGTAAGTACTATGGGATCAAAGTGCTGAGGTCATCGGTCCCTGAGCTTACACACCACTTAATCTAACTTAAGCTTACTTACGCTAAGGAGGACACATACGCCCATGCCCAAGGGAGGATTCGAACCTCCGACAGGGGGAGCCGCGCGAACCGTCGTATGGCGCTTGAGACCGCACAGCTACGCAGCACGGTCATCACGAAGTCATGTATAGGAACGTCACCAGTAAAATTCCTCGGACATATCATTAGCACGGAAAGAATCACACCAGACCTGGACAAAACAGAGGCAATTACGAAATTTTCCCCGTCAACAACCAAGAGACAACTACGTGGCTTCCTTGGCATAGCAAATTTCTATAAAAGATTCATCCATGTGAAGAAATTAGCGACGCCGTGGCTATGCCAGCACACACGAAAAAATACGCCGTGGGAATGGGACGACGTGGTGGAAGATGAATCCCAAGGCCTCAAAACAGTGCTGATAATGTGCCAATTCTTTCGCACCCCAACCTGGATGAGGACTTTTGCGTGGCGTCAGACAGTTCCTACGCTGGGATTGCTGTAGTTGTTTTCCAGCGATATCAACAGGGTGGAAACATGGGGCACAAGACCATTGATTTTGGAAGCCGAGTCCTCAGCAAGTGTGAAAGAAATTATTCGGTTACTGAATTAGAAGCTTTGGCGGTTGTTTTCGGCTTCGAGAAACTTCGTTTTTTCTTGTATGGCAGAAAAACAGGAGCATACACCAACACAAAGCCTTGGAATTCTTACTCAAAGCGAAACTCCGAAACAAACGTATAACGAGATGGGCACTCTTGCTCCGGAAGTATGATTTTTCGATCACGCACATACCAGGGAAGGAGAACATCATTGGGGATGCGCTGTCACGTTCACCTGCTGGGCTAGAAACAAGTGAAGCTAACCCACTGGAAGACGAACACTACAGCCTGTTCTACATGAAGAAGATCTCGGGGCAAGGAACAAGTGAAACTAACCCACTGGAAGACGAACACTACAGCTCGTTCTATATGGAAGAAGGTCGCATGTGAGAATTATGTAACCTCGAGCCTCAAGGACATCAGCAAGGAGCAGGACAAGGATCCAGGTCTATTTGCTCTAAAACAGAGAGTGAAGGGAAATAGGGAACCAAAACTGAGGCAGTTTTACTTAGTACGAAAAGGCATCCTATTCTTCTAAAGTGAGGGAGAAGGATCGCCCTGGTCCGTTTGCATTCCAGATGAACTGCTGAACAAGATCATCTGGCACACTCACCTGAGTTACGCACATTTTGGACCCAGGAAGTTCTACTTGAAATTAGCACACTGTGCTATTTCAAGAATATGGACAAAGAATCAGGAGGGTTTTGGCTGTGTGCAAAGCGTGTCAGAGGTCAAAGCACGTCACTGTGGCAAGGCAATCACCTCTATATCCCATCATCTCATCAAAGTTAAAGCATCTTGCAGCAACAGATTTAATGCGCCCACTCGTGCGAACAAATAGAGTATACTGCTACATCCTTGTGGTAGTAGAGCTGACAGCTAAGTATGTCACTTTAACCCCGCCCAAGAAAGCAAGAGCGCAGTCGGTATGTAGAGCATTCTGCAAGGATTTCTTCACGCAAGTCGGCCATGTCGACAGAATCATCTCCGACAATGGACCTCAGTTCCGGTCAGAGAAGTGGAAAGATATGTTGCTTAAAAATAGAATCAAACCCATATTCGCTTCCATCCATCCACAATCGTCGCCAGCAGAAAGGGTGATGTCTCCGAAACCTCTGCTATATCCACTGCCAGAAACGACACGACACCTGGGATATTTTCATACGCGACTTCCAGGACGTGATGAACGGTGTCACCAAAATAGCATCAATAACAGTTTTCAAGAGTAGGCAACGCACAGATCTCATCCGTGAAGTTGTAAATTTTCCCTTCCGAACTCGAAAACAACACCAACGAGTTGTTGACCTTGAGCACAGGAGATTGCGTGAGGAAGGAGAGAAATGGAAAGAGAGTTGGGATAGAAAATACGCGAGAGAGAGTACCGAATTGGACAAAAAGTGCTCGTTAGCAGTTTCCATTTATCTAACAAACAGAAACAGCTGTGTCACAAATTCTGTCCCATCTGTTATGGATCTGTCCGTGTCCGGAGAATTGCTCTCTGGAGCTAGCGTCATTGAAATCAAGGAAATCTTTTGGCATCCACCATGTCTGTCATGTCAAGCCATTATTAGAATAAGTGTACATAGTAGATTTATAGCTCAGAGAATGTGCAATATGTAAATAGTCTCCATGGTTGAACAGTTTAACGTAATTTAATGTTGATATTGCGTTGCTTGCGTAATTTTCCTTTTTTGTATTTCAATGTCATTTTGTTTATTTGTCATTTCCATTAGTTTTCAGCATGAGTCCTTGTTGAACGTGGTCAAATGAGTTGCGCATTTGTGACATCTTCAGTCCAACATTCACTGGCAGGTGGCGGATTGAATTTAAATTCCGTTGTCAGTTATACGTCATCACTATTTGGTACTTTTTGTGGCACGTTGTAATGCTGAGTACTCCAAACAACTGAGTACTGCTGTTATTCCTTTGGACCTCATAACTGTTGTCCGCTTTCCACAATTGAGCATCATACCCTGTCATAGTATTCACAATTATCACCAAGGTCGATGAACTTGTTTCTGTTTTACTTTCGGTGGTTTCTTGTATACCGCCCAAGGGACAGATGTTTTTCGTGGTGTCAAGACGGTAAAACGTGCCATAGAGCGTATCCGTCTCGATTTTTCGATGTGTTTCGCATGGTGTTAGCGGTCTACGCTTTGGGACTGTGTCGACGCTAAGACTCGGTGTGATATCAACCAATGCCTGTCGTACAATGTATCCTGTCTCGTGGTTGAATTTTGCCAGTGCCATGTGAGCGTCGTCGGCGAAATATTGTGTATGGAGAATTAACACGGACAAGTGCAAGTCAAGGTAGAATAGCGAACCGCAGACCGTAAATAGGGAGAAAAACGAAAGTATGGACCATGGATGAGACTTATTTTAGAAAAAAATATATCTGTATACATAATTCAGTATGCTTTAGTTTCATTTCAGCAGCACCGATCCTGACAGAGGAGACAGGAGGCATCCTTGTACCATGTAAAATTTCGTCTACTTGATCATAAATGCCATTTCAAAGATTTCAGGCAAATCACCCGCACATGAGCTAGTAGACGCACTTCCTGACCACTACACTGCGCGGGTTAGCCTCGCGGTCTCGGGAGAGCCTTGTCAAGATCAGCGCGGCTCCTTGCGTCGGAGGTACGAATCCTCCCTCGGGCATGGGTGTGTACCTTGTCCTTAGCATAAGTTAGCTTCAGTAGTGCATAAGCTTAGGGACCGACGAGCTCAGCAGTTTGGTCCCATAAGACCTTACCACAAATGTCCAAAATTTCCAGACCACTTCAGCGTCAGCAGACAATACCACTGGACACCAAAAAACAAAAGAGGAGTATACGAGGAATAAAATGCATAAAATTCGCTTCGGTATTTTTATCAAAGGCATAGGGTAGTACAATAAGTTAGTATTCAGTATTGGGAGATGTCTGCACGCTTGGTGAGGTATTAGAGTGCATGACAGGAATAGAACTAACCAAAAATTAACAAAGACACATACACACACAAATTTAGGCACCTCACACTACATAATTTACGTTCATACAACGTTAACAGGGCCCTGCAGCCATTAAATTTATTTTTGGGTTTGCGTCCTTAGTAATAAAATAAATAAATATATTAAGTAAAGAAAAAAATTGTATTCTTCAGTTCTTGTTCTGTAAATTGATTATATCAGTGTACTGACATTTTGAAAGAATATGGCACTTGAGCACACTTGAGGACTGTGCGCACTTCCGAACCAACATACCAGGCCGGAAAACACGGCCCACGCCAACCAGTGAGGGGCGAGTGGTGCGGGTAGCCACAATGAGTCACCTGTAGCAGCCCAGGTGTGGGGGGCTGTCTGCTGCGACTGAACCGGCCTGCCAGCTGTTGCGCCTACATCACGCAGCCTGGTCATCTACCAGGACAGGAGGCACGTCTCACGCCAGCTCAGACAGCAGGATTTCACCACGTGCCGGCAGCAACCCGATAGAAGCCAACGACCTGCTGGGCAAGCGAGATGCGTGGCAAAACAGTTGCCATGCGTGCCGAGCCTAACCGACTCAGTGGGGTGCCGAGAGTGACGTGTCCCATTGACAACAGTCGAGCTAATCCGATGTCCCAGGCCAGCAGGCGCACAGAGGTGAGTGGGAAGAGCAGGACTGTCCCATGGCCCACTAACGCTGAATGGATATCTACGCCTGGGGTTGGGTTTCACGTCAAATGTAGTGCTGTCATGCCAGTCACTGACGGATAACTGCTGCTTGACCAGGACAATGCCAAGGGTCCAGCTGCGGTCCATAAGCTGCCCAAGATGCCTGTTGCTGCTCAGACACCAGATGCTGCCCTGAGAAGAGACGAAACGCCAGAGACGTCTGTCGCCACTTCTGCCACCCCGTGCCCTGAGTGGGAGGCCATTCCACTCTGGTGCAAATTGCTGTTCTTCAGTCCTACCAGTCACAGTTTCTATGAGTGCATAAGTGCGACGTTCCCAATTTGTATGACATTTTCAGTTGTAAAATTTGTCTCCCTAGGAACCCTTGTGGAAGGAGCGATAGCATACCTTTCTGTAATATCATTATGCAATATTTTTTGTGTTTTTGTATCTATCAATTGAACTATCTTGAATGTGAGATATATATTTGCTGCACATTTATTAATGCTCTGATTATGTGTCTGTATTCGTTTCCATGTCTCAGAAAATAATACACAAATTTATACAACTTAGCTAATAACACAAACAGATTACACAAGTGATTTCCTTGTTCAATGAGAATTTGAGAATGTGTGTGTTTGATGATTGAGATCAAATGAGTGATAAACTAGGGGTAAATCAATAAGCAGAGAACCATTCGTATTCCAGGACTTTGTAAACGATTAGGGAAATTAGACGTCTCTGACCTCAGGATATGTTGTGAATGGGTATATTTCTTTGCTGCAAGGCCATTTAACCTCCTATCAAATTTTATCAGAAGTCTATGAGATAGCAATGATCCCTGTGTCTAACATAATTCATGCTGCTCATGGAAATGTTCATGTACTCTTGCTGGCTTGCAGCTTCATGTGAGTGAATGAGCCCTGGAATGAATAAGGTCAAGCTGGGATGTGTTTTAGCAATGTGATCCTGACTGGCAAGGTTACCTTTCTCACATATACATCAGTTATGAGGATGACATTCTCCTACTAGTTTCAATGATTTCCTCTAGTTTGTGTCACACTAAACAATACTGAAGTGAGACGCTACCCATGCAGAAATGAATGGAAGGTAGAGGGCAGTAAGAAAGGACAAGTTACTCTCTCACCTGTTTTTCATATATGAAAAATTATTACATATCTTATTACAACCTGACACACCTTGAGCGAGACCCTAGAAAGTTAACGGCCTGGGCAAACGTTGATGGTGACTGGTAGGGTGCTAAAAGCATGAGGTATTTGTATGGTTCTTAGCTTGTAGAAAGGGCATGTTGGGATTTGGAAGCAATTGGCAGCAAGCCCATCCCTCAGTAAATCTTGCTGGACAGGCCCACAGCCATACAGGGCAGACAGAGCAATGCCCCATTGAGACAGGTCTCCAGCTAAACAATGTCGCAATACCTGCACTGGCACCAGCTGAAGGCTGAGCTGGGGGCGACAGTGGTGTCATAAACTGGGCACTGTGTGCAGAGTCAAGTGTAGCAAAAATTCACAAGTTTTTGTGTTCGCTGATACTGCAAATAGGCCTGTGACCCACTTCCATTGGCAGCCTCAGTTGTATTAGAAACTCTGGCGTCTAAGAAACGTTTGGAGGTAGAGTCTTTATTAAACCTCATAGCTAGTACTAACAGGCTCCAAGGCACAGGCAATTCAGATAAAGATCTTTAAGATTGTATTTCTTCACTTGTTGGTGGAAGCGACACGACTTTGGAGAAAACCATCTTCCCCCTCCGCAAAAACTTAAAAATGCCAGTAATTGGTGGTTTATTTTTTTCCCCTGAAACACAGGTTTCTTAACTCTTGCCCTGGTTTGACATGAGTTTGTGCTGTTGTGTGGGAGAGGAGATTTAGCGCCTCTAGAGTTCTGTGATTGGCTCAAGATGGAGTGAAGGTAGTGTCGAACGTGCACTTTGCGGGAAAACGGACTTTTTTTCCCTGAAGAAGTGCAAGGCATTCGTGTGCTGTACTTTGGTCTGGTAAGAGGAGACTTCTGGTCAAAGCTCTGGCATGCGAGTACTTAGACTGGAGAGCCTGTGGTGAAGTTCTTACTATACTAACAGTGTGACTTCAAATGTCTTGAACTACTTGTTTGCCAATGGCATAATTATTCATTTTTGATTTACCAGTCTTGACTTTTGGTATCCTTGTGCGCTCTGTTGTATAAGTGAGCCAAGTTATGACCATTGAACAGGTATGTCACACACTGAAATCTACCATGATTTAAGGGCTCTGGTAGAGAGTAAATTGCGATCCCTAGACCATGAGATTTTGCATTTCTTTCATGACCGCAATCGACTCACAGGTGCCACCTTACATCTCGCCTCGGTACACACATCTCGCCAGCTGCAAGTTACATCGCTACACAAAGCAAACAGGGTAATGTACTGCTGCTCCGGCATTGTCAGGGTGTACAGATCTCAATAGCCACTTGCTCTCAGCTGCACCCATATAGTAAAACTGGAATTCCAGACACTGTCTTAGGCATTCTGGAGGTCAAGTGAACGAAAATAGCAGAACAACAGGAGTTAGGTTCGAGGGAAAGAAGATTGTTAAGGCTTAGGAGCTGGTCATCAGTGGAGAAGTAGGGCCGGAAGCCGCACTGGATAAGGGAAAGGAAGAGGTGCCGGTTGAGGTGGTGATAAATGTGGTGGGAGAGGATGGAGCTAAAGATCTTACTGAACACGGACATTAGGAAGAGGTGTCAGAGAGGGTTTTTTGGGTTTAGACAGCAGCTGGATGCAGGAAGTCCTCTACAGGTTGCAGTAAAAGCCAGTTTAGAGGATGACACTATACAAGGTAGTAATAACTGAAAGGATGGAGGGAGAGGACTCCTAGAGGTAGTTCTAGAGGTAGTTGTAGGTGACTTTGTCATTATCAGAGGCAGTGTTGTGTTTGGAGTGGAGTATGAGCTTGATGCCATGTGCTATAATGGGAGTGTTTAAACCTGAGAGGGTAACTGATCCAGGAACTGGAAAGTGGGAGCGAGTGGTGGGATGGAGGTATCAGTGCATTCCTAGTCTGTGGGGAATAGGGAGTAATCAAATTGGAGACCATCGGGAATGGAGAAGACCTCAGAGAGGTGGAAGCAATACGGTTAGCCTTACTGAGGTTGTCAGTGAAGGGGCAGTCGTCATGGAGAAGGGGATATTGTGGCGAGGGATGGTTACCAGTAAGGTGTGGAAGGCAGACCAATATTTGGAAGAGTTGACAAAGAGGGTTGTGTTGAACAGTGTACACGTCTGGCGCCAGTCCCAGTAATTCTTTGCTGTTAAGATGTTATGTAGGTGTCCCAGCAGGCATTCAAGTTGGCTCGGAGGTAATCATGGATGGAATTCAGAGGGGCAGCAGGGTGAGGGGCAGGAAGTGGACAATGGGTTGAGCAGATGGTAAGAAATACTGGGTGGTGATTCCTACCAATGGGGTCGAGGACGTCCACAGTGATATCACCAAGGAAGCTGGGGAAGCAAGGACGGCATCGGGGTGGAGCTACTTTTGAGATGGGTGCACTGAGGGAAACAATGTCTCCTTGGGGAGTAGCAACGAACTGATGCCACCACCAAAGGGTGGCAGGGTTGCGGCTGTGGTTCAACTGGCTCTGAGCACTATGGGACTTAACATCTATGGTCATCAGTCCCCTAGAACTTAGAACTACTTAAACCTTACTAACCTAAGGACATCACACAACACCCAGTCATCACGAGGCAGAGAAAATCCCTGACCCCGCGGGGAATCGAACGGTTGCGGCTGTGGATGTTGAAGTCTGCTGCAATCATATAGGTGGAAACAGGTGCAGCCAACATGGGAGATAAATTCGCACGGGGGGAGGAGCTGCTGGACAGACATAGATAAGGACACAGGTGACGGTGACAGAGGGAAATAAGGAGGATGAGATGTTCAGTTGGGTTATTGAACGGGGGTTGTGGCTGGATAGGGATGTGCTTGAGGTGACCGAAACGGACCCCACCTTTCGCTAGTTGAAGGGGACTGACTGGTGCTAGGACAGGGTATGGATGAAGAGGTGTTTGTTTGCATGGAGGGAGGGGATGTTTTGGTATAGGAGACAATACTGTTGGCACACAAGGGTGGGAAGGAGGGAAGGGAGTGGAGGAAGGAAGAGAAAGGCTTAAATGAGGGTGTAGAGGTTGGTAAAGCTGAAGTAGGCCTGTTTGTGGGAGTAGGTGGCATAGGTGTTCAGACGGATGATGGAGCAGGTAGCAAGGGAAATCTGCTGGAGGCTCTGGGAACATGGAAGTGGTGGATGTTCTGGATAGCGATTGTTAGGAAAAGGATGATGTCTTTGGCTGTAGGGGATGCAGAGGAAATTGATGGGGTGCATGGGCTGATCAATGGTGCAAATGTGGATGGTAAGCTCAGGGTTGGTGGGACAGGGAAGGCCTTGCATTTTTAGGAGTAAGTGGGATGAGATTCGTTGCAGGTGTTACAGGAAGCAGTAGAGGTAAGGTTAGTACACTGTTTAAGGAAGTGGGAGGCTTTACTGTGAGGAGCAGGTGGGGGTGGGGGGGTTGCAGTTTTGCATGAGGTGATCATTATAGAGGAGGCAGCGTTGGCAGCTGTAGGATTGAGGAGGGTAATGGCAAGGGTCAAGTAACTTAAATTTAGTAAATGTGTTTAGTAACTTTTCTTTGGCAGCACTGTCTTCTATAGTATCACTCACCGATAGATCTGTACCTACAGATTGGAAAATTGCGCAGGTCGCACCAGTGTTTAAGAAGGGTAGTAGGAGTAATCCATCAAACTACAGACCTATATCATTGAAGTCGGTTAGCAGTAGGATTTTGGAGCACATACTGTATTCAAACATTATGAATCACCTCGAAGGGAACGATCTATTGATACGTAATCAGCACGGTTTCAGAAAACATCGTTCTTGTGCAGGCGCAGCTAGCTCTTTATTCGCACGAAGTAATCGACAGGGGATCTCAGGTTGATTCCGTGTTTCTGGATTTCCGAAAAGCTTTTGACACCGTTCCTCACAAGCGACTTCTAATCAAGCTGTGGGCCTATGGGGTATCAGTTGTGCGACTGGATTCGTGATTTCCTGTCAGGAAGGTCGCAGTTCGTAGTAATAGACGGCAAATCATCGAGTAAAACTGAAGTGATATCAGGTGTACCCCAGGTAAGCCTCCTGGGACCTCTGCTGTTCCTGATCTATATAAATGACCTGGGTGACAATATGAGCAGTTCTCTTAGGTTGTTCGCAGGTGATGCTGTAATTTACCGTCTAGTAAGATTATCCAAAGACCAGTATCAGTTGCAAAGCGATTTAGAAAAGATAGCTATATGGTGTAGCAGGTGGCAGTTGACGCTAAATAACGAAAAGTGTGAGATGATCCATATGAGTTCCAAAAGAAATCCGTTGGAATTCGATTACTCGATAAATAGTACAGTTCTCAAGGCTGTCAATTCAACTAAGTACCTGGGTGTTAAAATTACGAACAACTTCAGTTAGAAAGACCACATAGATAATATTGCGAGGAAGGCGAGCCAAAGGTTGCGTTTCATTGGCAGGACACTTAGAAGATGCAACAAGTCCACTAAAGAGACAGCTTACACTACACTCGTTCGTCCTCTGTTAGAATATTGCTGCGCGGTGTGGGATCCTTAGCAGGTGGGATTGACGGAGGACATCGAAAGGGTGCAAAAAAGGGCAGCTCGTTTTGTATTATCACGTAGTAGGGGAGAGAGTGTTGCAGATATGATACGCGAATTGGGATGGAAGTCATTAAAGCAAAGACGTTATCGCCGCGGCGATATCTATTTACGAAATTTCAGTCACCAACTTTCTCTTCCGAATGCGAAAATATTTTGTAGAGCCCAACCTACATAGGTAGGAAAGATCATCAAAATATGATAAGGGAAATCAGAGCTCGAACAGAAAGGTTTAGGTGCTCGTTTTTCCTGCGCCCTGTTCGGAAGTGGAATGGTAGAGAGATAGTATGATTGTGGTTCGATGAACCCTCTGCCAAGCACTTAAATGTGAATTGCGTAGTAATCATGTAGATGTAGATGTAGTATCTCCATCAATATCACGCAGAGAAGGCATTGATTGTTTCTTGCCGCTAACATAGTTCACATACGATCTGAACGTCTTTGGATTTTTTGCCAGGTTTCGAGACAAAGTTTCATTGTGGAAAACATTATAAGCATCTCGCGTTGAAGTCCGCGCTAAATATCGAGCTTCTGTGAAAGATCGCCAATCTTGGGAATTTTGCATCTGTTTAAATTTGGCATGTTTGTTTCCTTGTTTGTGCAACAGTGTTGTGACGCATTTTGTGTACCAAGGAGGATCAGCTCCACCGTTTGGTAATTTATTTGGTATAAATCTCTCAATTGCTGCCGTTACTATGTTTTTTTTTTAATTCAAGCCGCTATTATTAATTTGGAAAGAGTGGAGTTGTCTCTCAGAAAGGCGCCAAGTGAATTTTTATCTGCTTTTCGGAATAGGTATATTTTTTGTTTATTTTGGGAGGATTTGGGGGTTACAATATTCAGTCTCGCTACGACAACGCTGTCTTCACTAATCCCTGTATCCATTTTGATGCGCGTTATTTAACTCAGGATTATTTGTTGCTAAGAGATCAAGTGTGTTTCCACAACCGTTTACTATTCGAGTGGGCTCATGAAGTAACCGCTCGAAATAAATTTCAGAGAATGAGTTCAGCACAAATTTCAGATGATGTTTTATGCGTACCTCCGGGATTAAACATGTATTTTCGCCAACATATCGAGGGTACATTAAAGTCACCACCAACTATAATCGTATGAGTCGGATCTATGCTAGAAATCAAATTCAAGTTTTCTTTGAAACTTTCAGCAACTGTATCATCTGAATTAGGAGGTCGGTAAAAGGATCCAAATATTATTTTATTGCGGTTGTCAACAATGATCTCTGCCCATACTAACTCACATGAAGTATGTACTTCAATTTCGCGACAAGATAAACCACTTCTAACAGCGACAAACACGCTACCGCCAACCGTGTCTGGCCTATCCTTCAAGAACACCGTTAGGTTCTTCGCAAAAATTTCGGCTGAGCTTATCTCCGGCTATAGCCAGCTTTCAGTGCCTGTAACGATTTGAGCATAAGTGCTTTCTATTAGCACTTTGAACTCTGATACTTTCCCAACACAGGAACAACAATTTACAACTGTTACATCTCCTCTGTCGACTGATTGTGGTGTTTATTTCCTCATAAGATGTCTTTGTTTCTTTGTACGCATTTTCAGCTGCCGACGATCATTTTATAGGGCTGTCATGAACATATTATAATTTTCGAACCGTAATTGGGCTGGAACTTCGTAAACAGCAGGCATCATACTCTTCTGGAAAGCTATGTAGTACTCGTGTTACAAAGAATCGGTGTTGTCTTTGGTGTACAAAGTAGTTGTTTTATCATCTTACAGAATGTATTTCATGCGCTGAAAACATATTTTTTACATTGGAATATTAACAGCATTGCATTCCACACGAATAATAGGTCAGAAACCGCACTGCTCCATCGTTATAGGGTGTTTAAGCGCAGATTCGTGTCGCCTTTGTAATGCGTATGTTTATGTTCTACGGCATTTCTCTCATGCCAATACTTTCTTAATATTGACCCCCGACTCTAAAGCAGAACCTCAGAACTGATACCACAGTCGATTTACGTAAAATGCTTCAAACTCCGTCCGTCTGGAACTCCATCATACATAAATCAAACGTTTCTTCTTAACCGTCCGTGTTGTCACCACAACACTCCGATACCTACTTCACACCGATAAGGCGTTGTAACGGGACTTCCTCCTCTAGCATTACTTTTCCTCAAAGGTAGTTGTCGATATCAGTATTATTTTTCGAATTTTGGACAGGTCAGTATTATTTCAGCTGCTTTTCTGAAAACTTTCATATAAGTTTACACACAGTATGTTATATTTCAAGCTAAAATTTATGAAAAGGAATTACTTTATAAAACAATTTAGTTTCGATGTTACAATCGATAAGTTCTAGCTCTGAATGTACAGTTAAAATTATTTTTCCTTTAGAAACATTAGAAATTGCGAATTATTTGCGCACTTAAAATTTATGTTATTAATTACGCAATCCTGTACTGTTTACTATGTTTTTTGTTGGATTCATTTATGAAATAATAATCGATGTTAGTAACGTAACGAAAACTAGTATGAATTCATCTGTTAAGAAAGATGGTAAGCCCTTTGGAATATTGTCATTTCCGCGAAGTGTGAGAGTCTTAAACTTGCCTCTGATGTAATCAGATGTATTTTTATATAATAGGTGCGAACAATATAATTTCGGCATTGTTAATGTGAAAAAGCAAAATATTGTATGATACACTAAAATGTGAGAAAACCACTAGAAAATATATTTATGTAAAAAATTGTGCAACAATTATCACCCAAAGTATTTAGTTCAAACCAACTGTGAGGATCTGGTGTGAGATTGTCAGCTTCAAGAGTCAGACCTCTAGACAAGAAGAACTGGAGTTATCTCAACCTGACAAGCTAAGTAAACTAGAAAGTTTATTGTAATCTTTGCTCCTCTCAGATCTTTATAAAAGACTTGGCTTATTAGTTACTTGGACTGGACATTGTTTAATGTGGACAATAGTGGGAAGAAGGAAGGAGGCGGGAGATTACAGGGTGCTAACCTTGACACGCATGCATCTGGAAAGATCTTGTGCACTTGGATGGGTGCCATGAATAAGATTAATGCAGAACAACTGAACAGCAGTTATGGACACAGCTTGTTCTGTTCCTCCACAAGAGTGGAATTTAGTGGGTATAGTCTCATCCCACTTCTAGTCACCTGCATATTAAATCTTCCATTGTGCTGAAGCAAGCGTTGGTCAAAGACAATACAGGGAGATCTTTCAATACCCAACTTCTTCTTATGAATGCGAGAATACACTGTGACTCCCATCCACAAAGAGAAAGATGGCAAATTATAATCGTAAATTCTGCACTACGATAGAAGTGCTAGAAATACGTAGGTAACTTATCTGTAGGGGGCTGTCTGGTTTATTTTAGTGTATATGTCCAAAAATTAATAATGAACAGATTTACTGCACAGTCATTTTTCACAATCTAATATATGGTACGCGCAATGTAGTGGAGGGGCGGTTTAGTGATGACTGGGAGCATGCAACCATGTCAACAGTTGGCATTGAAATTACAGAAAAGCTGATAAAATTGCTAAAACTGATTGCACTACCAACTGTGGTGCTTAATACAGTACACTGCCCTATACTGATGATGTCTTTTCCATCCTATCTGTCCACGGGTCTGCTGATGATTACCATTTAATGTTGCATGACACCACTTATTTGAGATGGAGAGGGTCTTGGTCCAAGCACCAACTTTGGCGATGGCCAGCACCTAAACAGTAATCACATATATATCTGAAATATGAAGAATCAATGTTCTTGGTCTCCTTGAAACAGAACACTGAGACATCTGATACCCTATCACTGTGGAAGGTGAGATTAAATGTAGAGACCTTCACCTTTGGACAGATGTTTCGAAATCCTCCACAATGCCACAAATTCATCCACTTTCCACACAATGCAATGTCTTCCACATTTTTGTCAAAAAGAAACACTGCCTCTGTCTTTTATTGCATACACCCTGTATCTTGTGAGAGCAGGATAGTTTACACCATGTGATGTCCAACTTTCTGTGTGACCAATGGATTGAAACGTGTTAATATTGGTTTAGCACCTGACACAGATCTTGAAGTCACGGTAGAAAAACAAAATGTATGGCTGTGTACACATCTCTTACTTGCCAAAATCATGTGGATTCAAGTACTGTATATTGAAGATTGGAAGGTTCATGGGAACATGGCAGGTAAGCAATACTATGATGAGAGGTGAGTTGAGAGGTGACCTCTGTACCATTTCTTCTAACTACTGTGGGCAAACATATTACACAGCTGTAGTCATACACTGCTTTGACATGTTACAGCAAAAAACACTTTATCAAACTGCTTATGAAACAACAACACAAGAACTCCTCCTTGTGATTGATAGTCAATATGGTCTTCCTCCAGTATAGGTGAAAAACTTTACACAGATCCATGGAAGTGACACTGATCACTGGTCACCTGCTCCTGTAGATAGATACATGTATATTTAACGGGATCACCAAATACGATCGATATCAAGACAATGACGGTATTTGTTTTCCGATGTATCGAAAAAGAGAGATGTAGTAAAATCTTATTGAGTTCTCTACCTGTGAGGTTAGTGAAGTTTTTATACGTAGCAGTTTTACTCAATTATGTGTCACAAAACTAACAAGAAGAGAAGGAGAGAGAGAGAGAGAGAGAGAGAGAGAGAGAGAGAGAGAGGGGATGTGCTATCAACAAAGACACCATTGCACTGTAGTATCTCTATCATGTATATTTAACGGGATCACCAAATACGATCGATATCAAGACAATGACGGTATTTGTTTTCCGATGTATCGAAAAAGAGAGATGTAGTAAAATCTTATTGAGTTCTCTACCTGTGAGGTTAGTGAAGTTTTTATATGTAGCAGTTTTACTCAATTATGTGTCACAAAACTAACAAGAAGAGAAGGAGAGAGAGAGAGAGAGAGAGAGAGAGAGAGAGAGAGGATGTGCTATCAACAAAAACTTAGACACCATTGCACTGTAGTATCTCTATAGTGGTAATCGCAGTAATACCATAAAGGAGATTAGATCACGTGCAGGAGGGATGTTTATAGTTAGTTATTCGATATCGATGAAATCTAGGTGTTAGGCCTCTGAATTTCTTTGTGCAAACCATATATACTCCGCATGATTGTGAATTTCCCCCTGTATGTTAGTGTGCTATTTTTCTCATTGTCATAGCTCTCTATCTAGTCAGTGACAGGCGGAGGACTAGACGGTGTTCTAACTAATGGAAGAGTGCCGTTAGAGCGTGGTGGGATTTCGAGAGAATTAACAGGGGTGTGTAACTTAACAGGGAACTTCTCTTACTTGTGGAAATCATGTGGATTTAATGATGTATATCGAAAATTCGAAGAAATCGTGAGAATACAGCAGGTAAGAGATACTGTGACAAAAGGGAAGCTGAAAGGTGAGCTCTATACTGTTTCTTCTAATACTGTGAGCAAAGGTATTACAATTTCTAACATACATTTCGTTAAGTGCCTGCAATGAGAACATTAGGGACTAATGTGAAGTTTTCTACAGAGAGACAATCTGTGGCACAAATTCCGTTTTTTTTTTTTTTTGTTTTCTCGTAAATAAGAGATAACATTCTTCCATCAGTTTTGTATGCCTGTAAATGGATGGACTGATATCTTAATAGTAAAACTAAATTTACATCTATATGCTTATTCTCAAGCCATCATATAGTATGTGATGGAGGGTATCCTGTACCACTACCAGACATTCCTTTTCCTATTCCACTCGCAAATACAGTGATGGAACAAAAATACCTATATGTCTCACTATTTCTCGTATCTTATCTTTGTAGCTCTTTTGCGGAATGTATGTTGGCGGTAGCCAGCTTCAAATGTGAGTTCTCAATAATGTCCCTCTGAAAGAACATTGTTTCCCTCCAGCTATTACCATTCAAGTTCTCTAATCATCTGCCAACTAATCTGGTTTGATCCAATAGGAACGCATCTATGTGGCTATATTCGGAGAGAAATCTGTGTCTGCAGATTCGTACACTTTTGGTATGTGGCAGTCAGTAGAGAGGTAATTTGTTATCCTCACTGTGTCAGCCTTTCCAGAATATTTCAAAAAACACGTCTCAGAATGTTTCGGTTTCCAGGCGGGATGAGGGGAAGCATATTGTTCAACGTCCTAGTATTTACCCCCAGTGACATTTAAATACCCAGTCCTTCTGAGAAGGATAGGATAATTTTTGGGAGTCTGGACTCATTAACAACTGTCCGGCAAGTTGAGCGGTTTGTTGTTGGCTCGGATCAGTACAACTCCTGACCTCCAGATGGGGATTCATGATCTTGTAACATGCATTCATATGCGACATAGTGGTGGACGCGCATCAGAGGTGGACAAGAGAGTGAAACATCCCACTGCTCCCATACACCGCGACTTACTTCCGCCAGTATGACAATAACAACGAAGAGACAGAACGGAGTTAATGTTGAACATCTTGAGCTATTTACCGACGGTTTCCACGTATTTTGGTATTCGAGGAAGTGAGTATCTAGCCCGTGGGAAGCCTACAGAGACGTCACAGAAGCATCTGTAACAGTTGCTGAAATTAAAATCTTCTGGGTTATTAGGCCGCGTCATATTTCTTCTAAAATGATCGACGTTTCGACCTCTGTGCTGGGATCTTCCTCAGGATCTTCTGGTGTCCACTACTGCTAGAACACTGTCAGAGATGAGTGTCACATCCTCTTATGAAAGAGAGTTTTCTCGCATTCATGCTGGAGATGTGATAGCATTGGTGGGCAGTAGTCATAGGCTAAGATTCCCGCTCTGGTGCAGAAGAAGGGGCATTGTTGGCTCTCCTGTAAGAGTACCTGGCGAGAGTAATCCAATTGTAGGATAAAATTACGCACCTTGAAATGGATGTTCATGATCAAATTAATTAATTAGCTTATCAATTTGATATGAATGATATAGTGCCAGGTGGGTGGAAGGAAGGCCGAGAGCACCACAGTTATGATTTGAGAGTTGTAGCGGTAATCAGACGCTTTTTCGTTGCGGTGAGATGGCCATCATAATAAAATCAGATGCATGACAGAATTTTTAAAGTGGTATGCGGTATAAACCTGACAGTTACAACTTTTCTGTGCTGTTACCTTATGAGACTTCATTGTGGCGAAGCATTTGATTACTTTAAGAGGGTTAGAAAGTCAGGAGACATCTTTTGGCAGAGGTGCATCTTAGCAATCCGTCATGAGCCGAAAATGTCTTTAATATTGTAGTTGTTTGGTGCACGATGTGGTAGATAAGAACAGATTTTTCTACCCGGTGAGAGAATACTTAGAAGAAAATATAGCCTATGGCATATGCTGTAGAGGATTTTCACAAAAGGTACCAATGCTTTAGCGATGTAAAAATGCCTTTACGGCCCGATTTCTGCTATCTTCGAAAATTGCTCGTGTAAACGGGAGAAACTACATTTCACGGTAGGTGCACTGACAAAACAACATCCCCGTTTCGGATTTTTGAAACTGAGAAGTAAATGTCAGTGATGGAACTGCTGTATACATCCCAGCCACTGGTGGTTGATTCGCAGTGCGTAGCCACCTGCACACAAAATTTAATATTCCCACCAATAAATTTGAATTTTGTACCATTTTGTGCCTTTCCCACTGAAATTTCAATTTCCCGCCATTTCCAGGAGTTGGGATGGAGTGGGTGGGAGGGGAGTGGAGGGGAATCAGACATGTGCCGGCTGGGAAATACCTATGACATCATCAGGGGGTGGGTGTGATTAATTAATTAATTTTATATCAATTTGATATGAAGTGACATATAACAATAGGTTGTGAACATGTCAATCAAAAGAGAAAAATAGGCTAAGTGTCGATCGTAGATTTGGCAACCATGCAGAGTGGGGTGACACTGCCATTTCATCTTCAATAAATTTGGCAGCAGTGCAGAGTGGGGTGATACGAAACTTTCCCCACTACTGTGCTTAACTACATCACAGGGATAGCAGTAGCACAGCGTAACCAACAACAGCAGCCTGACAGTACTCAAATACATAACTGTTTTAATGTAAAAGCAGCCAAAACTACAACAGATGTAGCAGTATCAATAGGTGCTGCCCATCATCCTGCCATTTCAGCCATTTGATGTGGCTCAAACAGACTGGGAAACATACCAAAAAATCTTTGCGCTGTAATTTCATGCAAGTGTGATCAGCAGTGTGACTTTATGCTGGCTACAAATCCTCAGTAATTAATTGCGGCTGTTGAAAAGTTGGGCTTACTGTCAAATCTATCAATGATACTTTTTACTGAGTATATGTTCTCCATATTGTCTGAACATTTTTCCAACAAAACGCATATGGAAGTGACAAGGCTAGAATTCTTACAGCATAGCAAGTCAGATGCTGTAATTTATGTAGCTTTGGTTGTGGAACTGCAGGGTTTACATCGAAAATGTTTGTATGTATGTGATTATGGTCATTTGTGATAAAGTGATTCAATTAGCCTTGTATAAGAAGGACTGCATGTAAGCTTTAATACAGTCAGACCCCTCCTTGGCATAAATGCTATGAACTGGAATTTGTAATACAATTTAGTATTTAGTGAGGGGACACTCTATGAGCTTTTCAATACTGTCCAAGATATGTTTTCAGTATACGACGTGATCCACATTACACAGAAGACAGTACGTTTGAAACGTCTTTTACTTCATAATTTTTATGGCCAGATGGTAATATATACTTTATGTGCACAATGTACTATATTTAATTAAAAGTAGTAGTAGTAGTAATAGTAGTAGCTTACCAGAATGCAAGATAGAACTAATTAGAAACTGTAATTACCAGTAATCTGTTGTTTCGAAAACAGCAATTTGATAACTGTAATGGGGAAATTAATTATGAAACTTCTGTAAACAACAACGGAAGATGTCATGCATCAAAGTCCAGCTGGTAACCACAGTCTAACATAACAGTTGCGACACTCACTGCTGTAAAAACTGTTACCAATTGACAGCTGGAGTGACACTAGCACTCCAAGCACCGAGAAAGCAGACCATCTGATGAGTCCTAAGCATAATATTTGTCTTACATCCGTTTCCTACGTGAGGGTTAAAAATCATGAATTCAGTGGCAAACTACATTCACAAAAAAAAAAAAAAACTTGTGATGTTGGATAGAACCGTAGCTTACCATGTTGACATCAAAAAAATATACGTACACAGATTCGCACATAAGAAGCAAAGACATACACCTCTATGTGCAAAGAGATTGACACCCCATTTGTCATTCCATAGGCCTACTGTGTTTTAGTCATCGTCACCTGTAGCCACAAGTACGACCTTCATTTTTATATTATTCTAAGTCGGACACGCTACTGCCAAATAGTAGGAGAAATATGCTTTGTGTGTAAACCCCAAGTCCTCAAAGCCAATAATACTGCTAGAAATGCTGTCATATGTTACATTTGCCATTGTAGACTTTCCATCCAATGACTTATTCACTACTTTATCAGTATTGGAGAAATGCTGTGCCTTGTACTTGAAAAGGCAAAATATATTGTCACTTATCCCACATTTTATTTGTTTGCTTCCACATAGCTCTGTAATGCATGCACTGATGGAAACATAAAACATTCTGACAAAACCTGTATGTCTGAGTGCTATAATATAATAAATTTAGAGCAAACAGCTCATTTACGTCTTTCTGTTTTGAAGCACATTCCTCCTTCAATGGCATGCTAAACAGGCTTAACAGCAAGTCAAGGGCATCTTTTTTAAATATGATATTGGGATCCTATAGTCTTCAAAATTTGTTTGTCTTTCACTTGATCCTCCTGATACAGTTTCTGTTGCTGTCTCTTCTTAAAATAGGTACTTTCTTTGTCCCGTAATAGTTTTGCACGAACTCTAGTGATCTGCACATTCTGACTGTAGGCAGCCGCAAAATACGCAGCAAATTCTGTGCTGCCTCACTCCTTCCACAGTCCAAAGGAATGCATATAACTCATTGCAAAGCAAGGGTGTTTGAAATAAAAGTACAGGATTCACAAAAGGTAGACTGTATTTGGACATTATACTGCGAGACACAGTTACAGAAGGTTTACGCTGTTGGGCAGCCATGGCCTGTCTCCCTTGTCCCGGCCAGTTCCGGCTGTGCATTGTGTGGACAGGCGGGCTGAAAAAATCCTTACCTGCAGTGAGTATCCGGCCGCTGCTGCGCCCTTGTGGCGTGTTGCACCGATACAGAACACTCCCCACACCTAATTTATATAAATTACACAAATGGGAATAATCACATGCTGCACAAATTACACCAAACAAACAAGGAAATAAAATGATTGAAGAAATTGTGTCCACTATAAACAAAAGAAACACTTCAGTAAGTAATTTGATTGTTATGTCCACTAGATTCTATGTTTCCTGCGGAACAGCATGGATCTTCGACAGTGTTCGTATATAAGTTCCAGGTGCTGTGTGCACTGAAACAAGTTGTACCATAGCAACAATGACCCCAGACCATCACACGAGGGGTAGCAAATTTTCTTCCTTCCCTAGGACCAATGTACTTGGCTGTAGATTGTCCTTTGCTGATCACCACACAGTTCTATGTTATAGTTGTGATAGGTAATCCCTTGACCCTCCCCTTTCCAGGTGTGCTGCTTGCACTGCTGCATGAGCTGCCATCTTGACATTGTGGATGATGGCTCTGAAAGTAAACCTGGCTCTGGGATAGTTGTTAAGGGTTCACCAAGAAAATGGCATGGAGCAAGGTGTGAGAGTTCATCTAGGTTGTCAGGAGGCTTGCTAACAGCAGCT
The DNA here is from genome assembly GCF_023897955.1 of Schistocerca gregaria. Taxonomy (NCBI): domain Eukaryota; kingdom Metazoa; phylum Arthropoda; class Insecta; order Orthoptera; family Acrididae; genus Schistocerca; species Schistocerca gregaria. The sequence continues at coordinate 600,033,258 of NC_064920.1, read as the reverse complement.
GAGATCCTACATGCAACAAACAAAGATGCTCACTCATGACTATTAGTTTAAAGACATGGTGCTTAGGAAGAAGAATCATGGAGTGCTTCTGACTGTAAGAAACGTTTGATTGTTCCAATCTGCCGCCCATCCTTAACAATTGTTCCTCGTCCAGAAGGGGTTCAGTTTACATTTCTTGGGAATTGGCCGGCCATGTTGTAATTCTTCAGTTACCTTGTTATAATCTTGCTGTTGCACCATTCTAATGACTGCCTTTGGTTCAAATGGCTCTGAGCACTATGGGACTCAACTTCTGAGGTCATCAGTTGACTACCTTTGATGCTGTGTGAAGTTCTCCTGCTGTTACGTTCCCACTATGCCTCTAGGTGGGCTGTCAACTAAGATTGTTTATACAGGGTGTGGCAGCATTTATAGCAGGATATTAAAAACACACCATCAGGCAGTAACAGTAATTTATTTATTACCTCTTACGCCAATTAAAAGTTGAAGGTTTGCCATTTACTAATATGTAAGTCATTGTCCTTTGTGTGGATTGCTTTTTGAATATGACTCCTGTCAAATGATGCCCCCCTCTGCACAACACATTCATCTAGGCGGCGTTGGAAGCTTTCCATAACTCAGGGTAACGTATTCCCTGGGACATTGCCGACGGCAACTCTGATATGATCCTTCAACTCAGGAATGGTGACACAACGTGTTTGGAACACTTATTGCTCCAGGTAGCTGCAAAGGAAAAAGTCTGCACATGGAAGGTCGGGTGAGCGAGGCGGCCAGGAAATGTCACCGAAAGGGGATATTACTCTACCGGGAAATGTCTGTTGCAAGAAGTCCATGCAAATTCTGGCTGTATGCGAGGTCGCTCAGTCTTGTTGAAACCATAATTGTTCCACATCCACATTGACCATACCTACTTGGGGAAGAACGAAGTTTTGCAGCATCTTTAGGTAGTGTTCAGTGGTGGCAGTTACAACCACACCGCTGTCATCCTCAAAGAAGTAAGGGCCAATGGTCGCAAAGGAAGCAACTCCACACCACACTGTGACACAAGAACTGTGCAAGGGCTTCGTGTGCAGTTCATGCGGATTTACATCACTCCAATAACACATATTCTGTTTATTCACTGAACCACATAACTCGAAATGAGCTACATCTGACATCAGGATGATATGCAACAATTGTGGATTTTGGCGAAGGAGATCATGCGTGGTTAAGCAGAATGTTTTGCATGAAATCCAATCATGAGACCAAATTTTGCCCTTGCAGCTTATATGGGTGAAAATGGAGATCTTCGTACAATATTCTCCTGAATGAGCGATCAGACATATGCACAGCTTGTGCATGATGACAAGCAGATCTTTTTGGGGTATGCAACAGTGCAACATGAACATTGTCCACAGCTTCTGCTGTCCACACAGTTCTCTCACTTCCTTCCCGTTTGAGATTGCAAATTTCTTTTTTGTGTCCATCACTATATATGTTATAATTATATGTCTCATCTTCTGAAAGCTTCTCCTTCTGTTAATTTTACAAAAATATGACTGTGATTTTTTTTCCTCCATTTCAATTGTAGATACAGGCAGCCGACTCCAGGGAATACCAGTGCCTCTCAAGATGATATAGAATATGAAGGAATTATTCTTAACTTGGTTCAATTTCACTTTAACAAAAATACTTAATACTGTTATTAAGTCTTCCATTATTCATAGACATAGATGATACAAAACACTCGTAGCCCTTCATACTCTGAGCAGTACAGCTTAACCAAACATCTACATACGAGAGAGTGAAACAAAATCATTTACAAAAAAGTGAATGATGTTTTACGGTTATTTGTCTGCACTTTATTGTGCTTTCATAACTAATATCTTTGCTGATGCTTATAGTTGGTTTTTGATTATATCTTTATCGCTGTTTCATTTTTTAAATAAATTTTACCATGTACCTACATAGCTTCCCAATATTTACAGTCAAGCAATAGGAACAGAATGGGCACAGTTAACAGTACAAGCATGTAACTCAGCAAAAATGAAATAATGTGCATGAACACTAGACTGGAAAAAGGCCAAATAAGTAATAATATGACGTATAATCCCGGAATGTGATAGAACAAAAATTATGCTCCCTCATATGAAGAGCTGAGCCCTCTCACCTAAGAACAAATAGTAAATAACAGGTGTGAATAGAAAGCACTGTCTCTCAGAAAATTGGAAAGCATGAAAGATGTGATGAGCATGTGTAACTCAGAACCAACTGACAATGAATCAAGCAACTACAGTGAAACAAAAAGTCAACAACTGCTCTATGTCTAAATGTGGAGCGGAACCACAAAAAATATGATATGGAGGACATACAATCACATGGAGAAAGGCTACCTAGTTGATCACAAAGACACAGGAAATGAAATCCTGAAAACAAAACACCCTCATCATTAAAAAGACTACTATCTTGCCACTGTTAAGATGAAATCATTACATAAAAAAAGCTTATACCTTATCACAACTGTGCATTCTATTGTGAGAGGTGCATGCTACAATGAATAGATGTGACCAGTAACAGTTTCTTGGATGTACAAGCCACACCTTCATGGCCACTGATTTATCTGTCCTAAATTGAGTAGCACTGATGTAACCTGGAAGTGATGGTATGTGGGTGCTGCCACTTGTGAGTTGCCTACTGGTCTAGAGAACCATATCTGTGAACTTCGAATGTCAACTGTCTATTGAGTGATTGAATGGTGTCCTACAAAACATCTGGCAGAAGAAGACAAGGAAATTGTGATACTGTCACGTGGCTTGTGGAGTTGAGCTAGTGCCAGTCATAACATCAGAGTATCTGACAGATGTGGCACCACCACATCCCACAACGGCTGCAGCAAGCATAATGAGCTGCATACATGTTGGCGGCCTGGCAAACCATAGCACTCTGTTATGTGTTGGTGGCTGGATCGAATTAATTATCACAGAACAAATAGATTCAATAATCTTTGTTCCTGGCAATATGGTATACGTGTATTTCATTCATTGTAACTCAGCTTTATAATCTCCTAAAGGACTAATTAGAATCAATAACCAATAGGTTATAGGCCAAGAAAGAAATTAGTGAAGTTTCCACATCAATAAAGTTCCATGTATTCAGACACTGATAAATCAAAAGGACAAGTATTTGCATGGTATCAATTGTTGAGGTTGTGATTTTTATTAGTGCGTTTGTAGGGACTCCATTCAGGAAGTACTCCAAATAATGTTGTGGCACTCCATTCATTGATGCACTCGTTTTAATTATCACTATCTATAAGCTACAATTGCACTCAGACTAGTGTGGATAGCAAGCATGGGAGCAGCTAATCAACTGAACAGAAGACAAAGATAAAGGATAATATACTTCATTGAAGAACTATGATTTCTGATAGCAAAAGTTCCCACACAGGCCTTCCCGTTTAGGGTGGAGTACTGGGACAGAAGCGTAGGCATCTACACTAGTTGAAGATGCAGTCATGCCAGTCCATGCCGGAATTGTGGGTGGTTGTCTTGTGGAGGGAATGGTGCAGCTGGTGGTGGAGGTGGAGAAGCAGGTGGCAACAGCTCTAGCAGTGTCACTGAACAACATTGTGACTTTGAGTACTGCTGAGCATCAGTAGGTGGAAAAATGCTGTCCGGGTACTGAGCATCAGCAGTTTTCTGTAGAATAAAGACAAGTTTGAGTCAGTGTACTGAAACAGTTAAGGGTTTAGCGTGAGGGAGTACATCAAAGGTGTTAATTCCTCTATTTAGAACTTTGTGAGGGCCAGAGTATGGTGTCTGCAGAGCTTCATGTACTGTGTCATTATGCAGTATTGCAAACCTGCAGCTTTCCAGGGGCTTATGAATGAAACTATCGTAAGTTCTGTGGTGATGAGGAGGTGATGTGCTAATGTGTGAGATGTGCTTCTTCACATGGGTGATTAGAGTAGGCAACTGATTGGTGATTGGAAGTTCTGTAGGCTTCAGAAACTCCACCAGTAGGTTCAATAGCTCTCCTCTGTGCCCATGATGCCTGCAAGTCTTCCTTAAATCTGAACGACTCCCACCCCCCCCCCCCCTATCCCCCCTGCTCCTGTACACTCATCCCTGTGGCATGTTAATGCAGCCTTTAATGTGTGACCCAATGCTCTGCAGGTGACAGGCAATGGTGTGATAGCTTTTCACTCTGCACAGTTTTCATATTTCTGAGAATGAGGTTGACTCAAACCGGTGGTCCTGGACTGTGGTTATTGTGGCTGGACATCTGTAGGGTGAGACATGAAGTTGCACCATGGCTTAGTTATGGTTTCTGCCATAATATCTGGTATGGGCTGCACCTCTACCCACCATGTAACATGCTAGATTGCAGAGATGTGTTTATATAATATGGACTCTAGGGAACAGGCTAACTACGTTCAGGTGAATGTGCTGCAGTCTTCCTGTTGGAAGAGCTGGATTTGCATAGCACACTGTTTTGCATCACTGGTAGTCTTCACAAGCCTTTTTCCACAGTTTGCAATCACATGTCATATATGGCCAAACTAAACGGTTTGTCGCTAGTTTGTTGGAAAATCGAATTTTGGGATCTAACAGACAGTGGAGATTGCAGAAAATGTGATGTTGCACTGAAAGTGGAACCAGTGGGTGAGATCTCCCTTGTAATACATCACACCAGATTTGTTTCTCAGATCCAGAAAGATAGCAGTATTTGAAAATCAAACCAGTTGATTGATCCTACAGTAGCGCCTGGATTTGTGGGGCATCTTCTTCAACTGAACTGAGGTCATCATTTATATTTGTAGAGAAAGCATTTATTCAAAACAAGTGGTCCACCAGGAAGTTCTCAACGTCCTCGATGTACTGAACGTTGCTGGAAAATTTGGTGATATAGTGTATGTGTCAACAACACTTGGGTAGCAGTCATTACTTGGATTTTGTATGGCAGTATGAGTGGGTGATGGTCAGTATGAATAGTAAACTGCCTAACCTCCACCTCCAATTTGAATTGCCAAACAGCCTTGTACAGCCATTTGCATTGTAGGGGTGCAAGGGTAAGTTTTGTGAAAAAAATTGTAGTGGCTGCTGTTGTCCGTTTTCCAACTGTTGCAATACTGCTGCAACTGTTATCTCTCTGGAATCAGTTGTGACTGACAAGCAAGGATTCTTGACAGGGTGAGCCATGGTAACAGTTTTTTGTAGGTGCAGTTTGATATTATTGAATACCGTTTATCCATGTAAAAGCTTTCTTGCTGGTGCGCCAGTGAGCGGACTTCTACGTTGGCAACATGAGGCAAAAGTCTTCTATAAAAGTTAATAGCTCCAAGAAATCTTTTAAATTACTGATAATTGCTTGGACATGGATCCTTTCTGCTGTAGGGCAGATTCTGGGCTGATTGAAGGAGTATCCAAGGAATGTTACCTCTTTCTGTTGGAGATGCCATTTTTCATTACACATGTCAAAAGAAGGTTTGCATCACGCAAGTTCCCAGAACTCCTGAAGATAGACATTGACTGTGGATATTATATCACAGGCACAGTCCGTGTTACTCTTCAGGGATGTCACTAAAACCACCCAAAGATGTAAACAACCATACATGAGCAGTACCTATTAGACAGAGGGGTCCGACAGCCAATCATTTCCAGTCATTACACACAGGAAGGAGGTAAATGACTCATGTTGTCTGTAATTCACCATGCCTAGATGGTCAGTACTGCGGTTTGATCGTTTCTGTATTGTTACTTTGTGCCAGGAAGGGCTCTCAACAATTGAAGCATCCAGGGGACTCGGAATGAACCAAAGCGATGTTGTTCGGACACGGAGTAGATACAGTGAGACAGGAACTGTTGAAGACATGCCTCTCTCAGGCCGCTCAAGTGCTACTATTGCAGTGGATTACCACTATCTACAAATTATGGTTCTGAGGAACCCTGACAGCAATCCACCATGGTGAATAGTGATTTTCGTGCAGCCACAGAATGTCGTGTTATGACTTAAATTGTGTGCAATAGGCGGCATGATGCACAACTTCACACCCGAAGGTACATGTCGAGGTCCATCTTAGCAACCACGACACCATGCAGCATGGTACAGATGGGTCCAGCAACATGTCAAATGGACTGCTCAGGATTGGCACCACATTCTCTTCAATGATGTGTGTCGTATACGCCTTCAACCAGACAATGGTCAGAGATGTATCTGGATGCAACCAGTTAGGCTGAACGCCTTAGACACACTGTCCAGTGAGTGCAGCAAGGTAGAGGTTCCCTGCTGTTTTGGGGTGGCATTATGTGGAACCGATGTACGACGCTGGTGGGCATGGAAGGCACCGTAACGGCTGTAAGATACATGAATGCCATCCTCCGACTGATAGTGCAACCATATTGGCAGCATATTAACAAGGCATTTGTCTTCATGGATGACAATTTGTACCCTCACTGTGCACATCTTGTGAATGACTTCCTTCAGAAAAATGACATCGCTCAACTAGAGTGGTCAGCATGTTCTGCAGACATGAACCCTATTAAACGTGCCTGGGATAGACTGAAAAGCACTGTTTATGGATGATGTGGCCCACCAACCATTCTGAGGAATCTACACCAAATTGTCATTGAGGAGTGGGACAATCTGGACGAACAGTACGTTGATGAACTTGTGGATAGTGTACCATGAGAAATGCAGGCAGGCATCAATGCAAAAGGACATGCTACTGGTATTAGAGGTACCAGTGATTACAGCAGTCTGGACCACCACATCTGAAGGTCTCGCTGTATGGTTGTACAGCATGCAATGTGTGGTTTTCATGAGCAAATAATGGGCGGAAATGATTTTTATGTTGATCTCTATTCCAATTTTCTGTGCAGGTTCCAGAACTCTCATTTTGTTGTGTGTATTTATCACAACATGATGCTCTTCTAGACTATCAAACATACGACAGAGATGTATTTCACGTTCTTGGAGTGATAATGAGAAGACCAAGATGGCATCAAGACACAAAAGGCAGAACGGGGAACTATAATAGTATCTTGTCTGTAAGACTCTGCCATTTCTGGGCAGCACCTTTTGTTAGCTGTAAGGCCTCCTAAAGAGAAATACATGTAATCTGAATGGTGTTATAATCTAGTTTTGGGCACACCTTCACTATAGGAGTCTCTAAATACGCTTTTCTGCTGTCTAAGACGTTGAAGATGGTAGCACTAGCCAAAGCATGTGAAACATCCAGTATACTGAGGTGACAATATTCATGGGATAGCAATATGCACATATGAAAATGTAGGATTCCTTGGGGAATCACGATGATAAAATCTTCTCAGGTTGACAGCTGAGTCAATGCATTGTTCAGCTACGTTTCAGCAAGTGTTTTTACTTGCCATTTTCAGGCCATCTTCATGTCTCCTCCGGATCTTTATGGCTGCTGGACCATGGGGTTCTCTTCATCCTCATTGGCACTCTGGACAATCAGGTGCGAACCGAATTGACGTGGCAGCGTTTGGTGGGGGGAAGCTGTGGGTGGTAGCTCCTGGCATCTCGTCTTGGTGCGGTCTGTTTATTCCATCTTGGAGTTTTGTTGACACAGCGGTTGTTTCGGAGTCTTGTTGAGTCATTGAAGTAGTGCTGATTTTGTGGTATCAAATTTCTTAACAGCCACTGGGGCATGTGCGATATTGCTGATAATTTGAGAATAAAGTGCAATATTACTTAATAAGATCACAAATTTGGATGAGTCCTCCATGACGCCATGGCTTTGTAAAATGAGTTCAGCAATTTAAAACCATGATACAGTATGCTAAGTTTGGAAAACTGGCAATTTAGGAAGGCAACAGGCCTTAGTGGAATGGCATTGAAGTCTGGATTACAGTGTGATGGTATGTTCAGTCTAAGCTCGTGGCACATTTGTGGAGTGGGAACAAAATTTGAACACATCTCATGAGGTCCAGCTGGTTGGGATATGTACTGTGCATGAATGGATTTGTCAGGGGCAGAACTGATTCAGAAGTGTTCTGAGTTGTACGTTGATAAGTAGCACAAACTTCTTTAGCTGTGACCTTGCCAATTAGGTCTGTATTGCACGAATGTTAGTCATCTCTTTGCCCACCATCTGCATGGTTTTTGAAATCTTGCTTTGGCACGACACTTTCATTTTTCACTTCTACCGTGTGCTGTGCAAGAGGCTTGAAAATGGTTGTCTTTGCACTGTAGAATGGGTTGCTTTGAAGTACTTGTGTGAATAATGGGCGTGCCTGTACATTAACTATGGCTGGTGTTGGCAATGTAGCTGCAGAGCTCTCTTTGATGGTGGATTCTACCTTATTGCATTTTCTGGGAGCAGCACTGTAGGGACATCACTCAAGAAGTACTCCGAATAATTTTATGGTACTACATTCATTGATGCACTTCTTTTGTTTATCACTATGAATACACTTCAGTTCCACTTGGGTTAATGTGGATAGCAAACATCGAAGCAACTAGACAACTGAACAAAAATCAAAGATAAGAAAAAGTGCATTATTAAATTAAGAACTATAATCTCTGATAGGAAGAGTTCCCACAAGTTACTGTGTTTCCTCTCTTTGGCTGTGGTTTTATCATATTTTTGTTAGGAAAATTTTAAGATTTATTTATTGAACTAGCTGAATGCATCTGAGGTGGTTTTGGATGGACAATCACTGTGACTACTTTTAACGTTTCTTGACAAAACATACTTTGTAACTGTGCAATTACAATTTTATTTATATATAGGCACCGATTACGTTTGTGCACTCTGAATAATAATATAATAGGATAGATTAAGTACTGGATTTGTGAAATAACATATGTGTCTGCGATTTCTGAAACTGTCACCAAAAAGAATAGGTATCTTTCATTTGTCAAGATTGTACGCAGGATTCCATTAGGTGCTGATAATTAAAAAAAATTGTGTGAGCTTGTTATTATTCGAGTTTTACTTATTGAGAACTCTCAAGGTATTATTAGAGAGCTTTGCCTGGTATTTTACCGATTTATTTAAGACATTTTTAACTTTTTAAGTAATTTTTGTGTTGCAGAGCAGCAACACGGCAGAATGAGCCGCCGCCATGACAGAGTCAAATCTAGTAATAAGGGCAATCATACCACAATAAGTGGTCAGTTAAAACGTGAATTTAAAATTATTTCTTACAGCAGTTCAAGATTGGAGTACAAAGCAGCGGATTTTATGTTGTGTTTCACAGGCAGATGTGGGCTGCTAAGATTGTAAACTTTAACAGTGTGCTTTCATGTTTCAAAAAGATATCTTGCTACGTAAAAATTCTGAAGAAATAAAAGTTATAGAAAAATCATTTCCTGGTAGATAATGATAGTCTTATGCTCTAGTGTTAGCTGAGGCACTGATTAATAATTAATGTTAACTAAAAATCCACTGCACAGTTTGAGGTTCTTTAGGCATTGCCTACGGTAACTTCATTATTTTTTGTAACAGAAATACATTCAGAACGTTTTTACGATAGTCATAGCAGAGATGAATATTGTTGTGGATTATATTGAGTTACAGTAACAAAACTGTTCATTATAAAGAAGCCAGTTCCAGTATAATAATAATTAATCTCATTTGTTTGCAACATACAACCAACCAAAGTTAACCAGTGTACAGAAAAAATAGTGCAGTGCGAAAGACTTTCAAGATAGTGATAACTACAGTTATTCAGAGGGGAGTTAATAATATGGTTTGCACAACTTTTAGACCAAGGGCTGATATGGAATTTGACAAAGGAAAAAGTGGACCCACAAATGTTGGGTATGGCAATAAGTGCCATATGCCTTACGAATCTTTTGGGGTCATCCATTATGCAAATAAGGGAAGTTTCTTCCAAGGGTGAAATTTAATTATTAAATCGTTTTTGAATTAGTAAACTCAGTTTTTAATTTCTATTGAGCCACGTTTATGGAGGAAGTAGCTCCATGCAAGAAAATTAAAAACCCTTTTAGCTTTTGGAACTAACATGTACAATGGTATGACAGTGTGGGTGTAGGGTGTTTCCACATGTAAGTTGACTTAAGGGGTTGGTGGTGTGGAAATGTAAGTGTTGGTGGTGTGGAAATGTAAGTATATGTAATTGATGTTTGTGGAACCCCAGCTTTGGTTTAAGTTTGTCATCATGCAAATGTGACTTTCAAGATGGTGGCAAGTGCAGTTATTTGTAGGGAGAAGCTAGTGTTAGCCATAACTTATCAGTAAGCTTTGGATGTTACTTGAGTCTCCCTTATTCATATGGAAGTTAAATTGTTTTCACAGCTTTTAGCCAAATAGTTTATATTGATGTTGATGAAGAAAAAATGGACCCACAGGTGTAGAGTATGGAAATGGGTATCTCATAGAAATTGTTTGGAAACACCCAATACACTAATGAGGGAGCTATCATCAGAGGACAAAGTTTTTTTTTTTTTTTGAATGAGTAAAATCAATTTTGAATTTCTTTTGAGCCACATTTGTGCCTCTATACAAAAATCTAATACATGTACCTGAGATGCCATGTGTAACGCCTACAGCGCCTCTCATTGTTGAAAAAACAAAAATAGCTCCCAAATTAGCTCCCATGTCCTTAAAATATCAATTAACAAAATGACCCAAGCCCGTCCAGAAGTAGTAATTACGAAAAATTAAAAAAAAAAACAAGTAAAGGGAAATATCTAGCATACAATGCAAAAGAAAAGGAAAATTTAATTATAAATTTTAGAAGCATGGGAAGGGGGAAAAACAGTAGAAAATATTAAAATGTTAGTTATTCCAATACGTAAGAAAATCAATATTATAGTCATAGAACGTAAGTCTGGGACACCAAAGATAATGTTTATTAAAGTATAAACACAGTCTAACATAACAGTCGCGACGCTTCACCTCGATTTTGTTGCATTACGCGCAAGCAGTGCACCAAGCGGCCAGTAAATTAAACTGTGAGTTCGGCGCGATCGTGAAAGCGAATAGTGGTTGCTTATTTTGATTTCTATAATTGTTTTTACAAGCGGGAGTGTTTCTAGCTCCATAAATTGGAGCAACAACAGGAATAAGACGCCACAGCTGCCTTTTTTAGGTTTTTAAGTATCCTGAGAGGTATATACCATCATGTTACTAAAGAGTATTGTCAGGATTCACTTGCAAACTACATGTGTATTAATGATTAATGTTTCGTTTTAGTAGTATAAAATGGCTACTTAATAGCAGACGGGAAGACCTTATGAAAAAAGACCCATTTTACCTGCATAATAATATTAGGTTTTGTTCGCTACATTTCGAACAAAACCAGTTAATGAACGCAGACAATAATAAACCCGCGTGGATTGCAGTACCCACATTGTTTGACATCCCAAATAAGCCACCTCAACTGGCGATGAAGAGGAACCTGCCACAAAGATTCGACAATCCATCTAAATCAGTAAAACAGTCGTATGAGACAGAAGCAGCCAGTTCAACTCTCCATGTATCTGCCAGATTCGTGTGAATCATCAACACAGACCTGCTTTAACTTTGAAGTGGTTACATTAACTGCAGTTATCTGTGTCTTACAAAAGTGTAATGTTTGGTTTGTATTTCATTCATTCCTGTTGTTAGTCACTTAAATTTCCTTGCTTCATTCGTCTGATGACATTATTTTCTTAGCACCTTGTTCACTGACAGATTGTTTGAAAATTGTTCAGATAATTGGTTTTGCGTGAAATGTAATGTAATCAGCTCAATTTAATGTTTTCGACATATTTCACTCACTATGTGGCACTTACTTATCCCACTTAGAATAACATAAAGATGAAGATCGTACTTGTGGCAACAGGCGACAGTGACAAACACAGTAGACCTACAGAACGATAAATCAGCTGTCGGTCGCTTTTGCATGTAGAGGTACATCTCTGTGCTTCTTACATGTGAATCTGTTTGTTCATATTTTTTTCATATCAATGTGGTAAGCTGCAATTCTATCCAACGTCACAAGTGTTCCTTCACTGGATTCATGGTTTATGTCCCTACTTGCGCTTATTTTAGAATCATTTTTAGAAACATATATGCCTTCTGATTCTATACAAACCCTTGGAGGCAAGAAAATAACTCAAATATTTCCTAAATTACATGGGAAATGAATGCAAAACAAACATTATGTTTACGACGCGTCTGCCGTTCATCTTGCTCGCCGCTTGGAGCGCTAGTGTTGCTCCATCTGTTAAACGGCAACAACTTTTACACCAGTGAGTGTCGGGACTCTAATGTTAGACTGTGGTATAAACAGCCATACGTTGTAATTACGATACTCCAGTCTCCAGTCTGTTCTAGTTCGGAAGTTATTTAGGACGTACAGCTTTAGAGAACAACCATTGGGACTTCGTTAAACGGGGATCAACAATAGATCGCGATGTGATTGTTTTTGAGGATTGTCAATTCAAGACTTTAATTTGGAAAATTATCAGATTAAATAAATGGGAAGGTAAATAGTAATCTCTTTGGCTTTAATGACAATTCGTGTGAATATTTAAACGCTTTACTGAATTGAGAATTTTAACAGGATTCGGACTTCGAATTGTTATAGTGGGAAGCTTTAACTTCACGTGACTAGTGATCATAGTTAATGACAGTTTGCGGATATTCAATAGAAATAACTTATTTACCGAAAGTGACAAGATATTATCTAACATCTCTGGTGTTAGCGGGAATTATACGTAAGCTGGATTAACACTAGCAAGTCGCTTGCAGAAGTTATTGCAGCAATTTATTGCTAGCCACTTGCAGCTGTGTTTACGCAGCAGCGCAAGAATTAAGCAAGATTCTTCCGCAAGTTCTTTGGCAAGAAACTTGCATCAAAAACTTACTAATACTGTTTACATATGCTTTCAGTACCACTACGAGTGTCAGCCGAAGTGTAAAATGACAGGTAGGTGGGTAAGGTATGCTGCAGCTCTTGTAATTGTAATGCAAAACGTGAAAAAGAAAAAGAGAAGTATTTGGATTAGAGAGTAGATAATGAAAAGGTCTCAAAATGGTGCCTGTAATAACCTTTTGAAGGAACTTAGTCGAGAGCATGGATACTTTTGAAAACTTTTGCAGAATGTCCTCAAATGATCTGGAGTTTTTGTTGATGTTAATAGCGCCCGTCATATCAAAATGTGACACAAAGTTTGGTACTGCTATTTCAGCAAAGGAACGTTTGATAGTCATTCTATGATTTATAGCTACTGGTGAGCTACGAATAACATAGGCATTTCATTTATTTATGTGAAAAATACAATCAAAAAAAATTTTAATTTTGAAATCTTTTCTTTGTTGGAGACTCGTACAAGTCCCTAATGTACTTGTTTCATATTCCCGTCAGCACGATTTCTCTGATTGTACCTGATGTATGTAGAGCCATTTTTAACATCTTGAAAATGAAAATTATTTGAAGGTATGTGAAAACACAAAAATGAAATTAAATTTTTATTGAAATAAACTGCATTTTACATAATGATATGCTTATAAAAATGTTTTTTTTTCTAATACTCATAAAATGGAAAGTGACAAGCTAAGTAAATAGAACATGTAATAATTATGCATCATCTTTTTCTAGACTACTAAAACAATAAGCAAGTGGATGCAGGTGGCAAAGGGGTTGTGTCTTCAAGTTATGCAACTTTCTATGTACTCCTTTTATGGATGTGTCGAATATCAACGAGATTTCATTTAATGCGCTCATCTTCTTCACTCTATCCTTAAAGTCTCAGTTATGCACGTTCCGTATTTTGGGGTAGCTCTCGACAGCTTCAATAAAATGTTCTGAATCTGGCTTCATCCATTCCCCTTTCTCCTCCATTTCTGAAATTTGTTTGCATGTAATACATAAGAGGGTTGCATAAAATTAAGTCACCACATCAAGTAAAATGTTAAATATGAGTGTTATGCGGACAACATACTTACTATAACTTGTGCTTCCTACTTGCAGGAAATAGAAATAAATCCTAAAAGCTGGAAGTTACTTACAGATACTTCTTGCATGGTGTTCACACTGGAAGCGGAAAACGTGCCGCAAGTCACTTCCGCAATAAATTGCTACAGTTGCAAGTCGACTTGGCGGTATGTTTACACTCGCAAATCGCGCGGCAAGTTCCCCCGCGCAAGTAAATTGCTGCAATAACTTGCTAGTGTAAACCGAGCATTAGACGTCTAATTAAAGAACTTCTTTGAATGAGATCGTTTGAGTGAATCTATTTATTAATAATTCTTGTCAATAAACTGACGTCGTTAATTTGAAACATAATACAAGTCTTGAACATTAATTTAACTTAGATTAATAAACGTTAAGGTTATGTGATCTATGCCAAGAACAAACTAGCGATTCGTAACTAAAACAATTGAACGAAAGGTTAAAGTACCGTCATCTGTAAACATTGGTAGTAAAACTACTGAAGATTTTTCTGCTCAGAGTTGGGAAGACTATATGTGTAGTGACCCACGTTTAACATTGGGTTTTAGAAGTAATCAAATTGATACTTAACTGGGACAATATCAAATAAAAGTAAAACCCTTCAATGACAGTAAATGTGTAAAAAATAAAATCAAACTTTCACGTATTAGACGAAAAAGCGAAAACAGAAAAAGAGCAGCTACACGTATTTGGCGCCCTACAACGCAGGACTCGAACAGAAGATTGGTAGAGCAAGATTTGAAGACGCTATGGGTATTTAGGTTCGCATATTTGGAAGAAGTGCATCATAGGCAGTTTGTTTCACAGGTCGATGTTGAGTGCGAGAAATGTGGGTCTTTCCAACTGCTGAGGGAGACAGCCGGCAACGCAGACGACGACACAGCGCTAACAATAGGCGACAGTGAGTCTACGAGAGTGCAGCCAATCACAACGCAGCTGATCTATGGAATCACGAAAGTACAGCCGACTGCTGTGCCACACTGTTCGTCTCTGCGAGAGTATACTACTGCTATTACTAAGGAAATGAGTCGACCTCAGCTATTTGATTATTATTTTATCCAAGGAAATCTTGATAAGGATTGTTTCTTTGTGTCACCTTTGTAGTAGTGCTGTAGTGTAGGGAGTGAAGTATATTTTTTAGAAACGTGTGTGACGATTAATATTGATTTTTGTAAATGGCTAGGAGACGTAGAAATCAAATGGATGATATGGAAGATTTACGCTTAGGGTAACCTCATGTATAGAGAAATGTGGTAGAGGGATTAGATCCTGTTGATTCACAAGTAAACATTAGTGATTCAAATATTGCTCAGAATATAGAGACAACTACTGATGTTAATGTGAACTTGGTGAAATGCAGAATAGGGGTACTGTGTTTGGTGATGGGGGTACATCTTAATCTAGTAATACCAATACTTTAGATGCTAATATGTTAATTAATATTCTTGCACAATTTAAAGAGGAATTGGCAAAAGACAGTAGATTAAAAGAAGCAGAGCGTTCTGCAAAGGAAGCAGAACGTGTTGCTGAATTAGAGGAAAATATTTTAAAAGAAAATAAAAAGTTATCCAATAAATTAGACAATGTAGAATCACATTTTAAGAAAAGATTTGAAAGGGTTCAAGATGACATACAAGAGATTACTGAAAAGTACGATACCTTAAGTATTAAAGTTACGGATTTAGAATCTAATCAAGATCAGATCTTAAATAATGGTAATAACTTGACTGATATAATGAATAAGTTACAACTTAATACTAAAGAAGCCACTGATAATTAATTAGAGGAACAATCAAAGAGTGCTGAAGAGAGACTATCCCAATGGTTCGAAGAAAAATCCTCCAAAGTTCCTAATCAGGCCTATGATATTGTAAATGATATTCAACAGTCATGTCAGGAAATTATTAATGGGCATAAGTAAGAATTTAAGATAATAAAGGAAAAAGCGTTAGAGGAAGTTTCAAAACAACTGTCGTGAATCACAGTAGAGCAGCGATTAGCAGTCTGACAATACTTTATTACTTAGTCACGGAACATACAATACAACAAGTCAAAGATACATTGTCCTAAGAGTAAACAAACAGTCTCTCACTTTCCCGAAGTACATCACTCTGTGACATCCTCCCCACCATGGTCGACCTCCAAAGGTACGGCCAGCTGCACAGGACGACTAATGATGTGACCTTCTGGTGTCCTGAGTATTATCGTCCTTACCCTGCCGTCTCTTCCTGGTAGTACCTTTTCTATCCTGGCCTTCTTCCACATATGTCGCGGACGAAGGTCCTCTTGGATCAGCACGATGTCGCCAGGGTGAAAGGGGATGACTCGTCCCGATGGGCGTTTAACTTCATGGTAGTTCCGGAGCTCCAATAGGTATTCTTTAACCCAACGGTTCCAAAAAGTGTCACAGAGTTGCTGTCTCAGTCGGAATTCGTTTGTTAAATTCGTGTTCGCTGAAGGCTCTGGTCCCGTCGGAATAGTCGTAAGTTTTTCTCCGGTCAGAAAATGGAAAGGTGTGAGTGCATCACAATCATCTCCTGGTGTGATGGGCCTGGAGTTCACCGCGGCTTCAATACTGATCAAGGTGGTGTTCAGTTGTTCCTCAGTGAGGTTTGCGAGTCCCAATACCTTCCGTAGGCAACGCTTTATAGTGCCCACCATTCTTTCCCACCTTTCTCCCCACCAAGCCGCCAGGGAGACAATGAATTTCCCAAGTAATACCGTGGTGCGCGAGGAACTGATAAGTTTTTGTGGTAGTTAATGCCTTCCAAAGTTGGGCTACTTCCATATTCGTGTCGTGGAATGTTTTCGCGTTATCTGTATATATCGTGTGGGGTAGTCCGCGTCTTCCGGCGAATCGCTGAAGTGCCAAAAGAAACTTGTCCGTTGACAAGTCTGTACAGAGTTCGAGGTGTACAGCTCTTGTGGTAGCACATGTGAAAGGAGTGATATATGACTTGTGCGTTTCCTTCCCCACTTTGATGAATAGTGGGCCAGCAAAGTCTATTCCGGTTACAGCAAATGGTTTGGCAGGTGAAACTCGTTTAGGTGGCAGCGGTGCTTCGATCTGTTGCCCTCGTGGATTCTTCAAGATCTTGCATGTGAGGCATGAGTATACGCTTCTTTTGATGGCCTGACGAGCTCTAAGGATCCAAAATTCGGTTCGCAATTCGGATAGTACAGAACGAACACCAAAGTGATGAAGACGTATGTGTGCCTCTCGAATAATCAATTGTGTGAAGTGGTGGGAACCGTCAAGGGGTACAGGATGTTTTTGTTCCCTATTTAGGCTAGTGCACTGCAGTCGACCTCCAAGACGTATCAGTCCATCTTCTAAGAAAGGATTGTATCGTGCGATTTTTGACTCTTTTGGCAGTGGTAAGTTATTCTGAAGTACATGTAATTCGCTGGGGAAGAAATCCCTCTGGCCCACTCGAATCCAATACATTTTGGTAGCTGATAATTCGGTGGCTGTAAGTTCTCCTAGAAGATTTATTCTTCTGACGAATGTTGTGTAGGAAGCGGAGAGTCCATGCTGTGATACGAATGAGCTTCCAGTAAGAGCTGAATTTAAGTAAGTCCAGAAGGTTGGTTGGCGTAGATATCGACAAGACTTGGGTTCGGTTTTCTTCCTCTTTTCTTCGGGAGGAAGTCGTACCATCGTTGGAGTATCGTTTGGCCAGCATTCAGGAGGGCATGTAAGCCAAGGCGGCCCATGCCACCAAATATCCAGAGAATTCATTTGGTAGCCGAGGAGTCCACGTGAGAGGTAGTCAGCAGGATTGTCTGGTCCTGGGCAGTGTTTCCATTGCGTGGGAGTCGTGTGTGTTTGTATCTCAGTTACATGATTACAAACGAAGGTCTTCCATCTGTTAGCATCACAGCGAATCCAACTCAGTGTTATTGTAGAATCCGTACACAATACCGCATGGGCAATTTTTAAGATGGTTGCGCGGCAAAAGTAACACAATAGTCTGGTCCCGTCTTAATAGGAGCAAGTCTGTTCTTGCTGCAGACTAAATGGGTTACGACGTCATCATCTAAGACAGTACGAATGTACAAAGCTGCTCCATATGCCTTTTCCGAGGCGTCACAGAATACGTGCAGCTGACAGTCTCTTCCATGAGCTGTAGCTATCCATGTACGGACACGTATATGTGACAAAGAAGGTAAGCTAGATATCTAAGTGCGCCATCGTGCCTCTAAGTCCCAGGACATAAGTTAATCCCAGCCAATTCCTCGGCACCATGTGTCCTGGAATAGCAATTTCCCAACAAGAGAAGCAGGGGAAACCAGTCCAAGTGGGTCATAGACTTTAGCCGTACAATGTAAAAGAAGTCGTTTGGTGGCTGGCTCTTCTGACGACTTTCTGATGATTTCGCTAGGATCGATACAGAAGTAGTCACCTGTGGTGTTCCAGTCTACGCCTAAAACTTGAGTCTGTGTGTGGAGTTCTCGCCCTTTTGCCCTCCAGATAGTGTGGAGTTGTTCACAGTTGGTAGCCCTTTCTGATAAGGGGAGACTGATCAATTTCATTATAGGGTTACAAGTTCATAGTATATAGCTATCACCACATTATCACCTTCTACTGAGATCACAAAGTCGTCCATGTATGCAGTCTTGTTTATAAGTGGCGCTACGGTGGGAAATGCTGTCATACACTTCTCGGCAAGTTATCTTAGTGTTGCAGAAAGTAAAAATGGGCTGCAGATCAGGCCGAATGGGAGTCTGTTAAAACGGTACTCTGTTAGTTCGTCCGTCGTTTGAAGATTTCCTGTTTGATCCTGTCTAATTTTGAACCAGAAAAATCTGGTCAAGTCTTTGTCCTTTTCGTTCAAGGTTAATTGAAGGAAAGCTTGTGTGATGTCCGCGATGATAGCCGTAGAGTATAGCCTGAAACGCAGTAAAATTTCCAGAATCTCTGGTAATAGGTTCGGTCCCACTTCTAATACCTCATTCAGAGAAGGTGCATTGTTTCCGTGAGACGAAGCGTCAAAGACTATTCTCCACTTAGTGGTTCCATATTTCTCCTTCCTCACTGCATGATGAGGGAGATAAAATAGCTCCTTTCCTGAGAGTGGGACGGGAGCGACCTCTACTTGACCCTTCGTAATGTAGTCTAGCATAAGATCGAAATACATTTGCTTAAAGGTGTCTTGACGTTGAAATCTTTCCCTAAGGTGCTTGAATCGTTTTTGCGCGATTGGTCTGTTACTCGAAAGCACTGTATGTTGCCTTTTGGGAAGTGTAACCACTGCTCGATGATCCTTTATAGAGAAAGATGTTCTAAACTCTTCAAGAAGTCTCGTATCCTTGTTGCTTACAGGTAGATCCTGATCGGCAGTAATCCCTATAGTTTCCAAGTCCCAAAAACGTCTGAAATCATTGTCCGAGTGCAGAGGAGATCGGTCAGTCTGAGCAAAATTTACCACGGTTGCATGCACAGAGGCTTGTGACTTGTTACCACTAAGTATCCAGCCAAACAGAGAAGGAACTAACACTAAGGTTTCAGAGGTGCGTATGGGCGAATTGTGCTTCACTATCTTCCAATAAAAATCGCCTCCTACAAGAATTTCCACGGGAAGATCTTCTGTTGAATCGGTTTTCGGATCTGCTAGCGTAATCTTACGGGCATGTTGTAAACTCTTTATATATTGTGGAACTGAAGGCTGGTGAGAAACAACGTGAGTACTTTCGAAGGCAGTAAGTGGCACTGAAGAATTCTGCCAAAGCCCCTTCATATTAAACTGAACAAGCCTGCGGTAGCGTGGGCGTGTACGGTTTGATTCAAAGGAACAAACGGTTAGTTCTTGTTGGTCTACCGTTTGCAGTTTGAGATCATCAATCAGCGATTTTGCTATGAAGCTGGACTGACTACCTGCGTCCAGTAGACATCGCGTTGTCCTGCTCAATCCTGTAGGTCCTGAGACGCATATTTGAGCTGTCTGAAAGTACGTGTATCCGTGGGGAGCGACAGATACCTTTCCCACGGAAGTAACGTTTGTCTGACCCGCAGGTCCCCTAATATCCTTTCGTTCCTCACAAATGGACTTACGATGCAGTCTTTTACAGTTAACACACCGAGCCTTTTCTTTCTTTTTGCAATTTGATTCTTTGTGCCCACGCTGAAGACAAAGAAAACATCTGTTTGTTAGTTTCAATTTATCTATTCGATCATTAACGCGTACGATCTTATTACAGTCATGCGCCGAATGACCGCAAGATTCGCATAAGACGCAGAATGGTTCCTTTACGCTGGTATCCTTCGGAGTCGATCTTTTAGATTTCGCGTGTACGTGAAATGTGGACGCAGTGGGAAGGTTACCAGAAGTGCTGGAAAATTCACCGCGTATCTTCTGCATGGTAAGCACCCCGTCGACTTCCTCGTTCAGAAACTCCATCAGTTGCAAAATGTCCCCTTCGGATATTCCCGTACGCTTGGCGTGAATTATCCAGCGGCGGCATATGTCATCCGGAAAAACGCGTAAGGTTTTCGGGGCGAGGACTCGGCCGTATCCGTTCACGTCTTCCCCAAGTGTCAGGAGAGCTTGAATACGTCGCTGACATTCAATGAATGTTGAATTAAGTTCCTCTGGGGTGGACAGCTTAACGGTTTTATGGCTTCGAGATAATCTAATTGGACTTGAATTATTCGATCCTTGTTGCCATAACGCGCTTGGAGAATCCTCTTCGTTTCTGCGTACGTCTCGGCCGTCACCGCAATACCGTCCACTAAATGCGAAGAAAGATGTGTTTATTAACTGCAGTTACCGTCAGATCGTTGTCAACCGACTGCTCAAACTGTTCCCAGAATCGTGCCCATGTCTCGATATCGCCTGAAAATGGCTCAAGTTTGATCGGCGGATGTTTTACTGAAGCTGTGGGAACACTCCTTGTTACAGATTGTACCGGCGGATTGTCGGGAATCTTTATGTCTGCTACCGATTTCATAAGCTGTTTCTCTATTTCGTGAGACAATCGAGAAATTTTGAGTTTCGCGGTGTCTATATAATCTTCGCATTTAGGAACATCTGCTTCGTATTCGTCATCGTCTAACAATTCGTGAATATCCTCATCTAATTTAACGAGGCGGTCCAGAACGCTTCCCAATCTGTCATTGTAATATTTATAATCCGCGATTTCCGATGTGTCTGACGACCTTGCAACTTCCGCTACGAGTCGCGTAATGTTTGCTCTTTCTCTCATACGTTTTCTCTTTAGAGAGTGTAACTGTGCTTCTGGTTTGTGGTCTGGCATGTCCATTCCGTCCGATTACTCCAAAGTTTAAACCACTGTCGGCTAGAGATCAGCTGGTCCTAGTAAGGCGTTATCTATGGATCGCTAGTCGAAGTAGTTCGATTGATGGTTGCTAGATGGCAACACTAGTCATAAACAATCTACAGGCGTAGCGTAGTATCTGATAATTCGTTAAAGCGCTAATCGAACAGCTACAATAGCAGTACACACGACAATAATGTAATCAGTTGGCTTTACAAATGGCACTGCAAAACATGTTGCGTGGTAATTCAATTGAACTTAGCTGTATGCAGGCGGTTGTCGTCGAAGAGCTGGTTGCGTGGTGTGACAAATCGCTGCAGTAAGCCCCCTCGTAGTATTGCCGCGTGACGTGCGTCCAGAATTCGTGGTTCACAACGGCAATCGTGAAAATTGTCTCCGACATAGTCTATCCCGGGTTTCAGCACCAAAATTCTTATGTCGTGAATCACAGTAGAGCAGCGATTAGCAGTCTGACAACACTTTATTACTTAGTCACGGAACATACAATACAACAAGTCAAAGATACATTGTCCTAAGAGTAAACAAACAGTTTATCACTTTCCCGAAGTATATCACTCTGTGACAACAATAATTAAAATCAGATTCTAAAATTTCTAGTAATGAAATTCATATCAAAGAAATGGACAGATTGGATAGCGGAGTGATGCAAATCGATATCCATTCTGATCATGATTTTAATTCTACACTGAAGAAGAGTAAAATTTGGCAGGGAATTGTATGAAAACGACGAAATGACTGGCTGGAATTCAGAACCACGAATGCAGCAGGGTTATTTGTCGAACTTGAGAACTGAAACCAGTATTTTTAAG
Organism: Schistocerca gregaria; assembly: GCF_023897955.1. Classification (NCBI taxonomy): domain Eukaryota; kingdom Metazoa; phylum Arthropoda; class Insecta; order Orthoptera; family Acrididae; genus Schistocerca; species Schistocerca gregaria. Next base: position 600,011,237 of record NC_064920.1, on the reverse strand, counting down.
AGTAGACAATTCCCTACATTCTCAATCGAGAAAAACAGTGTTCATATACACCCTATAGTATTCATTAATAGTTTTAAGCGAGTATTTCCTTGAGATTGGACAGAAAAAGATAAAATACAATTTATTGTGTCTAAAATGGAAGGAGAAGCGGCGATATGGGCTAATGACGTAAGTGAACGATGCAGTTCAAGTCAAGAATTTGAGAGACTTTTTCTAGCAAAATTCTGATCGTATAGAAAACAAGAAAGATTACGAAACGGGTTTTATACTCCGCGATTTCCGATGTGTCTGACGACCTTGCAACTTCTGCTACGAGTCGCGTAATGTTTGCTCTTTCTCTCATACGTTTTCTCTTTAGAGAGTGTAACTGTGCTTCTGGTTTGTGGTCTGGCATGTCCATTTTTTTTAAAAAAGGATACTCTTAGGAACTATTTTGAAACATACATAAATAAGACAAAATTTTGGTATAATCGTATTTCATATAGAGAAGTAATAAAGATTTTAAGATATATGTATCCGATTTACATTTGAGAACTACTAGTAACAGTGCCAGATGATGATCTTGATTATTTTTTGTCTATGGTAGATGAAGTAGATATGTTATTAGAAGATGCTAGACACCAGAATAACAACAGTAATTATTATCAATTTAATGCAGATGGTAGTAATGGTAACAACCACAACTACAACAATAACAACTTTGTTGCTGGAAATGGCAATATAAATGGTAACAATAATAACAATAGAAGGCAGGCAAAATTATAATTCTGGGCAGGTGAATAGACATTCTTTTTGGAATAATAATCCAAATTTTGGTAATAACCAATATTACGGATCTGATAATAATTATGGGCATAGGAATGGTAATAATACATCGTACAATGTCCAGAATAGGAAGCATAGATTTGTAGAAAATCGATTGCATAATTTTAATAGAGTAGACAATATTTCTGCACCAAGTACATCTTGGATGTGACATCAAATTGTATGATGGGAAGAACCATATAGTGATAATAGTAATAATAATTTCAGAACCAATATGAATAGTGCTAAATATTCGATACCATTATCCAACAGAAAAAGCTTTAAGAATCCAGGTACTTCAGGTAAGGGTCAACATACTGTGAGGATTGTTGAAGTACATGACGAACCCAAGATTACGACTGAAATTAGAGAGGTAAGCTAGATCCAGTCAGTCTAGGCCTTCCTCAGTTGACTGGAGAGAAGCAGGAAGGCAAATCGTGTAATGCGTGTATGCTCTGATATAATAATGAGAATGATATTAGAGAAGAATTATTAGAGTAAAGACATTGTCCAAAGGTAAATAGTGAAACCTTACTAGCCACAATGGAGGTAAAAGTTGACACACTTCCCGTGCAGATATTAATAGATACAGGCTCTTCAGTAAATATCATGAGTTATGGTTTTTTCAAGCAGATTTGTCGATGTAAGACGACGCGGACTTTACTGGTGTCAGGTTGCATGATCTCAGGGGCTTTTAGTGCAAAGGCACAACATGTTAGGATACAGGTACAGGTAGAGCTTATGATCCAATATGATCGACTAATATGTGGCTTCTTGGTTGTGGAGAAATTTTCAGTACCATGTATATGGGGATGGAATTTTCTATGAAATCACAGTGCAAACCTAGATATTAAGGAAGGTATATGTAAGTTGGAAATAATTGATAAATTTGTTGAATTAAAATTTATGAAAAGATTTGATATTCATGGAACATCCTGTAATAACGTTAACATAAAATGTATGAATAATGACATTGTACTGCAAGGCTGTGATGATAATTGTGAGGATCAGATAAGTGAAGCCAGTTGAAGTATTATTAACAGTAAGATATCTGAATCCAAATATCTCACGGAAATTGAAAGACAAGGATTTATCTTCATTATTAAGGAAGTTCAGATCTGTATTTGATAAAAACCCAGGATTAATAAAAGGGTTTGAATATAACATAAGGGTCTATCCCCATAAGAATTTTTGTAAGGTAAATTACTCTGTACCTTGGTCGAAGAGAGAAGGTATCCAGAAAGAAATCAGAAAGATGCTAGAATGGAATATTATTGAGCCTTCTAGTTCTGAATATTGTAGTCCACTGTTGGTGGTAGAGAAAGCAAATAGGGACCTGAGGTTGGTTTTAGATGCTCGGGATATCAACAAAATTCTGATACCAGTGAGAGCCTGACCTGAAAATCTCGAAGAATTGCTGCAGAAGTTCAATGGAGTATCTTTTCTAACATCTTTGGATCTCCGCACTTCCTACTGGCGAACAAAAATTACAGAGGAATCACGCAAATACATGGCATTTGTTTTCGGTGGCCGATGCTACCAATTTAAAGTCATGCCTTTTGGACTAAATATTAGTGGAGGAGTTTTTATAGCCGCTCTAGATTCAGTCTTAGGACCTGAACTACTGTAAGAAGTAACTGTAAATGTCGATGACTTATTGATGGATACCCATTTGTGGGAAGAGCATTTATATTTATTGAATAAGCTTTTCGAAAGATTTAAAGAATATGGAGTTACTGAAAATTTAATGAAGTCAAAATTCGGGAGGAATAAGATAAAGTTCTTGGGGCATATCATTTCACCAAGTGGCATTATCCCCTATCCTAAGAAGCTAGATAGTTTAAAGAAAATTCCTTATCCTAAGTTTAAGAAGAAGTTGAAATCATTCTTGGGATTGGTTTCATTTTTTCGGAAGTTCTTACCAAACCAATTTCTTAATAGTGAGGTATTATTAAAATTATTGCGAAAAAATATGTCATGGAATTCTACTACTGATTCTAAGGATGCTTTTGATAATATTCGCGATTCCTCATTACAAGCAGGACTTCTAAAGCATCCTGACCTAGAAAAGGATTTTTGTATTGCAGCTGATGCTTCAAACACCTGACTTGGTAGTGCTCTCTTTCAAATGGAGAATGAGGATGATCCGGATACTATCTGGATAATCAGCTTTGCGAGTAGAACTCTGTCAGTGGGTGAACGGTCATATAGTGCTACTGGATTGGAAGTTTTGGCTGTTGTCTGGTCGTTAAAGAAATTTAGATATTTTATTTATGGTAAAAAGATCACTGTTTACTCTGACCATCTAGCTGTGTCATTCTTACTATCCAGTAAAATGTTACATGCCAGGTTGACTCGATGGGCATTACTATTGAAAGAGTATAAGATCGATGTCAAGCATGTAAAAGGTCGAGACAACATAGTAGCAGATGCATTATCCTGGCTGCCTAAAGGATTACAAGGAGATAATTATGACGATAGTGATAACAATTTTAAATTACTTTGTATTAAATCAACGCCATACAAAAAAGAATTCGAAGAAATATGTAATAAGATCACTGATTTACAGTATGCCGATAAGAAGTGGAGCAATATCATACGATGTTTGAAACAAGCGAAGGGTGAAAGTGTAAATAACAATAAATATCAGCTGGTCGGCGAGACCTTATACTATCGTAAGAATAGAAATTCCAACTGGTTAATATGTATACCTACTGGGTGTTTAACCACTTTTATTTGGTATATTCACTTGTTTTGGAGACATGTGGGTGTGAAGAAGTGTGGGTATAAATTATTAAAATACTGTTTTTACCCGAACTTAAAGAAATACGCTATACAATTTTTATCTAGGTGTGTTCTATGTCAAAAGGCCAAACCATTTAATGTAAGTCATAAGATAGAATTTCAATTATTCCATCTAGACCATTAAAACTGGTTTTGTGTGATGTAATCGGGCTGTGGCCGATCGTCAAGGGACATTTTCGATATGTAATAGGTTTCTACGACGTATTTTCAAAATATATTAAGTTTTATCCCTTAAGAACTACGAATGTACGACCTATGTTGAGCATATTAGTTGAATGAATATAGTAATTGTGTAGGAAAACCAGACAGAATAGTTACCGATAATGCATCATATTTCATTAGTAAACATTGGAAGAAAGTAATGTCTGAACAGCAAATCCAACATACTTTTATCTCCAAACACAGACCTCAAAATAGCCCAATAAAGCGGGTGTTTAGGGAGTTAAATAGATTTATGAGGACACATATATTCAAGAACCATGTAAAATTGATTGAGATGTTATAAGTTTTTGAAAGTATACATAACGACCTACCACATCTCACTACCAAATGTACACCTAATGAAGTACTTTTAGGGAAACAGGACTCTGGAGAGTGGTTGTCAACTCTTCCAATAATGACTGAATCTCCTATGAAGAGAGAAGATCTATTTAGAGCAGTCCACCAGTCATTACAGCATCAAGCTTGTATTAGGAAAATGACAATTTGACAAAACAGTGAAACCTATATCTTATTATAAGATTGGTGATAAGGTTTTAGTCCGTAAATATCCGAAGTCGTCGAAAATCTTTTCCATGTAGTTATGTATTAGTTGATGAAAAGAACCGTGTGAAAAAGGGTATTTATCATTATGCGGATGTAAAAAGATTTATTTCGAAGTAATAATTTTTTTAATTTTTTGATTAATATTATTTTTGTTGTTGAATGTCAATTATGTTTGAAGAAGTTATTTGATGTGCCTGCAAGTTTATCCTACAAAGAAGATTTTAATTTTGAAAAATATTAGTTGTGTAGGTAGGCTTTACGCCTATTATAAATACTAGTTTTGTTCTGAATATAGAAAGTAGATTTGTTTGAGGATTATCATTATTAGAGGCAGGAAGGCTTCATGTGTTTGGAAAATAAATTATCTGAAGATTTTTGTGAAGTTTTCTTTAAGTATTATTAAGTGTAGGAAGACTTCACGCCTTTAAGAAGATTTATTTGAGAATTTATCTGAAGTTATATTTAAAGGTTATTAAATGTAGGAAGGCTTTAATAAAGTTTGTTCAAACATTTGTTTGAAGGATATTGGGTGTAGGAAGGCTTCACACCTTTAATAAAGTTGTTCAAGCATTTGGTTGAAGGATACTAGGTGTACAAAAGGCTTCACGCCTGTATTTAAGAATTATTAGCTGTAGTGATACTACTTGCTTTTAATAAAGATTGTTTAAGAATTTATTTGAAGAATATTATATGTAGGGAGGTTTCACACCTTGGATAAAGTTTGTTTGAGGATTTGAAGAACACTAGTTGTAGGAAGGCTTTTCGCCTTTGGAGAGACTTGCTTAAAAAGGATTTGTTTAAAGGTTATTTTTCTTAAAAAGGGTGTGCGTTTTTAATTCATCTTGTTTGCTGTGTTAAATTTTAATACTTAGATTATACTAAGTAAAGGTGACACAACGAAATATCTCAACAGTATTTCTGATGGGTAGGAAAGAGTGTTTTCACAAGGTTGTCGACTTCTCTTATGTAGTCCTTTAACAAGAATGGTTCAGTAAAAGGGGAACTTTGTGTGTTGAAAAAAGTGTTGTGTGAAGTGCTAGTGATCCGAGATATTAGTGAGGGGTGAAGTAATTCTTCATATGAAACTGGTAAACACCTCAAATGCAATTTCTTCATGAGTACAGTAACTTAATACGATTTGGACTCAGGAGTTGGAATACATAGAAGGTACTGGAAGTATATAGACAATTGTGTGATTAACTGATGGCCTCTAACACGTAGGTTGAACTGAACAATGTTATAAACGTGGGGGGGATCTTCAGTCAAAAGAAGATATTATATAACAGAATGTGCATGAATTAACTTAAAATCAATGGAATTCGTCGAGCTTACTGTTCCAGTTACAAAACGAGCAGTAGTATTATTATGTTGGTAATCAACGCCGAAGATGCAGTTTTAACGGCTGGATGCAGCAGAACGTCGGACTTGAGGATGTAAGTCTCGGTCGCAAGCTAAAAGAAGAGGTGGCCAAGTGAAGAACCAAATCGTACAACGCTGCCTAGTACGATTTGGTGCAGTGGCAGCATCTCTTTGGCGTGTTTCGTCAGTTGATGTCAGTGTATACTGTCTGTATCAAACAATGGTATACAGACAATTGTAAGTCTCGGTCGCAAGTTAAAAGAAGAGGTGGCCGAGTGAAGAACCAAATAGTACAACGCTGCCTGGTACGATTTGGTGCAGTATCAATTTCTCTTTGGCGTGTATGTCATCAAAAGAAGATTCAAGAAATTGTTGAAGATCAAGTCTTGTGAAATTTGTTGTGTATAGAGTCATGATGTTTTTAAACAGAGCAGTGTGCTTAGGCTCTTTATAATATAAGTGATATATTTAAATTGTGGAAATGTGTAGTGGCAGTTTGGTTAGGACAAAATTATTAATTTTATTATATAATATGTCTTGAGATATTTATTGTGCAAACCTGTTAAGCCCGTCTAAATTTTAATGTTTGTCAAACAGACTGTAACCAAATGTTGTATGATGTGCATGGAGTATGAATGAAAGAAAAAAGAAAAAATCGCACCATTTGCTAGGACAATGATAAGCAAAGGCAGTTTACGCTAATCATAGTCCTGGGGGAGGGGGGACGATGTAACACGTACAGGGCCTCTCGGTGTTGCAAAAACGAAAATAGCTCCCAAATTAGCTCCCATGTCCTTAAAATATCAATTCACAAAATGACCCAAGTCCGTCTACAAGTTGTAATTACGAAAAATAAATAAAAACAAATAGAGGGAAATATCTAGTATAGAAAGCAAAAGAAAAGAAAAGGAAAAATTAATTATAAATTTTGGAAACATGATAAGAGGGAAAAACCGTAGAAAGAATTGAAATATTAGTTATTCCAATATGGCCTCAGAAGTTCCTGGATTCCACACCTCCAGGAAACAGGGAGACCCAAGAAGCGTTGGAGGGATGGACTCCATGAAGATTTAAACCAAGTGTCAATAGATGTGGGCGAATGGCGGATAGCAGCAATGGACAGAATACAGTGATGGAGGAAACTTATAGATGCGTGCAGTCCACTGGGTTTGATCATATAGTAATAGTAGTAGTTATTCCAATACGTAAGAAAATCAATATTATAGTCACAGAACGTAAATCTGGGACACCAAAGATAGTGTTTATTGAAGTATAAATAGTCATACGTTGTAATACGATACTCCAGTCTCTAGTCTGTTCTAGTTCAGTAGTTATTTAGGACGTACAGATTTAGAGAACAACAATTGAGACTTTCTTAAATGGGGATCAAGAATAGATCATGACAAGATTCTTTTTGAGGATTGTCAATTCTAGACTTTAATTTGGACAATTATCAGATCAGATAAACTGGAAGGTGAATAGTAATCTCTTTGCTTTAATGTCAATTTGTGTGAATATTTAAACGCTTTACTGAATTGAGAATTTTAAGCGGATTCTGACTTTGAATTGTGATAGTGGGAAACTTTAACTTCACGTAACTAGTGATCAAAGTTAATGACAGTTTGCGGATTTCAAATAGAAATAACTTATATACCAAAAGTGGCAGTTTATTATCTAACATCTCTGATGCTAGCAGGAATCCTACGTAGAGATCTAATTAAAGAACTTCTTTGAATGAGATCATATGAGTGAATCTATTTATTAATAATTCTTGTCAATAAACTGACGTTGTTAATTTGAAACATAATACAAGTCTTGAACATTAATTTAACTTAGATTAATAAACGTTAAGGTTACATGATCTATGCCAAGAACAAACAAGCGATTCGTAACTACAACAATTGAACGAAAGGCTGAAGTATCGTCGTCTGTAAACATTGGTAGTAAAGGTACTAAAGATTTTTCCTCTCAGAGATGGAAAGACTATACGTGTAGTGACCCATGTTTAACGTTGGGTTTTAGAAGTAATCAAATTGATTCTTCGCCAGAACAATATGAAATAAAAGTAAAACCCTTCAATGACAGTCAATACGTAAAAATAAAGTCAAACTTACACGATATTAGAAGAAAAAGCGAAAACAGGAAAAGGGCTGCTACACATGCCAGCTCACATTAAATTACTAGTAACATTGTGATATTTTTCAGCTGGAAACACATCCATTACTGCAATACATGTATCACATTCTGAAAAGAACTGTTTCTAAATTTTTATGTGAAATACTTGGATGCTGTCTACAATACACTGAAGGTAAATAGGAAAGCAAGGCTTTGCCTCAGCGAGTCTGCTTTGTTCCTGTCATTAGAGTTAAGTATCAAATCATGAGTTATAATCCATCTCCATAGCTTTAATTCCTCCAATGCCTCATCTTGTACCTCCCAAGCTTCACATAAGTTCTCCCGGATAACCTGTGGGAGCGGCACTCCTGGTGGAAAGGGTATTGTGGGGACATGGCTTATCCACAGCTTGGAGGATGGTTCCACAATGAAATTTCATTCTGCAATAAAGTGTGCTCTGATATTAAACTTCCTGACAGGTTAAAACTGTATACCAAACCAATGCCAGAACCCAGGACTTCTGTATTTCACTGGCAAGTGAGTCCAGCAGACAGTTTTAATCTGACAGGAAGTTTGACATCAATGCACAATCTACTGTAGAATGAAAATTCAAAACAATCCCCCTCCCCTCTCAGGCTGTGGTTAAGCCATGTCTCCATGCCAAGCAATATCCTTTCTTCCATGAGTGCTAGTTTTGCAAGTTACAAATAAGGACTTATGTGTAGTCTGAAAGAGAGGAGATAGTGTACTTGTGGAATTAAAGCTGTGAGGATGGGTCATGAGGTGTGCTTGTGTAGCTCATTTGTTAGAGCACTTGCTCATGAAAGGTACAGGACCCAGGTTTGAACCCAAATCCAGCAGACATTTTTAATATACCAGTAAATTTTATACCAGCACGCACTCTGCCGCAGATGATGATGATGATGATGATTATGTTTGGTTTGTGGGGTGCTCAACCGCATGGTTATCAATGCCCATACAAATTCCCAACCTTTGCTCAGTCCAATATCACCACTTTCATGAATGATGATTAAATGATGAGGACACACAAACACACAGTCATCTCGAGGCAGGTGAATATGTTTGACCCCACCGGGAATTGAATCCAGGACCCCATGCTTGGGAAGCGAGAACGCAACCACAAGACCACGAGCTGAGGATTCTGTTGCAGAGTCGTAACTCACTCTGGAAAAAATCTGCAGGCTGTAGCTAAGCCACGTGTCTTGCAGGAGTGCTAGTTCCACACTCTCCTGTGAAAGGCAAATGTCCCATATGTGAATTCCTGTCTGATACACAGTTTTAACCTCCCAGCAAGTTTCAAGTCTGTGCACACTTCACTGCCGAGTGAAATTTCGTTATGGATCCTATATTACTTTATTACAAATAAGTGATTATAAAGAATTGCTGAATGCTAGAATGAGATTCCTATTGCACTTTTCAAGAACATTTTGCCACTTTGCAAAGTATTTTTTCTATTTAGTTGAAAACAAGGTTCATTATTTTCTCCTGAAGCTAACTTTTCACATACATAAACAAATGATTCAAGACATGTACTGTCCAATGAACAAGAGCCTAATGAGTGCAGATCCATCTAGTGGCTGTTGTTGAAGAACATACGCAGTGGTGGTGCAAGCAACTACATGCAAGAAAATTAACTGCCTTTCAACTTTCATAACTTATGTATAAGTTGACATAACAGTGTGCAAGTAGTGTGTTTCCTTATGTAAGTTGATGTATAGGAGTGCTGATGAGGACATGCATGTGTAAGCTATTCATGCTTGTGGAAACCAGCCTTTGCAGGAGGTACTGTGGCTCTGCGTCTTTCAAAGATAAACTTTGACTAAAAATTTTGAGGATGCCTTATTACATTTCATTGTCTTTAGTTTTATTCTCTTATTTCACAGGCTTATATTAACCCTTTCGGACCCGATTGTTTATTTACTTGTAAAAAAATATCTGGCATCATTTTTACATTCAGGTGAGTCTCCTGACAACATTTTTCTAAGAAAAAATTTCGTATGCTCTCTAGTTTTCTAGATATTTAATGTACACAAATGTGTTCATCAGTCTCGCGCTTCATGTCATACATTAAGGAGGTTAACAGTACAGATCAATTATGTCACTCTTTATCTCACTTTAAAACAGAGGAAACAATAAAAATAACTCCATATTACATTCTTATTTAAACAACAATGGGCAACACCTGATTTTAAGGAGGAAAGTAGTGTTTAATGTCCCGTCGACAACGAGGTCATTAGAGACAGAGCGCAAGCTGAGGTGAGAGAAGGATGGGGAAGGAAATCGGCCGTGCCCTTTCAAAGGAACCATCCCGGCAATTGCCTGAAGCGGTTTAGGGAAATCACGGAAAACCTAAATCAGAATGGCCGGAGACGGGATTGAACCATCGTCCTCCCGAATGCGACCTGATTTTAAAGTTTAGTATGAAACAACAACAAAAATTTCTGTCCTTTTGGAGACACAAATGTACTTTACATTTACTGCCTTGAATTCTTGCATGCCCTGTAAATTTTGGAAATTTGCAACGACTTGGAGCTCCTACATCATGCAAAGGCAAATGGTCAATGGAATCAAACTGTATCTCTGTAGCTGGTCGTAATTCTCCTCTTTTTCTTGGAATGACTCCCATGTCTGCAGCCAGTCCTTCATCATACGGACGTCCCCTCTTCTTTTCAATCACTTTCTTTTGGCACAGTATCAATCCATCTGCCACCCTGATACGAAAGGAAAGAAGGTCCATTTGCTTCTTCTTCTTGAGGTAGACAGGTTGTCTGCATCTCGTCTGTATTTCAACCAACTTTGCACGATGGCAAAGTCAACAGCGTGAAAAATCATACGCAAAAGCCATTTTCGAGATCTGATGAAAACTCTGTAGTAGCTTATCAATTGATCAAATAGATCCACACCACCCATTGCATGATTATATCTTCTCACTATTTCAGGTCTTTCTACGTTCACATATTTATGATTCTATTTGTCCCCATGCTCTACTTCATACTGAGCCTTTACCAACAAAGTTTGAACACAGTACAACTGGCCTATCGTCTAACCACTTACACATGGTAATGTCATCAGCACTTGTGATTTCTTCACAGTAACCTCTGGTTTGTTTCATTATTGTTTAATCATCTGAAAAAGGCAACTTCTTTCTAAATCTGTTTTGACGGACAGTACCTGCTGCATTGATGCCTCGAGATTTCAGAACTTGAAACAGATGATAAGATGAAAAGAAGTTGTCAAAGTATAATTTATTACCTTTACCTTTTGAGAGTGGAACAGAAAATCCTAAAACAACAGCAGGACCTAATCCAAATTTTTCACAGCATTTGGTATTTAGTTCAGTTGTAGCACCTTGATACAAAAGGAAATCATGCACTATTCCACTCTTCCAACACAACATGAAGACTTTGGGCTTCCCCTTGATATACTGCATTGCAGAAAACTTCCCAGTGAAAGGAATAATTCCTTCATCCACACAAACATTCTCTTCTATAGGGAGTACACTGCAGCATTTTTGAATGGATGTGTAAACTGGCCTGACTTTATAAAATTTATCAGGTGGCTTCTCGAGATTGTTCACCAAGTGTAAATTTTTTCATAATTCTGCAAATCTGTCTTGTGACACGTTTTTCCAAAACACATTTACCTTCAGGCTTGTATCCCAATACATTCGTAATCTGAGAAATTTCAAAGCGCCAGTCAATATATGCAAAAACAAGTAGCACCTCTAGTTCTTGAGGAGTTGTATCCTTGAAAGAGGATTTGCCTTGTTGTAATGCATAAATATTAGTATGTGCTGCCATGCTAGTGAACAAATCATCTGGTATATATCTTTTGAAGTATTGTATTGGAGAACACAAGACAGATTTTTCAAAATTTGGAGCTTTGTATGTTTCTGCCATGGTAATTAGAGGCTTGCGTTTCCATTTTATGGATTCATTGGCTGTCGTCATAATGTTTTCACACAGGTTATTCATTTCTGGGTTGTTTTCGTTGGATAAAATGTTCATTGCAGCATCCACCACCTCTCCGTCACCTTTGTCTTCAGATATGGTGTCTCTACACACATCATTCACGCCCACTTTATCTGCTCCAACACATTTCACTATTTGTGGTGCTTGCCTTTCAATAGGTGGTACACTGTCATCCTCATCTCCAGTCAAACTAATGTCAGAAACGTCACCATTTTCAATTATGTCCATAATCAAGTCTTCATCTTTCTCCTCAGAAAGATATTCCTTATCCATATTTGTAAGTCAAAAGCAAGAAATATAAAATAAAATCATGTGTATTGCTCAGTTATTCTCCTCCTTGCTGCTGGAACTGAAATTACTGAAAAAATACCACACATAACTACCACAGCCATGCAAATACAGCTGAGACAAATTTTAGGTTATGTTACCTGTTTTACAACATCAAGAACCAGTTGTACAGAAATGTGTACATTAAATTTACCTGATATGTAACACAAATATTAACTAGATGCTATTGCTGAAAATTACATTGAAAGCATGTCTAATGTTTCCAAAAGAAGGAAACTATACAAAACATTCATTAACAAAACCCACAATATCACTATTAGAGCAATAAAGTCAACGAGTAATGGCTTCCCACAGAGAGACAACGCCAGAGGGTATATTTTACTACATAGTTCACAGACTGCTCACAAGAGAGCAGCAGCTGCTGGAGCATGGCTCAGAAAAACCTACACAAATGCGCAAAGTGAGTTTTCATGCACCTGATATTCCTTGTCAGCGAAATATTAGTGAACAAACTTTATGTACACAATTGTGACCACCAGGTCTGAAAGTCCTATGAATATGTGATTTTTCAAAACACCAGCTCATTGAGGATCTTCCAGAAATGTGTCAAGCCTGAAACAACTTGTTGTAATTAAATGTCAGGTAATGAGAAATCAGAGGCTAATGCCTTCGGAAGACATATAACAAATGATACAGTTCCAAGTTGCCAAAGTTCACTGTGATGCAGTGGATACAGGTGTGGAGTTATGAAGTCCAAAGATCCTGATCTGCAGCTTGCTCTCTGCAAATATTTTTTTTATTCACCTTCAGACTTCTAAGAGATTCTGATGCTTTCTTATTAATTAAATAAAAGTCGGTAGTGTATAATTCAATGTTTTGTACATATAAAAGTGCTTTCTCTCATGAATGAACTGCCACTGTCAGTAATTTATAAATTAAGCATGAAAGATGCAAATCCAAGTAACTATTCAAAATCCACTGACCAACTTGCAAACCAAGCTATCACTCAGAATTAAAAGCATGGAAAAAATGGACACATCGGAAAAGGGATTAAAAAGTAACTTAGTCTCAGTCATGTATAAAGTATAACAGAAAAATCATAAAGTAGTTATTTTAGGAGAATTCTTTTCCAAACAAGAAAGTCTTTAACTTCACTTAACAAAAAAATTTAATGGGATAGATACAAAATCTACTCACCAAGTGTTGGCAGACCACACAAATAAAAGAAGGTTATAATTAGGCAAGTTTCCAGAGCCAGTGGCTCCTTCTTCAGGACGAAGGGTTGAAGGGAAAGAAACCGAGATGAAGGAAAAGGACTGGAGGGGTCTAGGAAAAGGGGCAGATTTTGGGGAAGTTCCCTCTGAACCCAAGGTCAGGGGAGTCTTACTGCATGGGATGAGAAGGAAAGACTGCTTGTTGGGGACTGCATCAGATGAGATTTGGAAACCTGAGAGCTTAAAGGTGGAAGACAGGGTAATATGCAAGGAAGAGATTACTGGTTAAACATAATGCCTGAGTTAATAAGAGTGAAAAGCTAAGTGCATTGTACTAAGATGGTTCAGATGGCTCAGAGCACTATGGGACTTAACGTCTGAGGTCATCAATCCCCTAGAACTTAGAACTACTTAAACCTAACTAACCTAAGGACATCACACACATCCATGCCCGAGGCAGGATTCGAACCTGCGACCGTAGCGGTCGCGCGGTTCCAGACTGTAGCGCCTAGAACCACTCAGCCACTCTCACCGGCGCATTGAACTAACAGGTGGGAGGGGTGTAGTGAAAAATAGACAGGTAAGACAATGAAAAATGTAGAAAGCTAAAATGGATTGAAGAAAAGAGTAGTTACTGTGAAGAAACGCTGAGATGGAGGAAATTAACATAAATTTAGGGCAGATGCCTGTTAAGAATCAAGGACATGTTGTAGTGTTAGTTCCCACTTGTAGAGTACTGAAACTGGTGTCTGAGGGAAGAATCCATATGGCACACATGTGGTGAAACAGGTACCGAGGTCACAATTATCATGATTTGCAACAAGTTAGTGTGTGGTGCCAATAAACACCCTCTGCCTATGACCATTCATCCTAATTGATAAATTGGTGCTAGACATGCTGATGTAAAAAGCCAAACAGTGTTTACATAACAGCTGGTATATGACGTGTCATTTCACAGGTGGCTTTCCCTTTGATAGTACTTGTTTTGCCAGTTACAGGGCTGCTATAGGTGGTGGTAGGAGGGTACATAGGGCAAGTCTTGCATCTACATCTACATCTACATCCATACTCTTCAAGCCATCTGACGGTGTGTGGCGGGGGGTACCCTGAGTACCTCTTTCGGTTCTCCCTTCTATTCCAGTCTCGTATTGTTCATGGAAAGAAGGATTGTTGGTATGCTTCTGTGTGGGCTCTAATCTCTCTGATTTTATCCTCATGGTCTCTTCGCGAGATATACGAAGGAGGGAGCAATATACTGCTTGACTCTTAGGTGAAGGTATGTTCTCGAAAACTTTAACAAAAGACCGTACTGAGCTGCTGAGAGTCTCTCCTGCAGAGTCTTCCACTGGAGTTCATCTATCATCTCCGTAACGCTTTCGCGATTACTAAATGATCCTGTAACGAAGCGCGCTGCTCTCCTTTGGATCTTCTCTATCTCTTCTATCAACCCTATCTGGTACGGATCCCACACTATTGTGCAGTATTCAAGCAGTGAGCGAACAAGTGTACTGTAACCTACTGCCTTTGTTTTCGGATTGCATTTCCTTAGGATTCTTCCAATGAATCTGAGTCTGACATTTGCTTTACTGACAATCAACTTTATATGATCATTCCATTCTAAATCACTCCTAATGCGTACTCCCAGATAATTTATGTAATTAACTGCTTCCGGTTGCTGACCTGCTATTTTGTAGCTAAATGATAAGGGATCTATATTTCTATGTATTCGCAGCACATTACACTTGTCTACATTGATATTCAATTTCCATTCCCTGCACCATGCGTCAATTCACTGCAGATCCTCCTGCATTTCAGTACAATTTTTCATTGTTGCAACCTCTCGATACACGACAGCATCATCTGCAAAAAGCCTCAGTGAACTTCCGATGTCATCCACCAGGTCATTTATGTATATTGTGAATAGCAACGGTCCTATGACACTTCCCTGCAGCACACCTGAAATCACTCTTACTTCGGAAGACTTCTCTCCATTGAAAATGACATGCTGCGTTCTGTTATCTAGGGACTCCTCAATCCAATCACACAATTGGTTTGATTGTCCGCATGCTCTTACTTTGTTCATTAAATGACTGTGGGGAACTGTGTCAAACACCTTGCGGAAGTCAAGAAACACGGCATCTACCTGTGAACCTGTGTCTATGGCCCTCTGAGTCTCGTGGACGAATAGCGTGAGCTGGGTTTCACAAGACCGTCTTTTTCGAAACCCATACAGTGGGGATGGTCACAGGGAGATGGGTGCAGAAGGAGCATAGGGTTTATTGGATGGTTCAGCAGTACCAGGATTGGATGTCAGACATTTCCTCCCATACAGCCTTGTTATTTGATGCTAACATATTTGTTTGGAAGCAGACTCTTTACAGCAGTACACCACCATTCTCACCTCAGTCGTCACTGCATGTAATTACCCCACAAGCCCAGTTCAAATGCAAATTTTCCAGACCATCAGATTCAATGCTAGTACTGCTGATCCCTCCAAGAAAAAAAATCATTGGAGCACACCACTGGTGACTCAGCATTATCCTGGTCTGGAATGTATTAGTCTGCTATTTTGACAGGGCCATGACTTCCTGAAATCATGCTCTGAAATGAGATCCATTCTTTGTGAGATTTTGCCCACCACACCTAGAATAGCTTTTCATTGCCCTCCCAGTCTCCACAATATCCTTGTCAGACCCTGCGCTCCTTCTGCACCCATCTCCCTACCCTACGGCTCCTACACCTGTGACTGTCCCCACTACAAGACTTGTCCTATGCACCCTCCTGCCATTGCCTATAAATGCCCTGTAACTGACAAAACATGTAGTATCAAAAGGAGAGCCAGCTGAGAAATGACACAAGTTATATACCAACTGTTATGTAACCACTGTTCAGCCTTTTACATCAGTATGACTGCCACCAGATTATCAATTAGGATGAATGGGCATAGGCAGAGGGTGTTTATTGGCAACACACAGTAGCCTGTTGCACAGCATGCTCTACAACATGACAATTGTGACCTTGGTGCCTGTTTCACCACATGTACCATCTGGATTCTCCCCCCAGACACTGGTTTCTCAGAACTCCGCAGTTGAAAACTAGCGCTACAACATGTCCATGGTTCTTGCCACTCATGTAGCCTTAATTTACTTTAATTTCTTCAACTTCAGCATTTCTTCACAGTTACTACTCTTTTCTTTGCTCTGTTTCAGTTTTCTCCATCTATCATTATCTTACCTGTCTATTTTTCAGGGCCCCCTCCCAGCTCTGTTATGTATGATTCACTTAGCTTTGCACTCTTATTAACACATGCATGATGTTTAAACAATAATCTCTGTCTTGTGTATTACCTGTCTTCCACCTTTAAGCTTTCAGATTTTGCCCAGTGTAGTGTCCAACAATCAGTCCTTCCTTCTCATCCCATGTGGTAAGTCTTCCCTGAAGCATGGGTCATGGGTCATGATTAAGTAGCTCAATCTGTGGAGCATTTGCCTGTGAAATACCAAGATTCTGGGTTCAGTACTGGTCCACGACACACTTTTAATACACCAAAGTTTCACATCTCTGTGCATTCCAATGTAGAGTGAAACTCCATTTTGGATTGATCTCCCAGACCATTGATAAGCCATGTTTCCACAATATCCTTTCTCCTATGAGTGGTAGTTCCATAAGTTATGCAGGAGATCTTTTGCAAAGTTTGGAAGGTTGGAGATGAGTTATTGGTGATGATATAACTGTGAGGACAAGTTGTGACAAATTTTGGGTAGCTTACTCTATTGGTAGAGAATTGGATCACAAAAGGTACAGGTCCTATGTTCAAATCCTGTCCTGGCCCACAGTTTTAATCTGCCAGGAAGTTTCATATGAGAGGACACTCTACTGCAGAGTCAAAAATTCATTCAGAAAACAGTCCCCCAGGCTGTGGCTAAAGCATGTCTCTGTAGTTTCCTTTAGACCACGAGTGGTAGTCCTCAGAAGAACTTCTGTGAAGTTTGCGAGGTAGAAGATGAAGTACTGGGGGAATTACAGCTGTGAGGACAGGTTGCAAGTCATACTCAGGCGAGGTCCTGGGATGGAGTCCTGTTCATGCACTCTGTTGTAATGTTCAAGTAACATTGTATTATTTGACATGACAGACAGATTCAAAAAATATTTTAACTGAGAGTGTGGAATTCCGATTCTCATCTTTCTACAAAGGAACTAATATTGTGAGGACATTTTTCATTTCAGTATCATGACGAAAATGTCTTGGTCTAGTCATTCAGTGTAAGTATTAATTTAAACTGTGCCTTTAAAGCTTTGAAGCTATTGTTGACCTTAATTAAAATCCTTTGAGGCATGTTTAGCAAGTAACTGTAATGTGATCATCAAAGGCTGTGGCTTTTTATTCTCAAGGGTTGGCAACACTGACTGGTGGAGAGAGATCCTCTTGCCAGAGAGAACATTGCAGGAACATGGTAGTACATAAACTCATTTCACAGTATCCAGTTGCATGAAAGATGTTGGTAAGAAATCCTGTCAAGTCTGAGATACATGCCGTGATCTGCTTCCTACTTGAAGAAGATACTATAACACATATTGAATTTGTTTGTGAATCATATCCGTTTACTGCAAAGATATTTTGAACAGAACTAGTGTGTTTAGTGAATTTAGTGGAAGCAGAGAGATATTACTGATGAACAGAGAACGAGAAGACCATCCACTTTAGTGAAAAAATCAAGGAAACTGTTCATGCCGACTGGTGATTGGCAGTGGATGAAATTTCTTGCAACATGAATGGGAAGTTGAACATTGTCTGAGTTATATTGTGACTGGATTGTGGGTGGCTCATTACATACCTGAGACAAAAACACAGTCACTATAGTGGTGTCATACCAGTTCTGCATCTGCCAAATAATTCACAACAACAATTTCGGAAAAAATAAAAATGGCATTAGTATTTTGCGACCAAAAAGGCATCATTTTGGTCAAATTTTTGCCCCAGCAGGAAGCCATCAGTGCACAACTATATTGTGAGACCCATAAAACTCTAAATGAACATTCTAAACAAAAGAAGAGGAATGCACATGAGAGGAGTGTACTTGTTGCATGACAATGCCTGTCTTAACACAGCCTTAGCCGGCAAAGTGCTCTTGGTCTCTTTTGGTTGGGATGTTTGGTACAACCTGGATATCCCCTGACTTGGCACCTTCAGATTATCTTTTTTTCACCTCTCCGAAGGTGCACTTGACTGGAATTAAATTTTCTACCAACTAGCAGGTGCAGAAAGAGGTTTTGAACCTGGTGAAGGAGGTGGTGGGGGAATTCTTCAAAGAGGGCATAAAGAAACTTGTACCACAGTTTGCCACACGCATTAGACAGGATGGCAATAATGTGGAGAAACATTCAACAAGTGTATAAACAATATCCTGTAATTTCTTTTTCAAATATAATTTTTCTAAAAAAAATATAAAAATCTAGTCCATTCACTTTCTGAACTTGCCTTTTATGTAAGTACAACAGTCCCTGAGTAATGATTGCTCTGCATAGTAGTACAATATTTGATTACAAAATTAAGTATAATACTGGTAAAAGAACACTATACTTGTGGCACCTGTGACCTGCCAGAATACTGATTTCCTAACTCTAATGATAGAAACAAAGCAGACTCACTGAGGTAAAGCCTTGCTTTCCTATTTACCTTCAGTGTATTGTAGACAGCATCCAAGTATTTCACATAAAAATTTAGAAACAGTGCTTTTCAGAATGTGATACATGTATTGCAGTAATGGATGTGTCTCCAGCTGAAAGATATCACAATGTTACTTGTAATTTAATTTGAGCTGTCATGGCATTTCAGGTACATGTGTGGCGCCGATGAAATCGACACCAAAATCGATATGCATTCATCTTTGGAGTCTAAGCATTATCTTTGGCTGTTCTGCCAAGTTCAGTTCAGTTCTTTGTGATCCTTGTATGTGTTAAGGTTAATAAATGAACTATTGCTAAATGGGTGTGATTATTGGTGCAACCAACCCAGTTATCCTCCTCACTGGTGACCTCGAGTTGTAACATCTTCCGTTTTTGGCGTTTTACTGTGTCTGCGACCTCTGCGTTGGTTATTTTAGCGTGTATTAAATTGATACAGCATTCGAACAATGACTTCAGCCATGCACCTAATACCGGATTTTGTGATTGACATGCATTGGGTTGCAGGTGATGTACACCCGCCAGGACTGCAACACGATGCCCCTTACTTGATGATTTCGCCGGATGTTTTCGAGCCTGCAACAATAAGCCAGGTTAGGAGTGTGCATGACTCCAGCTATAAAACGCCTTTGTTCCCGCCACATGTGCCCTCCCTCATCGACTGTGCAGTTACCTCCGGCAGATCTCCATGCAGTGCAGGACCAATGCCGATTTCTGCAAATGCTTTGTCGGACAACCTATTACCGCCAGTACAATCTGCCACGCCACAATCCGTGCAGTACCATGCAAATACCTCCCACATGGCTGGAATTGCTTCATTCACAGGTCTACCTCCTCAGCATCTGACCACGCCCACGCCTGCCTCGGTTCAGTATCAGCACATGCCTTCCTGCTTCGATACCACGGCCTGCAACAGGAACAATAACTTGTTATCTGTGTCTGACCACCTCCGTCCCACTGCTATGCCTCAGTGTTTTGTGCCACGACATTCACCTTATCTGCACACCGTTTTGAGTGGAATGACTATGAACAGTGAACATTCACACACTCCATCCCTCATTCGACATCATTTCCCACACTATGCTTCTGGACAGCCTGCACCTCCACAGCCTCCCTGCAACATAGATCATACGTCGAGCTTTCCACGGACTAACTCGTGTTTTCAAACTTTGAACTTTTTCTCACCTGTCGGCCACACGCCGGCTCCAGTCGAACTTCCGCTACCGTTCTCGGCACATCTCGGTGCCTCATCCATGTCGGTCTTCCGCGACACGTCAATCCGAACACACCCGCAGTGTGTTGAGCTTCCGCAACTGCAATCAACACATTACAGTGTCTCACCCATGTTGGCATTCCGCGTCATGACAGACCATGCTCAACCACAATGTGTCACCTTCACGCTGCCACTCGAACAGCCATCATTGCCACATCCCCTGGAGGCACACTCTCCTGGAATACTACAGCAACAACAGCTCAATTCAGGCAGTGCTCCGACAAACTCAAGTCAACCTGTTCTTCCGAACATTGTACAACGCTTACCGACGTTGCCATCGTTTAATCCCGACAGAGGAATAACCTGGTTCAAAATTGTGGACGAAGTGTTCGACCATTACCAACTCGACGAATCAACCAGATTTCTGTGCCTCATCACCCACCTGCACGACCAGGCGGACTTGATTGCTGACCTGGTCGACGCCCCGGACTCATCTACCTGGTACACTGTAGCCAAAAAGACAGTTCTACTTCGGCTTGCACGCTCACCTGAGGCAGCAATACGGCAAGTGTTCCACGTCGAGCTACTAGGTAACGACAAACCTTCCCATCTCTGGAGATGGCTACGTGCCCTGGTCAGCGCCGATCTACTCTCTGGCACAGCTCTCCTCGCCATCTGGTCAGAGAAACTATCTCCTCACATCCGGTTTGGTCTATTTCTCCAGCCACTGCCTACCTCAGGTTCAGGCTCATGGTCCTGCATCTGGACGTGGCCGAAGCCGTACTGTGCCGACCATTCTGCGCGTTCTGGGAACCAGTAAACAAGCAACTGGGACGTCACCGGCTCAGCCATGGTCACGCCCCCTCCTGCAACCGAACCTGATGTGGCCACCAAACCCCAGCCACCGTCACTGGCAATGAATCTTCTGCAGGAAATGCAACCACACTACCTGTACTGTTATTCCACACACAGTTTGGTGAGGTGGCGCGCAACTGCAGACCACCCTGCTACTTCCCAAACGCCAATCACATGTAGGTCCGGGTGCCACCTCCTGCACACAACATGACAGGCACCCCCCCCCCCCCCCCCCAGTGCTCCATTCTGTCCGGGAAGGACCAGATAATTGCGGACGACTTTACATTAAAGACATTTCATTGGGATACCTTTTCCTAGTGGACACAGGCGCCAATGTTTCGCTGTTGCCTACATCCTTGCCCCCATCAACTTCACTGCAAGCCGTGAATTCAACTAAACTACAATGCTTGGGTTCAACTTCCCACATCGTCTCACTCTCTGCAAACTGCAAAAACAAGTGGACTTTTTTAGTGTGCGAAATTGACGAACCTATACTTGGCATTGACTTTTTGTGACACCACAAACTTTCACCGGACCTAGTGCAAAACACCATGTTTCATCATCTGTCTAAGACTCACTTCCCCTGTCCTCCGTTGAGCAACCCACCCACCTACCCCCATGACACATCGGTCCGGGCTCATGGCATCTGTACATACTCATCTCTGTCGACGAGCTACGAGAAACCATATCTCAGTTCATCACCTTGTGAGCTTGAACACGTCGCTCACCTATGCAAGGAAAACTTCGAGCTCACCCTACACCTCCACGAAACACAGCTCCAGCTCTCCGATGCAGCAAAGGAACTACAGACACTATAGTAAGGACAAAGCAAGGTCATTAAGAGTGCTGAATCTGCTTGCAATCCCAGCAATCGAGCCTCCGTGTGTTTAGCTCCCACTACCCCTCGCAACTGTGCTATCAAGACTGCCATAACGTGTACTGACAGTTCCGCAGGGCTACACTCTCCTATTACGGCAGCATTTGACACTCGGCTGAACACAAGTCACATGTTCCCGAACTGACGGCTCCTACCCCGCCCCTCGTGGACAGCACCTCAATCTATGCAACTTCGGCTCCTGTGCGCTGCCGTGCGACCGTCACTGACAATGCAAACACTGCACTCGCGCCAAGCATTTCGCCCACGACCATGCTGCTACAGGCCGCGCCCTCAGACAATGGACTCACTAACGGCTCACAAGCTCTACCGAGCTCACCCGACCACAGTGCCACTGCTTCGGGCTGGCAGCCATCTTGTTGCGTCGACTCCTGGTACACTCTGCTGCCTCAACTCTCACTGGATCCGCCGAGTGCCTCCAAACACCATGAGCACTCCTCACCTGCCCTGCCCGCCACACATTGTAAACAAACCGCCTCCCGTGCCGCCAACAACGTTTCCGTCGTCACCAACAGCACGGTTCACAAGCTTCAGCTCACGCCAGGTCCCCCAATCTCTAGTAAACCACGTTGACTTTACCCCAAGCGCCTCTCCGACCTTAAAAATCAGATTTCTGAACTACTAAGCTCCGGCATCACTGAACCCTCTGCCAGTAGCTGGTCTATGCCCATACATGTGACACCCAAGAAAGACAGGTCCTGGTGCATGTGCAGAGACTACCAACAACTAAACGCATGAACAATTATGGACACCTACCCCATGCCCAACATTGCCGACTTTACCAGTTCCCTCGCAGGTGCGACCACGTTCTCTGTCATTGATTGCAAACGGGCCTACCATCACATCCCCATGGCACCTGAAGACATCGAGAAGATAGTAATCACCACCCCAATTGGGTTATTTCAGTTTCGATTCATACCCTTCGGTCTGAAAAACGCAGCCCAGACCTGGCAAGGCTTCATCAACGAAGTGCTATTCGACCTAATATCCTGCTTTGCATATCTTGATAACATTCTTGTATTCAGCTCCTCCGTTGAGGACAACATTCGACATGTGCAAAGTGTTATGAACACTCACGCAGCAGCAGGCACCAAGACCAACCAGGACAAATTGCATCTACATCAACCTGTTGTCACTTTCCTCGGTTTTCGGGTCTTTGCCGGCGGAGTTTCACCACCACCTGAGAAAGTACAAGCAATGCTAAACCTACCTGCACCATCCCACATCCTCATCCCAATGTGAAGCTTTTCATCACCACAGACGCGAGCGATACTGCCATTGGCGCTGTCCTTAGCCAGACAATCAACGGCCAAACTTCGCCTCTGCAGTTCTTCTCACGCAATCTCACCAATGCACAACAGAAATATTCTGCGTTTGACAGGGAGTTGCTCGCGGTCTACGAAGCGATTAAGCATTTTAAGACTGACGTTGAGGGACGCCTTTTCTATATTTTAACGGACCATAAACCCCTGGCTGCGGCCATTACAAACCTGCCAGCTGAGTCGCCTCCTCGCTGCTTCAGAAACATGGACTTCATATCACAGTTCATCACCGATGACAGACACATAAAGGGTGCTGACAATATAGTTGCTGATTTCCTTTCACGAGTCGACGCCGTCCATTCGCTACTAGACCTCTCTGAACTGCCTAACCTCCAACCGACTGACGAGGAAACACAAAACCTGATTTCAGACTCTACTTCTTCACTACACTTCGTCCGCATCACCTTCCCTGGCATTTCTGGTGATATCTGGTGTGACGACAGTACAGGCACGTTACGCCCCCTCATCCCAACAACACTCCGTCGAGCTGTCTTCAACGCATTGCATAATTTAGCCCACCCCGGTGTTCGTGCATCTGCCTGCCTCGTAGCGGAGCGCCTTGTGTGGAGAAATGTCAACAAGGACTACCAGCAATGGGCACGCTCCTGCGTCGCATGCCAATGCTGCAAAGTACACAAGCACACTTCACCTCCCCTCGGTGCCTTTTCGATCCCTCCTGGGCGTTTCCAGTATATTCACATTGACATTGTCGGCCCTCTCTCCCCCTCTAACGGCTACTGTTATGTTCTCCCGTCTATCAACCAAACAACTCTCTGGGTCGAGGCTGTCCCCCTCCCCAATATTACAGCAGAAACTGTTGCTCGAGCTTTCATCGAGTCATGGGTATCACGTTTCGGATGTCCAGCTATCATCACGACTGACCAGGAAAGACAATTTAAGTCAGCCCTCTTCAACAGGATTTGTAACATTTGCGGCATCCAGCGCATCCATACCACAGCATATTACCCACAAAGTAATGTGCTAGTTGAGCATTGGCACTTCACTTTCAAGGTGGCTCTTCCATGCCATGAATCTCTTTGGATGGAGGCCCTTCCCTTTGTGCTACTTGGCATTCGTGCGATCTATGAGGAAGACCTCAAAGGCACAATAGCCGAGGTCGTATATGGCCAGAACGTTTCTCTCCCTGGCGAACTTGTGAGCCCTTCCGCTTCTCTCCCTCGGTCTGACTTACCTTCCATTGTGGACCACGTCAGGCACCACCTCATCAGCCTCCATATCCCTCCACCAACCAGCCATTACCGCCCTAAGGTTCTCGTCCCGAAATCTCTGGAAAATTGCGAGTACATCATGCTCTGAGATGACACTGTCCGTGCTTCCATCCAACCTCCACATACCGTCCCGTACCGAGTTCTCTGGCGTTCGGCCAACACCTATGACATCTAGATGAAAGATTCAGCTGTTACTGTTTCTCTCAACAGACTTAAGCCTGCTCACGTCGAGCGTTCTTCTACCCTCCTTCAGGCCACGACCATGCCACTCACTGTTGTGGCTCACGACGCTCCAACCACTCCCTCCACGTCGGACTTACACACTCGACAGAGTGACTTCAAGCTCCAGTCGTCGAGCTCTCCTCCAACCTCACCCTCTACTCTGGTCTCCTGCACTCCATCGAGTGACGACATGCTCCCCACATTGAGCTTACCTACAATCACACCCTTGCCGCTGGGCCCTTCACCGGTCCCTTCAACCTCTTGCCTGCCTCGCCCTGTCGAGGTTTCTCACGCCGCCCAGTCATGAACGTGCCCTTGCTCAAGGTGTTTGTGCCTGTCCCTCTGGACATAATCCATGACATCTCAATAATACTGTGCAATTATACACTGTTAGCAGTGTGTTTATCTTCATCCAGTGCTCATGACACAACCTACACCATTCCCTGCCACCTGGTGAAATGTGTTTCCCTCCCACCTGACGTCAACCTTGACATGCTTCGTGTGTTCGACCATGTCCACCAGAGACATTGTCATCATCTCTCCATTCCACTTGCTAACCGCCAGCCTACCTGTCACCACACGACCAGCACACACAGTACGACACCCGGCTCACTTCAGTGACTTCCAGGTTTGGTGGCCGAACCTTCCTTCATGACATCTACCCAAACAGCTCCCCGACAACGCCGTCAAGCTGACCATGGTCTGGCTCCTGCGGACCACCCCTGTAGACGCAACCCCCCCCCCCCCCCCGGCCTCTCAGGAGTACTCCATACTGTGTACTCCGTACTGCCGATGACATTGACACCAACATCGATATGCATTCATCTTTGGACTCTAAGCATTATCTTTGGCTGTTTCGCCATGTTCACTTCAGTTCATTGTGACCCTTGTATGTGTTAAGGTTAATAAAGGAACTATTACTAAATGGGTGTGATTATTGGTGCAGCCAACCCGGTAATCCTCCTCACATGTATTAGATTTTTGTATAGAGGTAGAAATGTGGCTCAAAATAAATTCAAAATTGATTTTACTCATTCACAAAAAATATTTTGTTCTCTGAAGATAGCTCCCTTAATAGTGTATTGGGTGTTATTTGACTTCCATATGAATAAGGGAGACTCAAGTAACATCCAAAGCTTACTGATAAGTTATGGCTAACACTAGCTTCTCCCTACAAATAACTGCACTTGCCACCATCTTGAAAGTCACATTTGCATAACGACAAACTTAATCCAATGCTGGAGTTCCACAAACATCAATTACTTACACTTACATTTCCTCACCACCAACCCCTTAAGTCAACTTACATGTGGAAACACCCTACATGCACACTGTCATACCATCGTACATGTTAGTTCCAAAAGCTAAAAGGCTTTTAATTTTCTTGGATGAAGCTGCTTCCTCCATAAATGTGGCTCAAAAGGAATTAAAAATTGATTTTACTCATTCAAAAATGATTTTATAATTAAATTTCTCCCTTGGCTCTGAGCACTATGGGACTCAACCGCTGTGGTCATTAGTCCCCTAGAACCTAGAACTACTTAAACCTAACTAACCTAAGGACGTCACACACATCCATGCCCGAGGCAGGATTCGAACCTGCGACCGTAGCAGTCGCACGGTTCCGGACTGCGCACCTAGAACCGCGAGACCACCGTGGCCGGCTCTCCCTTGGAAGAAACCTCCCTTATTTGCATAATGGATGACCCCAAATGATTCCTAAGGCATATGGCACTCATTGCCATACCCAACATTTGTGGGTCCACTTTTTCCTTTGTCAAATTCCCTATCAGCCCTTGATCTAAAAGTTGTGCAAACCATATTATTAACTCCCCTATGAATAACTGTAGTTATCGCTATCTTGAAAGTCTTTCGCACTGCACTATTTTTTCTGTGCACTGGTTAACTTTGGTTGATTGTATGTTGCAAACAAATGAGATTAATTATTATTATACTGGAACTGGCTTCCTATTAAATGAACAGTTTTGTTACTGTAACTCAATATAATGCACAACAATATCCATCTCTGCTACGGCTATCGTAAAAACATTCTGAAATTAATTGTTATCAAAAATAATGAAGTTACCATATGCAGTGCTTAAAGAACCTCAAACATTGCAGTGGATTTTTCGTCAACATTAATTATTAATTCGGTTAGCACTAGAGCATAAGACTATCATTATTAACCAGAAAATGATTTTTCTATACCATTTACTAGTCCAGAATTTTTGCATAGCAAGATTTCCTTTTGAAACATGAAAGTATTTTAACTTTGACACTGTTAAAGTTTACAATCTTAGCAGCCCACGTCTGCCTGTGAAACACAACACAAAATCCACTGCTTTGTACTCCAATCTTGAACTGCTCTAAGAAATAATTTTAAATTCACTTTTTACCTGACCGCTTATTGTGGTATGATTGCCCTTATTATTAGATTTGAATCTGCCATGGTGGCGGCACATTCTGCCGTGTCGCGTCTCTGCACCACAAACACTACTTAAAGAGCTGAAAATATCTTAAATAAGTGGGTAAAATACCAAGCAAGCTTTCTAATAATACCATGTGAGTTCTAATTAAATAACTATATTTAAAACTCAAATAATAACAAGTTCACACACCTTTCTTTATAATCAGCACCTAATGGTGGCCTACTTACAATCTTGACAAATGAAAGCTACCTATGCATTAAACATAGCGTCACAGGTTTCTCCTCTCTACGTGATTCCAAGAAGATGACAACAACATTATTATTCTTACACTACTATTTATACAATGTCTGATTGTCATGAAATCTGAGTTTTTCTTTACTGATTCTTTTCAGTGGCAGTTTCAGAAATCGCTGACACAGATATTATTTTATAAATCCACTACTTAATCCTTTACAAATACAAAATATAAGATAATTGTCTCTGTTCTATTGTTATTCAGAGTGCACAGACGTAATCAGTGCCTATATATAAATAACATTGTAATTGCAAAGTTATAAAGTATGTTTTCCCAGGAAACGTTATAAGTAGTCACAGTGATTGTCAATCCAAAACCACCTCAGATGCATTTAGCTAGTTCAACAAATAAATCTTAAAATTTTCCTAACAAAAATATGATTAAACCACACTGAAAGAGAGGAAACACAGTAACTTGTGGGAACTCTTCCTATCAGAGATTATAGTTCTTAATTTAATAATGCACTTTTTCTTATCTTTGAATTTTGTTCAATTGTCTAGTTGCTTCCATGTTTGCTTTCCACATTAATCCAAGTGGAACTGAAGTGTATTCATAGTGACAAACAAAAGAAGTGCATCAATGAATGTAGTACCATAAAATTATTCAGAGTACTTCTTGAGTGATGCCCCTACAGTGCTGCTCCCAGAAAATGCAATAAGGTAGAATCCACCTTCAAAGAGAGCTCTGCAGCTACATTGCCAACACCAGCCATAGTTAATGTACAGGCACGCCCATTATTCACACAAGTACTTCAAAGCAACCCATTCTACAGTGCAAAGACAACCATTTTCAAGCCTCTTGCACAGCACATGGTAGAAGTGAAAAATGAAAGTGTTGTGCCAAAGCAAGATTTCAAAAACCATGCAGATGGTGGGCAAAGACATGACCAACATTCGTGCAATACAGACCTACTTGGCAAGGTCACAGCAGAAGAACTTTGTGCTACTTATCAACAACGTACAACTCAGAACACTTCTGAATTAGTTCTGCCCCTGACAAATCCATTCATGCACAGTACATATCCCAACCAGCTGGACCTCATGAGATGCGTTCAAATTTTGTTCTCACTCCACAAATGTGCCACGAGCTTAGACTGAACATGCCATCACACTGTAATCCAGACTTCAATGCCATTCCACTAAGACCTGTTGCCTTCCTATATTGCAGGTTTGCCAAACTTAGCAC
The DNA here is from genome assembly GCF_023897955.1 of Schistocerca gregaria. Classification (NCBI taxonomy): domain Eukaryota; kingdom Metazoa; phylum Arthropoda; class Insecta; order Orthoptera; family Acrididae; genus Schistocerca; species Schistocerca gregaria. The sequence continues at coordinate 599,982,565 of NC_064920.1, read as the reverse complement.
ACTGTACCATGGTTTCAAATTGCTGAACTCATTTTAAAAAGCCATGGCGTCATGGAGGACTCATGCAAATTTGTGATCTTATTAAGTAATATTGCACTTTATTCTCAAATTATCAGCAATATCGCACATGCCCCACTGGCTGTTAAAAAATTTGATACCACAAAATCAGCACTACTTCAATGACTCAACATGACTCCTAAACAACCGCTGTTTCAGCAAAACACCTTCTCAACTATGGTGACATCTGCGAGAGGCTATCTCTCTAAGCATCATGTTGGACAATACTCTTTGGTCAGTATGGTTTCTGAAACTACCCTCAGTAATTCAATGTCCATTTATTTCAAAGAAACATGATCTGAAAGACAGTAATCTGTGTTCAGCTGATAGACTTTATGCTATCCCACAACAACAGCACAGAGCAGATAACCGGAAATATAATGTTTCCTGTGCAAATTTATCAGCTGTATGGAGCTGTTACCAAACATGTAGGGGCTCTTAGCCCCATGCACTCACAAACACTGCTGACAGCACCTGACTGCTGTGCACTGACCTGCAGTCAGCTGGAGAAACCATGTCCACACTGGCTGTCAACACTTCACACGCCAAAGAGATAGTGAGAAAACAATGATGCTGGTTCTATGCCCATTTCAGCAAGAGAGCATGCAACTGCTCCCAACCATATGATTCCCTGAAACTTCAGAAGTAGCTCACAATAGCACAATAGCCACTCTTGGTCACAACAGACAAAATAACCACTTAAGGATTGGGAGCAAGACCAAACCAGTTTGACTGCTCCAGCAGGACTGGTATAAGCTTTATGTGTGGGACTACACCTCTAGCAGCCTCATCCTAATAGATGCCAGTTGCACAGTGAGCCCCATACTTGTCATTTATTTAAACCAATGCATGAAACGTCGGAAGCACAACTAAATGCCACCAATGACACACACATCAAATATTTCAGAACTGTGGAACAGACAGTAGATATAGAGCTACATGAAATACTTGGCAATTCATTATAGTAGATGTGTGTGGCCCTATAACGGGGGTGGACATTCTAAAAAAATTCCAACTTAGAAGAGGGGTTTCTTCATCAAACAATTAGTGGAGAACCCATGTGTCAGTACACTAGCTTCCCACCAACAGGCAAAACGATTACTACCCTTCTTGACACACAATGTCTGGAGGAACATGACCTCCAGAACATGATCATGAAATATGAGGAAATTAAAAGGGAGAGAGTTTCTATTCTCACTGAAAAGTCTATACTAATGGAAAAATTGCATCTGTTGGAGGCAAACCTCGGCAACAAATGAGCTCATCTTGCACAGTTACAACAGCCACAGTAGTTACAATGGCATCATATATGCCCTCAGAATCGGCTAGTTTTTCAGTAATTGCATCGTCAGCAACAAGAGTAGCAGCACCCACTGCTGACTCCACAGAAAGAGGATTCAGAATATGCAACCTACACATCTCTGAGTGCCCTGGTCAGCACAGTTTACAATACTCCCCCTGTGCATGCTACCTTTGCCAGTAACACCCCTACCACTCATGCAGAGTGCGAGCAAACCACAAAATGTAGACTGATTCATGACACTATGTGTAGAATTGATAACATGCCTGGACAGTCAGTGCTTTACAAAGCATAGTGCCTGCTGCAATATAGACTATGTGCCACTAAAAACATAACAGATGAGATGCTATATGTTGATATAGTCAGGCCATCAGAGAGTTTATGGGCTTGACCCATCCACTTAGTGATTAAGAAAGATGATTCTTACAGAGTCTGTGGTGACTATCATCTGCTGAGTACATGTGCAATACCAACCCCAGTTCCATACATACAACGAGGTAACAGAAGTCATGGGATAGCTCCTAATATTGTGTTGGACCTTGTAACATTACAGGACATATTGGGAAATATTGAAGTATTCGATACTGTAGACTTTTAGGGGATGTCGATACAGATATGCAAAATGTAAAGGGAAACTTTGGTGATGTTTAAATATTGTACTGTGTCAATATTAGGACATTTTGCACAGAAAGAACAAAAATAGAATTAATGTAAATATATATATTAGTGTTAGTAACCCATTTTCATTCAATTTTGTAATTATATTTCATTTTGTAAAAGAAAGACCCACTGTTTGCTGTAGCTCTGATTAATTGTATAAATTATCAGTTTTGAGCTAAATTATTTCGTATAATATGGACAAGATACTTTTAAAAACTCACCAGCTAAATAGAAAGTCTGTAAATGAACGTTTAATGCACACTTCTGGAACTTTCTATGGAGAAATTCCAGATTATGATCGCAAAAATACGAAAACTTGTGAGGGCTGTTTCATGGCCTAATTTAGAAGGATGATTTGTGTCAGGAAGTATTGCTGAAAAGATTTATTTGTGTTTTAAAGCAGGATTTGAATCATTTTACATATAAATGGTTGTTCTGGATCACTCAAGAAGTATCCAGAATCAAATGTCGGGATATTTCTGGAAGCATCGGTGCAGGTCTGGTGAAGGTTGTCCAGAGGCTGGTAGAAAAATGTTATAAAATCTAGTGGAAATTATGCTTGTAAGAATTTATATGTACTGATCCTTTTACTTACTTTAATCTGTACTAAAATTCTGTAATGTCTAATTTAGTTTTAAGTCGTGAATTGCTATCGTATTGTAAACAAAACATTTTCAAAGACTCTCATTATTTGGAAAGATATTAATACACCTAGGAGTTGTCAGTTGCCAGTTCGGATATGCAGTGCGGTTAGCTCGAAGAGTCAGTTGTTGAGTCTGTGAAGTCTGTCAGTTCTGTTTGTAAATAAACGTCTGTAATGAAGAATTACTTGTTGTCGTCAATATGAACTCAAGACCTTTTGCACGAAGCAGACACCTCCTAATGCAACGTTTTAATTTGGTGTTGAGGAGCTGAAATGTTATAACCTCTTCTTGCCTGGCATAGTGCAGCTGCTCAACATGACATGGACTCAACAAGTTATTGGAAGTCCTTTGCAGAAATACTGAGCCATGCTGCCTCTATAGCCATACATAACTGCAGAAGTATTGCCAGTGCAGGGTTTTGTGCATGAAGTGACATCTCGAATATGTCCCATAAATGTTCAATGGTATTCAAGCCAAGTGATCTGGTTGGCCAAGTCAACAGGGATAGTGGATTCCAACTCAGCACTATGTGGAACACAACATTATCATGAATAAGATGAAAGCACACTGCTGGATGCAGGTCAGTGGTGGCAGATGGAGTAAACAGACCGCACCAAGATGAGATGCCAGGAACTGGCACCCACAGCTTCCCCCCACCAAACGCTGCTACGCTGATTCTTCTTGCACCTGATTGCCCTGACTGGCAATGAGGATGCAGAGAAGCCCATGGTCCAGCAGCTATAAAGATCCGGACAAGATGTGAAGATGGCCTGAAGATGGAAAGTAAAAAACTTGCTGAAACATTGCTGAAGAACAATGCATTGACTCAGCTGTCAACCCGAGAAGATTTTATCATCGGGATTCCCCAAGGAATCCTAAATTCTCATATGTGCATACTGCTATCCCATGAATATTGTCACGTCAGTATACTGGACTTTTCACATGCTTTAGCTGGTGCTACCACCTTCAACGTCTTAGACAGCAGAAAAGCGTATTTACAGATTCCTATAGCAAGTGCTGGAGTACCCAAAACTGCATAATAACACCATTCGGATTACATGTATTTCTCTTCAGGCCTTGCAGCTAACAAACAATGCTGCCAAAACATGGCAGAGTCTTATAGACAAGATACTACTACAGTTCCCTTTGTGCCTTACGTGTCTTGATGACATCTTGGTCTTCTCATTATCACTCCAAGAACATAAAATACATCTCAGTCATATGTTTGATAGTCTATAAGAGCACTGTGTTTTAAATACACACAACAAAAAAAGTTTTGCATCACCTCAGTCCTGAGAGTTCCGGAACCTACACAGAAAATTGGAACAGAAATCAACATAAACAGCATTTCCGCATTATGCTCGTGAAAACGACACATTTCATGCTGTACAACCATACATTGAGACCTTCAGAGGTGGTGGTCCAGACTGCTGTACACACTGGTACCTCCAATACCAGTAGCATGTCCTCTTGCATTGATGCATGCCTGTATTTCTCATGGTGTACTATCCACAAGTTCATCAATGTACTGTTAGTCCAGATTGTCCCACTCCTCAATGACGATTTGGCATAGATTCCTCAGAATGGTTGGTGGGTCACAACATCCATAAACAGTGCTTTTCAGGCACGTTTAATAGGGTTCATGTCTGCAGAACATGCTGGCCACTCTAGTTGAGTGATGTCATTTTTCTGAAGGAAGTCATTCACAAGATGTGCACAGTGATGGTACAAATTGTCATCCATGAAGACAAATGCCTTGTCAATATGCTGCCAATATGGTTGCACTATCAGTCGGAGGATGGCATTCATGTATCATACAGTCGTTACAGTGCCTTCCATGTCCACCAGCGGTATACGTCGGCCCCACATAATGCCACCCCAAAATAGCAGTTTTTCACAAAATTTACTCTCACACTCCTACAATGAAAATGGTTTGCATTTGACCCAGAGCTCTTGGCTATTACTATTTATACAGATGATCACCCACTCATGGATGTCATACAAAATCCAAGTAAATACTGCCACCCAGGTGTTGTTGACACACAGACTATATCACCCAATTTTTCAGCAATGTTCAGTACATCAAGGATGCTGAGAACTTACTGGTGAACCACTTATATTTGATTTTCAAATACGCATTTTTTCTGGATCTGAGAAACAGATCTGGTGTGATGTATTACAAGGGAGATTTCACCCACTGGTTCCACTTTCAGCGCAACATCAAATTTTCTATTTTCTGCAGTCTCCGCTGTTTGTCACATCCCAAAATTCAGTCTTCCAACAACTAGTGACAGACTCGTTTGGCCACACATGAAATGTGATTGCAAACAATGGACAAAGGCTTGTGGAGACTACCAGTGATGCAAAACAGGGTGCTATGCAAATCCAGCTCTTGGAGATAGAGTGCTCCAACAAGAAGACTGCAGCACATTTACCAGGACCTAGTTAGCCTGTTCCCTATAGTCCATATTATATAAACATATCTCTGCAATCTACCGTGTTACATTGTGGGTAGAGTTGGAGCCATACCAGATATTATGGCAGAAACCACAACTAAGCCGCTGCGCAACTTCAGGTCTCACCCTACAGATGTCCATCCACAATAACCACAGTTCAGGACCACCGGTTTGAGTCAGCCTCATTCTCAGAAATATGAAAACTGTGCAGAGTTAAAAGCTATCACAACATTGCCTGTCACCTGCAGCGCAATGGGTCACACTTCAGTAAAGGCTTTAAGTGCCATAGTGCTTAGAGCCAGTAAAGGCTTCATTAACATGCCACAGGGATGAGTGTACAGAAGCAGAAGGGGGTAGGGGGGGGGGGGTCGTTCAAATTTAAGGAAGACTTGCAGGTATCGTGGACAGAGATTTTATATGGAGAGCCATTGAACCTACTGGTGGAGTTTCTCAAGCCTACAGAACTTCCAATCACAATCAGTTGCCTACTCTAGTCAGCCATGTGAAAAAGCACATCTCACACATTAGCACATCACCTCATCACCACAGAACTTATGATAGTTTCATTCATAAGCCCCTGGAAAGCTGCAGGTTTGCAATACTGCATAATGACACAGTACATGCAGCTCTGCAGACACCATACTCTGGCGCGCACCAAGTTCTAAATAGAGGCATTAACACCTTAATGTACTCCCTCATGCTAAACCTATAACTGTTTCAGTACAATGACTCAAACTTGTCTTTATTCTACAGGAAACTGCTGATGATCAGGAATGGGACAGCATTTTCCCATCTATTGATGCTCAGCAGTACTCAAAGTCACATTGTTGTTCAGTGACACTGCTAGAGCTGTTGCCACCTGCTTCTCCACCTCCACCACCAGCTGCACCATTCCCTCCACAAGACAACCACCCACAATTCCGGCATGGGCACACCCCTCGACTAACATCTCACTTCAATGACTGCATCCTCAACTAGTGTAGATGCCTATGTTCCTGCCCCAGTACTCCACACTAAACGGGGAGGCCTGTGTGGGAACTTTTGCTATCAGAAATCATAGTTCTTCAATGAAGTATATTATCCTTTATCTTTGTCTTCTGTTCAGTTGATTAGCTGCTCCTATGCTTTCTATCCATACTAGTCTGAGTTCAATTGAAGTTTATAGATAGTGATAAATAAAACAAGTGCATCAATGAATGGAGTACCACAACATTATTTTGGAGTACTTTCTGAATGGAGTCCCTACAAACTCACAATTAAAAATCACAATCTCAACAATTGATACCACACAAATACTTGTCCTTTTGATTTATCAGTTTCTGAACAGATTCTACTTTATTGATGTGGAAACTTCACTAATTTCTTTCTTGGCTTATAACCTATTGGTTATTGATTCTAATTAGTCCTTTAGGAGATTATAAAGCTGAGTTACAATGAATGAAATACATGTATACCATATTGCTAGGAACAAAGATTATTGAATCTATTTGTTCTGTGATAATTAATTCGATCCAGCCACCAGCACACAACAGAGTGCTATGGTTTGCAAGGCTGCCAACATGTCTGCAGCACATTATGCTTGCTGCAGCCGTTGTGGTATTTGGTGGTGCCACATCCGTCAGATACTCTGACTGGCACTAGCTCAACTCCACAAGCCACGTGACAGTATGACAATTTCCTTGTCTTCCTCTGCCGGGTGCTTTGTAGGACACTATTCAATCACTCAATAGACAGTTGACATTGGAAGTTCACAGATATGGTTCTCTAGACCAGTAGGCAACTCACAAGTGGTAGCACCCACATAATCATTTCCAGGTTTCATCAGTGCTACCCAATTTAGGACAGACAAATCAGTGGCCATGAAGGTGTGGCTTGTACATCCAACAAACTGTTACTGTAACAAATCTTATCAGATGAGAACAATCTCTAGTAATATTACTTTGGAAGCTGTTTCTCATTGTACTTACTTAATGCACTCCGTAGTAAATTTCCATAGTTTTTTTTTTTTTTTTTTTTTTTTTTTTTTTTTTTTTTTTTTTTTTTTTTTAAATAGGCTACCTGGTCAAATCTATTCATTGTAGCTTCCACTTCTCACAATAGGATGCACATTGGTGATGTGGTATAAGCTTGTTTTATGTAACGATTTCATCTTAACAGTGGCAAGATAGTACTCTTTTTAATGATGAGGGTGTTTTGTTTTCAGGATTTCATTTTCTGTGTCTTTGTGCTCAACTAGGTAGCCTTTCTCCATGTGTTTGTATGTCCTCCATGTCATATTTTTTGTGGTTCCGCTCCACATTTAGACATAGAGCAGTTGTTGACTTTTATGAGAGACAGTGCTTTCTACACATACCTGTTATTTAGTATTTGTTCTTAGATGAGAGGGCTCAGCTCTTCATATGAGAGAGCATAATATTTGCCCTATCACATTTTGGGATTACTGAGCTAGGTGGCGCAGTGGTTAACACACTGGACTTGCATCCGGGAGGACGACAGTTCAATCCCGCATCCGGCCATCTAGATTTAGGTTTTCCATGATTTTCCTAAATCACTCCAGGCAAATACCAGGATGGTTCCTCTGAAAGGGCATGGCCGTTTTCCTTCCCCAACCTTCGCTAATCCAATGAGACCGATGACTTGGCTGTTTGGTCTCTTCCCCCAAACCAACCAACATTTTGAGATTATATGCCATATTATTACTTATTTGTCCTTTTTGCAGTCTAGTGTTCATGCACATTATTTGATTTTTGCTGAGTTACATGCTTGTGCTGTTAATTGTGCCCATTCTGTTCCTATTTCTTGACTGTAAATAATGAGAAGCTGTGTAGGTACATGGCAAAATTTATTTAAAAAATGAAACAGCAATAAATATCTAATCAAAAACTAACTATAAGTATCAGCAAAGACATTAGTTATGAATAAACAGTAAAGTGCAGACAAATACACGTAAAACATCATTCACTTTTTTGTACATGATTTTGTTTCACTCTCTCATATGTAGATGTTTGGTTAAGCTGTACTGCTCAGAGTACGACAGGCTATGAGTGTTTTGTATCATATATGTCTCTGAATAAGAGAAGACTTAATAACAATATCAAGCATTTTTATTAAAGTGAAATTGAACCAAGTTAAGAATAATTCCTTCATATTCTATATCATTTTGAGAGGTACTGGTATTCCCTGGAGTCAGCTACAATTGAAATGGAGGAAAAAAATCCATGGTCATATTTTTTGTAAAATTAACAGAAGGAGAAGCTTTCAGAAGATGAGAAATATAATTAAAATATATATAGTGATGGAAACAGAAAAAGAAACTATGCAATGTAAAGTGAATGAACAATAACAACATTTTGTATACACAGAACATTTCATAATAATGCAATTGTACTAATATTTTCATTTCATTGGAAGCAAAAGGACCATTACCAATAACTTCCTTTAATTTTTCTTCCTTTAGTTATTTTTTATTATAATACAAAGTCTTTTGTGAGAGTGAAGGTTTGACACTATGTGTACAGTTTTCACATTTTAGTGGGCTGTGCAGACATGGATTACGGTATGTTCTGTCTACTATTGCTTCATGTTTTGTAGGTAACTGTCTGTAGTGTGATGAAACAATGTCAAGTGAGATGGTTCATCACTAGTAGCTGCTAACTGTTCTATGTTAGTTGACTTTAAGATTGTGTGTTTGTGATAACAGATAGACTTTGCAACAGTTTTCAGTTGCAATTGTAGTTCTTGGACATTATACAACTCATTAGTTGTGCATGAAGACCTCACTTAGTTAAATTGACTGGTATCATTTACTCACTTGTTGTGGCTCATCCAGTGTCAGAACAGTTACAGTCTCAGTTCATGTGACAATGGAGACAGATTCACACCTTCTCTCATCTGATTCAATGTGTGGCAGCAGTGTTTCTTCATGTACGGGATATTTCATCACAGCTTCTGTTTCCATTTTGACTTATACAATGTTCCTCCAACATTCTCTTCTGGCAGCTTACTTGTCCTGATGCCACCTTATCCCCAGCATAGAAAACATGGACTCTGCCTCCTCCAGAGTGTGACAACACATTGTATTCATGGATTGCTTTCCTTGCACAGCTGACACACTTCCTTCAAGCCTCTGTGTGTTCTGAAGATTGTCTTCAAGCCTCCTTTGGGAGACGGGCTCCCTGCACTGCCCCCCTTGGCTCCAGTGCTTCCACAAACAAGAGGGCACACTTGTCTGTTGACACTTGGAAAGTACTAGATGTTTAAGTTTTGAGCAAATTTTGTCATAGTTGTGTGGAGGGGATTCCAGATTGTGAACACAATATGAACTATAAAGGCTCATGTAGAGGTACAGAAGTGCAGAGAATTGTCACCTTGTTTACCAGATCAGTTGGCTCCTGAAACCTGCGATATGTGAAGCATCTTGGTGACAGGGACAGTAAAGCTTTCCTTGAGGACAAAAAATGTGCTTCCTATGGAACTGACATTACTGTGCAGAAGTTAGAATGTGGGGGACATGTATAGAAAGGACCTGGCACTAGACTTAGAAAGCTGAGACAATATTTGTCAGGAAAAAAATTATCTGATGTGAAGAGAAGGTGACTGACTGATGCAGAAATTGAGAAGCTACAGATACATTATGGCTTGGCAGTAAGAAGGAATAAAGGGGACTTTGAAAACATGAAGCCAATAAGTAGTTCATGCCTCATACACCCACAAAATGTCCTCAAACAGTAACCCTATCCACAACTCTCTGTATGTCCATCTTTTTAGTGATGGTTGTGGGACTCAGCTGTTTGATAGAGGATGTCAAATTAAACGCCTTTCAGCCATCAATTTTCAACCTTATTTTATTGGGTAACCAGTTTCAGTGTTTTACTGTGTCACCTTCAGGCCGCTGACTGATGTGTGGGAATAATCTACCTCACTTGTGATCAAAACAGGGACCAGCAGTACTAGTATTAGTAGATATTTGTTGCAGTGACTACTTCAACCATGATCTGCCAACCAATTAGCCTGATTTTATTAGCAATGAATCTATGGAACTGTCCCATTACCAGCTATGATACATCAAGTCTCTGTACATCCATCTTTTTAGTGATGTCTAGTGGGACTCAGCTACTCGATAGTGGATATCAAATTAAATGCCTTTCAGCCCTCAATTTTCAACATTACTTTAATAGATAACCAGTTTCATATTTTTTAGTACACCATCTTCAGGCCACTGGCCGACGTGTAGGAATAATCTACCTTGGTTGTGATCAAATAGGAGCCAGGTGATGGTTGAAGCAGTCACTGCAACAAATATCTACTAATACCAGTATTGCTGGTCCCTGTTTTGATAACAACTGAGGTAGATTATTCATACACATCAGTCAGGGGCCTGAAGATGGCATAGTAAAATGCTGAAACTGATTGCCCATTAAAATGAAGTTGAAAATTGATGGCTGAAAGTCATTTAATTTGACATTCTGTATCCACAACTTATCTCCAAAGGGAAATGAATCAATGAATCATGCTGTGGCTACCAAAGGTCAATTGCTGGTGGTGAAGAATATCATTATAGAAATTATCTACCAATCATTGTAATGGAAGTCATCAAACCTATATTTAAGGTGTTACAGAGCATTAAATGGAAAGGCTGGGGGCTGAGGAGGTAGGTGTAATACAACAGTTCTAAGCATAATTTCACTGTAATGACCATCCAAACTTATAAAAACAACATAAAATAATTGATTTAGAACAATACACCAAAAAAACTTTGCAATGAAGCTTTTAACGCTTAATCTTGACCAAGAAAAACTTTACAACCAGAAGTGAATATAACACCTGCATTCATCCTGTCAAAAATACTTCAGTTCCTCATTCATCTATCATTGCTCAATGCAAACTGTTAAAAAAGAAAACACAACTATCAGAAGTTGTCTCTGGATGGGACATGAAAATACGAATAGCATGACAAGTTTCTAGACTCCACCTACCACCGAGTTCTCTGAACCACATTGAGCACACCCGGTATTCGGACCCCTGGGCGATGACCGTTCAAATCACCACAGCTCACTATAGCTCAAAACGTTAATGATCAGTACTTCTAACAGAATGCTAAGTACAAGCAGAAACTTTAATGGGCGTTTTCCAAGGCCTATTACTTTTAAACATTGTATGCTTATAAAACACAACCTCCTTAATGCAAAACTCTAGAATTTTGGAAATCTTTAAAAAAGTGATATAAATTGAGATAATTAACTACAAATATTGAGTTTTTCTCTAAACATTAAGTTTAAAATGTAAGTGCTAATTCATTTTTCATCAATTAAATAAATTCTAGAGTTTCAAACACCAGCAAGTATAATTTGTAAGGTCTGGAAAATTCATCGAAGAAGTTCTCTTACATATGAAGAAAAGTGTACCTGCATCATCTCAGGCATCCAAAAATTAGTGAAAAAATGAGGAGATTTTACATGTAAAAAAATTATTTTGGTAGGTTTTGGAACTTTGACTACTATGAGTGTGAATCCTGAATCCTTACTGGTCATGGTGAAAAACTTTTCTGAATTTATTTGGAAAAATATTTACAGTAAAAATTAAACTGTTCTGTGGTACCTCTACTGCTCCCAGTCAACCAATTTGTCATCCTACCCCTGTCAGTCAGTAGCTATGTAGTATAACAGTGTGACTCAAACATCCAAGATACTGTCATTGTCTTTGCTGTCAAGGCTTATCAGGTCAGGATAATCTTTAGTAGTATTACTTCAGAAGTTGCTTTCTGTTGTACTTGCTTGAGGTAAGGTGTAATGAAGTTCTGTTGCTCTTTTGGCTACATGGACAGAACTCGACTCCTTCCCTTGCTAGCCAAATACTGAAACACAAATTTGTGCCTTCACCAAGATTTTATCTTTTACTTCACAGTTGAGTATCACCACAACAGTATATGCTTGAGAGCTTAGTTGTGACAGCAGATGCCCTTGGTGGATACTTTTCATTCTAACCTAAGGGCATTATGCTCAAGGTATGGAGTTCAACAGACAAGTGATAATCTTAGTCATACAAGTTCGAAAATTAAACTATATTGTACTCAGTAAATTAAAAATGATTTGTGTCACAGATGAAATGTTGGTCATGCATTTGTATTTACTCTGATGATATGTGCTGAACAAGAATGAAGAGTCAAACAAAAAACTGTGCCCATTTCTTGGAAAAAAGCACAGGCCACACCCTTATACAAGAAGTAAAGTAGAAGTGATTCACAGAACTACCATCCAAATATCCTTGACATTGATTTACTGTAGAATCTTACAACATATTCTGAGCTCAAACATAATGAGGTATCTTCAACAGAATGACCACCTCCACGCCGATCAGTGTAGATTCCAAAAACATCAATCGTGGGAAACCGAACTCTCAGTTTTCTCACATGACATAGTGAAAGCTTTGGATCAAGGCAGTCTTGATTTCTGAAGCACCTATGACTCAGCACCACACCTATGCTTACTGTCAAAAGCTTGATCATATGGGACATCAAGCAAAATTTGTGACTGGATTGAGGACTTTTTGGTAGGGGGGACACAGCAAGTTATCATGAATGGAGAGTCATTGTCATATGGTGAAGTAACTTTGGATGTGCCCAAGGGAAGTATGTTGGGGGTGTATATTAATGACTTTGTGGACAATATTAAGAGCAAACTCAGCCTTTTTGCAGATGAAGGAATTATCTTTAATAATGTACTGTCTGAAAGAATTGCATGCATAGTCATTCAGATTGTGATAAGATTTAAAAGTGGTGCAAAGATTGGCAACTTGCTTTAAATGTTCAGAAATGTAAAACTGTGCACTTCACAAAACGAAAAAATGTAGGAAAATGAGAAAATGTAGTATCAATGAGACAATACCAAAATCAGCCAACTCATACAAATACCTGTGTGTAGCTCTTCGTAGGGATATGAAGTGGAGTGATAACATTGGCTCAGTTGTGGGTAAAGAAAGTGGTAGTCTTCAGTTGATTGGCAGAATACTGGGGAAGTGCAATCAGTCTACAAAGCAGATTACTTACAAATTTCTCATGCGACATATTCTAAAATATTGTTCAAGTGTATGGGACCCATACCAAACAGGACTAATAGGATATATTTAGCACATATAGAGAAGGATAGCATGAATAGCCATAGGTTTGTTTGTGAGAGTGTCACAGAGATACTGAAGGAATTGAACTGGAAGATTCTTGAAGATAAACATAAACTATCCGATGGAAGTCAATTAACAAAGTTTTGAGAACCAGCTTTAAACAATGATTCTAGGAGCATACTACGACCCCCACATATCATTCACATAGGGATCATGAGGATACGATTAGAATAATTAGTGTATGCACAGAGGCATTCAAACATTCATTCTTCCTGTGCTCCATGTCTGGATGGCATGGGAAGAAAGCACCTCACAGTGGTTTGCAGAGTATACATGTAGATGTAAATGCAGAAGACAACAAGAAGTGTAGTTATCAGAATTGCATGCACTTTCTTCACTGGCAGAAGGCACTCATCACATGAGCATTTGAAGAAGGTATGAGATTAAGAATATCTTGATATCCTGATGTATGTCATCTACATGTTTTTGAAACAGTCCAAGAGAAGCTACAAAAAGATCAGCATCTGTGGGGTTTTTTCTGCCTTGATATCAAAGTGGAAGCCCACAAAGTGAACCATATTAAAGCATTTTTGAGGGATACATAGTGTACCTGAATTTAATATGTTATCATGGAACCATTCAGTATAAGTAAATTAGGTCTTATAGTAGTGTAGATAGTAGTTCCACATTGCTAATGATTTTTTTGAGTACAGGAAAAAAAATTGTTTGTAAAATTATAATGACTTAGAGAAGCATTCTACTTTGTCTAGTGAATTGCCTTTAGATGAATATAAAATATAGGACAGTGCACATAAACCACAGAAATTTACATACCAATATGGTTAGCTTCAATCTGCGACTATTTGCTGATAATGCTGTAGTGTACAGTAAAGTATCGTTGGTCACTGAATGACTATTGAAGGATACAGCATGACTTGGAGAGAATTTATATTTGTTGTGTTACTCTAAATGTGGAAAAATGTCAATTTAATGTTTATATACAACATTAGCAGTGTGCTGCTTGACAGAGTCACATTGATTGAATCCCTTCATGTAATGTTGCAAAGGTACATGAAATGGAACAAGCACATAAGATCAGTTGTAGGAAAAGTGAAGGGTTTGGGGAGAATTCCAGGAATCTGTAAGTCATCTACAAAGGAGAGTGCAACGAGAGTATTTTTGTGACCCATTCTTGAGTACTGCTAGAGTGTTTGGGATCCCTTCCAGGTCAGATTACAGAAAGAAATCAAAAAGGTGTACTGGTAATTTTTTACCATTAGGTTTGTGGCAGAACTGCCAGAAAATATTAATATCTTTGCTTTTTTGTACTTCGTTTTACGTACTTTGGTTGTTGACTAGTTGGTGTGAGACATTCGTCATCACCGTTACCGTGATTGTCGAAAACTATTCCTTAGTGTTTTGATTTATCTTGTGCCAATAAAAATATTGCATAGTGAAAGTAAATGGTGTTTTCTGTGTTATAAGTATAACACTCGCCATACTGGTGATCTCCGACGCGCAACATACGTCCGATTCGACAATGTGGCCGTTTACTTTGACATCACCACGTCGCTCACCTTCCGCTCCTTTTGGACTACAACATGATACTAATGGTGCCTTTACACTGCCTTTTCATGGTTTCCTATGCACAATGCCACCAACAACTGAGATAAAATTGTAAGATGAGTACAACGCTGTGGGGTTTTCTCCGTCATCAACAATGCCGTTGTGGTCTCTTTCAACATCGTCAGTGATGTCACCTGCTATGAAATCTTTATCTACGTTCATCTATAACAAACCAATCATGAGTGCTGTGCCTGAATTTGTGACTCACAGTGCATCGTATTTACAACCTCCTGTGACATGTAGTGTGCAACAGTGCCCCAACACTTTGAACTTCACAGACTTTTCGAACCCACAGATCACTTGGAGCTCCCCATACATTGCTGATAAATCGGTTTTGGACACATTCTCTCCCCACCCACTACAAGACTCACTACAAAAACAAATGGGTACAAATTTCAGTGGCAATAATTACTGGTTGGACAGTCGTCCCGCCCCGATTGTTTCCGCAGCCCTGGCTGCAGCTGCCGTGCCAGCCATGTTTAAACAAGCCGCTGCGAGTGACAGTTTCATAAACGCTCCGCCATTCCCATCCACTGTGCTATCAAATCTGTTACATCCACAAAACAAGAGTGAGAAAGTTCCTAAATTACCAAGGTTCACGCTGGACAATCCGCATACGTGGTTTATTTTGGCAGAGACTATATTCACCGCCCTAAACATTGATTCAGACAGTGCTAAATTTATTGCACTTATTAATGCCCTAGAGGACCACGCTGAGTGGGTACAGAACTTAGTGCTGTCGGCGGCCCCAGAAAATTGTTATGAACTGGCAAAACAACAGATCTGCAAACGTCTAGCTAAGACTATGCAAGAGTCTGTTTTATACATACTGCAAGATGTACATCTCAAAGACTTGACTCCTTCACAACTGTGGCGACTTATCAGAGCAGTCTTTGATAGCAAAACTATGCCACATGAAGCTTTACTTTCTCTCTGGGTTGCAAAGCTGCCGCAAGCTATCCAACTGCAGCTCCTATCACACAATCAGGAACCTCTACAAGCAAAATTATTGCTGGCCGATGCCGCATATAAGATAATCAACAGAAGAAAGTTATCTAAATGTGCCCCCTCTTGATATTACGCCTCCCCCGCGTGGCAGAGGCCGATCTTTCCAAAACAACAGACAGAGTACACCGGCTGACCACCAGATTCCTCACCATCCTTCACCATCCCATACCACAGTGTGAACTGACGTCCTTCACCCGGTAACAACACAGGATCAGCAAGTTTATCCTCTCTGCTGGTATCACTCCATTTACAGTAATACAGCCAGGAATTGCCTCTCACCCTGTCCAATGTGTCCAAACATGCACGGCGGGCCGCTATAGGCACACCGGTCCACACTGTGACGTCAAGTTGCCAAACAGATCACAGACTAGTACTTCCGAATTATTCTCTCGTACGTTTGTATATCCAGGATATAGCTTCTCAGAAATGGTTTTTAGTGGACACTGGTGCTGATGTGAGTGTCATTCCATGTTCAATGGTCACTTCTACAATCACGCATTCACCTCACCAAATCAGAGCAGCCAACAATTCCTCATTAAAGGTTTATGGTGTAACGCAACTTCGCATTTAGTTCAATGATACACATAATTATGAATGGTCATTTTCAGTAGTGGAAATCGACAAGCCAGTATTACTATTGGACTTCTTAATTGTTCATAACTTTTCTTTGAACTTAATTACACTTACCCTCTGTTCAGTGGATTTTAAACAAAAAATTTTGGGAGATTCTCCCCATTCACTCTGACAGAATGCAGCTTGAATACGTCCTGTCAACAAGACAGAGAGACAGTTTCTAATCTATCTGAGGAGGTCAAAGCTGCTGTAGTGAACTTAGTTATGCAACGCCTTGAAATTGACCAACTGTCCAAAGACAGTGCAAAGCTACGTCAACGTTGTGATGTCCTGACAAATGAATTGCGCGGGTTTAGAGAGGATGATCAAGATAAAGAGTAATAACATGCATGAAACGACATGGGACCTGCATACCGCACTGCTGTTCATACGCAGCCACAGCAGCGCCTGCCATGACCTGGACAGCGAAGACGGCAACCCGCCCAGCAACCCCCCACCCTGCGATTCACCGTCCGCCTTTCATCAAAACACCGAGGCGACAGCTGTTACAGGCGATGTCACACATGCACGTGCATCGATTCCTTCGTGCAATAACACCATAGTCAATGGAACCCCACTGGCAGCCCTGTGGACAACACTGCAGCTTTCACGTATTTCAGGTTAGTTCCCTTTCATACTTACCATGCACAACGATAACGTCGCTCCTTCCTGCGTCCCTCCACATATTTCAGCCACACCTATTCACAAAATAAAGGTCATTACTACGGGCATCTGTCACAGGCTTAGCACAACTGAGGGACTGCCTGTCTGTTCTTGCCCCCGACACCTCAATGCAAAAAAACTTACCACTGCCAAAGAATGTATTAATGAACTTTTACGCTTGCGTATAGTTCACCCCTCGGCCAGTGCGTGGTCTTCCCCAATACATGTCGTTCCCAAAAAGGACAATTCCTTTTGACTCTGTGGAGACTGTAGGCGTATGAATGCCAGAACAATACGTAATAACTACCCTGTCCCACACCTCCACAATTTTTCAGAATCCATGTTCGGTGCCAATTTTTTCTCTGTGTTGGACTGCAAAAAGGTATACCATCAGATTCCAATGCACCCAGAAGATATCCCCAAAACCGCTATCATCCTCCATTTGGACTATATGAATATTTGCTTATGCTTTATGGATTGAAGAATGCCGCCCAGACCTGGCAAAGATTCATTGACACCATTCTACGTGGCCTTAATTTTTGCTACGCCTACCTAGACGACTTTATTATTTTCTCCACAACTGCCGAAGAACACAAACACCTCCAACAGGATTTTGATAGATTGGTAGGACACCGAGTTGAGATTAACCATGACAAATCCCAACCGGAGTAGTCAGAAGTTATTTTCCTGGGCCATTTGGTCAATAATGAGGGCATTTGTCCCACCTCAGATAGAGTACAACAAATACTTGACCTTCCCCTCCCTCAAACCTATAAAGAGTTACGTAGATACCTCAGAATGGTAATTTTTTTTAAGACTCCACATTCCACATGTGGCATCTCTTCAAGTCCCTCTCACTGAGGCCTTAAAGTGAAAGAATACCACAGGTGACAGACACATAGAATGGGATCAGACCATGCAGTGAGCCTTCTACTCACTTAAGTACACCTTGGTGAATGCTATTACCCTTTCTCACCCCCACGCTGACGCCTCCCTGACAATAATCACAGACGCTAGCAATTATGCCATTGGCACAGTTTTGTAACAGACACTACCAACAGGTACTACACCCCCGCATTTCTTTTCAAAAAAGTTCACCGAAACGCAAACAAAGTGGTCCGCATTTGATGGTGAACTTTACACCATTTATGAGGCCGTAAAGTACTTCCGTACAGATATTCAAGCCCGACTTGTGACAGTTTACACAGATCACAAGCCCCTTGTCGAGGCTCTCCACAAACCAGCATTAATGTACTACCCAGAAGGTTTCACCATATGGATTTGGTATTACAATATGTTTCAGACTTTCAATATATCAGGGGTAATGTCATGCCTGTCCTCCCTGAAGACAGCTATTGATCCTTTAAACCCATCTTTCACTCTACATGTTTGAAAGTTTTACAGTGTGTAGATCTATCCTTTAGGAACAATATTTTCATTTCTCCACATAATTTCCATCCCTCTCAACTGCCTTACGCCATCTTGGAACCAGCGCCTGTCTACCCGCACAGTAAAATTCTGGACCATCCTGTTGGAGCCACTGTTTGGCAGTGTGCACAAGGGATTTATCATGTTCAAACCTTGTTCCACAAAGAGAGTCTTTCAGTTTCCCAAAGAGATGATAGTCACATGGAGCCAGGTCAGGACTGTAAGGCGGGAGTTTCGGTGTTGTCCATCCAAGTTTTAAAATCACTTCCATGGTTTTTTGACTGACATGTGGCCGTGCACTGTCGTGCAACAGCAAAACACCCTGCTTTTGCTGATGTGGTCGAACACGACTCAATCGAGCTTGAAGTTTCTTCAATGTCGTCACATAAGCATAATCAGAATTTATGGTGCTTCCACTTGGCATGATGTCCACAAGCAAGAGGCCTTCGGAATCGAAAAACACCATAGCCATTACTTTTCCAGCAGAAGGAGTAGTTTTTAATTTTTTTTTTTTTTCTTGGGTGAATTTGCACGATTCTACTCCATTGGTTGCCTCTTCGTCTCTGGTGAAAAATGATGGAGCCGTGTTTCATCACCTGTCACAATTCTTCCAAGAAATTCATCTCCACCATTCTCATACTGTTCCAAACGTTCACTGCATACCGTTCGTTATTTTTGTTTTTTTGTGAGCCACTGTCAACATCCAGGGAACTTACCTGGCACAAACCTTTTTTAATGCCAACACTTTCAGTATTCTGCAAACACTTCCTTCCCCTATCCCAACGTAGTGTGACAATTCTTTCACTGTGATGTGTCAGTCAGCAGTCACCAATTCATTAACTCTCAGCACATTGTCTGGAGTGTGTGCAGTATGAGGCCTGCCAATGTGAGGACAATCCTGAATATTGTTGGTCCGTTACTGATATCTAAGAACTTTAGTTCCTTAGTGACCATGATAGATTGTACCACACGTTGGGCCGAGGCTATCCCCATCACACACATTACGGCCGACACTGTAGCTAATGCTTTTGTCCACTATTGGCTTTCTCATTTTGGTTGTCCTACTTCACTTACCACAGACAAGGGGAGACAGTTTGAGTCTAATATGTTTAATCACCTCTGTCAACTGTGTGGTATCAACAAATTCAAAACTACAGCCTATCACCCGCAATATAATGGCCTAATAGAACGATGGCACCTCTAACAATGCTACCACAACAAAGGTCAAAATTTAGTAATGATTGTGGTGTTGCTCATGCTGCTAAATACTGCATTTTCGGGCAACAACAAAGGTATTATGTGACAGGTGTCATTAGAGAACAGTTAATAAAGTAATTTCATGTAATAATGAATAAATTAGGCACTCATCTTTTTGTGTTTCCCACCCTGGTCTCGTTGTAAAATCATGGATCAATTGTCGAAAATCTAGGTGGTGATGATTCCAAGCTCGGATACAAAGAGGCCTAGGTTTTATTCTGCTATATTCAAAAGTTTTGTAGATGCGCTTCACAAACCATTCTTGAAGATTAAACCTTTCAAAGTTAGCACAATGGTGATGTAAAAAAATAATCAGCACTCCGAATTTAAGTTACACTTCCTTTTTATTGTTTTTGTTGCAATATCACGTAAAACACAAAACATCACTTCACAATACAAAACATACTTGAAAACATCTTCCTCACTGTTAAAGTTCACGTTTTATAAGCTGACTACAATATGCATCTTTTCAATATGACGTCCAAGACTTGACTTTCTCAAGGTCCGACTCTCTAACAAACTGCTTTCACGCCCAAAAATCAAGAGTTACAAGTACGTAAAAGACCATAGTGATAAAAGAAAGAATATACATAAGAATAAAATCATTGCAACATAAACATATCGATGTATCAAAGTACCTCTACATTAATGAAATCAAATCTGAATGTTGTCTCAGAAACATGTTAACTACTTTACAGAAACCCAGTAGAATATTGCTGGCATCGAGAGGTTCAGGTGAGCTGCCATAATGGTTACGTAATTCAAGTACCATTACAATCTCCCCCCCCCCCCCCCCCCTGACCCACACACACACACACACACAATTCCATGCACAAGCTGCATGGGATTGGGTGTCCCAAACAGCAAAATAACAAGGTAGTAAGTTTCAGTAATCATTATATAAACTTAATAGTATCTTTGAAACAGTACATAGAAATTATTGATACTCATGGTATAACATTAAAGAAATGAAATGTAATAGATTAAAAGTTGCTTTAACCATATCTTTTCAAACTTGCAAAAATTACTAAATTCTACAACAGGCCTCCCTTCACTCCCTTTACAACAGTACACATAAATATTAAAATGTAATCTGTTAATCTGTATCAAATTGTATACAAAGAAAAATTCATAAAATTTTTGAATCTTTTTTTACAACTATGTACATGAGTACAGAATACGTTTCCTGGCAATATAATAAGAAAAATATTAAAAAATTTTCAAATAAGAGTCCAATTGTTATTTTCAGTCCATGATTTATATGTAACTCACTGTCCATTTCACCATTGTAGTTCCTGTTCTCTTAGTTAAGATTTTCCTCTAATAGCAGGTCCATAGGTATTCCCTTTACGTAGTTCCAATTAGCTGGTGGGTTCTTTATCTACACAAGTAGTTGACCTGAAATTATTACATAGGCCTTACTCTTCAGTTCAGTATAAGTTCCTACACAAATATTCAGTGTTAAATTGTGTCACCAAGAATGATCAAACACTAGTAGTATGACGTGACAGAAACAATATGAAAGATTATTATAGTCTAACAATTATGATTCATATTCAATAAAAATTCTATATATTACAACACACTAAATTTCTCATTTTCTAACATTACTTCTAAAAAATCTTGTTTGTGACATTTCATAAGCAAGCTTTTATCATCCATAGGCCTTCAACATTCTGTTGTAAAAGTAATTTGAATTTTTACTCTTCTATAATATGGTATGATAGTGTATAAATAAATTTGGAAATTAATTTCAAAGTTATTCAACCAGATACAGTTTACTACATTAACATGGAAATTTGTGACAAAGAAAAGTATTAGCAGACAGCATTTAACAAAACAATTGCTTGTTGATCTGTATTGAAGAGCACGAGGACATGGTACAATTACAGACACTGCAACAAGGGAGGAGCGATACCTCGAAATATGTGGATGGAAAAGAAAGATAGAAATAGGTACTACTGGAGAGTTCAGCCTAGCCCCCTCTCATCATCATCAGAAGAAAAATAGAATAGAATCAGTGACAGGCAGTAGGTTAAGAAATAAAAGGGGAGGGCTCAAAAAATATAACTGAGAGCTGCCCTCCAATATAAAATACAATGCAGACATGGCAGAACAGACGACTGTGATAATTCCCCTACAGTAGCTTAAGAAACCCAGCACTCATAGATATTGTCTATCCCAATATTCACCCCCCCCCCCCCCCTCTTCCAATACAGCTCCAATCTAACTGTAGCATAAAAACCAACAATATGACATGTACAAAGGAAGAAAAGTACTCAGGGCTACACTCAGTCTTACAAAAACAGAAGAAATATTATCAACATGACAAAAGTAGAGGTTGGATTTTACAATAAGCATCCTCTTAATTTCATCAACATAATAAGCAAAATATCAAAAGGTATCACACTAATCCCAAACATGTTACATAGAAAGACAAAATTACAAAAAATGACAATTGTTAGTATCTGTGTGTTGCCTCCATAGGCAGACAGAATGGTTCACCAATAACACACAAAAGAATGATTTAATTCCACAGTGTGGAAAGTTCTTGATTTCCCACATTCCAGCTGTCAAGTGGGCAAATAAGCAGGCATTGCCCGTCCATAATATTCCAATTTCAGTCTTTTCCAACATACAGGCTCAGAAAATATAATAATAACAGCAACAAAATGTTTTCAGCATAAATGACATCAGCACATGAAAAAAATAGTAGTAAGCACAAAATATGGATGTCAAAATGTTCACCAAAATGTCTAATAACTAACATAAGTAAACTACAACTAAAATAGCACATGTCCTACCACACAAAGAAAATAAAATGCAGAAGCAACCATCGAAATATTTTCTTACATCTAGGTATATAGTCAATGAATAATATGTATATTACATGTGTACGTGGTTCATCAAGCAAAATCATTTTACACTTCCTTTCAGCAATAAGTAAGCTACAGTACCATACATAGTTTCCACATCACATGATAGGAAACAAACTTCATGAACAATATAAAATGTAAAAAATTTTTCTTGTATTCCAGGTTATTGAGATTTGCAAA
Organism: Schistocerca gregaria; assembly: GCF_023897955.1. NCBI lineage: Eukaryota > Metazoa > Arthropoda > Insecta > Orthoptera > Acrididae > Schistocerca > Schistocerca gregaria. The sequence goes on along the minus strand of NC_064920.1, from coordinate 599,959,683 downwards.
TTTCATTCTAGGTATCAGACTTATAAGGTTTCAATTCAGTTACGTTGCTCAAACCAAATAATTTCCTAGACTTTGGATAGACCAATCTGTAAGCATTTGGCTGAGGATTTTCTTTCACCTCAAATGGTCCTATATAAATGTCAAAAAATTTCTTTAATTCGGAAGTCATAAGTTTCGATTTTTCTTTCATTTTAACCAAAACCAAATCACCAATATTAAAGTGTGAAAACCTGCCTTTTGCATCGTGTCTTCTCTTTCTGTAATCTGCTTGTTTTTTCATGGTGTCTTTTACAATTTGTTCTCTCTCCTGAGGTGACAAAATTTGACAAACTGGAAAATCTGTGTGTTCAGTAATAAAGCTAGTAGGTCTTTTGTTAAACATAATTTCAAATGGTGAAAAGCCAGTGGATGTATGTTGCAAATTGTTCATTATATCTTCGAAATCATTTACATATTAAATCCAATTCACATGGTTCTTACTACTGTATGTTCTGCACAACCTCTCTATCTCTCTCATGTGCCTCTCTGCTGGATTACTGGATGGGTGATATACTGAAATCAAAATATGTTTTATGTTTGCATTTTCAGCAAAATCTTTCCATACTTTTGATGTAAATTGTGAGCCATTGTCTAACAAGATTGCTTGTGAAGTACCTACCTTATTGAAATAGTCACTGGTTAATTTAAATGTAATCTGTTTACTTTTGGCTTTCCTTAATGGATACAATTTGATGAATTTTGAAAATATGTCAACAATCACAAAGATAAAACTGTAACCTCCTTTTGACTTGGGGAGGGGTCCGTAAATGTCGCAAGCTGTCAGCTCTAAATTTTTGCTGGGCAAAATATTTTGCATCATCCCTGTGCATGTTTGATTACTCACCTTTACTCTTTGGCATAGGTCACAGGCCGCTAATTTTTTCTTCACTCTTCTGGCAATATTATAAAAACAGACATTTTCCTTAATATTTTGTATGCATTTGACAGAACCACAATGTCCAAAGCTAATGTCTATGTGCTGCTCAGGCCAACGTAATTTCCAGTCATCCAAATCAGGTCTTAATCTTCTGAACAGAATCCCTTTGTGTACCTTATAATAATCATCTACCTTTTGCTTAACTCCCAAATAACTTTTTACCAATTTCCAATTTTCATCATGATTTTGGTGTCTCCTAATGTCATTACAAATTTTTAAAATTTCTTCTTCCTCTTTCATCCCCTTCAAATACATAATTTTGAAATTTTTGTCATCAATACCTGTTTCATTATCAAAATTTAGCCCAATAGGTGACTTAGAAAGTGCATATGCAATAACATTTTCCTTCCCCCTTAATATAATTAATTTCATAATCAAATTGTTCTAAGAATAATGCCCATCTGGTGATTCTACTATGATAAAGCCTACACTCCTGTAAGTAACTTAGTTCTTTGTGGTCAGAGTAAACAATCACTTTGTGTCCAAGAAGATAATTTTTATATTTGTTGAAAGCCAAAAATTCTTTTTCAGTCACAGTGTAAGTCTTTTCATACTTTTGTAATACTCTACTAGCAAATGCAATGGAATGGTGTTCAGTATGATCTCTTAGGACTTTTTACTGAAATAAGTGTGCTCCTAATTCTGTATCACTGCTGTCAGTCATCAAACAGAAGAGTAAAGACATGTCTGGCCTATATAGAATTCTGCTCTGTGAAAGTTGTTTCTTTATCTCATCAAATGCTTTTTGACAATCAGATGACCAATCCCAGACAGTATTTTTCTTTAATATATCACATAAACAAAAAGCGTCCGTAGCTTGAGTGCTGACATACTTTCTGTAAAATCCAGTAAGACAAAAAAAAAAAAAAAGTTGTTTTATTTTTAGGAACAGGAAAATTCTCTATAGCTTCAATTTTTTCTCTGTCAGGTATAATCCCCTTTTCCGAAATAATCTGTTCCAAAAATTTCAATTCACTTACTCCAAATTTACATTTTTCTAACTCTAAGATCATACGCCTTCCCTTAATTTTGTACACACCTGTGTTAGCAATTTAAAATGTTCTTCCCATGTTTTTCCAAAAATCAAAATATAATCTACATATACAGTAAGTTTAGACAGTACTTCATCCCCCAAAACAAGATCTAATGCTCTAATACACTCAGCAACAGAAACAGTTAGTCCAATTGGTACAACACAGTAATGATAACTTTTTCCCCCATACAAAAATGCAGTGTATTTTCTAGAATTTATTTCTAAAGAAATTTGATGAAAGCCTGAAGTTAAGTCCAAGCTACACATGAATTTCACACATTCAAATTTATGTAACAGTTCATCTATGTTTTCTGGATGATCATTTTCTCTGTTCAAAAATTTGTTAAGGTGCCTAGAATCAAGTACAAGTCTAACACCACCTTCACATTTAGAAACCACCACCAAAGGATTATTATAATCACAGTTACTTCTTTCAATTATACCCCATGCTTCCATTTTTTGTATCTCACTCTCTACTTCTTTTCTTTTTGCAAAAGGAATACTATAAGGCTTGAGGAAATAAGGTTCATGATTTTTAAGGTGTAAAGTGCATTGATAATTCCTGACTCTTCCAGGTTTTTCATTGAAAACATCTTGAAATTCCCACAGTAAATTTTCCAACTGTGTCTTTTGATCACTGTCCAAATTAATTGCTTCCTCTACTTTGCTTTTAACTAGGTTTTCATAATTTTGACCAGAAAAATTTAGTTCAGATTTGTCATCAAAACAGTACAAATTCTCTTCATAGTCTATGATTTTCTTAACATGATTGCAACCTTCTCCACAGTTTATAATAAATAGTTGTGTACACACAATAATATTGCTTTTGGGTTCACACACAATTAACTTCATCTCACTCCAGCTAAATGCAGCACTTACATTTAACACCCAGTCCATGCCAAACAATATGTTCTCTTCTAAACTTGGAATAACAAGACAACCCTGATCAAATCTTACATCTTCTATTAAAAATGATAAAAATACTTGACTTTTGATGACTTTACTGTTTTTGCCTGTAGCTCCTCTATCTTTACTCCCATCACAGGGGCCTCAACAAAATTAACACTGTCTTTAATTTTATTTCTGAATTTTTCTGAAATAGCTGAAATAAGACTCCCTGTATCAATGAGACATTTACCCTCCCAATTATTTACTTGAGCTTTAATGCATGGGCACCCTAATTCACATTCTTCTACTTTTTCTTTTAATGGTTCATGTAACAGGTCCTTTTCAATTCCTCTAAAATTACCCTCATTATTTTCCTGATCAGTTTTTAATAGCTTCACACACACATTGACACTTTCATTATCATCATCTATGGATACAACAGGTTGAGCATACAACAAATATTCATTACATTTTACACTTTGCCAACAGTGAGGATATAACCTTCTACAAATTTTAGCTAAATAGTTCCAAAACTCTTCCCTATCTGTTTTGTAACTGCAACTGTTCCATAATATTTTTAAAAATGTTTCACCTTTTCCTTCAGAACTTGTATGTGGGTTTAAATACTTCATACTATTAGCTGGCACAACATTACAGTCTTCTGCTACATTAAATTGGTTACACTGACTTAACTTTAACTGTTCTTCAGATGCATGAGTGTCCACTTCCTCATTACTAACAACACTCACCTCATCATAATGCTCACAATTATCAACTTCATTATCACATAGCTTCACTACTTCACTTGAAATAATCTCGACGAATACCAGATACTCACCCACAGCACTAATCTCACCATTACTTACTTCCGTACAACTTTCAACATCATCATTAGCTTCCATATTTTCATCAAAATCAAAACTTTCCTCATCAAGCATCCTATCCACAGTCATATTAAGTTCCATCTTTCTCTCTTCACATAACTTTTTATTTTCATTAAATAACGTATTCAAATCAGAGCTGTAGTGTTTCTCAGATACTTCAGAATTACATAGATTATCATTCTCTATCCAATTATAAAATTCTGGCACAATTACAATATCCTCATCTGGCTTGTTCTCAGAAGTAGTTTTCTTATTGCTTTCAACATGATTATTTTCTCTTATTGTGTCCCAAAATTTCTGATCGAGGTTTAAAGTCTTAATTTGGTGTTGAACATGAGTGTCTGTTATTTGTGGTGTGTACTTGTTTTGTCTTTCACTGGTTTTATTATAATAATAAGTTATATTTCTCCTTCTTCCTCTGTCTGTAAATTCCCAGTTGTTGTTGTAGGTCCAATTGTGGTTAAATTTTCTCACCCCAAAACTGTGGACCCTCATTGAGGCGGTCCAGAGTTTTCCTGCCTGTTTTCTCTGTTATTTGATATCCAATTTTGATCCCTCCTGTTTCTGTCATCCCACCTGTTTCTGTCATCCCACCTGTTCCTATATCCAAAATTTCTATTCCTGTCTCTGTCATTACCATTATGATCCCTATTGTTTCCCCTGTGTTGTTCATATCTATTGTCTCTGTAATCATTGTTAAAATTTTGCATATTCCCTCTTTCTAATGCCCTATCCAATTTATCCACATATTTTAAAAATTTTTCCAGAGAATCATCAGGCCCATGAACTAAATCCCATTGCAATTTTTGAGGTAGCCTTCTTTTCAGTGCATCTATTTGTGTCATTTCATCAAAAGGTTTATCTAAATGTATTAATTTTTTCAATTGATCTTTACAAAATACTTTCTTGGTGCCCACTCTCCCTCTGAAAATAGGTCCATTTAAAAATTCAGATTTAATCCTCCCCTGTTCAGATTCTGACCAAAATTTGTTTAAGAAGCTTTTCTCAAAATTTGCAAAGGTTTCCCACTGATCGAAATTTTGGTTAGCCCAGGATAGGGCCTCCCTTTCTAGAAATTTTTTGACAAATTTAATTTTTGAATTATCAGACATTCCTGGCACAAAATTGTCCTTGCAATGGTGCAAAAAATCAACTGGGTGCAAATTATCACAAGAAAAACTTTTCACTAATAGGTTCGACCATATTGGTCCATGACTGTAAAATTTTTTGTTAACAGCATATTCTTCAATTTGATTTATTTTAGTTTTTAATGTGTCTAATTTGTTGGTAAAATTTGATTCTAAACTCTCGACCTTTTTCTTAACACTACTGATTGCATTAACATTGTTTGCTTTCAAGTAATCTAATTTAGCATCAAGTGATTCATTTTCATTTTGGAGTTCCTAAATTTCCCTGACTCTGTTACTATTTTCAGCAATGAATTAATTTTCAAAAACAATTTCTTTTTCCTCCACATTGTCTACCCTCGATTCTATCACCTTTAAGTTGCATTCCAGTGTATTTTTGACCTCAGTTAACTCAGTTTTTATTACATTTAATTGTTTATTCAAATTCTCCCCTGGCCTTTCATCAATTTCAGCCCTCAATTCAGATTTCAAATTATTTGTATTTTTCAGTCTTTGTGATGGGACTGACAGACAGAAGCGGAAAATTTTAATTTAACGTGAGGACCAGTAGCCCATTCTGTTGTCATTTATTAATGCTGAAAATGTGTTGTTAGAGGTTTTAGTGTTACCAGTTCCTACTGAAGAATTCCGTATTAAGACGAGAGTCCAGACCATACCACACATACATACACACACACACACACACACACACACACACACACACACACACACAGAGAGAGAGAGAGAGAGAGAGAGAGAGAGAGAGAGAGAGAGAGGGATTTTTTTTTGGGGGGGGGGGGGGGGGCAGATCAACATATATTTGTCTTCTGCATAGACTCACATAAGAGTAAAGGACAAAATTAAACCAGCTAGTAACATAAACCAGGAAAACACTTCAGTATCAGGCAGAGATGAAGGAATTTACATCAACCAGGGAACGTCATGTTCTGAGATCAGATTCTTATGTACATTTTAATGAAACAGACATTAACCTTTCAAGCTTCCAATTCTGAATCAATAAATTGTTGAACCAAAGCTGGAGAGACAAAATTGCTATGTCTTTATTTAAGTAGTTGTGTTATTTAAGAGAAATTTGCTTGTACACATAATCTAATATACCATGTCTACAGCTACAAATGTATTTTATGAGTTCACAATGTATGTTGTTGTTGTGGTCTTCAGTCCTGAGACTGGTTTGATGCACCTTTCCATGCTGCTCTATCCTGTGCAAGCTTCTTCATTTCCCAGTACTTACTGCAACCTACATCCTTCTGAATCTGTTTAGTGTATTCATCTCTTGGTCTCCCTCTACGATTTTCACCCACCGCACTGCCCTCCAATACTAAATTGGTGATCCCTTGATGCCTCAGAACATGCCCTACCAACCAATCCCTTCTTCTAGTCAAGTTGTGCCACAAATTTCTCTTCTCTCCAATTCTGTTCAATATCTCCTCATTAGTTATGTGATCTACACATCTAACTTTCAGCATTCTTCTGTAGCACCATATTTCGAAAGCTTCTATTCTCTTCTTGTCCAAACTATTTATCATTCACATTTCACTTCCATACAAGGCTACACTCCATACAAATACTTTCACAAACGACTTCCTGACACTTAAATCTATACTCGATGTTAACAAATTTCTCTTCTTCAGAAACACTTTCCTTGCCATTGCCAGTCTACATTTTATATCTTCTTTTCTTCAACCATCATCAGTTATTTTGCTCCCCACATAGCAAAACTCCTTCACTACTTTAAGTGTCTCATTTCGTAATCTAATTCCCGCAGCATCAAATGATTCATTTACAGTAGAATATCTTTGGCTTCCCTCTGACAACCATGCCTCCATCCTTGCTACCCTCCCAGTTTTCCTTTCCCTGTTGCTTCATAACCTGGGTTGTAACTAAATCCACTTTCCTTCTTCCCGTTCTTTCCCCTCTCTCCTCCCTGATGAAGGAACATTTATTCCGAAAGCTAGGAACGTAAATTTTCGGTTGTTTTTTGTGTATCTATTGGCTGTACTGAGCTGAGGTAAGTACTGGCCAGCCCCTCTATCTCTTTGTTAGTATTTGCATCACAAACTCTGACAGATAACAAGACTGGCCTCTTTATCAGCTGGACCCACCATAAGTGTTCCCCTAACCCTGAGAGCTGTGATGTATGATGTATCACAGTACATACGCAGCTACTGATTGAATTGCAATGCCATTCCATTGGTCACTCACTCTTTCCTCATATCTGAGAATATTACTTGCTTGCTGCCATGTAAAATTGCAAACATCTACCTATTACATTAATGAATTACTAAATAATTATAATTATTTGTCTATATTGAATTAAATTCAAAAGCTGTTACAAAATCTTATTTTTTTTCTTTCTTTTACACATTAACTATGGACTAAGAACAATAATAACATTTGTGACTACTCTGACTGCGACACTGTAATAGTGCAGCTTATGCAAACAATGTGTAATTATATCTGACTGTCATGCCTCCCAAAAAAACTGCACTTTTTTCTGTTACATGCCTCAATTCTGTATGTGATTTTGTATGTTTCGTAGTATTTTTGATATGCAGTGTCATTTTGGTTGTTTCTTGTGTTGCTGAAGTGTCTGAGTGTTACAAAGGATTTCCTTGTTACGTTAGCCAACCTGTTACTTTGGTTTTGTATTTTAGTGACTCATAGTAATTCTGGGAACACTTATTTGAACCGGAATTTAAATTTCTATAGAAACTTTGCAAACTTCCTTTCCATACTAGTCTCCATGTATACTTCTTCCCGTGTTTCATCGTTCATTTGCATGGTAAATTAAACCTTTTTTGCTTAGAGAAGACCATTCTGTATGTATTTTACTTTTGTTTTCTACACCTGTGTTTAATTTTAAGAGCTGACAGGAATGATCTGAAAGGCCCAGGTTACCTACAACATCACAATTTTCTTTTTCCCACTCAGTTAGTATATGGTCAATGATCATGCTGAATTCTTACTTACCCTTGTGGCTGTGTTAATCAATGGTGATATTCTAAAGCTGAACATAATGTTCAAAAATGTGTTGCAGAACCCATTTGGGTTCAATGTTGATGTTTAAATCTCCATAAATGAGGATTTTGCCCTTCCAGTAATTGGGTTAGTTTCACTACGAATGTGTCTATGTCACCACTGGGAGGACGGTAAGTACATAGTACAGTTAGTCTTTGGAATATATGTGGCTTTCTTGATAGATCCAGGGGTTTTTCTTCTCTTTGGAATATATGTGGCTTTCTTGATATATCCAGAAGTTTTTCTTCTCTTCATGAAATTATGTCCTTTCTAACTTTATACATAATCCCTCCCTTTTCATACATACGTGATCCGCCACCTCTCTTAGTGGTTCAGTTATAATGCCATGCTAGATTATATGAGCTTAGACCTATATGTGTCATTTCAGATCCCTTACTCCAGTGTTCTGTTATGCAAACAAGTGAACTATCGATAGTCTGCAGTTCCCTTCTGTTGCAATTTATTTCTTATGGACTGGTTATTTTGATGGAGAACTGAGAAACACTGAGCACTTCTTATCATGGAGCATTCTCATTTTCCTTGTATTCCTCTTAACAAGTCATTTGGATGATGAGGAGCTACAGTTTACTTGTCATTCACTTCACTATCCACTGTTGTTTCTGCTGACTCCTTGGAAATTTTTGTATGTTTTGTTATTACTGCTGATGGTTCTATCACTGCTACTTTTTTCAGGTGTTTGTGTTGTTCCTATTGGGTTTGGCATTGGCTTTGAGACTATGGGTTTGGTTTTGAAGTTATGTTGGTGTTTTTTAAATTTCTTTGGTTATCACTTTCGTCAGATATTGTTTACTCAAGGTGTAGTCCATCTTGTGTGTGGAATCTACATCCTAAATCACTCATGTTAACACATTTCACATTTTTATATTGCCTGCAGATTTTACCAAACTGATTATCGGCACTCTGTCTCTCTTTATTAACACAATTGCCAAATAAGATCGTAATGATGTGGAATGTTCATAATTACGACATTTGTATGTGCAAGATTTTTCAGACACTGTTTAAGATCACTCATAGCATGCCATTTTGTTTATGTATATGTCATTTTTTTTAATAACACCAAGTTAGGCTCCCAGTTTCAATATACCATAAAGAATATATTTTAGTTTCTTCTTTTAGTTTATTTGCAAGACCATGACAATGGTTGTCTCAAAGCACATTTTGCTATTGGATTTTACACTCTGGAAGTCATTTTGTGTCATTTCACTAAACACTTCAGCACAACTTTGGGATTAACAGATTTGCACTGTAAAATTTTATACTTGGTTTCTTATTTGTCAGCATTGACAAACTTTCTTCTCCTGCTTTATTCACATTGTCCTTTTCCTCTTTACCTCATTCATGAGAAGTGTATAGCCTGAATTTCCACAATCGCCAGTAGAAAGTACTTGAAATAAGTTTTCGGGTACAAAGCCTATGTTGCTTTCAGAGTTTTTTTTCAATCTAACACTTTTTTCTTGCTGCTATTGTATGTCATGTTGTTCCTCTTTTCTGTAAAGGTTGCACTATCATGTGGGAATTTCAGCATGCTCAGTTAAGTTTTTTCGAGCTGTAATTTCAAAATACCCATTTTTAAAGTATCAATAATAAACTCTTACACTAGTTATGTGTTCATTTAGTTTGCTAATTTCGTGGTACAGTTTTCTTATGGTTTCTTTTTAACAGCAAAATTGATGTTTTTTTTGGGAAAGACATATGCTTAGCTTATACCCTTGCCACCATTGTAAGTCCATACCTATTCCTTCGCTATTGCTTCAGCTAACACAGTGATATGCTGTGTTGTTAGACATCCAAGTCAGCAGCACCTATATAAAATAAACAGCAAGCTATGTGAGAAAAAATCTATGATCTGTGCAAGAAAATGACCCAGATTATGAGCTATCAGTACAATATCATAATGAGGCAGTAAATGAATAAGTGGTTGGATAGTATCTGATGCAGCTGCGTTGTTTAATGCTTTGAGTGGGCCATATGTGGAGTAACACTTGTATGTGGCAACAGAGTGATATAATGAACATTTATTTTGGTTTTGTTTAATTAAACAATGCTTTAGCTCATATAATGTTAGTTTGTTATATGATTGTTGAATTAAACTAAGAGTAAACTGTGATTTTTCTTTACATGTTCACTTTGGAAACAAAGAGAGCTACTCTCTACATGTGTACAAAGAACACCACATATCTGCTTATGTTATGAAAAATTGTGTCCCCACTACAGGGTTAATGTAATACAGCAGGTATCAAAAAAAGGTTCACAGTAAAAAATGTAACTTTATTCCAAGACTTGGAGAAAATACAGAAATAAAAAAGAAATTTCAAAATTAAACTTACAAAAATAAACATTTTTTCCTTTATTTAAGTAGTTCCTATCTGCAGTAAAATGATTACACCACTGCAGTCACAAAATGTTTTATCTGTTTGATCAGGTTTACACAGAAATAATGTGATTACTATACACCAAATGCAACCTGAGCTAATATTACAGATATATAGTTAAGACACAGGAACTATGAATTCTCAGTCCATACAAACTGGGGCAATCAATTTTATGTAAGTTAATTTCATAATAAAGAAGAGATTCCTCGAACTGAAAAAACAATGTGTACTGTATTAGCTATATACCTTACAGCAGCAATAAACACGGTCAGAAAAAATTAATATATGTAAAAATCAAGTATTATCATTGACGTTTCAGACTATTAAAATTCACTTATGTTATAACATAAGCAAATAATCAGAATAACATTGACATTTTTTTTTTCATTTATTAGTTCCCACATGCACACAAGCTCATCCTCTGCTGTACACACATTGTATGCCCACTTCTGTCAAACATTGAATATAATTATGAGCTGCATACGCTACCTCTCCTATTATATATAATAGCTGATTAACAAGCACTGCAATCACAGTAGATAATGCAATAAGTGGTCTGAAGAAAACTGTATACCATACATACAATTACTGTAGCTTCTAAGCTACTATACAAACAGTTTGAAAGAAAATTCTATCTGTAAATAGTCTTCATGGCTTTACCGCTGGATGACATTGCAAGGCTGAACCACATGAAGATGTCAGACTGTTGCTCTGAGGAAATATTGTGTAATTTGCACATGATCCAGTGGCAAACTCGTGAAGACTAGCTTGAAGCTGGAAAGCTTGAAGAGTCACAAAATAATATCTCTTTTAACCACAATGAAATAATTGCAATACTTTGTAATGATGAAAGGAAGCTAACAGGGGATATAAATATGAGTATTAAATAAAACTAAAAATAAAAAACTCCCTTATTACCAAGCCTGTGTCTTGAGTTGCAAATGAGGAAGAAGAGAAAGGAGTAAGAGTTGGGGACAACCTTCTTAAAATGTAGGATCTATCTATTTCTACATTGTAGCAAGCAACAAGAGGTCCTTGAGCAATTATAAGACAGGATCACTGATCTCAAAGGCAGAACAGGGCTTTAAATTTAATATCACAGAAAACTCAAAACAACATAGTTGAGACAAACTGTGACAAAAAATGAAACTAAATTTCAAATTTAAGTGCTTATTTTAAAATTCAATTTGTGACCTTTAAGTGTTACAAAAGAAAGTAAAAATTGATAGAACAATGTTAATTTACTTGGAAAGATGTGAATTGTTCACTAAATAATGGGGCACCAAATCGACCACAAATGCTTTAACATGTGAATACCAGGAGCATGAGAAAAAATGATTATAAAGATAGAAGTTTAACAGAGATATGAAGCTACATGATAACCAAAGGTAAAATGGCCATCTTATTTATGAGGGAAAAATCGCTGAGAGGGATTATTTTGAAATTTCTCTTGTGTAATAAAAAATTATCTCCCCTCATAATAAAAAGAGAAAAATGAGAAAGTAAAAGTTCAAAAAAATTTAGTACATTATGCTTAAATATGAGGGTGGATCAAAAAATAATGCTTCCTGTATCACATTATTTAATTTGATAATGAACATATAATAGTGGAATTAGTACAGATCATAGCCAGAACTCCTCTCCACATGACACTATCATTCAACATAGACACCATGCATTTGCACGTTTGCCCCAGTACTGAGCCCAGGCATCCAAACCAGTTTGTAAAAATTCAGAGTTTTGCTTCATGACTCAAGATTTTAAAGTTGTTTTAATCTCGTCCATGAAGGATGTGTATGAGGATGCTGTAATGAGCATCAGCAACGTGGGTATTTGGGTGAATTAGTTTGGCAACAGAGAAATGGACATTGCAGATGAACCACACAGTGGCTGGCCCAGAGCATCCGTCACAGATACCAGTCGAGGACATGCTGATAAAATGATTCAAGGAGACAGACACATCAGAGTCCACAATCAACAGCGAAACATATGCAACTACATTTAAGAAACTTGAGGTGGAAGTAACACACACACCAAACATAATTTTTCACAACTCAAGTGATAGGAAGAATCGGCTGGTCAGTGGTGTCTCATGCACCGCACAGCTCTGATTTGATCCTGTCGAACTTCTACCTGTTTGAACCTATGAAAGAGAACCTACATGGTTACAGATTCAGTGATGTGGATGAGGTTAAAATGTCTTTAAAATGTTCGTCAAGAAGCAAAACACTGAATTTTTTGCAAACTGCAACAAGGGTTTGATGGCCCAAATGTGTACAGATGCAAGGTGACTATGTTGAACAGTAGTGTTGTGTAGATGACATTTAAGGCTATCGTCTGTATTTAATCTGCTGTTATATGTTTATTATTACTTTTTTATCACACAGGAGATATTACTTTTGGATTCACCCTTATAGAAAATGAAGTAACAAAAAGCACACAACTAAATTACATAATTGGAAAATTTCAGAGCACATGTAGACATCATAAAAAATATTTAATAAATTATGAATGTTAAAGTAAACAACAAAAAGATGAGATTGGCTATCATTATTACCTGTACTAAACTCTAATTAAATTTCTGTCTTAAGAAAGCACACAATTATCACAAAAATTAGTAAAATACAATACTTAGGCGGACTTAAAAGAACACAAAAAGCTAATGAAAATTTTTAAACAGAATGAAATAATCAATAGCAAAAAAAGGGAATAGCTCTTACAGGAATAAAAATGAGTGCAGAAAATAAATTATCTAGTATATAAACAAATGATTATAGAGGATGAGGAGGTTTTGGGAAGCAAAGAAGAAAAACATCCGAAGATGAAATTATGAATTCAAGTTCAATCGCTCTCCTAAAGGGGAACAATCGTTATAATAATAAAATAAATGATTATAGTAATAAATTGTAATGAAAAATCACATTTTGTTGCAAACAAGAAAAACTCACAAACATTACATTAAGTCATTTGTGTGTGAGCAGTAATAATAAATTTTATAGTTACCATGAAACAGCCATTAACTTTTACATATACGAAGACAAAACTACCATAATTTAAATAACATTAAACTAATAATACTTATCTTATTTAATGCTAGAAGTAGTTTTAAACATTTAAATTGTCCAGAACTCAATTAAATTTTACAAAAAATTGCCACTTACATAAATTCTGGAAGTAATTAAAACACTGAAAACAATTGAATTACTTTTGAAATCATCATAACCAAAGACTATAAAAATTACAAAAGAATGTAACTGATAAAGCTGTATACTTTATCCAGGCAAAAGAACAAAATATTTCAATAATATCTTTACAATACTCCCTCTCAGCTGTCTATAAAATGCTTAAAATTTTTTAACAAAATTTAATTTAATAAATGGTGTATAGAGAAGTAAACATCAAAAGGGATTTAATGAAAACGGCAGATCTGTTTCAGAATGAATTAACTTAAATAACAATGTTGACTTCAAAATTATAACTGTATATAGAAAAATAATCTAGTTGTAGCATTAAATCTAATCCACAAAACAGATTCAGACAAAACCATTAAAATAATGTTCATGGAAGCAATTTCTCAGTCCTTTAAGAAAATGATTCACATATAAGGCCACATTGGCTGTGTCCTTTGAAAAAATATATACAGGAAAGGATACAAAATGAAAAAAATTCAACAATGCAAAATGTTACCAATAGTGTCTGAAAAAAAAATGCAACAAAGTACATTGCAGTTAATCTTTTTACATTTTCCAAACACCTGCATATGTATAAAACAAGTAAATCTCTGACATAAAAATATTAGGGAAAGTCCCATGTGGAACATAAATAATGATACAAGGCGAGACATCCCATTCACCAAAACAAGAGGCTTTGAGCAGCAGACACAATAAGAAAGAAACAAGTACACACACACACACACACACACACACACACACACACTGACATAGATCATAAATTTGGTAGCTAAACAACAGTATTCAAAATCTGATTTCTATGAATAAATGCTCCACAGATTTTCAATCTCAAGATTTTAATGAAATCAAGGTCACTATGAATGTTGTTCTACCATAGCTATCGACATAACATCCAGTAGCATATGGAAGTTATGCAATTTCATGACAGCTCCATGATGTAATTCAGCCCACGAAACAAAGAACTATGTGGCCTAAAGATAAATCTGGTCAATGGCACTGAAGAAAGTTGTCAATGTGGCAAGAAATCTATGAAGGATTCACCCAAGAATGTCACCATGAAAATCTATGTTCTCAAACGTGTTTTGTATTTATTTCTTGTGCAATGGTTCTTCAGCACTAAGAAAGGATGTCTTTTCTCTTACTTTTGTTCTTAAAAATGACAGTCAGTAGAACAAAAATAGAAACATCTGTAAAAGAAACTAAATTTAATATCGAGTTCACAGATCCATCAAATATTTTAAAAAGGTACTAGAAAGTTCGAGATGGAATACACAGGATGGAAGAAGATAACTACTCACAAAAAGCTGAGTAATTGAGCAGTAGGCAGACACACAAACAAAACTGAAAACATTGCTGAGCTAATTAGGGTAAAAAGAAAAATCTACATTAGTGGTATCCCAGTAACTAATACACAAACATAAACAAGCTACAATCGTCTGGACCAGGACAATCAGACTGTACAGGTATGTATGATTTTGGGAGAAAGGAGAGGCGCGGAGGAGGGGTATTAGGTTCAATCAATCAAACAAGATTGTCCAAAAGATCTGTAATGTTTTTAGTTTTATTTGTGTGCCTGTCAACTGCTCAATGTGTCAACTTTGTGATGAGTTGTTAGCTTCACTCATTTCATTGTTTATATTTTTTGTTAAAATAAAAGGAATGTACTGAAAATAAGAAACAATTAAGGTATGTAATGTTAAGACTATGCTTTCTTAAAAATGTCAATGTCTTAATAACAGAAAATGCAGCATGGAAACATCAAACACAATTACATGAGATTAATGATGAAAGGCAAACAGACAACCACATAAAATAAAACAATCCTCTAGCTCTGAAACCAAAGCACCACACATTTTCCAGTATAAAATATACAAATCCACATCTCCAGCTGCATTAACACATACTGTCTATTACTGGTTGTCCAGCTGGGCAGAGGAAAGAGGGCGAGGGGGTAGACAAGAAAGAATGTGAAGTGTAGAATTGGGAGATGCATAGGAATTATTTTAAATGGTTTGCTATAAAATACAACGTTGGTGGATGAAGGTAGGATTTTGGGTGGATAATCCTCATACATCATTGTGATAACAGATAGTCATCAAACCACTAAAGATGGATGCAGTTGAGGTCTGTTTGTATGAGTTCAAGCAGTATCAGCCAATTTGGTAACTTCTGCTTCCAAATGCGTATGGGACACAAATTGATGCTTGGCCCATAGTGGAAAAACTTTTCACATAGGACGGATAGAGGTACTGTTTTCAGTAGGCCTTTTTGATGTGGAGAAAGGCATTAACACATAGGTCCCTCACCTCACAAGGTAGGTTACGGAGCTAACAAAGACCATCTGAAGCATGTTTGTGAAGAGCTGCAGAGCTGTTCTTCATTTTCCATATCATAACCCATGACAATGAAATACCTTGCTCTTTCCATCAGAACCTCAACAGCTTCTCCTAAATCCTCTTCACAATGTCTCCTCAGTGAAATGACCAACCCCCCCACTTAATGCCTGTGTGAAAATCTTTATTTAATATACCAATACAACCTCAACTTTGGCAGAAGTCAGTTGTTATACATCACCTGTGTGTGCCCATTTGCAGTAAGAAGTACACAAAATATCCAATATCCAAATATGTTCATAACTCCTCAGGAACTTTGGCAGACAAACATTATCCCGTACAGTCAGTTCAGAATCAGATTTTCTGTGCTATTTGTTCTTTTAATATCATAATCTCATAAATAGTCTGTGTAATCTCTGCAAAATAGCTACTGACAGTACAGTACTCTACCCAGCACCCATTTCTACACAGGTCTTGAATAACTTACACAAGTCATGTCAAGGCTTAGACTACTACTTGTCGTGTCTTGATATAAAAGACCTCCTATCCACAATCACACCTGCAATCCACAGCTCCTGAGAGACACTATTTGCTACTCATACACTTCCATTAACTACTGTAAGCCCACAATAACCCACAAAACTTTGTCCTTCTGCCCCTTCCAGATGCCCAATCCTTACCTCTCTCCCAAACCAACCCGATCAGACAGCTGTCCATGAATAGTCAGGGTTACCATTGTGTGCATGTGCATGTGGGTTTTACTTTTAGTGGGCTGTTTGTTTACAATCAAATATGTATATTGGAAACTAGGTGACAGACCATAAGCTTTTACAGCTTTTATAGTAATGGTAATATTATATCAGTCTTTATATCTTGTAAATTTTCACACAATCATCTGAAAAGCCTGTCAGTTGCCTCCTTCAGGCCAGAAATGAGAATAAAGTGAAGTTGGTGGAACCGTCCTCATGTGCTCTGTGGTGAGAGTACAAGCAAACTTCAGATTAATACTACAAACAATGTAAGGAAATGATAGATTGCTATTTATCATAAAGATGACATGTTAAGTAGCAGACAGGCAAAACCAAAAGGCACTTATACATTAGCTTTTGGCCACAGCCTTCATCATAAAAAGAAACAAACATTCATTCATACAAGTAAGCACACCTCATGCACACAATTGCCATTTCTGGCAGGTTGGACCGGAATTATGGAATTCCAGTCCGAGCTGCCAGACATGGTGGTGATGTATGCATAAGGTGTGCTTACTTGTGTGGATGAATGTGTTTTTCTTTTTTTGATGAAGACTGTGCCCGAAAGCTAATGTATAAGTGTCTTTTGGTTTTGCCTGTCTGCATCTTAACATATCATCTTTACAGAAAGTAGCAATCTATCTTTTCCTTACATTACTGATATTCGAACCTGGAGTTTCCACTGTTAGATTAATATCATAGTAATCCAAAACACCCTGTAAGTTACACATCAAAATTTTCTGTGGGCAAGCAAAAACATACCATCAATGTATTTTTCTGATGAGTACTCTACATAGAATACACTATTATGGTATATGACTTCCATCTCTGGTACAACATTTTATTTATTTTACATTGTGTTTTAGGACAATAACTTCTAAAAACTAAACAAGAATTAAAACATTTAAGATATCATTAACAAACTACTGGTCCACCATATCATCCAAAATGTAACATAAAATAAAAATGGGAAGTAATTAATTGTCATATTTTGTACTAAGGTTGAGACTTAAATCTAATTTAGGGCTACAAAGAAGATCATGTTTTGCAATACACAAAATAATGTCCTAATTTATCTAGTTCAGAAATATCATGCTGTAAAATGGCAAGAGGGACAAAATAATATGAATGACAAACAGAGTTCACTTTGTCATAGTTTTTCTGCTTGGAATTCAACATCAAAGAAACAATCATAAGCTTTTGGAAAAAGTCTAAAAACTAACTCTGTTAGGCTATAAATAAAATACTGGACTAATTATAGAAAATCTACTGGCAAACTCTTAAATGTATTCCTTTATATTCCTTATACCTAATTACTATTCAGGGCTGGAACTTTATCATATCTCTTAACCAGATCACAAATTCACTTGATGTGAAATTCTACTTCCTGGTGTTATGAACATGTCCCATTCGAGCTGACATCCTGGTTCTGGTTGGAAAACACAGGAATTTTTATTTTATCTTAAGCAGAACTTTTTTAATACTGTCCCTATTGGCCAAATTTGGGTCAAAGTGATTTCCATCTTTGCATGTACATGAAAAAGTGTATAGACTCCTAAAGCTTTGATCCAATAAATAGCTCCAAGATGTTAATGTGGATTAGCAGTAAATTCAGATAGCACTAAATTATGCAGAGAAAAATTGGCAACTAGTAGAGATATCATAAATGGCAAACTCTTAATTGACACTGTAGAAAAGTAATACAAAGATGATGGTTTCAGATTTTTCTAACTACATATTTATTTACAATTGCAGCATTTTATTGATAGTGTAATGAAGGTATCTTCCTGGAACTCTTCATAAGAAAACAACAAACAAATGTTAGTTGCTCTCATTGGTATTTTCTCAAGGAGAATATTTGTAAGATAGTTATCTCTTGTGGACATTTCTAAGAACTGCATAACAGTGAGTTATGAAATTAAAAAATAATTATTTCTAATAGCCTACTAATGAATATAAAACTATGAAAACCATGTAGTCTTCCTCCTCCCAACAAATAATTTTAGTTGCTTTTTAGTTCCTCAATACACTGTACCACCACAACTCATGAAATTAGTGATTGAATCTTATGTATGAAAACTGATTACTATTTGGCAAAATACCAAAATGTGCTGTGCTGACATGACATGAAGTATATACAAGTTAAAGAAAAATAAAAAACATGAATACTGAATAAGTCATTACACTATTCTTGCTAGATCACTTCGATTTTTTTTCCACTATACTAACAGAGGATACAGAAAAAAAAACCCACCAGCATTGGGGGAATGTTCACAAAAGTAAACATTAGACGCCCCCCAGAAAAACACACATACAAATTACCAAGTTTTGCAAATTCCATTTTATGAGGGAAATGAGAAACTTAAACTTGAGCCTGGATACATTCACCGTTTACTAAAAATACTACTGATAAAAAGTACTATCTACCAGTTGATGGAACTAAAAAAACTTTATCATGGCCAACACATGCATAATTTTAAAAATTAATTCATCTGGAAAAAAAAGACTGATATGAAAGAAAGACAAGAAAGGGTACACAACAGGCCACATTTGTCAACTGAAATTAAAAAAAAGGGCAGAGAACACACATGTAAGAAATGAAAAATATTGACAAAAAGATGGTACAGGTGTGAGTGGAATTGATGGTGGAAGGGGAGCTAATAGGAAAGCTATTATTGATGGCTCATTATTAGTAGTATGAATCTTTGCTGATAATCTGGCACCACTGTCAAACATCTTTTACCAGAGAGCTTATGACAATTGTTACTTTTCATGAGTACCTGTAATCCTTCCTACTTTTTTTCTACTTTGGTTCAACAACAGTCATGCTTTATTTATGAAACTGCAACATTTTTCCCAGGCAAAGGAGGAGACTTAAATTCACTCACTAATTTCAGAAGTGATATACATACAGCCATTGGAGATGCACAATATAATGGTGACATGTAATACCATCAATTAAAAAAAATCACTAGCACAACATTATTTCACATGAAAATGGCAGAGGCTGATATTTCAATAGTGGGCCTGTAAATAAAGTATTTGTACAGCCAAATGTGATGATCATGCCTTTTGAAAAGAAAGGATGCCATCTCTCTTCTAGCCTTTTAGAACTATATTTAGTGACAGTATGCGATAATAAAAAAGAATCAAATTTTACTAATAAACTTACATGTTGATAAGAGATAAAATAACATTGTTTCCTGGGCTGAGACTAATAGCTGCCTGTTTCAGTTTCATGGATAACTTATTACCAATCGCTCTATCCAAGCACATCTGCTGGGCTGACTCAAATCTCCAAACTGCCGTAGGCTTCTTCCCATTCTCTGTCATTTGCAGTTAGTACAACCCATAGTGCACTGCTTGAACAAGGCAAATATCTGGTTTAGATTCAATGTGCTTTTTGAAAAAAGGAACAGCTAGGGATGGTATACCAGCTAAATTAAAGGCAGCTGACTCTCAGAACAAATGAAAAGTTACTTTATAACTATTAGATATTACAGAAATCTGGAAAGTGGTGTTGTAAAGGCACTTGAAGACAGAAGATGATACATGAGCAAAAGGATGGGCATATAAAGACAAAGTATCATTCTGATAAAATGTTTACATCTTCAGGGGAAGTCTGGAGGCAGCTTGTGAACATGACAGTTCTACTATGGGCATGTATTGAAAATCCAGCCTTATGGAAATATAAAAACTATGTTATGGGAATGATGCTGAAAATTTCAACATTTTGTTCTTTAGAGCAATACAATACACCAAGTTCTCTGCTCAATATTCCTATCAAATTCCTACACTTAATCCTATGAGAAAGTATAACTAGCAGATGCATACCATAAAATTATTGTATATCTTCATAAATTTGTTCCTTAAGAAGATGTAACAGTGTGATAAAAAATTACACTGTAGGGCACAAAGGATATTTACTGATAAAACTGGCAACTGACTGGTTCCTACAGTAGATAAAAGACACAATGAAGTTGAAGCATTTATCAAATCCATTGTATGAGGCACCAAATATGTAAGGTCTTGTTCACCATCTTAATACAAACAATGTCACAAGTGTCTGTCAGTCAGGACAAAAAATATAAAAGAAAACTAAAGGAAATATCTGCTACACTTGACTGATAACACATAAAATACACCATTTCTTGTTATCTGAAATACACAGTTTTCAATGTAACACTGCCATTTTTAAAATCTGTCTCTTTTTCAGTTGACATTATAAATCAGAAAACAATAGTTTCATCTATTAGAGAATAAACTATAGTGAATTTTGCAGCTTAGAAGTGTTACTGATAACAGAAGTGCTTTTTCACTTATTTAATCTATCAGACATTGACCATAAAAGGAAGTTGTACTCTTCAAAACCATACGTCCACAATTAAACTTCAAAATACAATTTATCATGAGTAATACAATAAATATACTTTACTCTAAGGCAGCACATTATGGTAAACATTTTATTGGACTGTTGAGTGTTTTATGAATACTGTAGAAACCACCTGAGAAAATTCCATAAATGAATAAATCTCACACTTCTTTCTTCCTGTGGTACTGATAATAATGTACTCGCAAACAACTCTGATTTTTCATTGTTCTACCACAAATGCTACATATGAAACACCCTTGTGCACTGTGTGCATCGCGGACATGAACTTTCAGGTTGAACTTGTTTGTAAATTGTTTCTCGCACCACTGACAGCTATACTTCTGTGGCCACACTAGAAAGAAAATAAAAGAAGGAAATTAATACAATAACTAAGGGGCCAACACTAACAAATAAAAGTAATTGTATAAACAAAAACCATATTTAGACAGAGATAGAAGAGGATAGGAAAGTATGAATCTATCACAGTTCAACCATGCAGGTCCAAAAACAACATATTTTTTATGTAAGAGATTTCAATATTTGCAGTCAAAAATGAATGGAGACAATTATTTTCTCTTGTCCAATAATTCCACTGATCTAAATGCTCAAGATTACTAATCACCCTGAACAATCCTCATATTTTGTGTTCAAAGTTATCACTGTTTGCCATTTATCTTCCAGTGACTATCTTTCATTGCAAATCTATAAGGATGCAGAATCAGGACAAACAATGGAAATGTTCAAGGAACATTAAAATGGACAAGAAGTCTACAAAAAAAGGTTTTTATTGAGGTACTCACTGTTATACAGGAAACACAATCAGCAATAGGAGATTAATTTTAAATTAACTTTTCATGTCTCAGATTATTACATACTTTTAAACTAATCTCTACAGATACACAGTATCTTTATTTCAGTAAATACATGTGAAACTCACAACACTATTATAGTAAAGATGAAGAAAAATAATATTGCAATTTGTAGACATAAAATATTTAAATGTGTGTTCTGAAGGAATGAGACACAAAATTCAAAATTACTAGAAGCAAAGCAACTATTGATGTTCCTAATTTAAAGTGTATTTTAAACATTTGTACATGGCTGGAGTAGCAACCATAGAATGAAATATTCTCACAGAATAATGAACAGCCAGTCAGTTGCAAACTGGAAGGTTTATTAAAACCATTTTACCATGGCTTCAATGTTTATAAAAACATCTTCTCAGAAGGAAATATTGATATCTGTACTACATGTTGTGACAGAGTTGTGTTGAAATATAGCCAAAATACATCAGTCAAATATAATATTAGAATTAAAAATATGCACTTGGTTTTTATCATTTGATATTTCCTCACCAATGTACAGCTAGTGCTAGTGCTCTAGTCAAATAAATGACAACAACCATGTTGTGCATGTTTTAATTTATTACAGAGGTGAAATTTCATATTTGAGTGACACCTTTCAGCTATGCTTTAATGGACCTCTGCCACATTATGTAATCCAGTTGTTAATATGTCCTTCTGAACAAGACATTTTGTTAAATGTTGAAACCACGGAAAAGGGTTTTAATAAACCTTCCAGTTTGCAACTGGCTGTCTGTTTACTATTTCTACAGGATATCATACAGCGTATTGTGAGCAATAATCCATGCATTGAACTGGAGGGACATTTCCTTCTCGTCTATACGAGTGGATTATCTTTTTAAATACATATTAAAAAATTAACAACATTATACAAAAACTCAATCACTTTATTTAGTCTTCCATCATACTAGCAATTAAATTACATGTTCACAAAAGACATTTGGAAAAACGTGTGTTTTTTGAATTACAGAAGTCTAGTGGTCTTACTCCAATACACTAGTGGTGAGAGTTTTGGAAATTACATTAGTTCATTACATATAAATAGACAGCTTTGGAAATAATCATTGTTACTGTGGTTTCCTATGTAAACTACAGCACACAATGAATCATATATATGGACATACCACACAGAAAATGAAGGCCTAAAATTAATATTATTCATTTTTAGTACTAAAAATGACAGAATAAAGAGTTTCTGAGATTAGCATACAATAAATAAGATCATGTTACAAATACTATTACAACATTTTAGGAAAGAGTGTATCAAAATTGAAATGCTGCACTGTTGCTGTTCTTCATCATAAAAATGTATAATTCTGAGACATGAATTGCATGTCAGCACAAAAAATATTTTTTTACATTAAAATATATACACAAAACATATTAAATCATATTATTGATTCATTTAAAATTGTTTCCAACTTTAGCAGTTCTGCTTGCAAAGCAATACTATAAAAATGGTCATAGCTTAAAATATTTTATCAGCCACCGAACACTTACCGGTAGATGTTAATGTAGCATTATGTGAAACAAACCTTAATTTCTTGTACAAACACAGTATCCATCCAACAAAACCCATGTACTTATCTCATAGTGACAAAGAATCAATATAAAAGAAACTACAATAGTGTTTGAAATAAATAATAATACATTACTGACAATATATTTTATTGGCATAATTGTGATTGGAACTTTTTCAAGATAGCACTCTATCGTGTACAAGTGTCATTCCAGAAGCAGAGTCATTATGCTTCTCATGAAATGCTGATTCTAGACAATGTATTAAGTTTTTCTTACTTTTTGATTCATGATAATCTTAGAGTAACTATTTATAAGAGTAACCATTATCCCTGAGAAAATACTTATTATAAAAGGATAAAAATGAGAATGACGTGGCAACTAGTCACAACTGTGTTGAATGGATAGCTTATTTTCCTGTTATTTATCTGCTGGACAGCAAAAGTTATTAATGTGTTGGAGGTGTGACTGGGTGTCGTCATTGTATTTTCATATCGTAATGGTGTCCTCAGGCAATCAAGGATAACACAAAATCTTGAGCACTCTCAGTGCTCAGGGCGTGGTATTAGACCTATCATCTTTCTCTACTTTACATTAAGCACAAATTGAACTAGGCAAAAAACAATGTTTTAGGTATGTTCAAGCAAGTTTTCTGTGAGAAAGTTCACAAAAATAATTTATCTTCATAATGGATTGCTAAATACTCGTAAAATTGTTGGCAAATTATTTTTGCTGTGTACATTGTCACACTAAATGTTCATGTACAATTATTGAATGGATGAGTCCATTGTAATGGAGAACAATCAGAGCATATATACTATGAACAAATAACAATAGAATACCACAATAAATAGGAGACATTAGAGGAGATTAATCTACAGAAAAAAGTGATAGAAAGTTGCAACGTTTCATGGTCCTAAAGCAATTGATTCCTTTCAAGTAATTCTCCACTGAATATGGTGTAGTTATGAGTGTCTAGCAGGTTAAAAATGCCCTTATGCTGTTTTAGCACACTACTTCCCACACTGTTCAGCCTGCCACTATCTTAAAATAATGAGGGTGGTTTGAGAAGTTCTTGGGATCACTATGAGAGGTCAGCACTAGCACAATGAGTTGTTCACATGATATTCATTGGACTGCTGCCTGTAAACATTTGCCACCTCAGTGCTCTTGGAAGAGAGCTGTGGTGGTGATGTGGCTCTATTGTTGTTCCCATGTAGTGATTTGTGAAGATAGATGGAAAAAATCGAGATTCGAACAGTGATTAAATACTTAATAAAGAAAGGTATGAAAGCAAAGGACATTCATGCTGACTCTGCTCCTTCATATTCAACTGTTGCCAAGTGGACAAACAAATTTAAATTTGGTCGAGGGAGCTTAGATGATGATCCGCGCACTGGTCAGCCAAGATGTGTCACTACTACAGAAATCACTGCCAAAGTGCACAAAATGGTCATTGAGGATCACTGATTGAAAGTATGTGAAATTTCTCTCATTTAACACGTCATCTGAAAGGGTATATCACATTTTAACTGAAGAATTAGAAATGAAAAAAATTAACTGCAACATGGGTGCTGCAAATCTTGATGCTGGATCAGAAATATGTGCCATCGCTATGGCAAAATTACATGAACTAAGGTATGAATTGTTGCCACACCTGCCTTATTCACCTGAGACCTGTCTCCATCAGATTTCCATCTTTTCCCAAAACTGAAAATGTTTCTTGGTGGATGGAGATTCACTTCAAATGAAGATATGATAGCCAGAGTATACAGCTATTTTGCAAGCCTGGAGGAAACTCATTTTCGAGATGGGATCAAGGCACTGGAACATCATTGGACCAAGTGCATTAATCTACAAGGAGACTACATTGAAAAATAAAATAGTTTCAGTGATGTATATACTTTTTTTCTATTACACCCCGAGAACTTTTCAAACCACCCTCGTAAAATTAAACTGATACCCCACTGGAAAACAAAAACAATCCAAAATAGTTACGCCACTTTCAGCTAAGTCTGCGTGCCTTGGTTACTTCAAAAGGAAAAGGGAAGGAAGGTTATGATTTAAAGTTATATCAACAGCAAGGCCATTAGTCAGAGTACAAACTTGGGTTGGACAAGGGTTGATAATGAAATGATTCTATTCTCTTCAAAGACACTACCATCCCAATATTGATCAGAAGTGATTTAGGGAAGTCACATAAAACTTGAACAAAGAATTGAACTCTGTTTGTCACAAATGTGAGTCTTGTGCCTTAACCATTGTGCCACCAGGATTCCTGATCCGTTTCAAGGTATGCAAAATAGATTCCTAATAAAGCTTTGTTGCATCACAGTGCATTGCATTACATTACTTCGGGACAATACATTCTGGTCATAACAAAATTTCAATAACAAAACTTCATAGAGAACCGAGGCATTACAGATATGCTTTCATTATTTTTCATCATGTGTCTATCGGAAGCATGGAGTATTTGTTTCAACACAAACAGGATAGAGAAGGAAATCAGCCACATCCTTAACAAAGGCATTTGATTTACTCCATTTACAGAAGCCAAAAAGAACTCAAATCTGTGCAAGTAGATGGAGATTTGGACACCACTCTTCCAGAATGCAAGCTCAGCATCTTGACTAATGTGTCATTCTGCTCAATCAGTTACATGTAGACTTCAGTGCAGTAAAAATATGATACCTATTTATTACTCAGAATGAGTAAAGAACAATTTTTCTCAAGAGCTCGGTAGAAATGAAGCACATTCATGATGTCTGATATCACCAATTGAGAGTAACGATACATACAACTATAAGGATGTTAATAACATAAATCAACATTACATATCAGTACATACAATAAATGATGGAGTAACTTGTCTAGCTTCTCTGGAGAGACCATTTCGTAAGAACAGAAACAAAATTTGATATAACTCATGTCTGGTGAATTGTATGCGCAAAAGAAAACACAGATCAAGCCACACAATCATCAACTACACTGCAATGAAGGGTAAACTGTGTGTCTAAGATCTGCGATGATTCAGACTCAGTTTTTACCATTGTAAGAGGCACAGTTTTACTAACACGTGGACATGACTAACAAATCACACACAAAATATTGTTATTTTCTTACATTATTAAAGAGCTTCCAGTTGCAGCTTCTCTTGCTTGGACTTAAGGGAATGAACTGAGAGATGAATGGTAAAAATGCAATGAAAGAAACAATTCTGTACAACCCCCTCCTGCCCTCACATTGTATTCTCCATATCCCCTTATTAAATTTTCACATAGGTTTTAAACAAACTACTTAATATATAAAAACTCAAAATTCTAAATCAGTATCTTTGGTTTGCGGAGACAATGCACACTGACAAGATATAAGTCATAAGACAACATTGGTGATACAATATCACAATTTCTTTTTGATGTGCAGACCTGTCTCACTTGGTTAAAGAATGGCATGAACATATTGAACTTAATACAGTATGTGCCCAATCCAAGGAAAGTAAGCTTCAAGATAGGTTTCATGGACATTCTGGAAAATTTAGCACAATTGTCCAGCAAATCAACTGAGCATTTATGGAACATGGGAGAAAGATCTGTCTGCAGCCAAGATTATCCAACAAATTTCATGGAACTTTGGGTGGGTGATGAAATAGCATGACTTAGTCTCTCTCCAGTGGTTTTCTATCACCCTGTTGAGCCAATAAAAATTTTTGCAATTCACTAAGCTAAGATGGAGTTATAGGAATTATAAATGAAACTACTAATGTACCCTTACATTTTTGATCCTTTCTCTTATTTTTACATCTGACATCTCTATCTATGGAATTTTAAATGAAAATCATCATAAATATCAAACACACTTTGGGAGTTCACAACACATATGTGCTGACATGGACCCTATCTGCATAACAATGTGTCAGTTTGATGGCTAGGTTTGGACACTTTGAAGAAGAGCATTTCAGTTCTTGACACACACATTTACAAACAATATCAGAGTAATGATGTGATGGATAACTTGAAATGGTAGTCTATCATGAAAATGACAGGTAACTGAAAGAGGACATGGGCTATAGCAAGAAGCTAGTAGTTCATGAAAAAAGAAAGGGAACAATGTCTCTAGAGAGAATGATGGTGAAAAGAAGATGGACGGAGTTGTAAGAAGTTAAACAAAGGGATTAGAGAAGCAAGGAATGTGATACCTCATGTAAGACAAGAACTGGGTGTTGTAAAATTGAAATGAGAAAGGAATGGTTAAGATATTTTGTACATGAGTGTATACTTGAGGGACAAAAAAAATGTTTTAGTATTATTACTCTAATTATGTTTACCTTAACTATAGCTTTGATGTCATTTCTTTTTCTGTTCACTCTAACATATAAGCCAAACTTCTTCAGTCTCCTGTTGAGCTTTTACACCAATCCCTTCACCAAAAGTGGTTCTGTACACCATCTATCTCATGTCTACAGTTGCTGGTTCCATCTCTAGTTATCTGCCCACACCCTCTGCAGTATTTCGCTCTCCTGCATGCTGTCAATACCCCCTCTCCTCTCCCTTTTTACCCTCTACACGCAATTCTAATTTACCAATAACATATCAGTGGAATACTTTAGATGAATTATTCAGATAAGAAAAATATATGTCTATCGGCTATAAGTGAATTCAACTTTTCCAAAATTAGAAAATCCCAACAAGTGCTTGATGCACTTTTCAGAAAATAACATACATTTTCAATTTTAACTTCTTTCAACAGCCAATGAATAAGTGATTTACAATTATGTACATTTTTGTATAAGGAAGGGCAAATGAAGTTAGGATTTATTTTTACAATGACAAGATAATTAAGACAGAGCATAAGCTTATGGTAACGAGTGCATGTGAAGATTGGCCATGTCCAAGTCAAAGGACAATTATATCATTCACCAAAACTGATTTATGACAAAGCAAGATGGGGATTTGAACTCTCTTTATTATCAATGTGGATCTTGTGCCTTTTGCCACTCCTGTTGAAGTCATTCTTAAATTTATAGCTATCTTTGATGGGTTCACTGTCAATGGGACACTAAAGCTTTCCAACTTGTACTGTGCTATTATCACTGAATGGTAAATTTAAATATATACCATGAGTCTTAACTGTCTTTATATTATATAAATAAAGGAAGAGAATATTATCTTAGAAATACTGTATCTCATATACAAGTAGATACTGCTTATATAAGCATAATATGTTTTATTACAAGCAAAGATATACCTTTCAGCAGAAATAAACAGAAAAAAGATAGTGCCAGTAAGATGTCATGATCAGTAATTAAAACATAAACAAAAACTTATTAAAAATACTTCTGTTACTAATAGGAGAAATACTATTTTCCTTTTTAAATATCAGTGACATTCCCTCCTCCTAATCCATACAACAGAATTTTAATTCTGATTTTTTTTTGTACTCTTGTTAGTTATTCTTTAGCCAAGGATTCCCTTTCTTGTTTCTCTCAGATCTCACTCCTCATGCTAGGCATTCAATACACAACCAGCCCTTCTACTGTGTGTTTCATTAGAAGCAATGTGTGCATTTGTTACACACCATATAGGGCATTTTTCTGTTGTATTTATTTTCTTCAGGTACTTTTTTTCTATGACACGAAAACAAAAAATAACTCTACAGTTGTGAACAAATATTTGATTTGCACTGAGTATTTTGAATCTAAAACTGCTCATGGAAGCTGAAGATTTAACTTCATTTTACAAATCTATTGTCATCTATGTGACGGTTCTATTACACTATTGCTATATTATGGGAGTTCATTCTTCCTCCTCTAGTCTATATTTTTTCACTCTCTCTCTCTCTCTCTCTCTCTCTCTCTCTCTCTCTCTCTCTCTCACGCACACACACACACACACACACACACACACACACACACACACACACACACATTTTGTTTATATATTGGACACATACAAACATATTTTTAAATACAAGCATACAGCATGATTGTAGAAATATTAAACTTTTTGCCAGTCTTCATTTGTTGCCACTGCCTACAACTTTATCATATTGCAGTCTACAGTGTTCTTCTGCTTGTGGCATTAGAAATCTTTTCCGGTTCACATTATCTTTGTTATGGTATCGATACACATGCATCCGCAAACAGCTCTTATTTTTTACTACCCGACCACACTCTTTACATGTAAATGGCCCTTGCTGCGTATGTGCATCACGCATGTGGATTGTAAGATTCCACCTGTATGTAAATAGTCTTCCACACAAGGGGCATCTGATCTGTCTCATAACACCATTATACCACAGAAGATCTGGAAAAAAAAGAAGATCTGAATGTAATTATCTACTGTGATCTGTAATGATCTTTAATTGCTAAACAAGACAGAAAATCTTGGCACTGGTATTGGCAATAAATCATCCATGATGAGGATATGGTGATTTAACCATGTATTTTGATAATCTGAATATACTAGCAGAACAAAGGCACTGTGCACCACACAAAATATTGTCATGATAAAACTGATCCAATTCTTTCACAGTTACAAGAGCTAATCCATAAAAATATCAGTCTCCATCTTTATGCTTTCTGTATGTGTGGACTACACAGAGGAAATATATACTACTACTTATTTTGCACTCAAAAACAATTGCTATGCAACATGCTCATAACCCAGCATTTCATGCATCATTCATTCTCAGTATTTTTTTTCTTTTCTTTTTTTTTTTTTTTTTTTTGACATTTGATTAAGCTAACTACTCCATCCTAAGATATTTGCTTATAACACACACACTATTAAATCCACAAATGAGTAAAAATCATGCCACATATAATGTGCTCAAATGCTACTTGTTCATTTAGCAACAACAGGAAACAATGTTTACACATGAATAATGTAATATCACATATTATCAGTTATTCTGCTGCAGAATACACCCACAAACAGGAAGTTGGCAACAAGGCAAGAACAATAAAACAAAACTGTACCAAGAAAGAAAACCACCTTGTAATTCATGTATTGTATGGTGTGTGTGTGTGTATTCTAATGTGTTTAATGCAGAATTGTTCACAAAAACAAATACAATGTTTCCAAATCTAACAATGTTTGTTTACAAAATTTGGGACATTTCCTTGATTGTAATTTAGTATTCAGAAGGTGGTCAGCCCACACTCCTCTTCTGCCAATATCTCGGCTTCTTAAAAACTTTGCTTCTTCTTTACTTTACACAATGATAATCTTTTGCAGTTCATAATACATTAAAACCACAGAACATATATATCTGAGACTAAACTGGTCAGCTGCAGGGTGATATTTCTTGTTTTCCAGTTGCTAAAGTTAAGAGATTTCTACTACATGTTTCTTTGGCTTTTTTATTTTCCTTAGTTCCACTATATTCAGTAAAACTATGTCTCATGTACACTAATAAAGCATTATTGTCTGTAACATAAGAATATTTAACAGCACTTTTCATCTGAGCAAAGCAGATATAGAAAACATCCATACAAAAACTTACTAGTACAAAGAAAAACAGAATTTTGATACATACCCAGATGGGGTAAAGTAATTTTAAGACACAGCATTTTTTTTAATTGCATATCGGCTTCTTGTATCCCCCCTCCCTATAATAATAATAATAATAATAATAATAATAATAATAATAATAATAATAATAATAAAGACGTCATTAGGATATTGAAAGGGAGCACTACATCATTATGCTTATCCCCTGTGGCCACATGGGAATTTGAGCCGCACTCCTGAATGCAAGTTCAGTGTGCTAACAGCTTTGCAACCTTACTTTCACTTATAATCAAGTATGTCTACAGAAATTCTCTGTTAGAAAAAATGATAAGCCTACTATCTTAACAATCTAATTAATCTTTCCTTCTCATCCCGTACGGTAAGTCTCCCCTGGCCTGTGGTTCTGGGTGATTTTCTTGAAGTCTACGCCTTTCCCTAGACCTCTCCAGTCCTTTTCTTCACCCCTCTTGCTTCATCTTCAACCCTTCTGCCTGAAGAAGGATCTACTGGCTCCGAAAGCTTGCCGATTACAACTGTCTTCTATGTCTGTGTTTTGCCACCATTTGGTGGGTAGATTTTTTTATCTATCCAGTGAAATAATTGATCTTAGTGTTTTCTATTGTGAAGGCATTGAGTATGTTGATTATTTCTTCTGAAGAAACTTCAAAAAGATATATATATGACAAGTCAAATCTTTAATTTTCATATGACACTGGGTGTTGTGACATCATTTAAACTAATTTATTCAGAAATAAACTGTAACGACGGCAGTCACAGATTTCTATGAATTTTTATAAACGCAGTTTGTAACTACACTACTTTCCATTTTTTTTTTCCTTTTGTTAAGAACATATTATCGGTGTATTGAACTTGTCTTTATCCATTTCTAAGAAATATATGATGCCAATAATGTAATGTAGTTGTAAATAACAGCACATTGCATCTATTTGAATGTTTGAACAGTACTATTATAAGACTAACACTTCACAACAGTTGTGCTGTTTAACAAAATTTCCCACTATTTCACAGAAATTTGTCAGATTTATCAGCTCAGCCTCATTAAAAAATATTTTCCTGATTTCATATAAATTATGTTGTGGATTTCTTTGCTGGTCATGATTCTATCATAACATTTGCATCATAATATGAAATTTCCATTCTGGTACAAATCACACTCACACATTTACAAATACTTGTACTAATGTTAGATTTATAATATTAAAATAATAAATGTATTTTCTCCGCTTTCAGCTCTCTGGTTTCCTGTCATCTCAAGAACCACTGGCAGTTGAAGCACAAGGCAGTGTACCATAGTAACAAAGATCATATCTGCAGTTTCTTAACAGAACAAAACTTTTAAATATTATGCAACCACTTATACACTCAATAGTTGGTAATCACTCAAAATTTGTTCAAAATATTCTTAATACTCATACAAGTGTACCTATGGTTGAGTCATTACATCTCTTTCTCCACATCTTTCACACATGTATTTCTAGGGCACTCACTTATAAATCTGAAGTATTTTTGTAACTATGGTTTAGGAAGATATTACACTATTTAGAAGGGGGAATACTTGTTCAAAGTTAAGCAGATTGTTAAGTAACTGAAGTTAACAATTCCACAGATAGACAAATTCTGTTCTACATTTAGAAATTTGTCAGTAACTGGTCAGCATTCTGTTACTCAATTTTCAAAAGTGTGCATCCCCTGTTGCGAATATCTGGTAGACAGAAAGCACCTATACACATCCATTATTTATCCTGCATTACATTGTTACATTCTTTGTTTTGTTTGGAATGATTTAATATTTGAGAATGGTTTATTAAAATGTCATCATATGATGTTTAAAAGGAAAAGCATATCTCTTTCAATGAAAATCATAATTATAACACAACAATGTTTGCCTTGGCTTTTCAATACACATTCATTACTTTCCAAACTCAATGTCGATTTACAATAAAATATTACAACTCAAAAGTAAAATAATAAAAATCCAATAAAAGCAAAAGAGCTTTTAGTGATGATATAAAGGTTGTTACCTCAAAGTTACAAAACTGAAGTACCAAGAGAAGCACAAAATCTGACTAAGGTTATATATTAGAATGAGAAAATACTCTTCATTGGGAGAAACTGGCTTCAAAATCTGAACCAACTGATTTAATTTAGATTCTGACTGTACTTACAATTATGTCAAGTAGAGCCTGCAAAGGGTTTTTCCAAAAATGGTTACCACTAGGCCATTAAACTACTGTTAATTATCCCCTTTCAATAACATACGTGTTTCATTATTTGAAATCACGAAGAAACCAAAAGAGAGCAACTTATGATAAAAGAAAGATTGGGTTTTTGAACAAATCTTCAATTCTTTGAAAACAATATGAGAAAATGGAAAACCAAAGGATGGCCATCCTAATATGTTTGATGTATAGTGATTTACCTATCGGTAAATAACAACTTCCTCTCTTTACTACACTGTATAACTGGAAATTGAAAAGGTGCTTTGACCTGATCTTACCTGACTATATGGTGACTAAGTAAACTCTTGAACATTTCACCTCAGTAGGTTTGACAAGACTCACTAGTGCATGTCCTTTGATCACAGAAGAGAACCCGACTTTTAAACACATACATCCCAGTGACATTTGCAACAAAACGTAATTCCTGGACTCACAAAGAAAGATATTGTGACGGAGAACATAAGAGAAGTACAATGTACTGATTTTGGAGTATCACCAATATAATATCAAGTCTTAAAGAAATGAAACTAGTTTTAAGAATGAAGAGTAAGATGAAGACAAAGCAAATGAGAAAATGACAGGCAAGTAAGAAATAAAACTGCAGAAAAAGAGGTTTAAGCTCTGTTGCACACTAAAAATGATCCACCTCTGTGGTTAGTTTTGACTTACTAGAACCATTACCAATAAATGACTTCTAAATGGGGTGAATATAGATTTGATTCATAACATACAACCTATGACACCAGTAGAAATGATAGAAAGAGAAGACATTAGAGAACTAGAATGAAGAGGTGATAGGATTGACTGTGACTGAAGCACATATGTTGAAAATGCTCAAATTCCTGATAGTCTATGAAGTGCAAGAAGGGTAGAGAAAATTGCAGTAAGATGTGATACACAGGTAAAAACTCATGGAGGAATACAAATACACATTGTACATGGTAACTATTTGTATTATTTTACTTTTTCTGGAAGTATACTTTATTTTACAATAATGAAGAGTGAATTAAGAATAAAAATACACATTTCTTCTGTAAGAAAACAGTGACCATGCTTACATCACACTTTCTTGAGTCATTCAGTACAGATCTCCAGGAGTCATTCACTTTTTATATCTTCTTTGTTGTTTTCTCTCTTGCTCTAATACATTATGCAACCAACAAACCATCTGCTACTGCTTCTTTTTCCATCCTATCTCTGTTCACTTCAATGATTTTGAAGTTTACTTTCTTCAATATGTTCAGCCACTTTGTGCAGAAACATACACAATAAATTAACCAAAGTCTTCCCTATATAGTCAATTTCATTTTTGGTTGGAGAATTGAAAACACTGTCTGAAACAGTTATTAATTATGACACATTACTGTGTGATCAATCTGTTGAAACCAATTTATTTTGCAATCAGTTTTTGACTGGCATAAATATGCAGTCAACTGCCATGATAGTATCAATAAATGTATACTATTCTGCAAATGTAAGAAGTAAAGCTGTGAGGACAGGTCATGAGTTTTTCTTTGAGTAGTTCAGTTTGTAGAGCACTCGCCTGCAAAAGGCAAAGGTCCTAATTTCAAGTCTAGGTCTGGCACACACTTTTAATCCACCAGGAACTTTCATATCAGTCCACACTCCACCGCAGAGTGAAAAAGTCTGTGTACTCTGCTTCTTTGGTGTAGGCTGTTGCAAGTAAAACAGAACACTTGGAAAATTTGACCAAGCTGACACTCAATTTTTTACTGCAGCCATTATTTCCAAAAGAAAATCTACACTGCACTCTCATGCAGAATTATATCTTCTGCCACAGGAAGATCCTGAATTTCTGGTCCACGCTTAGGGTTCCACATCACGTTGCTGTTGTTCCAAAAAGGAACTATCACTAAGCCATTTTATACGCTCTTTCACAAATTTTTGCAATTGGTAGTAACTTTTGAGTTCAATATACTGCAAAAAATTTCTTCTTTGCTAAAGAAATACCATTAACAAATCTGCCATTGCCTGTAGCTCCTCGCACTCCTATACTGATAAAACAGCTGAGGTGGCTTATGAAACTGCATGTCATGACTCTCTTCTATTCAGTTTTATTAACACTAAAACACAAGTCCCATCTTGTCAGCAGAGGGGAAGTCATGTTATGCAATACTTGTAACATACAAGTTTAATGGTACAGAACTAGGGTGCAGCTCAGGAAATGCTGCAAGTCACATTAATTGGTAGTGCCTATGGTGTCAATGTTGAGATTATTAGAAACACAGCACTAGTTCAAGATGCAAAAGACAGGAAAGGAAGTCAGCAGTGTTCTTGCTGCAGAAACTGTCTCAACATTCACTTCAAATGATGGAGAGAAGCCACAAATAACCTAGATCTGGATAGCTGATTGCATCTGAATCCTGCTCCTTCCCATACTCAGTCCAATATCCCAACCACTGTACTAAATTCCTTAGCACAAAATTACAAGTATGGAAAGATGTGTGAAATTTTGACACAAGAGAATGTGTTACAATACAGGGTAAAATTAAAATAAAACATTGCAATACAAAGGCAAAGGAAACATCAATAAACAAATAGCAGCATTAACTGAAAATACAAAAAGTAAAATATAAAAGAAAGAAAAAAGATAATGTTGGGACATAAGAAGAAATAGCATGTTTCAGATAGCAACACAAAGAAGGGATGCTATGTTGTTTTTGCCTATCATTAATGTTGGGCACATGACTTATTTTCAGCAAAGCTCATTTTATTTTTCTCTTGTTTCGCTCTTTTTCTACATAATTCTTGTAAGTTTGACACACTTTTTGGTTTTCCATTCTCTTATACTTAATGAACAGCTAGCACACATATCTTAACCAGTCCCCTACCTATTTTCAGCTCATCATTTACTTTTTGATTACATACCAGTAATTTTTACTCTTCTTTCTGGGTGTAAGCTTTTTTGCATTGAAGATGAATGCACTAGAAGCTTCAACTCATTTAACTTCATCAGCAGATATTAGATCAAATTTGTGTTTTAAACTTTTGCTTTTTTATTAAATAATGTAACATTTCTAAAATTTTAAAATTACATTTATTTCTTTTATTATTCTTCAAACAAAATAGCAGATCTC
Source organism: Schistocerca gregaria (assembly GCF_023897955.1). Taxonomy (NCBI): domain Eukaryota; kingdom Metazoa; phylum Arthropoda; class Insecta; order Orthoptera; family Acrididae; genus Schistocerca; species Schistocerca gregaria. Next base: position 599,923,465 of record NC_064920.1, on the reverse strand, counting down.
TGGTGAATAAGTGGGTTTTGAAATCTTAATTTGAAAACTGGTAGGGGATTGATTTTCTTAACTTAATTATGCCTAGATTTGCTCTATGTCATATTGTTCTATAAGGTGTGGCACAGGAACTTCCTTATTTGAAACGCACAACACACAGCAGCTGTTACTCATTGTTGCGTCGGTTTCAGTGCAATCAAAAGTGCGAGACTTAATGTCTTTTTTAAGATTAATTCAGTAGCAATCACGTGTGGGCAAGTGACGAGCGCGTGTGTGCATTGCAGCCTACTTTTCAAATAGATGTTTGGTCGTCAGAACTCAGGGTGCATTCAGGAAACAGTTCAACATCACACCTGCAGGTCATGTGCCTGATGGAAAATCAATCGATATGTGGGTAGACACCATTATGGATACTGGAAGTGTGCAGAAAAAGAACCAGGACTTACAAGAACGACCAGAATGCCTGACAACATCGAGAGGGTAAGGATGTCGATTTTGAATTCCCCCATGCGATCTGCACACAAACATGCAGCTACCCTTGCAATTTCTGAATGCACAGTGACAGAAGAGTTGATGTTTCATCCGTATAAGCTATCAGTAGTGCAGACACTTCATCCGCGTGATTTTTTTTCACGAAAAAATGCATGTGAAGCCTTGATCAATGAACTGCCTCATGACGCCTTACTGTTCTTCAGCAACAAGGCATATTTTCATTTGTCTCGCTGTGTGAATAAACAACATATGATGCAGTATTTGAGTGGCCCGGACACCGGAGAACTTCATGAGCATATAGAACATGTGAATGTTCGGTGTGGTCTATCTTAAGTTGGCATTATTCACCCATGGTTTTTGAAGAGAATGATAAGGCAGTGACGGTCACTTCTGAGCATTATGTTCAGATGATTGAACAGTTTTTTTTCTTCTCAAACTTGAAGAAATGGATGTGGGTGATGTCTGATTTCAACAAGATGGCACCACAGCTCACACGTCATGAACATCGATGATCATGTTGTGTGAACAGTTCCCCAATCATCTCATCCTTTTGAGGGGCAATATCCAGTCGCCAGCACGCTCGCGCCAGATTTAGTGCCACGTGACTTTTTCTTATGGGGCTATCTCAAATCCTTGGTGTATACCAATTGTCCGCAGACCCCAGCTGAGCTACGGAACAATATTCGTATTGCTATTGCCAAGATCGACAGAGACATGTCAGAAAAAATGGAGCGAAACCTCCGATTTCAACTCTCCAAATGCATCAAGCAGAATGGAGGCCATCTTCAAGATATTCATTTTCAAAACTTAATGGAACAAAACTTTAGATGTTACTCTTTGTGAAAAAAAAATAAATAAATAAATAGATGTTTCTAATACTTACAGTTTTTTTTTTTTTTTTTTTTTTTTTTTTTTTTTTTTTTTTTTTTTTTTTTTTTTTTTTTTTTATAAGGAAGTTCCCACGCCATGCCCTGTATTTGAATGATTAAGAGGCTCAAATTTTCTGAGAAGTGAGCAAGTTCACTAACACCTGACAGTGAAGAATGTGACCTATCTTCATATTAATCCTTGAGGAAGTGTCACAGGATTACGAAACAAAGTTGTAGTGCAGTAGCCTTTATGCAAAAACAAAAAAAAACCAATGTAATTCAAAAAAGAATCACAGTTTAATTAATTTCATTTCACATCAAAGGAGATAATACAATGATCAAGAGAATATAAATATAAAAAAGTCAGAATGCAACAGATTTTACGGTAAGCTACTATGAATGCTCTGATTACTATGACAACTAAAAAATAAGTACATATTTGGGGTTACCAAAGTGTTAAAAATTTCCTGCAATTTTGTGATGATAATTTTGTACCTACTAAATACAAACAGTTCCACACATCATACTCATCTACATACTCCAACTATATCAATGTGAAACTGAAGATTACAAAAAAATGCTTCCTACAGCTGCCTCCAGACAAAGGGAAGTTGGCAAAAGCACTTGATTAAATGATATGTTGTTCTCAAAATTTTGGCTAGGCAGCATTTTACAGTTTCTTCTACATAAACAGCCTGTTACAGAAAAGGTGCCAAGGTCATTATATCAATTCATTTGATGTAGTTTCATTCTTTTTACAACTTGATGGCTCAGTTAAATCCTTATTGTGCTGTCTGTATAGATGAGTTCGTAAACTACTCTTGTTCTTCATTTTCTTGCCACAGTGAGGACATATATGAGGTCCTTGGTGACTGTGTACATCACGTATATGGATTGTCAAGTTTCCTCTGTAGCCAAATTGACGATGACAGTAAGGACACGAAATGTTGTTATTATCAAAACCCCCGTATTTCCATTTTACACCTGCAGAAATGCATAAGAAGCATACAGTAAAACAAATTATGAAACAGTTACAGCAATAACACTATTTACAAATGTAAATGACAATTAGTTTATCAAACTTGTACACCGAAATGTGAGAGACAGGATAAAAAAATATTGATCACATCAAGACACAAAGTCACTGCAGCTCTCATAAAAAATTATAAGAGTTACTATGTTAATTGTTACATTCAGAATTTCATATTAATTGTAATACAAACTAATATTGTAAAAAGAGATTTTCCTTTCTTAAATACACAAATGACGCACCTACAGCAGAAAGTTAGACCCTAGTCTGAAAAGAAAATATATAAAAGAAATATACACACAAGCAATTACTTGAACTCTTGACAGACATATTTAAGTCCATTTGTACATATGCAGTATGGAAATATGAAATTCCAGATGGAAATATGAAATTACAGATATCACTGTTGTACCATTAATATTAAACACCTAACTAGGTGGAATCAGGATGGATGAGAAGCAAAGAAAATACATAGCAATGGACGAACAAAAGTTATTTCCAGGATGAATCAATGTGGCAACACCAAATACACAAAGTACTTCTGGAAGAAAAAAATGTACATGGTGGCTGGATTACATGGGGGTGAAATTCCACCATTGTTTAGTGTTGCCCGTTCACCTAGAGCACCTAAGTATGCAAAGTTTCCATTTTTGTATATCCGTGCAGTATAACTGAACATGGTAACAGGTATGTATAAAAGGGAGTGCATTACCTGCTCTTATATTTTATACATAACAATACTAGAGAGAAGGGGGGGGGGGAGAGGGATGGGGAGGGAGGGAGACAAGGAGAGAGAGAGAGAGAGAGAGAGAGAGAGAGAGAGAGAGGTGTATATGATCACGCAAATTGATTGCCAAGAGGTTTGTTGAAGTATTTTTGAGACAATATTTATGGAATGGATAAGAGGTGTTGCTAAATTTTTAAATTACTTTTATGTGAGTGTTTGATGACTTGATAAACTGGGAAAATATAGAAAGTGCAACCAGATGTAAGTCTGCAGTGGTGAAGATGACCATTTCTCCAAGTTTAGCTGCTATGAGTAGATTCAAAAAGTATATATTTATGATAATTTTTAAATATCTTTATTAATTTGTTGAACATTTTATTTATTGCCAGGCAACAGATTCTGCTGAACGTTTTTACCTCCTGAATAATATACATCATATTGTCCTGAATAATATACATCATATTGCAATTTTAAATAGACAGATAATGACAATATAATTATTCATAAAAAGGTCTGACAACTATTGATATCTTTTGTCTTTCATCAGTAAACAGTATCGACATCAATGTTGCAATGTATGCTGCACCCAACAAATAAACATGCCCAGACTTCAGATGCACTGAAATGTTGTTGCTGCTCAGCCAAATTCTGGCTCTATACATTACTGAACTAGAGGACTGTTTGTTCGCTTGACTAAATTAAAAAGAATTTCTTTTTGCCAATAAAGTAATGGCAAAATGCATTAAGAATCTGAGCACCCTTTTTAAGATGAGTTGTGAAAAGAAATGGACAATAAATACAAGTAACAATATGTTAATTTATTATCACCTTCATTGTCTTGGATTTTGAAAATCATTGCAAACAGAACACATGGCCATACATAATCTTTTAAAATACACTAACTCCTCCTGAAACTCCCAGTATACAGCATCTAATGGCTTTAATAGCTTGCATAGGTAAACACCCACCTTAGTAATCATTTTCCATAAATTAATGACAAACTGTACTGCTCCCGACAAAACTGCATTAACCCACATTATTTGCAATGCCAAATAAATACAATATCCCATTTTTAATGTCTACAGATATTGATCATAACCAATAGTATTGCAGAGCTGGTGGCATCACCAGTCACCATTCATACTACAGTTGTCAACCAGATCTGTATTCACAAATCATAAAAACAATGACTTAGAAGAACAATCCACAGTGACTGCAAATTATACCAAAAAGCAACTGATGTACCATGCTGATAAATGTGATGTGTCTCTGCTAGGACAACAAGAAATTAATAGTATCCACAGGTACAGATGTGCCCAGATGTACACATATCTGCAGATACCAGTAGTGTAGTAATTGAATTTGAGGATAATAGTCTGCATTGATGCATATATCCACTTGTAAATCCTTCATTGTTAAGTAAATAAAATAGAAAGAAACTTCCACATGGGAAAAATATATTAAAAACAAAGATTCCAAGACTTACCAAGCGGGAAAGCGCTGGTAGATAGGCACAATGAATAAAACACACAAACACACACACAGAATTTCGAGCTTTCGCAACCGACGGCTGCTTCGTCAGGAAAGAGGGAAGGAAAAGGAAAGATGAAAGGATGTGGGTTTTAAGGGAGAGGGTAAGGAGTCATTCCAATCCCGGGAGTGGAAAGACTTACCTTAGGGGGAAAAAAGAATAGGTATGTACTCGCGCACACACGCACATATCCATCCATACATACACAGACACAAGCAGACATATTTAAAGGCAAAGAGTAAGTTAAGTGTTAGATGAATGTCAATACTATAAAAGGTTAGTAAAGTAAATGTGTCCATGAAGCAGCATCACATCCTGGTTATAAGGTTAATTGAAAACGGCAAGTGTTCTTGGAAAGTTTGCAAGGTACACATTTTGCTTAAGGCTGATTTCCTTTTTACATTCCAGCTGCTACTGTTTTACCTCCATCATATCAATTTTGTGATGCAGGGGTCCTTAATTTATGGCAATCTGTAGAGCATTTTTCCAAAGACATATCTGGCCATTTGAGACACGTGAACTTTCCACTATTCTTGGTCAATGCAAAAGTGTGCAGCAGAGTTAAAGTTATTGAAAAAGAGTAAATAAAATTGAGAATATGGACACTTTCATGCACACTAATGCAAGTTAACTATATATCAGTATTAATGTAAAATTGTGGCCTTACACCAAACACAGATATATGAATTTGAATTTGTTAAAATATAATTGTGAGGTAGAATAAAACAGTATAACTAGGTAGTATAACATGTTAAAGTTGGGTGACAATAATTCAGTCTAAGTACAAGCTTCTCACACATATTAAAAATTATGAAAACTTGAAATATCCATAGGTGCAGATGAGGGACTAGTGGATGTGGATGGGAGACCCAGCCACACAGACTTCTCCTCACCAGGAAGCCTATGTAGTGGCTGTAGCACAAAAAGCAATCTTAATAGCTGAAGTAATTCATTGTCGACAGAAAACTGGAAATTTCTTATAGTCAGTCAAATTACAGCACACGGAGTTTTGAGCTGCTATTCAGATTCAGATCCGGTGTAGATCCTTTGAAGCCATGGAATTTAAATTTTCGATAAAACATTATGCAGCCTGATGGTGGTTTCACAGCTGTATGGAATCATGTTCTCAAGAGCATGGACTGGTTTTTCTGTGCTTCCACACATTAAAGCTGCAGAAATATGCTATGAAAGATTGCTCACAACAATTCATTGAGTGATGTGGTACAGCTGTAACACACTGTAATCACATTTGGAAGAACAGTGATTCAAATTTCTATACAGCCATCCATATTTTGGTTTTATGTAGTTGCCCTTATTCTTTTTCGGCAAATACTGGGATGGTTTCTCTGACAAGGACAAGGCTGAACTTATTCTGCATCCTTCACCAATCCACACTTGTGCTTATGTCTAGTGAGCTCATTGTTGATGAAATGTCAAACTGTAATCTTCTTTCCTTCCTTCAGAATGATTCTCCATGCACTAATGTAGCTCACATTATGCCAAAATAATTGTGTTTACTGGTAGAACACTTCATAGTGAAAATGATATGGATTTATAGTCTCAGTAGCATTTTAGACAGTGGGCTAAAAATATGTTCACATTACACAAACCTAACAGAACATCTGTGGGTCAGGGTAGGAATATCCGTTCATTGCTTCCTGGATATGCCAATGAACTGAGTGTAGCTGATGAAACACTAAGATGCATTACTCCTCAAAGACTTCCATTCATTAATTGGGTCTGTATCATATTGAATTAGTGCACTTGATTGAGTTAAAGCAGATTCTATGTAATAATAATATCACCATAATAAATCTAATATTAATCAGATGATTCTTGTGTAGAAAGTTCATTACAGTTCATAACAATGAAACTGAATGTCTGTTACCACAATGACTTTCCACAGCACAGTGAATATATCAAACATGAAATGCTACAGGACAAAATGTCAGGTGTGTAACTAGTAAGGTTCAGTCCTTCATGGCAGAAGTCACAATTTGTTACTGTCAAACTCCACCTCCTCCTCAATCCAATTCTAGATTGCTGTCACTCCCTCTTGTAACATACCTCATACGCCTATGAGAATGATGATAATTTATATGTACCAATGTTAAGGACATTGGTTTAGCACGATTTCTAAGATATTTTGTGCCATGCAGCTGATTTAAAAGCAATAAGCAATAACAACAACAAATTCTCATAACTTTAACAAAATCTGTATTTATGCAATGTAAAATCAAAGTGTCCATTCATCACTATCAGTACTGCACTTAGTATAATGACTGCGAACGCAAGTCTGCAGCCAAACCATTCATCATAGCAGAGGAGTCAACAGGAGAGCATATTGTTTCTTTGTTATTTACTCCTAATTTGTGAGTCTGATATTTTCTTTAACTTTTCCTTTTACTGGGGAGTGAAGAGGTTTGTCTTTCCCTATCACATTCCTTGGATTGGCTGCTTCTATTGGTTTACTCTTGAACTAAGTCAAAAGTGTTGGCAGGAAGTGCAATCAGAATATTGGTTTTCATGCCACTTTATTCTACAAAATTTTGTTTAAAAATGGAATTGACACATAATATAAATTCTTTTGTTAAAATGTTTTATTTATTTATTTATTGGGTGGTTATCAGTTCACTTTCTCTATTATCGCCAGTCTCCTCAAGCCACTACCTCAGTTACTTCATGTGTATTGAATTTTGACTCTGTACAATTATTTATTATTATTATGCAGTCACTATATCATGGCAGTTTTGGATGGGGAGTGTTTTGAACAGTGGTTGCGTAAGATATTAGTAGAGGTTTAGGCTAAACTACCACTGCCACCCACTGCAAACAACTGCACAGTAGCCACTAATGAATAATTTGTATACTCCAATTTACGTTGTCTTGTGGATTGCTTGTTTTCTTTTCTCATTTTCAGACGAGTGAAAAGGCTAATAGCATAAAGAGATTCAAATGCATCTCTCACCACAACAAAGTAATTAGCAAATCCTATAATCTTTACATTACTTCTGCTTCTGTGGAAGCACAGAACACAGACATAGGATGGCAGCCCTTCAAGAGGGAGGCAGGGCTTATTATCCTACACTGCTCCTCACCCCTCAGGCAGTCCCAGTTCTCATTTGTTTATGGTCACTCCTGACTGCCATGATATACTGTCAGCATAATACTTCCCTCTTATTGTAAACACACTGAGCGGGAAAAGTGTATGTGATTTCAAATCTTTTACCTTATTTCAGCATTTTTCATTGTATTTTTGTCACAGTTATTTGACCAAAGGAATAGTATCAACTGCTGTTCTGGTACTGTTACTACACATTGTAATATTCTTTGTCTGTTAACAAATGTATACATCTGCAATTAGTAAAAAAATTCGATTGAAAATTTTGTTATTTTGTGTATATCTGCTATTTTTAGATACAGTTTAACTGCAGTTCTCCTACCACATGCCCGTACATAACATGACCCTCTACACAAAATGCTTCTGCCATAACCCTCACACTGGTTTTCACACTATAGATGCACATTTGAATGTAGTGGGTGCAATACAAATAATGGAAGGGGAAAGTAACCATTAACACAGCAAAGGTGTAGAGATGTTGACGAGCACATAAACAGGATTGTAAATGTTGCTGAATTTTCCAACAAAGTCCATCTTCACAGCTAACTGACTATCTCATACCTTGCCTCACACTGCTACCTGTCCATATTTCTTATCACTGCCCCTTTCTTGCTCTCCCCACTTCGTTGTCTTCTCTTCGCTCCAACTGACACTATCGCTCACCCCAGCAGGGCTGCAGCAATGGGACAATGTGGCCAGCTGGGACAATATAGCTTTGTGTGTGTATGAATGTGTGTTTATGTTGGTAATTTAACACTGAAGAAGGACATTGCCCAAATGTTTATCAGTGTTTTGAATCTTGCTTTATGTGCTCATCACCAAGTAAATGGTGAGTTACATTTATTCCTTCAATAAGTTGATTTACGGACCCTACCAACATTATTTTCTCTAACATATCAAACTCATATAAATCATTTCAGGGCTCAGTGCTGGAAATAGGTAGTGAATAAGACATGAGATTATCAAGAGTGGAAAGTAACAATGAAAGAAAAAATAAATATAGGATAGTGATAAAAGAATTTGTGAGGAAGAAGAATACATCTGTCCTCAAGACATTTTTCCAAAATAAACCAAATAGACTTCAAAAGATGCAAACATGCAAAAATGAAATAACCTGTATTTTATAAAACAATGAACATATTTCACAGTAATTGCCAGTCCTTAACAACTTTCAAATTGCAAATGGTCATAAACTTATAAGATGCAGAATAGAAAGTAGAAACAAAAGTTGAAAGAAACACACTCTTCAAACATAGTGTCAGAAAGTTAGCTCATGAATATTTATTATGAACAGTGAAATACAATATATTAAATTAAACATCAAATTCTACATCTTATAGAATGAAGATATACATGAATAGACAAAAATGCCAATTATTTAACATATGCACTACCACAAAAACAGATGTACCAAGAAAGAAAAAGATAAAAAATCTCAAATAGAATAAGGCAACTATGAAAGAGAATGTAAGAGTTTTAAGTAAATCATAATAAGAACATGAGAGAATATACTGAATTTCTGAAAATCATTTAAAAATGATTTCAATAGTGTGTGAAAAGATACAACAAAAATTTGATAAAAGAGACAAGTGAGTGCAATAAAAATATAAAGAAATTAAAACAGGAACAGAACTGATAAAGAAGTGAAGTAAAGAGGATCCGTACATGAAAAATAATTCTTAACAGTCCTAGGTGAATTTTTCAGATAGCTTAAACTGGCAAAAAGGTGAAGCAATGCACATTAATGCAACATACCTGAGCCACATCTGTTTTGCTAAAGGCATTATACTTAACTGCTTCTAGCACAACTGACTTTCAAAACAAATGGAAGAACTGAGTGGAACAAGTTTGAAATTAAGACAAAAATCATTTATAATAAGGTATCAACTGTCTTTCTATGGACATATTAAAAGTATGGAATCAGAGAGGCTCGCCAGCAAGATTCTTCTCTTCCAGGAGAACAGGAAGACACAAGTACCATGGGTGAAAGAAGTGCACTGGGATCTAGAAAAATGTGGGATCATGGCAGAAGAAATTGTGACAGGCAAATCTTTAAGAAAAAGGTTGCGGAGGTGAAGGATTTCTTTGAGGACAAAACAAGGAAGAACAGAGTATTCTCAGCAGAAGAACGTGCACGAGTGAGCCAACGGATGAAGGAGTTCTGGCGAAAGAGGAAGGAAGAGAACTTTAGAAAGTGAAGGAAGTTGTGTAAACGTACTCAGGGAATTATAGGTTTTAAATTCTATCTTTTATTTCCTTTCAAAGTGCATAAAGTACATATCATGCATAAACGATATTAGGTCTAATTTTTCGGGTATACAAGTTTTGATTTTTTAACATTAGTTTAACTGCATTAAGTTACTATATTAATAGTATACACATATATTGGTGTTCCACATGACTTTAGTGACTCTTGTGATCTGAAGTTAATAGAATATTACTGTTATTGCCTAGATAAATTTTGTAAAAATATTGTAAACAGCCATGAGCGAGAAGTACTTGAGCTGCCGTAGGAAAGTCAGTTCTGGGGTTCTGTGCAGCTGCAGTGACAGATGGTTACATTGGGCTGAATGTAGTGGCATGGTAATTGGGGAAGTAAATGGGTCTCTTCCATGGTATTGCAGATAATGTTCAAGGGATAGGAAAATAGTGGAACAGGAAGTGAAGATTAGAGCCCTTCAGGCTGAACTGCATAGTGCTAGGGAGGAACTGTTGAGGTTAATGGGGGAGAAGGGCAAAGACAGGTAGGAAGTGGTAGCAAGGAACAGGGGCCACAGAAAGAGAACAATATTTGACAGTTTCATCATTGGCACAGACAACAGATTTGTCTTGCTACCTTAGTCAACTAAGGAAGAGGCTCAAGTAGATGTAAGTGTAGTCAGCACTCAACAGACTTTTACTAGGAAACCAACTGTTGCAAAAAAGTAGAAAGTAGGAAGAATGTTCTGTTGCTAGGTAGTAGCCATGGAAGAGATGTGGGCCAGATCTTGCAGGAAAAATTAGGTGACAGGTACCAGGTCACAAGTATTTTCAAGCCCAGTGCATGTCTTAGCCAAGTGATAGAGAATGTAGGATCATTGTGCAAGGGTTTTACAAAGCAGGATCATATTGTGGTAGTGGGTGGAGCACGAAACTGTATTGATATGGATCAGGGCTACAATATTGAGCGTGACCTGGTAAAAAAAGCATCTCCAATGAATGATACACATGTTGGCTAGGTTCCTGCTTTCTTGCAGTATGATCGGCCCCAACTGAACAGCTCTGTCAGGAGGATCAATATGAAGCTAGATCAGCTGCTTCGGGCAGCTACTTTGTCAGGCATAGATTTGGTTCCTGTTGATGATATTAGTACGTAGGTGGGACTTCACAAGACATGACCTGCATCTCAATAGGAAAGAAAAGGGTAAATTGGCTATGATGATAGCAAAATCTTTAAGGGGGGAGGAAGGGGGGGGGGCACTGAAAATCATGGGAGTACTTTTTGTAGGCTAAGATAAGTGTCCAATCAGCCTACATTGATTAAAATTAAGCTTAATGAGAAGTTCAGACAGGCAGATACTAGAGATGTGAAAATATCACATGATTCTCACTACAGTAGAGTGAAAAATAATGTTAGTATGTCACAAGAGTCACATAAAAACACAGTGAAAAATAATGTTAATATATTGCATCAGAATATCAAGGGGTTAAAAAACAAAGTAGATGAGCTTCTTCTTTGTTTAGAAGATTTAGAAACTGAGGGTGGAATAGGTGTACTATGCCTGTCTGAACATCATACAGTCACAGGTATGGAAATGGAAAATGTAGGTGGATATAGGTTTTCAGCACATGTAAGTAGAGACACTATGGAGAGAGGAGGAGTTGCCACATATGTTAAAATCTATCATAGTGTGAAAAATTTAAAAACTAAAAAAAATTGCATACTGAAGCATATGCATGTGAGCTTAAACTAAATAATGGCGCTTTTATAATTGTAGCCGTGTATGGGTCCCCATTGGGAAATTTTCAAATATTTTTGAAAAACTTGGATTCTTTATTGCGGTATCTGTCAGTCAGAGGAAAGCAAATGATTGTCTGTGGGGATTTCAATGTAGGTTTTCTGAAAGAGTCTGATATAAATCTTGACCTTGGAGTATTACTTGATTCTTTAAATCTGATATCAGCTATTGATTTTCCTGCTAGGGTGGTACAGGAAGGCAGCACACTGATAGATAATGTATTCATAGACCAAGATAAATTTAATCAAATAAAACTTATCCTGTTAAGAATGGTCTGTCTAATCATGATTTACAGTTAGTTACAGTATATGATATAACTCCATATAGTAATGTGAAACAGTCCTCCCAAACTAGTGCATTCAATTAACAATTTAACCATTCAAAATTTTAGGGAAAGCTTGCAACAGTTAGACTGGGATGAGGTATACAGGGAACAAGATGCTAATTAAAAATTTAATCTATTTCATGATACCTTTGTGAGTATATTTGAAAAAAGTTTCCGTAAGAGAACAGTGAAATATAATTCTAAGAAACCATGCAAAAAGCCATGTCTTACTAAAGGGATAAAAATATTTTGAAAAAGGAAATGTATCTTATAGCTAGGAGGAGTAATGATTCCAAAACAGAGAAACATTATAAACACCATTGCACTGTATTAAGAAAAGCTATTACAAAGTCCAGGAGTAAGTGCATTATGTCTGAGATTAGTACAGCTAATAATAAAATTAAAAAAAATTGGAATATTGTTGAAATGGAAACAGGGCAACCGAGACCACAGAAAGACTGTATTTCTATCAAATATAATGAAAATTTTGTTAACAAGAAGACAGAAGTAGAAAACATTTTTAATAATCATTTTTTAAATAAGACTCCCAGCTATTTGTTAGAAAATGCAAGGCAGTATATGAAAGAGGCAGTACCCATGCAATTTGATAAAACTGAAATTCAACCCACCTCTCCTCCTGAAATTAGGAAAATAATAAATTCACTCAAAAGTAAAAACCCACATGGAATTTATGGCATTTCCAACAGAGAACTAAAAGCTTGTTCCCAACAAATAAGTAGGATTCTCAGCCACATATGTAATAGCTCCCTGAAACAGGACATTTTTCCAGATAGACTGAAATACGCTATTGTCAAACCATTGCATAAAAAGGGGGATAGATCTGATGCTAACGACTACCACCCAAACTCACTTCTGACAGCTTTATCCAAAATTCTTTAAAAAGTAATGTATTCAAGAGTAGCATCATGTATTTGAAAAAATTAAGTACTAACAAAATGTCAATTTGGCTTTCAGAAAGGCTTTCCAACAGAAAATGCTATATCTGCTTCCACTGATCAAATATTAAATGCTTTGAACATCTAAACATCACCTATTGGGATATTTTGTGATCTCTCAAAGAATTATGACTGAGTGAATCGTGAATTTCTCCTAGATAAGCTTAAGTATTGTGGTATGAGTGGGACAGTGCACAAAACTGGAAGAATGAGAAGGTTGAAATTAACAGTACAGATAGCATGCAAAAACCAGCAGACTCCTCTTAGCTGCGGAGGTATCAAGTATGGTGTCCCACTGGGTTCACAGGGTTCAGTCTTGGGTCCCTTATATATCAACAATTTGCCACTCTATATTCATGAAGACGCAAAGCTAGTTCTTTTTGCTAATGATACAAGTACAGTAATCACACCCAACCAGCAAGAATCAGCTGAGGAAATTGCAAAAAAACGCCTTTCAGAAAATTATTAAGAGGTTCTCTGCAAATGGACTCTCACTAAATTATGAGAAAACACAGTTTATACAATTCTGTAAAGTAAACAGCATAACACCATTGATAAACATAGACTATGAACAGAAGTCTTCTGCTAAGGCAGAATACTCAAAATTTCTGGGTGTGTGAATTGATGAGAAATTGAATTGGAAGAAAATTACTGAAGACACAGTTTGCACAAATTAATAAATTCAATAAAATTTCAACTTTATTTTCACCTCCTGTCTTCTATTTATCCCTTCTTTACTGGTCCTCCAAATATATTCATTTAGGCAAAGTTTTTAGTGATACATCAATTCAATGAAATATTCTCACATTATCAGTTGTGTCAATCCGTGAGGTGTCCGTGGAATTTCAGTATGCGCGTTCTCTCCTTCCACTGTGTGACACAGTCACTCTGAAAATGTGAGGTGAGAACATTTCTCCCAAAACATTGTGGACACCCTACAGATTGACATGGTAAGGAATCCAGAAAGCTTTTATTGCATTTTTATTTAATTCATAGGAAGGTACGTAAGGTATTTTTAGTATACAGCTGAAGATGTTTGACATGTAGTGTGGAACAAAAGCAACCTTTGGCTAAAACATTTTGAACATGTAAAGCCAATGACTAAGCTGTTGTATGCCACAGTCACAGAAAGTTCTGAACATTAAAAACTGTTTTATAGGAGGATGCTCACACAGACTGAAGAAAACAGTGACTTGATTTATGATTCATTCTGAACTGCCTTCACATATTCACAGAATATAAGAGGTACAAGTAATAAATGGAGTCAGCAAAGCAGGAAAGGAAGAGTATGAGGAAAGTGAGTTTAAAGGAAAGAAACAGGATATCATTTATATTAGGCTTATTTGCAAGATATTTTATTGAAGGGCTGCAGTCTTTCCATTTCCATTTTATAAAAAAATGATATATTTCTTTCTCTTACTATCTTCTGTAACTTAGAATATATCTGTTACACACAAATCTAGAGAGACAAAATTTGGATCATGCCACAAGATGTCTAATTAGAGGGAGAGGTGGATGGAGGGAAGAACTGAACAGCAAAGAAATACATAAATAAATAAATGACATATTTAGAATAGTGTTCTTTTGATTTCATCAAATAATTTTAATAATGTACCTTATTTCCAAAGGAACTGTCAATCATATTTCAACTTATGGCTTTTCTGAGTCATCAGTCTTCTGACTGCCACGAATTCCTCTCCTGTGCCAAAATCTTCATCTCATAGTACCACCTGCAACCTATGTCCCCAATTACTTGCTGGATGTATTCCAATCTCTGTCTTCCTCTACCGTTTTTGTACTCCACAGCTTCCTCTAGTACCATGGAATCATTCCCCGATGTCTTAACAGATGTCCTGTCATCCAGTCTCTTCTCCTTTTCAGTGCTTACCACATTTTCCTTTCCTCTCTGGTTATGTGCAGAACCTCTTCATTCCTTACCTTATCAGTCCACCTAATTTTTAACATTCTTCTGTAGCACAACATCTCAAATTTTTCAATTATCTTCTGTCTCGGATTTCCTATAGTCCAAGTTTCACTGCGATAAAATGCTGTGCTCCACACATACATTTTCAGAAATTTCTTCCTCAAATTAAGGTCTATGTTTGATGCTAGTAGACTTCTCTTGCCCAGGAATGCCCATTATGCTACCGCTTGTCTTCTTTTGATGTCTTCCTTGGACGATCCATCATTGGCTATTTTGTTGCTTAGATTTCTGATTTCTTAACTTCATCTATTTTGTGAGCATCAGTCCTGATGTTAACTTTCTCATTTCTCCTACTTCTCATTACTTTCGTTTGTCTTCGATTTACTCTCAATCCATATTCTGTACTCATCAGGCTGTTCATTCCATCCAGCAGATCATGTAGTACTCCTTCACTTTAACTCAGGATAGCGATATCATCACCGAATTGTATCACTGATATCCTTTCACTTTGAATTTTACTCCCCTCATGAACCTTTCCTTTATTTCCATCCTTGCTTTTTTGATGTACTGATTGAACAGCAGGGGGTGAGAGATTAAAGCCTGTCTTACATCCTTTTTTTAAATCGAAACATCTCATTCTTGGTCTTCCACTCTTATTTTTCCCTCTTGGCTCTTGTACATATTGTATATTACTTGTCTCTCCCTATGGGTTACCCCTATTTTTCTCAGAATTTCGAACATCTTGCAGCATTTTACATTGTTGAATGTTTCTTCCAGGTCGACAAAACATATGAATGTATCTTGAATTTTTTTAGTTTGCTTCCACTATCAACTGCAAAGTCAAAATTGCTTGTCTGGTGCCTAAACTTTTCATAAATCCAAACTGATCATCATCTAACACATCTTCAATTTTCTTTTCCATTCTTCTGTATATTATTCTTGTGAGCGACTTGGGTGCATGAGCTGTTATGCTGACTGTACAATAATTCTCACACTTGTCAGCTCTTGCAGTCTTCGAAATTGTGTGAATGATATTTTTCCGAAAGTCACATGGTATGTCACCAGACTCATACATTCTAAACACCAATGTGAATATTTATTTTGTTGCCACTTCCCTCAACGATTTTAGAAATTCTGATAAAATGGTATCTATTCCTTCTGCCTTTTTTATTTTAAGTTCTCCAAAGCTCTTTTAAATTCTTATTCTAATACTGGATCCTGTATCCCTTTTAAATCAACTCCTGTTTGTTACTCAATCACATCAGATAAATCTTCCCCCCTCACAGAGGTCTTCAATGTACTCTTTCCACCTACCCACTCTCTCCTTTGCATTTATTAGCAGAATTCCTGTTGCACTCTTAATGTTATCACATACTTGCTTTTGGTTTCACAGAAGTCAGTCCTTCTGATAATCATTTCTTTTTCGATTTCTTCACATTTTTCATGTAGCCATTTCGCCCTGGATTCCTTGCATCTCCTATTTATTTCATTCCTCAGCAACTTGTATTTCAGCATTCCTGACTTTCCTTTAACATTTTTATACTTCTTTCTTTCATTGATCAGCCAAAACATTTCTTCTGTTACCCATGCTTTCTTCACAGTTTGCTTCTTCATACCTATGTTTTTCTGTGACTTTAACAGGAATATTCACAACAATTGTGTGTTTGTTTATTTCTAGCATTGTAGTTTCAAAACGTTTTTGCCATTATTTTAAAAAAGGTAGGAGAATGAGATAATAGCCGTATCTGACAGAACCAGTCAGTGTTTATTAATGCTATTTTTAATTGCAGATAGTAGCTAAAAAAGGTATTGGTTGTCCTGGGGTTATATAGGTTGCCAAAGACAGGGATTCAAAGCACTTCTCACATATACAGAGCACAAGCACAATAAAACATTAAATGCAAAAATATCAAATATTTTATATTCACAATTATTCCTACGAGTGCTAGAGGGATGGGGAATGTATGTGCTAATGTGTGTACTGATATGGCTTTTCTACATTGTCTGTGGTGAAATTTTTATTAATCTTTCCCTCGCTGAGTGCTCAAAAGATTTTACCTTCTCCAAGAACTGTGTCTCAACCTATTTAGGATATAGTCACTGAAGTGAGCTATTGATAAGAATGAGAGTTCTATGATGTGAGATGTTTGCTCTCACAATTATCACAAAATAGATCAGCTGCACAAATATTTTAATTTTGTTTTACATGTTTCAACAGATTAATCTGTCATCTTCAGAAGCCTACAAAATTTGGGATATTATAAATAATTAGAACTTGGCTGTATACTTAGGCAAAGTATAAAAAGTGAATCAGAAAAACTTTCTTAATAGTGGTTCAGCAGAATTGATTATCTTCTTCACAGAAGCATAATGCCATGATACGTCCAAAAATTTATATACACTCCTGGAAATGGACATGGGCATGCGGGAGGCTGGGTGGACGTACCGCCGAATTGCTCAACACGTGGGGTGTGAGGTCTCCACAGTACATCGATGTTGTCGCCAGTGGTCGGCGGAAGGTGCACGTGCCCGTCGACCTGGGACCGGACCGCAGCGACGCACGGATGCATGCCAAGACCGTAGGATCCTACGCAGTGCTGTAGGGGACCGTACCGCCACTTCCCAGCAAATTAGGGACACTGTTGCTCCTGGGGTATCGGCGAGGACCATTCGCAACTGTCTCCATGAAGCTGGGCTATGGTCCCGCACACCGTTAGGCCGTCTTCCGCTCACGCCCCAACATCGTGCAGCCCGCCTCCAGTGGTGTCGCGACAGGCGTGAATGGAGGGACGAATGGAGACATGTCGTCTTCAGCGATGAGAGTCGCTTCTGCCTTGGGGCCAATGATGGTCGTATGCGTGTTTGGCGCCGTGCAGGTGAGCGCCAAAATCAGGACTGCATACGACCGAGGCACACAGGGCCAACACCCGGCATCATGGTGTGGGGAGCGATCTCCTACACTGGCCGTACACCTCTGGTGATCGTCGAGGGGACACTGAATAGTGCACGGTACATCCAAACCATCATCAGACCCATCGTTCTACCATTCCTAGACCGGCAAGGGAACTTGCTGTTCCAACAGGACAATGCACGTCCGCATGTATCCCGTGCCACCCAACGTGCTCTAGGTGTAAGTCAACTACCCTGGCCAGCAAGATCTCCGGATCTGTCCCCCATTGAGCATGTTTGGGACTGGATGAAGCGTCGTCTCACGCAGTCTGCACGTCCAGCACGAACGCTGGTCCAACTGAGGCGCCAGGTGGAAATGGCATGGCAAGCCGTTCCACAGGACTACATCCAGCATCTCTACGATCGTCTCCATGGGAGAATAGCAGCCTGCATTGCTGCGAAAGGTGGATATACACTGTACTAGTGCCGACATTGTGCATGGTCTGTTGCCTGTGTCTATGTGCCTGTGGTTCTGTCAGTGTGAGCATTTGATGTATCTGACCCCAGGAATGTGTCAATAAAGTTTCCCCTTCCTGGGACAATGAATTCACAGTGTTCTTATTTCAATTTCCAGGAGTGTATGTGATAATTATAAAAACAAATTGATAATTTACAATAAATCAATCACATTTATGTACATAGTCAAGTTGTTGTGCTAGGAGCAAGAAATATACAGAAGAAAGCATATGCAAGGAGTGTAACAAATGTATATAAACAAGTTATATATAAAACAGCTGAAAAACAAACAATGCTAAGTCCAGGATGAAATTACAATAATATTATAAAAATGATAAATTGTTACTCACAATACAGAGGTGACGTTGAATCGCAGACAGGTGCCACAAAAAAACTGCTGTACATTTAAGCTTTTGGTGAGAAGGTCCTCTTCTGGAGTACAAAATACACACACTTTCACACAGGCAAAACTCAAAACACACGACCACTGTCTCTGCCCACTGTGTCTCGACTGCAGCCCCTTTATGCACAAATTGCCCATCTTTCATGCTGTGATGGGCTATATACTTGAGGCCCCCTAACCTTTTCAGCTATCGCTAGTGACCTTAATAAGCTAAAGTAAATTGCAGTCAAAAATGGATATCAAGAAAGCCTTGTACAAAAACTATACAAAAATAAAATCAATAACAATATAAGTTCCTGTACACTCAATAACAATAGTCTTTCTGACACTACAATCCCACTGACATTTCATATCATATAGATAATTTGTTTAAAAAAATATGACTGTGTCTTTCACCAACAGTAATGTCACCAAGCCGCTCTTTATACAAAATGGGAAGCCACCAAACGACAAATTTCTCAAATCTGGGGTACATAAAATTCAATGCAATGTGTGTCCACATTTTATAGGACAGAGGCGTTGTCATTAGCACTTCCTCAACAAAGATGGTGAAAATTCATATAAAACAACTCCCGTAGAACATCTCAGAGTTTAGAAACATGGACTTCCTCTTTCATATTGCTCAGCACGAAATTTTGTGTAACCGAAAACACTACAAAATGAATCTCTTATAATATTTTGAAATTTATAAGCATTCCTACCCCAGTTCCAAAGATTTGTTGAACTATCAGCTTGCAGTGACATATAGACACAATTCTGATTGTATAGCATCTTACACAATGGTGAAAATTAGCCCATTCCCTTTAGGTATTAATGTCAGCAATAGGTTATGTGGAACTATGTGACACATTTTTAAATGTATTATGTATAACTTCCTTTATATAACTATGTTATACTTCTAATACATGATTTTACATACGTTCCTTGCTGCTAACACAACAACTTGGCTATGCACACGAATGTTATTCATTTACTGTCAATTAGCAATCTGTTTTTATAATTATGACATTCACTACTCGCATTTTTGGATGTCACGGCATTACACTCCTGTGAAGAAGATATTGACATCTGTTAAACCAGTATTAAGTATGGTTTTATAACACATTTCTTTTACTTTACATAAATATATGGCCACATTCTAATGATTTATAATATCCCAAATTTTGTATGCTTCTGAAGATGACAGATTAATCTGTTGAAACTGGTAAAGCAAAATAAAAATAATTGTGCTGCTGAGAACTGAATTTAATTCTGAAACAAGACACATTATTTTATCACATCCGGTATTATTATATTCTGACGATAGACCTTACAAAAATGACTAGACACTTTCCAACAGAATTATATGACAAAATGTAACAGCCACTCTGGAATTAAGCTGTCAACATCTGTAATGGATCAAGGTCCGAACACAGAAAAAGCTCTTCAGCACTGCTAAAGTCTGCATTACACAGTGCATAGCATTAAGGTGCAAAATGGATAAAAGTTCCTTACTGAGCAGCTGTCTCATATTTATAATGCCATGCAAATAGTACAAAGACCAGTAGGATATATGAAACAATCTAGTTTGATGGCAAGACTAGAAAAAATCTTACACCAACATATTCTATTTAAATGGAATACCACCTACACAAAGATAGATCCATTAATCTGCAACAAAATAACACTTAAAGCCTGCTATGTCAGTTAAACATAGGGGAAATGGTATACCATGTCAACCTGATGTAGTGAACAACATAATTAACTTGATGAAAAGTTTTAAGGAGGCCTTGGGGATAAAATAAAACCAAAGCTGTCTTTTGTAGTGCCTTGGATATTTGGTTGACTAGATTCATGCCAAAGTGAAGACGACAAATCAAAACTGAAGTTGCTGAAAGTACATGCGAAAACTTCCTAAAGAGAAAGTCATTAATGAACTAAAAGGTTCTCATTTCTCGAATACAACTTCTTCATTTCAAGGAACTACTCATCCTGAGTGAGAGGAAAGAACATATTCACCCAAAATTTTGTCGAAGGCTAGAAAGCATAGTTGCGGCAGAAGTAAAATAACATCCTATACGCTCTCCTACAATGAAGTTTTGGAGCTGCTGTTCATCAACTTCTAAGCATAAAGATGAATCTGAGACATATCTGGACACTTCAGAATTTAGCTGTCTTGGTTGAATGTCAGTTCCTGTGCTTTCCTCAAACTCTCCAAAATGTTGCAAAAGAAGTCATATGAATTCCCTCGAGTACTATTGTGCATAAAAGAAATTTTAGCACTGTGGGTGTAATTGTACAAGGTAAGTGCAGCTGTATCAATTTATGTTATGTTAATGACTTTTGTTAATCCATAACAGAACTAGTGGCAAGCGAAGTATGTGATGACACTTATAACACAGGGCACCTATGTAAATGTCATATAATGTCATAATGTACATTTAATATTTAGGTTAGTGTTATGAAATTTATAAGTACATTTTTTAAGGCACATAGTTGGCATATGTTACTTTATCTTCAACTGCTACTGATTTTAAAATCTCTTATGAAACCCAAATATTTTGTATTTTTAGTTTGGGCTATATTTAGATATCTTAACGAATATTATTTCTTTCAATGAACAGTCATGAAACACTTTCATACAATGAGTGTGGTTATAGCAGCCAGGTTTTTTTATCTGGGCACATGCTCAACGAAGGAAAAAATGGCATTATTCTGATACAATAATGATTGGAAATTAGAGAGTATGAAAAAAGGAAATATGAAAATATTATGATGATGAAATAATCTATCCATTGAGCACGTACTTGTCATGTACACAGTTTTTATAGCGGGTCAAATATTACCTAACTTCACTGGTGGCCTCCAGCTGTGAGTATAATAGAGTCGATTGGCTCATGAGCTATTGTACTTGAGCCATGAGTTTCTTGTTATCCCACACCTGAACGACAGCTGAGGCCACAAGTAACGGGTGCTGACTGCCTCATTTTTCCAGTAAGAGATTACTTGGATGACTAATTTCCAGAAGTATTTAGTGCAAGCAGAACACTGTAAACTGTATCTCAGTGATTTATAATATTAAAAATAGGCCAGTTTTAGAGTAATTTACAATACACAAAGCTGCTAGATAACTAATAAACAGTAGCAGAATTAGTGAAAAAATAAAAAACAGCAGCTTGAACAGCACAAATGATAACCATCACAACATTTTTGGACTGTCAAATAAGAAATATTAGCATCAAAGATCACTACAGGAAATAGAAAAATCTTAAAAGTATTTCAGTATATGTGCTATGCTTAACAGAACTTCATGTAGAAGTCACAGAAATTAAACAGATGCATCTAGAGTGAGACATGTTAGTATGCCATTACTGTCTGCAAAAATGGAGTGTCACAACATACAGAGAAGGTGGAATAAAGTTGGAGGCCATAGAGCTAAATGAGTACTTCATTCAGTGACTCTTTGAGTTCTGTAATTCCTAACTTGTTAATCAAGCTAAGCAACTATAACAAGTGAGAAAACTCTGCCAAATAAAGTAAGTTTTGATTTTCTCATGCGAATTGGAAGACAAACCATGGACATTTCTAAGGTTTTTTTCTAAAAAAAATTACTTTTGTATCTGTGAGTTTCAGTGCAATTAATGGAACACAGACATCGCAGACTCGCATTATTAATACATTGCCTCTCAGTATACCTGCAACAATACTTCCATGACAAGTAATGTAACCCTCAAGAGGTGCAAAACAAAATGCCTAATAATAAACAAATTAGGGCATGTTACGCTTCATCACTCAAGTGTGAGAAGCACAAGCACTGTGAAAATTGGTGATTACAGCATACATGCATGTTTATGGTTACTTAAGCAGTTCAACATTTCATTTAGAGACGTCACATTGGAGAAGGAGCATTCCCATTGCCTTGGTTGACAGGGGAATGGAACTATTCCAAAGGCTTCTAGTCTCCTTTTCCTGTCATTTTTATTTGAAGAAACAGAACTGTGAAACTATGTTCATGTTTAATTATTTGTTTTCAGATATCAACGAAACTTTTAATTATCTCCAGAGATTGAAGGAGAGCTCAAGTTATGGATACTGGTATAAAAGACAAAAATAAGTATAAAAAAGTTAAGCATTAAGAAAACAACAACCCCCCCCCCCCCCCCTTCCCCACCTATTCACCAAACATTTGCAACCTTTAATATGAGAAACATTGCTTACTGATATTGTGCATAGCTTGAAATAAATCACTAAGCATCGGATCTTCAGAAAATATGCATTATTTCTGTTGCCTAATACAGAAAATGTAAACCTTGACATATTGTTTTAAGTACAAGACTTTTAGATTTTTATTATAATTTTGAATAAATGAAAACTGTTATTTATTTGTAGTATTCATAGATAACCAATCATCAAAAAATGACACAGATAAACATGACATTTGTTACAAAACAATAAATGACAATCCAACTCCCAGAAACAGTTACAAAATATTAGCATCATTTTACAAGATGTATTGTATACAATACTAAGATCTACGTACAATTAACACAAAGAAGTCCAAATCTGTACTAAAAATTAACAATTTGTAATACATGCTCTAAATTTACATTCTTGTACGCTAACTAGGTTGACTATTTCCTGTGTTTGTTCTGTGATATCGATACATATGAATGCGCAAAGAACCCTTATTTCTGCTGCCGGCACCACACAATTCACAACGAAGACGCTCCTGCTGTTTATGTAGGTCTCTGATGTGTACTTTCATGTTTCCTTTTGATGTAAATGTACGATCACACCATGGACACAGCCATAGGGAAGGGCAGACAGTTGATGAAAACTTCCCTACAAGAATTTTTTATACTTAGTAGCAATGCCTACCACAAATATAAAATATACATCAAAAATTTAGAATGAGTAAACTATGTATAGTTCATAAATATTTCATCATGAATTTCATAAACATTCCACTAAAGAAGATTGTAAATAGTATGCCATTTAAATCAACCATTACACACACACGTGTGTAACATCAAGAAACTGAAAGTCAGTTCAATATACATGACATTATTATTGGTAATAATGATGTAAAATCAGGCCATAACTTACAAGCCAATGAAATGAAATATTCCATAGACTATAGCTCAAATAGAATATTATAATATATTCTGCCACTTGTAATGAGATGGTGAATAGTTAAAGAGAATGTCATTTTCCTTATACAGCACCCACCTATTTTGCCTCACAGTACAAAAGAAAGTGAAATTAAATAGGAACAAATAACATCTCTTGAGAAAATGGCACTGATTCAACCCCATGTTACTATACTGAAGAATGAATCCTATCTTTTACACTGCATTACATCAAGATAGTAGGAAATTCAAAATTTGAAAAGAACTGGGGCAAGGAGACTTCATATAACTGAAATTATTCTCAGTAATTGTAGGGGAGGTTTTCAGATCCTTAAACGGGGAAAACATGGAACTAAAGTCTGTTGATGAAATGTATTTGAATCACTTTAGCTCTGCTATTGACATTGTAAGCTTTACCCTAATGCAGCTATTTTTTAACAATGCGTGCAAGAACATAAACAGTGATTTTGAAAATAAGACATAAATCCAAAATGAAGTTTCACTCAGCAGTGGAGTGTGCACTGATTCAAAACTTTCTAGCAAATTAGAACTGTCTGCCAGATCAGGACTCAAATCTGAGACCTTTACCTTTTGCTGGCAAGGGCTTGACTAAGCTCTCCAAGTATGACTCACAACCTGTCCACACAACTTTTGCTTCCATTGGTACCTCATCTTCCACCTTCCAAATTTCATCCAACCCCAGGCTGTTGTTGGGCTACATTTCCACAATATCCTTTCTTCAAAGAGTACTAGTCCCACAAAGTAGAAAAAAAGTACTTCTGTTAGGGTGATTCATGCATCATTCTTGGGTAGCTCAACTGGTAGAACACTTGCCCACAAACAGCAAAGATCCCAAGTTCACATCTTGGTCCTGCACATTTTCGTCTATCAGGAAGTTTCAAGACATAAATCAATTACAACTATACAGAAATGATACATAACCAACACACAAAAAATCAAATTGTGGAAGCTAATAATGCAGTCACAGATGCAGTTGATGAGTGTTTGCATTTAGGGCAGTTAAAGAAAATTACTGGATGAACAGGAAAAGAAATAAACAGCAGAGAAAAAATGGTTTCGAACAGGGATTTTTAAATTAAAGAGGGTTCATAAAACTAAGTTTTGATATGTTTCACAAAGAAATTTTACAAATGCCAGTGAGGCGACTTTTGAATGAAGTTGTGCAATCGGGCTACGAGAAGCTGGATGTTACTTCTGCAATACTGCAGAAAGACTTGGCAGAAATATAGCCACTGCAAATGAATGCTGGCAAAGGTGGTCACAGGAATGTACAGTCACAAGACAACTGGGTTCCAGATGGCCCTGTGACACTATCGAGAGGGAAGACTATCATGTTCGGTACATGGCTCTGGTGCACTGTACTACATCTGCAGCAGCAATTTCAGCTGCAGTTGGAACCATAGTAACAGAATGAACTGTTACAATCAATTACTTCAAGGAGCACTCCAAACCATATGCCCTGTAGTGTGCATTCCACTGACACCAGACCACCGCCATTTGCGACTTCAGAGGTGTCAAGCAAAAGCTAGTTGGAGGGCAGGGTGGAGGGCTATTGTGTTTTCTGATGAATGTTTCTTCTGCCTCATTGCCAGTGATGTTCGTCTCTTGGTTAGGAGGAGGCAGTTGAGATCCTGAAACCAACCTGTCTGCGTGCTAAGGCGCACTGGACCTAAATCTGTAGTTATGGTCTGGAGTGTGATTTTGTATGACAGCAGAAGCACTCTCATGGTTATCCCATGCACCCTGGTGATATGACGTGTTATGCTACCATTCACGAACAGAATTCCAGAGGGTATTTTCCAACAGAACAGCACTTGCTTTTGTAGCCCAACATGCTCCACAGATCGTCAACATGTTGCCTTGGCCTGGTTGATCGCCAGATATGTCTCCAATGGAGAACAGAGGGGACATCATCTGATAACAACTCCAGGGTCATCCACAAACAGCATTAACCATCCCTGTATTGACCGACCACAAACTTGCATCCGGCACCTGTACAACACAATGCATGCACATTTGCATGCTTGAAATCCACTTATTAATGTACCAGCACTTATTTGCAATGGCTTATTTGCACTTACATTAACCCGTGATCTTGCAATGTTAATCACTTAAATATGTTAGCTAGGCAAATATATCCCCAAAATTTCATTACTCTACATTAATTATCTTTTGGTGTTGTGATTTTTTTCCATTAGTATATTTACTTGTTTGGTTTCCCCTATGATTGTTGCAAAGAAACTGCTATAGTGAGCCATTGTCATAATTACAAGAAACTGTGCAAAAGAAATCAAAAACTGTATTGATGGAAATCACTGTTGGTGCTTCTTGTAAAATATTTCTGCAGCTGCATTATATGCACTAGATATAAGTCACAACTGTTACCAATCCACTTTGATTGTACATAATTCACATCAGCAAAATTCACGACACATTCTATGTCATCTCAACACACGTTATATGCATCTACCGATCTCAGAAATATTCAACCAAAAGCTTTGTGAATACATACTTCTAACACAAAGACACAATAGCCATAGGCAGATGAAGTTACCTCTATCTTCGATGATAACAGCTACATTCAAATTCCACAAGTAAAAAATTATCAAATATAATGTACTGGAAATATATGTATATATGATACACTATTCCATTTGGTTCATTTAATCCTGAATTAACAATAATATTATTCTAGGAATACTACATATTCAACTGGTTTGGCATAAATCCTTATACGTCTCATGAGTTGATTTTGAGACTTTTCAACTACTTTGCAAAAGTCTCAAAATCAAATAACAACAAAGATATTGACAGCTATTCATCAACTCAAATACTAATAATATGGCAGTCTTACTACTGTAAAAACCTGTGCCATTCTGTGTACGTCCTTTTTTAAAAACTGACTTGTTTATGTAAACAACTAAAGAAACCATAATAATATGAGATAAACATTTTCAACCTTGCATACTTTTCAGATGTTCTCCTGCATACCTTGGGAGACTCGCACTCTTGTGAGGTAGGATGTTGTTGT
The DNA here is from genome assembly GCF_023897955.1 of Schistocerca gregaria. Taxonomy (NCBI): domain Eukaryota; kingdom Metazoa; phylum Arthropoda; class Insecta; order Orthoptera; family Acrididae; genus Schistocerca; species Schistocerca gregaria. The sequence continues at coordinate 599,896,536 of NC_064920.1, read as the reverse complement.
TGTTGTTGTGGTCTTCAGTCCTGAGACTGGTTTGATGCAGCTCTCCATGCTAATCTATCCTGTGCAAGCCCCTTCATCTCCCAGTACCTACTACAACCTACATCCTTCTGAATCTGCTTAATGTATTCATCTCTTGGTCTCCCTTTACGATTTTTACCCTCCACACTGCCCTCCAATGCTAAATTTGTGATCCGTTGATGCCTCAGGACATGTCCTACCTATTGATCCCTTCTTCTAGTCAAGTTGTGCAACAAACTTCTCTTCTCCCCAATCCTATTCAATACCTCCTCATTAGTAACATGATCCACCCACCTAATCTTCAACATCCTTCTGTAGCACCACATTTCGAAAGCTTCTATTCTCTTCTTGTCAAAACTATTTATTATCCATGTTTCACTTCCATACATGGCTACACTCCATACAAATACTTTCAGAAACGACTTCCTGACACTTAGTTCTATACTCGATGTTAACAAATTTCTCTTCTTCAGAAACGCTTTCCTGGCCATTGCCAATCTACATTTTATATCCTCTCTACTTCGACCATCATCAGTTAGTTTGCTTCCCCAAATAGCAAAACTCCTTTACTACTTTAAGTGTCTCATTTCCTAATCTAATTCCTTCAGCATCACCCAACTTAATTCGACTACATACCATTATCCTTGTTTTGCTTTTGTTGATGTTCATCTTATATCCTCCTTTCAAGACACTGTCCATTCCATTCAACTGCTCTTCTAAGTTCTTTGCTGTCTCTGACAGAATTACAATGTCATCGGCGAGCCTCAAAGTTTTTATTTCTTCTCCCTGAATTTCTCTTTTGTTTTCTTTACTGCTTGCTCAATATACAGATTGAATAAATAGCCTTTCACTCCCTGTATTTTACCCCTACCACCTTTAGAATTTGAAAGAGAGTATTCCAGTCAACATTGTCAAAAGCTTTCTTTAAGTCTACAAATGCCAGAAGCATAGGTTTGCCTTTCCTTAATCTTTCTTCTAAGATAAGTCGTAAGGTCAGTATTGCCTCACATGTTTCAACATTTCTACGGAATGTAAACTGATCTTCCCCGAGGTCGGCTTCTATGTCGGCTTCTACCAGTTTTTCCATTAGTCTGTAAATAATTCGCATTAGTATTTTGCAGCTGTGACTTATTAAACTGATAGGTAATTTTCACATCTGTCAACACCTGCTTTCTTTGGGATTGGAATTATTATATTCTTCTTGAAGTCTGAGGGTATTTCGCCTGTCTCGTACATCTTGCTCACCAGATGGTAGAGTTTTGTCAGGACTGGCTCTCCCAAGGCTGCCAGTAGTTCTATTGGAATGTTCTCTACTCCCAGGGTCTTGTTTCGGCTCAGTTCTTTCAGTGCTCTGTCAAACTCTTCACGCAGTATTGTATCTCCTATTTCATTTTCATCTACATCCTTTTCCATTTCCATAATATTGTCCTCAAGTACATCACCCTTGAATAGACCCTCTATATACTCCTTCCACCTTTCTGCTTTCCCCTCTTTGCTTAGAACTGGGTTTCCATCTGAGCTCTTGATATTCATACAAGTGGCTCTCTTTTCTCCAAAGGTCTCTTTAATTTTCCTGTAGGCTGTATCTATCATGCCCCTAGTGAGATAAGCCTCTACATCCTTACATTTGTCCTCTAGCCATGCCTGCTTAGCCATTTTGCACTTCCTGTTGATCTCATTTTTGAGACGTTTGTATTCCTTTTTGCCTGCTTCATTTACTGCATTTTTATATTTTCTCCTTTCATCAATTAAATTCAATATTTCTTCTGTTACCCAAGGATTTCTACTAGCCCTTGTCTTTTTACCTATTTGATCCTCTGCTGCCTTCACTACTTCATCCCTCAGAGCTACCCATTCATCTTCTACTGTATTTCTTCCCCCCATTCCTGTCAATTGTTCCTTTATGCTGTCGCTGAAACTCTGTAGAACCTCTGGTTTAGTCAGTTCATCTAGGTCCCATCTCCTTAAATTCCCACCTGTGGGGATATGGCTTAGCCACATCAGGAATGATTGGTTAGAACACTTTGCTGCAGAATGCAAAGGTCCTGGTTTCCAGTTCTGCTCTGACATTTTTAATTTGTTGGAAAGTTTCACATTAGTGCACACTCCATTGCAGAGCAAAAATCCATTCTGAATCAACTCCCCAGGCTGCCTCTGTGATATCCTTTCTCCCTGGAGTGGTAGTCCTGGAAGTTATGCTGGAGATCTTCTGTGAAGTTTGGAAGGTAGGGGCAGAGCTGCAGGGTGTATCAAAGGTCACATTTGGATAGCTCATTTAGTAGAGCACTTAACAAAGACAAAGGTCTGAGGTTCAAGTCCCTATCCAGCACATAGTTTTGATCTACTATGAAGTTTCAAATCAGCACACACTCCACTGCAGAATGAAAATTCATTCTGGGCTTTCAACATTCCTCGCAAGTTCTCTTTTAACTAACTGTTATGATTTCACGGCTGAAGGCACCTTTCTAATGATAACATTGTGCTACTTATAGGTAAAAAGCCAACATGCTGGAATATTCTCTGATGGCTAAAAGACAACAATGCTTTCCCTAACTTATACATGTCTAGCATGTATGCAGAACAGCTAAGACATTCTTGCTTTTGGTTTTACAGTTTTCATAAATGACTTTAGTCTGTTGCTGTGGCCAATTCGTTTCTGTTCACATATCCAACTAATCAAACAAGTCCAATACTGACTGACTTAATACCTAATCCTACCCCCTAAAAACATTTTGCTGTACATAGTCAGTGCTCAATACCCAACAGCATCAATGTTGAATCACTTAAAGCATAACATTTCCCCTCCTCAACTTAACACAAGTGTTGGTGCATGGTGTCTCACCCATTCTCACTTTCCTCTTCCTGCCCACCACCTTACATAGATGCCAACACCATTGCTAAAAATTATGGAAATATACGTGGAATAATGTTAGCTCTACGATGGGTAGTCATATGATTTTGTTTGCATGTAAATGTCTGCAGGCCTGGTACATACTGAAGTACCTACACCACAGTACCATACCATGCTGCTAGAGACGACAAAACAAAATGGCATAGTCCATTAATATAGAGGAATACTGAGCAATTACTTACTTTCTATGTTTGAGGAGGAACAATGTTGCAAAAATGCTTGGACAGTAGGTGGAAGCATACGGTGACAATGCTCCATCTTGTGACACAGTGGTTTTGTGGCATAGGTGCTGCCAGAGGGGCCCAAACAAGTACGAATCATGGAGAACAAAGTCGTAGATGATCTCTCTGTGAAGAAGCAGAAATCGCAAGAGAAGTGGGGGTTGAGTTCAAATACCAGTGTATCAAATTGAGGCAACAGTGAAAAACTGTCATGGACCAGTTTCCAGCATGTTGCACAATATTTCGAACATGACAAATGCCACTACCCACTGGGCTCCACAACTGCTCACATTAATTCAAGCAGCTTGCCAAACCGAGGCAGCTGCAGAAATGTTGCAGCTGTGTCAGGCCAATTCAGCAAGTTAGAAGCATGTGGGTTCTCCACTGCAGAAAAAGACGAAGACCCCAACCATCATCAGGTAAGGTGTGCTGAATGTTTCTTAAAACTGGTGTGCTGAGGTGCTAAACATTGCAGGAGGATTCTATCAAAATCTCCTCACCAGCTTATAAGAGGCTGGCAACATGAAGAATCTAGAAAGCTGACTGAGGGCACGTTTTTGCTCCACAACACCCAAGCTCATGCTGCACAGGATCAGCCAAGCATGCACCTTTTTTTCAGCTATCAAATTATGCCTCCTCCCCACGATATTTCTCCAATGTGGTACCCTTTGGCTTCTACCTCTTTTTTTCAGATAAAAAATAAACAATTGCATGGGAGGTATTTCCTGAATGGTGACAAGGTGATTATCAAGATGGAATATTTCCTGAAAAGCATAAATGTAGAGTTCTACAACCAAGGCCTGTGCCAAATCTTCCACTGTTGTGAAAAAATTCTTGTAGTGAAGAGTAAACACATAAAGAAGGACTAACATCATCACAATGATTCATGGTATTTGATTTTCTTTCCTTTGTTACTCCTCAATGACTACACCCCGTATAAGAGCTTCAAAGAAACAGAACACTAAATGTTCTAATAGGAAAGACTAAAGCCTGATCCAAATGGTGTAATGAATAACAAATGTGTACATTTAGTACATGATATAAAAATATTATAGATATATCAGTAACATGTATGCCATTTGTAGTTGTTTATATGACTATGAGTTAAACAAATTAATAGCAAATTTTATTTGCACAAAATTTCCATTTGATAAATTGCAGTTCACTCAAAATGTGGTTAAATGCAAGGCAATCGATAAACAATCCCCATATTATCCTAGCCTAATGTAGCTACCATTATCTGTGCTTTTTTAATGAAATAAGTAAGGATTTTTAGAAGTGATTTGAAGTGGAAACAACGTAAAATCAGTTGTACAGACAGTAAGTGGGTTAGATTTGTTAGAAGAATTATCTGAAAGTGCATAGCATTTGTAACCCAGAATTCACAAAAGGCTTGTCCAACCCATTCTTCATTACTGCTCCATGTTTGGGAAGCTTATTATATCAGCCCAAAGCAAGAAGTCAAATGAATTCAGAGATATATTGTTAAAGCTGTGAATGGTCAATTGACACACTCCACCATAAGATGACTACAGGAACAGCATAACACATAGCCTCTCTGCTGTTAGAGAGTCAGCATTTACCTCCCAGTGCCAGCTCCTCATGGTTCTGTTCCAGTGCCAGCTGTATACTCTTGTTTGCACTGCCATCAAATTGATTTTCTAACCACTCTGACCTACAAGATCTTTTGAGATGCCTGTGAAGCACTTCATAGTATGATGCTTGGTGCAGGCCAAGTATGAAAACTAAGCCAGGGGTAAAACTGGTAAGACATCCTGGTTACTGAAATCGCCTACTGTTTAGAAACCTGTGACTTCAATTTCATAACACGTCGTCTACCAAGTAGTTGGAAAGAGCACACTTAAAGTAATCACTTTTTGAGGAAAGAAACCTACTATTTCTGTATACTTCCAGGATGACATGCAGTCAAGCTAAATGATAGTAGTAATTATTAATAAGGTTGATATGATATTGTCACAGAAGTGTAAAAAAAAAAACCACAGACATTAACATTCTCAGTTAAAAAATAATTTTAAAATACTGCACTTTCCCATAAGCTGTAATTTTATATAAATGAGTTAAATTACTCATTCATGATGTTTTTTCTGCACCCCAATCCCAAGAGCATTATGTGTACGTTATGAGATGGATAAATCACTATTCACTTATCAATATTTCTTGATGTCAGAATAATTTCTTCTAGTTCTCTTTCATCAAAATACAATAAATGAACATTTATCCTACCACTTATAGTGCTTTCCCTTCATTTCCCAGTACAAGTACTGTCCTCAACTAAAAAATATTTTATTTTATACAGTCTCCCGAATAACCTTTCATATTCTTGTGAACTAGAACATGATACTTTCATTTTGCAATATATGAGAAGGAAAAATGCTACTCACCATATAAAGGAGATGCTGAGTCGCAGATAGGCACAACAAAAAGACTCTCACAATTAAAGCTTTTGGTCATTAAGGTTCTTTGTCAACAATAGATGCACACACACACACACACACACACACACACACACACACACACACACACACACAAGCAAAAGCAACTTACACAGATGACTGCAGTCTCAGGTAACTGAAACCACACTGCGAGCAGCAGCACCCATGCATGATGGGAGTGGCGACTGGGTGGAGGCAAGGAGGAGGCTGGGGCAGGGAGGGGGAGGTATAGTATGGTGGGGATGGTGGACAGTGAAGTGCTGCAGGTTAGATGAAGGGCAGGGGAGAGGTGAGGTGGGGAGGGGGGGGGGGGAGTTTTGCAAAAGGATAGAAATAAAAAGACTGGGTATGGTGGTGGAATGACAGCTGTGTAGTGCTGGAATGGGAACAGGGAAGGGGCTTCGTGGGTGAGGACAGTGACTAACAAAGGTTGAGGCCAGGAGGGTTACAGGAATGTAGGATGTACTGCAGGGAAAATTCCCACCTGCCTGTGCAATTCAGAAAAGCTGGTATTGGTGGGAAGGTCCCATATGGCACAGGCTGTGAAGCAGTCATCAAAATGACGGATATCATGTTTGGCAGTGTGTTTCTTGTCCAAGGTTTGTCGGTGGCCATTCATGCGAACAGACAGCTTGTTGATTGTCATGCCTACATAGGATATAGCACAGTGGTTGCAGCTTAGCTTGTACACCACATGACTGGTTTCACATGTAGCTCTGCCTTTGATGAGACAGGCAATGTTAGTGACCTGACTAGAGTAGGATTGGGAGCAGGGGTTATGTAAGTATGGACGAGTATACTGTGTAGGTTTGGTGGACGGTGGAATACCACTGTGGGAAGGGTGGGAAAGATAGTGAGCAGGAGATTTCACATCTCAGGGTATGACGAGAGATAATTGAAACCCTGGTGGAGAACATAATTCAGTCCTGTGTGGTACTGAGTTATGAGGGCAATGCTCCTCTGTGGCCAGATGGTGGGGCTTTGGGAGGTGGTGGGAGACTGGGAAGATTCCACCACCACACCCAGTCTTTTTATTTCTCTCCTTTTCTGTTACTCCCCCCCCCCCCCCCCTCCCCTCTGCACCTCTCACCTGCCCTCCTTCTAACCGGCAGCACTTCACTGTCCACCAGTCCCACCATACTATTCCTCCCCCGCCCTCAAACACTTATCCCCACCCAGTTGCCACTCCCATCTTGCACTGGTGCTGCTGCTCGCAGTGTGGTTTCAGTTGCCTGAGACTCGTGTGTGTGAGTCACATTTGTGTAAAAGTGAATGAGTGAGGGAGTGAGTGAGTGAGTGAGGGAGTGAGTGAGTGTGTGTGTGTGTGTGTGTGTGTGTGTGTGTGTGTGTGTGTGTGTGTGTGTATTGTTGACGTAGGCCTTAATGCCCGAAAGCTTTCATTGTGAGAGTCTTTTTGTTGTGCCTATCTGTGATTCAACGTCTCCACTATACGGTGAGTAGCAACTTTCCTTCTCATATATTGTTACATTCCATCCTGGATTTTCCATTGTTTGATACTTTCATTTTGACATTATTCAATTTGTATTCTTTAGTCACGAACCTTCACAGTTGTCATATCTTTTATTTAGGATCCATTTTTTCACAACTCTATAGGTAATACACTGACACAAGTGATTTGACGTAGGTATGGATCCCTCACAACTGTGAGAAAGTTTTACCATTACTTAAACATATTCACAAAACTTCACAGAATTTACTACTGTGTTGGACAAGAGAAAACTATCTTTAATTTTTCTCTTTATCCACCTTCCCCAAAGTGTTCTTGCAAAATTTCTGAGTTCAAAGAAAATAACTCTGACGTTTTCATATAAATCAATTGTTAATGTAGATTATTACGAACAATGTCTAGATCGAGTAGAGTAGGAAATTTACTAAATAACTTTTAACAATTCAAACCACAGTTGTCTTAACACAATAAAAATTGCTAAGTTAATATCTGAACTGGCAGCTTCTACCCCACTTCCTGTATTTCCTTCCAGAATTTATATTTCCTTTAACTTGACAGAACAGTTACTATGACAATTACTGTCCATTACTATTACCTGTTTTAACATATCACCTGTGGGTAACATTCCAATTGTTAAATACACAATTTTTCCGAAAACGATGCCCTCAGTTTAGCTGCTAGTCTTCAACTGACTAGGTGAGAATTGACAGATCACTATTGTACAGTACACTTGCTTTGGCAATCAATGGCATATAAAGAAAAAAGTTTTGATTCGTGTCTTTAGCCAACAAAAATCACAGATCACAGTATTTTCGTTGATACATAGACATGTAAATGACACACAGTAATTTTATACCAATTTCTAGAATTATACATAAAGGGATATCTGCAAGTGTGCAAAAATCACTGCTTAACATTCAGTGAACACAAGGAATGATCACTAATGAATAACTTAACAATTTGCCTACAATGTTCAATCACAATCTGTTTTATGTGCCACATCATGGGGGAAGCATTCTTTCTCACACAGCAAAATCTTAATGTAAATATTCTCAGATATTTCAAAATATTACTAACAACAAACTCCCTTCTTTCCTTCCTTAATACAATCAGGGTGAATATCATTTCCACACTTCTGGAATAATCAGGATAAACTAAGTAATGATTTAAATATGATGTGTCAATCAGGAGACCAAACACTGTTAGGAATCTAGTGAAATGCATTGACACTGGGATTAGAAAAGATAGCAAATAAAATTTTAATTATTGTGAATAAATATGCAGTACAAAGAATACTCGATTAAATTTTGTAAGTGTATAATGTGGAAAATGTAATATACAGAGCTGCTACCTTTGGAAGATACAATGACTTCAAACAGAGCTTGCATGACTGACCACGATGGCTTCTCAGACTCGAAGAAAAAAAAATCAACAATCCCCAAGAATTGAGCATCTCACGATGACTTTTCTTTCCTCTCAGCTGTAGTTTAACTGTAGTTTTCAAACAACAATAATTTATATTGATTAATATTCAAATTAACAAACTTTGAATTATCAGCTATTTTAAAATTTGTGATTTATAAACCTCAATAAAATTAAATTCCGATGTTAGGTTAAAAACACAGAATTCCCTGACATGTAACAAAATTATTGAGTGTCTGATTTTTCTAGGTAAAATGTAATTCCCTGAGAATTTCAGGTTTCCCAGTAGAAGTGCCAATCAGCTGACATGGGTATGTCATTCCATGCTACTTCAACTTTATGCCAAGAATTCATCAATGGTAGTGGCCAGTGAGTGATGATGAGTAGTCTCCACGCAACCCATGACCTTATACTTTCAATGTGTCAGAGATGTGAGAACATGCTGGCTAGGGCAACAGTTGACAGCCTCTGAATCACAGTAGGCCAAGACAGCATGGACAACAGTCAGTCTTGCAATATCTTGTGGAAAGATAAGATTGCTGAGAGCTGAAAGACAGGGCACAGCCATAAGCCTTAACACGATATATATGTAATGGCTGATGTCCAAAATACCAGCTATGCAAGGATGCCCATACGACAGTTTTTGGAGGGGCAAGAACAAGGGGTATGGTGTATAACACAAATGGCACCTTGTTTCCTTTCCCTGTGAGTTGGCTGGGAAGGGGTTGTCGCAGAGGAAAAGGGGGGGGGGAGGGGGGCTTGCCCATAGGTATGCATGCCCTTGCAACTATTTAAACCAGGGGTTATTGTGTTTGGTACCTAATTGCATTCTAGCCCATCATGCCAGGTCTCCCTGAGACAAATTCAATATTGCAACATACAGTCTCCACAGAGACCTACAAACAAGGCTACATTCATCAGAATTCTGTACACAGAACTAGATCTCATCTAAAAAGATGTCAAAGTTCCACTCCTGTGTTCAGTGTTATCAGGTGCACCACAATCTGTGCATCAATCTCTGCCATCATGCTAACGGACACTACAACAGCGGTCACCAAGCTGACAGTCCATGGTGCCTCACAGCTGCACTATTCATGTGAGTGCGAACCTTGCTGCAAACAAACCCATATCCTGCCTGATTCAATATACTTGATGATCCTGTATGGTCGAGTAAATAATATGTCTGTCCTAGTTGTATGGGCTCTCCTGACCCACTGATTCCATATTTGAAGGACAGTTGTGGGATACTGACCAACAAGAGCAGCAACAATGAGAAATGATAAAAGAGAGTCTTGATCCTTCCTTTGTCAAATTCCCCATGTGCTGGTAGATATTTTCTCCTTCTTACATGAGGCATAACAAGATTTTGCAAACAACCAAAATTCAAATGTAACTTCTGACTGATAAACCTGCTGCATATTATTTCCTTAGATACAGAACAAAAATGATGTAACAGCTGTCTAGTTTGGCTGGTTTTTAATGGCCACCTGTGTATTCTGTTTCCTGTTAATAGCTGAAATCTATATGTGGTGAATAATCTTAAAACTCTTGTTTTTGAAACAAGAACATTAAAATTCTTATAGCCCCACATGAAAGCCCACCTTTCTCCCCTCCCCTCTTCCTTCTCTCTCTCTCTCTCTGCGCGCGTGTGTGTGTGTGTGTGTGTGTGTGTGTGTGTGTGTCTGTGTTTGAAATATTGTGAAAGAGCTTGAATTAGTGTACCTTTAACATACAGGAAGCTGAAAGTGGCAATAAGGCAATATAATTTACCTTCAAAGAAACTAAAAATCTCCATAAAATTTTACACGTACAAGAAAAGTTACAATTACTCTACTGCAAAGGCAATGATGACTCTAGCATCACAACTATATCTTAATAATGAATGCGCTGTAGCAAGTTTGCAGTGACATTAACAGGGTATCAACTGCTTTTATGAAGGAAAACATTATAACAGTTTGGCCGTTCTGAAGATCAATAATAATAATAAATCTCGAATCATATTATTAAACTAATCAAAATACTTCATCTATATTATCATTCATAATTATCACATAGTGAAAATAAGAAGTATTAACTGGAATCTCTATCAACTAATCAACATTCCCGTGTTCAAATCACAACACTGTTCGAAAGCTGAGATTCTGTGAAAAATCCAGTTCCCCAGAATAATAACTACACATCAATGACGAATGTTCTTGACATCACAAATGTTACATTCCTATGCTAACATTATTTGGAATGTAATTTGTTCCACAAGCCCAACTTCAGGCGCGATGTTGGACACCAAAAAACTACATAAAATAGCAGTTCACTGAAACAATTTGACCAGTTAAATCTCTTAAATAAGTGTACTGGCATTACACAATCTGTACAGCGTTTTTCACCATCGACAGATCTATAGCACACCAATTTCTCTTTAATGAAGGTATTCACGTAGTAAAATTGACACTCACTACACACACAAAATACAATGATAGTGAATATTACCATGGCCACAAAAATGCTGCAGATTTGATATTAGTCAATCCCCCATGCAGTATAGTGATATCACTGTCATATTTTTGAACAAAACATTTGGACTGTCAAGTTACATTCACTTGTTTTTCATCTTGATCTCACTGTTACCAGCAAATATCCTCACTCTTACTCAATGCACCTAAATTATGAGAACAGTGCAACATGCCAGCCTTATGTTTTCGAAACACGTGCATTCTCAAAGCACTTTTGCTAATTATTTGTAAACCACAGTAGTTGCAAATGAAAGGACCATGTCGATTGTGAATATCCTGTATATGTACTGACAGATTGAACTTTCTTGCAAATTTTTGCTGGCAGATCGGGCAGCTGAATTCTCGATTTTTGTTGCAGCAGGATGTACCTGAAAACAAACACTGTAGATTGATGACATTTATTTCAAACAAGGAAACATGAGTCTGCAACAGAAATTATACTTTACACAGACTGAAACCAATCAACTGAAGATCCTTCTGTTGCAGATATTTCAAAACAGGAGAGAGAGAGAGAGAGAGAGAGAGAGAGAGAGAGACTACAACTACGGGTGTAAGGCAAATTGGGGGGGAGGGGGGGGAAGAAAGAAAGAGGTGCTTCAACAGTGGCAGACCTTAGGGTACAGTTTCAAGGAACAATATGCTCATGTGAATCCCAGGTGTCATTTACTACCAATGAACTTTTACAATTAGAAAAAAAAGTCATACAACCTCATTTACATCCTGTTTCTTACACTTTATTCTTGCAATTAATAGTTATAATGGAGGTTGGAAAGCTATAGCACTGCTTGGCAAGGGAAGTAAAGACGTCACAATTGATAAATTAATGTGCATTTTCTCCTTATAATGCATAGAAATTAATGTGGGATTCAAATTGACATTGAGGATGACGTATGCTTCAGTGTTCTTTAATGTTCTGGTTGGTATTAAAACAAAGTAGAATGCTTCTTATTTAGTAATTATCATAAAAAAATTAAAGTCAGAATGTAGTTCTTTTCTGAAAGTAGGTGTCACTAATTCCACTCATAAATAGCAGATCTTATAAGAACAAATCTGAATTTGTAGTCCATGTTCCACCCTACACTGTAGGGAAGAAGGTATTTGTGCTATCACTGTCATCCCCCTCCCCTTTGACAAACACTGTGCTAACAGATGACTGTTGGTAACCTTCACATGAACTCAACTCTTTATGTACATAGAAGGAAGGTAAAGTGATACCTAGCTCTTCCTGGAATGTACACTCTCAGATTTTCAACAGTACACCTCTCCCTGATGTACAAACTCTAAGACAGAAAACTGTGCTTACTAAACACATCTGTGATGGAAAATGCTATTCTTCTCTTGGTCTTCTCTATGTCCTCTATTATTATTTCCTGACAAGGCTCTCAGATTGGAAAGTGGTTACAAAGGAGTTTTGTAATATACTTCTTTTGCAGGAGTTTTATATGTGCTTAACATTCTTCGCAAAAACAGTCTAATGCCCGTTTTTCCTAAAAGTAATTTAGACATCCCTTGGGCCTTCATCATCTCGTGCAGAGCTCATTTTTAATTTTATGTGGTTATTTGGCTTTAGGGTTCTCTGGATGTATGCTCATAAATCTTTACACTTTTTGTTTATGAAGATTAATCACCAATCACATACTTGAACAATAATGACAAGTGAAAAATTTAGTTCATAACACTTTAAATAAATACAACACAGATACTGTATGATTCTGAAAGCCCTGGCATTTCATACATAATTTTGTTTAAAACTAAACTTATTAGGCTTGATTTCATTTACTAAAGTGACAGTTATTACTGGCATTCTGGATAAGCACCACAAAACCATGAAAACAGATGAGTAAATTATTACAGTTACTGTCATTCACTTTCTTTTCATTTAATATACTTAAATCTCTCCTACCACCTGCTATAAGTAACACATATGCTGATGCACAGTCAATAACACAAAGACAAATAAAGGTAAGTGTAAGTGTATATATTGAATTACTTCATTTAAACTGATTGTATAAGAGCAAGCTGATATTTTACAAGACAGTACAAATAACAAAAACAGAGGTATGTTTCATTCACATTCGTCATTTATTGCACGATTTTCTGAATAAAAAATACATCCAATTTCTGTATAGTCAATACAAAGCATGCCAACATTTATCCTATATGGAAGAACTGTAAAACGATACACACCACACTAGATTAACCAATGTTTTCCACCTATAAAATGGATGTTAGGCATAAAACATAACACAGTCTGTCTTTAAAGCATTTTGTTATTTACTAATTGCCTCTTCATTAACAGAATATAACACCTTCATACTGCATACTGTAATAACACATCTGAGGCTACAATCCTTCATGTTTTACATCAATAAGCATAAATACATTGGTATCAAAGATAACATTTTGTAACTGAATAAAACAAAATGAAGTAGCCTGTTACAAATACTCTTTATTCCGCTGCTACTTTTATTTGGTGAGGAAAATAAAATTTGAAAAATATATATTTTATTGAGACCATCACTTGAAAAATACATGACTAATTGTGTTCCATATTAAATTTTTGTGTGTTCTAACAAATCATAAGAAAACCACTGAAAATTTTATATTGGCATTAGCATTTATTAAATTTCACAATTATTCTAGAACTTCACATAACACAGCAAGAATAGTTATAAATAATATAATTATAATAATAATACCACAAATAATAAAAATAAATTAACAAACACAGGAACTTTATCAGGTTTTATCATGAACTTGCAGATTTACAATTAATTACGATACAAAAAGGAGTCTGACAGTCAATGAAAATTTCTATTTCTCTTAGTCAGTGAAAATGATCAGTTATAATAAGTTTCCGAGAGTTATATAGGTAGAAATATATAGCAACAGTTTAAAAACACTGATTCTCTCATACTGTAATCCCCTTTCTACATTTACATAGGCTTTCATCAATTTTTGCTGAATCCTTCCATAAAATTACTTTTTTCTTATACACAATACTGTGTGGTTTTCATCATTACACGTGAAAATGTTACATCTCCAAGCATTGTGCAAATCAAATGCACCTATCAATTTGTTATACTGGAAAATATGAGAAAAATGGACACATAAAGGGACTAGGCCATATCCAATGAGTTACTTAGAACAAGAAGCAAAAATGACTTAGGGAAATTACAACATTTGTCTAATTTCTCATTCTCAAGTAACCTCGAAAAACTTTTTTCAGTTCCACAAAGTGCATCTGAAATGAATCACAAAACTTCACTGAAATAATTTGAGCAGTACATCCAAAGCCCTCTTCTGGCTTGTATAAATAAAAGTAACAAACCTATGAGGGTGAGTCAAATGAAAACCTTAAATTTAAAATAACAAATCGAAATTTCGCGCCGTTATCCAGTAAGTTGGTAAGCGTGCTACAAACAGGATGCAGAATGGCCTGTAGGTGGCAGCATACAGCAGATGCACACATACCATTGCAGTATCAGTATAAAGACAGCTGCCCCACTTGCGACTTGCACCAGGGAAGAACAGTGCCCCGTTATTCAGTTTTCACGTCGTGAAGGTGTGAAACCTATTGAAATTCATCGATGAATGAAGGTTCAGTACAGTGGTGCATGTTTGTCATGGCAGCAAGTATACAAATGGAGTAGGAAGTTCACAAATGGTGTGGCTTCAGTGCAAGATGCTCTTCGCCCAGGTCAAGTACAACGAGTTGTGATTCCAAAGAACATTGCAGTTGTTGAAGCTATAGTGAAGGAAAACCGCCAAGTGACGCTGAACGACATTGCAGCTTGTTTACAGATTAGTCTTGAGTCAGCACACCACACTGTGCATGATGTGCTCCAGTTTCACAAAGTGTCTGCAAGATAGGTGCCATGGCAGCTGACTCCTGAATTGAGAGAACGACGTGTTGATGCTTGTGAAGAACTTCTTTGGCACTTTGAACAAGAAGGTCATGGCTTCCTTGCAAGAATTGTTACTGAGGACGAAACCTGGGTTCGCTTCCACCAACTGGAAACAAAGGAATGGCACCATTCCTCATCACCAAAACCAAAGAAGTTTCGAACAGAACCATCAACAGCGAAGGTTATGCTGACTCTCTTTTGGGATGAAAAAGGAATCATTTTGGAGCATTACATGCCTAGAGGGACCACTGTCACCAGTGCATCATACACAGATCTCCTAAAAAAATCATCTGCAGCCTGCAATCAAATCAAAGTGACGTGGATTTCTATCAGCAGGTGTCCTCTTGCAACATGACAATGCAAGGCCTCACACTGCCCGTACAACAGTTGCAACAATCACAGACCTGCATTTTGAGTGTCTTCCTCATCCACCATACTTAGCAGACCTTGCCCCAAGTGATTTCCGTATGTTTGGACCACTCAAAGATGCAATGTAAGGAAAGAAGTTCTGTTCTGGTAAAGAGGTACACCACGCGGTGCATGAGTGGTTGCGCGGACTACCAAAACAATTTTTTTTTCTAAAGGAATTTATGCACTTTGTAAGCATTGGAGGACCTGCATTGAGCATGGGGGGGATTATGTTGAAAAGTGATACAGATTTGTACCACTTCTGCACAATAAATAATATTATTAAAAAATTTAAGGTTTTCATTTGACTCACCCTCGTATTGAATAAGGCAACAGAGTGATACAAATGATAAAGCAGAATGTAAATAGGAAAGAGGTGGAAGAATGAAGACAGAAACAGCTGATGAAAAATATGCTGTAAATTACTACCAGGTGAATGGAAAGAGTGAAGGATCAGCTAGAATGAAATTTCTAATATCTGGAGGACAGAAACACTTGTGGTGGATGGGACACTCAAATTATCCCAATTGTCAGTTCCAGTCTTTATGTTTCATAGCACTCAGATATTTCCAAAAGCTATAAATGACCACATTTTTACGCCTTTGTTTGTTGGTCCTGTATTTTAGCTATTGGTATGTATATACTATTCTTATGTCAAAAACTGTTAGTAATTGATTTAATTATCAGTATGAGTACATTACTGAAATCTATTAGCACAACTCCTACTGCATTTATTGAATCCCCATGACTGAAATTTTAAATTTCTATACTTCCCAATAAAACTATTAATATAATAATTGAAAATTTTGGCAGAAAGTAAACTCTGAACAGAGGAGAGACACGCAATACAGAGGAGACATATCAGTTTTTTCTTGAGACAAATGGTGTACCATCTAGAGCAGACCCTCTCGTAGTACCAGCACCACAAGAAGCACAAAATTTCTAAAGCTGAATTACAGTAATCTACTTCTTGTGCATGTACTTATCCAGTTCTTGGCATCACCTATGTACAATGAGTGGTTGCTTTTACTCATTCAATTGTTCTACATACGAATTCTCTTGTTTACAAATATATAAAAATAATAGAAATTCATGGGTGGAACAAAATTTAAAATTCACGCTCACTACCTTTCAAGTTCTTGTTCTTTTTCCAGTAAAAGTACACACCTTCACACACACAACCACACAGACACCCAAATGTACAATTCAGGGGTCACTGTGTTTGAATGTGTGTACTTTTACTAGAAAATGAGCTAGAGCTCGAAAGATAGTGTGAATATTTTTTTCTGTAATATATTTCTATGCTCCACACATAAGTCCGCTATAGGTGAGTGATTGCCTTTCGCTTACTTTACATCATGATAACTTATTTTAGATGACTGTTGTTTTGCCTATAACTGCAAGAATGATGAAAAACTTGATCTCATTTTTAAAACAATTTTTAACATGCTGTAATGTTTCTCATGTCAGACATCAAAAACTCCCCATTTAAAGATGGGACAAAATCTAGTGATTATAGACAGAACAGCAGCTGCTTTCCAATTCTTACAGAACTGACCTGATCCTGAAAAGTTGGTCTCACTGTTTCAGCTACACCTACTTCACCTTTAGATCTTGTTCATGATGATATCTTTACATTTGGTATGTACAAAAAGTGGCAGAATACAAGACACTGTCATAGTCTGAGCCCCACATGAAGTTGCCAACATATTATTTGGCTTAAACTTACTAATCACAATATATAAATTCCAACAGGTTACAAATATTTAACCAGTATATGGACTACAAACACACATCTTCCAAATGGAACTGGATTTAGTACAGTGAACTGTAAAATGTATCATTAGAGGCATTATACTAGGGAGAAGTGAAAGCACTAACGAAAAGCTCTCGATCTAGAGCAGCTTTGTTCATGACTCAAAGCCCACACTGACGGCACAGTATCATTTCAGCCACAGCTGCAATCCAAAGAGTGTCATAAGAAGCAATGACAATCAAATGAACATCTATAATTAACAGTGTTAATCAGGCAATATTGTGCTTCATTCATGCTGCTGTCAGCATAACTTTGCTACTTTGGTGCTATCCAGCATTTGGTTATGTTTTCACTGTCTGGGACCGTTACACATTTGTGAAGAAATCAGTGATTTTCATCACACAGTATTGCAAATTTTGTTTTTGAGATAAGATGGCTGGGTGTCAAGACACACACAATCAAACAAAGGAAGTCATACACAAGGTATGCAAATTTCTGAGATTCAGTTGCAGAAACTGCAATGATGGAAGGCAAATTCTGATGGAGGGATCTGATATGGTAACAGCTATGGCAACTTTTCTGAGTAAAATGCACAACATCAAAAGGAACTATCATAGGAGAGTGGTTTGAAAAGTTCTTGGAATTACCATGAGAGGTCGGCACTAGCGCAATGAGTTGTTCACGTGATATTCATTGGACTGTTGCCTGTAAACACGGACCGCGTCAGAGCTCTTTGAAGAGAGCAGTTGCGGTGGCACGGCTCTGTTGTTGTTCCCACAAAGTGATTTGCGAAGATGGAAAAAAGTCGAGAATTAAGCAGTGATTAAGTACTTCGTAAAGAAAGGTATGAAAGCAAAGGACATTCATACTGATTCCCAGAATACACTGGGGAACTCTGCTCCTTCATATTCAACTGTTGCCAAGTGGACAAATGAATTTAAATTTGAGCTTAGATGATGATCTGCACACTGGTTGGTCAAGATGCACAAAACGGTCATGGACGATCGCCGATTGAAAGTGCGTGAAATTGCTCACACTTGGCAGGTGTCATCTGAAAGGGTACATCACACTTTAACTGAAGAATTAGAAATGAAAAATTATCTGCAAGATGAGTGTCACAACTCTTGACATTGGATCAAAAAGGCATGAGACTGGACACATTGGAACAATGTTTGGTGCATTTTAGGAGAAACGAACAAGATTTTTTGTGCGAGCTTGTGAACACAGATGAAACTTGGGTGCACTACTATACCCAGGGACATAACAATAGTCAAAGCATTGGAAACAAGCTGGTTCTCTGCCACCAAGGAAAGCAAAGACAATTCCTTTGGCGGGAAAGGTCATGGCATCAGTGTTCTCGGATGCGAAGGGGATTCTGTTCGTAGATTATCTCCCCACTGGACAAACCATTACTGGAGAATACTATGCTAACCTCCTCGACAAATTGCAACAAAAGATACGTGAAAAAAGGCCAGGTTTAGCAAGGAACAAAGTCGTCTTCCATCAAGACAATGCGTACTCATACCCCATTTGCCATCAGCACGGCAATATTACACAAACTAAGGTATGAACTGTTGCCACACCCACCTTATTCACTTGATATGGCTCTGCCAGACTACCATCTCTTCCCAAAACTGAATTTTTTTCTTGGTGGATGAAGATTCAGTTCAAATAAGGAATTGATAGCCAGAGTAGACAACTATTTTGCAGGCTTGGAGGAAACTCATTTTCGAGATGGGATTAAGGCAGTAGAACATCGCTGGATCAAGTGCATTAAACTACAAGGATACTACATTGAAAAATAAAAAAAAGTTTCAGTAATGTAAGAACTTTTTCTCTATTCTGTTCCAAGAATTTTTCAAACCATCCTCATACCAACTTATTATTTATCTTGATGAGACCTGTCTAAATCAAAATCACTCCAGAAAGCACACCTAGCAGAATTCAAAGGGTAATGACAGTCTGAAAGTACCAGTTGGCAAAGGAAACATACTTACTGTCTGTCATGAATGATCATCTGAATATGGCTTCATCAAAAGTGCAAAGCTAATATTTACATCCTACAAATCCAGTGATTATCATGAAGAGTGGTGTATTTAAACACTGGTTTTTAGATTTATTACTTAGTTTATAAGAGAACTGTGTAACTGTTACAGTTATCACAAGTCATCATTCAAGAAAAAAGGAGACAATTCCTAAGTCAGATATAAAGAAGCAAGAAATTGGACACTGGCTAGAAGAATTTTGGGCCACTATGCAAAAGCAGAAATGTTGGAAGGAAGTCAAGCACCACAAGCACATTCACAGTCAATTTGAACTTGACAGCTTAGCAACAGAAGTGTGCCATGAGATTGTCAAGCTGATCCTTATCAACGCCAATACAATCTGATAGCAAAGGAAAGGTCATATCCAGAAACTACACATTCAGAAAAAAATATGTATAGAATTTATTTGAGGAATCCATTGATGATGTCGCAGTGAAGACAGCATTAAGTGTGTATGTCATGCTGAAAATGTGCAAGAAAACAACTTTCTGTATCAAGACATCTGAGAAATGCTTGTTGATAGCATAGTCAGTGCTTTAAATGAGAAAGGAAAGGTTGTATCCAAAAACTGGACATTCAAAATGAAAGATGTGCAGAATATACTTGAGGAAGCCATTGATGATGTCACAGTGGAAGACTGAATTAAATATGTATGTAAAAATTATGCCTGTCTATTGCGAAAGGGTGTTACAGCAACCAGTTTTAAATTATTTCAGAATAATAACAGTCTTGGTTGCAAAATCATTCAATATCTATAAGAACATAATTTTGCAAACAAGACTGCTTTTGTTCTAAAATGTGTATGCCATGCCGAGAATTTGCAGGAAATCGATTTTCTGAAGTAAAGTGTCCAAGAAAGTTCATTGACAGCATTGTCGTTGCTTCAAATGCCTCATCAAACAGAGTGCCTTCAGAACAGGACAATTAAACAACTATAAGCTTTTCCTGTTCCTTCCTCCTCCCAAAATTGTAAACACTATTCCTTCTCCCCCCTCCCTTTGCCTTTGCACTTTCTCCCCAAAATAATAATAATAATGTAAGACACAACAGCCGCCAGACATAAACTGCCTGTGCTGGCATGTTTGTCACTGTTACTTGTGAGTAGCAGAAGACTTGTTTTTCCTGCTTTGTAGTGAGGTTAAAATTAACAGGCAAAACAAATGCTTAAATGTTTGCTTAATCAAAACTGAAATAACTTTATAATTTAACAGCTGACCAGTAAAAATGTGATTGGCTGTAATATACCTCCTGAACCACCCCAGAGTACATTACCATGGAAAGGCTGCTGTTTCACTACAGTATTTTCTAAACTTTTCTTGACATTTGGTTTTGCAGTCGCAAATTATTTTAAACAAGTCTGTTTCTGGTGAGAAAATCTTCATTGCAATCTGCTGTCTGCCAAGTACAGCTTTCATATTATTTTCAAGTTAGTGCCTTGAAATGTATATGCCAGACAGTTTAGTTTGCCAGTTTAGGCTCTACACATGCAGGTCACAAGCTTCTGACTAGTGACAACTGAAGTGTATCGTAAGGCAACTAGTGGGGGGAGCATGCAGAAAAGGTAGTGGGGCTACCTTCTGCACTTGTCCCTCCAACCTGCAGCTTCATTGTTCCATTGTGTAATTCAATATAAGTCACACTGACAAATAGATATGTCGAAGTTAGAAAGATTGGGAAAATATGAAGTAAGGTGGCAGGAAGAACAGGATTTCTGTTCAGGTGAGTACAAGATTATGAACACAAAATGAAATATGTGTAATCCAGTTGTGGGTCTGATAATGAAACAGAAAATGAAAGTACATGTGAACTACTATAAACAGTGTAACGAATGGACCATCATAGTCAAGACAGACAGCAAGTCACAACTTATTACAGTACGGAAGTAAACATGTCTACTAGCTCTGAAGATGATGATGAAACTGAAAAAAGTTTGATGACACAAAAGAAATTTGTTAGTGCTTTAAGGCAGATGAATATTTAATTGGGATGGGGGACTGATATTCAATAGTCAGAAAAGGAAGCGATGCAAAAACACCAGGAGAGTATGAACTAGAAATAAAAGGGAACACTTCTGGTAAAATCTGGGGAGAATACTGTGTAATTGTTTAAACCCTTGATTTAAAAATAACGAAAGAAGGATGTATATGTGGAGGAGAGCTGGAGACACTGGAAACTTTCACACAGAGACAGAGACACAGAAACTAGATTTTAAACTCCAAAGCATTACCAGCACCAACTGTAAAGATCCACCATAATTATTATTTATGAAATGTGAACTCAAGCTGAACAAATTGAAAAAGGGTAAGAAACTAAAGTGAAGGGGCCAGGATAAGTTGAAATAATCTGGATTTTTGAGACATTCAAAGGGGGCATTAGGTAATCACTAACTGAAACAGAGAGAGAAGGAATACAACAGCAGATGAGTGAGTAGCTTTGGAAAATGAAATAGTGAAGGCAACAGAAAACAAAATTAGGGAAAAAGAAAAGGCCCATCAGAAAGCCTTAAAAGACAAATGAGATAATAAATTATTTAATTTAATGGAGGAGAGATGTTTGATGTACCTTTCACCTTGCGCTGTACAGTGTCTTGCTGGGTATTTATATAGATGCAGAAAATATAAAAATGTAGCAAATGAAGCAACAAACAGGAACAATTCATGACGTGAAAGAATAGCTAAAATAACAATGAAATGTATGTGGAGAGTAACAATTGCAGAGGAAGAAGGAAGGAAGGAATATTAGCGTCATGTCCACTTGGGAATCAACTCGGGATATGCCTTAAGAAATTTAAGGATACCACAAAAAATTGTCACCCCGACGGCCAGACAGGGATTACCACTGAGCTACATCAGCTAGTGTATACTGGAAGACACAGGTCTGAATACAGTAAGCAGGTTCAAATAGATGTTGCTTACAGCAGTTGTGATGAGACGGAAACACTTGGACACAACAGACTATCATGGAGAGCTACATCAAACCAGTCTTCAGATTGAGGAACATTAAGAATATGAACTATATAGCAAAATTATCTAAACATTATCAGATCTTATTAAGGAGTACGAAGAATTGGGAGATTTTTTCCCCTAGTAACTACAGGTCTTTACAAAATATATACAAAAAAGTGTTATGTGAACATTAATATGGTTGTATTATCAGCTCTGCCATCACTAATCAGTTTATATTTAACACACAAAAGCTGCATTAGAGATAAAGGAACCTGCATTTTTTTCTGCACACAATGTACTCTGCCTCATATACTCAAGTTACTACTGTCAAGATTTGTATCCTTAAATTTGCCCATTTCAATAAAGTTTATTTCCATTTTGGTAAAAATCTCTAAAATTATCAGCATACATATGCCATTTTATTATGATTCCACCTTTCCATGAACTTCTAAATTCCTTCAGCTATACTTCAGTACTACTGGGCATAGTTATATACGTAAACATTTACAGTAAGAGTTATAATGTTTCAATAACTGAGGCCATATATAGAAGTTATGAAGAGCTGTATTAGTGATCAAAACTTTTCTTCAGCATTGAACAACAAACATTTTGCCTTTTCTCAGATATAACGTCAAAAGCCATAGACAGTCTTTACATTCAAACATTCATTATCCACATCCATTTGTATCAAGGCATAATTTTTTGCCTAATATTTTGTCTTTCACTGCTGGAGACATCATCAGACGCATTAATAACTCAGAAAGCACTTACAATACTCAACGAGCCTAGCAAGCTGAACTGTTTATAGGTAATTACACAACTCTCGGCTTGTGACCTCACCAGACTGTTGTCTAAGATTGTGGAGCCACACCAGTGTATGATAAGGAGCTTGTAGTGGGGAAAAGTTGGCACTGTTTGCTTCATTAGCAATAAGGCCCACAGCTTGTCTAATTTCAATCCTTCTTATTTTCTGTTGAAAATGTTGTTATGTTTATGAATTTCTATGGCCTGTTTGTATATCCTAGTGTAATAATTGTTAGATCTCACTACAACCAAAGTGTTAAAGAAACAAATTTGGTTATTTGCTGGTTCTAGTGTAAGCTCTGCTACTGCTGATTTATCCGTCTTGCCTAGGTGACAATTGCTCGTGTTCTGTAAGGTGGTGTCAGTGCTTCCTTTTGTAGTTCCTATGTACACTTGGTCGCAAGTGAAAGGGATTTTATGTAGTCCTACAGCAGTGTTAAAATATTCATGCACCTTTCTTGTTGGTTAAAACACTGTATCAATAGCAAGTTTGTTGCATACTTTTCTCATGCGATCTATATCACTTTTCAAAGATGGAAGGTAAATTTTCCCATTAGTTGGTTTAGGATTTCTAAATTTTCTGAATAATGTTAATTCTAAAATAAAGTGCACAATGGAAAACAAGGTAGACAGTCAGGTTTCATTTTTGAATGTGAAGGTACTTAGAAAATGTGATGGAACTTTAGGGCACAAGGTCAGATACCTTCACAGAAATGTCAGTCATTATTCTAGCCAGAAAAGAGGAATGATCAAGACATTGGTGGACCGGGTTAAATAAATATGTGAACCACCATACTTGGGGGATGAGCTTGATCATTTAAGAACAGCTTTCATAAGAAACAGCAACTCTGACAATGAGATAAATATGGCACTAAATCCTAAAAGATCTAGTCTTACACTGAAAATGAACCAACCAAAGGGAATGACTTCCTTCCATTTGTAAAAACTGCCACAGATTGCATCACAAAAGTACTTAGAAAAGTTGGTATTGATACAATGTTTAAACCAACAGAAAAAGGGGCATGAATATTTGGACATTGAAAAGGACCTACACAGGTCGCTTCCCACAACAAGAGTATATAAAATCGCTTGCACTTGGGGTCTAGTGTACATGGAACTCAAAAAGAGGCATTAACAACTGCATTAAGAAAGATAACAGCAACTGTTGCCCACACAAGATGGATAAATCAGCAGTAGCAGATCATGCACCAGAACCTGGCAACCACCAAATTTGTTTCTCTGATACTGTGGCTTACAAGATCTAGTAATTATTAAGCTAGCAATTCCTAAGCACAAAAATAATTTCAATAAGAAATAAGAAGAATCGAAATTAGATACATTGTGGGTCTTAGTGCTAAATAAAACAAACGGCACCAACATTTCTCCACTACAAGCTCCTTTTTAGAATTGAGGGCCATTTGCATGAAACTCAACAACTGCAAAATCTTCAAAAGTGTGTTATACACATATCAAAAAAAGTTTTGCTTCACCCCGGTTCCAAGAACTCTTGAAGAAAGATGCTGACTGTGGGTATTGTTCAGGTTGGAATATCAACAACTATGGAAGGGACAGATTGCTGCTCACAACATATGACACATCGAGTTGCATACAGGCACAATGAGAAGACTGTAACACATTAATCTTATGGCCAAAGCCTTCAACAGAAAAGAGAAACATACACGCATTCACACAAACAACCACACCTCAAGCGCATCCACCCCCCCCCCACACATGCTATCTCTGGCTGCTCACCCCAGACTGTAATTGAAACACTTCACATGGGAGCAGCAATATGATGTTTTTCCTCATAACATTCTGTGTTCTAGCAATTGGCTTTTGGAATTTACAAAGGAAAAAGCTTGTCACTCTTTCCAATCTGCATACAGTCTGACTTGTTCATACATTTGCTTACATCTTAATCAGTATCTTACCTCCAAATTATATTTTTCTGGCTATATTGGAATCTTTCTGCTCAAGATTAACGTTTAGAATTTCTAATCTTCTGTCAGCTCTACCACAATTGCCTTTCTCATTTGTACTGAATAAACAGTGCTGTCAATATGCAGTACTGTCAAACTAAAGGCAAAGGTAACAAAATTAAGGAAAAGATTTAATAGAAGCAGAGGCCTTATTAGGAAGACTATGCTTTTCATATACATGAGAGTTCAAACTTCTTTTGTTTTTTGATATTTTACCACAAATTTGACATCGAAAAGGCCCACGTAAGCGACCATGTATGTTGGCTACATGAGATGATAAGCAGTCTTTCCTAGAAAACACTTTTTCACATTGGTTGCACGGAAACATCATTTTCATTGTGTTACTCACACTCTCAGTTATATTTCTTCGGTGGTGAAAATCTGCAACAGTGTAATACATAAATTAACATCAATGTATGAGGCTCACAATAACAGAAATTTACAGTACAGGCATAAAATGGGACACGTACTTTAATAAAATGTGTTATGTAACCCTACGAGTGCGTACAAAATCAACATATACTACTGCTGGTGAAAATTACAACGTCAAGGAGACACATGATTACAATGCAATTATTCAAAAGATTACTTACAATGACAATACTCAAACGACGAGAATCACAGAACTGTATATGAATTTATACTGTAAGAATGCAGTACACTGTGAAGCCACCATGTGCTGAAATCAGGGCATCTAAACATTGTGGCACAGAATCAAACAATGTCTGAATTTGTTACTGGGGAAAACACTGCCACATAATTTGTAGGTGTATCAACAAAGCACTGAACAATGATTGCACGATAGCCATAATGAACAAGGTGATGACTGACTACATCCAATGCATTTCCAATGGATCTCGGGTCAGGTGAATGTGCAGGCCAGGGAAAAATATCATGATGCAGTTGGTGCTGTTCAGACTGCCCTCAATACATAGGAAGTGAGGTCACATTACAGCCAATGTTGTCACAAAACATCACATCTGATGTTTGTCTGCTATGATGCTTAACAATGCAGTCTGCATGATTGTGTTCACCACAGTAGGGTCCAACATATTCACAGCCATTACTGTAGGGCAAAATGAAGGAGGACACTAAATTTTTGACTAAGCTTGCCAATAAGATGTTCATGTGCCCATTGCAGTCTGACGTGTTGATGTCTTCCGGTAAATGTAAGTCAATGCAATGGCATGCATGCCACCGGTGCAGCACTCAGTAGACATTCTCAACTCACTGATACAGACATGTCGACACTGGCTGCAGTGCTGTAACATTG
The DNA here is from genome assembly GCF_023897955.1 of Schistocerca gregaria. NCBI lineage: Eukaryota > Metazoa > Arthropoda > Insecta > Orthoptera > Acrididae > Schistocerca > Schistocerca gregaria. The sequence goes on along the minus strand of NC_064920.1, from coordinate 599,870,415 downwards.
AGCCAAAACTGTGGAAAAAATTGTTCTGTCAGTTAGAGCCATGTATATATGATAGTGATCATCCTGCACTGTTGTTACATTGTGTGGTCCAGTACCTGATTGTTGCTGTCCTACTGAATAGTCCCACATCCTCAATCCATAATGTCATGGTATGACAAATTCGTATCCCAAAGACCAATCATTCTGTTCCATTAAAATTGAATCACATGCCAATGTTGCACCCCTTGCAATCAACAACGCATATCAGAATTTGCTTGTACATTTACACTTCAACAGCCAAGGCTGTACCAACTGAGCATAGTGTAAAATATTGGCATGTCTGGTAAAACAAAGAGGCTGCTGCTAGACCTACATGCACTCCATATCTCTGTAATCTTAATCATATATTACAGTTCCACTGTTCTACAAATCCTCCACTTTTGGGGTGATTCAGCCCATTCTTCCTGGGTGTTGCAAGTCTTACACACAGTTGTGTGTAATAACATCACATATCACTAGAAACTGAACAGCTAGTTTGAAAAGTTTTATTTTTAGCATCTTTATATTGAAAGCTTAATAACTTGCTCCAACAAACCTTAAAGACACCTGAAGATACAGTGGAATCTTGCTTAATAAGTACCTCCCATAACATGCAATTTACATAACGAACAAAACAAATTGTAAAAAAATTACTCACTTAACAAGCGATGTTTGCATAACAAGTGACAATGATTTAGTGTGACATTACCAGCCATTTTGCACCTTGTGTTCACACATTGTCCTAAACTTGTGTTCACACAATGTTTCGTTTTCAAATTTTAATAACCTTCTTAAAAATAATTCTGAAGAAAAATCTGCATGAAGACGACCATAAGAAAAAGAAAATAACCTTAGAAATGAAATGTAAACTCATTGAAAAATGCGAATGTGATGTGAGCATTGCTGATTTAGCATGCATATACAATTGGTCTACATCAGCTATTTGCACTATTCTCATGAACAAGGACAAGATTAAAGAGATAGATGCTTTAAAGGGATTGACAATGTTTTCATGTTCTGGATGACACTGAAAGGTTGCTCCTTATATAGATAAACAAAAAGCAATTGCATGGCGACACTACTAATGAGAACATCATTTGTGAGAAGGCATACATAATTTTTGCCAACCTGGTTAAGAAGAAGCCAGAATCCTCAGAGGCTGAAGAAAGATTTAAGAGAAGCTGTGGGTGATTCAAGAAGTTTAAGAGAAGAACTGACACCCACAGCATTGTGAGGCATGGTGAAGCATCCAGCTCTGACACAATGGCAGCAAAGATCTTCATCAGTAACTTCAAGATGCTCATAGATTCTGAGGGTTATCTGCCACATCAGGTTTTTAATTGTGATGTAATGGGTCTATTCTGTAAAAAAATGTCGAAACGTACCTTTAGAACAGCAGAAGAGAATGCATTGCCAGGTCACAAGCCAATGACAGACTGTCTCACATTGCTATCATGTGCCAATGCAAGCGATGATTTGAGAATTAAACTGCTGCTTGTTTACCTTTCAGAAACTCCATGAATCTTCATGAAGAGTAAAGTCCAAAAGAGCAGGTTAAATGTGGCGTGGAGGTCCAACAACAATGATGACATGTGATCCTTTTTGTGAATGGATTGATGAAGTGTTTGGTGCTTTGGTGAAAAAATATTTGCTTGAGAAGAATCTACCACTCCATGTCTTGCTTTTTATGGAGAACACTCCTGCCCATTCTACAGGCCTACATGACCATCTCTTTGAAGAATTTCAATTCATCAAGATCCAATTTCTGTCTCCCAACACCACTATGTTACTCCAGCCTATGGATCACCGGACTATTTCTAACTTTAAGAAGCTCTGCACTAAAGCATTGTCCGAGACTTGCTCTGAGTTGACTGAAGCTACCAATCTCACTCTCAGATAGTTTTGAAAATATCATTTCAACATTGCCGTCTGCGTCAAGATGATCAAAATGGCATGGGAAGGGGTTACCAAGAGAACTCTCACTTCTGCTCGAAAGAAGCTTCGGCCAGAATGCATTGTCAAACGTGACTCTTAGCCATTTGAGTCAGTACCTGTGGCGCCGGTAATAACAAGATTGTGTCGTTGGCCATGAGGATGGGACAAGAAATGGATAACAATGATATTGGTGAGCCTGTGGAAAATCACAGCCAAGAAATGACCACTGAAGAACTTATGAAATTGCAGTGTGTTTCAAAGCAGGAAGTTGTGGAGAGGAGTTCTTCACAGGAGGAGGAAGAGGAGGAGGAGGAGGAGGAGGAGGAGGAGGAGGAGGAGGAGGGAGGAGGAGGACACAGTGAAGCAATGATCTTCTGGTGTAATAAGAGAAATGCTAAAAGCATGGGAATCGGTTGCACCATACATTGAAAATCATTATCCAAATAAAGCAGTGGCTAGGTGTGCTACAAATTTATTTGACAATAATGCTGTGTCACATTCTTGCCAAGTGTTGAAGCATTGGCAGAAACAAATGACTATATATACCTTCCTAGTAAAAAAGAATTGAGTTATGTATTGCGAATAATAGAGTTCATAATACTGCATGTATAATTTTTTATGAATAATTGGCACAAATAAGATAAAACTTTTAGTATTTGTCTGCAGGGAATGCATTATCGTATTTCATATTAAATTGTATGGGATAAATTGTTTTGCTTAATGAGTGTTTCACATTATGAGTAAGATTCTGGAATGAATTATGCTCATTATGCGATGTTCCACTGTTTTAACAAAACAAAACTGTCCACAGAATTGTGGCCCAAACTTTTTGATCATTGTATTGTGAGTAATACCAAATTATTTTGGTTAAGTGATGAATACTGTCCACCCTATGGGTTCATCTTCAGGTGTTGCTTGAAGTTATAGCACACATATTAGATTTTAGTAATTCCTGTGTGTGTCACAAATTGACTCACATCAAAAAAGTTTTGCATCATCTTGGTTCTGAGACTTCTGGAACCTGTATAGAAAATGTATTGATGCATGCCTGTATTTGTCGTGCCATACTATCCCCAAGTTCATTAAGACACTGTTGGTCCAGATTGTCCCACTCCACAACAGCGATTCGGTGTAGATCCCTCAGAGTGATTGGTGGATCATGTTGTCCATAAACAGCCCTTTCCAATCCATCTCAGGCATGTTCGATAGGATTCATGTCTGGAGAACATGCTGGCCACTCTACTCGAGCGATGTCATTATCCTGGAGGAAGTCATTCACAAGATGTGCACGATGGGGGTGCGAGTTGTCATCCATGAAGACGAATGCTTCACCAATATGCTGCCAATAAGGTTGCACTATCAGATGAAGGATGGCATTCACATATCATACAGCCATTACGGCACCTTCCATGACCACCAGCAACAAACGTCAGCCCCACATAATGCCACCCCAAAACAGCAGGGAACCTCCATCTTGCTGCACTCCCTGGACAATGTGTCTAAGGTATTCAACCTGACCGGGATGCCTCCAAACACATCTCTCACAACTGTCTGGTTGAAGGATTATGCGACACTCATAGGTGAAGAGAATATGATGTCAATCCTGAGCGGTCCATTCTGCATGTTGTTGGGCCCATCTGTACCACACTGCATGTACGGCGGGGGTGAAGTTGCATGTCAGGCAGCCTATTGCATACAGTTTGAGTCATAACACGACATTCTCTAGCCACATGAAAAATGCTATTCGACATGGTGGTGTTGCTGTCAGAGTTCCTTCGAGCCATAATCTGTAGGTAGCTGTCATCCACTGCAATAGTAGCCCTTGGGCGGCTTGAGTGACGCATGTCATCGACAGTTCCTGTTCTCTGTATCTCCTCCATGTCCAAACTATATCCCTTTGGTTCACTCCGAGGGGGTTGGACACTTCACTTGTTGAGAGTGCAAAGTAACAATGTGAACATGATCAAACCGCGGTATTTACTGTGTAGGCATGGTTGAATTACAGAAAACACAAGTCATGTACCTCCTTCCTGTGTGGAATGACTGGAACTGATCGACTGTTGGACCCCCTCAGACTAATAGAAGCTGCTCATGCATGGTTGTTTACATTTTTGGGCAGGTTTAGTGACATCTCTGAACAGTCAACTTTTTTTAATGTGTGTATTATTAAGTTTTTGCCTCACAGATCAGATGAAACAAAACTGTTAGGCTCCCTTCTGTCCTGTCCTAATCAGTAGCTTTCCTGCCCATCCTTTCTTTATCCCTTTTGATGGATGACGAAATGTACTCAAAATTGCATCCCCCTGAATATAATGTACATCACACACAAAAGAAATTTAGTCTGTCTAATTTTTTATTCTACATTGGACTCATAAGATGCAGAGTAAAACAAACACAACACTAGAAAGAAAGACTCATCATGCAGAAAGCCAGAAATATTGACTATGAGAATTTTTCCAAGAATACGGAGGTATACGAGGTTTAATTAAACAATGAGTTCAGCATCTTAGCCCATGAGAGTTCTACTAATATAGATGAAAGGCATCATTATTTATAAATGAAATTTTGCAAAAAGTAAAAGATGTTTCAGGTATGAAGAATGAATAAAAGAAAATCTCAACTAGAAGAGGCAGATATTGAAGGGAATGTGATAACTGCAGGTAAACATAACAGGTATGTTGGAGAATATGCACAAATAAAATAAAGTTATTCATAAATGCCTACAAGAAGACCCGAGAAAACAGAATGAAAATCTGGCCCAATAAACAACTGAAAATTATTAAAGTATGAAAAATACAAAGCTGAATCTTATGTTGGGTTGTCACTACATTTCACCAGTTCAAATCGCAAAGTAGTAATTGGACTAGTGTAACACAAGCTTTCCAAATGCCTTCAAAATATTTTTTTCAGTTACGCAGTAAGCACATATGCACTAAAGTAGGTCTTGAGGCTTTCCTGCCAAGGCTTTCTCATCTTGGGAAATAGGGTTTTCTGGCAGTAAATCTGCATCATGCTTGCACGATTTTTTAATTGCATAACCCGCAATCTTCATCAGGTGCTTCCTGTGGCTGAACCCAGTGTGGAGCGAGTCCAAGATTTATGTCTATGTTGGGATAGGCAGTCCATCATCCATCCAAGCCATGTCAGGCGTTCCGTCCAAGGTACACACCAGTCAGCAGCAACCATAGTATTTTCTAACTGTAACTGTTCTTAATACTGTGTGCATACTTTTTGGCTATTGTCAGTTAGTAATTTTCTTATCTGATGTTCTGTTCCATATCCATGTTGTACTGGGCGTGCAGTCTTCCGATTGCCATCATTTAAGATTTCCTGTGGACTTTACTGTCGTATTACCATAGCTGGCCACGTCAGGTGCTCTGTACGAGGTCCGAAATTGCTAGAAGGTGGCTGTCAGATTATTTGTGGTTGCTGATGCTCAAACTGCCATTCATTCTTGAATTGAATATGTTCAGGTGCTTGGTTTGCTATCTGAAGTACCACCGTCTGTGCATCCTGGGTTGGCTGCACTGGGTTATTTGCTCTGTGACCATTTCCAAAGTTATTTCCACCTGGAGTTTAGATGTTGCCTCCATTGGGTTTTGAAAAGACCGAGTGCCAGGTTCCAGGAGGAGCTAATCTGATATCCCGTGTCATTACTGATAAAATTTTGTGTGACATTTATTTCTATGGATCCTGTATGCACTGCTTCCTGCATCTCTTCATTGGAAGTGAATCAATGGTCTCTTAAATCATCATTAACTGGACCAAACAAACGGAAATCCAGTGGATCAGTATCATGACTGTATGGAGGATGTTCCAACACTTAAAAGCATATTCCAAAGAGTCTGAACACTATGGGCAGCAACATATAGACACATGGTGTCATATCAAAGAAAGAACACTGTTGGACAACATACATTGTTGTTAATTTTGAATCACAAGCTTTGACTCACAAAATAATTACCATTTTGTTTAATGCTGACTTTTACTGTTGATCCTTTTTCCAGGAATTGATCCAGAATTGGCCTTTTATGGGTGACAATATATGCAGATACATGACAAATATGTATCTGGTTTGCCACTTCATCAACAATCACTTGTCTGTTATTCGGTTACATCATGGGATTGTTCAGTTCTCACATAAGTAGTGCAGGTGAGTGGATATCCCAGTCTTCTCTTGTCTTTCACACTTGTTTGGGTGCTTTTGAATTTTTCAATCCATTAGTAAACACATTGTCACACTACAACACTGCCTCTATGTTGCGCTCAGAGTCTTCGATGGATTTCACTTTCCGACACATTCAGGCTATAAAAAAACCGATTACAAAACACTTTTCTTCATTGGTGGTATTGGAGAGTGGCACAGCCACACTACTTCACAAGAGCAGAAAGCAAATTGATGTGACAATGCTGAAACCTACCACAAGAGATAGGAATGGTAGCATAAAGACAATTAGAACAAAAGTTCAGATACTTGCTGATTCAATTAATATAGTTTCAAAAAAACAATATCATTTCACAAAATCTCACTGGCATTAACGTGGTCAGCCAGCTGTCACAGGATGACTATTAAATGTAACATAAGGTACAATGAATATACAAAGAAAAAAGTAGCACAGAATATAGTAAGCTGAAATTCATTAGAAGAGTTAACTTGACAATGCAAGAAGTCCATTATATTTCTAGATCTTTGATAACTGATTTTCTTTGCAATGTGTTATTCTTCATAGGAGAAGAAAAAATAAAAAAATTCACAGGAGAAGAAAAAATAAAAAAAAAACTAAGAAAATTTGAACAGAATCTGTATGATTTGCAGAAGATGGGTGAACCAGGAACAGTAATACACCACAGTTGCCTACAGATTGGTTTGAAGACACTACCAGAAATATTCATCAAACTTATCATTTGGAACCACAGACACTAAAAGAATAAAGGCTGCAGACAGGTAGTTATTTTTCCCTTGTTATTCCACAATGAACTGAGGAGCTCAAATAGATTTCAAAATGTTCTGATGGATTCTCTCCTCCTCCTCCTCCCCACTCTTTCCATTTTTTTCTCTACATTCCTCCGTGTCTCTCACCACTCAAACACACACACACACACACACACACACACACACACACACACACACACAAACTAAAATGAGTCGAATTTGTTGCATTTACAAAGCTAAGCAATAAGAGAAAATAAGATAACAAATAAAGGATACTAAACACTGTTTTCATACCAAATGTAAGCAGATGCAGCTGAAAAATCACAATGATTCTATACACTGCAGGTTCAGTTTTTCTGAGTGATTGCCACTTATATCATTTGCTGTTGCTCCTTTTAAATTTTTTTGAGCTGTGTCTGTTCCCCACTTTTCACATCAGCGAGCTAAATTCACTATACAATTACGAATAGATCGAGCATGGATCTTACCACAGCTCACTGAAAAATGTCGTTATTACAAACAGGGGCAGTAGCAAGGGGGGGGGGGGGGGCTATGGGGGTAGCCCACCATATGAAGTATTATATTACACTGGATAAAATGACTTCAGAAATCAGTGAATATATTATTCCAACACATCCAATCATTTTTTTTATAATTACGTAGCAATATAAGTTGCAATGAATTCCATTTTAAAAAAAAGAATAAGAGCGGCAAGTAGCTTACTACCTAAACCAATAAATATCATTTAACTTAAAATAGGCATCTTATTATTTATTAATACTCATTTTTTACCCTGAACTCAAAAACAGTTACCAAAAACTACTTTAAGGAACACCAAATTTTACCAGTTTGTCGGTAGAGGACCCCAACTCTCCTTTTGTTAAGCCATGTTCCATTCCCCCCCCCCCCCCCCCCCCAACGGCTGGTCTAATGAAAATGGATAGATAAAACATCTACTCACCAAGCAGCAGCAGGGGAACACACACAAAAATAGGTGTGCCAGTGGTTTCTTCTTCTATGCAGAACTGAAGGGGAAGGAAGAGGTGTGAAGGAAAAGGACTGGAGAAGTCTAGAGAAAGGAGATACAGTTCGGAAAAGTCACCCAGAACCCCGGGTCAGGGAAGAGTTACTAGGGTCAGGCAAGACTTACTGGACAGGATGAGAAGGAAAGACTGATTGTTGGGGACTGCAGCAGACGAGATTTGAAAACGTTAAAGTTTAAAGGCGGAAGACAGAGTAATAAGCTAGACAGAGATTACTACTGAAACATTGTGCATGAGTTAATAAGAGTGAAAACCTAGTGCACTGTATGTAACAGAGGTGGGAAAGGGAGTCCAAAAATAGACCAGTTGGAAAATGAAAGATGTAGAAAACTAAAATGGAGTGAAGAAAGAAATAGTTACTGTGAAGAAGTTCACAGACGGAAGGAATTAACATAAATTAAGGCCAGGTGGGTGGCGAGAACCAAGGACATATTGTAGTACTATTTCCCACCTGCAGAGTTCTGAGAAATTTGTGTCTGGGGGAAGAATCCAGATGGTGCGAATGGTGAAACAGACATCAAGGTCATGATTATCATGGTGTACAGCATGCTCTGACAACGATATTGTGTGTTGCCTTTATACACCTTCTGCCTATGCCCATTCATCCTGGCTGATAATTGGGTGTTAGACATGCCGTTGTAAATGTTTACATAAGAGCTGGTATGACATGTGTTTGTTTCACAGGTGGCTCTCCCTTTGATAGTATATGTTTTGACAGTTACAGGATTGCTATAGGTGGTGGTAGGAGGGTGCATAGGGCAGGTCTTGCAGCAGGGACAGTCTCTTGGGTAGGAGGCATAGGGTAGGGAGATGAATGCAGAAGGAGCATAGGGTCTGACAAGGATATTGTGGAGACTAGGAGGGCAACGAAAGCTGTAATAGGTGTGGCAGGAAAAATCTCAGAAAGAATGGATCTCATTTCAGGCCATGATTTTAGGAAGTCATGGCCTTGTCGAAGCAGCTGATTAATACATTCAAGACCAGGATAATACTGGGTGACAAGTGGCGTTCTCCAAAGTTGTTTTTTGGGGGGATCAGTATTACCAGGATTAGATTTGATGGCCCGGGAAATCTGCTTTCTAACTAGAGTGTTGGGATAATTATGTCCAGTAAAGGCTTCGCTAGTAGATAATGGGTACAAAACTCATTGAAACGTTGCGAAAAGACGATACCACCACTCGGCTGATAACCCGAGAGGAATTCATCAGAGGAATAAGCCAAGAAAGACTGAAATTGCATATGTCACACCTCTACGGGGATGATGATGTATTGTTGTACAGACTCTGCATCTGAACAAATATGTTTGACACACAAATGATGGCAACTGTCAAAATGTAAGTCCTGTTGTTTGTTAGTAGGTTTGATGTGGACAAAAGTGTGTAGCTGGCCTTTGGTGAAGATGAGATCAATATCAAGGAAAGCGGCATGGGATTCGGAATAGGACCACATGAAATTTAATTGGGAGAAGATATTTAGAGATTCCAGGCATTGTAACAGGTCACCCTCATCATGGGTCCATATGGGAAAGATTTCATTAATTTATCAAAACTTTTAATTGTTAAGTCTGATATTCCAAAGCACAGAACAATTTTATGGCAGAGACTACTTTTCTTGACTAATAGAAAATTTTCGTGCCATTCTACAGTGTGCCGATTACAAAATGCAAATGATGGTTTTATAACTGAATCAGTTTGTGATCAGAGATTAATTTCTAGGTTCAATCCATCAGCAGTCCTGGATGGAGAATGGCCAACATAAGCAAATACAATATGCCACATGTTCAGTGAAATATTTGGTTCATAATATAACCTACTGCCTACAGGAAAATTAAAGAGACCTTTGGAGAAAAGAGGACCACTTGTATGAATATTAAGAGCTCAGATGGAAACCCAGTTCTAAACAAAGAAGGGAAAGCAGAATGGTGGAAGGAGTATATAGAGGGTCTATACAAGGGTGATGTACTTGAGGACAATATTATGGAAATGGAAGAGGATGTAGATGAAGATGAAATGGGAGATACGATACTGTGTGAAGAGTTTGACAGAGCACTGAAAGACCTGAGTCAAAACAAGGCCCCTGGAGTAGACAACATTCCATTGGAACTACTGACGGTTTTGGGAGAGCCAGTCCTGACAAAACTCTACCATCTGGTGAGACAGATGTATGAGACAGGCGAAATACCCTCTGACTTCAAGAAGAATATAATAATTCCAATCCCAAAGAAAGCAGGTGTTGACAGATGTGAAAATTACCGAATTATCAGTTTAATAAGTCACAGCTCCAAAATACTGACGCGAGTTCTTTACAGACGAATGGAAAAACTAGCAGAAGCCGACCTCGGGGAAAATCAGTTTGGATTCCGTAGAAATGTTGGAACACGTGAGGCAATACTGACCCTACGACTTATCTTACAAGCTAGATTAAGGAAGGGCAAACCTACGTTTCTAGCATTTGTAGATTTAGAGAAAGCTTTTGACAATGTTGACTGGAATACTCTCTTTCAAATTCTGAAGGTGGCAGGGGTAAAATATAGGGAGCGAAAGGCTATTTACAATTTGTACAGAAACCAGATGGCAGTTATAAGAGTCGAGGGACATGAAAGGGAAGCAGTGGTTGGGAAGGGAGTGAGACAGGGCTGTAGTCTATCCCCGATGTTATTCAATCTGTATATTGAGCAAGCAGTGAAGGAAACAAAAGAAAAATTTGGAGTAGGTATTAAAGTCCATGGAGAAGAAATAAAAACTTTGAGGTTCGCCGATGACATCGTAATTCTGTCAGAGACAGCAAAGGACTTGGAAGAGCAGTTGAACGGAATGGATAGTGTCTTGAAAGGAGGATATAAGATGACCATAAACAAAAGCAAAACGAGGATAATGGAATGTAGTCGAATTAAGACGGGTGATGCTGAGGGAATTAGATTAGGAAGTGAGACACTTAAAGTAGTAAAGGAGTTTTGCTATTTGGGGAGCAAAATAACTGATGATGGTCGAAGTAGAGAGGATATAAAATGTAGACTGGCAATGGCAAGGAAAGCGTTTCTGAACATCGAGTATAGATTTAAGTGTCAGGAAGTCATTTCTGGAAGTATTTGTATGGAGTGTAGCCATGTATGGAAGTGAATCATGGACGATAAATAGTTTGGACAAGAAGAGAATAGAAGCTTTCGAAATGTGGTGCTACAGAAGAATGCTGAAGATTAGATGGGTAGATCACATAACTAATGAGGAAGTATTGAATCGGATTGGGGAGAAGAGAAGTTTGTGACACAACTTGACCAGAAGAAGAGATCGGCTGGTAGGACGTGTTCTGAGGCATCAAGGGATCACCAATTTAGATTGGAGGGCAGCGCGGAGGGTAATAATCGTAGAGGGAGATCAAGAGATGACTACACTAAGCAGATTCAGAAGGATGTAGGTTGCAGTAGGTACTGGGAGATGAAGAAGCTTGCACAAGATAGAGTAGCATGGAGAGCTGCATCAAACCAGTTTCAGGACTGAAGACCACAACAACAACAACATAACCAAATGAAATTGTAAATAATATCACCAATTCTCTAAGGCCAGTAACAGAAAATACTGTCGTTTACTGAAGAGCTACATACTGAAAATAAGGAAGATTTGTAGGAAAATGATGTTTGGTGCTACGAGAGGGAGATAATTTTAGATGCATGCCATTTAACTGAACATTAATACACACAAGAAGATGAGAATCTTGTGTTTTTTTAAAACATATTCAGTGGTTTTGCACGAAGAAGTGAACTACTCTTGTGTTACTGATAGTATTGAAAAATGGCAGTTCACAGCACTTATTGAGATTTTATATTATTTTTGTACTGCTTAATTCTGAGATGTCTAATAACAATATGAACAGCAATTCACAAAGCACCAAGTTAAAGTTATTTTAAAATCCCCACAAGTCAAGTTCATAACAGTGCTCCCAAAAAGTTATTCAGCCTATCATTCTGGTACACAGATGACCTTCCTCAGTCATCTTGGATGTCATTGTGGTGTGCCAGAAATGTTAAAGTCATACCCACATGAATGTCTGGATGGTTACCATCGGCTATTGGTTTCAGGCATAAAAGATGTCAACATCCCCAAAGTAAAGCATAAGAAAATGACAGAAACTAGGACATAGCCATTGAAGGTCCTATAGAAGAAAAGAAACATGGATAGTGGCTAAACTACCAAAAACCGAAAAGAGAGATGCTAGAGAAGAATAGACAATATTCAGAGAACAATAGTGAAAAAAGCCCCTGACATCTCTGGAAGAACAAGTATCACACACAGAGAGAGAAAGTATCATCATAGTGGAAGGACCAAGTTAAGACAGCAGTAAAAGAAACAAACATGTTAAAAAAAACAGAAAACAAGTGATTCACAAAATAAAGTAGAAATGTAACATAGAAGATGAACATTTATCACAAAAATATTGGAAGAAAAGTTGGCCTTGAGACAGGAAGAAAAATAAAAGTGCTGGAATTACTTCACTATAAAGATAGTGGAAGACTGCTAAGAAATACGACACTCATACATGAAGTAATAAATAAAGGGAATAAGTAAATATTGTTGCACTGGAAACTGATGATGCAAACAGAGGGAGGAATCAGAGACATTACAATTTGTTGGTAAACGTAGATGGGGACAACACCACCACAACCAATACTGCAGTAAATGATACCCAAATTGAGGAACATCCTCTAAGCTGGCTTAAAGTTGAAATTTCACTAAAGCATACACAAAATGACAAATCTAGATGTCGTGATGATCAAAGCCCAGATGTGATGAAGTCAAGTGGAATAACAGGCTTCAACTGATTATATAAACTGCTCTCAGTAATCTGGGAAGAAAATAGAATAGCCAATTGGAAAAAGGAGTCATCATCCCACTGTTCAGAACCTCTACTTGAGGTGGAGCAACATGGGTTTGGGAAGAATCGCAGTAGTGTGTGTCTCATTTTTGCAGTAAGAATGTTGACAGAAAAGTACTGGGAACATGGAAACAATAATGTGGTTACAGTTTTGGACATTGAGAAAGCCAATGAACATGTCCCTCAAAACAAGATCTGTAAATACCTGGAAATCTCAAGGTGCCCAAGTCTTTAATTGGAATAGTAGACGTATAGGCAGTGGACGATCAAAATGGTTCAAGGTAAAGATAGGTGCCAAAAAAGGAAGGGTCCTATCACCAAACTTGTTCATAATAGTACTGGACCTGATTATAAAATCCATCAAGAAAATGAACAATGAAACCAATGCAACTGAAAATACCACAAAAAGCAAAAACCACCATGTGCCACAAATATTGTGCTTTGTGCCAATTCTCACTTACAGTTTAGAGACATGTATTCTACTGAAGAAAAAAATACATCAGAATTCAAGCAACAAAAATGAGATTTATAAGAACTATGAATCAAACTACTAGAAAGAACGACGCCAAAAATGAGGTGAACAGAATGTAGTCCCTGTTACTACTAGAATAAGGAAATGTAGACTGCAATGGTATGGGCACATTATGAAAATGAATGATAAAAGACCAGCCAGGAAATATTTTGAAATAAATGTCCAAGGCTACGGACTGTGCACCAGGTTTCGAAAATGATGGGTAGATAGAGTGAAATCGGAGGTAGAGGAGAGAGAATTTAATGGGAAGATGTCCTGGAACAAAAGATCTAAGCAGACAGGGGAAGATGGCAAACACTTATACATCACACCCAGAAAACTGAATCTGGTAAATGATGGTTCCATGGAGGTCAAACAATATTTTTCCATCCTCCACTGAAAGCCTTGTAAAACCTTGAATTTGATGTATCTTGAGATGAAATTTTGCACAACCCAATTTTACCATATAGCAAACACATAGAGGATCTATACACGGGAGATGTACTTGAAGACAATATTATAGAAATGGAAGAGGGTTTAGATGAAGATGAGATGGGAGATATGATACTGCAAAAAGAATTTAACAGAGCACTGAAAGACCTAAGTTGAAACAAGGGCAAGGATTAGATGTCATGCCATCAGCATTACTAATAGCCTTGGGAGAAACAGCCATGACAAAACTCTTCCTTCTGGTGAGAAAGAAAGTGCCAACAGACGTGAGTATTATCGAATTACCAGTTTAACAAGTCAAGGTTGCATAACGTTAACACAAATTCTTTACAGAAGACTGGAAAAACTGGTAGTTTTAGCAAAGATTAGTTTGGATTCCAGAGAAATGAAGTAACATGTAGGAACAATACTGACCCAATGACTTTTCTTAGAAGATATGTTACGGAAAGGCAAACCTATGTTTTACCATTTGTAAATTCAGAGAAAGCTTTAGCTAATGTTGACTGGAATTCTATCATTGAAATTCTGGAGGTAGTAGGGATAAAATATAGAGACCAAAAGACTATTTACAATCTGTACAGAAACCAGACAGTAGTTATAAGAGTCGAGCGGCATGAAAGGAAAGCAGTGGTTGAGAAGGAAGTGGGACAGGATTGTAGCCTATCCCTGACATAATTCAATCTGTACATTGAGCAAACACTAAACGAAACCAAGAAAAAATTTGGAGTAGGAATTAAAGTCCAAGGAGAAGAAACAAAACCCCCGAGGTTTGCCAGTGACACTGGTTTTTTGTCAGGACATCAAAGGAATTGGAAGAGCAGTTGAAAAGAATGGACAGTGTCTTGAAAGAAGAATATGAAACAGACATCAAAATAAACCAGGTGATGCTTAGGGATTTCGATTAGAAAATGAGACACTTAAAGTAGTAGATGAATTCTGCTATCTGACAGCAAAATAACTGATGATGGTTGAAATAGAGAGGATATAAAATGTAGACTGGCAACGGCAAGAAAAGTGTTTTGAATAAGAGAAATCTGGTAACACTGAAAATAAATTTAAATGCTAGGAAGTCTTTTCTGAAAATATTTGTGTGGAGTGTAGCCATGTATGGATGTGAAACATGGACAATAAATAGTTTCGACAAGGAGAGGACAGAGGCTTTTGAAAAGTGGTGTTACAGAATAATGCTGAAGATTAAATAGATAATCATGTAACTAATGAGGGGTACTGAATAGAAGTGCAGAGAAAAGAAATTTGTGACACAAGCTGACTAGAAGAAGGGATCAGCTGATAAGACAGTTTCTGAGACATCAAGGGATCACCAGTTTAGTATTGGAGAGAAGTGTGGGGGTACAACGCAAAGAGGGAGACCACGAGAGGAATACAGTAAGCAGATTCAGTAGGATGTAGGTTGCAGTAGTTATTCAGAGATGGAGAGGCTTGCATGGGAGAGAGTAATTTGTGGAGCTGTATCAATCTTTGGATTGAAGACCAATCCCACACCAACATGTTTGGTGGTGGTTACTCCTAAAACGAGTCTACTTGATGTGGTATGGCCCAGTATATAGTGAGGAGGAAATGCCTTTTTGATGACTTGAATCTAATAAAGTACACACTTGAAACACTAAAGAACAAGGTACTGTATTTATTCAAGGAAAACTGCTATAAATCAAACATTCACTACAATTTCACTAACAATACATCTTCAATCACACTGAATACCATTCTGACCTAGTAAACACAGTGTCAGTAATGTCACTCACCTCCATGGCTGACTAGAATTTGATGGGTAACAAAAGCAGTAGTCAAGAAACAAGGCTGTCAGGAACCCATTGAAAGATAGTGCCACCCCTACAGAAGTGTATTCAGGGTGTACATAAAGCCTGGAAACCGTTCAAACTATATATTGCACAAAAACCAAACATTGTACAGGTATCATACATATGCCACTTTGAAGAGAAAGCCTGCCAATAGTCAGCGCTAGTCACAAACATGGCGAGTTCAGGTGTGGAGTGAGCTTTCTACGTGTCTGAGTTACACAAAAACAAGTCTGCTACAGCTGTTCAACAGATGTTTAGAACCAAGTATGGTAAGAAGCCACAAACAAAGAAGGCTGTTAACCACTGGCACAACAAATTCGTTGCGATGGGTTGCTTATGCCCAGCAAAGAGAAATAGACGTCCCAGTGCGAGAGAAGTGAATGTGGAGCACATACGAGAGACATTCATAACAAGTCCAAAAAAATTGGTGTGTCGAGAATCCCGTGAACTTGAAATGGCTCCTCCAGTGACAGTGTGGAAAGTCTTGCGACAGAAGCTGTCTATGAAACCATTCAAATTGGAGCTAGTGCAGGAACTCAATGCTGCCACATTGATGGATCAGCTCTGCTACAGGAGGGGACAGCTGATTCGTGAAATGGCCTCCCCTATCACCAGGTCTCACTCCGTGTGACTTTTTTCTGTGGGGACACATTAAAGATCCACCACAAGCCTCTACCACGTGATGTAGCAGAGCTCTGGGAGAGAATACGGCAAGTGTCTGCCACAGTCAACGATGCCATGCTGCGACGGGTATGGCAAGTATTCGATTACTGTACTGACATCTGCCGGATCACTCATGGTTCGCACATCAATTGTTTGAAAAAAAAAAAAAAAACTTTCTGAGTTTCTCATCAAAATGCAATATGTATGACATCTGTACAATGTTTAGTTCTTGTGCAACAAATAATTGAAAGTATTCCCAGACTTTATGTACACCCTGTATAAAGACATATACCTTTCTCTACATGTTAGAAAATGAATTAATGAGAGGATGCATGGCATTTCAAGGCTCACAACCCTTAGGATATAAATTATAGTGGAAAACAAAGTTATTGAACAAGTTGGCTCACAATCCTTAAGATATAAATTCATATTAGATGACAACGTTACTGAACAAGTTCTCACGCTTTGACATATCCTATCTCAGCAAAGTAGATTATTAAAAAAAGATTGAGTGATCCAATATAATGTGTGATGATCAATATGTTTTAATCATAAAATCTGATGGACGCATGTCATACGTTCTTCATTTACAACTTATTTATTTGTGATTTAAATGCACGTTTTACATTTGTAAGTGGTGAGACTAATAGTTTGGCTTGTCATAAGTACATTGTTGATGAACAGCATGCACCAATCTCTCGTGAATGGTATCAGTGCCATGGTTAACAGACATTACTTGTCAAACTTAGAGATTGAAGATATCTTGAACAATGGCTCAGAACTTGATGATCTTTCAGATGACATTAGCGATTTTTCAGAAGACAACAATGACTCACATGAGCCGAAGAGCGAAACCTGTGCTGCTGACAGAAACGATGTTAGTGAGTACGCAGAAGCTAATGCACAAGTTTCTATTACGTTTGTCATTCAGTTCAACAGACTGCCCTTCATAATTAATGGTGTCATTTTGATGCACTCTCTGAGTTAGCTGTATTTGAAGAAACGAGTGGATTTCAGGTTCCTGTCGATACATTATCAACAGAAATAGACTGTTTGTTGCAATTTTTTGATCACAGCATGTTCCTAAAAGTAAAGTCAGAGACAAATATACAGGGTGCCCCATTTATCTGTCTGTCCAGATGCAAATTACAAAATGTTTCAAGCAAATGTTCTTTAGCCATCAGGGGCACATCAATCAGCATGATTGCCTTCATAGTAGCTTTGTTTTTACAAAGATATGAAAAGCGGTATGACGTTTTTAAATGGTATCCTGTATTTTTTATTCAGTAATTAATTTCCTCTCCTAAAGACATATTCAAAAATGTATCACAGTGTACCATTCACTGAAACACAACATTATTAATTACATAACACAACATTCACTTTGAGTCCGGGATCACAAACTCGGCCACTTGCTGTAGTTGTCAGAAAACAAATGAAAACCTAGTAAAAACACAACACAAAATTGACTTTGACTCTCCTGTACCACTGCCCAGGAGTAGAACATTCAAAAATGCTTAAAGTGGTGACCCTGGACACTGATACACTGGTGCAAGGCACTCGTTGAATGGAAGAAATATTTATTGGTTCCAGTCTTGCCTGCTGAACAGAATTACAAGCAAGCATAATAAGTTCCTGCAAGGCCTCTGGAGTTGTTGGAATATCATGATAGACAATGTCTTTAAAGCATCCCCAAAGAAAAAAGTCCAGAGGATTTAAATAAGGAGACCTAGCTGGCCAAGTAACTGTTTGTCCTCGACCAATCCATGTGGCAGGATACCTTTGGTTCAGAACATGATGTGCACGCAGGGCATAATGCGCTGGACATCCACTGTGTGGATGCCACATAAGCATTCTGGTTCTCAGCGGCACTTCTTCCAGAAAAGGAGGAAGAATTCGTCTGAGGAAGTTGGCATACACTGTGCTGTTCAGACTACCATTGACAAAATAAGGGCCAATAATTGTAATACCAAGCATCCCACTCCAGACGTTAACTCTCCATTGACCCTGACGTTGCACCTGTCTAAGCCATCATGGGTTGTCTCTGTCCTTTGTTTGAGAAGGAACATTCATTAGTAAATAGAACATTGGAGAAGTAGTTCGGGTTGGCGAGGATTTGCTACTGTGCCCACTGCCAGAACTGTATATGATTCTGGAAATCATTCGCATGAAATTCTTGATGTAGGTATACATGGTAAGGATGGAACTAGTGACATGTAAGAATACAATGTACACTGGTTTTAGGAATGCCAAGCTTGTGTTCAAGCTGTCATGTGCTCGCATGTGGATTCATAGCAATAGAAGTGAGAACAGTAACTTCAGCAGCTTCATCTATGCGAGTGCTATGACAATTGTGTTGTCATGGGTTGAAACTTCCCATTTCCTGAAGTGTCAGAACAAGATGAGAAAACATCTGTCGGGAAGGAGGGTTCCTGTCAGGATATCGCTCTCTACACAGTTCCTCTGCCTGTGTAGCATTTGGCCTACCTTGAACAACAACAACACTAAAACAAACATTATGTCGATGCAGTTTGCAGGAAGGACAGCCTTTAATGTATGCCTACTCTACACAACAGTATTTAAAAGGAGTAAACTACTGTACTAAATGTACCCATGAATGTCGGCACGTGGATGTCTTCCATTACCCCTAGTATCTGCACTAAGTGCAGGGAGCTTCAATGTCAGTGTTGTGTTATGTAATTAATAACATTGCGTTTCAGTGAATGGTACACTATGATACATTTCTGAATAGGTCTTTAGGAGAAAAAATGAAATAGCAAATAAAAAATACAGGGTGCCATTCAAAAGAGTCATATTGCTGTTCATATCTTTGTAAAAAACAAAACTACAATGAAGGCAATCATGCTGGTTGATGTCACCCTGATGGCTAAAGAACATTTGCTTGAAACATTTTGTAATATGAATCTGGCCAAATAGTTATTTAGGGTGGCCAAGATAAATGGGATACCCTGTATATGCTACTGATACTATTTCTGAACTTAGCTGTCAGAATAGAATCAAACCAAAATCATTATGGAAGAAATGGAGAGCAGTGAGGATACATGAAGTATATCCATTTTTTGCAATATTTTGCATGTGTGTGTGGTAAAGAAACCTAAACTTAGGGATTATTGGTCATAAAATTAATATGTAGTTTCTACATTAAGATCTCAACAGCTTTATACTTAACATAATCAATAAACAAAAGAAAAGACATTTCAAATGAGATAATGACGGTGGGAGACAGGGCAATAACAAATGATTATATGATATGCCATGCACAAATTTTTAATCTCAGAAAAAGTCACTTGATTACAGCATGGATAGCAACATAAGCTACTTACAAACTATTAGCAAACCTGCTAAGGAATAGATAGAGCAGTGTAATGAATAAATCATAATGCATAATAACATAGTATAAATAAAGTAAAGAGAGAAAGAGACCACTAAAATATGTTTAATATGAATGAAACATGCTATTTTTGATAACATATGTAATGTTAATAGCCTTTTCTGATGAAACTTTCATGCTTCTGGTTGCTTACATTAAAACTCACTAGATAACTGCTGCTGTAATTTTAAGCATCACATAAAGCCACTTTCAACATTTTACAACCTGGTTCTAGAGTAAAAGTCGGTGACCCCAGTTGTGCGTAATGGAGCCCTGGTATTAATGTGTTGATATATCATTTATGTTTAGAATTTACAAACAAATGTTAATAGTAAATGAACACAATACATATATTTAATTTGGTATATCTTTGACATACATGGAAAATAATATACACAAATGCAATAGTACAATTTAATTGACCTTTAATTAAACAATGAAGTCTGCCTAAAATGCTTTACTTAATTACTTCTTTGGTACATGCTGTTCCATTCTTTCTTCCCTATACCAAAATTAACCACTGAAAAAGAATTTTTGGTGTATAACGAGTTCTACAATGAAGTTGGCGTAAACTCATAGTTCAAACCCACTAATTCGGTTACTGGCTGACTCTTCACATGTTGACCAACCTATTTGTTCTCTGAACTTAGCCCTCCAAAGGGCATAAAGTAAATGTGGCCTCATTCATCATTAAGCGCCTATGTTGCCAAGAGAACATAAATTAAAAAAAAAATAAATAAATAAATAAAATATTGCAAACAAAAATGCAATGTGTACGTACCTTTCTGCCCATCCCCCCCCCCCCCCCCCCCCACTCCCACCCCACACACATACGCACACACAATTACTGTGGAATATATCAGAATTATGTTGCTTTTTAGAATAATTTTGTGTAGAAATCACCTTTTAATAGTGAGTGTCACATCAAGTTCAAATCTGAAAGCAGTGATACCAATGAAATACAATACTTAGCACTGAAAGCAATATTTCTCACCAACACAAACACACAGGCAGAACAGAATTGTCCACCTGGACTGGAAGCACAGCTGTTTATACAAACACTGAAAATTCCAGAAATAGAAAAACATTACAAACATGAAAAATTTCGAGAACCTTCAGAAATGATATGTAGTGAATAGCAAATAATTGCTAGTGGCCAAATTTGAACGGGTAACCCACAGCATGCCAGCCAATGATGTTAACCACTAGGTCACACCGCATGCACCAATATAATCTGGCAATCTTCTTCATTATCATGAGTCACCCAGCAAATTCATTACCTCACTTAACTTGTACAAGCAATAAAACAACACTCAATTGGTTTTTTGACAGACTGTAGTATATACCTTGCTCATATTTCAATGTAAAATCATTTAGAGTATTCTATTAGCAACAGAAGAACATGCCACCTCCTGTTCTCTCTCTCTCTCTCTCTGTCTCTCTCTCGCTTCTTTCATTTCTGTTTTCTTGGAAGGCAATATAGAGTTTAAAAAGTTAGACTGGATAACAGGAAGAAGATGTGGACTTCCGAACATCAGGCTGATGATCTAGGCAACATTATAGTAATGAAAACACTAACAATAATGAGAAAACATTGTGTTTATTCTCTATAAATTTCAAAACACGGCAGGAAACATCATTTTTTGGATCACTGAGTAAGATTCATTGAAAACAATGCCCAGGCTGATGCCTTGTTCGTTGACTTATGGATACTGTTTGAAACAGTATAGCATTGTCACCCAATCAACAAAATACGAGCATATGGAATGATGGACCAACTTTGTAATTAGATTTAAGACTTACTAGCAAATGCAACTCAGTGCATTAATTTTCATGGATAAAACCTCTCAGACGAGAAAGTAAATAAAAGTCCAGAGACCAGTTATCAAATGATAACATAAATGGTAATCACTGGAAACTGTCACAACATTCAAATATCTAAGCTTATTCAACTGAAAGTGCAACAACTAAATAAAAATAGTTGCAGCAAAAGCTGATGCCATACCACAATCTCCTGGAAGAGTGATAAGAAAATTTAGTTCATCCATAAAGGAGGTAATACCACATTCTTTCATGATACACACAGTGTTAATTGACTTATACTGCCATAACTGTATAAAACGATTTTATTTTTGAGATTCACTTTGAGAACACTATATATACAAGGAACTGCCAGAAAAACTAAGGAAAAAAATATAAACATCAGCAATGTTAGGTCAGTAGACAAAAGAACAACATATACACTTTCAATCATTGCCACATTTTTTTTTTTTTTGGGGGGGGGGGGGGGGGGGGAGTGGGGGCCTTTCAATGGAACCATCCTGGCATTTGGCTGGAACGATTTTGTGAAATCTTGGAAAACCTAAATCAGAATGGTCAGATGCAGGATTGAACCGTCGTCCTCCCAAATGCGAGTCCACCGAGATAACCAATCTGCCACCTCGCTCAGTCCATTGTCACATGTCAAAACTGTCCCATAGTAGAGTGGAGCTCCCAGAATGTCTGGGAATTTCCAATGAAACTGTCAGTCTGCTCTAGTGTAAGCTGCTGGTATCTCTGGTGATTTTTGTGGACTTGTTTGCTGAGGCGAGGGCGACCCTCAGAGTGAGCAACTAGGTTGACTACTGGGTTTGAAGTCATTGAAGTGGAGGCCCAGATTTCCTGTCATTGTGATGGGGTGTCCCGTGTCTGCAAATATGTCGTTCTGACCCCTTCCAGTCCTATTATTAGTGGTCTGCCATTGCACATTATTTACACCACATGTTCACTGGATTTGAGTACTTGGAAAAGTCAAGAGTATGGCAGTTATAATGGTGGGCGCACTGCATTGGTTATAACGCATTGCACGGCAATGAAGTTGCGATTATCCCTAAGGAAATGGTACAACAATATTCTAGCTGGAAACGAAAGCAACAATGAGCAGAGATTGAGCTGCTCTCCATGTACAAAGAAGGGTATATCACAAACCGTTTTGTATTTGATTCCTCCTCATATTAAATGTATTTGCTTCACCTAGAAATCAGTTGTGAATTGCTTCATAAATACTCCTGTAGCGGTTTGGTTCTGGTTTGCACTGCACTGAGATGATTGTAATTTATTGTATAAGAGATGGCACCAATCCTGGAGAAAAAAATCATAAACTAAATTGTCTGCCCCTCTTATACGACTGATGTCCATTGAAATAGAACAACGAATTCTAGTTGACCAAGCTGTTGGAGAGAACAATCCTCCTTGAGCTTCTTAAAAGTGAATGTAATTGACTTAACCACCCAAACAAACTACAAATGGTCTGGCTTCTATATAAGGGTAAAAGTGGTGCACAGCTTCATAGATGGCCAACAGTGCTCAGTCTTAAGCACTTCCACTGGTTTCTGTCTCCAACAATTTAAGGGAGGAAAAAATCTACAGGTTTTCAACACTTCTCAACATATTGATCAAGAGCTGTTCTGACAGCGCACTGGCTAGCTTCTACCACTACTGCAAACAGCACAATGTATACCAGGTGAGGCAAGAGAACTGCTTTTTGTGAGCTGAATTTTACCTTTTCAGAGGTATACTGCATCATTGGTGTCCACGGCAGAGAACATTAGCCTGTGGAGTTGTTACCTATCAGTGCTGCTGTCAGTTGTGGCTGTATCTCTGGTGTATTGGTAGATGTTGACTCTAGAGGTTAACAATTCCCTGAATCTTCTTAAGTGGTGAAAATCTGCACGGCATCGGATATTTTTAAAAATCTCTACCTTATTTCTGTGTGGAACAATGAGCCGCAAAAATTATATGGGAGAGGACTATTATTTGTTTTTGGTCCTGAACACACTTTATTTCATTCACTATCAAACTGTATTCTCTTGTTCTGTTGAACACTGCACTGAGTTGTTTCTCACGTTGTGCTGCTGTCTAGAAAAACACCAAAATATCTTCTAGATAGATGAAACAGAAAGTCAGTTCCTGTAGCACTTCATCTATAAAACTCTGTCATGATTAGATACTTGAAAAAACGGACAGGTGTTATTACTGCGGTCTTGGGGATTCTTCTTCTGCCACTGGAATCTCGTTACAAGTCTATTTACAGTCAATCCCTCTAAAAATGCTTCAGGATCTCCAGGTTCTTATTCATCGGATGTAATGGTGATGCCCATGGAATGTCAGATCAGCATACGACACCCATTTTTAACATTCTTCAAATTCTGCTTTTGCTGCAGGAAAACAAGCAGGTGCCAAATTTGATACCGATTGAAAGACTAGTTGGCTGGGTATTGTCTTAATATGGTGCTCTGTGGGATACTGTACTTTACTAGCAGCTTCCTGTCTTGCTTCTGTAAAACAGAATTATATGGTGAGATGATGATGTTGCCTATTTTATCTGTGACCACCTAACTAGTCATCTCGATCTGTGCTGTTCAGAGGATTATTTCCAAATCTCAATGGTGTATGAATTCCATTCCCAATATTGGCTCAATAATATCTGCTAACATGAGCCTCCATTTGGACTTTCGACTGAAGCCCATATCAACTGTCACTTACCATACACCATATGTTGTAATGGACCAGTTGTTGCTGCAAAAATTTGGAGAGGTGTGCCCAAGGCACAGTTTCATTCTGTCTGCCTGGTGTGTAACTACATCTGAATCTGAGTCGATAAGATAGCAATGGTTTACTTGACTGTCCATTGCACACAAACAGTGTGATGTTATAAAGAAACATGTTGGATTCACTGTGTGTGCAGCTGTATTCAATTTTGTCACTGATAATTGGGCCAATTCTCTGTATAGTGACTTGGTTAATTTTTGTTATATGGTCAGCAGTGCCTCCAGGACTAATGATGGTCTTTCAGTTGAGATTTGGTGCTTTTGTGGAATAGTGCTGCTTGCTACACCTACCGCCGACTGCTGAGACCTTTCAAATGTGGATAGAGACATGCACCTTGTGACCTGATCACCAGGACACCTGAGGTGCCACTACATGCGGTGATATGTTCCTCTTGTGCTGGTTGGTTGTTCATTGGGTTCTGCCAGTGGAATAAGCGACTATGTTCTTTACTTTGTCTGATGTGTGCCCTCTTACTTATCAGCACCAGTAACTGCTTATGAAGTATATCCATTTAACACTGCAGACTTCAGAGCTGTTTATTAATGTTAAGTTGTTGCTCATGTGTAGTAATGGTCTCATCCAAGCTGATGTCATTACTTGCTTGCGCCACCACCAAAATGTTTGTCTGTTCCATCATCATGTGAATTTCATCAGCTACTGATAATAAAGAATTAATATCACTTTTTTACACATCACCACAGCTGTTTTCACTGGTTAACAGTAGTTGTGTTAGCCAAATGTAAAATAGTGTTGAATCTGACATTGTTTCTTCCTCAATGTTTTTCAGGTGGCACCAGATTTCTGATGGTGAACTATCACAGATACATTCAAACTGGAATAATTGTTGCATGCATTGGTCCACTGATTTACACATTCAGATGAGTAAGGTGTCCCTGAAGTGGGGATATTTCTGTTGTGAGGACAGCTTTAATGTAAAGCCTAATAAATTGTTACAGTTTAGGTATGTAAGCTGCTAACTGCCATGCCATATTTTGCGAGATCATTATCATCATTATCCTGCTTGAAAGCTAAGTCTAACATTGAAACCACAGTACTGTTTCTTAGGTAGGAATTTCAGAATTTGTACTTTCATTCGCACAGTGGAAAATGCGCTGGTTTCAGCATGCATACTGTTTGTCATATTTGCAGTCTGTCTTGCCAATGCGGAAATAATTTCGCATCATTGTATCAACAAATTCAGTTAGGAGGTCACTAACCACTTTTGCAAATCACCTTGCTGTCTTACAATTTGAAACCTTTTGAAATCATGCTTCAAAGTCATTGTTACCTTTGTTTGTTAACTGGGGTCACTATGTACCTTTGTCTTCTAGGTGTTACCAATTTACACGATTCCCCCATAACACATGTAGCAATAATTAACCAATGCTCTTTTTGAAATCATGATGCAAAGTCATTGTTACCTTTGTTTATTAACTGGGGTCACTATGTACCTTTGTCTTCTATCTGTTATCAATTTACACGATACCCCCATAACACATGTAACAATAATTAACCAATGCTCATGTAACCAAATATACTGATTCTCTTTTCGGGATTCAAGAACGCATTTTCACAATTGCAAGTAAACAAGTGACAACCAAAAAACTACGAGAAAACAAAAACAGCAGCAAAGCTATAAAGTAATGTCATTCGACCAAAGGACAGCATATGCACTTTTAATTATTGTCAGAAGTCAGTGTTTCCCACATTTAATTGCATAGTCTTCATTTGATTGATTTTTAAGTATTGTTATCAGTCCAGCAGACTTACCAAGTAGTATCAATACTGAAGTGGCAGAAGATCCAAAGAAGTCCAGCAAGTTTCATCTTGCACCAATTTAATAAACAGAGAAGCATCAGACAGGCAAGTTTCATCTTGTACCCATTTAATAAACACAAAAGCATCAGAAAGATCTTCATCCAACCCCTGTGGCATGGGAGTAATGTATCATTGACTGATTGACTGTTATAGCTCTGTAAGTGTATGTTCCATGAAAATTCAAGCAACTTATTACTTCATTTCATATAAATCTTGCAAAATTACCATGGTTGAAAGCTCCTGGAACATACACTCTTAGAATTGCAACAGCAAGCCTCTCCATGATGCACAATACCTCTCTTGTCCTTCTGCCATTGGAGTTTGTTGAGCATCAGTAATATTCTTGTGTCAGCTAAGCAATCTCATGGCCAAACATGTCTCTCTTTATTGTATCTTCCCTAGGATTACTAACATGCAATACTCAAGAATTTGTCAACAAGTGTTTCTCCAAGCTACTTTTTTGTGGATGAAAGATTCTCCCAATGGTTTGCCTACAATGTGTGTTGTGAGGTCATTCCACTATAAATCTGGAGTGTTGTGCTCCTCTGTATTAAAACAGTAATTACTGTTTCCAATAATTTGTCATTAATGGTTTAACTGAACAGTAGCAGATTACATTTATTAAACAATAACAGCACTGTCACACTCTCTTAGCTACTAATGATAATAGCTTTAGATCTGTTGATTTTGTTCAGTTAAAAGCAATGCGTTGAATTCCATACAAAAGACTTGTATTCAGTCATAAATGTTGTTCCATATTCAGTAATATTGTATTTTGTTAACTAAATAACAGTGTGAAAATGTGTCAAATGCCTTCTCAAAGTCGAGGAACATGGCATCAACCTAAGAGCTGTTGCCCAGATTTTTATTGCGGAGTTCACCAAACACAATTTCCTCTCTTATGTCACTCTCTCCCCTAATATATATGCCATTGTTTCATCCAATCAAATAATCAGGTACATCTGTTTCTCTGCCCACACATTTTGCAGGTGACTTGTATCTTCACTATGACAAGTTGCTACCCAGTCACTCGCAAATTGTGTAAGAACTGTTTGAGGACACTTCATAGACATGAGTGTGCTTCTGTATTCCCCAAGTCATATAACCTCAATACCCTTTTGCATTCCTTGGACACCATCAAGTGATTTATGGATATCTTGGACTTCCAATTAGTTGTGTTTGACAGTTGAGGAATAATGCATCAGCAAGGAGGGAAAGTATATGTGAACATAAAACGTGTTCTGTAATTCTACAATACATTGAGGCCAGGAATATAGACCTCTCATTATTTGCAACTTTACAAAGATCATTATTGAATATATGACTTGGCCTTTTTTCTAATGAAGAGGGACTCTTTGTTGCTCCAGTGACCTACAATAAATTATGACTAGAAGACGGAACAAGTCCTTTATCATAATCTCTGTAAAATCTCATGGGTTAACTCATCCAGTCCACATGTCTTTCCACTATTCAGTGGCTGACGCTGCTTTCTGTTCCATCATCACATATTTCAATATCTGTATTTTTACAGTTTGTGTGATGACTGGAAGAAGGAACCATCATATGATATTCCACAGTGACACAGTTTCGAAAGATTGAATTCAGTATTTCAGTCAGATTGAATTCAATATTTCAGTCTACTGCCAGTTTTCTTACATTTTGGTCCCAGTATGGTACTGAATCCACCCATGAACCATGGACCTTGCCATTGGTGGGGAGGCTTGCGTGCCTCAACGATACAGATAGAGGGGCAGCAGCCTTTTCAGTAGTTGCAAGGGCAACAGTCTGGATGATTGACTGATCTGGCCTTGTAACATTAACCAAAACGTCATTGCTGTTGTGGTACTGCGAACGGCTGAAAGCAAGGGGAAACTACAGCTGTAATTTTTCCTGAGGGCATGCAGCTTTACTGTATGGTTAAATGATGATGGCGTCCTCTTGGGTAAAATATTCCGGAGGTGAAATAGTCCCCATTTGGATATTCGGGCGGGGACTGCTCAAGAGGACGTCGTCATCAGGAGAAAGAAAACCGGCATTTTACAGATCGGAGCGTGGAATATCAGATTCCTTAATCGGGCAGGTAGGTTAGAAAATTTAAAAAGGGAAATGGATAAGTTAAAGTTAGATATAGTGGGAATTAGTGAAGTTCGGTGGCAGGAGGAACGAGACTTCTGGTCAGGTGAATACAGGGTTATAAATACAAAATCAAATAAGGGTAATGCAGGAGTAGGTTTAATAATGAATAAAAAAATAGGAGTGCGGGTAAGCTACTACAACAGCATAGTGAAGGTATTATAGTGGCCAAGATAGACACGAAGCCCATGCCTACTACAGCAGTACAAGTTTATATGCCAACTAGCTCTGCAGATGACGAAGAAATTGAAGAAAGGTATGATGAGATAAAAGAAATTATTCAGGTAGTGAAGGGAGACGAAAATTTAATAGTCATGGGTGACTGGAATTCGACAGTAGGAAAATGGAGAGAAGGAAACATAGTACGTAAATATGGATTGGGACTAAGAAATGAAAGAGGAAGCCATATGTTAGAATTTTGCACAGAGCATAACTTAATCATAGCTAACACTTGGTTCAAGAATCATAAAAGAATGTTGTATACATGGAAGAATCCTGGAGATACTAAAAGGTATCATATAGATTATATAATGGTAACACAGAGATTTAGGAACCAGGTTTTAAATTGTAGGACATTTCCAGGGGCAGATGTGGACTCTGACCACAATCTATTGGTTATGAACTGTAGATTAAAACTGAAGAAATTGCAAAAAGGTGGGAATTTAAGGAGATGGGACCTGGATAAACTGACTAAACCAGAGGTTGTACAGAGTTTCAGGGACAGCATAAGGGAACAATTGACAGGAATGGGGGAAAGAAATACAGTAGAAGACGAATGGGTAGCTCTGAGGGATGAAGTAGTGAAGGCAGCAGAGGATCAAATAGGTAAAAAGACGAGGGCTAGTAGAAATCCTTGGGTAACAGAAGAAATATTGAATTTAATTGATGAAAGGAGAAAATATAAAAATGCAGTAAATGAAGCAGGCAAAAAGGAATACAAACGTCTCAAAAATGAGATCGACAGGAAGTGCAAAATGGCTAAGCAGGCACGGCTAGAGGACAAATGTAAGGATGTAGAGGCTTATCTCACTAGGGGCATGATAGATACAGCCTACAGGAAAATTAAAGAGACCTTTGGAGAAAAGAGAGCCACTTGTATGAATATCAAGAGCTCAGATGGAAACCCAGTTCTAAGCAAAGAGGGGAAAGCAGAAAGGTGGAAGGAGTATATAGAGGGTCTATTCAAGGGTGATGTACTTGAGGACAATATTATGGAAATGGAAGAGGATGTAGATGAAGATGAAATGGGAGATACGATACTGCGTGTGGAGTTTGACAGAGCACTGAAAGACCTGAGTCGAAACAAGGCCCCAGGAGTAGGCAACATTCCATTAGAACTACTGACGGCCTTGGGAGAGCCAGTCCTGACAAAACTCTACCATCTGGTGAGCAAGATGTACGAGACAGGCGAAATACCCTCAGACTTCAAGAAGAATATAATAATTCCAATCCCAAAGAAAGCTGGTTTTGACAGATGTGAAAATTATCGAACTATCAGTTTAATAAGTCACAGCTGCAAAATACTAATGGGAATTATTTACAGACGAATGGAAAAACTGGTAGAAGCCGACCTCGGGGAAGATCAGTTTGGATTCTGTAGAAATATTGGAACACGTGAGGCAATACTGACCTTACGACTTCTCTTAGAAGAAATATTAAGGAAGGGCAAATCTATGTTTCTAGCATTTGAAGACTTAGAGAAAGCTTTTGACAATGTTGACTGGAATACTCTCTTTGAAATTCTAAAGGTGGCAGGGGTAAAATACAAGGAGCGAAAGGCTATTTACAATTTGTACAGAAACCAGGTGGCAGTTATAAGAGTCGAGGGGCATGAAGGGGAAGCAGTGGTTGTGAAGGGAGTGAGACAGGGTTGTAGCCTCTCCCTGATGTTATTCAATACAGTACAGTTCAGAGGAGGGGCGCAGCACATAAGGATATTGCAAAGATTGGGTGGGTGGCGAAATACCACTGTGGGAGGGTGGGGAAGATATTTCTCTTTTCAGGGCACATAAGAGGTAGTTGAAACTCCAGTGGAGAATGTGATTAAGTTGGTCCAGACTTCGGTGGTACTGAGTCACAATAGGGGCGCTCCTTTGTGGCCAGACAGTGGGTATATGGAGGATCAGAGA
This sequence comes from Schistocerca gregaria, assembly GCF_023897955.1. Taxonomy (NCBI): domain Eukaryota; kingdom Metazoa; phylum Arthropoda; class Insecta; order Orthoptera; family Acrididae; genus Schistocerca; species Schistocerca gregaria. Next base: position 599,840,112 of record NC_064920.1, on the reverse strand, counting down.
TGACTGGTGAGACAAGGCACAGGAGATCTGTTTCTGGACAAGGTTGGGAGACTAATTTCAGTCTGTAAAGGCCTTAGTGAGACCTCTGGCACATTTGGAGAGGGACTACTTGTCACTACAGTTTCAATGATCACAGATGGCTAGGCCATATGGAAGGGATTTCTTTGTGTGGAATGGGTGGCAGCAGTCAAAGTGGAGTTATTGTTGTGGGTTAGTAGGTCTGATGTGGAGGAGGTGCTGATGCAGCCATCCTTGAGATGGAGGTCAACATTAAGGAAAATGGCTTGTTAGGTCAAGGAGGACCGGGGGAGGATAGTGTAATCTGGGCAGTTAGGAAGGATTCCTGTAGACGGCCCATGAACAGATTAACATAGGATGGTGACATTTGCGTACCTACTGCTGTACCAGAGATTTGTTTGTAGGAGATACATTTATAGGAGAAGTAATTCTGGGACGCAGTATAATTGATTATGGTGACCAGGAAGGTTGTAGGTTTAGGTTCTAGGTTTGGGCTCAGTGGAACACTGGGAAAGGTGATATTTGATATTGGTAAGGCCATGAGAACTGTGAATCTTAGTGAAGAGGCAGATGGCATCAACAGTGACAAGCGGCCTGCTGGGTGATAAAGAAAGAGGAACTGTGGAGATTTGGTGGAGGAAATGGTTGGCATCATTTATATAGGAGGAAGGTTACAGGTAATAGGCTGAAGGTGTTGGTCCCATGAGCAGAGATTTTCCCTGTGGGGGCACAGCATTCAGTGACAGTGGGACATACTGGGTGGTTGGGTTTATGAACTTTAGGAAAATCGTTGAAAGTATAAGTGTGGGAAGTGGTGGGGGTGAGAGGGGAAAGAGGGAGAGGGACGGAGAGAGGGGGAGAGGGACGGATAGAGGGGGAGAGGGAGGGAGGGGGGAGGGAGGTAGGAGTGCAGTTAGAGGAAGACTCCAGGGAGAGGTCTGGGATGAATCCACAGATTTTAGGAGGGGCTGGAGATGCTGTTGGATTTTTGAATGAGATCACTACTGTCAGGCTTGTAGGTGGACATATCTGACAGCTGGTGGAGTCCCTCTGTCAGATGATCCCTACAGTCCATAACCACAATGGTGGAGCCTTTGACGGCACATAGGGTTATAAGATGGCCATAAGTATGTGAGATGTGCTTGGGAGAATTAAGTGAGTTTTTTGTGTCTGAAGAAGGACTTTGTCCAAAGGCTGAAATTTTTTCATTGTGACTCCATAATGTAACTAGCTACCTATGGTTTCCATATTGTTATTCCATCCTGGACTTTCCACTGCTTGATCAATCCTTGCAATATAGATTCCAATCTGAACTTGAGATTTTGATGCTGTTCACTTTAGTTTTCTGCTGCTTTCTCTTCCTAATATTATGTGGGCCTTATTATCTTTAATAAGTAATATTAATTCTGGAACATTACAATGGATGATCTTCCAGTTTATTAAAATCACATTAAAATTTTTTATTTCCATTCTTCAAGGATAAAAGTTCTATGAGTAGTGCAACTGATCTATTTCAAAATTAGCAGGAACTTTATCATTGACCCTAAGGAGGGATTTCTGTAGCATGAAAAAGAAGTATTTCATTACTGACAATAGAGAGAGGCTTTTCTCAGCTAAAAAAGAACCATGTGCATGAATTTTTATTTTATTTATTTTACTGCATCAATTTCACAAATATTGCTCATATGTAGCCTTTCAGATACCTTTCTTCTTTGTTTGTCAATAATGATTAAGAAATAATGCATCCAAAAATTCCAATGCAATATGAGAAACCTCAAGAGAGTGGTAGTTTAGTAGCAGCACATAAAAAATAAATACTAATTTCACAAATTTCTGAAGCCACCAGTAAATCCAGTTAAATATATGAATAAGTATTAATAACAACCAATTGCTTTGATTGGTACAAAGTAACAACATGAGAACATGAAAGTAGAAGCTGAAAATAACATTTGTAGCAAAGATTAAAGGAATCTTACTCACCTAATAGAGGGAGGATCAGCATCAGTTTCGCAAATATATATCTCATCTGATGTAGTCCATTCTTGCATACTTTTCACTTCACGCACAATTTTTCTCTTGATTTGGAATGTTGCCCACCTTATCCTCTTCTTTGTGATCTCTGGAGGTTTATTTTTCTAGTGCTCTTGTTCTGCGTAATAGCTGGAACAATTCTCTACCATTTCTTAAAGTTTCAGATTCCATGTAGTTTTGTAGCTGCTCAGTTGCTTGACAATTCTTCCTACTTAACTGAATGTAGCGTCTCTGTACTCAGAATGTATTTCTATTAAAAAGAAGAGGTGGATGCTAAGGATTAACTCTCTTCTTAAACAAAAATAGTTTACAATACTCAGTTTTGAAGCTTGCAAATTATTTTTCTCCAATAATCTGCAGACAACAGAACACATCGTCTTTGTCAGATCTGACTGCTGGGTACCTTTAACCAGGGTACAACTGTCAGTTAAGCATAAAATTACGATCTAGCAGAAAGTCAGTCTACGATAAAGTACTTATGTACATAATGAAATAGTGATACTGACACATCTGTACATTAAGAAGGGCTCAAGACACGGTAAGGGAAATAGTTCTGTTTATGCACCTGTTCAAGAAAGTATCACATAAAAACAACTGCATGGATTTTTATGAAATTTTCACTGGTGCATTCAATGAAATTTTGAGTACTGTAAAATCTTTGTTTTATAATGATTGGCCTGCAAGAAGAAAAGTTACACTATTCTGAAACAGTCCCAGACAAATCCAAAACATTCCTTCACCTTTACGAACAACATACAGCACACTATGTTTGCTGTCTCTTTAAATGAGATGTTAGTTTATCTGTATATAACTCTTCAAATGTATAAGCAAAAGTGTCAACTGAAATTATTTACTAAACCTGAATACCAACGTCAGGGTTGCCGCAAGTTTCCCCAAGTGAGATTCCCTGATATTTTGCTGATTTCCAGGCAAATTTTAGCATTTTTCCCTGACAAATTTTGACATCTCAAAGGTAAGTTAAAATGAAAGTTGACAGTCTGTCTTTGCAGTTATGGTACAAGAAACAATTTGTGCAAATAAAGAAATATCTAACAAAAACTTGCAAGCAGATGATGTTTACTGATATGAGCAAACATATATAAAGTACTAACCATCAACATCTTTTGTAATGAACTGTTTTAGATGGAGAAAGCAGGCCAAATGGTGTATGTTTTTCAATTCACTAAAACGAAACACATTTGGTGACAAAAATATGGATTTCCTTGGAGTCGCAACATAGATCTAAAATACTTTCACTCATTTCAGAAATACCCCAGAAAAAATATGCCTCTTGAAAGAAGGGTATAAGGTAGGGAAGAATTGTGTAAACTAACACTGTAGGTGACCACAGTAAAATGTCGGTTCTACTACGTTCATTATTGTCAGTTATTACTCACTATGTCATATCTATTACTTTACAGGTATTTTGTGATCTTTCTTTCGAGAAATCTAGGAGTACATAGTGTACAAACTGTCAGCGACTGACACAATTTTCTTCTTCTTATAGTCCACACTTTCCAACATATAAATTACTTTTGAAGTGCCAAAATGTACTTGAACAAATAAAATGTACTAGAACAAATAAAATGCCACACAGTACAGTGTACTTGTGGCAAGACAGTTTCAATTCCTGATGGCGATGGCACCCATGGCCTCTGGAATGCTGATGAGCACCATAGTCCTGGGCCCATGGATAACCCATGAAAATCTGCTGCTTTACACCACACACAAACAGACTCGGCCTGCAGAGAGATCTGTGAGACTACATCTGACATGCAGGGTTTGCACATTCATGGAAACCGAATGGCTTCATATCAGCAGGCACGATCCATTACAGATACCCGTAGAAACAGCCTACGATTTTGGCCCGTCGGGGAAATCCACTCATCTGGTCAGCTATTCATGAGCCACAGACAACATGTTGATGAAATGAGACCACAGTGATTATTCCGTGCAACAGATAACTTGTTCAAATACTCTGAGAATCAATAATAATGAGAATAGGTAGCAACTCACCATAAAGACTACTTCTGAGCCACAGACAGGCATGTAGAAAAGACAATTACACTCTCACAACTAAATTTTCAGCCATAGCTTTCATCAGAAAATGAGAGCACACACAGGTTCACACAATCACTCACACACAACTCATGCACATGTGACTGCTGTCTCCAACTGCTGCATCTACAGTCTCTGAGAATCAGACCCAAACAAACCACTCCTCATGCCTCCCTGTCTCTTGTCAGCAGCTGCTAGGCTAGTGGCAAGGAATGGTGGCAGCACTGACTGCAAGCTGAGGGGAGTGGCAGAAAGGAGAGAAGCAGTAGTAATAAGGCAGTAGGCAAGTGGCACATGAACTCAGCTGCGCCCAGCCAATGGTGATGCACGACACATCAGTAAACAAACTATTTCATCTACTGATGCAAAAATGAGATTTTCCAGCCCCCCCCCCCCCCCCCCCAAATTTTCCTGACGTGTTTGAAATTCTGATATTCCCCGATTTCCAGAACCTGTGGCAACCCTGAGTGTGTTCTTATTCCCATTAAACAGAACCTGTGGCAACCCTGAGTGTGTTCTTACTCCCATTACACATTAAAAGTAACTTCCAGTTACATGATTATTACAATTTTTTGACAAATTCACATGGCGTTTTCCATATGACTCTTAACATGACTGCTGTAAACCTTTTGAAATAACATTAATTATTATTTCTCAGTTCACCTTTATATTCCGCATGATAGGTGCACAAGAACAAACACCCCAAGCAAACTAACAAGGGGACATCAGAAGGGTAAATAATGGATTTTGACGGTCTCAGATATGTTGTACAGGGGCACGCCCTGAATATGGGGCTACCCGCTTTTTTAACGATGGGCCTTGGTTTTTGAGAAAACTGATTTTGAAGTTCACTGTGAATTTTAATATGCATAACACTGGCATGGTGCAGCAGTTAAGGTATATAAACAACAGTGTAAATTGTGTGAAATTGGGTAGGCTTGGTCAAAAAGAAAGCGGACTGTCCGTGCGGACATCCCGTCCGAACTCTGTGTATTGTGACAGTGTATCGCCTTGTTCACTGCCTTTTATTTCGCTATGGCGACATAATTTCATACTACACAGTGTTCGCATTGACTATCCTCTGTGAATTATGAACATGTATCGCCTTGGTCAAACAAACGGCGGTGACCTAGCTCCTAAACCGCTAGTTTGCATTTGTCTTCAATGTCCGTTGCTTGCAATGCATTGTTAGTGCCGTGTGTGTTCGAAGCATACAGTGAAATGAACGACCCAAGTTTGTCCACAGAAGTGCAGTCAGAAGAAGATGCATCAGAGGTAGAGGAGTTGAATGAACAACTGAGAGGCGAAATCACTAATGTTATCAAATACGCCGAAAGTTGCTTCATGATTTAAATCTCCTAACAAAGGCACCACCCAGCACAATCTCTGCTAATTCAATTGCAATTGGCAATGAGATATGTCTCACAATACAAGACCTGTTGGCCAAGAGACGAATCATCGATAGCGATGGGGGACATGAGGGAAGCCTCCACGAAGAGTGAGTCCTGGCAACTAAGCCTTACACATCCGGATGTCCCCTGGGCGTCTAGGTATACCTAGACGGTGTGATTCTCTCACACCAGAAGCAAACATGCGAGTAAATAAACAGTCCTTATCAGAGCCTACTTTAACTATCATATTTATAAATATTGAAGGTATGTCATCAGCCAAAGAACATCTGTTATCCAACCTATGCTGTGACAAAAAATGCGACGTCCTGTGTATACAAGAGACGCATAGAGATGAGCGACAGAGATGACCAAAAATACCGGGCATGAAACTAGCTGCAGAAACACCGCACTCTCAGTATGGAAGTGCTATATTTGTAAGACCAGGGTTTCAGATAATCAGTGCTCACTGCACCGTAGAAAATAACATCGAGTCATCTTAGTGGAGCTGAGTAACTGCAGGTTACCTCTGTGTATAAGCCCTCTTCGGCTGCATTTTCCTTCACACCACCCAGGAACTTCCATAACAGCAAGACGTCTGTAGTAATCGGTGACTTTAAGAGCCATAGTCATTTGTGGGGATACTCTGAAGATGATGAAAATGGGGAGGCAGTCCTCTCCTGGGCTGCATCCTGCCAGTTATCTCTTATACATGACAGCAAGCTACCCCCTTCCTTCAACAGTGGCAGGTGGCAACGTGGATTTTACCCTGACCTCCTCTTTGTGAGTGAAGACATCACACAGCTTTGCTCCAAATCAGTGTGATCGCCCATACCAAAGACGCAAAACAGGCCACTACTGTGTCAAGTTCTTCCAGCAATAAGGCCACAGGAGGTGAATTTCAGACAGAGATACAATTTCAAGAAAGCTGATTGGATAATATTTGCTAAGATGCTGGATTAAGTCTGTGCAACCTATCCCTGAAGAGTATGACAGCTTCGTTCAAACTGTCAAACATTGCTCCTGGGCATCAATTCCAAGAGGGTGTAGTACAATGTATCTGCAGAGTGTGACACCTGAAACAGCTGCTCTGCTGGATGGATACTATCGACTATATGAAGAAAACCCTTATAGCGAGGAAACTTATCTGGCTGCGCAAAATACTCTCTCCTCAATCTCTGAGGCGAAGAGAGAACAGTGGATTAAACTGATGACAGAATGTGAGCTGAGTAGAAGTAGTCAAAAGGCCTGCAGATTGTTACGACACATTAACAATGATCCCTCCCAACCCAATACGCATACAAATGTGAAGGCAGACCAGATCGCACACCAGCTTTTGAAAAATGATAAACCTGACCATACCAGTAAAATCGGGAGACGAACCCTGGAAAGGGAGCCCGAACAAGAGGGAAACATTCTGTCTCGACCAGTCTGTTTGAATGAGCTCAACTCAGTTCTAAATAAGTGCAAAGTCGGAAAAGCATCAGGGGTAGATGACATAAGAAGTGAACAGATCAAGAACTTTGGTCCAGGTGCAAAGTGCTGGCTACTTAAGCTAATGAATAATTGTGTCAAGAGCAGCAGATACCAAAATCTTGGCAGAAAGCAAAAATTATAGCTATACATAAACCAGGGAAAGACCGGGATGACCCCAAAAGCTATAGGCCAATCTCCCTCCTATGCCACCTGTGTATAAGGTATTGGAAAGGTTGATCCTCCAAAGAATGACAGATATGATAGAACCATTACTGATCCCTCAACAGGCAGGATTCAGACAAGGGAAGAGATCCACAGCACAGGTGTTGAATTTGACACAGCATATAGAGGACGGCTTCCAAAGGCGGCAGATAACAGGAGCGGTGTTTATAGATCTTTCAGCCACCTACGACACTGTCAACGACAGACTCTTGTTGCTGAAGCTATACAACCTCACCAAGGATTACAAACTAACCTGTCTAATTAGAAATCTTCTGCAGAACCGAAGATATTTTGTGGAATATCAAGGACAAAGAAGCCGATGGAGGCAGCAGAAAAATGGGTTGCCACACGGCAGTGTACTGGCACCCACCCTCTTCAATATATACACTAACGACCACCCGTTACCAGAAGGAACACAAAGCTTCATATATGCAGATGACCGAGCAATCACAGCACAAGATCACAGCTTTGAGAGGGGGGGAGCGGAAGCTAACTGATGCTCTGAAAGAATTAACTGCCTATTACAGGGACAATCAATTGAAACCAAATCCTTCTAAGACCCAGACCTGTGCTTTCCACCTCCGAAACAGACAGGTTAGTAGAACCTTGCATATAGATTGGGAAGGAACCTCTTTAGAACACTGCAAGACTCCAAAATACCTCGGAGTCACTGTGGACCATGCTCTTACATATACGGAACACTGCTTAAAAACAAAGCAAAAAGTGGCTGCCAGGAGCAATGTGGTTAGGAAGCTGACTGGAACAACATGGGGAGCACAGCCAGACACAGTGCGCACATCCGCATTAGCCCTCTGCTACTCTGCAGCTGAGTCCGCTTGCCCAGTATGGTGCAGACCTACACATACAAAGAAAGTTGATGTTGCTCTGAATGAGACATGTCGTATCACTAAGGGTTGTCTAAGGGCCACACCTGTAGAAAAACTGTACTGCTTATCAGGCATAGCCCCCCCCCCCCCCCCCCCCCCCAGACATCCGAAGAGATACAGCAGCACAGAGTGAAATGAAGAAGGCATTAACATCTGAAGCCCACCAACCAGCACAGCAAAGACTTGTGTCTAGAAAGAGCATCCTTCACAGCCCAGAATCACTCGCTGACACTCCACATCAACACCGGGAGAAGAGATGGCAGGTCAGATGCCAGCATCTGGAGGAGTGGCTGATCCCGCAAGAAGTTCTTCCCCCAGGCCACACAGAGAAATGGTCCACATGGAAATCAATCAACCGCCTGTGTTCTTCTGTCACAAGATCCAAGAGTAATCTGGAGAGGTGGGGCTTCCTAGGTGGATGCTCTCCAGTGTGACTGCGGAGCTGTCGTGCAAACATCAACACATCTACTACAATGCACATTACCGCCAACAGTGTGCACCATGGAGGACCTCATAAACGCTACACAAAGTGCACTGGACGTTGCAAATTTTTGGGCATCCACTGTATAGATTTGTATAGATTACAATTAACTTATGTTTGACAACACAATCTGTGCCTAATCATTTATTTCATTCTTGACTAGTTTAATTTATAAACCATAATGTATGTATGTATGTAGTAATGTATCTAATATTGTTTTTTTAGTTTGCTTCTGACACGATAAATAAAATAATCAATAGCGATGAATTAATAAACATCAACTAAGAAGACAAGGTGCACGAATATGAGGTGGTAAGTTTCCCTTTGTATAGTTGTTCTCCTTCTTGTGGATGAATCGTCATAATATAAAGCTATTTACTTTGCAACATACAGGAGTAGAGAGAGTTGGTGATTTCGTCGTCGATGAATTCGCACATGAATCAGCAAATTATGTGCCTCTATCCTACAGAGAATCAGCGGTCGCTCTTGCTGTAGCTCATTCGAAATGGAGCCTAAAGAGTTTATAGTCGCAGGTGGTGTCTCTCAATTAAAACATAAATCAATGCTATATCGATGGAAGAGATGTGAAATGAGGTGGAACTCGTCGTGATAAATGCACACTATCGATTGTGAGATGTATGAACGATTTGTCAATGTGAGACACAATTTGTAACAGGTAAATCATATCAAAATACACGTCAAATACATTGTAAGAAAGAGACTGGCTTGTGAAAATAATATATTTCTTCCACAAGCAGGTGACAGCCAGAACTTTACAGCAATGGGCGATGAATGCTGTTGTTCCACTTTTATCTGATACCTTTCACTTGGTGGCCACTCGGCATGGGTCAAATGATTTAAACCAAAGCATAAAATCAGGCAAAGGAAGATTGTTGTTGTTGTTGTAGTCTTCAGTCCTGAAACTGGTTTGATGCAGCTCTCCATGCTACTCTATCCTGTGCAAGCTTCTTCATCTCCCAGTACCTACTGCAGCCTACATCCTTCTGAATCTGCTTAGTGTATTCATCTCTTGGTCTCCCTCTACGATTTTTACCCTCCACACTGCCCTCCAATACAAAATTGGTGATCCCTTGATGCCTCAGAACATGTCCTACCAACCGATCCCTTCTTCTGATCAAGTTGTGCCACAAACTTCTCTTCTCACCAATCCGATTCAATACTTCCTCATTAGTTATGTGATCTACCCATCTAATCTTCAGCATTCTTATGTAGCACCACATTTTGAAAGCTTCTGTTCTCTTCTTGTCCAAACTATTTATTGTCCATGATTCACTTCCATACATGGCTACACTCCATACAAATACTTCCAGAAATGACTTCCTGACACTTAAATCTATAGTCGATGTTAACAAACTTCTCTTCTTCAGAAACGCTTTCCTTGCCATTGCCAGTCTACATTTTATATCCTCTCTACTTCGACCACCATCAGTTATTTTACTCCCTAAATAGCAAAACTCCTTTACTACTTTAAGCGTCTCATTTCCTAATCTAGTTACCTCAGCATCACCCGATTTGACCACATTCCATTATCCTCGTTTTGCTTTTGTTGATGTTCATCTTATATCCTCCTTTCAGGACACTGTCCATTCCATTCAACTGCTCTTCCAAGTCCTTTGCTGTCTCTGACAGAATTACAATGTCATCGGCGAACCTCAAAGTTTTTATTTCTTCTCCATGGACTTTAATACCTACTCCGAATTTTTCTTTTGTTTCCTTTACTGCTTGCTCAATATACACATTGAATAACACCGGGGAGAGACTACAGCCCTGTCTCACTCCCTTCCCAACCACTGCTTCCCTTTCATGTCCCTTGACTCTTATAACTGCCATCTGGTTTCTGTACAAATTGTAAATAGCCTTTCGCTCCTTGTATTTTGTCCCTGCCCCCTTCAGAATTTGAAAGAGAGTATTCCAGTCAACATTGTCAAAAGCTTTCTCTAAGTCTACAAATGCTAGAAATGTAGGTTTGCCCTTCCTTAATCTAGCTTCTAAGATAAGTCGTAGGGTCAGTATTGCTTCACATGTTCCAACATTTCTACAGAATCCAAACTGATCTTTACCAGGGTCGGCTTCTACTAGTTTTTCCATTCGTCTGTAAAGAATTCAAAGGAAGATTATGAAGTTCATTAGTTCTAACGAACGTGCAACAATGGAAGAAGTATTAGTAGCTGCGGAAGAATTCCGCACACAAACGAAAATATTTATTGGTAAATTTTAACCTTGACTACGTAATCAACACCGATCAACCGGGCTGTCAATATCAATCAGCTTTCATTAAATCCCTCATAGGGAAAGGGGGCGAGAACCATTCTCATGCAGAGAAAAGATTTAAAAAAGATAAGTCATTCATACACAGCACAGTACACACCACATCACGAAATGTGATACTGTAAGTTTTTTTTATGCATGCAGCAACAGTCGGGAAAATTTGGCCCTCATGTTCTGAAAAGAGTAGATGAATTAACCCTCACATTTAAAAATGTAACTCTCCTGCATGGAATTAAGGAAGTTCACAAAACTAGTGTACATACACTTTTTAAAATCTGTGATTCTTCCATATGTGGGACAAGAAAAATTTCTATGCATTATTGATACATGGGGAGGGCAGACTGATATGACCGTATATGATCACATCTTCGTGGATGAGAGGAAAGCATGCACCTGCACTGTAAAACTTATCCCACCAAAGTGTACTCCACTTTTATTGTATATTTATGTATTATGTATATTTTTAGTGACAGATTAAAATTTTCATGAAGAAAATTCAGAATGCTCTCGATTTGTTGAAGACCAACAGAGCAATAGTGTCCAGAGACGATTCCGTAAAACTACACTCATTAATTTTGCATCAATTCAGGATACCAGCTTTTTGGAATGTGATAAAATATGCATGGTTCGCATCAAAGTTAACGGATGAAAGAGAAACCTTTTTGAATGTAAATGAACAATGCTTTCTGGTATCACTCTTAAAAACTCAGCGCCCCTGCAAGACAGTAGCTTTTATGAATGTGCTTGGTGCTGTAAAACACTGAGTTTTGGTTGCTTTTACGACAAATATCATCCAGATTTCTGTTGTAGCATAGCAAGTGATGCAGGTGATAGCAAGATTTTGTAATAATGATGTCAAAATTAAATTACTATGGCAAAATTGAATATTTCTTACTAATTTCCCACAATGTACACTGTCTGTCGATATTCTGTAAAATAAAATGGAAAAATGTTGGACTATTTTGATTAAAAAAAAGCAAAAACACGGAAATGACCGGAACATGGTACCTCCAGTGTGGTAGCTGTTGACCTTAACTGCTGCGCCACGCTGACTTGGTTGGAACATGGCTAATGTTATGCGTATACTGCATGCCGTGAACTTCAAAATAAATTTTCTCGAAAACTGAGGCCCGTCACTAAAAAAGCGGGTAACTTCATACTCGGGGCATGTCCCTCTACAACATATCCAAGACCCATAAAAACCCATTATTTACACTTCCGATGGTCCCCTTGTATGTCACAAGCACAGTTAGCTAATTATATGCTGAATCTTATCAAAATTAAAAGTTGAGAACAAAAGTGAGAGGAATCAGATAAATGGTTGTCAACTTGATGCAATATGCTGCTTGAGAGTTGTAGTAGTTAACTTTTTTACAGTTAGGACACAGCATCATGAAGAACCATAGAGAAAGTTAACATATAGAAGACGCAGAGTATAGGACAACTACTACATTGTTAATACTCGGTATATGACAATGCGGAGTCTACTAATTCCAATTTCCACAGTTTCAACTGAAGACCATATTTGTAATACCCAGACACTATTTCAGTGGTAGAAGAATGGCGGCAGAAGTGCTCCAGCCCACAGCTGATTTAGGAAGTGTTAACATGCTGCATGTCCATTTAACACTGCCTGAATTGGTCAGCGGCTGGAACAAGACTGCCACCCTTCTTCCACCAATAGATCAGTGTCTGAGTACTACTAATACGTAAAGCTGATATCGTGGAATTTGGATTTACACCCTTTACATCTCACATATGAATATAATCTCCCAAAAGAAAGCAATGAAATGAAAGAAATGGGTACAGAAATGACTTGCTTGCAGAGCCAAATACTGATCACAAGTAATGACAGCTTGAATTTTATGATTTGTTTACCACAGTGTAACTGATGTTGTAGTCTTCTCTCCCCTCCCCTCTGTGTCTTCGATTCAGGACAGACAGGACTAACAAATGCTTCTACTGTGCAACACTTCAGCATTACTTTCATTCCCCTTTCCTGATGCTAAAATAATAATCTATATACAACTAGTTGAAAATGATCCTCCACATCCTTATAAAGAATTGGTATGAAAAAGTTTTATAAACAAGTAACTATAATGCAATTAATAACTTTCATCAAAGTATATCCAGATGAGACAACTCCTTGTTCTCACAGCTCTCTAACACAGTTTGTGGATCCTAACTGCATTACTTAACATGTACTGCCATTTACAGTTCACCACATGCTTTTGCAGTAACCAAGATCAGTAAAATTATTTCTTTCACATTAAATGTGACCTTCCAGTTAAGTGACAGAAGATCTGTAGTCTATCAATAACCCATTTATAGGCATGTTTTCCACATGTAGTCAATTTTCTGTACAACTTATGCATTACACTTAGCCTCTGAATGACACAGCAAAATTCAATAGGAGAATATTAAAATGGCAAATACACTGTTAACGCAAGTAATTACTAAAATACAACAATACATTTCTTAATCTCTATGTCTGCTGTCAAACATTATGGATATTTAGCATTCATGAGTTTAAATTAGATATTTAAGATGCAAGAATGCTTGTCATGATTGATAAACATTGAGCATTCACTTAATAGCCTGCGTCTCTAGTACTATGGCCTAATACTTGGTATATGACCCTCCGCCACACACCGTCAGGTGGCTTGCGGAGTATGGATGTAGATGTAGAATAAAAAATAGCTTGCCAATTAATGTCACCTACAAGCTTTTTCTTTCCAAAGATATATCTGAGGGTATAGCATAACAGCTCAGCTTTCACATTGTGCCGCTCGCTTCAGTATTTGAATATTGGATGGCAAACAAAGAAATCATCTCCATTATAAAATGATTTTCAGATGAGCTCACTATTTTTTTCTTGTTTTATGGGGAAGGATATGTTCTAGCAACAACTGCAATGAAATTTTGAAGAATATTTGTATTTTATTGTGAGTAATTTTCACCTTTCAATTAGTCTAATCTTTATGTTAAATGAATAACACAAATACAAATGAAAACCAAGCAAAAAGTTAGATAGCTTTACAATAATGCACATGTAACCAACAATTAATTTGAAATAATTATCCAGTACTTTATTTAAAGTATTTGATTACAAATTTGGTATAAAATAAATACATGTACTATAATAATATAAAATATAAAATATTGTGCAACAATAAATTTTAAACATTCTATGTTGTTAAAAACTATTTAAACATGAAGCAAACAAGTTTTGATTCAAATGTAGTAACATGTAACACTACAGCAAACTGAAAACTACAATTACCTTTGCATACAACATTCTATCAAGTGAATCACAATGTACCTCACTGAACATACTAAACAACATATGACAAATTATAAATTTTGCAGCAAAGTCCTTGTAGAATATAAACACTTTAGTATTAACAGAGACCACTCAACAAAAAGCAGAAGCATTGTCGGTAAGTCACACACACAAGGGAGAAAACTTACTAGATTTCAGATTTTATCTGCACACACACACACACACACACAGATATATATATATATATATATATATATATATATATATATATATATATATATATATATATATATATATATATATATATTTTCCAAGACTTACCAAGCGGGAAAGCGCCGGCAGACAGGCACATGAACAAAACACACAAACACACACACAGAATTACGAGCTTTCGCAACTGGCAGTTGCTTCGTCAGGAAGGAAGGAAGGAGAGGGAAAAATGAAAGGGTGTGGGTTTTAAGGGAGAGGGTAAGGAGTCATTCCAATCCCGGGAGCGGAAAGACTTCCCTTAGGGGAAAAAAAGGACAGGTGTACACTCGCACACACACACACACATATCCATCCGCACATACACAGACACATTCAGACATATATTTGAAATATGTCTGCTTGTGTCTGTGTATGTGCGGATGGATATGTGTGTGTGTGTGTGCGAGTGTACACCTGTCCTTTTTTTCCCCTAAGGGAAGTCTTTCCGCTCCCGGGATTGGAATGACTCCTTACCCTCTCCCTTAAAACCCACACCCTTTCATTTTTCCCTCTCCTTCCTTCCTTCCTGACGAAGCAACTGCCAGTTGCGAAAGCTCGTAATTCTGTGTGTGTGTTTGTGTGTTTTGTTCATGTGCCTGTCTGCCGGCGCTTTCCCGCTTGGTAAGTCTTGGAATCTTTATTTTTAATATATTTTTCCCATGTGGAAGTTTCTTTCTGTTTTATTTATATATATATATATAGAAACATTCCACATGGGAAAAATATATTAAAAACAAAGATTCCATGACTTCCCAAGAGGGAAAGCGCCGGTAGATAGGCACAATAAAAAACACACACACAAAGTTTCGAGCTTTCGCAACCGGCGGTTGCTTCGTCAGGAAAGAGGGAAGGAGAGGGAAAGATGAAAGGATGTGTGATTTAAGGGAGAGGGTAAGGAGTCATTCCAATCCCGGGAGTGGAAAGACTTACCTTAGGGGGAAAAAAGGATAGGTACCTTAGGGGGAAAAAAGGATAGGTATACACTCGCACACACACATATCCATCTACACATATACAGACACAAGCAGACATATTTAAAGGCAAAGAGTTTGGGCAGAGATGTCAGTCGAGGTGGAAGTGCAGAGGCAAAGATGATGTTGAATGACAGTTGAGGTATGAGTGGCAGCAACTTGAAATTAGTGGAGACTGAGGCCTGGTGGATAACGAGAAGAGAGGATATATTGAAGGGCAAGTTCCCATCTCCGAAGTTCGGATAGGTTGGTGTTAGTGGGAAGTATCCAGGTAACCCGGACGGTGTAACACTGTGCCAAGATGTGCTGGCCGTGCACCAAGGCATGTTTAGCCACAGGGTGATCCTCATTACCAACAAACACTGTCTGCCTGTGTCCATTTGTGCGAATGGACAGTTTGTTGCTGGTCATTCCCACATAGAAAGTGTCACAGTGTAGGCAGGTCAGTTGGTAAATCACGTGGGTGCTTTCACACGTGGCTCTGCCTTTGATCATTTACACTTTCAGGGTTACAGGACTGGAGTAGGTGGTGGCGGGAGGGTGCATGGGACAGGTTTTACACCGGGGGCGGTTACAAGAGTAGGAGCCAGAGGGTAGGGAAGGTGGTTTGGGGATTTCATAGGGATGAACCAAGATGTTACAAAGGTTAGGTGGACGGCGGAAAGACACTCTTGGTGGAGTGTATTGCCCACCCGTCCGGGTTATCTGGATACTTCCCACTAACACCAACCTATCCGAACTCCGGAGATGGGAACTTGCCCTTCAATATATCCTCTGTTCCCGTTATCCACCAGGCCTCAATCTCCACTAATTTCAAGTTGCTGCCACTCATACCTCACCTGTCATTCAACATTATCTTTGCCTCTGCACTTCCGCCTCGACTGACATCTCTGTCCAAACTCTTTGCCTTTAAATATGTCTGCTTGTGTCTGTATATGTGTAGATGGATATGTGTGTGTGTGCGCGAGTGTATACCTATCCTTTTTTCCCCCTAAGGTAAGTCTTTCCACTCCCGGGATTGGAATGACTCCTTACCCTTTCCCTTAAAACCCACATCCTTTCATCTTTCCCTCTCCTTCCCTCTTTCCTGATGAAGCAACCGCCGGTTGGGAAAGCTCAAAATTGTGTGTGTGTGTTTTTTTTTTTTTTTTTATTGTGCCTATCTACTGGCGCTTTCCCGCTTGGTAAGTTTTGGAATCTGTATATATATATATATATATATATATATATATATATATATATATGACAGTCCCAATGCTCCTTTGTGGTAGGTGGACT
Organism: Schistocerca gregaria; assembly: GCF_023897955.1. NCBI lineage: Eukaryota > Metazoa > Arthropoda > Insecta > Orthoptera > Acrididae > Schistocerca > Schistocerca gregaria. The sequence continues at coordinate 599,823,481 of NC_064920.1, read as the reverse complement.
AATAGTGTTGGAGTTGGTGTCAGGTGTGGTGGCTGGAGGGTGAGGGAGGCAGGAAGACAGGCATTGTAGCTCAGGTTCATTGATGATAACTTCATGGTCTGGACTCAGGGCCAAGATAGTCTATCCATGTTCCTTCAAAACCGCAACACCTCTTCTCCCATCCACTTCACCTGGTCCTCCTCTGCCCAATGTGCCACCCTCCTGGACATTGACTTCCATTTCTCTGATTGTTCCACACACAACACTGTTCACATTAAATCCAGTGACCAAAAACATTATCCTAATTTTGACAGTACAGCCAAGGCACCCTTGGACGACATATATTCTGTGATGAGAACTCCCTTACCCAATGTGGTGAAGATCTCTCAAATGCCATCACAGACAGGCAATACTCTCAAACCTAGCCTACAAACAGATTTCTCGTACCATGTCATCACACAGCCCCATTCATCCCATCATCTCCAAGAACAAGCTACAAACGAGCACCCCCCTTGTCAATGGGTGCTGATGACCACGCAGTTGAGTGCCCCACAAACCAAACATCATCATCACCCCCCCCCCCCCCCCCCTCGTCACCCAACATCTACCCAGACTGGAACAACTGATACATATCCTTCAGCAGAGCCTTATCTCCCACCCTCTCCTGAAATGAGGAACATCGTATCCAATATGTTTCGCATCCCTCCTAAAGTGGTCTTCTGTCGCCCACCCAACATGATTCCTGAGGCGGAACTAGGTACAAGACCTGCCCAATCCACTCACCAAGCACCTACTAGTCCTGTCACAGGCTTATCCTACCACCATCAGCGGCTGGGCTACCTGTCAAAGGAGTCATGTCATATAGTCTACCAACTCTGCTGTAAACAGTGCACAGCCTTTTATGTTGGTATGGCTACCAGCCACAGATGTCCACCAGAATGAATGGCCACCGCCAACCTATTGTCGAGAACAAAGTTGACCAGCCAGAGGTGTAACATGCAGCTGAGCACAATGTGCTCAATTTCAATTGCTGCTTCACAACCCAAGCCATCTGGTTCCCTCCCACCACCACCAGCTTCTCTGAACTATGGAGATGGTGGATACACTTACAATAGTCTGCTCCTGTAACCATCCTGGCCTCATATCTCATGTAACCCACTGTCCCTGCACCCTCCAGTCAACAGCTTCCCCTTCCTCCATCCTGTCACCCCCTCCCATTCACATTCTCATGTTGCCTTCAGCGTGTACTGTTTCCCACCAGCTGCTACCATCGTGCCAGCCCATATACCTCCCACCCCTCCCTCCTGCATTCCTAGCCAGCAAACTGACTGCCTCTCTCTGAACCACTAGCTACCCACTGCCAGTCCTTCTCCCTACCTTCTGCCTCCCTCTCCCTCCACCCACCATGCCTGACACTACTGCACCACAACTAGTCCACCTGCCACACAAGAGCATTGGCACCATCTGTGTAGCTGGCACCATGTAGTGGCATACACATGTGTATTTTATTCTAGCTCATCAAAGGATAAAACCCAATAGCTAGCATGTTTTCTTCCTTCTCTATGTACCTATTGGCAATTCAATGCTTCTGCTATTTGGTGAGTGGCCTCCTTTAATGCTAATGTATTTACAGACGACCAAGTTATAACAGAAATATACTATTATTGGCACTGGACTGTCATTTCCAGGTTACATGCCTTCTATGAAGCAGTGTATGTTATCTTTTAGTTGACATAAGTAGTACAGATTCACAATATGTACTTATCATACACATTTTCTTATTTTTACAAGATAGAGGGATGTAACAGTGCAACATTCTCACTGAAAATTACGAATACATTCTTTTACCTATGCTAAGGCACTGATCAACCGTTTGGAATAAAGAATTTCAATTAGGTAAAGCCTACTGAATGAGATTATGTTGCAACAATAACCTCTAAATTTATTGTGATTCTACAAAACTGACACTTTTCTTTCTTTCCGTCAGTATTTGAACTGTGCCAAATATGTATATATACAGGAGAACTCCAATTATCTGATCCACAGCTATCCAGGCCACCAATTATCCAGATTAGAGAAAAAAGAAAATTGTAATATATGACTAAAATTGTTGGTTTTGTCTGATAGTTACTATAAAAACAAAATCAGTTTAAAACCAATCCACAGCAAATGTATTAAAAGACAAAATCTTACAGTGAACACAGTACGTGCATTGTTGTGTTTCTAGTACCCCCGTCATTCAGTGCAGCCTACATAGAGTATGCATTGATTTGTCACTATAAATTTCATCTTCTGTGTCTTGTTTTGTCTTGTGTGTTTTAATGTACTATGCAGCATATGTCTTCTAAAAGGAAACATGTTGTCTTATCTAAGGCAGAGAAAATAAAAGCCCTTGAACAATTATACAAAAGCATGAATAGTTAGCAGTTAGCTGAGATATTTAGTGTGGAAACATCAACAGCTTCAGACATAAAAAAGTCCTCTTTTAAACTTTTGTGTCTTCCTTGAGCATGACAATGGGAGTTCATCAAGAAAAGCAATGAAAACATCAGAAAACAAAGAGTGTGAACAGGTTACATTCAAGTGGTTTTTGCAGCAGCAAGCATTGGGAAACCCTCTTTTAAGACTAACTGTTCATGAAGAAGCAAAATTTTTAGTCAGGAAGAGCAGCAGCTTCCCCCCCCCCCCCCCCCCCCCCCCCCATTTAAAGCAGTGAATGGCTAACTCTGGAATTACAAGGCAAGAAACTTTATTCGTGAGTTGGATTTAAGTGGTAAAAACTATACGTTGGCCCAGAGACAGTAAAAAAATTTTATTGAAAAATTCAAAATTGAAGAAGAATTATTTGGAAGACACTGCTGGAAAGAACTTTACCTTCTAAAACAAAAACTAATGTTCTTGGGTATAAGGTTAGTAAAGACCATGTTACCCTGTTGAATTATGCTAACTCTTTGGGGAACATAAAAAATACCCTTTCCATTGATGAGAAAATCAAAAACCCCAGGCTTTCAAAAAACACCCACACACATAGGGCTAAGAAGGCAGTAATGTGATGTTAATTCGGGACAATGCACCCACCCACCAAACAGAAAGGCTTATTGACAAAGAAGATGGACATTTCAAATCACTCTTCCTGCTGCCAAGCATAACAACTTTGTTGTAGCCAATGGAGTACAGGAAAGCGACATTACAAAGATAACTGTTGAAGGAACTTCTGACAGAACATGGAAATCAAGAAGAATTATGACTCATCACCAAAAACTGAATCTAAGGGATTGCTGTTGCATAGCACTTGAAGCGCAGAATTAGTCACATTAAAAGATCTTGGAATAAACTGAAAGGCATTTCAGTCAAGGATGATGTATAGAAAGATGAAGATGAGAAGAAGAAATGTGAAAAGGACGAGTAAGAGCAAGAAGTGGCAGAGGACAAAGTATTACTTGGGGACATAAGAAAGATCCCCTGGATGTCTCAAATGCAGTACAGAGGATACTGGTGAGTGGCTTGTTTGTAATTCTTTAGACATTCTCAGTCATGAAATCATTCAAAGTGTGATAGAATGTAACAGTATTGTGATTAACAGTATTGTGAAAATGAAAGTTTCTACTCACCATATAGTGGAGACACTGAGTCACAGATGGGCACAACAAAAAGACTGTCACAAATAATAGCTTTCAGCCAGTAAGGCTTTCATCAAAATTAGATAATACACACATGCAGTCTCAGGCAACTGAGACCGTGAGCAGCAGCACCGGTGCATGATGGAAGGAGCAACTGGGTGGGGAATAAGGAGGAGGCTGGGGTCGGGAGGGGGAGGGACAGTAGGGTAGGCATGGCAGACAGTGACATTGGGAAGCTCCCCAACAGCAGGTCACTGTCTGCCATACCTACCCTACTATCCTTTCCCCTCCCCACCCAGCCTCCTCCTCACCCCCAGTCCATCACCACTTCCATCATGTACCGGTGCTGCTGCTCGCAGTGTGGCCTCAGTTGCCCGAGACTGCAGTCGTGTATCTGAGCTGCGTTTGTGTGAGTGTGTATGTGTGTGTGTTTGCTGTCTAATTCTGACAAAGACATTCTTGGTCGAAAGCTATTATTTGTGAGAGTCTTTTTATTGTGCCTATCTGCGACTCAGCATCTCCGCTATATGGTGAGCAGCAAATTTCCTTTTCACAATATTGTTATATTCAATCCTGGATTTTCCACTGTTTGAAAGTGTGAAAGAAGAAAGTGATGGCCAGGAGGGTGACTTTGTCACTGAACCAGATGTAGGACCATCAACTAGTGAGGCATATTCTGTCCTGACTCTGCTCCTGGCATGGATGGAGCATCAGCCTGAGTATGACCATATATGACTTTAGGTTAAAAGAACAATTTCACTAGCAGCAACCACCTTGAAAATACAGTCCTGAATTTGTAAATCTGTAATTACAAGAGGAGTATGTATTTGAAAGATCTCGTTCATCAATCAGCGTTCTCACGATATAGTTAAACAAGCTAAGAAAACAAAGTTCCAGGAAAAAAGGAATAAATTAATAGAGAACATGGATCCATCAACTGTGTTGCTTCAGTTTGTTCAGAAAGTAAAAGAAAAACTCATGGTGACATCTATACGTGATAAACTTAGAACCATTGCATAACTGATAAACCCCTGGGTTCATCTTCAATTCACTGAGAACAAGACACAACTACTAATTTAACACTGCGAAATGCTTAATGGTATGCATATGTGGTCATGCAGAATGAAAAATGTATGATCTTAAGTTTTCCAGATGAATAAACTGTTTGTATTGCTCTCAAGTGTCAAGCTGAGTGCAGTCATTTACGAAACAATGCACCTGGCTGGACACTTAAGAGCGATACAAACAATGAAAAGTATGCTGAGGAAATAACTGCATGGCACTGATACAAGCCAAATTAAATACAATACATAATATAGACCCCTTCAGCCTGCTAGGGAAAAGAAACTACGATATACTGATCAACAAGTCTATCATTTTCGAAAACATTCTTTCAGTGCAAAAAGGTGATTTTCTTGAAAGAGACTGTAATCCATAGGTGAGTCATGACCGATTTAAATAATGAGATACTAAAACAATAACATATTTTTTCATGCTTAGCATAACTGTGTTTTGAGAATTTACTCTCATTGCCAAGTGCAAATATTTACGTAAGTATTCAGTGTTGCATGTGTATTGTTATACCTCTCCGTTTATATATAAAGAAACTTCCACATGGGAAAAATATATAAAAACAAAGATTCCAAGACTTACCAAGCTTACCGGCGCTTTCCCGCTTGGTAAGTCTTGGAATCTTTTTTCCCCTAAAGGAAGTCTTTCCGCTCCCGGGATTGGAATGACTCCTTACCCTCTCCCTTAAAACCCACATCCTTTCATTTTTCCCTCTCCTTCCCTCTTTCCTGACGAAGCAACTGCCAGTTGTGAAAGCTCGTAATTCTGTGTGTGTGTTTGTGTGTTTTGTTCATGTGCCTGTCTGCCGGCGCTTTCCCGCTTGGTAAGTCTTGGAATCTTTGTTTTTAATATATATATATATATATATATATATATATATATATATATATATGTGTGTGTGTGTGTGTGTGTGTGTGTGTGTGTGTGTGTGTGTGTGTGTGTGTGACTTACCAAACAAAAGCGCTGGCAGGTCGATAGATACACAAACATACACACAATTCAAGCCTTCGCAACCAACAGTTGCTTCCTCAGGAAAGAGGGAAGGAGAGAGGAGAGGGAAAGGCGAAAGGATGTGGGTTTTAAGGGAGAGGGTAAGGAATCATTCCAATCCCGGGAGTGGAAAGACTTACCTTAAGGGGAAAAAAGAACAGGTATACACTTGCGTACACACACATATCCATCCGCACATACACACACAGACACAAGCATATATATATATATATATATATATATATATATATATATATATATATATATATTACACTGCAGTCGGAAATTCAGAAAAACTATATTTTGAAACTTTTCTATGTGCAGAACAACACACATGTGAACAATACACAGAATACTAATGTAAATATTTGCATTAGGCAACGAAAATAATTTCTCCAAACGCATCATGCTATGTGTGAAAAAATACCTGGCTGGTGCAGTATTACATTACTGAAGTCATGGATGATACAGTTGCAGGCTTGCCAAAAATATCGTTTGTGGTGAATGAAATTAAGACGATTCACGATACTTTGCCTGTGGTGAAGTGACAAAATGATAAACGTGAAATGGCAGTGAGGTACAGCCCTTCCAAGCCTCCAATATAACAATCTAAAAAATATGAGTGAAGAAGTACTGACAATTATGATAAGTTCTTGTTTTAGAGTGACAACGATTAAATGATTCTAACTAAAGAGACGACAGTAAATGAAGAACTTTATTCTGCATCAGTGATGGAAGAGATTTTGCCTAGTGACAGCAGACTAGTTATAACTCAAAGAATATGTGCGTTTTCAAGTTGGTGAATGACACAACTGTAAAGAACTTTTTGACAGTAGCTTAAAGCTCTTTACTACCTCCAACTTTATTCATCAGATCAAAAGCCCAACAGTTGTGGTTTCTCATTTAAAGCACTACAGCAAGTTCAGGATGTAATCACAACAAAGTTTTGCAAAATATTTCAAGAATTTCCTCACTACAGGAAAAAAATAAGTCGAAGGGTCACACAGTCAAATGTAAGAGTCATGAATGAACATTATTCAAAAGATAAATGATAATGTTTGAAAACTAACACCGTTTCAACGTTTTAGGATCACATGTCTTAGAAGTGTCTGGAAAGGTACTGGGCAATGCTAAGCTCACAGTTTACTGACATAGTGTTATGTTACTGGTATCGTTTAGTTTTGGTTGGAAAACATCTTTTTGGCATTAACCATATGATTTTGGCTTCAGCTATCTCTAAGATACATGATACAACAGCAATTCATGCTTTTTTTTTTTTTTTTTTTTTTTTAAACAGGACTGCTTAAAAAATATGGAAGATATCACTAGAGCTTATGCTGACTCTACATCTTCTACACTGCACTTCAGCTACTGAATAAAACAATTAAAATGGGATCTGCCATTTGCAAGGTTATGAGAAAGCCCATGCCATCACACTTACTAAGGTTGTAATCAATGCCACAGGTAAAAACATGTACTTAAACTACTGATTACCATCAGAGAAATAAAAAACATTCTGAATAATCATTTATATATTTCAGGGGTGTCTTAATAAATGGTGAATCCTAAATGAAGAGGTTTGCCAAAGAAAACAAATATGCACAATTTTGAAATTGTTTGTATGCTGTTTCAACTCATAAATGATGGCAAGTAAACCGACAAAAAGTCTGCTGAAAAAGGCGTTCAGTCAGAATATAGCTCACAACCAGAACATGCAAATAACATAGTGGTGTTCACAATGTTCTGCAAAAAATGGAATAATATTACCACACAAGTCCCTAAAGGTTCAATATATTCTGATCACTACATCTGTGTGTCTTTTCGAAACTGATGTGAGGTCACATTCACTGAATGAAAATAAAGTTAATAGGCAAAGAAAATTCTGCGTGATAATTCCCAGTATGATATGTTTTACAGTGGTTACATTTCTTGTGCAGAAAGATTTCAAACAGCCACAAAACATTACATCAGATGGTGACAGTTTAATCTTTAGAATAATAAGGTGAAAGTGTTAAATCCGACTTTAAAGCACTGACTGTAATGAATTTGTTTATCACTAATTTTTTATGGCATTAGTTACTGTAGTCTTACTGAACATACCTTTTACAGAAATCTGAGATAATCTTATTACTTAATAGAAAAATTTACTAGTTCAGGTTCTAAGTGGGGCTTTCAACGTAATTTTACTACACAATTTGTATTATGGAGAGAGGGGGAAAAGAAAAATAAATCAGTGGAGTAAAACTGGCTCCCACCATTTTTATATTCAGGAACTGCTATAAAAATATCTATAAAGAGTGGCATTGTCATTATGGAGAACTCTGCTTCTGCAAAATATATATATATATATATATAAAGTTTCAATCATTCAATATAAAGCTATACAAATAGGAGAACTCTCCTTCTTAATGAGTACAGCAAGAGCATACTTAACTTCTGTACAGCAAATCATGTAGTACTTTATCTGGTGTGTGTGTGTGTGTGTGTGTGTGTGTGTGTGTGTGTGTGTGTGTGTAAAAATATATAAAATCAAATCTTGTACTGCTGTACACCTATACACTCTGCAAATATGACATACTAAAAATAATGTAGAAATGTCTAAATGTTTATTTTTTTTAATGCTTAAAATTTTCAGTAATACTGCCTAGCCATGTCATTGCTATTATTACTATCAGAAAAATCTAATATCTCCCACAGACCTGAGACATTTGTCATGTTCTTACAATCCATCTATTACTTGAAGACTCCAGATAAACGTGTAATTCATCTTTGTTACACAAGTGTAACATACACAGATGAGTCAAAAAAGTACACAGAACTTACAGCACCATCTCAGACTGGACTAAAAATGACCTGATGTGTTGTCTGTATACGGGGAACTTAACAGTCCATTATTCTGCTGAACACATTCCTTCAGAGAAGGACGGGGCTGTCTAGCAGATCTGTGCTTGTCATACATGTGGGCGTTCAAACTGTTCTTATTTTTAAAAACACCTCCACAAAACTGGCAATGAAATGGGCCACAAGCCTTGCCATGGATATTTGCCACATGTGATGCCAGAGATGATTTCTTATTAAATATTTTTTCACATTTTGTGCAAGGAAATTTCTCTGGTTGAATACTGGAACCCATATCTGGAAAGGAAAATAAAGGATGAAATAAATTTTCTGATTTTGAAAGCGACACTTCCATAGGTAACAGTGAAATAATTGTATCACTGTTTATATAGGCTTGATATCAAACTATACTCCATTATTCACTGACTTCTTGTGGTAAAATTAGTTCAGTAAAAGCAATTTATTGGAAACAAATACAATCTGCCTCACTTACACTGATTAACATAACAATCTGATAATTAATTGTGAAATAATTTATTATGTTTGAGGATACAGGCAGACTCCAACACACTGAAGTCAAAGCCATGAGAATTAAGTCTCTCTATAATACTGCATTGATTATATGTGACGGGTCAAAACTGTGTGCCACAATGGGATTCAAACTTGGATCCCTGCCTTTTGTGGGCAGTAAGTAGCCTATTATGCTGAGCATGCCTCATTGGTTGATTCAAAGCTTTAACTTCTTACAGGCTGTTACCATTTCCTTTCAATCTCTGCTGTGGCTCTCCCACAGTGTTGCGTGACTATTAGCTGGTGAGAGAAAGGATATAACAGGGAGGATACAGATACATCAAAACTCATAGCTATATCAGTTCTCTCAGAGGTGTTTGTCTTATGGCACCATGGGAGAGCCTCTGCAGAGATCAAAGGTAAAACTGTGACATGATGGAGCTTTGAGCTTATCCACGAGAGAAGCCTGAATGGTGTTGATTAGTGGTGTGGACTGCCAACAGGTACCTCTGTTCTAATCCCAGTCAGGTACAAAGTTCAAACTTGCCACATATAATCTGTTCCTTTTTAGTAACATTTAACAATCTCATTCACAACACTTGTTCTCTCTCTCTCTCTCTCTCTCTCTCTCTCTCACACACACACACACACACACACGCACACACTCTGTGACTGTGATGGTGTTGGTGGTGGAAAGGGGGGTGCTTGAAGAACCAAAGCCTCTAATAAGCACACCAACTTTTTAGATCACTTCATACCTGTTAATGATTCGCTTCAATTACACTGATTCTCAACCAATGTTGTATGCAGCTGAGTTACAAATCTTGGCAAATGACAATCAGCCCTATTGTAAATTGTGAAGAGTTCTACTAAAATCAACAGTCTCAATCTATTCCCAGTGGCAAACCGCACAAGCTAATATGTTGTGTAGCCAGTCAGAGCACTAGAATTTATCATATGGTCTAACCAATATAGTACCTGCAATAATCATAATATTGAGGCTTTTGAAGTAAGCACACCGACTTTTTAGATCACTTCATACCTGTTAATGATTCGCTTCAATTACACTGATTCTCAACCAATGTTGTATGCAGTCAAGTTACAAATCTTGGCAAATGACGATCAGCCTTATTGTAAATTGTGAAGAGTTCTACTAAAATCAACAGTCTCAATCTATTCCCAGTGGCAAACCGCACAAGCTAATATGTTGTGTAGCCAGTCAGAGCACTAGAATTTATCATATGGTCTAACCAATATAGTACCTGCAATAATCATAATATTGAGGCTTTTGAAGTATCTAAAAAAGAAACCTGATTTTGCTACTGAAAATCTCACAACGTAAAAATAGTTAAAATGGAGAAATGCTAATCAATAAGTTTGTTGTTGCACATTTTATTTTTTATGTTTTTTTCTTATGACCATTCCCACAGGTGGTTCCAATTATATACATAAATACCCCCATTTCTCACAAAGACCACAATTTTTTGATTGTATGTTTGTTATCTTTAACATATGTTGACACTAGTTACTGCAGGTAAGACAGAGAAATTAAGTATTACAAAATTGGATATTATGAAATAGTGAAAACTAATAGAAAGACTTGCTCACACAGGGTGCAGCACTTAAATCTGGCCAAACTTCAACTTGAATTTCCCACCATGTTGTAGTTCCACCAGAGGTTGTGATTGGCATTCTTGAAAGCCATACGTGTGTAGTACACAGTCAGAACCTCAAAATGGCTGAGATTTTATGGACAAGTGTGAAGTACAACCGAAGAACCACAATTATTGAAAGTCTTCATGTGCGGCGTTCACCCACTGAAATAGTTCGATTTTTCAGATACCCGAGATTAACTGTTTATGATCTTGTGGTCAAGCATCATGGTTCGGAGAAGTCTGGGGGAGGTTCTGCTAACCCAGTGAGTAAAACTCATTCAAGGAAACACGTTTCAGAAACAGTGGCAGACATTGAAATGTCTCAGGCACTGATTTCGGAGGGCCTGGAGCAAATGGTGAGGAAATTGGCTTCAGTATCAAACGTCAGTGAGCAAGCAATGTGTCGGATGGCAGAGGAGGACCTCATATGAGCCATTTAGACCGAAACTGGCTCTCAGATAACACTGACATGTTCTGGTCAAAGGAGTTCAGGCTCCCGAATACCCCAAATTTGAACACTGTTGACTACTATGTTTGGTGCACAGTCGAAAGAGTTACCAATAAGATGAGGCACCCCAATGTCACATATCTACACACTGCTATCAAAGCAGCATTCATGAGTATGAACAGCACTATTTTAAGGAGTCCATGCAATCGTTTCAGGCCAAGATTGGAGGTAGTCACTGTGGCTGAAGGGGGTTACAGTGAGTAATGTTACTCTTGAAAGATACTATTACTTATATGTGAACAGATTTTCAGTTTCATTTGTATTTTGTTTTAATAAATTTGTTTCTAAAAAAATGTTTCGTTTGTCTGGATTTAAGTGCTGCACCATGTACAGCATAATGTATAGCTCAATAGCTTGCCAGGTGAGCCAGACCCGGACTGAATCCATGTGGTGTATTAACAATTGCGGGCTCTCACACCAGCCAGCCTTAGTGTGCTTGACCTGTTTTCCATGCCCAATTAGGTAAATGTTGGGCTGGACCTCAAATTCCACCGCAGTAAATATGAAATACAAACAGTTAAAATAAGTTTGCACAATTCAAAGGAAAAAACGATGGCACACATAGCTTCCCTCTCTTAGGTTAAAATGATGACTGCTGTAGGTAAGGGCATATGACAAGAAAGTTAAATAATAAAATAAACTTTGATAAATACAAAGTGAAAATAAATAGAGACGAAAAGTTAAGGTAATACTGAGAAGTTTATTGCATCAACAACTACCATTTTAAAATTTCTGAGTCAATTTGTGAGAAATTGCTATCACAACAGTAACTGTGCCCTTAGAAATCATTGCCACTAAGAGTATGTAACTTCCAATAAAATTAATATTAATGACAATGCAAAAAAGTCCGTTGAAACTGTTTCATAAAATGTTCAAGTTGCACATGTTCAATTCACATTTTTACCTATCTGTGACACATCATACTTTGCATTTACAGCACTAAGCAGATACGTGAATACAATAACTCATATCAAATATATCATTTACTATATGATGCCAAAACTCTAAAGCAAATGTACCTTTTGCAAAATCCACATACATGTTAAATAAATATCCAAAAGTATATATTAATGAGTTGATTTGACAGAACTCCGTATAAGGATATCTCTTCACGATCTATATTTTAGCTATCATCCTGAGTGATTTAAATATCGACAGGTTATGGTGTCATCTGTCTTACTAAATTATTAACAACATCTTTATGAAAACCAATCCTACTTGACTAGAAAGTTGATAAGACACACTAACAATGTCAGGTACTGTGAATTTCCCATGTGTATTAATCTTTACAAAATTTACATTGTGCTCTTTAATTGGAAACAGTATTATATCGATGATATATGTGCATATGGACACGAAGTGTATTTCTATTCTTGACACGGCGACCACATACTGTGCAAAGAAATGGTCCACGATCTGCTCCATGTGCATTCTTCACATGGACTGTCAAGTTGAATTTATTACAAAAACTACGGTGGCACAGTGCGCAGTCCAGTCTTCCTGATTCTGGAACGTAATGGATTCATTGCAGTCCAACTCCAAAGCCATAAGACAAAATGTGGTGAAAAAAACAAGGTTATACATCATGAAATAATGAAATTCGGAAATTTAAGTCATTCTCACAGTGTTCCTGAATTAAGAGGTATGTTACAACAATTTACACAGCAATAAATTTTTAAAAATTGCAGCACAATTTTTAATTGTGCTTATTGTATTGAAACAATTCTGCATTTTACTATAATAACCACACTAAGTAAGCAACACATAGGGAGATACTAACTACTTAAAGGCAGATGCAAATTGTATAACTCCATTTTAGCCCTTAGAAATGTCTGTGAAACCCTGTGTGGAGGTTATGTTTGTTGTAAAACAACATTTGCTGCTGCCAGGTATTATTTTCCAATATCCACTTTTGGCACTTTGGAAATAAGTCCAATTATCAAGTGTGTTTTTCATGTTTTTTAAGACATTTTGAGCATGATATTAACAGTGTGACACAAACATCAAACCTAAAAAAATCATAAAACTTCAAAAACATCCTTAATAATGGGAATTATCTGCTTGCCTCCTGGCCAACAATGCCATATGATCATTTCATTTAATTTCATCTGCTTATAAACAGAAAATGTTATAACAGAACAAAGAAAACTATTGTATTACTATGTTGAGTCCATGTGTTAGAAGAGTTGTGTCAGAGACTGTACAGTATGTGCAACTATGCATCATATCAAATGAAACTTCCATAAAATAATGAAATGATGACAGATTATTATATCATTAAAAACTTTAACAATTCACAAAAATGTTGTTAATAAAGGCAAATCCATATTTTCACTTCCCATCACACTTCATGATGAATAACTATTCTTTGGCATTATGCTACCTAAGGATTTGAGGAGGTAATGGATGCCATGCTCGATTTATGGAAAGAGGTCACTGTGGCACGGTTTCTAATTGAACACATCTGACAGAGTTCCTCCTCAAATCCTAAGGTCCATCCTGAAACCTCTCACCTGAGTCTCTGTCTCTGTCTCTCTCTCTCCCTCTTCGCTCCCACCTCTCCTGGCACCCCTACCACTATGTGCTTTTTAAAGCTATTAAAATGAACACCCAGAATGTCCCATTCTGGTTGGTTAATGCGTCCCCAAAGAGAGAATCTCTGCTCTCATGAATGAACACCTACCTTCAGGCCATTTCATGTAACCTGCCACCCTATTATAAAAGCCACCAACCATTTCCTCCACTGACTCTTCACCGTTCCTTTACCACTCATCACACAGCTCATCAATGTTGATGACACCTCCCTCTACACTAACTTCCCTGAAGACCATGGTGTCACCGTTACTGAACACTACCTTTCCCAACACCCAACTGACTCCATACCTTTAACCTAAACCACAACTTTCCTGGTCACCGTGAGCAGCTATACCATCACCCGCAAGTACTTTTCCTTTGAAAGCATCACCTATAAACAAATATGTGTTACAGTGATAGGCATCTACATAGCACCACCTTATGCCAACCTACTCACTGGCCATCTGCAGTAATCCCTCCCAATCACTCAGAATCACAAACCCTCCCCTGGTTCAGATTTAGTGATGTCATCTTTGTGATCTGGACTGAGGGTGAAGACACACTCTTCACATTCCTCCACATTCTCTACCACTTGCTTCACTGGATGGTCCTCAATCCAACAAGCCACCTTCCTCAATGTCGACCTCTACCTCAAGGATGGTTACATTAGGCCTTCACACCAAACCTACCAACAATACTTCCATTTTGACAGCTGCCACCCATTTTGCACAAAGTTGTATCATACATATGGCCACCTGTAGTCACCTGGAGTGACAAGCAGCCCCTCTTCGAATATGACAAGTTTCTCATTTGGGACTTTGCAGACTGAAATTACTGCCCCACCCCTGTCCAGAAAGAGATCTCCCATGTCTTGTCTCATCATTCACCTATAATTCTCCATATACCCACTGTCTGGCCACAAAGGAGCACTACTCTCATGACTCAGAACCATCTAAGTCTGGAGCAACTGAGTCACATTCTATACCATGGTTTCAACTACCTCTCATTGTGCCCTGCAATGAGAAATGTCCTCCCCACCCCTCCCAAAGTTGTATTCTGCTGCCCACCCAACCTACACAATATCCTAGTCCATACCTACTTCTCCCCTGCTCCGAACCCCTTGTCTTGTGGCTCATATCCTTGCAATAGACCTAGATGCAAGACCTTCCCCATAAATCCTACCACTACCCACTCCAGTGCTGTGACGTGTCTCATATCCCATCAAAGGCATGACCATGTGTGAAGTATGCCATGTGACTTACAAAGTGAGCTCCAGCCACTGAGCAATTTTATACATGGACATGACCAACTAACAAGCCGTCAGTCAGTCAGTTATCATCAAACTGTGGCCATCTCTACAACATATCCTTCGATTACATAGCCCAACCAGATCTCAATCTTTGCTAGTCTGTGTCTTCCACCTATCTAGTACCTATTCCCTTCTCTGCTCCCACTGCAGCACTACACACACCTTCTATCATGCCAATCTTCTCCCATTCTCAATTTGCCCTCCTCCTCCCCCAATTAAAATCAAATTTAAATCAGTCAAGTGAGTGGCAGTCTGAAGTAAGCTGCTCATACACTGCATTAAACATTTCAAGGTAAGAAACCAGATGAGCACTAGTACTACACCATGAAAAACTGTTCTCTAACAACATAAGCACTTTTGTTGCTTTTGAATTGCAGTAGGAATAAAGAATTGACTGACAAGGAATTCCAATGCAAGCTCATAGATTATAGTTCTCAAGTTACTTTTGATTCAGAGTACTAGTTGATTTAGAAAAGTGTGTGTGTGTGTGTGGTGTGGTGTGGTGTGGTGTGTGTGTGTGTGTGTGTGTGTGTGTTCTTCCTTTGGAATCAACAAATATTATGGAAATTGAGTAGACTGTAGCATTAAGAGAGTAAATGCAATATGTCACATATCACTTCTGAGTAGATTTCTCTGCATGCAGTACTTAGAATTATTTCTTTTAGTACACAATGCATTTTAAGCCCCGTGTGCTTGTCTTTAGGTACTTGATCAGTGTAAATATTTTTCTGGAATTCTGGCCTGAGATGCTGTAGTCATGTGTGCATGCGGTGTGCTTGCTTGCTTGTGTGTGTGTGTGTGTGTGTGTGTGTGTGTGTGTGTGTGTTTCACTGATGAAAGCTGTGGCCGAAAGTTTTATGTGACTGTCTTTTCATTGTGCCTGTCTGCAACTTGATGTATCTTCTTGTGGTTAGTAGCGTTCTGTCTTCTACATTGTTGATATTCTTATCTGGAGTTTCCACTGTTTGATATATATATTTTACGTTAATACTTTTCCTGTTGGGATTAACAGGAATATTATAAGGAGGCGCACTATAACTACAATTTTTATAAAACTAAGACAAGATGTAAAAATAACTTTCTGTTTCCAGTGGCAGTTTTTAAGAAGGGCATGAGAAGGTATATATATATATACCACTGGGCGATTATTACGAGTATATAAAGACAAAGCAGAGGGCGACATATAAGCAGATTTACCAAAGTCTTTATTAGCAAGTTCAGCCATATGATAGGTGCGAAAGGTGATAATGTCTCTATCAACGAAACTTTCAAGTCCAGCAACATTGGGTACTCCAGAGCCTCCACGGACAACGGCTACAGTAAACCATCCGTTACCATGATCAAACGAATATTAATGTCTAAACTAAAATTACGTCGGCATCCGCAGAAAACAGAAGCTCCGTCCAGCAAGGCTTCAGCAGCGACAGACTTGACTGGTATACGATTCTTCTTGTCTTCAGATGTTGTAGCAAACTCAATGTTCTCGATGGTTTTGTAGACTGTCTGTTTAAAACTGCCTGCCGTACAGGAGATACCGTCGCCGTTCTAAACAGACAATCTACAAAACCATCGAGAACATTGAGTTTGCTACAACATCTGGAGACAAGAAGAATCGTATACCAGTCAAGTCTGTCACTGCTCAAGCCTTGCTGGACGGACCTTCGTTGGTGACTGTACTGTATATTTTCATAAATAAACTTATATTTTTAAAATGATCTGTAGCGTCAGCCATTAACCGGACAAGGGTACATCTAGAACTGGGGGCTCAAGGATGTAACAGCATGTTGCGCCTTCAAAGGCGGTTAATGCAATCCGCCAAACATCTTACGCAATCTTGGCACCGGGCCAGCGGGGGACCTACCACTCTGGCGGATGCCGACTTAATTTTAGTTTAGATATTAATGATTCGTTTGATCATGGTAACGGATGGTTTACTGTAGCTATTGTCCGTGAAGGTTCTGGAGTACCCAATGTTGGTGGACTCGAAAGTTTCGTTGACAGAGACATTATTTAATTTCGCACCTATCATATGGCCGAACTTGCTAATAAAGACTTTGGTAAATCTGCTTATATGTCGCCTTCAGCTTTGTCTTTATATACTCCGTATATATAAAGAAACTTCCACATGGGAAAAATGTATTAAAAACAAAGAATCCAAGACTTACCAAGTGGGAAAGCGCCGGTAGACAGGCACAATAAAATAACACACAAACACACACACAAAATTTCTAGCTTTCGCAACCAACGGTTGCTTCTTCAGGAAAGAGGGAAGGAAAGGGAAAGACGAAAGGGTGTGGGTTTTAAGGGAGAGGGTAAGGAGTCATTACAATCCCGGGAGCGGAAAGACTTACCTTAGGGGGGAAAAAGGATAGGTATATACTCGTGCACACACACACACACACACACACACACACACACACACACACACACACACTTATATAGACACACACTAGTAAACAAAATGCAAACAAGTCAATGAATAACCAAATGTAAAGATGTTACAATTTGTCATATAAGCATTTGTTTTTATTTCTAATATGATACAAAGATGTTACATTATTATGCACAGGTATCCTTTGCAAGACAATTATTTGTGTGGATATTAAATGTGCTTATGTTGTGAAATTGTTACAACTATTAAATATTTATTCCCTTAGGAAAAAAATAAAACTTTTGAAATTCCTGAAAATGCTGTGGCTGTTAAACACTGTTATTAATTTAACACAATTTTAGAATTTTTCTATGTGACAGTATTTCTAATTGTTCTAGCAAATCAAGTTTTTTGCACCTAATTTCCCTGTGGAGTAGAGTTCACCTGTTGTGAATGTCATTTAGAGTGTACCTATTCAGGTGCATTTTGTTAGTTGCTGAGAATTTATCAAAGTGGTTTAGACAAGCATCATTGTGGTTTTTGTATCATATACGAAACGTTCTTCCTGTTTTGTCTCGGCACGACACCGGGTCTATTAAGCTGTAATACAGGCTGGTCAAAAACTGTCTGAAAAGCTTGTTAGGGCCTTGCAGGGTAGGTTGTGCAGAGAAATAATCGTTATGGAAAAAAAGAAAAGTTCTATACTTTGCAACATTTCTGAGTCAATTAGCACTGAAGTTAGCCAATCAAGCCATTGTGCATGCAAATTTAAGAAGCCCACCCAATACAATTAGTGTCAGTTGCGTGCATGATAGTGCATGAGACTGCTCAGCCTTTCACTCGGGTTCAATCCCTACCACTGTCCCATGCCAATTTTTGTAGCTCTTTCTTGTGCAGGTTTAGGAAACTGAATGAAGAACATACTTGGTGATTGTGTGCATACAATGATCTGACTGCCTAACTTCAATTCCATTAACTTGGAAATGGTGCAACATACTGAATTTTTTTTCTTAACATCACAACTTACCCTGGGATACCCTTAAAAGCAGACTGTTTCTGACCACCTTGTATACATTCCACTGTGTTCTATTATTGGGGTGTTTATGTCTTCTGTGTGAGGTAAGTGACATCGTGACATCCCAAGTTTGTTGTTTATGGGAAAAGGTATTTTTATATTGGTATTTCTAAAATAAGTTGGTGACTTTTTTTAAAATTTACTTTGTACTCATCTTTCACTGCCATTGATATTTCTTGTGTTAGTGGTTTCAGTTTGAAAGGTAATGTGTGGTGCCTATGTTCATAATGGTTCTAAATGCAGCATGCTTGTGTGTGTTTGAATGGTGTGATGAAACCACCATTACTGAACTGAACCATGTTCCCTAAAATGCTTAAGCAATGTGATCCTGCCATATGACAAACAAATAAAATGTTGCACACTGATGAACACCAATGCCCCCAACACATATAAACACCAAAAAATCTACAAACCTGACTGCACACATTGTGTCAATTCCAAAAAAATACATCAGCATGCAAACATTCTCAATTGTTAAATAATATACTCAGGGAACCTTACATTTTCAAATTCACATATCCAATAACATTGAGAAATGGAAAATCAAGGATGGAATATGACAATGGTCTGATCTCAGCAGCCAGAGACAGTTGTCATGTGTGCGCGAGCTGTGTTTGCGCGAATGTGTGTATGTTGTTTATTTCAGAAGAAGGCCTTTTTGCCGAAAGATAACATGTTTTAGTAATCTTTCTGTTGTGCCTGTCTGCAACTCAACATTTCTGTTATTTCGTGAGTAGCAACCTATCCTTTACATAAAATTTTCATATTCAGTAAAAAAATACACAAGAGTTAACAACTTTCATCAGAGAGAAAAAATCCCCAAATAGAAGATAGATTTGCCTCATTTGATATTATTAATCTGTTCACAAATGTACCTGTCAAATAGAAAACAGAAATTGTGACAAAATTCTTATCAAACACAGGAAATTGATCTTGCCGGAGATTTCAGAGTCAGTCCATTTACTTGAACTATTACTGTTTCATAACTATTTCTCATTTAATGATAAGATCTGTCAACAAGAAGTAGTCTCATCAAATGGTTAACAACATGGTGAGCCTCCTGACTGACACATTCATCAACCACTCAGAAAATAAAATTTTTAAAGGGAAAGACAAACTTACTGAAAAGAATAGTATTTTGCAGGAGCTATGTCGATGACACTCTACTCCTATTTGATACTACAAAAATGAACTTGATGAACTTCGTGCATTATAATTCACTCCATGTCTGGCCTCGGCTACCAGAAACCATGGTTGTGTGTGTGAGTGTGTGTGATCTATATGAAACCAACCTACACTGATGTCACAACATCCAACTCATCACACCATCCAAAGATATATAAGTAAGCTGCATTTAGATACATTCTGAACTGGGGCACACACATCACATTTAAAACTGTAAAACTAACACAAGAAATGTCAGTAGCAGTATGAAATGAAATGTCGTGTGACGAGGGCCTCCCGTCGGGTAGACCGTTCGCCTGGTGCAAGTCTTTCGATTTGACGCCACTTCGGCGACTTGCGTGTCGATGGGGATGAAATAATGATGATTAGGACAACACAACAATCAGTTCCTGAGCGGAGAAAATCTCTGACCCAGCCGGGAATCGAACCCGGGCCTTTTGGATTGACAGTCTGTCGCGCTGACCACTCAGCTACCGGGGGCGGACTCAGTAGCAGTGAAAGATGAGTACACAATAAACAACTGACAAACTGCCCAACAGAATAGAGGCCTATAAAAGCACAACAGGAAAAACACTTGACAACAAAAAATGGTCGCAGGCATTCCCTACTTAGGCACAATGTCACAAATAAATGCCAACTCACTGAGAAATACCACTGTAAACCTAGCTTTCTCCACATTAACTTGGGCCACATGCAGTAAACATAAACACCCTGATAATTAACACTGTGAATTATATGAATTACAGTGTAACAGTTATTCCTGCACTGTGCATAAATAAAAGAGAAAGCACTTTCCACACACACTACAAAGAGTACACAGATGCTTTCAGGCTCAACCACAAATCCTCAGCAGCCCACAGTATGTACCTCGAACAAACACAAACTAGATGACATCCACAACAGCCTAACTGTACTCCTCTAAAAAATAATGGTAGAACACCGCATGCTAGAACAAGTTGAAATATTGTCACACAGAGAAACATTTCTGAAAATGTATTAAATGAAAACAGTTTAACAGCCACTATTTTTTCACCAAGTTTATTTTTCTTGCTAAAGAAACAAGTATTTAATGGTTGTAACTATTTCATAACATATTATGACATCTGATATCTGCACAAAAAATTGTTTCACAAATGACATCTATGTGTAAATAATAACGTAATGTCTTTGTATCATCACCTACAACACCTGTGTATACCTGGAAAATATTAACGTCTGTATATCTGGATATTCAGTGAGCTTTTTGCATTTTGTAGACAAATGTACTGTACGGTGAAAAATATGTTTAAGTAAAAGAGGTGCCCCAGAAGGCGTGATCAATATTCAGGGAGATGACGGCAATGGTCATATGAAGCAGAAAGTCCAGGAAAAAGGAGCTCTAAAATGCATAACTTAAGAGCTATGGGCTCTTCTTCATATTCAGTACTTACTGTGACATGAATCTCTTTTACTGCAAGTGTTTTGCTTTCTATATTTTTGGAGGTTGTAGTATAGACCGAAACAAGAAAAAAAGTCCACCAAATGTGGGCTCTAAAGTGCATTTCTGAAGAGCTATGAGCATTTGTTCATCTTCATTACTGTGAAACACATCACTTTTACTGAATAATGAATACTAACCATTTCTCCTCAGGCAGCTTGTATAAATATGTCTCCACACATCCTGCTTGAAAATCATGTTACCGCCACTGGATACAGTAATTTATGGGTTTTGTCTTAGTTCTTTAAATTGTAGTCAAGATGTGCCTCCTTGTTATATACCTATACACTCTTCAACAGGATCAGTAATAACCTAAATTCCAAAAGATGAAGTAGATTGAACAAACAACCGAAGATGAAACCAAACTCACAATCAGAGACTGGAGGCAGTTGGTTTTCTTTCTTACAAAAGTAATACAGTTGTGGAAGCAATACTGACAGCAATGGACAAAACTGATTTTAATCAATTCTTTTTTCCAAATCAAGAACAACAATTAGGTATTAATCAATAAAATAATTGTAAACTAATACAGTCTACTGTAGATGTATTCCACTTTTAGTTTTAATGTTCAAGTTTCTAAGTCTAAAACAACAGTTGATCTCATCTTATGCACTTCAACATTTAATATTAACTTTAATTTTTCAACAATGAAATCAGAACATTGGTTGATTTACCACTGCAGTAAATAACCAGCTTTGTTTCAGTGGCTATTATGTGTGTATAATTTTCTATCACTCTTCAAGAACAGAAGACTTCTTTTGGGGTAACTGTAAATACTAGGCCAGCAATCTGTATCGGCCAAACAATTTTTTTTTCTTTTTTAGCAAGAAACTGCATTGGCTGTGTTTAGAATAAATTTCCCATTTATACAATAAAAAATTTGAAGTACATATTCGATCATAGAACTTAGTAGACGATAGCAAGTCTAAAATTTCTTCTTAGAACTTGGTGGAATATTCTAGAATCACTTAAACATACTCTTAAAATGATAGTTAAAGTACTTGTAAGTTGTTTACCCAAGAACACAATTTTTGCCTACATTTTATAACCTTTTTTATCTTACTCAGCACATGGCCATGTAACCTAAAACCCAACACTGTTACTGTTCGAACACTTTATTGACTGACATACAATAAGAAGTGTAAAAATGTTACACAATAAAAT
Source organism: Schistocerca gregaria (assembly GCF_023897955.1). Taxonomy (NCBI): domain Eukaryota; kingdom Metazoa; phylum Arthropoda; class Insecta; order Orthoptera; family Acrididae; genus Schistocerca; species Schistocerca gregaria. Next base: position 599,801,155 of record NC_064920.1, on the reverse strand, counting down.
AATAAAATGGTTTCTCAAGACAATCTATACATCAATAAAAATTCTATATTTGTGTCTTAAGTTAGCATTTCACTTCTGCATAGCTGCAAACAAAAATCATGCTTCAAATCACAAGTAGATGTAGTAGGCAGCAACTCATCCTGAAGCTACCATGTTGATGAGGATAACATATTATTTTGGACATTAATTTACATTACAAGCTTTTCATTTCATATCCGTAATGTTTTACAACTGTCTTAACTTTCCTTTTCAATTTAAAGAAAAATGTAGTCACTGATAGCAACATTTCAGTTATGGATCAACCCTGAAGTCAATAAGGGTAAAGTAAAATACTGTCAATATTTTAAACTGAAACAGGAGAACCCAAATCAATAATTGTAATGAGTCCTGTGTTGAATACTTCTACACAACTCTGAACTCCTTCACTATTAAGTTATATGTCTAAATTATTCCTTTGGGTGTACTACCTACCCACCCGAAACAGTTACAGCTGCTATGATAAAGTGCTCAACATAATAATAAGTATCCTACCATTTGTGAAAGAAGATCACTGCTGCGACAATGATGTTTGTGGATAGAAGAGGGTTGCACACAATAACACTGGCCAATGCAAGGAATAAGCACAGTCTTGTCTGGACGATCATAATGACCTGGACATTTTTGTTATAAGTGTTAGTTTGATGTAACAGCATGGTAACAGATGTGAACCTGACTATCAAGGTAACTAATGTTCTATCGTGTGAGCTGGACTGTAGCTCACAGTCTCTGCACCAATTACTATTGTCCACAAACCACAAATGCCTCAGTCTGCAACAGGCAGCAGAACACCGTATTTGATGTGTAGAGTGACAGTTTTCGAATTGTTCACTCCTAAATCTGTCATTAGGTAAAAGGATGCTAGAATGGTGACTGCTTTCTGAGAGAGTATGATGATCTGGGCTGCTACAGGATAAGACATACATCTAAACTGTGAAGTATCGAAAGCAATGCAAACCATTAACTTACGGTTGGTTGCATGTATAGGGCAATCAAAATTGAAGATTTGTACAAAACTAACATAAATTGAGGCAAACGTAGCTAAAACTGTTCTCTAAATGGTAAAACACGGAAATGAATTCTGGTCCACACTACTCCATTCTCATCCAATTGCAGTCACACCTTCAGACAGAAATGCAAAATCAGTCTATACATCAGGATGGTTTAACAGCCAAACAACTTGTTCTAATGGTACCCTGCCAATGAGTTCTCTTCAAATGTCATATATTTAACATGTCTCGAATATGTTTTGGTGGCAACATGTTTCAGAATGGCCAAGCAACCATAGCTGCTGCTTTGTGAATTCTCAGGCAAACCACATGGAGGGGGCATTGCCAGAAACATATTGTGGTCCTCTTTGATGTCCTGTCATCACTGTAAGGGGTTCTGGTTACAGCTCACTGTGGGTTAACATCAGTCAGAGATGATATACAGTAATGTAATCTTTTTTCTGCATAAAGTTGTGCACCTAATCTATAGCATGAAGTCTATTTCAGTTACATGCGTTATTCTAGGTGATATATTTTTCACAAAAGTGTATCAATAGGGTTATACTGAACTGACAAGTTTCACCAAACAGATCTCGTTAAACATCTTCATAAAACAGGTAAAAAAGTAATAATAATTACAGTTTTGTCCAATTTCCTAACATGGATATTTTTTTCAAAATGTTCATGAATGTAATGTACTTAAGAACAGTCACACTTCAGCAGAAAAGTTGTGCAGAAAAATTTGAACGGTACTGGAACGAGAGAAAATTTTATTGCTTTGGGAGAATATCATGAAGCGAGATTCACAAGCTTCAGTTTTGGGTTCACTTTCATTCCTTATATAGGGAATGATTCCATTACCATACATCGAGCAAAGTTTGTAATTTTTGAAGATAACCCACCTGTTATAATTACTGCTGTTAGACAAAAAGTGACAGAGGAAATTGTCAAAATCAAACAATGAAAAATCTGGGATGAAATAACATCAATATAAAATACAAAATTACGCAGCAAACTGATGAGGCACTGACAGAGGACAGGTGTATTGAAAGTACTTGCAATGTGCCTGTCTGATACTCAGCGCCTCCTTGTTGTGTGAGCAACAAATTATCCTATTTCATATAGAAGAAGTTCTTAAAGTTTTTCTAATAATAATTGTCTCATCCTTAATTTTGAAAACTTCACATTACATTTTATTATGTACAAAAATAGAACATCATCAACCATTAATGCAGCATGTGTACAAGAAACAATAAACTGGACAGAAAGTTCCAAATTACTGGTGTAGATATCGATGAAAACTTAAAATGGAATAAATATATTACTGAGCTACTGCAATTACAAAGTTAAGCCACTTCTGCTATTTTTCGAAAGAAACAAGTCCACATCTTACGACATTTATTTCCACTCATTAATTCCTTGAGGAATAACATCAATTAGAAAATACTACTCCTACAAAAGCCAACAAATAGCTCATAACAACACAATGAGACTTGAGAAGAATAATGACGCCCACAGTTACAACGCTAGAAAAATAGATGGCTGATTTACTCTTTACTAATACTAGTTCAAAAAACAAATGAACAAGCAGCCAAAAAATTCTTTGCTCATATGTCCAACAAACTTAGTCTGTGAAAGCAGTTGTAAAATATAGTGGTACTGCTGTAATTTTTGCACAGCATTTCTTGTGTACATGATGACCATCCAGATGTCCACCCAAATTAATGGCCACCACCATACTGTGGCCCAGAGTGAAGTTTATCACCCACAATTTATCAGTAACTAATGCCTGGACCATATAGTGAGTAGTTACTCTTACTCCCTTTACATTTATATTCCATCAAGAACTTTCCATTACCATAAACGAATCTGCAGACAGAATGTGGTTCAAGAGCACTAAGAGGAATGAACAAACTTTCATGAGAAAAGAGCACTTTGGCCACAAATTTCTGATCTACAGTGGCATTTTGAAGTGTCAAGACACAAACAGAAGTAATTTACACTACCCTCCTATGCTGTATGCACAGTGACTTTCATAGGTAAAATAGACCACCTCACATTTCAAGCATCAAATGGTGGGTAAAATTTGATAGTCTATGGCCTATTTCCCTCCTCATATGTATCCAACTGAAACTTTTACTCCATCCAAGTTAAGAAATATCTTTCTTTTTTCATAATCATAGTCATCATTATCATCAGCAGCAGCTGCTGCTGCCTTCTGAGGCCTACTGCTGCATAAAGGCCTCTGCCACATTTTTTCAATACTGCTCCCCATATCTGGGCCCCATCACATTTTACCATTCTCAATATGTGGCTTGTGGACACACACTCTTGTCAAATGAGAATATCAGTGACACTAAGAATGAGAACTTTGTATGGAACTAAAACACAACTATATTGAAAAATAATGGTTTTTAGAAAAATATTATTTCTAGATTTTCATACTAGCAACTTGACAAACCTTCTTTCATATTAACATTGTGTCATGATAATTAGAAACATGGATGAACCTAAATGAATTGGCAGTGAAAGAAGGAAACAAAGAAACAAAACTTAAAATCACAATGATGTGTTAACTGCAATTTAAAATCATGCATAGTTTCTAAACCATTATTTCGCTCTCTGCACTCTTTTATTACAAGGAGAAAGAAAGAATATATATCAAACAATGAAAAACAGACCACAAAACATTCCCCTCCAGACACATTTACTGTCTCTGTTTAGTTGACTGGCAAGAAACTATAAGTAATTCTAGAGAGAAACTGAAATGACCCATGATTTTACTTGGATTACACACGATTTTATCTAGTTTAAAAGACACTGGAGGACTAGCATGATTCTGATTATTTGGGATGCGACTCTGAGGAACATATGTGAAGAATGTAACCAACAAAATCATAAAAAGACCCGTACTGGCATGATTAAAGCTTGTAACGAAGAAACACATAAATGAAAAACTGAAACTACTTCACCTTTAACAAGACATTCATTTATTCACATAAATTTATTTTGTACAAAAAGTTAAGCTGGATTCTAATTAACACTATTTGGAATCATCTGTATCTGACAATGTATGATTTCCTAATGATATCATCACACATATGGGTCTGTCAGTTGTGCATGTTTGTGATGATATTGGTTTATATGAGTACACAAGCTGTTTGATGTTTTGAATATTTTACCACAGAGTTTGCAAGGAATATGTTGATTAGGTAGGTGCACATCCTTTATGTGCCTCCTTAAGTTTGTCTTGCGCACCACTTTACCACAGACATGGCAAGCTGCATCTTCAGTGAACTTGCCTGAAACATATACCCTTGCTGTGGGATGGAAACAAAACCATAAACACACTTCACAGCATAGTAAGCTATTAACAGAGACACCATTGCTACACTACCAGAACATGGAAAACTTGTTTACTGAGTGTCTTACACTGTTACTTTGATAGCAGATTATGTTCTGTTTGATGCTTCTGTCCTGTTACTTTGCCAATTTTATGTGAGATGAATTTATGTGGCAAAATATTATCTCACTGAAACAGGCTAACTTAGTTTAAAAGTGGTAAAATGACAGTGGAAACCATTAATGCCATTTACTACATTCAACACCAAGTCTCAAAGTATCTTCATTACTCAATGACAATGATCATTTGAGAATAACGGCAATACAGGATCATTTGAGGATAACGGCCACCTATTGTCTACATAGTTAGTGCATGCAAACTGTATGGATGACTGTCATAAAAGTAGGAGCCAAATTTTAACAAAGAAAATGGTCATTAGTAGAAAATTATGACTATCATAAAATCGACTTAAGTACTGGAACCTGAATCTGAGCTTTTAGAAATGGTGCTTCCTATGAAGGTTCAATAAAGAAAGATAATTCAGCACAGATATGTATATAACAGAGGCTTCTTTATCATCCTCTCTCTTACTGTTCATTGATTTACCAATTGAGAGCTTTTTCTGCCAGTGTTTAACTACAGTACACTAATGCTCAAATTACAAATAAATTAACGTAGCCAAAAAGTGTTCCAAAAACTTTACTAATTTATTTTGACAGTGATGCTATATAGAAAGTACCACTGACACAAAGTATCGTAAAATGAGGTGAATCCGATCAGGTGGTATCAATCCGATCATTTACCTGTTTTTCCATGTTAGGATAACAGAGCATAGCATTTTAGCAATTACATTGGAGCTGACCATTGTCCGAATTGTTAACTAAGCTATCAACAACAATGGCATGTTGGAGTGCGCACAACCAGCAAATCACAATGTCAGTAGGTGTGTGATTCTTGTGCTGCACTTGTGTAGCCAACACAACAGTGCGAAAACTTCTGCTGGTGCCTGTTACTTCTGAAGTGTAACTGGTAAGTTGCAATATTACTACTTGCATACGAACATCTGAAGTGATACAGTTTATTTATTTATTTATTTTTTTGTGGTGCTAGTACTGCTTAGTCAGTACGCAGGGCAAATCTGATCACGCGAGTATACCAAAAGGTTCTGGGACCAACACGGAAATCTAACTGCAAACTAGAATTTCTTCTAAATGCAGTGAAAGCTGTCAAATTAGGAAAATTAAGCATCTGAAAAGCTTCAGAGCAATATGCAGTTCCATATACCACGAACATGACAAACTCAAGGAAAGGTACCAGCATTAACCAGTAGTGAGGAAAAAAGCCTGGTTGAAGGATTATTGTGTTGTCTGAAATGAGGGTTTCCTTTGAGGAATAATAATGTTAGTGACATTGTACAGGCATTTCTCAATTGAGCAAGGAACATTGAAAAAAGATTTCATGACAGTCAACCAGGGCACGACTGGGTAAAAACTTTTTTTTTTTTTTTTTGGGGGGGGGGGGGGGGGGGGGGCGGCAGAGGAAAAATTAACCACCACTAGTGAATAGAGAAAGTGAAAATGTGAAGAGGGCAAAAACAGCAGTTGCCCGAGAAACAGTGATTGAATATATTAAAAACCTTGAAGTGACCTTGAGTGGTGTCCCTCCCTACAACATTATAAACCAGACGAGCAAATTTTTATGATTATCCTGGACAAGTGAAAGTAATAGTGAAGCGAGGCACATCCTGAAAGGATAGTGGATAGTTCTAAGTCAAGTATCAGTGTGATGATAGCAGCAGCTGCTGATGGCTCAGTCCTCCCACCATACACAGTGTATAGGTCAAAACACTTCTACGATACTTGGACTCTAGGGGGCAAAACTAGTGCAGGTTATAATAGGAATCAAAGTGGTTAGTTTGACATAACAATGTGTGATCATGATTTGTTGAAATTGTCTTGCCTTATGCCCGGCATTTAGATGGACCTAAAGTGGTTATAAGTGACAACCTCTTGTGACAGCTGCCATATAACATAAATAAACTGTGCCAGGAACAGGACATTCAATTTGTGCTTCTTATCACCTAATTCTACTCATTTGTGTCAGCCACTAGATGTGGCCTTTTTTAGACCTTTAAAACTTGTTTGGAGAAACGTGCTAGATGAAAGGAAAAGGAAGAATAAAGGAGTGGTGCCAAAATCTGAATTTCTTAGGTTGTTGAAAAAAAAAAAAAAAAAGTTGAAAATACAGCTATCACATCCAAATAAAATGTAATATCTGAGTTCAGAAAAAGCAGGAATTTTTCCTTCCTGCCCAATAAAGTAATTTCACAGATTCCACAAGCAGCTGATAACAATGCACATGGCACCAGGTCATAAGAGTTAGACACCAGGTCATAAGAGTTTATTGAGCAGCAGCCTTCGAAATGCAGTTGAAACAGATTCGCTCTAATGAAACAACAGGAAAGCCACATCAAGCAAAGCGTTTAGCATTAACCCCAGGAAAAGGAATTGTTATCAAAGACTTCCATGAAAATGATAGTGATGGGGCTGCAAGTAAGGAGTCCCAGTCCGGAACATCTAACAGTGATCTAGAACAGCACGAGCCAAATGAAAATGAAGAAATGGACAAGGAGAAGGATAAAAATTGGCATGAATTTAAAGAAACTAATTTCACCACAGTAAAATTTCCTACAAAAAAGTTGTTGTTCTAATGACACCTATGAAATGACATTTCTGAGAAAGAAAGTTGTTGATGGTAATGTTTATTTTGTCTTTTCAGAAACTGATGATGCAACTGAGGTAGAAAGAGCACAAATTATTAAAAAAAAATTGTTCCAGAACACAGAAGGTAAGGTAAATTTATTTTGAAGGGATAGATGGTTATGACTTTGAGTAAATACTTTTCATATTGATTGTGGCATACAATAACTAAAATTTAATATCTGTTTTTCAAAATTCGCAAATGCAAGTGTTTACTATAAAAACAAAAATATCAAGTTCAAAGTGCTTGTAAATATTTGTTTAGTCTAGAAATTGTACAATTTTGTTGCAAATACAGAAATATATTTTTTAAAAATCAAAATAGTGATCAGATTCACTCCACTGGAAGTCTGATTCCGTTCCTGGATACAAAATACAATGGTGATCTTTGCCCCAATTGAGGAGGTGAAACCGATCAGTAGTTAACTTAAAATAGTAACAGCAATTATAAACTAAAAATTATGTAATACATGAATATATCATTATCAAGGTTGTGAAATTAACATACGCAAATTGTTCCAAAACCACAACAGTAAATGGACAATTAAAAAAAAAATTAAAAATGCCGTTTTTAATCGGATTCACCTCATTTTATGGTACTGCTCAAAGCCATTACTGTTAGCGCATAACACAGAATCATAACATAAAAATAATTACAGTCTTTTGATATATTGTGCATACAAGAAGTAAAATTGTTCATGTAATATAATTGTTGCAAGCACAGAAAACAGTGACATAAAGAATAACGGCAAAGGAAGTATGGAGCTGTATATCTGTTGCATATCAATGAAATAGCCTTAATATCATTCACAGCTTTGTTAATTTGAACAATAATGGGATCTTCAGCTACCTTAAATGTGGGTTGCTTCATTTTCAGCTCTACTGGAAGTCGTGACAGCCATTACTTTGACAGCACAAACAAATTAGTTCAAAGAGTATTTTATTAAAATTTTATTAAATAACCACACCTTCCAGTCCAAAAAATAATAATCACACAGAAAATCATCATGATGAAGCAGCAAGGCTGTGAACCAGAAACCACTTTCAAGGTGATCACTCCTACAAGAATTTGCAATCATATGATTTGAAGTGTGTGCATATATATCGTGTAATTACATATTGTACTGACATACTGACACTGTCTGATTTTTGGCACAACTGGTGAGAAAAGAATATTAAAACAGAATACTGAGTGTGGCAGTGTTCTTAAAAGTTAATGTGACACATGCAGCTGTATTCCTCACTGGTTGCAGGATGAGGTACAGGAGATGATATGCTGCATCTACTGCAGTTACATATGAGAAGAATGTTCATCCATAATTCAATGAATTTCTTACAAATTAAATAAGAGGTCAGCAAAGTCTAGAGATGTGAATTTTCAGCAGCTTTAATGCAGTTACAATTACGCTTCACCTGGGTTAAATAGCATAGTGTCTATACATTTGAGAAGGGCATTAGTATGGTAGATGTACAGTTTCTGTCTTTTTTTGTACAGATTTTATTTTCTTGAACTGGGTACCTTTTCGCTTCCTACTGAACAGACTGTCAGCATGGTCATCAACAAAAATATTATGATGATGGTAATAGACAGTTCCAGCGAGCACCTCTGACTAAGAATTTGGAGACCCATGATATTTTTTTTTTTTTTTTTTTTGTTAGCATTATGACCTCGAGCGAATTATATAAATTCCATGCTCAGTAAGGTAGGATTCTAGGCAGTTATTTCGAGTGGTATGTTCGTAAGCACTGAGGAAGGTAAGAGAGAAAATCAGAGGAAATTGTCAGAAAGGAAAATTTGCACAAATTTTAGACAACAGAAGAAACAAGAAGCTTGATGATGTGAAAGAGTCAATCAAGAAAATTGACAGATGTGCCTGACACGCAACACGACTGTAGAAGATCTGTCATTAAAACTTGAATATTATGTAGCAAAAGTAGAGAGCATTTTGGAAGTCTCACTAAATTTCAAGTTAAAGGTTCTAGAATATTGGCATCAGATCCGTTCTCCAAGCAGGCATTTGGGCAGATATTGACTCAGTGGGCTATTGTTGGCACATATACCAAAGAAATTAAATCGCCATGTGCAAAGACTAACTCCATGAAAAATCCTGCACATTTTGTGGAGAGTTCTGATATAACATTGTTATTCAAACCTTCTTACACAATAAATTTTGTTGTATTCTTCCCACAGTGCTCTTTTCCACATCACTGGAAGCAAAATTCGGGCTTATTATAAAGAGCTATTTAAAACATTTAGCATCCTACTTCACCAAATGCAATCTGTGGTGGATATTGGGGAAAATATTACTAAATACTACACAAATAATTCTATATATAATCATTGAACAAGAGCCAGTTTGGATTTACAGTTACCCAGGAAAAACCTCAAAACAGCATTTTATATCAGGGGATAAAATTGTATAACAAAATGCCAAAGGAAGTGAAAGAGATTATTAAAACACACTTGTTTAAAAAGGCAGATAAAAGGTGCTTCATAAGTAAAGCACATTAAACAAGTTAAATATTACGTAGAGGACTCCGAGTAATGCGTAGTAATGAAAGGGGATAACCACAGCACATTGTCCCATTTCAACATGATTACAGTTTACTGCTTTCACAAGGAAATCATGTCAAGATGTAACATGCATGCTGGTAATGTCCGTTGGGTTAGTCTTTCAGGTTGACAATGGCCTACAGTTGGATATGGAGATAATGGACTCTAGAGTTGATGCAAGGCCACATAGCAGCAGCTTCACAATCCGAGTCTTCAGTGGGTGTTAGGCTGTGCACAGTGGAGAGCAGAACTATGTTTTACACTGCAAGTCACCGGAAACAATCCCAGAGTCATCAGTGGATGTCCTCAGTGTATTTGGCACTGAAGAATGAAACTATGTTTTATTCCAATTTAGCTGAAACAAACTGTCTGTGAATCACAAAACATTGTACAATAGGGACTTATCGAATGAGACTGTGTTGCTATTAAAGGTACTAATCTAATATCCGGGAGGATGCATTTGCTCTGTCTGGCCATCATGACCTGGGTTTTCCTGGATCACTATGGCAAGTGCCAGGACAGTTCCTCAATGAAGGCCATGGATGACTGCCCGCTCTGTCTGCATAGGCTACCTTCCTATCGTCATAAAGCATGTTATGTTTGTTGTATGGTGTATATTTGGACTACTGATTTGCATTGTATTACCCTGACAAATCCTGCATAATTGTGAGACAATTCTTGGATGAATAAACGTAGATAATAAAAAATATATAAATCTTATATGTAACTTCATTTATGGCAATGGAAAGATCGCAATGGAACATAAATATAGGAGGAATACAGGCAACAAGTCACCAAATCGTTAAGGCACTGAGTTGTTGACGGGCATACAAAAAATCTTCCTTCAGAGTTATACATGGTGTCTCAAGAGGAATTGTTCATATTCAGGGGTTTGTGCAGGAATGAACATTCAAAGCAAAAACATCTAGTAAACAGGCTCTAAAATGCATACTTAAGAGCTATGTGCTCTTGTTCAATAGAAGAGATGTGTTTCACAGTAGCAAAGGCAAAGGAGTGCTCGTAGCACTTAAGGTACGTATTTCAGAGCCCATGCTTACTAGTCTTTTTTGCTTCAAATGATCGTTCTTTTCATTTTCCTGAACACTGATGATTCCTCCTGGGACACACTGCAGCATGCAACCCCCCCCCCCTCCCCCCTTCAGTGGAACATCTATAAAATCATTCTATTTACTACGTTACATGGATGATACTTTCATCGTTATGGTCACATGGAGAGGAGATATTGCAGGATTTCCACAGCTATCATAACAGCAAATCCAGTTTGAATGTGGAGAGAGAGGGTACTATGATGTCCTAGTTTACATACAACCTGATGGTGAACTACGATGTTAAGTTTATAGAAAACTCACAAATACTGGGCGATATCTGCATACAGATTCCCATCACCACCTTGCAAATACAAGAGCAGTTCTTAGCATCCTGACAAAAAGAATAAATCAAATCAATGAGATAACCAACTTAAAACAAGAATGAAGTCAACTAAGGAAACAAACTGATATAGTGCAGTCATGAGACACAGGAGGCAGTAGGATGCAAGAACAGAAAAGGGTATACAGTACAGCAGCTTTTGTTTCGGCAGTACATAAAGTGCACGACTGACCCCATCAGAAAGGTCCTATGACAAAGAATTACAGAAAATTTTTTCCAGCAACCATAAAAAAAGACAAACAATCCTGCTGGAGGAAAATCTGCAGACACATGTTTTAAATAAAAAGAACCTTACAACTGAAGCAGTATTTTCAACCTCTGGCATAAAAAGAAAGAGCTTTTTAAGACCGATGAAACAAATCAGAGGTGCTACAGACTGGTGGAGTGTACAAAATTAGGTGCAAATGTAATAACGTATACATAGTGGAGTAAGCTGTATAGCTATAAATGTTTAAAAGAGAAAGAATGACATGCACCTCAAGCAGCCTAGCATGTCAAACATAGCTGAAGATAGTGAAAAATATGGTCAGAATACAAACCTTGGTATGTTCACATTTTAGTAAAAGCACCTTATCAATGCAAATGTAAAGTCAGAGGGGAAATGAGATTCCTAAATGTCCAAACAATTGTAATCATGATGATGGTACTACCTAATTCCTTTATCCCAGAAGTTGGTATCTCAATGTACTTATAATGGTTGTCTGTGGGAATTCATGGCTGACCATATGACAATTTATCATCAGTATATGACCCTCAGCTGTGGAACCAAAATGCACATCTCCCTAAGTATTCACAGCGGCATGCATGTGAGAGATTCAGCTCATCCCGTCATGAAAGGTGAGACAGAGAGAGCAAGACAACCCAAGGTGCTGTTCAAAGTCTAACATGTGTAATCACATGATGACAGTCAAATACCTATGATCATTTGAAAGTTGTAAATTTCATATGACTATAATGCCTATTTGATAATGCTATTATACTCTTTTATAATTTAAAGAAGAAAATCAGTACAAATTAAAACAATTTATTTATTTGTTGTGAATGTTTTTGATCTTGGATCAACATCAAATGGTACACAAATGCTTAATAAGTTTAAAATATGCAAATCTTACAAGCTGTGCACAGCGAGACAAAGTGGCCATTGGACACACTTAAAAACTTTGAGATGCCTTGAACATAATTTTATTTTCCAATATGGCTTCAGTGTTTTGACTTATGCCATTATCAACGGCGAATATTTAAATTTATCAAATATGAATACTTAATGTCATTATAACTGAGCTGAAAGTTGTCTAACTGGATACATGGTGACCAGTTAACACCCCTTAACAGAATTGTTAAGGAATATTGAAGATAGAATTTATCCATTTGGACAAGTTTCTGCTGACTCATAATAATGAGATTAACTATTTGCTTTTACTAATAACATAATTCAAAATGCATAGGGCACATTGTAATAACAAAATTGTGGTCAAGACAGCTCAAAGTATTTACGGGTATCTGACATGTATGAAGATAAAATTGTTGATTAAATAACATGCACAAGGAATTAAAAAACTATATGATTTAAGAAAAGCCACTAGTTTCCAAAAGCAAGCCTGTCTTCTGTTATGTATTGGAAGATCCTGTCAATATCAAGGTCACAAGAAAAAGGGTTTTCACTCAATAAAATACAAAAATTTCTTGTGAGAGATCAGTTGAAAGTATTCACAAGATGGTTCAAGAAATAGTCCTAAGATTTGCCTGAACAGATGTAGAGAAATTACAAACAACTGTACTTCTTTAGTTAGCATTTGGATGGCTCTGTGGTTTATTAAAAATTTTGCTATCATAAATACATTAGGAAAGCAGTGTTAGGAACTCCAGCCTTCTGAAAATAGATTTGCAAATGCCTCTAATTTTGCTTGCATTAACAATTCTCATGGCTCTCTTCTGAATTCTGAAAGTGCTATGGCCAGCTGGAGAAGTACCCCATAATGCACAATACCTCAGGTGAGCCTGTATGTATTCTTAGTACACAGTTTTGATTGTTCGCTGACTAGCACATGCTTGCAGCATGCTGAGGATATAGCAGCTAGTACTTATTTTAGCATTTACCTCACCAATCTGTTTATTCCATTTCACATTATTTTATACCCATAGATCCACAAATTTGAATTCAGTATTTAAATTTTTTGCTTATTAACTGTTACAAGTGGCTGAGATCAGGTTTTGTGTGATGTGGAAGCTCATGGATATAATATATTTACTATTTACAATCTCTAGTTTATAGCCCAGTTGTCAAGCTGTTCATTAACCAACTTCACTGCTTTGAGGAATAAAGATGTGCCATCTGTAAATTTAATGTTCTGTGAGCCTCTACATTCAAGCTGACGTCAATGATATATAGGAGGAACCACACAGGTTCCAATATTGAGCACTGAGGCACAACTTGCTCTCTCGTAGAATGTAAATTACTGAAATGAGTTTCTCATATGTGTACTTCAGACAGACCTTCTGGTTGCATTTGCTTAGGCCAGAAGCACTCTACTTCTTTGGCAGCCCTCTGATACCATACTGTTCAACTTATATGAGCAGTATTTTGTGATTAACTGTGTGAAAACCCATTGGCAATTCTAGAATATGCATGTCACGAGTATTGTGTTTATGCGGTCACATAGATTTATCTGTGTATATTTTTGCATCAAAATTCATGCTGACATATGCTCAGTATATGTTTTTCCATCAATGATGCTAATCAGTTTTTACATTTTTTCTCCTAATACTTTAGATTTTATGATATTCTGATTTTCGTTCAGTCCTTTTTTCTGATTTCTTTTGAAAACAGGAGTTATTCCACAGTGCTGCTGGGAGTGTGACAGCAATAAAAGCATGAAGGTTGCTCTTAGCAATTTGTTCAGCGACAACGTTTTAAAGCCTTTTCTGTACCAAATCTATCGCACTTGCTGAGAAAGGCCATTTAGTGATCTGTTGGCTTCACTATGCCTAACTGTGGCTGTAGACTGTTTGTCGCTAGAAGATTACACAGCACTTTTTAAACATAACTCCTTTCATTTCTCCAGTCTTTTCATTATATCTTTCTTTCTGGCATCTTTAGGTTGTGGAAAGTCCTTTGTAGAAAATAAATAATGGTTGAATCAAAGCTAACAACTCGCCTTGTAGTTAAGGGATTGAATAGTTAACGGGCACACAAAGAATACTGGAAATTTCGCTTAACTTTTGAATGATTTTTGCCTTCAGAGCTAACTACAAAATAAATACACCGACAGCAGCTGCATTGTTGGTTCAATGCACTCACCTGGGATGATGTGCAGGTAGAGTTTGTGTGTGCGTGTGCGTGTGTGTGTGTGTGTGCGTGATCCTTTCTACCAACACCAGCTTTTCTGAGTTGTGCACGTGAGAACTCTCTCTCCAATATATCCCACATTCTCATAACCCCCTTGGCCTCAGTCTTTGTTGGTCACTGTTCTTCACCTACCTATCCCCTTCCCTGTTTCCACTCCAGCACTACACAGCCTTCTATTCCACCAAAACACCCACACATATTGTCATGATGCCAGAAGAAGTAGATAATATGCTGTAAGATGCAAAGAATGTACAACCATTCATGAGGTAGTGATGGCACATGACACCTGAATACATACGTTCTAAAAATCAGTACTCTCCCTTCCTTGCATCATGATATCAAAAACTTATTTTTTTTAAGTAGTATGCCTTACATTCAATGAGCTGGAGATTTTGAAGAAGTTCACGATTACCAAAAGGGGACACTCCTTGGAACCATAACTGACAAAGAACTTCTCCACTTCACAAGACCATGACATCAATTACTGAACATACAAAGGAAGATTTATTGGCACTATCTGAATTCATTTTACAGAGCATTATGTGCTTCAAAATAGTATTAGATCCTTTAACTTGCTCATGTAAATTTCAATTCATTCAGCTTTTTATTATTAACATGGCACATTATAATTTAAATTATCAAAGTTCCATGGTTTCAAATGAGAATTGTATGTTTTGCTACCAGTTTATACAACCAAAATTTCCTTCCTGACAAACATTTTTCACTTCTCCAGTAACAATCTGCCCTTTTGGACTTACATATTTTCCCACATCAATATCTCAATTGCGAAACTGTGAGGTGTATACCAAACTGTAATTTGAAAAATTAATAGATGGAGATAAGAAGAGGACAAAACATGCAAACAGCATTGAACAAATTAAAAAACCTGGTATTGTATGAAGTTTAAATTGTCCCATGGGTAACTCTGTTGATGACGTTGTATCTATTAAAGTGTGTTGCTATCTACTTCTTGAGAAATTCTATCATATAATTCAGTTTCTAATGTGAAATACATTCCTTTTTGTTAAACAGCTTAACGTACGATCAAAAACTTTATGAAATCTATGTATTCAGACTACATCTGGGTGCCAAGTGTTACAATACAAATTCCTTTCACATCAAAAAGCCGTTACTGTTTTCCTCAAAATAGAAAAACTGACAAATATGAAACAACCAGCCTTTGTCAGGACTTACGAGAAGTAGGTGCAGCTACAAAAGGTCACACATGACTCATTACATTTCTAAACAAAGTTTGCAAGACAGTTGTATAAAACTACATATACATAAATTGACATCCACCTGATAAAAGAATAACTGAACAAACTTTGTACTGACTTTTCTGAGGGAGTGCAAAACTTATATTAAGAATCAACACAGATTCCTTTAAATCTGCAATTGTGGAACTCAGTTTGCAGTATTCCTTCATGAGAGACTGTAGTCAATAGTATTCAGGTTGACATCATCTTTGTAACTTTTGAAAAATATTTATTATGATTACATTTTACCACTTAGAAAGCACAACATTCATTCTAGAATCAAATTATACAAAACATCATGATAGATACATAACTGGATTGACTAGCAACCAGAACTCAATTCATTGTTTTCAAAGGGGTGTGACACAAGTAGAAAAAAGACACATCAGGTGTATTACAAGGAAGTTTAGTACAGAAATTACTAGCCATGATACACCACAATGGTTCAGCAGATAATGCTAGACTTTGGAGCACTGTTTGCAAAAAATGCTAGTACAATTGATGAAGAATGGTCATAAAATGGGAGAGAGTTACTCTAGTCAGCACTTGACACAAAAAATTACCATACCCATATAACATAACACATTTTACTAGGGAAAGGTACTCTCTCTAGTGCCAGACTGAAAGGCTAAACCTTATGCAATAAATCATTAGAGGCAGTCAAGACTGTCAAACGTATTATTGTTACCAGCCACATAATTTCAGATGAAACAACCATAAACTTTTACAGGGAATAAATGTTACTGTTTCTGTACTAAGATTCATTAGAAGAATTCATAGAAAATTTAACTCATAAAACCACTGCTCCCACTAGCTATCTTTATCCACAGCGGTAATGCAACGGAGACGGTTCGAAAGTATGATTTGTTACACGTATTCTGACAATAAGATTTAGGCTGGTATACATAACAAATGACCACAGAAGTCAATGAGAGCAAGATATGATGAATTCAAACATGCAAAGAGCCCATCTTGAAAGTTGATTCAAGAAATATACCACTCAAATCAGCATTTACATCGTGTACTCACCACAACAGTAAATTTAGAAATATCCAAGTACATATGGAAGCCAATGGGAAGTCTTTCTTCTGACTGAAGACCAAACAGTAACAACAAGAAAATTCTTGTTAATGGCCGAAATTCACACAGTAGAGGATTATAAAAACTGATGAACATGGAATGATGTAATCTCTTTGATAAAAATAAGCTGTTTATGCATCATGAACAACACACATTATATGTAAGAGTTATTATCATGATAATGGAAAGCACATCTCTTCCCCAACAATACTGAAACATCATTAGGATGTCGTATACAGAAAGGTCAGCAAACTCCCAACATTTTCTGAGATGTAGATTTTGTTCAGGCAGCGAGCTCAAGTTTTCGTTTTTCTTTTCTCTTAGAATTTAAATCAATGAATCAGTATCATCTGCAGGGGATCAGGTTTTCTAGACACTAGATCTGTACATTCTACACCTCCCCTTGCATGTCCTCTCTCCTTCAGCATACTTTTCTACACAACGTAATAGATTCTTCATAAAGAATGTTTAAGTGAGAAAAAACTGTGAATCTTTTGCCCACTTTGAGTTCTTATGAAATACAACAAGGCTGTAACATAGAAGAGAAAAATTGTTTTTCCTTTTCAGCAGTGTTTCTGACTAATATTCCCATATCAATTAAAGCAGCTTCTGAGCCAAATAAAGCTTCACCAACAACATTACTACACTGTGTAATTGATATACTCCTCAGGAAACAGAACATAAAGCAGCAATTTTCTTTTAAGTGTGTCTGCTATACAAGGTGACAATCATATGAAGTAGAAGAATTCTATAAGATTCACAGCAATTTGTTTTATTGCTTTTCAATAGCTAACTATGATGCATAACACAATTAAAAAGTCACTTTTTTTTAAACCCCTTAGAAATTTGGCTCAAAGGTGCCTACAACCTTCCTCTGTAATGATGAAAATGTGTGGTGACCTGCAATGTCACCACTGGGCTCAGCAACACTTCAAATGAAAAGGTTTCAACACACACAAAGAGAAGACCAGAGCTCAGAAGTTCATGTGAGGTTTAAGGTGGGTTTGTGATGTCACACTGGTTGCTTGTATAGATGAGGAATGTAAGCTGGCTGAAGAGGTTGCCTGCCTTCATGTTGTAGAGCAGCTGGGAGTGCTACTCAGTTGAATGGGTATTGAAGCCTCTGTACAAGTGCATTCTTAAAGTCGTAAATGAAAGTGTGTCGATGGTCCTGTGAGGGTGTTGTCAAGATGATGATGGTGGCAGGGGGTCTGTGTTTAGATGGACTGTGCCACATTTTATTCAGACGCGTGGCACAGGAAGGTGCAAAACAGGAGGGTTGAAAAAGTATGAACATCCTTTGTTGTTTCGGATTACGTTAAAAATTTTTTGAATGGCTTTGAATGATCCCTGGTGTTTCCACCACGTGGGTAAAAATTGTGGCACTATACTCCAAATGGTAGAGATGATTTGAACTGACAGGGAGGAAGAGAGGCTCAGCAATGTCAAATGGTGTCAAGAATGTCATATTAGTGCTCATCACACTGCAGTCATTTTCAACTGTGAAATGTGTGGGAATCAATGCCACAAGGGAACGGGAGGTCAAAATATGGCCTTTTATGCTACCTCCTGAGGCCTTTTTGTATAAATTCTGAGTGTCAATGTGTTTGAAGTATTTTTTTCTTGGCCACTCATACGAAAACTGTGCAATATCAACACTAGGCGTTATGGGTCTGATCTTCATTGCTATGACATCAAAAGAAGAGATGAAATATGGGTAAGATGGGGTGTGATGACCTCCCCATCGTGTGAGTCAACCACAGTGGCGTTTCACAGAACTGTGTTGATATCTGCTGCTGTTGCAGGGTACCACACTTTTGCACAATTACAGAGGAAGGTTGTAGCCACTTTGCAAATTTCAGAGTTCTGCATCACAATGGAAGACAATTATGGGATTTCAAAAAAATAACCCTTTAATGGTGTTGCACATTGTATATAACTTTGTTAACTTCATTCCCACATTTTATTAAAATGATTGAATATAACTAGCTTCTTATCAAATTTATCCATTGCACTTCAGAAAAAAAAAATGCTTTTAGTCTGTCAAAATGGCCTACAGCTCTTCACATATTCCACACATACAATTGTTAAATGAAGTTATTCTTTGAAATTTTTGTCTGAGAAGAATGATGGCCACACAGAGATGTAAACAGAAATCACATAGAAAACTGACAGCAAGTTATACTTCATCTCTAAATGACAGCACCATAGCTGACATATTTGTCTCTAGAGAATCAGCAACTGTACTGATACTTAAAATAATTCTCATTTATTCTTCAGTCCCAGTTGCAGATTTTTAATTATGTGACATGTGTCAATTATTCTTGATATCTTCAGATCTAAAACAAAGGAAACATATAGAAGGGAATTTTAAATAAATGTAGATTTCACCTAAGTAGTTGTATCAGCAACCTGTCTTGTCTGTTCAGAATCTCGCATGAGATTCCTGAGTTTTGCAACAGTGGTCAACGCAATTAAATAGCTATCTGGTGCAGGTAGCACAGGAGAGAAAGGGGAAAGGAAGGTTGAAGGGGAAACTAGAGGGAGGGTGATTGGAAGAGAGGAAGGGAAGCAAAGGGGCAAGTGTTGGTGATGTCATGAGTTTAACAAGATTTTCATTTGCTTGGATCTTTCCTGATCTGTAAATACTCTTTCATTCTGTGTCATTTGTCTACTTTTGGTTTAAATTTAATTTTCTTCTGGCCAGAAGATGACGAGTATGTCACTCGTCAAAACATCCCAGTTTGAAGACACCGCCACCCAGCTGGAAGCCCGAGACCTCTTCACCGGCTCTATACGCCAGGAAAGCATACATTCTGATTTTCTTGTCTTTCAGTTTCTTGAGATTTTCTGTCTTGTTTTGCAGATCATCCAAGGTTATATCTAGTTCTTCCATATCCTCTTTAATTTCCATGATCCATCCTACTTGTTGCTTCAGATTCCACAGTTTCTGCATAATTTTTCTTGCTAATGTGGTTTCTGGTGTCCTCATTATGTGGCCAAAGAAAGAAATCCTCTTTTTACATATGGTATCTGTGATGGGCTCCAATTCGCTGCACGCTACTTCATTCGGCACTATCCACCACTGTCCTTCTTTCTGGTATTTCTTATTTATGCATGCTCTAGCTATTCTTCTCTCTACTTAAAGTATTTTGTCGACTCTGTTTCTCTGAGTAACTTTAAAAAGAGTCTCGCTTGCATATGTTACCTCTTGCTGAACCAGTCTTGTAGTGTTTTAATTTTGTTTGAATTGATAGACATTTCTTATTGTATGTAGAACGTGCTATTTTATGAGCTTATATCATTTTATTGGTTCTTTCTTGCCAAGCACGTTTCTTATCCAAGTTGTGTGTTATAATCTCTCCAAGATATTTAAATTGCTTCACTATTTTAATTTTTCTGTTGTCTACTGTTACATGGTCTATTACTAGTAGGTCTGTTAGCATCATCTTGGTCTTTTCGAAAGATATCTGGAGTCTTACTTTTTGCAATATTCTGCAGGCTTATTATTTGATTTCTAGCTTCTTGTGCATTATTAGCTAGTAATGCCAAGTCATCCCCCACTGAGTATGACACAGTGGTCGGATGGTCCCGGTACGCCACTCGTGGCCTGAAGACGGAGTGGGAAGGAGGGGAGAGGGGGGGGGGGGGGGGGGAGAAAGAAGAAGAAGATCGAAACTATTTACATTTATATCATCTTTCTTTGTTCCAATTGTTATGTTTTTAGGATTCTCTTTGTACCGTTCTCTCATCAAGTACTCAAGAGGACAGTTGAAGAGCAGTGGTGATAGACCGTCACCTTGTCTTAACCCTGTTTTAATCATAAATGGCTCACATAGCTCTGCTCTGTATTTTACTTTGGACTTGTTTGTAAGGGTTAATTTTATCATTTTTATTAATTTGGGACAAAGTCCAAAAGTTCTAAATATGTCCAGCATAGAAGATCTGTAGATGCAATTATAAGCTTTTCTGAAGTCTGCAAAGGTCATTTATATAAAAAATAAAAAAAATAAAAATAAATTCCATTAAAATATTAAAAGGTTAGGCTAGTGGATGCGTAAAACTGTAAAAGGGGATAAAATAGAAAATTATTCAAGTGATAAAACGTAACTAAAACAGAATTATTGTCTTAAAATATTAAAATGGTGAAGCTTTGAAGATAAAGGTCTCTAAACATGTACCAACGGAGTCACAAATTGGACATTTGTAGCCATTGTGACTGACCAATGAACTCTAAATATCATGCAGTTAGGACCAACTGACAGGTGACCATTCTCTCCAACAAATTGTGCTGTGTGCAGTACTGTCATGCCAATCACCCCACAAAAGTTTATCTTCTGCCACTGCACATGGAATTATATTCTGCTCTAATGTACAATGTATGAAACTGTATAGACAGAACATCTTAAGAAATTTACAGACTGCAAATGTTTGTGGGACACATTGTGTGAGATGCACAGCAACAGCGACGGAAGAAATGAAGCGCTTTTTATTCATTTTTTAACAAATTAATATGGACAAATTGTCTGTTGGCTTCTGTCTTGGGCCCTTTGGCCCAAATTTGTTTGATAACTTTAGTGACATTTCACCAGCGTGAGGGGTTGGTATTTTCTTAGCTGCACGCTTCATTGCTGGTGGTGGGCTGGAGTCATGCTCAAGGCCGCAGGTTATATGTACCTGGTGTGCCAACACCCAAGGGCTTTCCCTTGGTCACTTTCAATGTGGTTCTCCCCCTGCTACCTGCTACAACTGTCATTCTTTGCAGCATGGCAATCCAGAATCCATTCACTGTGAGGCTTTCTTCTTCCTTGTTGAAGCTTTTGTCATGTTTGTGTATTTTTATAGCTTTTCTGAACAAATGAGTGGTGCAACAGATCTTCTCTATAACACGAATGTCCATGTTGATGGTTTTCACTATGCTGTCAGTCTCACACAGTATGTGCTCTGCCACAGCTGATTTCTCTACCAGCCCCAACCTGCAATGCTGGTTATGTTTAGTAATCCTGGTGTTGATTGACTGACCAGTAATACAGAGGAATCTGAGCAACACAGAAACACCACCACCTCGCCTGTATGTATCACCTAAGATACATATGAATACTATTCCATAAAGACTGACTGTCAGCACTCTTGGCTGACCGAGGTACAAACACTTGGTCTCTCTGTTCCAGCTGCACACAGGAAAGACTGAGACATAGTGAATTCAGGAGATTTCACTGAGAATCTGTTGAAACTAAAACTTGGTCCAAACGACATCCCAGTCAGCTTTGATGTTGTTTCTTTGTTTACCAAGATATCACTCAACGATTCTCTGGAGCACATTGTTTCCGTTTTCCCACAAGAGATCCCCAAGCTCTTTCGTGCATATCTCACCACGAGCTACTTCATGTGAAATCAACTTCTACAAACGGCTGGAAGAAGTCAACATGGGTAACCCACTTAGTCCAGTGGTGGCCAACTTCTTCATGGAACATTTCAAAGCACAGGCACTGGAGTTGGTACCTTGTAAACTTAAGGTTTGGTATAGTTATATTGGTGATAACTCTGTTGCGTGGACCCAAAGTGAGAAACAGCTTGGTGTGTCCCTAAGACACCTCAGCAGTCTCCATACCCAATAAAAAAATTACCATAGTAGAAAAGGACCAACAGCTACCATTTCTAGATGTGTTGGTCATGAGAGATAGCGATCTGGGATACAGCATACATCAAAAACCGACATGTGTGGACCAATACCTGCACAAACTATCAAATCACCACCCAAGCCAGAAAAGAGGCATGATTAACGGGCTCATAGTTTGAGGAAAACAAACATGTGAGCTCCAGCACCTCAGATGCAAGATGCAACAACTGGAAAGTGCAATGGTTTCTCCACCAGTTACATAAGAAGTGCCACAGAATCAAACACCCAGCACATTGACACATCAGAAAAAGAAATGTTGAGTATGGCCCTTCTACCATACATTCCTAAAGTGAAGGACAGATTCTGTCATACACTGGACAAACACAGTGTAAGCACTATCTATAAAACAACAATGAAGAGCAAAGAGTGTCTCAGATCAGCAAAGAAAAAAAGGGGCCTATTACAATGTCAGGAATATACCAAATACCATGTACATGTGGAAAAGTCTATACTGAAATGACTGGACAATCCAACACTGACAGGAATGTAAGCGGTATTGCAGGCTGAGGCTCATGGAGAAATCGGCAAAAGTGTAGCACACGCTGCGTGAGACTGACGACATAGTGAAACTTGCTGATACGGACAGTCTTGCTATAGAGAAGAGCTACTACACCCTCTTGTTCAGGGAAGCTATAGAAATGAGCAAACATGACAATAACTTCAACACAAAAGAAGAAAGCTCCAAGGTGAATAGATCCAGGATTTCTGTGCTGCAGAGAATGACAGTTGCAGCATGTTGCAGGGGGAGAACCACAGTGGGAATGACCTCGGGAAAGCCCTTGGACGTTGGCATGTCAGGTACATATAATCTGCAGTCAAGAGCATGACTTCAGTCCATCACCAGCAATGGAGGGTGAAGCTTTGACAAGGCCAGCCACTCGTACTAGCGAAACATCAGAAAAGTTATCACACAAACGTGGGTTAATAGGCAATTCGTCATTATGGATTTGTTAATAATAATAATTAAAAAAAGGTACTTCATTTATTTTGCCTCTGTTGCAATACTCCTCACATGTGTCCCACACTGCAGTCTTTAAATTTCTTCAGAGGCTCTGTCTTTGAAGTTTCGCCTGCCACTCACCCTCTCACATACATTAGAAAAGCATTTAATCCCAAATGCAGTGATGAAAGACAAACTTTTGTTATGCGTGGTCCTATCCACTCAACATGGGAAGTTCGTCGGTCAGTCACAAAGGCTACACATGTCCAATACGTCAGTCAGTTGTTGGGCGTTTAAGGTTCTTTACTTTCAAAATTTCATACTTTTAATATTTGAAGACACCAATTCTGTTGTAGTTATATTTTATCACTTTTTAATATTTTATTGGATTTTTTTTTATGTAACTGTTAAACTCTTAACATCCCTGCCACTATCCCTCCCTTTCCTCTTCCTGCCTTCTTTCCCCTCCACTCTCATTCCCCCTTCATTCATTTAGTAATTTTACTATTTTATGCTGTTTACAGTTTACACAGCCACTCTTCTACATCATTAATATTTTGATGAGAATTTTTACATAACTATACTTTTTATAATTTCAGTAAGACCCGTCTTATTAAACTCATGACATCCCCAACACTCACCCTCCCTACTTCCCTTTCTGTCCTCCAAAAACTCTCACTTCATTTTCCCCCTGATCCCTCTTTCCCCTTTCCCCTCCACCCTAGCTCCAACAGACACTTATTAAAATAAAATGACAGATGTTGCAAAACACAGGAATCCCATGCAACATTCTGAAAGAGAAGACAGGTTGCTAACGCCACTCCTTAGGTAAAATCTACATTTATGTACTTTCTTTTCTACAGAGTAATCAAAACGATGTCATGTAATTAATAATGTGCAACTGAGACTGAAAAATAAATGAGAATTATTTTAAAAATTTTAATAAGCGCTTGGCAATTGCAGAAAACAGTATTTAATTAATGATTTGTAAGGTGAATGATAAGCATATTATACAAAAGACAATAGTACAACAGAAGTGGTAAGTCAAAAAGGAAATTTATCATGAAACTGAACGTTGGTTTGAACACCATAGTTTAACTAGGCATGGTCCTGCTGGTTGTGGTATACCAAGCCTTCCTCCAATTTTTGAAATGGCTTACCCAGCCAAGGACCTACAGTTTAAAGTCGACTCTGAACCATGAAGCAACTTGGAATTTTTCACATTAAAAAACATTCCCAGAACAGTAACTAGTGATAAATAACAAAAATTCTTCAGACAGAATGGATAAAACCTGACACCTTCAAATATGCAGCTTGGCACTTCATTGCTCAGCTACAGAGGAGTGCATGCATTCTTTATGCCCAATTCACGGAGACAATTTATTAAAATTCTTTGACATGTGATTATAAAAGTTGGTACAAGAGGTGTGATCTGAGAAGGTTAGTTTTCAGTCAGTGGCGGTTAGTAATGAATCCCTGCCAACAGACATCATAATGAGCTGGCAGGGTTACTGTGGCAGAATAGTGTGGGTAACTGTATGGCGAGGGGGACTCACACAACACGTAGTATGGGCAAACCCACTGATAAAAGTGTTTATTTGCAGATGGCAGCAAGCCAGGTGGGGCACTTCTGACGCTGAGGTCGACCACCACACACCTCGCATTAAGCTTCATGCTGCGTACCATTTCCGTGTGCTCAGCCCCCCACACTTGTCTTTATCCCTGTGCACATCTCTTAGCAGTTTGACACTAACTGATTCTCCACAGACTAATTTGTGCCCGGTAAGTTTCACTTCCTTTTGCGTGGTTCTTTTGTTCCTTGGCTGGCAATCAAGCTACAGTTAGTCCCTATGTTACCTTGTGCCAACAGCATTTACAATTGGCTTACAAGTAGCATAATCATTCAGTCCATACACACAGTTTTTTTTCAGAATAGAAATGTGCTCAAATGCCCTCTTAAAAGTACTGTGAAATAGATCGTCATGCTGTGGTGTTAGTACTCAGCATCAATGTTTCACACAGTTTCTTTTCTACCAGAAACAAAAGTAAAATTTATTTCCTGGTACACCTTTTAGCATTACGGATAACACAAGCCAACAGTTCTTTTGGTGCTGCGGTATTTGGAGTGGATTTCAAATGAATTTGATGGCCTAAATTTAAATATGGCATTAGCTTTTGCCAAGGACTTTAAATTTCTACGATGTAATATTTTTGTGAAATATACATTACATTATTTTAAGTTAAATCTTTGAACCAAAAAGTTTACAGTTTTTACTATTACGTTATATAAATATTATATGACCCAACAATAAAGGGAAAAGTCACTGATGAAACCAACTAATCAGTGAACACTTTGGAAGCTTCTTTTGCCGACATTCTAAAATGCATTTTGGAACAGTCTCTTCTTAAATTCCAGCATGTGCGTATGCCATCTTCCATGGTAGCAGTCCTCCATAGTTTTAACATCCCGGTGAAATCTTTCACCTGGTTCCTCATCAGTGTCTCCTTAGTTTTCAGGAAAATGGTCTAAATGGCTGTGTAAATAGTCCACCTTAATAGTCATGTTGCAACCATGTGTTCTGAAACTATTAAGCATCTTGTTTATCAGTTCAACGTAGTTTCCAGCTTTGCATTTGCTTGATAATTTATGACAAGTGCAACAAATAAGTTCCAGGATTTTTACTCAGCCTCATTCATCGAATTTATGAGAGTAGGATCCTTAATGTGTTGTCTTATTTGTGTGCCATAAAATATTCCTACTTTAATTTTTTCTCTACTCAATTGAAGAATTTTTCCCTGTACTTGAAAAGCATGACACGTTATTCTCAAGAGTCTTTAAAAAGTGTTTTAAAAGCCAGCTCGATATGCAGTGGAGGAAAGAAGATTTTCTCTCATTCAACTAAGGACCGAGTGAAGTGACGCAGTGTCTAGCATGCTGAACTCGCATTTGGGAGGATGACGGTTCAATCACGCGTCTGGCCATCCTGATTTAGATTTTCCATGATTTCCCTAAACTGCTCCATGCAATACTGGGATGGTTTCTTTGAAAGGGCACAGCCGACTTCATTCCCCATCCTTCCCTAATCCCATGAGACCAATGACCTCACTGTCTGGTCTCCTGTCCCAAACAACCCAACTAAGGGGTTGTCGTTGATGATGTTCTTTTCCCTGATGTCCACGTTTTCCAGCCCATTGGTGTGTTTTGTCTTTGCTGTATCAAAGGCAAAAAAACAAGGATACTTGGTGTGGCCACTTTGCTGTCCAAGTAGAATTCCATTTTCAAGTCCACACAAATCACCCAAAAGCTATGGCATTATGTTTTTCTTTAGTTTTTGTTGAGTGAGTAGTTAGTATTGAACCGTATTTGTTCCCACTCCTCCTCTCATCATATTATCTCTACTTACATGTGCAGCTAATTTGTACCCATTGTTAGGGGCAACATTACTCCCCACAAAGCTCCGGTAACCAGTGAAATGTTGGGATTCACACTCCCTCTGAGTGAAGGATTGGGCATCTTACAGAGACTTAAAAGGATAAGTCCACTTGCTGAGGATGTTTTGATTTAGGCAGAAATAACAGTCATCACAAAGGCATTTGAATTCTCTCCAAATCATTGGTATGCCGAATTTCAGACTTTTTCCATTCCCAGTCTTCAACTGACATAAATGTTCTGCATGAGTTCTACAGACTTGATGTGGTGCTCAGCCTTTATACTGATCATCAAGGCTAACATCACAGTACCAATGATAGGATTTCTTTACAAAGCCACTTACAGATTTATTTATTTTTCCCAACACGTATTATTTGCACATGAAGCAAAACACACCAGGAAGACTTAAACATCTTCTGCTTGAACTCATTTTATTTCTTTCCATCAACACAAATACAACAATCTGCAATATAGTATAAGTTTCAGGTTCATTTTATAACAACTCTTTCCTAAACACAGATATCACATGAGGCCCATTTTGCTCTACCCTCTACGGTGAGAATTTACAAACCAATCTAAACTCTAGCATTTCTGGCATCCTTAAGATACCACATGCTTACTCTGTTTGGTGGATTTTCCTGGAACTAAATGGACAGCAGACCAACACTAGGGCAAGTATACAGGAACCAATCCTTCTTTATGTGATTTATAACTGTACAAAATAGTTAGAACTGCAAATTTTGTACAGCAGACAGAGAATATTTGATTTCATATGTAGCTAATATCAGTTTTAAAAACCGAGATTGATAGAGAGAGAGAGAGAGAGAGAGAGAGAGAGAGAGAGAGAGAGAGAGAGATTCTTGTAGACCTGTCTAATCTAACTGGTCCTACACTGTTGGGGAAAAAATCAACAACTGTGCTCAGTGTTTCAGTAGGTTTTCTGCAGTGTGATCATATGCAAACTGTATAACAATATACAGCAAAAATATCCATATTTTAATCAGAACTGGCACAACTGTTCATTCGGTTCCCTAATGCATAAGACATAAATTACATCACAATAATTTCATTACATCAGAGTGTAAAATCCAAATCAAGGCTGCATTTAAACACATACAAGTACTGAATAATTCAGGTAGGTGCTACACAGCATTAACCACACTACCCAAAGGAAATTGAGTATTAATACAAAGTTTAAAAAAAAGGCTACTTAATCTTTTAGTGTACACTAATTATTTGTGTGTGTGTGTGTGTGTGTGTGTGTGTGTGTGTGTGTGTGTGTGTGTGTGTGTGTGAGCTGTAGCTTTAGTTCTCAGATATTAAATACTGCAAAGATAAATGCACATTTTACTCTTTAGAAAGACACAACAAAAGCAACAGTATGAAACTTTTATTTCTGTACTCTCACCAGTACAAGCAAATAATAGTATGCATTCAGTTGAAAAAAATATTTTCATTACAAATACTTCAGCAGTGGTAATACACACAATGCCATACACCTTCATAATATGAGCTGTTCTTATGTCATCACTCTGTACTAGTCGACCAGACTATTATTTCACCTGGGAGTGAAACTGCTTCAATCAGCTTATCACGAGCTTTTATTGTGATATTTTAAGAGGACACATTTAACCGCTTGACATTATATGAACAACTGCCTGGTAATCATTCACAGTGTGATGCACTTCCCTTAGTCACTGTATTTGTACACTGTACTGTCATTGCGTGTTTCTGATAATGGCCACGGGAGGCCATGCGCAATAATGTTGTGGTCAGGTACTTGTCACTATATCCAACCATAAAAAACATGTTAGTTGTATATGATCCTGTCCCATTCCACCCCTCTCTTTTCCCATACACCAAACCTTCTCTTAAGAAGTTGTGATGCAATTTCATTTTACAGTTCTAAGTTCTAAAATATTCAACATTCTTTTTTTCTCTATCCTTTGGATTTCTTCTCTCCCCATTGATCTCCTTTGTGTGGCCCGGTGCATTCCTCATTGGTCATAATGAGAGTAAATTTAATTTTTTGGGTTCTCTGCTTCCTTCTATCAACTAAAAGCAACTCACGACATATTTCTGAAATGCATTGTTTCACAGCTGCAGTACTGACTTCTAACAATCCTGTAGAAGGTTTTGGCTAGAGACTATAGCCCGTTTCCTTTAACGAGTCATTGTCTTCAACTGAATTATTACTCTCAATGAATCTGGGTATCCTCCCATTTCTTCATATGCTTTTGATGACTTATCTATGACTGCTTTTCAGCAGTAGGCACTCCCTTGACTCTTGTAATAAATTCTCTTGTTTTCCTCTTAATGTAATGTTAACACAGCATGTGTGTGCACGTTAAATGGTCTAAAAGCATAATAAATACATACACCCTTTGTCACATTAAAAAAAAAAAAATAAAATAAAATAAAAAAAAAGAATAAAAATAAATGTTGCCTGTGACACTCTACACTGATTTTTTAAATTTTCAAGGTAAAGTGTACATCATGTACTTATTTATATGAAATTGTATGACTGTTTATTACGAAACACAAAAAATTCATAGAAATAGTGAATATTTGTAGTGTTAAATGAAATACGCAAAATGTTTGGAAGATATTCATAAACACAAGACTCTGGTGCTGTATTACTGAGTACATTTGCTTGAAAATTGCCTCATCGAGAAATGTGTTGCCAGAAGCAATGACACAATAGACAAACAGCAGACATCTCATTGATAATGGAGCGATACCATGTGGTTTTCACAGTTGATGTAAGAGAGCAAACTGCAGATTATGCATCCTTACAAACTGTTTACCACTTGAATAAGAAAAAAGATCAAGTAATAATAGACAACAAACACCTTTTCTGTCATTACACACAGGCATAATGCCTGGTCAAAGACTGTCTTCCTCCATGTGGAGTCAACACAGAACAATCTAAAGTGTGTACTCTTACATGATTCATAACCTTGACCTAACTTACCTTCTGTCAAGCTTTGGCACAGTGCTACTTGACATGGACTAAACACAATGCCCATATATACAAGACGCAGATGGAAGTTCCTGTTTTATTAACGTTAAGCACAAACTTTATGCTCCACATAAAAGACATGGAAAGTCAATTCATGTCAAAGAATGTGGGTGACTCTTGCTGCTTTTTATTTTTGTGAATGTAATTCATATGAGTGGAGAGACTGTTTTGTGTTTTGAAAAATTTGCCACAAATTTGGCAAGGAACCTGCTGATTAGGCATGTGCCGATCGAAGATGTGTCTCCGTAGGCTCGTCTTGCGCACCACTTTACCACATACTGAACATGCTGCATCCTCACTGCGGTCTCCTGCAACATAGCACCTCTTGCTGTGTAGCGATCAGGTGGTATTCTTCAAACAGTCTGCATACAGACAATATGACAACCTACAATCCTACAACAGAAGTACAGAACTGTAACAGAAGCAGCTTATCTAGACATGAGCTGCGTACAATGAAAACTTTTATCTCCTGAAGTGTCTAAATTCTCATTAATGAGTAACGAATAAGTCCTCTGCTAAGTAAAGGTCTAAGTACACACATAAAGTTTTTTTTTATGTTGTGTACGTCAGCGTGAACCCATTTCATCCTGTCAGACATGAGACTCTTATTAAATAAATAATCAGATGCTGAAACGATTTGTTTCAAGTAATTTACGATTATATTGTGAAATGCTCTTACGGATTAGTAACAAGAAAATATAACTCCTTCCAAAAATTGTATAACCTCAATGTTTCTCTGTCCTGTTTAGTAAGTCAACTGTTGTTGTTCTACTTTCATTCTAGAATCAGAAATTTACTACAGTTAATATTTGACTAACTCAGCAATACAGACCTATTTAGTCCTTTTTGTCATTATACTGCCAAGGTTAAATTGCCGAAATTAATGGAAAAAGTTATCTTGTATGCAAACAATTAAATAATCATTTCTGACATTTTTGTACACATTGCAAGGAGCTTAAAGATGCAACATATTAAAAGAAAAGGAAAAAAGGGGGCCATCAAGCTATTCAAAATTTCCACTGCAAAGATCTGACAAAAAGAGTCACTGCCAGCCAATATGAGAGTATCAAGATTAACATGATATGATGGTTTCTATCATGTAGCAAATTTGGTACTATTTTAGCAAGAGTAACAGTAGCATTAGTAATAACTGTTCTTGTTTCCACCTTTGTTTTTGTCATATTCATTTGCAGATCAATTTTTAGTTGCACCTGCACTGCTTACAACACAGCTTTCATAACACTTCACATCATGCACAAGATGACAAATAGAGAGAGCCACAAACTGCTTCTACAGAAAGCAGTTTAAGAGTGTGAAGCGACCAATTGGAATCTGTAATGTAATAGAAGTGTTCACTTAAAACACAGGAAAAACAATGAAGAGGATCAAATTCAAGCCTGATAATTCATTCAGAAATAATAAATGCTGATGAAAGAAAGGCCATTGACAAATCACAGAGCAATGATTAATGGTGACAGACTAAAGGGTAGATGGAATCTGCAATTTTAAAGGTAATGGGAGAAATGGGTACAGGGGAGGGGGTTGTCAGAGAGAGACAGCATGAGGTAAAGCTGGACATGAGAAGAAGGGAGGGTATAGAAAATGGGGAGATAGAATTAAATGCTGGTTGAGGGAAGATTGTAAGTGTGGAGGAGGGGGAGGGAATGATGGGGTCAGAGTGCTTATGTACAAATAAAGTCTATAAAAGCCATTTAAAATCATGAAAAAGAAATGTAATCAAATGAAAATTACATTAACATGAAAGAAAAAGGGTTCACAGACACCACATCTAAGTAGACTACAGAAATAATGAGGAACACAATTGACAGAGCATTAGGATCATAGCCTGTAAGGATTAATCAATAAAAACAAAAGCTTTAACTATTATTGTATTTATCTTTAATAACACAGCATTCTTAATTCCTATGTTGTGAAAAATTAGAGACCAAATACATATCATAAAAAATTACTTCCATTTCCTTCATCGTGAGAAAACTGACAAAATCTTGAGCCAGCAACTGATATGGACAGTAATTGCAAACACATCTACAAGTAGATGTGCTATTAGCATGTCCACAAGCTTAATGGTGAAAATAAACAAACACTCCCCCTACAGCAGAATGAAAGAACATGAACCACAGTAAGCATTAAAATTTACCTTTGAAATAATTTGATACTGCCACTTTCTTTTAATTTGTTTCTTATGTCAGCTAGTGCCCCATTCTAAAGCTGTGGTTTGCTACACCTGATTTGTCATACATACATTTTTTTAAAATAATGCAAAACCTAAAACACAAACTTGGTGAATGCTTGGGTGACATGTTCAATAACATCATTATTTCATTAATTGACTGTTGGACTGTCTTTCAAAAGAATGGTCAGTCCTGACAAGCATGGAATAGCATCAAATGTACTCTCTTACAAAATTTCTTGTTAACAGAAATGCAGTGTTAAAAGGAGAAATGTCTTACATTATCCTTTACTCAGCCTTGTGTAGTACAGAAAGGAGAGAGATAATACAGAAAGGAGACACAGAAGTATTTGACTACTTACACATTGATTAACTTCAAATACAAACTGAAATCATATTTGCCCCCATATCCCCCCCCCCCCCCCCTTAGATTTTGTAAATTATACACCGTGATTGTTATGGATGAATAATTAACTCCTTTCTATATCATGCTGAGGTTGAGTGTTGGGTGGCGCAATTCACATTTCCTTCTAGTGTTGTGTTAATGAATGTCACATGTTACCATTGTTTAAATTGGTAACAACAAACTACATAGTGGAGTAAATGTACTGTGGGCTCAAATGGCTCTAGGCACTATTGGACTTAACTTCTGAGGTCATCAGTCCCCTAGATCTTAGAACTACTTAAACCTAACTAACCTAAGGACATCACATACATCCATGCCCGAGGCAGGATTCGAACCTGCGACCGTAGCGGTCGTGCGGTTCCAGACTGTAGCGCCTAGAACCACTCGGCCACCTTGCCCGGCTCTACTGTGGGGTCATTCTTCAGATGCCAACAGTTTATACGGCTATTTACAAGAGATTATGAAGTCAAAGAGTTGCACAGGGATATGATACTTTGACAAGCTGATGAGGATGGAAAGTGGTATAGGGGTCGGCATTACTGGCTGGTGGGCCGCAAGTCGGCAGTTCAAACCTAACCACCAGCAATAAATTGTTATGCAGTATTTCACTTCTTAAAGTTTTTTGAAATATTTTAGTCTGTAATATCTGAGTATTCTGAAATATCAGATGTTTGTATAAATACCACCATTTTGGAATATCTGATTTTTAAATACGTAGTTGCTCTCTCTGTCCAAGAGGTCAGTTCTGTACAATGCTGTTCATAATAAATTTGATACAGTGCTGTTTTATTTCATTGTGATCCTGGTTTCAGAGGTAGACTTGCGTGATGTGACACTGCTTGGTGGAGACACAGGGTACTTCAAACCATCTACATCATAAGTGCTGAAATTGTGCAAGGTAAAGCCATTGCCAACACTGACAGGAAAGAGCTTACAAGAAGAACAACATTCCCACAATTTAGGAGACTATAGATTCCTAGCCAGCAATAAGTCAGCTGTGCATCAGGCATCTATAAGTGTTCTCCAGAGATACTGGTCAGGACCCAACAAAATGGCTGAAAGAATTACAAAAGAGTTGCCAAATACAACAGATGGGATGACATGATGTGTTTGGCAAATGTATACTTTCATTTGAATTGGTTAGCCAGCAAAGGCTCAAGAATTATGAAGAAAACCTCAAAATGAAGAAAATGTTTGGCAACAATCAGCAGCTGGTGTTCCACTTGTGGAAGAATAGTGCCCAATGTCGTCATGAATTCAGAATACATGTACCAGGCTCTTGACGTAAAGGATATCACAATGACCAAGGAATTCCTCAAGTGGTGTCAGCACATCAATGAAATGCAACAGAAATGAACTGGACGAAAGAAGTGAGACCAACCCCTGGATAACCTCCACGACCTCATCCCTCTCATATGCCATGTAGTGAAAGAGAAATTACAGCATTCTATGCAACCACAACTGTTGGACCAAGTAAGCAAGAGGTAGCAGCCATGAAAATCGACCCAAATATGGGATCATCCACCAATTAGTCAGTGCTCATGTTGGGTGTCACCAACAGATAATATATGGGGAAGTGAAGAAGATGCTGCAAAATGGCAGCATTGAGGCCTTAGTCCCCTCCTTTGGTCCTTGTGAAGAAGAAGGAAGGCACATGACATTTCCGTGTCATCTGCCGACAACTGAACAAAATCACGAAAAAAGACAGCTATCCACTACTGCTTATTTGTGATGCTCTATACTGGTTGAGAGCAGCCAATTTTTCTCTATTACGGGCACGTAGGCAGCTAATGATGCATTATATTACATGAAATGGGCACCAATACTAACAAGTAAAAAAGTGTGAATATGTCACGATGTTTTGATTTCAATATCTTTAAAACTGCGGGGTAATTGAAAAAGCTAGTTCCCTTCTTTTAAGTCCCTAACTCTCCCCAAGACATGTTCACCTTTTTCTCTCCTATAATAGGATCATTTCTCATTCTGGTTCCCAACTTTTACTCAATCATAATTTTGACATTGAACAGCCATAGCATGGCAACTGATGTAGATTTTTGTTGACTTGAGCAACAGATGATCCTGTATAGGTTTTTTTAAATCTCTTTCGAATCATGTTGCCTATATCTTGGCAATGGATAAAGCTTTCACAAAACAACAGTATGACCATTAATTACATCTATCTGTCTACCGTCTTACAAATTTCACACAACTTTCAAACATAGAAGTGCTGTACCTATAACAAAAAACCTGTTTTCTGAGTGTAAAATATGAATGCAGCTACATTTTTGAAAGCAAGTCTTCAATTTTATCATAAAACAGAATTTTTTGTTTATCTGATTCATTTCAAATCATTATTGCACATTCAGTTCATATGAGAATGAATTTCATTTGTTACATTTAGTTTTACTTCAAACAGTCGTATCTCGACAATGGATAAAGACTATTGGAAAAAAGAAATTTCGTTTATACTTTATCCATTTAACTACCTTAGTGCAAAGTTTGAATCAATTTGTGTAAGTTTAAAACACGGAAATTGCTTGGTTCAAAAACCTCCCTGAGAAAATTTTTGTTTGGCGCATAATCCAAACCAGTACTCTTATAAAAGGTGCCATACCCAATTAAAATCTTCTGCAAAAGGAATTAATTGATTTTGCCTGGGCTTAATATCCTGTAACATAGTTACAGTAAGACAGACATTTGGATAATGGAAAATCCAGGATGGAATGTAACAATGTTATGAAAACAAAAGTTGCTACTCACCATATAGCAGAGATGCTGTGTCACAGATAGGCACAACAAAAGTACTGTCACAATACAAGCTTTCGACCATCAAGGCCTTTGTTGAAAATAAACGACACACACAAACACACACACACACACACACACACACACACACACACATTTTAGAACATACATTGTGTTCGAACAATATGAATTACCTCAAAGAAAACGGGCTATTGACACAAGGTTAACATGGGTTTAGAAAACATCGTACCTGTGAAACACAACTAGCTCTTCATTCACATGAAGGGATTTCAGATCGATTCCGTGTTTCTGGATTTCCGGAAGGCTTTTGACACTGTACCACACAAGCGGCTCATAGTGAAATTGCGTGCTTATGGAATATCGTCTCAGTTATGTGACTGGATTTGTGATTTCTTGTCAGAGAGGTCACAGTTCATAATAATTGATGGAAAGTCATCAAGTAAAACAGAAGTGATTTCTGGCGTTCCCCAAGGTAGTGTTATAGGACCTTTGCTGTTAGTTATCTATATAAACGATTTTGGAGATAATCTGAGCAGCCATCTTCAGTTGTTTGCAGATGACGCTGTCGTTTATCGACTAATAAAGTCATCAGAAGATCAAAAAAGAACTGCAAAACAATTTAGAAAAGATATCTGAAAGGTGCGAAAAGCGGTAGTTGACCCTAAAGAACGAAAAGTGTGAGGTCATCGACATAAGTGCTAAAAGGAACTCGTTAAACTTTGGTTACACGAAAAATCAGTCTAATTTAAAAGCCGTAAATTCAACTAAATACCTAAGTACTACAATTACAAACAACTTAAATTGGAAGGAACACATTGAAAATGTTGTTGGGAAGGCTAATCAAAGATTGTGTTTTATTGGCAGGATACTTAGAAAATGTAACAGACCTACTAAGGAGACTGTCTACACTACGCTTGTACGTCCTCTCTTAGAATACTGCTGCCCGGTGCGGGTTCCTTACCAGATAGGACTGATAGAGTACCTCGAAAAAGTTCAAAGAAAAGCAGCATGTTTTGTGTAATCGCGAAATATGGGAGAGAGTGTCACAAAAATGATACACGATTTGGGGTGGGAATCATTAAAAGAAAGGCGTTTTTCATTGCGATAGAATCTTCTCACGACATTCCAATCACAAACTTTCTCCTCTGAATGTGAAAATATTTTGCTGACACCAATCTACACAGGGAGGAACCATCACCACAATAAAATAAGGGAAATCAGAGCTCGTAGGGAAAGATATGGGTGTTCATTCTTTCCGTGCACTATACGAGATTGGAATAATACAGAAGTGTGAAGGTGGTTCGATGAACCCTCTGCCAGGCACTTGAATGTGACTTGCAGAGTATCCATGTAGATGCAAAAGCAATTCACACACACAACTGAAGCCTCTGGCAGTTGAATCCACACTGCGAGTAACACCCGCAGTGCATGATAGTAATGGCAACTGGGCAACTGGCAACCACCCAGTTGCCACTCCCATCATGCACTGCTGCTGTTGCTTGCTGTGTGGCTTCAGCTGCCAGAGGCTGCAGTAGTGTGTGTGTGTGTGTGTGTGTGTGTGTGTTGGTCTATTTTCAACAAAGGCCTTGATGGCTGAAAGCTTGTATTCAGTCAGTCTTCTTGTTGTGCCTATATGTGACTCAGCATCTCCGCTATAGAGCGAATAGCAACTTTCCTTTTCATAATATTGAGATGTTTGAATAGATACACAAATGGCTGCCTGTCCAGATGAAACCAAAAACTTTTTAGCCCATGTTCATAGCTCAAATATGAACTGTGCATCGACGGCTCCCCCCCCCACCCCCCCAAAAAAATAAAGAATTATTTCTAGCAGAGATGTCAGGCGGTGTGCAGTACACAATTGAGAGAACTGTGTTTTATCTAAGTTTATTAAAAAATAACGACTATCACAGAAATAAACAGTTCAGATGAATTAAGAAACCTATGTATCAACATTTCTCTCCCTTTTTTTATGTCTCCTGTGCCCCCCTGCCCCTTGCCATTACCCACTTTCTTGTTTCTTAACTTACAGGGCACTTTGAAACATATGTTTTACTTACACTTTTTTGTTAGACCACATGTCTTTATTAGTTTTTATCTGCATGATAAATGGAATTTCAATTAAATTTTGTGATTGTGTACACATTGGATCGCATATATTTCTAACTCAATAAGCTAGTGGAACTCAAAAACAAGTTTCTTAAATAATTTTATTGACAGTTTCAAATATTTGAATGGACCTTCTTAAACTACAACTCTCCTCAATTACGCCCCTCCCCCCTTTATTTCAACTGTGTCCCCCCTCCCTGTCACTGCCCATTTCCTTGTTTTTTCACTTACAGGGCCATTTTACATATATGTTTTCCTTTGACTTTTTATCATACCATATCTATCTATCTATTATTTTTTATCCGTGTGATTAATGGCATTTCAATTAGAGTTTGTAATTGTTTAGGCATTGGATGACATATTCTTCTGACTAATTCGTAATAGTTCAGATATATACCATGTTTCTTCAAAAATAAGTAAGTAATAAATAAAACATAAAATGGTTAGATTGCATAACATTTTAGATGTTTTACATCTACATATTCTACGTTCCTTTTGTTTTCCTTCGCTCCTAAAAACTGTATTTCCTTAATATTAATTAATTTACTTTAATGTGTATTTTTGACAGATTAGGCTTGACTAATTGTAATTTCATATATTGTTCTGTAGCTTGTATTTTACATGCTTACATTTTTGAATGGAGCGTAAAATATTGTATATTCTTACATTCATCAACACCATTATTCTTTTACTTTTTATTTATTTTATTAATGTTTTCATGTAATATCAATCAAGTGCAGAATTGTGATTTGGCCAAGACTGTCATCTTTGACTTGCATTGCTACTCATCAAATGCTGCCCCTTTTGTCAACAGGCCATATTGTAATCTTGTTAAAATTTTTCATTTTTATTGGCAATTATGGTTTTCAGTAGTAACGTATGTCAAAGCACATATGACATGAGATAGATACGTGATAATTTTTGTGAATATTTCCACTAATTTAATGGTTATTCCTGTTTTCATCTTATTTTGTTTACATTGTCACATTATACACTTTTTTATGTTGTGCAGCTGCCGTTGATGATGGTTTAAGACCCAAACTGGTAACAGAATATATAACATTATCACTGACAGTACAGTGTTATGTATTTGGTAAAATTTGTAAAATATTTTGATGTAGCGGTGCCTGTCGTCTTATTGCATGTCTTGAGAACCTTGCTTTCAATGTACGCAACAATTACAATCATTCATCATCTATAGCCTTTGCTATGCATTAAAGTGTCAGGTGATCCATCAGAAGAAAATAAGTACTGGTGTCCCAGTGTTTTCTAGTGAGACACACAGATGGTAGTTGTCATCTGTGAAAACTGTATTCAACCAAACACATGCAATGTGGCATCTTAATGCAGTGCAAGTTGCAAGGGCCGTCTGCCTGATCCAAAAAGGATGGAATTTCCGTTATGTTGGTGGAGATGCCAATGCGTCTCCATGTGCAACCCATAGGTTGTGGACATGATACAGGAAGACAGGTCAGTGCACACGCTGAGTTCAGCAAGGTCACCAATGCATTACAACCTCATGTGAAGACTGACATCTGGTCATTTGTGCATTGCGGCATAGTATGGATACCACCAGAGGACTGCAAGACTATCTCAGAAGGACCACTGCGTGCGATTAGTCTGTAATGAATAGGTTATGAGAAAGGACATTATTACCCCGATGTCCTCTTCAAGTACCCAAGTACCCCATTTGCCACAACAATATTTTGCAGTTCACCTTTAGTTTTGTCATTCCCATTTCAACTGGCAACTTCGTCACTGGCGAAAAATTGAACAGAACCTGTTGCACCATGTGGTCACTGCTGCACATGGTGGTGGGCTCTAATTCCTATGCCAGGGCCTATGTAGCAGGCGTCAACAGCAATGTCGTGAGAAGCCTGGACATTGGAGTAATGGAATGACCGGCATTGAGTCCTGGCCTAAACCCCGTCATGTATATGTGGGATTTTCCCGACAGACAGTCCTATTCCACACGCAGTCTCCAAGAATTATCATCGACTCTCATCGAAGATTGGGAAAGGACACCACAGGGTGATCTCTATAGACTTACACAGAGCATGCCACATAGGTATCAGATAGTGATAAATGCTCATGAAGGGCATACAAATTACTGTAACTCTCAAAGTCCAATGAAAAGCATCCAGGGTGACGAGAGGAATGATTGTTTGCACTTCATTTTCAACATCAGTTGGACATTTCAGTTCTTTCTATGTAAACGATCAAGAATGTTATGATGTGTGGTTGAGAACTTAAATTCTGGAAGATGAATGTATATATAAATATACCCAGTCCTGAATTATTGCTCAGTGGAGTAAGACAGACACTCAGAGTAATGTTCCCATGATTCTTTTGAGCAGTGTAATTCCCTAAGGCCGGTATTACACTATCATATTTCTTTGACAAAGATTTGAACAAAGATGTGATCAAATATTCACCAAATTTGTTTGAGAAAGATATCTGACGTGGTGCTAAAAAGGGGTACTACACTGTCGTCATATTTTTTTATCAAATTTCAAGATGGCGGACAACAACCTCTTATTATGCGCTGCAGTTGCTAATGCCACAATTGCACTGTGTGTGTATTTGGAAGAAAAGCGGCAGAAAAAAAGAAAACACGCTTGGATGAAGCCATAGGTATTAAGTCGATATAGTAAAAGCATTAATGTGTTACAAGAGATGCTTGTGGAAGACGTAAAATACTTATGAATGATGAGAATGTGTTTCAGTATTACTCAGTAAAGTGGGTTCTCACATTACAAAAGAGAATACTCTTTTGAGAAATGCTATATGTGCAGAAGATAAGCAAACTGCGACACTGGGATTTCTTGACACAGGAGAGAGAGCTACTGTAGTCTACAATATAGCAGTCAAATATAACTTTTTACATTAACCAAAAAAATTCCAGAAAGGTGTGAAGCAATTTATAAAGCACTGAAGGGGAAATATGTGAATTTAAATAAATGTTTAGTATACTATTTGCATGATAAGACCTATTTTTACTTCTGAATAATTTAATTAATGGAATTAGTGTCCCAACAACTACAAAATTAATAAAAAGTACGAAACAGATGACGTGATTTTTAACTTGCGGCATCTAGAGTTCAAGAATAAACATAGTAGAATGGAAAGCTAAGAAAGAATTTCTTTTATTTTCTATTCTCAATTCTGGCTTGCTGAAAAGCTGCCTGGATGTTTCCAGATGTAGAGGTGAATGACTGTATCTGTGACTGTGGACATGAAGTCGCCTGCAGCATATTCCACTTGACCATCAACACACAATTAATAGTGCACTGTGCCCCTTGCTCACCCCAAACCTTGCAGAGGCAAGCTTATGAAAAAAATAAATAAAAAAAAGCACACCAATTTTGAAGCCATATTTACAAACACACTACAGAGATGTCAAATAGCTGTGGTGACGCCAGCACTCCTGCGGTTACATTTCACACTGCAGTGAACACAAGATGAACAACTTTTATGATCAAATCTACGGCAAGGCCTGAGATTTGATTATACACTCCTGGAAATGGAAAAAAGAACACATTGACACCGGTGTTTCAGACCCACCATACTTGCTCCGGACACTGCGAGAGGGCTGTACAAGCAATGATCACACGCACGGCACAGCGGACACACCAGGAACCGCGGTGTTGGCCGTCGAATGGCGCTAGCTGCGCAGCATTTGTGCACCGCCGCCGTCAGTGTCAGCCAGTTTGCCGTGGCATACGGAGCTCCATAGCAGTCTTTAACACTGGTAGCATGCCGCGACAGCGTGTACGTGAATCGTATGTGCAGTTGACGGACTTTGAGCGAGGGCATATAGTGGGCATGCGGGAGGCCGGGTGGACATACCGCCGAATTGCTCAACACGTGGGGCGTGAGGTCTCCACAGTACATCGATGTTGTCGCCAGTGGTCGGCGGAAGGTGCACGTGCCCGTCGACCTGGGACCGGACCGCAGCGACGCACGGATGCACGCCAAGACCGTAGGATCCTACGCAGTGCCGTAGGGGACCGCACCGCCACTTCCCAGCAAATTAGGAACACTGTTGCTCCTGGGGTATCGGCGAGGACCATTCGCAACCGTCTCCATGAAGCTGGGCTACGGTCCCGCACACCGTTAGGCCGTCTTCCGCTCATGCCCCAACATCGTGCAGCTCGCCTCCAGCGGTGTCGCGACAGGCGTGAATGGAGGGGCGAATGGAGATGTGTCGTCTTCAGCGATGAGAGTCGCTTCTGCCTTGGTGCCAATGATGGTCGTATGCGTGTTTGGCGCCGTGCAGGTCAGCGCCACAATCAGGACTGCATACGACCGAGGCACACAGGGCCAACACCCGGCATCATGGTGTGGGGAACGATCTCCTACACTGGCCGTACACCTCTGGTGATCGTCGAGAGGACACTGAATAGTGCACGGTACATCCAAACCGTCATCGAACCCATCGTTCTACCATTCCTAGGCTGGCAAGGGAACTTGCTGTTCCAACAGGACAATGCACGTCCGCATGTATCCCGTGCCACCCAACGTGCTCTAGAAGGTGTAAGTCAACTACCCTGGCCAGCAAGATCTCCGGATCTGTCCCCCATTGAGCATGTTTGGTACTGGATGAAGCGTCGTCTCACACGGTCTGCACGTCCAGCACGAACGCTGGTCCAACTGAGGCGCCAGGTGGAAATGGCATGGCAAGCTCTTCCACGGGACTACATCCAGCATCTCTATGATCGTCTCCATGCGAGAATAGCAGCCTGCATTGCTCGGAAAGGTGGATATACACTGTACTAGTGCCGACATTGTGCATGCTCTGTTGCCTGTGTCTATGTGCCTGTGGTTCTGTCAGTGTGATCATGTGATGTATCTGACCCCAGGAATGTGTCAATAAAGTTTCCCCTTCCTGGAACAATGAATTCACGGTGTTCTTATTTCAATTTCCAGGAGTGTATTTATTTGATGACAGGTGACATTTGACAAAGTTCCCTATTACACCATCAAATTTCTTTGGCATAAATATTTGACATATCAACTTGACAAATAAATATGATAGTGTAATACCGGCCTAACAAGGGTGTGATGATGGAAGATATTGGAAATCATTAATCTACAATAGATTAATGACTAATTCAATAAAGAATATAATGATGATAACAACTGTTATTGGAGTTTCAAACTAATGTAGAGGTCTTCTTCCCTGGGAGTTTTGGAAATCTCATTGACGAACATATATATGTTACGGCCAAAGCCCAAAGGCCGCCAGATAGTGAATTGGACAGCCATTTCACACTCTTGCCAAGAGGAGTGGCCAAAGTCCGCTTACTTAAAAGAATTAGCAAACGTCTGACTTTGGCCAAGCATTTTGTGAACTGGCTGGAGATTCCTGGCTTAAATGTGATGTGATTGCACATAAGCTGGTAAATCTCTGGCTATATTGCAGTGCATGCTATGATCACACAACAATGTGTAGTAGGCAGCACTTCTCTCACTTTCAGTGTTAACTGTGCCATGCACGTGATAGCTGTTGCTTTTTGGAGAAGGTCCTGCCTGTGCGTCTTATTTTTCTGCCTGACAAATTCGATTAATTGTGAGTACTGTTACGTTTTCCGGTATTTTCGTTTATATTATTTGTTCGTCTTTCAGATGTGGTAAGGGAATGTAGGTTAATTATGTGAGCTGCTTTTTTGTTTTATTTGCTCCCACTTCACCCATTTGTGAAGTTTTTGTGAAGTGTGATGTAACATAGTGACAGAGAAAGACGTTAGAAAGCCAAACAAGAAATGGAGGATGTTATAAATGTAGGGAATACTCCAACAATGGAACTGTCTTTGTAGAGGTCAAACCATTGGAAAGTTGGGACCAGTTACCTGACAATAATAAAGTGCAAATATTTTTGATGGTTTATGAAGAAGGGAGTAGTGCAGCTCAATGTTGTATACCCTGCAGCAAAGATATTCATGCAATCTGTGAAAGAAGTAATGAAGCAGAGAAAGGATATGGAGGGAAGATTATTTGCAAACTATGTGGTAATAAGAAACAAATCAGAAAGATGAGGGGAGGAGCATATGACAATTTGCAAGTACAAGATGCAAAGATGTTTAAAAATTCATATGCAAGATTACCATCTGCAAAAGTTGGAGACAATGTTCACATCCATATACCAGATGTTAACAGAGGTCGCAGAGATCCCAAAAGTGTTCTTTCAGTTCTCATGGATGTTGAAGGCACTTTCTACAAGCTGGGAGCAGAACATGGTGTTCTCAAGCAACTATATTCCAGAAATTCTCTATTCTGCACGAGAAACTGCTCACGCTGGAATCTGTGGCCAAAGAAGAAACATCATTACAAACCCTATCGTCTTTACAATCACTGGCCAGTGGCCAAGGATACAATCGATGCAATTTCTCTCACTCCGTCTTCAGGCTACGAGTGGCCTACCGGGACCATCCGACCGCCATGTCATCTTCCGTGGAGAATGCGGATAGGAGAGGCGTGGGGTCAGCACGCCGCTCTCTCTGTCATTATGATGGTATTCTTGACCGAAGCCACTACTATTTGGTCGAGTAGCTCCTCAATTGGCATCACAGGCTGAGTGCACCCCAAAAAAATGGCAACAACACATGGCGGCCTAGATGGTCACCCATCCAAGTGCCGACCACACCCAAGAGTGTTTAACTTCGGTGATCTCATGGGAACCAGTGGAACCACTGCGGAAAGGCCATTGCCAAGAAAACCCTATGCAATTGCAAATGCCA
Source organism: Schistocerca gregaria (assembly GCF_023897955.1). NCBI lineage: Eukaryota > Metazoa > Arthropoda > Insecta > Orthoptera > Acrididae > Schistocerca > Schistocerca gregaria. Next base: position 599,757,059 of record NC_064920.1, on the reverse strand, counting down.
TAAAAGCTTAAATTGTTTTAGTAAGTGAATATTGGTTGTATTAGAGAAGATTTATAAAGTGAATAGATTGTATCAAGTTTATACTTTTTGTTAGTGAGATTGAGAAAATAAACAGATTGCATACAGCCTGAAATTATACATAGTCATCCACTCTTTATTTACTTTCCGATTCTGGCCAATCTGTCTAAACACTTCGCAAACTGGCCGGCCAGATCTCAAACACAAGAAAAGATCAGACAGTGGCCGGTCAATTTACAGCAATGTTGGCTGTTTCCTGACTTATACAATTTGAAACTGTTCAAGCAAATCTGCTTCATGTGTTTCTTCGCAGTTTGGTCGATTGGTCCCAGCCCCTTCACGAACTAGCTGGCTGAATCCCGCAGGAGAAGATTGGACACTTGCTGCCCAATTTGAAATGGCATTGGCCACATCATGATTTAGTTGGCCAGTTCGCCCTTTGGCCGATTTCAGGCTTTGATCATAGCATATACATATCAATCAGCTAATTACTACCACAGAAAATTATTTCATAGTAAACAGTGTCTTCATGAACAGCATAATACTGATGCACCATAAACAATGATTAAGAATGTTTGAAATGCTGATAACATGTCTGTTAAGCAGAATTGTGTGTATAATAAGCATTACTTTAATCAAAGTTAAAACACGTGAAGAAAGCACTAAGTGCTGTGGATGTATTCGTACTTAGTACAATGATAAACCCAATTCTTTTTGTAATTTTGTTACTGGAAAATAAGAGTTCATTATTTTATTCCAACCCAAGGTTTGTTTAATAGGTCTGAGACTCCACTACTGTTGGTGGAGCATCAGAGGCCAGGAACATCCTATAGCTTTGTTTTCCTATACACAGAACATATTAAATTGTGCTTTCCACGCAGTTCCATATGTAACAACAATTACGGGGACATATTGCTACATCGTTTTAAGACACCACGTTGAGATGCTGATAAGCACATAAGAAGTTGAAATGACTGCTATATAGGCAAACTTCCATTCCACATCAACCACCACATAACCATTTGAACAATATAGGAGCTCAACCTTCAGTAACCAAACGCATAGTACAAACACATTAGGTTTTAGATAAGAACACATGTAACTCTTTTTTTGTGCTGTAAATCAATCTACAACAGTCATTAACATTTGCAGCCCATGTAGTCGTCGTCATTGTTGTCATCATCACCATCATCATCATCATCATCATCATCATACTGTGAAAATCATTCCACAGATTGTGTGTATGCAGTTTACACACATGCACAATGCTAAGAAATTAGTTACATAACATTTTCCCACACTTCTCACAAACTATGAAGAAATTAAAATACTATGTTCCATTGATGGTTGCTAAGATATTAAGACTATATATTCAGAATTAATAAAGGAAAATGTTGAGGACTTGTTAATTTAGTTGCTTTTTATTATTCTGATATCTGAATACTAGCAGCAATAAGTCTGAAAATATTTTCACACTATAAGCATGAATATAATTTATACCAGTCTATTCTGTTCTCAAATAAATACATCCCAACAGAAGCAAATATATTTTATGCTGGAAGTACAATCATGCAAACAGACAGAGACCAAGAGGCTACTTCATTTTGTATTCTCATTACAGGAAAGTTCACAGTATGCTCCAGCTTTGCTCTGTTAGCACCAATCCTTACTCCCTGTTAGAGCTAAATAGATCCGTCCACAGCTACTTACAGATCAAAAGCTTTATCAATTGAGCTTATTCATGACACTATATGAGGACTTTACCCTTGCCCTTTGCTGCTCTCTCTCTCTCCCTCCCTTTGTGTGTGTGTGTGTGTGTGTGGGGAGGGGGGGGGGGGGGGGGTAGGAGGGCGGGGTTGCTCAGAAGTCAGTCCAGTTGCAAGAGAATATTTGCTCTGAAAGATGTACACTTGGATTAAAATAACACTGTGATTGAGAATTCAGTGAGTCATGGAGTAATACTTTCTTGAGCACCACATGCTTATAGTGTTGCCGGTGCTGTAAGCAGTGCAAAGACTCATCAAGCAGTACTGGCTGCACACTGGTAACAATGTCTCCCTCCACTGCAATCTGTCAGTCACAAAGTTTATTTGAATTGCAGTTTAATATCAGTAACAAAGTGCATTTTATACATATGCTCTGACACTGAACAATTCAAATAAATTTTAAAGTGTTAAAGGCTTTTCAACATTTGGTCATATATACAAGTAAGAAGCTGTTCATTACACAAATATTCGTTATTATTTACAATTATATGTGGGTACCACTCCACTATAAAGCACTTTGTAACCTAAACAATCCAAACTGCTTCACCTTCACTTTAACAATAGAAATTTCACTGAGTCAGAAAATTCTCCTGATCACTGTTGCATCTTTTGCAATGCAACTGATTTGAAATTTAACCAGAATTACCCATCCTTATAGCCTGCTTCCCAGTCACCAATTCATATCCTCTTACTTTCATTAGTTTCATCTCATTAACATCATATTATCATACAAAAAAGAAAATTAAATGTTAGGATCACAAACAGACACAAAGACCAACCAGACTACCAATTTCTTGCACTGCTAATAGAAGCATAAAAAATGATTACAGCACTCGAGCTTTCAGAAAAATAGGTATTTTCTTTCAGAAACAAAGAGGAGTTCTTTGGGGAGGTTGCGGAGGGGAAGAGGTTTAGTTCATTATCTTCTTCCTCATAATAGTTTCCTTTTGCTTCCTGATAGATAAAGGATTTGTTGTTATGAAAGCCAAGAGTGCTGTGGTCTCCTTTTATGTGTTTTATGGGCAGTACTGGGAGTTGCATCCCTGAAAGGATTGGCCATCCATTCTCTTTCTTTTTCATTTTTAAGTCATATTGTAAGATATATTTCAGATTTCATGAAGTAATATGACTATTTTTTTTCAAAATTATTTAGGATGCAACAAATGAAGTTTTAGACTTTACGATGGGTTATTGCCACTGACTAAAATCTCTCAAATATAACGTGTAAGCACATTTTTTTCCTAAAATTATCACACATTATATGATTTGGCAGTGCACCAAGATATGATCCACAACTGATATTTCAATTATAAGCATAAAACAAAATCTGTTGCTGGTTGTAAATGCCATTTATTAATAACTGTGGACTCAGAAAGAACAGCTCAGAGTGGAACAAGTAGTCAGCAACCCTTATGTCAGTCATAACAAAATCTAAGAGAAGATTGAGGGAAACTGGGTTGTAGTATCTTTTTTGTTGCATAGTAGAACCCTTAAAAGTAAAGAACTGAGTGACTCTATTGCAACACTCATTGAATACCAGTAAGCGGAATTTCAGAAGTTCTCCCATTAACTTAACTTACTTAAAAAACAAAATCTGCTAATCCAAATAGATCATACTCAACAACTTCAAAGCCATTAAAAATTGATGATACTACAACAGTCAGAGAATTTACAAGGGAATACAAAAATAATTTTTTCATATTTATCAAATGGCACATGAAAAAAAAATTCTGACTGAAAATACAAAAAAGGTATTATTACACTAATAAATACACTAGAGTTCACGTAGAAGAGGAAGAAATGTTTCTATGAAAGGAACATATTTAATTTAGGTACAATCCCTACACTGCCACCAATAAGAGTCTGACCCAGCACAAATAAAATCCACTGTTTCTTCTAGAAAACAGTTGACGCATTCTTATCAAGTAGTGGCAGGAGGATGATTATGGGAGGAACATGTCAGTACAACATTTGAGTCAACTGACACACAACGGCCTCTGCAACTGGATGCACTGTACTTAGAACAACGCCAAAAGATCCTGTTCCTACTTTTGCGTTCGCAGATAAAGGTGTAACCACTCATTTTCAGCTGGAGTTTACCTCTTCGACTATACGTAAGCCTTCCAGAGCCTGAAACAAATGTACACATCAGTACTGCGTTAAAGTGAAGAGAATGTTATACTGGCTACTGCTGACCAGTTTCTGAACCGTTTCCAAGCAAAGTTTTCCACAGTCACAAAAACTATTTCATAAAATTCATCTCACTCACAAAACAATACAAATGCAACAATATCTTCTGTGATTGTAGCATATTTTTTTAAATAAACAAAGTGAGAAAACCTCACTCCGAATTCTAGTAAAGTACTTTCATGTAGGTCTGATGGGAGAAATTTTAAAATCACTGTTCTCAAGCTAAAACTAAACTTTGCAATCAGGTTCTGAAGACCATGCACACAATGTCAATAAACCGCTGTGTCATCTTCTCCCATGTGGATGTGGTGTGGAGAGGCAAGGGGTCAGCACGCTGCTGTCTCGACTGTTGTCGACTTTGAGACCTTGGAGTCCCTACTTCTCATTCAAGTAGCTCTTCAACTGGGACCAGGAGGATGACTTGTGCCTGTTTCAGACCTGCCACCATGAAAAAGACCCTGGAAGTATGAGGAATTGAACCCACACCTTCCGCACGAAATTCAGATGTGCTGACCACTCAACTACAGAGGCAGATCCACTATTCTCAAACTAAGTTAATTTTACTAATTATAAATCCAGTACTATAAGCACAATATAAAAAATAAAAAAGTAAAAAAAAATGGAATTTTTTTTAGAGATACTATGTTTGTAACATAGGATCAATGACCTAATAAATCAGCTTTTCCAAACAGCACACGAAAGACTACAGCTGATATTTTCATCCCTTTGCCTGTAAAAAAAGAAGAAAAGTCAGAAGTTATCATGGCAAACGTGTCGTAATCTCAGTTCACAACCAATGGTTAACAAATATTTCAGTTACATACCTTGAGAAATATATGTCCATCAGGATTACTTCACCAGCCGCTACACATTCTGCCAGCAGCAACAATTGATTTTCAAATGTAGTCCAATTTCATGAGAAAATGACGCTCCTTCATAATTAAAAATTGTAACATTTGTGCCGTAGCTTCACGCCAGCACAATGTGAATATATTTTCTCTATGAAAACATCATGTGGTCGAGCAATATCTGTTTATGCTATGGCATTCATTTTGTATTGGTAACTTCTGTACTGGTGTACACAAATCTTCAATCGTTTTTAACTACAGAAAATGTAATCCAGCAGTAATGGCCATACCATTACATGCAAATGAGAAAGCAGTATTCACACACTAATGTCTACAGCTCAAAACCAACCAGTTTATCTTCTTCTTTGGTCATAACACATGCAACAGAAGCTTTCTCTTCAGGAATGACATTTAGACTTCAAAGACAGAAAACTGAAAAATTTCCAATTTGTACACTTCCTATTAGACTTGCAACACACCCTGCATGTTTAGCTGATCATATGAATATCTGAATCCTACGCTTTACACAAAACGTCAACTTCAAGGAATAGATGAAAGGATATGTTGAGTTGCGTATTAATTCTACTTTTACATATCTATGAGGATGTATGATCATATTCTCACTCACTTCTTCTGACATGTTTTTGAAAGTAAATGCCAAAAGAAAGGGAGTGATACAGAAGGAAAAGCATTATTTGGATCACTGGCTGACATCATATTTTGTTTCAACCTTAAACATCAGCATGATATGAAGTGTACACAGAATTAATCCATATTTTTACTATACATTAAAGTACATAATGTTTCATTAACAGTGCAGTTATGAAGGTTTATAAAACTTGATACAAAAAGTGAGAAAGTGAAAATAGTTTACATAATTTACTCCTTAAAACAGTTGTTTGGGAACAAATATTACAACTGAAAAATTGGTGGAATGCAGGAAATGGGAACACAAAAAGTCCCCAGGAAGATATAAATATTACCATGAACAAAGATCATTAAGTAAGGTTAATAACATGCACTTTTAGTTTAATACACAAAAAGAAATGTCATTTAACTTACCTGCAATAGTTTTCTTAAAAGAATTTATTTTTACTTAAACACTGCTAGTAAGATTCTAGCTGCACATTGGCGCACTTAGAAAGATTACTAATCCAGTTTCTAACAATATGAAATCAATGGAACAAAACTGACACACTTTCAGAAATGCAGTCTGTAACAGTGCCAGGACAGAAACTAAATATGCGACTTTTACAAGTTTACAGGGAGGGAGATGAGGAGTGGGGGAGGTGGAAGGGGAAGATGGTGGGGGAGAGGGAGCAGGAGGAGGGGGGGAGAGTGAGGGAAGGAGGGGGGGGGGAGGGAGAGAGAGAGAGAGAGAGAGAGAGAGAGAGAGAGAGAGAGAGAGAGAGAGCAAACAATCTTTCTTGTACAAATCATTAATTCATGAATGAAGCAAATGGAATACTTCAGAAAATGACTTGAGTTTCTTGAGTTTTTCATGATAGTTTTATTTCAGTTGCTTAATAAACAGGTAAACCAGCATTGACTTTCAATAAAATTATAGTATAGGCTAAATACTGGAAAAGTATGAAATCTGAGAGTAGTTAAAATGCAGAAAATGAAACTTGGATATTGTGCACGGGGAAAATTTTGTAGAATATAAATATTTATTAATTTTTAGCACATACCAAAATTTTAAAATTTCAAATATTTGCTACTAAACAACTAAGCTACCCAAGCACAGCTCAGTATGGAAACATTCCCCAGGCTGTGGCTAGCCATGTCTCCACAACGTCATTTCTTCAGGTCAGTTAGTCCCTGAAGTTTCAAAGGAGAACTTATGCGAAGTTCACTAAGTAGGTACTAGTAGAAGTAAAGCTGTGGGGATGGTTTATGAGTCATGCTTGGGTAGCTCAGTTAGTAGAGCACTTGCGTGTTAAAGGCAAAGGTCCTAGGTTCGAGTCCCTGTCTGGCACACAGTTTTAATCTGGCAGGGAGTGTTCATATTAAATGCCTTTCTGAAGTCAAGGAATAGGTGCCAATGTCTACAGGCCTCTAGATATCACAGATGAACACAGAGCACTGAGTTTTACAAAATCTCTGTTTACAAAATCCATGCTGATTTATAATGAAAAGATTTTTGAAATCCAAAAATATCATCATAAATTAGCACAAAACACATTCCATAATTCTACAACAGATTAGAGTCAACAACATAGACTTGGAATTGTGTGCATTTGTCCTATGACACTTCTTGAAAACAAGAATGATCCACATTTTTTTCCAACTGGTGGGTACCATTTGGTGCTCCTGTACCAACAATAAACTACTGCTAGAAGAGGAGCAAGTACTCTACACAAACAGAGATGTCTCATCCAGTCCACAGTGCATCCATTGTAGATGCTTTTCTATTACACAATCACTAAGCTCAGAAACTGACATTTCAGTGTTGGTGAAATGATTAAAAAGAGGAACTGTCTTACGACCTTCTGTAGTGAAACAGTTTCAGAAGACTGGACTCAGTATTTCTTTTTATTTGGAGCCAGTACCGTCACTGAGAGACTGAACAGATGATTTCGTTCTGCTTATTGATTTGACAGGAGGCCAAAACTTCTTAGCATTTTTAGTTAGCAAAATCCTACTTTCAAATTCATTGAACATTTCTTGTTCTCTTAATATTTATTTTCTTTCTATTCAGTTTTTGTTTGCCAGCAAGACTTGAGCATCCTTGGTAGTGTTCCAGAATTAGTCTCGCTTATTAAAGGTAAGAATAATCTTATAGTATTAGGAGTGGAAAGTTGGTTGAAGCCAGAGGTGAACAGCAGCAAAATGCTAGTTAGATTTGAATATATATCCCATGGATAGGCTATGTGCCAATGGTGGTGGCATATTTATTGCCATAAAGAACTCTATAGTAGCAAAACTGTGATGAAGCTCTCTTTGATTTCACAGTACTGAGCCACAATAGGTCTTTCCCAATCTTTAAATTTTCCTGAGGAACATACTGACCTAAGGTGTATTGGGCAATGCTTTATAATTTTATACATTTCTGCTCCACATCTCTGTTCTCAGGGCCAAATATTTTATGTTCACTACTCACATACTCTGCAATTTGCATCGTACCATTATTTTCCTACCTTTCTTAACCTTTCTTGTAACACTATAGTATGATTAAAATTACTTCTTCGCTGATGTCTGTCACTTGCCAGTATGGTGTTTCCATATCGGTCGCTGCTCGGTTATAGGCAATACATAAACAGGATAGGTCACTTCACATGTGCTGTTACCTATGTGTAGTGTGATGAAATGTTGGCAGCAGCGCCATGATGCATGATTGGAATGTGAGATGCTCTGTTGACAGCTGAACTGGGACAGATGATGCACTTTGTAACCCTGAATTTAAACTTATGTTCTAACCAATCACAACCTCATGACATGCAATATATCCAAGAAAACAGCAGTGGGACTATCAATCACATTCCCTTTGTTCACAGCTATTAAAACAAACTTCTACGGGCAAACTCAAGATAGAAAATTTTCAGTTTTAGCACTAAAAGCAAGCTGTAATTGCTCATTTTCATTGGTTACTTGAAACTATCCTCACACTGGCTATACAAGCTGATGCATTATCAATTGATGAACTGTCTTAGTTGACACTTCGTTACAGGTAACAGGCGGGACAGGTAGATTAGAAAAGAAAAAAAGACTGATAGGAAGAAAATTAAGAGCAAATAACAAAGTCAATACAACGATGAAAATGATGAGGGTAAGGATTACAAATAAATAGTAACATCTGGACCAATTATCCGAATAAAAATAATAACCAGTCATTTTGATAAATATTTAAAAATAAAAAAATTTAAAGCAGTTGATTGAGATTTAAACCCATGATCTTCTAGGCATATGGTATGTAACTTAAACCACTATGCTACACCACCATTCTGCAGCGCAGCGTTATGTTTGATTCTAAAGACCAGTAGCAACTGTGATTTGCTACCTTCAAGTAGTTCGGCCACAAGTAATGTCGTGCATACCTTATCTAATGTAGACCAACTTCTGTGATTATGATAATTGTTCAATGACATCAAATTGCATCTTGTGTGAAAGGATCCAGTAGTGTTCTGTTACTGCATATTTCATTACCATCATTTTGTGTGTATTGCTTTTGGTGTGGTTATCATGTCTGATGAAATGCAAAATAGAAGGGGCATACCCACTATTTGGAATCCTAACACATCAAGAAAGAAAGCTGCACAAGGAACTGACCATTCACTGTGACAATGTGGCAGTTGTGGGCAGTGCAGGCATAACACTGAGTGCCCTCATTGGAGGAAACCAGCTCCAATGCGTGAAGTGTCAACCAGCAAGTAAGTTTATCAGACTATAGCACTCATTGATACTACCATAGGCTTATGACCACTGATACCCACCTTTATGTTTACTGATTCGATGTCTGTTTGCCGATGTGACATCTAAGACTGTATCCTTTCTAAACATCTGCCCAAAGTAAGTTTTGGGCAAGACATTCAGAACAATCTCTCACAAATCTCTCCCCGACATTAGTTTTGATCACGAGTTTTCAATTCTACAGCTGGCAACTTATGTCTCACACTGTTACAATAACATGATCAGGAATTCCCCCCCCCCCCCCCCCCCCCCAATATTCTGCAAGTTCTCTCAGAAGCATTCTGTCACTACAGCTCCTGATGCAGGTAGTCGATATCAAGATCCAATGTTTGACCCACGTTTGATGCCGGCGCTTCAGTCTGGAACCACGTGACCGCTAAGGTCGCAGGTTCGAATCCTGCCTCAGGCATGGATGTGTGTGGTGTCCTTAGGTTAGTTAGGTTTAAGTAGTTCTAAGTTCTAGGGGACTGATGACCTCAGATGTTAAGTCCCATAGTGCTCAGAGCCATTTGAACCACATTTGATGCTTATGTTTACTTAGACTAATTCACATTCATAATCTGTAGTGACAGCAGTAGAAACTATAGAGTTCTTTATGGCAATAAATATGCCACCACCAATGGCATGTAGCCTATCCTTGTGATATACGTCCCATTCTAACTTTAGTTTTTTGCTGCTGTTCACTTCTAGTTCCAACCAACTTTCCATTAGTAATATTATGTGATTATTCTTATCTTTCATTGGAAGGACTGATTGTGGAACATTACAAAGGATGCTCTAGCAGTTTACTAACAACACATTATCATGTGGCTGACATATCTTTGATTTCAGCAGGCATTTCACCATAGCACGTAAAAGAAGACCAGGTGCACACCACAGGAGGCACTCCGCTACCTGAGTAGCAGCCTCCTTTATGTAGTGTGCATCTGATCTACTGAGGCAGACCCTAAAATTGTCCACTCGATAGTAGAGGTTGAGTTGGGGTTGGGTTGATTGGGGAGGACACCAGACAGTGAGATCATCAGTCTCATCGGATTAGGGAAGGATGGGGAACCATCCCAGCATTTGCCTGGAGCAATTTTAGGGAAATCACGGAAAAGCTAAATCAGGATAGCCGGACACAGCATTGAACCGTCATCCTCCCGGATGTGAGTCCAGTGTGCTAGCCACTGCACCACCTCGCTCAGTGTGGAGGTTGACAAATTTGCATCTGAGCCTCTGTATTAGACCTTCCACTCAGCTGCAAACCAGAGGGCCATTATCAACTTTACATACTACACTGTAAACAGTGAGCTCGGCTTGCACCTTGCTCGGTTTGCTAGCTGCCTTCGCCAATTCAGTTATCTAAGTAAGGGAACCTAGGATAGCCTCAGAACTTAAGCGGCAAGTGTCATTTATGGTGATGTGAGCTACAATTTGCATTCTGTTGCACCTGTTAGCAGATCCTGCTCCACATCTAAGATAAGATCTTGCAACAAACATACGAAGTGCACACTTGCATTTTTCTCTATCTGTCTGCTATTTCCCTGAAGGGCTCCATTAACTGCCTAACACCTGAGCTTCAATGAACACATCCCCAACCTATGTAATTGCACAGAGCTAAAAGTGAAGGGAAAAGATCCAGAAAGAGCTTGGAGGAGGGGGTGGGAGGTAGGTTTGGTCCAATTACACGAGTTCAGCCATCTACAGAATGCAGAAAGTAGCTCTTCCTAACATCATTAGCTACCCTTAGCTCTCTCTTATCTGTTGTACAAAGTGGTAACTGAACAGTATTATAGTTTTCTACAATAACACTAACTACCTGACATTTAAGCTTAACTTCAACCTGACTGAGTCATTGAGATAGTAGGCAGTCCAATGCGTGCAATGCATTCTAGCCCAGTATCATATTTGCAACATACTCAAACAAAATATCCAGTTTTGAAGCTGCAGCTGATTATTACCTATTTCTTGCTGCTAGTATCTCGGAGGTGGTTGTCATTTTATTTTTTTCAGCCACATAAACATCATCATATATAGGTAAACACATTTCCATGATGTACAGGGTGTGTCCGGAAAGTAACGTGTCATATTTTTTGTGATGTGACTATTTGTCACATAGCAGGCAGAGTGGTTGACAGGGCCTCAGCTTCTCAGAGGTAGGTTACTCAATTGCATCCGTACTCTTGGAGTATTAGGACAGCTTCTTCTTTGAATCTCTACGTAGCAGTTGCGTCGAACTTATGATAGAGAGAACTTTAGGGCAATAATAAGTGATTAAGTTTTGTGTGAAGCTCAACGAGATGCCACTGGAAACTCTTAGAATGCTTAATGAAGCCTTCAGAGATGGCTGACTGTCCAGATCACAACTAAAGACATGGCACATGGCATTTAGTGAAGGTCAGGAGGAGGTCGCTGAAGAGACCTTGCAGGACACCTCTCAGTATCATGAATGGGTGACCATGGCACTTTTGTGTGCCCCTAACTGAATTCAGACTGGCAAATGAGTGTTTGCTTGATGTCGGAATTAATGGACTTGCCAAAGACAATTGTCCACAAGATTGTATTGGAGGACTTGGCCTTGTGGAAGATCTCCATAAAATGTGTTCAGAATTTTGATTGACTCGCAAAAGCAACACTGAGTGGAAGTGTGTGAAGAATTCAAGCAAGTCTGTGAAGATGATCCAAATTTACTGAACAACATTATCATTGGGCATGAGTAATGGATCTTTCAGTACAGTCCAGAGTCAACGAGGCAGAGTGTAGAATGGCACACAATATCATCATCGCACCACAAGGAGGCTCGCATGAGCAAGTCCAGGATGAAGTCCATGCCCACTGTTTTATTGAGACAAAGGGGGTAGAGTACACCTTGAGTTTATAGCTCTTGGCCAGACTGCCAACACTCAGTTTTACAAGGAAGTGCTCCACATACTGAACCACAAGGTCACTCGCTCTCCAAAAGGAGTTCTAGCTTTGTGGGAACTGCACCAAGACAACGCATCAGCTCACACTGCCTTTGTTGTCATGGCTTACATGACCTGGATCAGTGTCACAATGGTGTCGCAGGCATCCTACATGCAAGCTACCTCGACAGCTTCCCTGAAGAGCATCCCAATTGAGGAGTTACAGAAAGCTTACGAGACATGGAAATCACACTGGCAAATGTGTAATGATGCAGAAGGGCCATACCTTGCAGAAGAACTTTCTATTAAGTATCACTTCAGTGCATTTTGTTTACACCTTTATTCCCAGTTCTTCCTTTTTTGCAACTTTCCCTTTTTGCTACTAAATGAGCTAATCCAATTTCTAATCACATTTCCTGGCAATGTTCTCTTTTGTTTTCTGTTTCTTGTACAATTTTTTTAATTCAAATATCCTATCATCTTACCATGTTTTTCCTGTCTGTATTTCTTCTTTCAATTTCTGAAGAACTTACCTTCAGCAATAACAATATGAGATAAAGCCTTCTTTTTAAAAAAAACACCACACACAGAAGCATTATTCTACTGAACATACTAATTCAAATTCACGATAAAAAAATTCTTTTAAGCTTTGTTCTAAATTGTCAAAATACCTGCACTGTTAACAAGTACTGCTGTATTGTTTAAATTACGACTGTGTGAATCAACTGTTTGCAAAAACTATACAGTTATTCAACAATGTACCATCAGGTAGATGAGATGAAAATAATCAGGTAAGCATTTAACAGATACACAAGAGCATGCAATGCTATTAACAATATTCATTCTGCTTTTACATGCATTCTACGCCTGAACCTGACACACCAAATGGGGATAGCCAACAAATATTCTTGAAACATCCATCTAATGTTTTATACCTACCTAAATCTAGATTTGTTATAATAGGGATTATTTACTACAGAATGTTCAAGGAAACAATGCTTCTTTCACAAAGCTATTGCTCAGTTAGTCAATACCATTATAAAATCAACTACATGCAATAAATAAAACCAAAAACATATCTCGAAGAAGATGCATAAATGTGAGATTTTGAGCACTTTGTAAGAAACAGAATTAAATGTTACGTGTGAAATTGATATACAGAGGCAAGTTATCAAAACACCAAGTTAACACAAGGCTTTCAGCCTCTGGGATTGGGAAGTAAAAATAGGCTGACCAGAGTCTTATGATAGAAAGCTTCAATTAACCACAGTATAGACACCTGGAAACATGTTCATTTTGCTACAGATATAAAATTACAAATAAGTACAAGCAGACATGAATAAAATTAAATACAACAACTGTGGTAAGGAAATATGAATATGTGGCAGAACTGACTGACTGCATTTGACTCATTCCACTACTTCAAAAGTACACTCTACATCAGTAGTTCCAGAAGCAAGAAGCATCAGCTCCACAAGCTCAATGTCCAACATCTAAGTTCTTGAGACTACCATAATTTTCACATTTTGCAGTACAGCATCTTAAATCTTTACACACTGCTCTGCAAAACTTGAGGATGGTACAGATACAGTAACAAAATTTATTAACTACACTGTGGGAATGAATGAAAGTGGAGGATCATGTTGCCATAAGTCTCCCAGTTGTGTAAAGAAAACTTTGACTCCCATGGTGTGAGAACTAAAGCACTAAATGGGGCTGGTCTTGAAGGAATGGGAAAAAGACAGCGTGCGTCAATCAGTAAGCAGATATGATGCACTGTGGTGGTAGTCTTCATTACTAATGGCCCAGATACAACATTTGAATAGCTTCAAACAAAGTAAACACCAGGTTGGAATATCAAAAATAATAGGAGATGGATAGATTGCTATTCACCATAAAGATGTCCTGTTGAGTTGTAGACAGGCACTACGAAAAGACTATTACACATACACTGAACAGCCAGAACATTATGACCACCAACCTACTACCAATACAAATCTGTCCAGACTATAGCAGTGTCACCTGGTGAGGAACGACTGCTAGTCAGACACATGCACGGTGCATGTACTATCAGTGACCGTGCAGTCCATGTTCAGAATGGGGAAGGGGAGCAATCTATCTGTGTTTGACCAGGGGCAGATAGTGATGGCTCAAAGGCTTGGCAAAAGCATTTCAGAAATTGCATGACTTGATGGGGAAACCAAGGTGAAACCACATCCAGATGTTTTGGGGTTGGGAATCCAGCCCTCATTACATATACCGAGCGAGGTGGCAAAGTGGTTAGCACACTGGACTCGCATTCAGGAGGACGACGGTTCAATCCCGTCTCCGGCCATCCCGATTTAGGTTTTCCGTGATTTCCCTAAATCGCTTCAGGCAAACGCTGGGATGGTTCCTTTGAAAGGGCACGGCCGATTTCCTTACCCATCCTTCCCTCACACGAGCTTGTGATCCGTCTCTAATGACCTCGTTCTCGACGGGACGTTCAACACTAGTCTCTAATGACCTCGTTGTCGACGGGACGTTCAACACTAATCTCCTCCTCATTACATATGGACACACTTGTAAAACAGGACAGGCAGCGAACTATGAAGGGTCTAGCATCAGAGTACAATATGCCTGAACACAGGGCACCAAACACTCCTAAAGATTGGCCTCCACAGTAGATGACACATGCATGTGCCAATGTTAACAGTACGACATCGGCAACTAGACCTGAAATGGGCAGTGGCAGAGCATTGCATGATCTCACGAATACCCATACCTCCTTCATCATACATGGATGGAAGAACAAAAATCCATCATCTTCCAGGGCAACAGCTCCTTGAGACCTGTACTGTGGTACAGACGAGCTGGTGACAGTTCCATTTGCTCTGGGGAACATTCAAAAGGTCATCCACGAGTCCAGTGTGGCTCATGCATGACACTATGATGACCGATGAGTATCATATACTAGTTGCAGACAACGTACACATCTTCATAACAACCATGTTTCCTGACGGCAGTGACATTTTTCAACAAGATAATATGCTGTATCACAAGACCAGAAGTGGCACAGAGTGGTTTGAGGAACAGAGTGGTGAGTTCCAATGGATTTTCTGGCTCCCAACTCACCACATATGAACCTGATCGAACACATATGGGATGTGACTGAATGTGGCATCAGAGCTCATAACCCCCTCCCCGGGATTTACAGGAATCAGGTGTTTTGCATGTGCAGATGTGGTGCCAATTTCTTCGAGCGACCTAAGAAGGCCTCATTGCTTCCCTGTCACACCATGTTGCTGCTGTTATCCATGCCAAAGGTGGACATACCAGCTATTAGGTACGTGGACATAATTTTCTGGCCAGTCAATGAGTAGCTTTCAGCCAAAGCCTCCTCCAGCAAAGAAAAACACACACACATTTACACAATCAAGCACATCCATGCACATATGACAGTTCCCACTGGCAGCTCCAATTGGAATGTGACTGTTATGTGATTAGCAATTTCGAGTGGAGCATGAAAGGGGGAGGAGGGATAGCAAGGTATGAGTGGGGGGATAAAAGATCACTATCTAGGGGAGGCATGCAAGGAATAGAGACTGCTACACACAATACTGGGAGGTGGAGTGTGGATGAAAAAAAATGTGAACAGAAAAGGAGAGGAATGGAGAAGGAGAAAGGATGAGTGGGTACATTGACAAAAGTTGGCACACAAAGATGGTGAGAGAATGTGAAAAGTGAGGAGCTGACAGGATGAGGGGGCAGAAGCTGTTTGGTGGAGAGTGAGAGCACAGTATGTTCCTGTAGATTGAGGCTGGGAAAGTTTCAGGAGTGGAGGTTGTGTTGTTAGAAAAATGCCTATCTGCACAGTTCAGTAAAGCTGGTGGTGGAGGGAAGGGTTCAGATGGCCTGTTTTGTGAAGCAGCCATTGATATCCAGCATATTATGTTCAGCTTCAGGTTGTGCCAGAGTGGTCTACTCTGTTCTTGGCCACAGTTTGGTGGTGGCTGTTTATCCTAGAGGACAACTGTTTGGTAGTCATACCATTACAAAGAGCTGTGCTATGGTTACAGCGCAGCTGGTATACAACATAGCCGCTTTTACAGGTGGCCCGGCCTTCAATGGGCAAGGAGATTTGGGAGTGGCATAGGGATGCACGAGCATGATGTGGAGGTTGGATGGGCAATGGAACACCACTTTAGGAGGGGTGTCTTGGACAGGACATCCCTTATTTCAGGGCATGATATAACATAATCAATGCCCTGATAAAGTATGTAGTTCCATTTTCCAATCCGGGGTGGTATTAGGTGATGAAGGCAGAACTCTTTTGTAGCTGGTTCATTAAGGTTGGGGGAGGATTGGGTACGTGCGTAAATGGCACTGGAGATCTGTTTTCAGATTAGGTCTGGGGGGATAGTACCTGTCTGTGAAGGCATTGGTACGAGCTTCAGCAAACTAGTTCTCACCAAGGCCTCCACAGACATGCAGTATCATATGGACCTAGTCCACAAACAGATTTCCCACACCATTTCTGCCACGCACACATAGTCCTCCCACCATCCCCAAGGGCCAGCTACAAAAGAGAGCCCCTTTCATCACCCAATACCATCTCAGACTGGAACAACTGAACCACATACTTCATCAGCACTTTATCTATCATCATGCCCTGAAATGAGGGCCATCCTACACAAGCTCCTTCCCACTCCTCCTAAAGTGGTGTTCAGTTGCCCATCCAACTTCCACAGCATCCTAGCCCATCCCTATGCCACTCTCAATCCGAACTGCTTGCCACAGGGATCATATTCCTACGGAAGAATCATATGCGAGACCTGCCCAATCCTTCCACCCAATACTTCCAATTACATTCCTGTCACAGACTCATCTTACACCATAAAAGGCCAAGCCACCTGTAAAAGCAGCCACGTTGTATACCAGCCAGCTCTGCTGCAACCACTGCATAGCATTTTTGTATTGGTATGACTACCAACCAGCAGTCTACCAGAAAGAATGGCCACTGCCAAACTGTGGCCAAGAGCAAGTAGATTACCCTGTAGCACAACATGTAGCTGAACAAAATGCTTGCTTCACAACATGGGCCTTCTGGATCATTCCCTCCATCATCACCTTTTCTGAACAGTGCAGATGGGAGTTACCCTTACAACACATTCTCCACTCCTGAAACTGTCCTGGTCTTAACCTAAGGTAATCTATTGTCCCCATAATCACCATCCAACAGTTTCTCCCCCCTCGTCCTATCACCACCTTCCTTTTCACATTTTATCACCCTCTTTGGGTGCCACCCTCTGTCAATGTGTGTACCTGTTCTTTCGCTTTCTCAGCACCTCTCCCTTTTCTGCTTCTCTCCTTTTCTGCTCCCCATTCCCTGCCCCATCCCACACAAACATGCCACCTCCCAATGCTGCGCATCACAGCCTCTAGTCCCCACATGTACCGCTGGACAGTGCTCTTTTCTCCCTCCACCCATACACTGCTCTCTGTCTCCCTTCCTTGCCCCACTCCATGACAGTCTCATTCCAGTTGGACCTGCTAGTAGTAGTGGTCTCGTGTATGTGAAGTGTGCTTGCTTGTAACAGTCTTTTTGTTGTGCCTGTCTGCAACTCAATGGGTCATCTTTATGGTGAGTAGCAATCTATCGTTCTCCTAATATTTTGGAGGATTTCACATGGAGAAGAATCATCGAGAAAGTGGAAGAAGTTCAAATTATGACGAGTGTAGCCCAGGAGTTTGGAACTGCTCACATCATTCTTTCAGGTGCAGGGGAGCATTCTGAACCATAGGCACTGCTGCCCAAAGGACAGAGAGTGGTCAGTCACAGCTAACTACAGCAGCAGATGCATCAGGCAAGAAGGGATTCATGTCAAACATTGGGTGCAATTGATACCACAATGAAATATTCATTCTGCTGCAGAGTATGTGCTAATATGAAACTTGCTAGCAGATTAAAACTGTGTACTGAACTGAGATTTGAGTTCATGACCTTTGCTGTTTGCAGGAAAGTGCTCCAACTGAACTATCCAAGCATAACTTATAAGCCATCCTCACAGCGTTACTGCTGCCAGTACTTCATTTCCTACCTTCTTTGGTGATGTTTGGAAGTCAGGAGATGAGGTACTGGTGGAAGTAAAGCTGTGAGGATGGATCATGAGCTGTGCTTGGGTACCACAGTAGGTAGAGCATGTACCCACGAAATGCAAAGATCCTGAGTTCGAGTCTTGATCTGGCACATAGTTTACATCTGCCAGGAAGCAGCATTTGTAATGAAATTTAATAGGACTTCAAGACACTCAATCTCATGCTGCACAATAATCCAGTGACTCAACTCCATGGAAGTGGTTTCCTTGCCTGACAATCAGTACACTATGTTCCATTTACACCCGCACATTGGGGGCACTATTTGTCATGGTGCCAAGGACAGAGGGAATGAACCAATGAGGAATGGGTCACGTGGTCTTCTCAGATGAGAGCAGATTCAGTCTGAATAGTGAGTCAGAATGTACCCTCATATGGTGTGAGGTGAAAACACGTAATGCACCCAGTAACATTGGCAAACCTGACCATTTTGATGGTCTGCATGTTATCATGTGGGGAGGCATAATGTAGCATGGGTGTACTAACCTCAAAATCTTTGAACAAGGTACATTTCCTGGTGAATGTTATTGTGACACTCTACTCACCTCCATGTGTGTCTTTTCAGGATGCATTCAGCCTTTATTTTATTTTTGAGGCTGACAATGTGCAACCGCATCAGACGGCACAGGCGGAAGAGCACTTCGAACATTAGGGTATTCAGTGAATGAACTGGCCTATCTGTTCCCCTGGCTTAAAGCCCATCAAACACATTTTGGATGCTTTGGAGAAACATATCAGCATATCCATGTGCACCAAGGACCGTTTGGCAGTCATCAACTATTCTGGTGAAGGAATGAAACACTCTATCATGAGATCTCCTTACTAAACTTGTGGCCAGCACAGGAGCATGCTACAGAGCATGCGATACAGCCCATAGTGATAACACACTCTACTAATATCCATGTACCACCTTTTGTAACGTCCAGGGGACCATCATAAATCAGGGAGACTTTAGTGCAATTATTGTCTTTAAATAAACATATAATTCCTGTTTGTTTTCTTGTGTATTTCTTTCAATTACCTTCTGTAATATAGCATAGTGGTTCTTTCTATGTTTGGTCTCAGTTTCATCAATCTGTGTTGCTTGGCAGTGACACATCATGCAAAAGTTATCTCCACCATTAAGTTTTGCACACCAGAGTATATGAAAGACTACCACTATGGTTATCAGGCTCAATACATTTTCCGGAGGCACTACTAACTGCAGTAACTGTGGTAATACATATTCCACAGACGCTACTCAATGTAGCCATTGGAATAACTTTATCTGAAAGACCGCTCATATATTGAGAGTATACAGAAGAGCTGGTAACTGTCTGAATGTATTTTAACATGTTTTTAAACTATCACTACATAAATACTTCAAAATTTATTTGCTGACTGTGAATTCTTTAACATCATTTATATTAGGTATGACTATACTACCCATTGGCGATATATGAAAATTTGTGCTGGCACGGGATTTGAATCCTGATTTGTTAGCTGTCACCTTAACCACTTTAGCTATCCATGTGAGTTCCCCTGATTGACCAAAACTTTCATATGTCGCTCTGTCTACATCCTTATATCATGTATCACTTCAGCTATCCGTACAAGTTCCCCTAATTGACCCAAACTTTCATATGGCACTCTGTCTACATCCTTGTATCATGTTCACTATTTTCATAACCCAATGTTCACAACACTACTTGGGTTCCGGCAACAGGGAGAATGAGGCCGTATGCCGACATAGCTTGTAACGTTTACTTGCATATCTGAATGAGCAGACACTGTTCATGATCCACAGCTGTACAAAATATTTCAAAATTTATTCAAGTCCTAGCCTGGAAAATTTTTTCAAATGAGTAGTATATCTATTCCCAATACAGCTTATATCAAAGAATTCACAGTTAGCAAATAAATTTCAAGGTAGCTGTAGATTGTCAACAATGTCATTTCATTCAGACATGTAAGTAAACAAACATTTACTGCTCTGTGTGTTTTTGATGCAATTCATTCGGTTATAGTTCCACAACTTTGTATCAAATGATGCAACACACACCATAACTAGCAAAGCAGATTCGTTTAGGTGTGCAAGGAGGAATTTCCTCTCTCTGCAAATTGACCAATAAGTATCTTCATTTTGTAATAAGACAATAAATCTCTAAAAGAATATGTACAACACAATTATGATGGAACTGCTTATTTTGTTCCAAAATTCCCAAAAGGCTCAGGGAATTCTGTTAGGCACTGGCTGAACCAATGTCAGTTGATTACCATAGCTTCGTAAATGTTGCTCAAATTAAAAGTAAAAATACAACCACATGTTTAGATATTTAGTAGTGATTATGGATAGTGCACATAATGAGTGAGCTACTTTTTATTATGACAGTTCCACATTAGTAAACAGTACTATGTCACTATTATCTATGTTCACCCAAACTTGTTAGCATCAACTATCATTACATTCAGTACTCAGGTTTCTGGTGATCACCTGAATGTAAACAATCATTGCATTCAGTACATTCTTAATTAAAAGGTCTAGTTATCTGGTGGTCTGTGTTCATTAACTGCATAAATTATGTGACTGCACGGAGTAAGTATGCAATGTGATAAGGTCAAATTAAAGAAAACCTGGTCACAGCTTGTGAACTTCTTTGTTTTGTTTCATTTTTTTAGTATCCTAGATTGTTGCCTATTTGTAAATCACTTACTGTAAACAAAAATTTAGCTGTAAAATGTAACACAAACTGGAATTTATCCATTCAAATGCCAGAAATGAATTAATACTTGTAATTGTACCTCTGTAAATATTACTGTAGGGACATGAATGAGAGACCAACGGTCCCTGCTGTATTAATTACTCATGACATTGATATCAATGACAGCAATTTGGAATAAATTTTGACAGTTTCCATAACTAGTTTTCAGTCATGCGATATGATTTCAAATAATGGATACAATATGAAAAACTGATCAAAAGTTTGAATAAGGTATCAAGTGGCGGGCAGTGAAGAGTTTTTAAAATTCTACAAAATAATCAGCAGAAATACAACTTTATCCTCAAAGTCTGTTCAGTATATTCATTAGTTGCATGATTTGCTTCCATTTTAGCATCACATCTGTACTTCACAATCTTTTCTCTGCTTGTCCCACATGTACCACACATAGCGTAAAATTTTAGAAAAAATATACACTTTAGATATGCACTCAAAATTAAGCATATAACTTTTCTTTTAATACAATATGAATCTATTAAATATTACCCTCATACGTCTGTTACAAATGGTTAAAGCTAAACAAGATTAATCAATTAGATAAAGAACCCCAACACACAAGCACACTCAAAATATTCTTCATAAGGCTCTGCTAAGGAGAGAGCTGAAGTACGAATCCCTACCGTGAAAATATGTCACTAAATGAATAAATGTTGTTTCATCACACAACAAAATGTTGGTCATTATATTCAGTTCTTAACTGGAAAGATTTTAATAACAGAAAAACTTTTAAGAAAATATCTTATGTAGGTCAATTACAAACTACCAGAAATTCTACTGTGTGTATTGCAAACAAAGAGTAACTACACATGGTAGAAAATATGTAAACTCCCTGAGTAGCTCAGTTGATACAGTAAGTAGTAAATTTCACTATACTCAGCAACATTTGATTTGCACTATGTGAACTATAGAAGTATTCAGTATCAAAATATGTTACTTGGGTAAAGAAGTCCAGTCTTTGTTTCATTACTCAATATAAGATTATGTCCCAGTAATGAATGCACAGTACTAATAATAAAGCCTAGGAGAAAAAAGGTATGAATCTAATGAATGCAGAAACTCCTATTAGAATTTGTGATAAGTTAGCTATAGGAAACAGGATACTCATTACGCAGGCTAAAATATAAACATTTTTTCTTGAACATAATGTATAACATCTTTCTGTAGTTCTTGCACTAATGACCTACCTGAATGCTAACAGCGAAGTGTGTAAAACACACACACACACACACACACACACACACACACACACACACACACACACTCTAAGGTAAGCAATTTCAAATGAAAGATGAAAATTTATGAGGAAAAAAAATGAAACAAAAGAAGTGTGAAAAATAACATGTATCCAAAAAAAATGGTCAAGCAGTTCCCCAGTTTCATAATACACCATGAGAAATCGTAGTAGTATTTGGTGATTTAAGGTGATAAGGTGATTTAATCTACACTGAACCAAATCAGACAATATTATAAGTATCCAAAACTGTTACAGCAGGTTGTAATTAAGAACACACTGACTATACATAGCCAGAGCTATAGTTTCAGAGTTGTAGGACACAAATTTCACAGCATAAGCATCTGAAGAAAATGAAGTAAATGTAAGATGATAATTTCTAATAAATAAAATCTCAAAAAGAATAAGTCACAACAAAATTCTATGAAGACACAGAGCAAATGTGTACAAAGGAGAAAACTTGACATCTGAACAGAATGAGCTACTGATTAAACTACAGATAACAATTACTATAAAACTAGTTTCTGAAATTCCCAATTTGCCCCTCCCCTCCCCCTCATCTCTCTCTCTCTCTCTCTCTCTCTCTCTCTCTCTCTCTCTCTCTCACACACACACACACACACACACACACACACACACACACACAGAGAGAGAGAGAGAGAGAGAGAGAGAGAGAGAGAGAGAGAGAGAGACACACACACACACACACACACACACATTCCATTCTATCTTCCTGCCTTATATTGACAAATCAAATTTTTCTTGGAAATTCTGAATGAACTATTAATTAACTCTCTAGGCTTGTCTCCCATAAATAACTCCCCTCCCATTCTTATCGAAAACAAGGCTCCTGTAGCTACAAAATCTTACAACATTATTAACACTTAGAAGGTAAGAAAGATTTATATTCTTCTTCTAAGACAAAATTATCTTCCTAAGAAATAACAATTCCACTTTGTGAGTTAGAGGCTTCTGACACTGAACCCATGGAAATTATTTTATGGTTTGAAAAATACAATGAATGTGCTGTAAAAATAATAATTGGATACTAAACTATGACTGTTGCTGAGAAGTTTGGCCAGATCATATATTTAGTAATGTCTGTACATAACTGCAAAATTTCCTGAACATTATGTATCCCTTCTTAATGTCAGTTAACAGGGGGAAAAAAATAAGCATTTAGTTTCATGCATCAACAAGTCACAGAAATGTATGAAAGGGCAGACACACTAATGCGATAACCTCTCTGGCAGTTTGAAAGAGTTAGTTTCATGAAGAGTGATCTGCATTTTGTTTAACCACTACTGTCTGACAAACACATCTGACACCCTACTCTTCAGTGCAGCAGCCTACTATAGATCTGAACACCTCATTAAATTCTCAGTAAATCCCACCACCCCATTTCAAGCAACTCAATGCTCCAACACAAAACAGCAAGTAAATCTAACTGCTAAATTAAATATTTAAGAACTGTAAGGTAATACTGAAAAACCGTTTCATAGTCTGAGATATTCCTTATAGTGATTAAATTAAACAAATAATCTTGCAACTTCTTGCTCATGCACCCATCAGCAAAAGAATTCAAATTTATCATTATCAAAGTATTCAAAAACTGGTTAACAGTTAAAGTTTACTTTCCATCCAATATTAAATTTCACGTACAAATCAACATATTTTTGACACCTTAAAAAAGAGAAGCTACACTGAGCAATTATAATTTCTTCCTCTTTAAACAGTGTAAATGTTTCTTTTTTTGAGATGATAATTTATTGGGGAATGTATTCCTCATTCACTCACAACATTAATGTCATTAATGTACAGATAGAATAAACCTTTTAACCAGTGTTTGAATACTCCAAAATAAATAAAAGAATGATGTATCTTACCTTGAGCACCATCCTGAGAACTGCCAGAATCTTGTGAAATCCCAGTTAGTGAGGCGAATAAATTTGATGAATCTGGAAAAGGAGAATCAATTAAATTATGAGCCAGAAACACACTGCATTTTTACCAAGGAGGTACATAAACTACATAGAGTGGCTATCTGTGAGGTAACAGCACTCCCAGAGGCAGCAAAAAGCAACACCGGGTGCCATTTTTTGAAACATCTACATGTCAGTATATTTACATTTAGTGTATAGTACACACATCAGAAAAATCACTGTTTTTTAGTTGTAATTTGTTTTAAAAGTCTTATTGACCGATCGCAAATCATGCCCCGTGTATGTACAGCATACAATTGTGCTAATAGAAGTGATAAAACAACTGGAATATCATATTTCAGGTGAGTATCTAAATGAGTGTTGTACTTAGCATCTTGTGCATCATTTTTGGGTTTAAGCTGTATACAAAATGTAAATAAGCTACTGTATACACGTCTCTTTATTTTTAAATTTCCTCTGAAAGAAAGAGCTGTTAAGTCGGTGGGTAGCCAATATGAGGCGAGATAAGTGGCAGCCAACTCAATATAGCTACATATGCTCATTTCACTTTGAAGATAGATACATGTATAGTACAAACAAGAGAGGCGGCTTCTGCCAAACGCAGTGCCGACAATATTTACGTTTCCTGACCATCTGCAGAAAACAACTATAGTGTAGAGACAACCAAGCAAACAGCTTTCATTTCAGGTTTCATTGCAATAAAATGCATCAAAAATAGTTTTTATATTGCTCCAAAGGGTGTATTCAAATCGTTAACAGTGGCAGAAAGGGTTCTCAGGGACTGCCAAACCTTAATATGGAAGAAGAACTTCCTTCTGTAGTTGTGTGTGGAATTGTTCAGAACGTTGAGTGACAGGCTGAATTTATTTACTCGATTTTGGCCATCTAATGGTGCCAGCTGACTTTGGAGAAGAGTCAAATTACTCTTCTCTAGTCAGTATGCTGTTAAAATAGTATTTTAATTGTAGGTTACATCATTTGTGCAAAAACCAGGCCAATGGAAGAAAGAAGGAAACATATTTGGCAACTATATACAAACTTGTTTAAGGGAGAATGAAAGGTCCTGCGCTGTCAGTTGATCGTTTTTGGACCTACAGAACTATTTAAAATTGTTTTTGACCTAATCTATATGGCATTGCAGCAAAATGAACTGTAACATTTCGAAATAAACTTTTCAGTTAATCGATGTCAGAAGTGTGTTTCATTTCTTTTAGCCTTCATCACTATATGTTTTACAGTAGAGAAATCAGATTGTCAGTGCAGATTGGCTTTCTTTTAACATCATGCTTAGTAAACAATAACAACATTCAGTGTTAGCAGACGACGTGTAGGCTGCACCTTGATGTTACAAGACATGGCAGCTCAGTTTTCTAGTTGCTTCAAAGATGGCGGTGCCACAGCCAGTCTACGTTGTTTATATAGGTCGTTGATTTTTACTACGAATCTGAGAACTTTACTCTTCATAAGGTTTTCCACAAAATTATGTTTCAAAAATAGGTAATACAAGATTCTTACTACTTATTAACAGTGACACACATGGTGTATCACAAATGCTTGGGCAAACACTGGAGATGGGTTCTTACTATAAAACATGAAAAAATTTCAGGTACTTGCATGCCTGGGTTCCAAGAAGTGTCGAGGTGAACAATCATCCAATTAAAAAAGAGATAGATAGATAGATAGATAGATAGAGAGAGAGAGAGAGAGAGAGAGAGAGAGAGAGAGAGAGAGAGAGAGAGAGAGAGGGGGGGGGGGGGGGGGGGGGGGGAGATCAATGGTGGAATGATGAGTGTGATAACCTGTCAGAAAATGTTCTGAAGCTTAGAAGAAGTCAAATCCTACTAGAGAGAACTGCGAAGAATTCAAAACCAAATGCAAAACAACAGACAAAACCTTAAGAAAAGCCAAATGAAAATTTGGAAAGGCCGACTACGGCAAATGGAACAGAATTTCAAGAAAAACATCACTTATTTCTATCAGACCTTTAAGTAAAACCAAAAAGGCTACTTACCACCAAGCATCGACTTTAAGAATTATCTCAATAATAAAATTTTTAACAATAAACAGAATAGTGGTCATCTGTCTAAACATTTCTAATACCTACTCAAATGTGAACCTCTGTATAATAATCTTACATATGAAGAATCAATGATTAAACTTACTGACAAAATACCACCAGATAAAAAGGAAATAAACAGAGATAAAAAGAAATATAAAAACTAACAAAACATCTGGCAAGAACACAATCACTGAGATGCTTCTTAACTATGCTGAGATCAAAACTGTAACAAAATCCTGATCTTTGGAGAGGTGCCATCATTCACCTTTTAGACAAGAAAGGGGAGATAACAAATGTCAAAGACTACAGAGTAATAGAAGTTGTTCCAGTCACATACAAGATACATCACAATACTGCAGAATAGAATAGAGTAGAATAGAAAGTTACATAGAAAAGTACCAAGCAGGATTTAGAAAAAGGGCATTGCAACAACATTAATAGAATTCCCAAAAGAAATACAGAATTCCAAGATGAAGTGCATTGTGTCAAAACACTAGCAAATCCATTATTCATAGTTCATGAACGGGATACAGACCATCATGGCTCCAGCTTACTTATACATAGGCAATGAAGGCAAATATAATTAGTTTCATAGCAGTTAGGGATAGATTGTGTTCTTTGAGGTTAATGGCAATTTTTTTTACTGTTACCATGTTGTTTGTCTATGCTGCTATGGAGGATACAGATGAAGATGAAATGGGTGCATTTTACTCCAAAAACAGGGAAAGACAAAATTTACAGAAACATAATAGAAAAACTAATGCCTGCATGGAGTCAGTAAAGATAATGGACTCAGGCTGACAAGACTTCACCAATGAGGAGGAGTTGATAATAGAGCCACAGGGCACCCATCGAAAGGTACTAAGAAGTATACTTGGGCGTCACCATACCGAGCTACAAGAAAGCAAACAGATCAAGTAATTATAGATAAACGGCATGGATCAATGGAAGTTAGTAGCTGCAGATGGAGACAAAGCATTACTTACTGCAATCAGATATAGACAGAAGATAATTTTGGAAAAGAAACAAAAAGAAAAGAGGAAAAGTGAAATACAATACACAAAGTTAAAAAAAAGGGATCAGAAGATTTTTTGGGACAAGAAAGATTAGATTAGATTAATACTTGTTCCATAGATCATGAATACGACACTTCGTAATGATGTGGAACGTGTCAGGTTAATAAAAGATGTCTGTACAAGAAATTACATTACACAAAATATTGCATGACACTAATGATTAAGGTTTTTTTTTTTTTTTTTTTTTTTTGTTTTTTAAAAACTTAGTTTATATCTAAAAATTCAGCCAATGAGTAGAAGGAGTTGTCATCTAGAAATTCTTTTAATTTATTTTTAAATGTTAGTTGGCTATCTGTCAGGCTTTTGATGCTGTTTGGTAGGTGCCCAAAGACTTTTGTGGCAGCATAATTTACCCCTTTCTGTGCCAAAGTCAGATTTAACCCTGCATAGTGAAGATCATCCTTTCTCCTGGTGTTATAGGTATGCACACTGCTATTACTTTTGAATTGGGTTGGATTATTATCAACAAATTTCATAAGGGAATATATATACTGTGAGGTTACTGTGAGGATCCCTAGATCCTTAAATAGATGTCTGCAGGATGACTGTGGGTGGGCTCCAGCAATTATTCTGATTACACGTTTTTGTGCAATGAATACTTTTCTACTCAACGATGAATTACCCCAGAATATGATGCCATACGAAAGCAGTGAATGAAAGTAGGCATAGTAAGCTAATTTACTGAGATTCTTATCACCAAAATTTGCAATAACCCTAATAGCATATGTAGCTGAACTCAGACGTTTCAGCAGACCATCAATGTGTTGCTTCCAGTTTAACCTCTCATCAATGGACACACCTAAAAATTTTGAAAATTCTACCTTAGCTACAGACTTCTGTTCAAATTCTATATTTATTACTGGAGTTGTGCCATTTACTGTACGGAACTGTATATACCGTGTTTTATCAAAATTTAAAGATAGTCCGTTTGCTGAGAACCACTTAATAATTTTGTGAAAAACATCATTTACAATTACATCACTTAGTTCTTGGTTTTTGGATGTTATTACTATACTTGTATCATCAGCAAAAAGAACTAACTTTGCATCTTCATCAATGTGGAATGGTAAGTCATTAATGTATATCAAGAACAGTAAAGGACCTAAGACCGAACACTGTGGGACCCTGTGCTTGATAGCACCCCAGTTTGAGGAATCAGCTGTTGTTTTAACATTACACGAACCACTTATTTCAACTTTCTGCATTCTTCCAGTTAAGTATGAATTAAACCATTTGTGCACTGCCCCACTCAAACCATAATGATTTAGCTTATCTAAAAGAATTCCATGATTTACACAATCAAAGGCCTTTGAGAGATCACAAAAAATACCAATGGGTGATGTCCGGTTATTAAGAGCATTTAATATTTGATCAGTGAAAGCATATATAGCATTTTCTGTTGAAAAGCCTTTCTGAAAACCAAACTGACATTTTGTTAGTACTTTATTTTTACAAATATGGGAGGCTACTCTTGAATACATTACTTTCTCAAAAATTTTTGATAGAGCTGTCAGAAGAGAGATTGGGCGGTAGTTGTTGACATCCGACGTATCCCCCTTTTTATGCAATGGTTTTACAATGGCATATTTCAGTCTATCAGGGAAAACACCCTGCTCCAAAGAGCTATTACATACGTGGCTGAGAATCCTACTTATCTGTGGGGAACAAGCTTTAAGTACTTTGCTGGAAATGCCATAAATTCCGTAAGAGCTTTTACTTTTCAGTGAGTTTATTATTTTACTGATTTCAGAGGGAGAGGTTGGTGGAATTACAGTTGTTTCAAACTGCGCAGGTATGGCCTCTTCTATTAATAGCCTTGCCTCTTCTAGTGAAGATCTAGATCCTATTTTCTCCACAACATTTAAAAAATGATTATTCAAAATATTTTCAATTTCTGATTGTTTGTTAGTGCACTTGTCATTCAGTTTTATTGCACTAAAGTCTTCCTGTGCTCTTGGTTGCCCTGTTTCCCTTTCAATAATATTCCAAATTGCTTTAATTTTATTATCAGAGTTACTGATCTCAGACATGATACACATGCTTCTGGACTTTTTAATAACTTTTCTTAGTACCGCACAATAGTTTTTATAATATTGAACAATTTCGGGGTCAGTACTCCCTCTTGCTGTTAGATACAGTTCTTTTTTATGGTTGCAAGATATTCTTATTCCTTTAGTTAGCCAAGGTTTTTTATATGTTTTCTTGGAATTATGTTTAACTATTTTCTTGGGAAAACAATTTTCAAATACCCTTAAAAATGTATTGTGAAATAAGTTATATTTCAAGTTTGCATCGGGTTCCTTATACACTTCATCCCAGTCTAGCTGCTGTAGGCTTTCCCTAAAGTTTGCAATATTTATATTGTTAATTGAACGCACTGCTTTGAAAGTCTGATTTATTATACTGCATGGAGCTATGTCATGTACTGTAACAAGCTGTGCACTATGATCTGAAAGACCATTCTCAACAGGATAAGCATTTATGTCCTTAAACTTATCTTGGTCTATAAAAAAGTTATCTATCAATGTACTGCTGTTCTTTGTTATCCGAGTAGGAAAATCAATGACGGAGCTCAAATTGAAAGAACTGAGTAATACTAAAAGGTCATTCTTCCTATTACACTCTTTCAGGGAATCAACATTGAAATCCCCACAAATGATAATTTGCTTCCCCCTGTCTGACAGATAGCACAACAAAGCATCCAAGTTTTCTAGAAATAGCTGGAAATTCCCTGAGGGGGACCTATACACTGTTACAATTATGAAAGTGCCATAATTTAGTTTAAGTTCAGTGGCACATGCTTCCATATGTTGCTCTACACAAAATTTTTTAGTTTCTAAATTTTTTGCACTGTGGAAGCTTTTGACATATATGGCAACTCCTCCTCTCATCATATTATCTCTACTTACATGTGCAGCTAATTTGTACCCATTGATGCTAACCTTTTGCATATCAGTGACAATGTGATGCTCAGACAGGCATAGTATATCTATTACATTCTTGGTTTCTATATCTTCTAAACAAAGCAGAAGCTCATCAATTTTATTCTTCAATCCCCCAATATTTTGATGAAATATACTAACAGTATTTTTCACTTTACTTTTGTGAGTATCTTGAACTTTTTTAACATTTTTAGTACTTTTATTCTTCAATCCCCCAATATTTTGATGAAATATACTAACATTATTTTTCACTTTACTTTTGTGAGTATCTTGAACTTTTTTAACATCTTTAGTACTTGCCTGGCTTAGTTTCCCACTGGACACTGATCTTACACTAAAAAAGAGTTTCCACCATGAGATGTAGTTCCTCCCCCCTTTAAATTTCCTGCTATCAGCCCAGCCAGTTTACCCTTCCCTTTCCTGTTGAGGTGTAGGCCATGTCTAGTATAGTCCCACCTACAGAGTGAATCAACAGGAACCACACCAATGTGTGACCCTGCACCAGATCCAAGTAGCCGTTCCAACTCCAAATTAACTCTCCTGACAGAAGAGGTCAAATGAGGTCGGTCGTGGCGCTCCAGAACCGACACAAACCCAACACTGGTATGATTCGATGCCAATGCAATCTTTGCCAGGTCACACTTTATGCTGTACCCCGGATCTCTGTCAATACTGTTGCCCGGCCCACCCACAATAACCACGGTGTCTTCCTTAGTAAAACCTTTACATAGTGAACCTAAATCCTCTGTAACCTGCCCAAGTTCAGCACTAGGTTTGAAAAAACTTGTGACCTGGTAATCCAACCCTAATTCATCCTGCAGAAGTTGGCCCACACCCCTAGCATGCGAACTACCTAGCAACAAGACTTTCTTTCTCTTTGCAGACTTCCCTACATTCTTAATCAATTTGCTGCTGAAATCTTGTTGAGCCCTGTCTACATCTACTTCTCTGAGAGGCTCATCAGTTTCTGACTGAGGCAACAGGTCAAACCTATTTTGTACATTAATAACAAAGCTGTCAGAAGAATTTCTTGGCCTGTTCCTCATGCCTGTTGCCACTTCCCACCCCTGTTTACCCTTCTCCCCCCTTAACCTGCCCAGTTCTCGTCTAGCCTCATCTAACTCAGTCTGAAGGGCAGCAATTTTCCCCTCCTGTTCCACAATCTTCCTATCTCTACTGCATAGCCTACAGAACCACTGATGAGTCTCGCTCATTTTCCCAATTCCCACGCCACTACAGTCGCCCCAATGAAAAAAGTTACTACATCCATCACACCAGACCCCGGAGCTAACGATCCTACGGCACGTCAGGCACTTTACACTCATGGTACAAATCGATTTTAGTGACAGAAAGACAATTAAGTTACCGGAAAACAATGAAAATACGTGTACGAAAAATTAGGCCTACTCGCGACTATGTAAACAGTGGTTCAGAAGTTTTTTACTGGAAATTACTTAAGAGATGACGATACTCTACAGATATAAAGGGGCAGCAAACGTATTTAGCACACTAAACTATCAGTAAATGCACTTAAAATTGCGGTATGAAGTTTAATCTGAAAACTCAAAAGTTCGGCCTGGCCGCGATATGTAAACAAAACGAACTTTACGTGATTACTGTGAAAATACGCTAGTAAGACAAAAACCTTTAATGGTACGCTTGCAGAGCACTATAATTAACGTAATAAATTAGTTTAAAGTGTTAAAAAACAGTTTATTACTGCTTAAATTACTTATCTTGTACAAGAGCTGTGACTCAGACGTCCGTATAGCAGGCGCAGGGCTACCAAGGCAGGGAATGTTGAAACTAGATGGAAAATAATGCCAACGGTGTGGCCACAAAAGAAGTAGTACTGGGGAGGGTAGAATGCAAAAAAAACAGGTAAATGGTTCAGCATGTAGTATTCAGGGGTGCAATCTGAGACAAAAAGGAATTATGGCAGGAAGCAGCAAAGGAAAAAAAGACTAGCAGCAGAAGAGAGTAGAGGGAGGAGGAAAAGAGCGAACACACAATGCAGAGTAAAGAAAAGGCAGTATGAACAGAGGAAGATAGAACAGTTAGATAAAATGGGAGACAAAAATGAGACACAAAAGTACTGTAAAAGACAGAGACAACTGAAGAGAAGATGCAAACAGAGCAGTCTTCTGTAAAGATAAAGATGTAAACCTAATTGGAGGTAAAAGCAAAGCTTTGGGAAGACCTTCTCAAAGAAAAGGGGGAGGTAACAGAGAGGAAGCATTGAATGTGGAAGAGGAGTAACCAGATTTGGAACTGGAATTATAATAAGAGCCAGAGTAGCAAGAAGTCAAACCACCAGACTCAGAGGAAGTGAAAAATCTTAAATGGTTCAAATGGCTCTGAGCACTATGGGACTTAACTTCTGAGGTCATCAGTCCCCTAGAACTTAGAACTACTTAAACCTAACTAACCTAAGGACATCATACACATCCATGCCCAAGGCAGGATTCGAACCTTCGACCATAGTGGTTGCGCGGTTCCAGACTGTAGCGCCTAGAATCGCTTGGCCACTCCAGCCGGCGAAAAATCTTAAAGAATAATAAAGGAGCAGGAGAATACAGCATAGAGACAAAAATGTTAAAATTTGGGGGGAAGATATTGAAGACAGTTGTTAAGGGATTAAAAAATGAAACATTGGTAAATACGAAATGTGTAAGGACTGGAG
The DNA here is from genome assembly GCF_023897955.1 of Schistocerca gregaria. Taxonomy (NCBI): domain Eukaryota; kingdom Metazoa; phylum Arthropoda; class Insecta; order Orthoptera; family Acrididae; genus Schistocerca; species Schistocerca gregaria. Next base: position 599,724,114 of record NC_064920.1, on the reverse strand, counting down.
CATGGGAATAATCTGTCCATTACATAAGAAAGGCTGTATGTCAGAGTGCAACAGCTACTGCAGGATTACTCTCTTGTAAACAATGATAAGGTGTTGAGTAAAATTTCACCATCTCATTATCAGGCTGGGTTTAGGAAAAATAAATCCACTATGGAGCAGATATTTTTACTGAGACAGGTGATAGAGAAATAAGGTCCTCCAAAGTATTAAATATTTTAGAATCCCATTAAAATTGTTAGGTTCATGGCAATGACAAATTAAAAGCTTGCATGGCCAGAATAGAACATCAGCTGTCAGGAGAATTCCATGTAGAAAGCGGGGTCCAGCTGGAAAATGTGCCTCTGTGTTACTTTGTAATGTAGCACTAGAGAAGGTAATCCAGCAAATGGCAGCAAATCCAGGAGGAACAATATTTAACTGGCAGATCCACCTGATGGTATACTCTGATGATATAGCATTAGTTGCAAGGAGTGTCACAGTTATGAAGGTTAATTATACTGCATTAGAAGGAGCCCCATCGAAGTTAGGACTGGAATGAATCTAGGCAAAACAAAGAGTATTATCATAAAAAAAATAAAAAATAATGCCTCAGTCACAAACCATGATTTTCATTTCAATGCATGATGGATTTCGAGCCCTGGGCGCTCATTCCAGGTGCTTGATCAATCTACATCTTGTTAAGAGAACTCAGGAGTATCACTAACTGGCATATTGTGACTAGGGTTAGGTGATATAAATATGGCATAAAATCACAGAATTTTTCAGTATTTTTGAAAAAAAAAAGATTAACTGATATTGTATTTAATTCTTTAAAATTATAGAAGTATACTAGAAAAAAATAAAAACAATGTATCATTTTTTGGACTAAACTTCTCAAATATGGTATGGCTGGTCTAAAATATAACATACACTGAATGTAAAAGATTGAGGTTTTAAAAAAACACTCACACAATGATACATTAAAACATACTTCAGAGTGAACTATAGAAATTTTGTTATTTGTTTCTCTTATTTTTAATACCGTACAGTCAACCAGCAAAGGGCAGGAACTGTTTACAATAATACTTCATATATTGAAACTAATACAAAAATAAAAGAAACACAGAAGAGGATCACTGCCTAAACTGGCCTACTCTCAACCCTGTGAACATCAATACAGTTGTTAAACATAAAGCAGATTCCTCATTTGATATTTCCCACTTCAAAAGCAATATGAGGAATTGGCCATTTTCCTGTCACATCACTCATTAATAAGAGTGATGTCGTTTTCATTTCATGTAAAAGCTATTTTGTCACAGTCCACAGACCCTAGAGTCATAACTTTTTGGTCATTTCCTAGTGCTTTTTGTATGGTGCACATAAATCTGTGGCTGAATGATTTTCTCTTTACTTATCAAAATTTAGCCAAGATGTAATCTCCTCCATCTACACATGCTGGATCAGTAATTACAATAGGACCTAGTGTGGATTTTCCAACAATGATTACCAAACTGTAAAGGGCAACAAAGACAAGCAAAAAGGTGTACATGTTCAATAAACAAGATACAAAAGGTAGTAGAGTCATATCTCAATGAGGAACTTGCAGCTTTCAGCACAGGGCAGGTGCCTGCAAAGGAACTACAGCTCACATTTACAAGAACAGCTGACTGTGCACTGGATAGAGACATACCATGCAGAAGAGTTCATAATCTTTCTTGCTTTGCTATAAATTCACTAAACAGAAACTTTTAAAGAAACTGACACTACTGCATAACAGGTGTAAAACAAAGCATAGGGCTGGTAGAGAGATAATGAATGAAACTCGCTTGGCTGCCAAGAGTGCAATGCATGAAGTCTTCAACAACTACCACAGCAGAAGGTTGTTAATTGATCTTTAAGAAAACCCCCAGGAATTCTGGCCATACGTAAAGGCTGCTAGCGCCACCAAAGTTAGTGTGCAGGCCAAAGGAAAGAGACTGGAACTGAAATAGGGGTAGCAAAGCAAAAGTCGAAATGCTTAACTCTGTTTTCAGATGTTCTTTTAGAAAGAAAAACCCAGGAGAATCACCCCAATTTAATCCGTGTACAACTGAAAAGATGAATGAAATAAGTATTATTGCCAATGGTGTTGAGAAACAGCTGAAATCATTAAAATTGGACAAAGCTCCAGAGTCCGAAGAAATTCCAACCAGATTCTATACTGAATTTGTGACTGAAATATCCCGTCTTCTCACTATAATATATTGTAGAGCTCTTGGACGAAAAATTACGGCCAGTAACTAGAAAAAAAGCACAGGTAACACTCATCTACAGAAAAGGTAGTACAAATGATTCATGAAACTAACATCCAGTATCCTTTACACTGATTTGTTGTAGAATCATAACATGCTCTGAGCTCAAACATAATGACATATCTTGAACAGAATGATTTCCTTTATGCTAACCAGCATGTTTCTAAAAACATCGAGCGTGTGGAACCCAATTTACACTTTTCTTACATGATATACTGAAAGATTTGGATGAAGGCAGTCAAACAGATGCAGTATTTCTTGATTTTCGAAAAGCATTTGACTCAGTACCATACCTATGCTTATCATCAAAAGTACGATGACATAGTGTATCAAATGAAATTTTTGACTGGATAGAGGACCTTTGGTAGGGAGGACACAGCATGTTATCTTGGATGGAGAGTTTTCTTCAGATGTAGTAGTAACTTCAGGTGTGCCCAGAGAAGTTTGTTCAGACTCTTGCTGTTCATGTTGTATATTAATCACCTTCAAGACAATATTAATATTAACATAAGGTTTTTTTTGTGCAGTTATCTTGTTTTGTTATGGTCTTCAGTCCAGAGACAAGTTTGATGCAACTCTCCATGCTACTCCATCCTGTGCATGCCTCTTCATCTCTGAATAACTACTGCAGCCAACATCCTTCTGAATCCGCTTGGTGTATTCATCTCTTGGTCTCCCTCAACAACTTTTACCCTCCACACTTCCCTCTAATACTAAATTAGTGATCCCTTGATACCTCAGAACGTGTACGAACCGATTCATTCTTCTAGTCAAAATTCCTTTTCTCCCCAATTATATTCGGCACCTTCTCACTAACGGTAGTTACATGATCTACCCACCTAATCTTTAGCCTTCTTCTGCAACATCACATTTCAAAAGCTTCTATTCTCCTCTTGTCTAAACTACATATTGTTGATGTATCAGTTCCATACATGGTTACATTCCACACAAATACTTTCAGAGAAGACTTCCTGAAGCTTAAATCAGTACTCGATGTTAACAAATTTCTCTTCTTCAGAAATGGTTTCCTTGCCACAGCCAGTCTACATTTTATATCCTCCCTCCTTCGACAGTCATCAGTTATTTTGCTTCCCAAATATCAAAACTCATTAACTACTTTAAGTGTCTCATTTCCTAATCTAATTCCCTCAGCATCACCTGATTTAATTCGACTACATTCCATTATCCTCGTTTTGCTTTTGTTGAGGTTCATCTTATATCCTCCTTTCGAGACACTGTCCATTCCGTTCAGCTGCTCTTCCAGGTCCTTTGCCGTCTCTGACAGAATAACAATGTTGTCGGCAAATCTCGAAGTTTTTATTTATTCTGCATGTATTTTAATTTCTACACCAATTTTTTCTTTTATTTCATTTAGTGCTTGCTTAATATACAGACTGAATAACATCGGACATAGGCTACAACCCTGTCTCACTCCCTTCTCAACCACTGCTTCCCTTTCATGCCCCTCGGCTCTTATGACTGCCCTCTGGTTTCTGTAAAAGGTAAATAGCCTTTCACTCCCTGTATTTTACCCCTGCCACCTACAGAATTTGAAGGAGAGTATTCCAGTTGACATTGTCAAAAGCTTTCTCTAAGTCTACAAATGCAAGAAACATATGTTTGCCTTTCCTAAACCTGTCTTCTGACCTAAGTCGTTGTGTCGCTACTACCAGTTTTTCCAATCGTCTTTAAAGAATCTGTGTAATTATTTTGCAACCGTGACTTATTAAACTGATAGTTCGGTAATTTTAACACCTGTCGGAACCTGCTTTCTTTGGGATTGCGATTATTATATTCTCCTTGAAGTCTGAGGGTAGTTCACCTCTCTCATACATCTTGCTCACCAGATGGAAGAGTTTTGTCACGAATGACTCTCCCAAGGCTATTAGTAGTCCTCATGGGATGTTGTTTACTCCCAGGGCCTTGTTTCAACTTAGCTCTTTCAGTGCTCTGTCAAATTCTTCATGCAGTATCATATCTCCAATTCTATCTTCATCTACATCTTCTTCCATTTGCATAATAATGCCCTCATGTACATCACCCTTGCATTGACCCTATATATACCCCTTCCATCTTTCGGCTTTCCCTTCTTTGTTTAGGACTGGTTTCCCATCTGGAGTGATATCCATACAGGTGGTTCTCTTTTCACAAAATGCCTCATTAATTTTCCTGTAGGCATTATCTATCTTACCCCTCATGATATATGCTTCTAAATCCCTGCTTAGCCATTTTGCAGTTCCTGTCGACCTCATTTTTGGGAAGTTTGTATTCCTTTTCATCTGCTTCATTTATTGCCCTTTTATATTTTCTCCTTTCCTCAATCAAATTCAATATCTCTTCTGTTACCCTATGATTTCTACTACCCCTCATCTTTTTACCTACTTGATCCTCTGTTGCCTTCTCTGTTTCATCTCTCAAAGTTAACCATTCTTATTCAACTATCTCTCTTTCCCCTGTTCTTGTCAATTGTTTCCTAATGCTCTCTCTGAACTATCTACAGCCTCTGGTTCTTTCAGTTTACTCAAGTCCCATCTCTTAAAATTCCTATCTTTTTGCAGTTTCTTCAGTTTTAGTCTGCAGTTCATAACCAATTAATTGTGGTCAGAGTCCACAAATGCCCCTGGAAGTGTCTTACAATTTAAGGTCTAGCTCCTAAATTTCTGTATTACCATTATAAAATCTATCTGAAACCTTCCAGTACCTCCAGGCCTCTTCCACATACACAATGATTCTTCAACCAAGTGTTAGCTATGATTAAGTTATGCTCTGTGCAAAATTCTAAAAGGCAGCTTCCTCTTTCATTCTTTACCTCCAGTCCATATTCACTACTACTTTTCCTTCTCTTCCTTTTCCTACTATCGAATTCCAGTTCCCTGTGACAATTAAATTTTCGTCTCCCTTAACTATTTGAATAATTTCTTTTATCACATCATACATTTCTTCATCTGCGGAGCTAGTTGGAGTACAAATTTGTATTACTGTGGTAGGCATGGGCTTCATGTGTACCTTGGCTACAATAATGCATTCAATATGTTGTTTAAAGTACCTTATCCACAGCCCTACTTTTTTTATTCATTATTAAATCTACTCCTGCAGTGCCCTTATTTGATTTTGTATTTATACCTCTGTATTCACTTTACCAGAATTCTTGTTCCTCCTGCCATCAAACTTCACTAATTCCCACTACATCTAACTTCGATCTATGCACTACCCTCTTTAAATTTTCTAACCTGCCTGCCCGATTAAGGGACCTGACATTCCAGTTATCTACAATGAAGTATTATCTAAAAGAAGCTGCATAAATATATCGATCTTAATAAGATTTCAAAGAGATGCAAAGACTGACAATTTGCTTTAAATGTTCAGAAATGTAAAACAGTACACTTCACAAAGTGTAAAAACCTAGTTTCCTATGGCTATAATATCAATGAGTCACAGCTGGAATCAGCTAATTCATGCAAATACCTGAGTGTAACACTTTGTGGGGATATGAGATTGACGATGTGATGATGCATGGTTTGTGGTCCACTCAAATGCGCAGTTAACAGCGCCCATACAAATTCCCAACGTTTGCTCAGCCCCATCTCGTCACTTTCATGAATGATGAGGACAACACAAACACCCAGTCATTTCGAGGCAGGTGAAAATCCCTGACCGGAAATCGAACCTGGGTCCCCGTGCTCGGGAAGCGAGAACACGACCGTGAACCACTAGCTGCAGACAATATGAGATAGAATGATCATACAGGCTATGTTAATGGTAAAGTAGATGGTAGACTTCAGATTATTGGTAGAATACTGGGAAAATACAGTCAGTCTACAACCAAGATTGATTGCAAGCCACTCGTGCAGCCCATTCTAGAATACTGCTCATGTGTGTGCAACCCATGGTACCAAATAGGACTAACGGGGGATATCGAACATATACAGAAAAGTACAGTATAAATGCTGAAGAAACTAAACAGGCAGAGTACTGAGGACAAATAGAAACTATCCTGAGAAAGCCTACTTACAAAGTTCTGCAGCCCACTCAACCTACAAAATATCCTTGTGCATACCTACTCTTACCCCACTTCCAATGATGACTCCAGGAATATACTTCAACCTCCTAATTATCACTGATACAAGGATTGTGAGGACAAGAGTAGATTAAATTACAGCATGTACAGAGTCATTTAAACAAACATTCTTCCTGCACTCCATACATGAATGGAAGATAAAGAAAGCCTAATAATTGGTACAATGGAACTTGCCCTCTATTATGAACTTCACAATGGTTTGTGGAGTACAGATATTTGATGTAGGAGTGGGAGTCAACATCACCCACCTGCAGCAGTGGCTACCCCACCTTAGTTAGCTAATGGGACAGCTCTGGCACAATGCAGAGTTCACGTTAGCTGTTCCTGGCCACACTGCATCCAGTTACAGTGTTGCCAAAGCCTAGTTTTTTAAATCACATTTTTGTTAAACCTACCGGTGGGGCTTGGTTTTTCTAGATACACTTTTGTCTTGAACTGGAATGAGGAATCGCATGCCGACCACCAAGTGTGGCTTTTTTTCTTCACCATGTATAATTCACTGTTTTCTATTATTGTGGGCTTTATGTTTTCTGCGTGAGGCAAGCAGTGTCCAAGTTTGTTGTTTGTGGAGATAGATTTTTACACTAATAATGGAAATTCCTGGTTGGAGCAATATCTATGAAAGGCAGCCATTCACCAGTAGCGGATCGAAGTGTGGACAGTAACACATAGCTGCAAACACCATTCATACTAGCTTCCAAGCACTAGCTCATTTTCCAGCAATAGTACACACATTCACACACACAACGACAAAGACACCCAAACACACACTCCCATGACTACAAAACGACTAATTATTGACACTTAAGTATTGAAAGCAGTTGTATAATGTGATGGTGATGGGGAGGGGATAGAGAAGGATGTAAGGAGGGGGTAATGGGAAAGAGGCAGCTTTGGACTTCGTAGCCATACAACAAGACGAAAAAAGTACATAAGGTACAACAGAGATGTAAGAAGAGAGAGATGGGTGAAATGAAAGAAGAGAGAAGAGGAGAGGGAAAAGGGAGAGAAAGGTGAAGATAAAGAGGCAGAAAGAGGGAGAGGGAGAAGGCTGGGGAGAGGGAGAGGGAGAGAGAGGAGAGAGTGAGAGAGAGGAGAGAAGAGGGGTTGAAAAGGGGGAGAGGAGGGGGACAGGGAGAGAAAGAGGGAGCAGAGGGAAAATGCTCACATGAGGGTCGGGGGAAGAAGAGTGGTGTGAGAAGGTGGTGTGTGATCTGATGGAGAAGGAGTAAAGTGGACAGAAGAAAGGAGAGAGGGGCAAAGTGAGGCAGTGAGAACAAGTTAGCAGAGATTCAGGACAGGTGGAGTGTGAGAATGCAGGGTGTGTTTGTGACACAATTCCCATTTGCATAGTTCAAAGAAACTTGTGATTGAAGTGGGTATCCATATGGTCCATGTAGTGAAGCAGCTGTTGAAGTTATTTTTGTTGTGGTGTGCAGCATATCTGGCAATTGGATGGCTGAGTTTGTGGTTTGTCAGTGTTCGCCAGTTGGCCATTTATGGAAAAAGACGGTTACTTGTAACACCAACACAGAATGTTGGTAAGTAACTGCAGCTTAGCTGATAAACAACATGACTATTTTTACATGTGGCCCTGCTTTTACTGGGGAGCAAACGCCTGTGACTGGACTGTGTTAGGAGGTAGCGGGTGAGTGAATGAGAAGGTCTTGCACTTGGGCAGACTACATGGGAACAACTCATGGTGCGCTGGATAGGGAGCAAGGATTGACTAGGAGTTTCTGTCTGTCCATATCCCAGGTCAAAAAGTAGATAAAGTAATTGAGTATCCGCCCGTTCGCGTCTCATATTGTACAACATCAATCATCGGTGTTGTGTTCGGCCTTCCTGAATGAACTATCCTGAATCAGTAAAATAGTTTACCACAAAGGAGAGCAACTGAGTGACCGTGTCTTGTAGCAAGCTTGAGAATATGCTTTTGGTCATCGCGTTTCCGCTTCATCAACAATCACCCGCATCGTGTCGGTTATGTGTGTGTTCATCCAAGTGATAAATGCGGACAGATAATCATCATCACTGCCTGTGTATCTATCGTCAAAGGTTTGGCCAGAGTAAGACTGTGGAATATGTGTGATGGTGTGAAGTACTACCCCCCCCCCCCCCCCCCTTGTGTCCTTCCTTACCCCTCCCCATCACCATCACCTCACACACCTGCTTTCAATGACTGAGCAACAATAATTAGTATTTTGATGGCCACAGGAACATGTGTTTGGGTGTCTGTGTAGTTGTGTTAGTGAATAGGTGTAGTACTGCTGTAAAAAGAGTTAGCGCTTGAAAGCTATTGTGGATTCTGTTTTCTGTTATTTGTTACTGTGCTCCACATATCAATCTGCTAGACATGAGTGTTATTTTTATATTGGTACTGTCGATACCATTAACACTGATGTCGATTTTATCGACTTACTAGCTATAACAGTGAATAACAGTCCTATCTAAATCCTATGTAAATGCTATATTTAAAAAATCGCTTAGTACAATATCATTTATTGCTACTTATTGTAAAAACTGATGTTTTTCTTATCAGAGTTTGAGTGATGACAATAATGATTGATTTGTGGGGCGCTCAACTGCGCGGTCATCAGTGCCCGTACAGAAGTCCAAATCTTTTTACACTCCAATGTTTTACGTAGTCCAATCTAGCCGCTATCGTGAATGATGACGATGAGATGATGAGGACAACACAAACACCCAATCCCCGGAGTTTTGGAAAAATACATCGGCTGTAGGGTCCAATGTTCATCTTTGTTTATTACATCCATGGGGATTACTAACAATGCAGTAATGTTTATTTTCTATTTCATGTTTTCTGTACACTGTTAGTTTCAAATCAGTATGTGGGTTAAACAGTCAATACAAGCATTGCTACAAAGATGTTGGAAAAAAAGAAAGGTATTTAATATTGAAGAAAAGTTGCACATAATATGAAGATTAGAAAAAAGGGAAACAAATGTCAGCATTGCGCGGAAATGATGTGCCTCACACTAAATGATTTTTACAATTTGGAAGCACAGAAAGAAAATACAGTCTTATTTCAAACACAGTTCTTTAAAAATTGAGTAGGTGAGATCATCTTGAATACAAAGATACAGAAGAGGTTTTACATCAATAGTTTAAGTGGTAAAGATCAAATAATAGAGCTGTTTTTCAAGCCAGGATAATTTATAGCGAAGCTCCACTCTACCAGATGGCATAACAGATGAGTAGCTATCTAAGAAGTGGCCTATTTTATGTGAATGTTACAAGCCAGATGATATATTCAAAGCAGATGAAATTGGCCTGTTTTACAACATGACCCCAGATGAGACAATGAAATTTAAAGGTGAACAGTGTTTGAAATGCAAAATGTCCAAGACAAACATCGCAGTTATAGTTGCTGTAAATATGACAGGATCATGTAAAGAAAAGCTTTTGATGATTGGAAAACATAGAGAAACGTTAATATTCTAAAGACTTTCACTCCCTACCTGCAATTTTTGAAAACAATGCAAAATCTTTTACCTTTAAGTAAAAGCAAAAGGCTACTCACCACCAAGCAGGAATATAGAGGCCAATCAGAAAGCTCAGTGAGGTGACTTAGCCATCAGGAAGCAGGAAATGAGTGTGACAAGAAACAGGATGCAGTCACTATTGCAGTGGTCATTGTGTGGCAATCAGCATAATGATGTGAGAAGGGCAGGGGAAATAAGCAAAACAGCAATGGCAGAGAAAGAGCCACAAGTGGAAGTAAAATGGGTAGGGGAACCATGATTAAGAAGGCACAGGTCGTGGTCTGCAAAAAACTGGTCTATGAGGAGACCCCAACTAGACAAGAAAAAGCATTCTCCCTCAAGAGATGATGGGCATTAAAATCAAAAGGCAGCAGGCATAGGTTGCCTCTCAGGAGAGAGACAGAGAGTTCAAATGGGCCCGGATGGCAACCACTTCCAATTTGGTACGAAAGGAGATCCATGTACTAACAATATCTGTAGGACCAACACGCACAGAACCCATGAAGGGTCGACAGATGAGTATTAGTAAAGTGAGATTCCTGTAGAATGACACAAGCTCTAGAGTAAAAGGAAATAATGGATTGCAGCTCCAGAAGATGATTGTAGTATCCATTACAACTCCATTGAAAAAGCACATAACACGGATCCAAATGGAAGGGGAATGGCTGAAGCTGGCCACTGTCCATCACCAACAAGGATTGGGCAACATCCATAAACAAGAGGCCAGGCTCAGGTTGTGAGAGCTTCAGCAGAGATATGGTAATGAGATGAAGGAAGCAACCTTGGGGCACACGGGCTTTGGGTACTGTACTGCAGCCGACTTGCAGCACAGCAGGCCTCCAGTTTGAGAGCAGACAGGTGTGGGTGGAGGAGGGGAATATAAGGGTGGGGCTGGGCCACAGAAGTGGGTCCATCACCAGCAAATGCTGAAGAAAGGGGACACTTCTCCAGCTGGGTAGGCGGAATGGTACCTGGAGAGGAGGGCATGGGAACTGCAGGGGATAGGAGAGGGGGCGGAACTGGGGTAAGTAAAAGGGAAGAGGGGTGAAGGTCATAACAGAGAAATTTAGTTGGGTGAAGACAATCATATTTCTGACGAGCATCAGGGTAGGATAAAAGATCAAGGGAATTTTACTCCTGTATCTGTTTTTCCTTCTTATAAATTGGGTAATCTGGTGAGTGTGGAGAGTGATAAGTCAGGAACACAGGAGCTCCCCTCGTGGAGTAGGCATCCACACGCATTGCATTGCTGTACAGCGGGAAGACATATGCCTGAAACACAAACACCAAAAACCCCTTATGATCGGCAGGATGTATGGCTTCACATCACACTGATAAACCTTGATCTTGAGCTTCTCCCAGAGGGTATCCCACTTGAATTCCAGAATAAAGACACCAGTCTTTCTGAACAGGCTTTCTGGACATAGCAGACAAAATGAACACCCTGCCATTCCAGACTGGCCCACAGTTTCTTATCAGTTTGAAGGTTATGTTCCTATGAAAAATGACACTGAACCATTCTCATTGGGTAGTAAGGAGTCATGGACATTCCTAACTCTCCTCCCTGTGGGTAGCCAGGGAAGGTAAGGCTGCAGGCTCTTCTTCTTTGAGTCATCAGTCTTCTGACTGGTTTGATGCAGTCTGCCACAAATTTCTCTCCTGTGCCAGCATCTTCATCTCAGTATAGCACTTGCAACCTATTTCCTCAATTATCTGATGGATGTATTCCAATCTCTGTCTTCCTCTACAGTTTTTGTCCTCTACAGCTCCCTCTAGTACCTTGGAAGTCAGTCACTGATGTCTTAACAAACGTCCTATCATCCTGTCCCTTCTCCTGGTCAGTATTCTCCACATATTTCATTCTGCTGTGATTCTGCACAGAACCTCCTCATTCCTTGCTTTACCAGTCCACCTAATTTTCAACATTCGTCTGTAGCACTTCTCAAATGTTTCGATTCTCTTCTGTTCCAATTTTCCCACAGTCCGTGTTCCACAGGCATACAATTCTGTTCTACAAACATATATTCTCAGAAATTTCTTCCTCAAATTAAGGTCTATGTTTGGTACTAGTAGACTTCTCTTGCCCAGGAATGCACTTTTTCCCAGTGCTAGTCTGATTTTGATGTCCCCCTTGCTCTGTCAGTCATTGGTTATTTTGCTGTCTCGGTAGCAGAATTCCTTAACCTAATCTACTTCGTGACCATCAATCCTGATTTTAAGTTTCTCCCTGTTCTGATTCCTGCTACTACTCATTAGTTTCATCTTCTTTCAATTTACTCTCAATCCATATTCTGTACTCATTAGACTGCCCATTCCATTCAGCAAATCATGTAATTCTTCTTCACTTTTACTCGGGATAGCAATTTGTCATCAGCGAATTGTACCTTTGATAACCTTTCACCCTAAAGCCAAACTGATCTTCATCTAATACATCCTCAATTTTCTTTTCCATTCTTCTGTACATTATTCCTGTCAGCAACTTGCATGCATGATCTGTTAAACTGATTGTGCAATAATTCTCACACTTCTCTTGCACTCTTTGGAATTGTGTGGATGATATTTTTTACGAAAGTCAGATGGTATATTTCGAGACTCAGTCATTCTACACACAAACATGAATAGTGTTTTATTACCACTTCACATAATGATTTTAGAAATTCTGATGGAATGTTATTGATCCCATCTGTCTTATTTGATCTTAAGTCCTCCAAAGCTCTTTTAAATTCTGATTCTAATACTGGATCCTCTATCTCTTCTGCACTGACTCCTGTTTCTTCTTCTATCACATCAGACAAATCTTTCCCTTCATAGAGGCCGTCAAAGTACTCTTTCCACCTCACCGCTCTCTCCTCTGCATTTAGCAGTGCAATTCCTGCCGTACTCTTAATGTTACCACCCTTGCTTTTAATGTCACCGAAGGTTGTTTTGACATCCCTATATGCTGAGTCAGTCCTTCCGACAATCATTTCTTTTTTGATTTCTTCACATTTTTCATGTAGCCATTTCATCTTAGCTCCTGCACTTCCAATTTATTTCATTCCTCAGTGACTTGTATTTCTGTATTCCTGAATTTCCATCAACATTTCTGAACTTCCTTCTTTCATCGATCAACTGAAGCATTTCTTGTTACCCATGGTTTCTTCACAGTTACCTTCTTTGTACCTACGTTTTTCTTTCAAACTTCTATGATTATCCTTACTACAGATGTCCATTCCTCTTTAACTATATTGCCTACTGAACTACTCCTTATTGCTGTATCTACAGACAGAACTTCAAGAGTATCTCATCATCCCGTAGTACTTCCATATCCCACTTCTTTGCTTGCATATTGACTCTTCCTGACTAATCTCTTAAACTTCAGCCTACTCTTCATCACAACTGCAAGGTGATATCTGCTTCTAGGTATGTCTTACAATCCAGAATCTGATTTTGAAATGTCTGTCTGACCATGATGTAATCTAACTGAAATCTTCCTGTATCACCTGGTCTCTTCCAGATATACGTCCTCCTCATGTGATTCTTGAACAGAGTATTTGCTATTACTAGCTGAAATTTATTACAAATCTCAATTAGTCTTTCTCATCTCTCATTCCTTGTCCCAAGCCCATATTCTCCTGTAACCTTTTCTTCTACTCCTTGACCTATAACTGCATTCCAGTCCCCCATGATTATTACATTTTCATCTTCCTTTGCATATTGTATCAACCCTTTAATGTTCTCATACACTTTCTCTGTCTCTACGTCTTCAGCCTGCAACATCGGCATGTATACTGGAAGTATTGTTGTTGGTGCTGGTAAGAATTGCTGTTGATTCTGATAAGAATAACCCTGTCATTGAACTGTTCACCGTAACACACTCTCTGCTGTACCTTCCTATTCATAACAAATACTACTCCCAATATACAACTTTCTGCTCCTGTTGATATTACCCTATACTCATCTGACCAGAAATCCTTGTCTTCTTTCCATTTCACTACACTGATCCATACTATGTCCAGAGTGAGCCTTTGCATTTCCCTTTCAAGATTTTTAGCTTCCATACCCCATTCAAGCTTCTGTTACTCCTTGTCCAAACTCGTAGAATGTTATCCTTTTGCTGGTTATTAAATCATTTTATCATGGTCATCTCCTCCTTGGCACCGGGCGAGGTGGCGCAGCTGTTAGCACACTGGACTCGCATTCGGGAGGACGACAGTTCAATCCCGCGTCCGGCCATCCTGATGTAGGTTTTCTGTGATTCCACTATATCACTCCATGCAAATGCCAGGATGGTTCCTGTGAAAGGGCGTGGCCAACTTCCTTCCACGTTCGTCCCTAATCCGATGAGACCGATGACCTTGCTGTTTGGTCTCTTCCCCCAAACAATCCAAAATCCTCCTTGGCAGCCCCCTTCCGGGTATCCAATGGGGAATTAATCAGTAATATTTTGTCAATGGAGAGATCATCATGACACCTTTTCAATTACAGAAGACATGTCCTGTGGGTACATGTTATGTCTCTTTAAAGCAGTAGTTTCTGCATCCTCATGCTGTTGATCATTGCTGATTCTTCCACCTTTCGGGGTAATTTCCCACCCCAAGGACAAGAGTGCCCTGAACCTCTGTCTACTTCTCTGCCCTCTTGGCAAGGCCTTTGGGAGAATGAGGATGACTTCTTATGTCGGAGGTCTTCTGCTGCTAAGGTGATTATTAATCAAAATTAAGCGCTGGCGGTATTCGAACCCAGGACTGAAGACATTTTGATAATGAATCAAAGATACTACCACCAAGACCACGGGACCTAATAAGTGTCATAAGAAGCAACAATAAAGGATCCGTACGCAACTAAAGATATGATCTGGCATGGCAGCTGTTGCTGGGAGTTCCAGTGTTCTGGAATAACGAGCAACCACTCCTAGGTATACATGGGGAAGCAGCAGCTCAGGTACCAGAAGTGTGATTCGTGGTGTTAACGGGAGGCTCAACTGAAGGGGTACCTCATGACACCATGACTCAGAGTGGCTGGCTATACAACATTTGAGGAAAAGATGGAAAGAGGTGGTTAAGGCCACACACCAAAGATGCTGTGTGAGGTAATCTTTCCCTGTTGGCTCACACTACAGACACAAAATTTAGAACGGCAGGTCAAACCCTAAAGAGGGGAAAAAAGGAACAAAACCATAAGGGGTAGCTGCAACCAGGAGCATAGCTGTGCTTATGAAAGCAAGGACACCGAAATAGGAGAAGGGGGGAGGCAGGGGAGAAGGAGTAGGTGCTCTGAAGGGAGTAGCATGGGGAAGGGAAAGCAGCCTGGGAAGGAAAAAAAAAAGGCCTGCAAAAGCTTGGGGTCGCATGTGTGCCACATATGAGAAGAAGAAAAAACACAAAACATTTTCTTAGATAAAGCAAATGAGAGACATCCCAATAATGAAGGTATGTTGGTAAAAGAAAAGTGTTGAAGAATTGAAAGCAATTGTGTGAGAACAGCCCACTGGCTGCCGAAATAATCAAATACATTGACAAAAACAGTCAACCAGTTAAAGAAATCTCCAAATGTTCAACAACACATGCTCCATGTAATAAGGCATTTATGAATAAAGGGGGCTCCAGAATATGTGAAATATATGTGCAACCCCATTGGCCAACATCTATCATGGTAGACAGGTTAGTAGGGGAGGATCAGCTTCATAGCCTGCACTTCACATGATGTCAATCCTTCGGATTTTTATCTACGTGTACATTCATACTTTCCAATGGCAGAGCAACATGCCAGTGCACCACGCATTATGGTTTTATCCCATTCCTTTCCATTCTCACATGGCTTGCACAAAGAATGACTGCTTAAATGACACTATGTTTGCTTAATTGGTCTAAAAGAGTGATAAATACAGGGTTGTAGCAGATTCCTCACCAGATACTGGTTGCTGAAGCTTTGCAAGCAGCTTTCACAGGTTAGATGGCACCTGTCTTCAAGCATCTGACAGTTCCTGTTTCAGCATTTCTGTGAAATTGTCCTATGAATCAAACAAATCTGTTACATTCTTGCTGTTCTGCTTTCTACATACTCAATGTTCTCCGTTAGTCCTACCTGGCATGTGACCCCCTAATTAAAGAAATATTTTAAGACTGATGACGTGAGTGTTTTCATAAACAATCACCTTTATACTGATAATATGTTTAAGTATCTTAATAAATGACCAAAGTCATTGAGCATATGCGATTATTCTATTTGATACTCCAACAAATTGTTAACCACAAGCATTTTGTATCAACTGACTGATTCAAATTGTATTATTAGATAAAGGTAGTCAAATGGCTACTACATTTTGTTATTTTGTGAAGTGCACAATTTTACATTGCTGAACAATATGAGCAAACTGGCAATCGTTGCACTACTTAGAAATTATATCAAGATCCATCTGGACATTTGCGTAACTTTTTTTCAGATAGTACTGCACTACAGATAACTGCTTCATCTATAAAAAGTCCAAGGTTACTGTGATATTGTGTGTCCGATCATTAATTTTCACAATGATGTTCCATCCAAGATAACAAACAGCATTGCCCTAATTAATAAATTCTCAGCCCAGTGCCAAATTTCATTTGATATCCTGTATGAGAGAACTTCCGTAAAATGGAGAGAAAGGAGGGAGGGAGGGAGGCAGGGAGGGAGGAGAAGAAGTCGACAGAATATGCAACAAGATTGGTACATGAATCAGATTTTCCATATACAGAAAGATTTAATCAATGTACCACAGATACCTGTAAAATATTGCAACATAATCTGAGAGTTTTTTATTTTTTTATTTTATATATATATATATATATATATATATATATATATATATATATATATATATATATATATAAAAGGGAGTGTCTGCCCATGACAGGATAAGTTCATACATGTGTAGAAGCAATAGGAGGAGGTTTTAAAACTATGAGCTTTTTTTTGGACTGATAAATTTTCAAAAAAAAATTATGAGTTCACAGATGGGAACAGATAATGAGTCACCATGCAATTTAATGATATTTCTATAGTAATAATGAACTGAAAAATTTGCAGGCATATTGTCAATGGCATGTTTTCCTTGTTTTAGTCTGGCTTACTTGTCCGCAAAGTTTATCTAAGAATTCTTGACACATTATGTGTAACCAAAAATGTCCTTTTATGTTACCATGGCTTAAGTGAACCTTTCAACCTATGTTCCATTTTACATTGACATGATACTAACCTTTGCTAACAGTGTTCAATCAATAATAGTAATCTTTGCATATGCACTGCGGCACCAGACCATCGGTGCACTACACTTTGAATATTCCGCCAACAGCATCTGTGCACACCGGCCATCAGAAGCTGCCTGCAGTGGGCCACATGACTTGTGCACACGGCATTGTATCCGCCACGTCATTTACCATAACCCTCCTCTTTATAAGTGCAGAGCAGCAGGCACTTGTCTTCATTTAGTGTTCACGCTTACTGCCGGCAGCTGCTTGTATTAGTACCGGGTTTGTTTCTATGTTTATGCCTATGTTCTCAACTGTTCTTTCCTTGTATGTGGAAGAAGAATAAATTCTTCTTCATTGTGGCCATATTGTTGTTTATGTCTTACAACACAGCACAATTGGCGATAAGTCTTGTGTTCACTACCATATGCACATTCTACCTGGTTGATCTTTAAATTCTTCTGTCGATGGAGGCAGTGCTACAGGCTCTTATGGTTGCAATCATGAACTTGTCAACCACATTGACTATGCAGCTGTGCCTGCTGCCCTTTCTCCCTTACTACGATGTGACAGAGATCTGAGAGGCTTCCAAGAAGCAGCTTCAGAAACACTTCCTCACTTTTGGTATCACTGATGTGAACATGTGTACGGTTTTGATCCTTTCTTGGATTTCTCCTTGGATATACCAGTTGTGCCAAATACCCCCACTCCAGGAACCTGCATCACTTTTGTTTGACAAAATGTGTAAGCTGTTGTCAAATTGTCACCATAAATGAATGCATGTCACTGCAGTGCATGTAGAGTTCTATCACTGTCATAAACAGCCCCTCCAGTCCAATCGGGCTTGGGCAGCCAAACTCCACAGCCTCAGTCACAAATGTCAGTTTATTACTGAAGCTCATTATGAGTGCTTCTCTTGTCTCTGACACCATCATTCAGTTGTCTCCTGACAAGGAGGTGTGCCAATGTGCGCCACAGTGTGAGAATCCATATTTGGCTGAGTTAAATACAGCAAGATATCTCCTGCTGCTTGTGATGAGATTGAGGCTTGGTGTGACATCACCGTTGACAACACTGAGGCTTGGTGTGACATCACCGCTGTGGATCCTGTCCCTTGCTGTCTGTCACTTCTTGGGGGGGGGGGGGGGGGGGGGGTGACAGAAGTGGCAGCAGTACAAATGCAGCCTCTGGGCTACACTGGACAGTGACATGTCAAACAACTACCACAGCAATGGCAGCACTCCCATTTTGCCCATACTGTTTCTGCAATATAACAGGGCCATGTGGCCTAAGTGCTGGGCAACTTGAAACAACTGTAAGCAAAAAGTGTCTGTAGTGTCATTCCCAGCCCCCAGGATTTCCTGGCAAGGCATTGTCATGTTATACAATGGGGTTGCTGTCAGTTATTCCAGTCTTTCTTGTGCGATATTTCAACTGTGTGATTCACAGTCTTCTTCAGGTTCTGTCTGATATTTGTTCAACTTGGACATGGATGTTAATTCTGTGTCGCCAGTGCTTATGAATCACAATGAACTATTTATTGAAGTGCGAGTGATGGACAATGCTTAGATTACAAGTGGACAGGGTGCAGCCGTGACTTTGCTGAACTCAAAAACTTGTGCAGATTTGGGATCTAGGCCTTTTCTCCGGTTACTCAACATCAAGTGATTCACAAAAAGCAGCATATTTGAATTTTGTGGCAATTTATGGCTTCCACTATGTCTAAATCTGTGGTTCACTCCTTGACTATTTTTGGTATTGGATGATGTTGGTACCACAATTTGTTCTCAGTCTGGATGCTTTTGGCATTTCCATTTCTTATGTGGGGCACCTTGTTTCTGACCAGGTCCCTCACCAGCTGTTAGGTTCTCTGTGTTCCAAGATCTCCTCTTTCTTCTCAGATGGGTCTGGTTGTGCAACTAATTTTGCAGCCCACATTAAACCGAAACCTTTGATGCAGGTGCACTTTTTCCATGCGTGTCCTATTCCAATGGTTTTGTGTGATCAAATGAAATCAGAATTGGACAGGTTAAAGTTGTAATGTTGTTGGGAGCCACACAGCCCATTACATCAAGTGAGCGGTCTACCCCCGTTGTTATTGCTTAAAAACTGACTGGTCAACTTCGACTCTGCAGCATTTTTAAATAAAGTTTCAATTAATGCTCACTCTATCATTGACATCTACCCTCTAGCCCCTCTGCACAAGTTATTGGCTAAGCTCCAAAATTGATTTATCTGAATCCTATTTCATGTTCTGTAAACACTCTCTGGGCTGTGGCTAGCACCTCCATAATTATTCAGTGTTTTTTGCAAGAACTGACAATGTCCATTCCGGTCCATCAACTACCTCAATGACATCATCATGAGGGCTGTAGCCATGGAAGAGGATTTATACAACTTGTCCACTGTTTTACATATTGCAGAGTTGAAACGCAACTTGGCCAAGTCAAACTTTTGTCAGGCTTACAGTGTGTATTTGGGATTTGTGGTGTCTTGGGTTGGTGTTAAGCTTTACTTCATCATGTAGCAACAGTTACAGCTCTGCTTGACCTACAAATGTTGAAGAACTCCAAGCATCACAAACTCATTCTGGGTCTGGCCTTGTTGGACCAAACCCTCCACAAGCTGCTCGACAAGAACATTTGTTTTCAGTGGGCGATGGCCTGCAAGCATGCATCTAAATTACATTCTACTCCTTTTTTGGCTACTTTCCATCCTTGCAATCATATGGTTTTGGCTATGGGTACCTCTCACTATTGACCTAGAGCTGTTGTCACACATCAGCATGAGGTCGTCTCCAAAATCTGATAGTTTACGCAACAAAAACGCTCAAATCCACTCAGCAGCACTACTTCCAAGCTGAAAAGGAAACGCTTGCTACTGTGTATGCCCTAAAAAGTTCCATCTCATTAATATTGCAAGCACTTGGTTTTGTTGTTTAATCCTTCCGTTTCATTGTCCGACAACTCGGCATATTGCTTCCAGTGTTAGACCTGGTTTCTGTCTCCCTACAACTATGAAACACATTTTTGGCCTTAAGTGTAACAATCAAATACTTATGTGCTGTCCCAGTCTCTGATGGGCCAGATCCTACAATTGATCATGATGAACTCTTTTGTTTTTACTTAGATGCTGAGGCATGACATACTGTGAAACGGTTTCTTATTAAGGGCTCCCAGATCAGAGCTGCAGCCACTGTCAATCCGGTTTGAATCAAATTGGTCACCTCATTTAGCACAGTTGGCCAGACCGTGTTTCTGATTCTTTGCATAACTGCCATAGTCCATATCAATTCAGGCGGTCTAGGAAAAATTCTTACCTTCATAGTCTTGGATATTGTTGAATTTAGCGTATTTTAAAATGAAGGACTAAGTAAGGAACTATTCCCACCCCCCTAAATATTTTGTTGGGTTTTTTTATTTGAAAGATAATTGCTTTATGATTACAAGGAAATCATCCATTTGGACTTATCTATCAAAGTTCATTTACTATAGTGTTCTGAACTTTTTTTTATAATTTATGGAAAAAATGTTTGGTTACAAAAATCACAGTCCATAAAATTTTGAATTTTTTCTGTTGATTAGGACCATATAGTTCTACTTCCCTGAAAAGGAGAGCTTCCAGTTTTAGGTTGAATAAGTTTTATAAACAACTGAAACTTTTGCCATACATAAAACCTGTTTTATTACTACATTATCACATAACGGGCTCTCAAAAATCAAAACCTAACCTTGTTGTTGTTGTGGTCTTCAGTCCTGAGACTGGTTTGATGCAGCTCTCCATGCTACTCTGTCCTGTGCAAGCTGATTCATCTCCCAGTACTTACTGCAACCTACATCCTTCTGAATCTGCTTAGTGTATTCATCTCTTGGTCTCCTCTACAATTTTTACCCTTCACACTGCCCTCCAACAGTAAATTTATGAACTCTTCATGCCTCAGAACATGCCCTACGAACCAGTCCCTTCTTCTTGTCAAGTTGTGCCACAAACTCCTCTTCTCCCCAATTCTATTCAATAACCTCCTCATTAGTTATGTGATCTACCCATCTAATCTTCAGCATTCCTCTGTAGGAACACATTTCGAAAGCTTCTATTCTCCTCTTGTCCTAACTATTCATTGTCCATATTTCACTTCCATACATGGCTATACTCCATACAAATACTTTTAGAAACAACTTCCTGACACTTAAATCTATACTCGATGTTAACAAATTTCTCTTCTTCAGAAACGCTTTCCTTGCCATTGCCAGTCTACATTTTATATCCTCTCTGCTTCGACCATAATCAGTTCTTTTACTCCCCAAATAGCAAAACTCCT
This sequence comes from Schistocerca gregaria, assembly GCF_023897955.1. Classification (NCBI taxonomy): domain Eukaryota; kingdom Metazoa; phylum Arthropoda; class Insecta; order Orthoptera; family Acrididae; genus Schistocerca; species Schistocerca gregaria. The sequence continues at coordinate 599,702,737 of NC_064920.1, read as the reverse complement.
TTACTACTTGAAGTGTCTCATTTCCTAATCTAATTCCCTCAGCATCACCTGATTTAATTTGACTACATTCCATTATCCTCGTTTTGCTTTTGTTGATGTTCATCTTATACCCTCCTTTCAAGACACTGTCCATTCTGTTCAAATGCTCTTCCAAGTCCTTTGCTGCCTCTGACAGAATTACAATGTCATCGGCGAACCTCAAAGTTTTTATTTCTTCTCTGTAGATTTTAATACCTACTCCGAATTTTTCTTTTGTTTCCTTCACTGCTTGCTTAATATACAGATTGAACAACATCAGGGATAGGCTACAACCCTGTCTCACACCCTTCCCAACCACTGCTTCCTTTTTATGCCCCTCAACTCTTATAACTGCTATCTGGTTTCTGTACAAATTGTAAATAGCCTTTCGCTCCCTGTATTTTACCACTGCCACCTTCACAATTTGAAAGAGAGTATTCCAGTCAACATTGTCAAAAGCTTTCTCTAAGTCTACAAATGCTAGAAATGTAGGTTTGCCTTTCCTTAAGCTACCTTCTAAGATAAGTTGTAGGGTCAGTATTGCCTCACGGGTTCCAATATTTCTACGGAATCCAAACTGATCTTCCCCGAGGTCGGCTTCTACCAGTTTTTCCACTCGTCTGTAGAGAATACGCGTTAGTCATTTTGCATCCGTGGCTTATTAAACTGATTGTTCGGTAATTTTCACATCTGTCAGCACCTGCTTTCTTTGGATTTGGAATTATTATATTCTTCTTGAAGTCAGAGGGTATTTCGCCTGTCTCATACATCTGTCTCACCAGATGGTAGACTTTTGTCAGGACTGGCTCTCCCAAGGCCGTCAGTAGTTCTAATGGAATGTTGTCTACTCCCTGGGCCTTGTTTTGACTCAGGTCTTTCAGTGCTCTGTCAAACTCTTCACGCAGTATTGTATCTCCCATTTCATCTTCATCTACATCTTCTTTCATAATATTTCCATAATATTGTCCTCAAGTACATTGCCCTTGTATAGGCCCTCTCTATACTCCCTCCACCTTTCTGCTTTCCCTTCTTTGCTTAGAACAGGGTTTCCATCTGAACTCTTGATATTCATACAAGTGGTTCTCTGTTCTCCAAAGATCTCTCTAATTTTCCTGTAGGCAGTATCTACCTTACCCCTAGTGAGATAACCTCTACATCCTTACATTTGTCCTCTAGCCATCCCTGCTTAGCCATTTTGCACTTCCTGTCGATCTCGTTTTTGAGACGTTTGTATTCCTTTTTGCCTACTTGATTTACTGCATTTTTATATTTTCTCCTTTCATCAATTAAATTCAATATTTCTTCTGTTACCCAAGGGTTTCTACTAGCCCTCGTCTTTTTATCTACTAGGTCCTCTGCTGCCTTCACTACTTCATCTCCCAAAGCTACCCATTCTTCTTCTACTGTATTTCTTTCCCCCATTGCTGTCAATTGTTCCCTTATGCTCTCCCTGAAACTCTGTACAACCTCTGGTTCTTTCAGTCTATCCAGGTCCCATCTCCTTAAATTCCCACCTTTTTGCAGTTTCTTCAGTTTTAATCTATAGTTCATAACCAATAGATTGTGATCAGAGGCCACATCTGCCCCTGGAAACGTCCTACAATTTAAAACCTGGTTCCTAAATCTCTGTCTTACCATTATGTAATCTATCTGAAACAATTCAGTATCTCCAGGCTTCTTCCATGTATACAACCTTCTTTTATGATTCTTGAACCAAGTGTTAGCTATGATTAAGTTGTGCTCTGTGCAAAATTCTAACAGGCAGCTTCCTCTTTCATTTCTTAGCCCAATCCATATTCACCTACTACGTTTCCTTCTCTCCCTTTTCCTACTAGTGAATTCCAGTCACCCATGACTATTAAGTTTTCGTCTCCCTTCACTATCTGAATAACTTCTTTCATTTCATCATATATTTCTTCAATTTTTTCGTCATCTGCAGAGCTAGTTGGCATATAAACTTGTACTACTGTAGTAGGCATGGGCTTTGTGTCTACCTTGGCCACAATAATGCGTTCGCTATACTGTTTGTAGTAGCTTACCCGCACTCCTGTTTTTTTTTAATTCATTATTAAACTGACTCCTGCATTACCCCTATTTGATTTTGTATTTATAACCCTGTATTCACCTGATCAGAAGTCTTGTTCCTCCTGCCACCGAACTTCACTAATTCCCACTATATCTAAAAACCGTCGCACGCCTACAAATAAAAATGGTTGCCAGCCACTAAATGTGCAAGATAAATTAATTTAAAAAAACTGCTTTGAACTTCTCAAATATAAGGCAATCACAAATAAAAAAATTAAAATATTTAAAAATGGTTAAGCAACCATCACTGGTACAATTCATATGGATTAACCCTATAGCAGTGTACATCAAACTTCTCAAACCTCTCAAGTTTCCCCAAAACCAGCCCACTGGATAAAACTAAAGAAAAACCAATTAGCTATAGTCATGTGCATCAAACTTCTCATGTTTCCTCAAAACCATTCCACTCGATAAAACTAAAAAAACAAAAAAACAAAAAAAAAACAAAAAAAAAAATACCAGTCCACTGGATTAAACTAAAGAGACTGTAGAAGCCAATTCACTACACCTTGATGTGAGATTCATTGCTTTGGGAAGATGTTGACCAGAAACCAGAGTATATCCAAAGTTACAGTTGCTTGAGCTATATCACACATCAACTGTCAGGGGCACATCTGCTGGAAGTTCAGGCATCACACTCTTCAATATGATATGATGGCCAATCAGCCTTTGGGCATTGCCTAAACATTGTTACCAAAACATGGTCGGACATACATTCATAAGAAGGTATGAACCTAATGATCACTTACCAATGTCTTTAACATATGTGTATTAAAATTGTATACAGCACCAAGTATATTCCAGAATGAGATTTTCACTCTGCAGTGGAGTGTGCGCTGCTATGAAAGATCGTGGCAGATTAAAATTGTGTGCCAGACTGGGACTAAGAACTCAGGACCTTTGCCTTTCACAGGCAAGTGTTCTACCAATTGAGCGACCCAAGCACAATTCACGACCCGTCCTCACAGCTTTAATTCTGCCAGTACCAAGGAGTGTGCGCCGATATGAAACTTCCTGGCACGTTAACATTGTGTGCCAGACCAGGACTAGAACTCAGGACCTTCATCTTTCGCGAGAAAGTGCTCTGTCATCTTAACAACCCAAGCACAACTTAAGACCCGTCCTCACAGCTTTAATTCTGCCAGTACCTTGTCTCCTACCTTCCAAACTTCGCAGAAGCTTTTCTGCGAACCTTGCAGAGCTGGCACTCCTGGAAGGAAGGATATGGCGGAGACATGGCTTAGCCACAGCCTGGAGGATGTTTCCAGAATGAGATTTTCACTCTGGCAGATTAAAACTGTGTGCCGGACCAAGACTCCGCTCCATGAATTGTGCTTGGGTATCTCAGTTGGTAGAGCACTTGCTCATGAAAGGCAAACATCCCGAGTTCTACCTCAGCCCAGCACACTATTTTAATCCGCCAGGAAGTTTCACCAAGTATATTTATCTGAATAAAAAATCAGGCAATTTACAAATATTTAATATTTTTCACTTCTGTCATTATTTTTGCTCACACACAAAATCTCACTTTCTTACTGCTCACTGCAGTAGGACATAGGGTGGATGGAGAAGCAGGTCAAGTAAGTAAATACAGACGCTGTCAAAATATTTTGACAGCAGTTCGTATATTTATACTCTCAAGAAGAGGTCCCTAGCGGTGTGACCAACATTTTGAAACTATCTATACAGTGATGTAGGTTAAGATCCCAGGGATCACACACTGCACCCACTCACCCTAGTCACTAATTGATGAAAAAATAATCCGGAATTTTGTGTGACACTAAATATCATTATAAAAGTTACATATGGTTGCATGGTACAATGAGTTGGATAACAGCTCCGTATGCAGGAGGTTGAGGGTTCAAATCTCATCCGGCACAGATCTTTTTTTATTTATTTAATTAATTTTTTAAATCTTTATCAAAATTACTTCAATCATTATTTTTATTCCATTAATTGGTTTAAAATTAACTTTTTATTTCTATTCCTTTGTCACATCATTTTAATCACTGGATGAACTTTTTCATTTGTTTCATTTTTCTGTATATCATTTGTTTTTTCAATTACAATTTTTGTGGATATGAACTATATTTATGAATTATAATAGTCAATTATTTGAAAATTCCAATTTACCAGTAAAAAACAAAAGATGAAATAATCTATTTATATTTGTGAAATGGTGAGAAAAATGTACTTTTTCCCCCACAGCAACCACCATACAAACATTTAAAACATAACCTAAATACTTAATGCACTATGCAGAAAATAACACAGGGGAAAATTTAAATGAAAGATGGGTTTATAAGCAAAACACAACTCAAGCAAAATGAGAGATCAACAAAATGAACGCAATAATGTGGATGAAAAAAATGATAAAACAATATAAATTAAATGGAAATTAATTAAAAACACACATACAAAGATTTTAAGTGGAGAAAGAATGTTAGGAAGAAAAAAGGGAGCAAATGAAGAAGTTGATATTATGATTAAAATTATGTGGAAAAGGAATGGAATTAAAAAAAAAATTACTTTTAAATCAATTAATTGAATAAAAATGATGATTGAAGTTGTTTTAATTAACATTTAAAAATAAAAAAATTACTGCATATGGTGATATTTGAACCCATAACCTGTTACCCTATCCACTGCACTATTATTTTTTTTTTATTTTTCTTTGTTGCATCTGCTCTGGGCGGACGTCGTAAGACATCCGTTTTAAGTTCGTTGTTGATCGATTAACTCAGTTTTTTTTTTATTACAGAGGGCAGCTAACCCTCTGACCGAACACACTGAGTTAACCGTGCCGGCATGTGATCAGACTATGCAACACAACATTTTTAAACGCTATTGGAGTGACACACAAAATTATGAATTTTTTTTTTTTTTTCCCTTCACTTACTCGCAAATGTGGGCCCTCCATGGTGAATGGCTGTATTGTATGATACATAGGATCTTAATCTACATCAATGTACAGATAGTTTCGAAAAGTCAATCACACCACAGTTGTTTAAACAAAAGTTACTATAACAACAACCAGTCAATGAGTGAGCTAGGTCGCAATTTCTGTTCTATTCACTGTTATGAGATCACTCTGCTACCATGTGTTCCAGTTAGCAGATGCAACTGTGAGTGAAAAACTGCAGCCACTAATGTAGCTATTGTGATTTGTTTTAATATTTTGCTTTGTTTCTCTATAATGAGTTTATTTTATTTTACATAACAAAGGTCTGAAGTTAGGAGCAGAGAAGTGATTACATCATTACAATCCTGTAATGCAGAACCCACACTGTATTTTCAGTAAAAACATGAATTTCATTACTCAATTGCACAGCTGTTACTGCTGCAACTTTACTGTGGATAAACATAATGCAAAATCCATATCAACACCTCCTTCTTTGCTGAGCTATTGTCTGCCAATTACTTTGTTATTGTGAACTAGGCATAGCACCGCTGATATCCTTCTCTTCACAATGATGCATTGGTAGGTGGTTTGCACCAGCACAGGTACAGGGGTCACTGTGGGAAGAACTTTAGTAGGTGAGAAGTGTGTGTCAACTGAATGTAATATGATACACAAAGATGCAAAGCCTGTGAGTTACAATGCATTGGGATGTATACTTGATCTTGTATCTCAAGCTTTCTGGGCTAAACATAACTGCAACCATAGCCATCTAATTTGAAATGTGCTGGCACAGACTCACTAATAAAAGAAAACATGAAGTAAGTATTACTGACACTTACAGCCTGTCACTTTTCAATATGTTACTGCCAGCTCTTCATGTGGTCTGTTATACTTAAAAGGTGCATTACGGTTCTAAGGTTTCCCATTTTTTTCTGGTGGTTGATTGCAGAAACATACATGCACTTACACTTCAATGTGCTCAAGTTCATACTATGAGAAGATCACATTTTTAATAATTTTCTTCAATTGCAAGGCACGAATCCTACTGACATTCATTGCCAACTGAGTGGCACATACAGTGATTGTGTACCGTATTTACTCGAAACTAAGCCGCACTTTTTTTCCGGTTTTTGTAATCCAAAAAAACCGCCTGTGGCTTAGACTCGAGTGCAAAGCAAGCAGAAGTGCTGAAAAATGTTGGTGGGTGCCGCCATAACTTATTTCTGCCGTCGAATATTTGTAGCGTTACACAGCCATGCTTTGTAGGCACAAAGATAAATACTGGCACCAAAAACTGTGCGTCAGTAAATAAATTTAAAAAAGGTGGAAGACGACCTTTTTTCTCCGCCCCGAGTTTCGACCACAGCATTTTCATACATTATCCAACGTAGTAAATACAAATGCCATATTGTTCATTTTCAAATGTAGCAGCATTTCAATGTACTATGAAAACCCGACTGGCAAGACTGTTTGGGATCTTTGTCAATACGGCCATCTCTACCTTCTGGATTTTTTCCTATCTATGAGAAGAGATGGTTGCTAATATGAACTTTTATAAATTGTGAATCACATGCAGTATTCTTGTCACCATAAGAATAATACGAATATAAACATTTTGCCATGTCTTGTTTCGTGTTTGCTGCTACCTCATTGAAATCCTGCCTGCCTCATAAGCCACAAAACTAGAGTGAGACAACAGCAAACGCGGAAGAATATACATATCATGTCATGTTTATATTCGTATTATTCTTGTGCTTAACAGTGATACAGTCAGAAATGAAGCATGGCGAATTGACTAGATTTTTAAATCTAAGATGACTCTAATTTCTGTGCAGAATGTAATGTACTAAAGAGGCGCATGCAAAGATTTTCAAACGGAGAAAAATTTTTGCTAAACTCTCGTTTAGAACATCATCTATCATACTCAGTCTACTACTTGGTTCTTGTTGATCATTATCAAAAAAAGCAGCAGTGTAAGTAACAACAAATAGCAGTATCTTGCCATTGTTTCGCTAATGAGACAATTCCTCTCTCTCTCTCTCTCTCTCTCGTCTCTTTTTTTTTTTAAAATTGTAGGCGGCGGTAGAGCGCACAAAAGCAAGCCATGCTGCGAGCGGCGACAGGCCGTAAACACGCACTATCAGAATGCGACAAACAATGCATGACACAGTACAGTAATGCATTTTCAGCTTAGATTGACGTAAACACCTATTACAAAGAGAACTGCGCTTATCAGATGAAAGAAAAATAAGCAATCAATTCAAACCAGACAAAGCACGTGAAAAAGGAAGAGTACCCGTATAAATACGGACGGAGCGCCTGACGCATGGCTAAGGCTACCTGGTAAAGCTTAACTGCTAAGCTTACGACTCGAACCAAACTACTGTAGGTGTATCGTCATTCATTCGACCTAAATTGTCTCTCGTATTACAATGGACCAACTTTGTTTTGATTTGGAGATGCGGCCTAAAACTTTTCCCTCCCCTTGAATTTCGAGTCTCAAATTTCAGGTGCGGCTTAGATTTGAGAATTTTTTTTTTTCCCCTTGATTTCGAATCTCATTTTTCAGGTGCGGCTTAGATTCAGGTAAATACGGTAATGGATGTACAAGATGCCCTTCATGGATGTGACAATTAAAGAAAACCAATGTCATGTGACAATGAACAAAAGCTGGAACCAGGCAGACCAACACTACGATTGTGCAACTGAGCAAACTGCTATAGAGACATAATTTCCAAGTGTTTAGTGTTCCATGCTTCAAAACAAAACCCTCATAGGATCACTTTGTTGTTTATGTGTCTGTATGTCTGTCCAACTGTTAAGCAAACGTTTTTCCATGAATTAAATAATACACTGAGTTCAAATTTGTGTTGCATATTAAAATAAATGGTCCCTTGACAGCATAAAAATCTTAAGCTTCTAAGTCAATGTAATCAAAAGATATGACCATTTATGTCACATATTTTGATATTCGAAAATAGACTCACCAAAACCTATAACACACTTCTCGTTGATTGGGAATTATGAAATTTGGCAAGAAGCAAGGTTTCACAGTACAGTTAAAGGAAAAAAAAATTGAAAACTGTTAATCTGTAATTATATGACACACAAAAATTTTGTTTTTCATTTTTTATCAGTCAGTCTGTCTGTCCGTCCGTCCAACCATCCATCCATCCATCCATCGGCTACAACCCCTTTTTCTCATGGCAAGCTGACATATCAAATTCAAAATTTATGTCACATACTAAGGTCTGCAGTCCCTTGGCAGAGTAAAAAATTTAAGCTTCTAAATTTAACACAATCAAAAAAATGAGGCCATTTATGTCAAAGATTTTGATACTTGCAAAACTGATTATCAAATCCTACAGGGTATCTCCTGCTGACGTAGAATCATAAAGTTGTATTACATCACATAAAAAATATCTTTCTGCCATTAGAGTATACATTGCATTCATCATCCACCAAAAGCATAATAGATTAACATCACTGCATGCAAACGTAAAATGTAAATTGTAGGCATATTTTATTAAGTAAATAAAAAACATTTTATTAAATCTTCTATATCTACATATATATACTGAAGACCACTGTTCACTTCTTTTTATACTTCCAAGGCTAGTCTGAGGAACTATTGTAGATATTTTGATACGGTCTTGGAATTTTTTCTTCACAATATTTCAACGGCCAACATAGTCCTCACCTTCAGGTGGCATAAGCTCACCTCCAACCAGACTGCAAAGTATTCGTTGATATTCAGCTGTTGTTTACAGCCGGGTACAATTTCCAGCAACTGCTACATCCTTTGGTGATCATTTATTGGAGTCTTCACAGTTATTCTACAAAATGCATGTTTTCCAAGTGTTTGCTAGCTTCAACGGATCAGTTAACTAGTGAGATCTTGACCAAGATCTAACATCCTTCTAGAAGGATGATGTCACTTTGCACTGAAATTATTTAAATGAAATACTTTGAGTCAGCGCAGTGTGACTGTAATTTTGGCACTATCATTTGCAGTTATTGAGAAATTGTGTCTTGGGTATCTATATTTTCTCTCATATTGCGTCAATAATTCTGATACTATTAATATAAGATCTAACAGGAACAAAATGTATTATTTGTAAGGTTATATAACAACTGGAAGTTTTTGTCAATTGTTATTCATTGACATTTTGAACCACCCTTCCAGAAGGACATTAAGCTAATATGTTGTCATTTTGTATTCAGAGAATGATGTACACTGTTTGTTGGAACTTGTGGATATTTTAGAAACAAATGATTAAGTACCAAATAGTGCTGTGAATGTTACATTATGCTTTCCTCTTAATTCAATTGATAGCGTAATATGAAGATTCGGGTGCCAAAGAAAATCCACTTGTAGGTAAATCAGCAGTAAATCAACTCAGTGCTATTGTGCTTTGTGATTTGACCATTTCTGCCTATCAGTATGTGGTGAATATAGTACAACAACAATCTTTAACCTGTGATGTGCAGTAAATCAACTCAGTGCTATTGTGCTTTGTGATTTGACCATTTCTGCCTATCAGTATGTGGTGAATATAGCACAACAACAATCTTTAACCTGTGATGTGGTTCCAGTACTGTCCAGCAGTACCACAACAAAAATAACTATGAACAAACCAGCAAGGCTATCAAGGAAAAAAGTTCAAAACCTCAACAAACATACCGTAATAGGAAAAGTGGAGAAATAATTATTCAACCCTGAATGGACTACAGCAAGTTGGTCATGCCCTTTCAAAGGAACCATCCCAGCATTTGCCTGAAGCGATTTAGGAAAATCACGGAAATTCTGAATCAGAATGGTTGGACATGAGATTGAACCGTCATCCTCCTGAATGCAAGTCCAGTGTGCTAACCACTATACCACTGGAATATTTTGGAAAACTAAATAGGATTTTCAAGGATAAGCCTCCAATGTGTATCAAAATGAAAGTTCAAAATCAATGTGTATAGCCAGTTTTAAATTAAGACATATTTTTAATGGGAGTACCATTCAAAAACACAAGTTGCTCGGCAAGCAATGGAACAATGCATTTTAGGTATTATAGCAGGATATATAAGTGGACAAGGAAAAAAAAAGTTCCGGATTTTTCCCGGATTTCCAGGTTAAGAATACACTCTCTCCTGGGTGAAAATACACTTCCTCCATGTTAAGTGACAGTATACTTTCCCTTGGAACTGTAAAATTTATCAGTCCTTTGAATTGCTATTGTTTTATACAGCGACGTATAATTTCCCGGAACTTTAGAAAATGAAATTCAGGGGTAAAAACATGTTTTGGAAAGGTATTTAATGTGCAGCAGCATGTACAGTGCATATTTTCATATTACGAAAGTATAAATCTGAATTCCACCAAACACCGCATGTTACTTTCCAAAGCATTGACGCATGTTTGTAAGCCAATCATAGCTCAAGTCACGTGATCTCGCCAGCCAATAGCAGCAGATATTCAGAGCATAGGACATGTTATGTATCAGCCAATAGCAACATCACTGTTGAGTGGCACAAACAGAAAAAGTTAATGGTTTAAATAAATATACATAGTGCTGCTGCAAGAAAAGCAAAGCTTTTACATATAATATTTGTCTCAAAGAGTAATAAGCTACACGAGAAGCTAAGCTTTCACATATAATGACGATCTTTTTTGCACGTTACACTTTAAGATACATGACACAAATGTTACAGTAAGATCTGTAATAACGACATAACTGCCTTATCTTCTGGCCTTGAAATTCTTCTAAATCGCTAGTCAAGAGTTGATTTTTAAATGAAAGTCAAATGCTCTGTGATTTAAGAAATTCATTGTACATTCTCTCAATAGTCCATCTTGCGTAAAGGGAAATTTACTTTGAAAATAATGCTTTTCAAACCACAGTTCGCAACATTTTCCCGTGACCTGTTAGAAATAGGTTTATTTCAACAGTTGCCAGAGAGTGTCAGATAACAGGCATCACCGTGCTTGCACAGCTACAATGATGTAGGAAGCCCGTATGTTCGTAGGTGTAAAACATTAAAAGATCTTACATTATGTCATAAAAGAAACAAGACATCAGAGGATACTCTAAGAGCATCAGAATTCCATGAACCATACTAAAAAGCATAATTCGGGTTAAAGTGCAAATTCGTATGTCCAGATTCCCACTGAAGTAGGCCTTGACTTGATATTAAGGTTTCCTATGTAGTATTCCGGATGTAAATTTTGCTTGGAGTATGTGTACTATTTTATCTCATGTTTGGTTCTTTATTATAGCATAATGCCATAAGTGCTCGAAGATGAAAATGTGCACTTGAAACGCAGTGAATATTTGAAACTAGCCAATAGTGTGGAATTAAACATCTCATCTCAAATAAATTGACTATCTCAGCGGACAAGATTAATAAAAGCCAATTTATTTAGCAAACCGACAAAAATAACTTCATTATTCTGCAAGGTGGTTAATACTTGAGTGTTATAAAGGTGGAAATAAAACAAAATATGAAACTAAAAACGAATTTTAGCCTTCTGTTGTTATGTGAATGTATTTAATTTACTTGACAGCTCCTGGCCACAGGAGTTCAGTTTGCTTTAATCTGACGTGAGAGCAGTAAATGATGAGGAAACAGCTAAATCACTAACTCTAAACACTGGTCACATGGAGACTACCCACCTCCCCACTATAACGCAGACTGCTCTGCACATCGGCCCCAGGTCTATGATATTTCCAAACTGGGGCAAGACTGGATAGTGGCTCCTCCCCCCTCCCCTTCCTTGAGCGTTTGAGATAGGACATTAAAAAAAAAAAGTTCATTGTGTAGCACACATCTTTCTGAAGAGTCTGATACATAAAGCATATGTTAGAGAACACGTAAGACATGTTACTTGGTCTTGTGCTAAAGTGCAGTGCCACACCACTTCACACAGCATTCTTGTGTAGCATGTCACTACATTTCATTGTGTGGGACTCAAAAGGTTTATATTTTGTAGTGGATGCCATCAAACTATATTCAGGACAGTGAAAAGTAAAAGTCCTCTGGTGCCTCTACTGCCCCTCTTACAAAAAAAACTCGCAATTAATACTGAATGGGATTATTTCTAACCAGGAGAATAAGAACTCTTAAGAAAATTTGCACTCTTGATTGCCTATTAGCTAATAACATGCTGTTTTGTGTGGCATAAAATTAAATATAGAATACATAAAATCAGTAAAGACAAGAGATGAGCAAGACAGTACACATTTCTTCAATCTTGGGTCCTAGTATTGTTTTCTCTCTGATCTTGCTACAGCCTTACATGGCGTGCTTCCCTTTCTGCAAACAAATCTATTATGTCATCAAAGTTCGTCAAACGTTTTGCTACATGAAAAATCGTCTAATACTTAAAAAGCTGTTAATGCAAATAGTACCCACAACTGGTGTGGTTTCTCAATCTGATTACATCTATTTTGTCACTGTCTGCTAGATAAAATAAAACAGGCCTTTCTAATATTGCAGCAATTGTAACACCCGCTAAATAAGAGAGACTGACTTAGCAATAATGGCCGTTTTTATAACACGACAATATCTAATGCCTACTTGGCATACTACAAGCAAAAAGCTTCATGTCAGGAAATAGTTCCACATTTCATTCATACGTTCCAGTTTCTGAAGCTTGCAATAGAAAAGTAGTGGTACAAAATTTTTGTATAAATTTTGAATCGTAATATTCCTCCAAACCGCATAAATGAACAGTGATTGGCATTCATCCGTTCGGCTTTATTCTGCTCAGCTCGTATAGCCCTGTCCCCTTTTGTCTGTAAGAAAGTTTATTTCCAGATGTGACGAGGATTCCCCTGGCAGAGACATCACATACACTAAGCACGCATTCAAAAATCAACTTATGATTCATTCAGAAATCAACTTATAAAGTGTTCAAAAACGTTCCAAAACCAATAGGGATGTGTTTCAAAATCATATGAATAATCAATAGACTGACGTGTGCTGGATGCTAGGCACACTTTGTGAAACAAGATTTTTTCCTCAAGAATATGAATTTGGCGTCATCCACCCCCCCCCCCCCCCCCCAATTGCCACATGGTTCACACAGCCCGGTTTGCCCCCCCACCCAGATCCAGGCCTGATGTGCATGCATGAATCTGGCAGCTTGGGTGCACCAGTAAAATTTTCCGGGTAGCATCTGGCTTCTTGCTGCTCACATTTCTGTAGCCGTAGGTGGGACAAGATACTACTAATATGCAACTCAACTGTGCATTCGCATGAGCCCACTCGTAACTGCTCAGACAAATCTAATGTTAACAGTTGTGACATCAAGCTCATCTTAGGCAATTTGTTGTTATGAAGCATTGCATAGTCTTCCTAAAGCCTTTGACACATTTTGTTGTTGGCAGTCCCTTGTATGAGGACCACGTTTTATTGTTTTATATGGCACATTTCCTTTGCAGTTTAAGTTTTATTTGCGTTTTGTTCTTTCATTCATGTTTTACTGCTGCGGTATTATTCTACAGTAGCGGGATACAGTAATATCCTTTGTTGGAGTATCAGTTCGTACCAGTCAAAATTACAAAAATTTAAATGAAAACTAAAACAATGAAAAATTCTCAGATTCTAAAAAATTCCTGGGTTTTTCCCGATTTTCTCCCAGATGAATAAATTCCCACGTGTTCACCAGATGAAAAAATTTTCATGTTTTTCCTGGCTCTCCTGGTTGTGCTGGTTCGTATGTACCCTATACAGGAAATATGAGGACCACTAATAAGTGGGTCAGAGAGCAGACTGGAGTGGAAGAAAGAATTATGACTGCAATTAAAATGAAATTGTGGCAGGCATCACACGCAGCAAGGACAATGCATGATAGATGGGCCAAGGAAATTCCTTATTGGATTCCAAGAGTGAACAAAATAAAGAGATGCTAACCTAACAGAATGGTATCAGAAAACATGCCGGAGCTGCACGATACATGCAGCTGAGGTACATAATGAAAGGAAAACTGTAGGTAATACCTTTAACTAGCAGTGGATGTTAAATGGCTGACTTTTATATACAAGACAGTTACAAATAACATGCATAACTGTCCACTATACATTATAAATGGTTTACAAGGTTTGTAAAAACAATAGCTCCGGTGTATAAGGCAACTTAAAATGGCCTCTAAGGAAAAAGTCACATATACCAATGGAAACTGTGCTACATTGCTTTTGATTCACCAACAACACAAGGTTTTCATACATGAAGCACATGGTGTGTCAAGCATTGCACAGGAACCAATATAAAGCAGGTAGGCTCTGATAAGCAGATAGCCTCCTCCTTGTAAGGTGGATTTTAGTCTATTGCCTTTAGCTGGAGTATATAAGCTAGCAGTGGCTTTAAAAACAAGTCCAAGGAAACATTTCAATAGTTTGGCACTTTAGAGTTGTATGTCAGTAGCATCTGCTGACAGGGCAAATTAAAACTGAAACCCTATAAATTAATGTTTGATGTCAGTACTGTAAATGGATATTGCAGTATGTGCATGATGGAGAGGCTGAACCTGAAATGCTCTTTTCTTCAGAAGAAATATGGCTGCACTTACTGAAGAACATGAATCCTCATAACAATGACTTTGGTCTTCTGAAAATCATCAGTTATATCAAAAGCCCCAACACAACATGTTAACAGGAGTGCAGTGTACAATTCTAACAATTATGTCAACAATATACCATAAGTGTTTCCAGGAGACTCACAACTAACAAAAATACCTAGGGTTACTTAATGAACGACAATGTAAGGCCACACATCACCAATTCATCTATGACAGTATTACATCTTCCAGAGGAACAGGGGAATGAACTACATTATGAGTTTACCTGTCAGGCAAAAAAGGAAGCAGAGAGTAAAATAAAAGTCAGTTATGAGATAGAGCAACACTATCTGGTTACAAAAGTCAAGAAGAACGCATAATTTTAAAATTTGTATTTAAAAAAAAAGCTTGAAACAAGTAACAAACATTATTCACTTCTTATATGAAATGACATGTCAGTGATAATACTTACTCTGTGGAGAACCCTGACTCAGCATACTGCTCTCTCCATGCAGTAATTGGTTCAGAGAGCTGCTACTCTGTACCACTTTGCACTCAATTTCTTCAATGTCTGATTCATAATCAGCCGGTTCTTCCTTCGGTCTGTGTTCATCGCGCATATCAAATGGAAGTGACTCTTCTGCAATGGTTTCGGGACTCGGTGGTGCTACTTTTGGAACACTAACTGGATTGGGAGCTGCGGCTGAAGCTGGAGGCGGTACTGGAGCTTGTACTGGCGCCGGTGGCTGGGCTGGTGTTGGAGGCTGAGTTGTCACTGGAGGCGGAGCCGGATGTGGTGCTGGTGACATGACACGAGATGATGTGTTCGGTGGTGTCCTCATAGCACTCTGCACAGGCATTTCAGTACGCTGACGTTTGTAGGCACGAGGTGCATTTTCTTCTGAACTGATGGGAGGATCAGGTTTCATGCGCATTCTGGGTGTTGGTGGTACATCTTCCTAAAAATTAAGTCCTTACAAAAAACTGTACAGAACAAAAATATAGAGATATAGACAACCTCTCTCTCTCTCTCTCTCTCTCTCACACACACACACACACACACACACACACACACACACACACACACAACACAACACAACACAACACAACACAACGAAACCCCTATTTTACGTTTTCGTGTGGTCCAAAGTTAAAGAAACACAAAATTGAGAAAAATGCAGAATCGAGAAAAATATTAAAGCCCCACAAAATATAAGCAAAAATACATCTAACTGGTATACACGATTAAAAAATCGCAGTCCTCTCCAATACTTTGTATAAAATCTGTGGTAATGAATTTCATCTGATCTTAAAAAATCACAGATGCATAACAGCAAGTAAAAACTTATCAAAAAATTGAAACTGGTATCTGAGTACAAGGTAATGGAGCTGTTTTCGGACATGCTACGACCACAAATTACATGTCCAAAACGCATATTTTTGAGAGATCATCCGTTGTGCTCACCCAGAAAAAAAGCAAAAACTTATGAACATGTTGAATTAAACCAAAAACATCATAGCAGTTACATGGTTAAACCATAAGCATAAATGCGAACATTTGCTTAATGACAAACTTTGGCACCATTGCTGTTGTTGTTTAACGCATTTTTACGAGCTGTACTTCAACTGCTCATCACCATTACTGTGTTACTTTACGCTTGATTGGAGAAACAGAGATGTGAAAAAATGAGTTTACTTCCCCAACTGATGTTGCAAACTTCTTAGAAGTTGGCTCAGTGAATTGCTGTAAACTGTATAAAATGTAAATTTGAAAGAAAGCTCAGGTGCTACAATTTTGCTTCACGCCCTCTATCACTGTTGCCAATCTTTACGATCTACAGTGTGGGGTGCATCTGGTGCAAGGTATATACATGAGTAGTGTATGTAGATGTTGCAACTATATAGCATCAATTTTGAACATGAAAGTCTTTAAAATGTGCTGTTGCAAAACCCTTTTTCTATTTTCGTGTCTGTCATACCACATCATCTGCATGGAAAGTATATTTTTTTCCTCACTTCACTAAATGCTTTCACAGCTACCTGCACTCCCATCATCGAAGGGCAACCCCCTATCCACATATCCAGTAGGTGATCTCATTTTACGTGTTTTTGTGTGGTGTGGCGGTTACATTGCCTGTTGGGTGTCACCAGCCAATAATAGTTCATTAGCCAGAAATGGGCGACATTTCCTCAATTATGACCAAGCATATTCGTAGAGCCTAAGTATTTGAATTTAAAAGGTTGATGATTGATACTGTTGCTGAATGCAATACATATGAAATACGTGTGAAAATGTGAGACTTGAGTTATAAGTGGCACAAGAAAAGGCAGTGGCTGGACCCCTTCATCACATATTGGCTTGGTCCAGAACTCTTTGCATCAACTGTCTTGTTTTTCCATTACCACTGCAACCTAATGGTAGTTATATCATAACTGTGTGGTGAAGCTAAACATAACAAGTTGTGCTGGCAACACTGACTGTAGATTACGTCAGCATTTCCTCTCTCGTCTCCCCTATCCATAACAATCTAAAATACTCCCTTAAATCCCCCACCATGCATGGTATAAACCATCTGTATTTTGTGCCACTAAAAACTTCTTCAGTCATGTCATCCAATTTCAATAGGAAGGAAACAGGACGAAATCAAACGAGACTTGGAATAAGTACTTAGAATTGAGGTAAACCGTACTAGGAAGAAATGTAAAATTGGGGAATGTTCAGCATTGATCTTACGTGGTTTTTCACAGGGGCTACAAATTTATGGTGTGGAATAGCAAAAAACTTATAATCAGTGAACGTAAAATTGAAATTCCACTATAATTGCTTTTATATATACACTGATTGTTCAGTTGTAACCTGTTGTTGTTTTAACAAGATCACAGCTTTCAGAAATGCATAAATGTAGGCAATTCTATTTTCACATTAATAGTTTTCCTAAAATTTGTATCTTAAAAGATATACTACATCTTATAAGTTCACATTATCCACATTAAAGTATTCCCTGAATTTGTATTTGTTATGAAAAAGTATATAAAGTTTTAAGATATCATGATAAGATTAGAATAGAAATGCATTTGTCATTTACCAACTGACAACGAAAAGGTAATAATCTGATAGAGAATTTTGTAGAGTAAACAAGCATTCCATGAAAGAAAATGTTTCCTAACACCCCAAATTTCCCAAAGCACATAGAAGTTGACTTTTATATAACAACAAATGTCTGATTTGCATCCTGACCAGATACAGAAAATTTAGATGGCCAGATATAATTCTACAACCTATTATCAGGGTGGCGCAATAATTGTGCTGGTGGAGCTAATTTCGTGAACCACATGTCTAATGGGTGATCCCCACAGCTCATATTCATGCATAAAAAGATGTTCCTGTTAGGCAACAGCAGCAGTCCTCTGAATGATGTATTATAAACTGACAAACTTGTAATATGAAACAGATTCTGAATTTGATTGCCCATCATGCCTATACCTTAATGGAAATGACTTGACTGTAATCAGTCTAGTTGTCATTATGCATCTTTAGGCTCTGTATATGTCGAGTGTAATCTATTATGAGGGGCTGAAGCAACATCATGCTGAAAAGACGTAAAAGTGGTGATGACAATTAAGAAACTTCTCCATGTGTAACAAACATCATGTATCCTGCGAGCCTTCACTTCATCAGGAAGCATGAGAAAAGACATCAACAGCAGATGTAATTGCAGCAACAACTGCATAAATAGCAGTCCCAACTGCTGAAGGAGTACATGGACAAACACAGTCAACCCAACTTCACAACAGCCAGAACTGTGGCTGCTCCGTAACTCTATTACATCATTCAGTATGTTTAGCAAAACAACGGTGAAATGGGAATCACACAATCACGAACTATGGCAATTCTTCATCATTCACTGGTTGAGCACCAGACTATGTGGATCCAAAAGTCTGGGGTTCCATCCACAGATGGTCTCGGGGTTTCTATAAGTCACTTATCACTTCAAACAATGGAAAATCCAGGATGGAATGTAACAATACCAGAAAAGGAAAGTTGCTACTCACCATATAGCGGAGATGCTGAGTCGTGATAGGCACAACAAAAAGATTCACACAGTTATAGCTTTCGGCCAATAAGACATTTCAAATATTATATGAAGACAAGCACGTACCACCTCCAATAGGACCATACCTACTAAAGTATTGTGCTGCTCAAACTAACTTTTCGAGTTCATTATGCCTTTAACTTTCAGCACACGCAAAGTAACAAATTCTGTACTGAAGGGAGCATTTGGCTAATCTTCGTTTGATGTTATGATTTTTCAGTTTCTTGGAAAACTGGTGTGGCGATACCTGTAAGATACCGCTAGCCCACGCCTCTCGCGGTGTGCGTTTAACCCCATTTAAATGACGCGCCAAGCGCGCGCCCAGCGGCTGTACGATTAATTAAATAATCGGCGTGCTAATCACAGTTAAAATCTCTGGTCCAGAGGGATGTGAAGAGGCTGTGGCCCAGAGAGAGAGTAGAGTCAGTCGAGTCTTGTTCAGTCTTAAGAGTCAGTCGAGCTAGAAAGTGTCTTGTGAAACGATCATTCTGTGGATAATATTAGTGTGATGATTTCTTTTATATGTGTTGTGTTGTCTTCTTCGATGAGTAAAAAAAAAAAAAAAATATAGGTAAAATAAATTTTTGTGATGTCCATCAATAAGTTCATTCCAGTAAAAATAGAACCACTTCCCTTCACCTTTATTCACCCTTTTTTTTTTCTTTCCTTTGCAACAAAATAAAAACAAAAAAAAATTACCACCCTCCCCTTTTTTTTTTTTTTTTAATTCCGGACATCACACTGGCTCCAGCTGCTGATCCAATAACCTTGCAATTCAGTGGTGTCTGATCCACTCATTTATCGCTATTACCAGAAAAGTTGCATCCTTGCAGCCCATATATAGTTCCAACAGCAACAAAAGCTACCTGGTAGCTTGCTTAAGTCACTCTGTGATCTCAGTCATTACTAAATTTGAAATGCCAAAACCCAGTCCTTCACTCATCCATCAATCAGGGAAATGATTCTCCCCAACTGCAGGCTATTTGCACTTGGTGCCAGATACAGGGTCATGTTGGTACTGGACTTCACAACAATAAATCCTGCTCACATGCCGTAACAGTACCAGATAGTGTGGCAAAAAAAGTATAATGGCAAACTCCACCTCCAGATTCTCACAATTCAGTACTTGAACGTAACACTCGCCACAGGAAATCAACAAATCCAGTTTAGATCGGAATAGAGCAGGACTTTATTTTCATTGTTAACACTGTATGTAGTCCACTGTTACTTGGGTCAGTTAGGGAAATCAATTAATTTCTTTGAACGGTACTTCCTACTCAAGGCGTCCATCAAACAAGTATCTATAACCCTCTCAAATTTTGGTAGTCAACACAGTTGCATTTCTGAGTATTTCACTAAAATATACTTTATTTCTGTTTCCATATTCAAACTGATACACAGTATTATGTAACTGGATAAATAAAAAATCTACTCACCAAGTGGGAGTAGAAAGACACACACAGAAAAAAAAAGGTTTTACTTATGCAAGCGTTCGAAGCAAGTGGCTCTTTCTTCCGGTAGAAGGATTGAAGGGGAAGGAAAGAGGGGTGAAGAAAAAGGACTGGAGATATTTAGGAAAAGGGCAGAGTTCGGGAAAATCACCCAGTACCCTGGATCAAGGGAGACTTACTGGATGGGGTGAGAAGGAAAGACTTTCCTTTGCATCGTGTCCAGTAGGTCTACCCTGACCCAAGGTTCTGGGTGACTGCTTCTCATCCCGTTCAGTAAGTCTATCCTGACCCGAGGTTCTATGTAGTAGCATGTTGAAGGTGGTCTGTTGTGGTTTTTATTTCTGCAACATAGTTTGAGACAAAGACCAAACTCTGCCCCTTTTGCTAAAGCTCTCCAGTCCTTTACCTTTACCCTTCTGCCAGAAGAAGGTGCCACTAGTTTTAAAAGCGTATATAGGTAAACCCTTTTTTAAGTGTGTTTTCTCCTCCTGCCACTTAGTGAGTGGATTTTTTATCTGTTCAATTACATCACATCATCAAAAAGTGACCCACAATTCTGCCACATTTAATCCAGCTTGTTTACATTACAGCTAACTTTAAAAGCAACTAAACAACTAGTACAACAAGAAATTACCAGTACAAAAGGAATTACCAACAAGTTTCACATATGCCAGAGTATGAAATTTCTGTTGTAATGTATTTCTGATGTTTCAAGTGTTCAGAGGGTACAAGTTCTTTCTGGTAGGCTGAGAACAGGTGGAAAATGAAGCTTGTGTGGGATGACTTTTAACCTCAAGAATGGATGATAATGTGGAAGGAGTGAAGTGTCTTATGAGGTTTGATAGTAAACAGATGGTATGAATGATCAAAGTTTAAACGTGTTTGGTATCCATTGAATTTTAACACATGGTGTGAACATGGGGAAAGTGTAAGCAATGAGTGTTTCAGGAACTTCAGAATTGGACAGAAGGAAAAACATGAGAATGTGTGTCTTGCTGTTCAGGACCACCTCCAGAGAGACTCAGAAATTTTGAGTCACACAAGAAAACATTCACACCCAAATATCATGGAATGCACAGCTGGGAGCAGCATATTGCAAACTCTCCCCATCTTAGGAAAGAGACACTGTTCAAAACCAAACTCAAATGACTGGTCCTTTTTTTATTTATTTATTTTTCATGTTGAGGGGAAAAAATACATGTGCAAAAAGACACTGCATAATCTTGGATGCTGCACTATGAGAATTCTCCCTGTCACACAGTAATTTCCATCAATGAATTTTTGGTACTAAATAGCATTCCTGCGATTTCTCAGTATCCCTGTTTACAAGTAGTACCTGTGACTACTTTTTTTCCCTAGTGCTCAAGAATTATTTCAAAAGGGGTCATTTTGGTAGTTTGAATAAAATTCAAAAGTGATGGGCTGAGAGGTATTCAAGTATAGGCCTCCCACAACTACTATGAAACCATCTTCATGACAACTTTAAAACTATGACATGTAAAAACTACAAAATTCATAGTTACAAGTAAGTCAGTCTCATTACCTTTATAGCTTGCAACCAACACACCTATTTCTAACTACTGTATAATCTTTAATTAAATCTCTGTTCATAACTCATTGATATTTAATCCTGTTCATAATTCACTGAAATTGAGTCATCTATCTACTAGATGGTTATCCTGGTTCATTGTCATGGTCCCAGTTGCAAGCTGTCTTTCTAATGGCTTCCAGGGGGCAACAAAAATTTATTTTCAGTATATTGTGCTTTTACAAGTGAATTTAGAAATTCTGTATTCTGAATGGTTTGATGCAGCTCGCCACGAATTCCTCTTCTGTGCCAGCCTCTTCATCTCAGAGTAGCATTTGCAACCTGGGTTCTCAATTATTTGCTGGATGTATTCCAATCTCTGTAATCCTCTGCCATTTTTGCCCTCTACAGCTCCCTCTAGTCCCATGGAAGTCATTCCCTGATGTTTTAACAGATGTCTGATCATCCTGTCCCTTCCCCTAGTCAGTGTTTTCCACATATTCCTTTCCTTTCCTCTCCCATTCTGTGCAGAACCTCCTCATTCCTTACCTTATCAGCCCATCTAATTTTCAACATTCATCTGTAGCACCACATCTCAAATGCTTCTGTTCTCTTTTGTTCCAGTTTTCTCACAATCCATGTTTCACTACTATACAATGTTGTGCTGCAAATGTACATTCTTAGAAATTTCTTCCTCAAATTAAGGCCTATGTTTGATAGTAGTAGATTTCTCTTAGCCAGTAACACCCTTTTTGCTAGTGCTAGTCTGCTTTTGACATCCTCCTTGCTCCATCTGTCATCGGTTATTTTGCTGCCTAGGCAGCAGAATTCCTTAACTTCATCTACTTTGTGACCATCCATCCTGATGGTAAGTTTCTCACTGATCTCAGGATAAGGATCAGAATTTGACTGTCTCATAACATACATGTTACATCATTGATTTAGTGCACAGGAGGCTTGTAAAGCGTTTAACTATAATAGATTGTGCTTGGAGTACAACATTTACTAGAACCATAAAATATCTGAATATATATACTATTAATTTTTATCCTGCTCCAGTGGTCAGACCATCATTAAAAATTCATCAATAGAGTAATAGCATTTTGGCACCAGAGTGCTATATAATTTTCTTTTTATTGAATCAGTTTCAATCTTTTGAAAATTCGTATTTTTTAACTTGGTGCATATTTTCGTCTCCATATATTGTCATCATGGTCTTTCTTCTGGGCCTCAGGATTTGCCAGAGGTGAGTACCAGCAACATACATTGGTTTTAACAAGTGAGACTAAAACGTTTTGAGCGTTTATTGGATTATAGCAGCCCAACAGTGTTGATAACTCAGATATGGGTCCAATTTGGTAGAGAGGAAATCCTTAAACCATCAGAGGAAGAAATCAGTGTTGCGCTAAAGG
Organism: Schistocerca gregaria; assembly: GCF_023897955.1. Classification (NCBI taxonomy): domain Eukaryota; kingdom Metazoa; phylum Arthropoda; class Insecta; order Orthoptera; family Acrididae; genus Schistocerca; species Schistocerca gregaria. The sequence continues at coordinate 599,679,697 of NC_064920.1, read as the reverse complement.
CCCTCAAAAACAACAAGGCTCTAGATGGTAGTGGTATCACAGCTGAGATGCTACGCCTCGGGAGTGAAGCATTAACGGAGGCACTGAAACGATTAATATCTACCCTCTGGACAGTGGAAAAAATTCCTGAAGAATGGAAGGGTGTAGTTATACGTCCCATCTTCAAGAAGAGAGATGCCACACAAGAATCCAACTACCGCGGGATTTCACTATTTGGGATCGGGTTAAAAAGTATTTACAATGCTGCTCCTAAACTGCTTGAAACCATTGGCTGAAGAAATTATAGGCCCTTATCAATGTGGCTTCATCTCTGGATGTCAACTCTTGATCACATATTTACCTTGAGACAGCTAACAGAAAAATTTTTCCACTTTCATTGGGAACTATACTTCATCTTCATTGATTTTAAACAAACTGCCAAGTAACGTTCAGCAGCCAACTATCACCACCACCTGGTATTCAAAATAGATTGTGACAAGGAGATCCATTGATGTCAATACTATTCAACTTGGCCTTGGAAAAAGTAGGCCGCAAGGCTGGTCGAAACAGAGAAATTGAGATGGCGAGAACAGACACAATCCTGGCATTTGCTGAAGATGTTGTGATCCTTGACAACACCCAGGAGAAAGTGAGTGCTGATACTTTAAGATTCCTGTGTAACGCGAAACAAATAGAGCTGGTAGTGAATGGGAGTAAAACAAAATATCTCGTCGTCTCGGAACATCAAGCTCCTCTGCTCTCCATTATTGGTGACAGGCATGCCTTCGAACAACTAAGAGAATTTGAATACCTGGGATACATACTGATTAATAAAAGTGAAAAGACGAAAGAGGTGCAGCAGCGAATAACAAACACTAATCACATTTTCTTCAGCCTAAACAATCTATTTCAATCTCAGCTGATTTTGCTAAAAACCAAGATTCGACTATAGATGACATTAGTATGGCTGTACTTTAATATGGTTGTGAAGCCTGGGAAACTTCAACAACTGAAGAAGCAATTTGTGCATTCGAGAGGAAGGTATTTCGAAAGATATATGGACCCATCTACAATACCACTGATGGTAAATGGGAAAAAAAAACAAAAGAAGACCTTTACCAAACATCAGACGAATATCAGGGCAGAAGAGGATACAGTGGTTTGGCCACATCTTCCGAACTGGTGGATCCCTCCATAACTGTGTTCTTCTTTCCCAATCTGCTGGGAGATGCCCACAGGGACGACCAAGGACACAATGGAAGGCTCAGGTACTGGCAATAGTCAAGCAAGTGGAGCCAACAGCGGTACAAGTAGAGGCTGGGGACCAATACCGACAGCAATGTACCACCACCTGCAATAAATTTTTCTTATACTGGGACTGTGACTAAATGGTGCTTTTTTCTTTTTGTAATGTGTAACTTTGCAAATTTGTATAATCTGCAGTTTGTTTTTTATATTGTGTTCTGTATCCTTTTTATTGTGCTGTAGGTATAAAGGCCCGTAAATGCAATAAATGATACATATTATGGGGTCTGCCCAAAAAACTTGAGTCAATGTGTAGGAAACTTTCTTTATTTCTAGTTTCATATCCATACCAGTAGTCACCTGGAGGAAACAACTCTAGATTATTATTTGTGAAAAGAATTATTTCATACAAATACAGTGAGTGAACACTCAAGGGCACCACACCGTGTATTATGTTGAAGAAATCGGTTTTTGGTTTTCATCATATTTAAGTACTCTGAAAAAGTTTTTTTTTTTTTTTTTTTTTTTTTTTTTTTTTTTTTTTTTTTTTTTTTTTTAGCATTTAAAGAGCATTTTCCTACCATGTCTGTTTATGTGCCAAGCCCACTATTCTGCATATATTTTAGATCTTTATATCCCCTACATTGCATGTTAGGGATTTTCTTTTTAATCCCGAGTGTGTTGGCTATCTTTGGAATGCAATGGTCGGTATTCTTTTGTTTCTGCTGTTTGTAAACAACACACTTTCATACACGCAGTTGGTTTTGTTCAAGTGTGGTTACGAGTAGTTACCATACTTACATTTGCAGTGCTTGTTTATGTGTGTTTTGTTATGTTTATTGAAGATGACAAAACATAAAGGCATTTTCAAGAAATGACAATTTAGAGGAAACATGTTTAGAAAGCTTATGTCACCTGGCAACGATGTTCCTAATTGTAATCCTTCAACAAGTGCAGCATCAAAGAAGCTCTCACCATTTCAACTGAGTTACAACGAATTTACTGTAAGTGACAAGGGGTGCAGTAACATTATTATAAATTTGAGAATATTATCAGATGTAATTTCTAAATTTGTACAATGTAGACAGTGTGGTGAGTCACAGAGTGTGAAAATTTGTGAAAGTGCCAGTGGCAGAAAAGGCCTAGCAATTGCTTTGGACTTAATTTACACTAAATGCTCAGCTGTTATTTCATTTATGAGTTCTTCAAAAGCAGGTGCAAGTCACCCTCATGAAATCAATACTAGATTAGCTTATGCCTTACGATCCATTGGCAAAGGCGTGGCTGCAGGGAGAACATTTTGTTCAGTGATGAATAACTACCAAATAAATTTGAAAAACTGACTGCAATATTAAAGAAAGCTGTATGTGAGGTCAGTGAGGAAAGCATGAAACTGGCTGCCAGGGAATCAGTGGAAGAAAATGATGGGTGTTCGGATATTGCACTTGCACTTGGTGGAAGTTGGCAGAAAAGAGGACATACTTCTGAATGGAGTAGCGACTGCCATGAATGTAGACAACGGTAAAGTGTTATATGTGGAGATAATGTCTAAATATTGCAAATGTTGTAAAGTCAATGACCATAAAGAATGGCTAATTGTGTGGCTAACTGTGGAGGAACAAGTGGTGGTATGGAAGTTCATGGAGTACAACAAATACTTCATCACTCTGTAGAAACAAGAGGCGTATGGTACACCAAATATTTGGGTGATGGTGACAGTAAGGTATACAACAATGTGGTGAACTCTAAGCCATATGGAGATGCCATTATTAGCAAAATAGAATGTGTAGGCCACGTTCAAAAACGTTTGGGAACAAGGCTAAGTAAACTAACTGTTGATATGAAAGGAAAAAAAAATTAGAAGATGGAAAATTGTTGACCGGACACGGTCAGTTAACTAAAACTGAAATAGAAAACTTGCAGGTATACTATGGGCAGGCAATTAGGGGAAAAAAAAGAAAATCTGGAGGGAATGAAGAGAGATGTTTGGGCCATATTCTTCCATTAGTCCTGTACTGATGATAAGCCATGTCATGGATTGTGTCCATGAGGAGAAAATTAGTGGTGCAAATGCAATAGGGCTCAGGTAACTGGAGAATCTTATTCTCACCAGCATTCTCTTCCTGCTGCTGTCATTACAGCAATTAAACCTATTTTCACAGACTTGGCTCATCTTGACCTTCCAAGGAAAACGTCTGCATGGGCAGACACAGAACCCAAATGAATGTTTTAACAGCATAATTTGAAAACACCTTCCTAAAACTGTATTTGTAGGCATGCATACAATGAAACTAGGAGTTCATGGTGCTGTTATTATAATCAATTGTGGTAATATTGGAAAGTGTTGGGTACTGAAAAAGCTGGGAATTAATCCTGGTGAAAATACTATCATTGGGCTCCAACATTGTGATAAAATGAGGATAGCCGACACAGACAGATCTGATTTTAATAAGGCCAAGAAAGCAAGATAAACATCCAGGAAGGTGAAAAAGAAGCTGGAAGGCCTGCTATAGGCCAAAGAAGAGCCATCATATGCAGCAGGACAGTTTTAATTGACTGTAGGTAACAAATATCAAAAGTTTTTTCTTTAAAGTCAATTTCCCAACAAACTAAAATTTTCAGTACATATGCCCCATTATATCAGAAACTATCACAGATAAATGAATGAAATTTTCAGAGACTCTGCATAACATAAAAAGCCACCTCTGATACTACATTCATTAATATTCCCCCATTAGGAAGTTCACAAAAAATATTTTCTGCAGAAAAAACTTAATATTTTTTGTTACTAAATTTACAAAAGTATTTCTTAAAAACTATAAAACAGATAAAATAGATTTTGGTACAATTGACTCTATTAGCATCTTGTAACATACAGTAAAAGTATTAAGGTCCTGCATCAAATAGTTTTTTCCACAAATGGGTCAAATACTCGCCTAAATCAGCATGGGTTAGATAGGCAGGGTGTGGTCCCCTTAATATATTTAGGTCTCTTAATAGTGGCCGACAATATTCACTTGACTTTGCACTACACATGTTCCTTATGATTTCTTTCTGTAAATTTAATATTCTTGTCAAATTGCTAGCATTTGCCAAAAAGACAATGCCATGTCTGACTATTGCCTCAAAGTAGCTATGGTATGCTACCTTCTTCAAATACCAGGTTGTTCAGATTGCTTTTTAAATAGTCTATGCATGAGGACCGTGATAGATTTCTGTCCAACTGCATTCCTAAAAATTTAACATATACTACTTTGTTTAGTTTCAGCTTCTGTGCATAATTTGAATATCATTTATTCAAATAATTTGAATATCTTTTTTTGTCTTAAAATAGAAAGAAACTTCCACATGGGAAAAATATATTAAAAACAAAGATTCCAAGACTTACCAAGCGGGAAAACGCCGGCAGACAGGCTCAAGAACAAAACACACAAACACACACACAGAATTACTAGCTTTCACAACTGATGGTTGCTTCTTCAGGAAGGAGAGGGAAAGACGAAAGGATGTGGGTTTTAAGGGAGAGGGTAAAGAGTCATTCCAATCCCGGGAGCGGAAAGACTTCCCTTAGGGGAAAAAAAAGGACAGGTGTACACTCGTGCACACACACACACGCACACATATCCATCCGCACATACACAGACACAAGCAGACATATTTAGGCAAAGAGTAAGGGCAGAGATGTCAGTCGAGGCAGAAGTACAGAGGCAAAGAAGTTGTTGAAAGACAGGTGAGGTATGAGCGGCGGCAACTTGAAATTAGCGGAGGTTGAGGCCTGGCGGATATCGAGAAGAGAGGATATACTGAAGGACGAGTTCCCATCTCCGGAGTTCGGATAGGTTGGTGTTGGTGGGAAGTATCCAGATAACTCGGACGGTGTAACACTGTGCCAAGATGTGCTGGCCGTGCACCAAGGCATGTTTAGCCACAGGGTGATCCTCATTACCAACAAACACTGTCTGCCTGTGTCCATTCATGCGAATGGACAGTTTGTTGCTGGTCATTCCCACATAGAAAGCGTCACAGTGCAGACAGGTCAGTTGGTAAATCACGTGGGTGCTTTCACACGTGGCTCTCCCTTTGATCGTGTACACCTTCCGGGTTACAGGGCTGGAGTAGGTGGTGGTGGGAGGGTGCATAGGACAGGTTTTACACCGGGGGCGGTTGCAAGGGTAGGAGCCAGAGGGTAGGGAAGGTGGTTTGGGAATTTCATAGGGATGAACCAAGAGGTTACGAAGGTTAGGTGGACGGCGGAAAGACACTCTTGGTGGAGTGGGGAGGATTTCATGAAGGATGGATCTCATTTCGGGGCAGGATTTTAGGAAGTCGTATCCCTGCTGGAGAGCCACATTCAAGGTCTGATCCAGTCCCGGGAAGTATTCTGTCACAAGCGGGGCACTTTTGCGGTTCTTCTGTGAGAGGTTCTGGGTTTGAGGGGATGAGGAAGTGGCTCTGGTTATCTGCTTCTGTACCAGGTCGGGAGGGTAGTTGAGGGATGCGAAAGCTGTTTTCAGGTTGTTGGTGTAATGGTCGAGGGATTCAGAACTGGAGCAGATTCGTTTGCCACGAAGGCCTAGGCTGTAGGGAAGGGACCGTTTGATATGGAATGGGTGGCAGCTGTCATAATGGAGGTACTGTTGCTTGTTGGTGGGTTTGATGTGGACATCTGTCCAATGGCCAGCTTCACACATCCGTCCACATCGAACCCACCAACAAGCAACAGTACCTCCATTATGACAGCTGCCACCCATTCCATATCAAACGGTCCCTTCCCTACAGCCTAGGCCTTCGTGGCAAACGAATCTGCTCCAGTCCTGAATCCCTCGACCATTACACCAACAACCACATGTGTGTGTGTGTGTGTGTGTGTGTGTGTGTGCGCGAGTGTACACCTGTCCTTTTTTTCCCCTAAGGGAAGTCTTTCCGCTCCCGGGATTGGAATGACTCCTTACCCTCTCCCTTAAAACCCACATCCTTTCATTTTTCCCTCTCCTTCCTTCCTTCCTGACGAAGCAACTGCCAGTTGCGAAAGCTCGTAATTCTGTGTGTGTGTTTGTGTGTTTTGTTCATGTGCCTGTCTGCCGGCGCTTTCCCGCTTGGTAAGTCTTGGAATCTTTGTTTTTAATATATATATATATATATATATATATATATATATATATATATATCACATGGGAAAAATATATTTAAAACAGATTCTGTGACTTACCATACGGGAAAGCGATGGTAGATAGACACAATAAAAAATAAAGAACACACAAACACACACACAAATATCAAGCTTTCGCAACCCACGATTGCTTCATCAGGAAAGAGGGAACCATGGGTTGTGAAAGCTTGATATTTGTGTTTGTGTGTTTTTTTTATTTTTTATTGTGTCTATTTACCAGCGCTTCGTGGTTTTATCTATGTATAATTTTGCATATTCCTGCTACTTCTCATTAGTTTTGTCTTTCTTCAATTTACTCTCAATCCATGTTCTGTGCTCATTAGACTGTCCATTCCGTTTAGCAGATCATGTAATTCTCCACTTTCACTCAGGATAGCAATGTCATCAGTCAATCGTATCGTTGACAACCTTTCACTCTGAATTTTAATCCCACTCCCAAACATTCCTCTTATACCCATCCCCGCTTCTTTGACATACAGATTGAACAATAGGAAGAAAGACTACATCCCTGTCTTACGCTCTTTTTAATTTGAGCACTTCATTCTTGGTGATGATGATGATGATGATGATGATGATGTCGTGTGACGAGGGCCTCCCATAGGGTAGACCGTTCGTCTGGTGCAACTCTTTCGATTTGACGCCACTTCGGCAACTTGCGCGTCGATGGGGATGAAATGATACTGATTAGGAGAACACAACACCCAGTCCCTGAGCGGAGAAACTCTCCGACCCAGCCGGGAATCGAACCCGGGCCCTTTGGATTGACATTTCGTCGCGCTGACCACTCAGCTACCGGGGGCAGACTTCATTCTTGGTCATACACTCTTATTTCCCTTCTCGACTCTTGTACATACTGTATATTATCCATCTCTCCCCATAGTTAACATCTATTTTTTTCAGAATTTAGAACATCTTTACACTATCAAATGCTTTTTGCAGGTCGACAAATCCTATGAACATGTCTTGATTTTTCTTTAGTCTTGCTTCCGTTATCAACCGCAATGTGAGAATTGTCTCTATGATGCCTTTACCTCTCCTAAAGCCATACCGACTGTCATCCAAGACATTACCAAATTTCTTTCTCATTCTTCTGTATAATATTTACTTTTCTGGAAGTCAGATGGTATGTCACCAGACTCATACATTCTACACACTAACGTGAACAGTTGTTTTTGTTGCCATTTCCCCAATTATTTTAGAAATTCTGATGGAATGTTATCGATCCCTTCTGCCTTATTTGGCCTTAAGTTCTCCAAAGCTCTTTTAAATTCTGATTCTAATACTGGATCCCCTATCTCTTCTACATTGACTCTTCTATAACATTAGACAAATCTTTCATTTCATAGAGGCCTTTGAAGTACTCTTTCCACCTATCTGCTCTCTACTCTGCATTTTACAGTGGAATTCCTGTCGCACTCTTAATGCTGCCACCCTTGCTTTTAATGTAACCGAAGGTTGTTTTGGTTTTCCCATATGCAGAGTCAGTCCTTCCAACAATCATTTCTTTTTTGATTTCTTCTCATTTTTCATGTAGCAATTTCATCTTCGCTTCCTGCACTTCCTATTTATTTAATTCCTCAGTGACTTGTATTTCTGTATTCCTGAATTTTCAGGAACATTTTTGTACTACCTTCTTTCATCAATCAATTGAAGTATTTCTTCTGTTACCCATGGTTTCTACACTGTTACCTTCTTTGTACCTACTTTTTTTTTCTAACTTCTATGATTGCCCTTTCTAGAGATGTCCATTTCTCTTCAACTGTATTGTCTACTGAACTATTCCTTATTGCTGTATCTATAGCCTTATAAAACTTCAAGCATATCTCATCATTCTGTAGTACTTCCATATCCCACTTCTTTGCTTGCATACTGATTCTTCCTGATTTATCTCTTAAACTTCAGCCTACTCTTCATCTCTACTACATGGTGATATCTGTTTCTAGATATATCTTACAATCCAGAATCTGATTTCGAAATCTCTGTCTGACCTGATGTAATTTAACTGAAATCTTCCCTTATCCCCTGGCCTTTTCAAAGTTGACTTCCTCCTCTGTGATTCTTGAACAGAGTATTTGCCATTGCTAGCTGAAATTTATTACAGATCTTAATTAGTCCTTCTTCTCTCTTATTCCTTGTTCCAAGACCACATTCTCCTGTAATCTTTCTTCTACTCCTTCCCCTACAATGGCATTCCAGTTCCCCGTGATTATTAGATTTTCATCTTCCTTCACTTACTGTATTACCCTTTCATTATCCTCATACACTTTCTCTATCCCTTCATCTTGAGCTCATGACTTCAGCATGTATACCTGAACTATCATTGTCAGCATTGGTTTGCTGTCAATTCTAATAAGAATAACCCTATCACTGAACTGTTCACAGTAACGCTCTTTGCTGTACCTTCCTATTCATAATAAATCCTACTTCCATTATACAATTTTCTGCTGCTATTGATATTACCATATACTCATCTGGCCAGAAATTCTTGTCTTCTTTCCACTTCACATCAATGGTTCCTATTATACCTAGATTGAGCCTTTGCATTTCTCTTACCAGATTTTCTAGCTTCCCTACCCTGTTCAAGCTTCTGTTACTTCACGCCACAACTCGTAGAATGTTATCTTTTTGCTGGTTATTCAATCTTTTTCTCATGATCATCTCCTCCTTGGCAGCCCCCTCTTGGAGATCCAATGACAAACTAATCCAGAATATTTTGCCAATGGAGAGATGATCATAACACTTTTTCAATTACAGACCCCATGTTCTGTGGACATACATTACCCATCTTTAATGCAATGGTTTCCACTGCCTTTTGCATCCTCATGCTGTTGATCATTGCTGATTCTTCTGCCTTTAGGGGTAATTTCGCACCCCAAGGACAAGAGAGTGCCCTGAACCTCTGTCCACTTCTCTGCCCTGTTTGACAAGGCCTTTGGCAGAATGTGGAAATCTTATGCCAGAAGTCTTCAGCCACTAATACTGATTATTAACTAAAATTTAAGTGGTGACAGATTTCGATCCTGGGACTGACGACATTTCGATTACTAATTAAAGACACCACCTCGCCCTCCCCCCCCCCCCCTCCACCCAATTTTTTTTCCATTATTTTTCATTGTATTTGCTCAGGACAGATTCCCATGACACCCGTTCTAGTTCATCATTGATCCAACCACTCAGTTTTTTTTTTTTTTTTTATTATAGAGGGCAGCCATGCTGAGCTACCGTGCCAGCTGCCCCTAGACCACAGGTACTTACTATGAGGTTTAATCCTATGTTATGGTTTAACACAATAACACAAGTAACACAGTTAGAAACTGTGTATTTGTCTAAAGGCAGCACAACCCACAGCACACAAATACCCAAATCATACCCTTCCAGTACTTGAGAACGAGAGCTCTTAGTGACTTGTATCAAAACTTACACAATTTCAAACCTTTACAAAACTTTTTCTCACTGAAACACAAAATGGTGAATTTCCCTGTTCATGCAGTGAAATTACGACATTAGGTATGCAAATTTAATTTAGTACTTTCTTACGACAAATTCTATTTGCAACACTTTTTATGGACAGTACCATTGAAAGCGCCTGCTAAATTATATAATTGTACAACGCAGTTTCCAGGAGATATATCATCATAAACATTGAAGTGAATGAAAAGCTAGCTGTTTCTTACAATGGAGTGCACAATACCCAGCCTAAACTCATCCAGTGTTTGATAATTAATTGGCAACTTCCAATGAAGTTCAAACAAAATTTCAAACCTTCTCTAAAGTTTCTCTCACTTATATACTTAATATCAAATATTTAGCACATTAACTCATTTGTAAAGTAATCAATCGTTCGAAACTAAACTAAACTCTCACTAGTCCGGCCCTTTGTACTCCAGCTTCTCGGTAATCCGACCACATCCAAAATGATGCACAGCAATGAGTTATCATGTGCAACAATGTTGTTGGTGAATTACAGTTTTAAACAATGCTCTACATATTTGAAACTGTGGCATTCTTTACAGTTCCATATCTTCTAAAAGGAAACATGTTACCTTAGACCTCAAGCAGAAACTCTGAATTTTAGATAAGTTAAACAGAGGCTCTTCGCAGAAAGCCATTGTTGCTGAGTACAATGTTGGAAGAGCAACTACTTATGACATCACAAACAAAGATGTTTTTCTGCAGTATGTAACCCAAATGGATCGTGAATTGGGAAAACAGAAGGTTATGTCGAGTAAGAATGAAAATCTGGACACAGCTGTCTATAGATGGTTCATACAACACAGTAAAGGAATTCCAGTCAGTGACCTGATAATAAAGGAAAAGCACTTACATTTAACAAATGATTCGGCAATAGTAACTTGTTTGCAGAAAGCGAGGGTTGCTATCAAACTAAAAAGAATGCCATGACATTTGGCAGCTGACAGTCACTGTGTGAAGTTGCTCAGCTAACGAGAAAGATGCACATGAGTTTGTAAATAAGATGCAGAAGATAACAGAGGAAGAAGATTTAATTGCTGATGCCTTATACAATGCTGATGAAACCTGACTCTTTTATGAGATGCTTCCTTCAAAAATGTTAGCTGCCAAGAACGAGAAGGGAGGTCAAAGGTACAAGCAACAGAAGGAATATTTCACTTTAATGGTGTGTTGTAATGCAAAAGGGGGGTTATAAACTACTGCTCATGGTGATTAGGAAATCCCAAAATCCATGTTGTTTTCAATAAAGTGACATAAATATGCCATTAGTCCAATATTGGGCTCAGAAGAAGGCCTGGATGGATAAAGAAATATTCTCTCAGTGGTTTCATAAAACATTTTTACCTGCCGTGACGTAGGAGCTGAAAAAGAAAAAGCTTCTACTGAAAGCTATCATTATTCTGACAATGCTCTGGTCATCTTTTCAATGTGACTATAAAGTCCAATGGTATACAAGCACTCTTTCTTCAGCCCAATGAGACAGCCCTGATTCAACCCATGAACCAGAGAATTTTGAAATCAATTAAACATCTTTATTGACATGCACATCTTGTCTCTTTGCTGAAGGAATGTGAAGATGACTATACCAAGACACTGCTGAAGGCTTGGAAGGAAATCAACTTACATGATGATGTTTTCCAAGCATATGAGGCATGGGTTGAAGTGGAAAGTGGTATCATAATGAAGAGCTGGAGAAAAGTGAGGCCATGCATTGATGTGAGTTGGAACCAGTACTGATTGACAGTAATGAGCCAATCAATTCGGAAATATCAATTGCTGACACCCTGTACTCTGACACATTCCACAACTTTCAGGAGGAGGAGAAACTGATGATGATGATGCTGCTGATAAGTGGCTGAATGAGAAAAACTGCGCAACAGATCAAACTTTAGCAGGTAAAGAAATAATTAAAAAGTATGTATTAAAATATTGATGGAAGTGATGAAGAGTATATAGGAAGAGAGCGCATGAAGATGTCTCACACTGCTGGTGCTGAAACTGTGGGTGTCTTCCTGGAGTGCATTATGCAACAATCAGATACATACAGTACAGATGTAATGCTTGTAAAGCATTTCCATGATAAAGCATGCTGCTGTTGCATATCAGTGTTGAGACATTTAAAAATTTGAGACATGTTTCACAGCGAGTGATACTACTGTATACTTATGTAAACACTCAAGGACAAAATTTTCTTCAAAAATGAATGTATCTTTGGATTTAATAAAGTATATCCCCTACATTTTTAAATAAATTTCAGATACTCTCAATAATCTGGGACTGCCACTAATCTGGCACCCACATGTGCAAGGAATGGCTAGATTAGTGAGAGTCTAGAGTCGATTCTTCAAAGAATTAGAGGTATACTGATATCAGCTAATGGAGCAAGAGAGACAATTGTTAATTAATACTGCAGATGTTTCTCCTTTTCTGTGGAAAAAGGAATCTAAACCTCAACCACTTGACTGCATAGAGTACTCTCACCTTTCTGTAGCATACTGACAACATTTTGCTGGCTTTCAGTGTTGAGCACAAAAGCATCAAGAACTAAAAAACTAAAAATGTAGTAGATTAACAAAAATATTAAATTTTAGAAAGTATAACATAACTGGCTAGATAAAAACTCAATTCACTAAGTGGCAGCAGCAGCAGCAGCAGCAAATAAACGTTATGGAAATTTGTAAGCTTTGGGAGCCTTATGGCAGAAGGGTTGAAGGGAAAGGAAGAAGGATGAACCAAAAGGACTGGCGAGGCTTAGGAAATGAGATGAATTCTGAAAAGTCATCGCAAATTCCAGGTCAGGGTACGTCCACTGGACAATATGAGAAAGAAAGACTGATTGTTGGAGACTACACCTGACAAGGTTTGAAAACCTGGGAACTTAAAAAGTGGAAGACAAGGAAGTATCCAAGACATAGATTACCGACAAAAGATTGTGCAAGAGTTAATAAGAAGGGAAAGCTAAGTACATTGTTTGTGGTAGAGGTGGTGGTGGTGGGGGAGGGAGGGGGGGGGTTGGGGAAGACAGTTTGGAAAAGTAAAGATGCAGAAAATTAAAAGGGTGTGAAGAAAGGAATACTTATAGAAAAGAAATGCTGAGACTACAGAAATTAATGTAAATTAAGGCTAGGTGGGTGGCGAGACTCAAAGAGATGTTGTGACACATGTTCCCACCTGTGGAGTTCTGAGAAATTGGTGTCCGTGGGAAGAATCCAGATAGTATGCATTGTGAAACAGGCACCAAGGTTGTGACTGTCATGTTATAGAGCATGCTCCAGCTACTACAGGATGACATAATACATGATATTGTGTGCTACTAGCATACAACTCTACCTATGCCCATTCATCCTAACCTGTTACTTTGGCGGCACTCATACCAACATAAAAGTCCAAACAGTGTTTACATAACAGGTGGCACATGACCATTTCACAAATTGCTCCCCCTCTGACAGTTTATTTCAGTTACAGGGTTAGTATGGGTGGTGGTTAGGAGGGTTCATAGGGCATGTCTTACAGTGGGGATGGTCACTGGGGTGGGGGCCATAGGGGAAGTAAATGGGTACAGAAGGAGCATGGTGTCTGACTAGGATACTGCGGGGACTGTGTGAAGGGGTCAACAAAAAGCTATTCTAGGTGCTGTGGGCAAAATATCAGGCAGAATGGATCTCATTTTTGGGCATGATTTTAGGAAGTCTCAGCCTCATCGAAGTAGCTGTTTAGTACAATGAAGACCACGATAATACTGAGAGACGAGAAGTGTACTCCTAAGGTGTTTTTTGGAGTGATAAGCACTATCAGGATAGGGTGTGATGGCCAAAGAAACCTGCTTCTGAACTAGGCTGGCAGGGTAATTATACCCAGTGAAAGATGAGAAGAGAATGGTGGAATACTGCTAAAGGGTCTACATCTGAACAAATACATTTGCCTGAAACATCTAGGCTGTATAAGACAGAACATTTGACATGTAAATGATAGCAACTGTCATAATGTAAATACTGTTGTTTTTTCAAAGGTTTATTATGAACAGAATTGTGTAGCTGACCCTCGGTGAGGGTGAGGTGAACATCAAGGAAAATGACATAGGATTCAGAATAGAATCACATGAAATTAAGATGCGAGAACATGTTTAGGGATTCCAAAAATTCTAACATCCCAGCCTCACTCTGAGTGCATATGATAAATATAACATCAAAGTATCTAAACCAAACCAGGGGTTGAAGTCCCATCCAAGTGACCCATGAAAAGGTGACCTACTTCCACAAGGCTATGACTTCCTAACATCATACCCTGCAATGAGGATTATTCTGTCCATCATTTCAAGCACAGCACCTAGAATAGATTTTCATGAATCCCTCCCCAATCTCCACAACATCTTGATCACACCCTAGGCTCCTTCTGTACTTATTTCCCTACCCTATTGCTCCCACTATTGTGATCATCGCGCCCCCCCCCCCCCCCAATAAGACTTCTCCTATGCACCCTCCTAACCATCATCTATACCAGCACTACAACTGGCAAAACACACACTATCAAAGGAAGTGCCACCTACGATATGATATGTTGTGTGACAACCATTACATAAACACTGTTTGGCCTTATGACTACCACCAAGTTAGCAATTAGGATGTATGGGAACAGGCAGAGGGTGTTTACTGGCAACACACAATATCCTTTTGCAGAGTGTGATATACAAGATGGCAGTCACAACCTCGGTGCCTGTTTACAAGACATGCCATCTGGATTCTTCCCAAAGACACCAATTTCTCAGAAACCACAGGCGGGAACTGATGTTACAACATATCCTTGGTTCTTACCACCCACCTGGACTTAATTTACATTAGTTTCTTAGGTCTCAGCATTTCTTCCTAGTAACTATTCCTTTCTTCAGCCTCTTTTATTTTTCTACAGCTTTTATTTTCTGACCTTGTAGTGATTCGAGAATATCTGTGTAAATTATAGAACCACTCAGCCTTCTACCGTCTCCAACACACGATATTCTGGATATGAGTGTGGAATGGTAGAATCCTACCTACTGTGTGTCACATGTTTGTGTGTGCACGTTTAAGATCAATCGCGGGAAGAAAGTAGATGCGGTGGTCGAACGGCACCAACAAGAACCTATCGGGCAATCCATAAATGTTTTAGTGAGTGTGTAAGGAAGAACCATGGAGTTTATACACAGCTCTTTGCTTATTGTGTCACTGAATATTATTAGTAAAACAAGAACAGTTGAAAAAGTACTCTTGTAGACTCTTGACGCCACTTTGTTAAGAGGCAAGACTCATTTTATGATTCATGTTAAGAAAGGTCTTGGTATCCGAGCCATCTTTCTGTTAACTATAAGTTACATATTCATGAGGAAAGTGAATTTTTTATTGTGTATGGGGGTCAAATGCATCGTTAGTTGACGAAAAGTTAAGTTTGTATGTCTACTTATTTCATAAGTAGAAAGAGTCTAAAAATTTCTATAGCTAGTGTTATTTGACAGAGAAGTAGTCAGAGGATTTGCAGGAGCTGGCTATTCAGTAAAGAAGAGTGGCTGCAAATTCCAAGTAAGTCACCTCTTAAAGAAGTGGAAGGTTGTTCGGGGGAATAAGCCAATATAGCCCAGAGCAACATCACACTTCAAGCCACCAGAACGTTAGAACCTGTCTGTTTTCTCCATCTCCCACTTCTACCACATACAATGCACTTAACTTTCCACTCTTATTTACTCTTGCACAACGTTTTGTCAGTAATCTCTGTCTTGCTTACTACCCAATCTTCCACCTTTAAGCTCTCAGGTTTTCAAATCTCATCTGATGCAGTTCCCATCAATCAATCTTTCCTTCTCATCCCATCCAGTAAGTCTACCCAGAACCTAGATTCCAGGTGACTTTTCCAAACTCCTCCATTTCCTAAACATCACCAGTCCTTTTCTGTCATCCCCCCTCCTTCCCCATCAATGCTTCTACCCGAAGGAGGAGCCACTGGCTCTAAAAGCTTGCAAATATTCTTAAGCTTTTGTGTTTTCTCCTGTCACCACTTGCTGAGTAGACTTTTTATCTAAAAATGTTATAGAATATGTAACACCTGAACTTCATCTGCTTGGTTAATACTGTCTTTCACTTACTGAAGGTGGTTCATTCCCAGTGAGTCCCTTGATCTGCAGTAATTCTGCAGTTTTCAAGAAAGCTCCCAGTTCTTCTTGCCTCACATTCACCTCTCCTTGGTACATGAACTGTAGTATTGCCACCAATTCCTTGTGGCAAACATCTTTGAGTATTACTATTGGGTGTTTGCATGGATTGACCTAAAAAAATCACAAATAAAATGTAAAAATGATTCTCATAAGCATACAAGTGAAAAAAGATTATTTTTAGCTTTGGCTTACCTTAAATAGCTCTTTGAAATATGGGCTGGAAACAGACAGCACTATCTTATGAGCCTGCACAAACTGTCCCTCAGCAGCTATAGTAACATCAACGAGGTCAACTTCTTCTAAAAGAGCATGGAAACCAGTAGCTAAATTGCTGTGAAAATTATTCCACCTAAGAGAAAAGTGTTCAGCTTCAACTGCACTCATGACTGTAATCTGCAAGCAAGCAAAGGAAAAACAGGAACATATAAATTTCAAATATTTTGTTCACAATCTACATATGTAATAATAAAATTGGTAGTTATAAAATGTTCCCCCCTTGCACAAAGAATCATTTCACATCATCAAACTGCAAAAAACAAATGCAGGTAACACTCAAGGGTGGATTTGTACTTGCGCACCACTTATACAATGAACAATAGCACACTGACAGTAAATGTCTTACGAAATGCTCTCTCTCTCTCTCTCTCTCTCTCTCTCTCTCTTTCTCTCTACACACACAAGACATATAACACAGGAATAACAAGTTGATCAGAATGATCAGAACATCGGCTGCTTTCAAAAGAGTGATTAGAACATTTTAAACCTCATTAAGGCTAGCTCAAAGCAAAGATTTACAAGTCTATAATGCTTCGATCATCCACTAGTCTAGTCATTTTCAAGTCATAATGTAAGCTGTTAGTGAAAGCCATCAGCCCCCGGTAGCTGAGTGGTCAGCGCAACAGAATGTCAGTCCTAAGGGCCCAGGTGTTGTGTTGTGCTAATCATTATCATTTCATCCCCATCGACATGCAAGTCACGGAAGTGGTGTCAAATCGAAAGACTTGCACCTGGCGAACAGTCTACCCCACAGGAGGCCCTAGTCACATGACATTTATATTTTAGTAAAAGCCACATGCAGGCACTACATGTCATGAGAAACTATATCCACTAGCACCAAGCAATGATTCCTGACACTTTTTATTTAAGGACTAGTAAACTTTTGATCTATACTGGGTGTTAAGAGGTCCATACTGCTGAATTTTCGACTAAAAGAGAAGACTGTTCAATAAAAGCATCAAAACTTTGCAGGTCCAAATTTAAAGCATTTTAAAACATCTTAGCTATTACTGCAGAAAGGCAAAGCATCAAAGCATAATACTTACCCTGAGGGGAAGGGGGGCAGGCGGGGAGTGAGAGAGACCTAATCTTACACCTCCACAACAACAGTATTGGTACAGAAGTACTGAAAGGCAGAAAAAGAGAGTAGTTTTTACTATCAGCACAGGAGGTAGTCTTCAAGTTAATATGATGTAATAAAATTTCTAGTAGGCTAGGAGAATGTTAGAACTCTTAATTCAGACTTCACCCATCTAAAATAAAAGAAAAAACTTATTTTTCTGATAGACATATTTTCTTGCATAAAGTAATGACTATAAACTACATGAAATTACTGCAATATGGAATAAATGATCATCTCAGTGTAATCATTGAAGTACAGTGTTACATTCTCATTTTCTTTTTTTAGTTCTTAATGTAAAATTGATTTCAATGTGAAGTTTCTTACTGATTACTCCACACCTCCCACCCCAAAACTCTCTCTCTCTCTCTCTCTCTCTCTCTCTCTCTCTCTCTCTCTCTCACTGTCCCTGTCTCTCCTTCTCCTTCCTTACACAGATAATATTACACTGCTGGTGGAAAATAAACTACAAACATGGATTGACACAAAACGTATAAACAATATGATTTAAAAGGATAAGACCAATGCAAAGAAACATCTTTCTGGGGAAGAAAAGATCAAAGACCTTAAAATTTCTGAAGCATACAGGGACTGGTGAATAGGTAACTCCACATACCTCCACCGTCCATAAAACAGGATGGCAAAATGGAGGATATGACCTAACCCAACCAAGACACTGACAGTCCTCTTCAGACATAGACACTTAACAAAAAAGAAACAACAGAACGAACATGACATCCAACTAACCCTCTGGAATAGCCCCCTACAACTAAACGACACAGCTAGATACCTCGGAGTATACCCAGACAAACATCTCAACTGGAAAACCCACCTGACGTACCTCCTTAACAAAACCCGACTCAAACAAAGCCTAATACGACAAGTGTAAGGACACTTCCATGGCTGCAACACCCCAACAGCAACACATATAAACAAAACCTTCATTCGTCCAGTTCTGGAGTATGCAGCAGCCCCCCTGCGAGGCATACATGCACCGATTGCAAAAAGACTGTTCAGCATGGAACACAGACTCCTACGAAGTAACGCAAGGCTACCGTATATAACACCCTGCAACGAAGTATACGAGGCAACCAGAATGGAGCCACTACAAACCAGATTAACCAAAATGAGAGCCAGATACGGAAAGCACATCTTAAACAAAAAACCGGACATGGAGGACATTATCACAGTCAACCACAGAAAAAACAGGAAACCTAAATTCAAATACACAACACCCTCCCACACAATCGCTCACAACACAGCAAAGACGTACCCCGATCTCGCCCCAATCCTATCACCACTAACAACAAATACCACCATCCTCCCACACCTAGATGAAAGAACTCAAGAATAAAACACAAACACCACCAAGCACACAAGAACATGGCCCACAAAAGAACCATCAAAACATACCTAACCCAACCCCCTCTACTCCCCCTCCCTCGCTCTGCACACTAAATAACAAATGTAAAATAAATGCATATGTACAGTAGCATAAGTAGTTACCTGTATTATAAAATATCTGTACTTATAAACTATTAATGACAAAGAACAAATTGCATTGTAAAATTAATAGAAGGAAAACGAAACTGTAATGAAACAAAAAAAGTTAAAATATCATTGTAAGTGTTAAAATATCATTGTAAATGTTAAAATATCAAAATATAATCATAATTGTTAATAACCAAAAGAAAGTTTGCACTATGAAGCAAGAGAAATGTAAAAATTGTCTAAAAATAAAGTGTATTAACCCATGGCTGAAAAGGGCAAATAGCAAGCCCTAAAACAGCCCCCTCTGTCCCCTCAGGGAAGAAAAAAAAGTAACTCGGGAAAAACGAGTAAAAATTAAAAGTGGGAAAACAATAATATCTGTTTGAGCGGAATTAGAATGATATGAATTATAAACAAAAAGGACCAGACAGCCACACTCAAGTGTTTTGAATAATATTTTCTATAGCAGTAAAAAGACATTTACTAACCAAACTAAGAAAGAAGGAGGTTAGAGAGATCAGTAACCTAAGAGATCAAATTCAAGTCAGGAAATGAATATATTAATAGAATAATGGCGAGACAGATCAGCCCAAAAAAGGGGGGGGGGGTGAGGGGAGGAAAAGTTTAGGCAGCCAATAGAGGCAAAAAGTATCATAACAGTCACAATATCCTAATAATGTGAACTGAAGTGAAAATAATAATTATTAATACTCATTCATTTATTTGTTTGTTTTCTTTAGCATTGGGTCCACCGACAGAGGTCTGCAACATTATTTATTATCTTACAGGGCACAATAAAAATTATGCTGAAACATGAAATCAAGGAAATTTTTGACAACATTCACTGGCAATACCATCATATCATGCAGGCACATAGCAACTGGCTAAATATACTGGGAATTGATAATTATTAAAATACCTAGCGTGCTTTGTGTGTCACAGTGTCTTTCGATAGAAAAGATACCAACTGACAACAAATACATCAAGATGTTACAGCAGACATGTGTCACCTGCAACACCAACCATTAGTAACCAGTACAAGCCTATTTGTAGTTTAAAAAAATCAATGCCCCATGTCGTACAAATTAAATGATGACTTTTATGGATATCACTGGCTAACTTTTGTATGCAAATATATTGCAACAAAAACTTCATGAAGATGGCCCATGTTGCGAGAGATCTAAATTAGAGGTAAAAATAAAAAAGTTGCACATCAGCATTTAGTATCACTATAAAGGACAAATAATAAGATGAAGACAGGGCACTGAGTATAGCATACATAGCATGAAAGCATACATCTCCTAAAAAATGATGTCAAGGGTTGTCCTGTTTGCCAATTGTACAGAAACTAAAATAAATAATTTTCCACAAAAATTGCTTCTCAAGACAAATAAAATAGTTAACCAGTATTTAAAATAGCACAATATCTGAGTAATTGTATGCCAAAAATATAAATTAAATCTGCTGAGCACATGGAATATCTTGGCTGACACTAAGTTGCCCTTCCTATCCAACCCTCCAGAAAACCTCCAAGAATAGTAAACTTGATGCAAATAAGGCTCAAATTGCTTTGCATTCTTAATACTGGTAATGAGCATCATTATGACACTTATATTGTCATTATCAGATATCATCTTCCTCACCAGACCTTAAAAACAATCCTTGTTTCAGAAGCCAGCTTTTATAAAAAGCTTTTCTGTGAATAATGTTAAACTGTGTAGCTTTTCCTTATAATTTTGTAATGTTTTCATAATTCAGTTCTATGATAGATACACTATGCTTGTCTGAATTTGTTATGTTTATTGTGTATATTGGTTTTCACTGGCATCTGGGCTATATTGTCATGACATAACCACAATGAAGATCAAATCTGAAAGCAGGGCTGTCAATGAAGTACAACACTCAGCACTGGAAGCATGTTTATTATTAACACTATCAATTAGCCAGAACAGAACACGAACTGACTGCTGGATGGAGAGTCCAGCTATTTGTACAAATATCAAATATTCAACAATATACAAAAATTACAAAAATAAGAAACTTCCCATTAGAAATGTTGGAACACATGAGGCAATCCTGAGCCTACAACTTATCTTAGAAAATAGATTAAGGAAAGGCAAGCCTACATTTCTAGCATTTGTAGACTTTGAGAAAGCTTTTGATAATGTTGACTGGAATACTCTCTTTCAAATACTGAAGGTGGCAGGGGTAAAATACAGGGAGTGAAAGGCTGTTTACAATTTGTACAGAAACCAGATGGCAATTATAAGAGTCGAGGGGCATGAAAGGGAAGCAGTAGTTGGGAAGGGAGTGAGACAGGGTTGTAGCCTCTCCTCGATGTTATTCAATCTGTATATTGAGCGAGCAGTGAAGGAAACAAAAGAAAAATTCGGAGTAGGTATTAAAATCTATGGAGAAGAAATAAAAACTTTGAAGTTCGCCAATGATATTGTAATTCTGTCAGAGACAGCAAAGGACTTGGAAGAGCAGTTGAATGGAATGGATAGTGTCTTGAAAGGAGGATATAAGATGAACGTCAACAAAAGCAAAACAAGGATAATGGAATGTAGTCAAGTTAACTCGGGTGATGCTGAGTGAATTAGATTAGGAAATAAGACACTTAAAGTAGTAAAGTAGTTTTGCTATTTGGGGAGCAAAATAACTGATGATGGTCGAAGTAGAGAGGATATAAAATGTAGACTGGCAATGGCAAGGAAAGCGTTTCTGAAGAAGAGAAATTTGTTAACATCGAATATAGATTTATGTATCAGGAAGTCGTTTCTGAAAGTATTTGTATGGAGTGTAGCCATGTATGGAAGTGAAACATGGACGATAAATAGTTTGGACAAGAAGAGAATAGAAGCTTTTGAAATGTGGTGATACAGAAGAATGCTGAAGATTATATAGGTAGATCACATAACTAATGAGGAGGTATTGAATAGAACTGGGGAGAAGAGAAGTTTGTGGCGCAACTTGACAAGAAGAAGGGAGGCATCAAGGGATCACAAATTTAGCATTGGAGGGCAGTGTGGAGGGTAAAAATCGTAGAGGGAGACCAAGAGATGACTACACTAAGCACATTGAAAAGGATGTAGGCTGCAGTAGGTACTGGGAGACGAAGAAGCTTGCACAGGTTATAGTAGCATGGAGAGCTGCATCAAACAGGTCTTGGGACTGAGGACAACAAGAAACTTCCACATCCTTCCAGAACTGATAAATACTAAATGACAAATAGATGTTGGTGTTTGAGTTTGATCTGGAGACCAACAGCACACCAGCCAGTGACGTTAAGCATTATGCCAGACTGCATGCAGCACATTTCATGACACCGCTCCCTCTCCTGGAAAAACAATGACCTTGACTCTCACATTATATTTGCGAAGCGAAGCAACTCAAATCGCTTGATACGGGCAAGTCTTCAGGTCCAGATTGTATACCGATCAGGTTCCTTTCAGATTACGCTGATACAATAGCTCCCTAGTTAGCAATCATATACAATCGCTCGCTCACCGATAGATCTGTACCTACAGATTGGAAAATTGCGCAGGTCGCACCAGTGTTTAAGAAGGGTAGTGGGAGTAATCCATTGAACTACAGACCTATATCATTGACGTCGGTTTGCAGTAGGGTTTTGGAGCATATGCTGTATTCAAACATTACGAATCACCTTGAAGGATCTATTGATACATAATCAGCATGGTTTCAGAAAACATCGTTCTTGTGCAACGCAGCTAGTTCTTTATTCGCATAAAGTAATGGCCGCTATCAACAGGGGATCTAAAGTTGATTACGTATTTCTAGATTTCCGGAAAGCTTATGACACCGTTCCTCACAAGCGACTTCTAATAAAGCTGCGGGCCTATGTGGTATCGTCTCAGTTGTGTGACTGGATTCGTGATTTCCTGTCAGGAAGGTCGCAGTTCGTAGTAATAGACGGCAAATCATCGAGTAAAACTGAATGATATCAGGTGTTCCCCAGGGAAGAGTCCTGGGACCTCTGCTGTTCCTGATCTATATAAATGACCTGGGTGACAATGTGAACGGTTGATTCTCTTAGGTTGTTCGCAGATGTTGATGTAATTTACCGTCTAGTAAGGTCATCCGAAGACCAGGATCAGTTGCAAAGCGATTTAGAAAAGATTGCTGTATGGTGTAGCAGGTGGCAGTTGACGCTAAATAACGAAAAGTGTGAGATGATCCACATGAGTTCCAAAAGAAATCCGTTGGAATTCGATTACTCGATAAATAGTACAATTCTCAATGCTGTCAATTCAACTAAGTACCTGGGTGTAAAAATTACAAACAACTTCAGTTGGAAAGACCACATAGATAATATTGTCGGGAAGGTGGGCCAAAGGTTGCGTTTCATTGGCAGGACACTTAGAAGATGCAACAAGTCCACTAAAGAGACAGCTTCCACTACACTCGTTCATCCTATGTTAGAATATTGCTGCGCGGTGTGGGATCCTTACCAAATAGGATTGACGGAGGACATCGAAAGGGTGCAAAAAAGGGCAGCTCGTTTTGTATAATCACATAATAGGGGAGAGAATGTGGCACATATGATACGCGAGTTGGGATGGAAGTCATTAAAGCAAAGACGTTTTTCGTCACGGCGAGATTTATTTACGAAATTTCAGTCACTAACTTTCTCTTCCGAATGCGAAAATATTTTGTTGAGCCCAACCTACATAGGTAGGAATGATCATCAAAATAAAATAAGAGAAATCAGAGCTCGAACAGAAAGGTTTAGTTGTTCATTTTTCCCGCGCGGTTTGGGAGTGGAATGGTAGGGAGATATTATGATTGTGGTTCGATGAACCCTCTGCCAAGCACTTAAATGTGAATTGCAGAGTAATCAGTGCATGTAGATTATGGTGGTGTTGTCAAATCCTCTTCACTATGACAAGCTTTGAAAGAGTCCCCTTTCACCAAAGCTTTGTTGTGATCATTGGATCTTCAATTTCCTTGAACAAAAAGCCCTTACTGTCACTCTGCACCTCAGGACTGCAGTTGTGCTTCATACGCAGAGCATGGACAATGTCTCTGAGTCTGAGCTGGCAGAGTCCACTGTTCCTGGCACATTCTAATGGTGACGCAGACTAGTGCTAAAAATTGATACTTCACTTTCGCAACAATCTCTATTACCTTGTGCCTTCTGGGGTAACATTCACAGCTCCTATCTTCTGCTTACTCAGTCTGGCACTTCTGGCTGCCCAAAAATACTTCATCTCTTCTTTTACAACTAGGTGTATGAGAGAGGTGAGGTCATGATGGTTTTCCACAAGTGCCACAGGGACCAGATTTGGGAGCCAATCATGCCTCTTACATCTGATTACTTTCTGTTCAATTTTGTCATTTCACTGGCACCACTGTATGAGTTGTTCTGCTGTTGCATAATCCTTTACCAGAAGATCGTGGTATATGCCTTCTTGTGATTTATTTCATCAAGTGTGAGATTTTATCAGCATCTGTAATATTTAGTTTCACAATGTGACCCAGGGCCAAAAAATTCTGTGTGTTAGGACTGTGTTGTTTCTCAAAGACACTTCTCCAATTGGTCTTCCACTAAGTGGGCTTGATGATGATCATCGCCAAATGTTTTCTTCATTTTGGCCTGGAACTTGTCCCAGCAATTGGGCTTCTCTTTGTTCTGTAACTACTGCTGGGCTGTGCTGTCCAAGTAAAAGTACACACTTGCCAAGCACATCGTCATCAAGTCATCTCAGCTGTTGTATCTGGTGACTTATTCAAATCTGTTCAGCCATTTTCTTGGGTCCTGGACAGTTTCTGCAGCCAACACTAATGATTGCCTGATGTTAGCTGACTTACTGAAACATAATGATCTCTTGAATAACCAGACCATGAGAAAAATGCAATGCTTACACTACAGTTCATGTCCAGTACAGTTGTTACCTACATGGGCAGGAACTGTAATACATGAATTACATTGTTCCCATGGTCAGTATGTTCAGGAGACCACAGTATTTCGAAACAGCAGTAAGTCAGCTGTACAACAGGGAATGACTCTTACATTGCTTAATTGGAGTCACGGTAATGTACATGTTTTGAAGCAACCAGAATCAAAAGTCCAAATTCAAAAGCAGAGTCCCCGATGATTACAACACTGGTCACTGAAAATCTTATTTATTACAAACATCAATATACAGCTGGAACAATACAGAACTGACACCAGCAGAGAGAGGGCATCTAATTATAAAGAAATCAAAATTTCAGAATATACAAACGTAAAAGATTTTGAGAACCTTGCCAAACAGATAAATACCACTTCAAAATTAATAAATAACTGCAGGTAGTCTGGTTTGAAGTGATGACCTGCAACACACAATCCAGCAACACTAACTGCTATGCCATACTGCATGCTATACAGCTCACAGTAATAAAACTTGGTACATATTCAGGCCCACTTGCTGGATGATTTATACAAATATTTCAACCAGTGACACAAGTTCCTTGTATGAGAAGCACACAAAAGTCATATTTTTTGTTCACTTTGAAACTAAAATGTAACTGCTGTTATTAGTGCAAAGCAAAGCTTAGTGTTCTGGGTATGATGGCTCAGTTGGGACCGACTGACCACCGTTTCATCCTCTGCCAAAGCCATCACTCGATGAGGTATGGAGGAGCGTGGACTCAGCACATTGCTCTTCCGGGCACGTATTTCTTCACCTTGGGGCTGCTACTTCTAACTTAAGTAGCTTCTCAGCTGGCATCACAAGGCTGAGTGCACTCAGTTCCACTCCTCCCATGAAGGAAAAGTCCCTGATAGTACCAGAATCGAACCTGGGTTCAATGCATAGTAGCCAGACACACTGACAACAGAGCTATGGAGATGGACATCGTTATATGTGATTGAGGAAAAACTCTCGTGTTCTCGTTAATGTTACAGAATTTTCATATTTAGAAATTTCCTAGTTAAATATTCCACATACAGTGTGTGCTGTTATGACAATACATCAGAATGTTTGTAAACTGAAAGTTGCCATTATTAATGCCTTACTAACAAAATTGGTCACTTCTCACTATTTTCATGATCACTGATCATACTTTCCTCCTAAGCACACAGTAAAATGACTGCTGATTTTGCAAATTTATATTTAAAAACATACTCTGCAAGTGAACATGTGGTGCTTGGTGGAGTGTACCTTGTACCACTGCTACTCATTTCCTTTCCTGTTCCACTCGTAAACAGAGTGAGGGAAAATGCCTGTGTAGAATACACCTCTGTACGAATCCCAATTTCTCTTATCTTATGTCCATGGTCCTTATGTGAAATGTATGTTTGCAGCAGTAGAATTGTTCTGCAGTCTGCTTTGAATGCCAGTTTCCTAAATTTCTCAATAGCGTTCCTGATAAACAACATTGCCTTACCCCAGAGATTCCCACCACGTTTCCCAAGCATCTCTGTAATACTCACATGTTGATCAAACCTACCAGAAGGAAATCTGGCAGCCCACCACAGAACTGCTTTGATGTTTTCCTTTAATCCGACCTGGTTGAGATCCTGAAAACTTGAGCAGAATCGAAGAATGGGTTGCACTAGTGTTCTATACATGGTCTCTCCTTTACAGACGAACCACACCTTCTGAAATTCTCCCAACATACCAATAGTGACAATCCACATTCCCTACTACAATCTTTACATGCTCGTTTCACTGTTTACTGTGCAGTGTTACACCTAGATATTTAATTGATGGTGAATGTGTTAAGTAGCATACTATTAATGCTGTATTTGAACATTACAGGATTGTTTTTCTTGGGCCATTCCATTAAAATTTAAACCAGATGGAAATTTTTTTTCTGTAAGTGAAGTTTGGTATGTATTAAATTTGAAGTAAAATAAATATAACTCTGAGAAATTCTACAAACAACAACTGGCAACATTGTTACATCTGTATTATTATTATATTACTGCAAGGGTAACAACGATTATTGAAAGAACTGTTTTGGCAGCTTCTTTTTAGGAAGATTCCTTTACATAAGCTTTGAATAATTTTGAAAATTAATCTTTTTTTTACTGACATGTAGACTCTCACCTACATTAGCTTTTAATTTGTCATTGTTATTTCATATTATATCTCACATTGGAACTTTAATTATCATGGTTTACGTGTCCCATCCCATCATAAAAAAGTGGATTTTTCTGTATTACATTGAAAGAATAAATATTTATTCAATGCTGATTTGTATGATAAGTGAACTTTATATGGTTAACATCCAACAGAAACAAAACCTCAAATAACACAAAACCATAACACTCCAGAAAGCTTTTAACAACTGCCCCATCCCATTACAGACCAGTATATGTGGATCATTAAGCTGAACATAGATATTTTTTTTTATCCACTGTGTGTGAGAAGATGGGTAAAACTGCAGCAGAAAGACAGAGAGGGAAAGGGGGTAGAGAGAGGGGGGGGGGGGATAGAGAGAGAGAGAGAGAGAGAGAGAGAGAGAGAGAGAGAGAGAGAGAGAGAGAGAGAGAGAGAGAGAGAGAGAGGAGAAAATGTTTGAAAGAAAATAGTGAAGAATATCAGAGGTACAAAGTGGACAGCATTGTTAGCTGAAATTGGCTGAAGACAAGATAAACTTAGGCTGCAGTGTTCTTCTTTGGCACGCCAGTATAGAAGTGTGCACTGAATCAGTTATGTGAAAAGTCCATGCAATATGCACATTTATTTATTCATAATAGCCGACTTAGGAATTTTACCTTGTGCAAGACAGCGCGTACAACATTGTGTACCGATTTAAAGTTCTAGATCTGCCTACATTATTGTTCACAAAAATTTTCATTGACTTTATCAGTACCCATTTGAATTGAGAATACCATGAAATTTTGAACATTCACAAGTGCCACGATAAACTAGTACTAGTATCAGCAATTGTAGGCCTAAACTAAACTGTGTTCCTTAAAAAAAAGTTCAGAATGGAAGGCCTAATTTGGTTCAAACCAATCATTCTCTTATTTCGTTGTACAAGTCAGTGAGAAACAGGTTAATTTGAGAATTTTTGGACGCTTAAAAATTTTCACAAGTTACCAGTGCAAGAGTTTCAAATACATACTTTATTTCATAGCAAATAAGTGTTTATGGTTTACAGTTCAGCCAAAGAATAGATCACCCGTAAATTTCCTTGTACATCAGTGCAAATAAAATTGCATAACCTACGAGCAATTTGTTGCAAATTGGTGTTTGTGATTTAGATACTGTAGCAGACTTTCTTACGAACATATTGTGTTACATCTAGTTTCCCCTTAAAGAGCAGTAGCCCTATTATCTGCATTTACTGTAAATTAATTCTGTTTTCAAGTTTGCTAACAACTATAATTAACATCAAAACTTTTTAGGAAACTACTGTACCAATTTTTACCTCGGGTTCTTGCATTGCGTTAACAGAAATCTGATTTTTGTGTATCTGCTTCAGTTCTTGTAGGGAATTAGCAACTTTTCCACTTAACAGATTAAAAGATAATCAGCAGATTTAATTTAATGTTATTTGTTCACTGCCTTGTAAGACATTACACCAGTCAAAATGCAACCCCACTGTGAATGCTGTTCTCAAATACGCGATGAGTTTGTTGACATTCATAAGCAGCAGGAAATCGCGTTGACTACTGTTACAGAATCAGTCTGTTAGAAGAGCTCACATGAGTCACATACCTGTGATACCCATACCAGAGGTATCTCAAGTACTGTCCTCTCCTATGGATCCGCAAAAAGTACAGGATCTGTCATCACCCATCCATTTAACTATGAGTGGCGTGTCAATGGAAATCTAGGTGTCCTACATAGGGTGGACAGGGATCACGTAGGACTTAGGATGATGTACCGATTCCCCTAAGCAACAAGTTTGCGGTGCTGTCTGTCACTGAAACCTGTTTTGTCCGATGTCAGGAGGGGGCAAACACAAAAGGGCAGGGGTCTATTAATTTTCGGCAGTTCAAACATATGGCGAATGATGGTACCCCTTAGGGAAATGGCAGGGATAGAGAAGTGCAACAGATGCACTCAGTGTGTATGACTGGGGGCCACGTTCAGCACGTTGAAGAGACTATTCAGGCAGCCACTGAGGGAACAGGATGCAATCAACTGCAGATTGTGCCACACATTGGAACAAATGATGCCTGTTGTCTGGGCTCCAAGCTGCGAATGGCAGAGAAGGTTGAGAAGAACTGCCTTGTGCATGGAATTTCAACAAAGCTCATAATTTGCACAACTGTCCCCAGAACTGATTGTGGCCCTTTGGTTCTGAGTCAAGTGGAAAGACTGAACCAGAGACTTCAAAGGTTCTGTGACAAATTAGGCTGGAGCTTCCTGGACTTGCACCATAGTGTTGAGAACTGTCGGGTTCCCTAAATAGGTCAGGTGTGCATTAAACATCAGAGGCTGCTACTGAGGCAGCTGATTGTGTGTGGGGTGCACACAAGGGTTTCTTAGATTAGACAACTCTCCATCCAATCTAGAAAACAATAACTGTAGGAAACCCAGCAGTATCACGTAAGATCGAAAGAAATGCCTCCCACAGGTGAGAATATTAAAATCGTAATAGTAAACAGCTAAGGCATTCACAAACAAGTGCCGGAGTTTGAAGTGCTCATGAAAAGCAGTGAGGCTCATATAACACTAGATACAGAGAACTGGCTGATACCTTAAATTGATAGCAGTGAGATTTTCGAGGAAAATTAAAGTGTATATCGAAAGGGTCTGCAAACTGGAAATGCAGATGGTGCATTTGTCACAGTAGACAAGAAGCTCAATCCACTGAGATAGAAACTGAAGCTGCATGAAAGATTGTGTGGGCATTAGTCAGTCTCAGGGATGGGCATAAAATGATTACTGGATCCTTATATCTGTCCTCCGAGTCTTTCACAGCGGCATGACTGAATAAAGTCTTCTCAGTTTTCAAGTTTCGTCAATTCCAATAAAATTCTTGAGCTTTCGACGGCTACCTCTGCCACCATTGTCAGGAGTCCTGGGAGACGTTGGCAGAGCTATCCATCAATAGTTTGAGAATTTTATTGAAACTGACACATCTCAAAAACCGGGAAGATTTTATTTAAATTCTTCTATTGCCCACCAGACTCATCTCCTGATATAACCGAAAAGTTTAGAGAAAACCTCAGTTCACTTGTATGTAAGTTCCCCAATCATACTGTAATCATCAGTGAAGACTTAAACTCATTCAACAATTAACTGGGAAAATTAGTGTTGTTAGTGGTGGGTGTGATAGGTCATCTCATGAAACTGTGCTAAATGCCTTCTCTGAGAACTACCTAGAATAACTATATTGGATCTAATTGCAACAAAGAGACCTGACCTCTTTGAAGATGTCCACATCGAAACTACACTATTGGCCATTAAAATTGCTACACCACAAAGATGATGTGCTACAGAGGTGAAATTTAACCGACAGGAAGAACATGCTGTGATATGGAAATGATTAGCTTCTCAGAGCATTCACACAAGGTTGTAGCCGGTGGGGACACCTACAACATGCTGGCATGAGGAAAGTTTCCAACCGATTTCTCATACACGAACAGCAGTTGACTGGTGTTGACCGGTGAAACGTTGTTGTGAAGCCTCATGTAAGGAGGAGAAATACGTACCATCACATTTCCAACTTTGATAAAGGTCAGATTGTAGCCTATAGCGATTTCGGTTTATCGTATCGCGACATTGCTGCTCACATAGATCAAGATCCAGTGACTGTTAGCAGAATATCGAATCAGTGGGTTCAGGAGGGTAATATGGAATACCGTCCTGGATCCCAATGGCCTCGTATCACTAGCAGTCGAGATGACAGGCATCTTATCTGCATGGCTGTAACGGATCGTGCAGCCACGTCTCGATCCCTGAGTCAACAGATGGGGACACTTGCAAGACAACAACCATCTGCACAAACAGTTCTACAACGTTTCCAGCAGCATGGACTATCAGCTCGGAGACCATGGCTGCGGTTACCCTCGACGCTGTATCACAGAGAAGAGTGCCTGCGATGGTGTACTCAACGACGAACCTGGGTGCACGAATGGCAAAACATCATGTTTTCGGATGAATCCAGGTTCTGTGTACAGCATCATGATAGTCGCATCCGTGTTTGGCGACATCGCGGTGAACGCACATTGGAAGCGTGTATTCGTCATCGCCATACTGGCGTATCACCCAGCGTGATGGTATGGGGTGCCATTGGTTACATGTCTCGGTCACCTCTTGTTCGCATTGATGACACTTTGAACAGTGGCCGTTACATTTCAGACGTGTTACAACCCGTGCCTCTACCTTTCATTCAATCCCTGTGAAACCCTACATTTCAGCAGGATAATGCACGTCCGCATGTTGCAGGTCCTGTACTGGCCTTTCTGGATACAGAAAATGACCTGGCCAGCACATTCTCCAGATCTCTCACCAATTGAAAACATCTGGTCAATGGTGGCTGAGCAACTGGCTCGTCACAATACGCCAGTCACTACTCTTGATGAACTGCGGTATCGTGTTAAAGCTGCATGGGCAGCTGTACCTGAACACAGCATCCAAGCTCTGTTTGACTCAATGCCCAGGCGTATCAAGGCTGTTATTACGGCCAGAGGTGGTTGTTCTGGGTACTGATTTCTCAGGATCTATGCACCCAAATTGTGTGAAAATATAATCACATGTCATTTCTAGTATAATATATTTGTCCAATGAATACCCATTTATCATTTGCATTTCTTCTTGGAGTAGCAATTTTAATGGCCAGTTGTGTAGTATCAGTGACTACGATGTAGTTGTGGAAACAATGATTACCAAAATACAAAGGACTACTAAAACAAGCAGAAAAATATATATGTTCAGTAAACTGGATAAAAAATCAGTAGTGTCATATCTCAATGAGGAACTTGAAACTTCCAGCACACGGCAGGAGCATGTAGTGGAACTCAAGTTTAAAAGAATAGTTGACCATGCACTGGATAGATATGTCTCCAGTAAAACGGTTTATAATGGTAGGGAACCTCCATGGTATACATTCATCACTGTAAAGAAACTTCTAAAGAAACAGAGATAACTGTAAACAGACAGCTGCTGAATGAAACGCACTTGGCTGTCAAGAGAGCAATGTATGATGCCTTCAATGACTACTGTACCAGAATACTGTCAAGTGATCTTTCACAGACCCCAAAGAAATTCTGGTTGAATGCAAAGGCTTTTACTGGCACAAAAGTTAGTGTCCAGTTCCTAGCAAATGAGACAGGAACTGAAATTGAGGGTAGCAAAGCAAAAGCTGAAATGATTAACTCCGTTTTCAAATGTTCCTTTACAAAGGAAACCCCCAAGAGAATTGTCCCAATTTAATCCTCATACCACTAAAAAGATGAATGAAATAAGTATTAGTGTTAGCAGTGTTGAGAAACAACTGCGATCATTAAAACTGAACATAGCTCCAGGCCCCAATGGAATCCCTGTCAGATTCCATACTGAACATGTGGCTGAGTTAGACCCTCTTCTGACTGGGATCTATTGTAGATACCTTGAACAAGAAAATGTGTCCAGTCCTTGGAAAAAGGCAAAGGTCACACCCATCTACAATAAAGATAGTAGAAGTGATTCACAAAACTACTGCCCAATATCCTTGACATGGATTTGTTGTAGAATCTTATAACATAAGGTATCTTGAACAGAATGACCTTCACACTACCAACTAGCACCGATTTAGAAAACATCAATCATGTGAAACCCAACTCGCACTTTTCTCACATGACATACAGAAAGCTTTGTATCAAGGCAGCATTTGACTCAGTACCACACCTAACCTTACTGTCAAAAAAATGATCATATGGGGTATTCTGGGAAATTTGTGACTGGATTGAGGATTTTTTGGTAGGGAGGATACAGCACGTTATCTTGGATTGAGAGTCATCAGTTATAGAAAATTGCTCAAGTGTGTGGGACCCCTACCAAAATAGGATTAATATGGGATACTGAATACATACAGAGAAGTGCAGCACAACTGCTACAGGTTTGTTTAACCCGTGGGGGAGTGCCACAGAGATACTGAAGGAACTGAACTGGAAAACTCTTGCAGGTAGACATAAACTATCCTGAGAAAGTATATTAACAAAGTTTCAAGCACCAGCTTTAAATGATTACTCTACAAATATACTACAACCCCCTATGTACCGCTCACATAGAGATCATGAAGATAAGATTAGAATAATTAATGTACGCAGAGGCAATCAAACAATCATTCTTCCCATGCTCCATATGTGAATGGAACAGGACGAAACCCTAATAACTGGTACAGCAGGACGTTCCCCCTGCCATGCACCTCACAGTGGTTTGCAGAGTATATGTGTCGATGTAGATGTAGGTCACATGAAGACAGCATGCTAAGCCAACAGAAGACACTGAAAACTCACATTAAACAATAAACCAGCAGTTTTAATGGAGAAGGAGAGAAGCTGAAAAAGAGGAACTGAGAAGAAACTAAAAGAGAAGACATTAGAGCTTGCAGGACTTCATTCACTTTCTTATGTTGCACCCCTCAAACTACAGCAAAGGATGTCAAAATGGCATTGAAGTCACTTCCTGTAAGTCTAAGGAAGATTCGGTGTGTGATCACAGAACTCACCAATGTTCATTGTGTCTCTATAACCCCAGAAATAAAATAAAAACAGAATAGCAATGCCCTGTGTGAGATTAAGGATTTAGACAAGCAATTTTATCAAAGGGATGATATATTACTGCAAGTTCCTCAGAAGACGAGTGTTATGACAATCTGAGTGAATGAAGAAAAGGAAAAATTTCAGATGTTAATGTACACCACTATTTCAGAGTCATTTCAAATATTTAAAAAGGAAAATCCTTATAAGAATGAGGGGAAATCAAAATTCTTTTCACTGCAACCAAATATTGTCCTTCCAATCAGTAAAATGCCTCATCATAGCTGTGTCACTATCATGAGAAAGTCAATTTACTCTTGACTGGTCTAAGTGGTTATAAGAAGGATATTTCTAAAACATCATCAGAACTAATCACTACTTAAGTATCCAATTCTGAAAATGAAATCTGCAAGTCAAGCACATGTGTCAGTTGTGGTATTAGAAATCTGCTCAGTCAGCTTAATTCTTTAACAGATGATACAAATGATTTAGCATTGTTTGTTTGGGAAACTATAGAAGAAAAACTTGAAAAGGTTCTGAAGGAAAACACTGTCTCTGAAGCATTTGAAGAACTTGCTGAAAAAATATCCCAGTTCTTAAAACACTTCTTCTTGGTGAAAACTAAGGATACATATTTTCAAACAGATAGTTGCTGTAGATGGTACCGAAATCTTAGTACAGATCAATTTTGCCAAAAATTACACTGCCAGATTTCAAAACGAAATTCAATCTACACACTAGAACTCTTCGACAAATTACAATCTTCACAGCAGTTGCCTGGATAAGTCCTGAAATGGTACAAAGTTACATAATTGTTAGTGATGAAGCGTCACAGGAAGAATGTGCTGTCAACATATTCCTTTGAAGACTGATTTCTGTGGTCAGCGAGACTTTCCCAGAGGCATCAATAATAAACATTTTTCAGGTAGGGCAGCAAGCCACTTTAAACAGAGTTATTCTCTGTTGTGACTCGCCGATCTTTGGAAGTGCCGCCGCGCAGTTACGCGCGTCCTCTACATGCGGCACTGTCTGCCAGCTATGAAGCAGCAGCGCCACCTAAGCGGCCAGCCAGCCAGCTGTCGTTAGTCTTGGACTCCGTTATGATTTGACTGTTAAAGTGTACACATGTCTTACTCTGTTTACTTGATCTGTGACTTTCACGTATTGCGTCTTCCTTGAAATATATTTGTTCAACTTGAAGTTATCACAATTGGCGATGAGGTAGTGAGTGATTTTTCATTTCCATCGTTGACCCACATGTTTCCATGGCTACTTTAGAGCAACTATTGCAAGGTCTCATTGAAGAACAAGCGCTTCTCACAAATGCGGCATCCAATGGGGGGCGTCTCTCGTCGTTGTTTCTGCCTACTTTTCCTCCTCACTACGAGACGCCGGAAGACTGGTCTGGTTACGAAAAACTACTTCGACATCACTTTTTGGCATTTCATGTCGCGGACGAACAAACATGTAAGTCTCTGTGCTTTTCATGGATTTCACCTCACATGTATTGGTTGCAACTGGCTCCTTTGAAAGATCCTGCGTCTGTCCTTTGCTGAAATGTGCTCACTTCTGTCCGTCTATTTTCGAAAGCAAACGCATGTGGTAGCCTCTCGTGTTGGCTTTTATCGTTGTCAAGAACAACCGAATCACTCCAATCGCGCTTGGGTTGCTGAACTTCACGGCCTCAGTAAAGTGTGTCAATTTGTTACTGAAGCTCACAAAGAATCCTACGCAGATTCCATGGTACGACATGCTATTATCCGATCGGCGCCCGACAAAGAAGTTAGGCAACGTGCCCTTCAGTTGGCGAATCCGGCTCTAGATGAAGTCTTAACCATTGCTCAGTCTTTTGAAATTTCTCGCGCCGCTGAAGCGCATATAGAGGCATGAGGCGATGTCGGGGAAATATTACATCTGGGCGATGTTGACGAAGCGTGTGGCGTGTTCCCGCCGGCCGACGAGGCCGCAGTACGCTCCCAAGCACAGACTCTGCCTAAACGTAGCCCTGCGCCTGCTATACGGACGTCTGAGTCACAGCTCTCGTACAAAATAAGTAATTTAAGTAGTAATAAACTGTTTTTAACACTTTAGACTAATTTATTACGTTAATTATAGTGCTCTTCAAGGGTACCATTAAAGGTTTTTGTCTTACTAGCGTATTTTCACAGTAATCACGTAAAGTTCGTTTTGTTTACATATCGCGGCCCGGCCGAACTTTTGAGCTTTCAGATTAAACTCCATACCGCAATTTTAAGTGCATTTACTGATAGTTTAGTGTGCTAAATACGTTTGCTGCCCCTTTATATCTGTAGAGTATCATCTCTTAAGTGATTTCCAGTAAAAAAACTTATGAACCACTGTTTACATAGTCGCGAGTAGGCCTAATTTTTCGTACACGTATTTTCATTGTTTTCCGGTAACTTAATTGTCTTTGTCACAAAAATAGATTTGTACCATGAGTGTAAAGTGACTGACGTGCCGTAGAATCGTTAGCTCCGGGGTCTGGTGTGATGGATGTAGTAACTTTTTTCATTGGGGCGATTGTAGTGGCGTAGGAATTGGGAAAATGAGCTAGACTTATCAGTGGTTCTGCACGCTATGCAGTAGAGATAGAAAGATTGTGGAACAGGAGGGGAAATTTGCGTTACATATTAATACGCGGATCGGCGGAAGCAGAATTTGGTCCGTCTCTAAGACATTACACACACCCATGCCCGAGGCAGGATTCAACTGGGCCAGACTGAAGTACCTAGAACCGCTCGGCCACTTCGATCGACACAAAAAAAAGGGTCATGTGTCATCCGTTTACAAATCCGACCGCATACATGATGTTCATGAACATGACGCCGATTCTGTGTTGTCTGTCAATTGTACTTCTTCCCTTTCAGGGAAGTTATTCCTCACTGTCCAAATACTTGGTAGAGATGTTCATATGCAGGTGGATACTGGTTCTGCTGTCACTATCATCAATTCTCAGACATATCTTCAGTTGGGTTCTCCAATCCTGTCATCTGTCACTAGGCAATTACGGACGTACAATAAACAGAAGATTTCTCTCTTGGGACAATTTGATGCTGAGGTATCTTACAAATCTATCATTCGCACTGTTCCCATATTTGTGGTCGACCATAGTAACGCTGAGAATCTTTTTGGTTTTGATGCCTTTCGCGTTTCTGGATTCTCCATAGACGACTCTTTCAATATCGTCTGATGCTATTCCTTATGCTCAATTAAATTACTTGTAGACATTTTCGTCCCTTTTTTCTCTTGGGTTAGGCCGTGCAGACGACTTTGAAGCTCATATCACGCTCGACCCACTGCTCGGCCTAAGCTTTTTCAGGCTCGTCCGATTCCTGCAGCCCTTCAGGGGTCTTGCTTCCTGTCACTTCCAGTGAGTGGTCCTCTCCAGTCGTTGTCGTTGCTAAGCCGAATGGTGAATTCGTCTCTGTGGCGATTACGAAAGCATAAATTCGAATTCCACCAAACACCGCATGTTACTTTCCGAAGCATTGAAATAGAGCCTGCGATGCGCTTTTGTAAGCCAGTCATAGCTCATGCCACGTGATCTCGCCAGCCGATGACAGCGGGTACTCAGACCTAAGGACACGTGATGTAGTCAGCCAATAGCAACATCACTGTTAAGTAGCGCGAACACACGAACAGAAAAAGTTAATGGTTTAAATTAATATACACAGAGTTGCTACGCGAAACTAAAAGCTTTCACATATAAAATTGGTCTATAAGATTAATACGCTGCAAGAGAAGCTAAGCTGACACATAATGTTGGTCTTTTGTGCGCGTATTACAATTTACGATACATCACACAAATGTGCCAGTAAAATTTTTAATAACGAGATAAGTGTCTGATCTTCTCGGCTCGAAATTGATCTAAATGGCTCTACATCAAATAGTTGATTTTTAAATGAGTCAAACGCTCTGCGGTGAAAGAAATTCATCGTACATTCTCGCACATTGTTCAACTTGCGCAAAAGGAAATTTACTTTGATGGTGATGCTTTTCAAACCACCATTCGGAATATTTTCCCACGGCCTGTTAAAAATAGTTTCGTTTCTGCAGTTGCCAGAGAGCGCCAGATGAGACGTCACCGTGCTTGCGCAGCTACAATGCATTTAGGGAGCCCATTTTTTGTACTTGTAAAACATAAAAAGGTCTTACATTATGTCATAAAAGAAAAGACATCAGAGGATACTCAAAGAGCATCGGAATTTCGTGACCCATACTAAAATGTGCACATTTAAAGTGCACATTCGTATGTCCAGATTCCCAATGAAGTAGGCCACGACCTGATATTAAGCGCATCAATGTAGTTTTCAGGATGTAAATTTTCTTGGAGTACCAATACCGTGTTATCTCATGTTTGGTTGTGTATTATGGCACAATGCCATACGTACTAGGAGTTGAAAACGTGCACTTGAAATGCAGCGAACAGTGTGTGGAATTAAACACTTCGTTTCAAATATATTGTCTGCCTCAGCGGAAAAGATTAATAAAAGGAAATTTCTTTAGCAAACCGACAAAAACGTTATTGTTCTGCAAGGCAATTAATGTTTGACTGTCAGGAAGTGGAAATAAAATAAGCTACTAACAACACATTTTAGCCTTCCATAATTATGTGAATGTATTTTAATTAACTTGATAGCTGCCAGACACATAAATGTTCTGTTTTCATTTGACGTGAGAACAGTAAGCGAAGAGGAAATAGCAAAATCACGAAATGTTAACACGGGTCACGTGGAGATTACCCACTTCCCCACTATAACTGACTGCTCTGCGCATCAGCCCAGGGTCCACGATATTTCCGAACCGGGGCAATACGCCGCCACTCCCTCGAGCGTTTGAGATAGGACGACCAAAATAAAAAAGAATTTTCAAAAATATATTCATTTTGTAGCGCACGGCTTTTTGAAGAGCCTGATGCATAAAACGTGTGTGTCCGAGGAATGGTAAGACATGTTATCTGATCTTAAGTGTGCCAAAGTGCACTGCCTCGCCTCCTCACACAGCATTCTTCTATCGCACATCACTGTATTTCGGTCTGTGGAATCGAAACGTGTATATTTTGTACTGGATGCCATCAAACCATATTCAGGACAGAGGAAAGTCCTGTGGTGCCTCTCCTGCTTACAGTCGGCCGGTTTCACATCCTGTCCCTCTTTCATTTTTTTAATAGAAAGAACTCTTCAGAAAATTTGCACTCTTTATTCCCTATTAGCTAACAACTTGCTGCTTTGTGTGACATAAAATTAAATATAAGATACACAGATCCAGTAAAGACATGAGACAAGCAAGGCAATACACATTTCCTCAATCCTTAGCTCCTAGAATTTTCTTCTCTCTAATCTTGCCACAGTTTTATATGGCGTGGTTTCCTTTTTGCAAAAGAATCTATTACCTCAAAGTTCGTCAAACGTTTTGCTAGACGAAAAATAGAACTGTCGCTGTCTAATACTGAAAAAGCTGTTAATACAAATAGGACCCAAGACTGGTGTGGTTTCCCTATCTGATCACGTCTATTTTGTCACTGTCTGGTAGATAAATAAACTAGGTCTTTCTAATACTGTAACAATTGTAACACACTAAATAAACGACTGTTTTGGCGCAAACTGTCTTTCTTGTAGCGACAGAATATAATTCACAAAGCATCAAATCAAATGCCTATTAGGCCTACAACAGAAAAAAAGTTTCACGTTAGAGAATAGCTTCACACTTCATTCATACGTTTCAGTTTCTCAAGCATGAGATCGAAAAGCAGTGGTACGAAATTTTCATACAAAATTGGAATCGTCTTATTGTTCCATAATTTGTGTGATGTCCCCGTTTCTTCTCCTTCCTCGTTCTAACACAGTCTTATCAGTAATTCTGTAACTATTCCTGCCAGTGTCAGAGCTTATTCACAGGTTAACTTCAATAACCCCGCCAGAATAGCCGCTTTAGTTATCCCGCGATTATTCTTCGGTTAGGCGTAGTTACATGTTCGTACAACGCGTTTTCCGCGCTTCTTCCAGAATAGAACTTAAAGCGGCTGCTAGCTGGGGACTGTACGACTGGCCCTTACTAGTATAGCGATCTGTCCAAATATTTTTCGTCAAAATTTCATTTTCTTCCATACACCGAGAAGGTAATATGTAATCTTTCTTACCTGTTATTCGTTTATTTCCACTCCTGCAGTCTGAATCTATGGATTTCGCTAGTGCTTATAACAACGCTCATCATTCGCAAACCCAGTCAACCACAGGCAGACAGCGGTTGGCATTCGGCTTTACTCAGGTCAGCTCGTATAGCCGCTTTTGTCTGTAGGAAAGTTTGTTTCTACATGCGACGAGGATTCCCCTCAGAGACATCATGTACACTACGCGCGCATTTACAAATCAACTTACGATTCATTCCGAAATAAACTTAGAATGTGTTCAAAAATGTTTAAAAACCGACAGGGATGCGTTTCAAAGTCATATGAATAATCGATAGACTAACGTGCGCTAGTCGCTTTGCGAAACAAGGTTTCCCCCCAAGAACATGTATTTGCCCCCACCCCCTCCTAGATCTGGACCTGCTGCGCGTGCATGAATCTGGCAGCTTGGGCGCGCCAGTAAAATTTTTCCCGGTAGCATCTAGCTACTTGCTGCGACTGCTTACACAGCCAACAGCAACATTTCTGTAGCCAGAAGCGGGAGAAGGTACTCTTCAACTGCACATGCACTTGATCCCACTCGTAACTGCTAAAACGAATCTACAGTAAACAGTTGTGACGTCACGCTCATATTAGGCACTTTGTTGTAACGAAACACTGCATAGTCTTCCTATAGTCTTTGACACATTTTGCTGTTGGTAGACGTTTGCATGAGCACTGTGTTTTGTTGCTGTATCTGGCGCATTTCCTATGCAATTTTAAGTTTTATTTTCGTTTTTTCTCTAGTTCCCGTTTCATTGCTGCAGTATTCTCTGCAGTAGTGGGATACAGTAATATCCTTTGTTAGAGTATCAGTTCTTACCAGTCAAAATTACAAAAAAATTAACTGAAAACAAAAACAATGAAAAATTCCCGGAATTCTAAAAAATTCCAGGGTTTTTCCGGTTTTCTCCCGGATGAAAAAATTCCCCGGGTTTTCCCGGATGTCCCGGTTCTCCAGGGTCGTATATGCCCTGTTCAACTCTCTCGGGATGGTATTCCGCTTCAGCAAACTGTTGCTGCGATCGATGCCCTTCCTCGACCTACATCTGTTAAAGAACCGCAGGCCTTCTTGGACAAAACAGCATACTATCACAAGCTTTTACCGTCTGCTGCTTCGGTGGCTCAGCCGTTGCATCGCCTGTTGTTGTTGTTGTTGTTGTTGTTGTTGTTGTTGTCTTCAGTCCTGAGACTGGTTTGATGCAGCTCTCCATGCTACTCTATCCTGTGCAAGCTGCTTCATCTCCCAGTACCTACTGCAACCTACATCCTTCTGAATCTGCTTAGTGTACTCATCTCTCGGTCTCCCTCTACGATTTTTACCCTCCACGCTGCCCTCCAATGCTAAATTTGTGATCCCTTGATGCCTCAAAACATGTCCTACCAACCGATCCCTTCTTCTAGTCAAGTTGTGCCACAAACTTCTCTTCTCCCCAATCCTATTCAATACCTCCTCATTAGTTACGTGATCTATCCACCTTATCTTCAGTATTCTTCTGTAGCACCACATTTCGAAAGCTTCTATTCTCTTCTTGTCCAAACTAGTTATCGTCCATGTTTCACTTCCATACATGGCTACACTCCAAACAAATACTTTCAGAAACGACTTCCTGATACATAAATCTATATTCGATGTTAAAAAAATTTCTCTTCTTCAGAAACGCTTTCCTTGCCATTGCCAGTCTACATTTTATATCCTCTCTACTTCGACCATCATCAGTTATTTTACTTCCTAAATAGCAAAACTCCTTTACTACTTTAAGTGTCTCATTTCCTAATCTAATTCCCTCAGCATCACCCGATTTAATTTGACTACATTCCATTATCCTCGTTTTGCTTTTGTTAATGTTCATCTTATATCCTCCTTTCAAGACACTGTCCATTCCGTTCAACTGCTCTTCCAAGTCCTTTGCCGTCTCTGACAGAATTACAATGTCATCGGCGAACCTCAAAGTTTTTACTTCGTCTCCATGAATTTTAATACCTACTCCAAATTTTTCTTTTGTTTCCTTTACTGCTTGCTCAATATACATATTGAATAACATCGGGGAGAGGCTACAACCCTGTCTCACTCCTTTCCCAACCACTGCTTCCCTTTCATGCCCCTCGACTCTTATTACTGCCATCTGGTTTCTGTACAAATTATAAATAGCCTTTCGCTCCCTGTATTTTACCCCTGCCACCTTTAGAATTTGAAAAAGAGTATTCCAGGCAACATTGTCAAAAGCTTTCTCTAAGTCTACAAATGCTAGAAACGAAGGTTTGCCTTTTCTTAATCTTTCTTCTAAGATAAGTCGTAAGGTCAGTATTGCCTCACGTGTTCCAACATTTCGACGGAATCCAAACTGATCTTCCCCGAGGTCTGCATCTACCAGTTTTTCCATTCGTCTGTAAAGAATTCGCGTTAGTATTTTGCAGCCGTGGCTTATTAAACTGATAGTTCGGTAATTTTCACATCTGTCAGCACCTGCTTTCTTTGGGATTGGAATTATTACATTCTTCTTGAAGTCTGAGGGCATTTCGCCTGTCTCATACATCTTGCTCACCAGCTGGTAGAGTTTTGTCATGACTGGCTCTCCCAAGGCCGTCAGTAGTTCTAATGGAATGTTGTCTACTCCGGGGACCTTGTTTCGAGTCAGGTCTTTCAGTGCTCTGTCAAACTCTTCACGCAGTATCGTATCTCCCATTTCGTCTTCATCTACATCCTCTTCTATTTCCATAATATTGTCCTCAAGTACATAGCCCTTGTATAAACCTTCTATATACTCCTTCCACCTTTCTGCCTTCCCTTCTTTGCTTAGAACTGGGCTGCCATCTGAGCTCTTGATATTCATACATGTGGTTCTCTTCTCTCCAAAGGTCTCTTTAATTTTCCTGTAGGCAGTATCTATCTTTCCCCTAGTGAGATAAGCTTCTACATCCTTACATTTGTCCTCTAGCCATCCCTGTTTAGCCATTTTGCACTTCCTGTCGATCTCATTTTTGAGACGTTTGTATTCCTTTTTGCCTGCTTCATTTACTGCATTTTTATATTTTCTCCTTTCATCAATTAAATTCAATATTTCTTCTGTTACCCAAGGATTTCTAGCAGCCCTCGTCTTTGTACCTACTTTATCCTCTGCTGCCTTCACTACTACATCCCTCAGAGCTACCCATTCTTCTTCTACTGTATTTCTTTCCCCTATTCCTGTCAATTGTTCCCTTATGCTCTCTCTGAAACTCTGCACAACCTCTGGTTCTTTCAGTTTATCCAGATCCCATCTCCTTAATTTCCCACATTTTTGCAGTTTCTTCAGTTTTAATCTACAGGTCATAACCAATAGATTGTGGTCAGAGTCCACATCTGCCCCTGGAAATGTCTTACAATTTAAAACCTGGTTCCTAAATCTCTGTCTTACCATTATATAATCTATCTGATACCTTTTAGTATCTCCAGGGTTCTTCCACGTATACAACCTTCTTTCATGATTCTTAAACCAAGTGTTAGCTATGATTAAGTTGTGCTCTGTGCAAAATTCTACTAGGCGGCTTCCTCTTTCATTTCTTAGCCCCAATCCATATTCACCTACTATGTTTCCTTCTCTCCCTTTTCCTACACTCGAATTCCAGTCACCCATTACTATTAAATTTTCGTCTCCCTTCACTATCTGAACAATTTCTTTTATTTCGTCTTACATTTCTTCAATTTCTTCATCATCTGCAGAGCTAGTTGGCATATAAACTTGTACTACTGTAGTAGGTGTGGGCTTCTTATCTATCTTGGCCACAATAATGCGTTCACTATGCTGTTTGTAGTAGCTTACCCGCATTCCTATTTTCCTATTCATTATTAAACCTACTCCTGCATTACCCGTATTTGATTTTGTGTTTATAACCCTGTAGTCACCTGACCAGAAGTCTTGTTCCTCCTGCCA
The DNA here is from genome assembly GCF_023897955.1 of Schistocerca gregaria. NCBI lineage: Eukaryota > Metazoa > Arthropoda > Insecta > Orthoptera > Acrididae > Schistocerca > Schistocerca gregaria. The sequence continues at coordinate 599,636,013 of NC_064920.1, read as the reverse complement.
CCAAACTTCACTAATTCCCACTATATCTAACTTTAACCTATCCATTTCCCTTTTTAAATTTTCTAACCTACCTGCCCGATTAAGGGATCTGACATTCCACGCTCCGATCCGTAGAACGCCAGTTTTCTTTCTCCTGATAACGACATCCTCCTGAGTAGTCCCCGCCCGGAGATCCGAATGGGGGACTATTTTACCTCCGGAATATTTTACCCAAGAGGATGCCATCATCATTTAATCATACAGTAAAGCTGCATGTCCTCGGGAAAAATTACGGCTGTAGTTTCCCCTTTGCATCGCCTGTTGCACAAAAATGTGCCTTTTTACTGGTCCGCGTCAATGCGATGCGGCTTTCCAGAATTGAAGACTCTGCTGAAACAAGCCCCGTGCCTGGCTACTTACCGACCTGGCCAACATCTCGTTCTTGTCACGGACACCTCTCAATACGGGGAAGGTGCAGTCCTTGCGCACCGTTTTTCTGACGGTTCTGAACAACCCATTGCTTATGCCTCCAAAACGCTCACGGATGCCCAACAAAAGAATTCTCAAATTGAAAAATAAGCTTTAGCCATTTATGCTCTTCATAAGTTTGGTGTTTTACTCCATGGCTCAAAGTTTCATCTTGTTACGGATCACAAACCACTTGTTTCCTTGTTTCATCCATCAACGTCACTTCCCGACAAGGCTGCACACTGCTTCCAGCGTTGGGCCCTTTACTTGTCTCGTTGCAATTAGGAGATTCATTTCCGGCCGACGGCTCATCATGCGAATGCTCATGCACTGAAGGCCTTAATGGCTGAAAGCTTTAATTGCGAGACTTTTTGTTGTGTCAATCTGCGACTCTGCATCTCCGCTATGTGGTGAGTGGTACCTTTCCTTCTCTTAGTATTGACACCCATTTTAGGATGTCCTGGACAATCATTGGTGAAGGTTGTAACTTTTCTGGTTTTGTTGTGTGCTGCTTTTTTGCATTCCTTAGCAAAAATCCTTTTGGAGCACAGTGTGCAGTGTTGCCAAAATTTTGTTGCCAGTCCCTCAATTTTTCCCCAAGTATGAGCTTGCTTTCTTGTTGAAGGAATGGCACAGGGAGCACGGCAATGCACTCTGAAAATTTGGAAATTACATTTGTCTCCCCAAAGTGCTCATTTTACGATGCAGAATCCAAGAATTTACTACAGAGTAGAAGTACCGTTGCAACTTTTTTTTTTCACCATTTCACCCCTTCAGGAACCATTAAAAGCATTAGTGTTCTCCCTTTATTTGCACAGTTAAAAATTTTGACTAATTGTTCTCTGCTCCAGATATTTCCTCCTTTTTAAGTTTCTTCTGCACAATATCTCTGGGGAGTCTTGCTCTATTTGGATGGATTATTCCACAGAAAAGCACATATTTATCCAACAAGCCAAGTAATAGAGAAATGCTTGTACAGAAATTTTCAACAAAGGAATTTGAGCTTTTCCCAAAAAGAGGCTCACATTTTCATAGTGATGCCCCAGCACCACTGCACCTTACAGTTTGTCATCTTTCATTTGATAGATACGCAAAGTGAAAGTATAGCCTTCCTCTGTACAAATTTTGATCAGTCTTCCACCATACGTGTGAGGCCTTCATCGACAATAGACATGCACGCACGCGCAACTCACACACACGACTGCGTCTCTGCCAACTGAAACCACATTAAACCACACTTCGAGCAGTAGCACCAGTGCATGACGGGAGCGGCGACTGGGTGGGAGTGAGGAGGCGGCCAGGTTGGGGAGGGGAAGGGATAGTATGGTGGGGGCAGAGGACAGTGAAGTGCTGCAGGGAATTAGCTGAAAAGGAGAGAAATAAAAGACCAGGTATGCTGGTGGAATGACGGCTGTATAGTGTTTGAATGGGAACAGAGAATGGGCTGGATGGGTGAGGACAGCGACGAACGAAGGTTGAGACCAGGTGGGTTACGAGAACATAGAATATATTGCAGGGAAAGTTTCCAACTGTACAATTCAGAAAAGCTGGTGTTGGTGGGAATGATCTACACACCTGGAAATGGAAAAAAGAACACATTGACACCGGTGTGTCAGACCCACCATACTTGCTCCGGACACTGCGAAAGGGCTGTACAAGCAATGATCACACGCACGGCACAGCGGACACACCAGGAACCGCGGTGTTGGCCGTCGAATGGCGCTAGCTGTGCAGCATTTGTGCACCGCCGCCGTCAGTGTCAGCCAGTTTGCCGTGGCATACGGAGCTCCATCGCATTCTTTAACACTGGTAGCATGCCGCGACAGCGTGGACATGAACCGTATGTGCAGTTGACGGACTTTGAGCAAGGGCGTATAGTGGGCATGCGCGAGGTCGGGTGGACGTACCGCCGAATTGCTCAACACGTGGGTCGTGAGGTCTCCACAGTACATCGATGTTGTCGCCAGTGGTCGGCGGAAGGTGCACATGCCCATCGACCTGGGACCGGACCGCAGCGACGCACGGATGCACGCCAAGACTGTAGGATCCTACGCAGTGCCGTAGGGGACCACACCGCCTCTTCCCAGCAAATTAGGGACACTGTTGCTCCTGGGGTATCGGCGAGGACCATTTGCAACCGTCTCCATGAAGCTGGGCTACGGTCCCGCACACCGTTGGGCCGTCTTCCGCTCACGCCCCAACATCGTGCAGCCCGCCTCCAGTGGTGTCGCGACAGGCGTGAATGGAGGGACGAATGGAGACGTGTCGTCTTCAGCGATGAGAGTCGCTTCTGCCTTGGTGCCAATGATGGTCGTATGCATGTTTGGCCCAAGCAGGTGAGCGCCACAATCAGGACTGCATACGACCGAGGCACACAGGGCCAACACCCGGCATCATGGTGTGGGGAGCGATCTCCTACACTGGCCGTACACCTCTGGTGATCGTCGAGGGGACACTGAATAGTGCACGTTACATCCAAACCATCATCGAACCCATCATTCTACCATTCCTAGACCGGCAAGGGAACTTGCTGTTCCAACAGGACAATGCACGTCCGCATGTATCCCGTGCCACCCAACGTGCTCTAGAAAGTGTAAGTCAACTACCCTGGTCAGCAAGATCTCTTGATCTGTCCCCCATTGAGCGTGTTTGGGACTGGATGAAGCGTCGTCTCACGTGGTCTGCACGTCCAGCACGAATGCTGGTCCAGCTGAGGCGCCAGGTGGAAATGGCATGGCAAGCCGTTCCACAGGACTACATCCAGCATCTCTACGATCGTCTCCATGGGAGAATAGCAGCCTGCATTGCTGCGAAAGGTGGATATACACTGTACTAGTGCCGACATTGTGCATGCTCTGTTGCCTGTGTCTATTTGCCTGTGGTTCTGTCAGTGTGATCATGTGATGTATCTGACCCCAGGAATGTGTCAATAAAGTTTCCCCTTCCTGGGACAATGAATTCACGGTGTTCTTATTTCAATTTCCAGGAGTGTATATGGAACAGGCTGTGAAGCAGACATTGAAATGAAGGATATGTTTGGCAGTAATGTTCAACAACAGGGTGGTCCACTTGTTTCTTGAGCACATTTCATCGGTGGCCATTCATGCAAACAGACACCCTGTTGGTTGTCTTGCCCACATAGAATACAGAGCAGTGGTTGCCGCTTAGATTGTAGATCACATGACTAGTTTCACAGATAGCCCTGTCACTGATGGGATAGGTAATGTTAGTGACTGGACCGGAGTAGGTGGTGGTGAGAGGACATGTGGGACAGGTCTATCTTCTACGTCTATTACAGGAGTATGAGCCATGAAGTAAGGGATTGGGAGCTACGGTTGTGTAAGGATGGACAAGTATACAATGTGGAATCCAAAATTTTTGGGACTGTCACTGCCATCTGGAAAGGAGGAGTAGCAGATCTTTGCACCGCTAGGTGACGAGAGCTGCATATCTGATGAGTCAGTGTGCGGAGTGGCATTCAGCTAGGAGGACGTGTTGTGTGTCCACAGTAATTTCCATAATATTCTGTATTTGGGGTGTGGCGATTTAACGATGGATCCGCTAACAGAACAGCCCTTGTGTATCAAATTCTGTGATAATCCTGGGAAAAGTGCTACAGAGACCCTTGCAATGATTCAACTAGTGTTTGGGGGACAGAGCATGAGCCATACACATGTGTTTAGAGTGGCATGATCAGTTCAGGGCCAGCCGTACAAATGTCGAAGATGATGCTCACACTGGAAAGCCCGTTAGCCGCATAACACCAGACATTGTTGGCAAACTTCAACAACTGATTCATACGGATCGATGTCAAACCATTCAAGACCTTGTGGATGAAGTGGGTATTGTTTTGGGGCATGTCAATGAATGTTGACTGAACAGGGAATGCATCATGTCGCCGCAAAATTTGTGCCTAGGATCTTGACTGCCAATCAGAAGGCACAGTGTGTTGAAGTGTGCACGCACCTTCTTCAGACCACATCTGATGATCCAACCTTCTTGTCATTGGTTATCACCAGCAACGGGAGATGGATTACGGTTATAACCCAGAGACAAAGCAACAATCGTCCCTGGGCTCTCCAAGACCCAAAAATGCGAGACAGATGAAGAGCAAAGTGAAGAGCATGATCATTGTTTTCTTTGATACCAAAGGAATTGTGCACAAAGAATTTGTCCCACCCAACCAAACAGTGAACTCCGCATACTACTGTGACGTTATGCGATAGCTCCATGTAAACGTGTGGTGATGACAGCCTGAACTTTGGCATCAAGGGAACTGGCTGCTGCATCACAACACACCCTGTCACACGTCCATGCTCACCAGGACCTTTTTGGCAATAAACAACATGGCGATTTTACCCCACTCACCATACTAGCCAGATTTGGCACCTTGTGACTTCGCACTATTCCCAAAACTGAAACTAAAGCTGACAGGCCGTTGATTTCCAGAAAACGTTTGACCAGTTGCAGAACTGCTGGGACCAGTGTGTATGTGAAGATGGGAACTACTTAGAGGGTGATGGTGACCATTAGCCCAAAGGTAAGGTTTTCAACAGTTGGCAGCACCAGTCCCGAAAATTTTGGATAGCTCCTCGTATTGTGTAGGTTCGGTGGATGGTGGAATACCACTGTGGGAGGGGTGGGAAGGATAGTGCGCAGGACATTTCTCATTTCAGGGCATGACAAGGGGTAATCAAAACCCTGGCAGAGAATGTAATTCAGTTGCTCCAGTCCTGAGTGGTAGTGAGGGAACTGCTCCTCTGTGGCCAGATGGTGGAACTTTCGGAAGTAGTGGGAGACTGGAAAGATAAGGCACAGGAGATTTGTTTTTGTACAAGGTTGGTGCTTCAATTACTGAATACTTTTTCTGAATAAGATTGTCTTGGAATGAGAAGTAAGTATTACTTTCTGTCACGACAGAACACTCAATTTTTAAGAGTTTTGATTGACTGTAATGCAGAAGTGCTGAAATTAATGATACAGGTTAGCCACAAAATGTAATTCACTATTATGGTTCCTATCCTAGTTTTAATTGTGTGTTACACATGTTACGCTAGGCAGAACAGTCAGTATAATGGTTTCTTCTTTCTCAGGGACTTGCCTGTGTGTGAAATCCTGGCTATTTTGAAGGCGGAGGAGGAAGAAGATGCAACAGATATTTTATTGAGTCTCCTGAAGCTATTGTGGAGTCAGCTGAAGATTCTGGTGAAGCAGATGGGGGTGGAAAGATAGCCAATCTTGGACTAAGCCAACTTCATTCTGGTGCAGGAGAAATTTTGACCAACTATAACAGGTTATGTTGTGAACTTTAGAGTAACTGCTCTTATGATAATCAAGAAAACATCAATTCAAATGGAACCAAAAAGCTACAGATTTAAAAAAATTGTAATCAGACTGTAGGAGGAGGATCTGAAAAGTGATAACACTTTGCTTCCTGAGAGTTATCATAGTAAATACAGGAGCTTGTCTCCAGTTCAGTGCTTTGAACTGTTCTGTAATGATGAAACAATTAAAGTTTTCGTTATCAAACCAACAAAATATGCTTTACTCAAGAACTGTCCCGATCCCAAAATAACATATGAAGAAATAAAAGGTTTTCTAGGATTTCTAATTCTCTTGGGCTATAATCCTCTACCAAGCAGAACATGTTGCTGGGATTCAGGGCTGGATATGAGACATCAAATGGTGCACAAAATGATGAGAAGAGAAAGATTTGGAACAATTATGAGATTCATTCATTTGATACACACAAATCAATGTAAATGGTGAAATGTGGAAACTTTGTCCATTAATAGATCTGTTGAGAAAAGTGTTTTCTCTCCACTTTCAACCTGGGCAGATTTGGATTATGATGAGAGCTTGAAGTATTTTGGCAGTCATGAATGCGAACAATTTCTGAATGGTAAAACCATTAGTTATGTGTACAAAGTGTGGTACTGAAACACAAATATGGGATACCTAGTAGATATTCAGATATACCACGGAACTGATCCCAATGGAACGAAGTATATGACAAAGCAATTGTAAAACACGATTGATTCACTCCCTGAAAAAGTAAAAATTAATCCTACACATTTTATTTGGCAACCTGAAAACACCACCGACAATGTTGCCTCATCTAAAAGAACAAGTCTGTGGTGCAACAAGCACTATTTGTGAGAATAGTCTGCCAAAGGAATGTCCACATGCAGACTGTAACACAATGTTCCAAAGAATGAGAGTGGTGATATTGATTAAAAGAGCGGCAAGAAAGTGGAATGATTATTACCAACTGGCTAGATAATTCTACAGTAACAATTACTTCAACCAGACATGGAATCAATTCAGTAAGCTCCGGGCACTGATATTCCAGACAAGAGAAGAAAAGAATCCTTGCACCCCAGCCAAATGTTATTGGAGACTACACCAAAAATGTAGAGGGAACTTACTGAATGGATGAAAATATAGCACTATACAGTATGAGCATCAGAGAAAAGAAATGATGGTGGCTACTTTTTCCATGGCTACTGGATGTATGTATAAATAATACATGGATTCAAATTAATGATGATGTAAAACACACACACACACAGAATTTGAGCTTTCGCAACCGGCGGCTGCTTCATCAGGAAAGAGGGAAGGAAAAGAAAAGATGAAAGGATGTGGGTTTTAAGGGAGAGGGTAAGGAGTCATTCCAATCCCGGGAGTGGAAAGACTTACCTTCCCGGGATTGGAATGTCTCCTTACCCTCTCCCTTAAAACCCACATCCTTTCATCTTTTCTTTTCCTTCCCTCTTTCCTGATGAAGCAGCCGCTGGTTGCGAAAGCTCAAATTCTGTGTGTGTGTTTTTTATTCATTGTGCCTATCTACCGGCGCTTTCCCGCTTGGTAAGTCTTGGAATCTTTGTTTTTAATATATAATACATGGATTCTCTACAGAAAGACAGGTATGAATATGCTACAGCTACAATTTTGACACAGCACTGTGAAATGCTACCTGACATGCAATGCAATAATTCCTAGAGCTCCTGTCACCCTGCTAATAATTCATACAAAGGTAGACTGTTGCATGACATCAGACACAATGAAAAAAATCACCTGGTAGTTATGGCTAAAAAGAAAAAAAAATTACGCTGCACTGAAGAAAATTGGAAAAGAACTCCAAGAACAATACACAGCAAATGTGATGCGGGTTGCACATAGAATGTCTTGTACCATATCACAAGACAAGTGCTGTAGCCTATTTATTTACTGTCACATATTTCACTTACACACCTGGGTTCTGTCTAGTGTGACATATTTTGTACACTCCCTTTTGATTAAATTATTGATATTTTTGTTTATTTTGTTGTATGTTTACGTTTCTAACATTTGTAGACTTAGAGAAAGCTTTTGACAATGTTGACTGGAATACTCTTTCAAATTCTAAAGGTGGCAGGGGTTAAATACAGGGAGTGAAAGGCTATTTACAATTTGTACAGAAAGCAGATGGCAGTTGTAAGAGTCGAGGGGTATGAAAGGGAAGCAGTGGTTGGGAAGGGAATGAGACAGAGTTGTAGCCTATCCCCGCTGTCATTGAATCTGTATATTGAGCAAGCAGTAAAGGAAACAAAAGAAAAATTTGGAGTAGGTATTAAAATCCATGGAGAAGAAATAAAAACTTTGAGGTTCGCCGATGACATTGTAATTCTGTCAGAGACAGCAAAGGACTTGGAAGAGCAGTTGAACAGAATGGATAGTGTCTTGAAAGGAGGATATAAGGTGAACATCAACAAAAGCAAAACAAGGATAATGGAATATAGTCGAATTACGTCAGGTGATGCTGAGGGAATTAGATTAGGAAATGAGACACTTAAAGTAGTAAAGGAGTTTTGCTATTTGGGGAGCAAAATAACTGATGATGGTCGAAGTAGAGAGGATATAAAATGTAGACTGGCAATGTCAAGGAAAGCGTTTCTGAAGAAGAGAAATTTGTTAACATCGAGTATAGATTTAAGTGTCAGGAAGTCGTTTCTGAAAGTATTTGTATGGAGTGTAGCCATGAATGGAAGTGAAACATGGACAATAAATAGTTTGGACAAGAAGAGAACAGAAGCTTTCGAAATGTGGTGCTACAGAAGAAAACTGAAGATTAGGTGGGTAGATCACGTAACTAATGAGGAGGTACTGAGTAGGATTGGGGAGAAGAGAAGTTTGTGGCACAACTTGACTAGAAGAAGGGATCGGCTGGTAGGACATGCTTGAGGCATCAAGGGATCACAAATTCAGCATTGGAGAGCAATGTGGAGGGTAAAAATCATAGAGGGAGACCAAGAGATGAATACACTAAGCAGATTCAGAAGGATGTAGGTTGCAGTAGGTACTGGGAGATGAAGGAGCTTGCACAGGATAGATTGGCATGGAGAGCTGCATCAAACCAGTCTCAGGAGTGATGACAACAACAACAACAACAACATGTTTACTGAAGGCAATAAACAAATATCTAATTTGTAAAATCCAAAAGAGAAAACTAATTGAAATGGAACTGGGTTAATTTTTATTCTCTCTCTTACACTGACTGGTTATCCCATCTCCCATTTGACAATAATCCACATACACCTAGTTTTAATTTTATTATTGGCATTATTATGTCTGGATGTGCATACTTCTTGACATTTAATGACTTTACTTAAATATTACAGTAGTTTTTGGAGTATGGAAGTAATGCAGGAACTTGACTCACTCTGGCCTTTATATATTTCCCTCTTTCTCCTACATGACATTTTAATTCCCTAAGTTACCCATGACATACTTCTTTTTTCCCTTGATGGATCTTCTGGATAACATTTTAGGAAAACAAATACAAATACAACTTTACTGTGGAATAAATTGAATTTGGTGACAGCATCTCTTTCTATACACACCTCATCCCAAACCACCTCTTTTAACTTTATCTTGAAACATTACAGCCTGTTCTCATTAATAAGCTTTGTCTGAATCTGACTCAGGGCTGCAATGTGCAATATTGTTTATTTCCATTAATAGCACATCATGATCAAATAGTCCTTTGGCAATTTGATACACATTGTTTCAGCCTGAGCAGAATCTATAAAAATGTTATCAGTCAGTGTCCTACTATCCTGCTGTACACAAATTAGAAAACTGACTACTGAAATTGACTGAAACACCCAAACAATGATTCTAGTTCACTTCTGCTGTCTGTAGTTACTTACAAAACTTAAAATAGGGTTTACTGACAAAAGGAGACAATACTACCTTGCCAAATTACCATATATGATCACAGTGAAATGCATTTAACACGAAAATAATGTGCCCAAGATCTATACTGTATAATTAGTAATGTCTGTCACTGTCCTGAGTTCAACAGCTGACTCACGACTGTTTTCCATGTGGGATGGAGGACAGAAATGGACATGTGCATAGCACATGATAGCATGTTTATGGTCCTGAACTCAATTTTCCACACAGACTTATAAGAATGCAAGGGACATAGCAGCAAGTTCATGGTTATGGAGTCACTTGCGGGTGTCCAAAGTATGTGCAATGATGGCACAAATAGATGCAAAGAAACAATGCTGTGCAACTTGTGTATGAACAAAATAACATTGTACCACAGACATCAATCGAATGACACAGAGCAGTTTTTACGACACTGACCCCATATTCATGAAGATAAAGTTTGCTCTGTCCAGCCAACTTGATTATTCACGTTTCCCATAATCATTTCATGTTCCTTCAGCAAGATCACATCCAAAAACCTGTCCTTATACATATTTTTATTTTCACTTTATTAAGATGACAAATGACATACATTATAGGCCGATTCCTAGAAGAATAATTAAGTAAAAAGATATTTGCTACACATTTGGCAGGCACTACATTTCACAATTTCTGTTGACTTTATTAGGTGAAACAAAGGAAAAACCGTATTTTATAGCCACTGGGTCATAATTTTTTTTTTTACCTTGGATTTAGATTGTGTTTTCATTTCCTAGAATTACAGGCAAAGGTGTTTTAACATTTCTGCACCGTGCGGAATTAGCCGAGTGGTCTAAGGCGCTGCAGTCATGGACTGTGCGGCTAATCCCTGCAGAGGTTCGAGTCGTCCTTCAGGAAAGGTGAGCGTGTTTGTACTTAGGATAATTTAGGTTAAGTAGTGTGTAAGCTTAGGGACTTATGACCTTAGCAGTGAAGTCCCATAACATTTCACACATTTAACATTTTTGCCAGTAATGCTAGACAATGCACTAATAACACGAAACCTTGGTTGCAAAAATTAATAATTAGCGGAACAAGTTGTAAAAAAAAAAAAAATAATCATGATTTCCCCATTACATTTCATATACTGCTCACATTCCTAATGTGATAACGCTCTTAATCTCAGCATTTGCAACATCCCTTTGTTTGGGAGATCTTCAAACCAAATTTAACAAATAAATGATTCAATAATAGCCAAATTCGAACAGGGAAACGAAAAAGCATCACTGACAATCTTCGGACTTCTTAAACTGAGAAATAACAGGGTAGAGCAAAAAGAGACTAACATAGGGTGCAAACCCACATGCAAAAATCTTTCTAATGTTTATGACAATGAAATGCAATAGGCAAGTGCAATTCACAATTGTACATTCAGAACCACAGTACTTACAGTATATGCTCTTGAGCTGTGAATCAATATAAGTCGCAAGATTTCAGATCACTGACATTTTGTGTTAGGTCAAAGCCCACCTTATAAAATGGTGATTAACTCTTTCCAATCACCCACCACACTCATATCCTAATGTAGCCAAAAACATTAGAGATAACATCAGTTCACTTGCATGGAAGTTCCTCAATCATACAGTAATCATTGGCGAAGACTTTAATCATCCAACAATTTCCTGGGAAAATAATAGTTCTGATAGTGCTAGGTGTGGTAAGACATCGTATGAAACATCACTCAATGCCTTCCCTGAAAATTACATAAACAGATAGCTAGGAACCCCACCCACGATGAAAATATATTGCATCTAATGGAAACTAGGAAACCTGATGTCTCTGAGGGTGCTGACATCGAAACTGCTACCAGCGATCCTGAAACAGTTGTGGCAACAATAATTACTGAAATACAAAGGCCATTTTATACAAGAAGGAAAAACTGTGTAAAAAAATTGATAGTGTCATCTCTCAATGAGGAACCTGAAACTTTCAGCACAGCATGTAGATGAACTATGGCTCAACTTTTAAAAAAATAGTTGACCATATGTTGGGTAGATATGAACCCAGCAAAAAAGTTCATAATGGGAGGGCCCGACAGTATACAGTCACTGTAAAGAGACATCTACAGAAACAGAGACTACGGTCTAATAAGTGTAAAACTAAGAATGAGACAATAGAAAGAGAGATGATGAATGAAATGTTTGGCTGTCAAGTGGGCAATGCATGAAGCCTTCAATAACTACTGTAATAGGCCTAGAATATTGTAATATGATCGATGTACAACAACTTCTTCTAATTTTTCCTCTCTGACTGCACGAGACATCTTCACAGGTACAGTGGTGAACTACAAGAACTTGAGTGTGTCAAATATATGCACGTTGTAAAGGGCGCCAAAGTCCATTGTGCAATGTCGACTATGAGATTATCTCTGGTAATGCCAAAATTCTCAATTGAAAGTGATAGACTGCCTTTCTTATGTTGCAATGTTGACATCCAGATTTGATTTTATTTAACACCACCTTCTTTTCTGTTAAAATTACTATGGTGTTTATAAATTTCAATAGCCTCTCTATACATATGCACATGACAATGCGATGTTTTCGGTATGACACTCATCTTGGTGCATTTTATTTCATGGTCACCCTCTGGCAAAGGTGTTTCACTAAGGCCCATTTATACATATGTCCCATGCAACAATTCCTCTTGTGCTCAACCACATTGTATATTAATGACATTGCAGATGATGCTAAAAACCTCAGACTTTCTGCGGATGATGCAGTTATCTATAATGAGATACTATCCGAAAGAAACTCGTCAAGATTTCAAAATGGTGCAAAGATTGGCAATTTGCTTTAAATGTTCAGAAATGTAAAATTGTGCACTTCACAAAATGAAGAAAAAAAAAGTAGCATCCCATGATTATAATATCAAAAAGAGACAGGTGGAATTGACCAACTCATACAAATAAAATTAGATGCAACACTTGGTAGGGACACGAAACGGAATGATCACATAGGCTCAGTTGGTAAAGCAGGTGGTAGGCTTTGGTTTATTGGTGGAAGACTAGGGTAGTGCAATCAGTCTACTAAGGAGACTACTTATAGGTCATTTGTCATTTGTGTGAACCATTCCAGAATACTGCTCAAGTGTGTGAGACCAGTACCAAATAGGACTAACAGGAGATATTGAACACTACAGAGAAGGGCAGCAAGAATTGTCACAGGTTCGTTTGACCCATGGGAGAGTGTTACAGTGACGAAGAAACTGAACTGGCAGACTCTTAGAGATACAAATAAACTATACCAAGGAAGTCTACTAACAGTTTGTCAAGAACTGACTTGAAATCATGAACCAAGAAATATAGTACAATACCCTATGTATTTCTCATGTAGAAATCATGAGGATAAGATCAGAATAATTACAGTGCACACAGAAGCATTCAGACAATCATTCTTCCCGGGCATCATAAGAGAATGGAACGGGAAGAAACCCTAATACCTGGCACAAAGGGAAGTACCCTTTGCCATGCACTTTGAGGTAATTTACAGAGTATGGATATACATGTAGATATTGGCCAAACAATACTGTGTACAGCACAACTGAAAAAAAAGGAAGGTGGAGATGCAGTTAACATTCTACTGACGATGAGGTCATTAGAAGCAGAGCAGAAATTCAAAGTGGGCGAGGACAGGAAGAAAACTGGCCATACTCTTTCAGAGGAAAATTCCCAGAACTCATACTCAACACTTTCCACAGAAATTTTGGAAAAGATAAATCCGGAAGGTTGAAAGGGTATTTTAGTTGCTGTCCTATCACACAAAAGTCCAGTGTCTTACCATTTGGCAGCACCAATGCAGTACTCATTAGAAATTTAACATTTCACATTAGTCAACTGCAACATTTAACTCATAAGGCCGGAATTCTCCTAGAGGATAAAGCAGGTAAAAAGACGAGGGCTAGTAGAAATCCGTGGGTGACAGAAGAGGTATTGAATTTAATTGATGAAAGGAAAAAATATAAAAATGCATTAAATGAAGCAGGCAAAAAGGAATACAAACGTCTCAAAAATGAGATTGACAGGAAGTGCAAAATGGCTAAGCAGGCATGGCTAGAGGACTAAGGTAAGGATGTAGAGGCTTATCTCACTATGGGTAAGACAGATACTGCCTACAGGAAAATTATAGAGACCTTTGGAGAAAAGAGAACCACTTGTATGAATATCAAGAGCTCAGATGGAAACCCAGTTCTAAGCAAAGAAGGGAAAGCAGAAAGGTGGAAGGAGTAAATAGAGGGTCGATACGAGGGCGATGTACTTGAGGAAAATATTATGGAAATGGAAGAGGATGTAGATGAAGATAAAATGGGAGATATGATACTGCGTGAAGAGTTTGACAGCGCACTGAAAGACCTAAGTTGAAACAAGGACCCGAGAGTAAACAACATTCCATTGGAACTACTGACGGCCTTGGGAGAGCCAGCCCTGACAAAACTCTACCATCTGGTACGAGACAGGCGAAATACCCTCAGACTTCAAGAAGAATATAATAATCCTAATCCCAAAGAAAGCAGGTGTTGACAGATATGAAAATTACCGAACTGTCAGTTAAATAAGACACGGCTGCAAAATACTAACACGATTTATTTACAGACAAATGGAAAAACTGGCAGAAGCCGACCTTGGGGAAGATCAGTTTGGATTCCACAGAAATATTGGAACACCTAAGGCAACACTGACTTATCTTAGAAGCTAGATTAATAAAAGGCAAACCTACATTTCTAGCATTTGTAGACTTAGAGAAAGCTTTTGATAATGTTGACTTGAATACTCTCTTTCAAATTCTGTAGATGGCAGGGGTAATATACAGGGAGCGAAAGGCTATTTACAATTTGTACAGAAAGCAGATGGCAGTTATAAGAGTCGAGGGGCATGAAAGGGAAGCAGTGGTAGGGAAGGGAGTGAGACAGGGTTGTAGCCTCTCCCCGGTGTTATTCTGTCTGTATATTGGGCAAGCAGTAAAGGAAACAAAAGAAAAATTCAGAGTAGGTATTAAAATCCATGGAGAAGAAATAAAAACTTTGAGGTTCGCCGATGACATTGTAATTCTGTCAGAGACAGCAAAGGACTTGGAAGAGCAGTTGAATGGAATGGACAGTGTCTTGAAAGGAGGATATAAGACGAACATCAACAAAAGCAAAACGAGGATAATGGAATGTAGTCGAATTAAGTCGGGTGATGCTGAGGGAATTAGATTAGGAAGTGAGACACTTAAAGTAGTAAAGGAGTTTTGCTATTTGGGGAGCAAAATAACTGATGATGGTCGAAGTAGAGAGGAAATAAAATGTAGACTGGCAATGGCAAGGAAAGCGTTTCTGAAGAAGAGAAATTTGTTAACATTGAGTATAGATTTAAGTGTCAGAATGTAGTTTTTGAAAGTATTTGTATGGAGTTTAGCCATGTATGGAAGTGAAACATGGACGATAAATAGTTTGAACAAGAAGAAAATAGAAGCTTTCGAAATGTGGTGTTACAGAAGAATGCTGAAGATTAGATGGGAAGATCACATAACTAATGAGGAGGTATTGAATAGAATTGGGGAGAAGAAAAGCTTGTGGCACAACTTGACTAGAAGAAGGGATCGGTTGGTAGGACATGTTCTGAGGCATCAAGGGATCACCAATGTAGTATTGGAGGGCAAAGTGGTTGGTAAAAATAGTAGATGGAGACCAAGAGATGAATACACTAAGCAGATTCAGAAGGGCGTACGCTGCAGTACATACTGAGAGATGGAGCAGCTTGCACAGGATCGAGTAGCATGGAGAGCTGCATCATACAACTCTCAGGACTGAAGACCACAACAACAACAACAAAAGTGAAATGTTACTGCTTACATTTTAAATCAATACTGAACATTATCAGTACCATACAATGAGGATTAAGAATACTTAGGAGTGAATCAGAAACTTCATCCTCTCACAGTAAAAATACAAAACAAATAACAAGCCACAATTATGTACAGCATAAAAATCATGGAAAAGTTCTAGCAGTCTAAAGAGATAGCAACTGTATCAACAAAGTAAAATCCAATGAAACACAAATTCTTCCAGAAACCTGTAGACTGAGCTGAATTTGAAACCACCACAGAACAAAATGATGAAAGGAACTTTAAGAACTGACATCGAATGTTTGTGCAAAATGTCTCGGACAGCCATAGTTGAAACAATAAAAACCTTGAAATATGAAAAGTATTAATTATCAAAGAATTAAGTAGCCTATATCAGGAAAATGAACATTTAGTACCACAATCGAATTAGCTCAATACTTCAATACTGCTTCAGCTAATTCCTACCAAACTGTCACATTTGTTGACTTCACCAACTTGCAGTCAAATTATTACACTTCCAACCTAACCTATGCTATGGACTAAGCTACAGATCAATCTGTCACCCCAACCAAAATTCCCAAAACTAATATAAATGGAAATAAATGTTGCAATTGTCCTGCTCTCTTCATGATTGTGTATGTGTAGTATCATATGCCACAACATCTTTATGTCACGAGACGAAGCCATCTCTATAGGCCAGTAAGAGCCACAAAATACATTGCTAGTCAAACATGACCAAATAACAATAATTGTTCAGAAGAATGTAGATTTAAAAAGAATGGATTTAGAAGTGAAAGCACAAGTCTGTATCAGTTCTCAATAAATATAAAGAAGTTTACCAATAAAGTATGTCAAACTACATCATTAATTGATTTGAGAGAATGTTCAGTTATAAACCTTACAACCTGTGCCTCCTTACGTTAATTATGTCATTCACTCTCTTTCAAGTATTCAGTTATACTACTTATTACAACTTAAATTCATATTTACTGATCTTTCAAAAAATCACTGCTCTGTTGAAGCTCACCAACAAAAACACATAAAGCAACAGTAGCGGGATGTGGTTACTACGTAAATAAAATTTACCAAGCACAATAGTTATTTCGTTTAAGTGCTATGTAGGCACCGGTAGTAAATTTTATGATTGATTACAGTATATATTACATTCCAATACTGATGTCGATGATGAAACAATGGTGTAATGTGACTTGTTACACCCCATACTTTCTGCTTCATTCGTTTTTTGACAACATCAAAACATTTCAAATTCATGCTCCGAATCCAGTGCACCTACTACTGCGTTAATCTGAAAGACAATGGGTCCCGCTGCTCTTTCGCTCTTATCACATCTGCTGCACACAGAACATTTTCATTTAATATAATAATACACGACAGAATGAGGTAGAACCTAACTCTAGCACACCCTAAATTCGTAAGATAAATAATACATCTACAAAGCGCCCATTAACCGACATCTTTAAACATTTATTTTGTCCTTATACTCACATACAAAATCCAGGAGTCGGAGGAAATCCAACGGAATTCTTTAAAGTGCAACTATCCAAGTAAAGCTGTACCCCTTGTTCATATGCACTCATAGGAAAATGTAAATACAAAATATAAACAATATTCCGGCTGAGAGCGAAGGCGTCCCTCTCTCCGTTTCAACAACCAGTGCAGCCAACTCTCATTGGTCCTCCCCCCACGGCAACAAACGTCAAACATTGATGTGATACACTAGCAAGAATAATGGTGTAAGCTGCAATTATTTGAATGTTTTATAATTTTCTGGTTTCCAGCTAATACATATTTTCTATAAATCGGTTTATTTTCCTAGTAGTAACAGAAATAATGCTTAAGAACGAATTAGTATCCGAAAGCAAACTGCATCATAAAAATTGTCCTGCACCCCTGCAGAAAGACTATTTGTAGTGGTTCTGTGGACTGAGTACAAGACAACATTGAAAATAAGGGTGTAGCTTTTCGGCATATATTTGTTGTGTACGGTAGATGTGTCGTTGCTTTGTAGTAACACATAGTTTCTCCTCCTTTCATTCTGTATGACGTATTTATATTTAATGATTATTGAATGTGTCCAATATAAAACAAATATATTCCTCTAACATGATAAAAATGACTTATTATGCAGCTGTACAAATATTATTTAAAACATCAATTGCATGGAAAATGCTTAAAAGATGGATCAATAAATAAAATCATAAGACGGCAGTTACGAAAAGAAAACAAGTACTTACGCGTGTCGGAAATGCGCCAACGAACTATCAGTTTCATGAACAAGATTGCAACGATTTACAAGAGTATAATTAGCTTCTATCTACGCATCTTCTATATTTCTAATTGCATACCTGCCTCCATTGCAGGTCTCAAAGGGCAAGATTAAATAAACCTATATAGGCCCAATATGTTTTTACCCAGCCTATCGTTGTAGAACATCGATATTGAGTATTTAAGTTTCTAATAATCCTACGCATGTGTATGAAAAATCTAGAGAACCGGTGCATACATGACAACTTCTGCAAAAGTTATTTCTATGCTGTTAAGAATATGCCTTGCAATTTATTTATTTATTTTTATCTCATTTTGTTATTTAGTGTTCGTTCTATTTGTTTGGGGCGGACGTACCATGATGCTTGTTCAAGTCCATCGTTCACCCTTTAACTCTTTTTTTTTTTAATTACAGAGGGCAGCTAACCCTCTGACCGAAGACGCTGAGCTACCGTGCCGGCATACTGTGTGTCGGACCGAGAGTCGAACTCAGGACCTTTGCCTTTCTGTGCTCTACACACTGAGCTACCCAAGCACTACACACGCCCCAGGTTATTTCTATGATGTTAAGAATATACCGTGTATGCTAGTTGGTTAATTTGGAGGAAGGGTCCAAACAGCGAGGTCGTCGGTCCCATCGGATTAGGGAAGGATGGGAAAGGAAGGCGGCCATATCCTGTTAAAGTAACCATCCCGGTATTTGCCTGAAGCGATTTAGGAAAATCACGGAAATCTAAACCAGGATGGCTGGACACGGGTTTGAACCGTTTCCCTACCGAATGTGCTAACCACTGCGCCAGCTCGCTCGGTGCCATGTGTATGCGCAAAGCTGACACTCGGCACCGTGGCTGATGGTAGCGACTGTAAAGGCATTTCGCATTTACGTTTTGAAGTCGCTCCCATCAGCCAGCGCGCTGAGTGTCAACATTGTTTGCGCGAGTAATACCTTTTACCCAATACTCCATCACTTTTTCCGAACCTTCGCTTTTTGTTACAAGTATTAGTTTCCTTCTTTCAACTTACGGTACAAGATTGGTTACTCATCAAAACTGGGGGACGAATTATTGCAAAGGGCTAACTCCAACGCAGACGTAAGTTCGTGCATAATTTGAGAATGGGAGAAAATATTGTTTGATAGTTCAACAGGCTATGAATTTTTGGTTTGACCGTTAAGACATCTATAAGATCCCAACAACCTGCATTCTCCCTACTTCCTACAGTTTGCAGATGAGGGTACTGCCACTATTAACATTGAATGTTCCGTTATGTAATTGAACATGAATTTAGCGACTTTCATGTAGCTTCATTGGCTTTCAGAATTTCCATGTTCTTAAATATTAGTCATTTTGATACCATTTTGGATTGTTACTTAGTAGTATTCTGATCCATGGATGATTTATCTATACTCTGCATAGCAGTGATCAGGGTGAATGAATTTGTGTATGCAGTAATTACTCTAATTTATCATCATGATCCCAGTGTGACTGATACATATAGGGTTGTAGTAATCATTTAAAGCCAATTCTTGAAACTTTAGTAACAGAATTTCTTGGGATAGTGTATGCCTGTCTTCAAGGGTCTTCCAGTTCAGTTCCTTCAGGTTCTCTGTGACACACTCCCACAAATTAAACAAACCTGTGACCATTCATGCTGAATGCATATGTTAATATGACTACATGCTGACCATTTACAGATCCTTTTTTACAAAATTCCAGTATGAGTTAGTAATTCCTACCCACAACCTTTTACACTATACAAAAATGGAACCTCTTCTTTGGAATAGAAAGAATTCTCAAGGGTAAAGGTTTTCATTTCATTTTCAAATTTATCTTAGCTGTTCGAAAAATCATGGGGTAGATGTTCAGAAATTGTGGTGTTAGTATGTGACACCCCTTTTTGTGCCAAAGACGAAGTTAATGTGGAATAATGAATATCATTCATTTCTTCTGGCACTATTATTATAATTACATATCAATACATCATTGCTCCTTTTAGATTTTAGTGGATTATTTACAACAAATTTTCCGAGGGAATAAATTTGCTGTGAAGAGCAGATGTCTACAAAGATTAATGTGGGTGAGCACCACACAGCATGTATTTGCACAGTGAAGCTCTTTTTTCTTAAAGATTTTCAGGACATTATTCCATATGACGTATTTGAATGATAATATGCAAAATATATCAGCTTACTGATTTGTTTCTCTCTCAGATTGTAATAATTCAAAGTACAGATGTGGCTGAGTAGTTGTTTTAGGAGTTTGAAAGGTGTTTTCACCCACATTAATTTCTCATCTGTCTGGTTCCCAAACAATTTTAAAGTTTCCACCATAGTTATTATTTCCTCACTATGTGATATTCTTATCATTGGTGTAGAACCATCAGATGTGCAGAGATAAAAATTTCAAGTTTTCTTGAAATTGAGAGTGAGACCATTGGCAGTTAACAATTTAATACTCATTTCAAGAACATAATTTACCTTTTCTTCTGTTGCTGATTGATTACAACACCAGTGTCAGCTGAAAAGAAAAAGACTGATTCTGGTTGTTATTTATTGGATAGGTCTTTACATGTATGAGAATCAATAGTGGACCTAAGAATGAGACTTTTGGCATCCCATATGTGATTTCTCATCAGTCAGAAGAGTCTCCTGATCACATTGGTTGCATTATTAAGTATCTACAGCTTCCTGCATTCTTTTGGTTAGATATGATATGTATTTGTTGAGTACACCATCAGTCCCACAAAATCTAAATTTATCTAGGCTAACATTTTGATTGTCATTTCACAACTGCTATTTTCTTACTTAAGGCTTGTAAAATTTGACGAATGAACATTTAAATGGCATTCACAGTTGAACAACTCCACTGAAATACAAACTTTGGTTTACTAAGAATTTTATTGCCGCTAAGGTGGGATACTGTTGCAGAATCCTTATGGATAGTCGTCTCAAAACTCATATTCTGGTATGCAAGCAAATGTTAATTCATCTCAAATGGTGCTATGCTAAGTAGTTTCAAAGTATTCATTTTTGTTGTACAGGAGATGTGTAATTTTAAGAATAAGTCCTCATTAAAAGAGTGAGAAGTAGAAAGTTATAATTCTTTCTTTATTTACTAATTTAACTGAATCTGATAAGGGCCATCAGGCCCTCTCTTATATCACACAGGATTTGACAAATATAGTACATTTTGTACATAATAGTTATTTAAGGAATAATAATCTTAATATTAGAAATAGAACTACAATAATTTGGTCTCATTTTCTGGTCGACTTGTTAGAGGCTGTGTTGTTGTTTGTCATTATGATGAAGCCTACATGTATTTATTTTGAACAAAATTTAAATATGAAGGTACAGCTTAAGGAACAGAGTGGCCAACAGGTAGGGGAAAAAAACGCAGAGATAACATAACTATTTTGAATTGCTCCTGAAACCACAACATGGAAAGGATGTTGCCACAGCACCCTCTTATTACCGACCTATTAGAATTCTTCTGCATTTTCCAATGCCTTAGGACCAGCTAAGGAACTACCTGACAACAAACAACCTACTAGACAAATACTAACCGGATTTCTGTAAACATCAGAGTAGAACATCTAATTAATAAGGTGTCAGATTACTTAAAGATTGCCATGGATGCACAAGAGGTAACTAATATGTGCTTCTTAGACTTCAGCAAAGGCCTTGACACTGTCTATTTTGACACAGAGGGTATGGAAGTCTCTGCACTTGTTTGCATGCAGCCAGGGTAGCTGTGCATATGATGGTGAAATATGATCAAAGGGTTGGACATCACAGATATAATGCATTCATAACATGTTCCAAGTGCCATGAGCTTTTCTGAGAATAACTTTGTAGGGTAACAATGGTGTAATAAATAATCAGAAGTATAAGTGCTAGGAAATGTTTCTTTTTCAGTTCAAGAGGGAAGAGTGTTTTTATACAGAGTCCGCCAGAAAAATGTACACACACTTTAAGGAACAAAAAGTATTACTTATGTGTTGATTTTACATTTAATAATTGATCACTCATGTTGTACAACCTTCAGTTCAGCACATGGTTGCTTTAAATGCTCAAAATATTCACCATTGGTGACTAGCAGTCACCGCAATTACGTCAGTCATTATTATAGTGGAGATCGCTGCACATGTCGCTGTAATCTTCTGGCAAAGTCCCTCCAGCGGGCATGGCTTACATCGATAGACATTATGTTTCACAGTTCCCCACAAGTAGAAGTCCATATGTGTTAGATCTGGTGACCTTTGTCCAATCCAATGCCCCAGAAAATTGTCATCCAGGAAAACTCATATGGCTAGGTGGTTAGTGTTTTGGCACCCCATCCTGTGGGTAGAATAACTCTTCAGCAGCTCCATAAAGTGCACATATACCTGGCAAAATTGATGTGCATAACATTTCCAGGTACACTTCTCCAGTGACAGTAGCATCAAAGAAAAAAAGCGTCCTACTGAGCCCCTAGATGATATTCCACACCACACATGAACCCTTGGGAGATTGACCACTTTATCCACATAAACATGCAGATTTTCCAGTGTCCATTACACACAGTTATGGTGATTCATGGCTCCATTAAGTTTAAATTGTACTTTGTTGCACCACACTATCTTCGTCACACATTGTTCATCATCAGTTAACATTTGCTGATACCATTCAATTTTGTATTCAGCCATCAGAATTGTCATCATTAATCATGTGAAGCAATCATGAAATGCAAACTTTCCATTTTGCAGCCTTCAGAATTCTTCGTACACTTATACTGCTAACCCCCGCTTCACGTGCACATTGCATAGTAGACTTCTGTGGAAAATTAACAAATATTTCCAACACGAGAGTCAATGAAGCAGAACTTTTAACTGTACACTGTCTTCCTGATCTTCCTTTGTGAATATCACAAATTGTTCCATGCAATTCAAACCTGTCAATGATGTGATTCATTGTTAGGCAGGTTGGCGGTTCTGTTTCACACTCCCGTCTTCACTGATGTTGCACTTCAATAGCATTATCAAACTTGGAAAACCAGTTCACAATACATTTTCATTGATCAAATATCAAGCGTGGTCCAGCCATCTTGTTTTCTCAGTACCGATATGAAAGTACTAACTTCTGCTGAGCCAAAGACCGCACTACAACACACTTGTAACTCAAATCGAACAACAATATTAGTATCCCAATAGAGCCTGACAAAGAGTGTATACATTTTTCTGGTGTACTCTGTATTTTGTAGGATGTGAGACACTGATGCCTCCTTACACACTGCAGTAACCTGCTCAGTCCGATTTAGATTTTCATCTATTATTACTCCTAGACTCTTTGCTGAGGGAGAGAAATTGGTATTTGTTCCATTTAGGGTTAAGGATGTTATGGATTCTCAATATTTGTGGGTAATTTGCCTTGAGTGTCCACCCTGTACCACTTGGGTTTTGGATGGGTCAAGCTTTAACCCTATATCCTGCATTCATTTTGATAGTGAACAAAGGCCAAAATTGAGATTCATTAGTTTGCCGTTGCCCTTAGATACAACTGGAGGTCAATAGTGTACATTTAGAATTTTTGGTTGGACAAAACTAATGACACATTATTGGTGCTAGGGCACCTGATATTGCCTGCTTTCATTGTGACTTTATGGTGCCATACTTGACACATTGCTGATGAGATGTCAAGTATGAGCGAAACCATTGCACTCAACTTCATGAGAACTTCAGGCTGCTGAATTTGGCAAGCAAAATGTCAAAGTCTACAGTGTCAAGCCCTTTGCTGAAGTCTAAGAAGTACATGATAGTTGCGTCTTGTGCATCCATGGCGAGCTTCACGTCATGTGTTACCTTATTAATTAGATGTTCTGCTGTGATGTTTACATAAATCTGATTAATTTATGCCTAGTAGATTGTTTGTTTTTATGTAGTTCCTTAGCTGGTCCTAAGGCACTGGACAATGCATGAAGAATGCAAATAGGTTGGTACTAAAAGGGTGCTGTGGCTACATCCTTTCTATGTTGTGGCTTCAGGAGCAATTCAAAATAGTTATGATTTTCTCTGTTTTTTGTTGTTGTTGTCATACCTATTGGTCACTCTGTTACTTAAGCTGTACCTTCATATTTAAATTTTGTTCAGAATAAATAAATGTAGGCTTAATTATAATGACACACAACAACACAGTCTCCAAGAAATCAACCAGGAAAAGAGACCAAACCGAAAGACAGTTGTTAGATCATTGGATCAAAATTTCTTATATCAGATGGTAATGGAAATCATTTGTTGCTTGTTATGCGAATAGCTCTAAAGAGTACCATACTCTAACATACTAGTGACAGGTTAACATGAAAAAGTGAACAGAGAATTGAGCAGGTTTCTACAGCTAGTAAGTTTTAAGAACTAAAATGGTAATTAGGAAAGAAGTTCTTGACTCAAATTATTCAGAGCTGAATATATCAGAAATGGAAACAATATGCTTGGAAAAATATTTATTAAAAATGATGACAAATGGTATCTCTATATGTCACATATAGTTATGTACTTAATCAATGGTACACTTCACTTAAAGATGAGACTCTCTATTAGTCTGCACATCTGCACAACAACAAAATATATAACTACTATCAAATAATATACTATTATCATCCTGTGGTTATTATATGTAATGATGACTGGCAACTACATGTGCTCTGATCCTTGTGCCATGGGAGGTAATGAGTAGCAGCTGAGTGGAGAACATATATATATATATATATATATATATATATATATATATATATATATATATATATATATATATATCAAAGACAAAATTAATGTGGAACAATGAATATCATTCATTTCTTCTGGCACTATTATTTTAATTAAGTACCAGTACATTATTGCTGCTTTTGAATTTTAGTGGATTACTCACAACAAATTTCCCGAGAGAATAAATTTGCTTTGAAGAGTAGTCAAAATGCCTAGCTCCTTAAACATATGTCTTACAAGCTGATTGTGGGTGAGCACCACACAGCACATATTTGGACAGTGAAGTCCTTCTTTCTTAAAGATTTTCAGAACATTATTCCATATGATTTGTAGATGATGAAGAAATTGATGAAATGTATGATGAGATAAAAGAAATTATTCAGGTAGTGAAGGGAGACGAAAATTTAGTAGTCACGGGTGACTGGAATTTGTCAGTAGGAAAAGGGAGAGAAGGAAACATAGCAGGTGAATATGGTTTGGGGCTAAGAAATGGAAAAGGAAG
This sequence comes from Schistocerca gregaria, assembly GCF_023897955.1. Taxonomy (NCBI): domain Eukaryota; kingdom Metazoa; phylum Arthropoda; class Insecta; order Orthoptera; family Acrididae; genus Schistocerca; species Schistocerca gregaria. Next base: position 599,610,981 of record NC_064920.1, on the reverse strand, counting down.
CCGCCTGGTAGAATTTTGCACACAGCATAACTTAATCATAGCTAATACTTGGTTTAAGAATCATGAAAGAAGGTTGTATACATGGAAGAACCCTGGAGATACTAAAAGGTATCAGATAGATTATATAATGGTAAGACAGAGATTTAGGAACCAGGTTTTAAATTGTAAGACATTTCCAGGGGCAGATGTGGACTCTGACCACAATCTATTGGTTATGAACTGTAGATTAAAACTGAAGAAACTGCAAAAATTTGGGAATTTAAGGAGATGGGACCTGGATAAACTGAAAGAACCAGAGATTGTACAGAGTTTCAGGGAGAGCATAAGGGAACAATTGACAGGAATGGGGCAAAGAAATACAGTAGAAGAAGAATGGGTTGCTTTGAGGGATGAAATAGTGAAGGCAGCAGAGGATCAAATAGGTAAAAAGACGAGGGCTAGTAGAAACCCTTGGGTAACAGAAGAAATATTAAATTTAGTGGATGAAAGGAGAATATATAAAAATGCATTAAATGAAGCAGGCAAAAAGGAGTACAAATGTCTCAAAAATGATATCGACAGGAAGTGCTAAATGGCTAAGCAGGGATGACTAGAGGACAAATGTAAGGATGTAGAGGGTTATCTCACTAGGGGTAAGATAGATACTGCCTACAGGAAAATTAAAGAGACCTTTGGTGAAAGGAGAACCACTTGCATGAATATCAAGAGCTTTGATGGAAACCCAGTTCTAAGCAAAGAAGGAAAAGCAGAAAGGCGGAAGGAGTATATAGAGGGCCTATACAAGGGCAATGTACTTGAGGACAATATTATGGAAATGGAAGAGGATGTAGATGAAGATGAAATGGGAGATATGATATTGCATGAAGAGTTTGACAGAGCACTGAAAAACCTAAGTCAAAACAAGGCCCCCGGAGTAGACAACATTCCATTAGAACTACTGACAACTTTGGGAGAGCCAGTCCTGACAAAACTCTACCATCTGGTGAGCAAGATGCATCAGACAGGCGAAATACCCTCAGACTTCAAGAAGAATATAATAATTCCAGTCCCAAAGAAAGCAGTTGTTGACAGATATGAAAATTACCAAACTATCAGTTTAATAAGCCAAGGCTGCAAAATACTAACACAATTTCTTTACCGATGAATAGAAAAACTGGTAGAAGCCGACCTCAGGGAAGATCAGTTTGGATTCCGTAGAAATGCTGGAACACGTGAGGCAATACCGACCCTATGACGTATCTTAAAAATTAGATTATGGAAAGGCAAACCTAAGTTTCTAGCATTTGTAGACTTAGAGAAAGCTTGTGACAATGTTGACTGGAATACTCTCATTCAGATTCTGAAGGGGGCCGGGGTAAAATACAGGGAACGAAAGGCTATTTACAATTTGTACAGAAAGCAAATGGCAGTTATAAGAGTCAGGGGTATGAAAGGGAAGCAGTGGTTGGGAAGGGAGTGAGACAGGGTTGTAGCCTATCCCCGATGTTATTCAATCTGTATATTGAGCAAGCAGTGAAGGAAACAAAAGAAAAGTTCAGAGTAGTTTTAAAATCAACGGAGAAGAAATAAAAACTTTGAGGTTCGCCGATGACATTGTAATTCTGTCAGAGACAGCAAAGGACTTGGAAGAGCAGTTGAACGGAATGGACAGTGTCTTGAAAGGAGGGTATAAGATGAACATCAACAAAAGCAAAACGAGGATAATGGAATGTAGTCGAATTAAGTCGGGTGATGCTGAGGTAATTAGATTAGGAAATGAGAAACTTAGAGTAGTAAAGGGGTTTTGCTATTTGGGGAACAAACTAACTGATGATGGTCAAAGTAGAGAGGATATAAAATGTAGACTGGCAATGGCAAGGAAAGCGTTTCCGAAGAAGAAAAATTTGTTAACATCAAGTATAGATTTAAATGTCAGGAAGTTGTTTCTGGAAGTATTTGTATGGAGTGTAGCCATGTATGGAAGTGAAATGTGGACGATAAATACCTTAGACAAGAAGAGAATAGAAGCTTTTGAAATGTGGTGCTACAGAAGAATGCTGAAGATTAGATGGGTTGATCACATAACTAATGAGGAGGTATTGAATAGAATTGGGGAGAAGAGGAGCTTGTGGCACAACTTGACTAGAAGAAGTTATCAGTTTGTAGGACATCCTCTGAGACATTGAAGGATCACCAGTTTAGTATTGGAGGGCAGCGTGGAGGATAAAAATCGTAGAGGGAGACCAAGAGATGAATACACTAAGCAGATTCAGAAGGATGTAGGCTGCAGTAGATGCTGGGAGATGAAGAAGCTTGTACAGGATAGAGTAGCATGGAGAGCTGCATCAAACCAGTCTCAGGACTGAAGACCACAACAACAACATTCCATATGACATTATTGAATGAAAATATGCAAAATATATCAGCTTTCTGATTTGTTTCTCTCTGATATTTGCAATAATTTGAAGTGTAAATGTTTTTCCCCCACATTAATGTCTCATCAGTTTCGAGTCCAAACAATTTTAAAGTTTCCTCCATAGTCATTATTTCCTCACTATGTGATATTCTTATCATTGGTAGTACCTTCAGATGTGCAGAGAAGAAAATGTTATTTGTTTTTGAAATTGAGAGTGAGACTATTATAAATAAATAATTTAATACTCATTTCAAGAACATAATTTACCTTTTCTTCTGTTGCTGATTGACTACAACTCCAGTGTCAGTTGAAAAGAAAAAGATCTGCTTCTGGTTGTCGTTTATTAGATAGGTCTTTACATGTATGAGAATCAATGGTGGACTTAATAATGAGACTTGGCACTTCATACATGATTTCTCTCCAGTCAGAAGAGTCTCCTCATCACAGTAGTTGCATTATGAAGTATCTACAGCTTTCTGCATTATTTTGGTTATATATGATATGTATTTGTTGAGTACACCATCAGTTCCACAAAATCTAAGTTTATCCAGGCTAACATTTTGATTGACATAGTTCACAACTACTATTTTCTTATTTAAGGCTTGTAAAATTTGACAAATGAACATTTAAATGGCATTCACAGTTGAACAACTCCACTGAAATACAAACTTTGATTTACTACGAATGCTATTCCCACTGAGGTGGGATACTATTCTAGAATCCTTATGGGTAGTCATGTCGAAATTCTTATTCTGGTATGCAAGCAAATGTTAATTCATCTCAAAAGGTGCTATGCTAATTAGTTTCAAAGTATTCATTTTTGTTGTACGGGAGATGTGTAATTTTAAGAATAAGTCCTCATTAAAAGAGTAAGAAGTAGAAAGTTATAATTCTTTCTTTATTTACTAATTTAACCGAATCTGATAAGGGCCATCAGGCCCTCTCTTATATCACACAGGATTTGACAAATATAGTACCTTTTGTACATGATAGTTACTTAAGGAATAATAATTGTAATCTTACAAATTGAATTACTTAGTGTCATTATGGTGCCGTACATGATGCATTGCTGATGAGATGTCAAGTACGAGGAAAACCATTGCACTCAACTTCATGAGAACTTCAGGCTGCTGAATTTGGCAAGCAAAATGTCAAAGTCTACAGTGTCAAGGCCTTTGCTGAAGTCTAAGAAGGACATGATAGTTGCCTCTTGTGCATCTATGGCAAGCTTCTGGTCATCTGCTACCTAACTAATTAGATGTTCTGCTATGATGTTTACAGAAATCTGATTGGTTTATGCCCAGTAGGTTGTTTGTTTTTAGGTAGTTCCTTAGCTGGTCCTAAGTCATTGGACAATGCAGAAAAAATGCAAATAGGTTGGTAATGAGAGGATGCTGTGGTAACATCCTTTCTACATCATGGCTTCAGGAACAATTCAAAATAGTTATGATTTTCTCTGTTTTTTGTTGTTGTTGTCCTACCAATTGGTCACTCTGTTCCTTAAGATGCACCTTCATGTTTAATTTTGTTCAAAATAAATACATGTAGGCTTAATTATAATGTCATACAACAATACAGTCTCCAAGAATTCACCCAGAAAATGAGACCAAACCGAAAGACAGTTGTTAGATCATTGGATCAAAATTTTTGTATATAAGATGGTAATGGAAATCATTTGTTTCTTGTTATATGAATTGCTCTAAAGAGCACCATGCTCTAACATACAAATGACAAGTTAACATGAAAAAATGAACAGAGCATTGAGTAAATTTAAACAAGTAGTAAGATTTAAGAACTAAAATGGTAATTAAGTAAGAAGTGCTTGACCCAAATTATTCAGAGCTGTATATGTTAGAAACAAAAAGAATAGCTTTGAAAAAATATTATTTATTAAAAATTCTGGCGGTTGGTATCATTGTATGACATGTAGAGTTATTTAGTTAACCAGTGGTACACTTTGCTTAAAGATAAGACACTTCATTGGTCTGCACAACAACAAAATAAATAACTACTATCAAAAATATACTATTATCATCCTGTGGTTATTTTATGTAATGATGACTGGCAACTACATGTATTCTAATCCTTGTGCCATGGAAGGTAATGAGGAACAACTGAATGGAGAATGCAGTTTTTGATCTTTTGTTATATTTCCAACGGAAAGTTGTGGAATGACTTATGAGCTGATGTCACTCTACCACCTCCAAATATAAAATAGAAATTAAAAATAACTAATTTGCTCTGTGAAATATCTGCTGGATTGAATAGAACTGCACTTTTCATCCCTAATGAATTTTACTTGTTGCTGGATGCTGGTAGGATGGCTGCTGTTGCAAGGTGACTGCCGCATCTGGGTTGGTGGCTGCCTGTTAGTTGCCATGTGGGTGGCACTACTATGGATGACACTTCAGTGTGGGTACTTAGAGTGTGGTGGGTGTTCTGTCTCTGGTGGTGGCCTTCATTTTGGAGGTGTCTTCTGCACATAGACTGGCTCACTTGCATCCGTCAATGGACACTACTGTACCTACTGTTTTAGGGTGGAGTTTGAGTGTTTTATCATTTCATCCCATAACTGTGTATGGGCCTTGTTAGGGCAGCTCCAGTAAATTGTGAAATTGGCACTTCAGAGGAAAATGTGGTTCAACATTGCCTGCTCTTTGGAAACAAAAGCAGCCTGTTTTCCATGCTGTGCAGTTCCACTCAGTACATGGCCACCATCTGGCTTTGGACTTCCACGAGAAAATCTTTAGCAAAACATCACAGTTTGGGGGGGGGGGGGGGGGAGGGGGAGATGCGGGGGGTCCTTGTTTCAAAAACTCTCCTGGTAGACACAGAGGTTCATCATACATCAGCTGCAAGTGGATGACTGCATATCTTCTGTTAATGTAAAATACTTCCACCCATTGCCTGGCTGATTTGTTTCATGTGATACCAATTTGGATCACTCTTATAGAGAGAATGAATATGGAATTCAAGGATAACAAAAATGATTGAAAGAGGCAAGTAACTAGCACCTTTCATGTCCCAGTTTCTAATTGCAATTTGGTCCCTCTAATCATTAATAAAGTAAGAGAGATTTTTGCTCATAGTTCTGGCCAGTGTTCCAGGGGTAGTGAGCCTGGGAAACTTGTAAAGCCTGCTGGACAGTTTGGTAGCCCTAAATCATCCTGTATAGTCCAGCAGGAGATACTCAGACTTAATGTAATACACCAGAATTTCAGTAGTCTTAAAAACAAGCACAATGATCTGGATAATATTACATGTCTTGATAAATCTGACATTTTAGTCATAACTGAATACTGGTACATGGAAGACATAATTAGCATTAGTTAACCACTCTCCATGAAATTTTGTTCTGCCTTTAGTAGGAAAAAAAGGCTGGGGGTAGCCTAGCAATCTTTGCTGTTAAAGCAAGTAATTTCAGTGTTATTGATGTAAGTACATTCTGTATAGAAGGAATCATAGAATTTGCTGCAACAAATCTAAAATGAGGTAAAGAAAATGTAGCAATTATAGGTGCGTATAGGCCACCTGGGCCATGTACAGATACATTTTTCAAAAATCTGTCTGACTTGCTGATATATATATATATATATATATACACACACTACTGGAAATTGAAATAAGAACACTGTGAATTCATTGTCCCAGGAGGGGGAAATTTAATGACACATTCCTGGGGTCAGATACATCACATGATCACACTGACAGAACCACAGGCACATAGACACAGGCAACAGAGCATGCACAATGTTGGCACTAGTTCAGTGTATATCCACCTTTCGCAGCAATGCAGGCTGCTATTCTCCCATGGAGACGATCGTAGAGATGCTGGATGTAGTCCTGTGGAACGGCTTGCCATGCCATTTCCACCTGGCGCCTCAGCTGGACCAGCGTTCGTGCTGGACGTGCAGACCGCATGAGACGACGCTTCATTCAGTCCCAAACATGCTCAATGGGCTACAGATCCGGAGATCTTGCTGGCCAGGGTAGTTGACTTACACCTTATAGAGCACGTTGGGTGGCACGGGATACATGCGGACGTGTATTGTCATGTTGGAACAGCAAGTTCCCATGCGGGTCTAGGAATGGTAGAACGATGGGTTCGATGACGGTTTGGATGTACTGTGCACTATTCAGTGTCCCCTCGACGATCACCAGAGGTGTACAGCCAGTGTAGGAGATCGCTCGCCACACCATGATGCCTGGTGTTGGCCCTGTGCGCCTCGATCGTATGCAGTCCTGATTGTGCTGCTCACCTGCACGGCGCCAATCACGCATACGACCATCATTGGCACCAAGGCAGAAGCGACTCTCATCGCTGAAGACGGCATGTCTCCATTCGTCCCTCCATTCACGCCTGTCGCGACACCACTGGAGGCGGGCTGCACGATGTTGGGGCGTGAGCGGAAGACGGCCTAACGGTGTGCGGGACCGTAGCCCAGCTTCATGGAGACGGTTGCGAATGGTCCTCGCCGATACCCCAGGAGCAACAGTGTCCCTAATTTGCTGGAAAGTGGCGGTGCGGTCCCCTATGGCACTGCGTAGGATCCTACGGTCTTGGCGTGCATCCGTGTGTCGCTGTGGTCCGGTCCCAGGTCGATGGGCACGTGCACCTTCCGCCGACCACTGCCGACAACATCGATGTACTGTGGAGACCTCCCGCCCCACGTGTCGAGCAATTCGGCGGTACGTCCACCCGGCCTCGCGCATGCCCACTATACGCCCTCGCTCAAAGTCCGTCAACTGCACATACGGTTCACGTTCACACTGTCGCGGCATGCTACCAGTGTTAAAGACTGCGATGGAGCTCCGTATGCCACGGCAAACTGGCTGACACTGACGGCGGCGGTGCACAAATGCTGCGCAGCTAGTGCCATTCGACGGCCAACACCGCGGTTCCTGGTGTGTCCGCTGTGCCGTGCGTGTGATCATTGCTTGTACAGCCCTCTCGCAGTGTCCGGAGCAAGTATGGTGGGTCTGACACACCGGTGTCAATGTGTTCTTTTTTCCATTTCCAGGAGTATATATATATATATATATATATATATATATATATATATATATATATATATATATATATATATATATATATATATATATATATATATATATATATGGACAGTACATTTTCTAGGTTAAATGGCCATGTAAATACTATAATAACAGGGGATATAAATATTGATTTATTTATCACAACACCAAAAGGCTACATCTCCTACTCGATAGATTCTATCTGATGCCACTTATCCATGAGCCAACGAGAGAGACTGACAACAGCAAAACATGTCTGGATAATATAATAACAAACATGACCTATCTTCCCTACAGTACAGATATTTTAAAGGTAGCCATCTCTGATCACCATGCAGTACAGCTTCAATTGGAGGCAAATGAGATGCCCTTTGCTACTAAAAAGAAACTATATGTAAGCAAAAGAATTATGTATAATGATAACATCAATAGGCTGAACTACATGTTAACACACATACCATGGTTTGAGATTTTTCTATGATAGCTTTGCTGCTGACTTCTACTATTGTTTTGATGCCACATGCCCAGTTGTAGCTACAAAAGTTAAACAAAATAAAAATATAAACAGTCTGGATAAATAATGATGTCATTGAAGCAAGGGAAAAATTAAAATTATTGAATAGTGCAATATTGAATAATAGACAAAATCTCAAGCTAAAGGAGGCCTCCCAAACTTATCAAGAATACTATAAAGAATTATTAATACAGACCAGGAGCAGCTACATTGCAAACAAGCTTCAGGCTTCAGACAGTGTTACTTTTGGTGTCTGGGGAATGATAAACAGTTTTAGAACAGGCAGAGACAAATGCTGTATGGGCTTTAATATTGACCACAATGAGATGGCAGCAAAAGATCAACTAATATATATGCAATGAATATTTTACTTCAGTAAGGGAAGCTATCAGTAACGAACATAATAACCTGCAGTATAATTTTAAAGGCAATCATCCATCTAAGCATAGCATATATTTAACCCCCAAAAATTGCAAAGAAATAATTAACATCATAAGCTCCCTCAAATCTTCCAGTTCCACTGGGCAGGATGGCCTCTGTATTAATGTATTAAAAGTGTGCAGAGAAAGTGTGTTTGTACCTCTGTCTGTAACAGTAAATATTATGATAGTCAGGCACCTTCCCAGACAGACTAAAAATAGGTCAGGTAATACCAATCTTTAAAAAAAGGAGACAAACTCAAAATTCAGAACTACAGACTCATCTCAGTACTTCCCGTCTTTTCCAAAACAGTTGAAAAAGTCATATACAGCAGAATTATAAACTTTAGGCAGATGCTCAACCTAATGTTTGAAAATCAAATGGATTCTTAAAATGTAAATAAACGAGCACAGCAGCTGCTCATTTAATTAAAGAGATAATAAGTGGCATTGAGAACAAGCAACATGTTGCAGGTATATACCTCGACCTTGAGAAGGCTTTCAACTGTGTGAACACCACAATCCTATTAGAAAAGCCATGGAACATTGGCATCAGAGGCACTGCTTATGACCTAATAAAATCTTATATGAGTAACCGAAAACAGTTTGTACTGCTTAACTCTGAAAGTTGTTGTTGGGGTCTTCAGTCCTGAGACTGGTTTGATGCAGCTCTCCATTGTACTCTATCCTGAGCAAGCTTCTTCATCTCCCAGTACCTACTGCAACCTACATCCTTCTGTATCTGCTTAGTGTAGTCATCTCTTGGTCTTCCTCTACGATTTTTACCTCCCACACTGCCCTCAAATGCGAAATTGGTGATCCCTTGATGCCTCAGAACATGTCCTACCAACTGATCCCTTCTTCTGGTCAAGTTGTGCCACAAACGTCTCTTCTCCCCAATCCGATTCAATACTTCCTAATTAGTTATGTGATCTACCCATCTCATCTTCAGCATTCTTCTGTAGCACCACATTTCAAAAGCTTTTATTCTCTTCTTGTCCAAACTATTTATCATCCATGATTCACTTCCATACATGGCTACACTCCATACAAATACTTTCAGAAATGACTTCCTGGCATTTAAATCTATACTCGATGTTAAGAAATTTCTCTTCTAACTCTGAAAGTGGTGTTCACAAATCCAAAATCAATAATATAAAATATGGAGTGCCCCAGGGCTCAGTATTGGGTCCTCTTCTGTTTTTGATTTATGTAAGTGACATAAGATATTGCACCAAGAGTTCCAAAATAGTTCTGCATGTGGATGATACATCCATTGTGTGTAAAAAAGGAATTGCAACAAATGAAATTGAACAGTACTTTAATGAAAGTCAGTTAAATGTAAGCAGTAGTGAGACATGTCTCATGGAGTTTAACAACAGTATTTTTAATGATGAAATTAAATTATACATAGCAAATGAATTAGTAAAAAAAGAATTTTTGTAAAATACCGTGATTTAACAAGTCAAAGCAATCTAAAGTGGGACATGCATGTTGACACTCTAGCATGTAAGTTTCTAAGAATATATTTGTAATTAATATGATTAGCAAGTTTTGCAAAGACACTGTTGCGCTAAAGACTGCATACCATGCTTTATTTTTCTCTCACCTGAATTATGGATAGATGGATGGAAGGAGTACAGCCAAAGCAAATCTAAATAAGCTATTGTTACTTCAGAAAAGGGCTATAAAAATCATCTGTGGAGCAAAATATAAGGAATGATGCCGTGGCTTGTTTCCAAACACTGGTGCACTAGCCATAGTAAAAGTGTACACTCTAAAAGCCATATTATTTGTAAAAAGAGTGCAGCCCAACATTTGTTCCAATTTGTATCAGTAAAATACCAGAAATAAATAAAATTTTTAATTTAGCAGCCACTCTATGAAAAGGGTCTGCAATATTCAGGTTTAAAGATAGCCAATACACAGCCCAGTAAAGTTATGACCCTGCCCACAAGGAAGCTTAAATTTCATCTAAAGAAATTCCTGTTACAAAATCTATTTTACACATTAAAATAATACCATACTTACTTGCAGAATAAGAAGTGCTTAAAAAAATCTAAATAGTGTTAAGCAAACCATTTTATTTGTAATTTCATCATTTTGTTAATCAATGATGTATTCAGAAGAATGTATTATTGTGCTATGTATCAAGAACTGTAACCTGTTTTTATACATATGCACCTAATCATTTGATGTTGAATAAAGTATTATTATTATTATTTCTTTCTTTTCTCAGACATTATGTCTGGTCAAAAAAGGAAAGTGACGCGGACCTTGATCAACCGTGACTTCCTTTTAAGTGCATGGTATATGTTATATTGCATTTAGGAACTTTCGGGTAATTGAACATGTATCAATATTTACGGATTTCTGCAGTTGTATATATAAGTTTGGATGTAGCTGTATTGCATTGATGTCCTGGTGGACATTGTGTGGTATGACTCCTGTAGTTGATAGTATAATTGCTATAATGTCAACTTTATCCTGATGCCACATGCCCTTGACTTCCTCACCCAGTTGGATGTATTTTTCAATTTTTTATCCTGTTTTCTTTTGTATATTTGTTGTATTGGGTATGGATATTTCGATTAGTTGTGTTAATTTCTTCTTTTTATTGGTGAGTATGATGTCAGGTTTGTTATGTGGTGTTGTTTTATCTGTTATAATGGTTCTGTTCCAGTATAATTTGTATTCATCATTCTCCAGTACATTTTGTGGTGCATACTTGTATGTGGTAATGTGTTGTTTTGTAACTTTATGTTGTAAGACAAGCTGTTGATGTATTATTTTTGCTACATTGTCATGTCTTCTGGGGTATTCTGTATTTGCTAGTATTGTACATCCGCTTGTGATGTGATCTATTGTTTCCATTTGTTGTTTGCAAAGTCTGCATTTATCTCTTGTGGTATTGGGATCTTTAATAATATGCTTGCTGTAATATCTGGCGTTTATTGTTTGATCCTGTATTGCAATCATGAATCCTTCCGTCACACTGTATATATTGCCTTTTGTTAGCCATGTGTTGGATGCATCTTGATCAATGTGTGGCTGTGTTAGATGATACGGGCGCTTGCCATGTAGTGTTTTCTTTTTCCAATTTACTTTCTTCGTATCTGTTGATGTTATGTGATCTAAAGGGTTGTAGAAGTGGTTATGAAATTGCAGTGGTGTAGCCGATGTATTTATATGAGTGATTGCTTCGTTTATTTTGCCAGTTTCTCCTTGTTCTATAAAGAATTTTCTTAAATTGTCTACCTGTCCATAATGTAGGTGTTTTATGTCAATAAATCCCCTTCCTCCTTCCTTTCTGCTTAATGTGAATCTTTCTGTTGCCGAATGTATGTGGTGTATTGTGTATTTGTGGCATTGTGATCGTGTAAGTGTATTGAGTCCTTCTAGGTCTGTGTTACTCCATTTCACTACTCCAAATGAGTAGGTCAATATTGGTATAGCATAAGTATTTATAGCTTTTGTCTTGTTTCTTCCTGTCAATTCTGTTTTCAGTATTTTTGTTAGTCTTTGTCTATATTTTTCTTTTAGTTCTTCTTTAATATTTGTATTATCTATTCCTATTTTTTGTCTGTATCCTAGATATTTAAAGGCATGTTTTTCCCATCGTTTCTATGCAGTCGCTGTGGGTATCCAATATGTAATCTTCTTGTTTAGTGTGTTTTCCCTTAACTATGCTATTTTTCTTACATTTGTCTGTTCCAAAAGCCATATTTATATCATTGTTGAATACTTCTGTTATCTGTAGTAATTGGTTGAGTTGTTGATTTGTTGCTGCCTGTAGTTTTAGATCATCCATGTATAGCAAATGTGTGATTTTGTGTGGGTATGTTCCAGTAATATTGTACCCATAATTTGTATTATTTAGCATGTTGGGTAGTGGGTTCAGAGCAAGGCTGAACCAGAAAGAACTTAATGAGTCTCCTTGGTAAATTCCACACTTAATCTGTATTGGCTGTGATGTGATATTATTTGAATTTGTTTGGATATTAAGTGTGGTTTTCCAATTTTTCATTACTATGTTTAGGAACTGTATCAATTTAGGATCTACTTTGTATATTTCCAATATTTGTAGTAACCGTGAGTGGGGTACACTATCAAAAGCTTTCTGGTAATCAATGTATGCATAGCGTAGCAACCTTTGTTTAGTTTTAGCTTGATGTGTCACCTTTGCATCTATTATCAGTTGCCCTTTACATCCTCGTGCTCCTTTGCAACAGCCTTTTTGTTCTTCGTTTATAATTTTGTTCTGTGTTGTATGTGCCATTAATTTCTGTGTAATGACTGAAGTTAATATTTTGTATATTGTTGGTAGGCATATTATGGGGGGGATATTTAGCTGGGTTTGCTGTGTCTGCTTGATCTTTAGGTTTCAGATAAGTTACTCCGTGTGTAAGTGTATCAGGGTCTGCAATGTAACTGTTAAATAATTTAGTTAGATGTGAATGTGTTGAGGTGAACTTTATTAGCCAGAAATTTGCTATTTTATCTTTTCCAGGGGCTTTCCAATTGTGGGTAGAATTAATTGCTTGGGTGACTTCATGTTGCAAAATTATCACTTCATGCATTTGTGGTATCACCTTGTATGTGTCTGTTTCTGCTTGTATCCACCGTGCATGCCTGTTATGTTGTACCGGGTTTGATCGTATGTTGCTCCAGAAGTGTTCCATGTCTGTTATGTTTGGTGGATTGTCTATTTTAATGTGTGTGTTATCTATTGTCTGGTAAATTTTCTTTTGGTTTGTGTTGAATGTTTGGTTTTGTTTCCTTCTATTTTCACTTTTTTTTGTATCTTCTAAGTCGTTTGGTCAATGCTTGTAATTTCTGCTTCTTTTCATCTAATTGCTCTACCGCTTCTTGTTGTGAGATTTTACATAACCTTTTTCGTTTTTTTTCTGACATTTCATTTCTTATAAATTGTGTTAGCTGTCTGATGTCTTTACTCAGTTTTTCTATTCTGATCTGTAGCCTGTGTTGCCATGCTGGTTTTGTGGGTTTCTTCTGTGTGTTGGTTGGTTCTGATCTCTGCCTAGTGTGTATATTTAGTGTAGTGAGTGCTCCTATATAAACCTGTAGTTGTAACTCTTCCATAGTTATGTTTTCATTTATTTTGTTGTGTATTATTGTGTTGATAGTTTTTATTGTTGTTTTGACTTGTGGGTTATTTGGCGGTCTATGCAAGAATGATATAATGTCTATATTTGTATCTTTGTATTCTATATATGTCAGCTGAAATTTCTCTTCTATATCTAACATGTGTGTTACTTCGAGTTCTATTTGTGCTTGTTCTAGTGGCTGTCTTAAGATTTCATTTTCCTCTGATTGTTTAATTGATGCGTGTTGTTCTTTGTTTGTTTGCTCTGGGATGTTTGAGTCCATTACTGTATTTTCTTCTTCTTCTGATTGCACATTATTTTGTTCCATTATTTGTTGTACTTGTTGTTTGATGTTTTCTAATTCTGACTTGGGTATCCTGTTATTTTTGATTATTACACAGATCTGATCAGCTAGATGTTGTTCTGTTAAAAATTTTAATTCCGGATATCTGATAATAAATGTTGTGTATACTTGTGGTCTGTATCCAGTTGTGTTGGTTCCTAGGTTTGTTGCACATGAGGTGTCGATTAACTTCATCTGACCGTCTCATCCACTGTCTTTGTTTTCCTCCTAGGGTGGTTGCACGAAGCATATCCTGCAAAACACCTCTATTTGGATTTAAATCATTTTCCAGTTGCCTAGCAGTGTCGTTACCATTGTGGGCGGGCATAGGGTTCAAACGTCGTCCCTGACCATGACGGCGCTTGTCCAAGGCTTCTTTAGTTCTGTCCTGAACCAACTAATCACACTAAAAGGGGGTTAGTCCTATTAGTGGTTTGTTCTTTACGTCGCCTTTTACGACTGGCAGAACATACCGGGGGCCTATTCTTTTCCTGGGGCTCCATGGGGTGAATTATTATTATTATTATTATTATTATTATTATTATTATTATTATTATTATTACAAACTATGTGAGCTCAACTCTGTCATGTCCAAGGCTGGCTGCAGACTGATGGTGGATGTCTGTTCATATTTTCATTCAGAATTATGGCTTGTTATGCTTTCAACTGCTGTGATGGTGGGGAGCTGCAGAAAAAAGCACATATTCTGGCTGTAAAGGCTAGTGCTATAATGGTTCACAGCACTTTTAAGATATGCCATCCTCTCGTGTACTGATGAATGTGTTGCTTACAAATGAGGGAATTATCTGCACATGGGTACATCATAACTGTGCAGTGCCAGGAGTGATCATTTACTTGCAAGTTTTCCCTTATTTCTGTAAAGACTTGCCCAGTTACAGCTTCAATAGTTGAAGTGAGGAACGCAACCCTTAACCGGTGCCATTTCTCAGGCCATGATCAAGGTGTTCACATGGTGCCTGATGGAATTTCAAAAGTTTTTGAGGAGCAATAAGCAGCAACAAGCTGGCGTCATACTGGTAATTGAAACAGCTCCCTCTCCCTCTGTTGTCGGGCATCGAAACTTCCACAGGTATATTTTCAAAATGTTTTTTTTAGGAGAGGGTTTCAAAGTGTGGATCTCCGCTCATCATTAGCTGACCACTAGTGACCTGTTTTGGTTGGCTGAAGGAGTTTAAGTGGAGCTGTTTTACACAGAACATTCAGGAGAGTGGAGAAGCAAAGTTTTTGTGGCACTTGGTCTCCAACATCAATTCTTGAAGGGTGCAGATGTTCTGACAGTGTGGGTTCAGACTTCTCTCAGGACAAGCATTGCACAGTGGGCTGTCAATGGATGCAGACTCACGGACTTGGGTAGCATCTTTAATTAGTAATCAAAACATCCTTGTTCTCAGGTTCAAAACCCACCACCACTTAAATTTTGGTTAATAATCAGCATTGATGGCTGAAGACTTCCAGCATAAGAAGTCTCTCTCATTCTGCCAATGGTCTTGCCAAACAGGGCAGAGAATCAGACAGAGGTTCAGGACACTCTCTTGTCCTTGGTGTGGGAACCTGCCCCGAAAGGTGGAAGAATCAGTAATGATCAACTACATGAGAATGCAGAAGGCAATGGAAACTACTACATTAAAGACACATAGTGTGCATTCATGGGACTTGTGACTTGTAACTGAAAAAGTGTCATGACGATCTTTCCAGTCCCAAAAGATTCCAGAATAGTCTCTCATTCGGATCTATTGGAGGGGATGCCAAGGGGGAGGTGACCTTAAGAAAAAGATTGCATAATCAATGAAAGGGTAACATTCTAAGAGTCGGGGCATGGAATGACAGAAGCTTGAATATGATGTTGTTGTTGTTGTCTTCAGTCCTGAGACTGGTTTGATGCAGCTCTCCATGCTACTCTATCCTGTGCAAGCTGCTTCATCTCCCAGTACCTACTGCAACCTACATCCTTCTGAATCTGCTTAGTGTACTCATCTCTCGGTCTCCCTCTACGATTTGTACCCTCCACGCTGCCCTCCAATACTAAATTTGTGATCCCTTGATGCCTCAAAACATGTCCTACCAACCGATCCCTTCTTCTAGTCAAGTTGTGCCACAAACTTCTCTTCTCCCCAATCCTATTCAATACCTCCTCATTAGTTACGTGATCTATCCACCTTATCTTCAGTATTCTTCTGTAGCACCACATTTCGAAAGCTTCTATTCTCTTCTTGTCCAAACTTGTTATCGTCCATGTTTCACTTCCATACATGGCTACACTCCAAACAAATACTTTCAGAAACGACTTCCTGATACATAAATCTATATTCGATGTTAACAAATTTCTCTTCTTCAGAAACGCTTTCCTTGCCATTGCCAGTCTACATTTTATATCCTCTCTACTTCGACCATCATCAGTTATTTTACTTCCTAAATAGCAAAACTCCTTTACTACTTGAAGTGTCTCATTTCCTAATCTAATTCCCTCAGCATCACCCGATTTAATTTGACTACATTCCATTATCCTCGTTTTGCTTTTGTTGATGTTCATCTTATATCCTCCTTTCAAGACACTGTCCATTCCGTTCAACTGCTCTTCCAAGTCCTTTGCCGTCTCTGACAGAATTACAATGTCATCGGCGAACCTCAAAGTTTTTACTTCGTCTCCATGAATTTTAATACCTACTCCGAATTTTTCTTTTGTTTCCTTTACTGCTTGCTCAATATACAGATTGAATAACATCGGGGAGAGGCTACAACCCTGTCTCACTCCTTTCCCAACCACTGCTTCCCTTTCATGCCCCTCGACTCTTATGACTGCCATCTGGTTTCTGTACAAATTGTAAATAGCCTTTCGCTCCCTGTATTTTACCCCTGCCACCTTTAGAATTTGAAAAAGAGTATTCCAGTCAACATTGTCAAAAGCTTTCTCTAAGTCTACAAATGCTAGAAACGTAGGTTTGCCTTTTCTTAATCTTTCTTCTAAGATAAGTCGTAAGGTCAGTATTGCCTCACGTGTTCCAACATTTCGACGGAATCCAAACTGATCTTCCCCGAGGTCGGCTTCTACCAGTTTTTCCATTCGTCTGTAAAGAATTCGCGTTAGTATTTTGCAGCTGTGACTTATTAAACTGATAGTTCGGTAATTTTTACATCTGTCAGCACCTGCTTTCTTTGGGATTGGAATTATTATATTCTTCTTGAAGTCTGAGGGTATTTCGCCTGTATCATACATCTTGCTCACCAGCTGGTAGAGTTTTGTCATGACTGGCTCTCCCAAGGCTGTCAGTAGTTCTAATGGAATATTGTCTACTCCTGGGGCCTTGTTTTGACTCAGGTCTTTCAGTGCTCTGTCAAACTCTTCACGCAGTATCGTATCTCCCATTTCGTCTTCATCTATATCCTCTTCCATTTCCATAATATTGTCCTCAAGTACATCACCCTTGTATAAACCTTCTATATACTCCTTCCACCTTTCTGCCTTCCCTTCTTTGCTTAGAACTGGGTTGCCATCTGAGCTCTTGATATTCATACACGTGGTTCTCTTCTCTCCAAAGGTCTCTTTAATTTTCCTGTAGGCAGTATCTATCTTACCCCTAGTGAGATAAGCTTCTACATTGTTACATTTGTCCTCTAGCCATCCCTGTTTAGCCATTTTGCACTTCCTGTCGATCTCATTTTTGAGACGTCTGTATTCCTTTTTGCCTGCTTCATTTACTGCATTTTTATATTTTCTCCTTTCATCAATTAAATTCAATATTTCTTCTGTTACCCAAGGATTTCTAGCAGCCCTCGTCTTTTTACTTACTTGATCCTCTGCTGCCTTCACTACTTCATCCCTCAGAGCTACCCATTCTTCTTCTACTGTATTTCTTTCCCCTATTCCTGTCAGTTGTCCCCTTATGCTCTCCCTGAAACTCTGTACAACCTCTGGTTCTTTCAGTTTATCCAGGTCCCATCTCCTTAATTTCCCACATTTTTGCAGTTTCTTCAGTTTTAATCTACAGGTCATAACCAATAGATTGTGGTCCGAGTCCACATCTGCCCCTGGATATGTCTTACAACTTAAAACCTGGTTGCTAAATCTCTGTCTTACCATTATATAATCTATTTGATACCTTTTAGTATCTCCAGGGTTCTTCCACGTATACAACCTTCTTTCATGAATCTTAAACCAAGTGTTAGCTATGATTAAGTTGTGCTCTGTGCAAAATTCTACTAGGCGGCTTCCTCTTTCATTTCTTAGCCCCAGTCCATATTCACCTACTATGTTTCCTTCTCTCCCTTTTCCTACACTCGAATTCCAGTCACCCATTACTATTAAATTTTCGTCTCCCTTCACTATCTGAACAATTTCTTTTATGTCATCGTACATTTCTTCAATTTCTTCATC
This sequence comes from Schistocerca gregaria, assembly GCF_023897955.1. NCBI lineage: Eukaryota > Metazoa > Arthropoda > Insecta > Orthoptera > Acrididae > Schistocerca > Schistocerca gregaria. The sequence goes on along the minus strand of NC_064920.1, from coordinate 599,592,775 downwards.
ATCTGCAGAGCTAGTTGGCATATAAACTTGTACTACTGTAGTAGCTCTGGGCTTCGTATCTATCTTGGCCACAATAATGCGTTCACTATGCTGTTTGTAGTAGCTTACCCGCATTCCTATTTTCCTATTCTTTATTAAACCTACTCCTGCATTACCCCTATTTGATTTTGTGTTTATAACCCTGTAGTCACCTGACCAGAAGTCTTGTTCCTCCTGCCACCGAAGTTCACTAATTCCCACTATATCTAACTTTAACCTATCCATTTCCCTTTTTAAATTTTCTAACCTACCTGCCCGATTAAGGGATCTGACATTCCACGCTCCGATCCGTAGAACGCCAGTTTTCTTCCTCCTGATAACGACATCCTCCCGAGTAGTCCCCGCCCGGAGATCCGAATGGGGGACTATTTTACTTCCGGAATATTTTACCCAAGAGGATGCCATCATCATTTAATCATACAGTAAAGCTGCATGTCCTCGGGAAAAATTACGGCTGTAGTTTCCCCTTGCTTTCAGCCGTTCGCAGTACCAGCACAGCAAGGCCGTTTTGGTTAATGTTGCAAGGCCAGATCAGTCAATCATCCAGACTGTTGCCCCTGCAACTACTGAAAAGGCTGCTGCCCCTCTTCAGGAACCACACGTTTGTCTGGCCTCTCAACAGATACCCCTCCGTTGTGGTTGCACCTACGGTACGGCCATCTGTATCGCTGAGGCATGCAAGCCTCCCCACCAACGGCAAGGTCCATGGTTCATGGGGGGGGGGGGGGGGTTGAATATGATAGGGAAGCTATAAATGGGAAATGCAAAGGCTCAAACTAGATTTAGTAGGTGTCAGTGAAACGTAATGGAAGGAAGACTTAAGGATTTGAGGGCAGATGAACAAAGGGTAATATCAACAGCAGCAGAAAATGGTACAGTGGGTATAGGGTTCATTATGAATAGGAAGGTAGGGCAGAAAGTAAGTTACTATGAATAGTTCAGTGATAGGGTTGTTTTCATCAGAACTGGCAACAAACCAATACTGACAATAATAGTTCAGCTGTACATGCTGATGTCACAAGCTGAAAATGAGGAGGTAGAGAAAGTTTATCAGGATATTGAAAGAGTAATACAGTTTGCAAAGGGAGATGAAACTCTAATAATCATGGGGGACTGGAATTTGCAGGGGAAGGAGTAGAAGAAAAGATAATAGGAAAGTGGGCTTGGGACAAGGAATGAGAGAGGAGAAACACTAATTGAGTTATCTAATAAATTTCAGCTAGTAAAAACTGCTTACCCAGGAGCAGATATAGACTCGGATCACAATCTAGTAGTGATGGAAGTAGAATGAAGTTTAAGAGATTAGTCAGGAAGAATCAATACAAAAAGAAGTGGGATCGGAAGTACTAAGGAATGATGAGATATGCTTGAAATTCTGTAAGGCTATAGATACAGCAATAAGAAATAGCTCAGTTGGCAGTACAGTTGAAGAGGAATGGACATCTCTAAAAATGGCAATTACAGAAGCTGGAAAGAAAAACATAGGTAGCAAGAAGTAACTGCAAAGAAACCATAGGTAACAGAAGAAATAGTTCAGTTGATTGATGAAAGAAGGTAGTGCAAAAATCTTAAGGGAAATTCAGGAATACAAAAATACAGGTGGCTGAGAAATGAAATAAATAGAAAGTGCAGATAAGCTAAGATGAAATGGCTGCATGAAAAGCGTGAAGAAATCTAAAAAGAAATCATTATCAGAAGGATAGTCAAAACAAACTTCAGTGATATTAAAAGAAAGGGTCATAACATAAAGACTGCAATGGAAATTCCACTATTAAATGCAGAGGAGAGAGCAGATAGCTGGAAAGAATATATTGAAAGCTTCTGTGAGGGGGAAGATTTGTCTGATGTGATAGAAGAAGAAACAGGAGTTGATATAGAAGAGATAGGGGATCCAGTGTTAGAATCAGAATTTAAAACAGCTTTGGAGGACATAAGATTAAATAAGACAGAAGGGGTAGATAACATTCAATCAGAGTTTTTGAAATCATTAGGGGAAGTGGTAACAAAACGACTATTCACGTTGGTGTGCAAAATGTATGAGTCTGGTGACATACCATCTGACGAAATGCTCAGATATGGGTGTACGACAGGAATGTAGCCTTTCACCTTCATTATTCAATCTGTGCACCGAAGAATCAATTATGGAAATAAAAGAAAGACTCAGGGGTAGGATTAAAATTCAAGGTGAGAGGATATCAATGATATGATTTGCTGATGACATTGCTATCCTGAGTGAAAGTGAAGAAGAATTATATTACCTGCTGAATGGACGAACAGTCTAATGAGTATATAATATGGATTGAGAGTAAATGGAAAAGATGAAAGTAATGAGAAGTAGCAGAAATGACAACAGTGATAAAATTAACATAAGGATTGATGGTCACAAAGTAAATGAACTTAAGGACTTCTGCTATCTAGGCAGCAATATAACCAATGGCGGACGAGCAAGCTGGACATCAAAAGCAGACTAGCACTGGCAAAAGGGGCATTCCTGGCCAAGACAAGCCTACTAGTATCAAACATAGGCATCAGCTAGAGGAAGAAATTTCTGAGAATGTACATTGGTGAAGGCGGAAAGCCTCGCTCGCGGGGTGGAATCAGAGCTAAATATTTGTAGTGTCGTTCCCAGAACCGATCGCGGTCCTCTGGTTTGGAGCCGAGTGGAATGCTTAAACCAGAGGCTCAGACGATTCTGCGGAGAGCTGGGGTGCAAATTTCTCGACCTCCGCTATCGGGTGGAGAAATGTAGGGCCCCCCTGAATAGGTCAGGCGTGCACTACATGCCGGAAGCTGCTACAAGGGTAGCGGAGTATGTGTAGAGTGCACATGGGGGTTTTTTAGGTTAGAGAATTCCCTCCCTAGGCCCGACAAGACGCCTCCTGAGACGCGGCAAGATAGGAGTAGGCAAAATGCAACAGGGAATAACAATATTAATGTGCTAATAGTAAACTGCTGAGTAGGCTGAAGTTCAAGACATTAGTCAGGAAGAATCAATACGCTAAGAAGTGGGATACGGAAGTTCTAAGAAATGACGAGATACGTTTGAAGTTCTCTAACGCTATAGATACAGCAATAAGGAATAGCGCAGTAGGCAACATAGTTGAAGAGGAATGGACGTCTCTAAAAAGGGCCATCACAGAAGTTGGGAAGGAAAACATAGGTACAATGAAGGTAGCTGCAAAGAAACCATGTGTAACAGAAGAAATACTTCAGTTGATTGATGAAAGGAGGAAGTACAAACATGTTCTGGGAAAATCAGGAATACAGAAATACAAGTCGTTGAGGAATTAAATAAATAGGAAGTGCAGGGAAGCTAAGACGAAATGGCTGCAGGAAAAATGTGAAGACATCAAAAAAGATATGATTGTTGGAAGGACAGACTCAGCATACAGGAAAGTCAAAACAACCTTTGGTGACATTAAAAGCAACGAGGGTAACATTAAGAGTGCAACGCGAATTCCACTGTTAAATGCAGAGGAAAGAGCAGATAGGTGGAAAGAATACATTTAAAGCCTCTATGAGGGTGAAGATTTGTCTGATGTGATAGAAGAAGAAACAGGAGTCGATTTAGAAGAGATAGGGGATCCAGTATTAGAATCTGAATTTAAAAGAGCTTTGGAGGACTTACGGTTAAATAAGGCAGAAGGGATAGATAACATTCCATCAGAATTTCTAAAATCATTAGTGGAAGTGGCAAGAAAACGACTATTCACGTTGGTGTGTAGAATATATGAGTCTGGCGACATACCATCTGACTTTCGGAAAAGCATCATCCACACAATTCCGAAGGCGGCAGGAGCTGACAAGTGCGAGAATTATCGCACAATCAGCTTAACAGCTCATGCATTGAAGCTGCTTACAAGAATAATATACAGAAGAATGGAGAAGAAAATTGAGAATGCGCTAGGTGACGCTCAGTTCGACTTTAGGAAAAGTAAAGGCACGAGAGAGGCAATTCTGATGTTACAGCTAATAATGGAAGCAAGGCTAAAGAAAAATCAAGACACGTTCATAGGATTTGTTGACCTGGACAAAGCGTTCGACAATATAAAATGGTGCAAGCTGTTCAAGATTCTGAAAAAAGTAGGGGTAAGCTATAGGGAGAGACAGGTCATATACGAGGGTCGGTCAAAAAGTAATGCCTCCCATGTTTTTTCTACTTAAAAAAATTAAGTTAAGTGAAAAATTTGAATTTGGCGCCATTCCTCAAACCTTCTTCTGCAATCCACTGCAGTAGTAACTTTCTGTGTCAACAGGTGGCAGCACAGCAGAAGTTTGTAAGATGGCCGACATCGATGTTCGTTTGAGACAGCGTTGTGTGATTGAATTCTTGAATGCAGAAGGTGAAACGCCCATACGCATTCATGAAAGACTGAAGAAGGTGTATGGTGTTGTGACAGTGGATGTCAGCACTGTTAGACGATGGGTTCGTCGTTGTAAGGAAGCTGAAGGGCAAACACCGTTGACTGACGAAAAGCGGAGCGGCAGGCCGGTGAGTGCAGTGACTCCACACAACATTCAGCAAGTTGATGACATCATTCGTGGTGACCGTCGGGTGACTGCAGATGAAGTGTGTCGCATTATTTCTCTTAGTAAAGGCAGTGTGATCACGATTATTAAACAATTGGGGTACTCAAAAGTTTGTGCACGGTGGGTTCCAAGAATGTTAACCGATCAGAATAAAGAGGCAAGGAAAACAATAGCCTCCCAACACTTGCAGCGCTTCCGTTTGGAGGGAGATGAGTTTCTGAAAAAAATTGTGACCGGGGACGAAACATGGGTGCATTTTTTTGAACCCGAATCAAAGAGACAGTCAATGGAGTGGCGTCACACAAGCTCGCCGAGGAAGAAAAAATTCAAAACTGTGCGATCGGCAGGGAAAGTTATGGCAACAGTTTTCTGGGATACAGAGGGTGTGATTCTGGTTGATTTTTTGGAGCAGGGATGCACAATAAATTCTGTTCAATACGTCACAACCCTCAAAAAACTTAAAGCACGTCTTCAGCGAGTTCGCCCAACAAAATCAATGGCAGATGTTCTTCTTTTGCATGACAATGCAAGACCACAAACCAGTCGTCACACCTCTGACGAGATTGTCAAAATTGGATGGGAAGTTTTGCCTCATCCCCCATACAGCCCTGACCTGGCACCATCAGACTTCCATCTGTTCGGGCCACTAAAAGAAGCTCATCGTGGGATTCATTTTGAAGATGAGGAGGCCGTCAAAACATCCGTGCGTCAATGGCTTAGGAAGCAGAGCTGTGATTTTTACCGTGCTGGGATACATGCCCTTGTTCAAAGATGGACCAAAACTGTAGAGATGGGCGGAGATTACATTGAAAAATGACAAAATGATCCTCAATGTTGTGGTTTTCAACCTATGTAATTGCATTTAAATTTCCTGACAATTAAACGTAGAAAAAAAAATAGGAGGCATTACTTTTTGACTGACCCTCGTACAATATGTACAACAACCAAGAGGGAATAATAAGAGTGGACGATCAAGAACGAAGTGCTCGTATTAAGAAGGGAGTAAGACAAGGCTGTAGCCTTTCGCCCCTACTCTTCAATCTGTACATTGAGGAAGCAATGATGAAAATGAAAGAAAGGTTCAGAAGTGGAATTAAAATACAAGGTGAAAGGATATCAATGATACGATTCACTGATGACATTGCTGTCATGAGTGAAAGTGAAGAAGAGTTAAATGATCTGCTGAACGGAATGAACAGTCTAATGAGTACACAGTATGGTTTGAGTGTAAATCGGAGAAAGACGAAGGTAATGAGAAGTAGCAGAAATGAGAACAGCGAGAAACTCAACATCACGATGTCAGTGGTCAAGGAATTCTGCTACCTAGGCAGTAAAATAACCAATGACGGACAGAGCAAGGAGGACATCAAAAGCAGACTCGCTATGGAAAAAAAGGCATTTCTGGCCAAGAGAAGTCTACTAATATCAAATACCTGCCTTAATTTGAGGAAGAAATTTCTGAGGATGTACGTCTGGAGTACAGCATTGTATGGTAGTGAAACATGGACTGTGGGAAAACCGGAACAGAAGAGAATCGAAGCATTTGAGATGTGGTGCTACAGGACTTATAAGGTAAGGAATCAGGAGGTTCTGCGCAGAATCGGAGAGGAAAGGAATGTGTTGAATACACTGATAAGGAGAAGGGACAGGATGATAGGACATCTGCTAAGACATGTGGGAATGACTTCCATGGTACTAGAGGTAGCTGTAGAGGGCAAAAACTGTAGAGGAAGACAGAGACTGGAATACGTCAAGCAAATAATTGAGGACGTAGGTTGCAAGTGCTACTCTGAGATGAAGAGGTTAGCACAGGAAAGGAATTTGTGGCGGGCCGCATCAAACCAGTCAGTAGACTGATGACCAAAAAAAAAAGTAAACTGCAAGAGCGTCTATAGAAAGGTCCCAGAACTGCTCTCATTAATAAACGGTCACAACGCCCATATAGTACTAGGGACAGAAAGTTGGCTGAAACCAGTCGTAAACAGTAATGAAATCCTAAACTCAGATTGGAATGTATACCGCAGAGACAGGCTGGACAGTGAAGGGGTAGGCGTGTTTATAGCGATAAGAAGTGCAATAGTATCGAAGGAAATTCACGGAGATCCGAATTGTGAAATGATTTGGGTGAAGGTCACGGTTAAAGCAGGCTCAGACATGGTAATTGGATGTCTCTATAGGCCCCCGGGCTCAGCAGCTGTTGTGGCTGAGCACATGAAGAATAATTTGGAAAATATTTCAAGTAGATTTCCCCACCATGTTATAGTTCTGGGTGGAGATTTTCATCTGTCGGATATAGACTGGGAGACTCAAACGTTCATTACGGGCGTCAGGGAAAGAGAATCCAGTGAAATTTTTTAAAGTGCTTTATCTGAAAACTACCTTGAGCAGTTAAACAGAGAACCGACTCGTGGCGATAACATATTAGACCTTCTGGTGACAAACAGACCCGAACTATTTGAATCAGTTAATGCAGAACAGGGAATCAGCGATCATAAAGCGGTTACTGCATCGATGATTTCAGCCGTAAATAGAAATATTACAAAAGGTAGGAAGATTTTTCTGTTTAGCAAAAGTGACAAAAAGCAGATTTCAGAGTGCTTGATGGCTCAACACAGAAGTTTTGTCTCAAGTACAGATAGTGTTGAGGATCAGTGGACAAAGTTCAAAACCATCGTACAATATGCGTTAGATGAGTATGTGCCAAGCAAGATCATAAGAGATGGAAAAGAGCCACCGTGGTACAACAACCGAGTTAGAAAACTGCTGCGGAAGGAAAGGGGACTTCACAGCAAACATAAACATAGCCAAAGCCTTGCAGACAAACAAAAATTACGTGAAGCGAAATGTAGTATGAGGAGGGCTATGCGAGAGGCGTTCAATGAATTCGAAAGTAAAGTTATATGTACTGACTTGGCAGAAAATCGTAAGAAATTTTGGTCCTATGTGAAAGCGGTAGGTGGATCAAAGCAAAATGTCTAGACACTCTGTGACCAAAATGGTACTGAAACAGAGGATGACAGACTAAAGGCCGAAATACTAAATGTCTTCTTCCAAAGCTGTTTCACAGAGGAAGAATGCACTGTAGTTCCTTCTCTAGATTGTCGCACAGATGACAAAATGGTAGATATCGAAATAGATGATAGAGGGATAGAGAAACAATTAAAATCGCTGAAAAGAGGAAAGGCCGCTGGTCCTGATGGGATACCAGTTCGATTTTACACAGAGTATGCAAAGGAACTTGCCCCCCCCCCCCCCCCCCCTCTTGCAGTGGTGTACTGTAGGTCTATAGAAGAGCGAAGCGTTCCAAAGGATTGGAAAAGGGCACAGGTCATCCCCAGGGTTTCAAGAAGGGACGTCGAACAGATGTGCAGAAGTATACACTTATATCTCTAATGTCGATCAGTTGTAGAATTTTGGAACACGTATTATGTTCGAGTATAATGACTTTTCTGGAGACTAGAAATCTAGTCTATAGGAATCAGCATGGGTTTCGAAAAAGCCGTGTTTCTTGACTTCCGTAAGGCGTTTGACACAGTTCCCCACAGTCGTTTAATGAACAAAGTAAGAGCATACGGACTATCAGACCAATTGTGTGATTGGATTGAGGAGTTCCTAGATAACAGAACTCAGCATGTCATTCTCAATGGAGAGAAGTCTTCCGAAGTGAGAGTGATTTCAGGTGTGCCGCAGGGGAGTGTCATAGAACCGTTGCTATTCACAATATACATAAATGACCTGGTGGATGACATCGGAAGTTCACTAAGGCTTTTTGCTGATGATGCTGTGGTGTATCGAGAGGTTGCAACAATGAAAAATTGTACTGAAATGCAGGAGAATCTGCAGCGAATTGACGCATGGTGCAGGGAATGGCAATTGAACCTCAATGTAGACAAGTGTAATGTGCTGCTAATACATAGAAAGATTGATATCCCTTATCATTTAGCTACAAAATAGGTCAGCATCTGGAAGCAGTTAATTCCATAAATTATCTGGGAGTACGCATTAGGAGTGATTTAAAATGGAATGATCATGTAAAGTTGATCGTCGGTAAAGCAGATGCCAGACTGAGATTCATTGAAGAATCCTAAGGAAATGCAGTCCGAAAACAAGGGAAGTAGGTTACAGTATGCTTGTTCGCCCACTGCTTGAAAACTGCTGAACAGTGTGGGATCCGTACCAGATAGGGTTGATAGAAGAGATAGAGAAGATCCAATGGAGAGCAGCGCGCTTCGTTACAGGATCATTTAGTAATCGCGAAAGCGTTACGGAGATGATAGATAAACTCCATTGGAAGACTCTGCAGGAGAGACGCTCAGTAGCTCGGTACGGGCTTTTGTTAAAGTTTCGAGAACATACCTTCACCAAAGAGTCAAGCAGTATATTGCTCCCTCCTACATATATCTCGCGAAGAGACCATGAGGATAAAATCAGAGAGATTAGAGCCCACACAGAAGCATACCGACAATCCTTCTTTCCACGATCAATACGAGACTGGAATAGAAGGGAGAACCGATAGAGGTACTCAGGGTACCCTCCACCACACACCGTCTGGTGGCTTGCGGAGTATGGATGTAGATGGAGATGTAGATGTAGAGAGCACAGCATTGCGTCCTAGTGAAACATGGACTGAAACCAGAATAGAAGAGAATCCAAGCATTTGAGATGTGGTGCTACAGACGAATGTTGAAAATTGGGTGGGCTGATAAGGGAAGGAATAAAGAGGATCTGTGCAGAATGGAAGAGGAAAGGAATATGTGGAAAACACTTACAAGGAGGAAGGACAGGATGATGGGACATCCGTAAACACATCAGGAAATTACTTCCATGGTACTGAAAGGAGCTGTAGAGGGAAACAACTGTAGAGGATTACAGAGATTGGAATACATCCAGCAAATCATTGAGGACTCAGGTTGCAAATGTTATTCTAAGATGAAGACATTGACACAGGAGAATTTGTGGTGGGCAGCATCAAACCAGTCAGAAGCCTGGCGACTCAAAACAGCTTGACTCCTGTTCTGAGTTTCTAATGCGAGGAGAAGTAATGGGGCATGGCTGGTGTCAGCAAACATTTTGGGTTGGCTACACCAGGAATAAGCAAACATTCAGGGGCAAAGATATTGGTCTGCCCCATATCAGCCCTTAACCTATTGTTCTGTTAGGTCGTGTTCCAAGTCACCAGCACCCCTACCCTCCCCTCTCGGAAACCTTGCCCACTTTTTATATGATTTTAATTGACTGACTAATTAAAGTGATTGGAAAAATTGGTAGGAAATAGCTCAGATGTACCACTTTCCATATTCATGAGCTGCTTCAGGTTTTTCGAATACCCTCCCCTTCCCACTATACTGGTATCAAACTGATGGACTAATTAATTAAATCAATATCTTTCAATTTTTCTTGCCCCTCCCTTCTGGAAATATTGATTGAATGCATGGAATATTGTTTAAACAGTTTAGACAGTGTGTGGAATATTGTTTACTTAAACAATGTATGGAGTATAGTTTATTTAAAGAATTCGTCAGGAAATCGATTGCAGTACATGGACTACTTGCAGCACTTTTGTATTCTAATTGCTTAAGGAAACATGTAATTACACTCTCTCAGACAACTTAAACATACTGAAAAACTTTCTCGCGTCTCACCACCCACGCAGCCTGCCTCAGTCTCGTGCCTCAGGGCCCATAAAAGCTGTTGGCTGCCTCACTGTGCAGGCCTCTGCAAGTAGCAGCGCTCTTGGAATTGTGCGCCAGGGGCTTGGAATTGCTGGTGCCTGTGCTGGCTGCTGCAAATAGCAGGGAGTTAATCCCTGGGAACGACAGCACAGTTTTTGTCAACATCTTCTGCTAGCTCAAATAATCTGTATGCATGAATCAACTTGTCGGGTACCATAGCGTGCGAGACTCCTTCATTCCAAAGAAAATGCCTGACTGGGAATCGATCTTGAAATACTGCTGAAGTCAATAAATAATTAATTTCCAGTCACACGATAGTGATTAGGGGATATACGGCGGATGCAGCAACTATTTCACTCACACAAATTGACATTGTCACAAAACTAGTAGCAGGCTGACTCAAAATACACTTTAATAAAGATTGGGACTAAAAGTTGGGTACAAAGAGAAAGAGCGAGCGAGCGAGCGAGCGAGAGAGAGAGAGAGAGAGAGAGAGAGAGAGAGAGCTGTAGTTTGCTTTTACAGTTTTTCATCCTGCCTTGGACTCTGGACTCTAAACCACCCCAGTCTTCTTGGCGCACTTTCTTTATGGTACACTTGCCATTGAACACGAACTGCTTCAGGAGATATTAAATCTGGTGTTAAAAAATGTATAGAATACTGTCAAACACACACACATTTTGAAGCTGTCAAAAAACTCTGCCAATGTTTTCAGAAGATGTGCTACAGGAAACATTAATTAAATTGTTAACATACGCATTTAAACAACTTGCTTCATACTCACACACAGTTTAAAACTACTAGAAAACGAAAAAAGGTCGAGACTGTACAATAGTTTGCGAGCCTAAGCAATAGTGTTATATTTCTGACGAGAAATGTCTATTATTTGATGCCATGACTGGAACCGGTGATGTAAAAAATGATAGTTGGAATGTTTCAGTTACACCAGGACGAAGAAGGAAGGGGAAAAGGGTCTGTCATGTGATAGGATAAGAAGAAGAAAAACAACATTAAATACCACTGTGATGTATTGAGAAGCACGATCTATTCATGGCTAGTGTCTGAGATTGCTGAAAATACTCATACATCCCACATGCTAACCTTCTGGACATCCACTCGCAGTGTGCCCATGCACCAGTGCAACTGCGCAGACGCAGTAGAAACCGTAGATGTAAACACAGCCCTTATCTGCAGCTGCAGGAGCACAGGTAATCCAGAGAGAGAGGACCACCAGTCATGGAGGGTCTCCAGGAAGGGTTGAGCAATAGGAATACAAATGCTGCCAATACTTCCAGTGTCGACACTTGCCAGTGTTTGATATTGAATAGTTCAACTTTCCACAGAGTATACTCGCAACGCACCATGTTCGAAAAGGCAACCTAACGCATACTGAATAATAATCATCCAGTGTAAACACCTGTCATTTCGAATCTTCTCACGCAACACAGATATCCGCTTTTGTCGCTGCTTACCCAGCCGGCTGGCCACTTCGATAGCCCCTGCTGCCACAGGCAAGAGCAGACAGGTCCGCGCATTCGTAACTAACCGCCCATCACACTGACAACCACACTACAACGCAAAACAAACAGTTGTAGCTTGGATTTACACAGTAGTTGTAACCAATTCCACCCCCAAACAGACCATCCAGTTTACAAAATCCGCTTACTCAATTCAAGAGAGTGATGTTGTTAACTACACTCCTGGAAATGGAAAAAAAGAACACATTGACACCGGTGTGTCAGACCCACCATACTTGCTCCGGACACTGCGAGAGGGCTGTACAAGCAATGATCACACGCACGGCACAGCGGACACACCAGGAACCGCGGTGTTGGCCGTCGAATGGCGCTAGCTGTGCAGCATTTGTGCACCGCCGCCGTCAGTGTCAGCCAGTTTGCCGTGGCATACGGAGCTCCATCGCAGTCTTTAACACTGGTAGCATGCCGCGACAGCGTGGACGTGAACCGTATGTGCAGTTGACGGACTTTGAGCGAGGGCGTATAGTGGGCATGCGGGAGGCCGGGTGGACGTACTGCCGAATTGCTCAACACGTGGGGCGTGAGGTCTCCACAGTACATCGATGTTGTCGCCAGTGGTCGGCGGAAGGTGCACGTGCCCGTCGACCTGGGACCGGACCGCAGCGACGCACGGATGCACGCCAAGACCGTAGGATCCTACGCAGTGCCGTAGGGGACCGCACCGCCACTTCCCAGCAAATTAGGGACACTGTTGCTCCTGGGGTATCGGCGAGGACCATTCGCAACCGACTCCATGAAGCTTGGCTACGGTCCCGCACACCGTTAGGCCGTCTTCCGCTCACGCCCCAACATCGTGCAGCCCGCCTCCAGTGGTGTCGCGACAGGCGTGAATGGAGGGACGAATGGAGACGTGTCGTCTTCAGCGATGAGAGTCGCTTCTGCCTTGGTGCCAATGATGGTCGTATGCGTGTTTGGCGCCGTGCAGGTGAGCGCCACAATCAGGACTGCATACGACCGAGGCATACAGGGCCAACATCAGGCATCATGGTGTGGGGAGCGATCTCCTACACTGGCCGTACACCTCTGGTGATCGTCGAGGGGACACTGAATAGTGCACGGTACATCCAAACCGTCATCGGACCCATCGTTCTACCATTCCTAGACCGGCAAGGGAACTTGCTGTTCCAACAGGACAATGCTCGTCCGCATGTATCCCGTGCCACTCAACGTGCTCTAGAAGGTGTAAGTCAACTACCCTGGCCAGCAAGATCTCCGGACCTGTCCCCCATTGAGCATGTTTGGGACTGGATGAAGCGTCGTCTCACGCGGTCTGCACGTCCAGCACGAACGCTGGTCCAACTGAGGCGCCAGTTGGAAATGGCATGGCAAGGCGTTCCACAGGACTACATCCAGCATCTCTACGATCGTCTCCATGGGAGAATAGCAGCCTGCATTGCTGCGAAAGGTGGATATACACTGTACTAGTGCCGACATTGTGCATGCTCTGTTGCCTGTGTCTATGTGCCTGTGGTTCTGTCAGTGTGATCATGTGATGTATCTGACCCCAGGAATGTGTCAATAAGTTTCCCCTTCCTGGGACAATGAATTCATGGTGTTCTTATTTCAATTTCCAGGAGAGTATATACCTTGAATGTCTCATGAAGGTTTGTAGATTACTCCCTTTTGTACATGTTATTTCCGTGGACAGAAAAAAAATACATGGTTATAGACTCGTTTCACACTGCTTACTCGTTGAGAAAATTCTGTAACAGTATGGCATGTGCTACATTTCCTCTAAGTATTTTCTCATTAGGTATAAAAAAATCTGTTCTAATGAGCTTAGTATCTGTTACGTCATGTATCACAGGCCTAGAATATTAAACCGCTCATGACCGTGTTATAAGAACTATCTCTGCCACAGGATGCCTCCTCACAGTCATGAAGTAAGCAAATGCATCACCACATACTAAGTCTCTTAAGGTAACCACACTGTGAAGTTCTAAATGTCACTTTATAAATTCTGAATTACTGCTAAGTTTATGACGATAGTCGTCTCTTCCTATGTGGGTAGGAGATCGAAATTTCGTTAAAAGATACCGCCACAACTAAAAAAATGGCTGATTACTGCTCTAACTCGAGGATCATATTATTGTACTCTAATCATCATTTCCACCCACCAAGCGACACATCATTTAAGTCAAATTTATAGACTAATTAACTAAATTGATCATGAGAGTCACATTGCATGTTAAATAATTGTTTACTTTTCAACTATTGGAATACACTCGCTAGGTGGCTCAAATGGGAATCGCTGGAGGGAAGACGATGTTCTTTTCGAAGAACGTTATTGAGAACCGACATTTGAAGCTGACCACAGAAGAATTCTACCCTTGGCACATACATTAGGCCTACGTTTTGTGTAAGGACCACGCTATTAAAGACATGATCACTACGACTGTGTTACTGTCACTCTGTATAAAAAGTGGTCGTGGTTCTGCAGACACCCGTGAGTCGCTGATACTGTTACTCTTTCTGGTAGAAATGCTGTATGCAATTTGCAGTCAAGACTATCCACTCAACTATCTATGGAGATGTCTTCATGATTACAGCCACTAGTGAATCATATTCATGCCACTCTCATATCTCGAAATGAGTAACCTTTCTCGAACCTATCTGCTAAGGACCCCGTACAGCAAAACGCCTTTGACGTTTTTTAGGCAGTCTGTATCTTGCAACTTTTCCTCAGCGTCTGCCCTACCCTCCCTGCAGCTTTGTCCACGTGACCATTCCAATTTAAGTCAGAACTGAATGGAAGTTGTAGAGTGCTGTATGTAAGACCTGCATTCCATGGAGAAACAGGGTGAGCTGAATTTATGTGACAGGATCATGTTTTGACCACTTGGTGTAAATAGAAACATGTTGCCCTTAGCTCTACCAACCATGCAACAGAGACAAACTAAAAACTATAAAATCTCTGCTGACATCCAGTAGAGACTCGGTAAGATATTTCCACATTCCTCTCTTTTGTTATATCGAAAGAAAATGCTGACTGCATGCTGGTATTGAGCGTAGGTGGCAGTCGTATTAAACATACAGATATTGGTACATTGGAGCAGATGCCCTGTGATCGAAGTCACCTCCACTGACCAGTGTAAACTTGTCACCTGTACTGTAGGAGGACCATACCCACAGACTATCAGTCGCAAGAGACGGTTCCTCTGTTGTTATCTGACACATTGTCTTTTTTCTGCAGTACCCATCCAAGTAGTGTATGACTACAGCTTAGTACACAACCATCAATTTGTTTTTTCCACCACACCTTCGAGGTCAGTTGCTAAACTGATATGAACTCTTCTCAATCAAGTGGCTCTCGCAAAAGCTGGCCATTGCATGGTGTAAACTATACTGCTCCACAAGAAACAGGATGGTTGAAATAAAAGACAGAGATGGTGTTTCTTATTTTAAAAAATGTGGGAGACATAACAACAAATGGAAATTGGAAGAGTTTGCAGCATTGTGAGGTGTGTCAAAACATCTGCCGAAATGTGATTGATGATTTTCACATTTAAACTCATCTTCCACAGTGATATGGTAGCAGAGGTCTAGGTGTTACATTTTGATGGATTTCACATATTACATCATGTACACGATCTCAGTTTTGTGCAGGCCATCCGCAGAAGATGCTGCTCCCACCAAGATGCTCTCCACCTCAAACAAGTCATATCAGTTAGTCATTATGTGGTAACGAACAATGTACCAGTGGATGTGTGGGATGGAAAAGACGTTGTCAATATGGAGTGATGTACTGTAATAAGCACCACAGTTTACAGTATGACCAATTTTACCGGTTTTCCCGTAATTTCAACACTGACCAATGACACAACTGCATGGTTCCCTATTTCTACATCATTGCTTAACTACCCCTCCCCTACTTTGCATGTACTATATAGTACTACATAGTAGACCGCAAACGTACATAGATGAATGTACAGTAAGTGCATCTGTGGTTAATTCTACAACATATACACCAAAGTATACCAGACAGTGCCCTATACTGATGCAATTAGGTTATCTACACATTTCTTACCCTTCACTCAAAGTGCATAATTTATTATTACGATTGTCCATCCTTCCTTATGTGGATGGAAGTCAGAGCATTCTCGCAATCATAGAATAAAGTTGGAGACTGAAAGATTGCCCCACATTGTTTCTGACCAACCCTCCCTACAACATTGTCCTCGATTTAATTTACAGCTGATTCTACAGTTACAGTGCATTTGCTCTGTTTTCTGTATGTCTGTGTTGGTGTGTGTCTCACAGATGTCTCCCTTGACCCAGAATAGACTCAAATTGGTACTCATTTGTGGATCCACCACACGTCATATAAGGAGCGATGTTTGGACGTGGATCCACAATATGCTACTCCAGGATAGGGTTCGAAGGTGGATCCACCACGCATTATGTCTGGAGATGTGTTCTATTTCAGTAGTTGGATCCACCAACGGGAGGATTGGGTCTTAGGAACCAGCTGCGACACATGCACAGACACAAATACACAGAAAACAAAGCAAATGCACTGCAACTGTAGAATATGTGGTTGGAGATTGATCACCAATGCCACTTCAAAGAAAATAGTGGGTGGCCACCGTTAGTAGCAACAAGCGACAAGATCCACGTAGCTTACTTAGCCATCCAGCATCAAGTCATACTATATACGCTCTTGCTAGTACATTAGAGGCCATCACCATCAATCTGGCGCCAACACACTTCTCAAATCATAACACGGCACCGAGAGCAACCAACACTCCACGTAACGGTCACTGCAAGACTCCACAACACAACCTACACACATGACATGACCAAGCACGACCTCTATCGCCCCAGAGTGGAAAACCAAGACTCACATCGCCGTAAGTGCCCTCTTAAATAGTGGTCAGAAGATGAAAACCAAAGAGAAAACATGCATGCCAGAACAGGCTGGATTGCTACCCCAACTAGAAAGAGAATCATTGGCGCCAGTGATTCCCCAACAGTTCAACCTACACCACTCAAACACGAACAAGGGGGTAGCTCCGTGGAGAGTCCACTATTTAGTCCTGTCCCTGCCCTTCACCTGACTCAGGTAGACCCAAAAACGCTTGCCAGACGCCAACTCTCTAACCTCAATATTCACTAAGGTAAGCATTTTAATAATATGGCAGGGGCCCCGAAAGTCTGGTTTCAATTTTACCCCTACCTTCTTGGCTGAAAGTAATTGCAATGTTTTAATAAAGACCATATCCCCTATTTTCCCCCGAAAGGGACACCGACCTTTGTCATATCTGAAGAACTGCCTTTGCTGATCCAAGTGAATATTGTGCTTTGCCTGTGCCCAATTGTCCCAAAGTGTCGCCAGAGTAATTGCGAGGGGCAAGATGATATTGAAGTTCCATAGACTGGATAATGGAGTATTCAGGGTGTAGGCAAACATAAGAGAGCTTGGAGCTGACCCAGTTGCCTGATGTCTGGCCGAATTAAAGGTCTGATTAAGCCAAGGCAAGGTAGTATCTCACTGGGTGAGCATTCTAGCATGATAAATGCACAGGGAGGCCTTGACGTTTCTGTTAACACACTCGTGGCCTTGGGGTAGTACGGGATGATTGTAATATGTTTAATCCTATTGTTAAAGCAAAACCCTTTAAAGGTCTTGGGGAGAAAAGCCGGAGCATTATGTCTCACCAGGTTCTTTGGAGGACCAAACCAAGAAATGATCTTAGCTAGTTGCTTGACCATGATCCCAGCAGTGACTCCCCACATAGGTAGCAACCATGCAAAATGGGAGAAGACATCCACAGCAACCAGGATATATTTATTGCCCCTCCTGGTACGAGGTGGAGCACTGAAATAATCACTAAATGTACGATCCAGGGGGTATTACTCCTGTTCGGATTGCAGGAATCCTCTACGCAGTCCCAAATCAGGTTTGGTTTGTTTGCATTGGTCAAAGTTACTGACAAAGTGTTGAACATCCCGGTACGACATAGGCCAGAATAAAGTCTCGCGGACCCTGTTCACAGTCCTATACAGGCCCAGGTGTCCACCCACTGCTGAGTCATGGAAGCAGCAGAGTACCATCCCGACCAGTTCCTCGGGAGACACATCTTCCACTCTTAACCAGCCCCATCTTGCTTACAGAGAACACCTTTCCATAGAAAAAACCTGGGTATCACCTATCTCCCTTCCAACTGATTACAGAGCAGACCCCAAATCGTATCGTAGGACTTTTTGGTACTAAGATCGCAGAAGAGCCGGGACGTTTCAGAGTGAATAGCGTTAAACCAGAGATCCAGGTCGGTATTACTTTCCCATTCCTCCAATTATTCCGCAAACATGCTATGGGGCGGCGGGTGGAATTATATATGATTGTTGATGAAAATTGATGGATGTCCTTGTGCATTCACAAGGGTAAAGGAGGGGAAGTTGCTATGGTGTGCGTCCTTCACGTTCACTCTAAATTAATGGGGGAAGGGGAGTTGTCACTGTGAGTTGTGTCCAAGTCACTCCACGCTTTCACGCAGCTATCAGGCTGCCATTATCTGGTTTGTCCTGTAGAACAAACAAAAAGAGTGCCTCAGACTCTATTCACTTAATGTCTAAGGGCGTGTCACAATGAAATGGGGATATATACATTTTATTTTTCAATATGTTGCTGGAACAAAGTTAACAGAACTTTTTCAATTTTACTCTCTTGGTTACTTAACTGTAATAAAATCGATAAACAAATGGCTCAAAACGCCGTTAGTCACGTACTAGAGAAAGTTTATGCTCAAGGCGTACAATCATGAATCCTATTTAATCTCAATTTATTATTTCTGGGCCAGAACACTGAACCAATGCTCGGTACATTCCTGACAAATCTGTATTTTATTTACTTAGCTGACTCATCTTCGATTACCTTATTCTTAGAAATAGTATGAGTATATTTGATTAGTAGTTGTCTTTTCAGCTTCTTTGTACATGTGAGTAACTTATGGTAATAGCACAGTTCTGAGTGTTCAAAACACACTATATCTAGTTGACTACTAAATCCACTTATTGGTCCACTGCTGCTATGTCAGTTCCACATCTGCAATTATGCACTTACTTCATCGAAGTGTATTTATGCTGAGCTATAAATAATGGTTCACGTCTGCCATTATGTTACTCAATTATGTTGCTAGTGTATGTACATATTTAACACTCACTCTATTAACATTTAAAGCATAGGATAGCACATTTATTTCATATCTATAGTACATTGCAGCTAATCAGTTTGCTCACGTGGCAATCCATTTCCACTTGATCGGACGCTGAAACCTCATGTAGTCTCTCTCAACCTACCACTAAAGTGCATTAAGTAATTATGGACGAGCGTAATGCTAAATTCCTTAAACCTATAGGACACCATGAGCTGCTCTGTCTCGTCTAACATAAGGGTACCTATGGTCGCATTCACGCCTCCATTTCATAACCTCAATACGTGTGGGTGTGTCCTGTCACACACTACACCAAATAACGGCCAGCTCCAACCTTATAAATACTTCAGAGACGTGTCCTTCACGTCTCAACCACAAACACTACTCAATTCTATTACACTGCCATTCCTTGCTACACAAGGTGAGTTCATTCTTACAACTTATCTGTATATTTTTCATAACACTAAGCAATCTCTTTTACTATTAATTAGTTAGCTCTACAGCATACAATAGGTTTCACTGACACTTCAGATCCTGCTTGTACATGAATTTGTATATCTTTTTTAAATTACTGTTGGTGGACCATTTCCAATAAATCAACACTTTGTACTTACAATATTACCAGGGTTCTATACATACTTGTTACTCAAATACATTTGTATCTTAATTACGTCATACTTCTCTATTGTTTATGTCCCTGTTAGGTTTGTCACATTAGGTATTTTCTTCACTAATCGGTGGATAGAGTGGTTACAGAACTCATGGCTTGACAGCCATGACAAAAAATTTGATGAGTTGGAAAGAAGAAGTCGAAATTTTAGATTGACAGAAAAGATGAAGAGTGAGTGAGGTCTGAAAAGGGAAATAAGATTTCACACGGCTAGGACTGCACAGCTGCCACACTGTGTAGAGGTTACAGAACAACCTCTTCCCTACAGAATTCATTGGTTTCAGAAAATTTTCGTATTGGAAAGAAGGGGACAAATATTTGTAGATAGGAAAGATGAAGAATGAGTGAGACCTGAAAAGGAAAGAAGATCTCACACATCTACATCTACATTTATACTCCGCAAGCCACCCAATGGTGTGTGGCGGAGGGCAATTTACGTGCCACTGTCATCACCTCCCTTTCCTGTTCCAGTCGCATATGGTTCGCGGGAAGAACGACTGTCTGAAAGCCTCCGTGCGCGCTCTAATCTCTCTAATTTTACATTCGTGATCTCCTCGGGATGTATAAGTAGGGGGAAGCAATATATTAATTAGATACCTCATCCAGAAACGCACACTCTCGAAACCTGGCGAGCAAGCTACACCGCGATGCAGAGCGCCTCTCTTGCAGAATCTGCCACTTGAGTTTCTTAAAAATCTCTGTAACGCTATCACGCTTACCAAATAACCCTGTGACGAAACGCGCCGCTCTTCTTTGGATCTTCTCTATCTCCTCCGTCAACCCGATCTGGTACGGATCCCACACTGATGAGCAATACTCAAGTATAGGTCAAACGAGTGTTTTGTAAGCCACCTCCTTTGTTGATGGACTACATTTTCTAAGGACTCTCCCAGTGAATCTCAACCTGGTACCCGCCTTACCAACAATTAATTTTATATGATCATTCCACTTCAAATCGTTCCGCACAGAAGTAACTGCTACCAGTGTTTGTTCCGCTATCATATAATCATACAATAAAGGATCCTTATTTCTATGTATTCGCATTACATTACATTTGTCTATGTTAAGGGTCAGTTGCCACTCCCTGCACCAAGTGCCTATCCGCTGCAGATCTTCCTGCATTTCGCTGGGACTGCACAGCTGCCTCACTGTGTAGAGGTTACAGAACAACCTCCTCCATACAGAATTCATTCACTACCTATGAACTTCTTTAGGTCGATCACGTTTCTGAGACCCAATAGCTTTTTACTTTTAGGGTACTCTAGCCTATATGCATTGGCAAGTGGTTTTCCTATGATCCTGAAAGGTCCTTGGTAAACGAACATGGATTTCTTAGTTTCTGCATTTATTTTCTTTGATTTTTCCTTGGTTTTGACAAGGGCTAACTGACCTATTTCAAAACTGGTGGGTACAGCTTTTGCGTCATGACGCTTCTTCCTTTCCAATGCTCTTTTTCTTATATTTGCCCTAGCCTTTAACTTCTTCTCATCTGTGCATATTTGCGTTAGAATAGGGAATTATACCATATCTGCAATCACATTGTGCAGTTCTTGGCCAAACATCAATTCGCAGGGCGCAAAACCAGTTGCATCATGCCTTAAGTTGTTAATTACATTCTCAAAATACTTCATGTGCTCTGCCCAACTTGAGTGTTTCCGAGCACAATAAGTCCTGCAAGGCCTATTCAATTCTCTCATAATACGTTCACTCATATTTCCTTGGGGGAAATACGCAGATATTTTCAGATGTTTCACTCTGGCCTTATCCAGACATTCTTTAAATCTATCAGAAGTAAATTGAGGCCCATCGTCTGACAGCAAATTCTTCGGAATGCCAACGTTTACGAAGAAATCTTTTTCCATCTTTTCCACCAACGTTTTTGCATTTGCTCTTTTAATTGGGTATAGCTTAACATATTTACTAAATCCATCCACAACAACAAAAACATGGGTGCACCCACCTCTCGAAGCAGGAAGAGGGCCAAACAAATCACAAGGCAGTAATTCTAGCGTTTCAGTTGGCTCTATTGAATGCATATCCCCTTGTATTCTGGTGTTAGCAGCACGGACTTTCTGGCACACTACACAATATGCTAGACGCTTGGCAACACGGCGGTACATGTCGTCAAACACAACTTTCTCTTTTAATTTTGCAATGCACTTCTTTGCACCATAGTGCCCATACCTCAGGTGTACATAGTCGATTGTAAGTCAACATGTTGTGAGGGGAAGCACAGCTCCCACTCAGAAACACCTACCTTTTTCCTTCCAAATAGAATACCTTTATGCAGACAGTAGTATTGTGAAACCTTATGATAGTTCGCATCTCCCAAATAGCTCTTTATTAATTTCAGCTGGTCATCTTCATTCTGCTCACGTCTCAAGTTCTTAATCAACCTCTTTAATGCACTTTCTTCCTTTACTTCGTGCAACGCAAACATTCGTACTTCACTTAGGTCTTTTGCTGTAATTCCTGCGTCATCACAGAGTTCCGCACTTCTAGATAACCCATCAGCTACCAAATTATCTTTCGCTTGAATATATCTAACCTCAATGTCAAACTGCTGGAGATACAATGACCATCGTACCAAACGAGCATTCCTCAACTTACAGGTCTTTAAAATGGTCAACGCCTTATGGTCACTGTAAACAATTCTTCTTGTGACCTAATAGATACTGCTCAAATTTCTATACCCCAAATACAATTGCCAACGCTTCCAGTTCTGAGATGCCATAATTTCTCTCAGCTGCCTGTAAAGATCGACTTGCGAAACCTATAGTCTTGCGCACTTCTTGTTCGTTCTCTATTTCTACTTGGAATATCTCCACAGCTGTACCATAGTCACTAGCATCAACAGGACTATTAATTAAAGATTGTTTAAGCACCTCGAACGCCTGTTGACATTCTGGTGTCCAAACCCAAAGGGTTATTCTTTTTCAGCAGGAGGTGAAGACAGGACGCATTAAAAGCCTGATCACTAACAAAACACCTATAGAAGCCGAAAAGACCGAACATCGATCTCAACTGCTCCTGGTTCCCGGTAGCCTCAAATTGTTCAATGACTGCTAGCTTGCCTGGGTCAGGCAGAATACCTTTTCCACTTATCATATATCCCAAGAAACCTATTTCCTCTTTAACGCACTCTGTCTTTTCAATTTTTAGTTTCATGCCACCTCTCTCAATAGCCTCTAACGCTTCCTCTAATAAAACTATGTGTTCTTCCCAGGTAGGAGTTGCTATTAACAGATCATCTACGTATACTGTGATTTTATTACTTAAGGCTGGTCCTAAAACATGGCACATCACATGTACGAAGGCACAAACAGAGATATTAAGCCCGAAAGGTACCACACGGTATTGGTAACAAACTCCTTCGTACAAGAAAGCTGTGTACTTCCTTGAACTTTCCGCCAGTGGCAAATTCCAAAATCCACACGTGATGTCCATAGAGGTTAAGTATTTTACTCTCCGGAACTTTTGTAATAACTCGTCCATGTTCTGCGGTCTATCACTTTCCCTAACCCCTATTTCATTCAACCAACGAGCGTTCAAGACCAACCTGACACTCCCGTCTCTTTTTGGTACAACAAGAAGAGGATTATTGTACTCACTGATCGCTTTTTCAGTCACATCGCACTCTAGCATTCTCTGTATCTCCTTTCGAACCGCCTCCTTCCTAGCTACATGTATTTGGTATGGCTTCCTGAAAAACACTTGGCCAGGTCTCACCTTTAATTGACATTCATAACCTTTGACCACGCCAGGTCGATTTGAAAATACCTTATGATGCCTTTTTAAAACCTGTCTCAGTTCTTCCTTCTGATTAGCTGAAATTTTATCAATTTCCTGCAATTTAGCTTCTATTTTGTCCAAAATAATTGCTTCTTCTTCTTCTGTGTTTAGCTTACTTTTACTAACATTAACATCTTCGTCCCAATATCTCCTATTTTTCAGAACTCGTATAGGCAGCTCCCAAGTCTCATCATTAGTTACTACATGTTTATCAAGAAAAGGTACTGTAATTACTCTGGTTATCGGTAAAACCATTTTTAACTGGCTTCTTTCAAAGTCAACAACACTCTGATATTTCGACAAGAAATCTATGCCAATTAAAGCCTCAATACTGAGATTGTTTACAATTAAGCATGGATGATCAATTAAATTACCATTAATGTTAAATGGTAGCAAAGCTTCTTGCTTTACTGTTTTTGACACCTTGCCAGTAGCACCAATTATTCTTAGTCCTGATACCCTCATTACTGTAAGCTTGTCTTCACCAGGTAATGCATCAAAGAAGGACTGAGATATCGCACTCACCTCACGTCCACTGTCTAAGAGACAACGTACATTGATACCCAACATGTTCACTATTATTATAGGGTGGCTTATTCTAATTTGTACAGGTGGTTCCTCAAACTCATCCAATAGTTCCTTTTGGATTTGCCTCCAAATAAAGTGATCGACATCTGTCTTCATTACATTTAGGTCAAAGTGTGTAGGGGTTTCCTGAATTACATTTTCTGCTGCCTTTTCCAGTCGGTCTATTAATTTCAGATCGAAACACCACACGACTTCATTACATTTAGTTTGCTGAACATGACCCAAATTACTGTAGTCTGAGCGATTCTGCGTCTCGAAACCGGGCATAACACTAGTTACAGCTAAACCACTTTCACCATTATCGTCGGGTTCCTTCTCAAGTGAAAATTGGTCACAGCTACTGGGTTCATCGAACCCCAACCAGGCTATCCTCTACATTCTCACTTACCTCCTGACATAAATCTATTAGTACAGTATCAACATCCTGCACAGGCACTTTAGAAAAGAGCACATCACTCACATCGTAAATATAAGCATGAATTTCTTCTGCTTCTTCACCTGACAATTCAGTATTTTGTAGCTCTTCCCTACCATTGCACTGCTGCGCCTTCTCTTTCTCTTCCCAGTTAGAAAGCGTCTCTAACACAGTATCTATCAAATACTGTGAGTGATCTAATATTTCTGTTGTATCCTTAGGTGCTACCGACCCCTCATTCACATATTCAGTCTGAGTATTCTGATCTCTCTTACCAATTACTGTAATTACTGGCTTAGGAAAAGTAACCGCCTGGTGAGCGCCAGGAACTAGTTTTCCTGCCTCGGCCTACTACTGTTTCCTTTATTCCCATTAGAGGTAACTGGCACAGCATTGCTTTCCACACTGTGGTTTACCTGCATAATTTTGTTCAGAACAAAATTACTATCATTTGGATGCCATTGTTGGTTCTGATAATTACTTCTCCAATTCCTACCTCTCTTAGGATGGCGAACACCTACTGTTCTGATGTTTACATTGCTATTCTGCTCGTTCTTAAAATTACTACTAGTGTTATTAGCATTTCTGTTATTACGTGCTTGCTCCTCATTGACAGCAACATGTTCTACACGTTCCAAATATTCAATGAAACGATCGAAATTGTCTCTAGGGGCAGATATAATTCTAGTTTGCCAATACCATAGCAATTTGGCTTCAAGACCTAGTACTATCATTTCAGGTTTTAGCTTCCAGCCAAATGTGACAAACGTGAGGTCCATGACCTAGCAAATTTTTTAATAGATTCCTTGCCTACATTGAAGCGTTTTCCACTCCAAAATTCTCTCAACACTTCGTTTTGCTTATTACTAGACCAATGCTCATTAAAGAAAGCTGTTTCAAATTCCGCTAGTGTTTTACACTTCAACATAACATCAGATGACCAACTCATGGTGTCACCTGCTAAATGGCTTCTAATAAATGAGATTTTCTCTCGTTCAGACCAAGTTGGTTGAATCACATCTTCAAAATCGTCCCAGAAATCTAGCGAGTGGATATTTTTATCTGGATCGAACCGCAAGAACTGCCGACACCCGATAAAAGCGGCGTTTGCAGCTACAACTTGTTGCATACTACCATTACCAGAAGTTACTGAAGCTACTTTGCTCTCAATGTTAGCAATGTTAGTACTAATATTTACTACTCTCATTTCAATATTATCTACTCTTTGCACAATATGAGTAGTATCAGTTTTAATTGCGTCTACTTCTGCTTGACATATGTTTACCCTAACATCTTTAACCCTATCTGAGCACAGTTCAGATTCCGCCTCGATCTTTTCTGTTAACTTGTGCTCCAGCTTCGCATCTTCCATTTGGAAGTCTTTGCGAACCTCAGCAACTTCGGATTTTACTGTTTTATACATCTCAGACAACTGTTGAGCAACCTTTTTCTTAATATCCTCATGGTTGTAATCAATTTTATAATTTAAACTGTCCAGATCCTCTTTCAACTGATTGCAGCCAGTCTTGAAGAAATTTTCTAATTCAGCTTTATTGGATTCTAATTCATTGTCCATTGCCTCAAACCGTTTATTAAAATTGGTTTGGCTGGCCACAATCCTGTTATTTACCTCAATTATATCAGATTTGAACTTAGCTGTCATTCTAGCATTACTGGCAGCTATTGCTTGTAATATTACATTTAAATCCATAACCCCAGTGTCTTTGGGTTGCTCACTAGCTGGCTTTTTATCACACTCAGGTGACGAAAAACTAGCTCAAACACCAGAATCATCAAAGCTAAATGAAACTTCTGACTGATCAGTCATATCTAACTTCTCCTTATTAAACTCTACCATCTCTGATGACTGTTTCATTTTTAATTCATCAGAGAAGCTATCATCCAATAAATTAACAATTTCTGATTTCTGCTTTACTACAGGGGTCTCTGTTATTGAATCATTGCCCCTTTTCACACTACTGTCAGGAGACAATACTTCATATTTCACTTTAACATTACTGTTTTCATACATATTTACACTTGAAACGTTGTCTGTATTTACAGTTCCCTCAACAGACATAGGTTCTCATTTAAGTTTAACCTCTGTTTTTTTTTTTTTTGCGGTTCCATCGCCGACAGTCTTTTAGTGCAGGTTAGTAAAAGTTTTAACAGCTTTTCACTTAACTTAGTTCCTTCTGCACAACGTATGGCGTTGCCGGTGCGGCGTACCAGGATTACTGATGCGACTTAGCGCGTTGAACTGCAGACGGCACTTCGACGGCTGCTGTGTGTTGCGTGGCCCCCAACTGCAGGCACGGCTCCGGATGCTGTGGTGACGACTGAGTTGAGGCGAAACTGGCTTGTTGCGGTACTGACAGCGCCGCTAGACTCAGTGCCAGCTCCGTCAATCCAGATGCGTTGTTAATCCAATTGCGTCATCCACATGCACACGTAACACTATCACTGTTCTATTACTCAGTTGCGTGTCGCATTTCACTCCCGAATCTGAATATTTAAAAATCACTTTCACTTTTACTCAGTTTCTCTCCTGGCCTATTCACCATATGTGGGGCGGCGGGTGCGATTATATATGATTTTTGATGAAAATTAATGGATGTCCTTCCCGGCTGATGCACCATATGTGGGGCAGCGTATGGAAATAATTGTTAATGAATGTAATGTAGAAAAGATGCATTTCCCGGCACATGCACCATATGTGGGGCGGCGTATGGAATTTATTGTTATTGAAATGTTCTTATGATTTAATTAATGCCGTTGTTTGCTGGTCTCAACACTGGCCCTCTATCTACAATATTGGCAACCAGAAAGTGATTAGCAAAATGTGAAGCCTGTAATTAGAATTCCTAGTGCCCACTTCAACTGAGAAATACACTTATAGCTACAGCTTATAGCTCTGAGGAATTAGGAGATTGTCTGGGATTCATAATCAAAAACGATTCACTCTAAAATGTTCACTATATTCCGAAAGTCACAGACCAAAAGGAATCCACACAATCCAACTACCAGTGCAGTTCAGAGTCTAATGCGCTGATGCAACTATAACTGTTCCAATTAAATGTTTAAGTGAATGCTCGCCATAATTTGATGATAATGTTCATCAAACGCCACACTAAATAATGGTAGAATGTCTGTCCCGCGGCGGCACATGAAAATACGACATACACAAACTGAAGATAGATCATTAAAGTCATCCCAGAATTAGCACTTCACTCGAAAACGATTTCATGGTTACGCGTATCCCGAGTAACTTATTACGGCATCCGAGGTTGTTTATATCAATGATACCGACGCGACGCAACTCCCGGCACAGGTGGTGCGCTGATCAGCGTCTGGAGAGAACTGGGGCCTTCCTTTCTCGCGCAGGGTTCTTATATATAAAGCCGCGGTGCGGACGGCTAAGGGAACGCCTGATTAAATCCGCAGTCCCGACTAGTCGCTAGGCTATAATGCACCACTTTCAGGTATTAAATAAATCATTGCTTCCTTTGCTGATGGCCGATGAAGCTCTCAATTTATAAGTGCAATCAGCACACAGGTAAGTAATCATAATAAAAGTCTGACGTGGCTAAGTCCAATATTTTGGGCGAGAGAATTAATTTAATTACACTACACGCAGTAGGCGAGCTCTGAACTTGCCCTTTGGAGATACGCTATCGCTATAGTTTTATAGTTGTTCTGTTGAAACTTCTCACATCTTTATGATTATAGCGAATCTCCATTCTACTTAAATTTAAACATCCTAGCTTTATTTATTCACCTGCTTAATCTATCTTGCTTCCTTAATTTTTAAGACAAAACCAGAAAATCATGAATTTCAACTAAAATTTTAATTTGTGAGATCTAGAATACTATTTCTACTAAACTATTATGAAAAAGGAATCTAAATATAAATTTTTAAGTTTCTAGCTCTTTTCTGTTGCGTCAATGATTTTTACAGAAAAACGTCCAAATCTCGAAAATGGTTAAAGCTATTGAACTGATATTCAACTCATGATGGTATAGTATTACTCCTGACATGCTAGAAACGTTTCAGGTTATTTACTTGATTTTTAAAGTATTGCGCAACATCTATGACGTCAGAGCTAGTTACAGCGGACTGGTGGCACACAATATGAAGACTGCTGTGAATTTTATACGGCGTGAGTAGGCTGCTTCCCTACAATGCGATAAAGCACATTGGCGGGGTAATTATCAGTTCCCCTTATGTGACGCAATCGAAAAAGAAAGGCTGAGACACTTACCACCGAGCGAGCAATACGACTGATCTTGTGGGCCCTGGTCAAGACCCAACTCTTAGCCTGGTTACCTGTCTCGAGTGCGAATTCTTGGTGTTCGAGATAAAAGCTGAATCTCTCCAGGGCAAATAGAGCCTCCAGAGTTTCACATTTGTAAATGGAATAATTTACACGTGGGTCAGAAAGTCTCCAGGAAGCATAGGCCACTGCGCGTCTCTCACCACGTTCTTGGAGGAGGATGGCAGCAATCCCAGCATGAGAGACGTCTGTTTGAACAATAAAGGTACTGTGGAAATAGGGAATGGCCAGGACCGGGGGATTAGCAATGGCAGTTTTGAGAGCTTGAAAGGCTTTCTGCTGTTCTTGTCCCCAGGACAAACTGCCAGTGCTTCTTACGCAAGTCATTAAGAGGAGCCCCTATTTGGGCAAAATATGGAATGAACTTCCTAAAAATATTTCCCATTTCCACAAAACAGACAATAACCCGTTTACCTCGAGGGGGAGGAAATTCCCTAAGAGTCTTGGTCCCGTCCTGGTCAATACAGATCCCATCAGCTGAAATCAGATGGCGCAGGAACTAAATACGAGAGCTACACAAGGTGATCTTCGATGGTTTGACAGTAAGACACACGAGAGCACCTGAGCAGAAACCTGGTCCTAATGATCCAGATGATCAGAGAAGAAACTACTGAAAATAACCAGGTCATCGAGGTAATTGTAAACACAGGCAAATTTAAGGTCACCTAACACATTGTCCAAAAGACGAGATGGGACTCCGCCCCTGCGGCCAAACCGAACAGAACGCAGTTATATTCAAACAGGTTCTGGTCCGAACAAAATGCGGTGACCAGCTTTGACGCCTCCACGAGAGGAATCCCACGAGAGGAATCTGGCAATATGCCTGGTTTAAATCCAGGACAGTAAAAACCACAGACTCGAGAAACCACATCATGCAATTATGGAGACCGGGTAAGGGCACAGATTCTAAGATCGCCTTCTTATTCAGGGCCCAGTAATCCATCACAGTTCGAAAATCCCCCCTTTCCCCTTGGGAACGAGAAATATTGGCGAAGAGTAAGAAGACGTGGAGCACCTAATGACTCTGTCCTGCAGCACCTGATCAATCTTAGTGCACAATACCTTCATCTTCGGAGGAGAGAGCTGTATGGAGCGTGACGCAGCAGAATGTTATCAGTTAACTGGATGTTGTACTCCACAGATGCGTAACCCCCAATCTATCCAATAGAACGTTATGATAGCGGTTAAGTAGCTGTCTGACTTGCCTAGTTTGTTCAGAACTGAGACGACTCACATCAACCCGAATCCCTTCCTGAGATGCAGCGTTAACGCCACCCGAACGCCTACAGGAGCAGAAGACAAAGTTCTTGTCAGGACAGAACTTGAAATATAGACTCCCTTGGGGATAGTCGAAAATGAGACCAGTACGCTGCATAAAATCGCATCCCAGGATCAGGGGAGTATTCAACCTCTTAGCTATAATCAGAGAAACTAGCTGTGAAAATTCGTGTACCGAGAAACTACCCTGCACCTCCCCTAACAGGCCGGCCGCGGTGGCCGAGCGGTTCTAGGCGCTTCATTCCCAAACCGCGCGACTGCTATGGTCGCAGGTTCGAATTCTGCCTCTGGCATGGATGTTCTTAGGTTAGTTAGCTTTAAGTAGTTCTAAATTCTAGGGGACTGATGACCTCAGATGTTAAGTACCACAGTGCTCAGAGCCATTTGAACCATTTTTTCCCCTAGCAGAGTTAACTATTGCCCATCAACGAGCTGACATCTCTGCTCAATAGGATGTGGGGCAGACAGTCTACATAAATGGCGAAATTCAAGACACCACTGTTGATCAATTAGGCAGGCAGAACTACCTGAATCAAGTAAATCTCAGATGGCTTCTTGACCTAACTGCGTGCAGATGTAGGGGAAGGAAGTAGTCTTAGGTACACAGGCCCCCTTACAATTCACTGGCCAATTTCTAGGACGAAATGATCTGGAAACCATAGCAGTAACACTGACACAGTTGCTCCCTGTATAGGCTAACCTGGACAACCTGCTGGGTGTTTCCTCATCCAGGAAGTTGCCTGCATGACAACACATCTCGTTGTTCGTCCCCAAAAGCTAAAGCTTCAGCTGAGTCAATGAGTTCCTGAAACTGTTGTAAGGACTTGGGCCTCCTTGAAAAAATGAAACATGACCGGTGCTGAGGCCGCATTTCTCGATGCAACTCTCTTCTGACACCTGCATATCAAGGACTACCACAGATGTGTGTACACAGTCGAAGTACTGAGCTAGAGTACATCTGGTGCCTCCACACGCCAATAGAAATCCTGTTCTAATTTCACGCGCAGTTGCTCTGACAGTTTTCTCCCCACTACTGACTGCCAAAGCTGCCTGAGATTGCAAAACTTAAAAAAAAAGGTACTGAGAACCTCTTTAGTAAGAGCTTAAATAAGGGTCACTACAACTGGATGCGGCATCTGCATGAAGCTGTAGATGAACGAGCAACCGCAAAACAGATCTAATATGACCTAACGTCTCCATTGACAACATTTTCACTTCCATCAATAAAGGATTAGGCAGTTTAGCAAATTGTTCTGATAACGCAACCAGGGATAGAGACGCCACCACAGCAGCTGGAACAAAAGTGCTGGGTTCAGAACCCAAACCTCCCCCCCCCTTTAAATGAAACACCAACAGGCGAGATTGCAAAACACACACAGTGTTCACTAAGCGGGTATGAGTTTCTAAAAGGGGCTGTGGCAAGCTAAGTAAGGTGAAATCAGTTAAACAATGATTATAATGCGTCAGGTGTGCTTGAAATCGACAAATTTGCCGATGGATGGGTTGAGCGGATTCTAATAAGGTTACAGTATGAGAGAGCCCATCTATAGCAGCAGAAAGACATGATATGAACTCTCCACTATCAGTGAAGATGTCATTTGGTATCGTTACAGGAGCGTTGGTTGCTGCATGGAGACAGGCTGCAAGGTCTGCAACACTTCCATCACATCAATGGCCATGCATGCACAGTTCATATACCAGATGCTTGCGATGTAAATATGCTATTCCCCAGGCATGTGTGTGTGGCCATGGTGGTAAAGGTCTTCTGTAAACAATGAACAGAGATAAATATCTGAGAAATAACCATAAAATTGTAAGGAGAAAGACAATTGAAATAGAACTACAAGTCATGTGAAAACATAGAAGGCGTCACCACACCTGTAGATAAAAGTCTGCTACCAGCTGGGACATGATATTTACAGTTCTTCAACAGGCACCAAGAGCAATCATAAGAAAACGCGAACACAGGCTTATAGTTCACAAAGATTTATTACATATATCCCCGAAACATTTTTACAAAATCTTTTAAAAAACTGGCTCTCCAATAGCCACCAATAACAAGGATAATCAAAGCCCTAATACAATCTTTACATGAGTAAATAGAATGAAGAAAGTTAAGTAAAGATATGTCCTTTTTAATTAAAGAAACAAATAGACCCCAATGAATATGAATGACAATCGTAATTCCCCACAAAGGAAACACCAATTTACTAGTACAAAATCCCCACAGGTGTATAAGCAAGAGTATAGAAAATTTAATAACAACTTGTTAAAGAGCAATTTCAGCAATGGGAAGCTTAGTCGATTAAACAGATCAACTGAATTCCACTAATAATATGATGACTGTTCCACTGAACTCACTCATCGAATCGTAATCGACATATAACACCAAATATGTGCAAAACAGTTGTTTTAATAGTCACTTTAAATTCCACATAACAGGGGGCACACCCTGACAGATGACCCTGACAGATGCATGAGAAACCGATTTCTAGGATCAGGGATTGCACCTTGGTGCAACTCAAGCATCCTAATGACAGAAATCCCAAATAATAGTGAGGGAAAAATACTGAACTTCTGTTAACTACTGGGGCGAGCAGTGACATCATCAAAATGTAGCTGGCCAAGCTAATGGCATCAGGACACATTTTGCCCATGGCACTGCACCCTGTATCGGTCAATCCGGAGCTGGTTGTGGTGGCTGCTGGTAATGCAATGGGACATTTAATAAAAAACAAGGACAGACAATCAAACCAAAGTGGCAACACAAAACTCTCTAATTTAAAGGTTATGTCATCTTTAAATTTAACAGCAAGAAAACAGAAACTAAATGACATGGAAAATTATTCACTTATTACAGTTCATAATTCAAAATTATTGCAGACAGCCCCCCCCCCATTAATGAGCATAAAGTCAGGAGAAGTCAACAGCGTGCTAAACCAAGAATATTAAAACTATAATACAAGACACAAAGGTCACAGCACATTCAAATGGAGACCACAGTATAAATCACAAGATACTAAAGAACATTAGAAATCCACTGTCTTAATACAAAACATGGCCTGTGTGCTTTGCTAGAATGACTCACGCAGGTTTAACACTACTCCTGCTTAGTACTCTCGTCACTGGACAGTGTTTTATAGTCTGAACACCACTGTCCAATATATATCTACTGGAACCAAGAGTGAAATCCACATTTCTGCCTCGTCAGGATAACCACAGTCAAATACCGTTTATGGCTATAA
This sequence comes from Schistocerca gregaria, assembly GCF_023897955.1. Lineage (NCBI taxonomy): Eukaryota > Metazoa > Arthropoda > Insecta > Orthoptera > Acrididae > Schistocerca > Schistocerca gregaria. Next base: position 599,559,520 of record NC_064920.1, on the reverse strand, counting down.
GCTCCAATTGCGATCAGCTTGACCACTAATGCTACTTCAAAGAGAATAGTGGGTGCCCACTGTTAGTACCAGCAAGCGATAAGACTCCACAGAGCTTACACAGGCATTTGGCATCAAGCTGTACTGTATATATTCTTGTTAGTACATTAGAGGCCATCACCACCAGTCTGGCACAGACGCACTTTGCAAATCATAACATGGCTGTGTGAGGAACCAACGCTCTATGTAACAGTCACTGCAAGACTCACCAACAGAATCTACTGCTATACCATGGGCAAGCATAACCTCTGGCGCCCTGGAGTGGAAAACCAAGACTTCCTCGTTCGAAGTGCTGCACTTAAATAGCTTCTAGAAGATGAAAACCAAACAGAAAACATGTGTGCCAGAACCATCCGGATTGCTGCCACAACCAGAAAGACACTCATAGGTGGTAGTGATTCCCCCATGGCTCAAATAAATTCTCATACATTGCATTTATCTATAACAACAAACAATAATTCCACTTTATTTAAAGATGAAAATCTAATAAATATATTCTTTATACATAAGTTCCACCAAAACTTGTCTATATACAAAAAATACTGATATTTTCATTTTATTAAAAAAATAAAGAATCTAATATTTTTTCCTATATAAGTTCTGTAAAACATGATCTATCTCGACAAAAGATTGAAATGTTCATTTAAAAACTCATAGGTTTATTTCAACTGCATCTGTTTTAAGTTCTAAAAATCTAAACTTTTTATATCAATAAAGGCAAAAGAAAAATGTGCTCCAAACCTGAACTGTTTCAAAACCAAGAAAATTATTGTGAAAAAAATTTGGATTAAGTTATGTACATTTAGAAAATTATTGTTAGGGAAAAATTTGTTCAACTGTAACCAGACAAGATCCAGAGGAATTTATTGATTATTTTAATATGAAAGCAATGTAGAACAGAGAACTAAAATATAAAAATATATATGAACTTCACACAATTTGTAAAATAAAAATTTATTAAAGTATTCTAAACTTAAACAAGAAAAATTAATTGATGTTATTCTACTTCCTGTTGACAACATTAATAACAATGATAACAAATTCCATATAAATCTTAACTTCATGAAAGGTGTAAAACTAAAAATTTAAAAATGCATTACAAACTTCATAAAGAACAATTAATCGATATTATCAATAGATCTGAGGATACTATACAAAAAAGTCGATAATGAGAAATATTTTCAAAAGCATCTAGTAGGTAAATATCAAGAAATTAAACGAAAGTACTATCTGAAAATTTTTCAAGTAAACTTTTTTAGATTCGGATTATTTTTTAAATCAACTAAACAAATGAATAGAAAAGATAACTTAGGTAATAATTAATGTTTGTGATATTGTTAAACCACAGAACTTTTTAATCAAATTAAAGAAGAAGTAACCACTAAATTTAAGAATCTTCTCATATGAAGTAGAGTGATTAAAACTAATATTGAATTTTATTTTAATTTTGAAAGACAAGACAAAACAGCATAATTTAATATTATAACAAGTTATGAAGTTCTGTTATGGGCATCTAATTCACAAGACTATTATCAAAAATTTATGAATAAATTATTAACTGAAATAGAAGAAATTCAAAGAAATAGCATCTGGTTGGCCTTTATTTTACATAAATAGTTTGCAATTAAGTATTCATAGACACAAACCAGTAACTGTTTCTCCTTATACCGATTTACCAAAAGAAATGAAAGACAAAAAGCAGGAATTAATATAAAAAATACAGCTCAAATGTATTTTGTTTATTCAATTAAATCAGCTTTATATCCAGCAAATGATCATATAGAAAGGGTTAATAATTACAAAAAATAATGGATGTGATTTTGGTGTAATTCTTGAGAGAAAGAAAATTTAATTCTCTGTAAAACTGAAAGATATTCCAAAATTTGAAAAGAAATCAAATATTCCCATTAATGCTTACGCTTATATTTACATTGAAAAGGAATAAAAATTTGATGTTTATCTTGTGTACCACACAAAAAATTAACAGGAAAAACGTGTTATTTCTTTTAATTTGAGGTAAAATAAGTCAAGTTACTGCAGGGTAAATAATTTGTTTACATTAATTAGTTCACAGATGATTAAAAATGGATAAGAAAAACAGAGAAACCATTGCAAAGAACATAAAGAACTAAAAATAGATACGACTGTAAAAGATGAAATAACAGAATCTGCAAATTATGATATTTCAATATAAGTGTCTTTTGTAACTATGCATATTTCTAATGTCTCTTAGAAGAGGTTAACACTTTTCAAGCAAGTTGTGTGAAATCTTATATTAGTAAATATCAGAAACATAATCTATTCTCATTTAGTTGTTATATTAAATATTATATGACTTTAAAACACTCATAACACACACTGGTATAAATGAGACAAAAAAATTGTTGAAATGTTAAAAAAAACTTGAGAGATTGTTGAAATATGTGATCTAAATATTCCAATTATAATGACAAGTTAAGACAAAATAAATTGAAAAACTTGTTTTCTTTGTGAAAAGGAATATACTAAAGGAGAAAAAAAGGAAGAGACAATTTCTGTTTAACAGGAAAATATCGAGGATCTGAACATCTAGATCGTAATCTTAATTGTCAAAATCCTAATTTTATTCCAGTTTGTATTTATAATTTAGAAAGTTTTGGTGTTCATTTGTTTATCAAGGAATAAGCAATAAATAATTAAGATAATAATACTATTCCAATAAAAAATAAAACTATATATATTTTATTACAAAGACTGAAGAAGCATCACGTTAAGATTTTTAGATGCGTTTAAATTTATGGCCTTAACTCTTGATAAATTAACTAAAAATCTTACTAAAGAAAAATTTGGAGAAACTTCAAAATATTTTAAAGGTGTACAATTAGATCTAATAATTAGGAAAGGACTTTTGTCCTTAATAACATATAAATTGTGAAGAAGTATTAAAAGAAACAAAACTACCTGGTATAGAATATCTTTATTGAAGACCTGACGAATCAAACGTTTCTGATGAAGACTATTATCCCTGCAAAACAAGACTGCAAAAAAAATTGTGATTAAATTTGTACATGAACATACAAAATCTTATGTTTTAATACTAGCAAATATTTTTGATACGTTTAGATATATATCTATTAAATCATATAAACATGATCCATCTTGGTATTTTACACCCACTAGTTTATCTTGCAATATTATGTTAAAAACAACTGATGTTGAATTCGATTTATTAAACGATTATGATATGATTTTATATCTTGAAAAAGGAATTTCTCAAAGTATTAAAAGATATGATAATCAGAAAAAAATCTATGAAAAATTTTGCGCTTTAAAACATTCAAATTAGTTGTTTATTTAGATATAAATATTTATATGAGCGAGCAATGTATTAGTTTTTACCATTTACAGATTTCACTTAGTAAAATCCAAAATGTTCCTTTTCGAAGATTACTTAAAATACCAGGTACTAATAAATATTGTAATATTCTGGAGGTCGATGAAGAATATCGAAAAAATTATATGATGTATATAAAGATTTATCATTAGGACCAAAAGGAGGAAATAATATACTAACAAAATCATTAACAACATTAAATAATAAAATGAAGTGTATTACATTATAGCAATCTTAAACAATGTTTACATCTAGGTTTAAAACAAACGAAAATGCATAGAATATTATCATTTGAACATCCTATTTGGTAAATAAAATACAATGATTTTAAGACTTAAATGAGAAACGATGCAGCTAACAATTGTGAAAAAGACATCTGTAAGTTAATGAACAATATAGTATTTGGAAAGACGATGGAAAACATTAGAAATAGACATAGTGTAAGAAAGATAACAAGTCTACATCAAAATTTGAAATTTATTTCAAAATTATGAATACACTACTGTATTTTCAGGAAATCTAACGCAGTTCATATGAAATACACGACAGTAAATATCAACAAACCGATTTACATTGGAGTGAGTATTCTAGATATATCAAAAAGCAAAACATCGTGAAAATATTGATTTATGCTATGTGCATTCAGATTCCTTTATTTATGGTATATGAACTGAATGAACTAATTTGACACAAATGATTATCCAAAAGATATAATTTATGAAATTTCTCAAATAATGATGAACATATCATGAAAAATGAAAAATGGAAATTGTGGAAAAATTACGTTAGAGCCATTGCTTTAAGAGCGAAAATGTGAAAGGAGTTAAAAGACTGTTGTAAAAACAAATTACTTTTGATTATTCTAAAATATGTTTAGAAGCAAAATAAAACAATATAGAAAAATGAATTTGTTTAGATGATTCAATTGTATTACAACATGAAATTAATACCTTACCACGTGGGCACTATAAATTAAACTGAATTAAAATACTAGATGATAATGATGCTTTCTTATGTGAATTAAACAACTGCACAGAAGATTGACTAAACTTGTAACGAAAACAAAATTTCTCATGGATTGGTAATTTTTTTGTTTTTTTTCAGATATATTTTAGAAACAAATTTTTGCATGAAAACATTTAACTTTTGATAATACTTTTCTTTATGTTTTTGATAATCGAAATCTATTTTTCCTTACCGTTTTTTAGTTTAGTTATAAATATATTTAGAAGAATTCTTATTATCTTTTTTATATTTTTTACAACTAAATATTGTTTTTGTACCAGTTATTATTAACTATTTTATATATTTTTTGAAATATTCTCTCTATATTTTTTTTATTTTTTATACAATCTATGCAATGTGTTTTTAAGGTGTTTTCTTGTATTTTATTTTGTATTTGATTGTTTATTTTTTTCTTGTTTTCATCGACACAACATTTTATTTTCACTTTCTATTTATAAATAAAAAATTATTATAATTATAAAATAGGAATCTAAATATTATTATATATAAATTGTATCATTTTTTGATCTAAAAGTAGTAGATGTATATATAAACATAAACAAGTGTTAATAACAACTGATTGAAATAAGTCTATGGTCTAAAGCAAAAGATATTTTTGAGTTTTTGGAATATGTCAAATAGGGTCACTTTGAACGACTATGTTAAAAGTAAATTCTTTAGTTCTGAAATCTGAATTCTCTTTAGCAGAAAATTTGAATATTGGATGTGTGAAGAAGTTTTACCAAGAATTGGTAAATATGGGGAATGTAAAATAAATGTTACTGTGAAGCAACTCAAGGAAGGTCAAATAAATCATTTAAAAGATCTAAATAATATTAAGGATAATTATATGGAAATTCGTATGAATTATGATAGAACTGTACATATTTTACAAGAAGAAAACTGTACAATTAAGTAGATTACGACCACATGTTGTTCGTCAATTAACTGATGATAATTGAAAACCTGGTTTATATCATTGTAATTATGTTATTATATTATTCGAACACAATTTTAAAATTTCTTAAAAACAAATTAATAATATCAGAAAAAGAATATAATATGCACTAAAATCACTAAATTTATATCAACAAATGAAAGAAATTTTAAGAATAATTTGTTGACAAAATTGTTATAATTTTTTGATTAATTATCCATGAGAACATCTGTGTGATGATATAAATAATTTGGCAAGCTTTTCTTAGATTATAAAACTAAATTTCCAAGTACCTTTTACATAATTAAATTTTATATAACATTCATAAAGATTTTATATACAACTAGGAAACAGAATATATTAAATCCTCTTGATCCCATTAATTGAAATTATATATTTTCAGATAATTCCGAGATCAGATCATATTTGTTTACTTTTTTTGTATCTCAAAATACACCTATCCCTTTTAATAAAACAAAAAAGGATGTTTAAATTTTTCATAAGTAACACCTCTAAACGAATTTAAAAAAATTCAATTAATGTTTTGAGGAGTTACATTACTTCTATTTATGCCCACCCATTTAACATACATCTTAATTACCATTTTTATTTAAAACTTTTTTGATGATATAAACTGTTGGAAAAGTTGTCTCAATCGTTCTTTTCCATTAAAATTTCCTTTTATTTCTAACACTATTCAACATTTTTCAGTTTATGATTGTGGTCGTATGTATCATGTCCTAAATTTCAAACATTTCTGTTGACCAATTTTTTGTTGTATATCGTTTTTCGAACATTCAATTCCATTTACTTGTTACGAATTTTAGATTTAGAATTACTAACAAATTTGGAACATAGACAGTTTTCAATTTAAAAAAATTAAATTATTGTTTGCAACATTTAGTTTCAGCTTTATTGTTGAATTTTTATTTTATTGTATTCATCAACAAGAGATTTTACCAAATCAATCCTTTATAATTTGATTAATTTCAAATTTTTCCAAATTCTTCTTTTGTTGTTCCAGTAAATCTTTCAACTATTGATGATTTAATTCACTAACAGTCGAATAATGATTAATATTAATTTCCTCATTATTTCTTGAAATTCTTTATTATAATAATCCTTAGTAATATCTGTTGAAATTTTTTCTCTACTCCAATATATTTTTTTAAAAGCAACTACATTTTTACTTATTTTATCTTTAACTGGAATAGTCCAAGCTAATTCACGAAAACATCTATAACAGTTAATAAATGTTTATATCTATTCTTTATTTTAGAAATTCCTTTCAATCTACTTTGAGTAAATCAGCTAGCTATAAAAATATATTCGGAAAAATTACCTTTTTTTCTCATTGGTCTATGTAATTCATTAATAATTTTTTCACCAATATTTAATGCATTACCTACAATTTCTTTAAAGAAATTTACTTTTTGTAGTATTACAAATTCAACAAACACATTTAATTCTCTGTTTTCAATTTTTATTTTTGTCACTCTATGATGACCATGTGTTTCATAAACTTTAAACATATCAAACAGTAAATGTGATTATGCTGCACCATAAATGTAGAATAAAAAATAATTAAATTATTTTACCAATTTAACTTGTATAGTTTTAACAGAAGCTTCTAATCTAATAGATAAAAAATTTGATTGATGCACCAGTTTTATTGATGGGAGGGATATTGTTAGTTTGTGAAATTTGTTAAAACACTGTTTGAAATTGAAGGATCATTAACTGCTAAATCACAGTTTACATTTTTAGCAACGTTACAAGTTTTTTACGAATAAAACCATATTCACAGAAATCGTGAATTTTTGGTTGCCTCCATTCATGAGCATAAATTCGATTATCTGTTTATCATATACTATATCATTAAGACTGCTAAAATCATTTAAAAATGGGGTTAAAACAGTTTCTCAGAAATAATAAAAAAGCTTTTTTAATTTCTTTTTCTGATAAGTAGTTGATAGATTAGTTTTTTTAAGTTGATTACACTTGTCATTAAAATCCATTGTTATAGACAAAATTATTCATCTGCATTCAAATACTTGTATTTTCAGGTTTTGTAACATATGCTTTTTAAATACAGTTTGTAGCAGCATCATAACCATTTACTAGATCTTTTATATTTACTATTCTTCTGCCTTTAAAATCAATATGTCCTTTAATTGTTTTAAAAATAATAAAAAATTCCTTTTGAACTTGTTTAGTTATACTTTATGTTTTTGAATTAATTATTGCTTTTAAATTAATTACTTCAACTGATGCTAATTTATTTTATAATTCTTTATGAATTTCTTAATATATCTTATTTCCAAAAAGGGACATTTATGAAGTCTACAATCTGATCAAACTTATAGTTCATGCATAACAAATAGACAAAAATGCCCACAAATAAAATTTCTAAAATTATATATTCTCTCTATGTTATTATATAAGTCATTTTTCCTAAATAATTTTGTAGCTGTTTAGATATATTTCTTACAAACGAATCAAAAACAAATTTAATAATTTTATTCTTTTACTAACAAATTGCAGTGAGTAGCAACATGATCAGATGTATTTAAATTTACTATTCCACATTCTAAATATTTTGTTATATTAGGTGTTTCATCAATAATAAAATCGCCAAGAAAACATTTTATTTTTAGTTAATTAACTAATTCTTATGGTAAGATAAGATATAGTATTATGAAACTTATCTATTATTTCTTTGAAATTTATTTTCCCCTGTTCAAATCTTTTCCTTTGTTTCCCATGGCTTGAGTCTGTTGTGTTTCACTTTTTTATGTTTAACATTTTGTTAAAAATTTACATATAATGTTTACAAAAATCTTAATTCTGTCTCTGTATTTACCATTATTAATTTTTTATCAGATCTATTGTAATAAATCCGACTTGATTTGTTTCCAATATTTACTACACATTTCTTTAAAATCATCAAATTTTAAATCACAACCTACAAATCCATGACATTTGATTTAAAGGTGTGTCATCTTTCTTGAAAATATTTAAATAATTTATATTATCTTGAAATATTTTTTGGCATTTTTGAGTCTGTTTGAGCTAAATAAAAACAATTTTTTCCTTTATCTCTACCTCTAGTAAAATATTCTCTAACTATATCTTGATTTTCAAAAATGAAATCAACCAAAACATCTGAGTTATTTACATATTCATCTAGTGAAATAATAACACCAATGTTTTTAATAAAAGTGGTATTTTTTCCTTACTCTTATCATCAGTTTTTGATATTTTTTTATAAATTAGGATGATTCATAGACATAATGACGATTTTCATAATGGAAGTAATATTATTTCTTCATTTAAACCAAATGCTGGATTTGGAGAACTAATAATTTATGAACCAATTTATCTGATAAATATTCCAATTTTTGATACTACTCAGAATTTAATAGTCACTATCATTGATGAAAATGATGATTTGATTGACTTCAGTGATGCTTGTGCAACAGTAATTTTAAAAATGAAGTAATTTACTCAGTGTATCTATTATTACAAGCTCCTTGTGGACATGTGATGGAAGACTGAGCACTGAGCAATGAGTTTCTTGATTTATTTTTAAAAAATATTGATTTAATTGTCCTTATCATTTTAATAGTGTTTTTGTGGCCTAGTGATTTATTTAAGGACTTAACTTGATTTATGTGTAACAGCCTAGAGGCTAACCAGTGAAGTATTACTGTTTGCTTCAGTTTTACATGTGCTCAGGTTTTGGCCAGGTTGACTGTATCTTGTTTATGTGGGAGCATATGTCTTATGACACCAAGGTTTGTCACTTGTCATATGCTCCCTAGTATTATTAGGAAAAGGAAAGTTTAACTTGACTGTGTACTTCCTAGTGGTCAGGTGGCTAATGGACTTTCGATACCAATGTTATATGTACTTGTGCCTAATTTCTTGCCTTGGTGTAGGCATGAAGCTTACCGTTGTAATGGAGAATGGAGATGTATGCATTTTAATATCTGTTGGTTAGCATTTGTTGAACATATATTCAAGTCCTTGTGGGATTAGACTACATGTTGACAGAGGGCTGCTGCAGGTTTATTTAATCAATGAACTGTTGGTCCACCATTATATTGCAGAATTGACATGTTCTTCGAGTACCACTAGTGTAATGCAGATATCCTTATGCATTGTGATGTTAATTTAAAGATCTTAACTATTTTTACGAATTTGACAACAATTTGGTAACTGTTAGTTGGCTTATGATATAATTATTATTAATAAAAAATAACGTTCTTAGTTGCGCCACCCTTCCACAGGTTTTCCTCAAATTAATCCCAATTCCTGTCATTGGTCTCAAACCTACTGAAGCATTGTGCAACTGTGGAGCTTTCAGAAATACAGTCAATGGGCAGTCAATAATTGACGCCTAACCTATCCCCAAAGTCGACAACATACTCTCTTGTCTGGATAGTGGGTGCATCGTCCCCAAAATCGACCTCAAGGATGCCTGTAACCAAATACCATTGAACACTGACTCCTGGCATCGTCTTATCACCAACACACCGTTTGGACTCTTCTAATATAATCAGCTGCCTTTTGGTGTCGCCAGTGTACCTGCCGTCTTTCAGTTATTTCTGGAACACCTAACACATGAGATACTAGGCACAAGCAGTTAATCAACAACATACTAGTAGCAGGTAAAGAAGCCCAGGACCTTGCTAATAATATTTGTTCCCTGCTCACAATGTCCAAGCAGGCCAAACTAAAGGCAACAAGGACCAATGCTGTTTTTTCGTGTATCATGTGAAATGCTTAGGACATGTGTTCAGTACCACAGCAATCAGGCCTATGCCCGAATATCTGGACACCCTTCTGCATCTCCTCCCTCCCTGCAATATCAGCCAATTCAAGTCTGTCCTGGGCCAATTAAACTATTCCTCATGTGGTAGCCATGACCAAATTCTTACACAGACTACTTCACAAAAATGTAAAATGGCATTGGTTGCCTAACTGTGCAGTGCACCGGCATCAGTTCCTTCCTTAGTGTGATGCCTCAGTCCCTTGGTTCCACCTCCACATCGATATTGTGGGGCCATTTCTTAGGTACTCCTAGCTCTTCTTGGTCAGCGCCAGTACCTGGTTTCTGTTCATCTCGCAAATGTCCAGTACCCCCATAGGTGCACAGCTGCATCTTTTCCATTGAAGGTTTGCCTGAGACTGTTGTTACTGACAATGGGTCTCTTTTCGCATCAGCAGAATTTACAGATTTTTGCTCCAAAAATGGCGTTGAACTTCTCCACACAGCCCCATTCCATTCTTCTTCCAAAGGCCGAGCAGAACGGTTCGTTTGCACATTAAAAATGCAGGTGTCCAAGCTGATCTGTCGCCATCCTTTAGAGACAGTGTTGTCGCTCTTTTTGGCAAGTTACTTGTTTACTCCAAAGACGGATCTACGCTGATGAATGCTTACATGGGCATGACCATCGGTCGTTGCTTTCTTTGAAGCACCTTCCCCGCCTTCATCCCCATCCAGCGGGCCTGAGTCACTAATTTTCCATCCAGGACCCAATTATCTACCAAATAGGTCGCCTCCATTGGGTCCTGGGTTTTATCTCCGCTTGCTAGGGGAGGGTACGGTGGAGGTTACCTTACTTATGGGCCCCACATGTCGTAAACATGTTAATCAGTTAACAAGTAGTCAAGATGGTGGCGTGTGTAGATATCCGCGATTTTACTCCAAAAATAAGTTGCAGTGAAGCCGTTAAAAATTCGTGTGTAAAGTGCAAAAGTGAATTCTTAAAGTATAGTGAACGTATTGCTAGTTTACAATTTGTAATCAGCAGTCTAAGAGTAGAAATCGACACCCTGAAGTCCGAAAATATGGAACTGAAGTCTAAGCGAAACATGGATCCATTGCATCAAGACAGACAGAAGGACAAAAACTTTCACCAGAACATGGATACATTGCCGGAAAATGACGCTGATCAATCATCAAAATGGAAGGTAGTACAGAACAAGCGTCAAATATTCGACGCTAAAACGTCGTCTATAGCAAATGTTTTGAGGTTAGAGAATGTAAACAATTTTTATGTACTTTGTTCTAGTAATAGTCTCACAGAAAGTGAAAACAATCGTAAGAAGAGTGTACCGGTAAACTATCGGAAAAAGGTTAGGTTTGATCTTCCAAAACCACAATGTTCAGTTAACAACAATGAAAGTGGCAGTGGCGTGATCCAGTCTGCTGTGAGTGAAACATCTACAAATCGTCTTCACATTTTCGCTGATTATCTTGGTAGAGGCATGGCTGACAGTGAAAAGCAGTTTTAATGCTGCTGATGTTTGTGGAATCGTGAAACCAGGTGCTAAGCTTCAAAAAGTTGTAGTGGGGTGTGATCCTGAAGAAGTATTAAACGAATGTGATCTTAATAGGTGGCTCAAACAATGTTGCCTACAACGAAGAGAATTATGTCATACAGTGGCTCAGGAAGAAAATATCGGCACTTTATCAGTCTCAGGTATTTGTTGTGAACATTCGAAAGAGACATGACTTTATCCCTCAGTCCTGTGTAAATAAGGCTATCTCACAATCAAACTCTAAGTTAGCAAAGTTGTGTAAGCATTTCAACAATACTTGTGTTGTAGATATAAACAGTTTAGGACGAGAATTATATACAAGACACAGTATGCAACTGCACAGATCAGGGAAAAAAGCATTAGACACACTTTTAAAAACAAAAATATTGGAAGACGTCCACAAATGTACCCCAAAGTTGGAACTAATCACACTTAAATGGCTCTAGCCATCAAGTCAGACTCAGTTTCAGACTCAAATATTTCAGGAAATTGTTAGTAATGAACGTACTGATTCTGTAGCTTCAGATAATTTTTTAGGCAAAAGTTTACATCTGTCTCTGATTCCAAAGCAGTGACAATTTTTCACCTAAATGTGGGAGGACTTGGTAATAAAGTAAATGACATTACTATTCTGTTAGAGGAACCACAAGGAATAAAATATACTGATGTATTATGTTTTAGTGAACATCTTCTGAAAGGTATTGAAAGGTTGCAGCTATGTGGTAACTGTCAGGCAGCACATTACTCTAGAACCATCATTGAAAGAGGTGGAGTTGTAATTTATGTAAAAAATAACATATCTTACAATGCATTAGATTTAAAGAGCCATTGTATAGAGCAAAAATTGAAGTATATGGCGTTGAGATTACTGTAAATGACTTCATAGCTATAGTGTTTCTACTGTATAGACCTCCCTCAGGGAATTCGAATGTATTTCTTAAGCACTTAGATTCTTTATTGTCCAAACTGTACTCAAAGTCAAACAACTTGATAATTACTGGTGACTTTAATGTTGATTTCCTAAATGAGAGCAATAGTAAAGCTGATTTAGTACATTTAATGGAGTCTTTTAATCTGATGGGAATAGTAGATTTCCCAACTAGGGTTACTGTTAACAGTAAAAATCTGATAGATAATATATTTATAGATAAGTCTAAATGCAATGAGATCACAGTACATCGAATCCTTGGCCTTTCTGATCATGGTGGTCAATTGCTTATGCTGAATTACATCAGTGTGTGCAACAGTTCCGAGCATTCTTGGAAATCTTTTAGGATAATAAATGAAGAGGGCCTTAAAAATTCAATGACAGCCTAAAAGAGATAGATTGGAGCCCAGTTTATAGGGAAACAGATGTAAACAAAAAATACAATTCACTTTTAAACGAACTGATGTCTTTATTTGAGTCCATCTTTCCCAAAAAAAAGTAGTTAGAAATAGTCATTTAGGCATTGCCAAGAAGTCTTGGATCACTAGAGGGATAATAACATCTTGTAGAACAAAGAGGATGTTACACAGTTCTCTCAGGACTTGTAATGATCCAAAGAAACGAAAACACTACAAACCTTACTGTAGCATTCTCAATAAGTTTATAAATAAATCTAAAAGTGTGTGCATAAAATCAGAAATTGAAAGCTCAGAACATAAAATTAAAACTATATGGAAAGTAATACGGAGGGAAACTGGAAGGAAACAGGGAACATGTCTCATGTAGAGATTAAAACAGGGGACAGTATCATAAAGAAATCTGAGTAGGTTGCAGAAATATTTAATAACCACTTTTTGAGAGAAGCAGAGAAGACAGGCTGTAATGGTTCCATGGAAGAATCATTGTCCCTCCTGTAGAAAGCTATTAGCAACAGAATCCCACATTCATCTTTACCTCCAGTTACTGCAAGCGAAGTCATAAGAGTAATTAGATCATTAAAAAATAAAAATTCTGCTGATGTGGACAAAATTTCTAGTAAAATGCTGAAACACTATTATAAATTTGTTAGTCCCGTCTTATGCAACATGTACAGCACATCCCTACCAGAAGGAATTGCCCCTGACAGACTAAAATTGGCTGCAGTGATTTCTCTCTTTAAAAAAGGTAACAAAAACAATGTTACAAACTATCACCTAATATCCCTATTAACTACATTCTCCAAAATTCTTGAAAAAATCATGCACAGGAGGATTCCAGATAATCTCAACTTGAACAGTATCATAAGCAAAAATCAGTTTGGTTTTCATGCTGGTCTTTGCACTGAACAGGCAATATTATCTTTCAGCAACCAAGTTTTGGAAGCCATTAACAAAAAAAAATCTCAAGTGGATGTTTTTTGTGATCTTATGAAAGCCTTTGACTGTGTAAACCACCAAATTCTTTTGAAAAAGGCAGAATACTATGGTTTAGGTGGTACTGTTGGCTTGTGGCTACAATCATATCTAAAGGATCGGAAGCAGACTGTAATGCTAAATGGCTCTTCTGGAGAACCTGCCTCATCTGAATGGGGCACGATAATGTGTGGTGTGCCTCAAGGCTCTGCTTTGGGCCCACTGCTTTTCCTCATCTTGATTAGGGTTCTTCCTCTTTGTTCTGAGACAAACAGCAAATTTACCCTGTTCACTGATGATACCACAATTCTAATTGACTATTTGATAGACCACAATCTTGAACAAACTACAAATACTGTTTTTAATGACATCTTACATTGGTTCTTCTCAAATTGTCTCTTACTCAATGCAAATAAAACTCGTTACATGAGGTTCCATACATCACAAAGTAATCTCGATGAAATTAACATAAAATGTAGAGATCAACCAATACAGAAAGTTGAAGATACAAAATTCCTGGGTGCTTATATAGACAGCAAATGTAATCGATCAGTTTACATTCTTCATCTATGTAAAAATCTTAGCTTCGAAACATTTGCTTTATGGGTAATTTCTTCAGTGGCTGAAGTTGACACCATTTAGGTCGCCTACTTTGGCTACTTCCACTCTTTGATGTCATTTGCTATCATATTCTGGGGAACCAACCTCTTGCAAAAAAAGTTTTCACTGTCCAAAAAAAAAAGCAATCAGAATAATGTGTGGGGTCCATCAAAGACACTCTTGCAGGCACTTGTTTCGAAAGATAGGTATGCTAACAATTGCCTCACAGTATATTTTTTCCTTACTGACCTTTGTGTGGAAAAATTATTCTATCTACCAACACAACAGAAAATTCCATGACTATAACACCAGAATGCAAAACAATCTGCATTTCGAAATAAAACGTCTCAATCTGGTACAAAAAGGAGTTTACTACTCCAGAATTAAGCTGTTCAATGCTCTCCCACTACATAGCGAATGTGTTGATACAGAACTGCCAAACTTTAAACTAGTTCTCAAAGATTAACTGACAGAGAAATCTTTTTATACTGTGGATGAATATTTGAAAGAAAATGTATACCATCACTAAATTTATTGTGTCTGGAACTAGTTCAATTGATTTAATTGAGCATTTGAGCATTATCACACTTTTTGTAACAACAGATTGGCTCTACCTGTCTCTACTCTTGTAGACCTAATATCCGATTTAACTTTGTGCTCTTATTTGTAACATTTATTTGAAACTTCTTTTTCTGTTAAATGGTTGTTATGTTATCCAGCTGAGATTGTTTTATTACTGTATTTATAGTATGACTTACTTAAACTATACACAATTTGGCATTGAATTGCCCTTGTATTTATTGTAAGTTTAAATTGAAACCTGTACAATTTGACACGTCCCATATCCTTGTGATTGACTCACTAACTGCATCTATGGAACATGAAATAAATAAATAAATGAACCCACCACCAGGGGATACCAGTTTCATGTGACTTACCCTCCTCAGGTCTCCATCTCCCCTAGCGCTCAAGATGCTTCCTCTACCAGGGCCTGGCAGGCCCACAACCTTCACATCTCCTCAACCATCAGTGCGACCAACCCCATGGACGTGGAGTCCAACATCCCAGCTGCCCCGACCACCGACACAAGTCTGGTGGAATCACAGGACATTGAGATGCACTGCGCTTTCTCCACCCAAATGGGGGAAAGGTGGAGGGGGGGGGGGGGGGGGGGGAGGAGCAATACGTCTAGGCCCAGCACTTGCAACACCGGCCACCTGCTGAAAAGACTTGTAAGGTGGGCCCTGTACTGAGTGCAGATCAGCTTTGCTGGTCTTGCTGCGCAGTTGTATCTCATTGGGGGTCACCAGGCAGCCTCACATGCGCCAGAGGCGGTCTTGCTGCACATGAACTAATTTTTTCCACACAACAGGTGACTGGAAAATAGTTCAGATGTATCATGGTGTGAGCGACCTATATAGCCCTGCGCCAAGGCGCAGAGGTGTTTACAGTAAGTGAGCCACCTAGGCCAGGATCCGAGAGCTTGCGCTCTTCATTAGTTGGGCGTTCTTTCCAGTTTCATCGTAGCAGCTTCGGCGCTGCCCACCATCAGCTTACTGCCGAGACGTCGACTGACCTGGAGCTCTCCACGTCATCGCGCATCCATTGAAGTTGCACGGTTTTTTGACACCATTCATCAAAAAGTACCAAAATAATTGTTTTGTTGTTTAACTTTTCTCTCTTGCTCTAGAGATACTATTTTGTTGTATAATAGGAAAATTGGTTTTTGTATTTTCTCATTCCTCATCACAGGCCTCAGAATCGGCCAGCAGATCATTTCCTTTGTATGTCAGAAGAGACACTGTTTCGCAGTTTAGGGTTAATAAAATCCTTACAAGTGACGTGGAACTTTTTCTTTGCCTGGTGAGTAAATTGCTCAGTAAGTGAGCAGACTTATATTCAGAGCTTGTCATGTCTATTCAACGGGTTACGTGTTTTAACATACACCTTAAGACGTACTGAATATACTCGTCTTTCCAAAGAATATTATTGCAGACTGGGATTTGAGGCATCTTGCTTCTTTTATGCTAGTCCACTGTACTAACCACCGCACGACCTGCGTTGTAACAGACTTTAATTCCGTGTATGAAGCTCGAGAAAAAATCAACAATTTATGGAGTGAAACTTTCCTCGAAGAAGCATACGCTCAATATCTCTGGGGAGTGCAAATATCAGTGCATAACTGCCGCGCCACCAGATCTTTGTTAAGTGACACTCTTTTTCTCCATGTTCCCCGGTGTCTGCCCACCGATGGCACTCACGGGCAACTGCAGTCGCGACCGCCTCGACGCGATAAATTACTTACGCCGGCACTATTCCATTTGTGGGTGCAGTGCCGCACAGCACACGGCTTCCTGAAACTGAGCGTAAGCGCACAGCTAGCAAAACCACATGCGGTATCCGCAAGCTGACTGCAAAAGAAGACTGGTGATGCGATTGTAGTTCTGAAATTATACATTTGCGCGACGGTTGCTTCCAACAGTCGTACTTTTTTTTTTTTCTTCGTTGAACGTTTGAGATGATGAAATATGCAGTATGCAGCCCAGTTGCTCCTCACCGTCCATGTACAAACACATCGCGCAGAGCATTTACTACATAAGACCGGTGTTTAAACCACTACACAACTGCAGACAGATAGATGATAATACTTCCTTCGTGAGGGACCATAGACATTTAACATTTTTTGAAAGAAATTCCCGCCATTTGACTCTTAATTGTTCGTTTATTTTCCGTAACCATAATTCCGGCTTTGTAGCCATTCTCCACGTTGAAATGTTCAAATATGCCTGACTTGTCTGACGATGACGATAACACGTCACAGACAGGTCAGACGTATTTTAACATTTCAGTATGCCCTTGAGAACGGTATAAAGCAGAAATCGTGGTTGTGTAAAATAAATGAAAAATTAATAGCAAAATGGTGAAAATTTCTTTTAAAAAAAGATGATATATTGCGTTTGCTACAATGGTTCTCGTATGGAATATTTGTTTTGACAAGATTGGACTCACAAAAGTACCTAGTCAATACTTTTAGCCTTTTTTATTGTATATAGCACACTAACAGTGCTTTTAGGGACTAATTACTCAAGAAGTCAAACTGCAGAAAACCGCACATAGACTGCCGTTTAACTGTATACAGTGAGTCTCCTGCCATTTAACTGTAGCCGGCCGCGGTGGTCTCGCGGTTCTAGGCGCTCAGTCCGGAACCGCGCGACTGCTACGGTCGCAGGTTCGAATCCTGCCTCGGGCATGGATGTGTGTGATGTCCTTAGGTTAGTTAGGTTTAATTAGTTCTAAGTTCTAGGCGACTGATGACCACAGATGTTGAGTCGCATAGTGCTCAGAGCCATTTGAACCATTTGAACCATTTAACTGTATACAGTGAGTCTCCCTACTGGAATAGGACAACATGTATGCACTGAGGTGCCAAATTCATAGGATATCGATATGCACATATACAGATGGCGGTAGTGTTGCGTACACAAGGTATAAAAGGGCACTACTTTGGCGGGACTGTCATCAGGTGATGCAAGTGAAAAGGTTTCCGAAGTGGTTGTGGCAGCGCGAAGGGAATTAACAGACTTTGAACGTGGAATGGTAGCTGAAGCTACGCGTGGGGAACATTCCATTTCGGAAATTTGGCGTTAATGGACTATGGCAGCAGACGACCGACGCGAGTACCTTTTCCAACAGCATGACGTCGCCTGCAGCGCCTCTCCTTAGTTTGTGACCACATCGATTGAACCCTAGACGACTGGAAAACCGTGGCCTCATCAGATGATTCCCGATTTCAGTTGCTAAGAGCTGATGGTTGGTTTCAAGTGTGCTGCAGAGCGACCCCACGAAGCCATGTCCCCAAATTGTCAACTAGGCACTGCGCAAGCTGTCGAAGGCTGTGTTTGCATGAAATGGACTTGGTCGTCTTGTCCACTGAAGCGATCATTGACCGGAAATGGTTATATTCGGGTACTTGGAGACCATTTGCAGCGGTTCGTGGACGTCTTTGTTCTCTGCACAATGTGCCATGTCACTGGGCCACAATTGTCAGTGATTGGTTTGAAAAACATTCTGGACAAATCGAGCGAATGATTTGGGCACCCAGAGCACCCGACATGAACCCCATCCAACACGTAAGGGACATAATCGAGAGGTCAGTTCGCGCACAAAATCCTGCACCGGCAACGCTTTGGCAATTACGGACTCGCCCGGAGTGGCCGTGCGGTTCTAGGCGCTACAGGCTGGAGCCGAGCAACCGCTATGGTCGCAGGTTCGAATCCTGCCTCAGGCATGGATGTGTGTGATGTCCTTAGGTTAGTTAGGTTTAATTAGTTCTAAGTTCTAGGCGACCGATGACCTCAGAAGTTAAGTCGCATAGTGCTCAGACCAATTTTTGAATTATGTTCGAAGTAGAGGCAACATAGCTCAATATTTCTGGAAGAGTCTTCCAGCGACTTGTTGAGTTCATTCCGCGTCGAGCTGGTGCACTATAAAAGGAAAAGGAAGGTCCTACACGATATTAAGAGATATCCCCTGAGTTTTGTCACCCCAGTGTACGTCCCTTAGTGCAGAAAACGGTCTCGATTCCCACCTCTCTCGATCAGTTCTCTTCTGCAGAACCGACGATTCTTCATTGACCTCCAACGACAGCGCAGCCTAAAGAGGCTATAGAAATATGATTTTCCCCAGGGAAGTATGTTGGCTCCAGTTCTGTTCAATATACACTACTGGCTATTAAAATTACTACACCAAGAAAAAATGCAGACAGTTCATCAAGAGTAGTGACTGGCGTATTGTGGCGAGCCAGTTTTTCGGCCACCATTGACCAGACGTTTTCATTTGGTGAGAGATCTGGAGAATGTGCTAGCCAGGGCAGCAGTCGAACATTTTCTGTATACAGAAAGACCCGTACAGGACCTGCTACATGAGGTCGTGCATTATCCTGCTGAAATGTAGGGTTTCGTAGGGATCGAATGAAGGGTAGAGCCACGGGTCGTAACACATCTGAAATGTAACGTCCACTGTTCAAAGTGCCGTCAATGCGGATAAGAGGTGACCGAGACGTGTAACCAATGGCATCCCATACCATCACGCTGCTTGATACGCCAGTATGACGATGACGAATACACGCTTCCATTGTGCGTTCACCGCGATGTCGCCAAACACGGATTCGGCCATCATGATGCTGTAAACAGAACCTGAATTCATCCGAAGAAATGACCAGCTTCGTCGTTGAGTACACCATCGCAGGTGCTCCTGTCTGTGATGCAGCGTCAATGGCAAACGCAGCCATGGTCTCCAAGCTGATAGTCCATGCTGCTGCAAACGTCGTCGAATTGTTAGTGCAGATGGTTGTTGTCTAGCAAACGTCCCCATCTGTTGACTCAAGGATCGAGACGGGGCTGCACGATCCGTTACAGCCTTGCGGATAAGATGCCTGTCATCTCGACTGCTAGTGATACGAGGGCGTTGGGATCCAGCACGGCGTTCCGTATTACCCTCCTGAACCCACTGATTCCATGTTCTGCTAACAGTAATTGGATCTCGACCAACGCGAGCAGCAATGTCGCGATACGATAACCCACAATCGCGATAGCCTACAATCCGACCTTTATTAAAGTCGGAAACATGAATGTACGCATTTCTCCTCCTTACACGAGGCATCACAACATTTAACCAGGGAACGCCGGTCAACTGATGTTTGTGTATGAGAAATCGGTTGGAAAATTCCCTCATGTCAGCACGTTGTAGGTGTCTCCACTGGCGCCAACCTTATGTGAATGCTCTGAAAAGCTAATCATTTGCATATCACAGCATCTTTTTCCTGTCGGTTAAATTTCGCGTCTGTAGCACGTCATCTTCGTGGTGTAGCCATTTTAACGGCCAGTAGTGTATATATTACAATCCAACATATAACGCCAACTACGGCAGTTTCTTGTACGCTGATTACCTCGCTCTGGCAACCCAAAGCACAAACTCGATTCACTAGAAATCACCCTAAAGAGTGCTCTTGAAGATCTGTCAAATTACTACGGAATAAACCAGCTTAAACCAAACCCATCAAAGGCACAAGTGTGTGCTTTCCATGTAGGTAATAGGGAGGCCACCTGCAAATTGAAGATAGAATGGTCAGGAGCTAAATTGGAACACTGTGACACACCAAAATACCTTGGAATGACACTCGATATATCTCTGACGTTCAAAAAACACTGCATGAATTTCATACCAGAAGTGTCTGCCAGGAACAACTACTGAGAGAACTGGCCGGATCACAGTGGCACAGCCAAGTTGAAACCATCCGAACTTCTGCAGTGGCATTATGCTACTCCGCTGCAGACTATGCCTGTCCTGTTTGGTGTAAGTTAACACATGCCAAACAGGTGGATATTGCTCTAAACAACATTTGCATAATTATAATTGGCTGCTTGAAGTCAGTTCCAGTAGAATGGCTCTACCATCTTACAGGAATTGCAGCACATCCTGTTCGAAGAGGTATTGCACAGGCTCGGAAAGAACGAAACTGGAGTAGGAAAAAATGCATACAATGCATGAGCGACAACCCTACCCACAACGGCTACGTTCAAAGAAAAGTTTTCTCAGAACATCGGAGAAACTAACAGCCACTAATGAAGAAGCCAGGCTGCAACCATGGAGTGTTGAGACATCCCACCCTCCTGGTTGGAAAATATTTTCGCAATCTTTACCCCCTGGTTATCATGAGGCCAATCCATAAATCCCTGGATAGGCTGAGGTCAGGAGTGGGCAGATCGTGGACTAGCCTGTCAAAATGGGGATACATAAAAAAACAATGTGACTGTGGGAAGGACCAGACTGTTCAACATATGCTTCAGTGTCGACTGTGCCCAACCAACTGCACAGAAGATCATTACCACCTGGCAACAGAAGATGCACAGGAAGTGTCCAAATTTCGGTCAAAGATTATATTAACTGTGTTGATCTGTCAATAATTGTGTAAACTGTGTGTTATGTGTGTTTCTGACAGGAGAATAATAAAACTGACACTAGGCCTAAGATTACACACTGGACAGTCAGCAAACAGCACTCAACAATCAGACATTTGTTAGGAAGGGTGGTGCATTTATGTTGGCACTTCTCGTAGGCTTTGCGGCTGTTGAGATACCTATGACATCACGTGTCCTGGTTTTCCCCCGCTGTGCTTGTTCGGAACCTGAATATTTATCGTTGCCTTTTACCTAGGCTTCCTTTTATATTGCATTTACTATGACTGGCAAAAATCACTAGCCTCCAAATGGTTCAAATGGCTCTGAGCACTATGGGACTTAACAACTATGGTCATCAGTCCCCTAGAACTTAGAACTACTTAAACCTAACTAACCTAAGGACATCACACAACACTCAGCCATCCCCGCCGGGAATCGAACCCGGGAACCCGGGCGTGGGAAGCGAGAACGCTATCGCACGCCCACGAGATGCGGGCCACTAGCCTCCCATCCGTTTTCTTTGCTCTGACTGCAAAACATATCTTATTTTTTCTGTAAACTCAATCTCTTGGTTATCGTAATTTCATTATGCTTTGCTTGCTGACAAACGCGCTCGGCCGTTCCTCCACGCTGCGATAGCTTCTACGTTTGCCGCAACTAGCGCAGCATTTCCACCTAGCTGCCTGCCTACTGGTCATTGACAGAAGCGGCTCGGCTTCTAGGAGCTGCCAAGGTAGAACTTGGACGAATATTTAGTGTCTGCTGTGGATACTATCCAGAGACGCAACTATACTCTGATATACGCCTTAATGTGCTGGTTTTTACGGCATCTATCCCGAAGGGAGAGGGGGGGGGGGAGTTATACTGAAAGGTATTTTAATGAAATATATCCTACAGAAAAAGATAGAACTTCAGTTACACACGGGGGACAATATACTGAAATCTGCTCTGATTATTTAAAATAACTTTTGTTTTAAATAACGGAGCACCGCCTTGCTACGGATGCGTGGCGGGAGGCGTCTTAAAATGTTACACGTTGAACTGATCGTAAATTTTTTCTCGCCTAGCTCTCTTTGTATTTTATATTACTGCTGCTCACTTGGACGTACGACAACATAATTTAACGCTGTGTTACGTGAAGCAATACTGAGTGAATAGGTATAGGTTTGCAGCTGCGAAACAAAAATGGAACGGCACATTTTTTTTTTTTTTGTGTGTATATTCACAAGAGGCCTTTCAAAGATAAATTATTTATACACTCCCAGGCGTTTACCCCACCGGGAGTCTTCAAACTGTTCTCACTTGAGCTTTCGGAGAAAATGACATTGCGTCTAAACACAAGTGACAGTTTATGTTAGTATACTCTCAGATAGCAGTTATGAAGGCATAAACATTTACTTTTAATGCCTCTTTAATTAGATAAAATTATGTTTTCTATTTTGCAACTGAGCTTCACAAGCAAATTGTATCCGTTATTTCATAAACACACATTTGCAAATTTAAAAAATTAATTGTCCTCTACAAGAATAAAGTTTTGAAAACACTTCGCCGAGAGACTTAGCACTTTTTTCAGTTTACAATTCTGGTTAATACAGTTCATTCAACAATATTTTTGTACTGTACAGTTTACAGTTCTGGTTAATACAGTTCATTCGAACAATATTTTTGTACTGTAGATCGATGCTCTTCGACGAGTGACGTCGCTAGGGTGGCGGCGCGATAGTCAGGAACACCCCCCCCCCCCCCCTTTTGGCAGGTCATTGGCCGACGGACTGCTGCGCTGAGTCGCAAGTTTATTTAAAAGGGCTGTGTCGGCTTGAGGAGCGAATCCCGCCCCCTCGCGTCGATAATCTCTGATTGTCAGTGTATTTTGTCTGTCGGCACGCCCATGTATGTGAACATGAAACAACCGTCGAACTACCATCAGCTTTCTCATCACACACAGTTGTTAACATGGTAGCTGGAAAGAGGGTGTTATTATTATTCATTCGCCCTCCAGCCATCCATGTATTTCAAAAAGTGTTTCTGTGTGAGTCGTGTTGAACGTCACTGGCCCAATACTTTTAAAACTCAGGTCGTAGACTACCTGCTGTAATCACGGTCTTGCGAAACACTATGTTTCATGGTTTGATTCACACTAGTCTTCACCTGCACGCTCTGCGTATGTTCACTATGGCGACTGTTCCACACTCACATGAGGAAAATTAATAAGTTTACATTTTCATGTTGGTACGCCAGTCGTCTCAACATTCAGGTGTTTCGTCATAACGTGCGGCTTTCTGGCGTAAGCGAAGCACACACTACACAGTTAATGTGTTTATATGGAAATTTCACCCGCAACGGTCGTATGCCTTTAACTTATAAAAGTTTTTTTACTAAACAGTTATTATCACTGTTCTGAGTTATTTATCTGTCATTCACTGTGGATAAGTTAAGTTTTCGTCCACGGGAACATTTCACAGTGTTTTCTTTTCACTCAGTGGGAGCGTTCGCACATTTCCATCGCTTGCGTGTCATTCCTGAATTAACCACTTATAATGCTCTTTTACTCACACAGTTCGTACATCGCACATGGAGAAAGTTCACTCTAAGAACTACACATTATACATTAATCTGTACATTCAGTACATATTTCTCGACAACAATCTTGTTATGTTTTGAGCTTGTAGAAGCAACCAGCTTTCCCCTCATGCAGAAAAGTAGGACCATTTGTTCACCTGGGCTGCTCAGTTCATGTGAGTATACAGTCATTGTTACATTCAACAGAAAATCATTCTGAAGTTTCGTTATTACCTATTCATGATAGGATACAATGTCATGACTCCAGAGTTTCTTGTTTACGTGCGATCTTGTAATTTTCGCGAGAAACAAGACAACTGGATTGCAATATATTCTTGACAAATTTTTCATGAAAAGTAAAAATAATCTCTGAACTCATATCTATGTTGTAGACCGGAAACAAGCAACAAGCACACTGAGAACCATATAGTTTCCTTATTTTCCGACCGTATTTTAACCTTCATGGTCCTCTCATACTAATGACAAAGTCATTACCTTCACAATACAGACTTCCTTTCATTTGACATACTTGACACATTTCAGTAATACAACAAATTATACATACTGATACACAATACTTAAAGGCTACACATAAAAAATACACATACATACCGAGCGAGGTGGCGCAGTGGTTAGCCCACTGGACTCGCCTGCGGGAGGACGTCGGTTCAATCCCGCGCCCGGCCATCCTGAATTAGGTTTTCCGTGATTTCACTAGATCACCTCAGGCAAATTCCGGGATGGTTCCTTTGCAAGGGCACGGCCGATTGCCTTCCCCGTGGTTCCCTTATCCGAGCTTGTGCCCCGTGTCTAATGACCTCGTTGTCGACGGGACGTTAAACGCTAATCTCCTCCTCCTCTTCCTACACATACATAATAAAATGCACTTGGCATTAAGATAACTATTTACAAAGATAGAAGGTTAGGCTTCACCTTTAAATAAAGTCTATTTCCCATCTCTAGGTATGAAAGGTTTTATATCTTTATGAGGATATAGTCCACCCAACCTTAATGTCTCTGGATGTGCCAGC
Source organism: Schistocerca gregaria (assembly GCF_023897955.1). NCBI lineage: Eukaryota > Metazoa > Arthropoda > Insecta > Orthoptera > Acrididae > Schistocerca > Schistocerca gregaria. The sequence goes on along the minus strand of NC_064920.1, from coordinate 599,534,368 downwards.
AGGTAGCATCCTTCATAAGCCATTTTTATGATCAGATGTGGTCCTATATGTAACAATTGACAGGTTTTGTTAATCCTTTTAACACTGGCGGCCTTTGGATGTGTCCTAAGCAGGAACAACTCTCCCTCCTTGTATTTGTGCACAGTTCTTAACAGTCTATTATCTTTTCTCACGAGCGGAGAAGCGCAGTGGTTAGCACACTGGACTAGCATTCGGGAGGGCGACAATTCAAACTCGCGTCTGGCCATCCTGATTTAGGTTTTCCATGACTTCCCTGAATTGGTTAAGGCAAGTGCTGGGATGGTTCCTTCGAAAGGGCACAGTCGCTTTCCTTCCCCATCCTTTCCTAATTCGAGCTTTTGCTCCGTTAATGACCTAGTTGTCGACGGGTCGTAAACACTAGTCACATCACCTCACGTATATATTCTCTGCCTCAAGTCAACATGTTATTTTTTTTATTTTTTTTAACGATATACACACTTGTATCATTCCTTCTTAGGTGGCTTGCCTAGTATCTGTGGCAAGAGTTTCACCCATTCGTCTGACTCTACAGCACAATTTCAGCTGCAGTTTAACCAGTAGACTCATGTGGTAAATTGCCTCAAAAAGCGGAAAATATTCTGCGCATTTCATGTGTTGATTAGCAGTATGTGTCCTCACAAACCTGTTAAACATACAAAACGTCATCTCCATGCGATTTGCACTTGAGCTAAATCAGGACTTCAGTATGATCTGTATGTGTCTAAAATTCTCTTCCCTCAGCAACTACTTTCACTTACTACTCTTAAAGTAAGCAGCATTGTCTGACAGCAGTGTAACTAGCCTCCCGTCACAGGTTTATAGTCAGTTATCAATTTTCGTATTACTGTAGTTGACGTTGACTTCCTGGTGGGATACAACTTCTAGTACTTTGAAAATGTGTATCATTTTTCTGACATGGCTCCACAAATTCGGAAAATAGCAGAATGTCTCTATCGCACTCGTACACTTTTTAATCCAGAAATGGTCACAACAATGGAGGTGCTCCGTATTACATTGTCAGCGGTAACTGGTGGGATGCACACACACACACCATTGTTCAGATTCTGTCTAATTTCGATGAAACAAGAGTCTGTCTTGTAGTTTACTTTATTTATTTTGGTCACTTTTGTGGTTTGCTTCCAATGTAGCTTTTATTCCCTTCTACAACTGGCCCGCCTCTTGCAGGACTTGCATATCTCTACTCATTCTCAAATGTGCCTGCCATCAATTGCATCCTTGATCAGCAGAATCTTGCATTCTTCATATTGTTCTTATAATTCCGTGAATTCGGACAGCTCTTTGAACAAGAGAGACAATACAGCTGCTACTACATTGTTCCTTCCCTCCACATGCCTAATTTGAAAGTGATAGCCCTACAATGCTAACACCCCCTTTGTTAATGTTGTGTATAATAGGTTGCATGAGAGCAATTAGCGCAGTGCTCGGTGATCGCAGAAAACTACTACATGTTTTCCATAAACATAATACTGGTATTTTTTAAGAGTTCAAACTATGGCCACGGCTCTGAATATGCACATTCTTAACCTGTTAATACTTGGCTCTCAAAGCCTATTACTTTCCGTTCAGTGTGTTCGTAGTTTCATCCTATTGGAACAGACATGCGCCTAATCCACAAAATGAAGCATCCATTGTCAGATAAAAATCTTTAGACACGTTGGGATGGTATAAGATCTCTAGAGTTGACTAGAACATCTATAATATCATCAAAGGCATTCTTGCATTTCTCCGAGAAAAACCTTGGTTTGTTTTTCTGAAGTAGACTTACCATAGTAGTGCATCATTACTGATCAATTGTGCTGGCACAAAATGTCGAAAGAATGATGAAATGCCAAGAAAAGCTTTCAATTGTTTTTTCATGCTGGGGTGTGGAAGCTGTCGTATTTCTTTCAACTTATTTGTCTGGGGCTTTATCCTGATAGGCGAAATAATGTGACGTAGAAACCATGTTTCGGCATGAACGAACTCCGATTTTCTGAAGTTCGCCGCAACTCTAATCTAGACAAACTTTCTTAACACACAGTCCAACAATTCAAGGTGTTCTTCCGAGGTATTCAGACTATCAAAATGTCGTCGACATTGAGTGTTACTTTATCTAGTAAATCCTGATCTAGAATAGTGTTCAAAGATGCAATGAAAACTCCCACACTCACTTGAGCCCAAATATTAACACTCTAAAATAACAGCTATGGCCGGCAAATACAGAAGCTGTACTCTTCCATGGTGTCTCCGACAAAAATACCTGCCAGTACAAATCTTTCAGATCTATACTAATAAGAAATTTCACAGCTTGAAATTTCTGTATTTGTTCTTCAAGATTTACTGGGCAAGTGTGCATGGAATAATGATTTTGTTAATACCACATGTGTCAAGAATGAGGTGTATACTGCTATCTGCCTTAGCTACAGCTAGCAGTGGATTAATATAGGGTGCAAAGAAGTCTTGATTATTTGGCAGCTGAGTACCTTTTGGCTCTCTTTCGATACTGCTTCCCTTTTTGACTACAGCACAGAGTATGTGGCATGACAAAACGTTTGGTGTGGCCTTACTTGCATTTGATACACATGCCGTTTAATGATTCCAGATTTGTTTGAAAGCACTCAGGCATATTTATTTGGAAGCTGAGGTAATTCATGATGCTGATTATTGTCGTGATAACTCTACTCATCAACTTTGACCACTACTTCCTGTTGAATTTACTTCAGGCTCATAGTCATCAACCACGTCAGGGTAACCCTCCATGAAGTAGTTTCTCCCTATATGCAATTTGTTCGGTTTTGCAAATGTCTCTTTGACATGTCTGCAATAATTGTTATGTATTGCAGTACTCTTTATTAGCGCCAGTTCTACTAACTTTCCACTGTCTATTAATGGGAACTCAGCACGAGAATGGTCTGTTCCTGCGCTCCTTTCTCGCAATAGATCCGCCTAGGATACGTGGAACAGCCAAGTTCCTCTCCACCAAGAATGAGCATTTAATCACTTCGTTTTCTGGGTCTATCGCGACCTGCATCTGGGTCTTGATCAACTGTACACGACCATGCATTGCTCCCACAATTTTACAGTTTTGAATCGACAGTATAGGTAACCTTCCCACCTTATTGACACATTTATAGAACTCAGGGTCCATAACCGACGCACTAGCTCCAGTGTCAATTATTACATTGGCGTTATATTCCGTTTATGTTAGCTTTTATGGCAGCCTGAATAAACTCAGCCGACTGCTGCAGGTCATCAATTAATTGTTTTCTAAAAATCATGCCCTCATTGTAATATAACATGTATGCTTTCACACTTCGTGTGCCTCCCTTCTGACCCTTACCTATCAAAAATGCAGAAGGCTTACATCGGTAGGTTGAACTTTAACACATTAGTGTCCTGCTTGTGATCCTTCACAATGCGCACAGTTTCGTGTTGTTGTTTTAGAGGTTGTACATACTGCGGTGGTGGCGACCAATATTGCTGCTGATTAGAAGGCGGCATTGGTATTACATTTGTATTGTTCACAGGCACATTTCTTTCGGAAGGGCTTTTCTGTGCTCGCTGATTCGCAGAGACAGGTTTCTGCCACTGTTCATTGGCCGTCCACTTGTTTTATTTGTAAAAGAAGCGCTATACCTCTCCTCCATTCGCCTTTTGCGATTGAAGTTACCGTTGTTACCGTTTTTAATTGGGGAACTATTCGCTTTGGTACCTGTGTTTTACACTGACTGATTACCATGCCCGTTTTGTTTGTTTCCACTGCTGTAAGTGTGGTAATCGTTGTCTCTTCAGTAATCGTCCTTTCGTGGGCTATTCTCATTTTGGTTTCGTTGATTGTGACTGTTATTTTGTCCTCTGCCACCATTTCCGAACTCAATCTGCTTTGCGTCTTCCTGCATCAGATCGAGTGAGGCTATGGTAGCCATAAACTTCTCGAAGTCCGTATCAGGGACATGTACTAGTTTCTCTCGTATCGAGATCGGTAACTTCCCTTTCTGTGTAAGGAGTACGTCTTTTGCCAACACTGGCTCCTTCAAAAACTGCGTTTTATTTAGGTACCTCTCGAAATGCTGTACAGGGTGTATCAAAAAGAATCATCCGATTTAAAAACAACCGCAACTTTTATATTCTTTGAGATATCAGCGCGAACGATATACTGTTGGAAAGAGCAAATTCTCGAGTTTTATATGGTTCCCGCTAGGTAGCAGCAGTGTGCGCCCACTTAAGTTCTAGTAAAAACTGTGTCAGGGCAACAGAAAGAGTTTTGTGCTCTACGTTTTGCGAGGTGCGGATCAGTAATAATTGTTCAGCGTGACTTTCGTACTAGGAATGGCGTGGATCCTCCTACAGCACAGAGCATTGGACGATGGTATGAAAAATTCCGAGATATAGTTGTTTGTGTAAAGGCAAATCGCCGGGCTGCTCCCGTGTGTCTGCCACAGATGTCGAACGCATCCGTCATAGTTTCAGGAGTCCGCAAGAAATTCGTTCGCCGTGCAGCTCGACAGCTCCACATGCCCCCGATGTCCATCTTCTGTAATTTCGTTCTCGGCAAGGTGGAGGGTGACATTTTTTCTACTCTTAGTGTTTGGTGAAGCGGCAACATTCCATTTAAGTGGAAAGGTGAACACCGTCGTAATGAGATAATATGGGGTACGGAACAACCACATGAAGTTGTACAACATGAGAGGTACTCTCCCAAATTTAATGTATTTTGTGCAGTTTCAAGGGAAAAGGTGTATGGTCCATTTTTCTTTGCTGAGAACACTGTTACAGGAAGCACATACCTCGATATACTTGTGAACTTTCTTTTCCCACTGTTGGAGACTGATTCGAATGACTTCATTTACCAACAGGATGGGGCACCGACACACTGGCATTTGAAACAGCAGGAATTTTTAAAATCAAAGGGCTTCTGAACGATGGATTGGTCGCACTGGACACCTGAATGTGTGTGATTATTTGTTGTGGGGATTTATAAAAAAGAGTCTGTTTATGTGCCTCCCTTACCAACAACAATGAATGAACTGAGACATTACATGAAAGCAGCTGTGGAAGCTGTAACTCAAGATATGTTGAAACTTCCTGGCAGATTAAAACTGTGTGCCGGACCGAGACTCGAACTCGAGACCTTTGCCTTTCGCGGGCAAGTGCTCTACCATCTTTTTTTGTTTTTATTTTTTTCCTTTTTTTAGGAGAAACAGAAACCTTTATTATTTACAAAGTAAACATAGTACGTCCTTACACATTATAACTGTCCTGGAAGGAACATCGCTGCCGTCCTACCACGCAGCATGAAATAACGTCAAAATCAAAGTGGGGCCACCTCCGGCACCCTAAAGAAAAGTATTTATACATATGAAAACAAAATTTGAAGTACATCCATTTGCTAACTGTGCAAGCGTTAGCTTTTCCTAGGTCGCATACTCGCATAGCGTCCTTAGCTGATGTCGGTTTCACAACGACAGCACCGCCGCTAATGTTTGCGCACCCAGCACACCCCAAGTATATGGCGGGTCCGCAAAAACCGTTACTAGGAAATTGGCATACCAATTCTTGTACTTTTGTATTCGTAACAGATTTGTGTGTCCATCTTGCAAGTACGTTCAGACGTGTGTCTCTATAGATGTAATGGACCGTCATACCTGTGATCCACGCCACTGCGTTCGTCTTACGACACGGAAAATACATTTCCTCCGGAAAAATACTATGTCAGAACAGACTGCTGTATAGATAGTGCGCCGCATGAACGCTACTATCTTTCTTGCGAGAGTCCAGACAGCCAATGCCTCGCCGAAGACCAGCCGCTGGTCGTCCGTATCCAGCACGCCGCATTGCTGACACAAGGGCGAATCCGTCAAATGTATTGCGTACTTTTTATCATTTGTAGGGTATTTTCGGTTCACGACAATGTACCATGTTAATCTGACTGATGTAGGTAGGTGGGGGTGGTGGACCGTGCGCCACACCACGTGCCAATCAACAGCTGGAAGTTTCCGTTCCAATCTATTCCGGGCGATGTGTCGAAGAAGCAGATGGTACACATCCTTCGATGTCGACTGTCGGGTCGTCGGTAAACGCTCTCGAACGTAACTGTGTTCCACGAGGAACATGCGCACATACGTTAAGGGGGCGATATATGGCCGACACTGACTGGAGGAAGATGCGATGTTGGTACGAGTTCTTCGATGATCGTCCCCGTAAGCGAGTGATTCCTGTTGCTCAACCGTTTGAGCATAGTATTAATATACATGGCACACGCCTTCTCGTGCACGTTCACTAAATCAACGCCCCCCTCCCGCGCTGGGACGGTAAGCGTGTTGTACTGTACCTTAAAGAGTTGTCCCAGGCACACATAGTACCCAAAAGCCGCCTGAATCCTCATAGCCATCGTGCGCGTCAAGGGGGAAGATGTGTCAGGTGGCACATCATGGGCGCGAGTCAAAGGTTGACGACTAACACTCGCTGCAGCATCTCCATCGACCGTAGGGCGTTTAGTCGTACTGTGGTGGTGGTGGTGTGTTGGGGCTTATGGGCGCTCAACATCGAGGTCATCAGCGCCCTGACACACATTAAAAGGAACTTTAGTCGTACTGCCGTGCGGTAGTTGTCCGCAGCCGTTCCCGCTGTCTCCTTACGAAAGGTGATACCCAAACAGTGGAGGGTTTGTACCTCATGTAAGGGCCTTTCCGTTCCTGGTTCTAGTCCACGCCCCACATGTATGAATTGTGATTTTCGGTAGTTGACCTCACTTCCAGCTGCCATCCCGTACGTCTGTAGCCAATCCAGTGCTGTTTGAGTCTCCCCCTCATTCCGTACGAGGAACACAATATCATCCCGTATGCTCTGCATTTGAATGATAAATGCCGTAGGGAGATCCCGGTAAGACGGCGGCGAAGGCCTGCGAGGCACGGTTCTAAGGCGACCGCATGTAGGAGGATCGACAAGGGGCAACCTTGTCTGACGGATCTTAAGATCTTAAAATACTCAGTTCTCCCTCCGTTGACCACCATCGCTGATCTGGCGCCATGCAACAGCCGTATCACAGGAGTGGTCAATAATGGCGAGACACCGATCCTGTTCATCCCCGCCGCGAGGTACACATGATCCACGTGATCAAAAACATGATCGAAATCCACTGCAACCATCGCTCCCCGGAGGCGGCATGCAGCCGCGAGGGCGGCGACGTCGCGATAGTCTCCCAAGGCTATGTGGATATTACTGATGCCTACAAGACAAATCTGATCGGCATGTGTTCGATTCTCCAGCGACTTTTTGGTACGACTTCCCAGGATGCGCATGAAGATCTTGTAGTCACTATTAAGAAGGGTCAAGGGGCTATAATCACAAGGCCGTTTGCCACCACGGGGCTTTGGTATCGTTATCATGAGCCCTTCTGTGAACTGAATGTGAACCGGTACTTCTTGCCGCAGAAGCTCATTAAACATGCATAGCCACATCGGTGTCATAATGGTACAAAGGCACGGTAAAATTCCAACGGGAATCCGTCTGGACCTGGGGACTTGTTGCAGGCACCTCGTGTAATCGCTTCCTCCAGCTCTTCACACGTAATTTCAGATAACCCGTCCGCTTCCCCGTTCACACTCGCTGCGTCTGGGATCTCATCCAGGACGTTCCCCAGCTCCCTCTGACCCTCCCCGTTGCTCGTATAGAATCTACTAAAGTGATCCGTGAACGCCTGTGCTATGCCCCTTTGTGTTGTAAAACGACGGCCTTCGCCGAGATCGATCTCATGTATTAAATTCCTTCGTCTTCTTCGTCTTTCCTTTTTCACATAATGCATCGAGGGAACCTCGTTGGGCAGGAAATCCCGCGACCTCGCGCGTATCATCGTACCTGCCATCCTCAGCGTCGCAAGTTGTACCAGCTTCGCCCTAACTCGGTGGACGGCCGTCTGGCGTTCTGGTGTAGGTAGTTGAGCTAACAGCTCCGGAGTGCCGTAAAGTAAAACTCAGTGGTCGTGAGCTGCCATTGAGAAACCTCCTTCCCGTGACCTATTAACGTCCTCCGTAAAGCTGGCTTCGTGCACTCGATCCACCACTGCAGGACAGAACCGAAAGAATTTCGTCGACGGTGGCAGCCATGCCACGCGTCCTCCACCACGCGTCGGCATTCTGTATCTCGCAGGTGGGAGACGTTCAATTACCCCTCCGTTTCCATTCCATACCTGCTGTCTATCAAGGTTAACCGTACAAATATACGCCTCGTGGTCTGTAAACGCTGTCGGCCATATTTCTGCGTCCACCGTCGACGTTGCTAACGACCTTGAAACGTAGATCCGATCCAAACGGCTCGCGGAGTGGCTAGTAAAAAATGTATATCCTGGTTGGCTGCGATACTTCAGGTCCCTTGCATCGACTAATTCCATCCTGTCGACCAGCTCCCTAAGTTCTTGGCTAGTAGTATAGTTAGGTTGTTGGTCATTTCTGTCGAGCACACAATTAAAATCTCCGCCGAGTATGCAACCATCGTATCGTCCCCGGGAGAACGGTGTAGCCTCATGGGCGTAACAATCTGCTCTGTCCCTTCTCTTATCCAAGCCTGACGGTGCGTATATGTTGATCAAACGTATTCCACCTATGGTCACGGCCGTACCACGGGCAGAAGGCAAATACTCTACGTCGCTTGCGCGTATCCCTTCCTTTAATAATATAGCTGTGCCAGAGCCTCTCTCGTCACACGGGGAACAGTAAATGTCGTAACCGTAGAAGTCCGAGGGGGGAAGTACCCGAACTTCCTGCAAAATTGGCATGTCTAAATCCGCAGCCTTTATCGTGTCACTGAATATACCTTGATTTTTACCGGCGTCCCAATGCTACTGATGTTAACAGCCCCAATCCGATAAGCTTGTTGCTTGGCTGTCAACGTAGAAAGGACACCATACGGTCGCTAATTCTTCCGTACATAGGCTGCTGTCGTACTAACGTCGGCCGCCGTCTCCTCATATGGTCTGCCGTTATTCCGTGCACTCTTCCAGTCTTACACCGGGAGAGTGCTTGGGAGCAGTTCCTCCGGAATCGTCTGCTCCTCAAGGGGGTGGCTCTTCTGACCAGTCCCCTAGTGTCCCATCGTTGTCGTGAGGTGCAGGCGCCGTAGCCTCCTCAGTAGCCCGTTGCCGTCGATCGAACTCCTTCGCTTTGTCTGGAGCATCGTCAGCGGTAGGTCGTGTCGCCGTCTCGCTGGCCACCGTTGCATCCACGCTAGGCAGTTCTTCTGTATCCATGGTTGTCTGCTCTGTACCCGAAAACGTCTCAGAATTGTCTGCTAGATCAGAGTGGTCGTTCTCCACCGTGAGGAGGCGCTTCTTCTGGCGGTTTGGTGATCTCTGTATGCGTTGCCGGGCTTCGGAATCAGAGGTCAGCGTGGTCTCCAGTTATTCGTGGGGGACGTCGGAATCGTGCGCCGTCGTCTCCAAGTGCCTTATCTGAAAGGGGCGCAAGCGGTACCAAAGAGAGGGCGTCCTTCTGCCGCTGTCTGTGTGTTTTGGTACGCGTCTGTCCCGCGGCCCACGACATCGCGTAATGCGGCGACATAAGTCATGGGGAGCTCAGTCGTATGCGGCGTGAGGGGTGGATCATCCCGTGGAAGCTGTAATAACCTTCGTTGAGTACACTCAAACGTACGTGTCCCTCCTTCCCACACCCAGAGCACGTTCTTGCTTGTCCGTCGTAGATGACTATTGCCCTACAACCAGCGATGTACAAGTACGACGGAACGTGTTTTCGGAGTTCGATCCGTATTTTTCTGACGCCACTGAGGACAGGATACGTCTTGAAACTCGCCCATTTTTCAGCCACGTGGAATAGGACCGTTCCGTAAGGACGCAGGGCGTCTGTCGCCAATTCTTCTGGTACTTCGAATGGAAGGTCAAAGACGCGGATCGTTCGGAGTCCCATGCCGGCGTGCTCATCTGTTACCGCTCCAACATTCCCGTCCAAATGACAAAAACGAATTCCTTGTCAGTGTCAGAGTAGTAGTTTGTCACATGCCGCTTCATTGATGAGCTTGACATAGACCACGGCACACCGCTACACACTTAAAGTCAACACCTCTCGCGCAGACGTGCGGCAGGGACGTAAACGCCGTCCGAACCGCTGCACCGCTGAAAGCTGACTGCCATTTGAGCTACCCAAGGACGCCCCGTCCTCACTGCTTTACTTCCGCAAGTACCTCGTCTCCTACTTTCCAAGCTTTACACATGCTCTCCTGCGCAGGAGAACTGGAGCAAGTAAAGCTGTGAGCCTGGGGGATGTTTCTAGAATGAAATTTTCACTCTACAGCGGAGTGTGCGCTGTTATGATCCTTTCTTTCAGGAGTGCTGGTTCTGCAAGGTTCTCAGGAGAGCTTCTGTTAAGTTTGGAAGGTAGGAGACGAGGTACTGGCAGAAGTAAAGGTGTGAGGACGGGCCGTGAGTCGTGCTTGGGCAGCTCAGATGGTAGAGCCCTAGCCCGCGAAAGGCAAAGGTCCCGTGTTCGAGTCTCGGTCTGGCACACAGTTTTAATCTACTATGAAGTTTCATATCAGTGCACACTCCGTTGGAGGGTGAAAATCTCATTCTCAAGATATGTTCACTGCAGTGGGGGAACAATTCGAATGCCACGTTGACATAGGCCGTGCATCTCAAGAGGACATATTGAACACCTATACAAAGATATGAAAAAAAACCTTTTTGGGTTTCCTGTCCATGATAAAAACAAAATTTAGTGTAAATGTTTATTCGTTTCAGAAATATAGACATGCCTAATCAGATGATTCTTTTTGATAAACCCTGTATCTTCGTAGGTTTCCTTGCTTCAGGTTGTATGGTTCACGATTGTAGATTTGTTTTCTTAGACTTTACCGTACACAGTCAGATCAGAAGCGCAAAAGGAACATCATTTCAAACGCCGCATACGTTTGACAAGTAACCTCTATTGCCCATAAAGAGGTATCACCACATATGAAAGAAGCGTTTGACAAGTAACCTCCATTGCCCATAAAGAGGCATCACCATTTATAAAAGAAACAAAAAATTGTATCTTCTGTCGTTCTATCCCTAAAACGGGTAAACCTTCCTGAAGCTTTTGATGAACATCACGGGGTGCACTGATTTCCGCTCGTATGTGAACGTTTCGAACTGTATGTTTAATCAGTGATTCTTCATGTTTTACTTGTGCAGCAGTTGGTAACACAAAAACTTCTGTGGCACCGGCAATACCTCATTAACTGCACGGACTGTAGCTGCCCATATTCTCGCGACAGCGACACAACTTGTCACTATTTACGGCCTTTATCGGTACATTGCCAATATTCGGTTAGCTATTCTGTTCCACTTGCTTGTTATCCATCCCCAAAACTGAAATGCACTGATATACACTCCTGGAAATTGAAATAAGAACACCGTGAATTCATTGTCCCAGTAAGGGGAAACTTTATTGACACATTCCTGGGGTCAGATACATCACATGATCACATTGACAGAACCACAGGCACATAGACACAGGCAACAGAGCATGCACAATGTCGGCACTAGTACAGTGTATATCCACCTTTCGCAGCAATGCAGGCTGCTATTCTCCCATGGAGACGATCGTAGAGATGCTGGATGTAGTCCTGTGGAACGACTTGCCATGCCATTTCCACCTGGCGCCTCAGTTGGACCAGCGTTCGTGCTGGACGTGCAGACCGCGTGAGACGACGCTTCATCCAGTCACAAACATGCTCAATGGGGGACAGATCCGGAGATCTTGCTGGCCAGGGTAGTTGACTTACACCTTCTAGAGCACGTTGGGTGGCACGGGATACATGCGGACGTGCATTGTCCTGTTGGAACAGCAAGTTCCCTACCGGTCTACGAATGGTAGAACGATGGGTTCGATGACGGTTTGGATGTACCGTGCACTATTCAGTGTCCCATCGACGATCACCAGAGGTGTACGGCCAGTGTAGGAGATCGCTCCCCACACCACGATGCCGGGTGTTGGACCTGTGTGCCTCGGTCGTATGCAGTCCTGATTGTGGCGCTCACCTGCACGGCGCCAAACACGCATACGACCATCATTGGCACCAAGGCAGAAGCGACTCTCATCGCTGAAGACGACACGTCTCCATTCGTCCCTCCATTCACGCCTGTCGCGACACCACTGGAGGCGGGCTGCACGATGTTGGGGCGTGAGCGGAAGACGGCCTAACGGTGTGCGGGACCGTAGCCCAGCTTCATGGAGACGGTTGCGAATGGTCCTCGCCGATACCCCAGGAGCAACAGTGTCCCTAATTTGCTGGGAAGTGGCGGTGCGGTCCCCTACGGCACTGCGTAAGATCCTACGGTCTTGGCGTGCATCCGTGCGTCGCTGCGGTCCGGTCCCAGGTCGACGGGCACGTGCACCTTCCGCCGACCACTGGCGACAACATCGATGTACTGTGGAGACCTCACGCCCCACGTGTTGAGCAATTCGGCGGTACGTCCACCCGGCCTCCTGCATGCCCACTATACGCCCTCGCTCAAAGTCCGTCAACTGCACATACGGTTCACGTCCACGCTGTCGCGGCATGCTACCAGTGTTAAAGACTGCGATGGAGCTCCGTATACCACGGCAAACTGGCTGACACTGACGGCGGCGGTGCACAAATGCTGCGTAGCTAGCGCCATTCGACGGCCAACACCGCGGTTCCTGGTGTGTCCGCTGTGCCGTGCGTGTGATCATTGCTTGTACAGCCCTCTCGCAGTGTCCGGAGCAAGTATGGTGGGTCTGACACACCGGTGTTCATGTGTTCTTTTTTCCATTTCCAGGAGTGTATATTCATGTAAGATATGTGAAAGAGAAATATTATAAGAAATGTTATGGCCGGTAATGGAGGCCAACAATGACTCTTATTGGTCCGACATTTCCGTGCTGCTGGTGTCACTGGAAAACAGAAAATTAAAAGCTTCCTGCATGGGAAAGGACTGCCTACTTAAATGTGACAACATAACTCTTTCTATATACTTTAACTGTTATTAAATTATTACAAACTTGCAATGTTTAATGGGCGACCATTCCAGAACAAGAGAAGCCTAATAGTGAATTCTTTGTCCTTTTACAATAATTAATAAATAAAATCTTTTGATTGTAGTTACACAGAACAAAGAGATTCTTTATTATTATACAATTTCCATGCCGATGTTATCGACATTATTCTTAAATTAATTTTAGATCCTTTTTTTGTGCACACCGCTGCCAAAGTCTTTGTGTATACTCAAAAATGTTTCAGCAAATAATAATGTTCACTTTATTTAATGTCATCAGCATGTATCGGTGCAAAGCAATGGCTAATACATATCCAACCGGATATTTAATGTAAATAAGTAACATGCTCTCGATATTTACGGAGAAATTACTGAAAATCTCTAGTACTTCGCTGCCAGATACAAAATGCTTTAAATAAGCTAATATTAGCTGCAACTATTTTTAGATTCAGCGGCACAAACAATTCAACTACAGGACTAAAATTTATAGTAGATTCGCGCACACGAAATTATGTTAAAATATTTTACATCAGTATTTAAAAGCATTTTGCGGAATACGCTATGACGTCACATATATACTGCAGCACCAAAGTATCACACCTCAACATTTTTTAAACACCAAATTGATCATCTCCTTGGTGTGTAGTAAAAATTCTAGTGGATGCACTATATTATATTATTAATCTTAATGTTTGACTGGCGAGGGGAGAGGAGGAGGGAGGGGGGAGGCTTGCTACTCCAAAGTTGTGGTTATTTGCAGTTAGTATGGCTGGCAAAAAAGCACTAACTACCTTCCCAGCAAGTTTTTTGCTCAAATTGAAAAACATATCTTATTTTTCCTGTAAACTCTCTCTTTCAGCGTTTAACAATTAGTTATATTCCTAACTGTAAAACCTTCTAGCCTAGAGCAGCCAATGCTTAATTTTGCTTCTTACTGTCCTGCATTACACTGCTATTATAAGACTCCACATCTGTCTGGTTATATGTTGCCAGTTCGTCTGCTGCACATTCTGGTGCAGTTTTTGTTTAGAACTTCAAGTTGACAAGTTTTTGCCATAAAACAAAATACCCGCAATTACTCCTCACATTAGATCCAACCTACAATTGTAGGACATATACGTTTGCAAATATACTACTTGCTTCGTGTCTGTGGCAATGGGAGTAGTGGAACAAGGGTGGTGTGACCCTACTCTCCATTTATGCTAAATTTATTCAAGATGGCTGATCCAAGATGGCGGTGATAGATATGGCAATATTACAATGATGTCATGGTGGGGAGTCCAAATTTTGATGGGAAGATAGGTCAACTGGGCTACCTCCAACAACCAAACCCACTCCCCTGCCCCCTCCCATCTCCACGCCAGAAAATCGCGGGAAGTTCAAAATCCAGCAGAACAATGCAACACACCACGGCTACCTTCACTAATTTAAGAAAATTGCGGGAAAGTAGGTAATTTAAGCTACCTCCACTAACCTAGGTCATCCGAACAACACCTTTTCCTCGGAATTGATGGGAAAAGGACTAAGCTTGTGCTGTATAGGATGGACATAAGTCTTTGGTGTGCAGGCAGTCAGTATTTAAAAAATTTGAGGCAGTAGCTCCATCCAGTGTGTCCCCCAAGAGGTCTGGAGTCCAACTGACATAGTACACAGTACTACCACCAGAGAGTGCTGTCATCCCTTCTGTGATGTAATCCAAGATGGCGGTCTGGAGAGGAAAAATGGTGGAAAAAGGACTCAGCCTGTACTGAGCTACTGGATATGGTGGACATAAGTCCCTATTTTGCACGCAGTCTTCATTTAAACGATTTGAGACAGTAACTCCATCCAGTGTGACCACCGTGAGGTCTGGAGTCCATCTGCCACCAGAGTGCGCTTTCATCCCACTGAGATCTGGGGGAAAATGACTCAATCTGTGCTGGGCTGCTGGAGCGAGGAAGGTGTGTGCTTTATTTATTTTGGAACAATTTAATTTAAGGACAGATTTCACTTACTTTATTTATTACACTGATACAAAACACACTCTCTGACGTGCTTGGGGTCGCAATTCACACCCTACAGACCTACAAATTACTCGTACATCACCGAAATAATGCAGTAAACTGATATACAGACATGGAAAAGACTCGTAAATTGTCAAAATAATGCATGTATAATGCTCTGAAAACACACTTGCTAATCGTCAACTGTCGAAATCATGCAATGCACAGCCTGCACACCTATTCACAAAATAATGCAACATACACGAAATAACTCGTAAATTGCCAAAAGACAACGCTGTGCAAACACGCCCTCAGCGGACCGAAGTCACTCTCATAACTGTTCTACGAATTTGGAATCGACTCCCCTTGGCACAAAGGCGTTAGTGCTTCTGACCCTGACTTGCTTTTCTACACCCATCTCCAGACTCTGGGATTACAAGAAGATATGTAATTTCGCATGGTTTGCCAGAATATCATACCATTTTCACAATACTTCTCGATATCAAGCACATAGCAATATCGCTTGCATAGCGGTATCACTCGTGCAACATAATTCCGAAGATATAGACTGGAAATTATATCTCTAGAAACCCGAAGCTTTAGCGAGGTGGAATGTGCTGTAAACTACTGAGTAACTAGAAAGTTAGCCCGTCTGTGAAGACCTTTACATGAAAAGTCGAAAACAAAGTTGAGGAAACTCGTATTTCCACTCGTGAATACCGATGTCACAGGTTCCAAATCATCCCTATAATTTACAAAGTCAACTACGGTGTTTCTCATGTCTAGAGAACCAGCAAAGGTGTCTTCCACCTGTATTCCACCTGCCTTCCACCTATCTTTCACCTGCTAGATGTACACATCACAATCGATGCTCCCTAAATAAATAAAGATACGAAATGTGCAGAAGTAGTCAACCGGACAATTTACATGGCAGGGAATAATGGTTCAGCGAAAACCAAAGTTCATATCGAATCTTCTCAAATTTCCTCTCGGTCACGAAAGCTGTCCATCACATACCAACTTGGCAAGCACGCATAGACATTGTCATTGTCGCAGGAAGCTGACCACGTATATATTTTATCACGGTATTTAGAATAAAACATTATAATCGCGGTCGCAATTGGATGACATTTGACAATGAGCGAAGTATCGTAAATACACCCTGCTGACGGCTGTGGCTCTGGAAACAGAAATATCTGTACCATTCTTATTAACTGACATACTCTTCCCTTTGCTGTCACAGTATTCCACGTCAAATCCAGACCTTCCTTACTATTGGACATAGGGTGTTGTGTGATGTCCTTAGGTTAGATAGGTTTAAGTAGTTCTAAGTTCTAGGGGACTGATGACCATAGCAGTTAAGTCCCATAGCGCTCAGAGCCATTTGAACCATTTTTTGAACTTTTGGACTTAGTCATTTCCTTTGCACACATTGGAACACACACACACACACACACACACACACACACCACACACACTCCTACTTTATAAGGCTGATGCTGAAGTCGAACTTATCACGCTTTCCCTACTACTAAGTATAATACTTTCCATATTACTATCAACCTCCCCCCATGCACCATGGTCCTTGCCGTTGGTGGGGAGGCTTGCGTGCCTCAACAATACAGATAGCTGTATCGTAGGTGCAACCACAACAGAGGGGTATCTGTTGACAGGCCAGACAAACATGTGGTTCCTGAAGAGGGGCAGCAGCCTTTTCAGTTGTTGCAGGGCCAACAGTCTGGATGATTGACTCATTAGCCCTTGTAACACATTACTCCCTCCCATGTAAATGGTAAATTTGGAATCTGTTACACCGGCATTCAAGATTGAAAATACGAGTTTCCTCTACCTTTTTTCGAGTTTTCATGTAAAGGTCTTCACAGACATGCTGAATTTCTGGTTACTCAATGGTTTACAGCACACCTCGCTAAAGTTTCGGGTTTCTGGAGAAAATGGTATGTTGATTTTCAGGAAGGGTAACACATGACGGATGGGATGCCATGTTAGGAGCATCTGGAGGTATGTATTCGGCGTTATTCTGCGCTGTTTTCGTAAACAGGTTCTGTTAGGATAAGAATTTCCATGCAGACAAGTTGAAACACCACGAAAACTCCTGCAAAAGTGACTGTTAACTATTTCTAGGGCACTATACAATTCCTGAGAGGTCAACTTGGCTCTAATTTTACATAGATATGTGACATCAGTATAACATTGAGAACCTTTTAGATGTGCTTGCAATTGTGTGTAGCTATGTGAGCATTCCGCTGCGATGCATCACCCACACTTTGCTGGTTAACCCGTGACCTGCTACACGTAGCTCACATGTCCCGTTAGGATCACTAGGAGCAATGCACCTTGTGCTGTTCTGTGAACCATTGGAACAGATTTCTATAGCGCGACCTGTGACGTCAGTATCCACAGGCAGAGAGGTATTACACCAGCAATGGTAAACATGCATGCACGACCCAGAGGCATCTTGAATATGGAATCGGCGTGATCGCTCCATATGGCGTTTTTTATGTGCAGTGAGTATTTGTGCACTGCTTTATTTTCAGGTATTTAAGCACTTTGACTGTGTTTGTACAGCATTACAGATGCATTACCTTTTGACAATTTGTGAGTGATTTCGTGTCTGATGCATTATTTTGTGAATAGATGTGCAGGCTGCGCTGTGCATGATTTCGATAGTTGAAGATTAGCAAGCATGTTTGCAGAGTCTTTTACATGCCTTATTTAGACAATTTACGAGATGTGTGCTTCTCCCCACATTAGTGTACTGCATTATTTCGGTGATTTACGAGAAGTTTGCAGATCTGTAGACTATGTAATGCGACCTCAAGAACGCCAGCGTGAGTGTTTTGTATCAGTATAATAAATAAGCTACTTGAAACCCATCCATAAATAAATTGTATACATTATTTCAACAGTTTATAATTAGTGAGCATGTCTGCACATCAGTGAACTGTGATTCATCAGTAGTTTGCAGTTCTGTAGGCTGTTCAATAGATTATTTCAACAGTTTACAATTAGCAAACGTGTTTGCAGAGCATTATACATGCATTCTAGAATGAAATTTTCACTCTACAGCGGAGTGTGAGCTGATATGAAACTTCCTGGGATTAAAACTGTGTGCCGGACCGAGACTCGAACTTGGGCCCTTTGTCTTTCGCGGGCAAGTGCTCTACCAACTGAGCTACCCAAGCACGACTCACGCCCCGTCCTCACACCTTTACTTCTGCCAGTACCTCATCTCCTACCTTCCAAACTTAACAGACGCTCTCCTGAGAACCTTGCAGAACCAGCACTCCTGAAAGAAAGGATCATAACAGCGCACACTCCGTTGTAGAGTGAAAATTTCATTCTAGAAACATCTTCCAGGCTGTGGCTAAGCCATGTCTCCGCAATATCCTTTCTTTCAGGAAGTCTCATCATACATGCATTATTTTGACAATTTCCGAGTTGTCTGCGTGTCTGTACATCAGTGTACTGCATTATTTCGGTTATTTTTCGAGTAATTTTTAGGTCTGTAGGCTGTGAATTGCGACACCAAGCACGTCAGTGTAATAAATAAAGTAAGTGAAATCCGTCCCTAAATAAACTGATCCAAAATAAATAAAGTACACTACTTCTTCTCTCGAACAGCTCAACACAGGCTAGTCATTTTCCCCCAGACCACCATGGGATGAAAGTGCACTCTTGTGGCAGTACTGTGTACTATGTCAGTTGGACTCCAGAACTCATGATAGACACATGGGATGAAGCTACTGCCTCAAATTGTTTAAATAAAGACTGCCTGCAAAAGAAAGACTTAGTCCATCCTATGCAGCACAGTCTGAGTCCTTTTCCCACCAATGCCTAGGAAGAGTTGGCGGTCAGATGATTTAGTTTAGTTCCCGGCATTTTGTTAGTTTAGTGAAGATGGCTGTGATGTGTCGCATTGTCCTGCTGGAATTTGAACTTTCCGCCATTGGGGTTAGGTTAGTGGAGGTAGCCCAATTGACCTATCCTCCTACCAATATCTGAACTGCCCACCATGATGTCATTGTGACATTGCTATATCTATAGCTGCCATCTTGGATCCGCCATCTTGAATAAATTTGCTAACTCTGGAGAGTTGGGCCACATCACCCTTGTTCCACTACTAATGAGCAGTGACGGTGATAGTGTCAGTGATAATGTGTGTGTGTGTGTGTGTGTGTGTGTGTGTGTGTGTGTGTGTGTATGTGTATGTATCTACAGAAAATATCATGACATCTTTACTTTTTAGAAATTTAGTTTCCTGTCCCACCTACAAAGTTAGCTGAGGGAAAAACATCTGTCTCCATACTGAGTAGCGTGGCTGCGCCTTGGTGGGTGCTGAGTAGTATTCCTCAAAACAATTGTGAATCGACTTCCGAAAATTTACAGCATGTTGTATTTGCATCAGGTGATGCAGTTACATGTGTGTAGGGATGCCACAGCACCTCACGAAATGCGCTCAGTATAGTGATGGTCAACAGTGTGCCATCCTGGTGCTGTACTGTCTCCCTCTATAGTAATTTAAAGGTATGTCATAAGACGTGGTGCTGAAACATACACAGACGAAGGACACATGTTATTTCAGCATTCTCACGTTATCTTTTCTTACACCTCTGGGTAGCTCATCTGGCAATTTTGGCTGGCGAATCCAATGTGTTTGGTGTGGGTGACACGTGACAGTGTGGATTATGTTGTAAAGATGGACGATTGTCATGCTTACAGACTTGGAAGGTCGTAAAAGAATGTCTTTCTTTATAATGGATGTAGTGCACCCATTCATGTTATCTTAACGTCAGGCAGCTAGATTTTCTATGCTTGCATGTTCGTCTATCCCATCACTTTTCTCTGCTGGTTACACTAGAGAAGGATGACATGTGGACATGCTAATGTCTTTGTTAATATTAACTATGTTCTGTCTGCACACAGCTTTAATAAACGTGGTCCAAACTTTTGGAGATGGCAGTCCTGTGTGTGTGAGGTGCACTTGCTTGTGTGAATGAATGTGTGTGTTTTTCTCTTTCTTCTTGTGACGAAAGCTGTGGTCGAAACCATAGGGGACGGAAAAGATCTGAGGATGGGTTTAACATAAGGCGAAACCAGTCATAATAACCTGTGTATTGCAGCAGACCACTGTGGTCCATGGAAAATGTTGTCTAAATTCAAGGATTTGTTGTTTCGAGTACACCTGGAAAAAATACGTTGGCACTATAAGGGGGCCATGAATCAGTATAAATAACCATTAATTTAAGCCGAGGGATCAGCAGTCTACCAGAGTCTATGGGACGAGGTGACTACACCAGGATACGAGGTGATATGGCTCGATACGCATCCACTACAAGTTTGGGAATCCACTACTGCACCATCTACTAGGGCCAAGTCCTTCTCCTTGGTACTTCTCCACACCTTGCCCACTCCAGCAGCGACCAGAGAACTGCCCTGGAGGACAGCAGAGCCAGACAAGGGCAGCACAGCTGCTGACCCTTCCATGTGGATGTGAGAGCCTAGGCGCCACACGCTGTTGCTCACAGGGGGGAGATTCAAGCTTATAGAGTCAGCATTCTTGGTCGCCAACGTGACTGTCAGATCGCTGTCACCATGCACCATCTTCGTCACATGCTGCAATGGCAGTGTGGCTGCCACATCCACCGAGATTCTATGAGTATAGTCAAAGGAGTGTTAACAAAATGTTTTGACTTTGATGCTATTTGTCTAAGCAACCAGTGGCCTGTTCCCTCACCTCGTCACACTGCCATGACCTAACTGCACCCAAAAGTAGTCCTATACAGCTAGGCTATTTCATCAGTTTTAGTTATAATCATTTCCTGAAACGACTCCTATATAGGTTTCTCTGCATGGAAGAGGTCGAGTTTGCCAGACAATGACACTGTAGGCATCAGCTTTTAGAGGATGCTGTGACTCAGCCTAACGCTGCAGCAGTTCTGTGGCAGAAAGAAGCATATGGGACTTCTGGTTGGGTACCACTAGTAGTACATCATGTATCTTTAACCGTATCAACTTCTTCAGAGTCCCCATGTTACCAGATAGGAGAGACTGACACAGCACTCGAAAAGAAGCTCCTTGCGTGACATAGGTATCTGGACCCAAACCTGTAGCAGAATTTCGTCCTGGGTAGTGTGAAAATCGGCCATATGGTAATACAAGTGTGAGGACCCATCGTCTAGTGACACTAGCAATTCCAGAGGTGTCGCTAAACCTTCCTAAATTTACTACAGTCCCTTGAGAAACTGTCCTAAGGGAAAGAGGACTGGGGTCGGGTGCTTACAAGTACCGTGTTTGAGTGTTTCATGCAGTTCAGTAGCCTCAATTTACCCATCAGTGAGACTATCTGAGAGAGTCTGAAAATCCTCCTGACGATCAACTAGATGTCAATAATGCCAAGGGAGGCCCTGACAACGGCGAAGTCTTGGTCTACTGAGTGTCAGGAGAATGTTATGTCTAAGTCATGACTGGTGCTGGCGGCTCCTTGGTTGTTCACATGATACCACGATCATACATTGTCACAGTACTGCCAAAGCATGAAGATGCTGAGTGTTATTTACTACATCCTTCTTGAGGTTTAATAAGTGCATGGTGTAAAGCTCAATTATTATCCTCTAAATTGGTATGTACCTTACGCAAAAGTGAATTTACGTTTCCCAAGTCTTCCACATGAGCCATAATAAAGATTGTTTTCAAAACCCTCCCCCTATCCCTACAGCTATACAACCTCTCTTCTGCCAACGCTGAACTCATGGTAGAAGTTCTTAATTCTGTTGGAGCTACATATTAAGGCATTTGAAGCAGGACCATAATATCTGATATTGCACTTGAGTGTCCTTTCCCACGATTTGTCTAGAATCATGAGGTGTAACTTCTCATAAGTAACATCCAACTGCCGTGTTTCGCTTTTGGTGTCAAGATACTGAAGTACATCTTTGACGTCCATTGAAGGTTAGATAATATCACAGCTGATTGCTGGGCGAGAAGCATGTGGCTCTCCCTAAGGGACCACTCCATCCCATAGTTGCTCAACAGACACGAGAATGTCACTATGACGATGGTTCTTGCTCTAACAATTCCTTTTCCCCGTTACTTGGTGGCCTAATGCAACGTTGCCATCTGCTGTCCTCAGAAAATTTACCCTGGATCGGATCTGGGCTGAGCCCTGGAGGAACAGGAAATCATCAGTCAGTTTGCTAGACCACCCCGTATCCTTATGGTGTACATAGAATCTGGAGTATACATAGGAGCAATTCATTCATTACTTTGTGTCTTACTTTTCTGCCGTATCAGTTTACTGCCCCCTATTCGAGGAAGCTGTTGGTAATTGAGGCAAGGCTTCAATGCCCTCTTAAACTGAGGGATTCGCCCGATATGCACCATAGTTAGTTAGTTAATTAGTTACATGTTCCATTGATCAGTCTCATGGTAATCTTTATGATGTGGAATGTGTCAATTGCATAAGAAATGCATTCATGAATCAAGGTTAGTTTTTTTAAGCTTAAAAATTTTATTACCTACCCCATATACTTAAATGGCAAAAATGAATATATTACACCTATTGATTAATTTATTTCTATTTCGGAATTCATCTATGGTATGGAAATGAGATACTTAAAGTAGTAAAGGAGTTTTGCTATTTAGGAAGTAAAATAACTGATGATGGTCGAAGTAGAGAGGATATAAAATGTAGACTGGCAATGGCAAGGAAAGCGTTTCTGAAGAAGAGAAATTTGTTAACATCGAATATAGATTTATGTATCAGGAAGTCGTTTCTGAAAGTATTTGTTTGGAGTGTAGACGTGTATGGAAGTGAAACGTGGACGATAAATAGTTTGGACAAGAAGAGAATAGAAGCTTTCGAAATGTGGTGCTACAGAAGAATGTTGAAGATAAGGTGGACAGATCACGTAACTAATGAGGAGGTATTGAATAGGATTGGGGAGAAGAGAAGTTTGTGGCACAACTTGACTAGAAGAAGGGATCGGTTGGTAGGACATGTTTTGAGGCATCAAGGGATCACAAATTTAGCATGGGAGGGCAGCGTGGAGGGTAAAAATCGTAGAGGGAGACCAAGAGATGAATACACTAAGCAGATTCAGAAGGATGTAGGTTGCAGTAGGTACTGGGAGATGAAGAAGCTTGCACAGGATAGAGTTGCATGGAGAGCTGCATCAAACCAGTCTCAGGACTGAAAACAACAACAACAACAACAACAACAACAATAGAAGGAGTTGTCAAGGAGGTACGATTTCAATTTATTTTTGAAACTTTTACTGCTGTCTGTCAGATATTTTATTTCATCTGGTAATTTATCGATAAGTTTTACAGCATATGTTACCTCTTTCTGTGCCAAAGATAGCTATTATAATCATGAATGCCACTTTTGTTCTACAATATTACTTTTATTTTGTTAACTGGTTTTCGTCTTACGAGGCTGTCTTCAGACATTTACTGACCATTGTTCCCAAACAAGTTACAATGTCTGCAAACAACATTGGAAGAGAAGTAACACGTCTAGTCTGAAGCAGAAACATAAAGTAAGTAACATCTTTGACAGTGTGGTGGTAATGCAATCAAAAAGTGAAAAATTGAACAGTAAATAAATAAAAATGCAGTAGACAGCAAAAACTTTAACGCAAGACAGGAACAGCATGCCTACATAACAGGTTCTATTAATAAACAAAACCAATAAAATAAAATAAAATTAGTACTTAAAAAGACTACATCGGGAGGTATAAAACATGGAGAGTGATACACAAACCAATTAAAAGAAGACACAATTATCAATGTAGCTACAGGTTACATAAGGAACTTAAGCAATATCAATAATATAAACAGAAATAAATAAATGCAGGAAAGTGGAGGTGTTTGAGGGAACGTACAGTAAATGTAATATTTGAGAGTGTGGTAGTAGTGCGTTTTAACATTAACATTATATTCAAAAGAATGTTTATGTAACAGTTAACATTAAATGAATGAACGAAGTAAGATATGAACAATATTTGATGAGACAACTACAAGAGGTGTTAGACATGGACGGTAATACAAGTACCAGTTAAAAGAAAGCCTTAACTATTGAAACTACAGTCTATATGGAATACAGGGACAACAATACATTTCTCATGTCAAAGCTGTTCTCATTTTGCTTAACCACTTTTGCAGCACTAACACTACTTGTATTGCTGTAATTTTTGTAAGAGGAGCGTCTTTGAGACTTTAAGTTTGGAGTCACACCGGGTTCCATAAGATGCGGCGAACTGAATGTAAAAGACATCAGCATACCGTAACACTTAAAACAAACACACGTTTCATCACTCTTCAAAACAAACAATCTGTTAATAATTGTAATCCAAAAAATTACTGCGTTTCATGAGCTTTATATGCCCGCAGAAACGACTTGCAGAAAACGGTGTCTATAGTGCAGTTCACCACGTTAAATATCCCAACATGAGTTGCCGTCCACTTCCAACTATTCGTACTATCATAATCTCGAAATGTACTAACACAGCAGCAACGTTTCGCTACTGCAACTCCTCCAGTCTTTTGACGACGAACGTCGCTGTACCTGTCTGGTTTCACTTGCAAGTGAAGCAAGTGACATCGAGGGAAGGGCTGGCTGCACTCAGGCAGCTTTCAGCTCGTGTCCAACGATGATGTGACCATCACCAGCGGAGTGACGTGACTCTTTGATCTCTCCTGAAACATCAGAGTAAGACCAGCTGTTTCTCATAGTTTATTAGTGACACAAACACGGTGAAAGTAATTAACGTGTAAAAAGAAAACTTATTTCTATGTGGTGTCTATTCTATCGTACATGTCCGAAAGAGCAGACACCTCACACATACAAACAGTTAAGGCAGGTCGACCAATGATCTCTGACTGCTGATGCACATCAGGCTCGAACTCTTATGGGAATCGGCGGGATGCCACGAATAATGAGGATAATGGGCAACGGTGTGTGGATAAGTTGAAAAAATGTTCAAATGCTTATGAATTCCTAAGGGACCAATCTGCTGAAGTCTACGGTCCCTGGACTTAAACACTATTTAAACTAACTTATGGTAAGAACACTAGACAAACCCATGCCCGAGGGAGGACTCGAACCTCCGGCGAGAGAGGCCGCGCAATCCGTGACATAGCGCCTCAAACCCCGCGGCTGCATAAGTTGAAAATTTGGTTTAGTGAGAGGCGTGCTACGGTAGTTCGTGCAGTAGCGATGACCATTGTGTCCAGACAGGGCAGTGCTCGGCACATCTGCCTAGACTGGGGTTCGAATCCCAGTTCGGCACATATTTTCGGCTTTCCACATTAATTTAAATCCACTCGCAGCTCGTGTCTGTAGTACCTTCGTGAGAAAATCTCTTGTTCTTAGAAAATAACAAACTACTGTTCTTTCTGATAATAACAGATATTGATAACAAAATCTTAGACAATTGTATGAGACTAGATCTTCAACGATACTCAATCCGAATTGCATGAGTAATACGAAAAACTTCCAGTCTCACTTCAGCAAACTCGGTCAGACATGATGTTATCGGTGGGTTTATAGAAAATCAGCCAAGTTCCTTTTCCCAAAACCTGTATAGTAGAGTTAATCGTTTTCTCTTCGTATCTACGTACACTTCTCTTGTGCAAGTTCATTCAGTGAAGGGAAACGGGACAAATAAATGTTTTCTAGAAGAGACGTGTAACAGTTGTACTTCCCGTGTTTCACGTACGACCCAGCTGCTACCAGGGACAGTTGCACCTAAATGTCTGGATAATGTTCCGCTGTATTTCCCTTGGCAAATGGAAATCCGTTTTGGCTCTCAGTGCCGGCCGGAGTGGCCGAGTGGTTTTAGGCGCTACAGTCTGAACCGCGCGACCGCTACAGTCGCAGGTTCGAATCCTGCCTCGGGCATGGATGTGTGTGATGTCCTTAGGTTAGTTAGGTTTAAGTAGTTCCAAGTTCTAGAGGACTGATGACCTCAGAAGTTAAGTCCCGTAGTGCTCAGAGCCATTTGAACCATTTGTCTCTCAGTGTCGTTCTAGAAAAACTATCGTACAATCCTGGCCATAAAGCAGTCGCAAAATTCCTGCCATTTCCGTTGAAGTTGGTGCAGCAGTTTCAGTTTGTCAAGATTCACCGGTTGCGTGGGCGTCGACAACTGTTGAACTGTTGTCTCCATCTCAGCACTGATTTCTCCGGGCTTCTGAAGAAACTTTCTCCACTTTATCGTCACTTATTTCTTTTCGTACGAGGGTCAGTCAAAAAGTAATGCCTCCTATTTTTTTTCTACGTTTAATTGTCAGGAAATTTAAATGCAATTACATAGGTTGAAAACCACAACATTGAGGATCATTTTGTCATTTTTCAATGTAATCTCCGCCCATCTCTACAGTTTTGGTCCATCTTTGAACAAGGGCATGTATCCCAGCACGGTAAAAATCACAGCTCTGCTTCCTAAGCCATTGACGCACGGATGTTTTGACGGCCTCCTCATCTTCAAAATGAATCCCACGATGAGCTTCTTTTAGTGGCCCGAACAGATGGAAGTCTGATGGTGTCAGGTCAGGGCTGTATGGGGGATGAGGCAAAACTTCCCATCCAATTTTGACAATCTCGTCAGAGGTGTGACGACTGGTGTGTGGTCTTGCATTGTCATGCAAAAGAAGAACATCTGCCATTGATTTTGTTGGGCGAACTCGCTGTAGACGTGCTTTAAGTTTTTTGAGGGTTGTGACGTATTGAACAGAATTTATTGTGCATCCCTGCTCCAAAAAATCAACCAGAATCACACCCTCTGTATCCCAGAAAACTGTTGCCATAACTTTCCCTGCCGATCGCACAGTTTTGAATTTTTTCTTCCTCGGCGAGCTTGTGTGACGCCACTCCATTGACTGCCTCTTTGATTCGGGTTCAAAAAAATGCACCCATGTTTCGTCCCCGGTCACAATTTTTTTCAGAAACTCATCTCCCTCCAAACGGAAGCGCTGCAAGTGTTGGGAGGCTATTGTGTTCCTTGCCTCTTTATTCTGATCGGTTAACATTCTTGGAACCCACCGTGCACAAACTTTTGAGTACCCCAAATGTTTAATAATCGTGATCACACTGCCTTTACTAAGAGAAATAATGCGACACACTTCATCTGCAGTCACCCGACGGTCACCACGAATGATGTCATCAACTTGCTGAATGTTGTGTGGAGTCACTGCACTCACCGGCCTGCCGCTCCGCTTTTCGTCAGTCAACGGTGTTTGCCCTTCAGCTTCCTTACAACGACGAACCCATCGTCTAACAGTGCTGACATCCACTGTCACAACACCATACACCTTCTTCAGTCTTTCATGAATGCGTATGGGCGTTTCACCTTCTGCATTCAAGAATTCAATCACACAACGCTGTCTCAAACGAACATCGATGTCGGCCATCTTACAAACTTCTGCTGTGCTGCCACCTGTTGACACAGAAAGTTACTACTGCAGTGGATTGCTGAAGACGGTTTGAGGAATGGCGCCAAATTCAAATTTTTCACTTAACTTAATTTTTTTAAGTAGAAAAAAAATGGGAGGCATTACTTTTTGACCGACCCTCGTATTACACTTATGTTCCTTATTAATAGCTGCAGCCCCTTTACGGAAATTGCTGGCACAACACCCTTTGATCTGACGTTTAAGAAAGAGCACGACATCCAAACTGATGTTCAAATATGCATCCAACCGCAAGTAAACGGTTTCTTTGTTCGTGTTCCAGCTCTTTGCTAAGGTTAATCGGTAACTCCGCAATGTTCTTAAAAAACTACGACATACTACTTTCTCACCTGATGGCATATGCGAAAAATTACTGACTGGAATATTCGATCTTTCTATTCGGCAATAATAACATAAATTTCAGGTCATGGGGAGATCATGTAGTAGCAGTTGTATTGTATTGTATGTTAACCGGGAGCCTAGAAACGACGGAGAGGCTCCGTCCCCACGGCAGCCGTAGTGGTCCACAACCCCACGACGACTACTGTAGTCCACTTCACCCCTCCGCCGCCCCACACCGAACCACTCGTTCAGGGTTATTGTGCGGTTCGGCCCTCGGTGGACCCCCACACGGAGCTTCTCACACCAGACGAGTGTAGCCCCTACGTTTGCGTGGTAGAGTAATGGTGGTGTACGCGTACGTGGAGAACTTGTTTGCGCAGCTATCGCCAACATAGTGTAGCTGAGGCGGAATAAGGGGAACCAGCCCGCATTCGCCGAGGCAGGTGGAAAACCGCCTGAAAACCATCCTCAGGCTGGCTAGCTGGCTCGCCAGACCTTCGACACAAGTCCGCCGGGCGGATTCGTGCCGGGGACCAGGCGCTCCTTCCCAATCCGGAAAACCGTGCGTTAGACCTTACGGCTAACCGGGCGGGCATAGTAGCACTTAGTGGTGGTGAAGAAACGCCTCTACGAAACGGTTCGCTAATTTATAACTGAAATGCCTAGTTTCTGTTATTACGAATATGTTAAATGAAAAGACTGTTGGCAGCTGCCCGCTGCAAAACCGCTGTTTCCAGAGTCTTCGTAGCAGAATTTGGTATGTCAAATGACTGTGTCATAATCAGCGGTGGAATTCGCTTGAAACACAGACTGATTCACGAGTTGTTGGCGTTCTAATTACAACTTTTGTAATCTCCATAAGGCACCTTATGTGCAGTTCCGCTTAGCAAGATTTACATTTGAATCAAAAGCAGAGCTATAATTACAAACTAGAATGTTGGATATTTCCAGAAAAGTTAAAAAATTTGTTATATGCTACTTGTGTAGACTGAAACCGTATGGTACAATTCAAACGCATAATTCGTTTCGTCATGTACCAAATATTTGTAATTTTGCTGCTGTTCAGTATACAAGAAGACGGTGGTAGTCTAATGCTTAAAAAAATGCTCCTGTTCGAATGCTATTAGAAACATCTTTCCGCGCCCAGAAAATAAATGCTGTCCAGTTTTATCTCACAAGAATGTATAATTTAAGTAATATGTTGTAATGAATCTGATGATACAGAACACGACCTTGATTTCAAATGAAAAAAGAAACTCAGTATGGTTTAGACAATACGGACTACTATGGAAAATATTCTCGAAAGGGGTTATACCTAACCTTACATTTTACTACCAATATATTTAGTACCACCATTTTTAAAACTAGTCTTCTTCAGACTGCTCATCGACGCAAC
The DNA here is from genome assembly GCF_023897955.1 of Schistocerca gregaria. Taxonomy (NCBI): domain Eukaryota; kingdom Metazoa; phylum Arthropoda; class Insecta; order Orthoptera; family Acrididae; genus Schistocerca; species Schistocerca gregaria. Next base: position 599,505,150 of record NC_064920.1, on the reverse strand, counting down.
TATTTTCAAATGCAACTGTAAATCTTCTTTTCAAGATGTGAACGTGCTTCATTTCCCGAGCTGCATTCAGTTTCCACTACTTTGATTTTATTTCAATTTTGAGGAATAAAAAAAAGTCACACAAAGTTATGAGTGATGAAGACGGTTGGTGGGAGACAATCGGCATTATATTTTTATATCTTAGCCACAACGTCGAGTACAATGAGCAGCAGAACAAGGGTCCAGCAGTCTATTCCTGACTCCTTTGAACTTTTCTCTTTCATATCCCACCGTCCACCTCAGTCGCATTAGAACCCAGTGGGCTGATGTCCTTCGTAAGATTCTTCTTGCAAAAAAATTCACCGCGCATGGTGAAGCGTCGATATCGAAGTTTGTCTTGTTAGAGGAGGAGAGCTAAATCTTACAGTGCAGCTGTGGTCATCTACAATTCGTTTATGACCACAGAAAAGTGGTATCACAACTTCCCGCTAGAAGTGAAGACAAAAAATGCAACATTTAGGGTCGAAAAGATGTACGGGTTGCAACACAGCGCAACATGTAGTCAGAGCTACGAATTACATAGTCCAGTTTTCAGGGCTGTGCAGCGTGTCAAACCGGGGAGTCAAGAGTGGGCTGGGTTCAGTTGCAGGCTGTTTAGGGTCGTTTCTACAGATCTTGTTGAGGGCTCTTTTTGGAGTTTCTCACATTCATCTCGTCGAATGCTTGCCCTGGGCTATATTCACACCAAAAAAATAAAGCTTTTAAAACATATGATTCAAACTTTATTATGCTACTCAAAATTCAAAAAATAAAACATGAAGAAAATGCGATAAATCATCAAATGTTAAGTTCTGCGGCTAAAAAACTTGAATAAGCGTTTTTAAAAGTTTGTTTACGCTGTCTTCACTCTGAGGAGTATTACAGGATGGCCTTCCTAGCTGGTTGATATCCAACAGGAATTCCTTAATAGATCTGATGTCGTTTTTGAATTTTTAGATTCTTATCGCTCAGTACAAACCCAACACTACTGGTATACGAATAACCTTTTATGAATATTTTCTATCTTTGTTTGCTACCTCTTTGGACAAGCAAGTTTTTAACATATGAGAATGTAATTACTAATGGTTAAATAAAAAAGCTCGTATCTATGTTCATAATAATAATATTGTTGCACAGCAATGCTCTTCCCAGCTGAATTAATAAGTTTTCAAGGCTACTGCTCGACACGGACGGTAGAAGAATGAAGCGTGCCTCTGTCTGCGTGTCACAATGATGACCTAGAGCGCGCGAAGAGTGCCAGTAGGCGAAAAGCAGGGCAACGTTCGTAACTCATTGCCACACAGCGAGCAGAGGTATAACAAGTAGTAGAGGTGCAGTATTGCGGCATCCAGAAATGTCATTCCGCAAGCTCTGCAGTACAATACAGAGTGATAACGTGTAACATCCGAGCTACGCTAGCCCAAGGCGTTCTAATTCTGGCTGTAAATGCAGAGGCAGGGAAACCCGCCCGTAGCTGAGACATCACGATGCAGACAAGACCGCTGACACTTCTGGTTAACCTGCTGCAATGACGTGATGTGGGGCTTTAAAAACCCCTGTTTCAGACATCTCATATTCAGTGTCTGGTCATTCCGTCTGTATCGCCGATACCGACGGAGCGACAGTCTCGTTAGCTGCAGGTTAACTTTGCTGCGGAAACGTTATGTGCTGCTTGATGCCTGTCTGAAAACTTCAGCTACGAGACTTCGATCTGCTGCCCGTGGTTGGACTTCATCGCTCGACGTTGCTGCTACCGATTGTTCACAGCCTTACTGACAGGAGATGCGGAACCGGGCCTTCCTCTGGCGAAGATTCAAACCGACTGACTGCAAGCATCCATCTTCCACTTGCTAGGTGGGCGTCTGAGTGCCGCCTTGCAGATTGTACATGTACAGTCTTCGTGGCTGTTTCCTGTGGGTGCTGAGGGTGCCCTGGGCTTCCGTCTTCACGACAACCACCATCCGGAAGATGATATGCGTACAAGCCTAAGCGCGCGTCTCTTTCCGAGGGTGCTGGTTCAAATGGCTCTGACCATTATGGGACTTAACACCTGAGGTCATTAGTCCCCTAAACTTAGAACTACTTCAACCTAACTAACCTAAGGACATCACACACATCCATTCCCGAGGCAGGATTCAAACCTGCGACCGTAGCGGTCACGCGGTTCCAGACTGAAGCGCCTAGAACCGCTCGTCCACAGCGGCCGGCTCCGAGGGTGCTGAGCCACACCACATCCACATAGATAGGTCCATGGGGCGCCCCGCTGGCCCCTGCTACAATACCCCGCACCGTGCTGCTGTCAGCCAGTGCGTCTGGCCTACTGCAAACTGCCAGAGTGCTGTGCCTCCTGTAGTGTTTGTATTGGTATCAAGCACACTTCCAACACAAAAACACGTGCAGTGTTCCAAGACTTACTACACTATGTAGTGTACCTGTCAGATTCATCTGGTGTACCCTTAGTGTTCATATGGTGCATTGCTTGTTGTAACACAACAGTACATTACTATAATTTGTTTCCGTGTTCGTAACTGGACGTACAGCTCCCAATTTAACACATGAGCTGCCAGATAAAGTTTTCTACTACGGGCAATCAGATGGAAGCAGAGAACTTGTGTTCAGTGTCTGCGACGCAATCCGGCAGCGACCTTGCGGTGTTCCAACGAATGCGTGTTTCCAAAAGGGTCGAGGCTGCATTCCAATGGATGGCAGTCACATCCGAAGAGTGGTGCATGGACATGGCGATCATTGATAATAGTGGAAGTGTACGATTACTTCGAAAATATGAAGTATACGACCGTTTTTATAGGAACTTTTTCCTTCCTTTGTTGCTTACTACATCCTCTAAAATATTGGAATCTTTTTGTGGACGCCATGTGTACTAACGAATAGCGTTTTACCTTGTAAGTAAACTGTTGAGTGTATGGCTATTAAACGTTTGAGTTAATACTTTTCTATAGCTTCAGGAGAACTTAATTGTTAGAACACGACACATTATCAAACTCACCAAATCAGTTATCAGAAATGGAAATTTCAGAATCTAGTCCGCTCTTGGATGGTTTCCTACGGACGCATATGGTAATCGATCGTGCAGTTAAGAAGAAATTTTCAGTTCGTTCAGTGAGTGAAGTAATTTTCTACAGCGGACGCGGTGAAACATTGCGACCCGAACCAGAGAAGTAAAGAGCGTCGGCCGTACCTTCTGGGGGCGTCCTGCTGGTCTCCTGGTCGCAGGCAGAGGACGTGGGGGTGTCCACGGGCCGCGTGGCGCCCAGCGCGCGGTAGTCGGTCATGTAGCAGCGCCGCTCGGGGCTGAAGCGCACCACCTGCTCGAAGCAGCGCCCCCACAGGACCTCACTCAGCAGGTAAGACGTGCGCGCCTGCACGCGCTGGTCTGTCGACTCGATGGTTCCTTCCAGGATAGCAATCACCTGCAACATACACGCTCCATTATCAAATATCCCTATAAAGAACGTAAAGTCTGTCGCGCAACCCCGACCGGGCTGTTGGCCTCTTCCCTACGGCACTAGGAGGGAGAGGGTGGCAGGCCCATCACACCGGCCACCTTTACCCCCTCGAAAGATCATCGTTAATCATTTGATATCTGGCTGAGTGGATCTGACACTACCCTGGAGAGACTGGAGCGAGGAAAAATCTCCGCCCCTATCCAGGATTAAACACAGAACCTTCAGAGCCAAACCAATGGTCTACCCACTACATCACCAAATGTACCCATCCGAAGGAAAATCAATGAGTATTAAACCAGTTCAGTTCCTGTATCACTGCAAAACATGACTGGCGGAGAAACGACGTGGGGACCTTAAAAGGGCAACGAAATAAAGTGTACTGCAGATTTGTCAATTACAAGTTATCCTTGTGTTTCAGCAAATGACCAACTGATAACAGGTAATTATTGCATCACAGAAAAGAAAGCTGTCAGTGTAAAGATGACCGCCCCATTGTTGACTGGCACTGCCTTTTAGTAGCGACACGTGACACGTTTTTTGAGCAGTGAAGCTGTTAAACCTGTGGAAATGTATCTCAGGATGAAAGCATAGTATGGTGATTTGTTTATGTTCCTATGAAAAGTGCACGAGTGCTGCAGAAAGTTTAAAAGAGGCGTAACTTCTAAGGAGCATGCCCCGCGCTCGAGCCCAGAACATCGCAGAGCGGCGATCGAAAACATTACCGCAGTCTAGAGCTTGTGGCGGAAAACTGGCTTATTTCTGTAAACAAGGCCGGCCGGGGTGGGCGAGCGGTTCTAGGCGCTACAGTCTGGAACCGCGCGACCGCTACGGTCTCAGGTTCGTATCCTGCCTCGGGCATTTACGTGTATGATGTCCTTAGGTTAGTAAGGTTGAAGTACTTCTAAGTTCTAGGGGACTGATGACCTCAGAAGTTAAGTCCCATAGTGCTCAGAGCCATTTGTACCATTTTTTCTGTAAACAAAGTAGCCACTTGAATTCAAGGACATAGTATCGGCAGCAATTGAGAGATTGATACTAAATAAATTAACAAACGACGGACCTGATCCTCCTTGGTGCACAAAACGTGTCAGAACACTGTTGCAGAAACAACGAAACAAATGTAGCAAATTTGAACAGACGCGAAATCCCCAAGATCGGCGATCTTTTACAGAAGCTCGAAATTTAGCGCTGACTTCAATACGAGGTTCTTATGATAGTTTCCACAACGAAACTTTTTGTCTCGAAACCTGGCCGAAAATCCAAAGAGATACTGGTCGTATGTGAAGTATGCTAGCGGCAAGACACAGTCACTGTCTTCCCTGCGCGATAGCAATGGAGATATTATCAAAGACAGCGCTGCCAAAGCAGAGTTACTAAGCACAGCCTTCCGACATGCCTACGTAAAAGAAGACGAAGTAAATATTTCAGAATTCGAATCAAGAACAGCCGCCAACATGAGTAACGTAGAAGTAAATATCCTCGGAGCAGTGAAGCAACTTAAATCACTTAATAAAAGCTAGTCTTCTAGTCCAATCTATATACCAATTACATTAATTTCAGAGTTTTCTGATGCAATAGCTCCATACTTAACACTCATATACAACACTTCCCTCGACGATAGATCTATACCCAAAGACTGGAAAGTTGCACACGTCACATCAATATTCAAGAAAGGTAGTAGGAGTAATCCACTAAACTACAGGCCCGTATCATTAACGTCGATATGCAGTAGAATTGTGAAACATATATTGTGTTCAAACATTATGAATTAACTCGAAGAAAACGGTCTATTGACACACAGTCAACATGCATTTAGAAAACATCGTTCTTGTGAAACACAACAAGCTCTTAACTCGCATGTAGTGTTGAGTACTATTGACAAGGGTTTTCAGACTGATTCCGTATTTCTGGATATCCGGAAGGCTTTTGACACTGCACCACACAAGCGGCTCGTAGTGAAATTGCGTGCTTATAGAATATCGTCTCAGTTATGTGACTGGATTCGTGATTTCCTGTCAGAGAGGTCACAGTTCGTAGTAATTGACGGAAAGTCGTCGAGTGAAACAGAAGTGATTCCAGGTGTTCCCTAAGGTAGTGTTATAGGCCCTTTGCTGTTCCTTATCTATATAAACGATTTGGGAGACAATATGAGCAGCCGTCTTAGGTTGTTTGCAGATGACAGTGTCATTTATCGACTAATAAAGTCATCAGAAGATCAAAACAAACGGCATAACGATTTAGAAAACATATCTGTATGGTTCGAAAATTGGCAATTGCCCCTAAATAACTAAAAGTGTGAGGTCATCCACTTGAGTGACAAAAGGAATTCGTTAAACATCGATTATACGATAAATCACTGAAATCTAGATGCCGTAAATTCAACTAAATACCTAGGAATTAGAATTATGAACAACTTCAGTTAGAAGGAACACATAGAAAATAATGTGGGGAAGGCTAACCAAAGACTGCGTTTTATTGGCAGGACTCTTAGAAAATGTAACAGATCTACTGAGGAGACTGCCTACACTAAGCTTGTCCGTCCTCTTTTAAAATACTGCTGCGCGGTGTGGGATCCTTACCAGATAGGACAGACGGAGTACATCGAAAAAGTTCATAGAAGGTGAGCAAGTTTTGTATTATCGCGAAACAGGGGAGAGAGTGACGCCGAAATGATACAGGATTTGGGGTTGGCATAATTAAAACAGGGGCGGTTTTCGTTGCGGCGGAATCTTCTGACGAAATTCCAGTCACCAACTTTCTCCTCCGAAAGACGAAATACACTCCTGGAAATTGAAATAAGAACACCGTGAATTCATTGTCCCAGGAAGGGGAAACTTTATTGACACATTCCTGGGGTCATATACATCATATGATCACACTGACAGAACCACAGGCACATAGACACAGGCAACAGAGCATGCACAATGTCGCCACTAGTACAGTGTATATCCTCCTTTCGCAGCAATGCAGGCTGCTATTCACCCATGGAGATGATCGTAGAGATGCTGGATGTAGTCCTGTGGAACGGCTTGCCATGCCATTTCCACCTGACGCCTCAGTTGGACCAGCGTTCGTGCTGGACGTGCAGACCGCGTGAGACGACGCTTCATCCAGTCCCAAACATGCTCAATGGGGGACAGATCCGTAGATGTTGCTGGCCAGGGTAGTTGACTTACACCTTCTAGAGCACGTTGGGTGGCACGGGATACATGCGGACGTGCATTGTCCTGTTGGAACAGCAAGTTCCCTTGCCGGTCTAGGAATGGTAGAACGATGGGTTCGATGACGGTTTGGATGTACCGTGCACTATTCACTGTCCCCTCGACGATCACCAGAGATGTACGGCCAGTGTAGGAGATCGCTCCCCACACCATAATGCCGGGTGTTGGCCTTGTGTGCCTCGGTCGTATGCAGTCCTGATTGTGGCGCTCACCTGCACGGCGCCAAACACGCATACGACCATTATTGGCACCAAGTCAGAAGCGACTCTCATCGCTGAAGGCGACACGTCTCCATTCGTCCCTCCATTCACGCCTGTCGCGACACCACTGGAGGCGGGCTGCACGATGTTGGGGCGTGAGCGGAAGACGGCCTAACGGTGTGCGGGACCGTAGCCCAGCTTCATGGAGATGGTTGCGAATGGTCCTCGCCGATACCCCAGGAGCAACAGTGTCCCTAATTTGCTGGGAAGTGGCGGTGCGGTCTCCTACGGCACTGCGTAGGATCCTACGGTCTTGGCGTGCATCCGTGCGTCGCTGCGGTCCGGTCCCAGGTCGACGGGCACGTGCACCTTCCGCCGACCACTGGCGACAACATCGATGTACTGTGGAGACCTCACGCCCCACGTGTTGAGCAATTCGGCGGTACGTCCACCCGGCCTCCCGCATGCCCACTATACGGCCTCGCTCAAAGTCCGTCAACTGCACATACGGTTCACGTCCACGCTGTCACGGTATGCTGCCAGTGTTAAAGACTGCGATGGAGCTCCGTATGCCACGGCAAACTGGCTGAGACTGACGGCAGCGGTGCACAAATGCTGCGCAGCTAGCGCCATTCGACGGCCAACACCGCGGTTCCTGGTGTGTCCGCTGTGCCGTGCGTGTGATCATTGCTTTCACAGCCCTCTCGCAGTGTCCGGAGCAAGTATGGTGGGTCTGACACACCGGTGTCAATGTGTTCTTTTTTCCATTTCCAGGAGTGTATTTTGTTGCCACCGACATACATGAGGAGGAACGATCACCATGATAAAAAGATATAGGCGTTAGTGTTTTCCGCGCGCTGTACGAGATAAGAATAATAGAAAATTGTGAAGGTGGTTCGCCGAATCCTCTACCAAGCACCTAAACGTGATTTGCAGAGTATTCATGTAGACGTAGATATAAATGTAGCCACCGTTAAGATATTAGTGTTGGTTCAGCACACATTCGTAATGTGCTACGATTCAATGAATGTCTGCAAGGCCGATAACAAGTCAGTTGTCTGACGAATTCGGAGATTATCGCTTTGAAGCCTGTGAGGATCTTTTGCTTCGTTTGCAGATCGAAGTTAATGGATTTTTTGACAGAACTGCTGCAGGACATGAAACTTGGGTCCACTATCACAAACCTGAAATAAAAAGATCGAGCGAGAAACAATGCGACACTCTTTACCACAGCCTTAACCCTTCCCCACTCAACCATTGACAGGAAGAATTATGCTTACTCTGTTTTGGAATACAAAAAGGGTATTTTTAGAATTACGTGAGATTACATAGGCTTAACAGTATCCAGTAATTCATACTCTTATGTGCTACGAAAGCCTTGCAATCAGTAACAAACGACGAGCATTTCGGGCTGAAGGTGTTTTGTTGCAACACGACAACGCTCGTCCTCATACTACCCGTTGACCCTAGCAACAAGACAGGACATGAAATCTGAATATCGGACACTCACCTTAATTACCATATCACGTAACGAGGGACTTTCATATACCCGACAGCTGAAAGAAGGAGGCAAATATTTCAGAAGCGACGAATAGATGAAGACCACAATGCAGCAGTAGCTGCATTGACTACCAAATGCATCCTCAAGAGATATTCACTACTGGCCATTAAAACTGCTACACCAAGAAGAAATGCAGATGATAAACGCGTATTCATTGGACAAATATATTATACCAGAACTGACATGTGATAACATTTTCACCCAATTTTGGTGCTTAGACCCTGAGAAATCAGTACCTAGAACAACCACCTCTGGCCGTAATAACGACCTTGATACGCCTGGGCATTGAGTCACACAGAGCTTGGCTGTCGTGTACAGGTACAGCTGCCCATGCAGCTTCAACACGATACCACAGTTCATCAAGAGTAGTGACTGGCGTATTGTGATGAGCCAGTTGCTCGGCCATCATTGACCAGACGATTTCAATTGGCGGCCAGGACAGCAGTCGAACATTTTCTGTATCCAGAAAGGCCCGTACAGAACCTTCAACATGCGGTCATGCATTATCCTGCTAAAATGTAGGGTTTCGCAGGGATCGAATGAAGGGTAGAGCCACGGGTCGTAACACATCTGAAATGTAACGTCCACTGTTCAAAGTGCTGTCAGGGCGAACAAGAGGTGACCGAGTCGTGTAACCAATGGCACCCCATACCATCACGTCGGGTGATACGCCAGTATGTCGATGACGATACACGCTTCCAATGTGCGTTCACCGCGATGTCGCCAAACACGGATGCGACCATCATGATGCTGTAAACAGAACCTGGGCTCATCCGAAAAAATCACAGTTTGCCTTTCGTGCACCCAGGTTCGTCGTTGAGTACACCGTCGCAGGCGCTCCAGTCTGTGATGCAGCGTCAAGGGTAACCGCAGCCATGGTCTCCGAGCTGATAGTCCATGCTGCTGCAAACGTCGTCGAACTGTTCGTGCAGATGGTTGCAAACGTCGCCAACTGTTGATTCAGGGATCGAGACGTGGCTGCACGATCCATTACAGCCATGCGGATAAGATGCCTGTCATCTCGACTGCTAGTGATACGAGGCCATTGGGATCCAGCACGGCGTTCCGTATTACCCTTCTGAACCCACCGATTCCATATTCTGCTAACAGTCATTGGATTTCGACCAACGCGAGCAGTAATGTCGCGATACGATAAACTGCAATCGCTATAGGCTACAATCGGACCTTTATCGAAGTCGGAAACGTGATGTTAGGCATTTCTCCTCCTTACGCGAGGCATCACAACAACGTTTCACCGGTCAACGCCGGTCAGCTGCTGTTTGTGTATGAGAAATCGGTTGGAAACTTTCCTCATGTCAGCACTTTGTAGGTGTCGCCACCGGCGCCAACCTTAAGTGAATGCTCTGAAAAGCTAATCATTTGCATATCACAGCATCTTCTTCCTGTGGGTTAAAATTCGCGTCTGTAGCCCATCATCCTCGTGGTGTAGCAATTGTAATGGCCAGTAGTGTATTTCCGAAGCGGTGGAATGCGTGCATTACACGTTATAAACACTACATCGGAAAATGTGTAATTTTTCTGTGTTATCTCACTTGCATAATCATAAATAATTAAGGTTTCCATCTGAATCACCCACGTATTAGTGCCAGTGGGGATGAGAAACAGCTGAAATCTCTGAAATTTAACGAAGCTCCAGGCCCCGTTGGAGTTCCACTCATATTCTACACGGAATTTGCCTCTGAGTTAGCTCCTCTTTAGAACATAAGGGTAGCAGAAGCGATACACAAAATTACCCTACAATGTCCATAGCAACTACATGTTGTAGAATCTTAGAACATTCTCTGGGCTCGAAAGTAATGAGGTATCTTATACAGATACATCTCCTCCATGCCGACCAGAATGGGTCCCAAGAACGTCGGTTATGTGAAACTCAATTCGTACTTTCGTCTCACCCACACCCTGTTCTGAAAAGCATGGAACATGGCAGTCTGGTAAATGAATCTTTTTTTTTTAACTTCCAGTAGTTTCAGCCCACGAATACTGACCACAGATCAAGCAGGAAAGCAAGGAGATACTGAAATGTACAAAAAAAAAGGGAAACGAAAACAGTGAACAGTCCGAGGACAAAAAGCGCCATATAGAGCATCCTTACAAAGCAACGGCGTCGTGGTTAGGTGGAATGCCAACCGGGCAAAACCTAGTGCAATTTTGTTTTTGTTTCGCTGTATCAAAAATTTTGTTTGTGTGTGGTGTAACTAACATCCCTTTGCAATAGCGAGGTGTAAGGAAGGAATCTACAATGACAGTTGATTCTCAAAAACTGGTCTATCAGCGGATGAAAGGAAGTGGCGTTAATATGGGAACAGCAAACATTGGATTACAAGGCGACAGATCAACCGAATCCTCCATCGAAAAACACGTCTGATGTATCATAATGGCATTAGTGACAGTTTGTGAGTAGTTGGGAGTTGGGGTGGTTTTTATATACAAATTAATTAAATTTATCAATTAATCACCCACTGAGCACGCCCACCCCTGTTCCAGACCACGCCCACCACCCTCCTCCGGATGAAGTCACGTCTTTTTCTGAGGCTGCATATTGCCCCAGCCATCTCCCCTCCTCTCCAACCTCTCCCTCGCACAAACTATCCTATTGGCGGAAATTTCTAACTTTGGCGGGAATTTCGAATTTTAGCGAGAATTTTCTTGGCCCAGGGCTGTGCCACCCTACCCCACCCCCTCACCTACGAATTGGCGTGAAATTAAAATTGGCGGTACCCGTTCCGGAACTCGAACCCTGGTCCTCTTGGGTGGTAAGCTAAGTGCACTCTCCTAACACAATTATACCACCATAGGAGCTTGGAATTGATCGGAAATTAAAATTGGCAGTGCCCTTTCTGGGATCCTAATCCTGATTCTACTGGATGGAAAGCGCAAATGCACCCCCCAACACATGGAAACTGTCCAGATGCATGAGAGGAAGGTTATGTTAGCCCACTTTATTTATTTTGGTTGGGGAAATGAAATAAAGATAGGTCCTAATTATGTAATTAATCATAAAGATCGGACCTATTTACACAACTATATGAGTGGCGCTACACAAGACCGGCCTAAAATCGTATATGGATCTCAAGAATTGATGATACCATACAGTTGGTGTTATCCTGCTGGAAAATTTTTTCTCAGTACCACTCGAAACTACTGACAGACACACACACAAACTTTACCCTACACCTAGAAGCTGCGAGGAAAAAGGCAGGGGTGTAAGGTACCATCTTTATTCTTTTTGGTGGGAAATATGTTCAACCGATAAGACGCTGGTTTTGGAGAGAGAGGAGTTTAAAAATTTTATTACCTGTAAGCATGCAGTATCTATCTCTGTTGGATGTCGAAAGCTACCCTACAGCTCAGGTAATCGAAGGAAATATAGGCAATCACGACTGATGAAAAAAATGTATCACAGTTCTAATTACACTTCGAAATTGTCATGAAAAAACAAGCAGTCGTAATGAATGGGTCATAATGAAATATATGTACCGGGGAAAATCGTCATTCCAAAAGACGGTGGAGGGGGTAGTAGTTGAACGTGAGTTCTCCTCGATCTACAATCACAAACTGCTGAAAACCGAGGCCCTCTCACCTCCCCTCACGCCTCCCCCCTTCCTCCCTCCATCCACCTATAGGGAGGACATTGGCTTTATTAACAGCCACTCCTGTAAGGCCGCTGGCCACACCAGGCATTCCGGCACCCTCCGCGATCACTCGCGACACACGCCTAGCCTTGAGGCAGTACCATTTAGCACAAAAGGGAAATTCACCAGCACAACCTCGCCCCTTCGGAGAAAGCTCCAGATGGCTATTTCAAAAGTCAGCTCCTCGCAAATCAGGAAGCCCCTCCCGCCTAAAGCGAGTGCAGCCTGAAACCGCAGTCGGTTCAGTACAAACCGTGATGCTAGCATCGCCGGCCGCGGTGGTCTCGTGGTTCTAGGCGCGCAGTCCGGAACCGTGCGACTGCTACCGTTGCAGGTTCGAATCCTGCCTCAGGCATGGATGTGTGTGATGTCTTTAGGTTGTAAGTAGGCTGTTTAGGTTTTTTTATTGGTAACGCCGCCGCCACGTAGCGCTCTGTATGAAAATCACTGGCTGTGCCGTGTGCAGTCTGTGGCTGGTTGGCATTGTTGTAATACTCGCCATTGCAGTGTTGGGCAGCGGCAGCTGGATGCTAACAGCGCGTAGCGTTGCGCAGTTGGAGGTGAGCCGCCAGCGGTGGTGGACGTGGGGAGAGAGATGGCGGAGTTTTGTAATTTGTAAGACTGGATGTCATGAACTATCATATATATTTTGACTATTAAGGTAAATACACTGTTCGTTCTCTATTAAAATCATTCATTTGCTAACTATACCTATCAGTAGTTAGTGCCTTCCGTAGTTAGAATCTTTTATTTAGCTGGCAGTAGTGGTGCTCGCTGTATTGCAGTAGTTCGAGTAACGAAGATTTTTTTTGTGAGGTAAGTGATTTGTGAAAGGTATAGGTTAATGTTAGTCAGGGCCATTCTTTTGTAGGGATTATTGAAAGTCAGATTGCGTTGCGCTAAAAATATTGTGTGTCAGTTTAAGCACATTCGTGTATAATTATTCAAAGAGGACGTTTCACATAGACCAGTCGTGTATAAATTGTTCTAAGGGGATGTTTCATAAGGTTAGTTAGGTTTAAGTAGTTCTAAGTTCTAGGGGACTAATGACCACAGCAGTTGAGTCCCATAGTGCTCAGAGCCATTTGAACCATTTTGATGCTAGCATCCCTTATAACAAAACTCTAAGCAAAATACAAAACAAAGAAAGTTCATTGTTAAGCTGCGATTCGGATTATAAGGTGTGCATGAATCAATTTTTTGTCGAATAGTTTCATCGAAAGGGAATGAGATTGGATAGGAGAGAAGAAGACGAATTGCGTAATATTGCTTTTAAACTTTTTTCCCGAAAATTAAAAATTTAACTGAGAAACTAACTAGAGAGACGGATGTAGCGCTAAATCAACTTGCATTTTGACACTTCAAATTAATTAAAACTGCAGCACTTTACTTGAATGTCTCTGCCACACCTGGCTGCAGTGCGCCACTCGTGGCTACAACGATATGTGGCGTAGACCACGGAGTAATGCGTCTTCGTCACACCGCCTCTGTGTGAACCTCTTTATTCTTTAACGTGAGGTGGCTTGAAACAGAGCCACGTCCCCGCCAGACGGCTGTGCTATGCTACTTCGGTGGGAACTTGGCCTGAGACTCACGATATCTGTGACGCATAGATAAGTTTCTTCTGGTACTGTTCCGTGAGCGTATGCTACCGACGTGTGTGACGGTCAGGTGAACAATGAAAGCACATAGCCACAATACTGATGTTTACTCGCTTGTGTGTCAGCTTAATTGACAGTAGTATGAAGAAGCTTGTCAAACTCACACATTCATACCCGGTACGCTTATTTAGCTACTCACGCCTGAACATTGTGCCTTGCTACTCAAGGAGTGCTCTGCCAATCTAAGTATCCACTTTGCAGTTTTAATAGCTTCTACAGTGAACAGAAATACTCGATCCCGAATACGGAATTCTACTGCACAACTACACATGCAGTACTGGTGTAAGCGTGCTTAAAGCGTCTCTGTCACGAGCTAATCCTGCAGATTTTACACTCGAGTTGTTACTGTGTGCACATGCAACTATTATCACAAAAAACAGGGAATGAATAGCGGAAGCCATGTTTGAAATTTTTCTACGCTCAATAGGAGTACGTCCTAGAATTTAAACTTGTCTTAAATGTTTTCTGCTAATGTCAGCTGATCAGGATAATATTTACTCGCATGTCTGGATGAACAGACATTACTGACAGGCATCAGAAATTAATTCGAAGTAAATTCGCTTAACAAATAACTTGGCACAGCTTTGTTAGGTACAGACGTGCAGCCTATTAGCGACTCACGAAAATTTGTGCCGGACCGAGACTCGAACGCAGATTTCCTGCTTATCTCGAGCGGTCGTCTTAACTACTTGCAGTTATTCGAGCACACCTCGCTTTGAACCCAGCCTGCCGCTATCTACAGCTGATGCTAAGATATTCGCCTTTAGCGAATCTATTTCGAATTAATTTCGGACGGCTGACGATTATTAATATCTGTTCATTCATTAAACTGAAATAAATGTTACATGCCGAGGCGGACGCAAGATGATAGTATCAAGGGTCTCGATTTCTCACAGTCTCGTTCTTACTGGTGCGGAAAGACAGGGTAATGCTGCGAACATTAAGCATGGCAGTAGGAGACTATGGCATAGGGATGCAGACAGTGTGACGTATGGAAGTTTGGATCGGCCCATGAGGCTTATACGGATAACTGAAGTGGATAACGCGACCGTACACGGTAAGTGGGAAGTCCGGGCTCGAGTCCCAGTCTAGCACAAATTTACATGTCAGCAATAGACAGTACATCTATACACTACACAGCAGATGCCAAGATATCCATATTCAGCTAATTTACTCGTATTTCGAATTGATCATGAGAAGTTTACAGACGTTCATACACGCAATTAGGTGAGTTTTGTGTTAGTTATTCACTTTACCAATTCCGCATCACTTGATATATATATATATATATATATATATATATATATATATATATATATATATATATATATATAATCCTGGAAATTTAAATAAGAACACCGTGAATTCATTGTCCCAGGAAGGGGATACTTTATTGACACATTCCTGGGGTCAGATACATCACATGATCACACTGACAGAACCACAGGCACATAGACACAGGCAACAGAGCATGCACAATGTCGGCACTAGTACAGTGTATATCCACCTTTCGCAGCAATGCACGCTGCTATTCTCCCATGGAGACGATCGTAGAGATGCTGGATATAGTCCTGTGGAACGGCTTGCCATGCCATTTCCACCTGGCGCCTCAGTTGGACCAGCGTTCGTGCTGGACGTGCAGACCGCGTGAGACGACGCTTCATCCAGTCACAAACATGCTCAATGGGGGACAGATCCGGAGATCTTGCTGGCCAGGGCAGTTGACTTACACCTTCCAGAGCACGTTGGGTGGCACGGGATACATGCGGACGTGCATTGTCCTGTTGGAACAGCAAGTTCCCTTGCAGGTCTACGAATGGTAGAACGATGGGTTCGATGACGGTTTGGATGTACCGTGCACTATTCAGTGTCCCCTCGACGATCACCAGAGGTGTACGGCCAGTGTAGGAGATCGCTCCCCACACCATGATGCCGGGTGTTGGCCCTGTGTGCCTCGGTCGTATGCAGTCCTGATTGTGGCGCTCACCTGCACGGCGCCAAACACGCATACGACCATCATTGGCACCAAGGCAGAAGCGACTCTCATCGCTGAAGACGACACGTCTCCATTCGTCCCTCCATTCACGCCTGTCGCGACACCACTGGAGGCGGGCTGCACGATGTTGGGGCATGAGCGGAAGACGGCCTAACGCTGTGCGGGACCGTAGCCCAGCTTCATGGAGACGGTTGCGAATGGTCCTCGCCGATACCCCAGGAGCAACAGTGTGCTGCGCAGCTAGCGCCATTCGACGGCCAACACCGCGGTTCCTGGTGTGTCCGCTGTGCCGTGCGTGTGATCATTGCTTGTACAACCCTCTCGCAGTGTCCGGAGCAAGTATGGTGGGTCTGACACACCGCTGTCAATGTGTTCTTTTTTCCATTTCCAGGAGTATATATATATGCTTAGCGCTAGTGCTAATGTTATCTGAATGTGTAATCAAATAGAGAGAAACATGCTTCCTTGAAAAAAGCTTCTGCCTCCGCAGTTTTACAATATAGCTACTGTTTATCCGCTATTAGTAGCTAAATATTTGCTAGATTACAATGGTATTTCCTAAAGAAAATGTTTTCTTACACCTGTCAATGTTAAGTGCTATGTATAGCAAATGTATTGGTTGTTGTGTAGCTTTACAAATAACGCTCTCTTGATACACTGCCGACACATTTGACGACGCGCCAATCCAACGACTGTGTTAATATGCGCAACCAAGTGTTGCGCAGCGCAGTGCTTCCTATAACCATGCGTTTATCTCACAAAGTATGCGTTCAGGATCCGTGTTTTTGTGGACTTATTTTTCTTGTTTCGATGAGTACTACTACCTCTCAAAGAATTCGACACCTTTTTTAATACCCTGTATATTCAGATAATTTGTAGAAAGAGCTGTTAATGAGAAATGTTTTTAATTTTTTTACTTGGTGGGGATTCCCACTATCTTTCTTTATGTTAGGAATTAGTTGGATATCATCCCACTACAGTACGTTGTACTATTCTGAACACTAGACAAGGAGTCATGGTCTACATGAAAATTATTTTGTATCTTTTATTAGTAAACCACAGTTCAGTTGAAACCGACTTTCATCATCAGCAAGGAAAATCGTTAAGGAGTGAATTGATTGGGAAGTGAGTGGAAGAATTCCTTATAAACGCTTAACACAATATTCTTATTGTTCGCTACTGCTGAACAAACACCTCATTTACTTTAGGTGAACGACCCCAGAAAATTCTACAAGTCAACTAGAAGCGAAAATATGCAAAATCAGCCAGCACTCTCGACACTGGGCCAGCACATTGAACGATAACACTTTAAACTGAGCATCATAACAGGATGAGTCAAAAAGGATTTCACAACTTTGGGATGACAAAGAAATGTATTGAGATACCTTACAGCGGTGGATGTATCATTTTCTAGCAAAAACCTCAAATGCCAATCACATCGAACCAAAAGGATGACACTTCTGTCAAACTTCTGTTTCTGTGTGGAACTTGTGAGTGTTTGTTAAAAAAAAGTGGCGCATCTATCGATTCTGTAACTTACCTCAAAAAATTTCTATGTCTTTCCAAAGACCTATTTGACTCATCCTGTATATTATTTCTCAATGGTGTTTTTAGTCAGTACGCTTCATCTCCCACATTACTTAATCAAAATTAATGATTGATACATATCCACGATTTCGTTCACCACTAATGACGAAAATTACACAATTAGTTTAACTTATTGCTTTTGATAAAAATATTTTGAAAACATTGTGGCTTTTCACTCGTGTTACTCGTATTCTGTTCTCCTGCCGATATATCTGAGTTGTGGACAACATTTTAGGACTTTTAGAAAATTTTCAGGGTCAGCTTACGTCATCTGACAGCTAAAACTGCACACTAATAGGATTGGAGAATATTTTTAAATATTATGGCAAACCCTGCCAACAATTCAGCCAGCCGACACCTGTTGTAATAATCGCATAACACACAACAGATGCCTACAAAGTAGAAGAACAACGTACGAATGGCAAGACAATTTACGAGAAGCTAAACGACAAACACAACGCAATAGCTGAGGAAGTCCTACTTTCAGTAAGAAATAAGATTCTCAATCGTTACTTTACTGACGGGCTGGCAGACGCTGGTGAAACATTTGATGCGGCCCGCCACGAATTCCTCTCCTGTGGTAACCACTTCATCTCAGAGTAGCACTTGCAACCTACGTCCTCAATTATTTGCTGGATGTATTCCAAACTCTGTCTTTCTCTACAGTTTTTTGCCCTCTACAGCTCCCTCTAGGACCATGGAAGTCATTCCTCATGTCTTAACAGATGTCCTATCACCCTGCCCCATCTCCTTATCAGTGTATTCAACACATTCCTTTCCTCTGCGCAGAACCTCCTCATTCCTTACCTTATAAGTACTGTAGCACCACATCTCAAATGCTTCGATTCTCTTTTGTTCCGATTTTCCCATAGTCCATGTTTCAATACCGTACAATGCTGTACTCCAGACATACATTCTCAGAAATTTCTTCCTCAAAATAAGGCCCATGTTTGATGCGAGTAGACTTCTCTTGCCCAAGAATGCCCTATTTACCATTGCTAGTCTGCTTTTCATGTCCTTGCTCCGTCCGTCATTGGTTATTTTACTGCTTAGGTAGCAGAATTCCTTAACTTCATCTACTTCGTGACCATCAATCCTGATGTTAAGTTTCTCGCTGTTCTCATTTCTTCTACTTCTTATTACGTTCCTGTTTCTGCGGTTTACTCTCAATCCATGGTCTGTACTCATTAGACTGTTCATTCCGTTCAGCAGATCATGTAAATCTTCTTCACTTTCACCCAGGATAGCAATGCCATCAGCGAATCGTTTCATTGATATTCTTTCACCTTGAATTTTAATTCCACTCCTGAACCTTTCTTTTATTTCCATCATTGCTTCCTCGATGCCGAGATTGAACAGCAGGGGCGAGTTCTTGGTCTTCCACTCTTATTATGCCCTCTTGGATGTTGTACATATTGTATATTACCCGTCTCTCCCTACAAGTTACCCCTACTTTTTCAGAATCTCGAACATGTTGCACCATTTGACATTGTCGAACGCTTTTTCCAGGTCGACAAACCCTACGAACGTGTCTTGCTTTTTGTTTAGTCTTGCTTCCATTATTAACCATACGTCAAAATTGCTTCTCTCGTGCCTTTACCTTCCCTAACGCCAAATTGCTCGTCATCTAGCGCATCCTCAATTTTCTTTCCATTCTTCTGTATATTATTCTAGTAAGCAACTTGGATGCATGAGCTGTGAAGCTGATTGTGCGGTAGTTCTCGGACTTGTCAGCTCCTGCCGTCTTCGGAATTGTGTGGATGATGCTTTTCCAAAAGTCGGAAGGTATGTCGCCAGGCGCATACATTCTGCACACCAACGTGAATAGTCATTTTGTTGTCACTTCCCCCCAATAATTTTAGAAATTCTGGTCGAATGTGATCTATCCCTTCTGCCTCATTTGATCCTCCAAAGCTCTTTTAAATTCTGATTCTAATACTGGATCCCCTACACCTTCTAAATCGACTCCTGTTTCTTCTTCTATCACATCAGACCAATCTTACCCCTCATAAAGGCTTCCAATGTATTCATTCCTCCTATCCGCTCTCTCCTCTGCATTTAACAGTGGAATTACCCTTGCACTGTTAATGTTACCACCCTTGGTTTTAATGTCACAGAAGGTTGTTTTGACATCCCTATATGCTGAGTCAGCCATTCCGATAATCATTTCTTTTCGATGTCTTAAAATTTTTCATACAGCCATTTCCACTTAGCTTTCCTGCACTTGCCGGCCGCGGTGGTCTAGCAGTTCTAGGCGCTCAGTCCGGAACCGCAGGTTCGAATCCTGCCTCAGGCATGGATGTGTGTGATGTCCTTAGGTTAGTTAGGTTTAAGTAGTTCTAAGTTCTCGGGGAGTGATGACCACCGATGTTAAGTCCCGTAGTGCTCAGAGCCATTTGAACCATTTCCCGGCACTTCATTTTTGGTTCATTCCTCAGTGACCTGCGTTTCACTATTCCTGAATTTCCCAGAACATTTTTGTACTTCCTACTTTTCTCGATCAATTTAAGTACTTGTTCTGTTACCCATGGTTTCTTCGCAGTTACCTTCTTTGTACCTACGTTTACCTTCCCAACTTCTGTGATAGCCTTTTTTAGAGATGTCAGTGCCCATTCAACTGTACTGCCTACTGAGCTATTCCTTATGGCTTTATCTATGGCCTTAGAGAACTACTACCGTATTTCGTCATTCCTTAGTACTTCCGTATCCCACTTCTTTGGTTATTGATTCTTCCTGGCTGCTGTCTTAAACTTCAGCCTACTCTTCATCACTACTATATTCTGATCTGAGCAGTGGTTTCCGTTGCCTTCTGCATCCTCATACCGTTGATAATTATTGATTCTTCCGCCTTTGGGGGCAATTTCCCAACCCTAGGACAAGAGAGTGCCCTGAACCTTCAACGCAGCGATCAGAAATCCTAAACATTGTTATTGTATTTACGACAGTTTCTTATCACCGTTCTCAATGCCACAGAAATCAGTGAACGAAATGCTTCGAATTCTATCCAACGGCAGTTCTAGATCCAACAACTGATGATTTTAGTCACAACAATTACTGAATACATCATTTATGTGGAGAGGCAAAGGTTTATCTCAGTTCTGATTCTGTCCAGCTTGAAGAAATAAAGTTAAATTTTACCCGGTAGAAATCTTGAACTCTTTAAATCCTTCTAGTTCAACACCTTGTGAACTGCTTTTAAACGTATATGCTATTATTATGTTAATTAGAAATACACTCCTGGAAATGGAAAAAAGAACACATTGACACCGGTGTGTCAGACCCACCATACTTGCTCCGGACACTGCAAGAGGGCTGTACAAGCAATGATCACACGCGCGGCACAGCGGACACACCAGGAACCGCGGTGTTGGCCGTCGAATGGCGCTAGCTACGCAGCATTTGTGCACAGCCGCCGTCAGTGTCAGCCAGTTTGCCGTGGCATACGGAGCTCCATCGCAGTCTTTAACACTGGTAGCACGCCGCGACAGCGTGGACGTGAACCGTATGTGCAGTTGACGGACTTCGAGCGAGGGCGTATAGTGGGCATGCGGGAGGCCGGGTGGACGTACCGCCGAATTGCTCAACACGTGGGGCGTGAGGTCTCCACAGTACATCGATGTTGTCGCCAGTGGTCGGCGGAAGGTGCACGTGCCCGTCGACCTGGGACCGGACCGCAGCGACGCACGGATGCACGCCAAGACCGTAGGATCCTACGCAGTGCCGTAGGGGACCGCACTGCCACTTCCCAGCAAATTAGGGACACTGTTGCTCCTGGGGTATCGGCGAGGACCATTCGCAACCGTCTCCATGAAGCTGGGCTACGGTCCCGCACACCGTTAGGCCGTCTTCCGCTCACGCCCCAACATCGTGCAGCCCGCCTCCAGTGGTGTCGCGACAGGCGTGAATGGAGGGACGAATGGAGACATGTCGTCTTCAGCGATGAGAGTCGCTTCTGCCTTGGTGCCAATGATGGTCGTATGCGTGTTTGGCGCCGTGCAGGTGAGCGCCACAATCAGGACTGCATACGACCGAGGCACACAGGTCCAACACCCGGCATCGTGGTGTGGGGAGCGATCTCCTACACTGGCCGTACACCTCTGGTGATCGTCGAGGGGACACTGAATAGTGCACAGTACATCCAAACCGTCATCGAACCCATCGTTCTACCATCCTAGACCGGCAAGGGAACTTGCTGTTCCAACAGGACAATGCACGTCCGCATGTATCCCGTGCCACCCAACGTGCTCTAGTGTGTGTGTGTTTGAGGTTTACGGGCGCTAAACAGCGTGGTCATCAGCGCCCAAGCGCATAGAAACAGGAACACAGGCGGTGAAGGGACGAAGACGGACGCCGAACAAGGAGAACGGCTAAAAGACACAGGCCTGACGCAGTTCCAAATGCGCACATACAGAGGCAAAACAAGAGGAGAAGAAACACACTAAAAAAGGAAAGGAAACACAAGGAAAAGAGAAGAGATATCGAAGTGAAACAAGGAGGTAATCGTGACTGGCGGACCTCTTACCTAAAAACTGGGTGAGCCAGTCACCCAGCAGCACATTAAAACCTTCTCCCTAAAATCCGAGGCAACAGATTGGACAGGACACAAAACCGTAAAACCTTAACGACCGTCGCTGCGTCGTCTTGCAAAATAGAGGGCAAATCCGGTGGCAAGGAAACCACCGCCCTCTGGTCAGAGAATAAAAGACAGTCAAGTAAAATGTGGCGGACAGTAATCTGGACGCCACAAGCACTGCAGATTGGGGGGTCCTCCCGCCGGAGTAAAAAACCATGCGTGAAGGGACTGTGTCCAATGCGGAGGCGAGTGAGGAGAACCTCATACCGCCTGTATGACTGGTAGGACGTACGCCATGGTCGCGTAGTGGCCTTTACCAGACGCAGCTTATTGTCAGAAACTGCCAACCACTCCTCTTCCCATTGATGCATAACACGAAAACGCAAAAGGGAGGTTACAGCATGGAGGGGGACGGCACATTCAACAACGTGAGGGAGGGAACATGCATCTTTGGCAGCCACATCCGCCAGTTCGTTGCCCCTAATACCCACGTGCCCCGGCACCCAGCAGAAAGAAACCTCCTTCCCCTGCCGTTGCAGGTGGAGTAGGGCATCATGGATGTTCTGGACGACCGTATCCGCTGGGTACAAGTGTTGAATGGTCTGAAGGGCACTCAGGGAGTCAGAACAGATGAGGAACTTAATACTGGGAACACATCTCATCTGCTCCAATGCCCGCAATATTGCAAACAATTCGGCATCGAGGATGGTAAACACCGCAGGAAGCCGTAACTTGACGACTCGATCAGGGAAAACAACAGCACAACCAACAGTGTCCCCCTGTTTAGAGCCATCTGTGAATACAGGTACATGGTCCGCATGCTGGTTTAAAATATCGTAAAATAAGGAGGTAAAAACAAACGCCGGAGTGCAGTTCCTCCGGTTCTCCGACAAGTCTAAAAGGATGCTGGGCCTCTGGAGCAACCAGGGAGGCAGGCGAGTAAAACCTTGTCGTTGGGGGGCCACACGCTCCACACCAAGGGACTCAAGCAAATGCTTGGCACGAATCCCAAATGGTTTTGTTGCCCTGGGACGCCTGGAAAAGAGACGTTCCATAGGCGGTCGGGCAACGGTAGGGTACGCAGGGGAGGTAGGACAGGAAAGGAAATGACACACCCGTCGCACCATGAGGAGTTTCCGCCGGATGGCGAGCGGCGGTTCCCCTGCCTCAGCACACAGGCTGGGGATGGGACTGGTACGGAAGGCACCAGTGGCCAGCCTGATACCCTCATGGTGTACTGTGCTCTAGAAGGTGTAAGTCAACTACCCTGGCCAGCAAGATCTCCGGATCTGTCCCCCATTGAGCATGTTTGGGACTGGATGAAGCGTCGTCTCACGCGGTCTGCACGTCAAGCACGAACGCTGGTCCCACTGAGGCGCCAGGTGGAAATGGCATGGCAAGCCGTCCCACAGGACTACATCCAGCATCTCTACGATCGTCTCCATGGGAGAATAGCAGCCTGCATTGCTGCGAAAGGTGGATATACACTGTACTAGTGCCGACATTGTGCATGCTCTGTTGCCTGTGTCTATGTGCCTGTGGTTCTGTCAATGTGATCATGTGATGTATCTGACCCCAGGAATGTGTCAATAAAGTTTCCCCTTCCTGAGACAATGAATTCACGGTGTTCTTATTTCAATTTCGAGGAGTGTACTTTGTTGCTTTCTCTGTTGCGCAACAGATCTTACAGTTACAGCCCAGGTTGTGACATACATACGAGGTGTCGATAATGGATTTTGTGTAACAGAGGAGCGACATCTGTGCGTAGAAACATCCACTACATGAAAGCTGACGGGTGCGGCGTGCACGCTGTGACCCGGAAGTTGCACATGTGCAAGAGCAGAATTTCTGGCCGGCACTGCCCTAAACAGAACATGATCACGTAACTTTATTTTTCTAGGTGATAATTAAAACTTCAGTCAACCCCCGTACAACACAGCAAAAGTTCTGACTTGCAAGACGTGTTACTTTAAAAACGAATATTGTCGTGTACAGGACTAGGTTTAAGTGGTGTGACTGGACCTGTGGCCAGTGAAGGGCAGCTTACACCTGGCTGCTGCTCAGCGCTGTGAGGGTAATCGGAAGAGAGGACAGGAAATGATAAAAAAAAAATTACCCTTGTAGCCGGTTTCTTGCAGTACTTGTAACTACTGAAAGCAGACTAATGTCAGGAGGGATTAATATGCGCGAGCTACACGCGCGATACGCACCTCCAGATCGGAGGCAGCCATGTCAGAGGCAGACATGCGGTAGAGCGGCGAGCGGGCGTCGATGCGGTGCACGACGGTCTCCGGCCAGAGCAAGAAGAAGCGCCGCTGCCCCACCTCGTGTCGCAGCTCCGTGTGGTACGGCAGAAGGTGCTCGCCCTCGGGCGTCTTCCTCTCGCCCACCAGCAGGATGTTCATCTTCGCCTCGATGATGTGAGACCTGCGTAGCCGAAAGCGCACCTTAACACAGTGGTTCCCAACAGGTGGTCCGCGGACCCCCGAGGGGTCCGCGAGCTATGCCAGAGGGGTCCGCAAGATGCTGTTAGAATAAAAAATATATTAAATATATTTCGTATGATAACAATTTTTTGTTTTGGACGCTTCCTGCATGAGCAGAGCTTAAGAACTGAAATTAAAACTAACAGTATACTGATGGAGTACTCTGTTGTAACTGTATTTTCTCAAATAAATAATACCTTGTATGAAATTAGTATTTTCTTATTTTTCACACATGTCTACTAAATGCAATCTCAAGTGTAGTACACTTGAAAGACCAATACACTCAGTTTTAATTTTTTCCTGTCATTTTCAGTACATACTCAATTTTTACTTTTTTAGGGAGTTTGTTATACTAAACACCGAGATTTGAAGACAAAGATTTTGAGCAATAATCAAAAATTTAACAGTAACAACTATCGCCACATTGTAAAGTTTTAAGCTCAGTATTTTTTCAATAATGATTATGTCAATATTTTTCCTAAGTACCAAAAATGGAAAACGTATAAAAAGACCTTAATTTGGCTCTTTTAGGTACTTGATACTGTGATACTGTGATCATGCTCGATGAGGGGGTCCTCAAGAAAATTTTGTTGGGAACCCCTGCCTTAAGACATCCTATATACGATCCATTACTGTGTCACAAAAATCTTCCTAAGCGAGATTGAGGGCTGGAAAAGTACAGTATGTAGCACTAGACTAAAGACTGAAATTGCTCCTCCCATCACCATCAAATAACGGAAGCTACTACTTACTTACTAACGCGAATTCTTTACAGACGAATGGAAAAACTGGTAGATGCAGACCTCGGGGAGGATCAGTTTGGATTCCGTCGAAATGTTGGAACACGTGAGGCAATACTGACCTTACGACTTATCTTAGAAGAAAGATTAAGGAAGGGCAAACCTACGTTTCTAGCATTTGTAGACATAGAGAAAGCTTTTGACAATGTTGACTGGAATACTCTTTTTCAAATTCTAAAGGTGGCAGGGGTAAAATACAGGGAGCGAAAGGCTATTTATAATTTGTACAGAAACCAGATGGCAGTCATAAGAGTCGAGGGGCATGAAAGGGAAGCAGTGGTTGGGAAAGGAGTGAGACAGGGTTGTAGCCTCTCCCCGATGTTATTCAATCTGTATATTGAGCAAGCAGTAAAGGAAACAAAAGAAAAATTCGGGATAGGTATTAAAATTCAAGGAGATGAAGTAAAAACTTTGAGGTTCGCCGATGACATTGTAATTCTGTCAGAGACGGCAAAGGACTTGGAAGAGCAGTTGAACGGAATGGACAGTGTCTTGAAAGGAGGATATAAGATGAACATTAACAAAAGCAAAACGAGGATAATGGAATGTAGTCAAATTAAATCGGGTGATGCTGAGGGAATTAGATTAGGAAATGAGACACTTAAAGTAGTAAAGGAGTTTTGCTATTTAGGAAGTAAAATAACTGATGATGGTCGAAGTAGAGAGGATATAAAATGTAGACTGGCAATGGCAAGGAAAGCGTTTCTGAAGAAGAGAAATTTGTTAACATCGAATATAGATTTATGGATCAGGAAGTCGTTTCTGAAAGTATTTGTTTGGAGTGTAGCCATGTATGGAAGTGAAACATGGACGATAACTAGTTTGGACAAGAAGAGAATAGAAGCTTTCGAAATGTGGTGCTACAGAAGAATACTGAAGATAAGGTGGATAGATCACGTAACTAATGAGGAGGTATTGAATAGGATTGGGGAGAAGAGAAGTTTGTGGCACAACTTGACTAGAAGAAGGGATCGGTTGGTAGGACATGTTTTGAGGCATCAAGGGATCACAAATTTAGCATTGGAGGGCAGCGTGGAGGGTAAAAATCGTAGAGGGAGACCGAGAGATGAGTACAATAAGCAGATTCAGAAGGATGTAGGTTGCAGTAGGTACTGGGAGATGAAGCAGCTTGCACAGGATAGAGTAGCATGGAGAGTTGCATCAAACCAGTCTCAGGACTGAAGACAACAACAACAACAACTACTTACTTTTGCTGCAGTTATTAGTAGGTTCCACTGAATCCTACTTTTTTTATAGCCAATATCTTCCGATAAGAATTTGTTTATTATATAAGGAGTCTCAGTTCACACACCATCACAAGGCATAACGAAAAATTTACACCAACATAGGCGATATAATTTTCAATGTCAACAAAATTCACCAACAGCTGTACACTTAAACATATTTTATTTCATTCTGAAAACAACCAGTTTCGGCCGAAACTGGTTCCTTTCAGAATAAAATAAAATATCTTAAAGTATACGGCTGTTGGTGAATTTTATTGACATTGAAAATTACTTACCAGCCGATGTCCCTGGCCATGATGGGCCAACACAGAAGGCGATATAACGTCATGATTCACAGCCAAGAGCTGCCGATAAAAATGTCTGTTTTACAGAAGCAGTTTCGATCCACAGAACATCATCAGGAATGATTATATCTCCTTTGTTGGTGTAAATTCTTCGTTGTGCCTTGCGATGGTCTGTCGACCGAAACTGCTTGTATAATAAACTAAATATTCTCTGCAGATATTGACGATATCAATATTCTCATGTTCCATCCAGCTCTCTCTTTCTTCTCCTTTATTTCTCTATCTTCAGCCCAAATTTTTCTCTCCAGCTTTGTTCTCATACTGCACTTCTTCGTGGGTACGTCGCGCTGCTTGAGGTCTACTTGCCTTTCGGATGCTTGCCGCGACGTTGGATAATTTTTCTGTCGTTTCTCCGGTTTTAGTCTGTAGACATATTACCTTCTTTTTGGGCTAAGAAACTTTCTCCAATTTAAGGTTCCTTTTTCGAGGTATTTGACATGTGGCCTTTTAAGTCAAGTGAGAGTTCCTCTGGCTTTCTGGTGCGATATTTGTGTTGTAGTGACATTTTTTGTTTCAGATGTCGTGGATTCATCTGTAGGCCACTTAAATTTCTGTAGGCAAATTTTTGTGACGTTTTCTTCTCCTCTAGCAGATTAAAGGTTCCTGAATTACGCGATTCCTTCGATTCGATAATGTTTTGTGGACAGTTTCTGCCTCTCAAGGTTTGAGCACACGAACTGAGCTTTTGGTATGATTGTTATCATTATTATTCCTCTTAGTATCTAGTGTATCGCAACTCCAAAGAACTTTTATTCGTAGTTGTGACAGAAGGTAACCTTACCATAAACATATAAACTTGATACGCAACAGTTGGCGCCCTCGATCAAGCGCTCAGCACCCGACTGCAAGCACCCTCTCAAGCCTTCGCAAGCAGCCTATTATAGTGTGGTTGGTTGCGAGCACTGCGCCACAGTGACTGGCACAGTTGCCCGCAGCTCGTGGTCGTGCGGTAGCGTGCTCGCTTCCCACGCCCGGGTTCCCGGGTTCGATTCCCGGCGGGGTCAGGGATTTTCTCTGCCTCGTTATGACTGGATGTTGTGTGCTGTCCTTAGGTTAGTTAGGTTTAAGTAGTTCTAAGTTCTAGGGGAGTGATGACCATAGATGTTAAGTCCCATAGTGCTCAGAGCCAGCAAACTGGCACAGTTGCTCAGTCTCTGTACGGTTCGGTACTGGTATGTTACCACAATTTTTGTTGTTCAGTGCACTTTTCAACTACTTAGAAAAGCTACTTAAGGAAAAAGACATTGAAGTGTATTCAAATATCGTTCTACTAGTGCTGATGTACACTATGCGATCAAAAGTATCCGGACACCCCCCCCCCCCCCAAAAAAAAAGCATTGTGCTGCCACCTGCTGCCTGGTACTCCAAAACACCGACCTCAGTAGTCATTAGACATCGTGAGAGGGCACAATGGGGCGCTCCGCAGAACTCATGGACTTCTAACGTGGTCAGGTGATTGGGTGTCACTTGTTTTATACATCTGTAGCGATATTTCCACACACCTAAGCACCCCTAGGTCCACTGTTTCTGATGTGATAGTGAAGTGGAAACGTGAAAGGACACGTTCAGCACAAAAGCATACAGGTCGACCTCGTCTGTTGACTGTCAGAGATCGCCGAATTGAAGAGGGTCATAATGTGTAATAGGCAGACATCTATCCAGACCATCTCACGGCAATTACAAACTGCATCAAGATCCACTGCAAGTACTATGGCAGTTAGGCGGCAGGTGAGAAAACTTGGATTTCATGGTCGAGCGGCTGCTCATAATCCACACATCACGCCGGTAAATGCCAAACGACGCCTCGCTTGATGTAAGGAGTGTAAACTTTGGACGATTGAATAGTGGAAAAACGTTGTGTGGGGTGACGAATCACGGTACAATATGTGGCGATCCAATGGTAGGGTGTGGGTATGGCTTATGCTCAGTGAACGTCATCTGCCAGCGAGTGTAGTGCCAAAGTAAGATTCGGAAGTGGTGGTGTTATGGTGTGGTCGTGTTTTTCATGGAGAGGGCTTGCACCCCTTGTTGTTTTGTGTAGCACTATCACAGCACTGGGCTGCATTGATGTTTTAAGCACCTTCTTGGTACCCACTGTTGAAGAGCAATTCGGGGATGGCGATTGCATCTTTCAATACGATCGGGCATCTATTCATAATGCCCGGTCTGTGGAGGAGTGGTTACACGACAATAACATCCCTCTAATGGAATGGCCTTCACAGAGTCCTGACCTGAATTCTTTAGAACACCTTTGGGGTGTTTTGGAACGCTGCCTTCGTGCCAGACCTTACCGACCGACATCGATACCTGTCCTCAGTGCAGCACTCCGTGAAGAATGGACTGCCATTCCCCAATAAAATCTTCCAGCTCCTGATTAAAAATATGTCTGCGAGAGTGGAAGCTGTCATCAAGGCTAAGAGTGGGCCAACACCACACGGAACTCCAGCATTACCGATGGAGGGCAACACGAACTTGTAAGCCATTTTCAGCCAGGTATCCGGATACTTTTTATCAGATAGTGCATAAATTTAACAAAAGTGGCTCGTTTATCGCGGATATTTGGTACTATGCACAAGAGGTCGAGAATGAGCAAATAATCCGCTCCGTGAGTTCACGTTTAGGTACATCAGTACTTCGCCAGAATATTGCAAAAACAACGTGAAAAGAAATGTATTAAAAATTGTCGAAGCTGAGGAATGTAGCAAACTGTGTGTCTAGCAACTACATGCTTATAAATTTGCATATGTGCAGGTAAAATAATTCCACTCGGCCGGAATTTGCGCGCATGTGTAAAAGCGAAAATACTGCAGTATAAGCCTCTCACCGTGTAAAGAGAATGAAAGTCCAAGTCGCAATTTTTCCTTATTAACATATTACCAGTTTTGGCGTACTGGCCATCGTCATATCGATTCTTAAAAAGCCCAAGTTTCCATAAGCGAAATAAGAATATAAAAGCCATGGTAGCATTACAAAATTTTCGGAGACCTATGTGGGTAACAATGAAAGAATCATAATCCCTGACACCAGAATATCGCAGTCACCGAGCAGGATATTAGTAACTAAGAGTTACATGTAACATCACTCTAGTGACCTCTTGCACATAAACATGGCAAGGAACTGCTGACCACAGTTTAAAAAAAAACGTATAGAGCGCATATGAACTAAAAGAAAATGTGTATTTGTTCTGCAACGCAGAGCGTTGTCTGGACTGCTCTGTTGTATGAATGAATGAATTTTTCCTAATGGTAGTAGGGTTCTTTTTCTTTCTCCTTCTCCTGGTCTTTGTCCCGTAACCACGGACTCGGCATGTTAAGTTTTGGATTTGAGGATGTTAGTGATAGAGAGCGGCCTGATACTCTTCCTGTCGGTATCTGTTTCCCCCCCTCCCCGCCACCCGAAGTGTGTGAATGTTTTCTAGGTGTTTGAGCCAGCACATGTGTTCTAGCCCGATACTCAGGTAGTGGGACGTAGGAAACTTCCTAAACCACTTCCAGGCTGGTCGGTACACCTTTTCACGTCATTAATCCGCCGGACATATCCGATTCGGGGCCGGCGCATTTGCCCGAATCGAGGAAGCAGTGTGCTAATGCCTGCGGCTATCTGGCTGTGTTACAGGGTCCGCATAGGATGCAGGCAATACCAAAATAAACGCTAAAACGGAACACTACTAATCGCGCAGTCTAAGCTGACACTCGGTGCGGTGTTTAAACAAAGGGCTGGCCCCAAATTCCGCCTCGGAGAATATGTCACGAAACCTTTAAAATACTTTAACACACTGAATAACATTTACACTAATCACGGGCAGGTGGTGCACGCGGATTGCTTCCCTTAGGTTACCTAGACGACTGTGGCTTCGGGAAGCGTACCCAGCCACAACAATAAAATAAAATAATATTTGTCAAATCCTGAAAAAGTGGATCCCATAATAGACGGGAAGAAGATCAATGGGGTATGTGGGAAGATTGCGACATTGGCTGGGAGTACCTGGTGCGCATGTCCGCGACGCGGAACATGAGGCAGAGGACGCCGTCCCGGCGGCAGACGACGGCGTGCCTGCTGAAGGCTATGGTGCGCGTGCGCTGCTTGGGGCGCACCACCTTGGCGAACATCATGCCCAGCACGGCCGTCTGGATGGTCACGCCCACGATGCCCTGCGCGCACATGAGGAAGATCGCCTCGGGGCACTCCTCCGTCGGCATGCGCGCCCCGAAGCCCGTCGTGTGCTGGTTCTCCATGCTGAACATGAAGCACGACGTGAAGTTGTAGATCTGCGTCACGCACGGCACCTGCAATGCACGGTTATCTTAGACTTTCGTTGCACATCAGTATTTCAGACCACAACGACAAAAACCATTTTAGTCTTGGAGGGATGAAAACAAACAGTAATGAGTATTTAGAGTGCACACATAATATTACTTATATCTTAAGGGAAAACAATAAAGGCTGAAGTTATAATGTCTCGCCCACATCGAGAGCACTGGAGGAATACTCGGTCAGTTGGACAAGGTGAGGGCGGGAGGTGTATCCGCATATAGTATTGTTTAATGTGTAATTGCGTAGGAAAATTACGTGAAACTCTATTCAGGATGAACATTCGGATCAGGAAACAAATACCGTTGTTTAATTCCTGTCTCACATTACTTGCGAGCTGGATAAACACCGATACCTCAATCGTTTCACCCCTTGCTCTTTCCTACTCCATTCGCAAATGATGCGTTGGATGATCACTACTTTCTCTGACTTTCCCGTAAGTGTCATTTCGCGATATGTTTGTGGAAGAAAGTAATACCTTGCCTGACTCTTTTTTGGGATATCTGCTGTCGGAATTTTAACACGTCTCTCTTGTAGAGCTTCAAACAAGAGGTCGATGAGAATCTCCGTAACACTCTTGTGCTCTGTAAGGTAAAGTGCCTTTCTTCTTTTGATCTTCTCTCTCTCTTCTAAGAAAACGTGCTAAAAAGTAATGTCTCCAATTTTTTATGTGAAAACTCTTAAAGCTTTTTGAGAAATCAATCTTTACTGACATTCTACATCTTCATATCTACGTAATGATTTGTCAACATAGTCACCCTGGCAACGAACACATTTCTCCCTGCGAGAGAAAGGGTGCAAAAAAGGGCAGCTCGTTTTGTATTATCACGTAAAAGGGGAGAGAGTGTGGCAGATATGATACACGAGTTGGGATGGAAGTCATTACAGCAAAGACGTTTTTCGTCGCGGCGAGACCTTTTTACGAAATTTCAGTCACCAACTTTCTCTTCCGAATGCGAAAATATTTTGTTGAGCCCAACCTACATAGGTAGGAATGATCATCAAAATAAAATAAGAGAAATCAGAGCTCGAACAGAAAGGTTTAGGTGTTCGTTTCT
This sequence comes from Schistocerca gregaria, assembly GCF_023897955.1. Lineage (NCBI taxonomy): Eukaryota > Metazoa > Arthropoda > Insecta > Orthoptera > Acrididae > Schistocerca > Schistocerca gregaria. The sequence goes on along the minus strand of NC_064920.1, from coordinate 599,472,970 downwards.
CCCGCGCGCTGTTCGGGAGTGGAATAGTAGAGAGATAGTATGATTGTGGTTCGATGAACCCTCTGCCAAGCACTTAAATGTGAATTGCAGAGTAGTCATGTAGATGTAGATGTAGATGTAGATGTAGAACCAGTTTGTTGGTACCTTCACCGTAGAACGTTTGACTTCGTTGCCGGAGCTACAATCTCATCTCTGCTTGCATCGTTTGTTCACTATCAAACAATGTCCTCAAAGGTGTTCTTCAAGTTTCGGAAAGAGATGTAAATCGGATGGGGCCAAGTTGGGACTGTATGAAGGATTATCAGTGACAATGAACACAAGGCGCTGTACTGTTGCAGACTTCGCAGCGCTCGTATCTGGTCTGACATTGTCATGCTCAGGGACAGGGCGCTCCATGTGTGGACGAACTCTTCAGTCCGAAACTCATTACAACACGCTGTTTCTCTCGCACCGACATAGTTATGTTACACATCGTCATGTTACTCATCACAGTTCGGAAACCTCAATCAACAGGGGCTCCAAATATTTAGACATGAAAAATTAAGATGTAAAATGTTAATAACGTTTGTTTTATTTTAACATGTTTAAGAGTATTCACATAAAAATTCGTAGGCATTAGATTTCAGCGCAACCTCTTATAACTCCTGCCTCGTCTGGAGTAACAAAAGTTTGGTAAAAAAATTCTTTTGTCTATGAATCATGTTTCTCTAAGATTTTCTCAATAATCTTATTCTGGCATTTGCTTCTCCTGTAAATAATTTTTTTGTGGTCATTTCCTTTAGGTCGCTCCCAACAGTTGTTGTTGTTGTTGCTGTGGTCTTCATTCCAAAGAATGGTTTGATGCAGCTCTCCATGCTACTCTATTCTGTGCTAGCCTCTTCATCTCCGAGTAACTACTGCAACCTACATCCTTCTGAATGTGCTTACTGTATTCATCTCTTGTCCTCCCTCTGCAATTTTTACCCCCCCCCCCCCCCTTCAAGCTTCCCTTCAGTACTAAATTGGTAATCCGTTTATTCCTCCTCAGAATGTGTCGTACGAACCGATCCCTTCTTCTGGTCAGGTTGTACCACAAATTTCTCTTCTCCTTAATTCTGTTCAGTAGTTACACGACCTACCCATCTAATCTTCAGCATTCTTTTGTAGCACCACATTTCAGAAACTTCTGTTCTCTTCTTGTCTAAGCTGTTTATCGTCCATATTTCACTTTCATACATCGCTACACCCCATACAAATAAGGGTGTCTCACTCAAACCTCCCTTATTTCAAGGACCCATGAGAGAAAAACCACAGTAGATACGACAATGAAAAATGCACCACTTTGTAGAGCATCTCAAATAATTTATATTCCCGCGCCGGAAGTGCCAAGTATCGTCGCCAGAGTGCAGCATGATCGCATGAAGTGAAAATGGCGACTTCACAGCAGCATGTGCAAGCAGTAGTGTGGTTTGCAGAAACAAAACCGCCGATTACTGTGCAAAGGAATTATCGTTTTGTGTATGAATGTGATCTACCTGATGTGAAAACAATTGAGGAATGGTATAGGACGTTTCTGGCAGCAGGAAGTGTTCTCAAACATTCTGGCGGTGCAAGTTACGGAGTTTCAGAAGAGACAGTGGAGGACATCATACAAACGTTTCCCAGAAGCCCACGTAAGTCAATTCGTCGAGCATCTAGGCAACTTGATGTACCTTGATCAACATTGTATCATGTAGTTCACCACCGTCTTCGTATGTGTGCTTACAAAGCGCAAATTCTGCAACATCTGGCGCCGACAACAATTTGCTGGGGATATGCTGTAGCTTATTGATATGGATGTCAGCTCCCTGAAAAAATGTTTATTCTCAGATGAGGCAATCTTTCATCTGTAAGGAAGGGTTAATAGGCATATTGTTCGGATTTGAGGTTCATGATAGCCCTAAACTAAACGTCTGGTGGGGGTAATGCACGACAGGGTTGTTGGACCATTCTTCTTTGTGGAACAAGCAGTGAATGGGTCAGTGTATCTGAATATGTTGGAGCAGTTTGTGTAGCTTCAGGTGCAAGACTTGCAACCCAACATCATTTTTCAACAAGATGGAGCTCTGCCGCATTGGTCAATGGCTGTTAGCAAGTTCCTGGATATGTAATTTTCCAATCGTTGGATCGGATGGGCAGAACCCATGGCCTGGCCACCATGTTCATCCGATGTTACGTTGCTCGATTTCTTCATGTGGGGATTCGTGAAGGACCGCGTGTATGCGACCAAAGTGGACGACATTCCTATGTTGCCGCATCATATCACTAATGCGATTGCAACAATAACAGAGGAAATGTTACAAAGAACTTGGCAAGAAACTGAATATAGACTCGATATTCTTCGTGCTACGAATAGTCCACATGTAGAGGTGTATTGATGATTAATAAATAAATTCTTTGAGATGCGCTACAATGTGGTGCATTTGTCATTGTCGTATCTACTGTGGTTTTTTTCCTGAGTCTTTGAAATCAGGGAGGTTTGAGTGGGACACCCTCTGCTTTCAAAAAGGACTTCCTGACACTTAAATCAGTACTCAATGTCAAGAAACTTTTCTTCACAATCGGTTTTCTTGCCGTTGTTAGTCTACTTTTTATATCTTTCCTACTTCGACCATCATCAGTTATTTTGCTTCCCAAATAGCAAAACTCATCTACTACTTTAAGTGTCTCATTATTCCTAGGTATTTGAAGATGATCACTGTTTCCAACGATTTATCATTAATAGCGTAATTGAACACTAATCGATCTCTTTGCATATTTGCGAGGAATACTTTTACTTACTCCTGTTCAGATTCAAATCTCTTTGGGCATTCTTGTTGTTGCTTTTATCTCAGATGATTTCGCCCCATTAAGAATGACGCTTTGGGTTTACCGTTAAAAAGGTTTTAATCCAGTCAGAAAGCTGTTCCAATTTTCCTTTAACTCGTTTCTCTCTTTACTAAGCGTCATTGTGGAACTGTGTCGAATGAGATGCTGAAGTCAAGTAAAACAGAGTCAACCTCGGCACCGTTATTTATGGCCATCTGGATCCCACTGACGAACAGTGCGTGTTGAGCTTCACAAGATATGTGTTTATGGAATACATATTGAGTCCCACAGAGGAGATTTTATTTCTTCAGATAAGTCTTAATATGCGCACATACAATATGTTCCATTATTCCATAACAGACTAAAGTCTATGATATATGCATATAACAATGTGCACTTAGCTGGTGAACTTTCTAAGAAAATTAATGACCTACTTATTTGTCTTTTCCTAATCTCTTGTGTCGCCTTATTGTACCAACAACTTATCATAAATTGCTGCTAGATGGGGAGGAAGTCATTTCACATGATCTCTGTAGGATAACATGCCATATCCCCTACGCTTCTCCTAAGAAAGCTGTTGCACAGCAAACAGCCTTGGTGGAGGGTTGCCTTGGTAGTTGTGGCTACCGCCAGGAATCACAACAATGGGTGGCATACATTGAATGTCAGTAAATACAACGGTCGATGTTAACACAATGACTGGACAAAGCGTTTACAAGCTAACTTGCAGATGGCTCCACGAGAATATGCGTTGGCAGCGTCGCTGGTAGCGGAGGTATATTTTCCGAACTTATGCCGTTCATGTGTCCTCCAAGTGAGAGGCAACTGTCCAGCTATCGAGCCTGTACTTCAGTGAACCCCCAGCGCCAGACGACCAGTTCTGTTGGCGTAGCCACTCCAGAATCTGTTTTTTTGTAGCGTTCATGGAAGCTCCAGCTGCAGCACTGGTCCCGGGTGATCGACCAGGGTCAGCACTACGAGCAGCTAAGCAGTCACCACAGACGCTTGCGGTCTCTGCAGACCACGGTCTCACTGGGTTCTGTGATTCAGAGACACTAAGCGGCCGGTCGACTTCAGAATCTGTGCAGACTTCACGTAGTTGCCGTCAATGACTTATGCGCCACAGGACTTTGGAAAATCAAGTGTTTGTTCATCCTAACTAGTGAACCTGTTATCAGTGGCTTCTATTCTATTTTGGAACCTATTCAGGACTTATTCATATGTGTGTCATTCAGACTTACATGAACCTACGTTCCATGTGGACTGTTATCATTGAATTATTGCTTGTTCTGTGTTGGAATAAAATTGCTTATTTTACTGTGCTACATGGAAATCGTTATTTTGCATGCGTGTGGTTCGCTGTGGTCACCACAGCGGCTTTGCCCTTTCTACATTTCGATTCTGACATCATTAACTCAACATCTGTCATTCAGGCGTTCATGCAATGGCTGAAAGGAGAACAGTGTTACTAACTTTTAATCTATCTCCTTCAGTGTAAGGGTTATATTTAAGGGTTATATTAAAATGTAGGTCTTTGATGAGAGCCTAATGCAATGATGGATTCCATGAATGTCGCTATAGCGGATTCTTAGTCACTGACTCAAACCAAAGCTGTTTTTTTACTACTATTTTTTTAATCAGTAGCCATCCAAATGAAACACATTACTCGAACTTCGCAAAAGGAAGATGCCTAATGAGACTCGAACAAACAAAGTTCTTCGGTGTAGATGACTGAACCCCTCTGAGATTTCAGGTCTAACAATGCAATACAACGTTACTTCATTTTACGGTAGTGAAAACAGTGGAGAGTTTAGCGACAGTAGAAGGCCTAACCATCGGTCCTAGAATGAGTAGAGTACCATATGTAAGAGCGATATCTGAGTTCGCGTTTCAAGGGCAAAGGCGCTTTTAACCACACAGTAAGCTGTAGGGTAAGAGTCTCGTATTATACATGAAAAATACTCTAATGTGCACTTTACTTAAGACACAATCTCTATGTTACAAACATTTTTATTACTCACTTAAACAACTTAGAGAACCAAAAACTAAAATCTGATCGGCGGGAGTTGATCTTAATTTAAGGGTGAAATGTAACATGGAAGCTGCCAGCCAGCAGTCCATTTCATTACTATAATCAATTAATAATAATCTCAGTGAAGAGGAAGGCTCCTACAGCTGAGACCACAGTATTTCTAAGTGATTTAAAGATTTGAGGGGAACGGAAGCAGATGGGCAGAGCAAAAGAAAAACGAATTTTAGAGAATGGCACGGACTATAGTTAAACCAAGATCGTTGTCCAAGCAATAAGTAGAAATTCAGTATATTCTGAAGTTAAAATACTAAAGTACTGTTGTGGATATTTAAAATATTTGGGTTTTAAGCATTATTACAATAAGAAGTACTGCAATCTAATACAAACAACAAATGCTAACTTTCTATTAACCATATACTGTATGACAGAATTTGTGACTTTGAAAGCTCATTCTCTACAAAACGTACTGTGTTTCGCTGCTGAGGTAGGAGTCAGAAGCAGTATTATTCTCCAGAATAATCATTTCTCATCTCCTAGCAAATTAAATGAACTTCCTTCGTTCTTTTCTCCAAGATACCAGAAAATACCTACGTACGATAATTACATTGAATTTAAATGGGGCGGTGGATATTGCGTTTGTACTTGCACGAGGAGAATGGCTTTGACGCGGATCCCGAGAGAAAACAGATAAAGAACTACGAAACCTTCGGAACTTTTGAGGAAATGAAACTCTCGAAAGTACTGGGAATAGATGCATTAATTTGCAAAAGGTAATATATCAAGAACTCTGGTTAGACAAGAATAACTGTAACAGATTCATATGCACTGAAGGGAAAACATCGCAGCACCAAAAAAATTAATATAGAGTAACGAAATTTCGTGAATATATTTGTATAGGTAACGTAAGCATGTGATAAGGCATAGCAAATGTGAAATGCTGGTACATTTATAACCGGTGTAGCCGCCAGAATGTTGAATGCAAGAGTGGATACGTTTTCATTTTATTAGTTGTATGACAGCTGATGCTTCTCAACAGGTGCACCATCACACCCCTTCCGTTGTGCATGAACTTGCTGGGAGAGCCAGTCTTAAGTCACAGGAACAGGAGGGAACAAGAGGAAGATAATATAAGATATTGCAAGTCCGTGAAACAGCAACAAAGACCCGCATATTTGATGAACTTTTCGATTGTGTTGCCACCAAATGTGTTGATCCTCACAAACTTTCGCCTCGAATTGCCAGAAGATTTCTCTATCGCGTACCGTACCCAATGTGAGCAAAGCAAGATTTCCATTGGACTTCTGCTGCAATATCATTTTCCAGAAAGAATCAAAGCGGGATAGTAAGAATGCAGCTGTACGTTGTACAGGTGCCGTTTGTCATTGTGTGGGATGGAGTACCACGCCTACTGCACTTGATCGTTCGGTACAGGAACGGTTAAAGCTGTTCGTGGATGATGTCGGAGTTATCATCCAATGATGTCCCATATGTGTTCGATAAGAGACAGATGTGATGATAGAGCAGGCCAAAGCAACATATAGACATTCTATGGAGCGTGTTGGGTTACAACAACGGCATGTGGGCGAGAGTTTTCCTGTTGGATAACAGCTGTTCATGAATGTCAGCGCGACAATTCGAATCACCAGATTGACGAACAAATATGCAGTCATGGTGCGTGAGATAGCCGCGAGAGTGCTCCTGCTGTCATACGAAATCGCACCCGAGACCAGGTGTGGGACCCTTGTGTCTAGCACGCAGACAGGTTATATGGAGACGCTCAACCGACCTCCTTCTAACCAACACACCACCATCACTGGCACCGAGGCAGAACCAGCTTTCATCAGAAAACTCAATTGAGTTTCACTCTGTCCTCCAACGATCTATCGCTTGATGTCACTGAAATCGCAAACAGCGGTGGTTTGTGGTCAGTGGAATGCACGCTGCAGGACGTATGGCCCGTAGTTGTCCTTGACGTAACAGGTTTGTAGCAGTTCGTTGTTTCCATGTGGTGCCAACTGCTGCCCAAATTGCTGCTGCAGATACTGTACGATGTAAAGTTTTTTTGTTTATTTAAAGACGTAATCACATGTTTAGGATACAGTCATAACCGGTTTCGGCCATACAATGACCATCTTCAGATTCTAAAGGTGGCATACACTGAACACAGGTTCATGCCCTTAACCGGTTATGACTGTATCATAAACATGTGATAGCGTCTATAAATAAACAAAAAAAAATTACGAAAGAATCAACCACGCACTCCATAGACAAAATGTCGTTTTTCTCCAAAATCATTGCAGTATGACGTGCCAGAGCTATACGCCGAACATGATGGTCTTCCCTCTCGGTAGTGCCACGTAGCCTTCTGGAGCCCAGTCATCTTGCTACCGTACATTCTCGTGATCACCGTGCCAGCAAGCATGAACAGTTGCTACATTCCTCCCAAGTCTTGCTGCAATATCGCAAAAATGACATCCACTTTTTTATGGTTCTTTAACATGACCTCATCAAACTCAGTGAAATGGTGGTAATGTCCTCTTATAGCGGTTCTTGACTAACATCAAATTACCACGCCCAGTCTCAAAGGTAACTAACGCTCACGATCGTTACAGCATGTATTGAAAGCAAACGTGATCTGCATCCTCTTAGAGGCGGTACTAGCGACACTCTGAAGCGACTGGCCCTAAATCTGAATCGACATCCTCTATCAAATGTAGAAATACGCCTACAAACTTTCGTTTTCATTTTATTTATTTTTATTTACACGTCAAGTTCCGTAGGACCAAATTGAGGAGCAAATCTCCAAGGTCATGGAACGTGTCAGTACGCGGAATTGCAACATGGAAGTAATAACAGACAAAAATAAATGATTATGATCCGAAAAAAGTTAGTCCATAAGTTTAAGTAAACGCAATCAACAATACAATAAGAAACGGCTCAATTTTTCAAGGAACTCCTCAACTGAATAGAAGGAGTGACACATGAGGAAACTTCACTTTCGATTTGAAAGCGCGTGGATTACTGCTAAGATTTTTGAATTCGTGTGGTAGCTAATTGAAAATGGATGCAGCAGTATACTTCACACCTTTTCGCACAAGAGTTAAGGAAGTCCGATCCAAATGCAGGTTTGACTTCTGCCGAGTATTAACCGAGTGAAAGCTGCTTATTCTTGGGAATAAGCCAATATTATTAACAAGAAATGACGGTAAGGAATATATATATTGAGAGGCTAATGTCAAAATACCCACACTCGTGAACAGGTGTCGACAAGAGGTTCGTGAAGTTACACCACTTATTGCCCGAACCGCCCGTTTCTGAGCCAAAAATATCCTTTTAGAATGGGAAGAGTTACCCCAAAATATAATACTATACGATATAAGGGAATCAAAATAAGCAAAGTAAACTAATTCTCGTGTGGAACCATCACTCACTTCTGATACCGTTCGAATAATAAAAATGACAATATTAAGTCTTTGAACAATATCCTGAATGTGGGCTTTCCACGAGAGCTTACTATCTATCTGAACACCTAGAAATTTGAACTGTTCAGTTTCACTAATCATATGCCCGTTCTGTGAAATTAAAACGTCAGGTTTTGTTGAATTGTGTGTTAGAAACTGTAAAAACGGAGTCTTACTGTGATTTAGCGTTAGTTTATTTTCTACAAGCCATGAACTTAGGTCATGTACTGCACTATTTGAAACCGAGCCCATGTTGCACACAACGTTCTTCACTACCAAGCTAGTGTCATCAGCAAACAGAAATATTTTAGAGTTGCCTGTAATACTAGAGGGCATATCATTTATATAAATAAGGAACAGGAGTGGCTCCAGCACTGTTCGCTGGAGCACCCCCTACTTGACAGTACCCCACTCAGATCCCACATCAAAGCCGTTATCAACATTGTGACTAATGACCTTTTTCTGCCCGTTGCTAAAGTAAGAGGTGAACCAACTGTGAACTACTCCCCATATTTCGTAAAGGTTCAACTTCTGGAGCAATATTTTGTGATCAACACAACCAAATGCCTTAGTTAAATCAAAAAATATACCAAGCGTTTGAAACCTTTTGTTTAACCCATCCGGTACCTCACAGAGAAATCAGAAAATATAGCATTTTCAATTGTTAAACGACTTCTAAAGCCGAACTGTACATTTAATTGTAAATCGTGTGATATGAAATGATCAGTTATCCTTACATACACAGCATTTTTGATAACTTTTGCAATCACTGATGGAATAGAAATAGGTCTAAAATTATCTACATTATCCTTTTCTCCGTTTTTATAAAGCAGGTTTACTACTGAGTGCTTTAATCGCTCAGGAAACTGACCATTCCTAAAGGAAAAATTACAAATATGGCTAAATACAGGGCTAACATGTGCAGCACGGTACTTTAATATTCTGCTAGACACTCCATCATAACCATGAGAGTCCTTAGTCTTCAGTGATTTAATTATTGACTCAATCTCCCTCTTGTCTGTATCAGAGAGGAGTATTTCAGACATCAATCTCGGAAAGGTATTTGCCAAGAAAATTATATGATTTCCTGTAGAAACAAAATTTTTATCTCGTACAACTCCTTCTTGGCGTTGCGGTTTTTTCCGTCATTGTACAACCGTAACCGACTCTTTGCGCCGACAAACTTATTGATGGCTCGATCGCTTCCAAGTGGAGAATTTATCCTCAAAGGCAACTGAAAATGAGCGGTGGAAAAGAAAAACTTACCCATCCCGTGTCTTCTTGAAAGGGAGGCAGGTTCTGCGGTTCGAGGTCTCCGTGGGCAAACGCGATGAGCCACCAGAGGAGCGCGAAGCCCAGCCACGTGAGGAAGAAGCTCAGCGACAGCAGCAGCAGCAACCAGCGCCAAGGCAGGTCCACTATAGTCGTGAACACGTCCTGCGGCAAGCCAGAGGCCAGTCAGCGTCCTGGTATCTTCACGCAGGGAAGGTCAGTGGCACACAGCTAAACAGAGGTTTTCAGCTTCGGTCTTCAGTGACGCAAAATTCATTACAGAAATGCGACAAACTTGCTGGAGTAATGCAGAAATTGCATCTATCTAAAAACATTCCTCCTTCTGACGCACATCGCAGGTCAAACCACCTGCTCCTGACAAAAGTCGCTGGACATACAAATTTCAGTTTCATGCACCTTACAATCAAAAGTTAATCCCAGCTTGTTTCTCATGGTTTCTCTAATAGTTAAAGTTTTTTCGAACACAGAATCCCAAAATTTAACTGAGACGTGTAGGATGTGAAATTTCAAGCTGAATTGTTTAAGTGAACAAATTTAAGCTATTTTTTTTCGGTACCAACAATATGGTTCCCTGTGAGATGATCGTTAATAACAGAGTGTGACAAAGACGTAGCGTCGATAGTTACGATGTCACTACGTAGGTGCACGCTCTCCTAAGTTGACACTACGAGAGAAGAACCACACCGACCACAGCGCCTTCTGGGCGACGCTGTGGAGCTCACCAAGTGCCCTCTTGATTTTGGCCCATTTAATCAAGAACAGACGGCCTGGAAACATCGCTTCGACAGCCGAGTGGGCTAGCGTGCTATTGAGACTTTGATTGTACATGGACTACATCTACGTGCTCATCCTAGGCAAAGTTGTGTATGCATTTGTTATTTACCTGTGTTTTTGACTCTTGCCGTAGTGGATACGCCGGTTCCCGTGAGATCACCGAAGTTAAGCCCTGTTGGGCGTGGTCGCCACTTGGATGGGTGACCTTCCAGCCAACATGCGCTGTTACCATTTTTCGGGGTGCACTCAGCCTCGTGATGCCAACTGAGGAGATAGCTACTCGACCGAATAGTAGCGGCTTCGGTCAAGAATACCATCTTAGGACCGGGAGAGCGGTGTGCTGACCCCACGCCCCTCCTATCCGCATTCTCCTCTGAGGGCGACGCGGCGATCGGATGGTCCCGGTAGGCCACTCGTGGCCTGAAGATGGAGTGTTTTTTTTTTTTTTTTTTTTTTTTTTTTGCTCTTGTAAAAGGTATTAAAATTACATGGAGTACCCAAGTGCTTCGCCTCTCCTGCTCCTACTCGCTTCTTTCACTCTCGGCCTATGTTAAAGAAGCAGTTCACAGAAGCAGATCCACGCACTGTCTATCCAGACGGGATACAAAAAAGGGCGTTTTTTCTTCCGTTAGTTTTATGACAGCTGATGCTTCTCAGTCGATGTGGCATCGTACCCCTCTCGTTAAGCGTGAACCTGCAGAGAGAGGCGGTCCTTAGTCGCGGGAAAACGAGGGAACAAGTTTCTGACAATACAAACTATTTCAGCTGCACATAATGCTGCTTCTGTGATACAGCAAAAATGCCACTGAATGTGTTGATCCTCGCATATTTCTGCCTCTAATTGCTACAAGACTTCTCTGTCGCGTACACAACATGAGCAAGGCAACATTTCCATTGGAGTTCTGTTTGCAGATGGTATCTGCTGCAACAATCATTTCCAGAGTCCGACCCGTATACTAAGAATGCGACAGACCGTTGAAGTATCGAATGTTGCGCCACATTTTGCTGCAGTATTCATTTCATCGCAGTGAGTGGTAGGATAAATTTCACCGTTGAGCTTCGGTGGGTTCGAGCGTGTTCGCCAAGAGGAAAGACAACGGTACTGATGAACTATTATGTTAAAATGATTTAGAAAATTATTATAGTTTAGCTGCCTATTGGAATATCATGGACAGTATTTATATTCTCATATGCTTAGTCAGATTAAAAAGCCGCCTACTGTTCTGTTCTGCAGCACTTGATAAATTTAGGAGAGCGGCAGTGAAGAAGACGCTACAGGATATTGGCCTTGTGAGGCGAAATTTCCAAGTCGAATTGTTTTTAGAATTTTGTCTCTCTTGCATGAAGAGACACAGTAGTCGAACTCAGCATAAAAGCGTGGTTTCTACGAAAGTAATAAACAATGTCTCAAGCATACATACATCGAATTTATTATAAAAGTAGTAGATACATATACGACATAAACAGTCGTGTTGGAATTACGTTTGCTTCATAACACAAGTAACAAAGTAAGGCGTTTCCATTTCCTGGATGGAAACCGGTACGAAGGCACTCACTGCCCTGTTGTGTCTGTACTGTTAGGACTTTGTCCAATCTCCGTTCTTCATAATTACCTCAAAAATTTTCTTCGACGGTGATTTTGTTAAGATTTGCAGTTATTGTAGTGAAATTGTTGCTCACTCTTTTCGTAACGCTCTTTTCAGCTCATATACGGTCTCAAATTGCCTGCCATTGCGATAAACGTCTTGAAAATATCCCCCAAAGATTTTCCACGGGGTTCAAATACAGGCTACGTGCAGGCTAGGACAAGGCACCGATATCTTCATCTTCAAAACACTTTGTTGTAGCAGGAACGTGCACAGATGCCTTGTATTCTCAAAAAATTAGAATTTCGTCCCCTAGGTCCTCATACATTCTGATCCATTCTGTCTCAGTACCTCATAAGGTAGCGTCATAATTTTGCCCCTTAACATACTATTTTAAATACAGAAACGCATTCTACTTATCAAGCCAAGACGTTTGATAGCACACATGCCCTACTTGAAGTAAAGTGATACTTATTTGAATAGTATGGAGAGTAATCATTCATATATGGCCGACATGAACTCGATACTAACAAGCATTCCCTACTTTGCATGTTAATAATCACGTAATATCGCAATCACTTTGAACTGAAGTTGACGCAGCTAGTTTCCAGCCTTCAAGAGAAGTAGAACATGGAACGTATTTCGAGAGGAGTCATAAAAAAAGGCGACCCTTTGCAGCGGGGAGGCAGACACCATTAGCTAACAATAAGCCATTTAAGCGAGCTTCTCTGACTCACACATGGGTGGAATGGCAAGAAATATCTTAGCATAGCAAGCGTCCGCATGACCGCTCTTAGAGGACCAATACACGGAATTCGCATTTAAGAAAATAAAATAAAGTTAATAGTGGGGCACAGGCGACTGGACAGAACACATGTAGAAAGACCACATCTGATGCCTGAGAACACTTCCAGGAAAGGAATGCTTTCAGAATAACAATGTGTGGTCTTTGAAAACCACAAAAAACATTGTCGCTATGTTTCTTTTTTTCAAAACAGAAAATAGGCCACAATGGAGAGCACCGCTATTTTCAACAAATACTCGCATACCACGTGATGAAGGTGTGGAGAGCACAAGGTTTCACGTGGACAGCTATGTATGGGAGAAGTATGAGAGTATAGGAGTGAAACAAGAATGCTGTAGTCCAGAAGGAAAATATTTTCCACCACCAATACGCTACTCAACTTTCGCTGGGCAAAAAAAAAAAAAAAAAAAAAAAAAAAATAAATAAATAAAAAAAAAAATAAAAAAAAAATAAAAAAAAATAAAAAAAAACCGACACAAGTCGTACCACAATCAGCATTGGCGACTACTACTTGTGGTATGGGATGAACATAAGGTGCTGTAGGGAGAACAAAAAAGATATGCAGACTGGGGCTGTGGGTAGAAGGGAGATAGATCTTTTCAGACCAGGGCCATGTATAGATGGAACACTTCCCTGTTCTGTCGTCCTAGGAGACTTCTTAGTGAACACTTGTGTTCACAGGGTTCGAAAATCCCGTTAACATCTTCGGAGTGGAGATTAAGGATTTCGAACCGAGTTATGTTCTGCAGAACAATTAAAGAGGCCAGAGGTGTACACGTCGCTAAACCAGAGCGAGTGGACATTGCCAATAGTTTAGCTAGGGAGAAACACAGTTTTTCGCCTCTCGGCTGATACAGTCAAGGCCAGAATTGTATCTAGGTGTACAGGTCCGGCCATTGTTGACGTGCCGCCGTCATAATATGCCACTGCCGACAACAGCAGCCACCGATAAAGCATTGTAAATATCGCGTTTGTTCAGGTGCTCAGTAAGGGAGTCACTAGCTTGTGTGTGCACTTCAGTTCTATTGGAGATTGGAGTTGTGTTACGTATTTTATTCTCATTCCCTGGTGTTTGTGCTAGCCACGTATCATGTGTGTGTTCATAGGGCTTAAAAGTCGAGAAACGTATTGGTAAATAAACGTTATTGTCCAGCTAAAATAGCATAGACAATAAGGCATATTGAAGTGTAGTGAGTGAAATATTTTGGAGGGTAAATTGTTTTGTGATCATTGTACTGTAAGTTACGCAAGGTGTTCTTTTCTCACGTAGGATAGCTTTTGAAAGGTTCTAATGTGTTCATGTTTTTCACGATTAATTTAATTTAGTTTGTGAATTCATTGTCAGTATCTTCCTAATTATAGAGGATTTTCCAATATCACCAACTATACTCTTGAACCCAATGTGTCTGGTGATTCTGTAATAAAAAGATTTAGCACAGGTAGCAGTAGTTTGTGTGTTCTAGAGTAGAGGCTACCCCTTCCTCACTGAAATACTTTAGGGCACGTATGACGGCTGTTATTCTGTTTCCTAATTGTAACATCACCTAGAATCTCCTTACCTTGCAGGTCCTAGGTTCATAGGCGCTTTAGTTCTGTCAGATATCTCCGTGCATGCCAAGTGGTAAGGACCGGTCATAACGACTGGGGCGAGTACCTTAGGCCAAAGCAATACGTGATTTACCTCTACTGCAGGAGGCTACCCAAGTCATAACACTTCTACCAATAGAATTTCTGCTCTTTCTTCCCTGCTGCTCTATTCTCCTCAGTGCGTCATACTGAAGTGCATCTGGACCATCTAAAATTTCTTATCATCACTGAAGATCACTTTGCCCCATTCTTAAGTCCATGACATATGTTTTTCAGCAAACTCCGCTCTAACTTGTTTACGTTTGGGTGTTGTAAAAGGTTCAGATGGTTCAAATGGCTCTGAGTACTATGGGACTTAACATCTATGGTCATCAGTCCCCTAGAACTTAGAACTACTTAAACGTAACTAACCTAAGGACAACACACAACACCCAGCCATCACGAGGGAGAGAAAAATCCCTAACCCCGCCGGGAATCGAACCCGCGAACCCGGGCGCGGAAAGCGAGAACGCTACCGCACGACCACGAGACGTGGGCGTTGTAAAAGGTGTCTGCAGTCGTTTCTTGAATGCAAGATGTTTGTCATTTGACAAAATTTGTGTCCACATCTGGCAATTACTGGCAACTGTAAATCAGCAACAATTTGCGCGAAAATAACCGTTTCGGTGTCTCAGAAAATTTTCTACTTTGTGCACATTTTACATTCTGTCCATATCATGGGTCCAATGTAACTAAATTATGAAACCCTGTACCTGAACGGTTCAACTTCTTGATTATTTGACGACTGTAGAGCGCTATCTCCTTCTCTGGACCGATTTTTCCGTTTTCACCACACGATTACTGTTTTCCGAGTAGTATTGTGACAATCGTGGTTTATGTACACAAACGCACTGTCACTTCATGAGGCCTCTTTCCTGTCTGCAGGAAACGCACATACACTCACACTAACACCGCACACAGCCGATTGCCTTTATATCGAGCTCCATCCTCCACCACTTGAATCGTTGATGTCTTGCTATATATTGTACTACTGACATCAAATGCGGTACCATTTGACTGCATTTGTCAGTGTATTGGATCTGATACTACTGCATAAACACTGTGCACAATTTTAATTTTCTGATAAATATTCATGCCTTTATACTACTGCAATTGCTGTAATCCAGAAAGTAATTGAGGACGTAGTTTGCGAGTGCTACTGTGGGGTGAAGAGGTTGGCACAGGAGAGGAATTCGTGGCGGGCTGCATCAAACAAGTCACAAGAGCGATGAAAAAAAAACTGCCTGTTACAAAGTTTAAACGTGATTGATATTAATTAGATGACTGACCCTTGATATGACTGTTACTTATCAAGTAAGACCAACCAGCTGCTGGGGACCCAGAGACACCATTAGCTAAATCATTTTGGGTGAACAAGGAAAGGCTCTCTACTTGAGGGAAGTTAGCCGTGAATAAGGACGGCGACGTCCTAATGAACGGCAGTTCACAGCGTGGGACATCCCTGTTTGGCTCCTACGTACGTCTCGCATAAACTGTGTGTCTTATGTCACTCTTTTAGTTTGAGAGGAATAGACGGTTCCCTTGCATCTCTTTGAGACTGATTTAAGCTAGGAGTGCAATCCGATTGCAGCTGGATATTTCAGGCGATCCCCAATACCCAGGACAGACCACCTCTCCCTCGACCCCTGTTCATGTTAAAACCACATCGCCTGTGTTCAGACCTGCACAGACTAAGAATGTGGGATAGACCATATAACGAGGATCGGTGTTGGTTAGACCAACATTTGGTAGGTCTAAACAACACCGATCCTCGGTCTACGATCTACTCCCACTACACAGATCGTACGAAGAAATTGGCCTCCACGTGTTCCGCAAGTGCCTGTGGCTAAACTCTTCAGCTGTTTTAATGAGGTAAGTTTTTCGAGCTACTGTATGAGGCATAGGAAGTCACATTTAGCAAGTGGTAGTTTAAAGACCAGTCGATAATGAGGTCAGTAGAGACGGAGTATGAGCTCGAACGGAGAAAAAAATTGACTATGTTCTTTTCAAGGAAACCATTCCGTCATTTGCATTTATCGATTTAGGAAATCTACGGAAAATAAAAAAAAAGTGGATGGCAAGATGGAATACAAATACCGACCTCATAAATGTAAATGCACTGCCTTAACCACTACGTCACTTGACTCGCAGTTTCGGTTAGCGGGTAACCTCATCCTGTCAACCGACACGAAACACTTTAGTAACTAACATAAAGCAAATCAACTGAACTCACTGCTGTAGGGTCTTGATAATGTGACTCTTAATGCCTTATGCTAACCAGTTAGCCCTGTGATGGCTACATGCGTGGAAAAACAATTCTTTCTCACGACATTATCAATTTCTTAATTGAATCCCTTTTCAGAGCAAAATTTTGATGGAAGTCAACGTGTTCGATACAAATTTGATAATAAATAGGCAGGAATTAATCGGGTGGCTTCTCCTGTCTCCTAAGCACTGCTGCACACAGGTAGTGTTTGTCACGCTTAACTTGTGCCAGAGTCCATCCAGTACATACATCGCCATATAACACGGTAGTCGTGAACAAAGCACCCAGGAAATACGTACACTTAACGTTGGTTTCAAGAAGACGAGATTCCACGTGTTACCACAGTTAACAATATTATGCAGTCTAAAATACATAATTATAAATTGTCTTGTAAAAGATTTATTAGCAGATTTTTTTACTTCCCAAGGCAGTCCACCTAATTCAAAGATAACCGTCCATGCACCCCGAAAAAAGTTCAACCTTGAAATCTTACGTACTGAAGGAAATATTAATGCAAAAAGCATACGTCCTGGAAGGAAAATTACACTGATAAATAAAAAATAAATTCGGTAGATACCTTGGTAACCAGCACTATTTCTTAGGCAATTGAAACGCGCTAATTCATAAAGGCAAACCATTTTCTTGCATCACCCAAAGTTCTTAAGATGTGCTACATCAATCATTTATATATACACATCAAAAAATGTTTTGAATCACCCCTGAAAGCAGACGTTGACTGTGGATATTGTATCACAGACACAGTCCCTTTGCCTGTTCAGAGATGTCACTAAACCCGCCCAAAGATGTAAACAACCATGCATGAGCACTGCCTATTATACGGAGGAGGTTTGACAGCTGATCAGTTCCAGCCATACCATCAGGAAGGAGGTACACGGCTCGTATTGTCTGTAGTTCAACCGCGCCTAGATGGTCAATACCGCGGTTCGATCGCGTCCGCATTGTTACTTTGTACTCTCAACAAGGGAAATGCCCAGGTGTCTCGGAGTGAAATAAGCGATGTTATTCGGACATGGAGAAGATGCAGAGCGACAGGAACTGTCGATGACATGCCTCGCTCAGGCCGCCTAAGGACTATACTGCAGTGGATGACCGTTGCCTACGGATTATGGCTCGGAGGAATCCTGACAGCAACGCCAACATGTTGAATAACGCTTTTCGTGCAGCCACATGACGTCGTGTTACTACTCAAACTGTGCGCAGTAGGCTGTATGATGCGCAACTTCATTTCTGATGTCCATGGCGAGGTCTATCTTTCCAACAACGACACCATGCAGAGCGGTACAGATGGGCCCAGCAACATGCCGAATGAGCCACTCAGGATTGGCATCACGTTCTCTCACCGATGAGTATCGCACATGCCTTCAATCAAGCAACCGTCGGAGACATGATTGGAGGCAACGCTGTCAGTCTGAACCCCTTAGAGACACTGTCCAGTGAGTGCAGCTAGGCGGAGGTTCCCTGCTGTTTTGGGGTGGCATTATGTTGGGCCGACGTACGCCGCTGGTGGTCATGGAAGGCGCCGTAACGGCTGTAAAAAACGTGAATGCCATCTTCCGACCGACAGTGCAACCATATCGTCAGCATATCGGCAGCCTATCAGCGAGGCATTCGTCTTCATGGACCCCCATCGCACCCCCATCGTGCACATCTTGTGAATGGCTTCCTCCAGTATAACGACATCGCTTGACTAGAGTGGCCAGCATGTTCTCCAGACATGAAAGCTATCGAACATGCCTGGGATAGATTGGAAAGGGCTGTTTATGGACGACGTGACCCACCAACCACTCTGAGGGATCTACGCCGAGTGGGAGAATCTGGACCAACAGTGCCCTGATGAATTTGTGAATAGTATACCACGACAAATACAGGCGTCCATCAATGCGAGAGGACGTACTACTGGGTATTAGAGGTACCCGTGTGTACAGCAATCTGGACCACCATCTCTGAAGGTCTCGCTGTATGCTTATACAACATGCAATGTATAGTTTTCATGAGCAATAAAAAGGGAGGAAATTATGTTTATGTTGATCTCTATTTCTTTTTTTGTACAGGTTCCAGAACTCTCGGATCCGAGGCGATGCATAACTTTTTTTGATGTATGTATTTGTAACTGTTCCTGCCGACGTGCTACTTTGGTCGCCAAGCTTCTAAAAATGTAAGATCGAACTTAACATTTTTAAATTTGTGAAAGATTTGCCACTTTATTGAGTGATTTGGACAATATAACCAAGTGTTCTATTATTACTCTGAAATCATTAACGTTTAAATGAAGTAATATTAAGAGTGAATTTTTAGTATTTAGAAAAGTTTCTCTGTCAAAATTTGTAAGAGTTAAGATTATGGTAGGGTCAAGCTACGTCATTACTATCGTATCCCGTTCTACTGTGATCCCTCCAATTTTAATTTCAGTTATCAGTACTTTAAATAATTCTAAATTTTTGGTAATGAACTTTCGCTTTAAATATTTTCTGATCCCTTGCACATAAAAATTTACTCCAACGCAAGTAATGACCGATAGCATCAATACACATATTACTTATCCTTACGAGATCTTAAGTGCGATTATAACCAGTTGATTTCAGAAATAACTGTCTGCTTTAGGATTGATGACCGAATTATTTCATTCTATTATTGGAACACTAAAATGCAAACTTTGATTAATGATAAATTCAGCTAACCATTCTAAACTGATATTTGTAATTATATTTCTTTGCACTCAGTTTATACAGCGAGTGTATTCAGTTACCATAATGATGATTAGTTGCATTCTCTTCCACGTTAATTTGGTCAATTTTCTTTGGAATCGGTGCTTTCCCGACAGCCTAGGTATACCTAATGATAGTAGATTACAGTGAATGCTGGGAGTTTATACCCTCACCTCACCAGCGACTAAAATAGAGGGCAGGGTCGTAGTTAAAATTTTCTACTATGTTTCAACTATGTTCTTTTCGGTTTGTTTCTTACGTTATTCTTGATTTTGTTAAAAAGATGTCTGACTGCAGTTAAAAGATAACTGACAACAGCATGGAATCTAGGTGAATTGCGGATTTGGCTGGGACAGTGCAGACACAGGTGTCAATTTAACAATAATATTATTTAGCATCAAACTTTTCTGTTAACAGAACATAAACTATTTACAAAAAAAATTATTTTCTCTAGCCCGAAAGTACTTATGTAGGGCTGAAATAACCAAGCCCAAAATATTCTTTTGACAGCAGAACAAGGTCAAATACAGTAAAATCCAATATGACCATACAACGGGCAACCAGGAAACATTACACACCTTAAAATGTCTAGCAGTCTGCCACAATCAGCAACGATAGCATAGTAGTATTGCCGAAGAATATTTTACTTATTCAGGATCTGTACTATGGCTCCTAACTACATCTCGCTCTTCTGTTTCTTAGAAATTCGACAACTAAGACACCACCTAACATCAATACTACCAAGCTATGCGTGCTTACGCCTGAATAAAAATATAACTCTGAGCACTATGGAACTTAACATCTGAGGTCCCCTAGAACTTAGAACTACTTACACCTAACTAACCTAAGGACTTCACACACATCCACGCCCGAGGCAGGATTCGAACTTGTGACCATAGCAGCAACGCGGTTCCGGGCTGAAGCGCCTAGAACGCCTGAATAACTTCTTAAACAATGCATATAAGATAATTCTCTGCATATGACAATCCATTCACATGAGGCAATAAGAAAACAAACTGTTAAAACACAGGAGTAAACTACCTGTTCAATTGCATGAATTTCATATACATTTAGCTCAAAATTACTGAATTAACAACTTATTCACAGTCGTGGCGAACACAGTTAACTTCTGTTTAACGTGCTTAATCAAGCCTATGGCATGTACGGACACAGCTGTGTCTGCTCTGCATCACAAAACACTGCAGCATGCCCCGAGTGCCGTAAATACTAATAAAACGTAATTCAGCACTCGCAGACTTCCGTTCAGGAAGTTGTTTTACAAGTTGTTACACACAAAAGCTGTTCGCACACAGCACCGTGCACCTCTCCAACCACACAGCCATCAGGCTAACGCAGTCAGTAGTGAAAACACTCAGGTAGTGCTCCTTACGTCCAGCAGACGCCGTTTCTTTCCCTTCTTCGGAATTACTGTGCAGCTGGCAGGTGAACAGAGCTACCGCTCCGCCGCGTTGTTGCCCACACTGCAGCAACAACCACGCTACGTCTCCTCCGGCAATCATCCCGCACACGCCAGTCCTCGAGGCTCCTTCGACTTGGCTCCGCCGAAGACCACTCTAGCAACTGGAGGGTACCGCCACAGACTTCACTTCGCTGCCCGTCTCCAAACACAGCCCGAGACACCAGGCTCGGTCGCCGGCACAGTCCTCCACTAACTGTCGACGGCGCGGCTCAGGCGCCCACCACGGGCACTTCGCTGGCTTTCGGGGGACGCTGCTTGTCTCGACCGCGGCAGCTGACTGCCCACCGTCGCCTGCGCCTGTCCACAGCTCGGGTGCGACGGCGCTCTCGTCCATCACGTGACCTCTCCGACTGTCCTATCACGGCACAAGCGCAGATCACGAATGGAAACGAATCTCTGGAGCTGGGGAAAATCAACCGTGCCGTTCGACACGTTACGTTACTGTAACGGGTTTGGCGTTTGTTAGTGCGAGTGATTGCTGCAGTACAAATTCTCAAACTTATAGTTTCTTCATGCACTGGAGATAGGATAGAGGGGATCGAAATTTTTTGGATTGCTTTTCCTTCGCAACTACATTTAAAACTACTAGTGTTAGAGCAGTGTTCAACTAAACAGCGGCTGTTCGATCTGTGCTGTGGATCCATGTCCGTAACCCTGCTCAACACCATACACTCACCCTACTCTACTCTGGCAACTGGCAACGCTGGCGTAAGCACCATGCCTTAGAAAAAGATAGACCTGGAACACATTTCTTATCTTCAACACAAAATTTCTCGGTTGTAGACAGCGTAATATGGTACAATGATGAACCAACATTTTGTCGCTATTGCTAATGGCTTTCAGCAGCGTACGTAACACAACTGGAGTGTTCGCTCTTGAACGCTAAAAACGACCTGTCTTGCCTCAACAATGCCCATAACGAGGCCTTACTACATTCTGCCATACGCCTGAATGCTTGAAAAGGAGAGAAGGGAAACTGCTGTAGTCTACTGACTGCAATATACTGAATGCTAGCATTTTACTGGCTAACACGTACAAGTAATGAGAGACTTCACTTGGTTCTGGTAGCAGTTACTATGGCTCATTGCATAGTTCCACCGAAGGTTCGGTGGAACTATGAAGGCATAGTGTCATCAGTGCAATCAGTCCGTAGACCAACTACTGCTGCCAATGAAGTCATTTTAGCAGTTCATATTAGAGCACCACCTAAATCTGCTGATTACCTTCCGAATCTTTCTTTTGTAGGTAAGTGGCTTCCAAACTAGCATACGAATCTCCTCGGACTGTACGTGTTTCCAGCCTCCATTTCGGCATTTCCCTAACGTCGATTAAATGTAACGTCCTGCAGCTGACACTTGCTGTTTGTAGCTACCTGTTGGTAAATCGTCAGGCATGGTAGGCTTGGGTTCTGGGGGAAGGATGGTCACAATCGCAATTCTTGTCTCCACCCCCCACCAAATATTTGTAACGTACCAAAGCTGTCTAGGATTTAATAATATAAACAATAAAAAGTTTTAATATAACAGTAACTTGTTTACATTAATGCTTAGACGTAACTTTCACATAAGCTGTAAAACACTTTATTTACGGGATATAAAATCTAAGTGCGCACTCACAATTGTCAGTATTTCACATAGCACTACAATGGTCTGCAGGCTTTGCGTACGTGAGAATGTAAATGAGAAGAAAGTTGCTTCTTTCCGCCATTCCCACCTACGATTAGGAGAGTCAGCGTTTCTGTAATTCCCCCCCCCCCCCCCCCCTTACTTATGGGCCTATCTCACTCTGTCATCCCCCATTAAACCTGCGCTCATTTTCCGGTCCTTCCAGAGGACTCACAAACAAAACCGATTTCCCTCCCCTCCTACCCGCCCCGACCGCCCTCCACCTTGATTCCTCTGGATCTGCGCCGAAAGTCGTCCCTCCGTTGCAGTCAGCTGACTTCGTAAACTCGGTTTGTGCTGCGAATAGACATCATCTATGGCGAATGCTAGCAAGTGTTTATTTTGTTGCTGTTACTTGTAAAACGAAAGCCTATTGAAAAAGGGCTAATATCGGGTCACACTCGTGTTGACAGGAGTAATGAAGGGCCAGTTTCACACTATGCTCCACAGGTGGTGGTGTTTCTGCACTTCCACCGGCTACTATGGTTACCGCGTGATCGAGTAATCCCGTCCGTTGGGCAGCATAACGGCTGCTCGTTTCTCACGGCTGCTTTTCATGTATAGTGGAAAATCAAAGCTTCCCCCACAGTTAATAAATGCTGAACTGTGCGTGTCGCTGAAGAACAAGTAGGCTCATTTGAAGCGGAAAAGATGGTAGATTACGCATGTGAAGACGTGTTTCGGTATCAGCATTAGTTTATAACTTATTGTAAGTTAAATGTTGTAAATAATTCCTGAGCTGTAATAAAGAATATCTCGGCAACGCCAAAGGCGATTTCGACAAACGAAGTGTCTTTGGATACATCCTGTAGAGCTGTACAGACAGTGATAGCAGATTTATTGAAATTATTCACATATTAAAATGAGCGTCCGAAAAGTGGATTAACAGCTATTCTTATTAACTAAATAGAGAAGCATCAAAAGTAGCCGCAGTACTATTAAACTTTAGATGTATTGGACATTACTTAACGTACAATTTAAATTGTTTGTTAATATTTATCATTACGAATCTGAAAATGGAGGAAAACCATAGAAATTAATGTTTATAAATAAACTATGGCATACACAAGGAAACTGATAAGAGCGTAACCTTTCTCGGAAAATTTCTGTGTGATTTGATGTATCATATATGTACAAAAGGTTAAAATTAAGGATTTCAGCAATTTTCGTGTTCAATAGTTTAACTGACTTCAGTGGTGCTTGATCAAGGTTTCCTGGGTGAACAGGGGTCTTTTTGGAGGGGAGTCTATGTTCGGACTCCGTTGAAGGCAGTCAGGCTGTGTTAGTCTGTGTTTCGAGAAAGATTTATCTGATGAGTGGTGAAATAGCCGCTAAGTCGTGTATCAAAATTATTCAGAGTTCCTACTTACGGACATAGAAAATTTTCGTCATCTGATGGACTTTTGATTTTTCGGGTTGCGTGTGATACAAGCCACACTTAGCAGATTTCAGTGTGTAGCCTTTGTGAAATTTATAATTTAAAATACTGTGGAACTTTAACGGTTTTCTAAAGGTAACTCACCCCATTAACTGCAGTTTATTCAGCTGCCTCCAAGATCTTAAGAAAGTCAGTCGGGCTCTAAAATTTATAATAAATATTAAATACTTTCGTGGAACACTGGGAACATTGCAGTGAATTTGATTTGGCGCCCCATAGACGAAATGTAGCCGAACTTGCAAGACCAACCACCTTTACTGGGGCCATTTAAATGTTTGTGCTGTGTAATGTGTGGGCAAATCTTTTCAAGCAGTAGCACATGGAGGCTCCAAGCTGATACAGATCTTGTGAACACTTTAGAACTTTGATTTTCTGCCAGTTGATGAGACATATTGTATTTTTTTTTTTTTCCTTATCCACAACCCATGGCTGCGCGGAGTGGCCGTGCGGTTAGAGGCGCTATGTCACTGACTGCGCTGCCACTCCCGCCGGAGGTTCGAGTCCTCCCTCGGGCATGTGTGTGTGTATGTTGTCCTTAGCGTAGGTTAGTTTAAGTTAGTTTAAGTAGTGTGTAAGTCTAGGGATCGATAACCTCAGCAGTTTGGTCCCTTAAGAACTCTCTCTCTCTCTCTCTCTCTCTCTCTCTCTCTCTCTCTCTCTCTCACACACACACACACACACACACACACACACACAACCCATGAAAATGAAAATTCCGATTCTACCAGTATGGTCGTATATGGGGTAGTTCAGAGTGAACAGATCCGGAAGGTAGTGCAGGACTGCATTATGTGAAACCTCTATACTAGAACAGTTTTGTCGAACATCGCTACACGCCAGCGCGCCATGGCCACTGCCGCGCTACACGTAGAGTCCGTGCAGAATATGGTGGCCGATGCGCAGTGACTAATTTTCGTCCAGAGGACTGGGTGATAACAATCGTTTGTTCAGAAGGGAAGGATGACACTGTCTGCCACCTTTCATCTGGTCGGCAACGACAGAATGGAGGCGCACCCCCCGCCGTCTTTCTCAAACAATTTTAGGGAAACCATTCGGTAAGTGAATTTCATTTTTGTGTTATTTATAGCTTTATATGACATGTTCATTAAGATGTGCCCATCATTTCCTTAATGGTCATAGTTATTTTTATATGTATGAGGAAGTAAGACACTATGCGAAATTCGTCAAAATTTGCAATGAAAAATAGGATTCGCTATGATTTTGCGTTTGGTGCATATCACACAATATGTTGCTGCCTATGAAAGTTAACTAACATATTTAATTTTTCTTCAGGCTTGGGTGGAGGTCTCTATCTGTCACCAATCTCGAGAAAATTGACCTGACATAGCACACACATTTTGGACCGCGACGCGCCAGTGATAAGGCCAGAGTGAAATATCCACAACATTCCTCATATTTCATAAACAGTTTGCGATAGCTAAATGAGATTTTAGCAAATGATAGCACGCAAAAAGAGAGTATTTTGCCGTATGGTTTTTATGCAAAGCTTCATTACTTACAGCCTTATTCCACTAGCTACAGACTTTTGCGATGAAAGAATGTACTTTTTAAGGACCATCGATAGCTGCTATGAGTTTTGGAACAAAATAAGCGAAAACATTACACATTTATTTTGTACCGAGGATGTGCTTTTTCATAAGATATTAGAATTACTTTTTCTCAGTTCCTCGCTTCATAAACTACTGTCTCGCAATTCTCTCGTGAAGGCGTCTGCACAACATGTTACTATTACGAGATTGTGTAAACTCTGCTTTCTTTTGGCAAAAGAACCAGATTTCAACATGGGAACAAGAAATGTGTAGATTTTACTCAAAATTCACCACTCATGTCACTTCTCTGAAAGTTGCAAATAGTTAACAAGCCACACAAAAATAAATAGCTACGTTTTCGGCGGAATACTTTTTAGATGCTAACCAAAGCAGAGATGAATGGTCACCACGTAAGTGTGCGCATTGAGAGGCCCCACTTAATATTTACAAAAAATGTGTGTGTGTGTGTGTGTGTGTGCCCTTCAGTTTGGAAAGGCACTTCCTCTCCAGCACTCGACATTTCCCCTACAGCGCCTGCCTACAGCCCCTACCACTACCCCCCCCCCCCCCCTTGCATACCCTGCCATCTGTGCATCTACCAGCCATAGTATTCAGCATGGTATCCACCAGCCGTTGTAGCCGAGATCGCAGCCAGCTCTAGACAGTTCGCCGTACGACGTGCCAAGTGCCAAGACCGCCTGCTGGACCCAGAGATCCCAGCTGCCGCTGACTTGCCACTAAAAAGCAGCTCCATATCCCACTGCGACAGTGGCATAGCAGTACAGAATTCGTCAGCAGCAGTGGCAGAGTTGTAGTTAAAAGTTAAGTATTGCAGCAGGCGCAACTTCCTTTGTAATTGCACCTTTGTGCCAGCAAGAGCAATGGAGCACAAAATTGGGGAAATCAAAGAATCACATAGTGATTGTGAATCCACAGCTAATG
Organism: Schistocerca gregaria; assembly: GCF_023897955.1. NCBI lineage: Eukaryota > Metazoa > Arthropoda > Insecta > Orthoptera > Acrididae > Schistocerca > Schistocerca gregaria. Next base: position 599,446,501 of record NC_064920.1, on the reverse strand, counting down.
GAAGTGGACCTCCGAACCTACAGAGGCAAGAATTGTAGGATGGGAATGAAATAGTATACAATAAGTTTTATGAATTGATTAAAATATTTTTTGTAGTATATAGTTTTCAATCTGTATCTTCGTGGGTTACTTCATTCAGTGTGGTTAGATGATCTGCGCTTTTCTGTCCTTGAATAGAACAAGCTGTTGCTACCAAAATGAAAAATCTGTACCTAGCATGCATTCCTTGTACACACGATCATCTGTCCTAATCTGTGTTAGTTTTCGCCCTGAAACTTAGTTTAATCGCGTGAAGTCTGGATGGCAAACGGGGTGAGTTTTTAATCTGACCGATCCTTGATAACCAGACGCTTCTGCTAACAGGAAATTGATTGTGTGATTTTTGTTTCTTGCTAGTGTCATGCCAATGGCTGGCAGGAGATTTTGGAAAATTGCTCCAGAGGTATAAGCTGCATCGCATTTACGATGAGGCACATACACTCCTGGAAATGGAAGAAAGAACACATTGACACCGGTGTGTCAAACCCACCATACTTGCTCCAGACACTGCGAGAGGGCTGTAAGAGCAATGATCACACGCACGGCACAGCGGACACACCAGGAGCCGCGGTGTTGGCCGTCGAATGGCGCTAGCTGCGCAGCATTTGTGCACCGCTGCCGTCAGTCTCAGCCAGTTTGCCGTGGCATACGGAGCTCCATCGCAGTCTTTAACACTGGCAGCATACCGTGACAGCGTGGACGTGAACCGTATGTGCAGTTGACGGACTTTGAGCGAGGCCGTATAGTGGGCATGCGGGAGGCCGGGTGGACGTACCGCCGAATTGCTCAACACGTGGGGCGTGAGGTCTCCACAGTACATCGATGTTATCGCCAGTGGTCGGCGGAAGGTGCACGTGCCCGTCGACCTGGGACCGGACCGCAGCGATGCACGCCAAGACCGTAGGATCCTACACAGTGCCGTAGGGGACCGCACCGCCACTTCCCAGCAAATTAGGGACACTGTTGCTCCTGGGGTATCGGCGAGGACAATTCGCAACCGTCTCCATGAAGCTGGGCTACGGTCCCGCACACCGTTAGGCCGTCTTCCGCTCACGCCCCAACATCGTGCAGCCCGCCTCCAGTGGTGTCGCGACAGGCGTGAATGGAGGGACGAATGGAGACGTGTCGTCTTCAGCGATGAGAGTCGCTTCTGTCTTGGTGCCAATGATGGTCGTATGCGTGTTTGGCGCCGTGCAGGTGAGCGCCACAATCAGGACTGCATACGACCGAGGCACACAGGGCCAACACCCGGCATCATGGTGTGGGGAGCGATCTCCTACACTGGCCGTACACCTCTGGTGATTGTCGACGGGACACTGAATAGTGCACGGTACATCCAAACCGTCATCGAACCCATCGTTCTACCATTCCTAGACCGGCAAGGGAACTTGCTGTTCCAACAGGACAATGCACGTCCGCATGTATCCCGTGCCACCCAACGTACTCTAGAAGGTTCAAGTCTACTACCCTGGCCAGCAAGATCTCCGGATCTGTCCCCCATTGAGCATGTTTGGGACTGGATGAAGAAGCGTCGTCTCACGCGGTCTGCACGTCCAGCACGAACGCTGGTCCAACTGAGGCGCCAGGTGGAAATGGCATGGCAAGCCGTTCCACAGGACTACATCCAGCATCTCTACGATCGTCTCCATGGGAGAATAGCAGCCTGCATTGCTGCGAAAGGTGGATATACACTGTACTAGTGCCGACATTGTGCATGCTCTGTTGCCTGTGTTTATGTGCCTGTGGTTCTGTCAGTGTGATCATGTGATGTATCTGACCCCAGGAATGTGTCAATAAAGTTTCCCCTTCCTGGGACAATGAATTCACGGTGTTCTTATTTCAATTTCCAGGTGTGTATGAAGACAACGAAAGGTGTTCTGTAGTGTTTGTGCAAATTTTTACAATGAAATCTGTAAGTAAAAGTGCGATGTTAAATTGACTGTGAAACTTGTCCACAGACATTAATTTATTCTTTTATTGTTTGACAGAGAGTGTAATGTTATTCATATCTGTTTAGGAGAATTATATTTAGATTAAGAGGGAATGTCCTGCTGTATAAGTTCATTTTTAGCTTCGTTTCGTTAAGTTCTTTTGGTTTTTGTATGGATGTTTTTGGGGTGAATTATTTCTAACAATTCAGTTCTGTGTTTGATACTACTTGCCACCACATTTCCTATGTATATGGTGTAGCAAGTAGGCGTATTGTAACACGACAGCCCATTATAAAGGGAAGAGACACTTTATTCAGTCACAAACATGCGACCACAGACGCACAGGACGCGGCTAAGATACTCGTGTTGACAGCTGAAGTCAGCTTGACAGGAGTATATGAAGAGACATTTTCACACTATGCTCCACAGGTGGGGCTGTCACTGGAATCCCACCGGCTTCTAAGGTGACCGCGTGACTGGGGAACCCGTCTGTTGGGCACCACAATGGCTGCTAATTTATCATGGCCCCTTTTCACATATAGTGCAAAATTAAAGCTTACCACAGAATTAATAAATGCTGAATTGTACGTCTCGCTGAAGAACAAGTACGCTCATTTGAAGCGCAAAAGTTAGTCGATTACGCGTGTGAAGACGTGCTTCGATTTCCGCATTAGTTTATAACTTATTCTAAGTTAAATGTTACAAATAATTCGTGAACTGTAAAAGTAAAAATCTAGGCAACGCATTGTGCGATTATGACAGACAAGACGTCTATGGATACATCTCGTAGAACTGTATTGGACTGTGACAGTAGATTACTGAATTGCTGAAGTTGTTCACATATTTAAATGAGAGGCCGAAAACTGGATTTCATGCTATTAAAACAGCGTTTCTTACTAAATAACTAGAGAAACATTAAAAGTAGCCACAGTAATGAAAAATTTAGATATATAGGAAATTATTTAATGTATAATTTAAATTATTTGTTAATATTTGTACTTATAAATCCGAAAATGGAGGAAAACTATAAAAATTATTGTTTATAAAGAAACTATGGCAGGTAAAACTGATAACAGCTTAATATTTCTCTGAACATTTTCATGTTATTTGATCTATCATCTATGTATAGAAGGTTAAAATTAAGAATTTTCATGTTCAGTAGTTTAACTGACTTCAGTGGTGCTTGATCAAGGTTTTCTCGGTGTACAACGGCATTTTGGAAGGAGTCTGTGTTTGGACACTGCTGGAGACAGTCAGGCTGTATTTGTGTTTTGAAAAAGTTTTATATGGTGACCTGTGAAGTAGCCGCTAGTTCCTGAGTCTTAATTATTCAGAGTTACTGCTTTCAGACATAGCAGTTTTTCGTCACCTGATGGAATTGTTATTTTCGAGCTGCGTGTGATACAAGTCACACTTAGAAGGTTTCAGTGTGTAGTCTTTGTGAAATTTATAATTTAATATAGTGTGGAACTTAAACCGTTTCATAAAGGTAACTCACGCAATTAATTGTGGTTTATTCAGCTGCCTCCAAGATCTTAAGAAACTCAGTTGGGGTCTGATATTAATTTAGTGTGAACTGTGACTTTCGATTTTTCTATGTTGTTATTGGAAATTACCTAGAATTTGTGAAACTAAAAAATACGTGTCTATGTGATTTTTGCATAACAAATCCTGCCTGAATTTATATTAAATACTTTTGTGGACATTTAGTATATTGCGTCGAATGTTAGTGCTTCATAGATGAAATGTAGTCAAACGTTTTAAGTCCAACCACATTTATAGGGGCCCAATGAAGTGTTTGTGGTGTGTAACGTGTGGAAAAATCTTTTCATGCAGTAGCACGTAGGGTCTCCGAGCTAATACAGGGTGAGTCACCTAACATTACCGCTGGATATATTTCGTAAACCACATCAAATACTGACGAATCGATTCCACAGACCGTACGTGAGGAGAGGGGCTAGTGTAATTGATTAATACAAAACATAAAAAAATGCACGGAAGTATGTTTTTAACACAAACCTACGTTTGTTTAAATGGAACCCCGTTAGTTTTGTTAGCACATCTGAACATATAAACAAATACGTAATCAGTGCCGTTTTTTGCATTGTAAAATGTTAATTACATCCTGAGATATTGTAACCTAAAGTTGACGCTTGAGTACCACTCCTCCGCTGTTCGATCGTTTGTATCGGAGAGCACCGAATTACGTAGGGATCCAAAGGGAACGGTGATGGACCTTAGGTACTGAAGAGACTGGAACAGCACATTACGTCCACATGCTAACATCTTTTTATTGGTCTTTTTCACTGACGCACATGTACATTACCTTGAAGGGTTAGGTACACGTACACACGTGGTTTCCGTTTTCAGTTACGGAGTGGAATAGAGTGTGTCCCGACATGTCAGGCCAATAGATGTTCGATGTGGTGGCCATCATTTGCTGCACACAATTGCAATCTCTGGCGTAATGAATGTCGTACACGCCGCAGTACATCTGGTGTAATGTCGCCGCAGGCTGCCACAATACGTTGTAGGCACATCGCGGTACACATTCTCCTTTAACGTACCCTACAGAAAGAAGTCCAGAGGTGTAAGATCAGGAGAACGGGCTGGCAAATTTTTGCCTCCTCCACGTCCTATGAAACGCCCGTCGAACATCCTCTCAAGGTTCAGCCTAGTGTTAATTGCGGAATGTGCAGGTGCACCATCATGCTGACACCACATACGTCGACGCGTTTCCAGTGGGACATTTTCGAGCAACGTTGGCAGATCATTCTCTAGAAACGCAATGTATGTTGCAGCTGTTTGGGCCCCTGCAATGAAGTGAGGACCAATGAGGTGGTCGCCAATGATTCCGCACCATACATTTACAGTCCACGGTGGCTGTCGCTCTACCTGTCTGAAACAGCGAGGATTGTCCATTGACCAGTAATGCATGTTCCGTAGATTCACTGCCCCGTGGTTTGTGAAACCCGCTTCATCGGTAAACAGGTAGAACTGCAACGCATTCTGTGCTAATGCCCATTGACAGAATTGCACTCGATGATTAAAGTCATCACCATGTAATTGCTCATGTAGCGACACATGAAACGGGTGACGATGCAGTATGCGCATGACGCTACTTTGACTCAGTCCACCGGCTCTCGCAATGTCCGTGTACTCATATGTGGGTTCATGGCAACAGCAGCTAACACACCAACTGCACCCGCTTCTCCTATGACGGGCCTGTTACGGACCCGTTTGCGTGCTACGACCATACCTGTTGCATACAGTTGGCGGTAGATGTTTTGCAATGTGCGGCACATTGGATGCTCTCTGTCCGGGTACCGTTCCGCATACACCCTGCAGGCTTCAGCTGCATTTCTTCGACACTCGCCATAGATGAGTATCATCTCCGCCTTTTCAGAATACGAATACACTATGGTCACAGTTCCTACAACACTACACTATGACAGATGTCTGGTAACACGGTGTACTACAGTTGGTCTGCGTGCGGAGACGAATGCAGAATAACAATAGCGGCAAGCGCTACATGCGGACACTGCGACAGCTAGACCAAACCACAACAGTGCACTACAGCCACACTCGTAAACACGATCGTCATCGTAAACATGTGCCTGCAGATGCTGCTCGCCGACCGTTGCCCATGTTTGTTGCAACACGCAACTGAACGTCGGAGGTTTCACGCGTCAACTTTAGGTTACATTATCTGTGGATGCAATTAACATTTTACAATGCAACAAACGGCATTGATTACGCATTTGTTTATATGTTCAGATGTGCTAACAAAACTAACGTGGTTCCATTTTAAAAAAAACCTAGGTTTGTGTTAAAAAACATACTTCCGTGCATTTTTGTATGTTTTGTATTAAACAATTACACTAGCCCCTCTCCTCACGTTCGGTCTGTGGAATCGGTTCGTCAGTATTTGATGTGGTTTACGAAATATATCCAGCGGGGGTCGTGCGGTAGCGTTCTCGCTTCCCACGCCCGGGTTCCCGGGTTCGATTCCCGGCGGGGTCAGGGATTTTCTCTGCCTCGTGATGACTGGGTGTTGTGTGCTGTCCTTAGGTTAGTTAGGTTTAAGTAGTTCTAAGTTCTAGGGGACTGATGACCATAGATGTTAAGTCCCATAGTGCTCAGAGCCATATCCAGCGGTAACGTTAGGTAAGTCACCCTGTATAGAACTTGTGAACGCCGCGCGGGATTAGCCTAGCGGTCTGAGGCGCTGCAGTCATGGACTGTACGGCTGATCCCGGTGGGGGTTTGAGTCCTCCCTCGGGCATGGGTGAGTGTGTTTGTCCTTTGGATAATTTAGGTTAAGTAGTGTGTAAGCTTAGGGACTGATGACCTTAGCAGTTAAGTCCCATAAGATTTCACACACATTTGAACAATAACTTATGAACAGTTTAGAACTTTGATTTTCGGTGAGTTGATGGGAGAGACTGTATTTTATTTCGTCATGCACACTAAATGCACATTCCCATTTAACCCATATGGTCGCGTACTATGGATAGGTTTCATGCGTATGCCGGATGACTAACTACCCATGTGGTAGAAGAGTTTGAATGTTTCAGCTACTTGTCCAAGTTAGTCTTACTCTTTGTAGACACGACACTGTTGATGCTTTCTCCACTGTATAACTATTACTACTTGGTATGCATTTCAGCAATTGTGCCTTTATGTGAACCATATCGTAGTTTGCAGAGCCACTTGGTTAGCATATGTGGCTCCAAATCTTGTATTAATAATGAAGGTGTAAAACACTGTCCAGTCAGATTAATGTGACCATCTGTCAAAGTCTGAGTAATAACCTTCTGCGGTATGCACCGCTGCGGCGTGTGTAGGAGTGGTGTCAATCAGGTTCTGGAAGGCATCGACAGGGACAAGGATCCTTGGCGACTCCAGCGCCTGACCGCACCTCGTGGTCGTGCGTTAGCGTTCTCGCTTCCCACGCCCGGGTTCCCAAGTTCGATTCCCGGCGGGGTCAGGGATTTTCTCTGCCTCGTGATGGCTGGGTGTTGTGTGATGTCCTTAGGTTAGTTAGGTTTAAGTAGTTCTAAGTTCTAGGGGACTGCTGACCATAGATGTTAAGTCCCATAGTGCTCAGAGCCATTTGAACCATTTTTTTTTTGTTTTTTTTTTTTTACTCCAGCGCCGTGACCAGTTGCGCTAGGTTTCTTGACTGAGGATCCATGCTGCGAACAGTCCGTCCGAAGTATTCCCACAGTTTATCGATTGGGTTTGAATCTAGGGAGTTCGATGGCCAGAGGAGCGTCATAAACTCTTCCTGGTGCTCTTCGAATCCAGCCCTTACACTGTTGGTTGAGTGACACTTTGCGCTTTCCTGTAGGTAGACGTTATCGTGCCAAGGGAAAACAAACTGCATATAAGATTGGACATGGTCCCCAAGAACAGATGCATACTTGTGTTGATCCACAGTGATTTACAGAGTGCAAAATCATGCAGGGAATGCCACGAAAACATTCGCAAGACGAACTTAATTTACACGATAAATCAGTCAACTATAAAGGCGGTAAATTCAACTAAATAGCCAGCAATTACAATCACGAACAATTGAATTTGAAAGGCCCCGTAGAAGATGCCGTGGGGAAGACGAACCAATGTAACACCCCACCCGTCAATTAGCTGGTTTTGGCGTGTGTTCACCCCAACTAATTGACTAACTTATCAGCAGAGAGTGCAAAACTGCCGCAATATCGGATAACGCAAAAAAGTAATATGGCCCTGTGACCCCTGATTGAACTGCGGTGGCAGTGTTGACATTAATTTATTCAGAATTGATCACTTTTAATTAAAAATGGGTGCACATTGATGTTATATTCAGCTATTGAACACCAGATGCAAATGTTGAACATAAAATTAATTAAGAAAGTAACTTGGGATTTCAACTACTTGATTGAAAACAGATGCAGTCGAGTAGCACAAATTTATTTTTTTAACTCCCGACCTTCAATCATCACATTACAAGAGTCTCCTATCAGGCATTGGTAATAAATTGCGTTTGCATGGGGTAAAGCGCGACAATTCAAAAGTAATTCCTATCGACTGACCCAGGCGTAATGCGAAGTGCGAGAAGAATTGTACAATACACGGGCCATGAAATCCTCGTGGAAACTTTGCCGACGTAATCCAACAAATTAATCAGTGGCCGGAGCGGGCTCAATATCACCGAATTCAGCGTGGTGGAGCGGCGTCGTTGTGTGGACGTTGGCCGACCTCGTGGTGCTGTAAGGCTGCGCTCGTCTATTCACTCCTAGCTGTCTTGCTCAGTACATAGCTGAACCAAAACTTTCTATATCGAAGCTCAATCGTTCCATTTGCTAAGTCCTAAACGGCAGAGATGCTCACTCTTTCTCAGGCAAGCTGGGTAAAGAATGCCACGTCCACACTCTAGGCGAGATGGGAGCGGAAGACCTCTACAGAGACTTCTCACAGTCCGCTCTTCGCCTCAGTTCCCCCTCCAGCAAAATCACTTGCGCCAGTTGCAGCGCAAGTCGAGTTAATTATGCGTCGCTTCCCAGCGCCGACCAATGCGTGCTCTGGGAAGTGAACAAGTTCCCACAAAATTTCCCTTCCTCTCAGCTCCTCCCAGGCCACCCATCAAGGTTAGCGTCTGCACAGACACCAATTTTTCCGGAATTCTGACTCCCAGGAGAGTACTTTGAAAACTCGGTCCTACGTTTCCATCGGAGACCGGCGTATTTCATTCTGTCGCTCTTCACCTGATTTACTTCAGACTGTGCGGACCGTGAATTCAGCGTGAAGTTGCTATAGTCACGAACACGCATATTTTGACCTCTGTTGACCGCTCCTCCGTAGCTTTGCGCGGCTTTCTCGCATGTTTCACTGAAAACGGGATGACGGACATTTATCAACAGGCGTACAAGTTCTCGTCTGCTCCCCGGTACACCAGCACGGGGTCGGGGTGAACCACCCATGCTGTCACTCATCTTTAAGCGGCTGGAGACCGCGCCTCGTTACCGCTTTCTGAGAGCTTGAGCCGCCCTAAGCTGCCAATTGTCGCTTCCCTTAGCCACTCCCCCGGCGACCACAGTCAATTCTGAGTACTTCCTCGGGATAAACTAGTCTTCAGTAAATCGAGGCTTTCCACAAAGTTTTCATGTCATGTGAATTACTTTAAAACCATCACCCGACATTAATTATTTCAATATGCCCATACTATACCCTCTACAAGATGCATTGTGCCTTGTCAGACATTTTTGTTCAGCCCTACTGTTCGCTCAACGTGAGATAGGTGATCTTTAATGACTTCATGTAAGGGTCATGGTTCTTGCCATCTTGCACCAAAAACTGCGTTGGCAGAACACTTAGAATATGCAACAGACCTATTAAAGGGTCTGTCTACACGACGCTTGTCCGTCCTATTTTGGAGTACTGCTGCTGGTGTGGGATCCTTATCAGATAGGGTTTACCAGAGTACATTGAGAAAGTTCAAAGATGGGCAGCATTTTTGTGTTGTCGATGAATATCGAGGAACAGGTGAGAGAGTATCATGAAAATACATGATACAGGGTTTAGGATGCACACATTAAAACAAAGGATTTTCTCATTGCGGCCGGCTTCTCTCATGAATATCAATCATTAACTTTCTCCTCCAAATGCTAAGATATTTTATTGATGCCGACCTACATAGGTAGAAACGAACATGATAATAAAATAAGAACTTGCACAGAAAGATGTAGGTGTTCGTTTTTCCTGCACGCTGTTCGAGAGTAGGATAATAGAGAATTATTGTGAAGATGATCAATAAACCCTCTGCCAGGAACTTAAGTGTGATTTGCTGAGTATTCGTGTGGATATAGATGTAAACGTAGATAAGGCATGCTAGGCGTTTGTTTTGCCAAAGACCATTCGTCCGATGGGGTATGAAACACGATTCATTCGGAAAGTCCACCTGTCGCGACTCAGTGGACGTCCAGTTGCGATATTGGCGCGGAAATTGCAGCCTTTGACCCCGATGAATAGCAGTCGGCATGGGGACATGACCCGGGTGCCTGCTGCGGAGGTCCATATGCAACGTTCGCTGAATGGTCGTTGGTGAGACACTACTGGTAGCCCTTTGGTTCGTCTGGGCCCGTCAGTTGCTCAACATCTCGAGAGATATCTTTCAGCCCTGTCATCTGTGACCTATAGTTCACCACAGTTACCTCGGCGCCAGTTTTGGATAGCGCCATTTTGCCAGGTATGGTGTCTGTGGTCTAGGGGTAGCGTCTCTGTTTAGTAGTTAAAACGTCTGCGGTGCCAATTTCAAAACCCCCCCACCGCTTTCGATTAATAACCGGTATTGGCGGCCGAAGACTTCTGGCATAAGAAATCGCCCTTATTCTGCCAACGGCCTTGTCAGAGAGGGGGGTAGAGCGGGTAGAGATTCAGTGCACTGTCTTGTCCTTGAGGTGGGAAACTGCCTCTAAAGGCGGAAGAATCAGCTATGATCAGCGGTCTGAGGATTCAGAAGGCAACTGAAACTACTGCATTAAAGACACATAAAGTGTATCCACAGGACATGTTACCTGTAGTTGAAAAAGTTTCATGATGATTTCTCCATTGGCAAAACATTCCGGAATGGCCCCAATTGGGTCCCCAGAAGGGGACTGTAAAGGCAAGGTGACAATGAGAAAAATATTGAATAACGAACGAAAGGATAAAGTTCTATGAGTCAGGGCGTGGAATGTCAGATGTTTGAACGTGGTAGGGAAGCTAGGAAATCTGAAAACGGAAATTCAAAGGCTCGATCTAGATATAGTAGGGGTCAGTGAAGTGAAGTGGACGGAAGACAAGGATTTCTGATCAGATGAGTATCGGGTAATATCAACAGCAGCAGAAAATGGTATAACAGGTGTAGGATTCGTTATGAATAGGAAGGTAGGGCAGAGGGTGTGTTACTGTGAACAGTTCAGTGACCGGGTTGTTCTAATCAGAATCGACAGCAGACCAACACCGACAACGATAGTTCAGGTATACATGCCGAGGTCGCAAGCTGAAGATTAACAGATAGAGAAAGTGTATGAGGATATTGAAAGGGTAATGCAGTTTGTAAAGGGGGACGAAAATCTAATAGTCATGGGCGACTGGAATGCAGTTGTAGGGGAAGGAGTAGAAGAAAATGTTACAAGAGAATATGGGCTTGGGACAAGGAATGAAAGAGGAGAAAGACTAATTGAGTTCTGTAACAAGTTTCAGCTAGTAATAGCGAATACCCTGTTCAAGAATCACAAGAGGAGGAGGTATACTTGGAAAAGACCGGGGGATACGGGAAGATTTCAATTAGATTACATCATGGTCAGACAGAGATTCCGAAATCAGATACTGGATTGTAAGGCGTACCCAGGAGCTGACATAGACTCAGATCACAATATAGTAGTGATGAAGGGTAGGCTTAAGCTTAAGACATTAGTCAGAAAGAATCAATACGCAAAGAAGTGGGATACGGAAGCACTAAGGAATGACGAGATACGCTTGAAGTTCTCTAAGGCTATAGACACAGCAATAAGGAATAGCTCATTGGGCAGTGCAGTTGAAGAGGAATGGACATCTCTAAAAATGGCCGTCACAGAATTTGGGAAGGAAAACATAGGTACAAAGAAGGTAGCTGCGAAGAAACCGTGGGTAACAGAAGAAATACTTCAAGTGATCTATGAAAGGAACAAGTGCAAAAATGTTCCGGGAAACTCAGGAATAGAGAAATACAAGTCGCTGACGAACGAACTAAATAGGAAGTGCAGGGAAGATAAGACGAAATGACTGCATGAAAAAGTGAAGAAATCGAAAAAGAAATGATTGTCGGAAGTACTGACTCAGCTTACAGGAAAGCCAAAATTGCCTTCGGTGAAATTAAAAATAAGGGTGGTAACATTAAGAGTGCAACCGGAGTCCACTGTTAAATGCAGAGGAGAGAGCGGATAGGTGGAAAGAGTTCACTGAAGGCCTCTATGAGGGTGAAGATTTGTCTGAGGTAATGAAAGAAGAAACAGGAGTCGATGTAGAAGAGATAGGAGATCCAGTATTAGAATCAGAATTTAAAAGAGATTTAAAGGACTTAAGATCAAATAAGTCAGAAGGGATTGATCACATTCCACCAGTATTTCTAAAATCATTGGGGGAGTGGCAACAAAACGACTGTTCACGTTGGTGTGTAGAATGTATTGATTGGTCGGGTGATATACCATCTGATTTTCGGAAAAATGTCATCCACACAGTCCCGAAGACTTCTGGAGCTGGCAAGTGCGAGCATTATCGCACAGTCAGCTTAACATTATTGCATCCAAGTTACTGACAAGAATAATATACACAAGAATGAGAAAGAAAATTGAGAATGTGCTAGATGATCAGTTTGGCTTTAGAAAAGGTAAAGACACCAGAGAGGCAATTCTGACGTTGCGGTTGATAATGGAACCGACTCTAAAGAAAAATCAAGGCACGTTCATAGGATTTGTCGACCTGAAAAAAGCATTCGTCAATGTAAAATGGTGCAAGATGTTTGAAATTCGGAGTAAAACAGGGGTAAGCTGTAGGGAGAGACGGTTAATATACATATATACAAGAGCCAAGAGGGAACAATAAGAGTGGACGATCAAGAACGAAGTGCTCGGGTTAAAAAGGGTGTAAGAAATGGATGTAATCTTCATCCTTACTTTTGAATCTCTACATCGAAGAAGTTATGATAGAAATAAAAGAAAGATTCTGGAGTGAAATTAAAGTTAAAGAGGAAAGAATATCAATGATACGATTCGCTGGTGACATTGCTATCATCAGTGAAAAAGAAGGAGAAATACATGTTCTGCTGAATGGAATGAACAGTGTAATGAGTACAAAACATGGTTTGAGAGTAAATCGAAGAAACACGAAAGTAATGAAAAGCAGTGGAAATGAGAACAGCGAGAAACATAACATCAGGATTGATGGTCACGAAATAGATGAAGTTAAGGAATTCTGCTACCTAGGTAGTAAAATAAGCAATGACGGACGGAGCAAGGAGGACAGCAAAAGCAGACTAGCAATGGCAAAAAGGGAATTCCTGTCCAAGATAAGTCTACTAGTATCAACCATAGGCCTTAAATTGAGGAAGAAATTTCTGAGAATGTACGTTAGGAGAACAGAATTGTATGGCATTGTATGGTAATGAAACATGGACTGTGGGAAAACCGGAACAAAAGATAATCGAGGCACTTGAGATGTGATGCTACAACAGAATTTTGAAAATTAGGTGGACTGATTAGATAAGGAATGAAGAGGCGCTGCGCAGAATCGGAAAGGAGTATGTTGAAAACACTAACAAGGAGAAGGGACAGGATAATAGGACATCTGTTAAGACATCAGGGAATAACTAAAAACTGTAGGGCATAGGAAAGGAGTTCATGGCGGGCCGCATCAAATCAGTCAGAAGACTGCATTCTAACCATTGTAGCATGCGAACAGTTTAAAAACTTGGCCGTTTCGAAAATGATTCCACAATGATATTGCCCTTTCGCCAGATACATCGCTCCGTTTCGGCATTGCGACAACGACTGAACTGTTTTCCACATCCCGCGACACGCTTTATATACCCTCCACTGCCTGTGCTGCCAACTGCCATCTCTGAGTGGTTATTACACATTGACGGCGATCATAGGTGGTGGTCATATTAATGTGACTGGACCGCTTATAACGTTTTTATGTGTCGCTCTTGATGAGCCTCATGTAGACTATATAGTACCACTTTACTGTGTTATTATAACAAGAAGTTATTGTTATCCTTTTCCACGATCTATTATCGTGATCGTGTAACTAGTTAGTTTTAAGCACCTGAACTACTGGTTTCGTCTCCGAAACACAACGTTATTTTAACAGGAGATTGGAAAACGGTGTTTGAACGGAGTTTGTTTAACAGTTGGAACTATTTGCAGCCAGGTAATTGTTTTTTAAAATTCTGTATCTTACTGTCTACTGAATAACAGTGTGTTCATAATGAATGGCAGCTGTTTAAAGGTCATTTTCTTAGGGAAAACTGCTCAGTGAATTTTTGTAATAGTAATTAATTGTTTTTAAAATTTTGGTGAGTAGTTAACGACTGGTAGCTCACAACTAGGGGCAGCTGTTTAAAAGTCACTTTTCTAAAGTGTGATCAGTCTATTTCACTATTGATTATTTTTAAGACTGTTTGACTTCAATAAAGGTATTAAGAATGATGAACGCTGAAGCAGTTATGTGGGGACCCCAATCCTTCCATTAAGGTGACATGATCCAAAATCTTCCAATCCGAATTCCTAATTATCTCTCAGGGCTGCGCGAATACATTCCTCGTCTGCTGAACATTCGGGCAACATATTGCACCTCGATTGGCCCATCTTATCACCCGATCTAAATCTCTCAAAAGAAGTCAGAGACTAATTCCAACAGCAGGTGAAATATAGCGGAGTACATCTCCGCAGTTTGATAGGTGTATCGTATAAAATCATCAGTAAGTGCTTTCAGCTGGTTATGGCAGACCTGAGGAAATTTGGGTAAGTGTCCTCGCAGAATTGAGACCATTATCAGGACTAAGGCCGGTGTTGCACGGTGATTTTGTCTGTGGGTTATTAATTTTTTGCCCGGTGTGCTTACCTTGACCAAGCTAAGTGCTGATTTCTTTCTGCCTTCATATAGGAACCGTAACAATGATGCGTCCGTTGTGATCTCTCTTCGGTGACAAACGTGATTTTATGTGTGTGAACGAGGGGAAACTGAAAAAAGCTCAAAAATCTACAGCGGGCCATTTAAATATAGATATGACAGTCCCGACAAAAATAAAAGATCAAAGAAATGTGGTTGATTTACTCTAGTCCACACATGATGTTTGCGCTCTAAACGATATGAAAGACGACAATATCACTTATCGTAACGGCAAAGTAAAAAGGATACAGCACAGCTTGTGTAAGACTCCCATACGAACAACAGATGAAAAGTTGTTATCCTGTCCACAAGAAAGAGTTTTACAGTCTCACACGTTGATCATTGTCTTCTTTAAGAAAAATTCGGCTGCTATGTAGAAATAAACATTCGATTATGTCTCATTTTCAAAATTATCGTGTAGATACTCCCAGCTTCTAAGATGACAATAGCACAGTTCACAGGACAGCACGCATGCTTTCCTGGTTAGACAAACACTCAACCACTCTATCACAATTAGACTAACCCACTTAACCACCTGATATAAATTCCTTAGAAAATATCTGGGACAGTTTGGAACAGTGAGTAAAATACAGCAATCAGCCTGAAGATCTCGTGGGTTCCCTTCCTCGCCGACCTGATACCATTATCGAGGCTAGCTACAGTGTTACGTGGTATTAACATTGGCGGAGTTTTCTCGGGTTATCAGATTGAAGGCGACGTTCTGCAGCAACGTTTCGACAATTTTCTTACTCGATATCTTCCGGCGAAGCGTCGGGTTCATGTTCATTGCGTATCTTTTTGGCCACTGGACTACAAGGTCCTCTGTCTCATCTGCAATAACAGTGCCAACCGCGCGCCTCGGAAGGGGAATCACTGACGGTGATGGAGAGAGCCGGAGAGCCTTGGACAAATCTGGTGGCGGGGGGAGGGGATGTCCGGGTGACGCGTCCTGGTGCTGCCTGTCTATTCCATTTGTTGCGTTGCCACATACGTCGCCTTCGCTTCAGAGTGCTCTTCGCGTGTTGTAACAGCCACATCCCATGCGGGGCTCATCTGGAAACTGCTATCTTTGTTGACAAGATCGTCGTAGAGCCTGATGTCCAGTGCCTCTGTAGAGAATCGAAGGATGAGTGTGAGTAAGTAAGTTAAAGGTAGGAGTTAATTAAAATGTGAAGGAATATTGTGAGCCAGAAGCTGTATGTGTGTCACATTCTGTTGCGCAATCCACTGATATGATACTGAAACGTAATTGGGTCGGCGGAACGCCGAGTTGAGCAACACGAAGGAGAATGCTGCGTCACCTACCAATAGAGTACGTGACAAGAAGCAGCTCGCCGCACGCCAGATTGTCGGCATCGATGGTGGTAACCGGGTCAGTTACGCCAGGTGAGCAACAGCACAGCAACAGCTAGTGGGGAAGAAAGAACCGCAGACATCAGGGCCAGAAAGCCAAATTTAAGGACCGGCAGCCAGCTCGTAACATCGTGCGTCGTGGGGTGCTGGAGTGACGCAGAGCGTGTGCACTTAGCACTGCCATCAGTTTGGAACCATTATTGCCATCGCAGTCATAGTAATAAACACAGTAGTAATGCAAGTCGTCGCTTAGCAGGCACGAGTGACGCCACCACCGAAAGTATCGTTAGCAGGCAGCCGCCTGTCATGGGAGTCATCGTCTGGGGTGCGTTCATCTCGGGACGCCGCCGCCACAAACGCTATGACCAGGCCAGGCGCCGGGGACCCTGGCCTGCTGACGCCAGACAGCCGTCAGTTGGGATGGTCGCTGAGACGGGAACTGACCCACTGCACTGCCACCGCACCTCCCAGCCGCAATCAAACAGAGGCACGTACCGCTTGGTTCTACCTGCTGCAGTAAGACCCAGGAAGGCCGGAGCGCTTCTATCGAGGCAGCAGATTCGAGTTACGCCAGTTCTGCTACAGACGCAGCAGCGGGCGCCCGGGTGAGCGTCCGTCGGCATTTTCGAAGCCGCTGAGAGGATTATGAGCGGAAGCAAACCTCGCCCAGAGGAACCACAACCAATGTATTGCTTTTGACCAATTAATGTTGTTGTCAGCAGGAGTCATCCGTGGACACACCCCCACCATCCTCTTCCTCACGGCCAGTGGAGAACCGATGTTCGCACTTGGCAACTGGCTGTGGAGTTCCGTGCCTGTTAATATGGCCTGTTGACACTGATATAAATGTGGCCATTTACACCTCTTTGATATTCGTGTCCCAGAATCCGTTTACCCGGCACAGCACCTTGGTCTGTTCAAAGTTAAGCGTATGGGCTGATTTGTCCGTTTAATCGAGACGAACGCTTGTCACCTGTTCTGAGCGACACTGCGAAATTCACCGCTGGGTCTGGCTGATGTATTGTTTGCCACATTCGCAATTGTTTGCTATAGACTCTAGGTGTCCATAGTCCTAACATGTCTTACAATGAGCCGAGCATGTATTTGATTTTAGCCGATGAACGGAAAATGGTTCCTATGTTATTTTTCCACAAAATCTTAACACTCTAGGCCGTGGGTGGTCCAACGCACAGAAGGAACGGCAGCCGCATCGTCTTTTTTTTTTACGTCGTCTTCTTTCTTCTTGTTGTTCAGCTAGAGAACGCGTCTTATCGGTGTCTCCGGGTAGCCATTCCTGCTAAAGGTTTTCCGAAGATGCTGCAACTCGGTGGGTAGACTCTCCTTTTCATTTTGTTATTAATGCGGAACTTAATTGATCAGTATGTTTTTCTTAAATAAATGTAATTTGGTGAAAACAACGAACTATCTGATGGGTCTCCCTTCCACGCGTTGATGTTTGATCCTTTCCTATCCTGAACCTGTTACTTGAGTTTGATAAAGATCATAAAAATAACCTAAATTACAGATTCAGTTCCCGGATGGCGTAGAATATTTTTTTCTGTTCCTTAACGTGAAAAATTCCAGTAAAGGTTACTGCACACTGCGACGTTCGGCTGTGCTACGTTAGGCTGTGTAAACGCTTTGTCTTTAGAAAACTTCTTCGGCAGTGGTGAGGGCCAGATACGACTCAGGAGTGTAGCGGAGTGGCGCGCGGGAGCTGGCGACTCACCTGCAGGAAGCGCATCCTCCGCTTGCCGGCAGACCAGCCGGTGATGTTGCACTCGCCAGAGCGCAGCACCAGCCGCCGGCTGGCCGCGTCGGAGTCGCGCATCGCCACCCCGGTGTACACGGCGTCGCCCGCTCGCCTGAGAACAAGCGATCGTCACGCAGTCAGCACACATAACAGCTACACCACTCAAACCAGGACTACAAAATCTAAAGACGATGCTGTTGTAAACATTAGTTACACGCCCTCCAGCTCTACCGCTAAGAGGCTAGACTTAAAAAGAGTGCGTCTCGCACAATGCGGAGGAGTAGAAAAATTTACTGGTTCACACCAGACATCAATTCTATTTTGTAACACATGTAATTTTTCTAATTGACCGCACTCACTTAAATTACAAAATAGTAGTTACTTGTTACTTTTTCAAAGAATCGTTTTTTCAAAGACTTCATTTGATATTTACTCTGAAGAATGTGGAATTAAAACAAGAATTGCCTAGTTTACTCTATTGAATGGCGAGAATATTTCAAAAAGGCTAATCTGCGTTACTATCAGTGTCATGGCGTGAACGGTAGTTGTTTATAATGAAAGAGTAATTGTACATGTGATGAACAATTAACCACTATCTCAAGATTCAACAGACTATTCACATGCAGAAACGTAGGAACACCTGATACATCTTGTCTGTCTTGTGACAGCACCATCCATCAGCTTTGGTTTAGCGGTGCAACTAGGTTAAGGCACTCGGGGAGCGTACGTTAGAGCCATTTCTCTGAAGGGCTTATAAGTGACGGATGAAAAAATTGGAAGAGGAAAAATAAAATTGTGAAGGGGCAATGCAAATGAGGTGTGGTAGGATGGACAAGGGGGAGGAAGAGGTAATGGAGGGAAAGTGTTAGAGGACACTGAAATAAAAGTGTAGTGATGTATGAAATGAAATCATATGGAGATACGGATTCGACTGTATTCAGCAACTACTCCTTGGGACCTGCTTCCCCATGGTACAAGTCCACTTGTCTCTTGTTTTTGGCTCTTGGATAGAACACTTTTGTTGCGCCATGTGACCCACTGCCGCGAAACTGTAAAGAGTATGTTTTACATTAGTTGCTTTTTTAGTAACAGCTTTTTACCGATAGGCAATGAAAAAGTTATTACATTACTGTTACAGAGTATGTAACGTCGAATTGTTATCTGTTTAATTTTTTGTATTCCATCATCCAACCCCCCCCCCCCCCCCCAATGAACCATGGACGTTGCCGTTGGTGGGAAGGCTTGCGTGCCTCAGCGATACAGATAGCCGTACCGTAGGTGCAACCACAATGGAGGGGTATCTGTTGAGAGGCCAGACAAACGTGTGGTACCTGAAGAGGGGCAGCAGCCATTCAGCAGTTGCAGGGGCAACAGTCTGGATGATTGACTTATCTGGCCTTATAACACTAACTAAAACAGCCTTGCTGTGCTGGTACTGCGAACGGTTGAAAGCAAGGGGAAACTACAGCCGTAATTTTTCCCAAGGGCATGCAGCTTTACTGTATGGTTAATGATGATGATGTCCTCTTAAGTAAAATATTCCGGAGGTAAAATAGTCCCCCATTAGGATCTCCGGGCGGGGACTACTCAAGAGGACGTCGTTATCAGGAGAAAGAAAACTGGCGTTCTACGGATCGGAGCGTGGAATATCAGATCCCTTAATCGGGCAGGTAGGTTAGAAAATTTTAAAAGGGAAATGGACAGGTTAAAGTTAGATATAGTGGGAATTAGTGAAGTTCGGTGGCAGGAGGAACAAGACTTTTGGTCAGGCGAATACAGGGTTATAAATACAAAGTCAAATAGAGGTAATGCAGGAGTAGGTTTAATAATGAACAAAAAAATAGGATTGCGGGTAAGCTACTACCAACAGCATAGTGAACGCATTATTGTGGCCAAGATAGACACGAAGCCCACGCCTACTACCGTAGTACAAGTTTATATGCCACCTAGCTCTGCAGATGACGAAGAAATTGAAGACATGTATGACGAAATAAAAGAAATTATTCAGATAGTGAAGGGAGACGAAAATTTAATAGTCATGGGTGACTGGAATCGGGAGAGAAGGAAACATAGTAGGTGAATATGAATTGGGGGTAAGAAATAAAAGAGGAAGCCACCTGGTAGAATTTTGCTCAGAGCAAAACTTAATCATAGCTAACACTTGGTTAAAGAATCATAAAAGAAGATTGTATACATGGAAGAAGCCTGGAGATACTGACAGGTTTCAGATAGATTATATAATGGTAAGACAGAGATTTAGGAACCAGGTTTTAAATTGTAAGATATTTCCATGGGCAGATGTGGTCTCTGACCACAATCCTTTGGTTATGAACTGTAGATTAAAACTGAAGAAACTGCGAAATGTGGGAATTTAAGTAGATTGGATCTGGATAAACTGACTAAACCAGAGGTTGTACAGAGTTTCAGGGAGTCCGTAAGGGAACAAATGGCAGGAATGGGGGAAAGAAATACAGTAGAAGAAGAATGGGTAGCTTTGAGGGATGAAGTAGTGAAGGCAGCAGAGGATCAAGTAGGTAAAAAGATGAGGGCTAGTAGAAATCCTTGGGTAACAGAAGATATACTGAATTTAATTGATGAAAGGAGAAAATATAAAAACGCAGTAAATGAAGGAGGCAAAAAGAAATTCAAACGTCTCAACAAAAATGAGATCGACAGGAAGTGCAAAATGGCTAAGCAGGGATGGTTAGAGGATAAATGTAAAGATGTAGAGGCTTATCTCACTAGGGGTAAGATAGATACTGCCTACAGGAAAATTAGAGAGATCTTTGGAGAAAGGAGAACCACTTGTATGAATATTAAGAGCTCAGATGGAAACCCAGTTCTAAGCAAAGAAGGGAAAGCAGAAAGATGGAAGGAGTATACAGAGGGTCTATACAAGGGTGATGTACTTGAGGACAATATTATGGAAATGGAAGAGGATGTAGATGAAGATGAAATGGGAGATATGATACTGCGTGAAGAGTTTGACAGAGCACTGGAGAACCTGAGTCGAAACAAGGCCCCTGGAGTAGACAACATTCCATTAGAACTACTGACGGCCTTGGGAGAGCCAGTCCTGACAAAACTCTATCATCTGGTGAGTAATATGTATGAGACAGGCGAAATACCCTCAGACTTCAAGAAGAATATAATAATTCCAATCCCAAAGAAAGCAGGTGTTGGCAGATCTTAAAATTACCGAACTATCAGTTTAATAAGTCACGGCTGCAAAATACTAACGCGAATTCTTTACAGACGAATGGAAAAACTAGTAGAAGCCGACCTCGGGGAAGATCAGTTTGGATTCCGTAGAAATATTGGAACACGTGAGGCAATACTGACCCTACGACTTATCTTAGAAGCTAGATTAAGGAAAGGCAAAGCTACGTGTCTAGCATTTGTAGACTTAGAGAAAGCTTTTGACAATGTTGACTGGAATACTCTCTTTCAAACTCTGAACCGGTCAGGGGTAAAATATAGGGAGCGAAAGGCTATTTACAATTTGTATAGAAACCAAATGGCAGTTATAAGAGTTCAGGGGCATGAAAGGGAAGCAGTGGTTGGGAAGGGAGTGAGACAGGGTTGTAGCCTCTCCCCGATGTTATTCAATCTGTATATTGAGCAAGCAGTGAAGGAAACAAAAGAAAAATTCGGAGTAGGTATTAAAATCCATGGAGAAGAAATAAAAACATTGACGTTTGCGGATGACATTGTAATTCTGTCAGAGACATCAAAGGACTTGGAAGAGCAGTTGAACGGAATGGATAGTGTCTAGAAAGGAGGATATAAGATGAACATCAACAAAAGCAAAACGAGGATAATGGAATGTAGTCGAATTAAGTCGGGTGATGCTGAGGATATTAGATTAGGAAATGAGACACTTAAAGTCGTAAAGGAGTTTTGATATTTGGGGAGCAAAATAACTGATTATGGTCGAAGTAGAGAGGATATAAAATGTAGACTGGCAATGGCAAGGAAAGCGTTTCTGAAGAAGAGAAATTTGTTAACATCGAGTATAGATTTAAGTGTCAGGAAGTCGTTTCTGAAAGTACTTGTATGGAGTGTAGCCATGTATGGAAGTGAAACATGGACGATAAATAGTTTAGACAAGAATAGAATAGAAGCTTTCGAAATGTGGTGCTACAGAAGAATGCTGAAGATTAGATGGGTAGATCACATAACTAATGAGGAGGTGTTGGAGAGGATTGGGGAGTGAGGAGTTTGTTGGCGCAACTTGACAAGAAGAAGGGATCGGCTGGTAGGACATGTTCTGAGACATCAAGGGATCACCAATTTAGTATTGGAGGGCAGCGTGGAGGGTAAAAACCGTAGAGGGAGACCAAGAGATGAATACACCAAGCACATTCAGAGGGATGTAGGTTGCAGTAGGTACTGGGAGATGAAGAAGCTTGCACAGGATAGTGTAGCATGGAGAGCTGCATCAAACCAGTCTCAGGACTGAAGACCACAACAACAACAACAACAACCATCCAAAAAAAGAAATAGGTAAATCTGTTCCTTGGTCTTCGCCTCTATACAATGGCTGTCTGAATCTACAAGCGAAACTTGAGGCAAAGGAGAACTGAGTAAGCTCGATTGTGAAGACAGTTCGACTGAAAACGGCACTGAAACCGTTAACAAGCTCGCCGACGGCGGAAGCCTGTTAATCGAAGAATTTTCTACGGCTAAAATCATTGGAGGATCTAACGCCAAGCCCTTCTGAAAATATCAAGGTACCATATCACATGTGGCATCGGAGTGTTTCGGTCGACTCACGCGACGATGCACTCCTGCCGCTCCGAAATCAGCCGAGTACAATAATTCGAGATGGCCGCCAGCTCTGCTACGTCAGCGGTGTGGAGGGATCTGTCCGACAGACGTCCGCGCCCCGACGCATAATGTTTATATCTTCATGTATTGATGAAAGAAAGAAAGGTTTATGATGGGTAGAAATTACAACCATGTTTTTGACGACATACAGACATCAATATTCGAGGGGCGTTCAATAAGGAATGCAACATTTTTTTTCTGAAAGCAGGCTTTATTCTGGATTCCAACACACCATATTATTCCCGACTCTTTTGGCTACAAAACCCTATTTTTCAAAATAATCTCCGTCCAATGTGACGGCCTTACGCCGCCTCTCTGGGAGGTCCTGTATGCCTGCATGGTACAACTCTGTTCGTAGATGTCGGAGCCGTCATGCTGCATTAATAACTCCCCCAGCATACATGTACTGCTTCCCGCGAAGTGCATCCTTCATTGAGCCGAACAGAGAGAAGTCTAAAGTTGCGAGATCTGGGCTGGAGGGTAAATGAGGAAGAACAGTCCACTGAACTGTTCTGATCTCCTCTCGGGAAGCAGACTGGCGTGAGGATTTGCGTTGTCGTCCAGAAAGAGAAGTTCGTTTGCATTTCTGTGGCGACGAACAAGCCGAAATTGTTTCTTCAATTTCCTGGGGGTAAAACAATACGCTTCACACTTGATAGTTCCTGCATGAAGAAGGATATCAAACTGATCAGCCTCTGCGGAGCCCTAGAAGACCGTCGCCACTTTACCGGCTAGAAGCGCAGCTTTGAACCTTTTCTTTGGAGAAGAGGTGCGAGCCGCCACTCCATGGATTGCCGTTTCGTTTTCAGTCCGAAGTGATGAACTCATCGTCTGTGACGGTGTTTCATAAAAAATTGTCACGGTCAGGCTTCTAAAGCGCAAGGAATTCTGCGCTGATGGCCCTTCGTTGCTCTTTCTGGTCTTCTATTAGGTGGCGGGGAACCCGGCAGGCACACACCCCTTTGAGTACCTCAACTGGTGGACTATTGTGTCAGCACTACCAGCTTAGACGTTCCGTTGAACAGCGAGGTGTTTGACTATGATCCGTTGATCATCTCGAATGAGAGTGTCCGCACGTTCTAGCACTGAAGGTTCAAATGGCTCTGAGCACTATGCGACTTAACTTCTGAGGTCATCAGTCGCCTAGAACTTAGAACTAATTAAACCTAACTAACCTAAGGACATCACACACGTCCATGCCCGAGGCAGAATTCTAACTTGCGACCGTAGCGGTCGCTCGGCTCCAGACTGTAGCACCTAGAACCGCACGGCCATTACGGCCGGAAGCACTGAAGGCGTCAAGCTGTATGCGGCCGATCGGCACGCAGGATATCTGACAGGTTTGCTCGACCATGTTGCGGTGAATACAGACTCCTCACCCAATGACTCACCGTACTTTTTCTCATTGCCATGTCTCCATAAACATTCTCCGAACACCTACGAATGTCTGCGGCACTCTGGTTTTTCGCCGCGAACGAAATATTAGAAAACGTGATTGGTGAGCGATGAGCATAGAGATGGAGGTGCGTTTGAGGGTCACTTTTGTAAGCTCTTCCTGAAACCTCGAAAACCGTGGCCACCAATACAAAATTTAGCTGCATTCAATTTCCTACAAAACGGGACTCTCCTATTTTTCTGTAGAGCTAATAGTTTGAGCGCAGCTGGCGAGAGAATAAGAAACCTCGCATGTTGTTTTTGAGGGACAGATATCTACATCTACGTCCACACAGACACTCCGCAAGCCACCATATGGGGCGTGGCGGAGGGGATCTTCTGCCACTACTAGTCATTTCGTTTCCTGTTTCATTCGCAAATACTGCGAGAGAAAAACGACTCTCTATGTGCCTCGGTATTAGCTCTAATTTCTAGTATCTAGTCTTTGTTGTCCTTACGCTAACTGTATGTTGGCGGCAACAGAATCGTTCGGCAGCCAGCTTCAAATGCCGGTTCTCTAAATTTTCTCAACAGTGTTCCTCGAAAAGAGCGCCGCCTTCCCTCCAGGCATTCCCATTTGAGTTCCCGAAGCATCTCCGTAACACTTACATGTCGTCCGAACCTACCAGTAACGAATCCAGCTACCCGCCCCTGAATTATTTCGATGTCTTCTTTGAATCAGATCTGGTAGGAAGCCGGAAAACTTGAACAGTACTCAAAAATCGGTCTCACCAGCGTCCCATACGAGGTCTCCTTGACAGATGAACAAGGCTTCCTTAACATTCTCCCAATAAACCACAGTAGTCCATTCGCCTTCTCTATCACAGTCCTCACACGCGCTTTCCAATTCATAGAACTCTGCAAAGTTACGCTCAGGTATTTAAACGGCGTGACTGTGATAAGCAAGTAAATACTAATTCTGTATCCGAACACTAGAAGTTTTATCTTCCAAATCATCCGCATTAACTTACGTTTTCCCGCATGGAGAGCAAGCTTCCATAAAACATATCAACTACAAATTTTGTTCAAAAATGGTTCAACTGACTCTGAGCACTATGGGACTTAACATCTGAGGTCATCAGTCCCCTAGAACTTAGAACTACTTAAACCTAACTAACCTAAGGACATCACACACATCCATGCCCGAGGCAGGATTCGAACCTGTGACCATAGCAGTCGCGTGGTTCCGGACTGAAACACCTAGAACCACTCGGCCACAGTACAAATTTTGTCTAAGTCATGTTGTATCCTCCTACAGTCATTCGAATTCGACACCTTACCGTATACCACAGCATCATCAACAAATAACCGCAGATTGCAGCCCACCCTCTCCACCAAATCATTTGTGTATTTAGAGTAAAACAGCCATCATATCACACATCCTGGGGGCTCTCCTGACGATTTATAAAGGACGAATTTTTAATAGACTTTCGTAAAAGTGTAAGTATGTAGTTCAGATGGGAAAATGTAACAAACTAATGGGCCAACTAACTAACTAACGAACCAACTAACCAAAGAAAACAAACAAAACAAACGAACGAACTGGACATCTCGGAGACAAATGATGTTTAACGAAGGTCAACAGAGAATAAATGAAGGTCAACGCCGGAACCGTGCGACTGCTACGGTCGCAGGTTCGAATCCTGCCTCGGGCATGGATGTGTGAGATGTCCTTAGGTTAGTTAGGTTTACGTAGTTCTAAGTTCTAGGGGACTGATGACCACAGCAGTTGAGTCCCATAGTGCTCAGAGCCATTTGAACCATTTTTTGAATGTCAACGAAGGTCAAACAAAGGTCAAACGAAGGTCAACAAAGGTCAAACAAGGGTAAAACGGTCAAAAAGGTCAAAGGAAGGTCAACAAAGGTCAAAGGAAGGTCAACAAAGGTCAAACGAAATGAAGAACATGTGGACTTGTAGTTCAGAACACACTAAATGAGCCAAGATTACTGAGTGACTAATTGGTACAATGGCCGCACTGTGGGTTCACTGCAGTCACAAGAAAACACAGGTTTGTGGATACTTGTAGACATAGTTATGGGAGCTTTGATCACAGGCCGAGTTCACAGGAGACGGAAGTCTCTTCACCTCCCGACGGCTGACGTGGGCTGTGCCGCGTCGGGTAAGCAGCACAACCGACTTTACACCGACAAGAGCTTCTTGGAGGTGGGAAGATCCGACCTTGAGTAGAAACTGCCCTCCTGGCCTCTGGCGACGCTATTACAGGGCAGAGGGGTGGCGGTGGCATCTTGGAACTACGGTTGGCATGGTTTCCTCCTAGCATCCCATTGTCGCCTCTTGATACTGCTATTACGGCGCTCTCGATACGCGACGACACCGCACGAGGTTACCGAAATTCCCGTGTAAAAGTGTGTCAGTTACGTGGATCGACAATACAGAGACTGAGAAGGGCCTAGTTTTCCTTGCGCGTCTGGTTCAGGGTACAAAGATTCGATGGGGAAAGGTAGAATACCTTTTATCTCGCATGTAGACTACAACATTTCTATAGGGTCTTCATTTGGTTTTGTAATCCAAGGAAATTGGACTCATCATGAATACATGAGTCGTGAAATGTTTAAAAATATTTTAGTGACGCTGTCCCGACGCTGGAATCCTGCACTTTTATAAGCATAGACAATGTACCATGTCATAATGTCAAGGCTGAATCCAGGCCACGGAATTTCTGGAGAAAGAAAAACATTACAGAACAGCTGGTTGGAAAGAGATATCGATGACGATGCTAAACCCGAATTATTAATCAAGTTAAAGCTTGCGTTGTAGGCCGGCATATTGTTGATACAATGACACAAGTTAGGCTGTAATCACTGCGACTTGAAACCTATGGAGACTATTTTTAAACAGCATGAATGATATCTTGCTAGAAAGGATAAATCATTTAGTCTACCAGATGTTCTGATATTAATGCATCAAATTCTATCGGACGTCACTACGAATGCTGGCGGCATGCAGAATGGCTTGTCGTAGAAGAAGAAGAGAACATATGGCACTTGAATTACTTCATAGCTACGGAATCACTGCAGCAGTGGAAGGACTGGAGTCATGACTAGACAACTAACAGTAAATACTGTCTTCATTGGCTTCAGTATTTGGTTTTAGGTACAATTTTTACATTACACATTCCTCAGACAGATGAAATATTCTATGTTTGCGTGATATTTGTTTGCTTCTCGTTTTCTCGTCTAACTTACGCTTTCCTGAAGCGAGTAACTTGGTTCAAATGACTCTGAGCACTATGGGACTCAACATCTGAGGTCATCAGTCCCCTAGACTTAGAACTACTTAAACCTAAGGACATCACCCACATCCATGCCCGAGGCAGGATTCGAACCTGCGACCGTAGCAGCAACGCAGTTCCGGACGGGAGCGCCTAGAACCGCTTAACCACCGCGGCCGCCTGAACAGAGTAACTGTGCCCTTTTCACATACAGGGTGTTTCAAAAATGACAGGTATATTTGAAACGGCAGTAAAAACTAAACGAGCAGCGATAGAAATACACCGTTTGTTGCAATATGCTTGGGACAACAGTATATTTTCAGGTGGACAAACTTTCAGAATTACAGTAGTTACAATTTTCAACAACAGATGGCGCTGCAAGTGATGTGGAAGATATAGAAGACAGCGCAGTCTGTGGGTGCGCCATTCTGTACGTCGTCTTTCTGCTGTAAGCGTGTGCTGTTCACAACGTGCAAGTGTGCTGTGGACAACATGGTTTATTCCTTATAACAGAGGATTTTTCTGGTGTTGGAACTCCACCGCCTAGAACACAGTGTTGTTGCAACAAGACGAAGTTTTCAACGGAGGTTTAATGTAACCAAAGGACCGAAAAGCGATACAATAAAGGATCTGTTTGAAAAATTTCAACGGACTGGGAACGTGACGGATGAACGTGCTGGAAAGGTAGGGCGACCGCATACGGCAACCACAGAGGGCAACGCGCAGCTAGTGCACCAGGTGATCCAACAGCGGCCTCGGCTTTCCGTTCGCCGTGTTGCAGCTGCGGTCCAAATGACGCCAACGTCCACGTATCGTCTCATGCGCCAGAGTTTACACCTCTATCCATACAAAATTCAAACGCGGAAACCCCTCAGCGCCGCTACCATTGCTGCACTAGAGACATTCGCTAACGATATAGAGCACAGGATTGATGACGGCGATATGCATGTGGGCAGCATTTGGTTTACTGACGAAGCTTATTTTTACCTGGACGGCTTCGTCAATAAACAGAACTGGCGCATATGGGGAACCGAAAAGCCCCATGTTGCAGTCCCATCGTCCCTGCATCCTCAAAAAGTACTGGTCTGGGCCGCCATTTCTTCCAAAGGAATCATTGGCCCATTTTTCAGATCCGAAACGATTATTGCATCACGCTATCTGGACATTCTTCGTGAATTTGTGGCGGTACAAACTGCCTTAGACGACACTGCGAACACCTCGTGGTTTATGCAAGATGGTGCCCAGCCACATCGCACGGCCGACGTCTTTAATTTCCTGAATGAATATTTCGATGATCGTGTGATTGCTTTGGGCTATCCGAAACATACAGGAGGCGGCGTGGATTGGCCTCCCTATTCGCCAGACATGAACCCCTGTGACTTCTTTCTGTGGGGACACTTGAAAGACCAGGTGTACCGCCGAATCAAGAAACAATTGAACAGCTGAAGCAGTACATCTCATCTGCATGTGAAGCCATTCCGCCAGACACGTTGTCCAAGGTTTCGGGTAATTTCATTCAGAGACTACGCATGGTGGATATGTCGAAAACATCGTACTATAGAGTTTCCCAGACCGCAGCGCCATCTGTTGTTGACAATTGTAACTACTGTAATTTCGAAAGTTTGTCTGCCTGAAAATGTACTGTTGTCCCAAGCATATTGCAACAAACGGTGTATTTCTATCGCTGCTCGTTTAGTTTGTATTGCCGTTTCAAATATACCGGTCATTTTTGAAACACCCTGTATATTAGTAACTGACATTTTAAGTATTTTTCTTTTCCAGCTCGTCGTTGTTTTCATGATCAGATACGCATTAAATCTGACATTTTGGTGTTCGACTACAAGTGTGCCGATGTGGGAACCGCACGTCTTCAGAATGAACGTACTCCTATTATCAGGCGTGGTTTACGTTCTGTCTGTATGAGAATCTGATTATGTAAGAGGAAACACGGGTACATAGAATAATTTTGACCTCTGTCCTACATATTCACCGCTGCAAGAGCTATGACGCGGTAGCTGACTAGGGTAGCGAAGTGGTGCAGTGTTCAGCACACTGTACTTGCATTCGGGAGGACGGTGCTTCAAATCCCAGTGCAGCTCTTCAGATTTAGGTTTTTCGTGTATTCCCTAAATAGCTCCAGGCCAAGATGGTTTCTTTGAAAGAGCGCAGCCAATTTCCTTCCCTATCGTTTCTTAATCCGAGATTGTGCGCCGTCTCTAAAGATCGCTCTGTCAACGAGACTAAAAAAAAAAAAAAATGGTTCAAATGGCTCTGAGGACTATGGGACTTAACATCTGAGGTCATCAGTCCCCTAGAACTTAGAACTACTTAAACCTAAGTAACCTAAGGACATCACTCACATCTATGCCCGAGGCAGGATTCGAACCTGCCACCGTAGCGGTCGCGCGGTTCCAGACTGAAGCGCCTAGAACCGCGCGGCCACACTGGCCGGCTCAACGAGACTAAGCTTCCTTCCTTCCTTCCTTCGAACAGCGACAGTCGGTGCTGGTAGCTTTTTCGGTGCAGCTGACTTAGCAACAGTCCGTTGAGCGATCTACATACTCGTTACTGGTTTAAATTTGTTGATATGTTCAATAAAGACATACTTTGAACACAGTATAGAAAGTGGAAATTGACAACGACTGGAAACAACTGAATATAAGTTCTAAATGTAATGAACTGATGGTTTTGTGTCGTGGAGTTGTTCGAGCGTCTGATGCAAGTCTTTCTATTTGACGCCTCTTAGGCGGCTCGCACGTCGATAAAGACGTAACGAAATGATTAGGACAACACGAACGCCCAGTCCTCGAGCGAAGAAAATCTCCGATCCGTCGAGAGTCGAAACTGGGTCTCCACGACCTAGAGGCAGCGACGCATACCACTAGGGCACAAACTTTTTTAATAGCTAGCGAATGTTAAGACAAGGTGGTGGTCATATTATTGCAGTAGTCACTGCAATATTTGAAAAAAACACACACATAATACTTACAATGGGATGGTAAACTAGGATATGGGCGTTGCTTTTTCCAAAGACGAGAGGATCTTAATTATTGCAGTTGCTCTGCTGGGGATACCATTTAAGATGGTTATGCCAGAAGAGGGTGAGCTTCTGGTTCTAATTTGCCCTCGGGGACTGGGTATTTGCGTTGTCCTCATCATTTCATCATCATCATCATTCGTGACAGTGGCTAAATTGGACTGAGTAAAGAAATTGGACTATGAGAAAAATTGGGACTTCTTATGGGCACTGATGACAACGCAGTTGAGCACCCAACAAAACCAAACATCATCATCATCATCATTTTCTTACACAACCAGCTTGCGGTTTCTCATAAACATTACAATCTCCCTGCCTTGTGTACTCTTAGGTGTAAAGTTGCTGAGAAAGCGACAGTAGCAGTCAGAGCAAAGGTCATAAGGAAGCGTATCTCATACTGCAAACATCCGACACAGTGGTAAGACGGCCTCTGTCTCATAAGATAATTGCTTATCAGTTACGTGTGAAACACCGGATTTCGCGTTGGCCTAAGCTGGAAATTACCAGACACCACCGGCTGATAATAGTATGTCAGAGATTTTACGTATTGTGTATTCATGCAGAAGACCCAGGAGTCACTGAGAATTTGTGTGTTGGACGACTGCAATTTAAGTGAATTGCCTTTGAATTCATGGAACGATATACGATGCGTTACAATTTCCTCTCTTTGATCAAAAGAAAATGCACTTCCAAAGCAGCATGCTTCCCTGTCGACCTTATCCACGTACCTGATCCACAAAAACGTATAAACTCTGCAAGCCCCTCTAAAGTCGACAGCAGACAGCACTCGGTACCAGTATTAGTGACATTCTATAGTTTCCCTTTCTTGCGTGTATGTCACGTGTTCATCCTATTTCATACCACTTAGTAGTATCATTCGTAATTATTTAAAATATTTGATAAGCACCAGAAAATTAAAACATACTTGTAATCCGATATCATCAACTCGTTTCTTTTTGTCTGCGAGTTATAATCATACACAAGCCAAATTCAGTAATGGTAAGGCCAAAACCGAGCATATGCCACGCGTTTTATCGGAATAAATATTTTAAAGGTAAGATTATAAGCAATAGTTCAATGCAGATAATATTCTAACATCCATTATATTTGCAGAAGACATGATGTACTAATTTAGAACTGTGGCTGATTTCGGTTGTCAGCCACAGGACATACACACACAATGCAAAATAAAAGATAAAGTACAAAAGGCACTTTAATAACAACAAATTCCGATGTAACACTTTCCTAATCTAACATAACTTGCACGTATTTATTTTAGAAAAATAAAAGAAAAAAATATATTGAGGAAGCCACAAACATGTTTGGGTAATCCGAAAAAGGCAGACCCACCCCTAACTCATTACAAACATGTGCCACGAGATAATAGAAAACCTGAACACACAAACAGAATACGTAATGAAACAAGAAGAAAAGTTGAGAAACTCAAATTTCAATGCCAGTTCCAACATGAGAAACTGAAAAATCTGCCATATAGTATACCAGTTGGTAATAGCCTATTATATAATTCGTCATCCCCTTTTTTTTTTTTTTTTACAGTCGTTTACCGACGTTACTTCTCTACACACACGTCATAGGTGAACTATATATCTAGTGAATCTCCCATGCATATCGAGGCATTAGCGGTTCCAAAACACACACCATGTACTACTTTCTCTTCTGTTGAACATTGTCGATCCAAAGTATCTTTGTGGGTTCTATCAAACATGATAAGAGTTAATCACATATTTATGAAAACATAGGTACATTAGTATGGCGATTTGAATTATTGCAACATTTAACAAGAAACAAATTTGCGACATTACTTGACTACAAGAAGGGACCGGTAGATAGGACATTTTCTGAAACATCAAGGAATCATTATTTTACTGTTGGAGCGAAGTGTGGTAAGTCATAGGTAGACCAGTAGACGAATACAGGAAGCAAGTTCAAATGGATGTAGGTTGCAGTAATTATTCGGAGATGGAGAGTCTTGCACAGCATAAAGTATCGTCCAGAGCTGCATCAAACCAGTCTTCGGACTGAAGATACATCGGCAAGTTTCCTCAAAACACGACAGACTGATCCGTGGACGCTTGTCTGTTGCTGACACGTCAGGGAGATTGGTCAACGCAGAGTCCAAGGGGCACACGACACTCAAATATAGACGCTAAGAAGCGCGACCATTATGAAAGGAGCACAAAGTTTTTGAGGACCGCTTAGTCCAGTATTTCGATAAGGTAATTGTAAATCAATAACAGGCATCCTCTGCGAACCCTATAGCAAGCAGCGACAAAACACTGTTACGCGAACAAGCTACGAACGTATCGACGAAAACCATTGCAGATCAGGGGCTATTTGAAGTGACAGTTTAGAATGGTTAGACAGATGTTTCTGGGTTCCCACATAGTGCTGTGACGAGGTTATATCACAGTAGTAGCAGATATTATGGAGATTCATAGATCGGGATATGTTCAAAGACAGCAGAAGAGCCGTGGTCATTAACACAGCGACCTCCAACAAAGATCAAGGGTTAGCAGCAGCAGTGCATCAGGACACTGATTATTCTCCTGTTACGGACGATTGTGAACATTCCAAGTGCCCCGACTGATCTCATGTGGTCATTGTCCAATATCATGATATTACCGTCAGAATTCGTTTTGCCCTGCTGAGAAGAAGGATCCTCCCATGATACACTTTCCAACTCATACTACTCCGTAACTGATGTGTACCGCGGCTCACCTACCTACAAATTCGCGTTTTCGTGATTCGAGCATTCAGTGGCAGTAATCCTGAAGCAGTGCCTTGCAACGTGCGATTATCACGGGTACTCATACAGCAAGTAACCTCAGGACTCCACAGGGAGAAGGTGCTTCTTAATCGTAAGGCTGCTCACTCTGGTTGTCCAATGCTGAACTGGCGAGTAATGTACTACATTATAGCCTTTTTTTGCACCATTAAAAACCGGACTAGGCAGCCCACATGCTCCAGGTCATGGCATTCCACAACTAAACTTGTTTTTCAATGCAACTGCTCAAAAACGTTCTCTGATTTTTTAAACAGTATTTGGACACTTTTTTAAGTGAACCTTGATATTTTCATTTTCACGATTACACTTATTTGTGAAACTGTCGTTACTACTTATTCTTACCGATAAAATTTAATTGGTGCAGAACTACTGCACCTCTATTACGACATCAGAATTAGAAATACTGTGTACACCAGTGTGATACACGTGCCACGAGCGGCGTAGGTCATGGGCTTGGACACTTCTGACCGCTGCAATCGGCACGGTGGATGGAGCGCCGGCGCCGGACAAAGCCGCTGCCGTTGACGTCACCTTGCACCCATTGGTGTCCTCGGAGCAGAACACAAAGCGACGGAAGTTCGTCATCTCATGCTGTACTGGAGGCCGCCTATGCAAATAACAGCTCTCGGAAACCGCGTTTGTTGCACTCGCAGTGACAGATTAAATTGATTTTCTGTTTTGACATAACGGAACTCCCCTACTAAATACATTACCTGCTCTAAAAGAAGCGCATATATTTGTTAACTTTAAGCTATATTTCATTTTGTGCAATAACTCTGTTTATAATCTACTAGCGCGTATTAGTAGACACTTGAGTACACGGTTTTTATGACGTGCTACTACGTCATGCACTCCAGTAATTCTGTGGTTTTCATGTAATCCTCCATTGCAACGATTAACTGAAGTAGCTTGTCGTAGTTAAACACTCATTTGCAACGATTAACTGAAATAGCTTGTGGTAGTTAAACAATGTTGTGTCCCACTCTACTGGATAGTAACTTTTGAGCTATGGAAGCCACGAACAGCTGCATCAGAAATTTATTTTACGACGCCGTATTCTATTGTAAATAAATCTGCCGTGGGTGCTTCGAATGTGAATATGCTTGATCACCTCTTTAATGTAATCTTATATGACACAGACTTTAGGCATATTTAGGGCCCCACAGACGAGCGACGAATCGCTGGCAGTATCGCTGGCAGTTGATCACTCGTATCAACCCCGCCACACACGAACGATTTACAAAGCAATTTTAAGCTGTATTTCGAATGCCACTGTGTCGCAAAAGTTATGCTTTGGTAAATGAAATATTATGTTTGGCAGTGGTGGCATCAACCTGTGTATGTCGATTAAGACTCATAAAATAAATATGAAACAAACGACAGTTTGAATAAATCATGAAATTTGTCAATCAGCGATTTGTCAATCAATGATTGACGTCGCTCCTCTGCAGCGTAATTTTCAGATACACTTGCTAATGGCCTAATATAAACACCGAAACCAGTCTTGTGGACCTAATAAAGTCTAATTAAGCAACTAGAGCAGCTTTTCATTAAATGATATGAAGATGTTGCGGTACGTGTATGGAGTCACCAGAATTTACCAAATTCCGAGAAACCGTAAAAGTTTTTAAAGTGTTCAAGACAATGCAAGAGAGAAGACTCCATTGATATGGACATCATGAGAAGAGACCAAAGTCGCGCTGCAAGGAGAGTAACGGAGTTGGTAGTGGAGGCTCAGGAAAAAATGAAGGCCAAGAAAGAGGTGGGCAGGCTGCATTTGAGAGGAACAACTGACAGAGAACATTAAGCAGGACCACTAAGAGTGAAATAAACTTGAGAGACATCAGTAACATCATATGCAATCGGATTTGAGATACATCCAAACACGATTAAAATTTATTCCGGACTGGGGCTTGAACCCGGATTTCCTGCTTAACGCGTGCGATCACCTTGACCGCCTCGGCTGTTCTGACATGCTTCCCAGCCGCCCCAAATTCTCATCTTGCCATACTCAAGTAGCGTTCCTGTCCATTTTCCTGCTGGCAGCTCAGAATTAATTCCCACAGGAGTTCGGACATAATATGCATCCGCATTGAAAAATTTGTAAGAACCGTCGCGTTCATAGACAAGGAAGACATACATACAGACACGTATGTAGAAGCGGCGCTTTTCTGTCGAACATGTCCGATAGAACAGACGAAACACATATACACAGGCTGTTCACTGATACAGCGCTCAAACTAACAAGAATGAAACAGGAGACAAAAACAAATATACAGGGTGATTCACGAAGATATGCAAACATTTTAATATGTTATTGTACAAGTAAAACTAAAGAAGGAAGTTCATATAAATATAGATCCGCAAATATTTAGTTACGGAATTACGGCTAATAAAAGAGGTTGCCTGAAATTTAGCAACTTCGCCAATATGAAGCCATCGCAAAACTGTACGAGATTGAAGTAAAGCACGATTTCCATTTATTTTGTTGTTGTTGATATGGTGAATCTACACATCAAAAAAAGTTTTGCATCACCTTGGTTTCGAGAGTTCCGGAACCTGCACAGAAAATTGGAACAGAGATCAACATAAACATCATTTCCGCTCTTTTTATTGCTCATGAAAACCACACATTGCGTGTTGTACCACCATACAGCGAGACCTTCAGAGGGGATGGTCCAGATTGCTGTACACGCCGGTACCTGTAATACCCAGTAGCACGTCCTCTTGCATTGATGCATGACTGTATTCGTCGTGCCATACTATCCACAAGTTCATCAAGGCACTGTTGGTACAGATTGTCCCTTACAGTGGTTGGTGGGTCACATCGTCCACAAACAGCCCTTTTCAATCAATCCCAAGCATGTTCGATAGGGTTCATGTCTGGAGAAAGTGCTGGCCACTCTAATCGAGCAATGTTGTTATCCTGGAGGAAGTCATTCATAAGATGCGCACGATGGGGGCGCGAATTGTCGTTCATGAAGACAAGTGCCTCGCCAATATGCTGCAGATATGGTTGCATTATCGGTCGGTGGATAGCATTCACATGTCCTACAGCCGTTACGTCGCCTCCCATGACCACCAGCGGTGTACGTCGACCCCATAAAATGCCACCCCAAAACATCAAGGAACCTCCACCTTGCTACACTCGCTGGACAGTGTGTCTAAGACGTTCAGCCTGACCGGGTTACCTCCAAACACGACTCTGACGATTGTCTGGTTGAAGGCATATGCGATACTCGTCGGTGAAGAGAACATTATGCCAATCCTGAGTGGTCCATTCGGCATGTTGCTGGGCCCATCTGTACCCCGCTTCGTGGTGTCGGGTTGCAAATATGAACCTTTATGTCCGAACAACATCGCTTTGGCTCACTCTGAGACGCCTGGACACTTCCCTTGTTGAGCGCCGTTCCTGACAAAAAGTAACAATGCGGACGCGATCAATCCGCGGAATTGACCGTCTAGGCATGGCTGAACTACAGACAGCACGAGCCGTGTACCTACTTCCTCGTCAAATGACTGGAACTGATCGGCTGTCGGACCCCTACCGTCTAACAGGGCTTGCTCATGCATGGTTGTTTACATCTTTGGGCGGGTTTAGAGACATCTCTGAACAGTCAAAGGGACCGTGTCTGTGATACAATATCCACAGGCAACGTCTGTCTTCAGGAGTTCTAGGAACCGGAGTGATGCAAAACTTTTTCTCATGTGTGTAAGTAAACATGTTCCAGACGTGTATCTGCAGTAGTTTTCCAGAACACCCAGAGAAACAAAGAAGTAATTTCGTAAAATTTTTAATTTATTAACTACTTGGCCCAATTTGGTTTTTAAATTCCAGACAATTGCTCAAAGTTTTCAATAGAAGTTGTAAAGAATTTAATTTTGGAAAAATGATGGCAATAACGTTAACTGAAACTGTATGAATGTGTCAGATAATCTGCATTTATTAATACCATAACACACTTGAATTCATGTTAAATCGAAAAAAAGCAGTGTTCAGGAAGTTGTACAGTTTACATAAAATTTCACAATGCATTCATAATAAATGTTCAGAAATGTCTCCACCGCGTTCAGTGCATTTAGCTGCACTTGCATTAAGAGAATTTGTTGCTCCTTTCAGTTTCAGAGGGCTATTCTTAATTTCGTCTATTATTGATTAATAATGTGAGCAAGTAATGTCTCACGTGTATTGACTTTGTCCTCATAAACTATGTCTTTCATTTATCCTCATACACAAAAATCCGTTGATGTTAATCGGGTGATCTGGGTGGCCACAGACGTGTAGCACCATCACCAATCCATTTCTGGGGAAAATGTTTATTTAAATTTGTAGTAACGGCATTGGTGAAATGTGGAGGCGCATTGTCATGTTGAAACTACATTTGCAATCGCGTAGCAAGTGAGACATCTTCGAGCAAGCGGGGTATTTCTTCTTGAAGCAATTGTAAGTACGTCTCGACAGTCAGACGTCGTGGGAAAATGATTGGTCCAATAAAGTGTGTGTTGATTGTACCACACCACACATTTATGTTACATCGCTGCTGGAAATTACGTCGCACTGTTGCATGTTGGTTTGCTTCAGAGCATACGTGCTCGTTATGTAAATTGTTTATACTATCTCGAGTAAACTGGGCCTCATCAGTAAATAAAAAGGACGCGTGTAACTGCCGATTAGTATTTAACCAGTTGAACACTCCAAGGGAAGAGCAAGCTCTCCCGGATGTAAATGATGCACTTTCTGTTTATGATAAGGATATAGATTATTGTACTTCAGTGTACGACATGTCTTAGATTGTGAAATGCCTAATCATTAAGAGATACGTCGTGTACTGGTACCCGGACTACATTGAACAGCATCCATAATATCCTCACCATCGTCGTACTGATTATGAACGCTAGGTACAGAACCTGTCTCCCGTAACTTTCGAAATACCCCATTAATGGTTCGTGCATTCGGAATCCTCCGAGTTGGATAACGTACGCGACATTCGTTAACTGCAGCCGTAGCATTACCATCACATTTGCCATAAGTAAACATCGTATTGGCGTATTCGTCTGTCGTAAATTTGAAAGGCATCCCTATTTCATAAATAATCTACAAACTACAACAGTTACTATGTGATTGCACTTAAATACACTGTTGTTATTACGTTCTTTCACTGAACAATACAGAAAACTAACTCGTTTCAAGGTTAGGAAGCGACTGAAACAGCTCACTAACGGTTGCCAACAGTTTCTGCATTCTTAATGGAAAGTATACGAATTTACTTATTATCTTTGCTTCTCTGGATGTTCTGGAAAACTACTGGGACATGTTTTATTAGATTCACCACACCAATAACAACAAAATATATGGAAATCGTGCTTTACCTTAACCTCGTACAGTTTTGCGGTGGGTTCATATTAGCGAAGTTGCTAAATTTCAGGCAAAATCTTTTATTAGACGTAACTCCGTAACTAAAGATTTGCGGACCTATGTTTATATGAACTTTTTTCTTTGGTTTTACTTGTAGAATAACATATTAAAATATTTGCATATCTTCGTGAATCACCCTGCATTTCGTACTGCAATTAGATGTCGGAACCCATGTTGCGTGAGCACTAGGCATACGCAGGTAATACAAGAGTGGAGCAGATAAGGGTC
The DNA here is from genome assembly GCF_023897955.1 of Schistocerca gregaria. NCBI lineage: Eukaryota > Metazoa > Arthropoda > Insecta > Orthoptera > Acrididae > Schistocerca > Schistocerca gregaria. The sequence goes on along the minus strand of NC_064920.1, from coordinate 599,407,769 downwards.
GTTACGTATAACGTTGTTACACCAAGTGTTGATTTGAGATACGCAGGCCGGCCGCGGTGGTCTCGCGGTTCTAGGCGCGCGCCGGCACGGTAGCTCAGCGTGTTCGGTCAGAGGGTTACGTGCCCTCTGTAATAAAAAAAACTGAGTCAATCGATCAACAACGAACATAAATGGATGTCTTACGACGTCCGCCCCGAGCAGATGCAACGAACACATGCGAACAAAATGAGATTAAAAAAAAAAAAAAAAAAAAAAAAAAAAGGCGCGCAGTCTGGAACCGTGCGACTGCTACGGTCGCAGGTTCGAATCCTGCCTCGGGCATGGATGTGTGTGATGTCCTTAGGTTAGTTAGGTTTAAGTAGTTCTAAGTTCTAGGGGACTGATGACCACAGCAGTTGAGTCCCATAGTGCTCAGAGCCATTTGAACCATTTTTTTTTTTTTTAGATACGCAGTATACTGTGATGTCACACTCTTCGACACCGGTACGCAGTTCGTGGTCTCGCTGTCGCGTTCTCGCTTCCCGAGCACGGGGTCCCTGGTTCGATTCCCGGCGGGCTCAGGGATTTTCACATGCCTCGAGATGACTGGGTGTTTGTGTTGTCCACATCATTTCATGAAAGTGGCGAGATATTCACTAACTTCTCACCGAGCGAGGTGTCGCAGTGGTTAGCACACTGGACTCGCATTCGGAAGGACGACGGTTCAATCCCGCGTACGGCATTCCTGATTAAGGTTTTCCGTGATTTCCCTAAACCGCTCCATGCAAATGCCGGGATGGTCCCAAAGAAAGGGCACGGTCAACTTCCTTCCCCATTCTTCCCTAATCCTATGAGGCCGATAACCTCGCTGTTTCGTCTCTTCTCCCAAACAACCAACCAACTACCCCCTCATTAGTTACGTATCTACCCATCTAATCTTCAGTATTCTTATGTAGCACCACATTTCGAAAGCTTCCATTCTCTTCTTATCTAAACTATTCATCGTCTATCTTTCACTTCCATACATGGCTACACTCCACACAAATACTTTCAGAAAAGACTTCCTGACACTTAAATCTATACTAGATGTTAATAAATTTCTCTTCTTCAGAAACGCTTTCCTTGCCATTACCAGTCCACATTTTATATCCTCTCTGCTTCTACCAACATCAGTTAGTTTGCTTCCCAAATAGCTAAACTCCTTTACTACTTGAAGTGTCTCATCTCCTAATCTAATTCCCTCAGCATCACCTGACTGTATTCGACTACATTCAATTATCCACGTTTTGCTTTTGTTGATGTTCATCCTATATCCTCCTTTCGAGACGCTATCAATACCGTTCAGCTGCTCTTCCAGCGTTTTTGCTGTGTAACAGAATTACGATGTCATCAGCAAACCTCAAAGTTTTTGTTTCTTCACAATGGATTTTATTCCCTACTCCAAATTTTTCTTTTGTTTCCTTTATACTGCTTTCTCAATGTACAGATTGCATAACATCGGGGATAAGCCCTGCCTCACTCCCTTCCCAACCACTGCCCCCCTTTCGTGCCCCTCGACTCTTATAACTGCCATCTGGATTCTGTACAAATTGTAAACAGCCTTTCGCGCCCTGTATTTTACCCCTGCCATCTTCAGAATCGGAAAGAGAGTATTCCAGTCAACATTGTCAAAAGCTTTCTCTAAGTTTATAAATCCTAGAAATGTAGGTTGCCTTTCTTTAGTCTATCTTCTAAGATAAGGCGTAGCGTCAGGATTGTCTTGCGTGTTCTAACATTTCTATGGAATCCAAACTGGTCTTCCATGAGGTCGGTTTCTACCAGTTTTTCGATTCGTCTGTAAAGTAGTCGCGTTAGTATTTTGCAGCCGGGACTTATTAAGCTGATCGTTCGGCAATTTTCACACCTGTCAACACCTGCAACACCTGCTTTCTCTGGGATTGGAATTGTTATATTCTCCTTGACGTCTGAGGGTATTTCGCCTGTCTCATATGTCTTCTCACCAGATTGTAGAGTTTTGTCATGGCTGGCTCTCCCAAGACTATCAGTAGTTCTAATGGAAGGTTGTCTAATACAGGGGCTTTGTTTCGATTTGGGTCTTTCTGCGCTTTGTCAAATTCTTCACGCAGTATCACATCCCCCATTTCATCTTCATCTACGTCCCATAATAATGGCCGCGAGTACATTGCCCGTGTATAGACCCTCTATATACTCTTTCCTCCTGCTTCATTTACTGCATTTTCTCCTTTCATCAGTTAAATTCAATATCTCTTCTATTACCCAGGGATTTCTACAAGCCCAAGTCCTTTTACCTTCTTGGTCCTCTGCTGCCTGCACTACCTTATCTCTCAAAGCTACCCATTCTTCTTCTACTGTATTTCTTTCCCCTGTTCTTGTCAGTCATTCCCTAATGCTCTCTCTGAAACTGCCTACAACCTCTGGTTCTTTCGGTTTATCCAGGTCCCATCTCCTTAAAGTCCCAACTTTTTGCAGTTTCTTCAGTTTTAATCTACAGTTCATAACCAATAAATTTTGGCCATAGTCCACATCTGCCCCTGGAAATGCCTTACAGTATAAAACCTGGTTCCTAAATCTCTGTTCAAAAATTAGTGTGAATTACTAAGGCACCAAACTGGTGAGGTCATCGGTCCCTAGACTTCCATACTACTTAAACTAAGTTATGCTATGAACAACACACACACCCATGCCCGAGGGAGGACTCGAACCTCCGCCAGGATGGGTCGCACAATCCGTGAATGGCACCTAAAACCGCACACCCACTCCGCGCGTCTAAATCTCTGTCTTACCATTGTATAATCTATCTGAAACTTCCGAGTGTCTCCAGGCCTCTTCCACATATGCAACCTAATTTCATGATTCTTAAGCCAAGTACACTCCTGGAAATGGAAAAAAGAACACATTGACACCGGTGTGTCAGACCCACCATACTTGCTCCGGACACTGCGAGAGAGCTGTACAAGCAATGATCACACGCACGGCACAGCGGACACACCAGGAACCGCGGTGTTGGCCGTCGAATGGCGCTAGATGCGCAGCATTTGTGCACCGCCGCCGTCAGTGTCAGCCAGTTTGCCGTGGCATACGGAGCTCCATCGCAGTCTTTAACACTGGTAGCATGCCGCGACAGCGTGGACGTGAACCGTATGTGCAGTTGACGGACTTTGAGCGAGGGCGTATAGTGGGCATGCGGGAGGCCGGGTAGACGTACCGTCGAATTGCTCAACACGTGGAGCGTGAGGTCTCCATAGTACATCGATGTTGTCGCGAGTGGTCGGCGGAAGGTGCACGTGCCCGTCGACCTGGGACCGGACCGCAGCGACGCACGGATGCACGCCAAGACCGTAGGATCCTATGCAGTGCCATAGGGGACCGCACCGCCACTTCCCAGCAAATTAGGGACACTGTTGCTCCTGGGGTATCGGCGAGGACCATTCGCAACCGTCTCCATGAAGCTGGGTTACGGTCCCGCACACCGTTACGCCGTCTTCCGCTCACGCCCCAACATCGTGCAGCCCGCCTCCAGTGGTGTCGCGACAGGCGTGAATGGAGGGACGAATGGAGACGTGTCGTCTTCAGCAATGAAAGTCGCTTCTGCCTTGGTGCCAATGATGGTCGTATGCGTGTTTGGCGCCTTGCAGGTGAGCGCCACAATCAGGACTGCATACGACCGAGGCACACAGGGCCAACACCCGGTATCATGGTGTGGGGAGCGGTCTCCTACACTGGCCGTACACCTCTGGTGATCGTCGAGGGGACACTGAATAGTGCACGGTACATCCAAACCGTCATCGAACCCATCGTTCTACCATTCCTAGACCGGCAAGGGAACTTGCTGTTCCAACAGGACAATGCACGTCCGCATGTATCCCGTTCCACCTAACGTGCTCTAGAAGGTGTAAGTCAACTACCCTGGCCAGCAAGATCTCCGGATCTGTCCCCCATTGAGCATGTTTGGGACTGGATGAAGCGTCGTCTCACGCGGTCTGCACGTCCAGCACGAACGCTGGTCCAACTGAGGCGCCAGGTGGAAATGGCATGGCAAGCCATTCCACAGGACTACATCCAGCATCTCTACGATTGTCTCCACGGGAGAATAGCAGCCTGCATTGCTGCGAAAGGTGGATATACACTGTACTAGTGCCGACATTGTGCATGCTCTGTTGCCTGTGTCTATGTGCCTGTGGTTCTGTCAGTGTGATCATGTGATGTATCTGACCCCAGGAATGTGTCAATAAAGTTTCGCCTTCCTGGGACAATGGATTCACGGTGTTCTTATTTCAATTTCCAGGAGTGTATTACCTATGATTAAGTTATGCTGTGTGCAACATTCTACCAGGTGACTTCCTTTCATTTCTTACCCCCATTCCATATTCACCTACTACTTTCCTTCCCTTCATTTTCCTGCTATCGAATTCCTGTCCCCCATAACTATGAAATTTTCGTCTCCCTTCACTATCGTATAATTTCTTTTATCGCCTCGTACATTTATTCTATCTCTTCATCATCTGCGGAGCTAGTTGGCATACAAATTTATACTACTGTGGTAGGCGTGGGCTTCGTGTCTATCTTGGTCACAATAATGCGTTCACTATGCTATTTGTAGTGGCTTACCCGCACTCCTATTTGTTTATTCAATACTAAACCTACTCCTGTATTACTCCTATTTGATTTTCTATTTATAACTCTGTAGTCATCTGACCAGAAGTCTTGTTCCTCCTGCCACCGAACTTCACTAATTCCCACTATATCTAACGTTCATCATCATTAATCATACAGTAAAGCTGCATGGCCTCGGGAAAAATTACGGCTGTAGTTTCCCCTCGCTTTCAATCGTTCGCAGTACCAGCACAGCAAGGCTGTTTTGGTTAGTGTTACAAAGCCAGATAAGTCAATCATCCAGACTGTTGCCCCTGCAACTACTGAAAGGCTGCTGCCCCTCTTCAGGTACCACACGTATGTCTCGCCTCTCATCAGATACCCCTCCATTGTGGTTGCACCTACGGCACGGCTATCTGTATCGCTGATACATGCAAGGCTCCCCACCAACGGCAAGGTCTATGGTTCATGGGATGTGTTTCCTTTTACCATATGTTTCCTTTTACCATATCTAATTGAATAAAATGGTGCAAGATTGTGTTTGGGCAAGTAATATTTCAGTGGAACATCGATGCACAACTGATGCAACACCACATATCGGAAAGGATATTTGCGGGTTGTTAGTAAGACTTGTCACACACATATAGTCGATTCTCATACCTGATATTATACGACGACTTTTACCTTACGGGGTGGGCGAAGAAAAGTAGTATGCGGTTCAACCAAAAACCTTGAACCAACTGCAATCAACGGCCGGCCGAAGTGGCGATGCGGTTCTAGGCACTGCAGTCTGGAACCGCGAGACCGCTACGGTCGCAGGTTCGAATCCTGCCTCGGGCATGTACGTGTGTGATGTCCTTAGGTTAGTTAGGTTTACCTAGTTCTAAGTTCTAGGGGACTAATGACCTCAACAGTTGAGTCCCATAGTGCTCAGAGCCATTTGAACCATTTTTTGTAATCAACGATCTCCTCTACGCACAGTGCTTCTGTTGACAATTGTTTACTTAGCAGATCCTGTAAAGAAATATATTGCCAGCGATGGCACTTGTATGAAAGTAAAATTCGTAGGAAACAAAATCAAATCCTCGTAAGTGTGTAATCATAAATGAAATCAGTCAAAATCATTAGCAATTACAGCTAGTCAAAATTAAGTAGTTAGTTACAATACAACCAGCGTAGTAACTTAAAGTGTTTTACTTTACAGTTAACGATAAATTTTATCAAGCTATACCGTTGCTTTAATAACTAGCTGTCTATCTACGTCTCGCTTTTGTGTCTGGGAAGTTCCATACGCCGTAGAATGCACGTAGTTTCTGACTTTGGTACAAAGTAGACTGTCGCTCCTTAAAATATCAGCATATTTGAACATAAAATGGTGGCTTTGCTGTAGTGGTTGGTAATGCGCACTATCTAGTACAATTATTTCGCTCGTGTTCTGATGATACGTTTACTTACGTAAGACTGTTCGAATAGCAGTTTTCTTAATGTAGCCTTTATCTGCATTCATATTGATATGTAAATCTTTTCACTCTTTACAGTGAGGGTATATAATAAGAACGGCTATGTATTTTATATACGAAGGGTTCGGATTAGTTATCTCCAGACTCTGAGTGATCTATTTTATATACATCGTTGTTTTTCTTCCTTAACAGTGATGCATGTCTTATACCTCTTAAGTTCGTGTATACGGCGTTTGTAAACGGAGGCACGTCAAAAGTATCAGTCAACCAGTCAACCATTGAGAATATTGATGTAAGTGACTTCGACAAATTATGTCATTGCCCTTGTTTCTTCTTCTTGCTGTAACCGTGATTGATAGGATCATTGGTACGTTTATACGACTACCCATTAGTAAATCCAACTCAACGTACCTTGGGTAAATCTTTCATGTGTTTGGAATGAAACCAAAAAATGCAAATGATTTAAAGATGAAACTAATCGCCCAATAAATAATTTGGACGTTCAAGCAACCGATGAAAAGGATATTCCAGGGAATAGCTGCACGGTCATCAACAGTAACTTCTTTCGAGAACAAGTTACTGTCATCGTATATATAGAAAAGGATATTGTTGCTTTCAGCAAGTCATGCATTGGGCAAATATACTACTTACATATTGTCTCGCATGGAAGTAGATGGTTTGCTACGCCAGTTTTCAGGCAGAAATTGTACATTTCTTCTTACTTTTCGTCATTATTTCATACTGAGAGGCTACTATAATGAAAACAACGAGACTAGAAGAACAGAATTCTGTAGATACTATTTGCCTGCTACAGTTCTATTTGAGGAGCTCGAAACTGAAATGTATTTGTTGATATGAAATATATCGTGATGATTTTAGATTAACACAAGAATTCGAAAGAATAGAAATACGGGTAAATTGGCTTAAGATTCAGTGGATCTGCTTTAACTACTACTTGTGTATTAGCATTCATCTATCCGTGCTTTACAAAAGAATAACATTGCATCAGTAAATATGCAGATCTTTTAGATCTACCAAAGGCTGGGCTTTAAATACCTCAGTTGCTCTTTTGAGTTACTTAAGTCACTGTTGCTATGGCATCACCCCCACCCCCGCCCATTTGTTACGGCGTCGTTGGGCTAAAATGACGAATTATAAATACAGAGAACTTATATTGTCACGTTATCCTTGAACTTAAGTAGTATATTTTGTTGCTGAGCGTAATATAGGTCAGATACTTTAGGTGAATATATCCGAAACAAGAATGAATGAGTATACTAAATTGTAAATAAACTCCTCCATTGCTCATCCCACGGTTGTCGGTGTTGGGTGGCGGTAAATAGCCATGTTACCCAAAGGGAAGCAAAAGCTTTGAGCGGATGAGTTAAGGAAATATCACTGGAAAACACCCGGTGGCGTCTATTCTCCACTCTAGGGCCGGCTTTTTATGACTCGCGGAAAGTAACGGGAAGATATAACAATCTCAAACTTCCCACAAAATTGTATAAATAGCATGATGGTTCCAAGATGAGAATTCCGGACGTACAATATCTGCGTGTTCAGTTGACCATGAGAGAGGTGGTGGGAGAGGTCACATTGTAAGAAGAAGGGAAAAGGAGTTTAAGCGTAGGAATATGGAACGTGAAGACCCTATTACACGCTGGGAAGTTGGAGAAACTAAAGTAGAAAATTATTAAAAAAAACGTATTGGATATAGTGCGAATCTCTGGAATGAGGTGGGAAGAGAACGAAGAATTTATAAGTGACAAAATCAGGGCATTTTGTTCTAGAGGAGCTTAAAAAGGAATTCGTGCTGCTGACATAATATTACGACCAAAAGCTAAGGATAACGTGCTACCAAGGAGGTACACATGCGACAGATTCATACTGAAAACTTAAGAAAAGAAAAAATCTAGTGATACTACAAACATACATGTCACACAGCGGACTACCCGAAGGAGAAGTAAACGAAAACAATGACAACGTTGAGGACGTATTAAAGAAAGGAAAGGGTTAATAGTAATGGGTTACTGAAATGCGGTAGTAGGTGAAGATCAAGATGGAAAAGCTGTGAAAAATACAGATTATGAAAAAGGAATGAGAGGGAAGAGCTCTTGGCGGACTTCTTTAAAACTAACTCCTTAGTCATTGGAAATACATGGTGCCGTATAAACAAGGCAAGCAGAAAAATCACTTGAACTAATCCAGTTGACTCATAGATCCCGGACTGGCAATATTTTGCTACAGGGAAGAATTGGAAACTGTCTGAAAAATGTTTATACGTTACCAGGATTGGACAACAATGTTAATAATGCCCTCTTAATAGGAGACATAATTGTTTGACCAAATAATACGGAACAAGAAAAATGAAGACAAAATTTAATGTTGAGCTACTTGAAAGGGAAGAAGAAAAATGGGGCAACACATCGTCGTCATCATCATCATCATCAACAACAACAACTCGTAAATAAATATTCGTTATCTTTTGTAGATTCATGTAAAATGGCAAATACATGAGGCAGACAGCCACTTGCTGTCTAAATATAGTTGTCACTGATAAGGTTTAGGAACCAACTCGCAGTACATAAGAGGACGAGCGACATTTCTATTACGTGGGATTAGCTCTGCCAACAGGCATTAAGGCATCGTTGCCAGTCGCCAAATAAAGAGGTCAGAGGTGACAAGGAGTTGATGATGCAATGTGTGCTAAGAAATAAGGCAAACACATTTTCTGAACAATGGAAGTAAAAGACCACGCATATTCTGCGGCGATTGGCTAACTCTGGTGACTGTGAGCTACGCGATTGTATTGCATCATTGAAATAATTATTTATTAAATATTCCATCGGCCACTTTCGGTAATTTATGCATTGGGTTACTGTAACTAAATGTCAGATGTACAACATACAGAATTTATACATTAATCTTAAACCTCAATTTTATGCTTACTGGTAGAAATAGGAATTCGCTTTTTCACAGCGTTTGCAGGTAGGGGTACTGCGTGTGCTGATGTTAGTTTTCGGTACTCATGGTTTCATACTGTTGGTTTCAGTTACAGTTTCTCAACTTAGCTTTCTATTAATCATGGTTTCTTAATGTTTGTCGTCTCTTTAAGGCCAATTTCAGTTTATCTATGTCGGAATGCATTCTCGCCATTCTTTTTTGATGTTGGAGATATATTGGCGTTAAGGAACTGTGTATGGAGATGCTGATGTTGAATGATCGTCCTACAAAAAGACTTCATGTAGTGACTCGGTTGTTATTGAACAACATGCCACAGCACATATATGTCTTACGAGGACTAGATATCTTGCTTTAACAATTTTTCTACTATATTTTTCAGCCACAGCTCATGCAAATGATACCCTAACCGATTTCGATTTCTTAGTAAGGCATCATCAGATGATCTGTTTAAAAACAAAAAAGGGGGGTCGTTAAGTACTGTAAATCTAAGTTACAAAATGAAACTAAGTTTTATACGCAACTGCACGCATCTCAAAGCGTATTCGGCCTCGGTATCATAACCGGTTTCGATTTACTAGCGACGCAGCCTGCTTTAAGAGAACAAAAAATTATACCACTTGAGTGACTTGCAGTTGAAAAATATAATAGGAAAATCGTTTACATAGATGTTTATTTTCGTCACGTTCGGAAGGAAGGTATATTCTGTGTTTCTGTGGTTCATTTAATAAATTTTACGAGGATTGTGCTCCCTGCCGCCGTTGGATAAGCAGCTGCAGCAGCAAGTCGTATAACCCTAGCTTACTTATTTGTTAGATAGTTTAATTAATTTCTTTGCGTGTTTTTGGGTACTTGCATTGTTTAATTCATATATTTCGGGCGTATTATAGTATTTGAGGGTTGTAACATCGCGCCTTAGTACTTGAATAGTGTAAATTCGCGTAGTCGTCTGTCTTCTGTTTTTGTTTTGAACAGCCAGTGTCGGTTGCTCGCAGCCATTCTGCTCCCTGCCGCCGTTGGATAAGCAGCTGCAGCAGCAAGTCGTATAACCCTAGCTTACTTATTTGTTAGATATTTTAATTAATTTCTTTGCGTGTTTTTGGGTACTTGCATTGTTTAATTCGTATTTCGGGCGTATTATAGTATTTGACAGTTGTAGCATCGCGCTTTAGTGTTTTCTTATTTAAATTGCATGTGAGTTTCGTATAGGAGGTGCAATTTCGAGTTTTAGTTACTGTAATCGTAAATTCAGCAGATTGTAGCGCAATCGTTAGGCATTTGTACAGGTTAGTTGATACATTCTTTGCGTGCTTCGCTTGCATTATCTAGGCACGGACTCGTGTTTCAGTAACTGTTGTTCAATGTCGATTAGAATGGACAGGGACTGCGATTGCTGCGTTCGGATGAGGGCTGAGTTGGCATCCCTTCACTCACATCTGCAGGCGGCGCTGACTTCGGCCGCGCAGCTTGAGGTTGTTGCCAATGGGCACCACTGTGGGGAGCCGGACTTGGGTATCACAGGGATATCAACCTCGTCCCGTCTGTCCCCAGATCGGTCTGCCGCTGTGGTTGCCCCAGTTGCTGCCCGCAGTGGGGCTGAGCCCTCGCCTGTGGTTGATTGGGAGGTCGTTCCAAGGCGTGGCAGGCAGCGAAAGGCGTCCCCGGAGGCTGATCAGAAAGCCTCCCTGGTGCGTCTGACAAACCAGTTTCAGGCACTGTCTCTGGCTGAGACAGATACAGCTGCCTGCCCTGTTTCAGAGGATCATTCTCAGCCTTCAAGGTCCGGGCAATCGCAGAGGGTGGGCTTACTGGTAGTTGGGAGCTCCAATGTTAGGCGCGTAATGGGGCCCCTTAGGGATACGGCGGCTAAGGAGGGGAAGAAATCCAGTGTGCACTCCGTGTGCATTCCGGGAGGAGTCATTCCTGATGTGGAAAGGGTCCTTCCGGATGCCATGAAGAGCCAGCTGCAGGTGGTGGCACATGTCGGCACTAATGACGTGTGTCGCTTTGGATCTGAGGAAATTCTCTCTGGATTCCAGCGGCTATCTGATTTGGTGAAGGCTGCCGGTCTTGCTTACGAGATGAAGGCAGAGCTCACCATCTGCAGCATCGTTGACAGAACCGACTGCGGACCTTTGGTGCAGAGCCGGGTGGAGGGTCTGAATCAGAGGCTCAGATGGTTTTGCGACCGTGTTGGCTGCAGATTCCTTGACTTGCGCCATAGGGTGGTGGGGTTTCGGGTTCCGCTGAATAGGTCAGGAGTTCACTACACTCAGCTGGCGGCTACACGGGTAGCGGAGGCTGTGTGGCGTGGACTGGGCGGTTTTTTAGGTTAGAAGGCCTCGGGAAAGTACGGGGTGGGCTGCAATGTCAAATGGTGCATGGCAATTACAGGACGTGCTTGGATCAAGGAACAGTCGGAATTATAGTTGTAAATTCTTGTAGTTGCGCTGGAAAAGTCCTTGAGCTTCAAGCGCTAATAGAAAGCACAGAAGCTGATATCGTTATAGGTACAGAAAGCTGGCTAAAGCCTGAAATAAGTTCTGCAGAAATTTTTACGAAGTCTCAGACGGTGTTCAGGAAAGATAGATTAGGCAGAATTGGTGGTGGAGTGTTTGTGTCTGTCAGTAGTGGTTTATCTTGTAGTGAAGTCGAAGTAGATACTCCGAGCGAATTGGTATGGGTGGAGGTTATACTTAACAGCCGTATTAAGTTAATAATTGGCTCTTTCTACCGACTACCAGACTCCGATGATACAGTTGAGGAACAATTCAGAGAAAGTCTGGGACTCGTAACAAATAAATACCCCACTCATACGGTTATAGTTGGTGGGGACTTCAACCTACCCTTGGTATGTTGGCAAAAAACCGGTGGTAGGCAGAAAACATCGTCCGAGATTGTCCTAAATGCTTTCTCCGAAAATTATTTCGAGCAATTAGTCCACGAACCCATGCGGATTGTAAATGGTTGCGAAAACACACTTGACCTCTTAGCCACAAACAATCCAGAGCTGATAGAGAGCATCATGACTGATACAGGGATTAGTGATCACAAGGTCGTTGTAGCTAGGTTCAATACAGTTTCTTCCAAATCCATCAGAAACAAACGCAAAATAATTTTATTTAAAAAAGCGGATAAAGTGTCACTAGAAGCCTTCCTAAAAGACAATTTCCATTCCTTCCGAACTGACTATGCGAATGTAGACGAGATGTGGCTCAAATTCAAAGATATAGTAGCAACAGCAATTGAGATATTCATACCTCATAAACTGGTAAGAGATGGAACGGATCCCCCGTGGTACACAAAAAAGGTCCGAACGCTGTTGCAGAGGCAACGGAAAAAGCATGCGAAGTTCAGAAGAACGCGAAATCCCGAAGATGGACTAAAATTTACAGACGCGTGAAATTTGGCACGTACTTCGATGCGAGATGCCTTTAATAGGTTCCACAACGAAACATTGTCTCGAAATTTGGTAGAAAATCCGAAGAAATTCTGGTCGTATGTAAAGTAAACAAGCGGCAAGACGCAGTGAATACCTTCGCTGCGCAGTGCCGATGGTACTGTTACCGACCACTGTGCCGCTAAAGCGGAGTTATTGAACGCAGTTTTCCGAAATTCCTTCACCAGGGAAGACGAATGGAATATTCCAGAATTTGAAACACGAACATCTGCTAGCATGAGTTTCTTAGAAGTAGATACCTTAGGGGTTGCGAAGCAATTCAAATCGCTTGATACGGGCAAGTCTTCAGGTCCAGATTGTATACCGATTAGGTTCCTTTCAGATTACGCTGATACTATAGCTCCCTACTTAGCACTCATATACAACCGCTCGCTCACCGATAGATCTGTACCTACAGATTGGGAAATTGCGCAGGTCGCACCAGTATTCAAGAAGGGTAGTAGGAGTAATCCATTTAATTACAGACCTATATCATTGACGTCGGTTTGCAGTAGGGTTTTGGAGCATATACTGTATTCAAACATTATGAATCACCTCGAAGGGAACGATCTATTGACACGTAATCAGCATGGCTTCAGAAAACATCGCTCTTGTGCAACGCAGCTAGCTCTTTATTCGCACGAAGTAATGGCCGCTATCGACAGGAGATCTCAAGTTGATTCCGTATTTCTAGATTTCCGGAAAGCTTTTGACACCGTTCCTCACAAGCGACTTCTAATCAAGCTGCGGACCTATGGGGTATCGTCTCATTTGTGCGACTGGATTCGTGATTTCCTGTCAGGAAGGTCGCAGTTCGTAGTAATAGACGGCAAATCATCGAGTAAAACTGAAGTGATATCAGGTGTTCGCCAGGGAAGCGTCCTGGGACCTCTGCTGTTCCTGATCTATATAAATGACCTGGGTGACAAACTGAGCAGTTCTCTTAGATTGTTCGCAGATAATGCTGTAATTTACCGTCTAGTAAGGTCATCCGAAGACCAGTATCAGTTGCAAAGCGATTTTGAAAAGATTGCTGTATGGTGTAGCAGGTGGCAGTTGACGCTAAATAACGAAAAGTGTGAGATGATCCACATGAGTTCCAAAAGAAATCCGTTGGAATTCGATTACTCGATAAATAGTTCAATTCTCAAGGCTGTCAATTCAACTAAGTACCTGGGTGTTAAAATTACGAACAACTTCAGTTGGAAGGACCACATAGATAATATTGTCGGGAAGGCGAGCCAAAGGTTGCGTTTCATTGGCAGGACACTTAGAAGATGCAACAAGTCCACTAAAGAGACAGCTTACACTACACTCGTTCGTCCTCTGTTAGAATATTGCTGCGCGGTGTGGGATCCTTACCAGGTTGGATTGACGGAGGACATCGAAAGGGTTCAAAAAAGGGCAGCTCGTTTTGTATTATCACGTTATAGGGGAGAGAGTGTGGCAGATATGATACACGAGTTGGGATGGAAGTCATTACTGCAAAGACGTTTTTCGTCGCGGCGAGACCTTTTTACGAAATTTCAGTCACCAACTTTCTCTTCCGAATGCGAAAATATTTTGTTGAGCCCAGCCTACATAGGTAGGAATGATCATCAAAATAAAATAAGAGAAATCAGAGCTCGAAAAGAAAGGTTTAGGTGTTCGTTTTTCCCGCTCGCTGTTCGGGAATGGAATAGTAGAGAGATAGTATGATTGTGGTTCGATGAACCCTCTGCCAAGCACTTAAATGTGAATTTCAGAGTAGTCATGTAGATGTAGACATGTAGATGTAGACTATCAGTGTAATGTAGAGACCATCGATTCGTCCACAAGTCGTATTTCCACTTCCGAATACTGCCACATTCGGCTATTAAATAAACACATCTTCCATATGTGTATCGAGAGTTGACGAGAGAAATGAGTCAAATGGCATTTTAAAAAACTCCAGACACAATATAAGAGCGAATTTAATTAACAATTGGCATCTGCTTTGTGTACTTCAAAAATGACAGTGGAGAAAAAAGTTGTAAGTCAATACACAGTGAGGTTCGTTATGGACAGTTTCTTCACACTATTGTCTCACTGTGAAGATATTGCTAACTCTTAGTGGCAATTTATTTTATGTTCTTCTTTCCACATTGTACATATATTTGTTAGTTCATATATATTGTCTATCATGTAAAATGTAACTGTGAATTACTTTCATTATATTATGATACAAATTTCCTATTTACATGTTTATCTTCATCTTGGGGGGGGGGGGGGGGAGGGAGGAGGAAAAGGGGGGGAGGGTTCGGGAGTAAGCAGTAACTTTAATTTTATGATAATCTTTGAAATAACTCTGATGAACTCTATGACTTGTGGAAAGGGAAACTGCTCTGAGAGCAGTGAAAATCAGAGAGAGACAGAGATAGAGAGAGGAAGAGAGCCTTATCGCTGGTGAGAGAGTCGAACAGTGAGAGACAGGGCGGCTGCCAGTTCGTGTGTATGCAAATGGCAGGTCGAGTTCATGTTGGAGTAAAACGTACGCCAAATACCCCCCAACACCTACTTTTCGAATACGGTATGGAATTAATACTGACGTGGACATCGCGAGAAGGAAGTGTTAAACAGTTTTGAGTGACATGAGCCCCGTGAATTGTTGTTATTTCTCGATAGCATCCATAGAATAAAGAGAAAATAATCCTTCCATCCCCTCCTAATATTCATCTTAACTCAGATAACATAGACCACCACAGGAGGTATCTGGCCTCCCAAGTTATTTGCAACGTGTTTACGAAGAGGTGTAGGTGCATGCATTTCGGCGCGTCGTCACAGTAGTAAACTTGGCTTAGCTGAGTGCTACTGTTTGTACCGAACAGATTATCATGGGTATAGCACACAAGCCCCGTAATGCTTATAAATTATAGTATTATATGATATTTCCAACTATTGCCTCCGTACTATTTTACCTCTACTTACACAGTGTTTAGTTGTTATTTTATTTTACTGCATGCCAGGCCAACCATGGCCTGACAAAGAAATTATTTGAGTGTAACCCGAAACATACGTCATTGACGGATTAAACATCGTAAGTGTTCTTTTTGTTCTGGTTTAATTCTGATGATTAGGGACAAGGGTTGCTTTGTACGTTGTGTTTTAATTCTGTTTTTGCTGATATGTGTACAACCGCCTGAAAATGGATAAACAGCCGAGACATCTTAGTGTACATAATCAAACTAAATTAGAATTGAAAACAGCATGCGGGAAACTTATTTCTTTCAAGAAGTCTATGGCTGTCGCACCTGTTGTAACTAAATTATTGCCATGATGATCCGTTTCAAGTTGACGTTTCTGTTTTCATCGATGTCTTGGTGCACACAGTGTTGTAAATCATTCAAAATTATCGTTTCTTCGTTTCTCTAAAGCAATGGTCGCCACATGTACGGTGTATGCAAAGAAACAGAGATAATATTTTTTCAAATGCTGCGCGGCGTAAATGCCTTTATTGACTACCTGTCGTGGAACACCCAAACAAGAGACGTTTATGGCTCATGGGAATATATCGAAGTTTCGCTTCCTGTTACGACGGTGTACGTGGTTTTCGTCAGTTGGATTTTATCAACAACTGATTTCACCAACTGACAGGAGACTCTTTTTGATCTTGGGTCGAACAGTGCGGAATACATCAAGAAAAGATCTTCTTCAAAAAAATGGCTCTGAGCACTATGGGACTTAACATCTGAGGTCATCAGTCCCCTAGAACTTAGAACTACTTAAACCTAACATAAGGACATCACACACATCCATGCCCGAGGCAGGATTCGAACCTGCGACCGTAGCGGTCGCGCGGTTCCAGACTAAAGCGCCTAGAACCGCTCGGCCAACACTGGCTGGCATCTTCTTCACAATTGATATAAAATCTAATGTACTGCGGTCTTAGATGTGTCTAATACGGCTCTGTCACGTACCGATCATCCATGTTTTTTCGAATAACCGTAGAGCAGGAATATCTAAAGAGAAAGCGTAGCGTACTGCGCATTCCGCCAATATTCAACCGAAATTATCACGTGTCTTACGTATATCAGCGTTTGTTTACATTTTGATTTGAGACTTAAACTTTAATATTATATTTATTTGTGCTGTTTTTACATAGTTATTGATAAGTAACAGCAGTGGCGAGTAACTGTTGCTGCTACTTACGTCAAAGGATAAAAAAGTGCTTTTCACAAATAAGTACTATACTCGTAAAGCTGTAATTCTAGATAACTTTCTAGAAAGTGCTGCATTATGCGTTGAAAATATTGAGATACCTTGTACTAAATTAATATCCAAGGGCTGATACGCGTGACTTTATAGCCATATATTTGTAAGAGCTAGGAAAACTGGGTAGGATAACTTGAAGCAGTGGAGCTGTGCCTGGATAGCTCAGTCTCTGGGGTCATTGCCCGTGAGAAGCAAGGTTCAGACTTCTAGGTCCGATGCTGCACACAGTTTTAATCTATCAAATAAAACTGTATTTATGGTTCCAGCTGAATAAAGATTAATTCTGCGAAGTCTTGACTTTCTTTGTTGCTTTCTCTTGGTCGTTGCTGGGTCCAGGATTGCACGAGTTGACATGACCAACAAACTTCTGTGATAATGCGACCAGCGCAACTTGCAGTTGACGGAAGGTGCTGCACAGCACATCACATAGAAGGACATCCAGATTAAAGCACATTTAAAGCACAACATGTATTTGTACAATCGGGCATAACTGAAGGTTCATCGTTTCTAAAAGCAATTGCAGAGACAGTTGTGACTCTGAAATTTCTGTAAAGAAGCAAACAAAGAATAATTTAAGGTGTAAGCGGTCTGATAAATTAGGGTTACCCGAAGGTCAGATAAAGAAAATCGATGTGCAAGAGATGTACAAGAGATAAATTGTAACACGACATCGTCGTCAGTCCATTGTAGCCCTAAGTTTATTGCGAGTACACTCGCCTTGTTGGACGCTTTTCACGTTTTTTCAACATATAACATAGTGATCCCAGTCCCAGAAGTTAAAATCTCAACGAAGCGAAGTAAGTTGTTTGTGGGAGGCTCTATTTGTTATGGAACGAAAATTCTTGAAACTGTTCGTGTCCTCCGAACAAATAAAAACTGACACATCATGTATAATACTTTATCACCCGAATTATGTAGACATTATTTTTGGAATATCCTAAGATTATCGTACTTTGATGACAGTGACTTTATTCTTCAAAGATATGCATAGCACTAGTTTTGGAATGGCTTGTGATATACACGGTCACGCGGCACTACATAACAAAAATTTACATATGTAACAGTAAATTTTTAAGATGCTTATAACAAAACAAGCCAACGGCCTTTAGTAACACCTGTTCCCGTCAGATCATCGAAGTTGAGCGCTGTCTGACTGGGCTAGCACTTGAATGGGTGACCATCCGGTCTGCTGAGCGCTCTTGGCAGGCGGGGTGTACTCAGCCCTTGTGAAGAAAACTGAAGAGCTACCTGATACAGCTCCGATCTCGTAAACTGACATACGACCGCGACACGGTGTGATAAGTCCATCGTTAACCGAATCCAGTGACGCCTGTGGGCTGAGGACGACACGGCGGCCGGTCGGTACCGATGGGCCTATTCAGCCGAAATTCAGTTTTTTGTGTAACAAAAGATCTAAAGTAAAATGAAAAAATATGAGTATTAATTGCAATAATTCGAATTATATGTTTCACTCATATATAGACTAAATGTATTTAACTACGTACGAATGTAAAGAACGTAATACAGCAGATGCAACATCGCACGTTTAGATTATCCCTCTTGTTATATTTCGGTTTTGGCGTAATTTTATTTCTTGATAACAAATCAATACGCACAGCTACAGTAGATACTTCATAGCAAAATTACAGCTTTTCAGTATGCATTATTATTTGATTAGTTAGACGTGAGATATTAGAATCATCAAAGATCACAGACTTTCGTGAAAGATGTCAGTGAAATTAAACAGAATCGTTGTTGAAAAATCTGAGCTACAGATTCGGATTATTGCGTTTAGATCATTACGAGCACGGAATTTTTTTTTCTCGTGTTTGAGAAGGTAAATTAGGGGCAGCGTAGGAGTACAGAGGAATGTATTATTGACTGAAGCAGCCCCCAGACATAAGGTAGGAAAATAAAACATTCAGAAATTCATAAAAGATTTAAGAACATATCTTATAGTCACTCCTGTAGTCGACTGTTCAAATACACTCCTGGAAATTGAAATAAGAACACCGTGAATTCATTGTCCCAGGAAGGGGAAACTTTATTGACACATTCCTGCGGTCAGATACATCACATGAATCACACTGACAGAACCACAGGCACATAAACACAGGCAACAGAGCATGCACAATGTCGGCACTAGTACAGTGTATATCCACCTTTCGCAGCAATGCAGGTTGCTATTCTCCCATGAAGACGATCGTAGAGATGCTGGATGTAGTCCTGTGGAACGGCTTGCCATGCCATTTCCACCTGGCGCCTCAGTTGGACCAGCGTTCGTGCTGGACGTGCAGACCGCGTGAGACGACGCTTCATCCAGTCCCAAACATGCTCAATGGGGGACAGATCCGGAGATCTTGCTGGCCAGGGTAGTTGACTTACACCTTCTAGAGCACGTTGGATGGCACGGGATACATGCGGACGTGCATTGTCCTGTTGGAACAGCAAGTTCCCTTGCCGGTCTAGGAATGGTAGAACGATGGGTTCGATGACGGTTTGGATGTACCATGCACTATTCAGTGTCCTCTCGACGATCACCAGAGGTGTACGGCCAGTGTAGGCGATCGCTCCCCACACCATGATGCCAGGTGTTGGCCCTGTGTGCCTCAGTCGTATGCAGTCCTGATTGTGGCGCTTACCTGCACGGCGCCAAACACGCATACGACCATCATTGGCACCAAGGCAGAAGCGACTCTCATCGCTGAAGACGACACATCTCCATTCGCCCCTCCATTCACGCCTGTCGCGACACCACTGGAGGCGAGCTGCACGATGTTGGGGCGTGAGCGGAAGACGGCCTAACGGTGTGCGGGACCGTAGCCCAGCTTCATGGAGACGGTTGCGAATGGTCCTCGCCGATACCCCAGGAGCAACAGTGTCCCTAATTTGCTGGGAAGTGGCGGTGCGGTCCCCTACGGCACTGCGTAGGATCCTACGGTCTTGGCGTGCATCCGTGCATCGCTGCGGTCCGGTCTCTGGTCGACGGGTACGTGCACCTTCCGCCGACCACTGGCGACAACATCGATGTACTGTGGAGACCTCACGCCCCACGTGTTGAGTATTTCGGCGGTACGTCCACCCGGCGTCCCGCATGCCCACTATACGCCCTCGCTCAAAGTCCGTCAACTGCACATACGGTTCACGTCCACGCTGTCGCGGCATGCTACCAGTGTTAAAGACTGCGATGGAGCTCCGTATGCCACGGAAAACTGGCTGACACTAACGGCGGCGGTGCACAAATGCTGCGCAGCTAGCGCCATTCGACGGCCAACACCGCGGTTCCTGGTGTGTCCGCTGTGCCGTGCGTGTGTACAGCCCTCTCGCAGTGTCCGGAGCAAGTATGGTGGGTCTGACACACCGGTGTCAATGTGTTCTTTTTTCCATTTCCAGGAGTGTATTTCGATTCTAGATATGCAAATTTCCGGTAGCGTTGTGTGAAGTAAGTTCGTTGTAAGTAATCCTACCTGTATATACTACGTTAAATACTGTTTTTGCGCAATTTCTGATTGTTTTGTAGTTGTTGCATCTACAGTAATAACTGAATAACTGTGGAATAATGTATGTGCAAACGAGGGGCAGCTGATATATAAGTATCGGCGTTGCTAGTAAGAGGATATTTTACAACATTTTGGAGGACAAAATTCTGTTAGTTATTTCTCGCTGATAATGTGTGTCTGAGTCATTAAGATGCTTGATAACTCTCCCTCCAGGTGTCATTTAGAGAATACACAAGAATGAGAAAGGAAGACACTCTGTACACAACTTTTGGATTATTTCGAAACGTACCGGTTCTGTCGTTCTTCTAGCTGACAGAACGTTCTTCTGCTCAGACTGTAACAACAATGGTGAAAGGAAAAGCTTTTGTAGTGGTGTGTCTGTTGAAATATAGCGTGCTTCAAAAAGGACTTAACAACTTTGAAGATCTATATAAATTAA
This sequence comes from Schistocerca gregaria, assembly GCF_023897955.1. Lineage (NCBI taxonomy): Eukaryota > Metazoa > Arthropoda > Insecta > Orthoptera > Acrididae > Schistocerca > Schistocerca gregaria. The sequence goes on along the minus strand of NC_064920.1, from coordinate 599,387,147 downwards.
TTCATATTAACTACAAAGGTGAGTGTAGTGTCAATTTGCAGGGAAATACATCAGGTTTTGTCTCGCGTAGTTCGCTAGTGGCGAATCGCACCGCAATATGCTTAGTTTAGACGACGACATTAGGTTTCAGGTAACTGCGCTACCGGCCACTGCGCATGTACGCCGCGCGTTTGCGCAACTCGCCGGTGAAACTAAGCACTTTCGGCGTGTTCCAACTTTGGCGACACTAGTTGTATGAATTTGAGATTACGTGTGTTCATAGAATGTAGACAAACTGAAACATGCAGTAAGGCACGGAGAAAAATGTTCGCTTTTGGGATATCTATGCTTTGCATAGGTGTTTGTGGGATTTTATTGATGCTGATTACAAAAATGAGCAATATATTGCTGCTTCTGAGACCTTTACATGCGATTGGAACACAGGTAGTTTGACAATATCTGAGCTGCAGGGCACATTTTTTGAATTAGGAGCACATATACAACTGAATTAATAAAAATACAAGCAAATGTAATTCTAGCTGTGAAAATGCTCTCGTCTACAAGACTAAAATCCCATAGTTCGAGTTGGCCGACATAATTTTAAGGAATTTTGTTGACGGGAGGGAAGCCTACACAAATCAAGAAGCTGCAGACTTTATTCAATACTCAGCTTTTTTAAAACGTCGCAGCAGTACTCCCCATTCACATGTTTGAATTTTGAAATATTGCCACTGTACAGATTCATCTTCAAGAGAGTAGTTTGCAAACCATTCTCGTTTAATACGGCCTGCTTCGAATAATTACTGCTGTTAATGTTAATAATTATTACTGTTAATGTAAATAATTATAGGTGTTAATGAAAAAGCGTCATCACCAACTAAAACCGCATCATATAGCATGCCGAGTGTTCTCGATTGTAATGCTTGCAATGTGATATGCTATTTTAATTCTGGCGACAGTAATTCATGGATTACAGTATCTTTATTCCTTATCACATAATGAACACTGTTTAGAAGAAACGTGAACAGATCTGGTGACATTCTAAGATAATTAAATGAACTTCTTGGATCTTTCATTACAAATTATTTCAGCAAGGATGCTGAGCAACCAAGCTGACACCTTTTCTTCATCCAGTCACGAATCGAAATACCTTTCTTTTTTTTTCTTGTGCAGCGATTCCAAGCAACAAGCTTTAACTCCATCACAACTCGTGCGACCAGCAGCTGCCAAAACTTTAATTTCAGACACGACTCAGGAACCCACAAAACAACGAAACTGAAGTGTATACTGGTTTCGCCGTGTCTAGTGTCAAATATGAGACCATTTGCGTGCAACTAACTCATTCCACGCAACGAGTGGCGCAACCCAATGTCGTTGTGTAAACTAGGCTTAAGGAGCGCTAGCCGCAGTTGGCGTTGAAGAAGACTGCCTTCAGTGGACCTGTGCGTGCTAGCTGTGTGTTTTGGTTTGAAGAATCGAAGTCGGCGGCAACAGTTCAGCGTAATTTTCGTACCAAGTACGCTAAAGATCATCCTAGTAGGCCTACCATTTATGAGTAGAAACAGGGTGCTTGGTAAGACAAGGGAAATCATCAAGTGGTCTAAGCACATCTAACGACGTCGTTGAGCGACTGAGACGTTTTGTCAACAGCCCTACGAAATCGGTCAACAGCCCTACGAAATCGACCCGGCGTGCATCTTGGAAATCTGCGGAAAGGTCTTACGGGACCAAACTGCTGAGGTTATCGGTCCCTAAGCTTACACACTGCTTAATCTAACTTTAACTTACGCTATGGGCGACACACACACCAATGACCGAGGGAGGACCCGAACCTCCGACGGAGGGAGCGGGCGGCGTGAATCTCACGGACTGCAAATCCCACATACGACTGACTCTTTGTGGAGTGTGTTGAGAAACCATTTGCGTTTGAAACCGTACAGATTGACGATCGTACAAGCAATGACAGATACTGATAAAATTGCTCGCAAGAAGTTCTGTGCACATATATATGAGGATGAACATTTTTAGGACAAAACATCTTTTCTGACAAGTTAACACACCCAACTGTAGGATTTGGTGCAGTTAAAAGCCACATCAAACTTTGCAACATGTTCGTGATAACCCTAAAGTTAACCTTTTTTGTACATTGAGCAAGAACAAAGTGTACAGCCCATTTCTATGCTGTGAGAGAACCATCAGTGCGATAGTGCATCTGGATATGTTAAACAATTTTTGATACCACAGATCGATGAGAATGACCAAGAACGAAATGTTTACTTGATGCAAGATGGTGCACCACCCCAGTACCTGGCTGACGTTGGGATTTTCTCAGTGACGGCTTTCCAGGTCAATGGATTGGCCATGATGCGCCAATTGCATGGCCCCCACGTTGTCCAGACCTGAGACCACTCGATTTTTTTTATGGGGATTCATAAAGGATATCGTATTTGTATCTCCTGTGCCAGCTTCTCTATCTGAACTTAGAGCAAGAATTTACTCCGACACTGAGCAAGTTACATTTGCAATGGTACAGCGAGTTTGGGTAGAAATTGACTTCCGATGGGATGTGTGCAGGTTAACCAACGGAATCCACATACTACATCTTTAGTTTAAGGTAAAAAAAGATGTTTTTCTCCACAAAATAACACTAAACCCAGCTCTATATCTTCTTTCAATACATTTATATGAATTTTTAAAGTTGTAAAGTCCTTTTTGAAACACGCTGTAGTGCTATAGTGAAGGGCATTTTGACAGCAGATATGAAAAAATGCAGACACAGGAACGGGAACAATGTCGTTTCCCATCAGCAAACGCACTTCTGGTCTTGTTAACTGTAGCCAAGGCTGTTTCCAATGCGTATTTAAGAGGAATTTCTGCGTCTAAATCTACACTCAGCGAACCATCGTGTAGTGCGTGCTAGAGGAAAGTTTCATTGTACTAGTAATTAGGGCTTTTTCCCTTTCCATTCACACATGGAGCGTGGGAAGAATGACTCTTTAAATGTATCTGTGTGCGCTGTAGTTAAACTAACATTTTCCTCACGATTCCTTCAGGAGTGATGTGTACTGGGTTGTATATTCCTTGAGTCATCATTTAAAGCCAGTTCTTGAAACTTTTAAGATAAACGTAAACAATCCCGAGAAAGCGTCCTTTGAGTCTGCCAGCTCAGTTTCTTCAGTATCTCTTCTACACTCTTCAACGGGTCAAACAAACCTGTGGCCATTCGTGCTGCCATTCTCTTTATACGTTCAGTATCCCCTGTCCTATTTGGTATGTGTCCCACACTTTTGAGAGTTACTCTCGGATGTGTCACACGAGTGATTTGTAAGCATTCTCCTTTGTAGTCTGATTGCATTTCTGCCAATTGCTTCACCTACGACTGAGCCCATGCTATCGTTTCATTCCATACCCCTGCAAAGTATTAAACCCAGGTATTTGTATCAGTTGACCGCTTCCAACTGTCACTCAACTGATGTTATAGTCAAAGGATAGATCCCAAAGTTTTTTCGTTGTGTGAAGTACTCAATTTTATGTTTCTGAACATATAATGTAAGTTGCCACTCTTCGCATCACTTAGAAATTTCATTAAGACCTGACTGAATATTTCTGCTAGTTTTTGCATATAGAACTTCCTTATAGACAACTGTATCACCTGCAAAAAGTCTTATGTTACTATTAATATTACTGACAAAGTCATTAACAACCATGTTACAGTAAGAGTCCCAACATACTTCCATGGAGCACATCTAAAGCTACGAAGGCTATTCGGAAAGTAAGATCCGCTCGGTCGTGAAATGGAAATCACCACGAAATCCAAAAATGTTTTATTTGCAACACCTTCCATCTGCTTGTCTACATAGTCATTGATCCAAGTTAGACATTTGTCATAGCATTTAACCAACGTTCCAGTGCTCTCATCGTAGAAGGCAACAGCTAGTACTTTCGCCAATTCTCTACGCTGGTCTACATCTCGTTGTCTGTGCCAAAATGTTGTCTTCATAGCCAGCAATTCATGTAAGCAAAGATGAAACTCAGAGGGAGCCAATTACGGACTGTCTCGTGGGTGATCAAATACTTCCTATCGAAATCGCTGCAGGAGTATCTTCATTGCCCCTGCAAATTGCGGCCGAGAGCTGTCATGAAGAAGGAAATGTGTGACACTTATGTTATGTGAGCTGCATGACATCACGCGAAATCTCTCACCAACCCCTCATACATGGCGGGAGACGCTATTTGCTACAGTTCTTTACCTGCTGACTGCCCTTCAGTCCGGAATCGCGCGACTGCTACGGTGGCAGGTTCGAATCCTGCCTCGGGCATGGATGTGTGTGATGTCCTTAGGTTAGTTAGGTTTAAGTAGTTCTAAGTTCTAGGGGACTGATGACCTCAGATGCTAAGTCCCCAGAGCCATTTTACCTACTGACTGTGCGCTCAGAACTCAAAAGAGTGACGTGACGCGATCGATGGGCATTCTAGGGACACTGTTCAACGAATCTGCGCTAAGCTTCGTAGGATTTTCACTGTGGTTTCTATTTCGCGCCCGATCGGACCTTATTTTATGACCAGCCCCCGTACTTCTACATTTGTCGATGACTCTCATATTGCATCTGCCTAACTGCCTTGATCCAATGCTTGTTTGGAAAGTTCTGCGGTATATTTGTACAAGGTCAAGTGGTGTGTGGATACTCTATTTTACAATCAGCTGGTTCCAGTCTTAGCATCCACCGCGTCATGTCGTTTCTTATCTGATCTGCTTTTGACAAACCTCTTGTTCCATTAGAAACAAATTAAGTTGTTTCTGTAACCACTCTAACCTGAAACGTTTTATGGTTGGTTGAAACATATTTGAGTTAATCCTCTTTATTAGTAAGTAGATAAAGAAGTACCATCAAATTTTAATCTAATTTCGCCCTTGTCAGTATTCTCGAAAATTTATAAAAATTAATACAAAGCCTCTTCTTACTCAGATAACTATATGTAATATTTTGTCAACATAGAACTTCTGAAACGCTTCAACGCATCCTTATGAGAGGTAATCATGAAGTTTGGCCTCGATAAATGAAGCCATGACCTTGTAACTTGCTGAGATTGTGTGTTCCTATACATATTTACCTATACTTTCTTCCAGCGATGCATGACTTGACGGAGATCATGGTTGTAGAAGTCTGCTTTGTGGCTCTTCAGGAAGCGTTCCACGCTGGTCACAGTGATACACCATGTTCTCGTCTATGATGATCAGGCAGTTAAAGAATATGTGCTCTTCGACATTCTTGTAAAACAAAAAGTATGTGCCTCTTCGTTGTCTGCATTTGTTCATTCATAATGAGCCACAGTGTTAAACTTTGATCACATTGAGGTGAAAATGGAATACCTTCTAATATTGTGGCGGACCTACTTATTCCTGGCGTAGTGCAGCAACTCGACATGGCATGGACTCAACAATTCATTGGAAGTCCCCTGCAGGAATATTGAACCATGCTGCATCTACAGCCGTCTATCATTACGAAAGTGCTTCTGGTGCAGGATTTTGGGCACAAAGTGACCTCTTGATTATTTCTCACAAATGTTCCATCGGTTTCAAGTCTGCTGATCTGGGTGGTCAAATCATTCGCTCGAATCGTCCAGAATGTTTTTCAAACCAATTGCGAATGACTGTGATGCACTGACATGGTGCAATTCATCCATAAGAATTCCATAATTGTTTGGGAACACTAAGTCAATGAATCGCTTTCCAGTTAATGATCGGTTCTGTTGGACAAGAGCACCCACTCCATTCCACACCATTATATAGCCACTACCAACTTGCACAGTACCTTGTTAACAACTTGGGTCCATGGCTTCGTAGAGTCTGCACCACACACAAACCCTTCCATCAGCTCGTACCAACTGAAATCGAAACTCACCTGACCAGGCCATGGTTTTCCAGTCCTCTAGGATCCAACCTATATGATCACGAGACCAGGAGAGGCGCTGCAGGCGATGTCGTGCTGTTAGCAAAAGCACTCGCGTCAGTCGTCTGCTACTGTAGTCATTAACGCCAGATTTCGCCGTGCTGTCGTAACTGATACGTCGTACGTCCCACATTGATTTTTGCAGTTACTTCACGCATTGTTGCTTGTCTGGTAGCACTGACTACTATACGCAAACGCCGCTGCTCTCGGTTGTTGCCTGAAATTTGGTATTCTCTGCACACTCTTGACGCTGTGGATCTCAAAGTACTGAATTCTCAAACTCTTTTAATTCTCTTCGTGCGGCCATGATCACGTGGGAAACCTTTTCACATGAGTCACCTGAGTACAAATGACAGCTCTGCATTTTACCTTTTTACCTTTATACCTTGTGTGCGCAATACTACTGCCATCTGTGTATGTCAGTATTGCTATCCTATGACTTATGTCACCTCAGTGTAAGCCACATAGTTGGGCATAGCATACAAACATCAAGTTGTAATTCGGCGTGAACCACCCTTGTGTAACTCTTGTATTTATTAATATTTCACTAATATTTGTTTCACCTGCAAATATTGTGATTCTTGAATAGGCTTTTGAAGTTTTTTTTAAACTTGCTAAAACAGATATCCACTGCTTTTCATTACTGTCCAAATTGTCAGTTTACTTAAATAACGCTTTCACAAAGTCTTTAAAAGCTATCTTTGTTTGCAAGTTGAATTGCCGTCTTTTTAATTCCATTCACTTGCATTTTCTCCTGAGCTTAGTATTGGAAAAAAAATGCAGGAGTTAATGCGAAATGTTGGTTCAAACCCTAATTTTGTCACCAAGGTTTGTAATTATACATCAGTAATGAAATTCACACAATGCGAATTACAGGCTGATCCCTTCAGTAAGATTGTGCCCCTGTATGGAACAAGGACGCGGAAGGAAACCGACCTTAACATTTTTTTGATTACGATGTGATTTGGAGGTTAAATTTTACAAAAATAGAAGCATTATACTGTCGCTGAGCTCAAACAGACAAAGTGATATTCAGTTCAAGGTTGAAGTTATACAGGCTCTCTACAATACGAAGAGAACGGCTCAAAGCGAACAAGTCAGGACTGTCACATTTTATAACAGTACGTCAAGTTGTTTACTTTGGAATGTAATTGACTTCTAACAAGAATGCCACCTGATCTTATGGCATTCTGTTATCGTGTGTGATCTGGAGAAATGCTAGCCTTTAAAATTTTACAGTATTTAAAGAAAATAAATCTTTTGAATAAATCAAAATAAACATCACAAATATAGCAAAAATATTTCATTGCAAGAAACTCAATAATTATTACTGCTGTGTATAAGCTGACTGGCACATTCACCCTGTGAATAGCGCAATCACAAGGCTGCAGATATAAATAATTGACGATCTCCAGGTCCCCGGAGACAGCGTGCTAAGAGCACTGAAACATTTTGCTTCATGCAGTGTGTCCTATAGACTAGCGTACGTTCTATGGTTTCGGCCACATTCTCGTATTTAGGGATGAAACCATATTCGAGTTTTCAGCCTCTTCGTTTCCTCCTTGTTTTACAGATGCATGTTGAAAGTAAGCCAGTCTGGAGCAATTCTGGACGTGTAGGCTGCCGCATTGTCCTGCTGAAATTACACAAGTCCGTCGGAATGCACAGTGTACATGAATGGATGCAGGTGATCAGACAGGATCAGAGGTCCCATATCACTCCATCTGCACATGCCCCGCACCATTAAAGAGCCTCCACCAGCTTAACAATCCCCTTCTGACATGCAGTGTCCATGGATTCATGAGGTTGTCTCCATACCAGTACACGTCCATTCGCTGGATAAAATTTGAAACGAGACTCGTCCGAGCTGGCAACACGTTTCCAGTCATCAATAGCCCAATATCAGTGTTGATGGGCCCAGACGAGGCGTAAAGCTTTGTGTCATGCAGTCATCAAAGGTACTCGAGTGGACCTTCGGCTACGAAATCCCATATCGATGATGTTTCTTTCGCACGCTGACACTTGTTGATGGCGGAGCATGGAAATCTGCAGCAATTTGTGGAAGGGTTGCACTTCTGTCACGCTGAACAATTCTCTTTAGCTATCGTTAGTCCCGTTATTGCAGGATCTTTCTCTGGGCGCAGTAAAGTCAGAGATTTGATGTTTTACTTGATTTCTGATGTTCACAGTACACTCATGAAATGGTCTACGGGAAACTCCCCACTTCATCTCTACATCGGAGATGCTTTGTCCTATCGCTCGTGCGCCGACTACCACCGCATTCTAACTCATTTAATCCCGATAACGTGCCATTGCAGCAGCAGAAATCGATCTAATAACTGCGCCAGATGCTTGTTTTACACAGACGTTGCCAACCGCAGCGCCGTATTCTGCCTGTTTGCATATCTCTGTTTTTGAATAAGCATGCCTATATCAATTTATTTGGCGATTCAGTGTATAAGAAGTGCAGTCTCTTGATATTTTGCTACATTTATGTAAAGGTTGCTTCCAATTTCGGATAATGTCATCAAGGTAGATATTGGACACCCTTGTGTAACTCTTGTATTTATTAATATTTCACTAATATTTGTTTCACCTGCAAATATTGTGATTCTTTAACAGGCTTTTGAAGTTTTTTTTAAACTTGCTAAAACAGATATCTACTGCTTTTCATTACTGTCCAAATTGTCAGTTTACTTAAATAACGCTTTCATAAAGTCTTTAAAAGCTATCTTTGATTGCAAGTTGAATTGCCGTCTTTTTAATTCCATTCACTTGCATTTTCTCCTGAGCTTAGTATTGGAAAAAATGCAGGAGTTAATGCAAATGTTGGTTCAAACCCTAATTTTGTCACCAGGTTTGTAATTATACATCAGTAATCAAAATCACACAATGCGAATTACAGTAAGATTGTGCCCCTGGATGGAACAAGGACGCGGAAGGAAACCGACCTTAACATATTTTTGATTACGATGTGATTTGGAGGTTAAATTTCACAAAAATAGAAGCATTATTCTGTCGCTGAGCTCAAACAGACAAAGTGATATTCAGTTCAAGGTTGAAGTTATACAGGCTCTCTACAATACGAAGAGAACGGCTCAAAGCGAACAAGTCAGGACTGTCACATTTTATAACAGTACGTCAAGTTGTTTACTTTGGAATGTAATTGACTTCTAACAAGAATGCCACCTGATCTTATGGCATTCTGTTATCGTGTGTGATCTGGAGAAATGCTAGCCTTTAAAATTTTACAGTATTTAAAGAAAATAAATCTTTTGAACACAAATATAGCAAAAATATTTCATTGCAAGAAACTCAATAATTATTACTTGCTTTTTAAAAGATAGAAATGTAAATCACCAAAAACTACGTGAAGTACAGGCGTCCTTTTTGTCGTTGGGGTACACAATTACTCGTTGAATTGTCCCAGCTGGAATACTACCAATTTCGTAATGAATTTGGTATTTTAATTTGTGCTGCAATCTTGACTTAGTTGTGGAGAAAGACAACATTAGCACTCAGTGGACTGCACAGGTGGATGCCTGCAAAAGCTCTTATGGTTACAGTAGACAAATCAGTTCCCTTAATCTACTTCACACATTATTGAACAGGAATGTGCCAAGACGTTAACGTAGGGATGTACAAACTGGCATTAAAAATACTGGCGAATATTAATAGACAATGAGCGTAAGTGGATCAGGCGCATAAAAGAAATCGGAGAAAAGACTGGAGCAGGAATCAATGTTCTTCGTGAAGTGTCCTTCGTGAAGTGAAATAGAATTTGGCTGTGTACCACACTAATTAAAACGTACAGGGCGCTGCTAGACCATATTTTGGTTTTGGGTATCTATGCTACGAGTGGACGTTACAAACACTATTCGTCCGAATTAATAGAATGCGAAATAAAGCGCTACGAATACCCCCTGGAGCCATGAATTTGACGCTTTCCAGAACTGTCGTTATATTTGCGCTGCTTCAGCCTATCAACTACATTTAAAATATGACCAAGTGACTAACCATTCCTTCATTTAAGCAATCGGCAATATACGACTCATATCGACCCACCATTCCGTAAAGAAGTGATTTCCATCGATAACAAATATATTTATTTAAACTAGTAGTCGATAGCTCAATCACCTGTAGTATTATCAGGCCAAAGTTGTGGACAAAATGTGCGAACTTGAAAGATAAGACGACTTTTGTATAACGGAGCAACTGCTGACAACCAAAACAATTGTATACAACATGAGCTCTTGAGCAGCCTCAGAACAATGGGATTATTATACACTGCGGGTCAATATTTGACGAAGCGAACTCTAATGTTCGCACAAAAGGATTGGATTATACAAACAGTCATCGGCAGTGACAATAACATCATAGGCAGCAGTGTTGGAGAACTTAAGATACGCAGAAAGGAGCGCCAGACGATACTACTGTGGCTTAGTCGGTTTCTTGATCGGCATTATCCCTGCAAAAAAGTACATTTCTAGCGCAGTCATAACCCTTGTAGATGGGGTATGTTGAGAGTCGCTTGGGGACTGAAAGCTATAGGAAAGAATGTGGTACTTCTGTGAGTGAAAGCACAAGGTAACATTTACTATAATGAAAAGGCAGACCAAGGAAAGTCGAGCGTTAGCAATCACGCATTTATGTGTTAGCAGCTTTAAGAGTTAGTCAATAGACTAACAGTCGGAAACAATCTGACTGATTGTATGAACTTAGTTTCTAATACCTAATAGATACAAAAACAGGCAACCACACAAGAAAAATTAATATGTAGACAAATCTGGTGAGCCTGGAGAAATATCACCGAAATGTGGGGCGACACTGTTACTGAAAAATATTGTCGCACAGTTGTAGTTGATAGTTTTGTAGTTGCGACTTCGCATCATCTCGTTGAAAGCAGACGTGGCGAAGTTCGCTGGAAATTGTGGCATGCAGATGCAACAGGAGGCTGTAGCATCTCATCATTTCGATACAAAGTAATAGTGTAATATCCTCCCAATTCTCAAAAGGAAAGTCCTATGACACCGCTCAATGGAAAAGATACCGCCTTGTCAAATTACAGTTGTATAAAGGTCGTTGATGAATGGATTAGGATCCCTGTCTGCACACTACCGGTAACCGATCATTTTTACGTAACTTATAAGATGAATATAAGATTAGAATCACGAAAGAATATTGCACTCGTGGAAGAGAGACGTCAGAATCAAATGTGGATTCTGACCACAATTATTTGGTTATGAACAACAGATTAAAACTGAAAAACTTGCGGAAAATCCGAGAGATAGGGCCTGGATAATTTCATAGAAAGGTAGGATTATGAGAGTTTCAAAGGGAGTTCTAGGTAACGAGTGACTGAAACGGATAGATGGAGGGGGGGGGGGGGGAAGAATACTATAAAAGATGAATGAGTAGTTTGGTGAGATGAAATAGTGAAGGCAGCAGGCGATCAAATGGGCAGAAAAGCAAGACCTTTTGAATAACACGTACCAGTACACATTTCAAAAGATCTTGTTTGTGTATAGCTCTGTATATTTCCAATACATTTCTTATATGAGATGAATGGGAAGTGTAAAAATCCTAGAGAGTAGACTTTCTGCAAAGGAAGCTGAAAATACCTCAGGAAGAAACAACGGACTATTGTTAGAAAGTGCGACTGTTGCTACATGGAATTAAAAGCAACACAAAAACGAAATTTCGTGCCATCCGATTTCGTCACTGATACAGAACCGGTATTTTATGAAGCAATCAGATTACAAACATGACGTAGTAGATTCAGTACTAACGTGTTTTGAGGAGTTAGGTGCATCCGCATCGATTGAAATCTAGGTCTCATTGAAAATGAGTGTCGGGGGACATCGTAGAACATTTCTGAGTGACGCACTCATAATTAGTTACACGTCTGAACAACGTTTGTCGATGAGAGTGTGAGATAAAATACAGTATAACGACATTAACATGTTAAAGGAATAAAATGAATTTGTCAACTACGCACCACCTGAATGGCACTCTATGTCGGAAGTATTTGCAATACGCGACAACTCAAAATGGTTCAAATGGCTCTGAGCACTATGGGACTTAACGTCTATGGTCATCAGTCCCTTAGAACTTAGAACTACTTAAACCTAACTAACCTAAGGACATCACACAGCACCCAGCCATCACGAGGCAGATAAAATCCCTGACGCCGCCGGGAATCGATCCCGAGAACCCGGGCGTGGGAAGCGAGAACGCTATCGCACGACCACGAGATGTGGGCTGGGACTTAACATCTGAGGCCATCAGTCCCCTAGAAATTAGAACTACTTAAACCTAAGTAACATAAGGACATCACACACATCCATGCCCGAGGCAGAATTCGAACCTGCGACCGTACCGGTCGCATGGCTCCAGACTGTAGCGCCCAGAACCGCTCGGCCACTCTGGCCGGCAATACGCGACAGTCAACCCCACTATTTGTCCACTGTAATGGTCTGACATGCTTCTCGGATATGACCCTGAACGGCCACGGATAAGTTTAAACAACCGCTTGAGTACAGCTATTGATCACAAGTTGCCAATGTGATACTTCATCTGAAAAGATTCGATAATTTTGGTTTACATTTACTAACACATGACGATGAATGAATGACAATATATCTGCATTTTTTGACGTCTTAGTAAACGAATGGTAGTCAAAGTGGAGCTGTGGACTTAGGGATATCGTAGGCGAGTCAAATTAATATACGTAGCGGATTTTCGCATCAGCAGATGCAATGTCTGAGCAGCTGGAGTGGACGAAGCTATTCCATTTATTTCCGTCTATCCCTCCCCATGTGAAACCTCCACATAATACTCCCTACAGACCACTCGGACATTGCTGAATAAACGTCTTCCTATAGCCCATTATCCCATCCATTTACTACCCAAATATTTACCCTCTTGTGCAACTCCCTAACAACATAACCACAATATTTTTCTTCTTCAGTAAACAATGTAAGTTTCTTTATTACGTTTAATGTAAATGATCGTCTCATTTAAATTAAATCGTGAAATGGCAATCATCTTTATGCTCTGTTTTCAAAATCACTTAGCTGAAGAGCTGGAAAATTATTGGCCCGTTCCGCGCTCCTGTGTAGCGAGCCCATAAAATAACAGATAAAAACGAAATTAAAAAACGTATGCAATTAGTACAGCTCCACAAAAGTGCCCTGTCACCTGTTGCATGGTATACCCAGCCCTTTTCATCACTTCTTCCATCTTTCTGCCCATCAAGAGCGTTCTTGGTTGTTTCTTGACTGAAAACGCATGTGATGGGTTTACTCACAAGCTGGATCATCAAGAGATATAAAAAAATGGTTCAAATGGCTCTGAGCACTATGGGACTTAACATCTATGGTCATCAGTCCCCTAGAACTTAGAACTACTTAAACCTAACTAACCTAAGGACATCACACAACACCCAGCCATCACGAGGCAGAGAAAATCCCTGACCCCGCCGGGAATCGAACCCGGGAATCCGGGCGTGGAAACCGAGAACGCTACCGCACGACCACGAGCTGCGGACAAGAAATATCATCAACGAAACACGAAACCTCAGAGATACTTCAAACGACAATTTGATTTTGCTTTTTCACGTGAAGAATACGGTTACAGCTTGGATCGCAAAGACGATTCTCCTTTGTTTTTTGGCGGATTGCGGAGGCGGAGAGTTGGATCAGCGACGTGACTGTAACGACATGAAACTGAAATCGTTGGCTTGTGCCTATATTAACCAGGAATGACATAACATTTTTTTGTTTTTTTTGTTTTTGCTGATTCTTGGATGATGCGGCATTTTTGTTGTCCACCAGTGTGTTTCGGGAAGTATTGAGGGTGATCTCATACAGAACGGATTTCGCGTCAATATTGACCTAGCTATCATTAGTCAACAGGGTTATACCTAAATAGCTCGTCTCTGATATTAGTGGATAAGCAGTCAAACCACCGGTGCAGAGTTGGCGGCAAAACATTTTGTTCGACATCAAGTAGGTATTTGTGAAAGATGTTAATAAGGTATAGCAATCTCATCCACCGAAACTGAGTACGAGAATTAGACGTCTCTGAAAATTCAATTCACACCGACCTGTAAGATCGCTTAGAGATGGAAAAGCTTTGTTCTTACTGAGTCTCACACTCCTTGTCAAACAGCATGTTAACTATGAAAACTTCCTGGCAGATTAAAACTGTGTGCCGGACCGTGACTCGAACTCGGAACCTTTGCCCGCGAAAGGCAAAGGTCTCGAGTTCTAGTCTCGGTCCGGTACACAGTTTCAATCTGCCAAGAAGTTTTATATCAGCGCACACTCCGCTGCAGAGTGAAAATCTCATTCTGCCAGCATGGTAACTAAGTTGCAAAACGAGTGCTACGTTTCCCAAACGGATCTCTCGCATTTATAAAGCACAGAACTGGTGACAAATGCCGCATACGATTTTTAGCTTGTGCATTGCAACTCGCAGAACATTTCTTGCATCGAAGCACCTTTTTTTGAAAACGTGTTTGGTAGACTTGAATATCTGGGTCACCCACCTCATGACTATAGCACTGTCCTCCTCCATGCCACTCCTGAGCTGCTGACTACCCGCCAGCGACTGCGAATTCAGTAGCGCCGGCTGGAGCCGTGGGCGTCTACAGGCTGCCTAGGCGCATCCTCGCGGCGATCTGAGCAAACACTTCTGCGGAGGGGCTGACAGCCAGTCCTGCTACGAGACAAGGCTTTTATAGCTGTCCCACCAGTTATTAGTAACTCACATCGTGCGATCGCTATAAATTTTGTCCACACTCTCACGTGCATGCGGCACGCGCCAGCTACGAATCGTCACGAAATTGGATGTAATTTAAAACGGTCGTAATTTCAGCACTGTTCAAGATATCGCAGTGAGTGTGGTGCTTGTGTACTGATAACGGATGAATAAGCAACGCAGTCGCCAGTAAAGGGGGAGAAAGATTGTTACATAATTGATACTATGCTTTTCGTAAGTCTAGTATATTCATGCTGTGAGAATATGTGTTCTGTCTTGCAGCAAAACAGTTGGGGTGTCAGGAGATCCAGTTTGATAAGGTTGAGCTGCGGATATTTTTGCTCGCATGATCTCTGTAGCCCGTAATCAGCGAAGGATGTTAAACGTCAGAAATAAGTAACGTAATCGTCACTCTCAACCACAATGTCTGGCAGTATCACTGAGACCATCAGTCGACTTCCATTTGTGCCTACTATGTTGGAACTACTGACGGACTTGGGAGAGCCAGTCCTGACAAAACTCTACCATCTGGTGAGCAAGGTGTATGAAACAGGCGAAATACCCTCAGATTTCAAGAAGAATATAATAATTCCAATCCCAAAGAAAGCAGGTGTTGACAGATGTGAAAATTACCGAACAATCAGTTTAATAAGCCACAGCTGCAAAATACTAACACGAATTCTTTACAGACGAATGGAAAAACTAGTAGAAGCCGACCTCGGTGAAGATCAGTTTGGATTCCGTAGAAATACTGGAACACGTGAGGCAATACTGACCTTACGACTTATCTTAGAAGAAAGATTAAGGAAAGGCAAACCTATGTTTCTGGCATTTGCAGACTTAAAGAAAGCTTTTGACAATGTTGACTGGAATACTCTCTTTCAAATTCTGAAGGTGGCAGGGGTAAAATACAGGGAGCGAAAGGCTATTTGCAATTTGTACAGACACCAGATGGCAGTCATAAGAGTCGAGGGACATGAAAGGGAAGCAGTGGTTGGGAAGGGAGTAAGACAGGGTTGTAGCCTGTCCCCGATGTTATTCAATCTGTATATTGAGCAGGCAGTAAAGGAAACAAAAGAAAAATTCGGAGTAGGTATTAAAATCCATGGAGAAGAAATAAAAACTTTGAGGTTCGCCGATGACATTGTAATTCTGTCAAAGACAGCAAAGGACTTGGAAGAGCAGTTGAATGGAATGGACAGTGTCTTGAGAGGAGTTTATAAGATGAACATCAACAAAAGCAAAACGAGGATAATGGAATGTAGACGAATTAAGTCGGGTGATGCTGAGGGAATTAGATTAGGAAATGGCACACTTAAAGTAGTAAAGGAGTTTTGCTATTTGGGGAGCAAAATAACTGATGATGGTCGAAGTAGAGAGGATATAAAATGTAGACTGGCAATGGCAAGGAAAGCATTTCTGAAGAAAAGAAATTTGTTAACATCGAGTATAGATTTAAGTGTCAGGAAGTCATTTCTGAAAGTATTTGTATGGAGTGTAGCCATGTATGGAAGTGAAACATGGACGATAAATAGTTTGGACAATAAGAGAATAGAAGCTTTCGAAATGTGGTGCTACAGAAGAATGCTGAAGATTAGATGGGTAGATGACATAACTAATGAGGAGGCATTGAATAGGATTGGGGAGAAGAGAAGTTTGTGGCACAACTTGACCAGAAGAAGGGATCGGTTGGTAGGACATGTTCTGAGGCATCAAGGAACCACCAATTTAGTATTGGAGGGCAGCGTGGAGGGTAAAAATCGTAGAGGGAGACCAAGAGATGAATACACTAAGCAGATTCAGAAGGATGTGGGTTGCATTAGATACTGGGAGATGAAGAAGCTTGCACAGGATAGAGTAGCATGGAGAGCTGCATCAAACCAGTCTCAGGGCTGAAGACAACAACAACGACAACATGTTAATTAAGAGTCAATGATCTTCGCTCATAACGTTTTAGAATTGATAGAGATAATTAAAAGATAATCTTTTGTGTGTCAAAAATCTGTTAAAGGCACAAGTTTTCAGAAAGAGTTTCTGGAAATATGTGACTTGCCCTATGCTCTAGCCATTTTTCATTGACCTAACGTCTATGAATTTCTTTCAGTGTTTGAGTGAAAGAAACCCTTAACTCTCCCATTAACACTATGATTAATTACGTAGTTTGTGTAGAGAGAGCAACATATCAAGCGTATTAAATACAAAGATGAGTATTCAGGGAAGAAAAACAAAATTTTAATATGGTGTTAATTGCACAACAGAAATAGGAAATGTTAATATGCTTTTAGTTTACTGTGTTCTTGATAAATTTGAATTAGTTCTGCACATTAACTTTAATAATGCCCAGGTCGTGCATAGAATACAAAGCTGCCTGAAATATGTGGACAGCATCTAAATATTAAGCTCCTAATATAGAATATGTAAGGTAACAGCTGTAGAGAATTCGATTACGCCTGTCGTGGCTGTTACAGAATCCCACCGTAAATTGTGTGAAGGTAGGCCTCAAAGGCAGTTCGAACTTTGTAATCGGATGCTTGTAGACATCTTAGCTATAAGTGTACAAACTTTATGCGACAGAAAAAGCAGTCCACCGAAACTGAGCAAAGTAATTTGCTACAGAAGCAGAACCAGTTCTATTCTTTTGTGATAATGGCTCGTTTTTATCTCTAGGTATGTAGAGATGAGCGGACAAGAAAACTATGCAACATATTCATGAACACAACCACCGAACACAAAACTGTGGGGAGGAGTAGGATGGGGATGGGGAGGAGTAAGTGCAGCTTCGATGTGTGTTAGTAATGACCCAGATCTGCAATATAGTACCTCTACTGTTGATGATTACTGCACTGTTGATGCTCATATTAAAACTTCTAGTGGTATGCAGCTGTGTACCGTCCACTAGACAGTGATATCAAAGTTTTTTCACAGGTCTTAGAAAAAATCTAACTAAATACAGGATATTGGTATTAGTTTCTGGAGACATAAATGTTGACGTGGAGTAACGATAAAGACACCTTAACAACGTAACCTGCCTAGTTCCTAATATTATGTTATCACTTCTCTAAAGTACTGAAGGGACCTAGGAAATGCCATTTAGATCCTAGAGATGATGAAGGGAAACTCCGGATCTAAACTTCCCAAGAGTAGAGAGGGGGCGACAGCTTTATGTGACGGCCATGGGCGTCAGCAGTAATTTATCCAGGAGTGGGGCGGGGAAGGACAAGACTGAAATTGTTTCGGGGCGTGTCAAGACACAAACAACGTAAATCTACAATTGTGAAAAGGAAAGTTACTTCTCAACGTATAGCGGAGATGCTGAGTCGCAGACAGGCACAATAAAAAGACTGTCGCAAATATAACTTTCAGCCAGTAAGGCCTTTGTCAAAACTGGACGACAAACAGACAAATACACTCTCACGCAAACGCAACTCACACGCACATGACTGCAGTCTCAGACAACTGAGGCCGCACAATTGGCTAAACGAGAAATTTAGCGAAATCACGGAAACTCACTTCGAGAAACTTCCTGGCAGATTAAAACTGTGCGCCCGACTGGGACATTACAAATATCGGGCTGTCATTTATTTATTTACTTTCGTGATCCTTGATGCGAGGATATCGCTGGGATGTAGAACATGTCAGATTTTTACAGTAATAACCATGTCTAAATGGTCATGAGGCTTACAAACTGAGTCATATATAAACAAATACATGAAGTTCAAGTGTTCAACCAACAACACAAATTATGGTAGTAACAATGATTACACAAACAAATTACAACAACACATATTATAGTAGTAACAATGATTACACAAACAAATTATTAGTCTCACATTCTAATACATATAAAAAGCAGTCCGTCACCAATTGATACGCCAGTGATACATAATCAGTTCTTATAGGAATGATTAAAATTAAATGCATTGTACTAATTGTGACACTTTGTCAAAAAGTCCTGTAAATAGCAGAAAGAACTATTCAAAAAATAAACTTTCAGCTGTTTTTTTTTTAATTTAGACATATCCCCAATGATTGATTTATCATGAAATGGAAGTTTATTCTATACTTTCATGCTTGAATAATGTACTCCTTTCTGTATCGTGCTGAGATTTTTTTTATGTCTTTGTGGGGATCATGTTTACTTCTTTGTTTACTTCTTGATTCATGATCATGATGTTCAAGTGAGAAAAGGTACTAATATGGCATCATAAGGATCCTGAGCTGTTTGAATAAGTTTAGTCTACAGCATCTGGGGTGCGCTCTAGCCATAGTTCTGATGACTCTTTTCTGTGCAAAAGACTTTGTTTGCTCGTGACTGGTTACCCCAAAATATGATGTCATATGTCATAAGTGTATGGAGCTTTAATTGTTTCCAAGTCACAAACAGATGAAATTGAGCGAATGACAGATGCTGCTGAATTCAGTCTTTGACATAGGTCGTTGATGTGAACTGACCAGTTTAGATTATTGTCAATGTGTAATACCAGGAATTTGGAAGACTGAACTCTCAGTACTTCTATGCCACCACATTTAATTTCAATTGCTGTTTGAAACTGAATGACTGAGTCTTGTTTACAGTAAGTGACAGACCATCTGAAGTGAATCAATCTGGAGCTTCTTTGAATATAGTGGCTGCAGTGTTTTCTAGACTGCATTGGGTGTTTCGTCAATCATACTGGTTGTACCATCAGCAAATAGTGTGAAGTGTGCTCTTTGTGTCATACAGCAGGGAAGATCATTGATAAAGATGAGGGAGAGTAATGGGGTGAGCACTGAGCCTTCTGGCACTCCACATTTTACTGTGCCCCAGTCAGAGCACTTAGGTGCCATTGCAGATTTGTTCAGTACTACCTTCTACCATCTAGATACAACTCTAGCCACATCCTTACTTTAACATTTAATGCCTACTGCTCAGCCTTCGTAAGTAGAATTTTGTAATCTACACAGTGGAATGCTTTAGACAGATAACAGAAGATTCCAACTGGTGACGTTTTATTGTTAATGGATTCAAGGAGTTGAGAAAATGAGAAAATGGCTTGTTCAATTGAATTACCCTTTTGGAATCCAGACTGATTTTTGATAACGATTTTTTTAAAAAGATGATCCATGATTCTCTTGAATATTAGTTTCTCTCGGATTTTAGAGACTTGTTAACAGTGAAATAGGCTGGTATTGGAAACATCATTTTTTTTCACCTTTTTTGAACAGTGGTTCTACAATTGCGTATTTGAGTCTACTGGGGATAGTACCATGATTTATGGACTCATTAAATATGTGGCAGAGAACTTCAAAAATAAATCTGCAGCAGTGCTTCAGTAGTTCGGTAGATATATTAACCATGCCAGTGGAATTTTTATTTTTCATTTGCCTTGTTACCTTCTCAGTCTCTTCGGTTGTAATATAGGGTACATGCATCTGATTAATTTTGTTCCGCACTTATTTTTGTAGAAGACTCGTGGCTTCAACTCTAGTCCCTTTACAATCAACTTGATCTCCTATTGTCAAAAAATGGTCGTTAATACTGGCCACTATATCGCCTTCATCTACCATGCTTCCATTATTACACACTTCGGTACTGTCTGCATCTTCTGTAATTTTTCCTGTATCCCTTTTGCGCACCTTCTAGATAGTTCTTACTTTATTATTTGAATTATCAATTTCAGATTTAATAAACATGCACTTGGATTTTTAATGACGCTCTTTAGGATGCTACAGTGTAATTTGTAGTGCTTCCTATCCTGATGTTTGTTTGAATTTCTGAATGAGACATAGAGCATTCTCTTTGTTCTACAGGACGTTTTGATTCCCTTAGTGAGCCATTGTCTCCTGTAATCACTCAGAATGGACCTTTTTGAAATTCTCTTGGGAAATACAGCATCAAAAATGGTAACGAATTCATTCAGGAATATGTTAATTTATCGTTGACATCTGTAGCCTGATATACTGTGTTCCATTCCAACTGCTGTAAATTCTGAAGGTGTCCAGATTCTCTGATTAGTCTAAAAGCTCTACTGGCAAAACTACTAGCCAGGTTTACATCATGCATTTTTAACAAATGCCCATCATGATCACAAAGGCCATTTTAGATTTGTGTTACATATATGTTATCAATTCTGTTATTGTCTACAAAAATATTGTCAATCAGAGTTGTGTAGTTGTTAGTCATCCTTGTGGGAAAGTCAACAACTGCCCTCAGATTAAAAGAGCTCATTACATTCTCAAAATCTGTTCTATCATTATTACTGGTAATGAAATTTACATTAAAACCGCGAAGAATGATTATTTCTTTGTGTTTTGAGAACAGGCGAGTTGAAAGTGATCCTATTTGTTTGAGGAATATACTAAGCTTTTCTTAGGGTGCTCTGTAAACAGTAATAACATAAACAAGCATAGTATTAACGTGGAGTTCCATGCAAGAAACCTCAAAATGTTGATCAACACAATAACTTTTTACATCTACAGACTTCTACATTATATTATTTTTAACATACATTATTACTCCACCTTTATCGCTTGTATTTCTAATATAATAAGCTGCTAGGTTATACTTATATAGTTGCACCATTTCAATCTTTTCTGTAAGATGATATTCAGTGAAACATAATATATGGGAATTGTTAATTGCATCAGTGTCATTAATGCAAACAAACAACTAGTCCAGTTTGTTTCTTAGACCCATTATATTCGGATGAATAAAAAATAGTTTGTCATTTCCTAAACTCTTTGTTCTGATGTCATTGATTTGTTGTAAATTGAAGTTGGAGATTATAGACAGAGTGCCTGCAGATTTTTTACTTAAATTCGTCCTCGAAGTGAGGCTGGGTACCAAAAATCCTGTAGGGTTGTGCATTTCCCTGTCCTTGTGCTTCTTCTGCTTGTCTGTGTTATTGCTGATGATGGTGCAGACACACCAGGTGGAGCAGGGTCTTGTAATGCTGTAGACTGTGGAGGCACTGAGGCTGATGAAGCGTCTACTGACGGAAGGTCAATAGATGAAATTTCCATCACTGAAGCTGGTGAATGCAGGGGGACAACAGTTGCAGGCTTGATGGCTGCGTTTTGAGATTCCACAGTTGCTGCAGCTGAAGTTTGTAGTAGCATTCCTATTGGGTAATTTGTTGTTTGCACAGGTATGATTGGATTTTCAATATTTCTCACAGCTGGCATGGGAACAGGGATAATGTTACTTTACTTGTTGGTAGAATAACTTTCATTTTTTCAGCACATATGGCATCTGTACCCATGCTGTTTCGGTGCAGACGGTGCTTTGTAAAGCGCACCCTCACGGCGCTGTGAACTGGTATGAAAGCTGCATTGGGAAATGATTTACAAAATTTTAGTACTTTCCTGTTAGTGTTCCTGATTTAAATATTAACACACGATTTTTGTTTTGAATCTTGCCTCCATGGAATAGCAACAACAAAAAGGTAACTTGAGGGATATTTCGAAGTCCGTCTTTTAAAACCCCCATCGCCCACCTACTATCATTACAATAAATGTTGTTTACGCCTCGTATTACAATGCACTTGTTTCCAGACTGTAAGGATCTTTCACAGTTTTTTTAGAATTTCCGATAAAGGCACACCTGGCTGGACAATGCCAGTTAAATCAAGTGTTCAGAGAGCATTACGCAAAATTTCGGCGATTCGTTTACCGTGGCTGTCTGCAAGGATTTTTCTTCAGTGCATGGGTGTATGCATGATTTACGTGATGTTCGTTTTTGTTAACCATGTCTGTCACATTTATTTCATTATTACATGCACTGCACAGCTTCTCACCGCCACTTTTTTTTCCTAATGCTGACTTTTGACGATGTTTTACCATTCTATCGAGACTGTGGTTTTGGAAATTTGTGGTAAGCTTCTATGGGACCAAACTGCTGAGGTTATCGGTCCCTAGGCTTACATACTACTTAATCTAACTTAAACTAACTTACACTAAGTACAACACATATACCCATGCCCGAGGGAGGACTCGAACCTCCGACGGGGGGAGCCGCGTGGACCGTGACAAGGCGCCCTGAGCGCGCGGCACGGTGGTCTTCAATGTTCATTTTCGTAACCGAAATTGGTTCACTCTCTTCACTCACGGAAAGAGCTTGAAATTTATTTTTAAGTACCAGTTGTTCAATGGTTTCACTTTCTGGCGATTTTTATGTGCTCAAACTTTTGTTTTTACGTAGTACTCGAGTCCACTCGTTTGAATTTTTAAGCGGAAAAGAATTGGATCTTTCTTTGCCTAACGGTTCACTCATTTCTTTTCGAAGTTCAAAGATATAACTACTCAGTGCACTAATAATTAACTGAAGGCTAGAAATACGCTCCCTTAACGTCACGATTTCGGTCCTATAGTTCGCACACACTTTACTTTTAACGTCATTTTTTTCGTTTTTCGCCGGAACATTATTTATCTGCACACCCAAATCCGCCACCCTTGTCATGTGTATAGCTCTGCCGTCGCACATAAAGTAGAGTTAAGTTCGTTGTCTATAGCTTACGTAAACTATATTTTCATATACTTTATAAAATTAAACAGCAAAAAATAATTGACTTCTAGAAGTGAATAAAACCTCCATCTCCAAATCTTGCTTGTGGATGTCTATGTTGACGGCAGACATAGACAGGTTCAAATGGCTCTGAGCACTATGGGACTTATCTGCTGAGGTCATCAGTCCCCTAGAACTTAGAACTACTTAAACCTAACGAAACTAAGGACATCACACACATCCATGACCGAGGCAGGATTCGAACCTGCGACTGTAGCGGACGCACGGTTCCAGACTGTAGCGCCTAGAACCGCTCGGCCACTCCGCCCGCGTAGACAGGGATCAAAGGATCGTCAGGATGAGTTATCTCCCAGTTGTTTGTTGGGCGGAGCCCTTTAAGAGATGGAAATGAAATAATTTCCGCCGTTGAAGTTCAACAATTTGGACCAACAGTGCCTTGATGAACTTATATATAGTATACCACAATGAACACAATCATACAAAAGGACGTGCGACTGGGTATTAGAGGTACCGGCGTGACAGCAGTCTGGACCACCACCTCTGAAGGTCTTGCTGTATGGTGGTACAACATGCAATGTGTGGTTTTCATGAGCAATAAAAACAGTGGAAATGATGTTTATGTTGATCTCTATTCCAATTTTCTGTACAGGTTGCAGAACTCTTGGAACTGAGGGGATGCAAAACAATTTTTTTATTGTGTGTATTTTTCTGTATTTAGAGTGAGCTGCCACTCATCAAACCAACTAAAAATTTTGTCTACATCACTTTGTATCCTCCCACAGGCACATAATAATGACACCTTCCCATAACCATGGCATCATCAGCAAATAGCTGCAGATTGCTTCTCACTCTATTGATCAGATCATTTTATATATGAGTAAGAACAGAATTATCTCACTTCCTTGGGGACACTTGGCGATACCCTTGTCTCTACTGAACACTCACCATGGAGGACAATGTACTGGCTTTATTACTTAAGAAGTCTTCGAGCCACTCACATATCTGGGAACCCATTCCATATGCTAGTACCTCTATTAACAGTCTTTAGTGGAGTGCTGTGTCTAGCACTTTCTGGGAATCGAGGAGTATGGAATTTGCCTGTTGCCCTTCATCTATTGTTTGCTGGATATTATGTGAATAGAATGGCAAGCTGAGTTTTTCATGAACAATGCTTTCTAAATTAATGCTGATTTGTGGACAGGAGCTTTTTCATCTCAAGGAAATTTATTATAGTCAGACTGCAAACATGATACATATAGCATGAAAATAACTAATTAACATAAAAAGTCTTCTCTTACCACACATGACAGATGAATCAAGGGTGGCATAAGATTGAGAAGGTACATTTGGAGCACAGTCTGGTACAGTCGTGAAGCCAGTAAACAATAACTATGATCACTTATAAAATGTCCAATTGGGCTCTTCTTGGCTGCATCTATAGACATGGTCATTATAATATCACAAGATACTATTGATGCTCTGTGTACTGTTCAATGACATCATGTGGTTCTCAGTCTGAATATAATAAATTTCCTTGAGATGAAAAAGCTCCTGTCAAAGTGAATCATGAACTGTGAGGAAAATGGAAAAGAAGAGAAATGAATAATTTGAAATGTGGTGTTACAGAAGGATGCTGAAAAAATTATATGAAATAAGAAATGGGGATGTTCTCCACAGAATTGGCAAGGAAAGGAGTAAGCAAAAAAACATAAATTAGGAGAATAAACAGGATGATAGGACATGAATAAAGATGTCAAGGGATAGTTTCCATGGTTCTAGAGGCATCCACAGAGAGTAAAAATTATACAGGACAGCGTAAATTGGAATATTATGTAGAACAAATAATTCAGGACATTATGTGTAAGTACTACTAAAAACTAAACCACCTATCTCATTACACTCTCCCCCTTCCAACAGTAAATCTGTTTCCTTTACTATTTGACCTCACCAGGAAAAGTAACAAGATTAAGTAAGTCTAATACATACAACAAAGTATTTTTCCAAGTTCATCACCTTACAGAAATAAATATGTAGTCACTGAGAATTCTGCACTGTTCATGAACCACTTTTTAACACAGGCAATACATGAAATGATGAAACAGTTAATGTATTTCACCTGTTTTATTCAAAATATGATATAATTCTTTACAATGAGACATCTCAAAGTTCAGGATATATACATATTACAAAAGTATTGGTGTTCTCAGATATCTTGTTTGGTGCATAAATACTGCTTCTGTAAGAGGCATTACATCTGTAATTTGCATTTGCATTTACAACCTGATATATTTATATATATATATATATAAACAATTTACATTTCTTAACAAGATTTTAGTGTTATAATGATAGTATACATTTTAAAAAATAAATATTTATGTTTATAATATACACATATTTACAAGTTTACTGCTATTTTAATGTTCAGTTAAAATGTGTAAGTACAACAAAGTTTACAATTTCATTTTTTGCGTACTGAAACACCCATTCTTCCAGAGAAAAACAAAATACACACACACACACATTTATGATGTTTGGCTATACACATTCATTTGTACACATTACAATCACAGCATAAAATTCTCCAAGAGCCTATTTTCAGGACACAGTAGGAAATACAGTAAATTGCAAGATGGCTTATGTTATACGATGTATCTTGCCAGCAAAATACTTAATGGACCAGCCATATAGCACTGTTCTATGTCTTCAAGTAACAATTTAACGCATCAGCAAATTCTAGACGCGTTATACTGATGGTTAACGCTATACAGACTTCAAAAAGCAATCTTATTTTCATTTGTGTTACCACTGTTGTATTATGAAAATAAATGCACTAGGATGTATTATACACTACATTATAAATTTTATCTTGCTTGAACACACGTATTAATGTAATCTAATTCTGATTTTCTTGTTTATTATTAGATTATAATGAAACTGCATCCTATATTTTGTGTTACTTTTATCATGACCATATGAAAATCTGAAAGAAGAGTCAGATAGCATTTTCCCATCTAGATGGTGTTCCAAGTTTGGCACAAGAAAAAGCTCCACTTACTTTTGACCCACAATAAGGTGTGATATCAGTTCATGACTTCATCAGATTTTCATGCATATAATAATTCAGAAAATTGGATAGTTCAAATTTGATATTGTCCAGTTAACTAGAAAACTAATCACACAAGAACCATAAGATTTTTCATTTTTACATGCATATAATAATTCAGAAAATTAGATAGTTCAAATTTGATATTGTCCAGTTAACTAGAAAACTAATCTCACAAGAACCATAAGATTTTTCATTTTTACACTATTTTCAATTAATGGCAGTTTGTTTTTGTTTCAGAAGCTTCTGTCTTTGACATGAAAATTTAAGGGGAAGTAAATCAGCTTTTTTCAGTTGGTAGACAGTGACAATGTGCTACCATACATATCTGATATTCATTTCATCCTGTCTGCTGCCTTTCTCCCTCCCACCCCTCTTAGGTTCTGGGTTACTTTCAAGTAAAGCATGGTACCCATGTGACATAGAAGGAGATAATGATTGTAAAGGTAAAATACTTCTAGCCCTCCTATTTGTGGAGTGGGAGTAGGAAAGCAGTTATATGTAATCATAATTCTAGAAATTTGGAGAAACTTCAACTGAAATTGTTTTACATATGTTTGCTATCTGGAAAAGTATATTCTTGGTGTAAGATGCCCTATTACCCTAAAGGTGTTTTTACACCTGTACAACTTTCCGTGCACACTAGCCACATGCAGCCATTGACTGAAGAGGTAAGGAGCTGCATGCATAGATGCAAAGTAACTCATGCCTCTCAATTGTGTGCACAGGGGCACAACAGTCACCCCATACTAGATGGGGTGGCACACGCTTCTACTCGCTTGTGAGGCAAGCACAGCCACACGGTGTGTTTGTGCATGTGTGTGTATTGATTGGTTGAGTCAGTGTGAAAAGAGGACTATATGTACAAATAATGTAAGAAATAAATGTATTAGTGTAAATTTTTGGGTTAGCTGATAACAGTCTTGATGACATTTAACTTCCAGAGATGGGGTTGCCAGTAGGAAAGGATGAATTTAAAGCATAAGTCTGGAATACTTTGAGTGATTACACAAAATAACTGGTAAATGCAGGGTAAACAGTTAGAATTACTACAAAAGCTGATCAGAAAACTGATAACATTGCTGTTACTTTCAATCAGCGCAGTATGTAGTAAACAAATGTATTGGTATTAATGCATAATACTTATGGGAATAGGCATTTATGGTATATACAGTTATTTCCTTCTGTATGCTCTGCCCACCCATAATATTATTTCTAAACAATATAAAGAAATGTAAGCTAAGCAAACTGCTATATTGTAATGGTGTTCAAAATTGAAATTCTAGTTAATCACAAAATAAATGTTTAGTAATTGATAGTGACAGTGATTCACTGGCATACTCATAATAAGCATATATTGATGTGTAGCACTAATTTATACATGCCAAGTCATGTAAGTCATTCTACAAAGATTCTGGATGATGTTTAAGATTTCTGCATGAACTGTCATTTTAAAGCACAATCAGTTAATATTTTGATCATCTGCATGAAATGTCCAAGTACAGTGTAACCAAGATTAAATAGCAGTCTTTGCAAAACACATTTTTTCTTGGGTATGTTGCAGTTATTCTTATTTCTGAGTTTGCCAATATATATATTTGTCATTTTGTAAACTAAATGTACTATCTTAAGGCAATGCATACGCCAACATAAAACTGATAGTGAACATGCACAGAACTATTAGTGGACATATACTGGCATGCAGAATTGTGGTTACATATTGTATACTCCAGCCAGTTAAAATAATTTTAGTACTTTTATCTCTCTCATAACACTGTGTTTCAATTATTTCTTTCATAACAATATTATTGTACAAATTGCATCAGCACATCTTTTTCCACCAATATTTGTGAATTGTGTTCTGGTTAGCATTAAAATGCTAAAGCTATGTATCTTAGTTTCTGGCCAGATTATATTTTGTAAATAATGTATTTAAATACTATTTATAATCATTTATAGGTTTTTAAAGCAGATAAATAAAATAGAGAGAACTTTAGATAATTGGTCTTCAGTTATACTGAACTAACTCATCAAGAATTAAATATTAAACAATGGAAAGTCCAAGATGGAATAAAAACAGTATTATGGAAAAGATAGATTTCTACTCGCCACATTGTGTATCCTTTACACAATGTGGTTAGAATTACAAATTACATAATATATAAAATTTCAAGTGCATTATTAAACATCAATGATACATACTCATTAATGATACATACATATGTCATTAAACTGTTAGACAAATTCATAATTAACATTTACTAAATATCATTATATTACATTATCATTTTACAAATGTGCACTAATTGTGTTTTTGTTTAATGAATATCATTTCAGCACTGAGAGCAAAAAAGAAACCTCAGTAACTTTGTTGTTGGATCATAAAAGCAGACTATATAAGTTATTTAATATTTTTAAATGTATGTGTCCTCACACATACTGGGTAAAATGAGAAACTGTGAGATGTGCTACTTCAATGCAACAACAAATTTTCTATTCAGATTTCAGGACTTCTGGACAGGTAAATATAGGTTATACGTACATAATCAAATAGGGGTAATGTTGGGGTAGGATTAATAATGAATAAGAAAATAGGAATGCAGATAAGCTACTATGAACAGCACAGTGAGTGCATTATTATAGCCAAGATAGACACAAAGCCCACACCCAACACAATAGTACAAGTTTATATGCCAACTAGCTCCGCAGACGAGGAGGAAATTGAGGAAATGTATATCAGATAAAAGAAATTATTCATATAGTTAAGGGATCCAAAAATTTAATACTTCATGGGGGAGTGGAATTCAATGGTAGGACAAGGAAGACTAGGAAAAGTAGTAGGTGAATATGGACTGAGAGAAAAGAATGAAAGAGGAAGCCACCTTGTAGAATTTTGCACAGAGCATAACTTAATCATAGCTAACACTTGGTTTAAGAATCATGAGAGAAGGTTGTATATGTGGAAGAGGCATGGAGACACTGGAATGTTTATGATGTATTATATAACAACAGATATTTAGGAACCAGGTTTTAAACTGTAAGACCTTTCCAGGGGCAAATGTGGGCTATGACTACAATTTATTGGTTATGAACTGTTGATTAAAACTGAAGAAACTGCAAAAAGTCAGGAATTTAAGGGAATCGGACCTGGGAAAACTGTAGAGGCTGTAGAGAATTTCAGAGAGCATTAAGGAATGATTGACAAGAACAGGGTAAAGAGATACAGTCGAAGAAGAATGGGTAGCTATGAGAGATGAAATAGTGAAGGAAGCAGAAGATAATTAGGTAAAAAAAAACAAGGGCTAGTAGAAAGCCATGGGTAACAGAAGAGATACTAAATTTAATTGATGAAAGGGGAAAATATAAAAATGCAGTAAATGAAGCAGGCAAAAAGGAATGCAATGTCTCAAAAATGAGATTGGCGGAAGTGCAAAATGGCTAAGCAGGGATGGCTAGAGGACAAATGCAAGGATGTAGAAGCACAGATCACTAGGGGTAAGACAGATACTACCTACAGGAAAATTATAGAGACCTTTAGAGAAAAGAGAACCACCTGTATGAATACCAAGAGCTCAGATGGAAAACCAGTCCTTAGCAAAGAAGGGAAAGCAGAAAGGTGACAGGAGTACGTAGAGGGTCTATACACATGTGTTGTACTTGAGGGCAATATTATAGAAATGGAAGAGGACATAGATGAAGATGAAATGGGAGATATAATACTGTATGAAGAATTTAACAAAGCACAGAAATACCTAAGTCAAAACAAGGCCCCAGGAGCAGACAACATTCCTTAAGAACTACTGATAGCCTTCGGAGACCAAGAGATGAATACAGTTAAGCAGATTAAGAGGGATGCAGGTTGCAGTAGTTACTCGGAAATGATGAGGCTCGCATAGGATAGAGTAGCATGGATAGCTGCATCAGACCAGTCTTTGGACTGAAGACCACAACAATAGCCACAGTCTCCAATCGTGTCTTTATGTGACAAAATTACACATCTGAAGGAAATCTTTAGAAACATCTTTTTGTTTCTGCATATCTGAATTGTTTACTCCTTCTCCGGTATGATCTTGAGAACTATGTACTTTTGTTGTTATGATTAATGTTTCTAGTTCTTTAATATTATTCATTGTTTTTAAGTTGACAAAGGAAAGACAGGCATGAATAAAGACAGACAAAAATACTAGGATATGGACTCAGAGATTCCTTCATGTGGTGACATAGGGGAAAGGATTAGCAGAAGTGAAAAATTATTTGTTTCCTTCAACTATGACTTTACAATATATTTTTGTTTCTGCATATCTGGATTGTTTACTCTTTCCCCAGTATGATATTGAGAACTATGTACTTTACTTGTTATGATTAATGTTTCTGGCTCTTTAATATTACTTATTGTATTTATGTTGGCAAAGGAGACACAGGTATGAATAAAGACAGACAAAAATACTAGAATTTGGACTCAAAGATTCCTTTATGTGGTGAAATAGAGGGAAAGGCTTAGCAGAAGTGAAAATTGTCTATTTCCTCCAACCATGATTTATTTTTTGCTGGCAGAAAGGGCCACACAAATTAAAATGCTGACCTTTTGTTCATATTCATGAATGCGCTGCTTTGGAAAGTGGAAAATACATTTGTACTGTCATTCTGGAGAGATTTTTCATTGTGTGCATTTGTTACATTTATTTATTTATTCATATCTGTCTGGAGCTGGGTTTCTTGACAGAATACCCTCTCCTTGTCCTTTCTGTTTAGCTGCAAATTCTTTCCTGGTGAAATTTTGCATCTCAACTATCGTGATACAATACAGAAAAATTTTTGTGTCTCTGTTCATTGGCTCCATATTGGTATTTACACTTAGCAAACATTTTACTTACATACATAAAGTCTGAACTTTTTGTAAAAAGTTGGTGTTTCTAGTTGTGGGACTTATTCACTAGACCTGTTCATCGTTACTCAGAATATAATGTAAGGACATAATTATCTTTTCAAATGTATATCAATAACTCTTGGCTTGTTGATTGTTATGATGTAGCTGTCACGACAGAAAGGTTTAAATATGGAATGTGAACTATCAGAATTAAAGTCATGCTGACTAATTTAGAAATTCATTTGTGCAAAACATGTACAAAAAATGTGTTAAATAATTATATTTGGATTTTAATTATTAGCTATTTATTATGACAGAAATATTATGTTCAATTCATTTTACCCAGCTGTGTCTGATCATGCTTTCACAATGTCAAATAAAGAGCTAGTGTGCTACCTATAGTGATGGCACTAACACTATTATTGTGGATACTCTATATAATTAGCAATAACACAGAAATATAAAAAAAATTAACACTAATTTTAATTAGTAATTTTCTGTGTAGATTTCAACATTAAGACTCTGGTATTGTTAACAGTTTGACCATTTAAGAATAAACCATTCAAAATGTTACAAACAAAAGCAGGTGTTTGTCACATAAAAGTATTATTAAGTATGCATAAAATCAACCCACTCAGTCAGTTATTTTACGCTGCAATTAACTTACAATATTCTGAAAATTAATTTAATAATGCATTTCATGAATAGGCCTCCAGATAAGGAAATATAAAATGCAAAATATGTGACCTGTGAGAATTGTTGTTGACGAAAAGGGGCACTGTTGTGTAATATAATTTGCACAGTAAATTTGTCCCTTTCATGTTCTGAAAAGTTACACCAAGCTGTTTAAATAAAAGGTACATTTATAAAGCATTTGGAAATAGTAATCAGCATAGAATGAGAGCAAAAATATGCTTTTTCTTTAAACATACAGAGAGAAAAATGAACATTTCAAATCATACTCACAAAATATATAACTAAATTACTTTTCATTGTATTCCAGTAAAATGACAGTGTAAAAATTTAATTGAGGGTATAATTAATTGTATATATTATTTTTGAAAGCTTTAGCACAGTGATGACTTTGTTCAGAGACTCCTCCGTGTCTGTATTCTTTCTCATTATGTCAGACTTATTCTTGTAATGAAGATTTTTCGTATGGTTAAGCTTTGTTTTAAAATTTTGGCAAAATATTTTCACATACCTTCATAAACATTTCATTTACAGATTTATCTGAGACCATTATTTGTAAAAAGGAAAAGAAGTCAGATTAAGTCGTAGTTTAGATGATACTGCTACTGCACTGCATGTGGTTTTCTTTTATGCCCCTAACATCTTTTTGACTGTGTAGCCAGGGACAGAATAAAAGAACAGTAGTAATACTACTGCTAAAGCAAGTATTACCAGTATCTTCAGTATTGCCCACTTGTAATTGTGCCATACGATGTAACGTATGGATTTTAATGGATTGAGGAACCACATAAAAGAAGCATCTGGTCGGCTGAAAAAGATTAAATAATTGTGCACATCAGATAACATTTCTTAATAAGAGGCATGAAAGATCTTTGTTACTGTTCTCATCTAAATGTAAACTATTAATAATTATGTTGTGCTCCATGCCAATTTGCAAATTGCCTACGTTTTGTTTTCCCTATGTGGAAATCAGTTGGCAAATAATAGCAAAACTATTCAACAGAGAAATAAATAAATTTGTGTTCAATCTTTATGCAGGATGGGATAAGGTTGTTCACTTCCCATCATTCATTAATAAATAACAAATGTAAATTTTCATTTAAACATGATTTACTGCTTATTAATTACATCATTAAGTACAGTAACTAAAAAGCATTATAGTGGGAATTGCACATATCTGTGCTGGGAAACGGCTTACTCTTAAAAGAAACAGCTGTGAAGGAAATAAACATAATACCTGGAGTGTCTATACACATATAGGGCAATGGGGAATTAGTTTCAGAACAAATCATCCACTTGGCAGGGACAACTATTACAAGCACGAACTCCAAGTCTTGATACAAAATAGACAAGGTCATTTACTGACTCTACATAAAGTTATAGCCTCATTAAGTAAAAATTATAAATGTAGCAGTTAGATTGGTGCTTCCCCCAAATGTACCTCATTCATGCAATGAATACATTTTCAAAAATATTTCAATTTTTAACATCAAGTGAAAATCATAAGATTTTTCCAGTTTCACTAGGAAGCAGGACTTCCACTCTGAAACTATGTAGTTGATGTAGCTGTCTTTATTTTTATTATTCAGTCAGCTCTGAGGCAGAACATCATTGGAAAGCTTAGCTACAATGTTCATGTGGTTTCAGTGCTCCTTCAATTATTTGTATTCCACCAAGGATTTACCAGTGCTTTACCAGTATTAGCTGAAAACTTTTTGTTGCGTTCCCACTTTCGGCATGCAAATAAGAACCTCGTTGGTGGACCTTAATTATCCCCTCATGCTCTTAGAATCAAACAATGGAAATTTCATGTTGGACTATCAATAATTTAAGGAAAAGATAGATTGCTACTAACTCTAAAGACGAAATGTTGACTTGCAGACAGGCACAACAAAAAGACATTTACACATTTGCTTTTGGTCAAAATCTTATTGAAAAACAGAAAGTCACACATGTTCATTCAAACAAGCAAGCACACCTTAGGCACACATGAACTCCATTTCTGGCAGCTTGGAACAGAATGCTCCAGTTCGAGTTACTGGAGATAGCAGTCGTGTGCATGAGGTGTGCTTACCTGTTTTCTGAACAAGGCTTTGGCCAAAAGCTAATGTGTTAAGAGTCATTTTATTGTGCCTGTCTGCCCCTCATACTGTTACTATGATTTAAGCTTTGATAAGACTATGAGATAAATAATTTTATTAAACTCTTTGATACATTAATGCTCAAGTTAAGAAATATGTGTAATGGTTGATATTTCAAAGAACAGCATACAATTAATTTCTTTCATATGGATGTCCTTCCTTTAAGTAATTTCAACCACCAAAAATATTTTAGACAATTCTTTTCCAAGCAGCAGAACAGAAAAGACTTCTGTTCAGCAGAATTAGCAGCTAAGGAAGAGGCAGGGGAGGGAAACTGCATTTTGTAACAATACTCAGATTGCCGTGAACATTCTGTGATCTTTCTTTAGATGTTGGGACAGAAGGAAGTCAGCAATTGCCTACCTTGTGAATGACATCGACTTTCCAACACTTTTTACTTCAAACCCACCCATTTTTTGATTACCAAAGCACCGGTGTGGGTAGGTGCCTTGTCCTGATGATAGCTACTTTTTCTGTTGTAATTTGCACTTCTCATGTATTTTTCCATCTATCTCATTTTTCAGATTATTGAAGCATCTGTGTGGGTGAGTGCATTACCCTGACAACAGATTTGTTTTCCCTTTTGTAATCCTGAGCTCCTCTTGGCTATTTTTCATGCAGATAATCCTGTACACTAGTGTATTATTTGCCAGTTTTTGCTTGATCTATAATAGGATAGTTGCAATCCGTAAAACACTGGCCATAATCTTTCCAGCAGACTGATGAAAATATTTATTGCAACTGCTGTTTAAGCATTATGTCATTTTCAAGCATAGTGGGATGTTAAACCTCCTCTATAGCATTAACTGTATTCCAGCAGTCTGAATACAAATACATTTTATGTATAACTATGCTTCCATATTGATACGAGAATAAGCCGTGTAGTAAGCACAAAAGCCAGATTCCACTAACATGAAATTAGAAACATTATCCACAATTAACAGTGTTGGTTATGTTGGTGATTCATTTCTATGTATGTTTCACTTATCAGTACAATTATGATTTTGTGCTCACAACTTGGCTCGTGCTCTCATGATGTGTGGAAGCATGTATACTTATACTATCATATTTACAAGTATTTGCATTGGATTTCTGGAAAATATGTGCCAACATATGATTTATAATTCTAGAGTGGACTTCAACATCTCACTATGTTTGAAAATGACAAAATGTCGAAATGTGACCTGAAAGCCAATGATAATGTGCTTTTGGACATTAGAAAAATTTCTCTGTTTCCACATTACAACACTGATTGCAATGGTTTCCACTTATGTCCTCCCCCCATCCCTCTTTCCCACCTCCTCTCTGAAATGCTTTATATATCCTCCAGTGCTAGTGTTGCCATTTGCTGTCTGTGAGTGGTTATTGCATGTTGACATTACACATGGGTGGTGGTCAAATTAATGTTACTGGACCACGTATCTTCTTATTCCCTTTAATAGTGTCTTGACATTTCACCACTGCTATGCAACAGGCTACATGCTTCTCTGTTGTAGACTGACATATGAATCTCCACAGAATCATAGGCCTACATCTGATTGGCATGGTTATACTGACATTTCATGTGTGACATGACAAATGGTGTTAACTGTGAAATTCCAAGTTCCAGTCAATAATAAATAATAGATGTCACACGCATATTCTTTTCTTTTTCTGAGTAATTTGTAAAAAGCATTATTTTCACCATCAAATCTGTTATGTGTCCCAAACAACAAGCAGTTGGTCAACCTACACCTTACACATGAAAGAAAAAGGCATCACAAGCTTCAGAAATGGATGAGCACTTGGAAGCAAGATTGTAATTTGTTTGAGAATGCAATACTTGAGCTTGTTCATCTGAAACAGATGAGCAACAAGAAACAAGACTGAATAACATTCCAATATGCACTGACCAATTCAGACAAATGCTGGATGCTGGTTTACATCTTGGTGCATTCTGTTACAATGCTGATTATGATTACAGCCTTTACCCAGTATTCACTTCAAAATGGATAATTATGTGTGTATTGTTGTAACCTCAAACTGAAGAATGAAACACCAGAAATGTGCTGCATGTATTTCAAAGTGAATTTGTTACAATCAAATTTATCACTTGTACCATTATCAACACTGGTTTCCAGTGACATAAGTCAATCAAATTATTTCTTGGTAAACATACACAAATACAGTTCATGTTTCCAAATGAAATCATTTTGGGACAACAAAACATGCAGGATCATTCCAAACACAGATCATAAATGTGTTTAAATTTATTTTATGAGGAACCCTGTTGAACAAACTGATGACCACTGTTGATTCAATATGGACACTAAAAATTCATCACAGCATTACAAACTTTATTCGATCAGAGCAATAAATTAATCTGACTATTCAGAACTGCTATTGGGCAGATGCCAGCTGAAGGCTACAAAGTTTAATTAGCATAGACAAACCACATGTTTGCCAACACAAAGGAGACAATGCAACAAAATGTGATGCAGTGGCAATCATTTTAGCTTGCAAAGAATGTAACTCACATGACATAATTCTTTCTCACAGAAATGGTCATGTTCCATGACTCTCAGAAACTCATCATTCACATGATGGATTGCAATATCTTTATTTGTATTAGCAAGGAGAAGATGGGTGCATCACTTCAATATTAAAGTAAGAAATGGACCAACAAATGGTGCAACAAGTAAGAAAATCAATAACATAAATTACTATTCATCAAACAATGGAAAGTCCACATCAGAATGTCAACAATACTATGAACAGGCTAGATTGCTACTCGCCATAAAGATGACATGCTGAGCTGCAGACAGGCGCAATGAAAAGACTGTTACACCCTTAGATTTTTGCCAAAGCCTTCTTCAAAAAAGAAAGGAAAACACACACACATTCACACAACCACGCACACCTCACTCACATGACTGCTATCTCCAGCTGCTCTGGCCAGACTTCGACTGTTGCATTGAATGTAAGGAGTAATTTGGAGTGGGACAGGGAAGGGGGAGGGATAGGAGAGTATGGGTAGGGGCAGAGAAGATGGCTGTCTGGCAGAGCATGCAGGGACTAGAAGATGGCAGACAAGGGTGCCAGGCACAGTGTCAGGAGCATATGGAAGGCCAGGGGGAAGGAAAGGGGAACAGAAAAGGAGATGAGCAGAGAAGGGGAAAAGACTGGTAGGTTTGTTGGCAGACAGTGACACACGATAAGGGTGACAGGACATGAATTGGAAGGAGGTGATAGGGCAGAGGGGGCAAAAAACTGTTGGGTGGAATGTGGAGGGACAGTACGTTATTGTAGGTTGAGGTTGGAATAATTTTGGGAGCGAAGAATGTATTGTACGGATATAAGGATAATTTCCATCTGTGCAGTTCAAAAAAGTTTGTGCTGGAGGGAAGGATCTAGGTTGCCTGGGTTTTGAAGCAGCCACTAAAATTAAGCATGTTATATTCAGCTGCACGTTGTGCCACACAGTGGTCCACTTTGCTCTTGACCACAGTTTGGCAGTGGCCAACCATCCTGGTGCCCAGCTGGCTAGTAGTCATACTAATGTAAAGAGCTGTGCATTGATTGCAGCAGAAATGGTAAATGAATCACTGCTTTCACAGCTGTCCTGGCTTCTTAGGGGGGTAGGATAATCCTGTGACAGGACTGGATAAGGAATTGCTGGGTGATTGTATTGGGCATATCTTGCACTAGGATATGATCCCTGGGGCAAGGTGTTGCGATTGGCAGTGGTTAGGAATGGATTAGGATGTTGCAGAGGTCAGAGGGGTGAAAACACCACTTTAGGAGGGTTGGGAAGGATCTTGGCCAAGATATCCCTCATTTCAGGACACAATGATAGATAACCAAAGCCCTGATGAAGGATGTGGTTCAGTTTGGTGCATGGGAATAGGGCATAGGAAATTTGTGAAATAGGTCTGAGTGACAGCACCTGTCTGTGTAGGTCTTTGTGAGATCTCCAGCATGTTGGGCAAAGAGGTTCTTGTCACTGCAGATACATCATTCCTGGGTGGCCAGGTTATATGGGAGGGATTTTTTGATACGGATGGGATGGCAGTTGTCAAAATGCAGGTGATTGGTGGGTTTAATGTGGACAGAGATGTGATGGAGCCATTTCTCGTATCAACTGATGTTTTGTGAAAAGGTTGAAAATCATATGTTAAAATGTTTGCAACTGTTCTTTCAATACAATGTTGGTATATAAGAGTTCATTTATGTGATGCATTTGTTAATGATGGCAGTGTAAATCCTATTGTATTGGAGAAAGTAGTCATGTTCTAACCACATTTACAGGGAGCCCACAACACATGTGTGAATATGCACAAGATGCAATGACATAATACATTTGTGGATATGCCCACCTAGATTTCTTATTACATACACATGATCTTACATGGAATGATGCAAAAGAACTTCCGTGAACCAGTCAATCACTTACATCTACATAGATACTCTGCAAGCCATTGTACGATGTGTGGCGGAGGGTACCCTGTACCACTACTTATACTTTCCTTTTCTGTTCCACTCGCAAATAGAGCACAAATTCCGATTTGGTTGATCAAAAAAAAAAAGTCACACCACATCAAATAAGATTGACACATGCTCATATTTCAATTTGGTTGATTGAAAAAGTCACACCACATCAAATCGACCAAATCATCTCAGCATAAATATCAGTGCTTACATTGACCCATCCTTATTTGAAGTTGTCTCCAAACATGTGATTTATGGTCTATGTGGCTTTTAATTCACCATGCATGTCTGATATAAAAAAACTGCAGCCAAGAGACTTACTTGCCAAGGTTACCATGGGTAATGATGAATATCCACTCTATTGTCAACAATCAACTGATGATGGAGGCAAATCCACCACTTTAAAATTACTAAAAAAAGATGATGAATTTGATAAATGTTTGGTTGTATCACAGTCATCATTACTCTTGAAAACATACAAAGCATATGCCAATGTTGAGTATTGCAATAAGGAAAACACTTGAGAAAATTTGCAAATATGTTAACAGAAGAAGTGATACAGCTGTTTTTGGAGCAAAAATGAAGCAGTACCTATCAATGAAGTCTGCCAATATCAACAGGGACAGTACATTAGGAGTAATGAAGCATTATTGCATGTTTTATTGTTACCAATCCATGAATAACATCCAGCAGTTGTTGATCTGACATTGCACCTTGAAAATGGACACAAGAGAAGATGCAAATGCAAGAGCACTTTCACAACCACCCACAATCTTAACTGCATTTTTCTCATCGTGTGTGGGTGATACATTTGCTAAGATGCTACTCTACTCTGAAGTGCCATGACACCAACATAGAGAGCATCAATGAAGAAGTTTCAATATCACAAACAAGGTATAGCAGATGTAGGAAATCCCAACTTGTATCTGACTGATTCATTATGCCATCTGCACATTATTCAACCAAACAACACAAAATGCTTTCACTTGTGATTCCTCTTATAAAATGTATCAGGATCAGCATATTTCCAAGAACTGAGAACTGTCCCTACTCATCAAATAACCATCAACAACAGCAAATATGGATGTTATTTGCAATCATACTCGCAACATGTTTCCCATCCAATCATAAAAATCTTTGAGCAAAATACGAAGACTAAATGAATGAAGACATACTCCAGCCAGATATAATGAGGCATTACTTCAATTGAGGACTAACAAATCACATGTACAATTGGGAATAACTGCACTGGATCAATCTGCAAACACCCTTTTGATCATGATTTGCAATGAGAAACATACTTTGATGTGAAAGAACTGGATACATTTGTTCAAACAAATGTTCTGAAACTTGTTCCAGAACAATGCATGACATATAACAGCATTATGAATGCAGTTTTGAGCCAAAGTAGCAGATTGTATTTCCTAGATACACACAAAGACACGGGGCAAACTTTTCTCATTTCACTTATTTTGAAACCCACAGTATAATGAAAAAATACTGTACTGGCAATCGCAATATCTGTAATTGTGACAATTCTTTTGGATGGGGGCCAAAAAGAACTTTCAGCACTAAAATTGATACTGAATATGAAAATCAGTTGATATACCAATATGGAATACAACAAAAATTATGAAACAGGGAAGCACTCCAATCACATTGCCTCATTATATAGGATGATGTATTATGATGCACAAAAAGTCTGGAAGCCTTCATTGTACACTCAGAGATTTGAGAAGAAATGAACAGCTGTGAAACACTCATATTACTGTCTGGTGATGAGTAACATAGAAGCAGTTACTCTCGGTGTAGCAAAGCAGTTTAAGTCACTTGATAAAAGCAGTCCACATAGTACACCAATTAGGTTCCTTTCAGAGTATGCTCAAACAATAGCCTCATAATGAGCTAACATATACAACCATTTGCTTGATGAAAGATCCATGCCAAAAGAATGGGAAGTTGCACAGATCATTCCAGTACTCAAGAAAGGAAATAAGAGTAATCTGAGGAATTACAGACCCATACCACTGATGGCCACTTTGCAGTAGAATTCTGGAACATATACTGTGTTCAAGCATTATGAATTACCTCACAGAAAATGGTCTATTGACATGTAATCAACACAGAAGAAGGAAATATCATTCTTGTCAAAAACAAAGGTTCTTTACTAACATAATTTAATGAGTGCTATCAATGGGGGATCTCCAACTGAGTCCATATAATAAAATTGAGTGACTGAATTCATGATTTCCTAATAGAATGTATGATGAGAGCATTTATGCAGTTCATATTTTTTGTGCAGTGATGATATGTGACTGGTTCAAATGGCACTTCTGACATTTTTACCCCTAATAGGTCATATTAGTTTTCTTATTTTCTGATGAGTTTATCTTTAGTATCTGTCCTGGATTCTCCATCATCTGCCTGTATTGTTTTCTTACTGCTCTTCTCAGTGTTTTTTATAGTAGCCCTCGCAAACCATGGATCTTGCCAAGGTGTGGAAACTTGTTTACTTCTGATACGATAAATGCCCAGCTGAAAAGGAGATCATCTCTGTAGTGGCACTGCATGTAATCCCAATTGGTGAATGTGTCTGCTGAGAGATGGCATGGTGGTGTTCCTAGCTGCACAAAAGAAGTTCATGGCTTCACAGCAATTTCCTCATTTCTGGAGAGTTGTTTCTGCAGTTCATTGCATGGTTGATTCCTCCCAATCAGCACAAAGAGTGGTTATTCAATTTTCGGACAAAAGGGGAACACACTTCACAAATTTATTGCAAGTTGAAAGAGGGGAATGTTGAGGACATCAAGGAGATGCCATTCCATGGGCAGGCACAAATTGTCAACACTAGTGCCATGTCATGATTTTGGCTGTGTGGGGGCTCACATAGATGAATTGTTGGATCACTAGATGTGTCATTCCTGCTGAACTGTCAGTGAACGAAGGAACTGTGCATCACATAATCCATGAGAAGATTCATTGTGACAAAGTTTGTGCACAGTGGGTGCCATAACATCTTCCAGGGACTCAGAAGACATTGATAATGGATGTTTGCCTCAGCCATTTGTTGAAATATGTGGAGCACGGAATGGATTTCATTGCTCAGATTGTGGCATGAGATGAAATGTGCTGCTACCACTTCACCCCTGCTTCCAAGGGGATGAGCATGGAGCAGCAGCATTCCAGCTCTCCTTTCCAAAAAAATGCCACTCTTCCCTGAAGACCCAAAAAGTAATGCATTTACTTTTTTGGCAAAAGAAGGAACTCGGCTCATCAACACACCACAGGATGCAACAGTTAATGCTGAATAGTACAAAAACATGTTGTTGAGGCAAAAACAAGTACAGGTGAGTCCTGTCAGCTGGGATAGTGCTTCTCCGGAACAACATTATGCCTCACATGGTCAAGAAGACCCACAAGCTCCTTCAGTAACTTTGATGAGGTCCCAGAACATTCTCCTTACAGCCGTGATATCTCCCTATATATCTTTGGCCAATCTCCGAAAGGTCAGAGGTTCACCTGTGAAAAGGAAGTGAAGGACACCATGGAAAACTGGATCTATCAGCAACCAAGGAGATTTTACATTGAAGCTATCCACTTACTCCCTATGCATTGGGATTGGATTATTAATGTCAACAGCAATTATGCACAGTTGTACTGTTCCAATGAACTGTAATTATGATATTGCTATTAAACTTTCTTCTCATTTGGGCA
Organism: Schistocerca gregaria; assembly: GCF_023897955.1. Classification (NCBI taxonomy): domain Eukaryota; kingdom Metazoa; phylum Arthropoda; class Insecta; order Orthoptera; family Acrididae; genus Schistocerca; species Schistocerca gregaria. Next base: position 599,344,963 of record NC_064920.1, on the reverse strand, counting down.
CACCTTTACATATAGCCAAGCTGTAGGTGCTATCATGCCAGAGGAGCATCTGTGCAGAGGTCAGGATAACATATGGTTGCAGAATTGGGGCAGGGCAGATGGACTTTCAGAAGTTAAAGAAGCAACAGTGTGGATTATTTGCTGATGAAAGCTGGCTGAAAGAAAGAGGAAACTACAGCTGTTAAATCCCAGGGTGACTTGAACACAAGACAGGGAAATATGAGTATATAGTAAATTACTAATAAGTTCTTTTGCAGGCATTTTCAGCTCAAACGATACACTGATAACAGTCTAAGTTAATAACATGAGCAGACTACCATAAATGTCACAAAAAGCTGTTACAGAAGTAGGCTAAAAAGTAATGCACACATGTTTGTAGATGAACAAAAACACATCATCTGATGTGTAAAGATTACTCTTGAGTGGAGGAAAAAAACAAAAATCACAAGGTTCAGGATCAAGGAAGTGAGAAGGATGTGGCATTGGTTTAAACTTCAGGTTTCACAGAGCTTCTTTAGTTGGGTGAGAGGTGTGTGGACAAATGTTGTCATATCACAAGAATATTAGCACCAGGCTGTCTCTAACACAATTCCCCCTCCCCATATGGTTTGGTTTTTAACTATTTCACCTGAGGAGAGGACAGATGTCAATAATCAGCTCTCTGTCTTTTCTCTTCTGGGTTTTAATAATGGCCCCACAACCTATGCCCTGTCACAATATTCACAAGGTAGTAATCTTCTCCAACACAGTAGTGCTGCAAAAGTTGCTTACAGATTGTGATCAATACTACTTGTTCTCACCTGTAGATTGACATGGTACTAACTGTGCATAGATTTTATAGTACCCTAATTGTTCAATAATGAAGCTGACATATTCTTTGGATATTCCAATATGGTTTGCCTTATGCTTTTTAGTGATTCAGTGGTAATTTTGAATCAAATAATTGATGAGTTCATGATGTTTTTCACCTGTGGCAATGATCAGATGTCTGCTGTGCACATCATCAACTATTGCGTCTTTTCCAGGCTCACAACCAAGGATTTTTTTTACCCATCAATTTCTAATAGATTTGTCAACAGCACCACCACCATAAACAGCATGAATCTCACTAGTCATTTTTTCAGCATTAAAAGCTCAGTAACAGCACACTGTTTTACTTGCACTCACATAGCAATAGAACATGTCTCCATTCTTCTGCTACTCAAAATGTGTCGGATGAACACAATGCATTCAAGCTGAATATACATGCGGAGAGGCACACTACCTACCGCATGTCATCTGGTACATTTCTCAATATCATTTAGGTCGCATTCTACAAGCATGTGTGCATTACTTTTCAACCTACCCTTCTACAAAAGGTGCTAGAAGCATTTCTTTAATTGTTCTACACCCTGAAGGTTCTTCATCATAATGGACCATGTAGAACATAATGTGTTAATAAATGAGTGAATGAATTCTGATGATGTATAAAATAGTAAGTTTTACAACATTAATGGAATTAGTGATGGGTATAACACACAACTGAAGATTCCAGAACTCACTTGGGTTTGTCCAAAGGATCTGGTTCATTTCTTCCCAGACCAGCTGGATTTTTCTCTGCTTCTTCTTTTGTGAGTAAATGGATTTCAGCCTCCACCTTTCCCTGTGCATTTAAAATATCAAGATATTTTAATTGATTATACAAAGTTTAATTACAAGTAAAGATAGACGATGGAAAATTTGTACAGAATTTAAAAAGAGACACAGAAATATGTGAAATGCAGTGTTGATTCCAGTGTGGTGATTTCTTTGTGAAGAGGCAGCAAGGCTAGTCACAGCCTGCTCCATATTCTCCTGTCTCACAGCAGCTCATGTACCACACAGTGATCGAGTGCTTACCTACTCAGCATATCCCACAGTAAGTGCCCATTTACATTTTCATTAACTTACTATGTTGCGTAGATCCTTGGTATGAAATGGGCCTACAGATGAGCAAGATATTGTCTTTCACTCACATCAGATTCAGGAAGTTATTTTACAATGTGAACTTACTAAATGCAAAAGAGTATAGGAACATAAAATCTCAAATCAAAACTTAAGGATAGGTGTGTGTGTGTGTGTGCGTGTGTGTGTTTGTGTGTGTGTGTGTAATGATTACCAGAACTATAGGAAAAAAGGACTATCAGAAGGACCCTACGAAAATTATAATAAGTACACTGCATGTATCTATCAGTGATCCATTGGTATTAAGAAACAAAAATAATACAGAATCAAGGCTACAGAAGTGAGCTTTCTGTGGTCTGTTATACATAACATAAAGAAAAATAAATAAGATGTATGGATATATTACAGAATCAATATATATGGAGGTTTAAAGAAACGGTTTTCCATTACCAGACAAGTAGGAACGCCCTAAAGAAACAATCACAAAGAAAATAATATGCTTAGTTATAGACTAAATATGAGTGCCCTCATTTTAACTTCAGACCCAGGACAGTTAATCATTGTTTATTATAATACACTATGAAAGCGGAAATTGTAATACTTCTCTTTCAGGAAGTAAACCTGATGCACAAAACATATATATCTCTTTGACAAGTGAAGAAGAGGCACAGCTGTACTAATTTAATTCAAATAATATACCAAACTAAATTCAGTACCATGATGTTTATTTCTGCATATAAAAAATCACAAACATGCAGTCATTTAAACCATAATACCAAGGGTTTATGTCATCATTCATCCCCATTACAGTTGGAAGAAGGCCATGGTAAACCACCTCCATTAGGACCTTGCCTAGTACAGCGGTGCTGGTCTCCCCGCATCATCCCCTACGCTCCTTGGTGTATGGGACCTCATCATTATCATCATCATCATCATTATGTCATCACTTACAAAGAAATATGGGACCCACATGGCACCATACTATGCCAACTTATTCATGGCCCATCTGGAGGAATCCTTCCTAACCACCCAGAATCCCAAACGTCTCACCTGGTTCACATTAACTGACGACATCTTCATGATCTGGATTGAGGGTGAGGACAACCTATCCACTTTCCTCCAGAACCGCAACACCTTCTACCCCATTTGCATCACCTGGTCCTCCTCAGCCTGACAAGCCACCTTCCTCAATGCTGACCTCCTCCTCAAAGGTGGCAACATCAATACATCGGTACCTCCATCCATATCAAACCTAGCAACCACCAGCAATATCCCCATTCGATAACTGCCACCAATTGCATATCAAGAAGTCCCTTCCATACAGCCTGGCCACCCATGGTAATTACATCTGCAGTGGTGAGCAGTCCCTCTCAAAATATACCAAGGGTCTCACTCAGGCCTTAACAAACTGTAATTACCTTACCAAACTTGTACAGAAACATGTCTCCCATTTCTTATCTCTCCACCACCTCCCAAAGTCCCACCATCTAGCTACTGAGGATCATTTCCCTCATGACTCAGTACCACCCAGGACCAGAGCAACTGAAGCATATTCTCTATCAGAGTTATGACTACCTCTTGTCATGCCCTGAAAAGAGGAATGTCCTACCCATTATCCTTTCCCCAACTCCCACAGCGGTATTCCACTGCCCACCAAACCTACACAACATCCTCATCCAGCCCTACTCAATCTCAGTAATAGACCTGTCCCATGCATCCTCCCACCCCCACCCACTCCAGTTCAGTCACAAGCATCACCTATCCTATCAAAGGCAGGGCTAATTGTGAAACCAGTCATGATATTTACAAGCTAAGCTGGAATGACTGTGCTGCATTCTACGTGGACATGGCAACTAACAAGCTGTCTGTCCGAATGAATGGCCACCAACAAATTGCGACCAAGAAACAGCTGGATGACTCACTTGCTGAGCACATTGCCCAACAGAACATTCTTCATTTCAATGACTGCTTCACAGCCAGTGCCATCTGGATCCTTCCTACCAACACCAGGTTCTCTGAATTGTGCTGGTAGGAACTCTGCCTACTATATATACTGTATTCTTGCAACTGGCTCAGAGCACTATGGGACTTAACTTCTGAGGTCATCAGTCCTCCTGCAACTCTCCTGGATTCAACTTTGTTAGTCCCCATCCTTCAGCCACCTATTCCCTTCCTTGTTCCCTCTCTAGCATTACACAGACTTCTATTCCACCAATTTTTCTTCTGGCCCCTCCCACCCCTCTACCTAACCTGCCAACTACTCCTAGCTGCCCTACCCTCTCACCATCTTGTCCCTTTATGATTCTACAAGTAGCACTTTCCTGTCTCCACCCCTACCCTGCTATCTCGTACCTTCTCTGCCCCACTCCTCAGCCCTTCCTTACCCCCACCATCCGCATTCATCCGCATTGCTTTTCCCATCATGCACTATTGCACGTGGTCTGGCGTCTGTGGCTGGAGACAGAGCTCATGCATGTGTGAGTTGTTTTTGCAGGGCAATGTGTGTATATTATATAATTCAGAAGGAGGCCTTTGGCCTAAATCTAACTTGTTTAGCAGTCTTTTTGTTGTGCCCATCCGCAACTCAGTATCTCCACTATATGATGATTAGCAATGTCCTTTTCACCACATAACGAAGATGCTGAGTCACACATAGGCATGACAAAAACCGTTGGAAAGAGAGATTTGGCCAACAAGACCTTTGTCAAAAATAGAAAACACACATGCACAAATGCAACTAACACACGTCACCACAGTGTCTGGCAGCTGAAGCCAGACTGTGAGCAGCAGTGCATTATGGGAGAGGCAGCCAGGTGATGGTAAGGATGGGTGGAGTGGGGAGAGGAAGGGATAGCAGGGTAGAGTGGGGCATGCTAAAGTGCTGCAACTGGGAGCATACAGGGATAAGGTGGAGAAAGAATAGAGTAGATGGTGCAGTTGGGAAGTTAGATGGAGGGTGGGGGAGAGAGGGGGGGGGAGGGTTAGCAGAAGAGGAGAGAAGTAAAGTGACTTGATGCATTGGTGGAATAGAGGGTTGTGTAGTGCTGGAATGGGGACAGGGAAGTGGCTAGATGGGTAAAGACAATGACTAACAAAGGTTGAGGCCAGGAGGGTTATGGAAATGTAGGATATATTGTAGGGAGAGTTCCCAACTGCGTAATTCAGAAAAGCTGTTGTTGGTGGGAAGGATCCAGATGGCACAGGCTGTGAAGCAGTCACTGAAATGAAGACTGTCATGTTGGGCGGCATGCTCAGCAATGGGGTGGTCCAGTTATTTCTTGGCCACAATTTGTTGGTGGCCATTCAGGCAGACAGACAGCTTGTTGATTGTTGTGACCATGTAGAATGTAGTGCAATGGTTGCAGCTTAGCTTAGCTTGTAGATTACATGACTGGTTTCACAGGTAGCCCTGCCTTTGATGGGACAGTTGCTGTTTGTGACATGATTGGAGTAGGTGGTGGTGGGAGGTGCATCTAGGTGTATTACAGGGATATGAGCCATGGAGCAAGAGGTTGGGAGGGATAAGAATATTGCATAGGTTCAGTGAGAGAAGGATAGTGTGTCAGGCCTTTCTAAGTTCAGAGCACAATGAGAGGTAGTCAAAACCCTATCAGAGATTATAATTCAGTTGCTCCCATCCTGGGTGGTACAGAGTCACGATGGGAATGCTCCTTTGTGGCTGGACAGTGGGACTTTTGGAGTTGGTGTGAGGCTGGAAAGATAAGGTGAGAGAGATCTATTTTGGTACAAGGTTTGAAGGATAATTACAGTCTGTGAAGGCTTTAGTGAGACTCTCAGTATGTTTTGTGAGGGACCGCTTGTCACTACAGATTCAATGGTGACTTGTGGCTAGGCTGTATAGAAGGGGCTTCTTGGTAAAGAATGAGTGGCAGTTATTGAAATGGAGGCATCGCTGGTGATTAGTAAGTTTGATGTGATGGTGATAAGTAAGTTTGATATGGACAGAGGTACGGAAGTAAGCATCTTTGATTTAATAGGAGCAGGTGAAGCAAATACGGGAGAAAGTGTCCATTCTTGGTGGTTGGGTTTATGGACTTTAGGAAGCATGTAGAAGGAAGATGTAAGGAGAGTGGTAGGGGTAAGGGGAGAGATGGACCCTGGGGAGAGGTTCTGGGATGGGTCTAAGGATTTGAGGGGAGACTGGAGACCCAGCTGGATTTCTCAAATGGGTTCACAGTGGCAGGATTTGTAGGTGAATGAATCAGCAACTAGTGGAGCCTTCTGCCACGTAGTCCTTGCAGTTCAAACAACAGTAGTGGAGCCTTTGGCAGATGGAGATAAGGTAATGCATGGAAGTTTGGGCTTAAATGATATGGTTTTGCAAAACTATGTTGGTAAGGACTAAGGACTGGAGGAATCTGAACAGATGGAGGTCACTGTGGAAGCAAGGGAGGCATCCGGAGATGGATGATTTGATGGTAGGGCGATATGGGGGGCTCCATGACCCAAGCAACAATGCAGGAACAGTATGTGGGACTGAGTTCTGGCTAGGGATAAGCAGACTTTTCTATAGTGAAGCAGATGAACAGAGCAAGAATCCATAGTGGTGGAAAAAATGGGTAAACATATGTAAATAACATAGAATTCACCCAAAAAATAAGCAAAAATACACACAAACACATGGGGAAAAAAATCATGAAAAGAATGAAATGGATGAATTATAGAGAAACAAGATAAAATCTGTAAGGCTAATAGTGAAAGGTGAAAACCAAATGCAATTGGCATGAGCTCACAGTGAGATCAAAGAAAAAGTGTATAAAAAATTGTAATGTGTGTGGATAAATGTGAAGAAGGGGAATGGAAGATGTTACCAGATTAGGTGAAATTAGTACATTTGACCTGGAATATGGAGGAGAAAGAGTGGGGGTGGGGAGGGGGTGGCAGGATGAGATACAGTTTGTGTGGTCCAGGAAAGGTATGAGAAATAACACATAAAAATACGCGAGAGTGATGCAGGGAGAATGATCATTTTGAAGGTAAAGGATTATTGATATTGGTGGGAGTAATATGGGACATGAGATGCTGCATCAATAGTCAGTGCGGTCTTGTAGACTTCTCTTGTGCATGGCCGAGAGGAGTGATACAGTGTGGCTGATAAGCAGAGTATGCAATGCAGCTTCTAAGGCAACAAGAGAAACACAGGAGAGAAGAGAAAGAAGGATGGGCTTTAAGTACAGTAATACATTAGAAAATAGTAAAAAAAGGGAAAAACACTGGATTAAGAAGGGAAGAAAAACTGTCATGTAAATTCAAACAATGGAAAATACAAGATGAAATGTAACAATATTGCGAAAAGGATAGTTGCTATTCAGCATACAATGGAGGTGCCGAGTCGCATATAGTTGCAACAAAAAGACTGTGGGAAAATGAGCTACCAGCCAATGATGCCTTTGTCAAAAGGAGTCAACCTGGACACAAACACTCATGCAAAAACAACTAACACACACACATCACCACAGTCTCTGGCAACTGAAGCCAGACTATGAGCAGCACCACATCATGGGACAGGAAACTATGTGGCGATAAGAAGGAGGATGGGGCAGAGAGGGGAAAGGATAGCAGGGTAGGGGTGGAGGATGGTAAAATGTAACTAATGGGATTGTGCAGGGATGAGGTGGAGAGAAAGTAGGGTATCAGGTGCGTTTGGGAGATTAGATGGAGGGCAGGGAAGAGAGGGGGTAGTGGAAGAGGAGAAAAGCAAAAAGACTGGGTGTGTTGGTGGGTTAGAGGGCTGTGTAGTGCTGGAATGGGAACAGGGAAAGGGCTAGATGGATAAGGATGATGACTAACAAGGGTTGAGGCTAGGAGGGTTACAGAAATGTAGGATATATTGTAGGGAGAGTCTCCAACTGCATAATTCAGAAAAGCTGTTGTTGGTGGGTAGGGTCCAGATGGCACAGGCTGTGAAGCAGTCACTGAAATGATGAATGTCATGTTGGGTGGCATGCTCAGCTACAGTGTGGTCCAGTTGTTTATTGGCCATAGTTTGTCAGTGGCGATTCATGTGGACATAACAGCTTGTTGGTTGTCATGCCCTCGTATAATGCAGCACAGGGGCTGCAGCCTAGGTTGTACATCACATGACTGGGTTCACAAGTAGCCCTGCCTTTGATGGAATAGGTGATATGTCTGACCAAATTGGAGTAAGTGGTGGTGGGAGAATGTCTATTACATGGATATGAGTCATGAGGCAAGGGGTTGGGAAAAGTGGATGTGTAACTGTGGATGAGGATATTGTGTAGGTTTGCTGCACAACAGAATTCCAGTGTGGGAGGTGTGAGAGGATAATGGGTAGGACATTTCTCATTTCAGGGCACAATGAGTGGTAGTCATGGTGGAGACTGTAATTTACTTGCTCCAGTTCTGGGAGCAAGATATTGAGTCAAGGGGAAATGCTCCTCTCTGGTCAGACAGTGGTACTTTGGGACATGGTGAATGTCTGGAAAGATATGGCACAGGAGATCCATTTTTGTACAAGGTTGGGACAATAATCATAATCTGTAAAGACTTTGTGATCCTCAGTATATTTTGTGATGGACCCTGCGAACTTCCTGTTCCTGCCTTGGACTTCCAATGTCCACCACATTTTCAGCAAGCAACCTCCGAACCTCCCCCATGTCTCCTCAGAGCTTACAAACCCTGTCTCACAGGGTTTCTACATTGAACCCCCCCCCCCCCCCCCCCCCAAAAAAAAAACCTACCTCCCATAAGCACACAGAATCCAGAACCTCAATAGACCTGAAACACTGTCATTAACCTTTCCTCCAAAATTCTCAGCCTAGCAGAAGTATCAATTGTTTCCAGATGCCTCATCTTTTGCCTCACTCCCAAATTCAGTCACGCTGGGCTTGTTAAAGACCTCCTCTCCTTCTTCTGGTCCCTAAAGTGGAAACACTTTTTCACCTCCAACCCTACCAATCAGACTTAACCCAAGACCATGACTGAACCCTGACTGCCTTGTTTCATTCCTACATCCGTCCCCCACTGAACATCAGATCTTCCCCTGTTAACTTTCCAGAATTTCTTATCCTTTTACCTTGCCTCACCATCATTCCCCAAATCCCTCAACATTCCCAAATCCCTCAACATGCAAATTAACCTTACATCTGCAGAACGAACCTCAATCCACCACCTACAAACTGATCCCTACCTTATAATCATACCTACTGACAAAGGCTCCACCACTGTTGTTTTGAATTGCAAGGATTACCTGACAGAAGAACTCCACCAGCTGTCAGATTCGTCCACCTACAAACAATGCATCCGTGAACCCATTCCAGAAATCCAGCATGATATCAAGTCTCTCCTTAAATCCTTAGGCCCACCCTAGAACCTCTTCTCAGAGTTCATCTCTCTCCTAATCCCTACCACCCCCCATACTTCCACCATCTACATGCTTCCTAAAATCCATAAGCCCATCCATCCAGGATGCTCTATTGTGGCTGGTTACTGTGCCCCCACTGAGAGAATCTACACTCTCATAGACCAATATGTTCAAACTATTACCTGCAACCTAACCTCCCACCCATTTCTTCCACCAACTCTCCACAGTTCCTGTTCCTTTTGCACATGGTGCCTTGCTCATCACTTCTGATGCCACATCCCTTTACACTAACTTATCTAATACCCATGGCCTTACTGCTATTGAACACTACCTTCCCCAAAGCTCGATGGATACCAAACCAACAGCCTCCTTCTTAGTTGCCATGACCAGCTGTATTCTCATGCACAATTACTTCTCCTTTGAAGGCATTACCTACAAACAAATGGGGGGGGGGGGGGGGGAGTACAGCTATGGGCAATTGTATGGCACAATCCTATGACATCCTGTTCATGGGCCACATAGAGGAATCCTTCCAAAAAACCGAGAATAACAACCTCTCACCTGGTTCAAGTTCACTGATGACATCGTGAACTGGACTGAGAGCAAGGACTCCCTATCCACATTCCTCCAGAACCTCAACACTCTTATCCACATTCCTCCAGAAGCTCAACACCTTCTCGCCATTCGCTTTGCCTGGTCTTAACCCAACAAGCCACTTTCCTCATTGTTGACCTCCATGTCAAAGACGGCTACATCAGTATCCTTGTCCATATCAAACCTATCCTCTGCCCATATCAATCCTACAAACCACCAGCAATACCTCCACATTGACAGCTGCTACCCATTTCATACCAAGAAGATCCTTCCATACAGTACAACCACCCATTGATGTTGCATCTGTAATGATGAGCAGGCCCTCTCGAAATGAACCAAGGGTTTCACTGAGTCCTTTACTGACCGTAATTACTGACCCAAACTTGTACAAAAATAGATATCCTGTGCTTTATCTTTCTCGTCATGTATCACCTCCCAAATTCCCACTGTCTGGCCACAGAAGAGCATTCCCCTCATGGCCCAGTACCACTCAGGACTGGAGCAATTGAATTACATTCTCTGTCAGAATTTTGAGTACCTCTCCTCATGCCCTGAAATAAGAAATGTCCTACCCACTATCCTTCCCACCCTCTCCACAGTGGTATATCATTGCCCACCGAACCTACACTATATCCTCGTGCATCCCTACACAACGCCTGCTCCCAACCGCCTGCCTCATGACTCATACACCTATAATAGACCTAGATGAAAAGCCTGTCCCATACGTCCTCCCACCCCTGTCCCATCAAAAAAAGGCTAACTGTGAAACCAGTCATGTGATCTACAAGCTAAGCTGCAAACACTGTGCTGCATTCTATGTGGCATGACAATCAACAAGCTGTCTATCCGCATGAATGGCTACTGAAAAACTGTGGCCAATAAACAACTGAACCTGTTGCTGAGCACGCCACCCAACATGACATTCTTGATTTCAGTGACTACTTCACAGCCTGTTCCATCCGGATGCTTTGTACCAATACCAGTTATTCTGAATGGCACAGGTGGCAACTCTCCCTGCAATATAATCTACATTCTGGTAACTCTACTGGCCTCAACCTTCATCAGTCATTGTACTTACCCATCTAACCCCTTCCCTGTTCCCATTCCAGTGTTGCACAGCCCTCTAATCAACCAACACACCCCGTCTTTCTGCTTTTTTTCTGCTCTACTCCCCCTCCCCCTCCCTCTCTTCCCCATCCTCCATCTAACCTCCCAGCTACACCTGTTGCCCTACTTTCTCTCCACTTCATCCTTGCCCCATTAGTGGCACTTCACTGTTTCCCACTCCTACCATGCTATCCCTCTCACTCCCTGCCTCAGGCTCCTGTTTATGCCTCTCCCATCATGCGCTGCTGTTCGCAGTCTGGCTTCAGTTGCCAGTGACAGTGGTGTTGTGTGTGTTAGTTGCATTTGCGTGACAAAGGCCTCATTGGCTGAAAGCTCACTTTCTCAGTGTTTTGTTGCACCTATCTGCAACTCTGCATCTCCTCTATATTCTGAGTAGCAACTATCCTTTTTATAATACTGTTACATTCCATCCTGTATTTTCCATTGTTTTATTTTTCCCGGCGGCTTTTCTTCCATCCTTAACCCAATGCTATTTCCTTTTGTTACTATTTTCTGATGCATTACTATACTGAATGTCAATCCTTATTTCTCTCGTCTCTTGTGTTTCTGTTGTCACTTTACAAACCACACTGCACCCTATAATTACAAGCCACACTGCATCACCCCTCTCAGCCATGCACAAGAGGCAGCTACAAGACTGTTGAAGCAGCATCTCATTTCCCACATTACTCCCACTGATTTTGACATGTTATTTCCCATACCTTTCCTGGGTCACACAGACTGTATCGGAACATACCAACCCCTTCCCACCCCCAGTCTTTCTACTCCATATTCCAGTTCACCTAATCTAGTAATGTCTTCCATTCCCCTTCTTCACACTAAGCCAACCCACAGATCTGGAACCCCCATTACAAGATTTGTACATATATTTTTATTTGATCTCACTGTGAGTTCATGCCAATTGCAGTTGGTTTTCACCTTTCACTATTAGTGAAGGGTTTTTACCTTGTTTCCCCATATTTCATACATTTTTTTTTCTTTCTGTGATTTTTCACGACATGTTTGCATGTATTTTTGGGAATTTTTTTTGATTAATTCTACATTATTTACATATTTTTACGGGTTTTCTCCAACGCCATGGAAACTTGCTCCTTCCATCTGCATTAATATAGAAAAGATTCCTTATCCCTAGCCAGAACCGAATCCCACATAATATTCCTGTATTGTTGCTTGGCTCATGGAACCCCTCAAATGGCCTTACCATCCAATCACCCATGTCCGGCTGCCACCTGTACTTCCACAATGAGCTCCATCTGTTCAGATTCCACCAATTCTTATCCCCCATAACATGGTCATGGAAAACCATATCAATCAAGCCCAAACCTCCTTATAAAACGTTCTCTCCAACTGTGAAATTCTCCTGTTATGCAATCCTAAATTCCTGGAACCCATACCACACACTGAAATTCTTTCCCTCCATGAACAAGAGGAACATGTACAACGGCATCTCAGAAAACTCTCCATCCTGTTCACTTCCACTGTCCATCATGCAAGGGGGGACCCAAATGAAACCGGACTGCTGTCATAAAAAATTTATTGATGAACCTTTTTACAAAATTACTTCAGTCACCTTCAAAATATCTCTATTACATGCAATGTACTTGTCAAGTCTCTTTTTCCCACTGTTGGAAGCATGTTTGGAACTCTTCAAGTTTGATATTGTCCAGTGCCCCTTGCAAAGCTGTTTTTATCGCCTACACACTGTCATAATGCTCCCCTTTTAGCATTTTTTTCATTCGTGCAAATAGGAAAAAGTCGTACGGGGCTAGGTCCGACGAATATGGAGTGTGGGGAATGACAGACCACCTCTGAGATGCCAAATAGTGAGTCACTCGTAAGGCTGTGTGTGCTGGAGCGTTGTCATGATGCAGAAACCAGTAACCTGATCGCCAAAGTTCCGGGCATTCCCTCCTCACATCCTCTTGCAGACGCCTTAAAACAGCCAAGTAAAAGTGCTGGTTAACAGTCTGGCCAGGGGGTACGAATTCCCAATGCACAATTCCACGAACATAAAAAAAACAATAATCATCGTCTTCACACTTGACCTCACTTGCCTTGCTTTTTTTGGTCTGCGAGAGTTGGGAGTCCTCCACTGGCTTGGCGCTTGCTTGGTTTCTGGGTCATACCTGTAACACTAACTCTCATCCCCTGTAATGACTTTGTTCAAGAAGTTTGGATCAAGTGCAATCTCTGCTTTCAAGTCCTGACACACATTCATGCAGATGGTTTTTTGCTCCTGTGTGAGAAGACGCGGAACAAATTTAACAGCAACACGTCTCATGTGCCAATCCTCACTCAAAATCCGCTGGCACGAGCTCCAACTGATTCCTGTCTCTGCTGAAATTTGGTCGATCATATTGGCGATGATCCTAGTTGATCTTTTGGTGAACCTTTTCAATGTTTTCCTCATTTCGCGATGTTGAAGGGCGTCCAGAACGAGCTTGGTCTTCAACACACATCTCACCACGTTTAAAGTGTCCAAATCACTCAAAAACCTGTGTGTGGCTCATAGCATCCTCCTGGAAAGCTTCCTGAAGCATTTGGTGTGTCTCCATTGCAGTTTTTTTAAGGAGGAACCAAAATTTCACACACACTCTTTGTTCTTTTAAAGTTGTCACGACTACTTCACAGAGGTAATCCGCCAACAGTCAGAGAAACACAATACCACACTTGCATGTTCAGCTCTACACTGACGCCATCTGCACAGCTGTTTCATGAAGGTCTCTACTAACACCATCTAGCGTGAGAACTCTGCACTACGTCTATGAGTGGCAACGCCCTCAGAGTCCGGTTTCTTTTGGGTCCCCCCTTGTATCTACAACAACCTCCAAAACTTCCTCCACATCCCCTCATAGCTGAAAAACCCTGCCCCTACTGCATTTACCCCATCTTCTACAATTCCCTCCCACCACCACACAGAAACCAGTAACTAAACAGACCTGAAACACCATCATGAACCTTTCTTCCAAAACCCTTAGGCCTGAAGAAGTATCAGTCCTTTCCAAAGGCCTCACCTTTTGCCCAACTCCCAAATCCAGTAATGCAGGATTTGTCAAGGACATCCTCTCTTTCTCCCAGCCCCTAGAGTGGAAACAATTTTCCACCACCAACTCTACCAGACTCAACCACAGACTAATACTGAACCCTGACTCTGTTCACTCCTCCATCCCACTGCCCCCAAATCACCTCCTGTAACTTTTGAAAATTTCTTAACTTCAAACCTTGCCTCACCACCATCCCCCAAATCCCTCGATGTGCAAACCAACCTAACGTCTGCAGAAGAACCACAATCCAGCACCTAAAAACTGATCCTTATCTTATAATCCTAACTGCTCACAAAGGCTCCAGCACTGCTCTTTTGAACCACAAGGATTACCTGGCATAAAGACTCAATCAGCTGTCAGATTTATCCAACACCATAAACCCATTCCAGAAATCCAGTAGGGTTTTTAGTCTCTCCTCAAATTCTTAGGCCTATCCCAGAACTGTACACCAAAGTCCATCTCTCTCCTCACCCCTGCTACTCCCCACACTTCTGCCGTCTACATGCTTCCTAAACTCTACAAACCTCACCATCCAGGATGCCCCATTGCACGTGGTTACTGTGCCTCCACTGAGAGAATCTATGTTGATGCCACCTCCCTTTGCCCTAACATCCCTAATGCCCATGGTCTTCCCACTATTGAACACTACATTTCCCAACACATGATGGATTCCAAACCAACAAACTCCTTCCTAGTCAGCATGACTAACTGTATCCTCACCCACAATTACTTCTTCTTTGAAGGCATTATTTACAAACAAATGAGGGTTAATGCTATGGCACTTGCATAACACCATACTAAGCCAATCTATTCATGGACCATCTGATGGAATTCTTCCTAACATCCAGAATTCCAAACCCCTCACCTACTTCACATTTACTGATAACATCTTCTTGATCTGGATCAAAGGCGAGGTCACCCTATCCACATTCCTCCAGAACCTCAACACTTTCTCTGCCATTCACTTCACTTGGTCCTACTCAACCCATCAAGCCACCTTCCTCAATGTTCAACTCCATCTCAAAGATGGCTACATCAGAACCTCTGTCCATATCAAACCTACCAACCACCAGCAATACCTACACTGTGACAGCTGCCCCCCATATCAAGGAAGAGTTTCTGTACAGCCTAGCCACTCATTGCCATTGTGTCTATAGTGATGAGCTGTTCCTCTTGAAATATACTGAGGGTCTCACTGAGGCCTACAGACTGTAATTACACTCCCAACCTTATACAAAAACAGATCTCCTGTACTTTATCTTTCCAGTCACTCACCACCTCCCAAAATCCCACCATCCAGCCACAGAGGAGCATTTCCCTCATGCCTCAGTACCACCCAGGACTGTAGCAACTGAAGTATATCCTCCACCAGGGTTTCAACTACCGCTTATTGTGCTGTGAAATGTGGAATGTCCTAACCACTATTCTTCCCACACCTTCCACAGTCAAATCCCACCACCGACTGAACCTACACAATATCCCCATCCATCCCTACACACACCCCCTCCTAGCCCTGGTCATATGGCTCATATCCCTGTAATGGACCAAGATCTAAGATTTCTGTCATACATCCTCCCATAACCAACTACTCTAGTCTGGTCACAAACATCACCTTTCCCATCAAAGACAGGGCTACTTGTGAAACCAGTCACCTGATCTACAAGCTAAGCTGCATCCACTGTGCTGCATTCTACATGGGCATAAAAACCAACAAGCTGTCTGTCAGCTGGAATGGTCACTGACAAACTGTGGCCAAGAAATAACTGGACCATGCTGTTGTTAAGCATACTACTCAACATAATGTTCTTCACTTCAGTGGCTGTTTCACAGCCTGTGCCATCTGGACCCTTCCTGCCAACACCAGCTTTTCTGAATTGCACAGGGAGAACTCTCCATGCAATATGCCCTATTTTCACCTAGCCGTCTTAACCTCAACATTCATTAGCCATTGTCCTTACCCATCTAGCCCCTTCCCCATTCCCATTCCAGCACTACACAGCCCTTCCTTTTGCACTACTCCTCCTCCCTCCCCTCTGACTGCTCCAGCTACCCTACCCTCTCTCTATCTTGACTCTGCATGCTCCCACTAGCAGCACTTTACTGTCCCCCACTATCCCCTGCTATCCCTCCCCCTCCCCACCCCAGCCTCCTCCTTACCCCCAGACAGTTGTCTCTCCCATTTTATGCTGCTGCTCACAGTCTGGCTTCAGTTGCCAGAATCTGCAGTTATATATATGCTAGTTGCATTTGTGTGTGTGTGTGTGTGTGTGTGTGTGTGTGTGTCTATATGGTGAGTAACAACTATCCTTTTCGTAATATTGTTACATTCCATTGTTTAATCTATCCTTTTCATAAAATTGTCCTAAATAGTAATGTGATACATGCATAATGGTAATCTTTAGTGGTTTTCATCTTATTATATCACTTTTTGGATGAGTCAATATACCAGAGATGAAAAACTGACAGGAGCAAACATGGATTTTAAAAACCACATCAATTATTTTGCAGCCAAGTGTTTTCACAATTTGAAGTTTGTAACCATTTACACTTTCATAACAAATTTGCCCTTTTGAATCTTATCAAATTTATCCATATCTGACACTCTTAAAAGCTGCACTCAGTAGAAGTAGGCGAACGCGACAGAAGAAGGACACAGTAATAAATCCCTAAAATGAGTGCCATGTTTTTGACTACAATAGGTTATAACAACTTACATCATATTCAAATCAAGGGGTTTCGTTTGTGCTTACAAAGGAAGAGCTAAAACCTACAAAATAAATATATGCCAAGATTGTAATTTTGAATGAGTAACACAGAGAGCAAACTTAGTTCTTACTCACAGACATTGATGCAGTTAATATGAGAATGTCATCATGATATTGTAATTCAATATGTTTCTGTTTGATTCTTCATGAAAAGAACTCTTATTTTTGCACTTATATTATGACACTTTGCAATAAAAAATAACTGAGGATGTCGGTATACTGACTAATGATAATAGTTTTAATTTCTACAAAACACTTTGGAAATAATGCAGGGACCATCTTACATTAAAATTTTATTCATAACTACATAACTACATTTCATATCATAGATGGACAACTGGTGGCACATGGGCTGGATCTGGCCTGTGATTGATTTCAACCCAGCACATCAAAGAAAACTGTGAGTGAGAGAGCAAGGCACTCACATTGTATTCGGGCCAGGATGCACTTTCAGATATTTCTGCCAATGCCCAGCTTATCTCATGTTTGCAGCTCATGCCACAGACCAGCGAAAATTCTGCTTACTCCACACATGCACAATGCCCTTTCCCAAGCACTGGATTTGGACAACAAAGAGAAACACATTTTCACTATCAGCGTGAAGTTTTGGTTTTTGTTCATGTGGAGAGTAGTGGAAGCAGCTCATCACCCTGAGGACTTGCAGGAAGAAATATTTCTGCCTCTGGATCAGAGCTAATAGCACACATGTTACTTGCTTCTTACTGCCAAGTCTGTGCTACACACTGATATATTGCAAATGTTGGTAGTAGGTAGCAATGGCACAAAAATTAACAACCACTTGCTAAATGTGCCAGTTCAAGTAACAGGAGCAGCGGATAATACTTGGTGAACAAACTAGTTACATGTTGTCACTTCACATGTCAAGTTCTGTGATAGTTGTTCATCAGTTTGGTGAAATTTGGCCCATGTGTCTTTACTGAGTGTATTCATGAAAGTTATGGCTTTAAGAAGAGAAAATTAGATGCTAACTGCTTCCAATTCCAGGAGAAATGGATGGAGGATTATTTTTGTACTATGTTAAAAAGTAAATCTATTTACTGTTGTGAAACAGTATAATATGAAAATGGAGTTTTCTATGCACACAAAACTTGTTGGTCAGCAACAGCTTGCAGGGGAATTACAGATAGATGAAATTAAAACATTAATTTTTAATTTACCAAACCAAGGACAATTTGGTTAAAGCTAGTTTTATAGCGAGTAGAAAAATTGACAGATTGTGAAAGCCTTTTGCTGAAGGCAAATAAAGGTATGCCTCTTGGACATTACAGATGTACTATGTTCTGATGATAACACTGTTAATAACAATAATAAAAGGAAGAGCTCAAACAAATAAGTTTAACAAGATGAACAGTTAGTTGTCAAATTGATATGATCAGTAATGACATTTTAAAAAATTGTGTGATCATGCTGCCATATTCAAAGCAAAACAATCATTTTGGATGAGTAAGAACTTAATTCTAAATCAGTTTGGTGATATTTGACAAGGAATAAACCAGTTTAAAGACATTCATCTGAGTTTTTCTGAAGTGTCACATTCTTGCTTTCCTAATGGCCCATGGAAAAATTTGTGTGTTCATTGTATTTGATGTAGACAAAGCCTCTATGTTTCACACATGAGTTTTTATGTGAAAAAATATTCATGTTTTCCTGAAGAGATGTATTCTGAAGTATATGTTATTGTGATGATTTGTCAGGCAGCCAGGCACTGAGTTAAAATATATTATCCAACCATAAACAGCCTAGGAAGTGATACTAGGTTGTGAGCTGTTTGGTTTTAAATTAAAAATTACAAATACTGTAAAACAGCAATATTCACTTCTAATCAGTAGGGGTGCTGCTAGGAAGTACTCTTACTGGTCATTCACCTAGTTCATAGCATCCATCATGTTAGTTTTTCACAAAATTACTGTATTTCATAGTTTTTCACTTTTTTATCAGTGGTATCAATTTTTCATGGTTTCCAGATGAACACAAAATGTGTATTTTGGGGGATAATTTGTTGGTGTTGCATGCCAGCAAAGGAGTTCCTTTCATACTGGTGCATTACCCCATAAACATTAACCTCATGGATTCTAGGAGCTAGGAGCACTGTTGTTAAGTCACATGAAGAGATGGCCCACAGGCTTAAGTAAGTAATGTGAATGAGACCCGTAGGCCACCAAAGCTTATTCCTGCCTTTTGTAAGTTATAATAACAAAAAGTACAACATTTGAGTGATTTATATTGAGAAGTTTGTACAGCTGAAAATACAAAGTTCTCACATTAAATAAACCAAAAATAGTCAAAATGAATGAAATTTTATTTTTCAGAAAGAATCATTGCCCTTACTGTTAATTCCATTTCTTCATTTTCTTTCTTAACATAAAAAGGCCACCAGCCTTTTACTCTCTTCTGCTTGAAAATGTTGACCATAGGAACAGAACCATCTGTTTTCAACATGTCCAATGTACATAGCTTTGAAGATTTGGCTCCTCGTGGGAATCGATTTAAATCAAGTGTGATTGCACCTGTTAAGAGATTTGAAAATATTCAGTAAAAACTACAATTTCAATAAGAAAGCAGTGAAACATTTTATTGCTATTCAAATTGCTCAGGATTTTAAACACTTTCTGATGGCAGTATGCAATATTCTTGCCGTAGCAATCTTCCTGTATTATTAGATTCTGTTAGTGGTCTGAAAATATTGCCACAGCTGGAGATAGTAAAGATGTATAGATGAATTGTGTTTCCATGTAGATATTATTGTACAACAGTGCTATAAAACAATGACAATGTCGTTACACCACCATTTTTAAGCTTTCTACTGTCCTCTTAAGGTTATCACCATATTAATAACTAAATACCTCCAGCATCTGTCAGTCTCAGCCAGAAGCTATGTATTATTGGATGATAGAACAATTATCATAATTTAGTGTTAGTTTGACTATTGTTGGTTCATTACCATTTGTGAACATCCTGTGATGTCAATGGAATTCTCGTTGTTAGTTTTCACACTTGCCATATTTAATGTTGCTTCTAAGCTCACATAAAATAAGGTATGGCATGTATTTAAAATATAACTGAGAGTAATCATGACTAATGTGGACTTTATTAACATTTACTTCCTTCTACACTTAATTTTGGTTTAAGTACCAATTACCACATTTGTTTATCCAGACACTAGACAAAAAACTACAGACTTGAGACAGCTTTAGTAGGAATGAAGGCAGCAAACAATAAATTTTAGATGGATGCTGCCATTACATTAAAATTATGTGACATCAGTTACATATAAACACAGAAACAGTTAACAATTCACAGCAAGAGGATCAGTCTGCTAATGGAAGCTAATGACAATGTATGCTGATAATGTTAGCTCATAGTTCCTAAAATGTTATAAATTAATTTGGTCATATTGTACTAAAAACTTGAAACATTATCAGTTGTTATTAGTTCACTAATATTATCTGTTAAATCAAGAACTGTACTACTTTTGAATGTCTAACTTCTCATTTTATTATCGCATGCATTAACCAGAATATTTAAACTTGTGTCTAGGTTTCTGATGAAGGAATAGTTTGGATTATGTAGAAGTGAAATTGAATACAAATAGAATGTAGTACTTGCATGTAATAAAATTTAGCCAAGAGCAGAGGAGAAGAAGGGGCTGTTATTGAGAAAATATAGTTCCGATTCACTTGATGTATAATGAATAGTGGTGTTGTACCCACAACTGGAAGGGTTGCGGGGTGGCCGTGAACAAAAGCACAGTGGGACCAAACGGGAGCGGCCCACAAACAAACAAGACAGACGAACAAGAAAGAATGGACACACACAATTACTGATGACTGAGCAAGGCACCAAGAACAGCAACACACAAGAAGCAACGGGGTCACAAATGAAAACCTCAAGAAACGAACGACGTCCACTCAGACACGGAAACAAGCAAAGCAAGCACAATGTCTGTAAGCGAGATATTGAGAGACTCACATGAATATCAGACTGCCTCACTGAGAGAGAGGCAGGCACTTAAATACATGATAGGGTACGTCGCTATTGGCTGCTGCACGTGCTCAACAGTGACACCTTCACATTATATGCGGGGCCAGGAGCACACACAGCCACAGCTTATGGCGTGACAGCTGCAGAGACCTCTGGTGGTAATCGAGGTCCATGCTGTCTGGTGAGGATTCGAAATCTGCAGCGCTTGGTGTGTGTGAGGCACGCCCTCAATGGCTAGAACCCGGGCCAGGGCCATGAGTGTGGCTGCCATGGTGGTGGACGCCATGCAAATTACATATGGGTATTTGGAACAGGCAACAACGAAAAGTAATCACAAGGACCCCAAAAATGGGCCCGCAAAATTGAAATGGATGCAATCCCAGGGCTGGCGAGGCACTGGCCATGGTGCGAATGACTGAGGAGGGTTTGTGTGGTGACATGCACACACAGTGCTCCCACGGACCAAACGGTCAATATTGCCATCGATGCCAGGCCAATACACGTGCCGGCGAGCCAAAACTTTCATGCAGGACATACCCCAGTGCCTGCGGTGCAAAAAACTGAGCACTTGATGCCGCAAATCTGGAGGGATGAACACCCGATGGGCGACTGACTCCGTGGGCAACAGAAGGATGTTATTGATCACAGAGAGTCTGTGGGTGGTGCCACGGGCTGAAGTTGGTCCACATCTAGATTAGATTAGATTAGATTAATACTTGTTCCATAGATCATGAATACGACACTTCGTAATGATGTGGAACGTGTCAGGTTAATGAAAGATGTCTGTACAAGATATTACATTACACAAAATATTGCATGACACTAATGCTTAAGTTAGATTTTTTCCCTCCCTTAATTTATATCTAAAAATTCAGCCAATGAGTAGAAGGAGTTGTCATCTAGAAATTCTTTTAATTTATTTTTAAATGTTGGTTGACTATCTGTCAGGCTTTTGATGCTGTTTGGTAGGTGACCAAAGACTTTTGTGGCAGCATAATTTACCCGCTTCTGTGCCAAAGTCAGATTTAACCCTGCATAGTGAAGATCATCCTTTCTCCTGGTGTTATAGCTATGCACACTGCTATTACTTTTGAACTGGGCTGGATTATTAACAACAAATTTCATAAGTGAATATATATACTGTGAGGTTACTGTAAGGATCCCTAGATCCTTAAATAGATGTCTGCAAGATGACCATGGGTGGGCTCCAGCAATTATTCTGATTACACATTTTTGAGCAATGAATACTTTTCTACTCAATGATGAATTACCCCAGAATATGATACCATACGAAAGCAGTGAATGAAAGTAGGCATAGTAAGCTAATTTACTGAGATTCTTATCACCAAAATTTGCAATAACCCTAATAGCATTCGTTGCCGAACTCAGACGTTTCAGCAGACCATCAATGTATTGCTTCCAGTTTAACCTCTCATCAATGGACACACCTAAAATTTTTGAAAATTCTACCTTAGCTACAGACTTCTGTTCAAAGTCTATATTTATTACTGGAGTTGTGCCATTTACTGTACGGAACTGTATATACTGTGTTTTATCAAAATTTAAAGAGAGTCCGTTTGCTGAGAACCACTTAATAATTTTGTGAAAAACATCATTTACAATTACATCACTTAGTTCTTGGTTTTTGGATGTTATTACTATACTTGTATCATCAGCAAAAAGAACTAACTTTGCATCTTCATCAATATGGAATGGTAAGTCATTAATGTATATCAAGAACAGTAAAGGACCTAAGACCGAACCCTGTGGGACCCTGTGCTTGATAGCCCCCCAGTTTGAGGAATCAGCTGTTGTATTAACATTACATGAACCACTTATTTCAACTTTCTGCATTCTTCCAGTTAAGTATGAATTAAACCATTTGTGCACTGCCCCCCTCAAACCATAATGATTTAGCTTATCTAAAAGAATTCCATGATTTACACAATCAAAGGCCTTTGAGAGATCACAAAAAATAACAATGGGTGATGTCCGGTTATTCAGAGCATTTAATATTTGATCAGTGAAAGCGTAAATAGCGTTTTCTGTCGAAAAGCCTTTCTGAAAACCAAACTGACATTTTGTTAGTACTTTATTTTTACATATATGGGAGGCTACTCTTGAATACATTACTTTCTCAAAAATTTTTGATAGAGCTGTCAGAAGAGAGATTGGGCGATAGTTGTTGACATCTGACGTATCCCCCTTTTTATGCAATGGTTTTACAATGGCATATTTCAGTCTATTGGGGAAAACACCCTGCTCCAAAGAGATATTACATACGTGGCTGAGAATCCTACTTATCTGTGGGGAACAAGCTTTAAGTATCTTGCTGGAAATGCCATCAATTCCGTAAGAGCTTTTACTTTTCAGTGAGTTTATAATTTTACTGATTTCAGAGGGAGAGGTTCGTGGAAATACAGTTGTTTCAAACTGCACAGGTATGGCCTCTTCTATTAGAAGCCTTGCCTCTTCTAGTGAAGATCTAGATCCTACTTTCTCCACAACATTTAAAAAATGATCATTGAAAATATTTCCAATTTCAGATTGTTTGTTAGTACACTTGTCATTCGGTTTTATGACACTAAAGTCTTCCTGTGCTCTTGGTCGCCCTGTTTCCCTTTCAATAATATTCCAAATTGCTTTAATTTTATTATCAGAGTTACTGATCTCAGACATGATATACATGCTTCTGGACTTTTTAATAACTTTTCTTAGTACCGCACAATAGTTTTTATAATATTGAACAATTTCGGGGTCAGTACTCCCTCTTGCTGTTAGATACAGTTCTCTTTTATGGTTGCAAAATATTCTTATTCCTTTAGTTAGCCAAGGTTTTTTATATGTTTTCTTGGAATTATGTTTCACTCTTTTCTTGGGAAAACAATTTTCAAATACCCTTAAAAATGTATCGTGAAATAAGTTATATTTCAAGTTTGCATCAGGTTCCATATACACTTCATCCCAGTCTAGCACCTTTAGTCTTTCCCTAAGGTTTGCAGTATTTATATTGTTAATTGAATGCACTGCTTTGAAATTCTGATTTGATATACTGCATGGAGCTGTGCCATGTACTGTAACTAACTGTGCACCATGATCTGAAAGACCATTTTCAACAGCATAAGCATTTATGTCCTTAAACTTATCTTGGTCTATAAAAAACTTATCTATCAATGTCCTGCTGTTCTTTGTTATCCGAGTAGGAAAATCAATGACGGAGCTCAAATTGAAAGAACTGTGTAATACTACTAGGTCATTCTTCCTATCACACTCTTTCAGGGAATCAACATTGAAATCCCCACAAATGATAATTTGCTTCCCCCTGTCTGACAGATAGCACAACAAAGCATCCAAGTTTTCTAGAAATAGCTGGAAATTCCTTGAGGGGGACCTATACACTGTTACAATTATGAAAGTGCCATCATTTAGTTTTAGTTCAGTGGCACATGCTTGCTTCTATATGTTGCTCTACACAAAATTTTTTAGTTTCTAAATGTTTTGTGCTGTGGAAGATTTTGACATATATGGCAACTCCTCCTCTCATCATATTATCTCTACTTACATGTGCAACTAATTTGTACCCATTGATGCTAACATTTTGCATATCAGTGATAATGTGATGCTCAGACAGGCATAGTACATCTATTACATTCTCAGTTTCTATATCTTCTAAACAAAGCAGAAGCTCATCAATTTTATTCTTCAATCCCCCAATATTTTGATGAAATATACTAACATTTTTCATTTTACTTTTGTGAGTTTCTTGAACTTTTTTAACATCTTTAGTACTTGCCTGGCTGAGTTTCCCACTGGACACTGATCTTACACTAAAAAAGAGTTACCACCATGAGATGTAGTTCCTCCCCCCTTTAAATTTCCTGCTATCAGCCCAGCCAGTTTACCCTTCCACTTCTTGTTGAGGTGTAGGCCATGTCTAGTATAGTCCCGCCTACAGAGTGAATCAACAGGAACTACACCAATGTGTGACCCCGCATCAGATCTAAGTAGCCGTCCCAACTCCAAATTAACTCTCCTGACAGAAGAGCTCAAATGAGGCCGGTCGTGGCGCACCAGAACCGACACAAACCCAACACTGGTATGACTCGATGGTGATGCAATATTTGCCAGGTCACACTCCATGCTGTACCCCGGATCTCTGTCAATACTGTTGCCTGGCCCACCCACAATAACCACAGTATCTTCCTTAGTAAAGCCTCTACATAGTGAACCTAAATCCTCTGTAACCTGCCCCAGTCCAGCACTAGGTTTGAAAAAACTTGTGACCTGGTACCTAGCAACAAGACTTTCTTTCTCTTTGCACACTTCCCTACCTTCTTATTCAATTTGCTGCTGAAAGCTTGTTGAGCCCTGTCTACATCTACTTCTGTGAGAGGCTCATCAGTTTCCGACTGGGGCAACAGGTCAAACCTATTTTGTACATTAATAACAAAGCTGTCAGAAGAATTTCTTGGCCTGTTGCCACTTCCCACCCCTGTTTACCCTTCTCCCCCCTTAACCTGCACAGTTCTCGTCTAGCCTCATCTAACTCAGCCTGAAGGGCAGCAGTTTTCCCCTCCTGTTCCACAATCTTTCTATCTCTACTGCATAGCCTACAGAACCACTGATGAGTCTCGCTCATTTTCCCAATTCCCATGCCACTACAATCTCCCCAATGAAAAAAGTTACTACATCCATCACACCAGACCCCGGAGCTAACGATTCTATGGCACGTCAGGCACTTTACACTCATGGTACAAATCGATTTTAGTGACAGAAAGATAATTAAGTTACCAGAAAACAATGAAAATACATGTACAAAAAATTAGGCCTACTCGCGACAATGTAAACAATGGTTCAGAAGTTTCTTACTGGAAATTACTTAAGAGATGACGATACCCTACAGATATAAAGGGGCAGCAAACGTATTTGGTACACTAAACTATCAGTAAATGTACTTAAAATTGCGGTATGAAGTTTAATCTGAAAGCTCAAAGGTTCGGCCTGGCCCCGATATGTAAACAAAACGAACTTTGCTTGATTACTGTGAAAATACGCGAGTAAGACAAAAACTTTTAATGGTACGCTTGAAGAGCACTATAATTAACGTAATAAATTAGTTTAAAGCGTTAGAAACAGTTTATTACTACTAAAATTACTTATCTTGTATGGGAGCTGTGACTCAAACGTCCGTATAGCAGGCGCAAGCCATATGATTAGTAATATAGGAGGGCCACCCGTGGACCACATATCACAGAACTTGCCGCAAGATAGGGTCTCAGCATGTAGCCGTGGCAATGTGAGCAGCCATAAGAGACAGACCATACAGTGCATCCCGGCAGGCAGAATCAATGTGAAAGCAGAGGACCTCCTGTTGGTCAAACGCAGGATTGTAGCCTGCAGGGAGACTTGACAAAGAGTCCACATTGGCATGGTGGGCAGTGGGCCTATACTGTACGGTGTAAGGTAATTCTGTAAAAATAATGCCCAGTGCTGGAGACGTTGAGCCATCTACCATGGAAGATGAGAGTGGGGTCTGAAAAATGCGCTAAGGGTTTGTGGTCCATAAGGAGGGTGAACTTTGCCCAAAAGAGATAGGTGTGAAATTTTTGGACAGCGAACGCTATTGCCAGGGCTCCTTTTCAATCTGGGAGTAGATCTGTTGTGCTGGGGTCAGCGTCTTAGATACATAAGCAGTGGGCTGTTCTGAGCCACCAGCATTACGATGCATGAGAATGGCCCCAATGCCGTATGCTGATGCATGAGCCACTGCAACCAAGGGGTGGTCCGGAGAGAAGAGAGTAAGGCAAGGGGCGGACTTCAGCATCACCTTTAAATGGAAAAAAGCCTGGTCACAGGCAGGAGCCAATCAAAAGGTACTCCTTTGCAACACATGTCATTGAGGGGTTGAGCAACGCAGGCAGCCTGGGGTAAGAACTTGAAGTAATAAGTAACCTTGCCAAAAGCACCTGGACTTCACATAAGTCCTTGGGACAAGGAAGGGTCTCAATGGCCATGACATTAAGACCCAAAGGGCGAATGCCATCTTTGCTAAGCCAGTGGCCTAAGTATTCCATTTCTGGTTGAAAAAAACAACACTTGTCCAGCCGACAGCATAAACCTGCAGATTGCAAAGCGTGTAATAAGGCGCTGAGGTTCTGCAAATGTTCCTGGTGTGAACGCCTGCTGCCCAAGATATCATCCAGATAATTCATGCAGGCAGGAATAGGTTGCCTAAGCTGCTCCAGGAACTACTGGAAAATGGCCGTCGCCAAAGAGACACCAAACAGAAGGCACTTGTACCTGTATAATCTGAAAGGTGTGTTGATAACCAAGATGTTCTGGGAATCAACATCCATGGGTAATTGGTGGTATGCCTCAGCCAGGTCAATCTTTTGAATGTACTCTCCACTGGCAAGCTTGCCAAGACGGTCTTCCTGTTGGGGAATGGGGTAAGTATCTACAAGGGACTCAGTAGTGCTGAAGTCCCCACACAGCCGAAGTGACCAATTGGGTTTCCATATGACCACCAATGGTGTCACCCAGGCACTGTATGTCACAGGCTCCGGAAAGCCAGCAGCCTGGAGCTGATCAAGTTCCTGCTTGACTGGTGGCCATAAGGCCACCCTAAGGAGTTGGGCCTGGATAAAGCAAGGCTGCGCATCTGGTTTAAGTGGGACGTGCACCTGAAAATCAAAAGCACATCTGAGATCCAGTGCAAGTAATGATATAAAAGCTGAGCACAGATCATCCAAGTCCTGAAAATGAACAGACAAGGAAACGACCTTAACTTCATTGGAAGTTGAAAAGACAGACAGTTGAAATGCATCCACGCCAAAAATATTTGAAGCCGATGGATGGTCAACGAAAAATAGGGTAAGGTGCCAGGGAACATATTTTTACGTCACCTGGATGATGAACTGCCCAAGAAGGGTAATGGAACCAAATGCCGAGAGGGACTGCCCGGTCGGGATATGTCACCATATTATTCAGGGAGATGGTGGCCCCATTATTGACCTGAAAACTGACACTCTCAGTGATAAGGCAAAGCATGGGGAAATCCTTCTGTGCTGATGGGTCATCGAGTGGGACGACAGATTGCAGAGCATGTACGGTATCTTGAGGCCCAGGAGGGGCAGGACTGGAGCGAGCCAAGTGACTATGACAAACCGATTGGATGTGGCCCTCCTTGTCACACAGCGTGCACGTTTTCTTATTGGGGACAATCAGCTTCATAATGTGCGGTAAAGCACTGTGGGTAAGATGTAAGTGGGCCGGTGATGAGGGGCGACCGGAGGAGCCAATGCCATAGAGACGTTAGACAAAGAGGAGTCCCGACAGTGCTGGCCTCTGGTGGCTGGGCGACATCGATGTCACAAGGGCAGAACCCACAGAGACATGTTGATCGAAGCCACTTGCGGCCGTGCCATGAGACACTCATTAGCCACCTGAGCAATATCAAATGAGTGGGCAATGCAGAGTATCTCTTCCAAGGAGGGGTTATCGAGCTTTAGTGCTGCAGGATCAGAAGCCAGCTGAACCACCATATTCTGGATGAGGGAGTCCACATATGAAGCCTTGCACTGCCGATTGGTGCACGTAAAATAGCATCGACAGCTGAGACCCTGCAGATCCGTGACCCATGAATGATACAATTGATCAGGCTGTTTATGGTACTGGTGGAACTCCATCTGAGAGGGGAACACATGGTAGCATTGTGAATAATAGTTCGTCAGCAAAAGGCATATTTCTTGAAAAGAGAGAGCCACAAGATCAGACAATGGCGCCAACTTGTGGATAAGAAAGAACGTGTCTGGGGAAGCCCAAGACAAAAACAACGACTGCTGCAAGGAGTCATTTGTGACTGGAAAAGTCGCAAAATGTTGTTTCAGCCGATGTAAATATGTTTCCCAGTCTTCTTTAGCGTCATTAAGTGGGGGGAATGACAGCAAACATGGGAAAGCATCGGACACCTGAGGACTCGGAAGTTGTTGTGGCAGTGCGTCCCTTGCATCAACTTTGTCTATTAGCAATTGCAGTGACTACTGTAAGATGTAAACTGGGGCTGCTGCTGCTGCTGCTGCTGCATGAGCTGCTGCTGTTGCTCCAGAAGTCAGACCAACTTTGACCCCATACTAACAACTACCACCATTTACTTTGTCATCAAAATATTGTAACTGCGGAGTGGCCATGAATGAAAATGCATTAGGATCGAACGGGAGAGGCCCGCAAACAAACAAAAAAGAAGAAAAGGGAAGGACGGACACACACAATGGACAACCAAGCAAGACACCAAGAAGAGCAACACACAAGAAGCAATGGAGTCACAAGAGAAAACCTCATGAAATCAAAAACATCCACTCTGACACAGAAACAAGCAAAGCAAAAACGATGTCTGTAAGTGAGATATCAAGAGAGTCCCGTGAATATCAGACTGCCTCGCTGAGTGAGAGGCAGGTGCTTAAATACATGATAGGGTACATCACTATTGGCTGCTGGGACCACGTGCTCCACAGTGGCGCCCTCACATTATACGCAGGTCAGGAGCATGTGCAGCCACGACTTATGGTGTGATGGCTGCAGAAACCTCTAGTGGTAATGGAAGTCCATGCTGTCTGGCATGGATTCAGAACCCACGTGCTCGGTATCACAAGTGGAGACATATTAATGTGCATAAACAGAGTAATTTGAAAGAGTAATAATGAAGATTTGAGTATAACATGTGATGACAAGATATTAAATAATAATATTCAAAGAAAAATAATAAGGCATAATGACTGGCCAGCAATTTAATAGGTATACTTTTAAATACTGCTGACAGGTACAGGCATAAAAGTAGACAAGAACTGTCACATCTTTTAAAACACCTAGTTTCTTCCTCAAGAAGTAAAGAGGGATAGCCTGGGAAGGTTGGAAAGGAGGAGCAGGTCACTCAGACCCTTGGTTGAGAGGTATCCGCAAATTGTAAGAAAGTGGGTGGTATTGTTGAAATTACAGGCATCAGTGGGGATGCAGGTCACACATAGTACATTTATAAACATTGTGCTTCAGTCTAGAGCAGTTAAAAGGACAAAATGAGAGGCAAAAATGGAGTAATACTAAGAGAAACAATACATAAATAATAAAGTTAAAAACAAGAAGGGAAGTAGAAAAGTAGATGGGGAAAACCAGAGAAAGAGAGAAAGAGGAAGGGGGCGGGGGGTATAATACAGTTAAAAACAAGAAGGGAAGCAGAAAAGCAGATGGGGAAAACCAGAGAGAGAGAGAGAGAGAGAGAGAGAGAGAGAGAGAGAGAGAGAGAGAGAGAGAGAGGAAAGGGGAAGGGGGTGGGGGGTATGCAGATAAAGATAATATGTAACAAGTAGTTAGGTAAATATATATAGGAATAATACAAAAAAGGCCCCAACTTCAAAAGTCTCATAAGCAGTCTCCCTTGTCTCCCAGAACCACAGATGCCTCAAATATGTCAATACATTGCTTCAACAAGGCTATGAGTTTCTTAAGAAAATCCCAGGAATCAGATCATTTTTCAGTTTGCAGTATCCAGTGAACTATTTTTTCTTATTTCTCATAAACCAGGCTCAGTGCTACTATGTCCATACATAATTGCAGGAAGATAAGTTACTATTACTTGCAGTAAACTCTGTTTGATGAATGAAGAGAAAAAAATTACTCTTTATCCAATGCCCTGGGGACAAATAAGAAAATGTGGATGCTAAGTAACAAAATCATACTAAAGAAAACAACTAAATAAAATTTGACATTTCCTGTACTGATGGCACACAATTTCACAAAATTGCAGTTTTTTACATCACAATCCATGAAATATTAAGGAATCTACTTTCACGTGTGTATCTTGTCAAGGCCACAATAATGATTAAACCTTGCCATTAAGCTTTTGTTAAGTGCTCTACTTTGTTTAATGCCAAATTGCTTTTGATAGTGAAGCACTTTTCCTTGTGTCTGCTGCTAACTGAAACTACCTTTAGTTCTGCAGTGTGAATTCATCATGTATGAAATTACACTGTTGAACATTTGGCAATCTATTCAAGGCAATTTCTGCTATATACTGTTATCTATCCTTCCCAATTTCTCCTTCCTTCAAGTTCTACAAGGAAATATTTAGATAAAGATGATCAGAGTATATATTAATACAATCTACAATAAAAGTTTAATTTGTAGCTGTCCCACTGTTCCTACTTTACCTAAGAAATCATCAGCTGAGAAATGGTCAGCATCCCAAACTTGGAGTTCTAATCTTGCTGGTATTTTGCATTCTGTTTCATCCCAGGAGAACAATGATTCCTTCCTAGAAATAACAATTTTTTCTTCAGCTACCAGATAGTCAAATGGATATATAAATCTCCAGTTGAAATTTCCTTCACCAGTGAGAGATCGATAATGAATGTCTGTGCACTGACAGTCTTCTTGTCCTTTCAGCCACCTGAAAAAATTAAATAAACTCCATTTCACAGCAACAAGAATGTAACTTCACAATTCTGAGTGCAGCATATTATTACCCTTTAACATAGATGTCAGACATCTTCTCTCCAGTGAAGAATGCATCATCTTCAAGCACAACATCATCAGTGTTCCAGATGATAATGCGAAGTTCATATGATTTAGGTTTCCGAGGTGAGATGTCAAGTGATGGACCTGGGAGAGGCATATCCATTGGGAACATATCCACCCACATCTCCAATTTCCCCTAAAAGATTTTACAAAAGTTCTTGTAACATACTCTTAATGTATAACACATCAACTATTATGTGAAAGGAGTGCCACAGTAATTCAAGAATACACAATAGTGGAAAAATAGTAATCATTTTGTTCTTTGTAAAATTTTTGAGACTAAAGTACCTGTAGATTATTAATAATAATGGACAGTAATACTGTGCATTACATCCATGGTTGGTTCCAGAATTGATATTATGCAATATTAGTGACAAATCTCGGATGTGCAAATATGGCGGATAGGGATGCCAGCTGTTATTTGGCTCTTGGGCTGGCTTTGCACTCATGTAAGGAAAAGGGGAAGTGTAGATGGATGAAGGAGTGGTATAAGAAGAGAGGGAAATTGATGTGTGAAAATTTTCTAATTGACTTAAGGACAAGAATGCCAAATGATTATCAGAACTCTCTGAGGATGGATACTTACTCATTTAATGTACTTTTGCAAACGATAACACTCATAATGGTGAACACTGGTACCTTGGTGGATAGAGACAGGGGTCATGTGTGTGTAAGTTGTGTTTGTGTGAAAGTGTGTGTGTAGCTTAAAATTTGTAATAGTGGCTGTCTGCAACTCAACATCTCAAACATGTGCTGAGCAGGTCACAAAATGTATTCACATTTATGTATTCATCAGTACTTACAGGACCATTGACACATTAAAAACTGAAATACACTGTATACATGTTCTACAGTAATATTTATTTGAAGTGGGCCACTTCTGTGCAGGGTAGCAACAGTGGGTAGTGACAAGGATGCAGTCCTTGGGCAGCTCAGAGAAACAACATTGGAAAGTAAAATATTTTATTTAAACTCATGTGAGCACAATTGTAGTGTCATGGTTCAGTGGCCACACCCCTCACAGCACGTGATGAGGGCAGTGTGTGGTGTGCATCTAGTTGCAGGTCTGCAGGTCATTATGTCTGTGCCCCAGAATGCTGATACCAGCTACGTGCTCAGCAGTGCATCCCAGTTAGATGCTGCATGGTTGCTCATGAGAGGCACCAGCATTGAGGAGGACCACCATAATGATTTCAGGGGATGACAGCCACTGTTGATGGATTTCCATTGTGTAAGTGACTGTGCTAGGCACCAGGACACCCGTACCGGTGCGGAAGGGTATGTGACTACACAGCCCAAGTCTCAATCTGGTGCCATGCAAGATAGTTGTCTGGCTGCTGCTGGAATGAGCCTGGGAGTGGCCCATCAGTGAAGAGACACCAAGCCCAGGAAGGAGGACATTATGCTAGAAGATGGTGTGGCAGTGCAGGCCCAAACTTGTGACTGCTTGCTATCCCATACCACTCCGGCACTTGGAGTAGCCCTCTCATTGTAGTAGGCACTGCTTAACTGCAGATAGCTCTGGTAAAATTAACATTTATTTGAGTTAGGAGCACACTTGTTGTGCCCACATACTGCTTCCATCCATGCTCGGAATAACAAATACATGGCCTGGTGATGTAGAAACTCCCTGGTCTGTTCTGCAAGAGTGCTGTGTTAACTGCTTCATTAGCAGGATTACAGTGCTTGGTCTGGCATGCCTCCCAATGTATAAACAGCCCTGTTGCTGCAAACAGCATGTTGACATGTCAGTGTCCACTGGCTGCTTATGGCTCCTTTAACTGCTTTGGCTGAGCTGCTAGTTTCTGCAGTAATGCACAACTAGTTCCCACAAAAAAAAAAAAAAAAAAAAAAAAAAAAAAAAAAAAAAAAAAAAAAAAAAAAAAAAACAAAACAACAACATTACAGTTTTATGGTTAATTGTGAACTGACTTTTGGCGTTTTTAGACCAGCCTCAGGCAAGTTATCTGTGGACAGCGTACAACGCTGAAAGCTGGTTCGCAATAAAATATAAAATAAACATTATTGTGAAGCATCAATACTGTGTATTTCAGTTTTTAAAGAATACTTATCATTATTCCTCATTTTTGAGACATTGTAATACATGTTCACCATCAGCCACTAAACACCTCTGAAGCTTCTGAACTGCTGAAGGAAGTGTTTGCTGTGATGGCTGCACACAATTCTTATCGTGTCTTCAGAGTAGCTGGCCTATCTCGAAAGCCTTCATCTTCAAGGCATCTCAAGTGTAAAGGGTAATAGGTTTTTGACTTGGAAACCATGGTAGGGTACTCATTACCATCTCTATGACATATCCATTTCCAGTGTTGACTATCATCCAAGTATGTTCTCATATTTAAAACATAGTGTGATGACGGAAGGAAGATTAAGCTTTAACACCCTGGTGACACTGAGGTCATTAGAGATGTAGCACACATCGTTCAAAATGTTTCAAGGATGGGGAAGGAAATCGGCCACGCACTTTCAAACAAATCATTCTAGTATTTGCCTAAAGTGATTTAGAGAAATCTTGGGCAATCTAAATCAGCAGCTTGAAGCCTCAGTGTTCATCTCACCATTTGGGCTGATGGATCCTTCAGGCTAGTCAGCTAGCATAAAGTATAGTTATTCATAACAACAACAAATGGTTTGCCAAATAAATATGGCCAGAACTTGCTGATGGCCCAAACTTCAAGGCATTCTTTCTTGGTTGAAGAATAGTTCTTCTTGGACATGGAGTGTTGCCATGAAACAGTCTTGCTGGGGTAAATGTCAACAGAAAAAAAACTATGAAGTGAACATCTTTACAAACATTAATTCTTTCAATGGTAGCTGAAATAAACAT
Source organism: Schistocerca gregaria (assembly GCF_023897955.1). Taxonomy (NCBI): domain Eukaryota; kingdom Metazoa; phylum Arthropoda; class Insecta; order Orthoptera; family Acrididae; genus Schistocerca; species Schistocerca gregaria. The sequence goes on along the minus strand of NC_064920.1, from coordinate 599,310,748 downwards.
TCTTCAAATTTGGTGGATGTAACTCAATTTGTTCAAAATAATAAATGTTGTCCACAACTTATCTTCATTTTGCTAATTCGCTTGCAGTTGAAGTTTTGTGTAAGTGAAAACTGGCCAGAGAACACTATGGTTCTCAAAAGACATGAAAAGTCAATCACTGTTTCAGCTGTACAATTTATTATGTCACAGAGTGCTGCTCAATACCTCACATCATCCTGGGCCTCCAACAAGATTTCTTACTGCTCTTATATACTCTCACTAACAACTGGTGTTCCTTTGCCTATAGTAAATTCATTAATTACAGTTACGTAAGTTGTCGATAGTTACAAAAAATGTTATCATCTGTTGCTTAGAATTAAAATGCATGGAATGTGATAACAAAGATGATTACATATCTCTTGTTTTTAAGAACAATAAGTAAAATAACACAAATGAACAATGACAATTACATTTTTATTAATTACACTGAAACTACAGTATTCCAAGCATTCCTACCATGTTTCCTGTTTCAAATATGAACACATTATTTTTTGTTCACATTGTTAACATGGTTTCACTTTATGGATTACAGGTAGCTAGATGTTGTTGTATTAACCATTTCAAACATTATACTTGTAATTACAGTATATTATTGGTATCTCTTTTGTTAATCGATTGTTCATAAATGTAAACTAAATGAGTTGACAGTACATGTTCCTACCTATGGATGGACGTAATGTGAATGAGTACTTTGACATGAAGTTGTTGAAAATAATGTTATAGATTTCAAAAGGCAAGATTATTTATATGGGTCTTACCTGCTGACATAGTAGCTAATCATGCAACCTGAATTTGCCTCAAAATCATATGGAAAACAATCTGTTACATTTCAGAGTACTCTGGAAGGGTGACCTATCAACTTTTCAGCATCTTCTTGAAGTTGTAACAGAACTGCCACTATACCAAAACCACTAATATCAGTGTGAAGTTCTGTCTTGGTATTCTCAGGACTGGATAAGATGTTAGGGCCTCCATAAGGACTAGGTAGGGTCCTTCTGCTGCCTTGTTTCAGGAAAATCTGGCTTCACCCTGCAATAGTTCTTGCTAGGGCATGCAGCATATTCTGAGAAAGCTTCTCACATCTTGAATATGCTGAGGAATTGGAAAATAAGTGACTGCTCTTGCTTTATCAGGAACAGGATGGACTCCACCATTATTCACTAAGTGCCCAAAGATTTTTTATTTCTTGGGCAATGAACAGGCATTTTTTCAGATTCATGTGGAGATCTACCATCCAAACACATGTGAACATGGTTGTCAGTCAGCTTCAGAGTTCTTCAAATGTCACCCAGATATCAATTTAAGGTATCAAAGCAGATTGTCTATTATACGAGGGTGGTTTTAAAAGTTTTAGAAAACACCACAAGAGGTCAGCACTAGCACAATGAGTTGTTCACGTGATATTCATTGGACTGTTGCCTGCAAACCCGTGCCACATCAGTGCTCTTGGAAGACAGCTGTGACAGTGATGTGGCTCTGTTGTTGTTCTCACATAATGATTTACAAACATGGAAAAAATCAAGATTTGAGCAGTTATTAAGTAATTCGTAAAGAAAGGTATGAAAGCAAAGGACATTCATGCTGATTTCCAGATTGCACTGGGGGACTCTGCTCCTTCATATTCAACTGTTGCCGAATTTTAATTTGGTCGTGAGAGCTTAGATGATGATCCACGCAATGGTTGGCCAAGATGTATCACTACTCTAGAAATCATTGCAAAAGGGCACAAAACAGCCATAGAGGATTGCTGATTTATAGTGTGTGAAATTGCTCACACTACCCAGATGTCTTGATGCTGCATCAAAAATGCATGAGAATGGACATTCAGGATAATCTTTGGCTCATTTTAGGAGAAACAAACAGGATTTTTTCACCAGTTTGTGAACTCAGATGAAACCTGGGTGCACTACTATACCCCAGAGATAAAACAACAGTCAAAGCAGAGAAACATGCTGACTCTCCACCACCAAAGAAAGCAAAGACAATCCTTTCGGCAGGGAAGGTTGTGGCATCATTCTTCTGGGATGCGAAAGGAGTCCTGTTTGTAGATTATCTCCCCACTGGGCAAACAATTACAGGAGAATACTATGCTAACCTCCTGGACAAATTGCAACAAAACGTGCACTCCGTGTGCATACTGGGGGGGAGTCATCCAAGGTGTGGAAAGGGTCCTTCCGGATGCCATGAAGGGTACGGGGTGCAGCCAACTGCAGGTGGTGGATCATGTTGGCACTAATGACGTGTGTCACTATGGATTGGAAGAGATTCTCTCTGGTTTCCGGCAGCTGTCTGAGTTGGTGAAAACTGCCAGTCTTGATAGTGAGATGAAGGCAGAGCTCACCACCTGCAGCATCATTGACAGGACTGATTGCGGACCTTTGTTACAGAGCCAAGTGGATGGACTGAATCAGAGGCTCAGATGGTTCTGCGTCTGTGTAGGCTGCAGATTCCTCGATTTGTGCCATAGGGTGGTGGGGTTCCAGGTTATACTAAATAGGTTAGGTGTCCACTACACATAGGAGGTGGCTACATGGGTAGCAGGGGCTATGTGGCATGGACTGTGTTATTTTTTTAGATTAGACAGTATTGGAAAAGATCAGAAAGGGCTCCAGTCTCAAAGGGTACAGGGCAAAGAAACAACAAGAATCGACCAAGCAACAGTTCGTATTGTAGCTGTAAACTGTCGTAGCTGTGTTGGAAAAGTACCAGCACTGAAGCTGAAATCATTATAGGAACAGAAAGCTGGCTAAAGCTGGAGATAAATTCTACCAAAATTTTTACAGAGGCAAAAACTGTGTTCAGGGAGGATAGATTAAATAAAGCAGGTGGTGGTGTGTTTGTGTCTGTTGGTAGTAGTTTAAAAATAAATGCAAAATATATCTAATTAAAACAGCAGACAAAAATTCACTTGATGCCTTCCTAAGAGAGAATCTCCATTCCTTCGAAGCTAATTATGTAAGTGTAGAACAGATATGGCTCAAATTCAAAGATACAGTGTCAACAGCAATAGGTAGACTCAAACTGCAGAAGTTAATAAGAGACAAGACTGATCCACCATGGTACACAAAACACTACAGAACACTGTTGCAGAAGCAATGAAAAAAGCATGCCAAATTCAGAAAAATGCAAAATCTGCAAGACTGGCTAAGTTTCACAGCAGCTCAAAATTTACTGCAGATATTAATGGGAGATGCTTTGAATAGTTTCCACAATGAAACATTGTCTCAAAATATGGTAGAGAACCCAAAGAGATAATGGTCATATGTAAAGTACACCAGTGGCAAAAAACAGTCAATACCATGACTGCGCAATAGTGTTACCGATGATGGTGCACTAAAGCAGAGTTACTAAATACAGTTTTCCATAATTCCTTCAAAAAAGAAGATGAAATAAATATTCCAGAATTTGAAACCAGAACAGCTGTTAGCATGGGTGACATAATAGTAGATATCTTAGGTGTAGCGAAACAACTCAAACCACTTAAGAAAGACTAGTCTTCCATTGCAGGTGGTATACCTATCAGGTTCCTTTCAGAGTATGCAGACACAATAGCTTCCTTCGTAGCAATCATATACAACCGTTCACTTGACAAAAGATCTGTTCCTAAAGACTGGAAAGTAGCACAGGTCACACCAATATTCAAAAAAGGAAATAGGAGTAACCTACTGAATTACAGACCCATATTACTGACCTCAATTTGCAGTAGGATTTTGGAGCATATACTGTACTCGAACATTATGAATCACCTTGAACAAAATGACTTATTGATACATAACCAACATGGATTCAGAAAACGTCATTCTCATACAACACAGCTAGCTCTTTATTCCCATAAAGTAATGAGTGCTGTCGACAAGAGATCTCAGATCGATTCTGTATTCCTAGATTTTCAGAAGGCTTTTGATACAGTTCCTCACAAGTGACTATTAATCAGATTGCCTGCATATGGAATATTGTCTCAGTTGTGTGACTAGATTCATGATTTACTCTCAGAGAGGCCATAGTTTGTAGTGATAGATGGTAATCATCGAGTATAACAGAAGTGGTATCAGACATTCCGCAAGGTAGTGTCATAAGCCCTCTGCTGTTCCAAATTTACATAAATGATCTAGGTGGTAATCTGAGAAGCTCCCTTAGATTGTTTGTAGATGATGCTGTAATTTACTGTCTAGTAAAATCATCAGACAATCGATTCCAATTACAAAATGATCTAGAGAGAATTTCTGTATGGTACAAAAAGTGGCAATTGGCACTAAACAAAGAAAAGTGTCCACATGGGTACTAAAAGAGATCGAAATAAATTTTGGGTATACGATAAATCACACAAATCTAAGTGCTGTCAATGCGACTAAATGCCTAGCAATACATTTATGAGCAACTTAAATTGGAAAGACCACATAAATAATATTGTGGAGAAGGTGAAACAAAGACTGGGCTTTGTGGGCAGAACACTTAAAAGATGTGACAAACCCACTAAAGAGTCAGCCTACATTATGCTTGTCCGTGCTCTGCTGAAATATTGCTGCATGGTGTTGGATCCTTACCAGGTAGGATTGACAGAGGACATTGAAAAAGTGCAAAGAGCAGCAGCCCGTTTTGTGTTATCGTGCAATTGGAATGAGAGAGTCACTGACATGATACACGAATTGGGGTGGCAGTGTGACTGAAACAAAGGCAGTTTTCTTTGCTGCAAGATCTACACTCCTGGAAATGGAAAAAAGAACACATTGACACCGGTGTGTTAGACCCACCATACTTGCTCTGGACACTGCGAGAGGGCTGTACAAGCAATGATCACACGCACGGCACAGCGGACACACCAGGAACCGCGGTGTTGGCCGTCGAACGGCGCTAGCTGCGCAGCATTTGTGCACCGCCAATTTGCCGTGGCATACGGAGCTCCATCGCAGTCTTTAACACTGGTAGCATGCCGCGACAGCGTGGACGTGAACCGTATGTGCAGTTGACGGACTTTGAGCGAGGGCGTATAGTGGGCATGCGGGAGGCCGGGTGGACGTACCGCCGAATTGCTCAACACGTGGGGCATGAGGTCTCCACAGTACATCGATGTTGTCGCCAGTGGTCGGCGGAAGGTGCACGTGCCCGTCAACCTGGCACCGGACCGCAGCGATGCACGGATGCACGCCAAGACCGTAGGATCCTACGCAGTGCCGTAGGGGACCGCACCGCCATTTCCCAGCAAATTAGGGACACTGTTGCTCCTGGGGTATCGGCGAGGACCATTCGCAACTGTCTCCATGAAGCTGGGCTACGGTCCCGCACACCGTTGGGCCGTCTTCCGCTCACGCCCCAGCATCGTGCAGCCCGCCTCCAGTGGTGTCGAAATAGGCGTGAATGGAGGGACGAATGGAGACGTGTCAGCTTCAGCGATGAGAGTCGCTTCTGCCTTAGTGCCAATGATGGTCGTATGCGTGTTTGGCACCTTGCAGGTGAGGGCCACAATCAGGACTGCATACGACCGAGGCACACAGGGCCAACACCCGGCATCATGGTGTGGGGAGCGATCTCCTACACTGGCCGTACACCTCTGGTGATCGTCGAGGGGACACTGAATAGTGCATGGTACATCCAAACCGTCATCGAACCCATCGTTCTACCATTCCTAGACCGGCAAGGGAACTTGCTGTTCCAACAGGACAATGCACGTCCGCATGTATCCCATGCCACCCAACGTGCTCTAGAAGGTGTAAGTCAACTACCCTGGCCAGTAAGATCTCCGGATCTGTCCCCCATTGAGCATGTTTGGGACTGGATGAAGCGTCGTCTCACGCGGTCTGCACGTCCAGCACGAACGCTGGTCCATCTGAGGCGCCAGGTGGAAATGGCATGGCAAGCCGTTCCACAGGACTACATCCAGAATCTCTACGATCGTCTCCATGGGAGAATAGCAGCCTGCATTGCTGCAAAAGGTGCATATACACTGTACTAGTGCCGACATTGTGCATGCTCTGTTGCCTGTGTCTATGTGCCTGTGGTTCTGTCAGTGTGATCATGTGATGTATCTGACCCCAGGAATGTGTCAATAAAGTTTCCCCTTGCTGGGACAACGAATTCACGGTGTTCTTATTTCAATTTCCAGGAGTGTATTTACGAAATTTCAATCAGCAACTTTCTCTTCTGAATGCAAAAATATTTTGTTGACACCCACCTACGTAGGGAGAAATGAACATTATAATAAAATAAGAGAAATCAGAGCTCGAATGGAAAGATTCAGGTGTTCCTTTTTCCCATGCAAGTAGTATGAAAATGGTTCGATGAACACTCTGCCAGGCACTTAAGTGTGAATTGCAGAGTAACCATGTAGATGAACAAAAGATACATGAAAAAAAGGCTAGGTTCAAAAGGAAGAACATCTTCCATCAAGACAATGTGCTCCCACACACATGTGCTGTTGCCATGGCGAACTAAGGTGTGATTTGTTGCTACAAATGTCTTATTTACCCGATATGGCTCCATCAGACTTCCATCTCTTCCCAAAACTGGAAATTTTTCTTGGTGGATGAGGATTCACTTAAAACGAAGAATTGATAGCCATAGTTGAAAACTATTTTGCAGGCCTGGAGGAAACTGATTTTCAAGATGGGATCAAGGCATTGGAACATCATTGGACCAAGTGCATTAATCTATAAGGAGTGATGTAACATAAATTTGAACTAATGTAGACCATATGAAGTTCTGAAGGTAGTGTTTCCCCATGAGCCACTTTAACCTCAATTTGTCAAAAGCCTATCTGCATTTTCATAGTTGAGATATACCTCATTCCTTTTAAACAGTCGAGGTGTCATCAATGCATGGTGATTGATATACATCTTTTTCTGTGGTTTTGTTTAGTTGCTGGTGGCTGATGCAAAAAATGTTGTGTGTCATCCTTCTGCTTCATAAGTGCTACTGGAGAGGACCAAGGACTCTCTGAAAGTTCAATTATGCAATATTGCAGCACCTCCTCCACTTCCTCCTGGATTATCCATCATTCAGCTGTGGGATTGTACATGAGCATGGGTTAGTTGGTGGATGAGCCCAGCTGATATGGTTTTTCATCATGGGCTGCTTGGTCTCTCTTTTCTCCAAGCCTGATTTGAAAGCATCCAAAAACTGATACAGAATCCTGTTACTCGCTGATGTTGTTTCTATCAGGCTAGAACCTCTCCAGCATTGGATACAATGGTAGTGGAGTATAATTATTCATCAATGACACTATGCTGCCCCTCCTGGACTGGTTCAGCTGTACTTATGCTCATACCTTTAGGGATGAGTAATCACTGCTTGTGACATTGGTCAGGAATTCTCCTTGACCACATGCAATGCTTATGTTCAACGCTGACATGAAGATTTCTTTTTTGAGCTTGAGTAACTTTTTGCAATTGATAAAAGCTTCATAGTTTAACTGTATGTCTCGAATGATGACTGGGACTTGTTGATGATGGCAGGAAACCTATATCTTCAACAGCAGATAAACACTCCGAGCAATATTTGCTAAGCACATTTGTTGGAACAGCTTTGTCAGTCTGGAATTCTTATTTTGTGATGCCTGCAAGGAGCCTCATTGCTCCCTTACATCATGACTAAATTCTGCTAAAATGACATTCAAAGGCTTGCATCATTGATAGTTACCCTTGTAACACGTGCTCTTGTTGGCTGAATGTATAAGGGGCACTGAAAAAGTTTCTGTTTGAAGGTCATAGAATCCAGAATCGGTATTCCAATCAGGCAAAATCACTGTGTGTATTGAGGCAATAATCCCACTGAAGATACCCATTTGGGAAAATACCATGTTCTGTTGCGTGAAGAAACCATAACTGACAGCTGCACATTGCTGTCCAATAAGATTCGTTGACTCTTCAAGGCCCTTTTTAAGGGACTGAAGGAGAGTTACTTGCATGGGGAGAGATCAGACCAATAGGGTGAAGAGACATGGACATGACTGCTTTCCAAGTTCCAAACTCCACTGTCACTACCAGCACTCTACGTGATAACTGTGTACCTTTCATATAGACCATGCCTTGGCCATTTCTCCCATGAGAGCCAATTAATTCCATGTTTTGCATTGGAAAAATTGGTATTGTGTCAGTATGACATTGGTAGTATGGGGACATGTATCATCAAGAGACGGCTGCACCCCCTGTCACGTTAATCAAAGAACAGGGTGAACATCACCTTTCCAGCAGATGGCTGGCTCTTGAACTTCTGTGGACAAGCGGATGCCAGATGACACCGCTGCATCAATGGTTCTGACTTTGCTTCTCAGTGGCAGAACCAGCTTTTGCTGCCTGCAGTAACACACACATCAGATAGCTATGAGTGCCCCACTGATCCCTTGTCAACATGTCGGTTCTTATACATTGACATCCCAGTTCTGCTATGTTGCATATACATTGGAGAAACACCCTCAAATGGATATTTTTTGATCACCCCTTGTATTTCTGACTGGTGACCTTCAGCACAAATGCTTTCATGTCAAGGAAAGTAATCTTCTTTAGCTGGTGAGAATAAGCATTTGGCATTACAGGAAAGAAGCCCCTGTGTCGTCTAGTGTGTAGACTGATTGTCTGTCAATGAGATAGCCTTTCATCTTAGTAACTGTCATCCATGGAAGATTTTCATTTGTGGCAGCCTCCCTGGATCGGTGGCTATGCATATGGCTAGTACCCCTGTGTATCAATGGGTAACAGCTATGACATGCTGGGGAGCAACCTTATCCAGGATATGGTCATGAGGTTTGGCCCACAGGTTCACTACAAATGTCTGCAGTTGACTGCATGTCATGTGACATAATAAGTGTCGAACATTCATCTTCTTTGTCTACAGTAGGGCACAGATGGGTTGTCGTTTGATTTTGGCGGTGCAAGCCTATGTTAACCAGGCCAATTCTTCATGGTACTTTTGACTTTTGATGGAGATTGGTCCCAAAGATTGAGACACCTTCTCTTCAGCGTCCTCTATTACCTCCTTAGTATGGGGTTGACGTTCATGGCCACTTTCTCTTGTGTACTTGATCTGCTGTGGCCTTTTGCCGCATATTGGTCTGAGCAGTTCCTAATGTTCCTAGTGTACTACGACCATCTGCTAAGGCAGTGAGTTTTATGTTTCATGTGTTTACTTCTGCCCCAAGCTGTCAATTCTGCCATATGATCAGATACCCACCTTCTACATTTGCTGGCTACTAGTACAGAACAGTAGCTTGGTTTGTAGCAAGGCTTCCCCTGACCCAATCTCACAACCTGCCTTGGTCTTCTACTTGCAGTGTCAACATCAACTTTGGCCCAGTGCCTGTCCCATGACAGACATGCCACATGGCAATGTGTTTCATATTAAGATATTCACTGTAATTTTTAACACTCACATGTGCATGGCAATGTGCTTCATACCAAGATATTCACTGTAATGTTTAAGACTCACATGCACCACCCTATTCCCACACCTGCTGTACAGCCCAGTGAGTAAATCAGTGTTTCGTGCCAAGATATTCTGATCTATGAGCATTGGCTGCTATCCAAGTTCCAAGCTCCACTACCACTACCAGTACTCCATGTGAAACTGTGTGCCTTTCATACAGACCATGCCCTGACCATTTCTCCCATGAGAGCCAAATAATTCCACTTATTGCATTGGAGAAATTGGTATTGTGTCTGTAGATACTCTGGGAAAAGGTAGTGACTTTGTCTGGTGTTGACTATTGTTACCACACCACTCTTTCACCTAATACCATCACATCTGTAAGTGTCTTACTCCTATAATTGTTAATTTTGAGACTGTTTCGCATTTTGTCTGTACAAGTGTAGTCATTTTAATCAATGTTTTGTACATAGTAGTTTCATCATTTTAGTAAATGAGATGTCTTCTTAATCACTTGTGGTCATTGATGTTTGTGCAGTACCTTTCATGTCTTATTTGCAACATCCTACAGATCTGATTGTTATGGCTACCATGAAATGCTGTATGTCTTCTCTTACAACCTGCTTTAGGAGAGAAGAGGAGTCATTGCTGCCCTCTGCAACTGCCTTAGGGACCACATCTGGGAATCTGTCATACCTCTTTCATATGCTTCTTTCTCTGTTACATTTCCTTGATGTGCTGCATCACCTGATGAACTCCTCAGTTGTTGCAACATCCTTTACTAGAAGAGCTTGGAATGTGTCTTCTACTCCTTTCATCACATGTGAGATTTTGTTGGTTTCTGTTATATTCGTGTACACAAAGTTGCAAATGCCCAAAACATTCTGTATGTAAGACTGCGTCATTTTGCTATGAGACTGGGCCATCTCCTGCTAAGTGTACTTCCTACTGATTATCATCAAACATCTTCTTCAACTCAGCCTGGATTTTGTCCCAGGTGTTGAGCTTCTCTCCATTGTTCTCAAACCACAGCTGAGCTGTGCTGTCTAGTTATAATTATACATTTGCTACACACATCATGTCATCCCACCTGTTGTATTTGACAACTCAGTCAAATGCTTTCAGCCATTTTGTTGGATCTTGACCATCACCTCTGGAAGACAGTAACGAATGGCTGATGTGCAGCTGACTTACTGCTATCCTGGGATCCATCTCCTGAATATACACACATCAAAAAAAGCTTTGCATCAGTACGGTTCCCAGAACTCCTGAAGATAGACGTTGATTGTGGATCTTGTATCACAGACAAAGTCCCTTTCACTGTGCCAGCCACTGGTGGCTGAGCGGTTCTAGGCACTTCAGTCTGGAATCGTACGACCGCCATAGTCGCAGGTTCGAATCATGCCTCAGGCATGGATGTGTGTGATGTCCTTAGGTTAGTTAGGTTTAAGTAGTTCTAACTTCTAGGGGGCTGATGACCTGAGATGTTAAGTCCCATAGTGCTCAGAGCCATTTGAACCATTTTTGAACCTTTCACTATTATAGACGTTACTAAACCTGCCCAAAGATGTAAACAATCATGCATGAGCAGCACCTATTAGATGCAGAGGATCTGACAGCTGATCAGTTCCAGTCATTTCACCAGGAAGGAGGTACACGGCTCGTGTTGTCTGTAGTTCAACCATGCCTAAATGGTCAATAATGTAGTTCGGTTGTGTACGCATTGTTACTTTGTGCCAGGAAGGGCTCTCAACAAGAGAAGTGTCCAGGCATCTCGAGTAAACCAAAGCGATGTTGTTCAGACATGCAGGAAATACAGAGAGACAGGAACTGTTGATGACATGCCTCACTCAGGCTCCCAAGGGCTACTACTGCAGAGGATGACCACTATCTACACATTATAGCTTGGAGGAACCCTGACAGCAAAGCCACCATGTTGAATAATGCTTTTTATGCAGTCACAAAACATTGTGTTATGACTCAAACTGTGTGCAATAGGCTGCATGATGTGCATCTTCACTCCCGACATCCATGTCAAGGCCCATCTTTGCAACCATGACACCATGCAGCTGCCTTTAACCAGACAATCGTCAGAGACATGTTTGGAGGCAATCCAGTCACGCTAAATGCCTTAGACACTCTGTTCAGTGAGAGGAGCAAGTTGGAGGTTTCCTGCTGTTTTAGGGTGGCATTATGTGGGGTCGATGTATGCCGCCAGTGGTCATGGAAGGCGCTGTCCCATCAGGCACTTCTTGTGAATGGCTTCCTTCAGGATAATGGTATCGCTTGACTAGAGTGACCAGCATGTTTTACAGACAAGAACCCTATCGAACATGCCTGGGATAGATTGAAAAGGGCTGCTTATGGACGATGTGACACACCAGCCACTCTGAGGGATCTACACCGAATTGCCACTGAGGAGTGGGACAATCTGGACCAACAGTGCCTTGATGAACTTGTATGCCACAATGGACATAGGCATGCATCAATGAAAGAGGACATGCTACTGGATATTAGAGTTACCGGTGTGTACAGCAATCTGGACCACCACCATTGAAGGTCTCGCTGTAGGGTGGTACAACATGCAATGTGTTGTTTTCATGAGCAATAAAAAGGGCAGAAATGATGTTTATGTTGATCTCTATTCCAGTTTTCTGTACAGGTTCCAGAACTCTGGGAAACGAGGCAATGCAAAATTTTTTTTTGATGTGGGTGTGATCTTAGCGACCATGTACTACTTCTATTCCATATAGGTGATGGCTTTTACCTTGTCTAATTGAAACCATGTCAATATACAAACCAAATGATGCAGAAAGCCTATGGTGATGAGTGCTTATGCCATACTTGGTGTTACAAATGGTTCACATGGTTTAAACATGGTCAGACTGAAGTTACACATGACCCTCATTCAGGATGCCCTTCGACGTCTACTGACAACGCTCATGTCAGGAATGTCAATAAAATTGTGCATGCCAGTCAAAGACTGACTGTTGAGAGATTGCAGAAGAATGAAACATTTCAGTTGGATCATGTCATGAAATCCAATACACAGCTTCTTGGAATGCATTGTGTTACTGCCAAGTTTGTCTCATGGCTCATGAGTCAAGACAGAAAAGACTTTTGTCTCACAATCTGTGAAGTTTTTTGGATCACACAAATGAGAACAAGATGTTTCTTAAGAGAATCATAACTGGTGATGAGATGTGGGTCTACAGTTACAATGTTGAGATCAAGGTACAATCTTCACAATTGATCGGGAAGGGTTCTCCAAGACCAAAAATAGTTCATCAGGTCAGGTCAAATGTCAAAGCCATGCTGATAGTTTTCTTTAACTCTGAATGATTAGTTCATCATGAATTCATGCCACAGAGACAAACTGTTAATTGACAGCACTACTGGGCTGTGTTAAGATGCCTGTGAGAAAATGTGAGAAGAAAATGGCCTGAAATGTGGTGAGACAATTCATAGATCTGGAATCACAGTAACACACCCACACATTCATCCCTGCTGTTGTGTCACTATTGCACAAGAAACAAAATCACTGTGTTGTCACATCCTGTGCATTCTCCAGACTTGGTTCTTACAGACGTTTTTTATTTCCAATGTTGAAAACACTGTTGAAAGGATGACGATTTGCAACAATAGATGAGATAAAAGAAAATTTGCAGACAGCACTTCACACAATCCAGAAAGAGGCATACCAAGACTGCTTCCAGAAGTTGAAATGGCATTAGGAGTGGCGTATCAATTGTGGAGGAGAGTATTTCAAAGGAGACCATGCACAGTAAGTAAAAGGTATGCGCAGAAGAAAATTTGTGGATGAAGTTAGGAATTTTCTGAATAGACCTCATAGACCTCTTGAAATTCCCAGAGTCTCCACCAAACAGTGTCATGTTGAAACCACAATCAAGTCCAAATTCGAATTCAGGGTCATCAGTGAAGTACAACACTTAAAACTGAAAGCATGTTTCTTAATGACATCAGTGTACAGCCAGAGCAGAACTGGCCTTCTGGACAGAGTGTGCAGGTACTTACAATACAAACATTGAATATTTCAGAATGCTAGAATTTATACAAATATCAAATAATCAATAATAAAAAAATATTATGAAAAGGAAAGTTGCACTCACCACATACGGGGATGCAGAGTCGCTGTGGCTACAGTTGTCTGAGACTGCAGTCACATGTGTGTGAGTTGTGTTTGCATGAGTGTGGAGGTGTGTGCCTGTTGTCTATTTTTGACGAAGGCCTTACTGGCCAAAAGCTTTACTTGTGACAGTCTTTTTGTTGTGTCTGTATGCGACTCAGCATCTCCGCTATGTGGTGAGTTGCAACTTTCCTTTTCATAAAATTGTTAAATTCCAACCTGGATTTTCCATTTCTCGATATACAAATATAACAAATACAAGATATTTCAAGAATCTTGCAGAAATTATAAATACTAAATAACAAATATCTGCCCATATACAGCAACTTGTGGTCAAATTTGAAATGGCAACCTGCAGCACGCTAGCGAGTGATGCTAACCACCACGCTACACAGCATTGCTCATGGCACTATTCAAAAGTCCATGAAACACACTGACAATTGATGTCTGAAGAATTTCAAGATACATCTGACCTATTATAGCAAAGAAGAACATAGCAATGAAATCACACAATGACAGATTACACCACATGCTTACTCCTACTAAATTTACTTCCAAGTTTACCTCAACATGTCGATTTACAGGGGTTCAGAACACTCAAGTGTGGCTGTTTCCAGCTTTATTCAATTTATCCATGTGTATGGCCACACACTTTCAGTTTAAGCTGGCAAACTTTTCATGCTTGTTATCTATTCCTTCAACGCAACTTTCCTTCTTGTATTATTGTTGCATTCCATCCTGAATTTTCCATTGTTTGAAATTTACAGATCATAACTTTCACTATTTGCCTTACACTTCATCACCTTGCCTGACTTTATAGTAAAGCCATTGAGTCTCTTGCCATCCTCACTGTGTTGACTGATGGACTTGGTCTTGTACAATGTACTCATATTGTAGTTTGTGTGCACAGGGGCAATACCATCAGATTTAAAATAACTACAGGCACCTATAATTGTTCAATTTGTTGATGCTTCAGTTTCAGTTTAATTTTGAGATCATCATTGTATTTCTATGATAGTTTTACTACCTTCTGCTTGAAGCATGCAATTAATTTACATTAGTCATATTCCATGTATCCTGTAAAGAGGGGTGTTTGGGGTGGGAAAAGAACTCAAGGGTGTACTTTTTATTTAAGTGCAACACAATGAAATTACTTAACATTATGAAATGCTAACACTAATTTCATGCAACAATCACCACTAGCTGAGAGAACATTGTACTTGATACCATGTAAGGTCTGCATTTATATAGGTATAAGGAATGTAACTATGAAGTACCTGTGTGTAATGAAAGCAATGAAAGATGGAAATAAAAAAATTTCAGGAAAAGAAAGACATACAGAAATATAAGTTGCCTAAGAAAAAAATCAATAGGAAATGAAAGGAAGCTAAAATGAAATTGCTGCAGAAGAATTTTAAGAAATTGTAAAGGGAATTGTTGTCTGAAAGACAGATCCAGCAGACTGAAAAATAAAAACAGCTTTCAGGAATTACTAAGTGAAGATATCAACACTTAGAATTCACAAGAACTTTCAAATTTCCCAGACAAAGATAGAGGAGAGACAGAGTACATTGAAGACCTCCCCTAAGGGGAGAAACTATTTGATAATCTGATAAAAGATAAAATGGGTGTCAATTTGGAAAATACAGAGGATCCAGTGTTAGAGACAGAGCTTAAAGGGACTTTGGAAGGCATGTGATCAAACAAACCAGTAAGCAAAGATAATATTTCTCCATAATTTCTAAAATAATGAAACTATTATCAATGTTAGTGTGTAGGCTCCATGACTCTGGAGAGATGTCATTACAGGTTTGGAAGAATAACATCCACACAATAACAAAGACAGTAAAAAATGGGAGAAACACCGCAAAATCAGGTTAACTGCTCTTGCCTCCAAGTTTCCAACAAGAATAACATACAGAAAAATGAAGAAAAGAGGATCTGTTAGATGATAATCAATTTTGCTTTAGTAAAAGAAAGGCACCAGAGATGCAGTTCTGATATTACACTAGGTTATGGAAATGACACATGCATAGGATCTGTTGACCTAAAAATTGAAAAAACTTTTTTACAATGTTTTTAAAGTGGTAGTATATTTCAAAATCCTCTAAAAAATTAGTATAAACTATGGAGAAAGCTGTGTAGTTTAAAATACACATAAGAACTAGAAGGAAACAATAAGAATGGAAAACCAAGAGAGAAGTGCTCATAATGTGACACAGTGTTGTCTGTCTCTTCTACTATTTGTCCTGTATACTGAAGAAACAAAGAAGGAAATAGGATTAGAAATCAGAGTGAAGCAATAACAGTGTTGAGATTCACAAATGCTTTTGCTACACTTTGTGAAAAGGGGGAAAAATTACAGGAATTGTTGAATGGAATGAAGAGTCTACTGAGCACAGAATGTGGATTAGAGGAAACCAAAGAAATATGCAGATATTATTGATCAGATTAACAACAAACTTAACACCAAATTTGACATAGAAATTGAGGACTATGTAGTAGATGAAGTGAAGGAATTCTGCAACCTTGGAAACAAAATAATGCAGTTAGGGGGACGAAAGGAGGGTACGGAAACACACTGGCACAGGCAAAGAGAAAATAGGGCATTTTTCACTAACAAGGGCCTTCAAGTATCAAACATGGCCTTAACTTAAGAAAGAAATGTCTGAGAATGTATATCTGTTGTACATGAGTCTTAAGTCATTTCATTGTCTTGTTATTACAATAAATTAAACATAGGCCTATATCTTTAAAAGTCTTTGCATATCCAACAGACATCGTCCAAATGATCCACAGAGTACGACTAAAGTAACATAATTGGCGAGGAAAGAAATATATGAAAACAATAACTAGAAGATTGGATGATGACAGTAAATTTGTTAAGGCATGTATGAATAACCTCCATGGTACAAAAGGAAGTTGTCAAGGGCAAAAACAGTAGGGGATTTGGAATGTATCCAATATGTAATGGAGTATGTTGGGTACTATTCTGAGACAAAGAAACTGGCACAAGAGAGTAAATCATGATGGACCACATCTACATTTACATCTATACTCTGTAAGTCACCATTATTTATATGGCAAAAGATACTTATAACACTATTATCATTTCCCTCCTCCTGTGACCCATTCACAAAATATTACCTGACTGGAAAGTCCATTCTTAGACCTTTAACAGTAAAGTTCTCTGTGATGCACAATGCACATCTCTTGCAGCTTTCAACACTGGAGTTTAATGGAAGACCTAAACCAGTGGTTTTAAGGATTCTGTGGCAAGCAAAGTCCTGACATCTTACATCTAGACCATAAGGTTGAGAACTGTAGGGTTCCCATACAAGGGACAAGAGTGCACTAGACCTGAAACTGCCAGTATTGAGATTTTTGGGGTAAATCTACATGTACATAAGAAGGATAGGCTAATGATAAATGAAGATAATGTATTCATCCCAGTTGGAAAAGAAATTCAAATCCACTGGAATGAAAGCTAAAGCAGCTTGCGAGGTTGTTTATGCAAGAGTCAGTATCATGGGGATGCATAATAATAAATAAATGGGTCCTTCTATTAACCCCCAAACTCTCTTACAGTCACAACATTTTTCAAAAAGTCTAAGCTTGCCAGCACATTTTCCAGTCACATTGTCATTACTGAAGGAGACTTTACTCATCCAACAATTAATTGAGAAAATTTCAGTGTTGGAAGTGATGGTCATGGCAGTATGTCCTGCCAAACAATATTAAATGCTTTCCTGAGGAAAAAACACTTACTACCATCTGCCCACCAGCCTGTGAACCAATACAAGATGGTGCCAAGTCTAATTGTGGTTGTGTTAATTACCAGAATAAACTCAACATTAACATTAAAAAGTGTTTAACATGTAAAAACTTTGATGTATATCATGATGATATGTGTATCGTGTGTTTTGTTATTAAAAAAGTTTTGAAAGGAAGACATGGGGTGGCCCAAAATTGCGAAACTGAAATCACACATGGAGATAGTACCTCATCTTACAAATCGAGAGAGCCAATACAAAGAGTTTGCTTCTGCAAATCGCGCGCCATAAAGGGCATAACATGCATAAACTGTAAAACTGTATACCATTTCGTGTGTGTAAAGGCAGATCCCAAACAAAAACTATGGTGTTGCAGAAGGTGTAATGAATATGGCCTAGACAAAGCACTACAGAAGAGCGACTGCAAAGTCAAAATTATTGCCATGCTGTTAGAAGAGGAACATACCTTGAAATACAAATATACCAGTAACTGTCAATGTTAGTATAAAACACACAGTGATCTTGTAATTGATGATGATACTAGAACCGGTGGTAACAAATATCTAACCAACTCAAAAAATTTCCAGAAAAGCCGCTAAATGTGGTACATCATGTGTAAATTGTGAAACAAAATATCACTTTCAATGTGCAAAGGTGGACTGCTCATTGAAAGGAAATGAGAAATTTACAAAAATGTGGAAGTGTAATACGTGTAGGCCTACCGATATACTAAGAAGGGCTGCAAATATCCCACTAACAAACAGATTTGAAGTGCTCGATGTAGATAGTAACGATGACGCTCTTGAAGCTCATACAGAACATTCTCAATCATTGAATTCTACAGTAACTCCCAAGAAGAGGTTAGCATCCTGTACACAGAACCAAGCAATCAATGTAGGCCAGTAGACTGCCGACAAAGACAATAGCAGGCTCTTCCTGTCACAAAACACAGCAGAGACTGTGTAAACTTCCCACCCTTGGAAAACAGATTTAGTGTCGTTGAGCATGTTGACGCTACAGGAAAAAAACATTAAAGTAGACTCACAAGTCAAGGTGCTTAACACAAGAAAGGTTAATGAAAGTGAAGTGAGTAATTTGTGTAGCAACAATATTACATCATCTGTCAATAGAAGTGAAGTGAATAATGGGTGCAGTGAAACTATCAAGTGAACTGTCAATAGAAGTAATAAACCGAAAACCCCAAGAAAGCAAGCTGCAGTTGCAGACCTAGGCCTGTGAAAATACATTTATATGCAGACAGTCAAATTAAGGGATATAGTTGAGAAGAATTCAAGCCACCTTATCTCAGCCACAATAAAACCTAGTGCAAAATTTAAAGATGTAGCAGGTTCTTCATCAGCAGAAGCTGTGGAACTGGCAGTTTTTCTGGATGGATCAAATGATGTAGCGAGAAATGAAGGAAAAGACTTCTTGTTATTACCAAAGAAGAAACTGCAGGAACTACAAAATACAAAAATCCTCATCTTTTCAATACCATGTTGGCATGATCTTCCATCCTGGTATTGTGTGAATGTTGAAGTGAGAAGAGTAAATGAAGAAATGAAGAAAAATTGTAAATACTTTAAAAATGTCTGTTTTGTAAACATAACTAACTTAGGTACAAGATTCCACACTGCTCATGATCTCCATCTGAATCAACTCGGAGAGAAGTATGTGAGTAATGAAATCATAAAAGTAGCCAATGAGTTAGACATAGCAAAAACCGATAGCTCTGAGTCAATACCACTTAGATTTAGGGAAAACTGTTTTTTAGAGGTAAAAGAAGGGCTGAGACTAACAGGTTTGCCCAGATTCTCACTGGATGAACAGATTAAAGATAAGGATAATATAATAAATGTTGCTAACACTAGAGAGAAATATATCAGTAATGACAATTGCGCCCACAAAAAAAAATTACTCATCAACTTTGTCTCTTAAGATAGGTTATCTCAATATTGAAAGTATAATTGGAAGACATGTAATTTTAAACGAATTTGCAAATGAGAACTTATTTGATGCATTATGCTTAAGTGAGCATTGGTGTAAAGAAAATGAAATATCTTTTCATGTACTAGATGATTTCCACTTAGCAAACAGCTTTAACAGAGAGCAGCATATTCATGGGGTTGTATCAATTTACATCAAGAAAGAATTAATAAATTGTAGTAATGAACTAGCTCTAGGATTTCTGTGCAATGAGATACATTTTGAAGCCACAGGTGTATATCTCGTTCATTTAAAAATTGCTATTGTATCTCTTTACAGATCACCAGACGGAAGTCCACTATTATTTTCAAAAAAACTTGAGACTTTACTAAATTTCTTTCTTAGTCCTCAGCGGAAGAAATATAGTATAGTGATTGGTGGTGACATCATTCCAGATATGGAAAGGGTACAGGGTGCACCCATCTGCAGGTGGTCACTCATGTCGGCACCAATTACGTGTGTTGCTTTGGATTGGAGGAAGTCCTCTCTGGCTTCTGGCGGCTATCTGATTTGGTGAAGACTGCCAGTCTCACTAGTGAGATGAAAGCAGAGCTCACCATCTGCAGCATCATCGACAGGACTGACTTGTGGACCTTAGGTACAGAGCTGAGTGGGGGGTCTGAATCAGAGGCTGAGACGGTTCTGCGACCGTGTGGGCTGCAGATTCCTCGACTTGCACCATAGGGTGGTGGGTTTTCGGGTTCCACTGGATAGGTCACGAGTCCACTACACACAGCAGGCGGCTACATGGGTAGCAGGGGTTGTGTGGCGTGGACTGGGCAGTTTTTTAGGTTAGATGGCCTCGGGCAAGTACAGAAATGGCAACAGCCTCAAAGGGTGCGGGGCCAAGTCAGGAAATGCGGGGACCAAGCAGCAATCGGTATTGTAATTGTAAACTGTCGAAGCTGCATTGGTAAAGTAACGGAACTTCAAGCACTGATAGAAGCACCGACGCTGAAATTGTTATAGGTATAGAAAGCTGGCTGAAGCTACAGATAAATTGTGTAGAAATTTTTACAAAGGCACAGACAGTGTTTAGAAAGGATAGATTGCATGCAACAGGTGGTGGCATGTCTGTCACTGTTAGTAGTAGTTTATCATGTACTGAAGTAGAAGTGGATAGTTCCTGTGAATTATTATGGATGGAGGTTACACTCAACAACCGAGTTAGGTTAATAATTGGCTCCTTTTACCGACCTCCCGACTCAGTAGATTTAGTAGCAGAACAACTGAGAGAAAATCTGGAATACATTTCACATAAATTTTCTCAGCATGTTATAGTCTTAGGTGGATATTTCAATTTACCAGATATAGACTGGGCCACTCAGGTGCTTAGGACGGGTGGTAGGGACAGAGTATCGAGTAACTTTATACTGAGTGAACTAACCGAAAATTACCTCGAGCAATTAAACAGAGAACTGACACATGGAGATAACATCTTGGAGCTACTGATAACAAACAGACCCAAACTTTTCAACTCTGTAAGTGCAGAACAGGGAATCAGTGATCATAAGGCCGTTGCAGCATCTTTGAATATGGAAGTAAATAGGAATACAAAAAAAAGGGAGGAAGGTTTACCTGTTTAGCAAGAGTAATAGAAGGCATATTTCAAACTACCTAACAGATCAAAATGAAAATTTCTGTTCTGACACTGAGAATGTTGAGTGTTTATGGAAAAAGTTCAAGGAAACTGTAAAATGCGTTTTAGACAGCTATGTGCCGAGTAAAACTGTGAGGGATGGGAAAAACCCACCGTGGTTCAACAACAAAGTTAGGAAACTACTGCAAAAGCAAAGAGATCTTCACTGCAAGTTTAAATGCAGCCAAAACCTCTCAGACAAACAGAAGCTAAATGATGTCAAAGTTAGTGTAACGAGGGCTATGCGTGAAGAGTTCAGTCAATTCGAAAGTAAAACTCTATGTGCCGACTTGACAGAAAATCCTAGGAAGTTCTGGTCTTCGATGTTAAATCAGTAAGTGACTCAAAACAGCATATCCAGGCACTCTGGGATGATGATGGCATTGAAACAGAGGATGAAACAGGTAAAGCTGAAATACTAAACACCTTTTTCCAAAGCTGTTTCACAGAGGAAGACTGCACTGCAGTCCCTTCTCTAAATCCTTGCACAGATTAAAAAAAAATGGCTGACATCGAAATAAGTGTCCAAGGAATAGAAAAACAACTGAATTCACTCCATAGAGGAAAGTCCACTGGACCTGACGGGATACCAATTCGATTCTACACAGAGTACGGGAAAGAACTTGCCCCCCTTCTAACAGCCGTGTACCGCAAGTCTCTAGAGGAAGAGAAAGTTTCAAATGATTGGAAAAGAGCACAGGTAGACCCAGTCTTCAAGAAGGGTCATCAAGCAGATGCGCAAAACTATAGACCTATATCTCTGACATCGATCTGTTGTAGAATTTTAGAACATGTTTTTTACTTGAGTATCATGTAATTTCTGGAAACCCAGAATCTACTCTGTAGGAATCAACATGGATTCTGGAAACAGTGATTGTGTGAGACCCAAATCACTTTATTTGTTCATGAAACCCAGAAAATATTAGATACAGGCTCCCAGGGAGATGCCATTTTCCTTGACTTCTGGAGGGCATTCTATACAGTTCTGCACTGTTGCCTGATAAACAAAGTAAGAGCCTACAGAATATCAGACCAGCTGTGTTATGGGACCATTGCTTTTCACAATATGTATAAATGACCTAGTAGATAGTGTCGGAAGTTCCATGCGGCTTTTTGCGGATGATGCTGTAGTATACAGACAAGTTGCAGCATTAGAAAATTGCAGCGAAATGCAGTAAGATCTGCAGCGGATAGGCACTTGGTGCAGGGAGTGGCAACTGACCCTTAACATAGACAAATGTAATGTATTGAGAATACATAGACAGAAGGATCCTTTATTGTATGATTATATGATAGCGGAACAAACACTGGTAGCAGTTAATTCTGTAAAGTATGTGGGAGTATGCGTGCGGAACGATTTGCAGTGGAATGATCATATAAAATTAATTGTTGGGAAGGTGGGTACCAGGTTGAGATTCATTGGGAGATTCATAGAAAATTTAGTCCATCAACAAAGGAGGTGGCTTACAAAACACTCGTTCGACCTAAACTTGAGTATTGCTCATCAGTGTGGGATGCGTACCAGGTCGAGTTGACACAGGAGATAGAGAATATCCAAAGAAGAGCGGTGCGTTTTGTCACAGGGTTATTTGGTAAGCGTGATAGCGTTACGGAGATGTTTAGCAAACTCAAGTGGCAGACTCTGCAAGAGAGGCGCTCTGCATCACAGTGTAGCTTGCTGTCCAGGTTTCGAGAGGGTGCGTTTCTGGATGAGGTATCAAATATATTGCTTCCCCCTACTTATACCTCCCAAGGACATCACGAATGTAAAATTAGAGAGCTTTGAGTGGACATGGAGGTTTTCTGGCAGTCGTTCTTCCCGCAAACTGGAACAGGAAAGGGAGGTAATGACAGTGGCACATAAAGTGCCCTCTGCCAAACACCATTGGGTGGCTTGCGGAGTATGAATGTAGATGTAGATGTAGATGTAGAGTATCAAATTTGATGTAAACAAAGATATGCACACCATAAATGAATTTAAAAACCTGTTATGACAATTGAACTTCATTTTTCCGAACTGCAAACCCACAATACAGTCCGCTTGTCCTGACAACATACTTACAAATGTCAATAGGGAGTTACTGTCTTCAGATGTAGCTGCCTTTGATTTCTCAGACCATGACTCAGTTTGGGTAAAAATAGGTACAGATAGGACTAATATGGACTACAAGGAGTTTAAAGAGCCTAAAATAGTCCTCACAAGACCAATAACACAAGAAAAATTGTCTAATTTCAGGGTCTCACTCAGTAATTATGACTGGTCGCATATGTTTAACAATAATGCCCAGGGCTCTGCCAATACATTGTTCGCTAGATTTTTTTTCATTCTTTCTTAAATATATTCGAGACCAACTGCCCTCAATACAAATGTAAAGTTAACCATAAAAGTAACAGTAATAGACTTAGGGATAAGAATCCATAGTATACTGCTCAACTAGCCAATATGAAAAGGTGGTTGTTGTACAGAGATTCTTACAGACTTCAGAAAACTGATATAGCTAAACAAAGGTACTCAAGAGCACAAAAGGAATATAAGTATGCTTTAAATGAGGCCAAAAAACAACATAACCTAGTCAGCATTGAGTCATCAAAAAATAAATGCAAAAATGCATGAACTATAATAAATTCAGTGGCCAAAAGCAAGCAGAAAGCTGAGGTAGAAATTTCAGCAGATGAATTTAATAACTACTGTACAAAATCTGTTAATCAAATTAGGGAAAGCATTGGGAGGATGAAAGAAACTGTAGCTGATCTCATTAAATATCATAATGTAGACTACACCTAAAAGATAAATTCCTTTTAACAGAGGTCACATCACATGTTGTTTTAACTATTGTAAATAATTTTAGGCCTTATGATATATATATATATAAAACATAGAAAGAAACTTCCACATGGGAAAAATATATTAAAAACAAAGATTCCAAGACTTACCAAGTGGGAAAGCGCCGGTAGATAGGCACAATGAATAAAACACACAAACACACATACAGAATTTCGAGCTTTCGCAACTGGCGGCTGCTTCGTCAGGAAAGAGGGAAGGAAAAGGAAAGATGAAAGGATGTGGGTTTTAAATATGTCTGCTTGTGTCTGTGTATGTATGGATGGATATGCGTGTGTGTGTGTGTGTGTGTGTGTGTGTGTGTGTGTGTGTGTGTGCGCGCGCGCGAGAATATACCTATCCTTTTTCCCCCCCCTAAGGTAAGTCTTTCCGCTCCCGGGATTGGAATGACTCCTTACCCTCTCCCTTAAAACACACATCCTTTCATCTTTCCTTTTCCTTCCCTCTTTCCTGACGAAGTAGCCGCTGGTTGCGAAAGCTCGAAATTCTGTGTGTGTGTTTGTGTGTTTTATTCATTGTGCCTATCTACCAGCGCTTTCCCGCTTGGTAAGTCTTGGAATCTTTGTTTTTAATATATATATATATTGAAAACAAAGATTCCAAGACTTACCAAGCAGGAAAGCGCCAGTAGACAGGCACAATAAAATAACATACAAAAACCCACATCCTTTCATCTTTCCTTCTCCTATCCTCTTTCCTGACGAAGCAACCGCCGGTTGCGAAAGCTCGAAATTTTGTGTGTGTGAAACTTCCACATGGGAAAAATATATTAAAAACAAAGATGCCAAGACTTACCAAGCGGGAAAGTGCCGGCAGACAGACTGTCTGTGTATGTGCACATGGATATGTGTGTGTGTGTGTGCGCGAGTGTACACCTGTCCTTTTTTCCCCCTAAGGGAAGTCTTTCTGCTCCCGGGATTGGAATGACTCCTTACCCTCTCCCTTAAAACCCACATCCTTTCGTCTTTCCCTCTCCTTCCCTCTTTCCTGAAGAAGCAACCATTGGTTGCGAAAGCTTGAATTTTGTGTGTATGTTTGTGTGTCTATCGACCTGCCAGCACTTTTGTTTGGCAAGTCACATCATCTGTATTTCTTGCAATATGTTAAAAAAGATAAATGGGCACATGGTATATCCTCTTACTAAATGTATAAACAGATGTCTAATTGAAGGAGTATTCCCAGATGTATTAAAAGTATCCAGGGTAGTGCCCATTTACAAGAAAGGAGACAAAAACTGCCCATCTAGCTATTGTCCAATATCTCTGACACCTTTTCTATCTAAAGTTTTGGAATCCATCATCAACTCCCAGTTGTGTGATTATCTGACATGTAATGACATTATTACTGCAGTACAATTTGGCTTTAGGAAGGGCAAATCCACAGTCCATGCCATTGAGCCCCTGATTAAAAAAGTACTTAATACTTATGAAGGAAAAATTTTTGCTCAGGCTACCTTTTGTGATCTTAGCAAAGCCAAATTTATTTAGATCAAGCCAACCATGAGGACCTAAAATGTGAAATTTTCAGCTTCAAGAATCAGACCCCTAGACAAGAAGAACTGGAGTCAACTCTACATGGAAAGCTAAGTGACTAGAAACTTTATCGTAATCTTCACTCCTCTCAAATTTTTCGTAGAAGACGTTGCTTATTGTGGACAATAGCTGCAAGCAGGAAAGAGGGGGATAGATTACACTATTCATGACAGAAATATATTAAATCTAATGGTAACAAACAAATTTGACCTCTATGAGAATGTCCACATTGAAACTGAAATCAGTGTATATAAGGAAACTATAGCAGCAGTTATTACTAAAGTATACTGGGCAACTTATACATGCAGGAAGATTCATATGATAGTTAAAACAGATCAACAGGCAGCAGCATCATATCTCAAGGAGGAAATCAAAACTTTTTGAGACACATGCTGCTTATAGAGTCAGTATGGCTTTAGGAAAGGTATAAACATGACTGAAACAGTTAGGCAGTTGTTACATGTAAAACATTGACTACTTGAAGATAAAGACAATGGATATATTTATGCATCTGACAAAAATAGTCACCTCGGTAAACCAAAAATGAATCCTAAAATTGATAAAGGTATATGATATCAGGAGAACTGTGGTTTATTCATCTCATTATGTACATTTGCAATACATTTTGTTTGCTTACAGGAGATGAGAAAAATTTTAAGTACAGTTACAATGAGTTTTACGCTTTCTTGGGGGTATATAACGTTTCGTAACCAGATCAAATTTCCAGTTCCTCTAGCATGAATTTGTCCACTGAGTGCCTGTCAGTGCCAGTGCACTATGCTTTGCCAAGTTACCCCAAAAAACAGTACCATGTTTAATAATGGATTCAAATTAGTTTGTACACTATGTGATCAAAAATACCCAGACACCTCCAAAAACATACGTTTCTCATATTAGGTGCATTGTTCTGCCACCTACTGCCAGATAGTCCATATCAGCATCCTCAGTAGTCATTAGACAGCGTAAGAGAGCAGAATGGGGTGCTCCGCAGAACTCACGGACTACAAACATGGTCAGCTGATTGGGTATCACTTATGTCATACATCTGTACATGAGATTTCCATAATTCTAAACATCCCTAGGTTCACTGTTTCCAATGTGATAGTGAAGTGGAAACACGAAGGGACATGTACAGCACAAAAGTGTACAGGCCGCCCTCATCTGTTGACTGACAGAGACTGCCACCCGTTGAAGAGGGTTGTAATGTATAATAGGCAGACATCTATCCAGACCACCACACAGAATTGCCAACTGCTGCAAGTACTATGAAAATTAGGTGAGAGGTGAGAAAACTTGAATTTCATGGTCAACCAGCTGCTCATAAGCCACACATCACACCAGTAAATGCAAAATAATGCCTCACTTGGTGTTAGAAGCGTAAACATCGGACGATTGAACAGCGAAAAAATGTGTGAAGTGATGAATCATGGTACACAATGTGGCGATCTAAAGGCAGGGAGTGGGTATAGTGAATGCTTGGTGAACATAATCTGCGAGCATGTGCAGTGCTAACAGTAAAACAGTGGTGTTATTGTGTGGTCATGTTTTTCATGGAGAGGGCTTGCACCCCTTGTTATTTTGCATGGCACTATCGCAACACATGCCTACACTGATGTTTTAAGTACCTTCTTGCTTCCTACTGTTGAAGAGCAATTCAGAGATGGCGATTGTGTCTTTCAACACAATCAAGCACCTGTTCATAAGGCACGGCCTGTGATGGAGTGGTTACATGTCAATAACATCCCTGTAATGGACTGGCCTGCACATAGTCCTGACCTGAATCCTATAGAACACCTTTCATTTGTTTTGGAATGCCGACGTCATGCCAGGCCTCACCGACTGACACTTGATACCTCTCCTCAGTGCAGCACTCAATGAAGAATGGGCTGCCATTCCCCAAGAAACTTTCCAGCACCTGATTGAACATATGCTTGTGAGAGTGGAAGCTGTCATCAAGGGTAAGGGTGGGCCAACACCATGTTGAATTCCAGCATCACTGATTGGAGGGCACCTCAAGCTGTAAGCCATTTTCAGTCAGGTGTCCGGACACTTTTGATCACATAGTGTTTATGTTACTTTTTTGTGTCCTGTCAGCTTCAGTTGATAATATTTGCACTGCACAAGCAAAACCACTCAATTTGTTTGCTAGATACCCAATGTGTGCCTGCCAGCTCACATTTTTATCCTGATCAAGTCTTAAGAATCTGACTGAGTTGGCTGCTTACATAACCTGATTGACGTGAATAATCTTAATCTACTCACATTTTGAATGTTTGCTTTTTAACTCCATCATGAGGGTCTGAGATATGTTTAGATTGAACCCATTTAGCTGAAACCAAGTTTATAAGGTACTGAGGGTACTGAGCAATGACTCAGGAATTTTTTCTGAATTCTGACTTTCAGCTAACACAGAAATATCATCTGTGAACAGAACTGACAGGGAGCTGATATTTAATGGTATGTTGTTAAAATACAAGTGATTCATCAATGCAGTTTTTTGTCATGTACCTGAGAAACCATAGACAGTATACAAAACTAAGTTCTGGAATGGCTAATCAAACAATGGAAAATTTGGGATGGAATAACGGTAACTATACAAATTAGGATAGGCACTGAGTGGCAGACAGGCACATTTAACAGTTGGCTGTTACATAGTATTAAGCTATCCTTCATCTCATTTAGAAACACACACACACACACACACACACACACACACACACACACACACACAATGTCTAGTGTCTTCTTCAGACAAGAAAACCCCAAAAACTTAAAATATTTGTACTGTGAAATCTTTTTCCATCAACAAAAATCATCAGATCTCGTATCAACTAAAGTCAACATTTTAAAGCTATTGTATGATTTACAAAACAAGTGACAAAAATGCTTCCAGAAGGTATAATGAAATACTGAACTAAACAAAAAACCTCCTGCCGAACAGGCCATGAAGGCCCAATGGTTCAGACTGGCCATCATGTCATCCTCAGCTCACAGGCATCACTGGATGTGGATATGGAGGGGGATGTGGTCAGCACACCACTCTGCTGGCCATATGTCAGTTTCCAAGACCAGAGCCATTACTTTTCAGTCAAATAGCTCCTCAGTTTGCCTCACAAGGGCTGGGTGCACCCCACTAGCCAACAGCACTCGGCAGACTGGGTGGTTACCTACCTAAGTGCTAGCTCAGCCAGACAGTGCTTAACTTCTGTGATATGATGAGAACCGGTGTTACCACAGCAGCAATGCCATTGGCCATAATGAACTACTAAGGCAACTAATAAAGAATCAAATTATTACTAGAAAAATGAGATCTATCTTTGTTCAAAGCTGCTGCATTATTACCTGTTCTATTCCAGGCTTGTCCACATGATACAAAGGCCTGGTTTCAATGTGTTCTGGTACCAGTTGACAACCAATACGAGGAAATTCATGCCATCTATGTAACACTGCCAATGCCATATGTTCTTCCATTCCTTGAAGAAATGCAGACAACACACAGTTTTGACTTTTTATATTGGCATCAACATACATTAATTCAGTTCATTCATTCACATGTTGTGTTCATAAATCCCGTTATGGATTATGATGTTTAAAGATGAGCAGCAAACCAATTTATACATCAACAAACAGAAACACCCATTGATGGCTACTTCTGCAGAGTATAGTAAACTGCACTACAACTAATATCGTACTTATATATTCAAAGCAGAAAATGGCAGGTGATTACCATTATTTCTCAGTGTTCATGATTTGCATACTAAAATCACTTCAGGTGAAGATATTCATGGGTGTTGGTAAAATTATTGGTACAGTTTTGCTACAGAAACTTTCCATTAGTGAACCTTAGTCTGTTTCAATACCTGCTGATGAGCCTGTGCTTAAATCCACTCTGTTTATGATGTATGTGAATGGTGTGACAACAGAATAGTGGTGACTTACAGAAAAATTTATCAGCATGATTTGTGGCTATCTTTTTACAGCAGTTAGAGCTGCTGTTTATGTACTACCACTAGCTTAACACCAATATGTCCACACTAATATTTAACTCAGAGCATCAATTATCAGCACTTGGTGTTATGAGTTAGATATCACTGAGGGTGTGTTGGAGTTAAGTTTGTGGCAGCAGATAAACAGCAGGTGTTAGCTGTTTAATTTTAGTGGGTAAATTCTAGCTATTCTTCAAAGTAGCAGCTTTTCTGTCAATTTTACAACATTAACTTGAGCCTAAGCAAACTATGATAGATAACTGCAGTTTAACAAACAGTTTCTGACAGATGCTCCACTTTTGACACCTACACCAGTTCCACATCTGCAAACTGTTCTTCATAGTCAGATGTTTATAACATGGTGGGAGGATAGGTATACTGGTTAAGATGTACAATTGCTTAAGATGACACATATAGTCTGTGGTACAGAAACTATATCAGGAAGCTGTAGAGAAGAAGTATCTACTTTGTAGTACTGATATTTCTGAAACTGGCCTGTTGTTGATTTAATACCCCTGCTGGATGTGAAAATCAATGTTACTGACATATCAATAGGTGTAAGGCCATACATGTCCATTGAGAGTGCCTATGGCAGGAACATGGCCATTATTGCAGACTGATTACTTGAGCATCCATTTTGTGCTGAAGAAAAAGCTGCTCTGTGGCTGTCTCTACGTCAGTTTGCTGTTATCGGACTGACCTCTGCTGTGGATTCCATTCCCTATGATCTGTTTACTATGTGTTTAGTGTGGTGGATCAAGATGAACTTGTGGTTTCCACGTCTTATCAGCACTTGGTGTTATGAGTTAGATATCACTGACGGTGTGTTGGAGTTAAGTTTATAATGAAATTCATGTTATTGAGCGAAGTTATGCTTGGACTTTATTCTTCTACTTTGAAACAATCTCTGAATGACTTTTATTGTAGTTTCCCCATGAACTATCCTGGTTGGTTCATGGACTAATTGAGTACAATAAAACCCCACTTTTACATCCACACAATTTCCATTTTCCTGCTTTTTATGTTCATTTTGGTCAGTCCCAAGACAAATCCTATTCTCTCAATTCAACACTTTCCCATCATTAATGTTACATGTTAAAATTTCTGGCATTTCTATTTTTCTTTGATGTTTTACTGGCATTTAACATTGATTTTCAATTGATTTCTGTAAAAAGTGCATCATATTCCCACTCAAAGTCAACCTTGGAACAAAGCAGAAAGCACAGATTACATGCAGAGTGATCGTGTAATATTGTGTTGGAAAGGTAAGAAAATTTCCATTGTTAGCATATTGGGTCACAACCACCTGTATAGTTTGACAGTGTTTGGAAGAGTGAGAAACTATGCTGAATCACTGCCTTAATGATAATCACAATCGGACAACAGCGACTCTAGTGGCAACCTTCCTTCTGTTCATTGTGTTGTATTACAACAGCTTTAATTTAATTTATAATTATCATCAAGAATAAGTCTCACATTAGAACATGAATATCTTTTTAATCTGGTTTCATGAAAAACTTTTGCTTCCTGTATTTTACACAGTGCTGCATTTTACACTTTTTTGGGTCAGTCAACTGAAAAGAGTAAAAAGAGGGTTTTGAAGCATTCACATTTTCTTTAGGAAATATATATATTTATGTTAAATAAATGTTGTGAGTGAAAGAGAAGGTTATAACATTGGCAATGAGGAGGTGCAATTTTGGTTCATCACACACTGTCATGGATGCCAGATTTATTCAGCTTTGGTAGCACAGCTAAACCAGCAACAACAGCTAATTATGTGCTTAATTTCTTCAAAGGAACTACAATGAAAACAGCATGTGTTAGCCCTCAAATCCTTCACTAGTTCAAGACTATAAAGGCTACAATTGCAGCAGAAGCAGCAGAATCAACAGACACTGTCAGCCATCTCAGCCTTTCAGTCTATAACAAGGCACCAGAACCTGGGAAATATATCAAGAACACTTCATGCTGTATTTTCAGGACAAGCTGTCTTACCATTCTCTAATATATTCTCTTTTGTGAGACAAACCCTTCAACAGTATTCTGCTATGATAGTTGTTTGAAGGGTTCAAGCATTGCCTTCTTGACAGCAAATATGTTTAATTCAGGATGACCCTATCTCTATTCCTGTGTTATGCTTTACACCCATTGCACAGTATTCTGCGTTTCTTTAGAAGTTTGTTTATAGTGACTGTATAACATAAAGGGCCCATCCCATCATGAACTGTTCAACTAGGTATGTGTCTGTCAACTGCACTATTCTTGTGAATCTCATGCAAAGTTCTGTACATTCTGCTATCAAGAGATAAAAGTACTGAGTTCCCTATTGAGATACAATGTAGTTAGTTAAAAATATAAATCTTCCTACTTCTTTTTGTTGTCTTCAGTCCTGAGACTGGTTTGATGCAGCTCTCCATGCTACTCTATCCTGTGCAAGCTTCTTCATCTCCCAGTACCTACTGCAGCCTGCATCCTTCTGAATCTGCTTAGTGTATTCATCTCTTGGTCTTCCTCTACAATTTTTACTCTCCAAGCTGCCCTCCAATACTAAATTGGTGATCCGTTGATGCCTCAGAATATGTCCTACCAATCTATTCCTTCTTCTAGTCAAGTTGTGCCACAAACTTCTCTTCTCCACAATCCTATTCAATACCTCCTCATTAGTTATGTGATCT
This sequence comes from Schistocerca gregaria, assembly GCF_023897955.1. NCBI lineage: Eukaryota > Metazoa > Arthropoda > Insecta > Orthoptera > Acrididae > Schistocerca > Schistocerca gregaria. Next base: position 599,278,772 of record NC_064920.1, on the reverse strand, counting down.
ACCCATCTAATCTTCAGCATCTACAAATGTTAGAAATGTAGGTTTGCCTTTCCTTAATCTAGCTTCTACAATAAGCTGTAGGGTCAGTATTGCCTCATTGACTCATGTGTTCCAATATTTCTACGGAATTCAAACTGCTCTTCCCCGAGGTCAGTTTCTACCAGTTTTTCTTTTTGTTATCCTTTGTATTTTGGTAATCATTGTTGCTACAACTGCCTCATGGTCACAGATACCACTTTCTATATTGACATTCTCAAATAGGTCAGATCTATTTGTTGCTATTAGATCCAATCTACACTGTCCATTCACTTTAATGACTGCCTGCCAAAAGTCTGAATAATCACCTTTCAGACTGCTGCAAGACACAGGAAGAGAGTCAACAAGGCTCTGGAAGGTACCAACAGAGATGTGGAGCCATGCTGAATCCAGTGCTGTGGCCAGCTGTGTTAGGACTCTTGGTTGATGATGCTTGGTGCTCGTGCATAAGTCCTGGATCAGGTGCTCCCACACTTTCTTGATTGGGTTTATAACTGTGAAGTTTGGTTTCCAGAGGAGTACAGTAAACTCTCTGTGCTTTTTGAACCATGCATCTACACTGTGAGCTGTGTGACACATTGCATTGTCCTCCTAACAGATGCCGTGATGCAGAGGACAGGCCAACTGTTGCCTCTCAGTGGTCATCCAGCTGCAGTATTAGCATGCAAATTCCAGCCTTTGTCACTGGTGATTAGCAGTCAGCATGGGTGCATCAACCAGGTACCTGCTGCAGAAGTCCATACACAGCAACACAGTCAGCTGCTCAACAGTTGCATGTCTACTTGCCCATATACATCTCCACAGCTATCATTTACTCATTTCATCTATGGCCAATGGTGTACCACTGTTGTCTCAGTGCCAGTTTTGGGTGGTGCCATTTTGCCATGGATGGAATACTTTAACTGTGGTGGCACATGAACAGTTTACAGACTTAGCCATTTTGAAAATGCTTCATTTCTTGGCCAAAAAGCCTATGATCATGCCCTTTTGGATGGCACATAAATTTATCCATTTCCACATTACAACAGTACTGCACTGTTTTCCACATTCCCCCAACATGCTTTATACACCCTCCACTGCTAGTGCTGCCATGTGCTGTGTTTTAGTGGTTACTGTACTTTGAAATCAAACATATACGGTGGTCACATTGAAATCAAACATATACGGTGGTCACATTAATGTGATTCGACTGTATATTTCCATCATGAGTGGACTTATGAACAATCTATTCTAGGTAGTCCCCAGAGGTTGCATTCACTAATATTATGCAGAACATCTTGTCATGCATACCATTTACAAAACTGTGATTTTCCCAACAGACTGTTGGATGATTATAGTCTCCTCTAATGATGACAGTACAACTGAGGAAATTATGTACGAGTGAACTTAGGTTTTCTCTTAAGGTGAGTCTGGTGTGTTCAATAGAAGGATCCAATTGTAAGTTTGTCAGCCTTTGACACTGACTCTTGCTGTGATAGTTTCACATGTAGCATCAATTTCTTTCTCGGTGGATTTGAGTTTCTCATCTACTGTGACAAATACTCCATCTCCATTTACCATTAGCCCATTCTTTTGATATATGCTTAAGTTTTTCCCAAATATCTCACAGCTATCAATTTTGGATGTTAACCACCTTTTTGTACCTAGTACAAGGATTGACTGAAAAGTTATGCCTCCACCTTCGTAACTCTTCAACAGTTGGCAGCATTGGTATGCGGTAGGTAATGGCTTGTTCTGTAGCCTCTTCTCTACAGCTCCAGTTGGCAGGAGGCCTTAGTATTGAATGGCTGTGTCGTTACAGTGTAAAAGATGGAAACCTGCACAGACAATCAGTCAAAGCGTTTTAAGCAATGTGCAGTCATTGAATTCTTGACAGCAGAAGGTGTCACCCCAAAGGAGATTCATCAGAGAATGAAAGCAGTTTAGGGTGATTGTGTTGATGTGAGTACTGTGCATCAAGGATGAGTAAGTTTAAAGATGCTGAGGCGGGAACATTTGACCTGTGTGACAAACAAAGAGTTGGACGGCCTGTGACAGTAACCACTGAGTTTCACAAGCAACATGTTGACAGATTGATCCAGGATGATCATTGTTTCACTCAGAGAGAAACTGCAAGCACAAGCATTTCACAAGAACATGTGGGTCACATTAGTGGTTTGCTTGGCTATCGAAAGATCTGTGCACGATGGGTACCCCGGATGCTGACTCCTGAAATGAAAGTGCACAGACTTGAAATTTGCCAGGAAGTCCTCTTGCATTATGAGAATGAAGGTGTCGCCTTTCTCCGTTCAGTTGTGACAGAAAACGAAATGTGGGTACACCATTATGACCTGGAGACAAAATGTCAGTCTGTGGAATATCAACACAAAGACTCACCCCAGAAAAAGAAATGTAAGATGCAGCCCTCAACTGGAAAAATCAAGGCTACAGTGTTCTGGGAGACAGATGGTGTTATCCATATTGATTTCCTTGATCACGGAACAACAATAAATTCAGAGCATTACATCACAACACTGAGAACTCTGAAATGATGGCTAACAAGGGTCCAGAAGGACAAGGGAAACGTTTTCCTGCAGCATGACAATGCCAAACCACACACTTCATGTGCCACCACAGCAGAACTTCAGAGACTGAATCTCACAACCATACAGCATCCTCCATACAGTCAAAATTTAGCACCATCTGACTTCCATCTGTTCCCAATAATGAAAGACAATCTACGGGCACATCATTATGCCTCTGATGAAGATGTTGAGTGAACTGTGAGACTGCGGTTGCGGAAACTGAGTGTAACTTCTCCCGTGACAACTTCAGAATACTTGTTCATCGTTGGCAGAAATGTAACCAATTGGCTGGTGATTATGTGGAGAGATGAATATTGGTAATTAAAGATCACATTCTAAGGATTATTCCCACATTTGATTTACTAAAATATTCCCATTAAAACCCAATTAATGGAGGTGGAGTCATTACTTTTCATTCAACCCTCATATAATGAGAGCTCCACAGCTTTTCTAAAGCAAATGCTTTGGCAGTTTATTACCTTTAGGGGACATTTCTTTGGATATGATACAGTTGCTTCAAGATCACCTACAACTTAAAAAAAAAAAAAATCTTGTATGTGCCTCACACACAGTCAGCTATCTGATTAGTAGCCTCTGATGTGTAATGCACACCTGACTCACTTACGAGGACTCTACAGTTCTTAAACTTATGGCACTAGTATAGAACCTGTGAGCTCTGTGGTTTAGTCCTGCCACTCACCTTCAACCAGGAGGCAATGATCATTTGTGGGGACAATGTTGCAAATTGCAACCTTTGTTGAAAGGCTAGCCTCTCAGTATTGCCTGCACAAAAGCAAGCCATGCCGCGAGCGGTGACAGGTCGTAAACAGTCATTATCAGAATGCTAAAAACAATACATGAAACAGTACAATAATGCATTTTCAGCTTAGAGTGGCGTAAACACTAATTACAAAGAGAACGGCGCTTACCAGATCAAAGCAAAATAAGCAATCGATTCAAACCAGACGAAGCACGCGAAAAAGGAAGGGTACTAGTATAAATACGGATGGAGCGCCTGGCACATAGCAATGGCTACTTGGTGAAGCTTAACTGTTAAGCTTATGACTTTAACCAAACTACTGTAGCAGTATCTTCATCCATTTGACCTCAACTGTGTTTCATTTTACAATAGACCATCTTTGTTTTGATCTGGAGAGGCAGTCTAAAACTTTTCTTTCATCTTGAATTTCGAGGCTAAAATTTCAGGAGCGGCTTAGATTTGGGAATTTCTTTTTCCTTAATTTCGAGTCTCATTTTTCAGGTGCGGCTTAAATTTGAGTAAATACGGTATTTATACATTTACTGAGCACATGATAAAATCTGAATAATGAAACATCACCAGTTGGGATCTTCTGTGACTTATCAATGGCATTTGATTGCATCAATGATAACATTCTGGAATAAGTAGTTCAGCAGATGCCTGGTTTAGCTCTTATTTTAGAAACAGAATGTGGGGAGGTACCTCAGGCTATTAGAGTAATGTAAAGAAGGACACTACATCATCTGCATGGGGTGGTATTACAGTGAGAGTCCCCTAGGGTTCAATCATTGGCACACGACTGTTCTTGCTTTTTATTAATGTAATGATCTGCTATTTTATTTGAATCAAGAGGCAGAATTAGCCCTGCCTGCATTTGATACAAGCATTGTTGTCAAACCTAACAAAGAAGCAGCAACAAAGAAAACAGTAAATGACATTTTTGTGGAAGTTACTTGATGGTTTTGCTCAAATGAGCTAGCTTTAGACTTTGAAAAAAACATATTTCAATCAATTTTGTGCTGCCAAAAATGTCACACATCCTGTTGATATAGTGTCCCAACAAAGCATAATTAAGTTCTTACGCATACATATTGATGAACATTTAAACTGGAAAAACCACATAGTAGATTTGCTAAAACATTTAATTTTGGCCACTTTTGCCATAAGGATTGGTAGCTTTTGGGATATAGAAATCAGTAAGTTGACATATTTTGCATATTTTCAATTCACTGGTGTCTTATGAGATAATATTCTGGGATTATTCCTCACTTGTACAAAAATTATTCATTGTACAAAAGAAAGTAATCAGAATTATGTGTGAAGTTCACACACATACATCTTGCAGGTAACTCTGTAAGCATCTGGGTATGTTAACCACAGTTTCACAGTACATTCATTCAGTTTTGAAATTTATTGTCAGCAATCCATCTAAGTTTGAGAGTAGCAAAGCACTAGAAGGAAACACAGTCTGCATTACTCTCTAATGAATCTAACTTTGGCACAGAAGGGGGTGAAATATTCTGTTACAAAACTCTTTGACAATCTACTGACAGACAGCAGAAACGTTTTAAAAGTAATTTAAAGAGGATATTTCCCCTTAACAACTCCTTTTATAACATAGAAGAATTCTTGAGAAGAGATAATTAGTCATTTAAGAAAGGAAAATAAATAAGTAAACATTATTTTTATTTAGTTGTATACAAGTGTTCTGTTTTTGTTCTGGTGACACATTCCACATCATAATTGTGAATTTGATCTATGGAACAAGTAACTAACAACTAAGTAACAAAGTATGTGTGGATGCCCCAATTTGTGCATGCACATTTGGGTGGTATCCACAATACACCCGGGAGTCTGTACCAGAACAACAGGGGCACCAGGTGGTGTTAGCATCCACACTATATCGGATGCTGCACTGATACCACAACTAGTACTTCCAGTTGTGGCACTCTGGACAGTTGCCTCTTTTGTCAAAGAGACCAGCATTTCCTTTGCCTCAGCCACCTAACAGCTTTCTCCACTTCTTTGTCTTGGAGGACAGCCACATGTCCCTTACTTCCATGAGTTGTGGTACATGTGAATAGACATCAATCTGGCTTCACTGAAGGCTGAATCACCAGACCCACTGCATTTAACAGTGGTGTCTCCACTTTTAAACATCTATGGGCCTTTGCAAGAAGCTCTGGATCTAGCACATGAACTATCAGTGGTCCTCAATGACTTTGAGGAACCTTCCATCATGACACTGCCCAACTCCTACCCATTTCAGCCACACCAACCCCTACACCAGCCATCCAGGTGCTACCACTATATGGCAGTTCATATGCAAATGAATAGTACAATTGTACTGGTATGTGTAGTGTTGCACACATCTGCTGAAAGTGCCTATCGTAGGAACCCTGCCCGTATTGCAGACCGGTCACTTGGGCATCTGTATGGGCCAAACGAATTCCACATGGTGACTGCATCTGCCTCAGTTTGCTGTTATCTGACTCATCTCTGCCTGTGTACTCCACAATGCTATGATTGTTTACTACGTGTTTAATGAGATAGGTAATGAATTTGTGTTTTCCAGCACTTCTTGCCTGTATGGAACTGTGATTGCAAAATATATGTTATGTAGTTAAGTCATGCTTGGATGTTGCTTTTCTATCTGGAATAATTTCCAAGTAATTTCTCTTGCTGTTCTGATTAATATTCTGCTATGAACTGTTCTGCTTGGCTCATGGACTAATTGGTTATTTACATTGTCATTACAATAGTTGAATGCAGATTATTATTTAAAATACATATAAAAATCATATAAACTATGTTTTCAGAATAGTTTGTGCATGGTGGATAGTTTCCTCCATAATTATTTTAATTTCCTTATTTCATGTTCAATCAACTTTTGACTACAGAGTATTGTTAATGTATTTTCACTTCTCAAATTTTTTGACAGTGTTATGATATTTTTTCTTGGTTGGTACTGACTTTCTAAACATATTATTATTAAAGTTTAATATTTCCATTGTATGCAGTAACAGCAAAACCTTGATAACATTATCACGTACATAGCTAAAGGAAGAAATCTCTTAAATACAGTAAAAAAGATATTGTAGTAACATTATAAAATTTCTTGGAGCAATGTAATGAAGTGTGCTCCCCTTAATATAATTTCAAATAATAACGGAGGTGCATTGTTCTACTAAAAATGAAGAGTAAACAATCCATCACATTCATTACAAAAAATTACATTACAAACAAATAGACATAAACATAGAATGCAAAATAGTTAAAGAAAGTGAAGCAAAATAATGCAGTGCAGGGAATACTGCAGAATGCCAAACACTGCAATGTGCAAATGTGAAATGAAGCCTTTCGACATCAGCTGCTGCTAGCAAGGAGGAAAGGAGCAGAACATGTAAGGAAACACCATAAGTAACTTGTAGACCAACTTTATAAAGAAAATGCTGTTTTCAGCCTAAAACAAACAAGTACAAAAGGGTGTACCCAATTTACAGAATAATCACGGAAGATACTTTCTAAATAAAAGCAAATCATGTCTGATGTAATTCCTTTTAATTAGATTGCATTCAGCTCAAGATGGATAACCTATAGTAACAAAAAAATATTTTGTTTACCTCTTGTGCTCATATTAACATCTGGATCTTCAGACTGAAGGCAGAAAACTTGCCGTCCCACCTTAACTTTTCCTGGACTATATGAAGGACTATCAATTTTGCCATCTTTACACAGTTTGGCTAATATTTGTGTTGGTTTCATTGGATCCCTCCACTGATTGTAACCATACCTATTATGAGAAAAACCATATTCATTAGCTAGTAACAAAAACAACATATGTAAATACAGGAATACACTAATCTAGTTCACAAATACTACGTTTGTATTTCCTATTTCCTTAAAAAAAAGATTAAAAATGAAATAATGACATCATCATATAGGCAATTATGGTAACATAAAGGTAAAGTTCTACGTCTTGGCCAATCATGCCCAACTGACCACCATATCATCCTCTGAAAGTGGTCATCAGATGCAGTATGGAGGGGCACATGGTTAGCATACTGCTCTCCTGATCACTGTTGGGTTTCTTGACCTTAGAGCCACTACTAATTAGTCCTCAGTTGGCCTCATGAGTGGTGCACTCAGAAAATCATCCTCCCTGGCAGTGCCGGGAATCGAAGCCGGGTGCTAGTTGTGCAAGGTTCACAGAAGAGCTTCTGTGAAGTGTGGAAGGTAGGAGATGAGGTACTTGCAGAATTGAAGCTGTGAGGATGGGTTGTGAGTCATGCTTGGGTGGCTCAGTCGGTAGAGCACTTGCCTGCGAAGGGCAAAGGTCCTGAGTTCAAATCTCAGTCTGACACAAAGTTCTAATTTGCCAGGAAATACCAACAGAACAGGGACTTCAACAGGAATACAACACACACACACACACACACACACACACACACACACACACACACACACACACACATGCACACACTCACACACACATGAAACTCACACACAAATGACTGCAGTCACTGGCTATTGAGGCCTCAGCAGATAAGAGACTGCGGTCATGTGTGTGTACATTTTAGCTCCAATGAATGCTTTGTTGGCTGAAAGCTCATTTTCTGACAGCCTTTTTCTTATACCTACCTGTAACTCAGCATGCCCGCTATATGGTGAGTACAAACTATTTTTCTCACCCTACTGAACAAAAATGAAGAAACATATACTTCAAAAAAATATACAAGAATAACTAAAACCCAAAAGTGATAGATTTTATTTGAATAGCATTAATACTTAAAATAATTGTTGGTATTCATAAAGATTTCCAGCTTCTCCAAGAAAAATGCTACAATTAATAAGATTTCTGCATGCTTAAGGAACCCAGACAAATTGGCGACTATCTGAGGTTAGTAGAACTTATGTATAGATTAACGAGATCCACGTACTAATACCAATGTTGTGTACAGAGAAAATCACCAGTAATCTTTTGTTAAGTTATTTATAAATGGTTAATATAGAGAACACAGTAAAGAAACAGGTAATTGGTAAAAGAAAATAAGTTAATTTTAATCCACGGTATGTTTCAGAGGTCTCAGGCACTCTTCACGTAGCCCTGATCCTCCCCTGTGAGGGTTTACTGCATCTGAAAATACATTCAAACCCTTCTAAAACTGCTTAAATAAACTCTTGGTGGACTAATTGTAAAGTGGAAACAAGACAGAACAATCACAGCTAAGCCAAGACAAGGCAGACCTTGTCCTTACAGACAGGGACCATCTAACATTGCAGGGAGCAGTTGTAAAAAAAATTGCATGAAATTTGCAGAAGGAACACTCTTCAGTTCCAAAGTTCTACCAGCAGTTCAGTTAGTACAATGACTGTGTGTTAAAAACAATTATATGCAATGGTCGAGCAGTTCCTTGTAAGACACACAGTTCTTTCATCAGTGCTAAGTTATGCTTGAGGTGGTGCAAAGAACAGTGCCACTGGACAGTGGATTACTGGAATCCAGTGGTTTGGAGTCATGAATCACACTATACGCTGTGGCAACTCAACTGAAAGATACCTTGAGAACATTACCTGCCATCATGTGTAATGCCAACAGAGAACTATGTAGAGGGTGTTGTTACAGTATTGGGATATTTTCCATGGTTAGGTGTGGTCCTCTTATCATATTTGAGGACATTCTAAATGTGGAAGGATCTGAAGATATTTTACAGCATTGTGTACCAAGAGCAGTAGAGGAGCAATTAGGAGACAATAAACTGTCTGTGACAGCTTGACACTGCACCCTGTCATAAATCATCATCTGTGAAGTAATGATTTGTACACAATAAAATTCCCAAAATGGACTAGCCTTCCCAGTGTTCAGGTTGGAAAGCAATGGAACACTTCTGAGATGAGCTGGAATGTCAACTTCAATCCATATCCCAGTGTTCAACACCACTACCTTCTTTGGTTTCTGAGGTCAAATGGGCTGCCATTCCTCCACATATGTTCAAACACTTCATTGTACATGTTCCCAGCCGAGTTCACGCCATTGTGAAGGTGAAGTGTGGATACACACCATATTAATATCTACTAACAGGTGTCCAGACACTTTTGATCAATAGACTATATATCAGAATCTAAGTGAATATGAAAATTACTTACTCTTCATATTTTTGAGCAATGCCACATGTTGCTCTATGTCTGCTATAAAATCTGTTTTCTAGGTCAATCCTTGTCTCTCCAATTAAATCATCTGAGCCAACCAGGTCCCAATCAAAAATCTGAATTGTCAGCATTGAGTCTTGGGGAAAAGTTGCTTCAAATTCAAAACATCTGAAAACACAAAACATTAATGTATTACTAATGAAAATTAAGTCATCATTTAATAATGTGTAAAATGTTAAAGCTGTAATTTACTTCACACAGCTTTAAAATTCTGCTGTAAGTACACTAATATGAGTTGATTATAAATACAAGAGTACTGTAATTTAATGAGTCAGTAATCCTGATGATGCTGATAACATGATATTGACATTTTTCTCAGTACCTACATACTCTTGAAGGATTGTAATACAATTACAGGTGTGTGAACTGTGTATTTTGTATCTGACTACCACAGAAAGTAACTGAGTTTTGTCACTGTGTACAAGGTGCAGCAGAGTATGTTTATGTGCTAAACAATCACTGCTTAAAAAGAACACACACACACACACCATGATATCTAGCATGAAATTTTCACTCTACAGCAGACTGTGCACTGATATGAAACTTCCTGGCAGATTAAAACTGTGTGCCAGACCAAGACTCGAATTCAGGACCTTGTCTTTTTGGGCAAGTGCTCTACCATCTGAGCTACCCAAGCACAACTTATGCCCTACCTTCACAGCTTTACTTCTGTCAGCACCTCATCTCCTTCTCACAGGCTGTGGCTAAGCCATGTCTCGGCAATACCTTTTCTTCCAGGACTGCTAGTTCTGCATGGTTCACAGCAGAGCTTCTGTGAAGTCTGGAAGGTAAGAGATAAGGTACTGGCAGAAGTAAAGGTTTGAGGGAGATGCATGAGTAGTGCTCGGGTAGCTCAGATAGCAGAGCACTTGCCCGCAAAAGGCAGAGGTCCCGAGTTTGACTCTCAGTCTGGCACACAGTTTTGATCTGCCAGGATGTTTCATATCAGTGCACACTCTGCTGCAGAGTGAAGATCTCATTCTGGAATCACCCTCAGGCTGTGGCTAAGCCATGTATCCACAATATCCTTTCTTCCAGGAGTGCTAGTTCTGCAAGGTTTGCAGGAGAACTTCTGTGAAGTTTGGAAGGTAGGAGACGAGGTACTGGCAGAAGTGAAACTGTGAGGATGGGGCATGAGTCATGCTTGGGTAGCTCAGATGGTAGAGCACTTGCCCGTGAAAGACAAAGGTCCTGAGTTCGAGTCTTGGTCCGGCACACAGTTTAAATCTACCAGGAAGTTTCAACCCCTGATATACCCAGCAAGGTCAAGCACTGTGTATACTCAGCAAGGTCAAGTATTGTGCAGTAGATCAAGCCCTCAGCAGTGTGACATCACAGAATACAGAGGCTAATGCCATTTCCAAAACTGCCACATATTGCAAAGAGTGTTTTGAGTATACTGCAAAAGTGTTGCTGGGAAGTGATATACAGTCCTGATGATGTCTCCTTAACAGATTTCTTTTTTAAATTTTTTATTTATTTAGTATTACTTTTTTTTCGAACTCTGAAGGAAGAAATTTTTGACTGTCAATTTGCTTCAGACAAAGAGCTGCATGCTGGGATACAATTGTTGTTCTGTAGGCAACTACAAACATTTTTCTAAGGAACCATTGCCTGTCTTGTATCACAGTGGGATTACGTTTGAAGTAATAAACAGCTTACTTACTTTTTTCCATCTGTCTTGTTTTCCTTTGATTGGCCCTTACACAGTCCAGCACAATCATAGCTTTAGGTCTATGACCATACATCAAGATTCTTCAAGTAACATCTTGCATGTGTCCATACAAAAACCAAGGCCATAATTATGAATGTGTTAGCTCCTCAAGCTTTTATCCACATTCAAATGAGACTCAGGAAAGATGACTTTTATTTCACTTCTAACTGATGCATCTAACCACAAAGAGATTAAGAGTTTTCCTCTCCTGGTTAGATTCTTTATTACAGAACTTGTGTAAAGGTAAGAATATTGTAATTAAAATAATTGCCTGGAATAACATTGACCAATGTGAATGACTATTTAACAGATTGCCTCAGAGAAAATGGTCTACAAGAAAAAGTTGTTGGGCTGTGCTAATAATACTAATTGCAATTTTGTTGGTGTTGAAAGAAAAGGTCAGAACTATGTTTTTACTAAACTGCAAGTGCAACTCAGCCATGGAATGACAGGGGTTGAGTATGCTGCCCATATACTCCATACAATTGTTTGAGCAGCTACTGATATTTTGGCTGTAAATGTAGAAATTGTAGTTTAGAAAATATTTCTGTACTTGAAATCATACTCTGCAATGGTTGACAACCTGAATTAGTTTTATAGACGCTGATGTTGCAATGATTTTGGGTTGTTCTCAAACAAGGTTGTTGGTACTATTGGATAACCACTAAAACAGAATGTCTAATCTGAAAAGGAATGTCCATTGTTCCTTCAAAATTTGTTTCAGAGCCCCTTTTCTGAAGTATGGTTATACTTTGTCCACAGCCAGACTTTCTCATTTCGTGAAGCAGTGAAAAAAAGTTGAAGAGCAGATGGCCACTCTATTTGAAGTGGTTGATTGTGTTACTAAGTGGAAAAATATCTTGGAGTACAAAACCATAGATCAATTTCTTCCATCAAGTGTTAAAACAATTCTTGCAAAGCCTGAAACAGAAGGTATGTTTCCAGCAGAGGTAAAATGCTTTCCCAGTTCTGTACTATTTCTCTATGAAACTACTGTATCCTGGTTAAAAAAGTGGACAGAAGAAAGTTTCCAGAATTTCAAATCCTGTAGTTATGTTGCCTTAACTCAAATACCTCTATGGGATGACAAAGAAAGAACTTCTTCTCTTGTTGTCAAAACTGTGCCATGTGTTCTGTTTGCAGAAAAGGGACTGTATGATCAGCATATGAGTGAAACAGTTTGTAACCAGTGAGAAAATCAGTAAATGGACTGCTAACAACAGTTTGTCAACTCAATGAAAGGTTGTAATGTTTTCTCATTTCAACCAGCTTCATGTGCTGTTCTCAAATTTACTCAGGTTACCAGAGTTTCTCTACTGTCTTCCTGGTGCTAATGCTATGCTGAAATGGTTTTTCACTCATAAATAATATATGAACCAGAGACAAAACTCACCTTGCTGAAGAAACTATGAAAGAATGTTAATGTCTAATGTGAATACTGAAGAAAATTTACACCATTGATTAATAGAGTTGGTCTGCTCACACTGCCTCATCTTAGAAGGCACTAATAAAGTACTAAAAATGTATTTTGTAACAAATTAAAGTGATATTTAGTATTTATTACACTTAATTAAGTTCTTTTCTTTGTAAAATTAGTAATGTGTCCCAAATTTGGGTCTAGAAAATGTGGTCACCTTAATAGGTGCTTCTTTTCCAACTGCTGGTTTATTTACCACTTTCTACACCATGAAACATCATCTTATCTATGTATGTTACAATACACTAATAAAATCCACATGTACTATTAACTAAATGAAACACTTTTTTGCCTTGTTTGGTGAAATAAGGAAAAAGTATTTCATTTATTTAATATCATGTATAATAATTCACCAAGAACCCACACCTGAATCAATTAAAAATCCATATGTTTTCAAAGCTGAAAAGTAATTCTCCATACTGTGTGAATTATCTTCCTCACTGAATATGGCAGATGGATACTGTGGGTTTGCAAGGTGTGGAGGGTGAAATGGATGAGTGAAGCATGGGGACAAACTAATAAAAGTTGTCTAATACTAAACAATTCCTTCATTGTAATGTTAACAGGCACATTTAATTTCAAAATGGATTTACAAAGGGATGTTGCCACAAAAGTGCTTATGAACAGAAGTTCTCAACTGAGTTGGTCTTGTAATCCCCACCACTCATGAAGACATTATGGATACACACAAAGGGTGCCCATCATCTGTGTGAGGTTATCAGTTTACTCATTTTTTTTCTTCAGTCAGTATAAGAAACGTCACCAATATTCTTGAAGTACATGGTAAATGAGATTAATGCAACACAATGATCATGAAATGTGCAAATAAAAATAAATGAACTTTGAGGTACCACAATCTAACACAATGATCAAAGCAAAATATAATTACAAATAAACAAACTTGAGTTACGGTAGGTGACTAAACTAATCTAACAGAATAATCAAAGCAAAATACACTATAAAATAAACAAATTTGAGGTTTGTTAAATGAAGCTTAACTAACACAGTGACTAATCCAAATACAAAGCACAAATAAACAAACTTGATGTTCTGTAGATGAAGCTAATCTCACACAGTTGGAGATTTCAGTCTTTAATGGTTGCATGTGTGTTGTTGCCACAGTGTTTATAATAGTTCACAAAAAGATGTCAGATTCTGCTGCACTTGTTATAATTCAACAGGCTGCATGAAGAGGATAGGCCACTCTCGAAACATGAGACTTTGAGGCATGTGCTGAACAGTGTTTCCCTGAAGCATGGTATCAATCTCACCTACTAGTTCTTAATAGGTGTTGCAGAAGCCAGGAATGCTGTTTGCTTTATAGATACACAAAACTGATTCACTATTGATGTCTACCTGTGTCTTGCACCTATCTGGTAGCACTACAGGATGGCCGGCAGCGGTGGTCTTGCGGTTCTAGGAGCTACAGTCCAGAACTGTGGGACTGCTACGGTTGCAGGTTCGAATCCTGCCGCGGGCATGGATGTGTGTAATGTCCTTAGGTTAGTTAGGTTTAAGTAGCTCTACGTTCTAGGGGACTGATGACCTAAGATGTTAAGTCCCATAGTGCTCAGAGCCGTATGAACCACTACAGGATGTGGTTAAGTTCTGATGATGAAATAACTCAAACATAAGCTCAACACCAAAATATCATTAAATCACTGCACTTGTCAAGTGAACAGCTCAACACCAACCTGGAAGGTGCCAGGAGTTAAGGATGCTTCCTGTAGCAAGCTTTAGGGAAAAAACCTCACATGCTGTGACAGAGAGATGTGTGACAGAGAAAACTCTTGTCCTCAGATGCATACAGCTTATAATGCAGCTTCTTGCCAGGTAATGCTTCACTTGTAAGAGCTGATTGGTAGTGGGCATGAACGCATATTAGTGTCACCACACAGTCACTCCCTCCTCCCCCTACAAGAAGGATTGGCTGGAGGCAAAGTTACAGGATGCAGTGAACGCTAACAGACTCAATCAGCAGACTTCTGTGGGCAGTGGCATGTTGTCAGCAGGGCCAGGGCCTTGGCCAGGGTTTCTGCCAATAGTGAAGGCAAGCAGTGTGGCGTGCACAGCCTCTGGGACATCACATTGCAAGCCAAGCTCAGTGTGGAGGTAACACCCTTCTGCACTACCAGCCAGGGTGGTGAGAGGGTGGATGGGGGGGGGGGGGGGGGGAGGGAGGGGGGAGCGGAAATGGGAAATGCACCATGGTAACGAGGCATGGTCGGGCCTGCTGCGGTGTAGGAGCAGGGCCTGGTGGAGGATGCAGTGGCATCCTGGTGTTTGGATGGTCACACATAGTGGTCAGCCCGCAGTGCACCCTGCACAAGTGGCATAATGCACAATTTCCTGTACCAGGCCCATAGGTGCCGGCTGCTACCACCTCTTGCTTGTACGGTGGGTCACACATTGTGACGGAGGCATGTGCCAACATCGCAGTGGTGGTGATAGGTGTCTCAGTGTCAGACCCAAGGGGATGACACCTTGCAACTCAGATGGGGGACAGAGGATGGGTCTGGCAGACATGGTGAAGTGGCAGGTGCCATGAGCAGCTTTGCTGAGACAGGCAATGGTGTGAGCGGCAGAGTGGCCCCCTCTCTTAGTTTCAGTTAATGTCTGCCAAGTCAGTGGTTTTGGCCAGGGTATGGTCTTCATTAGTCGAAGGAGGAGGGGAGGAGGATATTGGTGTTTAACGTCCCGTTGTCAATGAGGTCATTAGAGACGGAGCACAAGCTCAGATCAGGGAAGGATGGGAAAGGAAGTCGGCCGTGCCCTTTCAAAGGAACCATCCCATCATTTTCCTGGTGTGATCTTGGGAAATCACAGAAAACCTAAATCAGGATGGCCAGACCACCTCCATTTAGACATGGTGGTGTGCAATGGCTAGAGAGTTTGAGTGCATACACCAACTTCAGTCAAAAGGCTATTGTGGTAGAGGCACCCCTGAGATGGGGAGATGTACAGAAAATATCTTTTCCCTTTTCTTGAACAAAAGGTGTGGTCCTGAGTACTGCTGGTGGAGTGGTGGCTGGCTGACATACACCCAGAGCATGACATGTGTGCATGTGCAATGGTCACACTACATTAAGGACTTGCACTCACCGTGGTGTTGTGGGGCTGCCAGTCATAGGTATGCCATGCAGCTGCTATAGGAAGGCTGGGGTGCACATGGTGGTTGACAGGAGCTGCAGCTAGCCTGTGATGTCAAGCAGCTGCCTACACAAGGCTTTGGCAGTGAACACACCGAAGTCTGTTTTGGCGGCCACATGCAAGCATAGGAAAACTAGTTGCAGGATAGCAGGCTAAGTTACAGACTGATAGGTAAGGGCAGCTTTTAGGAATCCATGGAACCTCTTCATCATGCTGTTAACAGCAGGATAGTAACTAGTCATAAAATGAACGAGCTTACAACAAGTTTCAGTGAGAGTTTTAAGCATCTCTCTGATTTTATCCTCATTGTCTCTCTGCGAGATATATGTAGGTGGGAGCAAATATACTGCTTGACTCATCAGTGAAGGTATGTTCTCGAAACTTCAACAAAAGCCCATACCGAGCTACTGAGCGTCTCTCCTGCAGAGACTTCCACTGGAGTTTATCTGTCATTTCTGTAAAGCTTTCGTGATTACTAAATGATCCTGCAACAAAGCGCGCTGCTCTCCGTTGGATCTTCTCTATCTCTCCTATCAACCCTACCTGGTAAGGATCCCACACTGCTGAGCAATATTCAAGCAGTGGTGGTACTGTAACCTACTTCCTTTGTTTTCAGATTGCATTTCCTTAGGATTCTTCCAATGAATCTCAGTCTGGCACCTGCTTTACCGATGATCAACTTTATATGATCATTCCATTTTAAACCACTCCTAATGCGTACTCCCAGATAATTTATGGAATTAACTGCTTCCAGTTGCTGACCTGCTATATTGTAGCTAAATGATAAAGGATCTTTCATTCTATATATGTGCAGGACATTACACTTGTCTACATTGAGATTCAGTTGCCATTCCCTGCACCACGCATCAATTCGTTGCAGATCCTCCTGCATTTTGGTACAATTTTCCATTGTTACAACCTCTTGATATACCACAGCATCATCCGCAAAAAGCCTCAGTGAACTTCCGATGTTATCCCCAAGGTCATTTATGCATATTGTAAATAGCAATGGTCCTATGTCACTCCCCTGCAGTGCACCTGAAATCACTCTTACTTCGGAGATTTCTGTCCATTGAGAATGACTTGCTGCGTTCTGTTATCTAGGAACTCTTCAATCCAATCACACAATTGGTCTGATAGTCCATTTGCTCTTACTTTGTTCATTAAATGATTGTGGGGAACTGTATCGGCCTTGCGGAAGTCAAGAAACACGTCATCCACCTGGGAACCCATGTCTGTAGCCCTCTGAGTCTCATGAACGAATAGTGTGAGCTGGGTTTCACACGATCATCTATTTTGAAACCCATGCTGATTCCTACAGAGTAGATTTCTAGTCTCCAGAAAATGTGGTGGTGGTGGTTAGTGTTTAACGTCCCGTCGACAAGGAGGTCATTAGAGATGGTCCAGAAAAGTCATTATACTCGAACATAATAGGTGTTCCAAAATTCTACAACTGATCAATGTTAGAGATATAGGTCTATAATTCTGCACATCTGTTCGACATCCCTTCTTGAAAATGGGGATGACTTGGGCCCTTTTCCATTCACTTGGAACGCTATGCTCTTCTAGAGACCTATGGTACACCGCTGCAAGAAGGGGGGCAAGTTCCTTCGCGTACTCTATGTAAAATCGAACTGGTATCCCATCAGGTTCAGCTGCCTTTCCTCTTTTGAGCGATTTTAATTGTTTATCTATCCCTCTTTTGTCTATTTCAATATCTACAATTTTGTCATCTGAATGACAATCTAGAGAAGGAACTACAGTGTAGTCTTCCTCTGTGAAACAGCATTGGAAAAAGACATTTAGTATTTCAGCTTTTAGTCTGTCATCCTCTGTTTCAGTACCATTTTGGTCACAGAGTGTCTGGACATTTTGTTTTGATCCACCTACTGCTTTGTCCTTATCATCATCATTTCATCCCCATTGACAAGCAAGTCTCTGCAGTGGTGTCAATTTGAAAGACTTGCACCGGGTGAATGGTCTACCCAACGGGAGGCCCTAGCCACATGGGATTTCCATTTTACCATGAGATTGGCTGCCTGGGTGGCAGTCAACACAGTGTTGTTGAGGGGGGGAATGAGGAAGCAGGAGCAGCTGTGGCAGTCAGCAATGATGTTCCTGATGTCTGTCATGTACCATATGTCAGTTGTGAAATGTGTTAAGTATCACTGCTGACAGACTTGCCTAGGGGAAATCTTTATGCCTCAAATTCTACAAAACCCTGTTTTAAGGGGATGGTCAGTGGAGATTGAGAAGGAATGTCCTTCAGCTGAGAGGGGTGGAAGTACTTCACCACCTCCTACTGGGCAAGGAGCTCATAGTTGTACATGACCCAACTCCACTGTGGTAATTAAAGCTTCATGGAAAAGAACACCTTCAGCATTGGTGAAGGATGGTGGCTAGTGCAGACTGGTGGCATAAGTAACAACTGTGAACTTAGTGGTCGAATAGGAGTGGGCCAGGAGAGCAGAATGCAAGGGGTCACTTTTCCTTTATTCATAACTCTTTGTCACTTGCATTATCCAGGGAATGAGAAGACTACCTTCAGTGCGATTGTCCTGGAGTGTGGACTGAGTGGTGCTTGCACACTTGTAGTGTTCTTCAGATGGCATGGGAAAAAATTGCAATCCCTAGGAACATGCAGTGTTCTTTAAAGTTCTGGAGCTTGGGAATTTGCCAACAGCCCAGATCTTCACAACACTGAGACATACTTCTCCTGGTTGATGAGA
Organism: Schistocerca gregaria; assembly: GCF_023897955.1. Taxonomy (NCBI): domain Eukaryota; kingdom Metazoa; phylum Arthropoda; class Insecta; order Orthoptera; family Acrididae; genus Schistocerca; species Schistocerca gregaria. The sequence continues at coordinate 599,260,132 of NC_064920.1, read as the reverse complement.
ACATCAGCAACTTGGAGGCAGGAGAATATGTCCTGAAGGTACCAGCAGTGCTTTGTGAGACTGTGCAGGCAGATGTAACAACCCGAGGTGCCAAGTAGGTCACTGTCAGGTCCAAGCAGTGTTGTGGAACCCAAAGGACATAAATATGCTTCTGAAAGGACTGAAGGGGGTGATTATTCCCATCTTCTCCATGTCCTCTGGGACAATAAGAATCTAAGTAAATGTTTCTGTGCAGACCATCTTGCTGAAGATGGTTGCATCAGGCATATTATCACTGTCGCTGTGCAAGAGGGGCACTGGCTAGTGGTTGGAGATCATCTTGGATTTGAAGGACTGAAAGTCATTGCTTGGGTACCAACTGCCTTCTTTTCTTGGGACATGTTGTACGGCAGAGGCTTGTGGGCTTTTTGAGGGGTGGTGCTCACTGGTAGTGATTGCTTCCTTGATTTCAACATGTATGGCTCTTCACATACACGGTGGTAGGCAGTGGAGGCATAAAAAAACTGGAGGGATTGGCATAATTATGATGATGTAGTGCAACATATCATGGTGTAGCTCCAGCAGCTCCTGGAAGGGAGAGTGAGGAGAGAAAATTCAATGAGGAGGTCAGCAGAGTTCATGGGATAGGGAGGGCATGGGTGCTGATATGGACTGTACATGTGGGATACTGTGTGTGGGTTGAGGTTCTTGAAGACGCTCTCCACCGTAACAAAGACGCTGTCCACTGTAACAGAGGTCACACCAATGTATGTTTGTATAGTTGTGCATGGCTAACACTGGGCAGACTGTGGCAGGCAGATCCATGAACCAGTTCATAAGTAGCAGCATACCAGGAATGACTGTAAATTCAGTAAGTGTGCAGAGGTGCTGAAGGAGTTGCAAGGAACACACATCACCATATTCCACTGATGAAAATAGTGCACATGTGGGCTGAATTTGCAATGTGACCAGCTGCAGTGTCAGCTGCTCTTTCAGGGTACCAAATCTGCCTGACTGTGGCAGGCTCAAGATGATGTCACATGGTTCTGCAGCAACCAAAGACTCAAACTAAATAGCTGTTAAGGCGTATTGTGTAGAGTTGCTGCTAATCAAGAAGCCTGGGAATATTGCCTCCATAGAAGTGAACTTCAGCCGGTAGTCACGGGAGTTGAAAGGGAGCTAGTGGACGGCAGTGGCACAGGCCAGCTGGGGAATGAGAGAGGGGGTGTGCACCAGGGAGGTGACAGTCCTTGCAAGTGGCGTGTAAGTGACTGAGACAAGTGTGGAACCTGACCATATGCAATTTTAGATCACAAGGGCTCATAGACGAGGGTTACTGGCCTGGGCAAAACTCAAACATAGTGGTAAGCCGGGACAAACTCAACTGTGAAATGGCACTTCACTCACTACATTAGCCCTGGAATGGTAGAGTAGTGCACACGACTATGTATGCAGCATAGTGTGGTGAGCACTACCCCAGTGGTGGGGGGAATGTTACATTGGCAGTCACTTGGTGTGCACACATGCAGCCTGTTATGAGTACCTCCTGGTACCTCCAGGACGTATTCTCCTGCCTCCAAGTGGGTGAGGAATGCGACAGCAGCAGCCACTCGGGGTGGCCAGTTGCATTGCGGTGTGGAGCTAGGCCTGGAGGGGAGGGGGTATGTTTGGCTGGCATCACCAATGTGGGAATGGTGCTCCTCACTGAAGAAAACAAGTGGATATCATGGGTTTGCTACATATGGAGGGTAAAATGGAGGTATAATGCAACAAAAGATGTCCAAATACTGCACAGTTTATTGAAATGTTAACATGCATAATTAATTTCTGAATGCATTTACAGAGGCAAGTTGCCACAATAATGCCTATGACCAAAAACTCTCAACCAAGTCGGTCCAGTAATCCCCATCACTTATGGAGGTATTACAAGTATGCACAAGGGGTGCCCACTTACATGTTTAGGGAATCAATTTGTCCATTTTCTTCTTAGGGCAATGTCAGAAAAATTGTTAATGTTCTTGAAGTCTGGTGAATGGGACTAATCTAACACTGCGATCAAGGAAATATGCAAATAAAAGTAAATGGACTTAGGGGTACTGTAAGTGTATCTAATCTAACATAGTGATTAAAACAAAATACAATTGCAGTACAAATACAATACACAATAAATGAACTTGAGGTACCTTAAATGGAGCTAATCTAGCATGGTGACTAATGCAAATACAAAATGCAACTAAATGACCTTGAGGTTCATGGATGAAGCTAATCTAACACAGTTGGGGATTTCAGTCTTTGTAGGCCACACCTGTGGTGCCACAGTGGTTTGTACATAGTTCACAAGAAGATGTTGGATCTTGTCACACTTGCTATAATTTAACTGGTTGCGTGAAGTGGATACTCTACACTCAGGACATGAGACCACGAGGCGGGAGCTGAACAATGTTTTCTTGAAGTATGGTATCAATCTCACCTACTAATTCTCCGTAGGTGTCATGGAATCCTGCAATGCTATTCACTTTATAGAAGCACAAAAACAACTCACCACTGAAGCCTTCCTGGGTCCTCTGCCTATCTGATAGCACTATGGCAAGCTGTTCAGTTCTGATAATGAAATAACTTGCACATAAATTCAACACAAAAGAAACACTATGTTACTGTGTTTGTCATTTTGACAGCTCGGTGTTGTTGCAGGAAGTGTTGGGAGTTGGGGATGCTTCCTGTAGCACATGTTAGCAAAAACCACACATGCACTGCAGCGAAGAGGCATGTGGCAGGGAAACTCTTGTCCTCAAATGCATACAGTTCATGTTGCATTTGTTGCTGGGCAATGCATTGTCTGCTGCAGCACGAGATTGTCTGCTAGAGCAGATAGGTAATGTGAATGAATGCATAGTAGTGCATCACTATAATACTACTTCAGGAACAAACAAACAGCGCTCAAACTGAGCTCAATAAAATGGTATATTCCTGAGTTATCAGTAATTAAAAGTTGTACTGCAACAGAATCATCAAAATACTAGCTGTACTGTTGTACATTGATAATTACCAAGCTAAGATAGTAATGATTTTAGAAGATTTAAAAATAATTAGTATGAAACTACAAAGGTAATTGTTATTACTGGGAGAAACATTATTTTATTCTATTTTATTGTTTTTACATTTTAGCATTTAACTATTTCCTGCTTCATTCATCAATAATGTATTAATTATAGAAACACACTTGTTGGGTAACTGAGCACAAATAATCATCAAAAAAAGTTTTACTGTGACTTGATACTTACTTCCCAAAAACAGGGTTCAGCTGTTTGGATATGTAGTTTTCCTTATCACTGATTCTCTTATTCCCAAGCTGAAGAACAATGTATGGATCTGCTTTCCCATTTAGGTCCATTGGATGAAGATCTGTAGCTTTCACAATGTAAACACGGACAAGTACATGTATTGGGTCATTTGATGGAAGACCTTGGAAAAATCCATACTGTGGATCAAACCCCATTATTGTATGATCTTCAATGTCTTTTGGCAATGGCCACTTGTAAACTTTGATAGCTCCCTGTAAAATAATAGACTTATTCTTAGTTTCATTCCTCTCAATTAATATTAACCATTTTTCATTAAAACTTCCCAGCTAAGACATCTTCCAAGATGAAACAACAATAATTGGGGCTACCAGTGTTTCATCTTTGAAGATGTCCTCTGCAAATAGAGATGAAAAGTTAGCAAATAACTTTGTGTACTGGCCATGCTCTTTTGACCAGAATTTTTAACAGAAGTATCAGCTGTGAAAGCCTTCACTGAGTTATATTATCAATAACTATTAGAAAACCAGTCATGAATCCTGAGACACTGATTAGACACTGGAGAGAGTTAAGAGTTAGAGCTACACAGGATGTCCAGGGAGAAACAGGTCAGACTACAATTATGGTACACATTTTTTTCCAATTTTTTAAAGTTAAGATCTTAAATGTACTTTTACATGTTGTTTTTTAAATTCACAGTGACTAAAGTCTTATTTTATTATCTATCTGCTGCTGATTTTAACTATTTACAATGTTTTCTTTTTCTGTTATGTAATTCTTAAATTTTAGTATTGATGGTTCTTACTTTGAATGTTCCAACAACGCGACTTTCATCTTCTGTGTCATCACCAGTTTTTTTTCCTCTGTATAGGTCAAATGTGAGAAGCCATTCTTTAAAACCATTGTACTCTGGCTGCATTTCAAGTTCATTGGGATAGATCTGCCAAGAAAAATCAATAAAAGCTGTTGTTACAACATATGCAGCGCCATCAGAGGTTTGTGTGCATACATACATTTGTGTGTGTGTGTGTGTGTGTGTGTGTGTGTGTCTACTGCTGACAAAGGCCTTAATTGCCAAATGCTTTAATTGTGTGAATCTTTTTATTGTGCCTATCGCGACTCAGCATCTCCGCTATATGGTGAGTAGCAACTTTCCTTCTCTGGTATTGTTTGATAGTAATGTTTTGAATTACACTTGTGTTATTTATCTTACATTGTTACTGTTAATCATAATTATCATTAAAGAATAAATACACTGAAAAGTAAATAACAGAATGAAGACTTTGCAATGGCCTTGCAATATTTATGGTTATCTGTATTGCAAAATATTGTTACAGCTTGAGTTTGCAAAATAAATATTTGATTTTATGGGCTATTTTTAATCAGACATGGAAATACAGTTACATGGGCTGGTGATAAAAAAATATATTTCTTGCCTTCATTATTGCAGTTTGAAGCTCACTTCTCCTTCTCATACTTTTAGGGCTGAGACGAGCCACAAATTTTGCAGCTGTTGATGTTCCTTTCAATGTGTGTTTCTTTTTTTCAGTGCTTCTATCACTGCCAGTCCATGAAATATCTCTATTAGATGGCTGAAACCCACTATTTTCCTCAAAGTATATTGGCAAAGATCCATTTTGCTGACTGTGCATCTGTGCAACCTCTTTACGATGTTCTTTACTTTCCTGGACAGATTATTTACAACAACATAATTGTTGATATAAAAAATAACTGAAAATCAACATATAAACTACAGATTTAAAGTTAAAAATAATATAAAGTAGCATATGATTTAATGGGTATACACTATCTTAAAAAATAAAACAAATACTGATGGTTAAGAAAATTAATTATCAACCTAAATAGTTTATTGTAACAAATTAATATTTTTAAATGCATTGAAAGTAATTAGATCATAAAATTTAAGTCAAAGAAACTGTACATATCTGTCCATTCATTTCAATAGCGTGAACAAATGCAAGAACAGTCACGAAAATAAATAGATAAACCCAAACATCACATTTCAAGGTTTTACACAGAACTACTAGAAGGCAGTACTGAGATGTGACTTTACTACTGTTTTCAACTTGGACATTTGTTATTGTTTAAACAATAGCAGCCCAGAAATTGGCCAGGTTATTTGTTTACGGAGAGTGTTTAAAAAAAAGGTATACGAAAAAACGGAAATTCCACAAAAAGATTTTAATTGGATAATTTTTCATAATTTTTGTAAAGGTCAAACTCAACAATAATGCCTCCTGCCACTTTGGTAAACTTTTGGTAATCAATCATCTCCAGAATGGACTATTTACAATTGCTTTACAGAATTTAATTGTGGCCATGCTTCCATCAGTAATAAATTTTTGAAGCTTAGCCAAAATTGAATAGTCCATGGGTGTACAGTCAGTACATAGTGTCCAGTGAATACAATATTCTGGTCATCAGACATGTCACCATCATCCAGTGTGCTGATGAACTGACCTTCTAGGGACGCACAGCTGACAAATTTCTTTCTTCTGCAGGATGCCCCACACGTGGCTTTCGCCATAGTGCAAGTGTCGATAGTCAAAGATGCAATTGTGTTGGTGAATGTATCTGCTCGATGTGTCAGCATGGATGTAGGCACTCTGTCTGCCCTGTCCACGAGTTTGTTGTGTTTACTGATGTCTTTTTAATCAGACACAGTGTTGGTTCCCAAGTCTTTCTGAGACAGCAGCAGTTCTAGTTGATAAGAAAATTGCTGCTGTGTATTTTGATGACTTTTCAAACAATGCTGTTCTAGCATTTTAACATTTGTGCTAAAATCCCAGTGCATTAATATTCCATTGCAAGAGTCTTGGATAAACAGTGCTCTGTGACTGCTAACTTGTTAGAATATATTATTCAACTGTGCCATTGGTGTTATCAGCAGCAATGTTTGTCTAATATAAATCTTCCACTAATTGCATGAATCTGGTATATTCAGGCCTTCAATAATCGTAGGTCAGCTTCGATATTCTCCAATAATGCCCATGTTTTACTGGGCATACAGAAAAAAGTTTGTACCCAGTGCTTTTTCAGAATGTGCCAAATTTTTCTCCAACGCACACCACTGTATTGTAAAAAGGCTGTGGCTGTATCTTTCTCCATGACTTCTTTTACCTCCTCAGGTTGCACTGCAGTGACAGGGCACAGACACTGCCTGATCTGCCATTCCGATTAATCGTTTTTTTCATAATACAGTTCTGAGATGTTCCAGTTACTGGGTGAGAATCTCTGAATCTGCAAAGATGTGTGCCCTGTCTATTAGCATTTTGAGCACCTCACTTCGCTGTGCCGGATGGAGGTGGATACTGGTCAGTGTGCATTGCTTCCTGGTATACACAATGGCTCAGGGAGCCATCTGTTCTTTTCTTGAACATGACATTCAGAAATGGTCTTCCCTCTGTCTCAGTCTCCATAGAGACTTCTATGGAGCCAGACGATGAATGTATCTTCCACATAATAGAAAAAAAACAGGTTTCCATTTATATGACTTTAGGGTTGCTTCTTCAATGTGCTCCATTTAGAGACAGGCAACCATAGGTTAGAGTGGGCTACCCATTGGAACACTCTCCTTCTGTTCACAGTATTCTCTGTTAAAAAGAAAATATGTGGAAGTCAAACCATGTGCCTCCAGGAGGTCAACTTGTCAGCGCACCTGATAATGGCGACATATCTGACTGCCGAAATATTGTGTCGCGTACATACCAGTACACCTACAGACTGTTCATTTAATTAATATGCCATGAGAAACTGAAAAATCATGTTAATCAAAGTTGGTTGGCATTCCAATAAACACTGATGTTGTGAGCTATATAATGAACACATTAGCATGTAACTTACCATGAAATAAAGGCATTCTTAAGCATATCACAGAATGTAGACACTTGACTTCAAATGAATGCCCATGATGTCAAAATTTGATTGTTTTGCAGAATATTTGCTACAATACAGCAACTACTTTGTTATGCTATAATTGCATCATTGTCTAATAATATCAAATGTGATCTTTTAGGATTCTTCATTTCCTTCAGTTGCTTATTCATGCTTCAATAATGGTGCTTTGTCTTTCTCTTTACTATTTTACTTTTGAGTATCCTTCTTTCTTTGATACCAAAGTTTTACCAGCTTGTGTTTCACCACTAACATTACATTTTCATTATTTTATTGATCTTCTTTCTTACTTTTTCCCAAGTAAAAATTATCTTCTAGAGATACCACAGATAAGACAAAGCAGAAATGAACTTGCCAGACAATGACCTGTATGTTGATATGGGCAGAGGCAGAATTTATACTGCCCACACTCTGCAAAACACTGTGGAGTGCATGCACAGGGCACACCCCTTATAACAGTTATTATGGTTTTATCCCATTATATTTATGTATGAAGCACAGCAAGAATAACTGTTTAAATGCATCTGTGCATGCTGTAATTAGTCTGATCTCATCCTCATGATCCCTATGGGAGTGATATGTAGGGGTTTGTAGTACATTCCTAGAATCATCATACAAACGTGGTTCCTGAAACTTTGGAAGTAGGCTTTCTCATGACAGTTTATGTCTATCTTCAAGATTATACTAGTTCAGTTCTTTTGAAGTCTCTATGACACTTTGCAACAGGCTAAACAAACTTATGACTATCCATGCTACCCTTCTCTATATATTTTCCATATCCCCCATCAGACCTGTCTCTAACAGGTCTCACACCCTTGAGTAATATTCTAGGATGGACCACACTACCGATTTGTAAACAGTCTCTTGACTGCATTTCCTTAGTAATCTACTAGTAAACTGAAGATCGCTGCCTTCTTCACCCATGACTAAGCCTCTGTCATTCTTCCATTTCAAATAATTACAAAGTGCTACACCCAGGTATTTGTATGAGTTTATCAATTTCATTTATGACTCACTGATATTATAGCCATAGGATAGTATGTTTTATTGTTCTGTGAAGGGCATAATTTTACATTTCTTAAGATTTGAAACCAGTTTTCAATCTTTGCACCACTTCGATATCTCATAAAGATCTGACTGAATATTTGTGCAGTTCCTTTCACATTGAACATCATTACAGATAACTGCATCATCTACAAAAAGTTTGAGGTTACTATTATATTGTTTGCAAGATCATTAGTATACAACATCTACAGGAAGGGACCCAAAACACTTCCCTGGGGTACACCCGTGGCTACCTCTACATTTGACAATGATTTGCCATCCAAGATAAAACTACTGCATTCTCACTACTAAGAAGCCCTGCTAAGGTAATCATTGGAGGCTTCATGCATCACTCTCTTGACAGCCAAGAATGTTTTATTTAGCCATATGCTTTGTTTTACATTCATTTTTCAGTAGTCTCAGTTTCTCTGGAAGTTACTTTACAATTGTATGACTGATGCTTGTTTGATGTGTGTGTGTGTGTGTGTGTGTGTGTTTGTGTTTTTTCCCCCCAGCATGGGTAGCTGGCATTGTCAAACCTTCACCTTCCATTGCCAGTGGTGGACTGGATCAGAGCTCTCAGCTACAGACTATATGTACCTGGTGTGCCAATGTCCAAGGGCCTTTCTGTGGCCATTACTGCTGTGGTTCTTCCCTTTATACCTGCAACAGCTGTTTGCTCCAGCATGGGAAACAAGGTTTCATTCAACTTGAGGCTTTCTGCTTTCTTGTTGAAGCAATTGTCATATTTTTGTATTTCTACTGCTTCTCTGAAGAAATGGGTGTAATAGCACTTTTCTACAGTGAGAACTTCTGTGTTGGTGAATTTTACTAGGTGGATGGTCTCACAAAGCATATTCTTTGCCATAGCCAATTTCTCCACCTGTCCCATCCTACAACACCACTGATACTGGGTGATCCCAGTGTTGGTTGATTGTGCAGTCATCCCAACATACTCTTTTCCACATGTGCATGGTATACTGTATATTCCCAATACTGCAAGTAGGTCCATTTTCTCCTTTCCTGATTTGAGACAGTTTTTGACCTTCTTTGTCGGTTGATAAATAGTCTTTCTGCTGTAACTGCACAATGTATGGCCAATTCTGTCAGTCACACTGGGGGTGTATTGCAAAAAGGCTGTAACCAACATTTCTTATTCCAGTGTGTCGCTCCTCTGGATTCTGTGAACCAAAAACTAAGCACAGATCCAGTGAAGCAGATCTCTTAGCATAGATACAGAGGACACTGAGCAACATTGAAGGCTGAACGCCTTGTTTGTAGGGATTACCAAAAATCCGTAAAAATAATGTTACATTAAGACTGACTGTTAGTTCTCCAGGCTCATCGATGTATGAAATGGCAAAACAATTGGCCTCTCTGCTCCAGCCGCACATGGGAAAGACTGACACACACATAAAGGACTCAGGATATTTTATTCAGAAGTTGACAAAAGTAAAACTTGGACTAAATGACATTCTGGTCAATTTCGATGTTGTTTCTTTGTTTAGCAAAGTGCCACTCAGTGATTCTCTGAAGTATATCAGTTCCATATTCCTGCAATACATCATCAGGCTTTTACATATATCTCACCATGAGATATTTCATGTGCAATGCCAACTTCTGTGAACAGCAGGAAGGCATTGTCATGGGTAGTTCACTCAGTCCAGTAGTGACCAACTTCTTCATGGAACATTTCAAAGCACAGGTGCTGGACTTGGTATCTTTTAAACCTAAGGTGTGGTGCAGATGTGTCAATGGTACTTTCATTGTGTGCAACCATAGTGAGGAACAGCTTTATGACTTCTTAAGAAATCTGAATAGTCTCCATGCCAACATAAAATTTACCCTGGAGGTATAAAAGGATCAACAGTTACCTATTCTAGATGTGCTGGTCATGAGGAGTGGTGAGAACCTGGAACATACTGTGGGTTTAAAACTGACAGACATGGACCATTACCTGTACAAAGTGTGAAGTCACCACCTGAACCAGAAAAGAGACAAGATTAATACCCTTATAATGTGAACAAGATGAATATGTGAGCCACAGTACCTCAGGCACGAGATACAATGCATAGAAACAGTTCCAAGGAGCAATGGGTACTTCTCCAGTTACATAACAAGTGTCACAGAATGTAACACTCTGTAGAATGACACATCAGAAAAAGAAATTTGGGTGCAGCCTTTCTACCACACATTTCCAGACTGATGTACATAGTTGGCTGTATACTTAGTGTAAAGACCATTTATGAACTGACAGAAATGCTCAAAGAGTGTCTCGGATTGGCAAAGGAGGAATGGGACCTGGCTGCAAAGTCAGGAATATACTGTATATCATGTACATGTGGAAAAAAAATTGTTGAAATGACTGGACAATCAATCAACACCAGGATCACTGAACATAAGTGGCATTGCTTGTTGGGACAGGTGGAGCAATCAGCTGTTGTGGAGCACTTCCTATGCAAGAGTAAACACTTAGTAAAATATGATGATGCAGAAGTTCTTACTGTAGAGAGGAGTTATCACATCCACTTGTTCAGAAAAGCTATAGAAATGCACAAACATGACAACAGCTTCAAAAGGAAGCCTCAAGCAGAATGGATCCCTGGTTGCTGTGCTGCAGTGAACAACTGTTGCAGGTAGCAAGGAGAGAAATGCGGTGGTAATGGCCATACGCTTGGCCTGGAGTGCCAGGTACATCTGCAGCTCTGAGCTCAGCTGCAGTTAACCATGAGCAATGGAGGGTGAAGCTTTTACAATGCTAACCACTCTCTCATGCAGATGAAACATGAGAAAAATCATAAAACAAATGCCGATTGAAGAACCCAAGACAGAAGCCAACAGACAATTTGTTAGTCTTTGGAATTTGAGCCATAGTTCCTCTACATGTTTCTGTGTTGAGCAAAAAGTTTCAAGTTCCTCATTCAGTTATGACACTACTGCTTTTCTGTCTAATTTACTGAACTAGTCTTTCCTTCTCAGGCCGTGTACTGAGTCTTCCATCAACTGCTTTCTGGGCAACTTTTTTGAACTCCCTTCTTTTCCTAAACCTCACCAGTCCTGTCCATTTTCATTTACCTTCTGCTAGGAAATGGAGCCACCAGCTCCAAAAGCTTGCCATTTACTTAAGCTTTATATACATTTTCTTCTGCCACCACTTGGTGAGCAGATTCATTATTTATCCATTACATTGCTGAATGTACAGATCTTTCTTCTTGTTTTAGTTAACCTTTGTATTTTGGTATTCTGTATAGCTACTGCTGCCTCATGGTCAAGTATTGTGTTTTGTCATATCTACCACCAACAAAATGTCCCCCTAATGGTTGTTGATGGGAAAGTCTCCTCTGATGATTACAGTATGATATTATGCTTTAGAGACTTTTGAATGAGCCAACTGATATTTTTCTAAAGCTCACAAGGGGAAGTTAGGGCAAGTTAATATATCAGCTCAGTTTCAGATATAATATTAACTGGCTTTGCAAAGCAGAGGTGACAGTGGTGGTCAATAGAAGATCCAGTTATAATTTATGCGGACCCTCAATACTGACTCTTGCTCAAACAGTCTCATACGCAGCTTCAATTTCTATTTTGATGGATTTGATTTAGTTGCCTACTGCAACAAATACACCACCTCCATTTCCCATTAAAGTATCCTTTTGGTGTATGCTTAAATTTTTCCCAAAAATCTCAGTATCATCAACTTTCAGTTTTAAGCAGCTTTGTGTACATATATTATTTGAACTTCACTGCCTCTTAGGAAAGCTTAAAACTCTGGTGCTTTGTCATGAATGCTTTGGCAGTTAACCATTAGGATTTCAAAACCGTTAGCTGTGGAGTGTGTTTCTTTGGATCTTACACCAATACCTCTGTGTTTCCTGCAGCTATTATTATCTAGATGGTATGAAGAATTGCCAAATCTAAAAAAATCTGTGTGTGCATCTCATGCACAATCAGCTACCATGGTAAAAGCCTCTTATGTGTAGTGCACACCTGACCCATATATGGGTAAAATCTAATTTATGTAACATGTAATTCATGTAACATCTAAACATCAAATTCAGTTGTGGAGTACAGAACAACTCTTTGTCTGTTAATTAGATGTAATAATGGACATGCTATCATTGTTTTTTGAGGCCACAATCCAACTATGATTATAAATTGTTGGTAAATTTATTCTTAATACAATTTTACTTTCTTCTGTTGCACAGTTTGCCTCTTTAGTTCAGTAAGTTTATCTGTCGTGATTGGTAGGTAAATCCTGACTACTAATTGCAGAACTAGGAAGGCCTGATTTGTGGACACTAGGTGTGCTTGACTAAAGTTAAACACAGAGTTTTGACTTTTGCAGGCAAAATAGCTGTAAGTGATTGTGCAGCATCATCTTTTTAATGCTTGCAGTAGTAATATTGCATAGTCAAGAAACATGGTCAAAATTGGAATTTTGCAGAAGTCTCACAAGGGGAAGTTAGGGAAAGTTCATATCACCTGAGTTTTAGAGGTAACATTAACTGGCTTTGCAAACCAGAAATACATGCTGGGAAACAACAATAAGTTAGAAGTTTCAATGACTCCCGAATGTAATATGAAGTTAATTTCACACACACACACACACACACACACACACACACACACACACACACACACACACACACACACACACGGAAACAAACACAAACACACACCACCACTGCCACTGTCTTTCATTGATTTATTTATCTCTTAAAATAAGAATAGTGTAGAGTTTATACCTCTATCATGGCTTCCACAGAGGCAAAATACTTGGTCCACCAGTCACGATTACTTTCATCATTATCTGCTTCATCAATACTTTGTTTTCTTTTTCTGTTTGCCTCTGTTTTCAGGTCCTTTTTTGATGGTATATGGCCTGTACCCTGTAAATAAAATAATTTGGATTTTGTAATACAATAACAATTAATCAAGTAACCTTGGAGATACACCATAATTTAACTGTAATGATGAACAACTTTCAATTCATAAACATATCTTAGTTATCACATCTAATGTTACACTATAATGAATGTATGAAAGAAGAGGAGTCAAAATGTCAAGAGAGCATGAGGTGCTGGATGTAGAGTGGGCCACTATCTTGTCAGAATATTGATGACAACAATCTCGAGACCCAGCAGGAAATGCAAAAGAATGCAAAACCTCACTCGATATACTCAGGAAAGCCTGAACAAAGATAATACAAGAGGTACTTTCAAGATCAAACTGACCCAAAAAAAAAAAAAAAAAAAAAAAAAAAAAAAAAAAAAAAAAAAAAAAAATAATAATAATTCCAAATAAAATTAGGGAAAACAAGGGTGATTTGATGAGGGATGTGAAGAACCTTTCTGAGAGAGACAGCAGACCAATTTACTACAAGTAACAAGTAGTATGCAGGAAGAAGGAAAATCAAAGTCCAAAGAAATACAACAGCAGTAATAGGCCACACTGAGGAAAGCAAAGAAAAGATTTGTAAGAAACATAACAGAGGAAACCCAGCAAGACTTGATGGAAATAGATGTAAAGAAATATGTAGGAAAGCAAAGAGGTTTAAGGGAGGATCAAAGCACCAATACAAATTCAGGAAAGATGCCAATGGAAGGATGCTAACAGAGGATCAAAGCACTGGAAGAAGATAGTTGAACATCTCAGGGATCTATTACATTGCAAAGGACCAACTGAATCATTCAAGTTTACTGACCCAATGACAGTGCATCCAGAAAATACGTCACTGATCATTGTGGACATAAGGGAACAGGTTAAAAACCTTAAGAATGGCAAGAGTCCAGAAGAGGCTGGATTTGCTGCTGAACTTCTCAAGGCTGCAGACAGAGCCCTCTTCTCCAAAATCCACAAGCTAATTGCGTCAGTCTGGACAGATCAGTCAATACCAGAGAAAAGGAAGTTAGCTGTGATATATCCCACTCATAAAAATGAAGATAAATTGGTATGTGACAACATAAGGACACTGCACTATTCAGCATGTGCTACAAGATTACCTCCAACTGCCTACTAGAACGAATCAAGCCATTGACAAAGAAATAACTGGAACTATGGACCAATTCTTTGTCTTGAAACAGGTTTGTGAGAAAATGTATGAATATGGCAGAGAATTATATCTTCACTTCATAGATTTCAAGAAAGCTTACAATAGTGCCCATAGACTGTGTCTGTTTACAGTTATAACATAATAAGGCAAACCAAAGAAATTGGTGAGAACAGTAGAGATACATTTCAGTGATGCAAAAGCTAAGGTCAAGATAGGCAATAAAATGACAGAAAGCTTCCAGTGTGTACAGGATTAAAAGAAGATGAATTCTGGCTGGAGCAGCAGAGAAAGCAGTTGTGTGCATCAAGTGTGCTTGCTTTCGTGAATGTACACTCCTGGAAAAGGAAAAAAGAACACATTGACACCGGTGTGTCAGACCCACCATACTTGGTCCGGACACTGCGTGAGGGCTGTACAAGCAATGATCACACGCACGGCACAGCGGACACACCAGGAACCGCGGTGTTGGCCGTCGAATGGCGCTAGCTGCGCAGCATTTGTGCACCGCCGCCGTCAGTGTCAGCCAGTTTGCCGTGGCATACAGAGCTCCATCACAGTCTTTAACACTAGTAGCATGCTGCAACAGCGTGGACGTGAACCGTATGTGCAGTTGACGGACTTTGAGCAGGGGCGTATAGTGGGCATGCGGGAGGCCGGGTGGACGTACCGCCGAATTGCTCAACACGTGGGGCGTGAGGTCTCCACAGTACATCGATGTTGTCGCCAGTGGTCGGCGGAAGGTGCACGTGCCCGTCGACCTGGGACCGGACCGCAGCGACGCACGGATGCACGCCGAGACCGTAGGATCCTACGCAGTGCCGTAGGGGACTGCACCGCCACTTCCCAGCAAATTAGGGACACTGTTGCTCCTGGGGTATCGGTGAGGACCATTCGCAACCGTCTCCATGAAGCTGGGCTACGGTCCCGCACACCGTTAGGCCGTCTTCCGCTCACGCCCCAACATCATGCAGCCCGCCTCCAGTGGTGTCGCGACAGGCATGAATGGAGGGACGAATGGAGACGTGTCATCTTCAGCAATCAGAGTCGCTTCTGCCTTGGTGCCAATGATGGTCGTATGCGTGTTTGGCGCCGTGCAGGTGAGCGCACAATCAGGACTGCATACGACCGAGGCACACAGGGCCAACACCCGGCATCATGGTGTGGGGAGCGATCTCCTACACTGGCCGTACACCTCTGGTGATTGTCGAGGGGACACTGAATAGTGCACGGTACATCCAAACCGTCATGGAACCCATCGTTCTACCATTCCTAGACCGGCAAGGGAACTTGCTGTTCCAACAGAACAATGCACGTCCGCATGTATCCCGTGCCACCCAACGTGCTCTAGAAGGTGTAAGTCAACTACCCTGGCCAGCAAGATCTCCGGATCTGTCCCCCATTGAGCATGTTTGGGACTGGATGAAGCGTTGTCTCACGCGGTCTGCACGTCCAGCACGAACGCTGGTCCAACTGAGGCGCCAGGTGGAAATGGCATGGCAAGCCGTTCCACAGGACTACATCCAGCATCTCTACGATCGTCTCCATGGGAGAATAGCAGCCTGCATTGCTGCGAAAGGTGGATATACACTGTACTAGTGCCGACATTGTGCATGCTCTGTTGCCTGTGTCTATGTGCCTGTGGTTCTGACAGTGTGATCATGTGATGTATCTGACCCCAGGAATGTGTCAATAAAGTTTCCCCTTCCTGGGACAATGAATTCACGGTGTTCTTATTTCAATTTCCAGGAGTGTATGTGCGTTTCTTTCCTGAGTAAAGATTCAGCTGATATCTCAAAGTGTAACACTTTTTTTTGTTGTGGCTGTCTGCAACTTAATGTGTCATCTTTATGGTAAGTAGCAATCTATTCTTTTCATAATATTGTTGATATTCCAACTCGGACTTTTCATTGTTTCAACTGGATGATCAAATGTTTATATTGAATGATACTATTCAGACATAAAGTTTAGATAAGATTTCCTTTATTACATGCAAAACAAAGATACTCATCTAGTTGGTAGTGTGGGCTGGCAATCAATATTCTTTATAGTCTGGCTTTAAAATTTGCTCTGGGGAGTAATGTGACTGATCTTGGTAATGCAATGGCTAGCCTCAATCCTGCATACAGTGGGCTTCTTTGACAAAGTACACTTGTAGTGGGATGAAACCGATCTTCGTTTCTGGTGTTGCATTTGTGCAGCTCATAGTTTACATTTTGTATTAAGTGTTCAGGCCAACAAGATTGATTTAAAAATATACATATTTATAACAGTCAATACCCCAAGTCTAGCAATCCAGGGCAAGGAGGTAGGTTGTAGTACAAGGGCATCACTGCAGTATTTTATAAGCATATTTATTGTAAATGTATCAATTTTAGTCAGTTCGCTTGCCAGAGAGTGAACATACATATCCCATTGAAATGTATCTTGTATTGTTAACCCCAGGTATCTTATACAGTTTTCTTTGATGGCAGTGTTAGTTTCAGTACACAACGGAATTTCAAAATCTATCTCTCTTGTGGGGTTACTGCTGTTTTCTTGGTGCTGACACTAAGATGGTTCACTGAAGTACTGAATTATTTCATTTTTGATACAGCTGCACAATATTTCTAATTTGTCATAATATTTATGCTTGCTTACAACAGATGTATCTCAAGCATATAGAATTATGTACCCCATGATTTATATCAGATCTGTTTGTACCATTCACCACTTTTAATAGCACAAACTGCTTTCTCTTAGTTAGATAAGTTTTTATTAGATAATGATTAATGCATCTGATGCCTGTTCCCTAACTGTTCTAGGAGTATTGTTACACTGACACAGTCGTATGGTTTTTCAAGATCAAGGATCATTTCTATAACATATTCCTGCTTTTCCATAGCAGATGTTACCTCATCAATAAACTGTGCCCCATCTACCACAGTTGATTTGTTTCTGATGAAAACATTCTGAGTCTCAAAGATTAGTTTATGCTTTTTTTTTAAATGTGACAATTTTACTGTATATGACCTTTTCTATGATCTTTGAGAAGACGGGAAAAACAGAAACTGGTTTGTAGTTTTCTATTTTCACTCTGACTCATTTCTTGCAAACTTGTGTCAGCAGTGCTATTTTCAACAGGTTAGGAAAATTTCCTGATGTTAAGATACTATTAATTGGAATGGAGAGGGGTCCAGACATGATGCCAATGCAGAATTTTAGGCTGTTCATATTTAGCCCAGCATACCACACAGCCTTAGAATTTCATGATGCCTTTGCTATGCTTTTTATTTCAATCGTGTTGTTGCAGTGAGGTACACACTGTATGTAGAAGCACTACTCCTAAAGTTATTTTTAAGATTATTGAACACATCACTGATAGATTTAACAGCAGAAGAAAAATATTCATTAAAGTTATTTCAGTATTCTGTTGGCATTCTATTGTAGTACCAATGTGGTTTACTTTGAGGTCATTAATGAAATTACCCTTGCTAACTCTTTGCTTTGCAGTATCCTGCTAATGAAACAAAGCCTGCTACCTGTTTTACGTACATGTGATCATTCCATTTAATATCTATGCAAATTATTACTCTGAGCAATTACAGTTGTGACTCAATGATATTTTGGTCATAGAGCACTTTTTTTATCTGGCAAAGTGCACAGTTTTACATGCAAGTTTAATAAACATTGGTGTGGTACCAAGTCAAATGCTTTTATAAGTCAAGAGGTACTGCATGCACCAGATTTTATTGGTCAATGGTTTCCAGGATATCACATGAGGAAAGAGTGGGTTGGGCTTTGCATGACAGTATTTTTAAATCCATGCTGGTTGGTATGGAGGAAGTCATTCTGTTTGAAATACTTCATTTGACCTTAGGTATCCTATAAGTGATTCATGTTGAACTATCCATGACAATTTGGGTCCAGAATATGACATTTTTCAGGTATACTACTACAATTATCCCAAAACAGCATTTCTCTTTTGTAATAGCTTCAAAGAAACATGCCTTTCGCTTGCTGCAAGTTAATTTATTTATTTAACTTTTATAAGATAAATAAAAAAAAACAAAAGGCATTTTTCTTTTATACTGCAATTTGTATACAGCTGCTACAAAAACTTGTTTCTATACTGTGTTTTGTGACATCCAGCGATATAAATTTTCAAGTAGTAGAGGAACTCTTATAGTTCTGCAGTATTGTTACTTGATATGTGTAGGAATTCTGCATGAATTGAATGCAGCATTTTCTAACAATCTGTTTTATGGATGTCATTGATATTGTACATTAGCAAAGGTTAATGGTAACTCATGACTCATCTTTATGGATGTTCCTAGAATCTTTGAGAATCTGTGACCCTAAAAATGGACTCATAACACTTTCATCGCATGTCCACATACATGCACAGGTATTTGGTGAATGTAATAGCTTTACATTTTTCTGATTTATAACCTTATTTTCAATGTAGGTTCCACTATTACAAAACTACAGTCAAGATTTCACCACACCACACCATATAACAGTGACCAGTGTATACCCACCATTAACCTTATAGCTATTCAGGAAATCTATAGTGATTTGCATATTAGATGGGCAGAGAGATACTACTGATAATAAATCTCAATTTTAATTATTTCATAATGTTTTAGTCATACTGCATTGACCACATCTTTGTGTAACCGTTCCACTTGCACCAGTTATGAATTAAGTCCTGGATTAGTCATTCAACATAATGCTTTTTTCTTGGCTGACCACAATATTGAGATACATGACATCTAAACAGGTACCTGACTATTAGCAATGTCTGCAACTTCAATCTCAATTTTTAAATCACATTTTAGCATAATTTGTTAATGATAACAGCTATGCAAAGTAAAATGTTAAAACAACAGACCAAAGGTGTATAACAAATGTCATCCAATGTAAGTTACTTGTTTCTTACTATGCCACTACACTTGTGTCAGACACAGACTTTTTGTTTGCTGTCACAACTCAATCAGTAAAGCTACACACAAATAAACTTCATTACAACTTATTGGAAACTACAAGCTTGCAACATACTTACATAATCTAAAATGATAGGCATATCTTTTGGCAGAAGTGGACTGTTTTCCTTATTGTCATTGTCAATAATGACAAGGTTGTTTCCTCCTTGTTGACCTGAGCTGTTTGGATCCATGTCTGAAATGAAAATATTATACTTAAATTACGATGTTAGGGGTGAAAACATTTGTAAAAACTAGTAGTCCCCAGGACATTGGACAAAAAAAAAGGATGTTGCTTTATATTAGAATGTAAGTGATTCAATAAGAGAATTATTTTACATAAACAGCGGTCCTACTTTTTCTCTTTCTGGGATTTTAAGGACGTTTCATGAGCAAGGACAGAGACAGACAATGTCCAGCTGGCTTAATCCATGTGATCAAAATTCTATTTCTTGGCCTAAGATATAAAACCAACTGTTTATCTAAACTTCTTTCAGACAGGTATAATGGTTGCAACATAAAATGATCAACACATTTTTAAGCTGTCCTTTCTTTTACCAGCCTACCTTACCATAATTTCATTGTTCCCATGCCACAAGAGCCAACAGTAAGCTTCACAAGACATCTTTTAATTTTAATGTATTCAGTACTGAACACTGTGTGTTGTGCTCTATATACCATGCAGAGGAGCTCTTTATCCATAAATATTACAAAATTAAGAAATGTAACAATATTAGGAGAAGGAAAGTTGCTATACACATGCGCGTGCGCGCGCACACACACACACACACACACTCATGCAAATGCAGCTCACATACGACTGCAGTCTCAGGCAACTGAAACCACACTATGAGCAGCAGCACCAATGCATGATGGGAATGACGACTGCGTGGGGTCAGACAGAGGTGGGGAGGGGGGGGCAGGAAATAGCAGAAAAGAAGAGAAATAAACAGACTGGGTGTGGTGGTGGAATGCTGGCTGTGTAGTGCTGGAATGGGAACAGGGAAGGGGCTGGATGTGTGAGGACAGTGACTAACGAAGGTTGAGGCCGAAAGGATTTCAAGAATGAAGGATGTATTGCAGATAAGGTTCCCACCTGCACAATTCAGAAAAGCTGTTGTTGCTGGGAAGGATTCATATGGCACAGGCTGTGAAGCAGTCATTGAAATGAAGGATATCATGTTTGGCAGTGTGTTAAGCAACAGGATGGTTCACTTGTTTCTCGGACACAGTTTGTTGGTGGTAACTCATGCAGACAGATAGCTTGATGGTTGTCATACCTACATAGAATGCAGAAGAGTGGTTGCAGATTACCTTGTAGACCATGTGACTGTTTTCACAGGTAGCCCTGCCTTTGAAGGGATAGGTGATGTTAGTGACTGGACTGGAGGAGGTGGTGGTGGGAGGATGTATGGGACAGGTCCTGCATCTACATCTATTACATGAGTATGAGCCATGAGGTAAGGGATTGGTAGCAGTGGTTGTGTAAGGATGGACGAGTATATTGTGCACGTTCGGTGGACGGCGGAAGACCACTGTGGGAGGGGCAGGTTATACAACCCAGCTCCCAATCCCTTACCTCATGGCTCACATCCCTGTGCTAGACCTAGATGCAAGACCTGTCTCATACAGTCTCCTACCACCATCTACTCCAGTCCGACCACTAGCATTACCTGTTGTTGTTGTTGTGGTCTTCCGTCCTGAGACTGGTTTGATGCAGCTCTCCATGCTACTCTATCCTGTGCAAGCTTCTTCATCTCCCAGTACCTACTGCAACCTACATCCTTCTGAATCTGCTTAGTGTATTCATCTCTTGGTCTCCCTCTACGATTTTTACCCTCCACACTGCCCTCCAATACTAAATTGTTGATCCCTTGATGCCTCAGAACATGTCCTACCAACCGATCCCTTCTTCTGGTCAAGTTGTGCCACAAACTTCTCTTCTCCCCAATCCTATTCAATACTTCCTCATTAGTTACGTGATCTACCCATCTAAAATGAAGCATTCTTCTGTAGCACCACATTTCAAAAGCTTCTATTCTCTTCTTGTCCAAACTATTTATCATCCATGTTTCACTTCCATACATGGCTACACTCCATACAAATACTTTCAGAAATGACTTCCTGACACTTAAATCCATACTCGATGTTAACAAATTTCTCTTCTTCAGAAACGCTTTCCTTGCCATTGCCAGTCTACATTTTATATCCTCTCTACTTCAACCATCATCAGTTATTTTGCTCACCAAATAGCAAAACTCCTTTACTACTTTAAGTGTCTCATTTCCTAATTTAATTCCCTCAGCATCACCCGACTTAATTCGACTACATTCCATTATCCTCGTTTTGCTTTTGTTGATGTTCATCTTATATCCTCCTTTCAAGACACTATCCATTCCGCTCGACTGCTCTTCCAAGTCCTTTGCTATCTCTGACAGAATTATGATGTAATCGGCGAACCTCAAAGTTTTTATTTCTTCTCCATGGATTTTAATACCTACTCCGAATTTTTCTTTTGTTTCCTTCACTGCTTGCTCAATGTACAGATTGAATAACATCGGGGAGAGACTACAACCCTGTCTCACTCCCTTCCCAACCACTGCTTCCCTTTCATGTCCCTTGACACTTATTACTGCCATCTGGTTTCTGTACAAATTGTAAATAGCCTTTCGCTCCCTGTATTTTACCCCTGCCACCTTCAGAATTTGAAAGAGAGTGTTCCAGTCAACATTGTCCAAAGCTTTTGCTAAGTCTACAAATGCTATAAACGTAAGTTTGCCCTTTCTTAATCTAGCTTCTAAGATACGTCGTGGGGTCAGTATTGCCTCACGTGTTCCAACATTTCTATGGAACCCAAACAGATCTTCCCCGAGGTTGGCTTCTACTAGTTTTTCCATTCGTCTGTAAAGAATTTGCATTAGTATTTTGCATCTGTGACTTATTATACTGATAGTTCGATAATTTTCACATCTGTCGACACCTGCTTTCTTTGGGATTGGAATTATTATATTCTTCTTGAAGTCTGAGGGTATTTCACCTGTCTCATACATCTTGCTCACCAGATGGAGGAGTTTTGTCAGGACTGACTCTCCCAAGGCTGTCAGTAGTTCTAATGGAATGTTGTCTACTCCCGGGGCCTTGTTTCGACTCAGGGCTTTCAGTGCTCTGTCAAACTCTTCACGCAGTATCGTATCTCCCTTTTCATCTTCATCTACATCCTCTTCCATTTCCATAATATTGTCATCAAGTACATCGCCCTTGTATAGACCCTCTATATACTCCTTCCACCTTTCTGCCTTCCCTTCTTTGCTTAGAACTGGGTTTCCATCTGAGCTCTTGATGTTCATACAAGTGGTTCTCTTATCTCCAAAGATCTCTTTAATTTGCCTGTAGGAAGTATCTATTTTACCCCTAGTGAAATAAGCCTCTACCTCCTTACATTTGTCCTCTACCCATCCATGCTTAGCCATTTTGCACTTCCTGTCGATCTCATTTTTGAGACGTCTGTATTCCTTTTTGCCTGCTTCATTTACTGCATTTTTATATTTTCTCCTTTCATCAATTAAATTCAATATTTCTTCTGTTACCCAAGGATTTCTACTAGCCCTTGTCTTTTTACCTACTTGATCATCTGCTGCATTCACTATTTCATCCCTCAAAGCTACCCATTCTTCTTCCACTGTATTTCTTTCCCCCATTCCTGTCAATTGTTCCCTTATGCTCTCCCTGAAACTCTGTACAACCTCTGGTTCTTTTAGTTTATCCAGGTCCCATCTCCTTAAATTCCCACATTTTGCAGTTTCTTCAGTTTTAATCTACAGGTCATAACCAATAGATTGTGGTCAGAGTCCACATCTGCCCCTGGAAATGTCTTACAATTTAAAACCTGGTTCCTAAATCTCTGTCTTACCATTATATAACCTATCTGAAACCTGTCAGTATCTCCAGCCTTCTTCCATGTGTACAACCTTCTTTTATGTTTCTTGAGCCAAGTGTTAGCTATGATTAAGTTGTGCTCTATGCAAAATTCTACCAGGCGGCTTCCTCTTTCACTTCTTAGCCCCACTCCATATTCACCTACTATGTTTCCTTCTCTCCCTTTTCCTACTACTGAATTCCAGTCACCCATGACTATTAAATTTTCATCACCCTTCACTATCTGAATAATTTCTTTTATTTCATCATACATTTCTTCAATTTCTTCGTCATCTGCAGAACTAGTTGGCATATAAACTTGTACTACTGTAGTAGGTGTGGGCCTCGTATCTATCTTGGCCACAATAATGCGTTCACTATGCAGTTTGTAGTAGCTTACCCTCATTCCTATTTTCCTATTCATTATTAAACCTACTCCTGCATTACCTTTATTTGATTTTGTGTTTATAACACTGTAGTCACCTGACCAGAAGTCTTGTTCCTCCTGCCACCGAACTTCACTAATTCCCACTATATCTAACTTTAACCTATCCATTTCCCTTTTTAAATTTTCTAACCTACCTGCCAGATTCAGGGATCTGACATTTCACGCTCCGATCTGCCAAAGGCAGAGTTACCTGTGAAACCAGTCATGTGGTCTATAAGCTAAGCTGCAACCACTGTGTTGCATTCTATGTAGGCATGACAGCCAACAAGCTGTCTGTCCACATGAATTACCACCAACAAACTGTGGCCAAGAAACAAGTGGACCACCCTATAGCTGAACACACTACCAAACATGATGCCCTTCATTTCAATGTGCCATATGAATCCTTCCCACCAACACCAGCTTTTCTTAAATGTGCAGGTAGGAACCTTCCCTGTAATACTTCCTGCGTTTCTGTAACCCTCCTGGCCTCAACCTTCATTATTCACTGTCCTCACCCATTCAGCTCCTTCCCTGTTCCCAATCCAGCACTACACAGCTGTCATTGCACCACCACAGTCTTTTATTTCTGTCCTGTTCTGCTAATTCTCCTCCCAACCCCCTCTCGCCAGCCCCCCGCCCCCCCCTCTGTCAGACCTGAAGCATTTCACTGTCCACCACCCCCACCATACTATCCCTCCTCTCCCCATCCCAGTCTCCTCCTTACCCCCATCCAGTCGCCACTCCCATCATGCACTGGTGCTGCTGCTTGCATTCTTGCAGTGTGGTTTTAGTTGCCTGAGACTGCAGTCATGAGTGTTAGTTGTGTTTGCACGAGAATGTGTGTGTGTGTGTGTGTGTGTGTGTGTGTGTGTGTGTGTGTGTGCATCTGGTGTTGACGAAGGCCTTAGTGGCCGAAAGCTTTAATTGTGAGAGCCTTTTTGTTGTGCCTATCTGAGAGTCAGCATCTCCACTGTTCTGTAGCAGCTTTCCTTCTCATAATATTGTTACAATCCATCCCGGATTTTCTACTGTTTAAATTTAACAAATGTGTAATTATTTCTTTCTACCTTCTTTGTTCTTTATTAGTTCACATAAATAATTTTATTTTGTTCTTCTTTCCCATTCATTAGAATGGCTCTGAGCACTATGGGACTTAACATCTGTGATCATCAGTCCCCTAGAACTTAGAACTACTTAAACCTAACTAACCTAAGGACATCACACACATACATGTCCGAGGCAGGATTCGAACCCGCAACCGTAGCGGTCACGTGGTTTCAAACTGAAGTGCCTAGAACCGCACGGCCACACCGGGCGGCATTCATTAGACCTGATCCCCTAACTTGATAATGTTTTAATGAAAGTCAACATTATGGGATGAATAATTGATAACTGTCATGTATAGAACAAGCAGTTTCATGAGATAACTACTGTCTGAATGTGTAACATGAAGACTATTTGGAAATAATGTCTACTTTCATTCAACATGGAAAGTAGTGGAGGCAACAGAATAGTTACTACAGTGATTCATGCACTAAGTGAATGTGCTTACAGCTGCAATAGCAAGACATACATGTTTCATTTCATTTGCTACAGTCACCATAATCATTTTGGACAGTTTCCAGCCTCTGGCTGGGAATGTATGGAACATATGCCTATCCATCGTCTTCTGTTTTGCCACCATCTCTCCATCTTCACCTTGGTCCAGTCTCCTCCTTTCTTCTGGGTGCATTCCTCTACTCCTTTCAGCCATCTATCTCTCGGTCTTCCTCTTGGTCTCTTTCCTTCCAGTTTCATCTTGTGTATCCTCCTGGGTATCCTCTTCTCCCCCATTCTCTTAACATGTCTATACCATCTCAGCCTTGATTTGTCTATCTCCTCCTGTAATGGTTCCACCTTCATTAACTCTCGGACCATATCATTTCTTAACCTGTCTATCTTTGTCACTCCAATACTGTTTCTCAAGAATTTCATCTCACTAGCTTGTACTTTGCTTTTCTCTCTTCGTTTCATAACCCACATTTCTGATTCATATGTCAGGATCGGGACACAGTATGACTAATATATAACCTTTTTACTGATCTGAGGTACATCCTTGCTCCATATCAGGCTTCTGACACTCTTCTGAAATGCTTCTGCTTTTCTCACCCCCTCATTTATTTCTCTGTCATTTTTTCCATCTTCCTGTATCAGGCTTTCTAGGTACTTGAAACTCTCTGCTCTCATCACCCCACCAACGGTTATTCCCATTGTTCCTCTCTCCTTCTTTCTTGTTGTGCTAATCATCTCACTCTTACTTATACTAAATTTCATCCCATAATCTTGTACTTGTCATTCCCATATGTCCAACTGCTGTTGTACTTCCTCCTCCTTATTCCCCCAAATCATCAGATCATCTGCAAACACCACAGCTTTCATATTCCTTTCACCAGTTGCTTGTGTTACTGTACTCATTATATCATTCATCACTACAATGGAGAGTAATGGTGAAAGTGCACTTCCCTGCCTCAAGCCATTCTTCTGTTCAATCACTCATCAATGTTATCCCCCGATAGTTCTTGCACTCTTTTCTATTTCCCTTCTTAGAGATCAGGACAATTATTCACTTCTTCCAGTCTTCTGGGATCATCTTCTGTCTCCATACAATTTTCATTACTCGATATAGCCATTGTATCCCCACTTATCCAACTGCTCTCACCATCTCTATACTTAGCCTCATCCAGACCTGATGACTTCCCTCCCTTCATCTTGTCCAATGTCTCTTCCACTTCTCCTCATGTAAGGTCTTTTTCTATTTGCTGTTCCAACTCTTTTTTTCTCCTCAGCTTGTTCCTCCTCATCCAGGTCTCCATTCGGGTTCAGTAGTTCTTCAAAATACTCCTTCCTCTTTATTCTCTACATCCTGTCCGCTTTTGTTCATCATTCGAGCATAATCTGTCATAGCGCTCTTCCTCTTACTTTTAATTATCCCATATAACACCTTTTTGGAACCTTCACTATCCTCCTCCATCATTCTGGTCCACTGTTCCATCCACTTTTTTCTTTCATCCACCACCACTCTTTATGCTTCTTTCTTGCTTGCCAGATCGTCTTCTCTTGTCTTTACCATTCTCTTCTGGAAACATTTGCCTATAGTAGCCATTCAATTTAAGTGTTGCAACTTAAAACCCATCATATGTGAAATCTGATCTCTCAAAAACCTCATCACTGTGGACTTTTACTCTGAGATTTTTGCTGTGTAATATGGAATGTATGTGGTTAGCAGAGGTGGTAGGCATAAGTGGTGTCATTTGTGTAAAACTGGGTTGATGACACAGTCAACAATAAACTAGTACAGAAAAGTGTTACAAAATTCCTGAATATTGGTCACATGATATTTTATGTGTTTTTAACCATTTTACTAAAAGTTTTTAGAATATTTTTCATGAGCTTGTCACTAACAATTAGGATACAACAAGATTCGTGCTAATTGGGTTGCAAAACCTATTTATGAAAATTGTAAAGGTCAACGTAAGGCAGCCTCTTTGGACTTTCTTTTTCTCTATGACGTACAGGAGAAGACTCTCTGAATAGAATCACAACCTGTGATGTGGTATGAGCTTTCTGTGCTATTGCAGGGCCAAAATAGTGGTCAACAGTTTAGAGCTGTACCAACTCTCTGAATAAATGTTGTTAAAAAAAGGTAACTCTGTTAGCCAGAGAGCTTATGATTAGCAAATTCAGGGATGATAAAGATCTTGTCTGAGGATTTTATGGAATGCTAAAAAACAATTAGTTCTAATGCTGTATGTGAAATATTAATGAAACTGAGAAGAGCCATACAAAACAAGCAACATCATCTCTTGAATACCAGTAATGTGTTTTTGCTTGACAACATATGACCACACTCTGCCTGCAAAACACAAGATTTGTTATATAAATTGAAATGGTAATGGGATACCATACAGAAAACTGTAGGTACTGTTTGAATAGCTTAAGACAGTTGTGGCTCTCATTAGCAATCTACCACAGTTTGAAAATAACAGTGACACTGAAAAAATATATTGGTACCACACTAGCCTTTAATGATAACCAATGGCTATGACACAAGTTACATTCACAACTGTAAACTTATATGGAGATCCACACTTGGGAACAATGTGTAACTGTTGTGGAATTTATGTACTACACCTTATAAAGTTAATATTATGAAGAGGATGGAGTACTGCTCACCATATAGAGCAGATGTTGATTTACAGAAAGACACAACAAAAAGACTCCTGAACATGTGAGCTTTTCGCCAAAAGGTCTTCTTCTTAAGTAGACAACACCTGTATATTCACACAAGCACAACTCACACACACATTACCATTGCCTGTGGCTGCTGAGATGCCAGTGGCCAGAGACAGTGGTAATGCGTGTGAGAGATGTATTTGCATGAATATGTTTGTCTGTGTTGTCTATTTTGGAAGAAGGCCTTTTGGACAAAAGCCTACATGTTTAGTAATTTTTTTTGTTGTTCCTGTCTGTGATTCAACATCCCGTCTACATAGGGTGTTACAAAAAGATATGGCCAAACTTTCAGGAAACGTTCCTCACACACAAATAAATAAAAGATGTTATGTGGAGATGTGTCTGGAAATGCTTAATTTCCATGTTAGAGCACATTTTAGTTTCGTCAGTACGTACTGTACTTCCTCGAGATGCACCGTCAGTTGGCCCAATTGAAGGAAGGTGATGTTGACTTCAGTGCTTGTGTTGACATGCGACTCATTGCTCTACAGTACTAGCATCGAGCACATCAGTAAGTAGCATCAACAGCTTAGTGTTCATCACGAATGTGGTTTTGCAGTCAGTGCAATGTTTACAAATGCAGAGTTGGCAGATGTCCATTTGATGTATGGATTAGCACAGGGCAATAGCCGTGGCGTGGTACATTTGTATCGAGACAGATTTTCAGAATGAAGGTGTCCCGACAGGAAGACGTTCGAAGCAACTGATCGGCATCTTAGGGAGCACGGAACATTCCAGCCTATGACTTGCCACTGGGGAAGACCTAGAACAACGAGGACACCCGTAATGGACTAGGCAATTCTTCATGCAGTTGATGATAACCCTAATGTCAGCATCAGAGAAGTTGCTGCTGTACAAGGTAACGTTGACCACGCCACTATATGGAGAGTGCTATGGGGGAACCAGTTGTTTCTGTACCATGTACAGCGTCTGCAGGCACTATCAGCAGCTGATTGGCCTCCACGGGTACACTTCTGCAAATGGTTCATCCAACAATGTGTCAATCCTCATTTCAGTGCAAATGTTCTCTTTACGGATGAGGCTTCATTCCAACATGATTAAATAGTAAATTTTCACAATCAACATGTGTGGGCTGACAAGAATCCGCACGCAATTGTGCAATCACGTCATCAACACAGATTTTCTGTGAACATTTGGCAGGCATTGTTGGTGATGTCTTGATTGGGCTCCATGTTCTTCCATCTACACTCAATGGAGCATGTTATCATGATTTCATATAGGATACTCTACTTGTGCTGCTAGAACATGTGCCTCTACAAGTACAACACAACATGTGGTTCATGCACGATGGAGCTCCTGCACATTTCAGTCGAAGTGTTTGTACGCTTCTCAATAACAGATTCGGTGACCGATGGATTGGTACAGGCGGACCAATTCCATGGCCTCCACGCTCTCCTGGCCTCAACCCTCTTGACTTTCATTTATGGGGGCATTTGAAAGCTCTTGTCTACGCACCCCGGTACCAATGTAGAGATTCTTCGTGCTCGTATTGTGGATGGCTGTGATACAATACGCCATTCTCCAGAGCTGCATCAGCACATCATGCGACGGAGGGTGGATGCATGTATCCTCACTAACAGAGGACATTTTGAACATTTCCTGTAACAAAGCGTTTGAAGTCATGTTGGTATCTTCTGTTGCTGTGTGTTTCCATTCCATGATTAATGTGATTTGAAGAGAAGTAATAAAATGAGCTATAACATGGAAAGTAAGTGTTTCCAGACACATGTCCACATAACATATTTTCTTTCTTTGTGTGTGAGGAATGTTTCCTGATAGTCTGGCAGTACCTCTTTGTAACACCCTTTATAGTGAGTAGCAATCTATCAATATCATAACACTGTCATTATTTCATCCTCGATTTTATATCATAAAGTTAGCAGGACAACAGCCTGCTCTACATGTGGCTAACTATTACCAAAAATTATTTGCAAGCTCTGTAGTAGCAATTTATGAATAACAAACAGATACTTAAAAACTGGCAGTTCTTTTGATGCATCAAATTTTAGAATAATGAGTCATGGTTTATTCATTAATATTCATAAGACATTATATCCTGTTCCTAGGTAAGTCTAAGTCTGCAAATCTATTGTAATAATGTTTGTTTACAGTGAAAATGTATTAAATATACAAGCTGGTTGAGTCAAAATAAAAAATGCTTTTACTTGCTGTAAGTGATAGCACCTGCAGAAAATGCTGGCATGCCAAATGAACTCTATATCAAGTAAACTATCATTTGAGAACTTTGCATAATTTTATCAATAATTTACTGCATATTTGCATTTTTTCTATCATGCTTCAGATGTTTTTTTTCTAAGTAAAGCTTACTAAATAATGATATGAGTGATTAATTATGTTTAGGATACATTAAACAATTATGGGCATAAACAAGGAGCTGAATGCTATAAATCAACTTCTGAATTGATACTTTTACAATCAGCAGAATGGCAAATTAGGTTGACATCAGCAACCGGCAACAGTTCGTGAATAATAGTGACACTGAAAAATATATTAGTACAGTACCAGTATTTAATGACTCTCACTGATTGGGAAAGAACTGACATACACAGCTGTAAACCTATTTCATAATGTATCATTGGAAACAGTGCATAACTGTTACACAAACAAAGTACTGTGTGATTATAATTAAAGCTAAACTTGCAAAACTCTGTAGAAATAGCACCACTGTTCAGAACGACATCAAATTGCAATGGAATATTATCAAAGAATGGGGAAAACGTATGGCAGAAGAAAAAAAATAGTGTGAAAATTTATCAATAGATGGTGCTGTATGTGTCAGAATATGTAAATGAAAACATCTGTCATGTGCACGACCCACTGAAGTTGGTATAAACAAGCCAGGTACATGGCTTTTCCCCTTTTCACATCTGCAACATTATGTCTTAAAGCAGGATTGCGCTCTGCTTGTAAAGTTGCATAACAAGAATGATAACTGTGCACACATCACTCTGCAGAAGTTCCAAACACCGAAGGGTTTGAAAAAAGGTGTTGGTCCAGTTAGTGCCATAGGTCTGGAGAAAATGATTCAAAAATTCAAAAAGACATGTTCTTTTGGTGTGTAACCTGGTAGAAGGAGGAAACAAATTGATTCAACTTCAGTGGAAGCAGTGGCCATAGCGGTGCAGGAGGAGACAAGTGGTGGTGTGCAAACATGTAGTGCATGGAGAATCGCCCGAACACTGGACATACCTGTGAGCACCGTGCATAAAATCCTATGAAACATCCTTCTTTGCTATCCATTCAAAATTACCCATGCGCATGAGTTGCTTCCAGCGGACTTCCAGCAAGAGAGACCTTCACTTTAGAATTTCTTGCTCACATGGAAGTGGACAACGACTGGCCAAGAGAGATTTTGTGGACAGACGAAGCCCACTCCCATCTGACAGGATATGTCAACACACAGAATTGTTGAATATGGGCAATGGAAAATCCACATGCAAATCAATCAGTATCACTTCATCCTGAAAAGATCACTAAGTGGTGCAGTTTTATGGCATCATTTATCATAGGGTCATTTTTTTTTTTTTTTTTTTTTTTTTTTTTTTTTTTTTTTTTTTTTTAAAAAAGATACAGATGCTTCATTCCATGTTGCCTGTACTCCCACTACTAAGTGCTGATAGTGTCTTTTGTGCAACCACATCATTCCAGCTCTCCAGCAGCACGGATGGGATCATTTTTATGCAAGATGGTGCATCTCCGCACATTGCATATCCAATTAAACAGTTGCTGAAGTGCCATTTCAGAAATTCTAGAATTATCAGCCACCATTTCCCCACAGCCTGGACATACCGATCACCTGATCTTTATGCATGTGACTTCTGGCTGTGGGACTGTCTGAAAGATGTTGTGTTCAGTGTTCAGATTTCAAACTTAGCTGCATTTCAGGCACATATTGTGCAACATATTCTGAACATGACCCCGGAAACACATTGATCTGTTGTGGAACATGCTGTTTCTTGATTTTGACTTATTACTGCAATTTTTGGCCTCAGGACAGTTAAAAACCAATGTGATTGATGCCTTTATGTGTTTTTGACGTCAGTACAATTAACCAATGTGATTGATGGTTTTTATACTGTTTTAGGTCTCAGGACAATTAAAAACTGATTTTTACTATCTGATGTGATATGACCTTGCTGTCATGGATGGGCTTATGTAACTAACAGTATCACATCTGTACACCCATGCACACTGAGTAGTATGGTTTGTTTAATGTCAAACACACACCTTAGGCATTGTTGTATGATTGAATTGTCATTTGTAGTTGACCACTATTAAATTATGATGCTTACAGTGCCATCTACTACTACATTTTGTAACTAGTTTTTTTTCTTCCCCATACATTTTCCCTTCTCTGATAATATCCATATATCCATTGCAATTTGATGTCATTCTGACCAGTGGTGTTATTTCTACAACAGTTCGAAAATTTAACTTTAATCATAATGACCCTGTATTACAAATCACAAAGTTTATCAGGAAAACAGCCTGTGCTACATGCAGCAAAATATTACCCATGTTATTTGCTGCTCTGTAGTAACCCAGAAGTAGGCAGTTTCTTTCGGGCACCTTTTCTGTTGTATTCTTCTTCAGAGCACTGTGCTGACAGACACAATCAAAATGTTTCCTGTTTCCTGCCTGCAGTGGGATGGAAAGGATAGGATAAATATGGAAAAGATGAGGGGTAGAGGAGTGCAAGAGCTACAAATATGGAGGGAAAGGGAGAGAAGATGATAAGAAGAGTGAATTGGCTTCAAGTCATGTAGGTTCAGGCTGGGGCTGTTGCATTCTGGATATTAGGGCACAAGGAGAGAGGGAGGACTATATGTGGGAAGGGATGGGCACAAAAGAAGGAGACCTTGCCTCTGGTAAGTTATACCACAACAGAAGTGGAGTAGGACCCTCCTGCATGTGTACATGGGACAAATTTACATATAGAACTTTAAATGAATATAACTGAGGAGATAGGGGGAGAAGCAGTAGAAAAAAAGTTTATTGTTTTTACAGGCTGAATGCATGGAATTGTATCACTCTGTGAGCTGAAGAATGGATTCTGAAGAAACATTCCTCATTTCAAGGAATGATGAAATATATTCAAATGTGTGGCACAGAATGTGGTGCAGCTGTTCTGTCTGCAGTGGTGTTAGGTAATGGAAAGCGAGATGATGCCACTTCGGGGTTGATTAATAGGTACGAATTAGGAATATTTTGATAGATTTGTCTGCCAGGTTTAGAGTGCTAGTGTCTATGGCTTTCAGCATATTTGTGGATGAACTACTAATCACTAAAGATATAACATCTAATGGCTGCATGACTGTACACAGCAGACACTAAAGGTATTGCTGGTAAAATATGAGTTACATTGTTCAGCTTCAGGCTTATAGACTCATACCATTTACGTGGTCAATACTTTCTTGCCATAGTGAGTGGTTGTATTTGTTTACACTATGGTTTACATTCTACTGTTGACACTCCGTATCATTTAAAACACATAATTTTCTTTTTGCTCTTATATGTAATTGGAATTGAATTTATGAAAAAATGTTAAAACTCTACATTCACGTTACAACCATGAGCCTCCTTTATAAACATATGAGAAGAACTTCTTAAAATACTCAAAAAGCATAGAGTGATACATTCTGGCACTAACCTGTCGTCTACTGGTGCCATGCATGAAATACAGTTTTCTAATTGTGGATTAATTTAGCACTAACTGTGTGCATCACTAAATCCAATGCACTTGCTCTAAATAGCAAAATGCTTCCTCCATAAGCAGTGGAAGGGAGAAATCTCAAGCTATTGTGTACCACTGCTATGTCCTACTCTGATCTACGAAACTTAAACTGGAAAGTAAACCTAACCTGTTAATGAGGTAACCTTACTCTGCAGTTGTTGCAGTGATTTTTTACGCTCCTCTGCTTCTCTCTCACGCTTTGTCATTGGCACATACATGTATTTATGTATGGAGTTAATCATGTGAGTGCCAACCAGAGTGTACCGTCCAAAACTTCTGCAGTCTACTGCACGGATTGTTAAGGGTGGACGGTAGAGTTCTTGCTCTGGTAGTTCCTAAAAAGCAGGAAAAGAATTTACTGAAGGTCTCAGATAAAGTTTAACATATATTTAACATTTTTTACTGTACAATATCACAGTTAATCTACATTTTGATATATAACTTCAGTAACTGAAAATTATGACAATAAATTTATAATAATAATAATAATAATATTTAACTGTTTGAATATAACACAACAGTAATGACAAAACAGCAAAAAAAGAAAAAAAAATCAAGTTAATCCTTCACTTGCAGACAATATTGTTGTGTGGGTTAGAGGAAGATGCAACAGATAATAATAATAATAATTGTTATTATTATCATAATAACAATGAAAGGCCAAGCCATGTTAATACTGGCTGCATACAAGCAGTTATTCTGTTTAGATCAATATTGGAAAATATCAACAACAGCAGAAAATGGTAAAACTGGAGGGTGGAGGTACGGCAGTGTGTGAGTAGTTGTTAACAGTCCAGTATTAGGGTTGTTCTCATCAGAACTGGCAGCAAACCAACACCAACAACAATAGTAAAGGTATACGTGTTGATGTCACAAGCAGATCATGAAGAAACACCGAAAGTACAAGGGTCATTCAGAAAGTAAAGAACATATTTTTCTATGGAGATTTTTATTTGATATAATTAAATAAAATGTATTTTATCTACAGTTTGATACCCAAGCTACTTTACTATGTTGTCACCATTCAAATTTAGATACCTGTACCATTTCACTAGTTTTTCTATGCTTTCTGCATACTCAGTTGCCACTAAGTTGTTGAATCACTGACAAACTGGCATTGTCCACTCAAAAGGTCTTTCAATTTGAGGAATAAGTGATAATCACATGGACATCCACTATCATGGGATAACTCCACTGGTTATCATTCCAGCCACTTGTTTTTAATGGTGTGGTGAAGTCGTTAAAGTGTCTGACAGTAAATTGTTGCTTTATGGCCTCACCTCTAGGCACATAGTCCATAAAGGAGAGCCTTATGATCTCTTTTGGTTTTATTGAGGATTGCAAATGATGTCAGTCCATTGAAGGGCCCTTTATTTCTGGTGTGAAGTGCACTATCCAAGTCTCATTATCAGTGACAATGTGATTCAAAAATTCATCACTATCCTTTTCATAATGACAACACTGCCTTGAAATGTCTGGAAAGAAAGAGTGTAGTCCACTAATTGGATTTTTGTTTCAGTCCTTACTGAGTCCATCGATTACCACTGAGGGCTGGCCCAAGCAATCTTCATCATGAACAATCTTCTGTCCATTATTAAATATGATACACCACTTCTGAACTGATGCTTTGTTCATCACACTACCATACAATCATAGTACACTAATATACATGTAAATAAAACAGAAAGAAACTTCCACATGGGAAAAATATATTAAAAACAAAGATTCCAAGACTTACCAAGCGGGAAAGCGCCGGCAGACAGGCACATGAACAAAACACACAAACACACACACAGAATTACGAGCTTTCGCAACTGGCAGTTGCTTCGTCAGGAAAGAGGGAAGGAGAGGGAAAAATGAAAGGATGTGGGTTTTAAGGGAGAGGGTAAGGAGTCATTCCAATCCCGGGAGCGGAAAGACTTCCCTTAGGGGAAAAAAAAAAAAAAAAAAAAAAGGACAGGTGTACACTCGCACACACACACACACATATCCATCCGCACATACACAGACACTAGCAGACATATTTAAAGGCCATATACATGTAACATATACAAATGTGTTATGGTTTAGTTTTACAAGGTGCCTTACTAGTTACATGATGCACTGTAAGTGTGACAAATACTGGCAGTAGCCCATGTACAAAAAGTGCCCCTGCAGTGATCAAAGCAGTACAATGGCTGACCCAGCCACAGTAAAATACACCACATAGGATGGACATTAGAGAACTCATGTGTAGAGACACCAGTGTTTACCAGGTAAAACTCTAGAGACAGCTAACAGCAGTGTACTTTGAAGAAAAAATGTTTAATGACAAACAACACATTCTTTTTCTTTTTATTAGCTTAATGTAGACTGCAAAACTCTAAAATGCCAAAAATTCTTTTGCTAAGACCACTCATTGGTCTCCAGTGGGTTGAATTACACCAAATTGTTATGTGTTAAATCATGACATTACATCACCTGCAGAACATGCTGCAGTTCTATGAGCTGTCCCCAGTAGTTATACTGTTATGCATCACACATAATTCAAGTCCAGACTCTAAAAAGTTACGACAACCCAAAATTAAAAAGCGCAGCATCCATCACATCTACATCTACATCTACGTGATTTCTCCAGTATTCACAATAATGTGCCTGGCAGAGGGTTCAATGAACCACCTTCAAGCTGTCTCTCTACCGTTCTGCTCTTGAACAGCAAATGGGAAAAACAAGCACTTAATTTTTTTGTGTGAGCCCTGATTTCTCTTATTTTATCATGATGATCATTTCTCCCTATGTAGGTGTGTGGCAACAGAATGTTTTTGCAATTGGAGGAGAAAACTGGTGATTGAAATTTCATGAGAAGTTCCCGTCACAACAAAAAACTTTTTAATGATTGCCACTCCAATTCACATATCATGTCTGTGACACTACCTCTCCCATTTTGTGATAATACAAAACAAGCTGCCCTTCATTGTACTTTTTTGATGTCATCCGTCAGTCCCACCTGATGCAGATTCCACACCGCACAGCAATACTCCAGAATAGGGCAGACAAGCATAGTGTAAGCAGTCTCTTTAGTAGACCTGTTGCACCTTGTAAGTGTGCTGCCCATGAATAACAGTCTTTGGTTTGCACTACCCACAATATTATCTATGTGATCGCTCCAATTTAGGTTATTTGTAATTGTAATTCCTAAGTATTTAGCCTGCAGTTGGGAAAGAAAGTTTGCATAATATTTCAAATGATAATGGCACAAGGGTGATTAATTTTGCTGTTTCAAAAGACATGATTGTTGAGAGCACATATTTCAAAAGGAAGGACATTCATAAAGCAACTTGGGTCTCTCCGGTTGGACACACCCAAAATCAAATTGATCATGTTCTTGTTGATCGGAGATGGCACACTAGTATAGAAAATGTTAGGACTTTCAGGGGAGCAGACTGCGGTTCTGATCATTTTCTTGTAGTTGCCGAAGTTCACCAACAGCTATCTACAGCAACATCAAGGTGTCACAATGCAGAACTTGTTAGGTTCGACACTGACAAGCTTAATGATGAAAACTTTAGAAGAAGGTACATAATAGAAATTGCAAATAGGTTTGATGCTCTCAGGACACATGAAGATCAAGACGAGGATGTGAAAAACAGCGGATCACTGTGAGAAATAAGATCAAAGAGGCTGCAAAGGTCACAATAGGTACAATTAAGAAGAACAGGAGGAGACAGTGGTTTGATGAGGAATGCAAGAAATTGGTAGAGGAAAGGAGAAAAGCACGATTAGATTGGGATAGAATGGGAGATAGAAAACGAGACGAGTTCTTGAACTTGAGAAGGGAAGTTGGTCGTAGGCTATGGGCAAAGAAGAGGGGATTATTTGAGCAATCAAATTACAAAAATGGTAACAAACAGTAAAACAAAAAACATTTGGGAACTTTACCTAGACATAAATGGGTATAGGAAGGGCTTCAAATCTAGGACAAATGCACTTCGAGGGGATGCTGGGGGAATACTGACAGACCCCAGTGCTATATTAAGTAAATGGAGGGCGTATTTTGAGCATCCATTAAATGTACACCAGGAAGCAGGAAATGAGCATGTGTACGAAATACATACAGCAGAACCCCAGATACCTGAGTCAACTTTAAAGGAAGTAAGAGATGCAATCAACAAATTGAAAAACCATAAAGCACCAGGAGCAGATTGCATAACTGCAGAATTAGTTAAAAATGGGGGACAGAAATTTCTGGAAGTAGTTAGCAAAGTTGAACTAAAGTATGGAACTCTGAGATGATACCTGAAGAGTGGCAAGAGTCGATTCTGATCCCAATTTTTAAGAAAGGTGACCAAATGCGTCAAATTTTGGAAAAGAAATGGAAATACAATAAACCAGTTCATAATCTTTTCTTAGATTTTACAAAAGCATATGATTCAGTATTGCAGTCGAAATTGTACAAAATTCTTTTGGAACTTGGAATATCAAAGAAGTATGTTCGACTTATAGAAGAGAGTTTGAAAAACACAAAAGGTAGAGTAAGGGTGAGGAAATTGGAGTCAGAAGAATTTGTAATAAAGAATGGACTTAAGCAGGGAGATGCCCTGTCTCCGCAACTTTTTAATTTAGTCCTAGAATATATTGTGCAAATGGCAGCACATAATTCAGAGGGTGTGGAGTTAAATGAAAATATTAAGATATTAGGGTATGGAGATGATCTAAACATCATTAGCGATAGGAAAGAATCTGTAATAGCAAATGCGAATGCGTTAATCACGGCTAGTGAAGATGTAGGTCTAAGGATAAGTGAAGACAAAACGAAATATCACTAGAATGCCAACAACAGTAGATCAGGAAATGTTAATAGTTGGAGACATGCAGTTTGAAAAAGTGAACACATTTGAGTGTCCAGGCGTGGACATCACTTCGAGCACTTCGAGAAATGAGATTGAACCCGAACTGAAGAAGAGATTACGGGCGGGAAATTCATGCTATTTCTCACTGAATAGATTACTTTCATCATGGATATTGTCTAGGAATTTAAAGATTAGAATATACAAAAGCATTAGTCTACCAGTTATGCTGTATGGGTGTGAGACTTGGTGTCTCACTGTACAAAATGAAGAGCCGTTTTGATTATTTGAAAACAAAATTTTGAGAAAAATTTTTGGAGCAAAAAGGGATGACAATAGCAGAGAGTGGCGAAAACTGCATAACAATGAGGTTCACGAACTCTATTCAGTCCCTGACATAAGCAGTATTATTAAATCACATTCGCTGCAATGGGCGGGTCACGTAGCTCGAATGGATGAGGGCAGGGCAGTGTGCAGAGTACTGCTAGGGCACCTAGAAGGAAAACATCCCGTGGGGAGACCGAGGCGTAGATGGGACGACAATGTGAAGGCTGATTTGAGGAGCCTAGGTACTGGCCTAGGTATTGAAGGTGAATGGAAGGGAATAGACCAAGACAGGGACAGATGGCGAAAATACATTGCTGCAGTAATGGACTCTCGAGTCTGGTATGACCAGTGAGTAATTAAGTAAGTAAGTATTTAACTGAATTTACAGCCTTCAGATTTGTGTGACTTATTGCATAGTCAAAATTTAGCTGATTTCTTTTAGTACTCATGTGAATAACTTCACACTTTACTTTATTCAGGGTTACTTGCCACTTTTTGCACCATACAGATATCTTAGCTAAATCATTTTGCAAGTTGTTTTGATCATCTGATGACTTTACAAGATAGTAAATAACAGCATCATCTGCAAACAGTCTAAGACAGCTAGTCAGATTGTCTCCTATGTCATTAATATAGACCAGGAACAATAGAGGGCCTATAACACTTCCTTGGGGAATGCCGGATATTACTTCTGTTTTACTCGATGACTTTCCATCTATTACTATGAACTGTGACCTTTCTCACAGGAATCACTAATCCAATTGCACAACTAAGGTGACACTCCGTAGGTACGCAGTTTGGTTAGAAGACGCTTGTAAGGAACAGTGTCAAAAGCCTTCTGGAAATCTAAAAATATGGAATCAATTTGACATCCCCTGTCAATAACACTCATTACTTCATGAGTATAATGAGCTGGTTGTGTTTCACAATAACAATATTTTCTGAATCCACGCTGAATATGCATCAATAAATCATTTCTTTTGAGGTACTTCATAATGTTAAAATACAGTATATGCTCAATATCCCTACTACAAATCAATATTAGTGATATAGGCTTGCAAATCGGCAGATTATTCCTACTTCCCTTTTTGGGTATTGGTGTGACTTGAGCGATTTCCCCATCTTTAGGTACGGATCTTTCTGTGAGCGAGTTGTTGTATATAATTGCTAAATATGGAGCTATTTTATCAGCATACTCTGAGAGGAATCTGACTGGTATACAATCTGGACCGGAGACCTTGCCTTTATTAAGTGATTTAAGCTGCTTTGTTACACCGAGGTTATCTACTTCTATGTTTCTCATCTTGGCAGTTGTTCTTGATTGGAGTTCAGGAATATTTACTTCGTCTTCTTTGGTGAAGGTGTTTCAGAAAATTGTGTTTAATAACTCTGCTTTAGTGGCACTGTCATCAGTGACTTCACCTTTGTTATCGCGCAGTGAAGGTATTGATTGTGTTAGAAGCAATAGTAATCCACCCATTACCTACAACTTGAACAGTACTCTTCAAAGAAATCCTTGCAACAAATCCCATCCACCTACGAGCCCCCAACAAAATCTGGACGTCACCAGTATTATTGGGAATGATATTAATACTCTTACAAGCCTTATACACACTCGGACGCAAACGCTGACAATGATAACGTCGACAAAACATTAGTGCGGCTGCTCGTGTGGCTGCAGAATGAAACATTCTCCCAGAATTCAACTTTAAATAGCACACCAAGCAGTGACATCAGAGTTCTTGACAGAGTTTTAGCGTGGCATGGGCAATGTAAAACTAGTAGCCCACACCAGCCTTGGTGACTCTCCAACAGTGCGCAACCTACAGGGCTGCCAATATATCCCAGGTAAAACTCTAGAAGCTGCTGACAGTGGCTTGCATCAAAGACAAAATGTTTAGCAACAAAAGTCACACAGAGCCCCATGTCAGGGGAGACTACCAGACTGAATGAGAGTCTTTCCTTCTCTTCTTGTCTGGTGGGTCTCCCCTGACCTGGGCTTCTGAGTGACTTTTCCAACCTCTACCCATTTTTCTTAGACCTCTCCAGTTCCTTCTCCTTCACCCCTCTTCCTTCCCCTTTGGCCCATCTGGTGGAGGAAAAAGCTGTTGATTCTGGGGTATGCATGGGTAAGGGCTTTCTTTGCATATGTATTCTTCTGCAGCCACTTGGTGAGAGGATTTTTTTCATGTATATTAGTGTACTGTAACTGTGTTGCAAATCTGTGCCTCATTCATATAAAATTGTCATGTTAACTGTAATTTTCTTTATAGATGGTTTGAAAATGGACACAGGTGTCCAAAAGTAGTCACCATAAGAAATAAAAAAAAAGCTTATGATGGTCTGTCACCATACAAAAAGCATGCAACAATGTAAAATGGTACAATATGTTCAAAATTCTCAGAAAAATGGTGTAAGCTATAGGGAAATATGGGAAATATGAAATATGTACAAGAACAAAGGGGGAAAAATAGGAATGGAAGACCAAGAATGAATTGCTCATATTAGAAAGGGTGTAAGACTGTTCAATCTACACATCAAAAAGTAATGAAGGAAATACAAGAAAGATTTAGGCAAAGGATTAAAATTAAGGGTAAAAAGATATTAATGATAAGATTTGTTGATGACATTGATATTGTCAGGGAAATGGGGGAGGATTGCAGAACCTGCCGAGTGGGATGAACTGTCTAATAAATACACATTATGGATTAAGAGTAACCCAAAGTGGTAAGCAGTAATCAGAATGAGATGAGTGATAAACTTGGGACTATCATGTAGGCAAAGTGA
The DNA here is from genome assembly GCF_023897955.1 of Schistocerca gregaria. NCBI lineage: Eukaryota > Metazoa > Arthropoda > Insecta > Orthoptera > Acrididae > Schistocerca > Schistocerca gregaria. Next base: position 599,218,549 of record NC_064920.1, on the reverse strand, counting down.
AGGAATTCTGTTACCTTGAAAGCAAAATAATGCAAGACACATGAGGCAAGGAGAGTATAAAACGTACACTAGCACAGGTAAAGAGGGTGTTCCTGGCAAAACAAAGTCTACTAATATCAAATATCAGCTCTAATATGAGGAAGAAATTTCTAAAAATATTTTTGGAGCACAGCATTGTATGGTAATGAATCATGGACTGTGGGAAAACCAGAGATGAATAGGACTGAAGTGATTGAAATGTGGCACTATAGAAGGATCTTGAAAAGTGGGCGAAGTGATAAGAAAGGAATGAGGAGAGTCACTGCAGAGTCAGCACAGAAAGGAAAGATATCATTGAATAACCTCCAGCATTCTAAAGGAAGTAAAAGCTGTAGGACAAGACAAAGATTTTAATATGTTCAAGAAATAATTGAAAATGCTGGTGAAAGATGTACGAAGAGAGGTGAGGATACAAAACAAAACTATACGCTGGCAAAGGAGAATGAAATACATGGCACTCACTGTCCATATTTAACTATAGGCTTATTGATAGTATCAACCATAACATAAAGAATGAGATAAAATGGGGGAGGAAAAGCAAGTAGCAACCACATCTTCCCTTGTTGTTTTCCACATCGTTACTCCCTTGTATTAACAAAGTAATTTGCTTCTCATCTCCTATTTCTCTTTCTCTCTCTCTCTCTCTCTGTTTGTGATTATATTTCACCACAGACAACAATGGCCTCCTACCATCCCTGTCCCTCCTGCTGCCCATTACTTCCTTATTCCTACTTGCTCCATATATCTAGCCCCCCCCCCCCCCCCCCTCGCTCCCCTCCCTCCTCCTCCAGAGGTCACAAAGTTTGCATGCGAAAAAGAGAAAGCGTATATTTGTAACAGAAATGCAGTATAAGTTCAAAACATAATACATCATTTTGAACTATTATATGTGTCTGTGCATCACCATTCAGTCACCTGCAGGTGAAAAATTGACTTTCACCACATTTTGCTTTTTGTTCAAGTAATAAATATTGCTCAAAGTTCGCACCAGATTTAAAAATTGGCTACTGCACCTATTTCTGAATGCCTTACATGTTTTCTGACAACTACTGCTTAAACAACACATTGTTTGTACCTTGCAGAAATATTAAATAAAATTCCAAACTTTTATTGTACATACCAGTTCAAGAAATTTGACAGGAGTACTGAAATTTGGATTCTTTCTTGCATTTTGTATTACAGAAGAGTAGAGAATGTGTCCAGCACATTCAATATCCACCCTTGGTTTATCCACAGTCATGAGATGAACTCGTTTCAAATCTCTTAGTCCCCAAAAGAGCACTTCAATCCTATAAACAACTAACATTAATATCATGTTACACTAAACAATCCAAGCTGTCGACAATCACTATCAAAGACTCAAACATCAATTTAATTTTTTATATCCAAACACAGGTTTATTATAGAATCACTATGTTAAGGCTAAAAAATTAGGAGTTGTCTGTAATGCATATAAACAATTAACATTATTTGTATCATTTTTTGATATCTTAGTACTAGTAAACACAAAAAAGGATCACATACAGTACCTGCTGAAATCAAAGGCACTTAGAATTTGGAGGAAGAGTGATATTACTCTTATCAGTGTTGATAGTCAGTTCTTTAGATTGAGTATAAGCAATTATGCTGCTTGAACACACACACACACACACACACACACACACACACACACACACACACACACACTTTTGATTTGCCAGGAATGTGTAGTTCATCTTTTGCTAGCATTTCAAATACCTTCTTTGCATATGCCTTGACCAGGGTCCTAATCAAATTTCAAGTTTAATCTCTGGAAACTTTAATTTCCTCAAACCTTTCAATCTACTTTTGAACAAATGAAGGGAACCATAAGTCACTGAATACTCTTAATGCATATCAATACCTGTCAATCTGTAACTAATTAAAAATATGCCAGAATCTTGTATGGCAACTTGAATTGGTATCACTGATCATCAGGCAGTTGTGGCAACAGAGATAAACAAAGTACAAATGGCAACCGAAACAAGCATAATGATATACGTAATGAACAAGCTAGACACAAAAGCAATAGTTCCACATCTCAATGAGGAATCTGAAACTTTTAGCACAGAACAGAGGCATGTAGAGGAACTAGGCATCAAGTTGAAAAAAATACCATAGTCGACCATGCACTGGATACATATATTACGTGATTAAAAGTATCTGGACACGTCGCTGAAAATGACTTACAAGATTGTGGCACCCTCCATTGGTAAAGCTGAAATTCACCCTTAGCCTTGATGACAGCTTCAACTCTTGCAAGCTTATGTTCAATCACGTTCTGGTAGGTTTCTTGGGGATTGGAGGCCCATTCTTCACAGAATGCTGCACTGAAGAGAGGTATCGATATCAGCCGGTGAGGCTTGGCATGAAGTCAGCATTCCAAAACATCCCAAAGGTGTTCTATAGGATTCAGGTCAGGACTCTGTGCAGGCCAGTCCATTACAGGGATGTTATTGTTGTCACTCGATCACGCTGAAAGATGCAACTGCCATTCCTGAATTGCTCTTCAACAGTGGGAAGCAAGAAGGTGCTTAAACCATCAATGTAGGCCTGTGCTGTGATAGTGCCACACAGAACAGTAAGGAGTGCAAGCTCCCTCCACAAAAAATATGACCACACCATAACACACAGCCTCCAAATTTTGCTGTTGACAATACACATGCTGGCAGATAATGTCCACCCAGCATTCGTCATACCCACATCTTGCCATCGGATTGCCACATTGTATACTGTGTTTCGTCACTCCACACAATGTTTTTCCACTGTTCAATCATCCAATGTTTACACTCATTACACCAAGTGAGGCATCATTTGGCCTTTATCAGATGTGTGGCTTATGAACAGCCGCTCAACCATGAAATCCAAGTTTTCTCACCTACCGCCTAACTGTCATAGTACTTGCAGTGGGTCCTGATGCAGTTTGGAATTCCTGTGTGATGATCTGGATAGATGTCTGCTTATCACACATTACGACCCTCTTCAACTGTCGGCGGTCTCTGTCAGTCAACAGACGAGGTTGGCCTGTACACTTTTATGCTTTAAGTGTCCCTTCATGTTTCCACTTCACTATCAGATCAGAAACAGTGGACCTAGGTATGTTTAGGAGTGTGGAAATCTCACATACAGATGTATGACACGAATGACACCCAACCACCTAATCACATTCAAAGTCCATGAGTTTCGCAGAGTGCCCCATTCCGCTCTCTCATGATGTCTAATGACTACTGAGGTCACTGATTTGTAGTACCTGGCAGTAGGTGGCAGCACAATGCACATAATATGAAAAATGTATGTTTTTGGGGGTGTCCGGATACTTTTGATCACATAGTGTATTTACAGAGCAGAACAGTTTGTGTGTGGGGGACCCTCCATGGTATACAGTCACTGTAAATAAATTTCTAAAAAAACAGAGACTACTTCATAATAGGCATAAAACAAGCCATAGGGCTAAAGGAAATATGCTTGGCTGTCAAGACAGAAATGCATGAAACCTTCAGTGACTACCATAGCAGAATACTGTCAAATGATCTTCCACAAAAACCAAAGAAATTTGTCATTTGTAAAAGCTGTTGTGGCTCCAACATTTGTGTCCAGATAGTCACAGATGAGACAAGAACTGAAAATGAGGGCAGGAAAGCAAAAGCGCAAATGCTTAACTCTGTTTTCAAACATTCCTTTACAAAGGAAAATCCGGAGGGGGCCCCAATTTAATCCTCATGCCACTGAAAAGGCCTGGATCTGAGGCTGTTTTGGATATTAGTAGTAATTAAGAAAATTCACCTGGCAACCTTACAAGAGCTATGCAAGTATAGTTGGATAGCGGGACTGACACTTTGTGGCCTTCCAATCTGCCTAATTTTCTTTTAAGGATTTACTGCCATAATATCACAAATAATCCAAAAACAGGGAGAGTATAACAGGTAAATGTATTTATCATTCATTGACTTTATTAAGGCATTTGATAATGTTGATAGAAAGAAACTGTGGAGAATTATGAGGAAAAGAAGGTGATCAAAACACCTAATAATCTTTAAAAAGCCTGTAAAATACAGGATTGTAATTTTGGACAAAAATGGCACTTTAACATGGCCTATAGGCACAAACAAAGCAGTAAGTCAAGGATGCAGCATTTCAGCCACACTTCTTAACACTTATTCAGATAACGCAATTCAGAAATGGAAGGAAATTTTTAATGGGGGATTTAAAATTAACAGTAATTCCCACTTGAACTGTCTTTCATACGCTGAAGATGCCACACTGCTGGTGGATAATGAAGACAGCCTATGAAGGGGAATATATTTATTAGCTAAGGTTTGTGGAAACTACCATCTGACAATTTACAAAATAGAAAACAAAATCAGTGGCTTTGAAAGGGAAATATCCTGTATGGACAAAAATTGTTATCAACAATTGAACAGTAGAACAGGTCAAATATTTAGACTATTTAGGTTGTGACATCACATACGAGTATGATGAAGATGTAGAGAAAAGATTAGAAAAGTTGGGGAATATATGTGGAACAATAAACAGACGTTTAAAAAATAAAATAAACAAAGAAACAAGATTGAAATTTTATAAAACAATGACAGTTCCAATGCTTGTTTATGGAGGTGAATTGTGGGTTACAAGTAAACATCAAGAAAGCTGAATACAAGCAGCAGAGATGAGGTTTCTAAGAGCAGTAAAGAGATGCACAAGAGCTAATAGATTTTGAAATTTTGAAACTAGGATAGAACTTAATATATTTAACATTGTGAATAAAATACAAAATAATTGGAGAAACAAGAATGAGTGGAGAAAGATTACCCCTGAAGATAAGAAGATTTTTCTCAAATGGGAGAAGACCGAGGAAACATCAAGTACTGTAAGAAGAAAAACAAAAAAGGTCTAAAGACTGAAGTGAAGATGATGATGATGAAGAATGAAAAGAGGAGTGAAAAAATCGTTGTTGTCAGTAGCAGTGAGAAAGAGCTGAAATCATTAAAACTGAACAAAACTCCAGGGCCCAATGGAATTCCCATCAGATTCTACAGTGAATTTGTAGCTGCGTTTTATAAGGAGGACAGCAGAAATGATCCACAAAACTACCATCCAATTACCTTGGTATAAATTTGTTGTAGAATGGTAGAACATATTCTGAGCTGAAACATAAGAAGGTATGCTGGACAGAATGACCTCTTCCATGCCACCCAGCATGGATTCTGAAAACACAGAGCATGTGAAACCCAACTTACACTTTTCTCACATGATATACTGAAAACTTTGGAGCATGGCATTCAAGTATTTCTTGATTTCTGAAAAGCATTTGATTCTGTACCACATCTACACTTATTATTAAAAGTATGACTGGATTGAAGTTTTATTTATTAGGTAGGATGCAGCAAACTATCTTGGAGACTTATCAACAGATGTATAAGTAACTTCAGGTGTGCCTCAGGAAAGCGTGTTGGGACTCTTGTTGCTCTTGTTGTATACTAATTAGCTTTTGTACAATGTTAATAGCAACCTCAGTGCAGCTTGAAACAAACTGCTCAAATGTTCAGTCAGATCTGGATAAGATTTCAAAGTGGTGCAAAGACTGGCAACTTGATTTAAATGTTCAGAAATGTGCAAACGTGCTCTCCACAAAACTAAAATATTACATATTTTCATCTCCTATGACTGTAATAACAATGTTTCACAACTTGAGTTGGTGACTCATACAAATTCCTGAGTGTAACACTTTGTAGAGATATGAAGTGGTGGACTTCAGTTTACTGACAGAATGCTAACAAAATGCAATCAGTCTACAAAGGAGATTGCTTATGAACTATTCATGTGACCCATTGTAGAATATTGCTCAAGTGTCTGTGACCTGTACCAAATAGGGCTAATGTTGTTGAATTGCATATGGAGAAGGGCAGCATGAATGCTCACAGGTCGGTTTGATTCCTGGGAGAGCATCACAAATATGCAGAAGAAACTGGACTGGCATATTCTTGAAGATAGACATAAACTATCCTGAGAAAGCCTACTTACAAAGTTTCAAGAACTGTCTTTAGATTATAACTCTAGGAACATACTACAAGTACCTATATATCACTCCCATAGGGATCATGAGGACAAGATTAGATTAATTACTGCACACATGGAAGCATTTAAACAAGCATTCTTCCCACATTCCAAATTTGAATGGGACAGGAATACTCTAATAACTGGTACAATGAGACATACATCTGCCATGCACTTAACAGTTGTCTGCAGAATGTAGGTGTAGATGTAAAACAGTTTAGGAAATGAAAAGCACCTTTTACCAGAAATGCTAAATAATTATTGATTTCACAATTGGTACAAAAAAGTCTTAAATTTTTGTGAAACATTGTCCATGATTTGTGTGCCAAACATATGACATATGACCTACCTGCTCACACGAGAGGCCAGTCTTATACCAATGTATCATATATGGGATCTAGGGATATGGAGGAGTATAGACTATTGAGTACACTATCTGTAAAAAGAGTAATACCACCTTATTGAACACAATGTACATGTGACAATGTTCAGTTTGAGGCTAAAGACAATGTACATGAGACATCTTCACTTGAACATGGAACAGTGCTTGCTAAACAGTCAGAGAGAGTCCACAAAGTTGCCCTTGCTGGTCTGTGATGTGGACGACAGCTGTCTCATAGCCCCCCCCCCCCCCCCCCCCCTCTTGGCAATGTGGAGCAGGGGGGAAGAAATGAATGTGCAGCTCCAAGATCCACAAGATGAAGTGGTGGTTGGTCAGCACTGGGCATCATGTGTGGCAAGTCTGCCTGACAAGCCACGTCATTGCTGGCTCAGAAAGGAGGTGGGGCTAGACAGTTTCTTGCAGGTGTGAATATTTTCTGACAAACCTTGTCTTGGCTGGAGTAGGAACCAGGCACAGCTTGACCATTTCTTGTAGGAGGCACAGAATCACATGACCAGCCTTGTAGTAGATGGCACTTCTGCGAGACAGAACTAGGCCACTTCTTGAAATCATGCTAGGAGTCATACGAATGCAAACAGGTGGTGTATCTGCGGTTGACAGGGGAAACATATGATGGGGCCACACGGGATGGCAGTGGTGTGACTGAAGAGTGGAGATGTAGAGTGTCAGTGGTGAGGGTGTTGGCATGTGGAGGCCACACATACCAAAGAGACTATGATCTGATCAAAGTGGCGGTGTATGTTGAGAGGGCAGTGCAACTGACGCAAGTCACTGATTTATTAGCCAGTGTGAATTTTGATGGGTGCGGCTTGTGTGCAGATGGTCTGTGACAGGATAGAGGTTGAGAGGAGGCAGGAATGCTGGGTACTCATTCATTTTGGGTTGTAGTGTGGTAGGTGTGCAGTAATGGAATGTGGAACCAGACGAACGAAGCGAGTGAAGTCACTGAAGTTGCATGAAAATCAGGGATGGAAAGAGATCGAGTTGCATTCTGGTAAGCCATGTGGAAGATATATGGTGGCAGTGTGCTGTCCATGTGGAGGGGCATGCCAAAACAAAGTGTACTGTCATGTTTGTTTCATTGTATGTCCAGGATTTGTGACAGTGCAGATGCTGGGTGGAATGAGGAATGGACATGGTAGGATGTCAGGTAGGCATGATCAGTCAGCAGAACTGGGGTCACTTGTGTGCTGCCACACTCATTGTCATGATGTTTCTGTGTCGAGACCATGAGCTGCTCACATGCTGTGGTGAGGGCAGCGGATGTGTTGTTATTATGTCACGGGATCAACATGATCTCCATACAGAGTGCATCCGATGACACACAGAAGTCAACATAATGTTGGTGAATCATCAAGAACTCATCAGCTTAGGAGGCACACTGCATCTTCCTGCTGTTTATTTGAGTGGTTGATATACCAGGTAGGGGCAGAGGTGCCAGGGCAAAAGATTCTGGGATGCAGCAGTCCATAATGAAGTACAGAAGTGCAGCATGATGTACAAACAAGGGGAGGTGGAATTAGCATAAAAAGTTAATCGCTAGGTTGGTTTTATGATGTCCTTATGAGAGAATATCCATGGGAGGCAGTGAGACAAAGACACAAACAGAGTCTGGGTCATGGATCTGTGAAATGTAATTGATGAGCTGGGAGCTTCTTCTGGTTGCAATGCTATAGGTTCTTCCATTGTTATGAACCATCAAGTAGTAGCGAATTGATGTCAGAGGTGAAATTCACCAGAGAGTGGTTCATTGGGAAAGGGATGGTTGGAGTTGGAAGCCCCACAGAACACTCGTCAGAGTTCGAGTCGGTGAAAAGATCACATTCATATGTGCAATTGGAGATGTGAAATCTGGTAACCTTCATTGTTAGTGTGGTCGATGTATGTTCTTGATCTTATTAGAAATAAATTGTCCACAATCAGAGGTGGGGTTTTAGGGTGGTCTGTACCAAATGTTAATTTTCATACCCAGTTTGAAATCCAGGCAACCAGTGGCAGCAAAGGCAGATTGAATGAATTTGTGTTTGGTGCAGAAGATGTACTGTCCGTGATGAATGAACATGCATTCGTGCAACTGAAATGTTGCAATCCAATCTTTGTGTAGTATTTCTACAAGCAGAGTATGATGATGAGGTTCTACAGTAGATCATTTGTTGCTCTTCAGTTGTTCGGGACTAGATGTCTACAAGGTGTGTAGTGCCAAGATTGGAGAGTGCATTAGGGAAATGGGATTCACTACAATGGAAAACACGTTTGTTTTAATGAATGGCACCCCAACTCATGTTATCATATCCATGACACTCTCTCTCCTATTTTATGACAGTACAAAATGAGCTGCCCTTCTTTTAAGTTTTTTGAAGTCCTCCACTGATCCTACCTGTTAAGGATCCCACACCACACAACAGTACTCTAGCAGAAGATGAACAAATGTAGGGTAATCTTTTTAGTGGATTTGTTGCATCTTCTAAGTGTTCTGCTGATAAAACACAGTCTTTGGTTCATCTTCCCTCTAATATTATGTATGTGATCATTCCATTTCAGTTGTTTGTAACTGTAATACCTAGGTATTCGGTTGAATTGATAGCCTGTAGATTTGTGTAATTTACTATGTAAAAGTTTTTAATGGGTTCCTTTTAGTATTCTTGTAGATAACCTCACACTTTTTGTTATTTAGGGCCAATTTCCACTTTTTGCATCATGTAGATATCTTGTCTAAATCATTTTGTAATTGGTTTTAATCTTCTGATATGACTTTACTAGACAGTAAATGATAGCACCATCTGCAAACAGTCTTACAGGGCTGCTTGGATTGTCTCCTAAATCATTTAGATAGATTCTTTGTGGAATGCCAGACATCACTTATGTTTTACTTTTTACTCATTGACTTTCTGTCAGTTAATATGAATCATAGCCTTTCTGATAGGAATTCATGAATCCAGTCACACATATGAGATGATACTCCATAGGCACATAACCCAATTAGGAGTCTCTTGTGAGGAATGGTATAGCCTTCTTGAAATCTATGAGATTCACTGTCAACAGCATTCATGACCTCATGAGAATACAGATCTCATTGTGTTGCAGAAGAGCAATATTTTCTGAACCTTTGTGATCTATGTATCAATAGATCATTTCCTTCAAGGTAATTCATAATTTTGAAACATAGCACATCTTCCAAAATCCTAATGCAAATAGATGTCAGTGATATGGATCTGTAACTCAGCAGATTAGTGCTACTTCTTTTCTTGAACAATGGTGTGAGCTGTGCAACTTTCCAGTCGTCAGGTACAGATTTTTCATTGAGTAAGCAGCTGGACATGATTGTGGAGTATGGAGCTATTATAGCAAAGTATTTTGAAAGGAACATAACTGATGTATAACCTGGACAGGATGACTTATCTTTATTAAGTGATTTGAGTTGGTTCACCACATCAACAATATCTGCTTCTAAGTTGCTCATGCTAGTACTGCTCATCATTCAAATTCTGTGATATTACTTCATCTTCTTTGATGAAGAAATATTCAAAATCATATTCAGCAACTCCATTTTCACTATTGTGAATTGAAGGTATTGCATCTTGCCATTGGTGTACTTCTTGTCTGACCAGAATCTCTTTGGATTTTCTGCCAGATTTTGAGACAGAGTTTGACTGGAAATTATTAAAAGCATCTAACATTGAAGTCTGAACTAAATTTTGAGCTTCTGTGAAATTTTGCATATCTTGGAGACTTTGCATTCTTTTAAATTTGGCATGTTTTTTTCATTGTTTCTAAAACATTGTTCTGTGCTGTTTTGCATATCACAGGGGTTATCTCTTATTAATTTATTTGGTATAAATCTCTCAATTGCTGTCAATACTATTTTTCTGAATTCTAGCCATGTCTCGTCTATGTCTACACAGCTAGTTCTAGAAAATGATCTATCACTAATCTAGAATGGAGACTATCAGTTGGAAGGTGTCAGGGGAATTTTTATCTGCTTTTTTAAATAGTTACATTTTACATTTATTCTTGGTAGGTTTTGAATTTTTATCTGCTTTTTTAAATAATTATATTTTACATTTATTCTTGGTAGGTTTTGGTGTTACATATTCACTCTTGCTATAATGAGCTTGTGACACTACTCTCTATATCCATCATGAAGTTCCTTATTTGCTAAGGATTATTTGTTGATGAGAAGTCAAGTATGTTTCTGCAATCATTTACACTTCCAATGGGCTCCTGAACTAATTGCTCAAAATAATTTTTGGCGAAAGCATGTTGAGCCTTGGCAGTTCTAACCTTGGCATTATGACATTCCACTGATTCCACTAAGACTTAGGTTGCCAATATTGATTCTATTGCATGTCACCAGCTATGGTCTTTCTGTTGATGTGTGTGTGTGGCGGGTTTGGTGGGGTATGGAGAGTAAGCTGGCTGAGGGGCACATGACTCGCAAGTTGTGACTGTTGGGGGACTCCGACTGTCTGGCGCAGCTCTCGAGAAGTGGCATAAGGTTAAATTGCTCAGGGGCAAGCCTGGCTGGCTCTCTTAAGAATCAGTAGTGGCAGGCAGACATTGCGTGCAACCTAGTCATCAGGTTCGCAGCTTACTGTGCAAACTTAAGGTTTACAGCACCTTGATTATCACCTGTGTGGTTTGGAGGCAATAAGACCCTGGATGGAATGCTCAAGTAGTGGCTCCTTCACACCTGAGTGGAGTTAAGTGTTGTTTTCTTATTCTGGGTACTTGATACTGTAAGGTCATGCCTGTGTTACACAGAAATGGACCTGCTATATTTACACATCTATTAGTGTTTGAGTGCATGACCATCATTCAGTGTTAGTGATAGGTTTCATGAAGGGAATAAATTGTGGCTAGATCTGTGTGGAAGGCAAGGTGGTATATGTGTATGTCTGTGATATTGTACCAGAAGATGCTGATACGATCGCTTGTGAATACCAGTAATTTTTAAGGAATGTTAAATTTAACCCTCTTTTGCCTTAATTTTTTCTGGCCATTCTTGTGTGAAGCTTTATTTGAGCAGATTACTGTTCCTTTTCATGTGTGTTTGCAGGGCAGCTTTGGCACCAAATGACACATTCTTGTTTTCAGGGCTCCAAGCAAAGGCATGTTTGTTTGTTGACGCGGTGGCACCCCCATCGTCGCACGGTGTCCTGGTTGACTGGCAGTCTGTTACCCCTTCCAGTTGTGTCATAGTGGCTCAGCTTAAGTGAACTTGATCATTTCATGTGTGCACAGCAGTGTCACCATTTATGTGGGAATCAGTAGTTGGATCTTTTTGGTGAATTTAAGAAGCTCAGGAGGTTAAAACATGTTTGCCAGGCCTGATGTTCTTCCTCATTATACCTCTGTAACTGTTCTTTTAAAGCTGACACTCTTATTGCTACTTCTCAGCCCATTAAGTTTAAGACTGTTACTTATCAGCATAAATCAAACCTTACCTTGATCAACAGTCTTTAGCTACTAAACTTGCTGTGAAATTTGGCTGTTTGTTCCTTGTTGGGTGTGATACCCATCTGCTGTACTCTCAATTTACTTTGAATTTTGGGCAATTGTATAGTTATTAAAGTTTTTGCTGGTATGCACCATTTAAAGTACATTTCAATTGCACATATTTTGACTTATCTTGGATTTTGGGCAATTGTACAATTATTAAAGGATGTGTCAAAGTTTCTGCTGGTGTGTACCAGTTGAAGTGCATTTCAATTGCATGTACTTTGACTTATCTTGAATTTTGGGTAATTGTGCCGTTATTAAAGGTTGTGTCAAAGTTTCTGCTGGTGTGTAACAGTTGAAGTACATTTGCATGTACATCAGCTTATCATGAATGTTGGGCAATTGTACATTTATTAAGGGTTGTTGTTAATGTTCAGTTGCAAAATACAGTTGGCCATTTGTGTTTAAAATTTGTACCTTTGTAGTTGGTCTGATTGAGGGACTGTGTATTTTATTGTTTAAGAGATTTTCATTTTAAGGGTTATGCATGGTCAAGCAGCCTTCCAACAACTACAATCAGTGGAGTGTCTTGTGATCATTCCCATATTTGGATGAATGTTGTCTGATTGCAGAACATTTACCCAAATTCGCAGTTTGTTAGTACATTTAACAGCTGTTATTGCAATTGATTTGATTGGTAAGATTGTTTGTTGAACCTGTTTGCAGCCACACCCAGAAGATGTGACTTTTCTTGTTTTGGGAACTCTGTACTTCTGGTTTTCATACCCTTCTCTTAATGGTGCAATTGTTAAGTTTTTTTTTTTTTTTAATAAATGTGTATTAATTTTTAGATTTGAGCCTGTTCAAGTTTTGGTAACAATTTTGATTCTTGTAATAAGTTTTAAACTGTAATGTTAACATTGTTTTAAGGTAATACAATGTATTATGTGAAACAAGAAATGACAAATATGTGGGTCCACCTTCCATGTTTTACCCTTAAGGCTATCCCAAACCTAGTTTGAGGTATCTGTTGGTATAGGCAGGGTGTGGTTACGTTCTGGTTGGTGGGAGGTGGTGGAGGGCCGCTCTTCTTTGGATCTTCTCTATCTCCTCCGTCAACCCGATCTGGTACGGATCCCACACTGATGAGCAATACTCAAGTATAGGTCGATCGAGTGTTTTGTAAGCCACCTCCTTTGTTGATGGACTACATTTTCTAATGACTCTCCCAATGAATCTCAACCTGGTACCCACCTTACCAACAATTAATTTTATATGATCATTCCATTTCAAATTGTTCTGCACGCATACTCCCAGATATTTAACAGAAGTAACTGCTACCAGTGTTTGTTCCGCTATCATATAATCATACAATAAAGGATCCTTCTTTCTATGTATTCACAATACATTTCATTTGTCTATGTTAAGGGTCAGTTGCCACTCCCTACACCAAGTGCCTATCCGCTGCAGATCTTCCTGCATTTCACTACAATTTTCTAATGCTGCACCTTCTCTGTATACTACAGGATCATCTGCGAAAAGCCGTATCGAACTTCCGACACTATCTACTAGGTCATTTATATATATTGTGAAAAGCAATGGTCCCATAACACTCCCCTGTGGCACGCCAGAGGTTACTTTAACGTCTGTAGACGTCTCTCCATTGATAACAACATGCTGTGTTCTGTTTGCTAAAAACTCTTTAATCCAGCCACACAGCTGGTCTGATATTCCGTAGGCTCTTACTTTGTTTATCAGGCAACAGTGCGGAACTGTATCGAATGCCTTCCAGAAGTCTAGGAAAATAGCATCTACCTGGGAGGCTGTATCTAATAATTTCTGGGTCTCATGAACAAATAAAGCGAGTTGGGTCTCACACGATCGCTGTTTCCGGAATCGATGTTGATTCCTACAGAGTAGATTCTGGGTTTCCAAAAACGACATGATACTCGAGCAAAATACATGTTCTAAAATTCTACAACAGATCGACATCAGAGATATGTCTATAGTTTTGCGCATCTGCTCGACGACCCGTTTTGAAGACTGGGACTACCTGTGCTCTTTTCCAATCATTTGGAACCTTCCATTCCTCTAGAGACTTGCGGTACACGGCTGTTAGAAGGGGGGCAAGTTCTTTCGCGTACTCTGTGTAGAATCGAACTGGTATTCCATCAAGTCCAGTGGACTTTCCTCTGTTGAGTGATTTCAGTTGCTTTTCTATTCCTTGGACACTTATTTCGATGTCAGCCACTTTTTCGTTTGTGTGAGGATTTAGAGAAGGAACTGCTGTGCAGTCTTCCTCTGTGAAACAGCTTTGGATTGCTATGTTACGCAATCTGATTATGTGCTTTCTGTCCACTATTTCTGAATTGTCTGTTAATAGTTTAAATCAAGTGGAGTAAATCTTATGGCTGCTTGTGCAGTTTGGGTTTCATGCTGATGCTTTAAGCATACCACACCACATGATTCTATCCTTGCTTTATCCCTTAGCAAAAGGGACATTGGGTACTTTGGTCTTGGCAATCTTGAGACATCATAACTCTATAGGGCAGCTCAGGGCTCTTTTTATAGGCAGAATATTGTAAGCGGGTAAGCACAAACATCTACATCTACATCTACATCCATACTCAGCAAGCCACCTGACAGTGTGTGGCGGAGGGTACCCTGAGTACCTCTATCGGTTCTCCCTTCTATTCTATACATCTTGGTCGAAAGTATTATTGGCAGGTATAGCGGTGCTTGGAGACTTTGAGCCTATATGTAGAGTGAGTGCCGATGGCCATACTAGCTCTCAATATGTCCGTCACTGAGTCTGATAGCTTTTGTAACATATTAGAGGGCATGCGCCCTGAGGATCAGTCACTTTTGGTACTTGCTTGCCGTCCCATCAGATTTGATGAATTGCATGAATTTGTAGATTCTATTGAGGCCCTCACTTTTGCTGATGAGCAGTGTAGAGTAGGTATGGGTTCAGCACTGGTGCTTTCAGTTTCCAGGGGTGACAAAGCCACTCTCAATTTGATTCATGTGCATGCAGGCATTTTGGCATGTACAACCATCTTGTGTGCGAGAGTCCAATTGTGAAGGCTCCTAGGTATGATGGCTGGCGCCATGGGGCAGAGAGGGTTTGTACTTGTTAGAGAAGGTCAACCAGTTGGTTTGCAAGTATTCATGCTGTGACAAGATCATCCCTCCCTTGTGTTTGTGCCCATGTCAGACAAACCTCTGTGCACATTATTTGACTCCGGTAGTTCTGTCTTGTTCCTCGACAATAAGTTGTATTTGGAGTTCAGTCATTTGTGAAAATTATTCCCACATGCCCCTGCCCTCAGAGATGTCATGTGGCCAATGGGAAAGAGTTGCCTCTAATTAGGGCGGTGCGTGGTAGCTTGTCCATTTGCAGTTTCTCCTGGCCGGCTACTCACCTGGTTGCAAAGGACCCAGTAGTTAATCTGTTAGTTGGATGCAATTTTATTCAAAGAACTGGACTGGTCCTTGATATTCCTAGTCATGCCATCTTCTTTAAATTCTCACCAGGTGACAAGGTAGCCCTCTGTTCTTGTCGCCGTCCAAGTGTGACTAATTTTATAAGTTGCAAGACGGGAGGGGGGGGGGGGGGGGGGATTTGACGTGGCTCATCTTCAATCATACTAGGCTGCATTTGGTTTTTGGGAGTTTCTTGATATTTGATGTAATAAGCTAGGAGTAACTACTGCAATCGAGCATGACAGAAGTCTCATTGATGATGTTCTGGTTCAGCAGTCACCCTATTGACTTTCGCCCCCTAAAATGAAAATCTTGAAGCATAAGTTAATTAATATGTTGTAGGATGGGGTGATCAGGCCTTCTGCTTCTACTTATGCTTTGCCCATTTTTCTTGCTCCAAGGCTCAAGGTCAGGACTGTAGGATGGTTGTGGATTATAGGGTGCTGAATAAAAAGGTTGTTTTAGAGTCAGTCCCCTTGCCTGACCTTCACAACTGTTTTATGTGGTTCTCTGGGGCTAAGTGGTTCACTGTGCTTGATTTAAATCAGGCCTATTATCAAATCCCTCTTACCAAAAAATCTAAGCACATCACGGCCTTTTACACCAACTGGAACATGTAGAGTTCAACAGGATGTCCTTTGGGTTGACCACTGGAGCTGCTGTCCTCTCTGGTTTGTTCGATCGCATCTTGGGGGATTTGAAGTTCGTCTGTGTATTTAACTACCTCAATATGTGTCATTTAGAGCAGTTGATTTGTGGAGCACCTTTTCCATCTTGGACAAGTGTTGTCAAAGCTTCATAACACTGGATTAATCATCAAGTACTCTAAAATTACTCTTGTCAGGTGTCAGGTTTCTTTTTTGGGTTATCTGGTACCAAAGACAGAGCTCAAGTAGTTGGTCAGGACATTTAAACTGAAACTAAAGAAATCAGTTTTGACGATATCCTGTCCACTTTTTTGGTGATTTACTGAGAAACTCCAATAAATACGCAGGGTCTGGTTGAGGTACTACATGGCTGTCAGCCAAATGGTCTATTCAACCAATAGCATCAGCACCATGCACCCCTGACTGAATAGCCATGCCATGGCATTGGCAAGGTCCTGCCATTTAGGCACAAATATTCAGACAGACACCTGAGTGGCTGAAGGCAGCATGCTGGGATGTAAGGGCTGACAATGATATATATTTGCAGTTCAGCAACATCTGACCCCACCACACTAAACACATACCCTCTGTAAACCGAACAATGAACACCGCAAGTTAGACAAACAGGAGACAGTAAAGGTGGGAGGAACCAAACAACCATCACTCCAAGCAGCAAATGACACCTGAAGACATTCTCATCATCCATGCACCATTTACCATAAAGTTTACACCCTTGCCCGGAGTAACCGTCCACTGAGCTGTTTGCTGGAATGGAGAGGGGGAGAGAATCTGATGAAGGTGAAGTACCCCCATCCATCTTAGGCACAGCCATCAGAAGTTGCTCTTCCACACCCACTCCCCATCTCAGTCCAAGTCCTCAACAGTGCTTGACCACTGATCTTCAGCCTATAACCATCCCAAGTATCACCCATGATGTGCAGGTGGAACTGCTGGCAGAGATCCCTGTTGCCTCTCGACTCTTCACTTGGTGACTCCAGCACAAGCCTGGGTATTTTCAGGCTTACATGCCCCTTAAAGAGGATTAAGGGCAGAGAGATTTGTTATCTCCACCAAACTTGTGTATATTAGACAAGGAATCTTTTGTGGTTGAGAATCATAGTGATCTGCATGTCATCGATCAGTGGCATGGTATTTCATGCGTTGGGCAGTGCCGTGTGGACTCCAAAGTCAGTTACATGCTAGCATGAGCCTGGAATTTGTTTGTTCAGCCTACACTTACCTTGCATAAGTGTTATGGATTCTTCAAGCTGTGATAATCATACAGTTTCCATGTTAGGTTGACATCCAGTTTTTCCATAGGCATCACATGTTGTTGAAAAGACATACACATCTCGGGCATTTCTTCAGGAAAGCTATCATCTTGTTACACGAGATGTAATATTAAGTTTATCTCTAAGCTCATTCTGGCTACCCCACAGTACTTTTGTCTTTCTTCAGTTTTCTTTCAGTCAACAGCATGCTCATTTCTTCCCCACTTTCACGGGGGATAGTAATGATATCAGCAAACCTTATCACTGATATTTTTTCACCCTGAATTTTAATCTCATTCTTAAACCTTTATTTCTATCATTGCTTCTGTGGTATAGTATAGATTGAACTGTGAGATGAAAGACTACATTCCTGTCTTACATCCTTTCTAACCCACACACTGCATTCTTGGTCTCCCATTCCTACTTTTCCCTCTTAGCTCTGGTACATATTTTATATTACCCATATTTTCCTTAGCTTAGATCTGTTTTCTTGAGAATTTTGAACATCTTGCGCCATCTTACATTGCGGAATACTTTCTAGTGTGACAATTCCTATAAATGTGTCTTGATTTTTCTTGTGTCTTGCTTCAATTATCAAGCACAATGTCACAACTGCCTTTCTGGTACCGTTTCCTTTTCGAAGGTCAAACTGATCATCACTGAAGACATCCTAAATTTTCCTTTCCATTTTTATGTGTGCTATTCTCATCAGCAACTTGGCTGCTTGAGGTGCCCTTTCTATATTCAGGATGGTGTGTATGATATTTTTCTGAAAGTCTGATAGTATGACTTCACACTCATAGATTCCACACACCAATTGGAAAGTGGTTTGTTTGCCACTTTCCCAAATGATATAAGCATTTCTGAAGGAACGTCTATGTGTTCCATTTTATTTGATTGCAGGGCAGCAAAATCTCTGTTAAATTATGACTCTAATACAGGCTTTTTTATGTTTTCCATATTGATTGTCATTAAATCTTCTATCACATCATAAGACAGTGTCTCCTCCACATAGACTCCTTCAAAATACTCTTCCCATGTGTCCATTCTCCCCTCTGCACTTAAAGAGTGGAATTTCCATTACAATCAAAATGTTGACACTCTTGCTTTAAAATTCACTGAATGCTTTTGTACCATACCATAACCTACCTACATGCTGAACCAGTCCTTCTGAAGACTCCATCTTTTCCAATTTTTTCACAATTTTCCCCACAGCTGTATCATCTTGGCTCCCCTCTACTTTGTGTTTATTTCATTCCAAAGTGGTGTATAATGCTGTACTTCTGTGTTACTAATTGTTTTAGTTACCCTTTGTGCTTTGATGATCATTGTTGCTTAAGTGCTTCATTGTTACCCGATATCAGTTTACATGGGTGCATCCGAAAAGTGCTCATGTCTCTTTGTTATCTAATATATTTTCACTATGACTGAACCTTCTGAAGTAGGTTTTTTAAGTAGTTTCATGAAAATTCATTTAGTGTTGTTTTGTAAAAAGTGAAGCCACCCTCACAAGTTAAAAATGTGCATTATCACAATCAATTGTTGCATCACCTCCAGTGATGACAGTATGATTGAGGAACATATGTAGCAGAGAGATGAAGTTGTCTGTCAAGTTTGCTGGGGATGGAGCTAATGGTCAATAGAATGATCCGACTGTAAGATTTTGCTCATCCTTGAAACTCACTCTTGCTCTTATGATCTCCCAGGCAGTTTCCAGTTTCTGACTCAGGGAACTTGTGGCAAATACATAACCTCAATTTCCCATTAGTCTATACTTTTGATACACATTGCAATTCATCCAAAAGATATCACTATTGTCAATTTCAGATTTTGACTACCCTTCTGTGCATAGTTTTATGTGTTTAGGAGTGCTCCAGAACCCTGCACTTTGTTGTGAATTAATCAATTTGCTGGAGTTGCCTAGCAGAGAAAATGATACAAATGACACAGTATTCACCCTCTCCTAAAACAAAAGTAAGGCTGTGTCAAAATCCACAAGTAATGAGAAAGCTGACATATTCACCAAGAAAGCTGGATATTGTGCAGTTTCCCTCCAATCTGTTGGCTTGCTGTGAGCCAAAAATTCACGCACCAGTGAGAGACAGAGCAGCACGAAGTGACAGACTTATAAACTGTGACTTGAAGTTAACTGTCTGGCAGTGTCATTTCTCCTTCCAGTAATAAAGAGGCTAGAAAGCTTATCCAGTAAGGCATTTCTTTGACAAATGATGTTTTACATGCCCGGTAACAACACTCACCTTTTTCTTATGCTTGTGACATATTTTTTAAGGTATGTCATATATTAATGAATTTTTCACTGTGCATTGGTACACAAGTGTGAAATTCTATTCTCTGTTTCAGCAAACAAGGTAAGTGTTGTATGTTGTACAGAGTTTAAAATTTTGTGTATTGTCTGAACTCCTGCCTAAACTTTCAGGTGGGAAATTTGTGTTTTTTTGCAGAATGACTAGCTCATTCATTAATAGTTTATTGATCAGGCAGACATGTGTATTCACTTTTTTGTTCTAGTGTTCCTTGTACTGATGATTGTTCTTATTTTGTTCCATTTTTTAAAAATGACCCAAAACCTATTATTAGTACCACACTTATCATCATGTATCAGTTTAGGTGTCATCACATTTACTGTGGCTGCCATTCATAAATGTCAATGAAAGTCAGGATTTCAGTGCATACGATACTTATAACCATTTCCATGACCAGTGAGTCTGTGTAGCAGGTGCTCATACCCATGCATATTCACAAATGTAATATTCATTCTACTTCTGCAGCTGCTGTGAACTAGCAAAAAAATCTCAGAATGGGATATTCTGCCAACAGTATCACTTTTTGTGCTTATCTGACTTTGACATATGTTGTTTGAAATGGTGACTAATTAGCTGATGCCTGGATCTTCCAATGTGAAAACTAGAAGGACGAATGAAAAATTTACTGACAAGAAGTTAAGGACTGTATTAGAAGATAATCAGAATGAACTCAGAGATAACAAATCAGAAATGGTTGATTGGACTCTCGAGAATGCATAAACTTGGGGTAGTGTGGTAACATAACTCTCATGTATGTCTCATGACACTGCAGAGCAATGGGCAATGGTCGGGATGAAATCAGTCATGACCAAGAACTTGCTCTGACAAAACTAAATAGATCAAGCAAGAACTTGGCATAATAAACCACATGACACACAATAGCAACTACATATTTTGTCTTAAAAAAATTACACACAGAGCACACTAGCAGTACACCAATGGATTTCTTTGGGCTACTGTTTATAAATAACACTATTCATTTTGTAGTTAAATATATTTCAGAGTGAAAATACAAAGAAAGAGTCGTGGATTTCAGCTGCAAAACTGTAGTATAAAAGAAATGTGTATTTTCTTTGGAATTTCACTGCTTATTGGCAGCACTGAAATTCATCCAATTAAAAAAGATCCACTCACTAAAAAGAGAGGAATAGTAACAAGTATGAGTGGAAGCAAACATACGATAATCTTATGCTCAGTAAAGTTTCTTAAAAATCCACAGCCAGGACACCTGAAACCAGTTGATCAATTTTATAAGTAACAAACTATACTAAATTATTTTCACTACAGAATGTGTCAAGTTTATTACTCAGGATGAAACCTATCTTTAAAAGAGGCAATGATTAAAAATTGTTCCATCTTAGTTTTATGGTACAGCAGCCTTCTATTGGTACTATTTAAAAAACAGTCATAGGTTGCACAATGTTCTTTATTAATTCACAAACAATGTCTTTCACCTGGATAGGGCATCATCAGGTTACCTGAAAATATAGGGGAAGATGATATTACAATAAATTCAAAGTAGTCCTATTCAGAACTACTGTAAAGCAAAATAAGCTTCAAAAACTGACCGAATAAAATTATAGAGGGGCATGTAATGATACTCATCTTAAAAGATCAGAAATTTTATGCCATGAAGCATCTGTCAAGAATACATAATACCAAATAAAATATACTAAAAGGCAACTTATACAGAAAAAATATCAAAAATTAATGAAATAAAATCACCGGGATCAGGCATGAGTAGAGAATAATATATGTATTACCTCACAATGGCAACAGCAGCACAGAACAGGACCTCAGATGCAAACCATGAACACAGGCATACACAACAACAACCCAAGAGTCCCATCTGTACTCACATAGTTCATATATATGAATGACATGAGCTCATGCAAAACATTGGGCTAATAGTAATGACAAATGACATGTGGCATTGACATTGGGTGTACAGAGTGATAACAGCAGCCATAAAATTCAAATGGTAATGGATAAATTAAGAAACAAATAAGAAAATAATAGAGCAAATGTGAATATATACAATGCAGTACATTCTAAATCAAAAGCTATGCACAGAGACATAGAAAACCCTTGTGCTCAAAAGTAGTGCAAATGAATAATGAAGTAAAATACATATAGCAATAAAATAAAGATTAGATTTCAAATACATGGCTAAAAGGTAAGACTGCCATGAAGATAAAATACAACTGCATATGCGTGACAAGTGACCAAGGCCCAGATAATAAAAAGCTAAATGCTAATACATTGTTTAAAAAAAGGAAACATGCAATCATAGAAAATTAATGTTTGCCTGACAACTGATTACTGAGTAACATATCCTTCTTGGCATGTGAATGTTCAACACTTTCAATCTCTTCAAGCAGACTGAGCCTCTTTTCTTTGCGAACACGGTGCAGAGCCCTTAAGTTCCGAAGTACATATGTGGTCTCTGGGTTTAAAATGCTCAGTGGAGGTGGAATTATGCTTAATGTGTCCCTTATTAGTGAACATTTACTTTAGTACATTTTATTCAGTATCATCCCTTCTTGATGCTTGCTTTTTGGCAGAAAATTTCTAATTTTTTAATGTGAGTGTCACTGCATTCCTCTATATAATTTTATTTGGTCAGTTTTTGAAGCTTGTTTTGCTTTTATAGTAGTCCAGGGTAGGACCAAACCGAATTTATTCACTGTCCTCTCACATTTTCAGATACTGTGATGATGCCCTATCCAGGCCAAATGCATTATTTGTGACCTAATAAAGAACGCTGTGCAACCTATGACTGTTTCTTTAGATAATCATTGACTCCCTGAAAGGGGAGATGGTGACTGGGACAATATACTAATGAGCTAGCAGCATTATGGACATGTGATCTGATAAGGAAAGAATATAAGCAGAGCAGATACGAATGTGGAAACATTCCACCAATGATATGGACAGCAAAAGAGGAAATCTAGTGACATAGCTGACAAATGGCAGCTAATTATGGCCTAGTGCCTGGGAATGAGCATCTTGCAATGGATGATGCTGATCAGTTCAAGGATGATGAAACCACGAGTATGAGTCAAGATCTTGGATGTCCATGCCTCACCACAAAATGTGGTGGTCAGATGCTTGTCCACTCTGTGAAGCAGGATACATGGTAACTTGTGGCAAATCTGATGACAGGTGGCGCATGCACAAACGTTATGGAAAACACTATTCAGTGAATATTGTTAACCATTGTCCATCACAACAGAGAGCCTTATATGTTCCTATAGTGACTAAATAACACTGTGAATTATGTTTGCATATGAGCCAGGATAACCAAGACTGGACCATAAGTCAATGAAAACATATCATCAAGTTGCATGAATCACATTTCTTCTTACATAAGATCAATGGTTGTTCCCAGATACATTAACATCCAGGTGTACAGCTTCTGAAAATATGCAACTTAAATGGTAAGCCACTGAAAGAAACTCATATTGTCAACGTCAAAATAAATGAGATAATAACAAAACACTAAAAATGTCTGAAGACAACAGTGCAATAATAATTTGTGACTACTGTATCTTGTTACTTAGGACCTCCATACATAACTCAAAAATCAATCAATGTACCATCCTGTAGTTATATACACTTGAGTGTCAACATTTAGAAACTAGTCAAAACAAACTGATAGTGATGTAGTCCAAGAAATATTTGTCAGTGATACTACCTGTACTTTGCGAGTGTAGGACGTATTCCTCTGGGCACAGGTAACATGGGACCTGCGTCTGAGTCTCCTAGAATCTCTGTTGCTTCTTTGGGTTCAGGGAGTTGTGGCAGTACAGATGGGTCGGTTATATTTCCCAGCTATTTATGAAACATAATTCGAAAATGAACATTAGTTTGTATAGAAAAAATTTAGGTAACCTTTACTGACACATGTAAAATTTGGAAGGGTGGTAACAAGGTAGCTCTCAGTACTGATAAATTAGGATTCTGGAGGTGGTTTCTTAGGCAGACTATTGCAAGATATTCAGCTCTGTTGCACTGTAACTCTGAAAAAAAGCATATGGTAATTAATGAAACATATGAGTGTGATGATGATGTTGATGATGATGTGTGGTTTGCGGGGCACTCAACTGCGTGATAATTAGCACCCAACATATGAGTGTGTATGTGTGAAAATCAGAAGCAGATACATATTTTTCCACATTTTGATCTAAGTTGCAATTAATTTCAAGACGATAAAAATGAGTCCCACTTGGAGCACTAGAACACAGTACCCTCAAGTTATGTATCCAGTAACTTTGCTACAATTAACTGAGATATGAATTCATTAGATAGTGCCTGAATATTTTGTATTATCAACATAGTTTAAATCAAATTTATACTTCTGTGGGTAAAGTAAATTCACAGGAGCAGAGTAAATTTTAAGAACATAAAATT
Organism: Schistocerca gregaria; assembly: GCF_023897955.1. Taxonomy (NCBI): domain Eukaryota; kingdom Metazoa; phylum Arthropoda; class Insecta; order Orthoptera; family Acrididae; genus Schistocerca; species Schistocerca gregaria. The sequence goes on along the minus strand of NC_064920.1, from coordinate 599,194,455 downwards.
ATGTTAAAACTGGTAATAAGAGGGTGGAATGCTTGAAGGAAACAGGTACTGAATCAAATGATGGATACTGCTTTGTATATAAGGTGTGAAAAAGATGTGTCAAATGTTTAGAGAGGTGGACATACGAACCAAAACAAGGAAAAAAGTCCAATAAACAAGGGTTCTAATATGTCTACCTTAACAGCTATGAGTACTTGTTCATATTCAATACTGTGAAACGTATCTCTTCTATTGCAAGCTCTTCCAATAAATATAGGCTCTAAAACGCATACCTTAAGAGCTATAAGTATTTTTTCATCTTTGCTGCTGTGTAACATACTTCTTCTATGGAACGAGAGTTCGTAGCTCTTAAGTTATGCATTTTAGGGCCTATGTCAACCGAACGTTTCAATCTTGTTTTTGTCCATGCTAACTCCTCCCAAAACATGGAAAGCAAAGAGACTGCAACAGCAGAGATGTGTTTCACAGTATCAAATATGAATAAGGGCTTATAGCTCTTAAAGTAAGCATTTTAGAGCCCATGTTTATTGGGATTTTGTTCGTTGTGTTGGTGGGTGCAACCACATCTCAAAATATCAGCAAGGTTCCTGAAATTTAGACTTCTTAAAACATTATCTTAATACTTTACTCCACATTTTGTAAGTGTAGATACAACATTTTCCTTGTAAAAAATAAAGTTCTACTGTAACACTTCTTAAACTCTGCAGTTCTGATTTTTTTGGTCAGAGGTACCGGTACAGATTACCAATGCATAGTGTCAGATATCAAGCACTGTCTCTTCTGTTTTGTGAGTTGTAACCTTAATATTAAATTATTTAAATTCTACCAGAAATTTTCATTACCATAAAAAATTTAAATACTTAGGTGTGCTGATCACTGAAAAGTGTAACAAAAAGAAGGCTACAGAATCCAGTCTTCAGAAGGTGGAAACTGCTTTACAGTTTGGAAAGAATATTGGTAACAGTAATTGCCTTTTCTGGAATTATGAAATCAAACACTACACAACAGTGATCACATTAGAAGCACTCTATGCATCAGAGCTATGGTCTGTCCAACATGAATAACATAAAATTTTGTAAAAAATAAGTTGATCATATATCATCCAAAACTCAATGCTGAAGTCTACAGGAAGATCCTTAAGATTACCACTGCAATGCATATGTGAAGATTCTAGCTCATATGACACATTGAAAAAATGGACCTTAACAGATTAACACATTCTTGAAAACAGGATTAATAATCTAAGCAGTAAAAACAAACAGAAAAAGGCCTTAATGAATTAGGATCACCAAATTCATACGACTGAAATTCTGTAAGAATATTCACACATAGACAAGACTTTGAGGAAGAAGAGAGAAGGATCAAACAATAGAAATGGATAGGGCAACAGAAACACATTCACCCATATGTCACACAGTCCTAAGAGAAGCATATACAGCACTGAATGTGATGGGCAATATACTGGGCAAATATGGTGCTGTAATTCAAAGTGCTGCAAGGAACATATTAGGTGTGTATGTCTGCATTACATACAGATAAATCAATGAGGGCTGGGTACAGTCTAAGTGAAGGACACAGATTTCAATATTTTGAAAAGGATAGTTGCTACTCACCATTAGCAGATATGCTCATTCACAGATAAGCACAACAAAAAGACTGCCAGACAAAGCTTTCACACAAACAGGCCTTCATCAGAATTAGACAATGCGCGCGCACACACACACACACACACACACACACACACACACACACAAACACATACACACACACACGTACATGCAACTCTCTCTCTCTCTCTCTCTCTCTCTCTCTCTCTCTCTCTCTCTCACACACACACACACACACACACACACACACACACACTCGTTTGTGTGTGAGTTAGTTTTGTGTGTGTGTGTGTGTGTGTGTGTGTGTGTGTGTGTGTGGGTGGGTGGGTGGGTGGGTGGGTGGGTGGGTGGGTGGGTGGGTGGGTGGGTAGGTGAGTGGGTGGGTGGGTGGATGTGTGTGGGTGTGTGTTGTCCAATTCTGATGAAGGCCTGTCTGGACGAAAGCTTTGTTTGACAATCCTTTTCTTGTGCCTATCTGCAATTCAACATCTCCACTATATGGTGAGTAGCAACTATCCTTTTCATAATGTTGTCATTATTTTATCCTAAATTTTCCACTGTTGGACATAGATTTCATTTTGAGAACACCAAGTCTTTGTGCCAAGACAAAGGCTACTGGGAGAGCATCACAAAAGAATCAAAAGAAGTAAGAAAACATGAGAATTTCATCAACAGGGATGATGGGTATCAGCTTAGCTTAATAAAAATTGTGAGCTAGTGACTGTAATAAGAGTGTACTCATCAGTGGGCAGTATGCAAAGCAGCTGAAGGATGCCCCAAGGAGATTCAATGCAGCACTTGTACAAGGCCCATCCACATTACTCCATCCACTCCATGCCCCATCAGCCACTGGCTGCACATGACCTGGATCATTCACAGCCAGGGGAGAGGGCTTATAAACAATGGTAAATCCAAAGTATTTGACAGTTTACCAGAAGATGATGAGTATGAAACTCATTGAAACATCATGTATTTTTACACTGACATCCTGCTGGAAAACTGATTTAATTTAATCAGCACTATACACAGGGAACTCTACATTAACAAAGACCATAATTTAGTTTAACAGTACCTCTAGTAACTCAAATGTTGCCAATAGCTCGCCAGCATGATCAGGGCCTCTCATTAGTTCATACCATTCCAATGAGGGTGGGAAATTAGGCTTAGAGTAAGGTTCATCCACAAGTTTCACGTGTGGTCTAGCAACAGTTCTTCCAATAAATTCAGATTTTCCCTGCAAATTTAGAGAATATTTAGCATCGTGTGTGCAGTTATAATTAGTTTTGAGAATTATTTTTCTGATTTTCTGATTAAGTCACATTTACATACCACTTTATCCTGGTCAAATATCTCAATAATGATAGAAGGTGGATCATTTTTTATCTCTTCTTTTGTACCAAATACTAATATTTCATTAAAGACAAGAAGCTCATCCCATGTTGGGCTGAGAGTTTCATCAATAACTTGAGTCACTTTACAGTATTCTCCAATCACTACTCTTGCAAATGGGTCTGACAGTCCAGATGCATCTGATCCAATTAAAGAGCGAGCTTGATACATATGTGCCCGAAGTTGGAAGGACTGTGGGATAAAAATTCAAATGTCAGTTTTATGCTGATGAGTTTTTTGTAGCTGATAGTAGCTAAAATAATATTACAAATTATATTCACACCATTAATCAATATCAATAAAAAGTATTATTTCATAAAAGATAATTTATGCATTGAATTAAAATAATCTGACAGTTGTTATATTGGAAAGTTCAATCCTCTGTTATCAGGTTCATTCCTGAACTCACTCTGTACAACAAATGTGCACAAGATGCTAAAAAATCCTAGAGACCAGTACTGTTGATCAACAACAGAACACGGGAGCCAGTTGCATGGGCTCTCAATCTCTGAAGTCATGTCGAGTCTCCAATAAATACAGTGATTTTGGTAGAACAGCAGTGACAAGGATCTCTTACAATAGTCAAAGCTATATGGGTAGGAAGCACTGTCACTGGCTGGTCCAGTTTGTAACAGTGCAGCAAAATATCTGCCAGTTTAATCACGAATAACCAGATCATTTGAGAATGCTGAGAAATGACATCACTTGGGCATGGGCACAGAATTGCTTCTATAGACTGCTCAAACTGTGGAAACTTTGGCCGATGTACCATGAAAGATTTTGCACACACTGATCCTAAAGTATGGTGTGCCAGAAAGCACATGGAATGCCTCTTGTTGCCATAGTACAGCTCTAGTTTGTGTACTTCAGTCCATATGGACAGCTGTTTTTTACCAGTTGGACTTGCCCCAGTTGCCAAATGTAAGATACAGAGATCCATTACTAGACAATGTTCACCTATTTCTTAACTGAGAACACACACTTAAAGACACATTTATTTACTGAGAGAATGTGCCAGCTAGTTTCTGTTGAACGAAAGCAAGATTATTTGATGAATTCTTTTTGTGCAGGGGGCTACCTACTTAGTCCCTGACGTCAACTGAATATTGAGCATACAAACAGTGCTACTGAAAGGTTTTGCAAGTAGGTAGGATCCTGCTTTGGTCAATACATGTGAGTAGCCTTTGTGCTTTCGATGATCAGCATGGCTGAACAGTACTTTTGGTTTTTGTTGAGTCCAATGCATTGAGGAGCTGCAGCACTCATCACAGAAAGAGCGTACCCCACATGTTGTCTGTTACATGCCTTCAATTTTCTTACTTGTTAGTGTATTATTTCCATGTGCTTAAAAGTTAATGTTGCACAGGTAAAATATTTCTAAACTTCCACCTTTTAATTCATAGAGTACAAGTGCATTGCTCATTCTGTACAGGATCTTATGCAACCTTTTCTGTTTCACTCCTGTAAATGCCCTCCTACTTTTCAAGTTCCATTATATCTGCTACAGTTACATGGGTGTAAAATCAGCACTTTTTACACAATACTATGGATTCTGAAAACACTGTGTACTACAAAAATTTTAAAACACATGATACCTATTGCAACAATGATCACTGATACAGAAATCTGTATAGATTTATCATCATGAAATAATCAAACAGGGTCACACAGTACAAAGAACAGTATTTCTTCCTTCTGTTACTTCTAGATACTTACTGGATGTGTGCAGGTGACAAATGAACTGCACATACATGAAGAAAACACATATAATTTAAAAGATATTTGATTTCCTCCTTTTTAAACATTCTAACTATGGATAAGATGAGAAGTAGAATAAACTGATTACTTTCGTTTTTGTGACCATGTTTCATTTTAATACGAATCAGTGTTTGTAAATTGTCAATTACAATAGCACCACAGTTGAAATGTCAGTTCTTATTGAAGCCTGATACAGTAACAAACCCAAAAGAAGTTCTCTATATCTGACTGCTGCTGAAAAGGCCTACACACTTACTACTTGTAACTTCTTTAAAATGTGATGGGCTCTGTGGCACTAAACAACAGTGACCAACAGAGAAAAAGTGAAAGAAGTCTTCTCCAGGAAAAGATTTCTCGATGCCAATTGTATAACTTTGTCATGCACAGGATATTGCTGTCAAGTTTTGTCGCTCAAGTCTGGTGACATCTGATATATAAATGGCGTAACAAATAATAAAAAAAATTTAATAATAAAATCTGCTGTAGCTACCAGTCATGTAAATGTACACTTCATATTTCACACGTGAATTTTGTGCTTGGTTTGGCCACTAGATGCCACCATGCCTGCTAATACAACAGCACTTGCACGTGCAGCCTGTCAGATATGCCTCCCATTGGAACTAATGTCTGTAAAGGTCAGAGGTCAAGGCTCCACCAGCCACTCGTGTGTTGCTAATTGTATTGTACCCTGTCTTCCATGTGAGTGCACTGTTTGAGCAATAAGTTTCAGTATTCTTCAGTTAGAACAAATTCAAATCATACCTTTCTAATTCATTACTCCATACCACAACTTAATAACTAGTGATACCATACAGAACTGTGTGTGATTTATACTGAAATGTTGAATGAGGAATTTATTTAATTTTTTATACTTGTGGGACAAATAGGTCTAAGATCAACAACATGTTTTACCTGCCACTGAAATACTTGAAAGATGTATCCAGAACACTGACTTTGTAATATACTGTCTCATTCCACATAATAATCCATTACCGTGTGTCATGATTCTTGGAACAACTGACAACTAAAACAATTACTGTAAGCTGAAATATCAGAGAAATTACCCCACTTTAAGAGTTAGTCTGAAGATGTGAGGTGGCATTTCTAAGTACTACATCCACTTTGGACAACATTAGGACTTAAAAATAGAAAGTAATAATCCACTTACATATTTCTCTAAATAATGTATGACAGATGGTGGGAGTGCTCTTGGTCTTTCAGCATTTCGAATTTCATGTGATATTTCATAGCCTTTTGGAAGCCCATTGAAACAATTTTTCTTGTGCTTAAGAATTCCCAACCACATATACATCTGCAATTTTGATTGTATAGCCCATCCACTAGGACCAACACCCTTCTTTCCAGGGAGCTGGAAAAACAAACAAGGTTTTGGAATAAATGTATTAACTTCACTAATGGAGATGTCATTAAGAATATAATATTAAAAATATTAGCACATAGCAGATACACACATTCCTGATTCACATGTCCCTCTACATTACTTCTTTACTGTGTGTAATTTCTTTACAGTATGATGGGTCTCACATCATTACAGGAAATGAGGAATGCATAATTAAATGCAATATATTTCTTGTTGTTTTCTATCACAATTTCAAGTAGAGTCTAAACTTTGTCTTGTACTCTGTGACAACTATGGGTACAAGCAGTGAAAAAAGGGATCTGTGTCTAGCATTTATACTGAGTACATGGTGTGATTCATCAGGTAGATTACAAGATATTAAAAGTTAATATTAACAAAATTCAAATCCCAAGCAAAAGTTCCAGTCCCAGAAAAAAATAAAAATAAAAAATAAAAAAATTCATCTGAATATTAATCCTGACACATACTAAAATCCACAAGTGTGGAGTATGGTAGGCAAGCAAATGGAACGTCAACATACATGGTCAAAACAGATTGGCGGGATAAAGTGATCCTTGCTTCTTTATTGGTGGATCATAACCTGCACTTTTGCCTATGATTCTTAGTGCTGGAGGCACTTGCGATGAAATTGATGTGTAAGATCCTTTATCAAATGCTCACGCTAGTACCTGAGAGTGTTATTAAACTATGCAAGTGTCCTTACTGTGGGTAATAAATTTTCTGTTCTGAGAAACAGTCACAGTCAGGACACATTCATTCTAGCACAAAAGGATTGCATGCAGCACAGTGAACTGCAACACAGTGAACTGCAATACAGCAGTTAACAATGACTACTATGCTGCTGCTACTGTGCAAAATTTTCATTTGAAATCTCAGGTTGCCAGTGGCTGGACAGAAAACAATAGTTGTCCAAAGTATTAGCACACTTCAGTTTTCTTCTGCTTATGTTCAATGCTTCTGTAATAATTATCAGACCTTTTTTAAGAGAGGGAGAGAGAGAGAGAAAGGGAGAGAGAGACAGAGAGAGGGAGGGAGGAGAGAGAGAGAGAGAGAGAGAGAGAGAGAGAGAGAGAGAGAGAAAGAGAGAGAGAGAGAGTGAGTGAGAGAGAGAGAGAAAGAGGGAGACAGAGAAGATGCAACATTTGTCTGCAAAATGACATAGGCTATCAAACCAAATTAGAGCTATTATTTCAAAAGTATTGGCAATTGTGAAAATGTAGAGCAGATTGACCACTTAATTTAGTCTCTATAGTTGATTACTCATTTTCAAGGAACAATAATACAAATTGTTATACAAACCATTTCACTTGTACGCCAGTTTAGGTTTTGAAATATCCTTACTATTTTTTACTGTATGGTTGCCTAGTAAGTGATTCACTTACTTTGTTTTAACTATAGTACTGAGCAGGAATTTTTGGATAACTATGTTACTAACAATGAAATATTATAATGTTGCGATACTGGTAAGCCCTTGCTTGGGCACTGATAGAAACTGATCACTACACTGAGTGGGTGAAGCAAGCTCCCTCCAGCACAAAGAGTGCCCAAGAAATAGGAGTAATGCAGAGAAAGCAATGAATGTTAATATGTTTCATGTAATCATAAGTGATAGTAGGCACGGAAGTTATTTGCTGCAGAAAAATCATGTAAGACTTTGAATTCAGGATTCTTGCTAATAACTTCTACAATGCTACAGTCCTTGATCTTACAAAGCTTTTATTTGCAACAATTTAGAAGTAAGGAGCTGAAAGCAGGCGTAGATCCAGGGAGATGGGGGGGGGGGGGGGGAGGGGGAAGGGGGGGCGGTCTCGGTGGGGGCGGAGGTTATGTCCCATGTCCCTAAAAAGACACTTCAGTAGAAGTGTTTACATTTTTACATTTATCAATCTCTAAAATTTTATAAGTAATTTTCATAGAATTTTCCATACGGAAACCAAGAGCCTCAAAAATGCTAAAGAATACAAAAATTACAAGATAAATTTAATACAGGATATTTACAGGGTAGTACTGTGTACAAGTTATTATCATGTTAGGGAAGTGCTGATGTATACAAACTGGGCTCTATTATCATTATTTTAAAACTTATTAACGGAGATATCTGATGTTTTTGAGGTCCAAAGAGATGTTAGACAGGGGGATGATTAGTAGCCTATTTTGTTCCATTGTGTCTTTGGAAAGGTGATGCAAGAATGGCAAGAAGAACTCAAAAAATGTGGAATAAATGATCAGCTGCAGATGGGCTATAAGAAGAATTTTTAGAATTTAGTATTAAACTAGTGATGGATGATCTCAAGGCATGCATGGTCAAATATCTGTTGTCAAAGGTAAGATCTTCTTTAGGATAAATCCAGACATCCCATGACTAAAGTCTGCAGCACTCCAAAAAATTGTGAAATAATTACTCACAAGACGCACACACTAACTGTCATAACAAAAGAAACTATTGGAAAAATTAACCTTGAACTTTTCATAGATTTAACAATCTTACATCAAAACATATCAAGCAATAAAAAATAAAGCTCCAGGCTTTGAACTGCACTGTAGTTTGCATTACTGAGCACTGGTTTAGAGACCCAGAAATCCAACATGTAGCATTATTGTTGTATGAAATGATAGACTCTTACTCTAGGACCACTTCAGAAAGTGGGGGATCATGCCCTTATGTCAGAAGGAACACAATTTAAATCATGATGTGACCTTAGCACAGTCAGTGAATACAAACACAATGAAATATTAGCTATTGAACTAGCAGGACTATATATCATCAAGAAATGAAATTTTGTGCATATCAATCACCCAGTGGAAATCAACACTTTTTCCAATAAATTAACAGAAGTTCTAGGTCAAGTCTCAAGTGTAAAAGTCAACATAATTTTGTGTGGAGACAAACATTAACACAAGTATCATAAATGAAACTAGTAGCACCATCACCCTCATAAAAACAACCTACAAAATTTTGGTATGTCACTGTTGGTCAATAGTGCAATGGGGCTGCATTAGTAAATGACCATGTAGCCACAAATACAGACAGGGAAAAGTTTGGTGTAACTGTAAAAGATCTTGGTCTTTCAGACCATTTCTGTCGAACAATAACAGTAAAATCAGGTATGAAAAAAGGAACCTAAACTTCAGGCATACAAAAAACATTTGTCAAAAATCAAAATTCAAGATTTCTCAAGAAAACTATCAAGCTGTATTTGTGATGAAGTGTACAATGTCATTTCAAAATTTTCTAACAAGGAGTGGGTGCCTAACCATAGTCGCTGAATTTGTCCAATTCGTAGAGCATGAAAGTGCCCCGAGTGGGAACTTCAGATGGCCAAGCATTTAGGAAATGAAAGGAATTTTGATACGGATCCGTCACCCTGTGCAACTTATCAATTGTCCCTGTGACAATTTGTTCAGGAAATGGTGTCTGGCTCAGCAGTAAGAGATCAAATTGGTATTGAAAGGGGTGCGTGCGGATTCGACTCCCCCCAGCGGCAAATATTTTTGTGCTCCTTGGAAATGCGTACAATACTGACATCACAACTAACCCACATTTTATCCTATGCCTATACTTTTTGTGCTTATATAAATTAATAAAATAATCTATATAATGTTGCACTTAATGGTGATGTCAGCAGTGTATGCACTCCCAAGGAGTACAAAAATATTTGCCATCGCGCAGAGTCAAACCTGCAACCCTTTCAAAATGAATCTGATCTCTTACCGCTGATTCAAACACCCCTTCCTAATCACAATCTCAAAGAGACAATTGATAAGTAGTACCATAAATTTGGACAAATTTGGCAATGATAAGTAGGCGTGCTCTCCTTGTAAGTTCTTGACATTATTTAAACAGAATTTTGAAAAAAACTTCCAAAATTACCATCAGTATCAATCTCTCACAAAAACAGCTGGCTAACAGCTGGTATTAAGAAATCCTCCCAAGTCCCTACATACGCCAGTTCCTTGAAAAAGAGTCATAATGACCCAATATTCCTAAATTTCTATTGCAGAAACAAAGAGTATTATGATGAATTGCTGACAGATGCAACAAAAGTTGTTTCATGAGAAAATAACACACAATTCAGAAAACAAATGCAAAACAGTGTGTACAGTCTTTAAAAAGGAAACAGGGAGAGACAAAAAAAGGCATAATAACAAAATGATAAGGGTGTGGCATAAAATAATAGGCCTAAATGTTCCACACCACTTATCAAACTATGTGAATAATTACTTTTCAAGCAGCCTACAGAGAAATTACAACAAAAACTCCCAAAAAGATTTATCTACTTTAAATAATTGTGCACTAAGAACAATGATGTCACTACTAAGTCAGTAAAACTGTACAAAACATAAAAAACAATATGTCAGTTAGATGAAATACCAAGGTATGTGCTGAAACAATGCAAGCTTCTTTAAAAACCATAATAAATGAATAACACACATTGGAGAAATTTCCAGACAAGAGTTGTACCTCTACTAAAGAAATGTGATGCAGAAGACATAGAAAACTGTTGGCTCATTTTCCCTGTTGTCACCATTCTCAAAAATAAGAGACACAATTATGAGAGGCAAATTAATGTATAAATATAAACTCTTAAGTGAATCACTGTTTGGTTGCTGAAGTGGTAGAACATAGTTCACAAAAGCTGTACTTGATGCTCTTGAAAAATATTAATGTGTCACAGGAATCTTTTATATCTTTCTGAGGCTTTTGGTACTGTTAGCTGTGACATTCTACTAAATAAGCCAGAAGCATTAGGAGTAAGAGATGTAGATAATGACTGGTTCCAAATATACCTTACAGATAGGATACAAAGAATACAGATAACATATACCAGTACTCAAATAAGCCCAAAATTTTAATAAAATGCTTAGATTAAAAATACATATATATCAAGGAGTTCCTCAGGGCAGCGTCTTTGGGCCACTACTGTTCCTGGTATACATCTGTGATTTTCTCAGTAGCATTAATCATGGGGCAACATTTCTCCTTGGCAATGACAGCAATATTGTAATCACTGGGAAAACAACAGCACTCTTTGCAGAGAAAGCAAATGATACCAACAAAGAAGTTTACAATTGGTCAATATGCAATAAAGTGACAATTAATATGAAGAAAACAAATTATATGTATTTCAGGTCAAAGAGGGAAAATGGCATAATTAAGTAAATATAATAAACACAAAATATAATAAATACAGAATTTCTATGAATGAATATTTAGTATCAGTTGCAATGATGTGAACACAAAATGATACTTGCAGACAGAATGTCATTAGTATGTTCTGCCATCAGTGTGTAACAACCAGTGTCTTTTAGTTACATACTGTTCATATGCACACTCAGTTCTTAGCTGTGGAGTTCTTTTCTGGGAAATAAATGTAAACAATATGAATACAGTTTTCAAATTATAGAAAAGTGTCAGAAGAATAATAGCGACAAACAATAGTCAAGAACATTGTAAAGACCTGTGCAAAATACCGGGGATTTTAACTATATCACATGAGTTCATTACTCAATCAGTTGTACACTTGAAAATATAATTGATAATTACTGCACACACAGCTCTGTCCTTGACCATAGAGCACTAGCCAGACTGAACTTATATGTTCTGGTAAGAAGAGAAATAAAACTCAAAACAGCATTTTCTGCCAATGAATAAAACTGTACTACAAACTGTCCAAGGAGACTGGACGGATAACTAAAACACACTCATTTAAAAAAGGTAGCCAAAAAGTATCTGTTAAGCAATCCATTTTAAACATTGAAGAAGATAAATAATACAGAGTATGGGTTGGTAAAAAATGTAGTATATACCAATAATAAAAATGATAATAAAACATTATTATTTCAAATAACACTGTTGCACTATGTTATTTCCTTCTTTTTTTCTTTTTCAGGGGAAGCTTACTTTCAAAGATATGCAATGTATAATGCCAACACCTTATTCTCTTGGTGAGTTGAACATCTCACACACTTTAGGGGGATACTGACTCAGTTTTCCAGTTTGTCAAGTAGAAAGTTGCAGAACACAAAATGAAAACCAGACTTCATCATTATGGCCCTGATAATATGTTTAGAGTTAATTATGAAACAATGGGTGTATTGTATGTGTAGTGTTTGCAGTGTCTGTGAGTGAGAAATTTATGAAAAGTGTAGCACTATCCTTTTACATAATTAAATAACTTGCTTGAAAAACAGAAATGTGCACTAGGGAAAAAGCAAATGAAGTAACTTTGTTTTAAACAGATGGGCATTTTATGCAAAAGGATGGAGGTTCCATCTTTATCAGGCCATCCTGATTTAAGTTTCCATGGTTTCCGTAAATTACTTCAGGCAAATGCTGTGATGGTTCCTACTCTAAGGCTATGTCCAACTACCTGTCCTATCCTTGTCAGACGGATGTGTGAATATGTCAGTGCCTGTATATATGCATTATGTTATTTTTATTGTTTGTAAATGGTAATATCAAGCCACGTCCTTATAAAAGTGATATACAGATGGACAAAACTACATTACTTGTTTGTGCTGACAGTCTTGCAATACTGCCACGAGACTTTGCAATTGCAACAAGAAAAGTCCGCACTTGGAAGAAAACTACAGAAAAAAACAGCAAATATAAATATACTCCAAATTTCAATAACAGATTATCTCAAACAAAGTCACAGCACTATGTCACAAGGATGAAGCCAGATTGTTAATATGAAGCAGACCACCTGGGTTAAGAAATGCGAAATAGAAGACCTGGAAAAGAAAAAGGAAAATACAATGAAAAATGCTGGAGCCAATGGAACACAATGGTAACTACACGAACAGAAATAAGGAAGATCTACATGAGACAGCCGGCCGCTGTGTAGTGGTTCTAGGCACTTCAGTCTGGAACCGTGCTACTGCTACAGTCGCAGGTTCTAATCCTGCCTCGGGCATGGATGTGTGTGATGTCCTTAGTTTAATTAGGTTTAAGTAGTTCTAACCTCAGATGTTGATTCCCATAGTGCTTGGAACCGTTTTTTTACATGAGACAACTGAACAACTAAATGTAAAAATCAGAAAACGTACAGCAGAATGATGTTTTTTGGTCATCTGTTTTCGCTAAATGAAAAGAACGTATGCCCAGTGAATTTTTGAACATATCAACAGGGGAAATCTCTCTGGAGCAGATCTAACACGTCAGTAATGATATGGAATCAAAATTGAATAAAATGAAATTCTGAAATATGTTCCAAAAAACGCTATTTGATTACCATCTCCATACAAAACCAAAAAAGACAGCTGGAACAAAGTGGTCATAAATTTGGAAGCAACATCTCTCTGATCGAATGAAAAATTGTTAGAAAAACCGGAAGTTAAATCACCAGTGATTATCTAGGTAGGCGATCTATACCATAGAATGCACAAAGTCAGTAAAAAATTATATATAATTAAAACTTTGGACATCTTCAGTATATTAAAAGAGTGTGTGACTGCTATGGACCGGGGGGGGGGGGGGGGGGGAGCAGGCAGTAACAAACTATGACCTCCCACTCCCTGCAGAGGAGGATCCGCGCCTGAAAGTTTCCAGGTACTGTATTACATATGACTAAGACTTCTTTAACAGTTATTTCATGCTGATATTTGACGAAATGACATGCAGACAGTAAAAGAATCACCCTGAGAAAGAGTGTTTGAACTTTTCCGCAGTCGCGTCCACATTCTTCATCGACGATGGAATGGATCAAGTTTCGTGCCTGAATCCTTTGGTACGCAACCCTCTTGCCTCCACTAATAATCCATACGAAAATATCAGGCATTGAATGCTGCGGCTGTAAAAATAAAATGTGATGAAATTGGTTACAACAGAGTAAATACACAATAACTAGAATAACTGAAGCACCGGTAACATCAACTAGGACAACTTTGCCAATTTTTTCCGCTCTTCCAATTGCTATGTTAACTGATAGGTCTATGTACGAAAAAGAAACCATCATTAACTCCTCTTTCGTCGTTTGCAGAAATATGGCAAGTTAAGAAATTATTTATACATCAGAAAAGTGCAAACAACAATGGCAAGTTACTTCAGAAATGGGGCATCTTTACCAACAGTGTTGGACAAGGAAAAATGCAAAAAAATTAAGAGTGAAAAGATTATGTAAATTATGAAAACTTTTTGTAGGAAATACATATTACGGTACATGTAAGTAATCAAAACATTAAAACCAGTGTCACACATTTCAAAGAAGATTCTTAAATTTTTATCAGGAAATGTAAAATTTCCCATATTCCATTGTAAGAGGAGTTAATTTAATGAATTACACAAAAGCATAGTGTATTTGGGAAATAAAAATGTTTCCTCTGTCAGTTGTTCTAAGATATGTAATTACGAAACGGAAACTCGACGTATCCGTCTCCACATAACCCACAAAAACTCGTGCTCTCTTCTTCCTCATCACTAATCAACGCAGTCCGGAGTCATTATGTTTTGAATGGAAGCATTTTACATCTCGTTTCCCACTGCTTATTTCCTTACCACTGTGGAGGTAACAAGCAGCAGATTAATACCATCATAGCTTTCGTAGAACTACTTACGGCCAATTACCTTATTCCTAAAGCGTCTTGGCATTTTGAAAAACAAAACGAAAAACGCAAGATCTGAACAATAGCGGGAAAGTGTAAGAAAATTACGAAGTCTACGTTGGCAAAGTTGTACGGTAACGTTTTCATCAAGCTTCGTGGTACAATAAATTATACGTCTCAAAGTCACCGCATGCACACTGTTAACAGTGCAGTATCTTAGCGCCAGCTGAATGTTTTGTTTCTTTTGCGATTTCGTGTGTTCACGTGTGGTTTCCGGTTGCTGTGGAACGGTGTATTGACTTGTGTCTGGTAGTGAGCGAGGGCCTACATGTAGCGGTACTCAGATCGCTGTGCATGAAGGGTGAAAAGACATCCGGAAACAGTCTATAATAGTTGTACTGAAGTTACTGAAGATTTTTTACAGATCTGAAAAGAAACCAGAAATAATACAAATTTCGTACAAGTTCATAAAATGACAAGAAGATCTTGTAGTATTTCCGAGTCTCTAGATGTTAACATGTGTATTTACTCTCCAAGAAAGGGATGTAAATAAAAACGGAAATTAGATGATTTTGGCAAAATGTTAGTGCGTCTAACTTTGCTTTGATACTATGACGGAGGAGAGTATCCGACGGCTAGGAAAATGCAGAGTTAACTCTGTGAAAAAACTAATTATTCTGGCTCAGAGACTTCCGTTCTTTGTCTTCTCCGTTCACTTGGTCTTCGTGCCAGGATGTATAGTGATAGATAAAAAATTTTAATGGAATGCCGAGACATTGCAGCAACATGGAAGAAGCTTTGTGTAATATTCACTTGCTGCATGCTGATGACAATCAAGACCACCTGCAGATGTATTGTAGGTGGTCTTGGTGACCATATACTTGTAGTACACATCGATAAAATTTGGGCTTCACAAAATTACACGCAAAAATTATTTTCCTCGACTTCAACGGAAATGTTGCCACGAAAGTACCTACAAAGACTTTTGTGTAGCTATATGGGCGATTTGAGTGATGGGTGCAATGACAAAGGATTAGTAAGAGCTGCAACCAGAAATTTTTCAGGAGGTAGGAAACAGGTTGTTCTCAGTCATATTGAGGCGAGCCGTCGGAATTAAAATCATGGCGGCGGCATAATCGCTCGCTGTTGAGCACGGATCCTCGTAAATTAAATTCGTTCATACGTGACACAATACAATAATGATGTCTCAGATGTTATCAAATTTAATGTCGTGGATTTCGTAACAATTTTTATCGCTGGCTGTTTCTACAAGGTCCAACAACGGCGACATATTTCGTTACACGGGCTGAACAGTTTCAAAACTCTTAAGATATTTTATTTTTTATCTCGGAATACTTCAATATTTTCACATAAAATATGTAGCACATGCATCGATAAACTTGAAGAATGTTCATATATTACTTTCAGTCCAAATATGTTTGTGATTCTATTTTTCCACAGTCTGAAGTAATAAAATGCTTTTCATCAAAATTTATTGTAGTGTTTATTTCTATGTTTTATCGTAGCAGCTAAGAAGAATTTTCTTTTGGAAAATACTCCATTATAACAATAGAGATGTCTAACTTTTTTCGAAATTTCTACTAATATTTAAAAGAAACATTAATTGGCAATACTTTAAGACTATGAGATGACCTTGTGGTGTCTATTTTCGTGACGAACGCTATCCTGATATCATTTAACCTAAAAACAAGCTAAAAGTTACATCCAAAAATGATTCTGAAGGATAAATATATGCATTATTAAGCCAAAAAAGTAGTTTTTACACGATATGAAAGGGCAGGGAGTGATACTAAGTTTTAGTCTAAAGGTATAAAAAAATAATTTCGCTCAAGCTGAAAGCAAAAACATCGATTCGATCTATAAACACAAAAAAAAGAAAACAAAAAAAACACGCAAAACGATATTTATCAAAGGTCTTGTGCATGCGATTCAGGAAATTTGCAGAACACCATAATTATATAGTTGCTTTCCAAAGTTGGCAAAGTTGTCCCACATTGCACATCAGACCCAATAGATAATATCACTACGAAACAATGAAAGCCAGATTGTAGACATTCTGAGCAATGAAACTGGCAGTCATGATCTATTTGTTCAGTCTGATGAGACGAGGGCCATAAGGGCCTCTCTTACATCGGACCAGGAACAACACATTTCAATTTTTACAAAACATTCTCAATTACGTACCTCTGTGAAATTATTACAGCAACAATTGTAATTAGCAATGCAAATAATAACAGTGAATAATTCTAAGAATAAGAATAATACTGATTACCTTAGCACATTTGAATCTGCGTTTAGTATCATCAGAAACGGAAGGATAATGTAAGTGGAGAAGACTGAATTGTCAATGACAACGTCGGAGGTTCGATTCCTCTCCCGGGCATGGGCGTGTGTGTTGTCCTTAGAATAAGTTTTAAATAAGTTTTAAGTTAGATTAAGTAGTGTGTAAGCTTAGGGACCGATGACTTAAGCAGTTTGGTCCCATAAGATCTTTCTACAAATTTACATTTTTTTTTTTTTTTGGTCAATGAGGAGAAGACGTTTAATAGAGCACTCTGCACTACGGAGGAGGGAAAAGTGGTGGAGAAGGGTTTACAAGAGTGAGCTGCAGACAAGTGTATGTAGGAAAAATCTACTGTAATAAATGGTTGACCATTAGCCATCTTTTGAAGTCTGGAAGGAATTTAATTTCTTTTATAATCTGCCGAAGAACGTTCAGCGACCGGTTCCTGTGCAGAAAATAACTTTTGAGAAGATTGTTATGTTATGTAGTGGTTTTATTTTGTTGAGAATGAGTATTTCTGCTGTGCTTTTCAGGTATAGTGTAAGAGTTGGAGATAAATAAGAGGGAGTGCAACGGTCGAGAAGAACAAACACAGGATATGTAGACAGCACTGGACTTCTCGGCACATGGTCACGACAGTTTTCTGTAGTTCGTAGTAGTTCGTCAGTGTTTCTACATGTCGCTACATCGCAACTGCAATTTCCATTAGTCGCAAATTGTCGTGATTCTACGAAAATTTACACTAGGTTTAACTTGTTGTTTCGCTGGTACTTACATCTTCCACAAGGAACTTGAGCTTCTGTAAATAAGTGTGAGCAGTTTTGTATCTTTCCTTAAGGGAGTTTTTTGTGACCAAGGCCTTGAGATTCCTTGACATGACACCTATATGTTCCTGGAAAAGAGTGGTCGTAATGTAAGAAAACAATGACAACAATCAGAAATGAACTGTGTAATTAGAAAACTAAAAGATGAATAAAATTTATGAATGTCGGTTAAGTAGGGGAAAGTGACCCAAAACGACATACAATAAAGTTAATTGTCTTTTACGGCTCATATTTGCCAATTAAAATTATATAAATGCAATTTTAAATTTCACTGGGATTTCTACAGTAGCATATGAATAAGGAATTCAATATAAAATAATTAGTTTTGCTATGAATTCACAATTTTAAAAACTGTGTCAACACATCATTTTGGGCTGCCCGGTGGGGCAAAATGACACACATTGTCTCTTAGCAGGATAATTCCTCAATTTTTACTAATAAATTGCTAGCATATGCATGAATTATAGCATAAAGATATATTATAGTTTAATTAAGTCTTAGAAATGTAATCCTACCAAATTAAGGATGTGCATTGATATATACCAAAATGTATTGCAAATCATTACCGGGAACTTAGAATCTTACAAAACACATTTAAAATTTAAACAGTATTCAACCGATGGATGATACTTTCAATTTAGTTAGTTAGAAAAAAATATGTTATTGCCACAACTCATACACAAACTTTTTTGTACGCTTGGAAAGTCCAGAACAATCAGCACAGATCCGTTCTGAGCAGCTCATACAGTTTCTTTTGATCGCCTGTATAAATCACAACAGTAAATACAAGCTACGTCCTCTTGTTCATCAGTACTGACGTTTATGGTTGCTACTTCTTCATCTGTGGGGAGTGGGTGGGGAGAGGGAAACCCTGGCCAGATGTCGCTTTATCGCAGTAGTCCGGTTTGATTTTCTCAGCTCCTTTTCCCTTTTCTTGAGCTCCTTTTCCTTCAGAACTTGCAGATATTGTGTTGCAGTGAGCCCCTGGCAGCCTTCACCAACTCTGCGTTCCTTAGCCATACCGCAACTGAAAGAAGTTGCAGAAATCTCCTGGAGGATTGTCTCTGCTCTCTCTGTGACTGACTCATTGATGCCATGAATGCGGTCTAGTGAAGCAGGGAATACAACCCGTCGGCTTTGACCAATGACGTCAGAATTGGCCAAATAGCATTTATTACACGGATGAAAGAGCTGACAAGAATGTTCAGAAACAAAGGAATACGAAAGCGAAAAATATAGTTGACATATATCAAGGCAAGTAGTATTTTCACGTTAAGGATATCGCGTGTAATATTTCTGTGGAAAATGAAGGGAAAAAATGGATGGAAATATTGGTCGCACACAATACCTCACGTCAAATGTATGTGGGATGTATCTCGAACCTAATTCGAACTTTATTGGTTAACTGCAGTATGGAATACAAGTTTAGCGTACGTCGATTTCTTCGTTTTCGTTAGCATTAATATCCTGCTGTTCAGTTGGACTATATATGTCAACTCAAGCACGGGATACAAATTTTACATGCGTTGTTTCTTTCGCTTCCGCAACCACTGTCTGTTCTTACGTAGATTGTAGTACTACCGATGGCAGAAGGGGCTACGTACATAATATTTTTATCCCATAGTTCAGTTGACCTATATATATGTACACTGCTAACGAAAACGTGGAAATGGACACACGTTACATTTGAACTAAGCGAAGAGGCAATAAGACGACACATATACAATTTGTATCCCGCACTTCACTATGGGGTATGGTTTTTTTTTCGCCTTCGATGCTAATAATATGGACTGAGAGTTATGGTTTTCATCACAGCAGTGACAATAGTATCCTATTCTTTGGTTGAGCTATATAGCTATACACAACATTTGTATCCCGAGCTCGAGTTGACATATGTAGGTAAATCTCACTAATGTTACATCTGTCATTCTTTTCGAATAGGAAGTGTCAGCATAAAGGTCAACTGAAGGACGGGCTGCAAATTTTGTATCGGGCGTTTCGCCTGTAATATTGCTAGTACACATTCGTACTGATACTAGTGCTGGGAAAGGGAAGAAGAACGACAGCTGAGAAATTTCTATTACGTACTGGAGTACACGAAATCATGTTATAGTGTAATTAAGCAATGAAATACGTCAAAATAGTCGAATGCAGTAATAGAAAAAAATGGAAAACTGAACTTACAACGCGGGGACTTCTAGAAAAAACCGATGCTCGCCTAGAATGACATCAACAAAAATCACATACCCACATACACAACAAACAAAACATTACGAAAACACTCACACTCACACACACACACAAACACACACACACACACACACACACACACACACATACATACACATTCATCCCCCCCCCCCCCCCCTCCCATCCTAACGTGAAATTAGCTAACATATTTCGGACGGTACATTTGCCCAACACGTTTAACAAAACATTTAAACGGGCAATATGTTTGGGGAATATTACCCCTCCATGAATAATCATCCAAGTGACTTTGAAGTGTTTGAAGTGTCGAAATCCGGCGTTTCCCCTTCCCTACTAGAGATTTCACAGCTGACCAATAACCATCTACTGTTTTTGTGCTAGCTCCTGTGGATAATGATCTGAACTCAATATTGTGATTAACTACGAGATGCTGATAACACCTCTCCCTCAAATCCCTATATGAAGAAAAAGCATTTGAAATTATAACGTGATCTTCAACTAAGCTTTCATAATGTCTCTCAGGGTGAGCTTAGATTTTTCGAACCACGTCCCTCGTCTAATGGACCGCCACAACCGATCTTTGCTGCAGCGCCATACGAATAAGTCGTGAGTACGGAGACGAGATAAACTTGTGGGGCCCATATGTTCGCCGCACTCACGACATCGAACATACTCGGCAACGAGACCACACATTTGTAAAAAAACAACATGTCTACGCCCATAGCCTCTCTCAGATCATCCAGGTTTGTCGGAGCAGATAAATCCATAACTACAAACGAAAATGAGACACTAAACATTGTCCTAAAATAAGAAAATAATAGTCCAAATTACCTCAATGTCACTAAGATTGAAATTAAGTACGGAATGAATTGTAAACAACCAATTATTTAAATAAATGCACACGAAGAATATTGTGAGCAATATGTAGCGATCTCTTTTAAAATCACACTCAATTATTTTAATGTACAACGATAGCGCTTATCCGGAACACAGAACTGTTGTATTATGTGTGGCTGAAAGTGGAGATATTATTATCTATGAGTAATGTATGACGACATTGGTACAAAGCCGACGGGTCGCATCCCCTGCTTTACTACACTCCTGGAAATTGAAATAAGAACACCATGAATTCATTGTCCCAGGAAGGGGAAACTTTATTGACACATTCCTGGGGTCAGATACATCACATGATCACACTGACAGAACCACAGGCACATAGACACAGGCAACAGAGCATGCACAATGTCGGCACTAGTACAGTGTATATCCACCTTTCGCAGCAATGCAGGCTGCTATTCTCCCATGGAGACGATCGTAGAGATGCTGGATGTAGTCCTGTGGAACGGCTTGCCATGCCATTTCCACCTGGCGCCTCAGTTGGACCAGCATTCGTGCTGGACGTGCAGACCGCGTGAAACGACGCTTCATCCAGTCCCAAACATGCTCAATGGGGGACAGATCCGGAGATCTTGCTGGCCAGGGTAGTTGACTTACACCTTCTAGAGCACGTTGGGTGGCACGGGATACATGCGGACGTGCATTGTCCTGTTGGAACAGCAAGTTCCCTTGCCGGTCTAGGAATGGTAGAACGATGGGTTCGATGAAGATTTGGATGTACCGTGCACTATTCAGTGTACCCTCGACGATCACCAGAGGTGTACGGCCAGTGTAGGAGATCGCTCCCCACACCATGATGCCGGGTGTTGGCCCTGTGTGCCTCGGTCGTATGCAGTCCTTATTGTGGCGCTCACCTGCACGGCGCCAAACACGCATACGACCATCATTGGCACCAAGGCAGAAGCGACTCTCATCGCTGAAGACGACACGTCTCCATTCGTCCCTCCATTCACGCCTGTCGCGACACCACTGGAGGCGGGCTGCACGATGTTGGGGTGTGAGCGGAAGACGGCATAATGCTGTGTGGGACCGTAGCCCAGCTTCATGGAGACGGTTGCGAATGGTCCTCGCCAATACCCCAGGAGCAACAGTGTCCCTAATTTGCTGGGAAGTGGCGGTGCGGTCCCCTACGGCACTGCGTAGGATCCTACGGTCTTGGCGTGCATCCGTGCATCGCTGCGGTCCGGTCCCAGGTCGATGGGCACGTGCACCTTCCGCCGACCACTGGCGACAACATCGATGTACTGTGGAGACCTCACGCCCCACGTGTTGAGCAATTCGGCGGTACGTCCACCCGGCCTCCCGCATGCCCACTATACGCCCTCGCTCCAAGTCAGTCAACTGCACATACGGTTCACGTCCACGCTGTCGCGGCATGCTACCAGTGTTAAAGACTGCGATGGAGCTCCGTATGCCACGGCAAACTGGCTGACACTGACGGCGGCGGTGCACAAATGCTGCGCAGCTAGCGCCTTTCGACGGCCAACACCGCGGTTCCTGGTGTGTCCGCTGTGCCGTGCGTGTGATCATTGCTTGTACAGCCCTCTCGCAGTGTCTGGAGCTAGTATGGTGGGTCTGACACACCGGTGTCAATGTGTTCTTTTTTCCATTTCCAGGAGTGTAGATCCCATGAATGAAAGAAAGCTCAGTTGTTGATAAGGTGAATTGATCTACTGTAGGAGGTGGCTGATCTGTTGTTCTACTGGGTGCATACAAATGCTCCGGAAATAAATCTTGATTAAATAGAAATACTCCAGAAACATAATTTGGAGTTGCTGCTAGCAAATAGGCTTCGTGGAGAAGCTTGGCAATTCGGTAAACTGAAACTACTCTTCCTGGGTTCACTTCTTCACTTCCTGGTTGCAGTATGTGTCAAGTGGTTTCAAAGAATGTCGACTCAAGGGGCTGAAGCATATGAGTGCAATGTGGCGAAAGACACTACAAAACAACCCCATTTTCTTTGGCCAGTTCAAGGGCATGTGTGATCTTATGGCTACTATGACCATCTATTATTAGCAGTATTTTTTCTTCTTTTGTTGGCTTCACTGTGGAAATGAAGTGTTGCAGCCATTCCACGAATAATTCTGCAGTCATGTAACCAGTTTCATCGTACAGACGCAGGGTGCTCAATGGAGTTTCATCGTAAAGCTTTGGATTCAGCTACTTTTGAGAAAATATTAATGCAGGTGGAAATTACTGTCCACTGGAACTGCAACACGCTACGACAGTCATATGGATTCGACGCTCAGAACTCGTTATAGCACCAATCTTTATTTTCCTTTTGCAGCAAAAATTCTTGGAGGTTTCTGAACTGTTGTGAGTGTTGATTCATCCATATTATAAATTCGTGTTGGCACAATATTGTGGACCTTGACTACTCTTTCAAGCAGAGAGAAAAACTGTAAGACTTGGGGCTTATCAAAATCCTGTGCAGCAGAGGCTTGTTCTGGCTGCCGTAGACTTATCTCAGGGTCACGCTCTTCGAAAACCTATCAACCAGTCTTCACCTGCCATTTGACTGTCAGCATTAAAAGGAGAATCAATGCCCACTCTCTGAGACAGGCCATATGCTACGCGTCGAATATGACTACAGTTTAACCCAAAAAGTTGCGATTCCAGTTATAAAATATTCTGAACTAGCAGCTTTTTGATCTTGTGTCGTCTTAGAGTAGCCTGGGGTACATTGTGCACTAAAGAAGCTTTAAACCATCCCATGTTACCGTCCCTAATGGCAGCAATGGCAGATTTCAGGTCACTTTCATTCCACGACAATCTGTTTGAGGTCCGTTTGTATTTATTCACCATTTTCTGCAAAACACTTAAAAAAAAAAAAAACAAACAAAGCAGATGTGACACCCAGAGTAAGTGACATAAGAAACAAAATGGAGTACAGCGAAGACAAAGCAGAATGGTGACAACAGTGTCAGTATACACTACATTGGAAGCTGGGCTGTAGTTGGTAGCGACCAGAAACACCTGGTCAGTCCAAAGTCGTACACCTATCTTGAGACTTTTGTCGAATATCTTATTCCCTTCAGCCACTGAAATGAGTGTCTTCCAGGAGTGTGCAAACAGGGCGACCCAAAATAAGTGATCAGTCGAAAGACGTACACCTATCTTGAGACTTTTGTCAAATATCGTATTCCCTTCAGCCGCTGAAATGAGTGTCTTCCTGGAATGCGCAAACAGTGCACGAAGTATACTGGGACAACCAGCGAAAAAATGGCTGCTTCACCGAAAATACGCACCACACTCTAGGGCGCCTATGCTATAGTTAGGGATGGTGGATAGACTAGAGTGTTTGGAGTATTTTTAATATTATGGTAGTTGAATAGTGGCTTGTAAGTAGCCATAACCAAGTTCAAGTTCCGAACCCGCAAAAACCCTGCATAATAGCGGATTTTAAAGTTTTTTCTTTGCGGGGAAACACCTGACTACATTATATTTTTTACCTCCCGGGGAGGTAGGGGGTGGGGGTGGGGGGAGGGACGGCCCTCCTTGCCCGCAGGTTTGGGCGCCCTTGACCACAGTGGACCTAGAGTCCCATTGTGAGCGTCTTGAGTTACTTTAGCATACACCCGGTACAAATTCTTTGAGAGTAAAAGCGCTACCTAGTGGTTCGTGGGTGTACGTGCAGGGAGTGTACTAGTAGTGAAAGCAGTTTTTAAATTGTTTCCTACACTGATGAGCTGTAACGTTACGGCCAACTACTTAATAGCGTGTTGGTCCACTTTGGAAGGGAAAATAGTATTTTCTGCGCGCCATGGATTAGAAAAGCCCGTGATAGTTTCCAGAGATATGTGGCACCAGGCGTGGATGAACAGGTCACGCAGTTTTTGCAAATTATGGGCGGTGGTCTGAGGACGCGGAGCTGGCGTCACGGTAGCGTCCTAGATGTGCTCCATGGGGGTCAGATCAAGAGAATTTGATACCCAAGACAATAAAGTGAGTTCATAATTATGCTCCTCAAACCACTGTTGGGTTTTTCTAGCCTTGTGACAAATACAGCTGCCCTGCTGGTAGACGCCATCGCCGGCGGAGAAGACATCAAGAATGAAGGGATGCACGTTGTCTGCAATGACAACGACGACTTCGGCCCCATCATTCACGTTTCCGTGAACCTGAACCAGGATGTTTATTTCAACATTTTCGGGGACCAGCTGTCACCAACTGTCGCGCTTTCTCCTACATCTTCAGGATGAGGGTGCTGTGGACACTCCCATCATCCAAGGTGACAACAGACGCGTTCACAGAACCGCCTGCGTACCGTTCTGGTTGGACTAACATTCGGTACCACATAATTCCTCGACTGGCCCGTTAAAAATCACTCTATGTTTATCTTATACATAATGTATTGAAATTCTTGGAATAGTGGGTATAACGTTGCAGTCAACATCCATGCATTTGGATGTTCTGTCGGACTTAATCTACAACGAGTCGTTTCAGCTGTATATGACATACTTGAAAAATCCATTGAACTCTCTTCATCGCCGAACTGAAGCTGTTAGCTCGTCTAGAAACCAGTAGCCTTGCGGATTTATTGGTTACTTTTCTTTTATTGTCGTTAAACGTAACGTAAATGCGATAACCTGAAATATACAACACTTAATCCCACCGTGCTATGCTACACTGGTGCTCCTTTAGGTTCCGTGAAACTTGGCCTCAGGGTCGTGAGGAAATCCTCAGTTGCACATGTTTTAAGAAGCTTTTGCGTATGCGTAGCTGGCATGACATAATTGCCTTATGGGTAAAATACTTACAGATTTGATAAACAATGGGAACTGTTCGTGACATGCATATCAAGGCCCTACCATTCAACCACAAGTTTATATCAAAGCCACAACGTGGTAAAACACTGCGGCTGACTTGTCACCCTTCGCTTGGTAGTTAGCATAAATCCTGTTAGATGGCAGCACACGCCTTAGATATGCCAATTCGTTCACTGTATAGGGTGTCCCATTTATCTTGACCACCCTAAATAACTGTTTCTCCATATGCAAATTACAGAATGTTTCAAGTAAATGTTCTTCAGCCGTCAGGCAGACATTATTCAGCATGATTGCCTTCGTTGTAGTTTTGCTTTTTTACAAAGATACGAGCAGCGGTATGACTTTTTTAAATGGCACCCTCTATTTTTTATTCGGAAATTGATTTCCTCTCCTAATGACCTGTTCAAAAATGTATCACAGTGTACCATTCACTGAAACAAAACGTTATTAATTACATAACGCAACACTGACGTTGACACTCCCGGCACTTAATGCAGGTACTCGTGGTAATGGAACACACCCACGTGCTGACGTTGACAGAGGAAAAATGTAAACGTAGTAGAATGCACTCCCGTCATTCCGTCAACCATCGTCAGTTGAAGAGTTGTGTGGGTAGAATGTACAACAACGAAGAGAAGGTAGAAATGCTACTCATCTATGGGGAATATAAGTTCGCAAATAGGTAACTGTAATACGGTTTTCTTATGTACTGGTACATTTAGTACAGTGGTTTAGTCCTTTTAAGTACTGTTGTGTTGAGCAGGCATACAGTAAAGACTGTCCTTCCTACAAACTGCATCGACATAACGTTTCTTTCATTGTTGTTGAGGTAGGCGAAATGCTACGCAGGCAGCGGAACTGTACGGAGAGCTATATCCTGACAAGAACCATCTTCCCGACGAATGTTTTCTCGTCATGTTGCTAGGCTTCAGGAAGCGGGAAGTTTCAACCCACGACAACGCAATCGTCGTAGTACTCGCACAAACAAAGCTGCCGAAGTTACTGTTCTCGCTTCCGTTGCTATGAATGCACATGGGAGCACACGACAGCTTGAACACGATATTGGCATTCCTATAACCAATGTACATCGTATTCTTACACGTCACCGGTACCATCCTTACCATGTTCACCTACGTCAAGAATTGCATGGGGATGATTTTCAGAATCGTGCACAGTTCTGTTAGTGGGCACAGCAGCAAATCCTCGCCAACCTGAACTTGTTCTCCAATGTTCTATTTGCCGATGTATGTTCATTCTCAAACAAAGGACAGGTAAATACAAGGAACATGCATTATTGGCCCAGCGACAACCCATGATGGCTTAGACAGGTGGAACATCAGCGTCAATGGAGAGTTAACGTCTGGTGAAGGATGCTTGGTACTGCAATTATTGGCCCTTATTTCATCAATGGTAGTCTAAACGAGACAGCGTATGCCAGCTTCCTCAGACGAATTCTTCCTCCTCTTCTGGTTGAAGTGCCGCTAAGAACCAAAATGCTTATGTGGTATCAACACGATGGATGTCCAACGCATAATGCCTTGCGTGCACGTTGTGTTCTGAACTGAAGGTATCCAGCCAGATGGATTGGTCGAGGATGAACAGTTACTTAGCCTGCTAGGTCTCCTGATTTAAATCCTCTGGACTTTTTGTTTGGGGATGCATTAAAGACGTTGTCTATCGCGATATTCCAACAACTCCAGATGACATGCAGGAACGTATCGTGCTTGGTTGTAACTCTCTTCAGCAAGCAACACTGAAACAGTAAATAATTCTTTCATTCAACGAGTACATCAGCGTATTGATGACCAGGGTCACCACTTTGAACACCTTTGAATGTTCTGCTCCTGGGCAATAGTGTAGGAGAGTCAAAGTCAATTTTGTGTTATGTTTTTACTAGGTTTTCATTTGTTTTCTGTCATCTGGAGCAAGTGGACGAGTTGTGATCCCTGCCTCAAAGTCAATGTTGTGTTATGTAATGAATAACGTTGAGTTTCAGTGAATGGTACACTGTGATACATTTTTGAATAGGTCTTCAGGAGAGGAAATGAATTACCGAATAAAAAATACAGGATCCCACTTAAAAAAAGGTCATACTACTGTTCACATCTTTGTAAAAAACAAAGCCATAACGAAGGCAATCATGCTGATTGATGTCGCCCTGACAGCTAAAGAATATTTGCTTGAAACATTTTGTAATTTGCATCTGGACAAAATCTTATTTAGGGTGGTCAAGATAAATGGGTCACCCTATACAGTAAAATTAGATCAGAAGTCATTATTATCATATTATTACTATTATTATTATTACTATCACTGATTGGTAGTGGCTGCAGTTGTACAAATTTGTGCATAATCGTAACTGTTTACAACAGGTGCTTTTGCATACTTTCAAATTTATCTGATTTAAAGAATTTGTGAACATCCAAAATGTATACCCATGATTCGTCAGTTCCAGAGACAGTCAAACGCTACCGAGATCATGTCTCCTAGGGGTGACTAGCTTTTTGCCCCTTGTGTATGTTATCGTGAAAAGAACTAGACATGTTTTACATGTCTTAAGAATTTGGGTCCCAGAAATTGTTGCTCTACAAAAATTCAATAAAGAAAGTAACGCATTCGTCACACATATTTGATGAGTTAGCTGGTGCACACAGTTACCCTACAGTGGAGAGAATGAAGGGATTCGTAATTGTTGTGCTGTTACAATACGGCCTCCACTGCCATCACCAGTGTACTATGGCATATGGCTAGAGAGGATACTACGTACGACGTCTCGCTGGCAGAGCTTGATGCGCTCCTTGTCGAGCTTGGTCTTGCCCATGCCGGCGGTGGCGCTGTTGCTGCGCGCGATGGACACGTATCTGGCGCAGGCGGCCGACAGCTCCTCCAGCACGGCGCGCAGACGCCGCTCCGCCGCGCCGTCCTCCTGCTCCGTCAGCAGCTGCACCTCGGACAGGCCTTCTTCCTGGGAACACAGGCGGCGCTAGTGCGGCACGCCCCACGCTGTATCGCCCCCCGTACTAACAATACAGCTTGCACAAGAATAAACCAACCTATATTGCCTTTATAGATCTGGAAAACGGATTTGAAAATACACTCCTGGAAATTGAAATAAGAACACCGTGAATTCATTGTCCCAGGAAGGGGAAACTTTGTTGACACATTCCTGGGGTCAGATACATCACATGATCGCACTGACAGAACCACAGGCACATAGACACAGGCAACAGAGCATGCACAATGTCGGCACTAGTACAGTGTATATCTACCTTTCGCAGCAATGCAGGCTGCTACTCTCCCATGGAGACGATCGTAGAGATGCTGGATGTAGTCCTGTGGAACGGCTTGCCATGCCATTTCCACCTGGCGCCTCAGTTGGACCAGCGTTCGTGCTGGACGTGCAGACCGCGTGAAACGACGCTTCATCCAGTCCCAAACATGCTCAATGGGGGACAGATCCGGAGATCTTGCTGGCCACGGTAGTTGACTTACACCTTATAGAGCACGTTGGGTGGCACGGGATACATGCGGACGTGCATTGTCCTGTTGGAACAGCAAGTTCCCTTGCCGGTCTAGGAATGGTAGACGGTGGGTTTGATGACGGTTTGGATGTACTGTGCACTATTCAGTGTCCCCTCGACGATCACCAGAGGCGTACGGCCAGTGTAGGAGATCGCTTCCCACACCATGATGCCAGGTGTTGGCCCTGTGTGCCTCGGTCGTATGCGGTCCTGATTGTGGCGTTCACCTGCACGGCGCCAAACACGCATACGACCATCATTGGCACCAAGGCAGAAGCGACTCTCATCGCTGAAGACGACACGACATCCATTCGTCCCTCCATTCACGCCTGTCGCGACACCATTGGAGGCGGGCTGCACGATGTTGGGGTGTGAGCGGAAGACGGCATAATGCTGTGTGGGACCGTAGCCCAGCTTCATGGAGACGGTTGCGAATGGTCCTCGCCGATACCCCAGGAGCCACAGTGTCCCTAATTTGCTGGGAAGTGGCGGTGCGGTCCCCTACGGCACTGCGTAGGATCCTACGGTCTTGGCGTGCATCCGTGCGTCGCTGCGGTCCGGTCCCAGGTCGACGGGCACGTGCACCTTCCGCCGACCACTGGCGAAACCTCGATGTACTGTGGAGACCTCATGCCCCACGTGTTGAGCAATTCGGCGGTACGTCCACCCGGCCTCCCGCATGCCCACTATATGCCCTCTCTCAAAGTCCGTCAACTGCACATACGGTTCACGTCCTCGCTGTCGCGGCATGCTACCAGTGTTAAAGACTGCGATGGAGCTCCGTATGCCACGGCAAACTGGCTGACACTGACGGCGGCGGTGCACAAATGCTGCGCAGCTAGCGCCTTTCGACGGCCAACACAGCGGTTCCTGGTGTGTCCGCTGTGCCGTGCGTGTGATCATTGCTTGTACAGCCCTCTCGCAGTGTCTGGAGCAAGTATGGTGGGTCTGACACACCGGTGTCAATGTGTTCTTTTTTCCATTTCCAGGAGTGTATTAGCTGGCAATAGACGTTCAGAGCGCAGAAGGAAGGAGCTCTAAAGTGGAAAGATACGCGAGTGATACTGTATCTCCTCCTATACAGGTTGGTCCATTGATCGTGACCGGGCCAAATATCTCACGAAACAAGCATCAAACGAAAAACCTACAAAGAACGAAACTCGTCTAGCTTTAAGGGGGAAATCAGATGGTGCTATGGTTGACCCGCTAGATGGTGCTGCCATAGGTCAAACGGATATCAACGGCGTTTTCTTGAATAGGAACTCCAATTTTTTATTATATATTCCTGTAGTGCGTAAAGATATATGAATGTTTTAACTGGACCACTGTTTTTCGCTTTGTGATAGATCTCGCTGTAATAGTCATAAACGTATAAGTACGTGGTATCACGTAACAATCCGCCAGTGCCGACGGTATTTGATTCGTGATACATTATCCGTGTTGAAATGGACCGTTTACCAATTGCGGAAAAGGTCGATATCGTGTTGATGTATGGCTATTGTGATCAAAATGCCCAACGGGCGTGTGCTATGTATGCTGCTCGGTATCCTGGATGACATCATCCAAGTGTCCGAACCGTTCGCCGTATAGTTACGTTATTTAAGGAAACAGGAAGTGTTCAGCCACATGTGAAACGTCAACCACGCCCTGCAACAAATGATGATGCCCAAGTAGGTGTTTTAGCTGCTGTCGCGGCTGATCCGTAGCAGACAAATTACGCGAGAATCGGGTGTCTCAAAAACGTCGGTGTTGAGAATGCTACATCAACATCGATTGCACCCGTACCATATTTCTATGCACCAGGAGTTGCATGGCGATGGCTTTGAACGCTCTGTACAGTTCTGCCATGGGGCACGAGAGAAAATACTGTACAATGACAAATTTTTTGCACGCGTTTTATTTAGCGACGAAGTGTCATTCACTAACAGCGGTAACGTAAACCGGCGTAATATGCACTATTGTGCAACTGAAAATCCACGATGGTTGCGACAAGTGGAAAATCAGCGACCTAGGCGGGTTCATGTATGGTGCGGCATTAAGGGGGGAATTATAATTGGTCCCCATTTTATCGATGGCAATCTAAATGGTGCAATGTATGCTGATTTCCTAATTAATATTCTACCGATGTTACTACAAGATCTTTCATCGCTTCACAGAATGGAAATGTTCTTCCAACATGATGGATGTCCGGCACATAGCTCGCGTGCGGTTGAAGCGGTATTGAATAGCATATTTCATGACAGGTGGATTGGTCGTCGAAGCATCATACCATGGCCCGCACGTTCACCGGATCTGAAGTCCCCGGATTTCTTTCTGTGGGGAAAGTTGAAAGATATTTGCTATCGTGGTCCACCGACAACGCCTGACAACATGCGTCAGCACATTGTCAATGCATGTGCGAACATTACGGAAGGAGAACTACTCGCTATTGAGAGGAATGTCGTTACACGTATTGCCAAATGCATTGAGATCGACGGACATTATTTTGAGCATTTATTCCATTAACGTGGTATTTACAGGTGATCACGCTGTAACAGCGTGCGTTCTCGGAAATGATAAGTTCACAAAGGTACAAGTATCACATTGGAATAACCGAAATAAAATGTTCATATGTACCTACGTTCTGTATTTTAATGTAAAAAACCTACCTGTTACAAAATGTTCGTCTAAAATTGTGAGCCATCTATCACAAACCAAAAAAGTGGCCCAACTAAAACATTCATATTTCCTTACGCACTACGCGAATATGTAATAAAATGGGGGTTCCTATTTAAAAAACGCATTTGATATCCGTTTGACCTATGGCAGCGCCATCTAGCGGGCCAACCATAGCGCCAGCTCGTTTCCCTCTTCAAGCTATCCATGTTTCGTTCTTTCTAGTTTTGTCGTTTGATGCTTATTTCGTGAGATATTTGGCCCGGTCACGATCAATGGTCCACCCTGTATACACTGCTTACACCACGGAAGCTGTAGGCCAAATTCAACAACTGAAGTGGGGATCAAAATTAATGGACAGAAGACAGACATACCGCATTACCCAGACGACATTGCTGTGCTCAC
Source organism: Schistocerca gregaria (assembly GCF_023897955.1). Lineage (NCBI taxonomy): Eukaryota > Metazoa > Arthropoda > Insecta > Orthoptera > Acrididae > Schistocerca > Schistocerca gregaria. Next base: position 599,162,192 of record NC_064920.1, on the reverse strand, counting down.
AGAGGCGAAAGAAGATCTAGAGAAGATCCGCAGTACAACGGAAAAGGGTTTTCTGTAATCGGAACGTTGTGAGAATAAGGAAGAGGAAGATATAAGTGATGGTATGCAGTAATGAAGAGGGTTGTGAACCTCTATGAACGAAAACTTGAAGAGAAGAGTTAGAAGAGATAGAGGAGATATATTGGGGAAGAAATATCACAAGATATGGTAAAGACGGAAAGAAATTGTGCGCAGAATACGGAACACCACAAATGAATTTCATTTGGGAAAGAACTTATTCAAAAGCAAGAACATCAACCTGGAAATATGGAGGCTCATCATGAAAGCATTTTTTAGGAGTACAGCGAAACGTGGACAGTAGGAAAACAAGAAAGAAGACGGCTAGAAGCCCTGGAGTTTTGGTGCTACAGAAGAATGATGATCAGCCGGGGGAACAGAGTTGCCAATTAAGAGGTGCTGATAAGATCACAGGAGACCTGGTCTCTCTGGAGGCACATCCGAACAAAAAGACAAACTGGTAGAACCCATTTTGAGATATAATAAGATCATTGGAACAGTTAGTGCTGTTGACGGAAAAAAATCCCTGGAAACGACCCAGGATGTCATACATGCAGCAGATTACGAAGTGCAGTGTGCTATGTATGTGACTTTGCGAAATTAAGAGGAAAGCAGAAAGAAGAATGGAACAGCGCGCTGCTCAAACCAAACTCGGGGTTGAATACTAAAGAAGAAGAAAAAGAAGAAGAAGACATACTAAAATGCTAGTGGAAACATTGGAACGTCTGACACTTACTAAAATGTGAATGCGAATACAGGAAGGTAGCCAACGCAGCGCGGCGGGTATTAAAGAATATAAGTAACCTCTTGTGTAGCATACAGCCTAGCATAGATGGACGGTGGAGGAAAAAAATGAAAGTATGATTGCTGTCTATGAAACGTTCCAAGGAAAAGAAGGTGAAAATGTGTGTTTCAAAGGGAAAAAATTGTGTTCGGGATGGTCTTTGGCTGAAGCATTTAATGTTTTTCACTTCTTCATAAAACGAAACATTACTGTGAGAACTATGGTAGAGGTGAACTACTTTACACAAACAAAGCAAAGATGAATGTCTGTGTTGTGAGGAAGATAGACTCGCAGCAAACAATTGTAAACAATACAGGAAAATCAATAAACATGTCAATACATTCAAGATAATACGACTACAGTCCGAAAAATTGTGCCGGTCAACTATTGAACAAAAACTGCAAGACAACTGCTCTAATAAAAGATTTAACAATTGAAGGCTTGAAGTAAATGGGGACCTAAGTGCCATTCTCAACATTTTACAGGAAATGCCTTTTGTCTTATGGTTAGTTCTCACTTTTAATTTTCTAATTCGAAATAGGTTTTTGTATTTAACTGAAGACATATTACACTGTGCTCAATCATTAAAAAAAACAGAAATTAATCAAGGACAGTAAAAAATGCAAAAGCCAGAGCAAGCAGTCAGTCCTATGTCCACAATATTTGACTTAAAATAGGACTAAGTGCCTGAGGCAGGTACATCCCTTTATACAAATGTTTCATTGGCTAACACCTAATCATACAATAGGTATTGGTTCCGTATTCTTGGTTCTGTTGATAACACAAAGAAACTGGTACCATAATACAAAAACTTACATCTTTTCAAGTAATCTTCAAGTTCATTAATAGAACAATATTGAAATCCATTATTACAATAATACTGGAATAACAAAAACATTATGAACATGGCTTGAATTTTAAGATATGATGCTTCCATAAAATAGTTTGTCTTCAGGTTTTACCAATTTAATCATTGTATTTCAATCATAATTTTTAAATCAGTCTTCTAATCTTCTGTAATATGTGATTTACTCAGCAACGATGGAAACGCTGGTCCTGCTACTTTCTTATTGGTCACACCTTTCTTGAAAACATCAATTTCAGTTCCTTGTTCGAGTTCATTGAAGGTCCTTTTAACCAGGATTTTGCAAGGATTACTAGAACAAATTTTTATCCATGAAAGTTTTGTAATGTTGATGTGCACTGTGCTAATAAAAGTCCCTGCTGCTTTTTTGAAAACGAAAAAAACCAGCTTCGCTTTATTTTAAATGGATCTGTCACTTTAACATTTTCTGTCATAGACTTTAAGTCTTCTGGAAGTAAGTCCTTTTCGCTCATCAATAGCGGAAAAGTCACAGTCGCAGTTGAGGTAGGAGTGGCCTCCGTCTAAGAACTTATTGTTTATTTCTGTGTACATTTCAGTGCAAGAAATACACCCACAAAAAATCATCATCTTGTTTTAATTCTGCCCACATCTGTTATCATTCCACGCTGTGAGTTAGTCTGTGGATTCAATTTCTTTGAGGGCTCGAAAGACACAGTGCGCATCTGCATTCCCTTCCCTACCTGATATTCCTTCATGCAACATACTCATGTTACTGTGGAAATTGGTACAAAGGTTGAAATTTCAAAGTTGCGTTAGGTAGTACATGCTAGTATGAGTCAAAGTCAAAGTCGGTAATGATAATACTTTTTCTAAATCAAATGCAAATGTCACACTACAACAACTAGGACTCTGAAATTCGTTGAAATCATGTATCATTTTTGTTCTTGTTCTGCACATGTCAAATGATGAAGTTTTAGTTTATTTCTGAAATCTTTTTTAACTGCACCAGAGGATGTTGCGATTTGAGAAGCTAACAAATCACATGTTGTACATGTATATGTTCCAGATTACTGGAACGATAGTTTATTTTCGAAACACTTATTAAATACCAGATAATAAAAACGGTAAGGCACAGTGCTGTCAGGATATTGTTCCTTAAAATCCTGGTAAAACCCGGATTTGTTCAAAACCTGTGAAAGATATTCCTTACCTGAATCCTGCCTCCCATAGTGGCTTACTTGACTTGGGAATGATTGTATGTGCTCACAAAGACAAGAGCCTTGTCATCATGAGTATACTTTCGATCAATTTTCTCATTACCCCATTTTTCTATATACACTGAGTCAGCAGTCTGCTTCATTTTTATTAAAAGCTTCCACCTATTACCGGAGATAGCAAAAATATTGCAGAAAATATTCTTAAAAACTTGCTCAATTATCCCTTTGCGATTTGACACAGTGTACATAACTTTTGTTTGACATCTACTTGGTGCAGAATCTCCACATGCACCATGCCTGCGTTTTGCAAAACGCTTTTATTTAATTAATTAATTAATTTATTTATTTAACCTGGCAAGATTAGGGTCATCAGGCCCTCTCTTACATCTAACCAGGCATTCTACTTATTTTACATTCATATGTTTTTAGTAGGCATGTTAAACTACATCTAGTACAAAAAGTGAAATAAACAATTAGAAAGCTACACTTGGAAAAATACATTACTGAAGAGAAAGATTATAGATAGGAGTGCTCGCAGCAGGGAGTATGAGGGAGACTCATGATGAAGGGAGGAGAAGAATAGTGAGACAAGATGAAACATAATTAAGGAAATATAAAGGAAAAGAAGATTGCGTGGCTAATAGAGATAGATGAAGAGGAAGGCATCTCAGGAGCAAGATAGGAGACGCTAGCTTTGCTATTTGACAGATGAGAGTATTGGCCTTGTATATTAATTTTGTGGTGAACTTTATGAGGATGGCAGTAGGAAATGCTTAACTTCTTCTTAAAAGCAGCAGGAGATTGAATTTTCCTCAAGGTAAGGGGCAGTTTGTTCCAGAGGCGGACAGCGGCAACTGAGAAGAAGTTTGCAAAAGTTTTTGTTTTGTGAGTGGGCACAGTTAGGATACCAAATAAGAGTGACCTCGTGTTTCGATTATGATGGCATGACAGGTTTTTAATATCTGAAGCAAGGTACTGGGGTGCTTGCACGACGAGGAGTCGGTGAAGTAGACATAGAGTGTGGTAGTCACGCAATTTGTCCGGCTGCAGCCACCCTAGCTCGGAGTATGATGCACTAACATGATCAAATCGGTGAATGTTGCAGGTGTAACGTACACAGGCATTCATGGTTAGCTCTAGCCGTCTTTTGTTTTCACTACTCATGCCTTGTTGAATCACATCACAATAGTGGAGGTTCGGTAGAACGAGTGCTTGCACGAGCTGGCGTTTCAAGTCCTGTGGAAATATGTTCCGAAACTTTTTGAGAGCATAGAGACAAGCAGAGGTCTTTCGGCACACTGCGACTGTATTCTCCGCCCAGTTGAGATGCTCATCCAAAGTTACACCCAAGTTCTTCACTGTTTTCTGATATGGTATTGGAGTACCGTCGAGCAAAATAGGAGGTAACCGTTCGCGGAAATCTGAACTTATTAATTTCTGATGGGCTATTAAGATTACTTGCGTCTTTTTTTCATTTAGTTTAAGCCCCAGGTTTTTCGCCCATGTCACTACTGAAGACAGATCATCATTCATCAGAGCGATTGCAATGTTTACATCTTCAGGTCTGATGCGTAGGTAGAGCTGGAGGTCGTCGGCATAGAAATGATATTTACAGGAGGACAGAACCGACGAAATATCGTTGACATATAAAGAAAACAAAAGTGGTCCTAAGACTGATCCTTGTGGCACTCCCGAAGAAACCTGTTTCCAGGAAGATTTTTCATTTACGCAGACAACACATTGCTGTCTGTCTTTTAAGTAGCTTTCAAACCATCTCATTGCACTGTCAGAGAAATTAAGCTGTTGCATTTTTCTGAGCAATATGTCAAAGTTAACAGTGTCAAAAGCTTTGCTGAAGTCCAGTAGCGTCAATATTGTTCCCTTCGATTGTCGATGGCATATTTCAGGTCATCAGTTACTTTAATTAGAGCAGTGTTTGTGCTGTGATGTTTACGGAAACCGGATTGAAATTTGTCATATAGACTGAGTCCATGCAAGTGTTCAGTGATTTGGTCATGAACAATATATTCAAGTGCTTTGGAAACAGCAGGCAGTATGCTAATTGGTCGGTAATCACTAGGCAGTTGCGGGTTTTCGATCTTAGGGATGGGTCGAATTATGCTTCTTTTCCATGCAGTGGGGTATATTCCGTTCACGAGGGAAAAATTAAATATGTCAGTTGAGACAGGTACTACGATATTGGCAACATTCTTAATCATGGTTATACCGATACTGTCGTTGCCTATTGCATCAGAAGAGATTCTCATTATTGCTTTTCTTGCCGTATTTGTTGTTACTTGTTTTAGATAGAAGGTATCGTTGTTAGTAATCCTGTTTGGGGATTCTTGTGGACAGTAATTATCAGCCGTGCTGGTATTCAGAGGTGCAGAGAAGAATTCATTTAATTCGTTAGCTGACACATGAAAAGTAGTTTCCGATTTTGCCTTTCCGACCCCCAAGCTATGGAGATTCTTCCATAGAGTCGTGGGTGTCAGATCGCTGCATACAAGGAAGCGAGCGTGCCTGATTTTGGCATTGCAAATGCATTGCTTCACTCTGTTCCGTAGCTTTCTATATTCTTCGAAACGCTCGGGTTCCGGATCTGCCTTGAAACGCCTTTGCGCTGCATCCCTATTAGTCATCATTTGACGTAATTCAGCTGTCAGCCATGGGGCAGGAGATTTTCTTACACGGACTGTGCGCACAGGTGCATTTTTGTCATAGAGGGCAGTGAGTTTATCACCAAGTTCATTAATTTTGCCGTCGATTGTAGGTTCTCTGATTATTTGATGCCATGAGATTTCTGAGCAATCGGCTGTTAGAGCGTCAAGGTCAATACGTTTCATGCTCCTACAAGTTATGTAACGCGATTTGATCCTTGGGGGCTGCACAGAGTAGGCCAGCAATATTACATCATGTGCTGAGAGGCCAGGGGCCGATGATTGACCAACATCTCTTACTTTGTCAGTCTGTTTCGTTGCGACTACGTCTATAAGAGTATGACTGTGCGCCGTATGGTGTGTAGGTTGTAATGGAAGAATGTTCATGCTATTGCAACTAAACAATCTTCTTAGGTTTATTGCGGAGGGAGTGTTTCTTAGCAGGTCTATGTTCAAGTCACCCATTACGATGACATGTTCGTATTGACACTGAAGTGAATGTAATTCCGACTGGAAGGAACTCATTGAGCTTATTTTAGGCGTCTTGTACACGAGCCAGTCAAGAATTTCCGACTTTGTATATTTATTTCAATGAACATGGATTCAGCCTCTTTTTCTTCAGCAGGATTTGCCGTACATAAGACTTTCGCTTTGAGATCTGTTCGTATATACGCGCCGACTCCGCCACCTCGAGTTTTTTATCTGTCTGCCCTAATAAATGTGTACGTTGGAGATGAATAGATGCGGAGGTTATGTGTGGTTTCAACCACGTTTGGGATAAGAGGATTACGTGGTAGTTTAGTTGGTTGAAGAGGAGGCTAAGTTCGTAATGCGCAGGTAAAGACTGAATGTTGCAGTGAGCTGCTAAAAGCTCGGACGCATTCCGCTGAGCAGCCTGGAGTAGGGTGGCAGACTGGTTTGTCCCTTTGTTAGGCACTACCTGCCGCGAGGGGCACTGGCCGGTGTTTCCGCCAAGTGACATGACACAGGGGTGTCCGAGATTTTGCGCGCCCTATTTGTGACTCCGCGAGTGCCGAAAGAAGGGCGACTGCAAGAGATTTCTTGAGGTTGCGGGAGTATAGAAAATGGATCAGTGGTATTCGGTGCAAGGAGAATATGACCAAAATAGTGACGCTTGTCTTGCATTAGGTCTAGAAGATTTTTTTTGTTTGCAATGGTCTAATTTATAAAACTCATCAAAGAGTAAAAGTTTTTGGTACTAGGGTTCACATTTGCACTTGTATTTGTATTCACTACAGTGTTAGCAGTTGTAACATAGGCCTGGCCAGCCTTTATCAGCTTCTTATTTTCTTCCGACAGTCGCTTTATACGTTCGACCGTGTGGAGCATACACCCAGTTCATTCTGTTAACGATTACTGTAACTAATAGGGCACTTAAATCGCCATTTACATTGTTAGCGTTGGTACATAGATCCCATTTCTGCTCAAACTAAACTTTTGGAAAAAAATGGCACTTAGATCCTTATTTACTCCAGTCCTTCAATTCTGTGTAATATTTCGTACTTGTCTCTTCCTAAGATTAACTTACAGTCTCTGGAAGTCATCATTACACTAATGACGAATTCTGTAGCTTTACTTAAAATTTTTCAAGTGCAACTCTTCCTCACCAGTTTGTCAATAATTTTTGCAATGATATTCGAGTTGTACATTCGTCTTCTGTGGTCCGGCCATATCGAGTATACATGCATACATGGTTTGTCGTCCCAGTATGGGAGGAAGTAATAGATGCGGTCATGGGTCATTGGTTTGGCTGGCGGCGTGGTGCTCTGCCAGGAAGGTAGTTCTGATGTTACCACTTCTAAAATACAGAAACATTTTATGCACTGTGTAAGTAAATTGTTTTTGAGTAAAGAAAGTTTACTGAAAAAAATAAACAACCGTTCACTTACCTAAATTGTCATCGCTGTCAGAGTCTGCGAAATCTTTCGCTGTTTCATTGTGACCGTCAATTGAGTTACCTGCGTTTCCGATGCTAAGTTCAAAATATACTGGTTTGTCTCCTAATTTTTTGTCGATCATTGTCGCTTCCAGGATTGTCGCAAACAGAAAAAATTCTTCATTTTTTGCGTATGATGACTGCAACAAAACGTTGTCGTTAGTGACTATCGTTGTTACTTTTGCTTTAGAATGGATTTTATGTCAAAATGTATACAATAGAAAAGTAAGAAACAGCACCATAGTACGTTTAATGATTCTGATTCGGGAAATAAAAGAAACGTACAAGAGTGTGGTTAAAATACAGGATGAAAGAATGTTAATGACAAGATATTCAGATCACATTGCTATCCTCTGTGAAAGTGAAGAATTACATGACATGTTGAAGCGAATGAACAGTCTAAATGACTGCAGAACATGGACCGAGAGTAAATAGAAGAAATACGAAAGTAATGAGGAGTAACAAAAATGATATTGGCGATAAACTTAGTGTCAAAAGTGGGGATCCCGAAGTGGACGAAGTTAAGGAATTTTCGTACTTTAGAAGCAAAAAACACATAGCGGAAGAAGCAAGAGAGACATAAAAAGTACGCTATCATGGGCAAAAAGGGCACTTCTCGCCAAAAGAAGTCTGTTAACGTCAAACACAGGACTTAATTTTAGGAAGAAAATTTTCAGAGTGTGTATTCAGGAGGACGACATTATATGATTCTGAATCATGGACCTAGGAAAATCAGAAAAGAAGAGAATCGAAGAGTATGAGATGTGTTGCAGGTGAATGCTGGAAATCAGGTTGACTGATAAGATAAAGAATGAGGACCTCCTATACAGAATCGGCGAAGTAAGGAACGTGTGAGGAACCCTGACAAGAAGAAAGGGCAGGATGGTAGAACATGTGTAGACTCCAGGGAATAACATCCACGGTACTAGAGGGAGCTGTAGAGGATGAAAGCTCTAGGGGAGGACAGAAACTGATATACATCCAACAAAGACACTGGAGTGAAAAACTGAAGGACCAAAGGAACTTCGCATGATATGTCGCTGCTAAGTAACATAGCTCTGAAGCTTGTACCATAAATAGAAAGAACTTCTATAGTATAAGTAGAATTGTTGTTGTTGTGGTCTTCAGTCCTGAGACTGGTTTGATGCAGCTCTGCATGCTACTCTATCCTGTGCAAGGTTCTACATCTCCCAGTACTTACTGCAACCTACATCCTTCTGAATCTGCTTAATATATTCATCTCTTGGTCTCCCTATACGATTTTTACCCTTCACGCTGCCCTCCAATGTTAAATTTGTGATCCCTTGATGCCTCAGAACATGCCCTACCAACCGGTCCCTTCTTCTTGTCAAGTTGTGGCACAAACTCCTCTTCTCCCCTTTTCTATTCAATACCTCCTCATTAGTTACGTGATCAACCCACCTAATCTTCAGCATTCTTCTGTAGCACCACCTTTCGAAAGCTTCTATTCGCTTTCTGTCCAAACTATTTATCGTTCACGTTTCACTTCCATACATGGCTACACTCCATGCAAATACTTTCAGAAACGACTTCCTGACACTTAAATCTATACTCGATGTTCGTCTTCTTCAGAAACTCTTTCCTTGCCATTGCCAGTCTACATTTTATATCCTCTACTTCGACCATCATCAGTTATTTTGCTCCCCAAATAGCAAAACTCATTTACTACTTTAAGCGTCTCATTCCCTAATCTAATTCCCTCAGCATCATCCGACTTAATTCGACTACATTCCATTACCCTCGTTTTGTTTTTGTTGATGTTCATCTTAAATCTTATATCCTCCTGTCCATTCCGTTCAACTGCTCTTCCAAGTCCTTTGCTGTCTCTGACAGAATTACAATGTCATCGACGAACCTCTAAGTTTTTATTTCTTCTCCATGGATTTTAATACCTACTCCGAATTTTTCTTTTGTTTCCTTTACTGCTTGCTCAATATACAGATTGAATAACATCGGGGAGAGGCTACCACCCTGTCTCACTCCCTTCCCAACCACAGCTTCCCTTTCGTGTCCCTCGACTCTTATAACTGTCATCTGGTTTCTGTACAAATTGTAAATAGCCTTTCGCTCCCTGTATTTTACCCCTGCCACCTTTAGAATTTGAAAGAGAGTATTTCAGTCAACCTTGTCAAAGGCTTTCTCTAAATCTACAAATGCTAGAAACGTAGGTTTGCCTTTCCTTAATCTAGCTTCTAAGATACGTCGTAGGGTCAGTATTGCCTCACGTGTTCCAACATTTCTACGGAATCCAAACTGATCTTTCCCTAGGTCAGCTTCTATCAGTTTTTCCATTCGTCTGTAAAGAATTCGCGTTAGTATTTTGCAGCTGTGACTTATTAAACTGATAGTTCGGTAATTTTCACATCTGTCAACACCTGCTTTCTTTGGGATTGGAATTATTATATTCTTCTTGAAGTCAGAGGGTATTTCGCCTGTCTCATACATCTTGCTCACCAGATGGTAGAGTTTTGTCATGACTGGCTCTCCCAAGCAGAGTAGGTAACTGAAAAATATGGAAACGTCGCGAGAAATGTATTCTTGAACATAAATGCAGATGCTAGCCAAACATGCAGATTGTACTGTTGTACATGACCACGAGCGGCACCTGTGAAATGTTCTCAATACTTTGCAAGTGTTAGTTATCGTGAGAACAGTGTTCTGTGTAGTACTGAGTGCGTTGTATCTGAGATCAAGTACATTCGTGCCGTGGGCAAATTGTTAGTGTTTGGTGCGTCAAGAGACCCCATACCGAAGATTTATACCGCATACAGGAAAATCGGAAAAACATCATCTGCTACATCTCAGTGTGGACGAAGGTTGTTGCGTGATCGTGAGGGACAGTCATTGAAGAGGATTGTGACAAAAAATAAGAGGATGGCAGTTACAAAAGTCACTGCAGTGCAGACTGTCGCACTCGCGAACCCTGTCCGCACCAAATTAAGATGAAGGGAATTCAATAAGGTGGGCGAGCTGGAATTCCAAAACCATTCATCAGTGATGCAAATGCTCGTACCGGTAACAGGAAACCGTTGTGCCGAAGCCATAAAACTGGACCTATGGAGCAATGGAAGACTGACATTTGGTTGGATGAGCCTTAATTCACACTGCTTCCAACTTCTCCCCGAATTTACGTCACGCGAGTGAAATATGGCAGGGTTCGGTGATAATGTAGGGAGCCATATCGTAGTGTTCCATGAGCTCCACAGTTACTCCTCAAGGTCGCATTACTGCAAAGGAATAAGCGACCGTTTTGGCTGATCGCGTTCATCCCACGGTACAATGTTTGTTGCCAACGATGATGCCATGTTCCAAACCGACAGGACGCTTATTCACACAGCTCGATTCGTCCAGGCCTGATTTTGCAAGCTTAGGATCAACAGTCACATCTCCATGGCCACCACAGTCACCAGATGTCAATATTATTAAGCTTTTGTGGCCTACTTCGGAGAGCAGCGAGTGTAGTCGTTATCCATATTCATAATCGATTCCGGAGTCTGTCTGCATAGCTGAGTGGTCAGCGAGACAGAATTCCATGGTAGGCGGGCCAGGTTCGATTCACGGCTGAGTCGGAGATTTTCTCCGCTCAGGGACGAGGTGTTGCGTTGTCCTAATCATCATCTTTTCATCCCCATCGACGCGCAAGTCGCCGAAGCGGCGTCACCTAAAAGACTTGCACCAGGCGAACGGTCTACCCGACGGGAGGCCCTAGCCACTCGACATTTCATTTCATCATTACCGATAATTCCCAATATTCTGCAAAAAGAATGGTGTAAGATTCCCGTGCAAACCGTACAGGACCTGTGTTTATCCATTATGAAACTTCTGGAAGCCGTTTTGAATGCCAAAGTGGTGAAGTGTTTTTGTTGTTTCCACATTTTTGTCCACCACCTGTACACAATAGGATGAACAGAAATCACACTTTCATTGAAAGATAATAATTACATTGAACTCGCTGCCGGTACTCATGATGGTCCCCTGAGAATGATAAAAAGCGGGACATGGTCGTTAATAGGGTTTGCGATCGCAACGAACGTTCTGAAACGTATTCCAATGTTGGTGACAGGTTGATAACGAATTCTTGTGGTAGGGCGTTCCACCAATGTGGTTGACAACTGCTGGATGGTCGTAGGAGCATGTGGACGTGTTACAGTACGTCTCTCAAACGTTTCCCTCACCCGCTGGATTGGATTTAAGTCGAGGGAACGGACAGGCCCCGTCTGTTCGCCGAATATCTCCTCTTTCCGAGAGCTCCTCTACCTGCACTGTTCGATACGGTAGCGCATTGTCATCCACAAAAATAATGTCAGTGCCGAAAGCACCCCTCGAAAGACGCATGTGGGGAATAACGTTGAGAAGTGACTATGCCTTTTCAAAGGAGTGGATGTCAGAACGCCCATACAACATCATGCTTTCCCACAACGTGACACACAGAACACCTGAACGATCGTGTGGCAATGCTGGACGTACCCTCATATAGAGAGAGATGGGAACACATAATGCACCCACAAAAATGGTCGAAAATAATCGTTTTACAGTACAATCACCAGTCAACGTTATTGTGTCAGTGTACTCCATCGAATTTTTTCAGGGGTACATTCGGCCCTTACTCTTTATGGATGACAATGCACGACTGCATCAAAGGGAGATCTTGGAGCGAGAAGATATTCTGACTTAAATCCCACTGAGCATGTGAGAGATGCATTGGGGAGGCGTACTGCAGCACGACCACTGGTAGCGACGACCATCTGTCGACAACACTGACGGAGTAATGGAACGCCCTACCACGAGAACTCCTCACCAACATTGTATATATATCATGGGACCGTACCGCAGAGAATGCATTGCCATCCGTCGTATCACACATCCAATTGAGAATCATGTCCTGCCTTTTCTAATGCCCAGCAGACCATCATGAATCGTGGTAACTTCAGGGTAATAATTGTCTTTGATTCAAAGTGTCATTTCTGTTCGCCTCACTGCACATTTCCCACCTTCTGTGATATACTGCAGCAGTTCTTTCTATGTATGGTCCAAATTTCATCGAGATATTGCTTGGAAGTGACACATCATACGAAAGTTACTTCCGTCATTTAGTTTTGCACACAAGTGTAATTGACGACGTAGGTTGAAAGTGGTACTCTGAGGTGGAAAAGATGGCACAAGAGAGGAATTCTAGGCATGCAACATCGAACTAGTCATAAGATTGATGTCTGAAAAAAAAAAAGAAAAATCTTCTAGTGTGGAGTTTAGAACGACAAACGATGCGGTATAGTCGCAACTGAACTCGGCCTATTGGATGACCATCAGCTCTCACAACAACAGATAGAAGCTCCCACTTTCTCAAAAGAATTTTATTCAAATAGTCTCTGGCGCAAAATCATAAATTCAATCAAAATAAATAATAAAAAAACTGAGGTGTCAACTTCGAAATACTTACTTCATTAATGGGGAACGTTGGCTCTACTTCTACCTCAGAAGGGGCGAGATCGATAGTGTCTGTGATTTCTGTGCGTATGGCTACCAGCAATCGTGCACGGTACGACACCCCTTCTCCTAGGCCTGAATTTAGATTTGAATGTTCGTCTATGAGACTGTAATCTCTCGTCGAGCCATATAAATGGATGAAAGTTGGTCCAAATGTTGGAAGGAAACCTGAAAACGGAGAAACAAAAGTTTCAAAGACGAGTATACATTTTCAAGATAATAGGACTAAAAAACAAACAGCAGTAACCTGAATGGTATCAAATTTCCTGGTGCCAAGACGAAGTTTGATTTCAACTAATCAGCTGATACAAATTAAGACTGAAGTTATGGAAAGACAGGACTCAGAACCTTACAAGAATATGGTTTTCTTTGTGTTCTTTGCTACGTGAAAATCTGATAATTCGCCTCTAGCCGATGTGATTCCTAATTTGTATCTTTACGTCTTCTCACTTAAAACAGTTAAGCAATAATGAAATATACAGGGTGACTGAAAAAGGAGTTTACAGCTTCGGAATGATACAGAAATTTATTGTGATATGACTTACACAATCGGTAGATGTGTCATTCTGTAGCAAACAACCTCACGCTTGATTCGCATAGTGCATCGGTACCCCATACCACCACCAGGAGCGCCAGTGTAGTGTACTGTTAAAATGGCTACTTCCACTGGTGCGGAATGTTGTGAGCGTACAAGCTGTTGGTGGAGATTAGAGCGGCAGTTTTCCGCACATGGCAGGCGGTTTCTGTTTAGCGATTACGCGGCCTTGGGAAAACAAGAGCGAAAGCTTGGCCGGGGAACGTATGGCCGCGTTCGCGCGCTTTGAGGAATTTACATGCCAGAGACAAATTGGTAAAAATAGATCTAAGAGTGACACTGAGGAGCGAGTTGGCGCTGATGGACAGAAAAATACGTATAGCTAAATTATCTAGACGCGCCACATAAATATATACTAGTTTAAAAGTTACTGTTGTCTTAAAAACTGTAAATTTATGAAAGTTCAAAAGCTAACATCTCGGCAATGCTTTGGCTGATTAATATGAACAAAGTGTCTATGGATGTGGCTAGTAGAGCTGCATCGAGCAATCATAGCCGATTTAGCATAATATGTACCATTTTTGAATGAGAGGTCGGAATATGGGACTTGACTGAGAGAAACTGTATTTTTGGTAATAAATAAATTTAAAGAGACGAAACTAGCGGCAGCATTCTAAAGTTGAAAGAGGTATGTGAGTAATTAAATATGTATTTTATTTACGTATGTTTAGTACGGCCTTGCCACAGTGGATACACCGGTACCCGTGAGATCACTGAAGTTAAGCGCTATTGGGCGTGGTCGGGCTTGGATGGGTGACCACCAGGCCGCCATGCGCTGTTGCCATTTTTTCGGGGTGCACTCAGCCTCATGATGCCAATTGAGGAGCTACTCAACCGAATAGTAGCGGCTTCGGTCAAGATGACCAGGAGAGCGGTGTGCTGACCCCACGTCCCTCCTATCCGCATCCTCCACAGGATGACACGGCGGTCGGATGGTCCCGGCAGGCGGAGTGCTATTACATTAAAAAATCCTGGGAGAAGCAAGATCACGCCATAAGAACACTATCTGTGAAAAAACGTTGGCAGATACAAAAATTTGGACTTTAAATTGTTATCGCCCGGAAAATTTCCATATTTTTCAATGTATCACATGTGTTTGTGTTTAGTTTTAGATTAATCATAATTTCTTTTGTCAAAAATTGTTCTGAGTCGCTCAGTTGTTTCGTGGGTGTATAGGGCGGCCATCGTTCGGGGAGTGGAGTTTGAGTGGTGCTAAGGGTCGGACGTGCCGCCCATCTGGGGGTAGTATTGGGTTGGTAGACACGATCGGAGACAAGTATGTATGTAGCGACGTTCGAAAACTATCAAGTTGAGTGCAATATTGTGACTTAGGACAACAGACAAATGTGTATTTTGTGAACTGTGAACAGACTGTTGAGTGCTGTGATTGCGACATATGAAATTTATCGTGCAGCGTTATAGCATCACTCATTAATGGACGTGCTTACGTAAAAGCACCTCAAACTGCATTTTAAGTATTTAGTCAACATATTTAAGACTATTCGTGGAAAATTACAAAATAAACTACTTGTTTAAATTATAAATCAACGTGAGTGACTCAGTATTTAAAATTTCACCATAATATCTGCCTGCATTGTTTTTTTTATATATTTTTATTTCAATTTTGAAAACTGAGTTTACGATAGATATGAGCTGGCACCCTAAGACGAATAACGTAGCCAAATATTCAGACCAGCCACATCTCCGGGGCCACTCAGTTAAACTGAGTGTTGAGTGTAACAACTATTGAATCTAAATTAACTTTTTTATCAAAAATCGGCGAACAGTATCAGCACCAACTATATAAACATTTTCATAACATTCAGCTAGTTTTTGCAGTGCATAGTGCCCAGTACCGTCATAATATGGGATTTCTCGTCCAGGATTGTCTTAACTGAACAGGTTGGGTAGGTAGTGCAGGTTTGCGTTTGAAAGTGAAGAAGACTGGGAGAAACACGTTGCCAATCGCCGAGCAGTACACTGAGTCCGACGCCGATCACCACAGTGGGAGTTGAAGCGTCGCTGGCTGCCAAACATCGACGCGCTGGCTTCACTGCCGCACTCCGGAGCTGGAGCCACTTCTGCCTCCAACCTGCAAGTCGTTTCACACCACACCACACCTCACCACATGGCAGCTGCCAGCATCAGGCAGCAGTCGTTACACAGCAGCAGTCTCAACAAAGCTAAGTGTTGGCAGCAGGCACATTAGTTTCTCAGTTTTCTGTCTCATAGCCAGTTTAGCTATGGAGTCCGAATTTAGCGAGATGTAATAAAGAAGTCAGCTAGTGATGTTGAGTCTACAGGGAGTGGGAGTGAGCTTCAGAGCGCGCACAGACAGGAATAAGAAGCAGAAGCTAGTGTAGTGGCTATGCTTAGATCATCAACCCATTACTGGCCATTGTCCCTTTTTTGGGACACGTATATTTTACTTATTTATATGTAAGCAATGGAGCTTTTAGCCTTTATTGTTGCACCTGTAGGTTCAAATCACTTTTTTCTAAGTACTTCACACCAAGAAAATTATAAACTTGACGATTTTTTTTTGTTCTCGCACTTGGCAGCACTGTATGTCTGCTGGTAGTTCCTGGACGACAATGAGCTGTGGTTTAGTTGTCTGGGCGTGTTTGTTATGAACATATGGATGTCCATGTGAGATTAAGTATACTTCAGATTTTTTCAAGTAAGTGCAATATCAATATATTTTATGCATCCCAATAACGGGACAATGGCATGTTACACTATCATTTATTGTTGATGTGCCCTATTCTTGAATACACGTATTATACAGAGAAGAATTGCATTTTAAGTTCTTTATATATGCTTTTTTTCATGTTCTATTCGAATTTTAAGGTTCCAACAGGATAAAAACATGCTGCATGAACTTACACTTGAAGAAATTCTAGCAGAAATAGCGAACCATCAAGAGAGTGACGATGAAGATGATGACGTAGAATTGGCGATTATTCCACCTGATGCTGATGTAATAACAGATGAAGAAGACATTGACAAAAATGTATTGAACAATGAGTCTGTTGTACAAGATGTAGACGGTACTTTAGAGAGAAGCTCTCACTTTTGGATGTCCGGCAGTGAATAGTGTTGTTTTACCTATCAAAGAAAACAGGATCAGTATCAAAACGCAGAGGACCACAAGGAAGCAAATTGATGGGAGGACGGGTGAGCACAGATGTACGACTAGATCCGGGAAGTCATTTCATTGTGTCAAGTAATACACAGAAGAGAGTAAAACACAGAAGAGATGTGCTTACTGCAAGAAAAAAAAAAGGTGATAGGTGCAATGTTGGTGTACACGACAAGTGTTTTGCTTCCTTTCATACTGAATAGACATTTGATAATATCAAAACATTCTTTATTTATTGTCTGTGTTGTTTCTTACAATATTATGCATGGAGAATAAGGTTGTGAATTTGGATAGCACATTTGGCCAATGTCCCAAAAATGTAACGGCCTGTAATTTTTGTTCTAATAAACTGAAAATTTTCAAAAGAACTTTTTATTCAATTAATCACTCAATTAACGTATTTATGTATAAAAGTTTGCAAAAAATGATCCGATAGAGTTTTGGTCAGTAATGGGTTAATGAGCCAAAAGGGGAAATTAGAACTGAATTAAAAACTGATATGGGGGTTTCAAGATTGAATTAAACACTAATATGGAGGATATGGAAAGTTCTTTGGGAGCAACGATCAGAGAATTAAATGATCAATTGGAGTATTAACAAGAAAAATTTGAGGAGGTAGAAGGAAATTTGAATGCTAAGATTGATGCAGATGCTGTGTAATTAAGGTGTAGAATTGATTCAGGCAGGCAGTTGTGGGACACAAGGAATGATGAGACAAGGCAAGCACTAACTGATGTGGATCAGAAGATTGTGACTAGTTGTGATAAAACCAAAACTTTATTATTGTGTCAAGTGGCAGGGACAGCTAGCGACCTAAGAAAGGAAACTAATAATGTGACTGCTGTTACTGTAAAGAGTAATGTAGAAACTGGCAAAGATAATAGTAGATTAAGTAATGTAGAATTATTTGGGGCTAATGAAAGTATGGGGTGGACTATGGCACACGTACCCAGTGGTAAAAATTTTTCAGGGGAAAGCAAGTATCATGCTGCAGATTTTCTGGCAGGATTCAAGAGTTATTTTTTTGGTGGCATGAGTGACAACAACAAAATTAAATTGATAAAAATCGCTGCTCAAATATGGGCAAATCAATGTAGTGAACAATTTAAATCACATAGTATATCTGAGCAAACGTTTCTAAATGGGTATTGGAGCCAAGCAAAACAATGCAGATTGCAGAATGATTTTCTGAATGGACCAGTTTACAGAGGAGGTAGGCAAAATATAAAAGAGTATTATCAGGAGGAACTAAGTAAGTTGGTATATTTCGATAGGCCTTTGAGAATTCTGACTGAGATTTCTACCTTAAGGACAAGGTTACCTGAAAATGTACAATGGGAATTGATAAATTGTCCAAGAGATTCTATAGAAAATTTCTTGGATTTTATTGAGAGGATGCACCAGGCAATGTGCTATAAGCCAAACTCAAGGGGTAATAATTCAGGGTATACTCAGAGGAATAACTAAGAGAGAAAATATAATGTGAGTTGGGGTAATAACCACCATAAATCAACCAGGGAAGGAAATCAGAATGGTAATTGGAGAGGAAACAGAGATAGAATTCAGAATGAACTTGGAGGGATAACAGAGAAAGATTTAATGATGATGGCGGGTACCAGAGAGGTGCATGGAAAATGGAAACAGGAGTGATCAAAGGCCAATGCAGAAACAGAGAGATGGGAGAGGAGAAATTAGTGCAAGGGGACCATAGGGACAAAATTCTTTAAACTGACGATTCAAGAGAAGGAAAGTTGCTACTCACCATGTAGTGGAGATCCCGAGTCGTGATAGGGACAATAAAAGATTCACACAATCATAGCTTTCTGCCATTAAGGCCTTTGTCAGCAGTAGACATGCATACACACAAGCACACACACACTCACGCAAGTGCAACTTGCAGACGTCTGCAGTCACAGAGAGCTGGAACTACACTGCGAGCTGCGGCCCCAGTGCATGACGGGAATGGCAACTGGGTGGGGGTAAGGAGGAGGCTGGAGCGGGGAGAGGGAGGGATAGTATGGCGGGAGTGGCGGACAGTGAAGTGTTGCAGTTTAGACGGAAGGCAGGAGAGAAGGTGCGGAGGGGGGATGGGGTAAGTAGTGGAAAGAAGGGAAATAAAAATAAATTAAAAGACTGGGTGTGGCGGTGAAATGACGGCTGTGTAGTGCTGGAATGGGAACAGGGAGGGGGCTGGATGGGTGAGGACTAACGAAGCTTGAGGCCAGGAGGGGTACAGGGACGTAGGATGTATTGCAGGGAAATTTCCCACCTGTGCAATTCAGAAAAGCTGGTGTTGGTGGGAAGGATCCATATAGCACAGGCTGTGAAGCAGTCATTGAGATGAGGGGTATCATATTTAGCAGTGTGTTCAGCTACAGGGTGATCCACTTGTATTTTGGCCACAGTTTGTTGGTGGCCATTCATGTGGACAGACAACTTGCTGGTTGTCATGCCTTCAACCCAGATAGCAAAGATGTCATCTGAGGACACCTTATTCACATTCCTGCAGAAACTTAACAACTTCTCCCACATTTGCTTCACCTGGTCCTGCTCTACCCAACATGCCACCTTCCTAGATGTTGACCTCGACCTCAGAGATGGCTACATCAGTACCTATGTCCATATCAAACCTACTAACCACAAGCAATACCTCTACTTCGACAGCTGCCACCTGTTTCATACCAAGAAGTCCCTTCCGCACAGCCTAGTCACCCGTGGTCGTCACATTTGCATTGATGACCACTTCCTCTCTAAATATACCGAGAGTATCACTGAAGCCTTCACTGACCGTAATTATCCTCTCATCCTTGTACAAAAACAAATCTCCCATGTCTTTTCTTTCCAGTCTCCCACCACCTCCAAAAGTCCCGCAGTCTGGCCACAAAGGACCATTCCCCTTGTAACTCAGTACCATCTGGGACTGGAGCAACTGAATTACATTCTCCGCCAGGTTTTCGATTACCTCACATCGTGCCCTGAAATGAGAAATGTCCTACCCACTATCCTTCCCACCCCTCCTACCGTGGTATTCCGCCGTCCACCGAACCTACACAATATACTCGTCCATCCTTACACAACCCCTGCTCCCAATCCTGTACCTAATGGCTCATACCCTGTAATAGACCTAGATGCAAGACCTGTCCCATACATCCGTCTGCCACCACCTACTCCAGTCTGGTCACTAACATCACCTATCCCATCAAAGGCAGGACTACCTGTGAAACCAGTCACATGATTTACAAGCTAAGCTGCAACCACTGTGCTGCATTCTATGTAGGCATGACAACCAACAAGCTGTCTGTCTTCATGAATCGCCACTGACAAACTGTGGCCAAAAACCAAGTGGACCACCCTGTAGCTGAACATGCTCCCAAACATGATACCCCTTACCTCAATGAGTGCTTCACAGCCTGTGCTAAATGGATCCTTCCCACCAACACCAGCTTTTCTGAATCGCACAGGTGGGAACTTTCCTGCAATACAGCCTAAGTTCCCATAACCCTCCTGGCCTCAACCTTCGTTAGTGACTGTCCTCACCCATACAGCCCCCTCCCTGTTCCCATTCCAGCACTCTCAGTCGCCACTCCCATCATGGACTGGTGCTGCTGCTCGCAGTGTAGTTCCAGCTCTTTGTGACTGCAGACGTGTGTGCAAGTTGCGCTTGTGTGAGTGTGTGTGTGCATGTGTGTATGCATGTAGACTGCTGACAAAGGCCTTAATGGCCGAAAGCTATGATTGTGTGAATCTTTTTATTGTGCCTATCGCAACTCAGAATCCCCGCTATATGGTGAGTAGCAGCTTTCCTTCTCTAGTGTTGTTACATTCTGTCCTGGTTTTTCCGTTGTCTGATTCTTTAAACAGATGGTCTAAGGTGCTGCAGTCATGGACTGTACGGCTAGTCCTGGTTCAAGACCTCCCCCGGGCATGGGTGTGTGTGTTTGTCCTTAGGATAATTTAGGTTAAGTAGTGTGTAAGCTTAGGGACTGACGACCTTAGCAGTTAAGTCCCATAAGATTTCACACACATCTGAACATTTGAACATTCTTTAAACTGAGATTTTCTCCAAACAGGGTCAAATTTGGGACAACAAACCATGCAGGAAATAGGACCATGAGATGGGTAAATAATTGTGGGAGATTAATGGTGGATCTTTTAATAGTTTTTGACAAATAATGAGAGGTATTTTAATGAAAGAAAAAGCAGTGGAACAAGGGAAGAGAAAGTACAGAATAAGAATTACAGGCAAACTAACAGGGGGTCTGTTGATCATGATGAAAATAAACAAGTGAGGGGAGAAAAGATTTGTGGAATAGAGGCAGTTATGGTATTGATGAGATGTTTGGAGGCCGGTTTATTCAGCATGATAAGAGGAGGGCCTTTAGAAGTAAAAATAATAGGAAATGTAGGAATCAGGAGGGAGAAACAAATGTTAGGGTCTGTTAAATAAAACGGATCAAAATGTGGGGGATAATGATGAAAATAGTATTGGCTTGGCAATTATGTTACGCAATGAGCATATATCAGCTATGCAACCTGTGGGGGGAAAATGTGTGCTGAGATATTGAGAGTGCATATGTCAATGCAAGCAGAAATAGCGATGTGTTGAATGCAATGGAACTTTCACCAGTGGTACAAGATATTAATTCTATGGAGGCCACAGTGCCTGACTCAAATATTGTTGTAGATGAAAATATACAGGAAGGTATGTGCTCCAGCAACTTGAATGTATTAAATGGTGAGCAGGCAGTAGATCCTGTATCAGATGTTGTCATGGGTAATGATGCTGATAGGCAGCACAAGGCTGCAGAATGTGTTGTTAATGTATGTGGAGGCACTCCAGTAGTGATAGGGAATATACCAATGAGAAGGCTATAGTTCCTGTAGCTGATGAACAAGCAATAGTTGTAGATGAACTTTCTAATATGCACAATGGAGCTGCAAGTGTTGATATTGTGGCTGAAACACTGAGGGATTCTATTGATTCAAGTAAATTTATGTCTGTTGCTAATGGTATGAGTGAAGAAGCTGGGCAGACACATTTTTTCAAGGAAGCATGGGACAGTAAGGCAGAGAGTGATTCTGATGATTGGATAGCCAGGGCAAAATGGTTTCAGAAATGGACAGCTGAGGGTTGGGAAATTAGCAAGCATGAATTTGCCAGGCAAATCAGGGATTTATGTAGGGAAACTGAGGTGCTCAAACATACTTACAAGGAAATAGTTAATGGGGATAAATATGTTAAATCATCAGATGAAGTATTTTTATTTATGATGGGAAAAGATGGTATAGGTGATAATAATACTGTGAATAATGATGCAGTTAGTGAGGAAGGTGAGGATGTTGGTGAAATCCAAAATTTCATAGTGTATAATGATGAACAACAGAGAGCCATGCGTGAGGAGCTACACTAGTGGCCATTAAAATTGCTACACCACGAAGATGGCGTGCTATAGACGCGAAATTTTACCGACAGGAAGAAGATGCTGTGATATGCAAATGATTAGCTTTTCAGAGCATTCACACAAGGCTGGCGCCGGTGGTGACACCTACAACGCGCTGACATGAGGAAAGTTTCCAACCGATTTCTCATACACAAACAGCAGTTGATCGGCGTTGCCTGGTGAAACGTTGTGATGCCTCGTGTAAGGAGGAGAAATGCGTACCATCACGTTCCCGACTCTGATAAAGGTCGGATTTTAGCCCATCGCGATTGCGGTTTATCGTATTGCGACATTTGCTGCTCGCACTGGCCGAGATCCAATGACTCTTAGCAGAATATGGAATTGATGGGTACAGGAGGGTAATACGGAACGCCAAGCTGGATCCCAATGGCCTCGTATCACTAGTAGTCGAGATGACTGGCATTTTATCCGCATGGCTGTAACGGATCGTGCAGCCACGTCTCGATCCCTGAGTCAACAGATGGGGACCTTTGCAAGACAACAACCATCTGCACGAACAGTTGGATGACGTTTGCAGCAGCATGGACTATCAGCTCGGAGACCATGGCTGCGGTTACCCTTGACGCTGCATCACAGACAAGAGCGCCTGCGATGGCGTACTCAACGACGAACCTGGGTGCACGAATGGCAAAACGTCATTTTTTTCGGATGAATCCAGGTTCTGTTTACAGCATCCGTGTTTGGCGACATCGCGGTGAACGAACATTGGAATCGTGTATTCGTCATCGCCATACGGGCGTATCACCTGGCGTTATGGTATGGGGCGCCATTGGTTACACGTCTCGGTCACCTCTTGTTCGCGTTGATGGCACTTTGAACGGTGGACGTTACATTTCAGATGTGTTACGACCCGTGGCTCTTCCCTTCATTCGATACCTGCGAAACCCTACATTTCAGCAGAATAATGCAAGACCGCATGTTGCAGTTCCTGTATGGGCCTTTCTGGATACACAAAATGTTCGACTGGTGCCCTGGCCAGCACATTCTCCAGATCTCTCACCAACTGAAAACGTCTGGTCAATGGTGGCCAAGTAACTGGCTTGTCACAATACGCCAGTCTCTACTCTTGATGAACTGTGGTATCGTGTTGAAGCTGCATGGACAGCTGTACCTGTACACGCCATCCAAGCTCTGTTTGACTCAGTGACCAGGCGTATCAAGTCCGTTATAACGGCCTTAGGTGGTAGTTCTGGGTACTGATTTCTCAGGATCTATTCACTTATATTGGGTGAAAATGTAATCATGTGTCAGTTCTAGTACAATATATTTGTCCAATGAATACCCGTTTATCATCTGCATTTCTTCTTGGTTTAGCAATTTTAATGGCAAGTAGTGTAAATACTGAATGGATGGGGAAAGATGAGTGGGATTATGATGCTGATGACTGGGTTAATTTTGCAAAGTTGCACCAGCAGTTGATACCAGAGACTTGGAAGGAAGAAAAATATAGAGCTGCTAGAAAGCTAGAGGCGATGGGTGTAGGAAACTCTTGAATTAAAGAGGCCTTTGATTTAATATTTTCAGGGGATAAGGATACTGAATCGTTTAATGAAGAGAAGGTGTGCAGCATGAGTAAAGATTGCGTGCATGAGATAAAGGAAGGCTTGTTGGCTGAAACAGAACTGAAGCATGATTTTATTGAAAAGTTGCACCGGATAATAACTGTTGGTGTGGCAGGAGTCTGTGAAACTGGTTTGGTGGATACTGGAAGTCTGTGTCTAGGGTGCCTGCATGTCGTGGTCGTGCAGTAGCGTTCTCGCTCCCCACGCCCGGGTTCCCGGGTTCGATTCCCGGTCAGGGATTTTCTCTGCCTCGTGATGGCTGGGTGTTGTGTGATGTTCTTAGGTTAGTTAGTTTTAAGTAGTTCTAAGTTCTAGGGGACTGATGACCATAAATGTTAAGTCCTATAGTGCTCAGAGCCATTTGAACCATTTTTGTGTCTGGGGTGTCAGAGAGCTTTTATGATCATATTAAGAACAGGGAAACAGTGGAATTTCCTGTCACAAGTGGTGGAAATTAGAAATGTTACAAGAAATTCCAGTAAACCAGAGAGATAGGAGGTAGTTCTAGATGTAAACATTGGAAGTGAAGTTTTTAGTCAATAATTTTTGGTGGCCCAAAATTTAAGTATGGATTTGGTGTTGATTTCCTGAGTAAATATGAGGCATTTGGAGACTGTAAGGATCAGATAGTGGAACTGAATATTTTTGAGGGAAGAAAAAGGGTTAAATTCGAAGATTCTCTCAATGATGAAGAATTGGTGGCTAGTTTGCATGTAGCACATTGCTTGATGGATGAGATGGAGGCTGAGAAATATATAAGGAGTAAAGTAAATGGCACAAAGGGAATTTCTGAGGATGAGAATGCAGAATTATATCCATTATTGACTAAAGACAAAGATGTGTTTTCTGAAAATCCAGTGAAGTTGACTGATTCACTCAGGGCAAATCCACATAAACCCATTACGGTCAGGCCATACCCTATAGCACTGGCAGAGAGGGAGACAGTTAGAGGAGAACTACAACATATGTTACAATGAGGAATCGTGGAAAAGTGCGTAAATGAATGTTGCAAACTTATAATAGTGTCAAAAGAAGGAGAAATCGATGAGTTTGGTTCTAGATGCTAGAAGGTTGAACAAAATAGTTGTAAGGGAAACTGACCACCCTGAGAATATGGATGAATTGATTTTAGGGTTCAAAAAAGTAAAATTATTACAACTATGGATTTGATGGATGGGTTTTGGCAGGTGCTTTTAACAGTGGAAAGCAGAAAGCATGCTGCCTTCCTGTTTGAAGGCAGATACATGTTAATTCAAAAGCCTCTATATTTGCATCACATCCGTCTGTACCTCGATCTTAGATGTTTAACGATCAACAATAGATAGAATTTGAAACGACAGATCAGAAAGATTTTATTGATCCTGAAAATAGAAAAAAATATGCTGATTTTAGTCCTCTTGTAATAATCGCTAACTACTGAGTATATGTAGACCACACATAACACAATGTTTCAAAATCAGCGCGAGAAATTCCAAATAGTGCTGTCAAGCTCCGTGCACGCTGTAGAAGCGTCTCACGTTAACATGAATTGCAGGAATCCTCCATTTACAAATTTAAGTTCAATACTGTATGCGATGACTTCAGTATCTTCATACACTTATATACCATTGATGTTTAGCTTGCCAGTGTTGAGACATAGGATAGAGGCATAGCTACTCAGCAACAAAGAGAAACAGAGAGGGAGAGACAGATGTGTTTGAAGCCTCATCCAAGACAAAGGATGTAAGGAAGATGAAAGTTTAACATCGTGTCAACGGCTACTTGTTTGGGGACGTGGTAGTAACACAGATTTGACCGTGATAGGAAAGGAAACATACCTTGGGCTTGTTTCGAGAACTATCTAGGCATTCACGTGAAATGACTTGGGTAAACCACTTAAAACCAAATATGGAGATGGCCACACTGTGTTTAAAATCCACTTCTTTTGATCGAGAATATAGTCTTAACCACAGCACATCTCAGTCAGAATCTACGATGGATTCAAGGAAATCTTCTTCATGAAGTTCTATTCGCAAAATTTTTCGTAGAATTCTACTGACGCAGCTGATTTATACTGGGAGCTTGAATTAATTCCCACTGTTGACAAAGTGTGGGCAGTACTTGTACCAGTGCAGCATAGTGGACAGTGACACGAAACCTGTTTAACTGTAGAAACATTAGGCTACGTTAGACTTTCATATTTCCACGTGAGTTTAGAGTGGAGTGAAATAACATACCTATGTAGTGCCTTGAAAATGTCGGATTATGTACCTACAAAATAACATTTGCGGGAAGCATTACTCTTCTGCTTTCATCTCAAGAAATCTGCTGCGGGAAATCATCGTTTGTTAATTGAAGCGTGTGGAGAACATGCTCTGCCGGAAACAACAAGCAGAGATTCAAAGACAACGATTTTGTAATGAATGACATTATGGTCAGTGTGATGTACCATAAGCTCTTGCAACAGGATGAAACGGTGAGTGCTGAACGCTGTGAAACATAATTTAAAGACGAACCTTCGCGTAGAATTGCGTATAAGCAAATAGGAAATGTCATTCTGGTTGAAAGTGGACTGGTGTTACTAACGGATTGCCAGGTACGAAATTATCTGGGTCTCCTAGTAGATAAGGATTAATTAGGCATAATATAATTAATAATGATGTTATTAATTCAAATGTGATAGAATCCTTGAAAGTCTTCATATCTGTTCTAAACCGATTGAAGGAAACCTTGAAGGGACTTTAAGGGGGTGTCTTACCTTACCAGTGATCATCAGTAGACTTTGACCCATCCGATAGCCATTTGCTTCGGTCCATTACCATTTTATTAAAATAGACGGACCTTACTGTCCAACAAAAAGTGGGAATTAATTCAGATACCCAACATAATTTTTCAAATACAAGGAAAAGTTTTGGTCAGCAAAGAAACGAATGTTCCCTTTAAGTCATGGTTGGAGAGTGTGATACTTGCTGTGTTGGTTTAGTGATTCTCTTGTTTTAAAGTCATCAGTGTTTCGACTGGTTTGATTCCTATTCTTAGCTAATTTACCCAATAACCATGACAACCCGTTTTACATCTTATAATCTATGTTTTCCAACACAATAATCCCACTACTGGTCCTTCTAGCGCAAATTTACCGTTCCTGGAAAGTGGTGGAGATGTTCCTCCGGCAAGAGTTCATAAGAAAATTCTTTCCTAATGTACCATTCCTAAAATTCTTGTTCTCGTACTTGTCTGCGTATTTGTTGATATCAGTGTATAGCAGTACATTTCAGATGCTTCTTCTTTATTTATCTCCTATCTTCCAGTGACCCACGTTTCGCATCCACACAATGATGTGCTGCAGATAAATAAAAGTAATTTATTCCTCAATTTCATGTCGATATTAGATACTAGTACACCTCTTTTACTGCAGAAACGTTTCTTCGCCGTCTTCAGTCTATTTCTAATAAGTCATCTGCTTTTACCATGTTGTGCAATATTGCTTCATAAATAGATTATTTTCTTTTCAGTTAAAACCGTCTTCTCCAATGTTTTCCTTTCTACTTCTGTCACATTATCGCCTGAAAGCTTTACAGCTTGCCTACTGATTCCTATTTCTGTAGTGTGATGTAACGCTCTGCGGGAAATCCGGTAATTTTTTTTGTTCTACAAAGTTTTGATACGAGATAAAATAATTTTTAATACGCAATAAATACAACTGATTTTAGTAAATCCGAAGGCATGCCATCCACTGCTTCTTACATGTTTGATGTCAGAGCAGTCAGTGCTCTTCCACACTTGACCATGTTATCCATCATGCTTCAGTACAGTACTTCTTCACTGTATAGGCCTTTGATATACTTTTAGCATCTATCTGTCGTTTCTTCTTCAGTTAATAGAGGATATGAGTTTGAAATACTTTAGGGTGACAACTGTTCATTTTAGGAATCAAAATTTATGTTTAATCTTTTGAATGCAGTTTCATTTATTGATTATAAAGTGTATGCAGTTCCTGTTAATTTCTTTCCCGAAAAACCTGTACCACTCGCTTCGTATTCATTCTTTGTATGCTTTATTTTCTTCTTTCACGTCATACGAATGCATACTGGGTATATATGTTAGAATATTTCCTGTATTTTTATCGTTTGATTTTACTGTACCTAACGAGTTTTGTCCAATCTTAATTATTCCTTTCTGTGTTACGTTATACTCATCTTTAATTAACAACAATCAGCGCATTTACTTAGTCACATCATCTGGTTTGTATTTCGCTTCATTCTCCACTGGATATTCTATATTCCACTTTCTGATGTGCTCTGCTTTCTTCATTGTTTCCAGTTTAAATCTACTACACTCCTGGAAATGGAAAAAAGAACACATTGACACCGGTGTGTCAGACCCACCATACTTGCTCCGGACACTGCGAGAGGGCTGTACAAGCAATGATCACACGCACGGCACAGCGGACAAACCAGGAACCGCGGTGTTGGCCGTCGAATGGCGCTAGCCGCGCAGCATTTGTGCACCGCCGCCATCAGTGTCAGCCAGTTTGCCGTGGCATACGGAGCTCCATCGCGGTCTTTAACACTGGTAGCATGCCGCGACAGCGTGGACGTGAACCGTATGTGCAGTTGACGGACTTTGAGCGAGGGCGTATAGTGGGCATGCGGGAGGCCGGGTGGACGTACCGCCGAACTGCTCAACACGTGGGGCGTGAGGTCTCCACAGTACATCGATCTTGTCGCCAGTGGTCGGCGGAAGGTGCACGTGCCCGTCGACCTGGGACCAGACCGCAGCGACGCACGGATGCACGCCAAGACCGTAGGATCCTACGCAGTGCCGTAGGGGACCACACCGCCACTTCCCAGCAAATTAGGGACACTGTTGCTCCTGGGGTATCGGCGAGGACCATTCCCAACCGTCTCCATGAAGCTGGGCTACGGTCCCGCACACCGTTAGGCCGTCTTCCGCTCACGCCCCAACATCGTGCAGCCCGCCTCCAGTGGTGTCGCGACAGGCGTGAATGGAGGGACGAATGGAGACGTGTCGTCTTCAGCGATGAGAGTCGCTTCTGCCTTGGTGCTAATGATGGTCGTATGCGTGTTTGGCGCCGTGCAGGTCAGCGCCACAATCAGGACTGCATACGACCGATGCACACAGGGCCAACACCCAGCATCATGGTGTGGGGAGCGATCTCCTACACTGGCCGTACACCTCTGGTGATCGTCGAGGGACACTGAATAGTGCACGGTACATCCAAACCGTCATCGAACCCATCGTTCTACCATTCCTAGACCGGCAAGGGAACTTGCTGTTCCAACAGGACAATGCACGTCCGCATGTATCCCGTGCCACCCAACGTGCTCTAGAAGGTGTAAGTCAACTACCCTGGCCAGCAAGATCTCCGGATCTGTCCCCCATTGAGCATGTTTGGGACTGGATGAAGCGTCGTCTCACGCGGTTTGCACGTCCAGCACGAACGCTGGTCCAACTGAGGCGCCAGGTGGAAATGGCATGGCAAGCCGTTCCACAGGACTACATCCAGCATCTCTACGATCGTCTCCATGGGAGAATAGCAGCCTGCATTGCTGCGAAAGGTGGATATACACTGTACTAGTGCCGACATTGTGCATGCTCTGTTGCCTGTGTGTATGTGCCTGTGGTTCTGTCAGTGTGATCATGTGATGTATCTGACCCCAGGAATGTGTCAATAAAGTTTCCCCTTCCTGGGACAATGAATTCACTGTGTTCTTATTTCAATTTCCAGGAGTGTATGAAAAGATTTGGATCCATATGTGTATTTTGGTGCGCTTTACAACCTAGTATTTTGTTTTTATTCTAATCATAACTTTGTTCAGTCCATGTCACCCTATTTCCAGGCTATTTCTCACATTAGTTTTGTTTTTTATGAAGTTGATTTTCGCTACAGCTGATGGAAATTTATCACAGAGCTACAGAAGTCATTTTCCCCTGTCCCATCCTCCCTCCAGTGCATATTCTCCATTAATTAAGCGTTTCTTTCTTTGATCATGCACTACTGTCGAGTCGGCCTATGAATTTTCCATGCACTTTATATGTTTCATTAGCTCCCCGTCGCCCTGTATTTCTGAATCAGTATGTGTAAGTGAAACGTATAGGACCTGGTCTGATTCCTGTTATTATGGAAGGTTTTTCGTTGGAGGGAGGGCTGGATTTAAACTAATCTATTTCGAATAGTTCGACTGAAATTCCTTCCACGCCTTTTCATAACTTTTTCTCTTCATTTGTTTTCTTTACCCTGTGTTAATAAATATGTGTTTATATTCTTAAGAAAAGTATTCGTTTGTATGCTTCTTATTCTGAATATTGAAAAGGGCGCAATTGTGCGACGGCAACATTCAGATCGAGGTGTTTGAACTACCTGAGATGCCTCACCCTTCTCTCCATCATTGGAGATGGTCTTCAGGTCAATAAAGTGTGTTCCAATCACAGTGTTGTTTACTGGATCATTATCTCGGAGTTGAATCTTTATCCTCTGGCACAGTGGTGGAAACATTTCTGTGAAGACTATCTGCTCGTTCCACACAGGCGCGTAGCTGTGCTTTTTTACGCTTGTTTTTCCCTAGAAACGTAAGCAGAAAGCTCAGTGTTTATTACAGTACAGTGTTACTAAGGTAGAAGTGTAACTACTGAAATACTCACAGTCAGGCCTGCGAATGACACTTGGACATATGGATCCACCAAATCCTTGAATTCTCCAGTGAACGCCTTCTTGACATTAGCCACAATAGATGAGTTCATCTTCGGAAGGCCATCCGCTCTGTAGATGCGTACTATGAAGCGTGCTCTTTGTCTTTCAACTGGTACTCCGTCTGGTAACAGAAGATTCCTAAAAGAAAGGAAAATCTTTTCTCTATTAAACTTTCTTTTCGTACTATAAGAGAAAACTATCCAAAACCACAAATACGTAAAAACGGAACTGAAACTGAATTACGTTATCGCTTCCGAGGCATCTGGTTTAAGTAAATGTTGGGGAAAAGGTAGTTGCATTAAATATCTGTTACTATGATGACACTAAAATAATTTTGTGGATAAAAATTGAAAGCCCTAAAGTAACAGATTTAATACAAGGGTGAATTACGTACAGGAAGGAAGTTTTGGTTTATCTTTTCGTCGACAAGGAACCATTAAAGCGCGAGCACAGGCTCGGTTAGAGTAAAATTATTGAATAAAGTTGTAGATTAAGAATACCAATCCTTCCGAATCCACGCTCATTAGGAAATTCTTGTTATTTAGTAATTGTTACAATACGAGTTATTCTCATTACTCAGGAGAAAGATAAGGAACGGCATGATCTTTTTCAGCAACATTGGAGTCCATTTCGTTTGATTATGAGCTTCCAGTTGTGCCACTAGAGACACTGCGTTGAATTGGTCTTACATCTTTCGTACAGTCGGAAACCAAAGTCTCGAGGCCTCTCATCAGTTCGTTATGCTCCACTGCAGGACTTTGCAGTCTACTACGCAGTATAACAGTACGGGGACTCAGTTCTCTATACATAGTGTCAACTCACATGTGCCCCTACGGTAACCTTCATCTAGTCATCAATCTTCTGGCTGGTTCGATGCTGTCCTTTACGAATTCCCCTTCTGCGCCAACCTCTTCATCTCAGAGTAGCACTTTCAACCCACGTCCTCAATAATTTGCTGGATGTATTCCAATCTCTTGTCTTTCCCTACTGCGTTTACCCTTTACAGCTCCCTCTAGCACCGTGGAGGTTCTTCTCTGAGGCCTTAACACATGTCCTATCGTCTTGTTCCTTCTTCACGTAAGAGTTTTCCACATATTCCTGTCTTCAACGATTTGCGAAGAACATCACTCCCTATCAGTTCACCTGATCTTCGACATTCTCCTGTAGCACTACACGTCAAACACGTCGATTTTCTTCTATTCCGTTTTTCCCTCTGACCATTTTTCACTACCATACAATACTGTGCTCCAAACATACAGTCTCAGAAATTCCTTTCTCAGATTAAAGCCTATGTTTGACACATTAGACTTAACTTGTCCAGGAATACCCTCTTTGCCTAAGCTAGTCTTCTTTTTTAAGTCCTCCTTGCTTCGTCGATCATGCGTTATTTTGCTAACAAGGTAGCAGAATTACTTAATATCGTCTACTTTGTGATCGAAATGTCATCAGAGAATCTTATCACTGATATCCTGTCACACAAAATTTTAACCCTACTCTTGAACATTTCTATTATTTCCGTCATTGTTTCTCGATGCATAGATTGATCAATAGGGGCGAAAGACTGCATCTTTGTCTTACACTCTTCTTTATCCGAGCAGTTCGTTCTTGGTGTTCCAGTCTTATTGTTCCTTCTTGGTTCTTGTATATATTGTGTATCACCATGTTTCCCCGTATCTTGATCCTACTTTTCTCAGAATTTCGACCGTCTTGTACCATTTCACATTTCTGAACGCTTCTAGATAATCAAATCCTGGGAGTGTTTGTTTTTCTCCAGCCTTGCTTCCATGAGCAATATAAAACTGAGAACTGTCTTTCTGGTGCATTTACCTTTCCTAAAGCCCCACTGATCGTCACCTAACAGAACCGCAATTCTCTTTTCCATTCTTCTGTATTTTGTTCTTGTCAGCAGCTTGGTTGCACGAATTCTTAAGCTGATTGTGCAACAGTTACCGCAACTCTCTGCCCTTGCTATTGTTTCTTCTTCTGTCAAGTCGTCAGACTAGTTCTTCCGAGTAAATAACCTTTCAACTTACTCTTTCCGTCAATCCGCTCTCTACTTCGCGACAAACAGTGGAATTCCCAATGCACTCTTTAATGTTACCATCCTTGGTTTTAATTTTACCGAAAGAGGTTTTGACTTTTCTATGTACTGAGTCATACTTACTGACAGGTACTTCTTTTCCGGGTTGTTCAGGTTTCTCCGGCACCATTTCGCCTTGGTTGCCCAGCATTTCCTATTTATTTCATTCCTCTGTACATTATAGCAGACAAAAAATGAGATGCAATTTCACCGAATTTAAATATTAGTTTAAATATCAGACAGTTACAAAGTAACTGTGGTGCCACTGGTGACAGTTTCCTTAATGTATATATAGCTTCTTTACAATTTACATACATTAATACTCGCAACTAAAATTGTTGACAATCGACTGTGAACCTTTAAAGCTGTAGCTAGTTGCCACAAAATCGTTATTTTGTTAAATAATCAATGATAATCGTGCGATAGCATATTGGAACCTAATACTAACACATGTGATTATTTTAAATGACAGATATAAAGGTAAACTTACTTGTCAACTCTGATCAAGTGTCATAAATTGATCATAGACTATATAACATAGACCGCGCATGTCCCTGTCTTTGTCGTGTTAAGGCTTGAAACCAATGTCTAAGACTCGGGGCAGAAAGCCGAGTTAATGTCATTTCGCGCTGTGTGAAGTGGAGCTGACGGTTACAGTTTTTCTCATTAATAGCTGAAATCAAGCACTGATTTTGACAATACAACGAACTGTTGTACTACTGTTACACGTGTAGTAGTGCAGTTAACCTAGTTTCTCCGAAATGCCTGATAACAAAGCAATGTGGTCAAATTGAAACGTATTGACAGCTCTTTTTAACAAACGACTAAATCACTTTTCTGTAGTGAATATTTGTTTTTTCCCATTGTTAATTCTTGTAGTTCACCGCTTAATAACAATTTCGCCTGCAGCGTTAGTTTTCTAACGATTCCACAAGAATATGTGTGAAATGTTTTAGTATGCTTTTGTAATAAAGTCAATTCATTTATGTGCATAATATCAGGCATTTACAGAAAATAAGCGACTATATTTCCTGACTTTCGCTTAATCCAGTACGAATTTTAAGATAGGAAGCGAAATATATTGATTACACATGTGTAGTGAGCTAGATATTAACAATATGACGTCCCAAAATCTTAGTCATTTATCAAGTTTCACATCCAAGGATCAATATGCATCCTAACTTTCCACTCATGGAAATGTCTCTGCGAGTATTTTGAAACAGTTTCCTTTCACAATTGAGATTTTCATCCGTTTGTGAAGCGTTAGGGTCAAAAGGAGACTTCTCTAGAAAGGTACGAAGTTGATTAATTATGCTGCTGATACAAAGCACAAGATCTGATCAAACAACTATAGATGGAGAATCCTCAGAGATGTGGAATGAGTAAAGATCTACAATAACAACAAGAAAATTGTAGAAAATCTGTATTAACGTGAATGTACCTATCTCTACACTGCACAGTTATGTTCATGCCTACAGCAGCTAATTAATTACAGTAAAAAGAAAGCTGCTAGTTTGAAAATAACCTGCATCCGCAGTTACACTAAATACTTGCTGTCTGTCTCCCACTGGTAGCTTAAAACTTTCTAGATTACACATGAATTTTACAAACAAAATAGTTACTTTTATCTGCAAAAACTGGGTCTTGCTTGCAGTACATTACTATTTACTATATGGTTTTACAACACATATTCGTCCCTACCAAGTACCAATAGAAATTTTGAATTATTGCCTCTAGATCGTCAAATAATGAAAAGAGTAGCTAACTTAAGTACAGTTTTCTTTTGAATTAGTAGAAATTCTCAATTTCTAGCTTTATGTTAGATGGGAGCTTGCTGAATACCATACCCCCCCCCCCCCCTCTCTCTCTCTCTCTCTCTCTCTCTCACACACACACACACACACACACACACACACACACGCGCGCGCGCTAATACAAATTCTTAATATATTTCAGACAAACAGCTCTTATGCATAACTTATACCCTTGTACTACTGTATCACTTAAAGTAGATCTTTTAGAATCAGCATTATTTAACCCAATTTTTGTTACAATGGAATCTCTGTATGAGAGGGGAAAAGGAAAGAAAAATTACGATGATAATGTAGTTTTATGGCGTAGAAATTTGGAAACTGATGCTCTGAATTACACATTGAAATAAATATAAGGCATTAATGTCTCAGTTGTCAGCAAGAAAAATAAAGGGGTTAGGAGAATGGGAGTAAAATTCATCAATTTATGTCACACAGACAAACTCAAAAACTACAGTTCAGCTGCAGGTGGCCTGACTTCTGCAGCTGTAGGTGCCACCACATGTGTATGTAACTCTGTTTTCAAAACAATCATAAAATCACTGATTATTAAACAAAACCGTTTTTCTGTGGACACCTCTGATTAGAGAATGGTGACGTTTCTTGTGTAGTCTTCATCTTGTAGCCTTATTTTACAGTACTCAAGCAGTACAGCTATTTTTCAGTTAATGTATGTGATTATCAAGAGGAGGACTGTTTGAAACATATTTATTTAGCTCAAGGAAAACGTTATCCCTTATGTCATGCAAAGCTGTGGTAACTAATTTCTTGAAAAGTGTTTTTCACGTTGAAAACAGAAATTTGTCTAATATTTTCTGGTCCTTTTTGCACGGATAAATATGATCATTCGATATAATAGATAAGCCACCTCTGTTTTTTCTGTTCAAGATATTGGTAATAGAAATTTTAGAAAACGGTGAAATTTGCTAAATGTGGCACACCATTTTTTTTGTTCAGTTTCGCAGCTACAAAGTGTAAGAAGCTGGATGATGTAAGTAAACATAGTCGTTATTTATAAAATGGCAGAGAAATCAGCACTAGCAGATGTATCAACCTGCAAGTGTACCAAAAATGTCTTGGAAGCAGCTTCAGAATGCTGGATTGATATTCTGCTCACAGACGATTTAATAAAGCATAAAAAAAACCTTTCAGCAGGTCTTGTTTGGGTTTATATGCCAGTGAGAAAGATCTCCGTGGTGCAGATCTACTTCTGACGGCGTCACACACAACTAAAAATGAATGTGAACGCTAATTATACCTATAAAATCTGTTCTTGTTGAGTGAACCAGTTAAGTTCCCTCAGGTAATACTTTTAATCTAAAATGACAATAATTTACTTGCTGTTCATAACGGTATCAGTAAGTGCAAAATTCATAAAATATAAACGCTTGTTTTACGTAAAAACTGGACCTTATAATTATAAACGCATTTCAGTTCTTGTAAAAGCATAACTGAACATTTTACACTTTGTGTTGAGAAACCACCAGGTAAGTAATGTTATCTGCCAAACTGACATTTTGTGTTTCGTTCCTGGGAAAAGTTCTACTAAAAGGCTGTCTGTGCAACAAAAACAAGTATTCACTGAAGATCTGTAATTCTATAGCTTGTAAGCAGAGCTCTTAGTACGTTTCACCTGACCGCAAGTAAAAACTAAAATCAGCACATTAATATTAGGAATTTGGGAGAAATCACGTTATCTGCACCACTAGAAGTGTAACAGTAACGAGGCAAATTGTTTTCTTATCGTAATCAAAGCTTGATTTCAGTTATAAATGAGACAAACTGTGACTGTCAACTCCAGTCAACATAGTGCGTAATAACAGAAACTCAGCGTCCTGCCCCGAGTCAAGTGACTTAGATGTCGGTTGCAGTGTAATGACGCCACGCGCAGTCTATGTTTTCTATGGTCTATGACATTTATCAAATAACGAAAAAACGTCAGTAGTTCGTGTCTTGCTCATATGTTTTTGCTATTTTCTATACACTGCTCGCATTGTGATTGCCATCCAAAGAAAAACGCATATGGAATTTTAATAATACTGAGACTCGTAAACACTACGAGAAGATTATTGTAGTCACTCACAGTCTTATTCTGTCTCCCTGAAAAAACTTGGGTGATATGCAGAGAAACATAAAACTACACGAATATTTTGATGCAGTCTGGTCTCAAACGAATAACGACTTTTTATTTCACGTTTTTCAATAACGACCCAAAACTAAATTTTGTGTCTAAGTAACATTCAGAGTTTTCATTAGCTGCGACATTCAACTCCGTCATGGTCTAAATCGGTTTCAACCCACTTGGTAGCGAAAAAAAAAAAAAAAAAAACATGCGGAGAAACGCAGACTTATCGACGATCGATTTATATTTAAATCAGTCAACAATACAGGCCCACTACTACTTTTATATTTTAAACTGTGTGTTCTCTGCTAAAAGTATCAGCCCAGTGAATCTGCAGATATGATTTGCCTTTTTCTTTTTTTTGCTACATAGCCAGTAATACACTCCTGGAAATGGAAAAAAGAACACATTGACACCGGTGTGTCAGACCCACCATACTTGCTCCGGACACTGCGAGAGGGCTGTACAAGCAATGATCACACGCACGACAAAGCGGACACACCAGGAACCGCGGAGTTGGTCGTCGAATGGCGCTAGCTGCGCAGCATTTGTGCACCGCCGCCGTCAGTGTCAACCAGTTTGCCGCGGCATACGGAGCTCCATCGCAGTCTTTAACACTGGTAGCATGCCGCGACAGCGTGGACGTGAACCGTATGTGCAGTTGACGGACTTTGAGCGAGGGCGTATAGTGGGCATGCGGGAGGCCAGGTGGACGTACCGCCGAATTGCTCAACATGTGGGACGTGAGGTCTCCACAGTACATCGATGTTGTCGCCAGTGGTCGGCGGAAGGTGCACGTGCCCGTCGACCTGGGACCGGACCGCAGCGACGTACGGATGCACGCCAAGACCGTAGGATCCAACACAGTGCCGCAGGGGACCGCACCGCCACTTCCCAGCAAATCAGGGACACTGTTGCTCCTGGGGTATCGGCGAGGACCATTCGCAACCGTCTCCCTGAAGCTGGGCTACGGTCCCGCACACTGTTAGGCCGTCTTCCGCTCACGCCCCAACATCGTGCAGCCCGCCTCCAGTGGTGTCGCGACAGGCGTGAATGGAGGGACTAATGGAGACGTGTCGTCTTCAGCGATGAGAGTCGCTTCTGCCTTGGTGCCAATGATGGTCGTGTGCGTGTTTGGCGCAGTGCAGGTGAGCGCCACAATCAGGACTGCATACGACCGAGGCACACAGGGCCAACACCCAGCATCATGGTGTGGGAAGCTATCTCCTAAACTGGCCGTACACCTCTGGTGATCGTCGAGGGGACACTGAATAGTGCACGGTACATCCAAACCGTCATCGAACCCATCGTTCTACCATTCCTAGACCGGCAAGGGAACTTGCTGTTCCAACAGGACAATGCACGTCCGCATGTATCCCGTGCCACCCAACGTGCTCTAGAAGGTGTAAGTCAACTACCTTGGCCAGCAAGATCTCCGGATGTGCCCCCATTGAGCATGTTTGGGACTGGATGAAGCGTCGTCTCACGCGGTCTGCACGTCCAGCACGAACGCTGGTCCAACTGAGGCGCCAGGTGGAAATGGCATGGCAAGCCGTTCCACAGGACTACATCCAGCATCTCTACGATCGTCTCCATGGGAGAATAGCAGCCTGCATTGCTGCAAAAGGTGGATATATACTGTACTAGTGCCGACATTGTGCATGCTCTGTTGCCTGTCTCTATGTGCCTGTGGTTCTGTCAGTGTGATCATCTGATGTATCTGATCCCAGGAATGTGTCAATAAAGTTTCCCCTTCCTGGGACAATGAATTCACGGTGTTCTTATTTCAATTTCCAGGAGTGTAGCAAAATCTTCCAGAAACATTCGCGCGAAAGAGATCGCGGCTGCCTGATCAGCCTGAGCGCCACAACTCCTGCTTGAGAGTTTCTTCTTGGTGCAGTAGATGACTCCCAGTCGATCAGACAGCGTTTAAGTTTGGTTTATAATAACGCAACAAATGACCACTATCGAATTACATCTGGCTAATGAGTTTTCGGTCTTCTGGACCCTTAAGGCAGAAAAAAATGTATACGACAGCTACTGAAGAGGAAGACCTCCCGAATCATTCCTGTTGTTGTTGTGGTCTTCAGTCCTGAGATTTGTTTGATGCAGCTCTCCATGCTTCTCCATCCTGTGCAAGCTTCTTCATTTCCCAGTACTCCCCGCAACCTACATCCTTCTGAATCTGCTTAGTGTATTCATGACTTGGTCTCCATCTACAATGTTTACCCTCCACGCTGCCCTCCTATACTAAATTGGTGGTCCCTTGATGCCTCAGAACATATCCTACCAACAGATCCCTTCTTCTAGTCAAGTTGTGCCACACACTTGTCTTCTCCC
Source organism: Schistocerca gregaria (assembly GCF_023897955.1). Taxonomy (NCBI): domain Eukaryota; kingdom Metazoa; phylum Arthropoda; class Insecta; order Orthoptera; family Acrididae; genus Schistocerca; species Schistocerca gregaria. The sequence continues at coordinate 599,123,381 of NC_064920.1, read as the reverse complement.
CAATCCTATTCAATACCTCCTCATTAGTTATGTGATCTTCCCATCTAATCTTCAGCATTCTTCTGTAGCACCACATTTCGAAAGCTTCTATTCTCTTCTTGTCTAAACTACTTATCGTCCATGTTTCACTTCCATATGTGGCTACACTCCATACAAATACTTTTAGAAACGACTTCCTAACACTTAAATCAATACTCCATGTTAACAAATTTCTCTTCTTCAGAAACGTTTTCCTTGCCATTGCCAGTCTACATTTTATATACTCTCTACTTCGACCATCATCAGTTATTTTGCTCTCCATATAGCAAAACTTCTTTACTACTTTCAGCGTCTCATTTCCTAATCTAATTCCCACAGCATCACCAGACTTAATTCGACTACATACCATTATCCTCGTTTCGCTTTTGTTGATGTTCATCTTGTAAATCTTATATCCTCCCTTCAAGACACCATCAATTCCGTTCGACTGCTCTTCCAAGTCCGTTGCTGTCTCTGACAGAACTACAATGTCATCGGCGAACCTCAAAGTCTTTATTTCTTCTCCATGGGTTTTAATACCTACTCCGAATTTTTCTTTTGTTTCCTTCACTGCTTGCTCAATATACAGATTGAATAACATCGGGGAGAGGCTACAACCCTGTCTCACTCCCTTCCCAACCCCTGCTTCCCTTACGTGTCCCTCGACTCTTATAACTGCCATTTGGTTTCTATACAAATTGTAAATAGTCTTTCGCTCCCTATATTTTACCCCTCCACCTTCAGAATTTGAAAGAGAGTATTCCAGTCAACATTGTCAAAAGCTTTCTCTAAGTCTACAAATGCTAGAAATGTAGGTTTGCCCTTCCTTAATCTAGCTTCTAAGATAAGCTGTAGGGTCAGTATTGCCTCACGTGTTCCAATATTTCTACGGAATCCAAACTGATCTTCCCCAACGTCGACTTCTATTAGTTTTCTCATTCGCCTGTAAAGAATTCGCGTTAGTATTTTGCAGCTGTGACTTATTAAACTGATAGTTCGGTAATTTTCACATCTGTCAACACCTGCTTTCTTTGGGATTGGGATTATTGTATTCTTCTTGAAGTCTGAGGGTATTTCGCCTGTCTCATATATCTTGCTCACCAGATGGTAGAGTTTTGTCAGGACTGGCTCTCTCAAGGCCGTCAGTAGTTCTAATGGAATGTTGTCTACTCCCGGGGCCTTGTTTCGACTCAGATCTTTCAGTGCTGTGTCGAACTCTTCACGCAGTATCATATCTCCCATTTCATCTTCATCTACATCCTCTTCCATTTCCATTATATTGTCCTCAAGTACATCGCCCTTATATAGACCCTCTATATACTCCTTCCACCTATCTGATTTCCCTTCTTTGCTTAGAACTGGGTTTCCTTCTGAGCTCTTCATAAAGTGGTTACCTTTTCTCCAAAGGTCTCTTTAATTTTCCTGTAGGCAATATCTATCTTACCCCTAGTGAGAAAAGCCTCTACATCCTTACATTTATCCTCTATCCATCCCTGCTTAGCCATTTTGCACTTCCTGTCGATCTCATTTTTGAGACGTTTGTATTCCTTTTTGCCTGCTTCATTTACTGCATTTTTATATTTTCTCCTTTCGTCAATTAAATTCAATATTTCTTCTGTTACCCAAGGATTTCTATTAGCCCTCGTCTTTTTACCTACTTCATCCTCTGCTGCCTTCACTACTTCATCCCTCAAAGCTACCCATTCTTCTTCTACTGTTTTTCTTTTCCCCATTCCTGCCATTTGTTCCCTTACGCTCTCCCAGAAACTCTGTACAACCTCTGGTTTAGTCAGTTTATCCAGGTCCCATCTCCTTAAATTCCCACCTTTTTGCAGTTTCTTCAGTTTTAATCTACAGTTTATAGCCAATAGATTGTGGTCAGAGTCCACATCTGCCCCTGGAAATGTCTTGCAATTTAATATCTGTTTCCTAAATCTCTGTCTTACCATTATATAATCTATCTGATACCTTCTAGTATCTCCAGGATATTCCTACTGCTCTTAATTGATGGTACTCAGGTTGCAGCAGTGACTGTGAATATCACTCGTAATCACATGTTAGTTCCAAACTCTAGTTACAGATATCCGAATAAAATTCATTGGCCTATTCATTTGATCTTCCTGGCAGTTGCCTGCTCTGCGTTTTTGAAACAGAAGTTCGAGACGCCCAGAAGACAGCTCAGATGTCGAAAAAGTTTTCTTCCTGCCGCTAACTTAAGCCGTAGCAACACCCCAGAACATGTTGGGCAACTCTGCGATCGTCAGTTTACTTCACGGAGTACCTACAAATAATTCTGCAATGTTCAATTTATATTTTCTTGTCAATTTGTTTAAATATTCTGAACGAGTCTGACTTAAAGGGTGACACCACGATAGTAAATTTATGGCTCTGAGTCCAGGAAGCTCATTCCAAGCAACAACTACATCTAATCAAGTCTTTTACATTCTGAATTATCTGTCTTAGCCGTCACTAACGTTATGTGGGAGCACTGTACTGCAGTTGTTCAGTGGCCACTGTTAATGTTGAGGTGCCTCAGAGTGAAGGTTGTAGTAGTAGCGGTTCTGTTTTCGCTGAAGACGAGAATTATACCTCTTTTGTGACAGAGCTACAACCAGGCAGATCGACAATGAGTAAGGAAATCTTCAGAAAATTTCTTCCTCATAAGTCTCCAAGCTACCATGATTCAGTGCCATGTAATTCTAAAAGTGAAAATTGTTAATTGTTAATGCCTGCACTATTCAACTTCTGCAAAGACTAGTTTTAGATTTTTGTGAATACGCAATTTTGTTGATTAAATTGCGTCGCTGACTAACTAATTAACTGGATTTCGTTATAGTCTACTCAAACCCCTACATTTTCAGATTTTCGTGGTTCTCCTGCAATGGTACTTCAGTATGACTGGGACTGTATGTAGACACATAACGTTTTGGGGCCAACAATGCATAACGTATTTCTGATTCATGAAGATATGACTACATTTATGTTAGGGATATGTTGTTTTATTGAGGGAAGCTTTCGTCAAGAAGTTTCATGATGAATTATAAATCATTAATATTTTTACAGTGTATTCTGAACAACGTTTGTTAAGTTAGTTGAGCATAACAGATAAACGTAAATGAGAAGTATTACTACATATTACACATACCAAAAAAAGTTTTGCATCACCCCGTTTCCCAGAACTCCTGAAGATAGACGTTGACTGTGGATATTGTATGACAGACACAGTCTCTCTGACTGTTCAAAGATGTCAGTAAACACGCCCAAACATGTAAACAACCATGCATGAGCACTGCCTATTAGACGGAGGAGGTCCGACAGCAGATCAGTTCCAGTCATTCCACCAGGAAGGAGGTACACGGCTCGTGTTGTCTGTAGTTCAACCATGCCTAGACGGTCAATACCGCGGTTCGATCGCATCCGCACTGTTACTTTGTGCCAGGACGGGCTCTCAACAAGGGAAGTGTCCAGGCGTCTAGGAGTGAACCAAAGCGATGTTGTTTGGACATGGATGAGATACAGAGAGACAGGAACTGTCTATGACATACACCACTCAGGCCGCCAAAAGGATACTACTGCAGTGGATGACTGCTGCCTACGGATTATGGCTCGGAGGAACCCTGACAGCAGCGACACCATGTAGAATAATGCTTTTCCGCAGCCACAGGACATCGTGTTACGACTCAAACTGTGCGAAATAGGCTGCATGGTGCGCAACTTTACTCCCGACGTCCATGGCGAGGTCCATCTTTGCAACCACGACACCATGCAGCACGGTACAGATGCTGCTGGCGCTCATGGAAGGCGCCGTAACGGCTGTACGATACTTGAATGCCATCCTCCGACCGATAGTTCAACCATATCGGCAGCGTATTGGCGAGGCATTTGTCTTCATGGACTACAATTCGCGCCCCAACCGTGCACATCTTGTGATTACTTCTTTCAGGATAACAACATTGCTCGACTAGAATGGTCAGCATGTTCTCCATACATGAAACCTATAGAACATACCCGGAATAGATTGAAAAGTGCTGTTTATGGACGACGTGACCCACCAACCACTCTGAGGGATCTACGCCGAATCGCCGTTGGAGAGCGGGATAATATGGACCTATAGTGCCCTTGTGAACTTGTGGATAGTATGCCACGGCGAATACAGTCATGCATCAATGTAAGACGGCGTGCTAGTTGGTATTAGAGGTATCGGTGTGTACAGCAACCTGACCTACCATCTCTGAAGGTCTCGCTGTTTGGTGGTACAACATGCAATTTGTGGTTTTCACGAGCAATAAAAAGGGGGGAAATTATGATTACGTTGATCTCTATTCAAATATTCTGTACAGGTTTCGGAACTCCCAGAAGCCATGTGATCCAAAACTTTTTTTGATGTGTGTATTTACAAGTCTGACAATGTTGAGATAGTTTTCCGATTTCACGCCTGTAGCAACCTATAACTTTGCAGTTGATGCTATGGTCAAGCCGAAATTTAACCCCATTTGTGTTATGCTTGTTCGACAAGGAACAAAAAAGGTAAATAATTGAGGGTGTAAGATCAGAAGAATAAGAGTGGTGTGACATAACTTAGAAAGCTCCTGGATAGTTCCTCTGTAAAATCAGCAGTTGCGATACTCGATGCATTTTCCCTATACTGAACCGCAAAGGGTCTCGGTCATTGACAATAATGGCTTATTGCGAAGGACATACCTCTGGAAGGAATTCACAGTAAACAACACATTTTTGTGCAAGATGCATAACATTATCGTTGTAGGCTCACACTGGTCACTGCATGAGGTGTCTTTTGTAAAATCTCAGACAACATTTTCTTTTGTAAGTAGGCTGTTTAGGTTTTTTACTGGTAACGTCACGTAGTGCTCTGAAAATAAGTGGTTGTGCTGTGTGCAGTCTGTGGCTGGTTTGCATTGTGTATAATTTTTCCAAGGGGACGTTTCATATGTCGACCCTTAGCCGAGGATACCTCACTGGAATCTTCTGATTTTTTTTCTTGTAGTTTGTGTAATAAGTGTAGACTTTGTTTATTGCTAGCGCGTAATTGTAGAGAGAATCTCCTTTGTGGTTGTAGTCTTTCATTGTTATACAGTAAAACAGTTGTGGCATGCACGTAGATTTGCACCAAGTATTTCGCAGCTGCGCTTTCAATTAACTAGATATTATTTTCAGTGCTATGTTAATGTGTTCTCTTATTTTTGCTCTTCAAATTGTGTTTTTCTGTGTTGTCGTGTGAAATATTGTGACAATAATGGCGTGTGAAAAACGTAATACTAGGCTCCAAAGTAAACTGAAAAATGACAGTGAAGACGAAAGCAGTATGTTAGCGCCACCATGTAATGAATTAACTAATGTTCAAAGTAGTAATTTGGTAATAGTGCATAGGGAAATGGAGCGGGCTGCAAATAATGGTGTAGACAGTGAAACAATTAGTGAACAGGGAAGCATTATCGATCGATCGGTCGGCAACAGCTCGCGACAGGAATCCGAAACGACAGGACACAATCTAGGAAATACTGTACATTCAGGTTTTGCGTCCTCACCGTTTCCTCAAATAAGTCAAGACACATTTTCTGCCTGTCAAAATGTGAATGTTGCCGGTGCAAATGCACTGCCGAAAAGCATAGAGGAACAGATTCCAAGACACTAATACATTATTATTGCAATTAATGCAGCAAATGAAACAAAATCAGAGACAAACACAGCAACAGTTAGACACAATGGAACAAAATCTTCAAAAGTTAGACACAATGGAACAAAATCTTCAAAAGTTAGACACAATGGAACAAAAGCTTCAAAAGTTAGACACCACACTTGAACAAACACGTGAAGATTTAACTAATGAGTTACATAACATTGAATCGAAATGTCAAAAAGTCTGTAATGACGTAAAAACACAAATTTGTGAGCATTTCCAACCTATTTTTTTGGAGCATGAAAATGCATTACAGAATCACGAAGCAGCCATAAAAGAACTGCAAACTATTGTTCATGAAAATCATGAGACCTTGCAAGCTAAAATTGACTCAGTTGCATCTACCGATTCGGTTACGCAACTTGCAAAAACTCAAGCGAACTTAAAGGACACAGTAGATACTCTGAAAATTGGTTCAGAAAGACACACAGAGGAAATAATTTCACTATCGGATAAAGTAGCCGAACTTTCAGATCAGTTCACTAACTTACCTACAAAGGTAGATGATGATCTGAATGACACAAAACCTGTAGCCTTCACTGACACTGAAGAGTATGAACAAATTAGAAAATTCAAGCAGAATCAAAATCAAATTAACACACAGTACAAAAGAGAAATGCGGGAAGTACAAGATCAGTTGGCTCAAGTAATACAAGAATTACATATTTCAGAGGACATTCGCGCCCCAGTACGGGAAGAGGGACATAGCAATACAGAACAACCACAAAATAATAACACAGGGCATTTCGGAAATCACGAAAGAAATTGGAAAGGTACACTGAATTTCGATATGGAACCGCCGAAACGATGTAACAATGACCGACATGCGAAACGCCGACATGATGATTTTGACTATAAGCTGTTCATTACTACACGTAAATTCAAAATATTTAATAATTCTGGCAACGACATTCATCCACAAGCGTGGCTTCATCAATTATCTCATTGTTTTCCTCCCAACTGGTCATTAGAACACATATTAGAATTTATGTGTGGCTACTTGGAGGATGAACCAGCTGTAAGAATGCGATCGGTCATTCACGATTGCCACAGTGAAGGAGAATTTTATCATGCCTTCCTCTCAGCATATTGGTCTCAAGCTACACAAGACCGAGTAAAACATGGCATCATAATGATGAAACATTTCGAACAATCTGAATTTTCCAGTCTTGTGAAATGTTTTGAAAACATGTTGCACAAGAATCAGTACCTGTCAAACCCATACAGCGCCTCAGAACTCATCCGCATTTGCTTAATCAAATTACCGGAACATTTACGGCTTATTATTTTGGCAGGACGTTGCAAAGACGACATTGAAGCTTTTCAGGAGCTCTTACAAGAATTACAAATTGACACTGACAATCGCGGAACGCGAAAACAGGAACACAACAATTACAGGTCACATCCGTCGCAATTCCGCGGTGAAAGAAACAATAACTGGACACGACAAGGCAATTCTCACAACACAAATCGTGACCAAAAGAGACACCAACCGTATGACAACCGTTGGCAGAGTAGTAATAGTTACAAAGAAAGATCACATTTCCGTAGTCATGAATATTACACAGACAATGATAGAAACAGACAATATGGAAACCAAAATAATTGTTATCACGGAAATAATTATTATCACGGGAGACAGAATAATTTCAGACGCAAGGGTCCACTGCGCCGTGATAACTCAGGGAGAAATTCTCCACCACTTAACCGACAGGAAAGAAACTACAGGAACTACCGACATGACGACAGACGATATAATCATAACAACAGACCGGAATTTCATCAGAACTGGCGGGATTCAAACAGAGCTGGGCCCTCTCGGCAAGGTGAATTTGTAGAAGTTAGGTCTCCTAATCCCAATAACGGCGCGCGCCAGCAAAGAGACAGACAATGACTCGCACCGCAGGCAGCCGCGTGCTCCGGCTGGCGCAGAGAAAAATAACATAGACGCTAACCTTGAGAAAAATTCCAGTATTCTTTACCGACGTATACCGCATGATAATTGCGTTCAAGTTAACTCTGAGCACTAGGAAGAGTAAAGGATTGTACTACATTTCACATGTAAAACCGTTTATTGAAAGATAATCTGCTTTTTAACTTTGCCTTTGCCATATAACTTTTCACTTTACATTAATAGTATGCTTTGTCAGACTAAAAAATTGTTAACATGCAACAATGTTTGAAGTTAACTATCCAGTCTAGACCGTAGGGAACATTTTTAAACAGAAATTACGAATGCATTGTTATAGTGAACAGACGACACAGTGTTGTTATTTGTACATTCTTGCTTGGTAGTTGCACGATTACGTAACGACTATAAGGCTTACATACTTAGGACATATACTGTTAATGATATTTTAATGCAATATTTTGGTTTAGTTGAAAAGATATTCTTTATTTGAAGTACTTTCTGTGAGATTAAAGATGACTTAGCATTTGGTTTCTTTAATAGCTACACGATTATATCACGACGCTACTAATGTGTGACACAATTTACATTGTGCTTTTGCGGTGTATCTGTTTTATATCTGCACAATTTTTCTGAATTCTTCTGGAAAGGAAAACATGTTTTAGTAGTAACTTTGTGGTATAGCTACAATGAGACAGCCTTTTTTGTAGCACAACAATACGTTACATTATAGTACTTTCTTGATCACGGTAAGGTACGTAATAACTACGATGTCTATACGCAAAGCATTTCACTTTTGTTTGTCATGAGGTAAGTACATTGACTTCTGCAGAACTTAGCTTTCGGAGGACGATAACTACGACACTTCCACAGAGATTATCTTACAACACGACGCACAGTTTAGCGCTACAGTATACGTATTTGAGTGATTAATTTTGTACTTAAAACACTTATTTTTAAAGATATTTGAAGTACAATGATACAAAGGTTTTCCGTGATACATTTCATTCCATTGCTGTAATCTGTAACACCTGAGGATATAATTACATTAATCCTCAGGGGGGTACAACACGCTTACTTGGTGTACCATGTGTCTGGCAAGCACAAGGAGCCCTAGCTAATATGGTATTTGCTTATACAACTTTACACATCGGTACCATATTTCTCTAACACAGAATTAGACAGCTATCTGATTATTTAACAGAGAAACTAACTTTTTTTTCTACGTCACTGACAGATGTTTACGCAATTACACAGTTGGAAAACTTCACACTTATGAAATTTTATTTTGTCTGTATTTTGTGAAATGTTCATATTTTTTCGGAACCATTGTGATACTATGAGAGCTCTGAATGATGTATTTGGTATGGGATCACGATTTTTAAAGTACGTTTGAGGTAGATGACACTTTTGTCATGAGCAGAGAATTTTTTTAGGTTTTGAAATTATTGGAGGAAGCTACGACGATTTTGAGAATTTGACTGAGGTGTTATGATGTTATTATTATGATGACTATGTGTATTATGCTGCTGAGGTATGTTTATGATCAATAAGCTGATGCTGTATGAGGAATTTGATTATGCTACTTATTTGTTATGATGAAATATTGAAGAAGTGTCGACGATTATGTATATGTGTAATAAGGTAAGGAATAATGAGTAGTGGTTAGCGACTCTGGTTTGTGAAAAAGGTTGTTGGAAACCAAGAATCGTACTTCAAGAGTTATGAAATGTATGTAAATGCGTGAATGTATTACAATGCCGACGAAAATTTTTTGGACACTGTTATATCAATAGGATTTTGTTTCTACAGATGTGTAACGCAAATTCTTGACCTGTGAAATATTTTTATATGAGACTGCCACTGTAGAGGAAACTGCTGTAGTAAATATTTCAGTAAGAAAGGTAAGTGACCTTGACGTAATGCGTTTTGGGCGCCCAGCTGAGAGGTAGTCGTCTGACAAAAGAAAGCCATGAGGTGAAAAAAAGAGGGCATTATCCTCGCTATTAACATTCCTTTGTAGAAAGCATCGCAAAAACGACACGCTCATTACTTGGAAAGATATTTTCTATCATCTGCATACCTGACAATGACAAGCGTCTTTCTACGAGAGTTGAGAGAATTTGTACTAACTTATGAAATGTCACATGACTATTGAATGATATTTTTATGCTTTGCCTTTCATAGTTGCTTGTTTCATTTAATATCTGTTTTCCAGCTGTGTTACAGCATTGGTTTTATAAAATAAAATTAAATGCATTTGCTAATGTGAAAACTTTCTGTCAACAGATATGTTAAATAATAATTTTATGATCCACATTCTTAAAAAAAAAAAAAAAAAAGGTGCACTTGGAAAGGAAAGAACAATAAGAAGGGACTAGTAACAGTAACTGCATATATAATTTTCTTTTCCAGTACTTGATAATTTTTTTTTTAGAATCAGTTTTTGTGGCGTGCCACTTTAATTTAATAGACATTAAGATGTGAATATACATTTCTCTTATCTGCATTGTTGTCTTTAGTGTACTATTTTTTTCTGCTTGTGGGTTTGTCATGTTTAGATATAAGTTATTACATTTACTGCTGCTTGATTTGCCAATTTCCATTGTTTTTTATTGTTGCTGTTTGTATTAATTGTTTTGTGCTGCTACATTGCCTCGTCCCTTTGTTTAGCATCTGAGCTCAGTAGCTTTAAGTTAGCTTAAGATGGGGTAGGTTGTAAAAGAGAACGAGTTGTGATGAATTGGAAGAAATGCATTGAGAAGCTATAAGAAATGATTTTGCCAAAAAAAAGTAGTGTACAGTGGATAAAAACGATTTTTGAAAGAGGATGTGAACAAAATACAAAAAGCATGCTTGGTTGGGTATTTTTGGTGGAAACAAATGTTGAGATATGACGAAAGATCTACAGAATGAAGTTTTGAGTTGGACTGCAGTACCAAATGTTACACTGAAAACAAACCCTGTCCTTTCCTTCTGTTATCCCACTATGTGTTTGTGTACCCTTGTGTATTTATGTTCTACCGGTCTTTATATGTTTATCTGATAAGACTTACGTTGCAGAATTTTTCTAATACTAAGCTACATTCACTATGATGAGGAATACTGTTATCCTCAAATATAATTTGCATTAATAACATATTATTTACTTTGTAAAGATGTTTACACATTATTTATTCTGTTTTGTTCTAATGCTCATGTGTGAAGTTGATGTTTCAAAAGTTATTCTGATCTTTTATGTATGTACTTTTGTCGTAATTTTTGTAACACTGATGTATTTGCTATTTCGATTCTTTTGTAAAGCCTGTACTACTACAAATGTTATGTGTATTGTTATGTTCCTTAATGATATATTTTGTATCTTTGTTATTGTATTCTTATGTTATAAAATTGTAATTGATACCAATTCATCAAATTAAGTAACTTGTAAATTACATTTCACTGCACACGTTTCTGTTGGTCATAGTATATGGACAATATGTGAGAAGTAGGGACTGATAGTGTTTGCACGTGTGTTAATAATTCAGTAAGGGACTGGATAACAGCATTGCTGGTTCTAAGGACATTTCAAAAACAATTTTTGTGAGTGCACAAGTGGTGGTTATGGACTTTCTATATTATCCACAAGACTCTTCAATGGTGATTGTGCGCCTGCACAGTCAAACAGATGGCTGCTGGCCATCTCTACAAGGACTACAGTGGGTCTACACCTTTGATGACCCACCAATACCATTATTTCTACAAGGACTGCAGTGGGTCTGCACCTCTGGTGGCCCACCAATACCGTAATCTCTACCAGGACTACAATGTGGTTACTCTGTGACGACCTATCTACCAATATTCTTTAAAACTTCGACTGACTCTGCTGTGGGTTTGCTCTGTTGTGGCCCATTACGTGTCTGCATGTCAAGAGTCAGCACTGTCTTTCTGTTGGAAGGACAACACTACTTCTTCCAGACTGTATGGAAATCCACTACTTCCATGTGCATTTTCTTTTACTACTCAGACTTTGAGAAAAACACTGCAATTTTACTTTGATGAATGTTCAGGACTGTCTTTATGGACTGTGAGAAAATTTTAGCTTTTGACCAACATTGTATCGATAAGTGTGTGCATTTCATTTCTTTGTTATTGTAATTATGAAAAAAATTTTCAAATCTGTATTGGCCACTGCCCAAAACAATTTGTAAATTTTTTTGTGGGGAGCATGGGGGCTATGTAAGTAGGCTGTTTAGAATTTTTTAATGGTAACGCCAGGTAGCGCTCAATGTTTGTGCTGTGTGCAGTCTGTGGCTGGTTTGCATTGTTGTCTGCCATTGTAGTGTTGGGCAGCGGCAGTTGGCTGTTAGCGGCGCGTAGCGTTGCGCAGTTGGAGGTGAGCCGCCAGCGGTGGTGGACGTGGGGAGAGAGATGGCGGAGTTTTGAAATTTGTAAGAATTGGTGTCATGAACTGATATATATATATATATATATATATATATATATATATATATATATATATATATATATATAATGACTATAAAGGTAAATACATTGTTTGTTCTCTATTAAAATCTTTCGTTTGCTAACTGTGCCTATCAGTAGTTAGTGACTTCCGTAGTTTGAATCTTTTAGTTAGCTGGCAGTAGTGGCGCTCGCTGTATTGCAGTAGTTCGAGTAACGAAGATTTTTGTGTGGTAAGTGATTTGTGAAACATATAGGTTAATGTTAGTCAGGGCCATTCTTTTGTAGGGATTATTGAAAGTCAGATTGCGTTGCGCCAAACACTATTGTGTGTCAGTTTAAGCACAGTCGTGTATAATTTTTCTAAGGGGACGTTTCATACTTTCAATGCACTTAACATACGGCAGCTGAAAACGTTCACACAAAAATGCATTTATAGCACATTGTTGTTTCCAATTAGAGAATACAGTTCTCTTACGCCTTTGTTAGGAAGTACAGTGGCACAAATCACTGTCTGGCTATCCTGATTAGGATTTCCCTAAGCTGCATAAAGCAAGTACTAAGGGATGTTAAAGGCAAATGTTTATTTTTTCCCCGACTTTTTAACCTTTCCCATCGAATATGACGAATAATTCATAAGAATATGATCCTATTTGAAGCGTACAAAAGTTACGAACTGTGTTCGCCGCATATCATTCCTTCCCTCTTCATCTAACAATAATCAAAGCGAACGTAATGCTGAAAAAGTTAGAGACTTTTTATTTAACGCTCCTTTTTGTAACGCTTAAGCGACACTGTTCATAACTTTCAAGTATGCAAGACACAAGAACAATACCAAAACCTAAAATAGAGAACAGCTGATGAATATACTTATAGCAACCTGCGTGACAAGCCAATCAAAAATTCCACGAACTTATTCACCAACCTATTTATTTCACGTAAAATTTGTCGGCAATGGTCGATCACAAAACTGTTGCGTCATATCCTACAGCAGCAATGGTCAAACCACTGATGTTACACTCTGATTGTAGCAGGTATTCGGCGCGGAAAATGAAACACAATAAAAAATAATTTCACGCTTTTCAATGCAAAAGCAGCAAACTGCGCTGTACGTCTCTGGCGCAATGTGCGAATCGTGGCGATCGTCTGGGTGAGCGCCGGCTGGCTGTCGTCCGCTGCGTCGAGGAGAAACTGTCAAGCAGCCACGAGGTCTTTGGAGGAAATGTTTCTGGAAAGTGTGGTTATTATAGGCGGTTTAGGAAGCACACTAATTATACACTGAAGCGCCAATGAAACTCGTGTAGGCATGCTTATCCAAACACAGGGATATATAAACAGGCAGAATACGGCGCTGAGTTCGGCAACGCCTATATAAGACAAGTGTCTGGCGTAGTTGTTAAATCGGTTACTACTGCTACAACGGCACGTTGTTAAGATGCAAGTGACTTTGAAAGTGGTGTTATAGTCGGCGCAGCAGTAATGGGACACTGCATCTCCGAAGTAGAGATGAAGTAGGGATTTTCCCGTACGACCATCTCACTAGTGTAGCGTGAATATCAGGAAACCAGTAAAACATCAAATCTCCGACATCGCTGTGGCCGGAAAAAGATTATGCAAGAACGGGATCAACAACGACTGAAGAGAATCATTTAACGTGACAGAAGTGCAACCTTTCTGCAGAGTGCTGCAGATTTCAGTGCTAAACCATCAAAATGTGTCAGCGTGCCAATCATTCGACGAAACATAATCGATATGGGCTTTCGGAGCCGATGCTCACTTGTGTACCCTTGATGGCTGCACAACACAGAGCTTTACGTCTCTCCAGGGGGCGTCAGCCAACAACACTGGACTGTTGCCTCGTCGGACGAGTCTCGTTTCAAATTGTATCGAGTGGATGGAGATGTACGGAAAAGGAGACAACCTCACTAAGTAAGGACCTGCATGTCAACAGGGGACTGTTCAAGCTGGTGGAGGCTCTGTAATGGTGTGGGGCGTTTCCAGTTGGAGTTATATGGGACCCCTGATAGGTCTAGATACGACTCTTGATAAGTGACACGTACGTAAGTATCCTGTCTGATCACCTGCATCCATTCATGCCCATTGTGCAGTCCGATGGACTTGACAAATCCAGCAGGACAATGCAGCACCCCACACGTCCAGAATTGCTAGAGTAACTCCAGGAACAGTCTTCTGAGTTTAAACACTTCTGCCGGCCATCAAACTCCGCAGACGTGATTATTATTAAGTATATCTGGGATGCCTTGCTACGTGTTGTTCAGAAAAGATCTCCACACCCTCGCACTCTTACGGGTTTGTGGACAGCCCTGCAGGATTCATGATGTCAATCCCCTCCAGCACTATTTTGCCACGTCGTCCTGAGGCACTACTGTGTGCTCGCGGTGGCCCTACACGATATTGGGCAGGTGTACCAGTTTATTTGGCTCTTCAGTGTATTTTCAGTTCCATCACACTGACACTTTTAGCAGATGAAATTCCGTTTAGAAAATAAAGGAAGCAGTGGGGTAAAACTCTCGTCTAATTTCAATATAAGTAGATAGTCGATTTCGGTTTCTTTTTTTCTTTTCTTTTCTTTCTTTCTTTTTTTCTCAGGTGGCCTGGTGCATTGGTTTGGTTTTTTTATATCCCTCCAAAAGAATTTCTTTACGTTTCTCACTTGAGCTATTACGTCTCACGTCTCATTATTTTAACATGATGTGTCCCGACAACAAGTGGGATGAAGCCGGTATATACCGTGACAGAATTGGAGAGTTGGATGTCGCAGCTAATGAAAACTCTGATGTTGTTTATACAAGTAATTTAGCTTTTGTGTCGTTATTGAAAAAAAAAGTTATTTGTTTGCGAACTGATTACTTCGAGAAATTCGTTTGGTCCTACAAAGTTATCTGTTTTTCGAGATTATGGAACAAGACTGTGGGTGACCAATATAATTTCTTCACAGCGCTTACGATACTCAGCATTATGAAAATTAAATACACGTTTTTGTTTGAGATGGTAAAATCATGGTGAGCAATACACAGAAATGAACAAAATCTTATGAGCAGGATAAGAACCGCTGGTGTCTGTGTTTGTTGATCAGTGTTATGTCAGCTGATATGAGTAAACAAGTAAGTTTATCTGTTTAGCAAAACTCGCTTCTATAAATTGTCATTCAAAATAATCGTATGTGTTAGCATTTCGGCCCAAAATGATTCACACAGTTGTCATTAATCATTTTAATAAAATGCCGATTTTGAACCAATTAACTGCAGCTGTAAAGTTTCTTATTCTTAAGTTACGGGTATTAATGTATGGGAATTGTAAACAGGAAGCGAGCTAAGTTTGCCACTCTAATTTCGGAAACTAGAAATTCGTTTCGCTGTTACCCGCACTCTGTAGTCGCGCTATTAATAAAACTAGTAACCACTGTAATATGACTCCCAAAGATTTGTTTTTCTTTGGGTGCTGTATTGATTCGGGACACCGCGTGTCGGTTATTGTATTATTAACGTTAGTATAAAGAAAACTGTCAGCAATGTCATCACAATTAGTTTATATTTGTGTTACATTTGCTTTAATATTTTAGCCAATACGTCTTGCGCAAGCGTTAAAATTAGTGGATACGTCAATTATAATGGAATATTCTCTTTTGAGGAAATAATCAGAGACTGCTGTGCGAAAAGTTGTCGCCTTCCTATCATCCTATCGGGTAATTGGAAGCTGGCACGCGGCCGGTCGAGTAATGGTGTGGTTCTGAGGCCTGTAGCGATTAGTTACGGAGGGATCCCTTGTGTCTTTACTGCCAACGAATAAGTGCTCTTAGTACTAGTACAGCTGTTTAGCTGATTTCATTTTACTTAAAAGTTTGACAGGAACAACAGGAAAAAATTATCATGTATTCAGTGCAAGAACGAGGACTATATTAACACACAACATGGTTCGCATATAGACATAAAATCACTTTAATACCGATAGATACGAGTTTTGTCTCATCCTTCTCTAAAGCTGTCACTATTGGCTCCTTAGCGACACACTGAACGTCCATCTCCTTCGTGTGATGTGATCAACGTGACAGAAACTCAGAAGTATTGGTTACTGTCGATAGTTTTCTGCACTATCTAATTCACGGAATTTCATGTAATGTGAGCAGCAATTCTAATGTGTAAGAAATGTCTAGCTAATATATCCGAACAGCGGCGTCTCAGGTCTGTTGCTGTCTCCATTCACTGAAACGGCAATGATAAGAATGTAAAATGAGTGCACATGTCGGTAGTGAAGAGCTTAGACGCTATATTGAAAGCAAAATTGCAGAGCTCTCCAATCTGTCATATAAAAAGGTATATATCATGAAGAATGTCGTTATTACTGGTTCTGATGCTGTTAGAGAACTATTTCCCATTCTCGTTTTATAACAGAAAAAATGCACCCTTTTGCTAAAGCACTTTTTCTTAAATTTCATCTTTGGTTATCTCCTAACTTCCGTCCACTTGGAATACCATTTTTTGTTTCCTGCAACGCACATTAGCAACACATGTGAGTTGACAGTGTGTTGGTCTCCTTGTCTGTCATGGTGCGTAACGGGCAGCAAAGCTTTGCAGTTGAGCATAAACAAAAGACGAGGGTCTGTCGAATTCCGTTCCCGGCAGTATGTGGTCACAACGTCCCCGTGTTCCATTGCATGACTCTTCCCTTATGGTTTCAGCATCGAGAACGCCACATGAGACCACTTGAAGAGGGCTGGGAGAAAAGTAGATTATTACCTGGATGCCTCCTACATTGTAAATGGAGCTAGATCAGATGCATTTGAAGTAGGTGTATAAACATCTGTTTGTTGATGATAACATCATATATTTTAGTTATTTAACTTTTACGGTATAGCGAACGTAGGTATAATGCGCAGTCAAATGGAAACGAGACAGATGGAAAACCAGTAAGTAAACTGTTCATAATTTCAAAAGTGTTGTGACCACGTGTAGCCAAGGTTGTTTCGACTACACTGAAAAAGTTTCTCTAGGAAGCCCTTACACATACTCCAAACAGTCTCGATCTCTCCCCAGAGGATATTCATATTTTTGAAGCCATGAAGAAAAACATTAATGGGCGCGATTTGCTTTAACGAAGAGCTACACACCTGAGTACAATCATGATTCTCTAGGCAACCGCAAACATTTTTCCATGAAGGCATTGGCCGTCTTATTTCACAGTGGGATAAATGCACTGGGTGACAATTATTGAACTGTATGAAATAAAATCGTTATAACTTCTAGACGGTTTGCGTTATGAGATTCAAACGGCACTGTTAGCCGCGGGGGATGATTGGGAATTAATATGTGCATTCATGGTTTGGTTTAGCGACGAAGCCCACTTTCATTTAGATGGGTTCGTCAATAAGTAAATCTGGCCATTTGGGGGACAGATAATCCACATTTCGCGATCCAAGTGTCTCTTCAACCTCAACGAGTAACTGTGTGTTATGCAGTGTCCAGTCACGGAATAATCGATGCGATATTCCTTGATGGCCCGGTGACTTCCGAACGGTACATGAAGGTTTTGGAAGATGATTTCAACCCCATTATCCAAAGTGAGCCTGATTTCGACGAGATGTGGTTCATGCAAGACGGAGCTCGACTCGATTGAAGCAGAAGAGTGTTTGATGTGCTGGAGGAGCACTTTGGGGACCGCATTCTGGTACACAAGGTGTACAACAATAACCCCAAAACCATTACTGAGCTGAAAACAGCCGTTCCGGAGGTCATCGACAGCATCGATGTTCGGACACTTCAGCGTGTCATGCACAATCTCGCTATTTGTCTGCGCCACGTCATCGACAATGATGGAAGGCATATCGAACATGTCATAAGCTAAATCCGAATATATGTAGTGACATTTAGATGTTGAATAAAGTGTGTTAACGCCGAAGTTTGTAACTAATTTACCTTTTTTCATATAGTTCAATAATTGTCACCCCGTTTTAACAGTTATGGCTATTACTTTTGAAATAATGGAAGTTTACTTCATTTTTCCATTTGTCTCGTTTTCATTCGACAGCCCTTATATGTCACGGCAGAAACTGCTTACGCTTCAATGTCATCTTCGTCTTTCTCACTCTTCGGTGGAACCTTGATGCTGTCACCCTTGCCGATGACAGCAATATCACATTTCAGATATCCTTTAGGCCCGCCAGCGATGTCATCGGGGTCAGTCAACAGCGCCCACTTGTGGTAGAACTGATGATCTGAAACATGTGAATTTCTTATGTTTATCGCTGTTTCTAATACCCGTTGAAGTCAGTGGTCATGACTCATGCAAGCGTCATAGGAACTAGACTTTCCCATGAAATAGTACAGGAACTGTAAGTCACAAGGAAACGTGCAGATGCGATTCATGGCGTACCTTTACGTAATTTTTATACAGATTCAATACTTATATATACAAATTTAAAACTAATATATCTCCTGTATGTGAAATAGGTTAGGAATTAAGAAAGCCAAATGCACTTAGGAGCCAGAGGTCATGCGAAAAATAAATGTGCGCAAATAGGTGCACTAGCATGCAGTCAAAGTGCTCATTGTGCTCTTACAGAAAACGGAAACAAAAGGTGAGGTCTTTTTTTATATGCATTTGCTGTCTCCAATTCTGTTTGTTCTACCTTGTAATAACAAATGTCTGTCAGGAAGCCAAATTGACGTCTTTCTTGAAAGAAAGGTGGCAGTTACAGTACTCCAGGTTCTTAATCGCAGTTTTCATCACACCAGCTCATTTCTCACTGACATTTTATTCAGCATCCGTTTTCCCTTCATGCAGTAAAAATATAATCGCGTTAACTGAGGATACTAGCTCGCAGTTTTTAGGCTCACAAAACATTTTGTGAGCTAGACTCAACAGACAACTAAAATGTACATGTTCCTCAACTCTGTTACTATGTATCTTCCGTCAGTTACACCTAGAAACTGCCACTTGATTAGTCTGTTTTTCTGCTTCGTCTGAATACTGAATCCGGTGGCGTAAGTTTTACAGTTAATAACTCCTCTAATAAACTTCCTTCTGACACCGAGACGTCTATAACCCTGAAACAGCAAGAACTTTCGACGAGATACTCTCTAACCATTGCCAAGTGATAATTACGTACTCCACGTACCTCTACAGCTGACGCATTATCGCGAGTGTATTGGCACCCAGAGCATTGCCAAATACGATATGCGAAATTGGATATGCGAATGATTAGCACTTCAGCACAACCGCAAAAATAGTAACACCATCTACATTCTGTACATAATGCACTGTTACACAGTGGGTTCCAAGTTGGTAAATTGCAATTGAATGTTGGTTGTTTATGAAAAGATCGTGTTGCGCCTCATGGTATAAGGAGAAGAGTTCACCAGCACATGTCGAAAGTCGACAACAGCAGAATTGTGGCCTATCTAGATATTTATTGTTCCACCATATTACTGCGTTCGTTTGTTGGGATCCCACAAGTGTATGCAAATATGAAATCGATGGGTTCAGGAGGACCGTACTAACACCATCCAAGATCTCAATGCCCCCATTCGACAAGCGCCCGAGAGGGCGGACTCATTATTCGCTTGACAATGCAGAATCGTACAGCCACGTCACATAGCTCGAGTCAGGAAGTAGGCTTGTTTAAAGCAAGACAAGTGTCCGCATTCTTGAGCGCAAGAATATGTGGGGGATCACGGACAGTCAGTGGGGCTAACATTGTTGCTGTCTATCTTGAAATATCAGCAGAGAAAGGGGCGCCAACAGTGGTGAGCCCAACAAAACACAGGAAACAGGAGTACATAGCATGTCATCTCTTCAGACGAATTTCAGTTCTGTGCACAGTATTACCAAAGACGAATCCGTGTACGGAGGCTCCACGGAGAACAGACGTTGGCAGACTGTATTCGTCATTGTCACAGTGGCCCAGCTCCTCACATGATGCTTTGGAATACCATTGGGTAAAAAAGATGATTATCACTGGTTCGCATAGTCGATAATTTGAACAGCAGGTGTTACATTTATGACGTGTTAACAGTTGTGGCTGAGCTCTGTCTTATAGGTCTCCGTGACGTTATCTTTCAACAAGATAATGCAAGACCGCATGTTACCCGTACTTTACTATCCTACCTCGATTCAGTGATTCTTCGATAGTTGTCCCGGCCAGCATTTTCTTCGTATCTCCGACTCGTTGAAAACAATTGATCACGGGTTGCCGAGAGACGGGGGCGCCACCTCTCGCCAGCTGTGGCAGCATTGAATGATGTACCCGTACCCGTAGCCGTCATACAAACTCAGTTCCACTCGAAACTCAACCGAGTCAGAGCTATTGCTGCTGCCGGTAATGGAAGACATACATACTAAATCTTGCACCCAGTATATCCCTAAATCATTTGTAAATGCATTCTTTCTACCATACTTTATACGCACAAGAATTAAAATTTCGTTATTTGCTATCCTTTCTGGTGCTAAAGTTTTAATAGTCATCAGTGTACTTACTCGTGTTACAACCGTTGACTATGGTTACGTCCCGGGTTATACGAAATGCCTGATGTTTAGTTAACGTAAGGTATAAAAAAAAAACTAAAATCTAAACTCCTCCCGAACAGGCCATGAAGATCCAACGGTACCGACCGGCCGCCGTGTCATCCTCAGCCCATAGGCGGATCTGGATTGGTATGTGGTCAGCAACCCGCTCTCCCTGCCGTATGTCACTTCCCGAGACCGCAGCCGCTACTTCTCAATCAAGTAGCTCCTCAGTTTGACTCACAAGGGCTGAATGCACCCCGCCTGCCAACAGCGCTCGGCATACCGGATGGTCACCCATCCAAAAGCTAGCCCAGCCCGACAGCGCTTCACTTCGGTGATTTGACGGGAACCGTTGTTACCACTGCAGCAAGGCCGTTGGCAAATGTAAAGTATAGATTTTGCTGTTGGTATTGGAAATCATCTCTCATAACGTTATTTTATAACAAATGACCAGACTGACCGTATTAAAGGCAGAAGTACGACGTAGAAGTAATTAGATACACTCAACTCATAACGTTATTTTATAACAAATGACCAGACTGACCGTATTAAAGGCAGAAGTACGACGTAGAAGTAATTAGATACACTCAATGCGAGGTTTGACTCAGCTTCGTGATAGGAGAGAAAGATTTCTATTTGGGAAGCTGCCATCTAAGTACTACTTCCGTTAACCACTTCGTGAAAGATTTCGTTTATCATACATTAATGGTGTGCAACTTCCGCACGGATTCTGCCGCTGTCACTCGAACCATGGTAAATGCCAACAAACGTGATTAAGTTAGTTTGCCAATGTGTCGAAAGTATGTCACAAGAGCAGGGCCAGAATACCTAAAATGCCGGGATAGTTCCTTTGAAAAAGCACGGCCGATTTCCTTCCCCATCCTTCCCTAATCCAATGGGACCGATGACCTCGCTGTCGGAGCCCTCCCTCAAGCCAACCAGAATACCAAAGATGTTGCTGTTCTGTCTGCTGAAGTCTGGTAAATGGGAACAGTGATAAATCATATGATTGTACAACATACCATATGTGTCTGAGATTGCTCCTTCGTTGGCTGAAGCATTTCAGGGAAGAAAGTTGACGACGAAAGAACCAAACAACAAATTTTTGTAACTGCGTATGCTTCCGCGGCCAGAGTCAGTCGACATAAAAGTTTTCTGGGTATGGTACCGCGTCATATTGTATAAAAATACTGCTGGAGAAAACCAACGTTTTGGCCACGGTTGCAGCGGCCTCCTTCTGGGTCTGCAACCGTGGTTTTCTCCAGCAGTAGTTTTATACAACATAACGCGGTACCACACCCAGAAACCTTTTATGTCAACAAATTTTTGACTTCTAGCTTTTCCTGTAGACGTAATTTACGTGAGATAGCCCAGATCGGTAATTTATTTCATAGTATCTAACCTTAGCGTTCCGCAACTGAGAGTGAGAGAAAGGCTGCATGTTTCTTTCGTGTACCGCACATCAGTAGTTGTCAAAATACGTTGATCTGCATGCAAAAGTGATAAATATGAATGTAATTATATCACTCGGAGAGAAGGTTTGAGGTGAAAAACATGTATTAACATTCTCGAATTTTTTACATTTCCAACTTCTAAGGCCCTATTATGAGCTCGCCTTGTTTCACCTACCACGTCACCATTATTTTTTCGCTGCGTTTAGATCTTTAAAGACAGTTTTCCTCCTGTCTTTGCGAAATTTAATTTTCTAAAATTAATTAAAAATGAGAAAGAGTTCTTAAATATTAAGTGTCTATCGGAAATATGATAATGAACACTTGTTTGAGAAACTTTGAATCAATTTAGCTTATTATGATTTCATATCTTTTGCTCCTGCCTGGTTACATAAATATATACATAAGACAATACCAGTACGCAGTAGGTGAGCATATGATATACACAAAAGAAATTTTACTGTGCTTGCAGTTTACAGACGTTTTTCGGCGACTGTTCGCAAATGACTAAGATTAATTTGTTTGGTGCGGTGTCTGTCTGTACATACAGTTTTCAAAATTTATCGAAAATAATATTCCAAATGACTAGGCTTTCTAAGTGTCATGAAGTGCGTCCGCGAGCGCGCGCGCGCGCGCGTGTGTGTGTGTTTATATGTGTGTGTGTGACAGAGAGAGGGAGAGAGAGAGAGAGTTCAATATCAGTGCACAGATACAACAAGAAAATTATCACTATCACATATACTGCCCCTTAAATTGTATTTGGCAATTTTGAGATTCACAAGACTTTGTGTCTCGTGTATCAGATCTGTTATTGATCATTGTCCTGTTTGTATACACTATTAAATGAACTCGTGAAATATCGTCGCACCTCGAACAGCAGTCGTATATAACTTAAAACGGTAATAGAGTAAATTGTGCAGCGCGCTGACGAATGTAATCCACCAAATTGTTAGCAGGCGGTGAACCGAAGTGACGTAGAATTGTAGGACTGGAAACAAGAAGGACGACATTGCAACTTGGGTCTACGTGCTTCCTTCGTGAATAAGAGGAAGGTCGTGGAAAATGCTTTGTGGGACTAGATAAGAGACTGAACTTGAATAACATCGGACAATGCAGACCGAAACAGTGTACTTGAGAATAAAAAAAGATTTTTTTCTGGTCATCAGTCTTGTGCCAGCTTCTTCATTGCAGAGTAGTATTTGCACGCTACAGCCTGAATTATTTATTGAGTGTATTCCAATCTTATTCTCCGCCTACTCTAATCTCAGTCTTCCTGTAGTGTTCCCTCTAGCACTATGAAACTCATTCCCTCACGTTCTAACACATGTCTTATCATCATAAACCTTATCAACCTACCTAATTTTCAACATTCTTCTGTAGCACCACAGTCCATGTTTCATTACCATACGATGCTGGCTCCGAAGTTACATTTTCAGAAATTCATTACTTGTCTTAAAGATGACGTTTAATGTTAGTACACTTCTTTTGGGCACGAATGCGCCCATTGCCTGTGCTAGTCTTCTTTTTATGGTTTCCCTACTTTTTCCGTCACTTGTTATTTTCTTTCCAAGGTAGCAGTATTTCTTCGGTTTGTAAATTTTGATGTTACGTTTATCGCTAATCTCATTTCCGCTACTCCTTACCGCTTTCGTCTTTCATCAGTTTACCCTCAATTTTTATTCTGTACTCGTTATCTTCTTCACTTCACTTAGGGCAACAATATCATCAGCGAATCTTGTGGCTTATATCAACCCACCCTAAATTTTGATCCCATTCCTGAATCTTTCTTTTAATTCCGTCATGGCTTCTTCGTAACTTAAGCAAGTGGGTTGAAAGACTACCTACGTTTTAATCCGAAAACTTTGTGTTTGATCTTCCAGTCGTATTGTCCCCTCTTGGTTCTTATACACTTTTTATATTGCCTGGCTTTACCTAGAACTTCTCCAACTTTTCCCATAATATTGAATATAACCATTATTTTACATTGTTGAACGTTCTTACCACGTCGAAAAATTCTATTAGCAAACATTTCTTAAGGTTTTCTTCCATTATCAATCACAATTCCGGGACTTCCTTTCTTGTGCCTTCACTTCTCTGAAAGTCAAATTGATCGTCATCTAATAGATAATCAATTTTGTTTTCCAGTTTTCTGTATATTGTTCGTGAAAGCAGTTTGTCTGCATGATCTCATCATGATTTGCTGATTATCTGCCGTTGTTGTTTTTGGGATTGTGTGGATGATATTTGTTTGAAAGTCCGTTGGTATGTCTCCAACCTCATTAATTCTACATTCCATCTTCAATAGTCGTTTATTTGCCACTTCCCCTATCGATTTCAAATATTTCGAAGGCATCTTATCTGAAATTTGAGAACTGGAAGAAGACATGACATGTTCGTTGATATATGTTACGGCTATCACTTGTGATGTGCAATTGCAAATACGGCCCGTAGTCTCTTTCAAGGCCAGGAGACGAGTGCGATAGGAAATCAGTGACGTGTGTGTACATAGTATTCCAAATGTTATAGAAGAGGGATGTCCAAAGGCCACAGATGGCACCTGATAGATCGAGACTCGTTCTGCAACTACGATAAAGGTAGTTCTCATAGAAGACGTCTAGTTCCTAACAAGAGCTACGAACTTTCAACGTTATCTGGTAAACGAAGTAGCCACTGGAAGCATTTGGTGGAAATACCGACTGCTTCACGTTAGACTGCGAGGTTTTTGTGAGCCTTGAATCGTTTCTGGGATGGTCTCCGTTTTTTATTTCAGTTATACGTAACTTGTGTGTATAATAATTATTTGCCTTTCGTAATTTACGCCGATTTCAGTTGTCCTTTTATTTATAACTTTCCATATTTTCAGTTGTTAAATGTGAGTTTTTTGCTACTTTCCATACAAATCGTAATTTTTGCCGGTTGCATTCACAGATGGACTAGAGAGTAGGGACCCGTATGCACGCTCTCGTGTGTGCCTATATTTACTTCTGAAATGTTTCTGGCGGCGGCGAATGTGTGTGTTTCCAATGAGCAGACCGGCGCTATCTTTCAGGGTTCAGAAACGGTATCTGTGTCTTATTCATTGTCACAACCGTCGAAAAGAAAGCTCGATTCGTGCCGCCATCATGGGTCAATTGCACCTGGAAAATTGTCAGACGCGCTACTTGAGTCCGCTTGACAGCGTTTGTAGCACCCACCAAGAGGACACTCCTGCATTTTCAGGTCATCATACAGGATTGCGTGCCCAGATACCACAAAAGTGTCAACTACGGGAGCGATATCTTTCACACTCAATCGGTGATCTTACAAACCAACTGTCTCTATTCGCGTCTCTGTGTCGCCAACGGGCTATTGCTAGTCCTAAATTGTTTTGCTCACGCCACGTTCGACCTTCTTTGAACTGTCACACCCCCGAATGCACATTCTTCCATTCTTCTCTTTCATGACACAAGCAACACGTCTCCTTCAACTGGCGATGAATTACAATGGGTGTAACATCAAGCAAGTGGAGAAAACGAGTGATTGTATACCGTTCTTGTAATGAAAAAGTCGCTATTTCTATTACCATAATCATTTCTCACTCTCATTGCAGCTGCTAGAGTTCGGTGTACCACATAATGCTGGCATCTATGCCAAGCATACACAGCATGCTCAAATACACTCCTGGAAACTGAAATAAGAACACCGTGAATTCATTGTCCCAGGAAGGGGAAACTTTATTGACACATTCCTGGGGTCAGATACATCACATGATCACACTGACAGA
This sequence comes from Schistocerca gregaria, assembly GCF_023897955.1. NCBI lineage: Eukaryota > Metazoa > Arthropoda > Insecta > Orthoptera > Acrididae > Schistocerca > Schistocerca gregaria. The sequence goes on along the minus strand of NC_064920.1, from coordinate 599,097,576 downwards.
ACCACAGGCACATAGACACAGGCAACAGAGCATGCACAATGTCGGCACTAGTACAGTGTATATCCACCTTTCGCAGCAATGCAGAGATGCTGGATGTAGTCCTGTGGAACGGCTTGCCATGCCATTTCCACCTGGCGCCTCAGTTGGACCACCGTTCGTGCTGGACGTGCAGACCGCGTGAGACGACGCTTCATCCAGTCCCAAACATGCTCAATGGGGGACAGATCCGGAGATCTTGCTGGCCAGGGTAGTTGACTTACACCTTGTAGAGCACGTTGGGTGGCACGGGATACATGCGGACGTGCATTGTCCTGTTGGAACAGCAAGTTCCCTTGCCGGTCTAGGAATGGTAGAACGATGGGTTCGATGACGGTTTGGATGTACCGTGCACTATTCAGTGTCCCCTTGACGATCACCAGAGGTGTACGGCCAGTGTAGGAGATCGCTCCCCACACCATGATGCCGGGTGTTGGCCCTGTGTGCCTCGGTCGTATGCAGTCCTGATTGTGGCGCTGACCTGCACGGCGCCAAACACGCATAAGACCATCATTGGCACCAAGGCAGAAGCGACTCTCATCGCTGAAGACAACACGTCTCCATTTGTCCCTCCATTCACGCCTGTCGCGACACCACTGGAGGCGGGCTGCACGATGTTGGGGCGTGAGCGGAAGACGGCCTAACGATGTGCGGGACTGTAGCCCAGCTTCATGGAGACGGTTGCGAATGGTCCTCGCCGATACCCCAGGAGCAACAGTGTGCCTAATTTGCTGGGAAGTGGCGGTGCGGTCCCCTACGGCACTGCGTAGGATCCTACGGTCTTGGCGTGCATCCGTGCGTCGCTGCGGTCCGGTCCCAGGTCGACGGGCACGTGCATCTTCCGCCGACCACGGGCGACAACATCGATGTACTGTGGAGACCTCACGCCCCACGTGTTGAGCAGTTCGGCGGTACGTCCACCCGGCCTCCCGCATACCCACTATACGCCCTCGCTCAAAGTCCGTCAACTGCACATACGGTTCACGTCCACGCTGTCGCGGCATGCTACCAGTGTTAAAGACTGCGATGGACCTCCGTATGCCACGGCAAACTGGCTGACACTGACGGCGGCAGTGCACAAATGCTGCGCAGCTAGCGCCATTCGACGGCCAACACCGCGGTTCCTGGTGTGTCCGCTGTGCCGTGCGTGTGATCATTGCTTGTACAGCCCTCTCGCAGTGTCCGGAGCAAGTATGGTGGGTCTGACACACCGATGTCAATGTGTTCTTTTTTCCATTTCCAGGAGTGTATTTTAAGTCAGACCACATTTTCCTGTCTACTTCCACTTCTAAAAAGAAAATCGGAAACCTTAGGACTGGAACACAGTTCTTACTACCTCAACACAAAGGAAGCGAGGCTGCTTGCGTAACTCAGGAAATGTCTGTCGTGGTGTACTAAATTGATTTTGAGAAACATTTGTGGACTCATACGTCATGATAAGTAGTTTCTTAACAATGCGAGCCGTTTCGTTTACAGAATCTCTCTCTACCGCATGTAGTGAATGTCCGCCGTTCCCAACATTTCCTCATGAGTGCATCGCTTCGTCTGGGATTAAATTTCGTGTCCCTTTCGAATTGTTTAGCGGAGTACCCAATGTTCCCTAGAAAACATTCAAAGTATTCCATAAATATTGTAAGAGTGATACACCAAATGGCTGCTTCTACTAAGTAATCCTTATTTGCGACAGACTGTTTCGGCTTATGATATTTTCGAATACCTGCAATTACAATTTTGGTGAGAACAGGTATGGATGCCAATGTCATTCATACGAAAGTAGCTGTCTTGTACTCACGTCTAGATTGATGTGACGTCCATATTGCGTCGTTAGTGGACTGTTTTGTAACTGTCACTGCTTTTATGAGATCGTAAATGGCTTCCAGATGTTGAAATTAAATGTTAGTTACGGCGTGACAGCAGTTTAACAGTTGCACTCTTACGACGCTGTATGTTTACAAGGATTATGCAGATGAACAACGATATTATTTGATTAAAACTTGTTACGATTGTCTTTGGTTGTTGAGTATGTTACTTCCGATTTATCCATTTCCGTGTTCTGAAAATTCAATAACGTTTTTACGATAATACTTGTGTCTAAATTCCGTATGTACGTTTAATATTTTTTGGGGCATTTTCTTGTGTACATATAAATTTCTAATTCCTCAAGAAAGTTCATTGCAAAACCTTTTGGTATTCTGTGTAGCATCTGTAGTGTATTTTCGACAGTTTCAGCAGTGTGATTATGGTTTTTCAAATGTAGAAAGAAGCTCGACTGATTGTATTCGCTCTTTCTAATGTGTTCTTTATATCCTATGTTAAAATTTCTTCCTGTTTGGCCAATGTAAAAGCTATTACAGCTGCCACATGTGATTTTTATATATGCCTGGGTTATCATATTTCGATGTTCTAGTGATAGCGGAACGCAATTTTATTGATAGGTTGTTATTGCTTCTAAAGGCTAGATGAATATTTATGGCTTTAAAATACTCATTAATTCTGATGGTGATTCTACCAACGTAGACTGCTGGTACGTATCTTATTTTCTGTGTCGGTGACGTTTCTCAAGTTACGCGTATCTTGCTATGTATTGTGTTGTGCTTTGGAATTTTACATTTCTAATACAATTTTGTGATTATGTTGGGGTCTAAATCATTTTTATAGGCAATATAACGAAGCGTGTTAAGTTCTTTTTGAATTGCTGGCTTTTATAATGGGAGGTTACTTAATCTATTAATCATTGAACGGAAAAATGCTAGTTTATGAGAGCCTGGGTAACAGGAATTGGCATTTCTAACATTGTCAGAAGTGGTATTCTTTCTATAGATATCAAATATATGACGATTATTATTTTTGCCAACTGTGAGATCTAGATAGTTAATTGTATTTTCTTTCTCAGTTTCCATAGTGAATTTAATTTTAGGGTGCAGTTGGTTACGTTTTTGGCGGATTTTTTTATTTCTGCGTGGATGTCATCTATCAACATGAGGGTATCATCTACATACCTAAAATAGTATAGAATTTGATTGAGAGTAGGCCAATCTGAGTTAAAGAACTGTTCCATAAATAGTCCTAGGTATTTGCGCATCGCATTCTCTGAGGCGGAATTTGGGGATCAGGCCAGCATTTACCTAAACGAGCGTGGGAAACCACCTAAAAACCACATTCAGGCTACCTGGTGTCCCAACCAATACTCGCCGACACGCAGATTCTATCCGGGTTCGCTCACTTCCCCATTCGTCTTCTCACATTATTGTGAACTGGAAACTAGGAACCAGGAGCCAATATGCTACAGGCACGTCCGAGAATAAAGAAATGTTATCAAAACTAATTAGGTTTTCATGTGCGTTAGCGATCAGTTTCCCTCGTTATCTGTTAATGTTCCCATTTCATCGTGTCTCTCGCACAGGCAGCCATAATAGGTGGCTATATGGTTTTTGTAGCATATTCAGCGGCGAACTGGGAGGGCTTGCCATTGGTACTGGAACCAGAGTCTACATCTACATTTACATTAATACTCCGCAAGCCACCTGACGGTGTGTGGCGGAGGGTACCCTGAGTACCTCTATCGGTTCTCCCTTCTATTCCAGTCTGGTATTGTTCGTGGAAAGAAGGATTGTCGGTATGCTTCTGTGTGGGCTCTAATCTCTCTGATTTTATCCTCATGGTCTCTTCGCGAGATATACGTAGGAGGGAGCAATATACTGCTTGACTCTTCGGTGAAGGTATGTTCTCGAAACTTTAACAAAAGCCGTTACCGAGCTACTGAGCGTCTCTCCAGCAGAATCTTCCACTCGAGTTTATCTATCATCTCCGTAACGCTTTCGCGATTACTAAATGATCCTGTAACGAAGCGCGCTGCTCTCCGTTGGATCTTCTCTATCTCTTCAGTCAACCCTATCTGGTACGGATCCCACACTGCTGAGCAGTATTCAAGCTGTGGGCGAACAAGCGTACTGTGACCTTCTTCCTTTGTTTTCGGATTGCATTTCCTTAGAATTCTTCCAATGAATCTCAGTCTGACATCTGTTTTACCGACGATCAACTTTATATGATCATTCCATTTTAAATCACTCCTAATGCGTACTCCCACATAATTTATGGAATTAACTGCTTCCAGTTGCTGACCTGCTATTTTGTAGCTAAATGATAAGGGATCTATCTTTCTATGTATTCGCAGCACATTACACTTGTCTACATTGAGATTCAATTGCCATTCCCTGCACCATGCGTCGATTCGCTGCAGATCCTTCTGCATTTCAGTACAATTTTCCATTGTTACAACCTCTCGATACACCACAGCATCATCTGCAAAAAGCCTCAGTGAACTTCCGATGTCATCCACCAGATCATTTATGTATATTGCGAATAGCAACGGCCCTATGACACTCCCCTGCGGCACACCTGAAATCACTCTTACTTCGGAAGACTTCTCTCCATTGCGAATGACATGCTGCGTTCTGTTATCTAGGAACTCCTCAATCCAATCACATAATTGGTCTGATAGTCCATATGCTCTTACTTTGTCCATTAAACATCTGTGGGGAACTGTATCGAACGCCTTGCTGAAGTCAAGAAACACGGCATCTACCTGTGAACCCGTGTCTATGGCCCTCTGATTCTCGTGGACGAATAGTGCGAGCTGGGTTTCACACGACCGTCTTTTTCGAAACCCATACTGATTCCTACAGAGTAGATTTCTACTCTCCAGAAAAGTCATTATACTCGAACATAATACGTGTTCCAAAATTCTACAAACAATCGACGTTAGAGATATAGGTCTATAGTTCTGCACATCTGTTCGACGTCCCTTCTTGAAAACGGGGATGACCTGTGCCCTTTTCCAATCCTTTGGAACGCTACGCTCTTCTAGAGACCTACGGTACCCCGCTGCAAGAAGGGGGGCAAGTTCAATAGCATACTCTGTGTAAAATCGAACTGGTATCCCATCAGGTCCAGAGGTCTTTCCTCTTTTGAGCGATTTTAATTGTTTCTCTATCTCTCTGTCGTCTATTTCGATATCTACCATTTTGTCATCTGCGCGACGATCTAGAGAGGGAAATACAGTGCAGTATTCCTCTGTGAAACAGCTTTGGAAAAAGACATTTAGTATTTCGGCCTTTAGTCTGTCATCCTCTGTTTCAGTACCATTTTGGTCACAGAGTGTCTGAACATTTTGTTTTGATCCACCTACCGCTTTTACACAAGACCAAAATTTCTTAGGATTTTCTGCCAAGTCAGTACATAGAACTTTACTTTCGAATTCATTGAACGCCGCTCGCATAGCCCTCCTCACACTACATTTCGTTCGCTTCCCGTAATTTTTGTTTGTCTGCAAGGCTTTGGCTATGTTTAAGTTTGCTGTGAAGTTCCCTTTGCTTCCGCAGCAGTTTTATAACTCGGATGTTGTACCACGGTGGCTCTTTTCCATCTCTTACGATCTTGCTTGGCACATACTCATCTAACGCATATTGTACGATGGTTTTCAACTTTGTCCACTGATCCTCAACACTATCTGTACTTGAGACAAAACTTTTGTGTTGAGCCGTCAGGTACTCTGTAATCTGCTTTCTGTCACTTTTGCTAAACAGAAAAATCTTCCTAACTTTTTTAATATTTCTATTTACGGCTGAAATCATCGATGCCGTAACCGCTTTATGATCGCTGATTCCCTGTTGTGCTTTAACTGTTTCAAATAGTTCGGGTCTGTTTGTCACCAGAAGGTCTAATATGTTATCGCCACGAGTCCGTTCTCTGTTTAACTGCTCAGGGTAGTTTTCAGATAAAGCACTTAAAAAAATTTCACTGGATTCTTTTCCCTGCCACCCGTTATGAACGTTTGAGTTTCCCAGTCTATATCCGGCAAATTAAAATCTCCACCCAGAACTATAACATGATGGGGAAATCTACTCGAAATATTTTCCAAATTATCCTTCAGGTGCTCAGCCACAACAGCTGCTGAGCCCGGGGGCCTATAGAGACATCCAATTACCATATCTGAGCCTGCTTTAACCGTGACCTTCACCCAAATCATTTCAAAATTCGAATCTCCGTCAATTTCCTTCGATACTATTGCACTTCTTATCGCTATAAACACGCCAACCCCTTCACTGTCCAGCCTGTCTCTGCGGTATACATTCCAATCTGAGTTTTTTTGTCAAATGTCTTGAGCAGCTAGTTCGGCAGCCTACACACAATGGGAATATCTTAAACCTTGTAGCTACAGATAGGCCAGACCTTATCAGCAATGTCAGTATAGAGACGGGGATTAAGGATCATGATGTCATTATAGCAACTATAATAACGAAAGTTAATAAATCAGTCAATAAGGCTAGGAGAGTGTTTCTGCTAGATACAGCAGATAATCAGTTGTTAGCATCTCACTTAGTCAGTGGATTGACATCACTTACTTCCAATAAGACGGACGTAGAGGAATTATTGGCAGAGTTTAAGCAGATAGTAAATCGTGATCTGAAGAGTTAAGTGCATAGTAAATGGATACAGGATGGGAAAGTGGAGTTATTGAACGCAGTTTTCCGAAATTCCTTCACCAGGGAAGACAAATGGAATATTCCAGAATTGGAAACACGAACAGCTGCTAGCATTAGTTTCTTAGAAGTAGATACCTTAGGGCTTGCGAAGCAACTCAAATCGCTTGATACGGACAAGTCTTCAGGTCCAGATTGTATACCGATTAGGTTCCTTTCAGATTACGCTGATACAATAGCTCCCTACTTAGCAATAATACACAACCGCTCGCTCACCGATAGATCTGTAACTACAGATTGGAAAATTGCGCAGGTCGCACCAGTGTTTAAGAAGGGTAGTTGGAGTAATCCATCGAACTACATACCTATATCATTGACGTCGGTTTGCAGTAGGGTTTTGGAGCATATACTATATTCAAACATTACGAATCACCTCGAAGGGAACGATCTATTGATACGTAATCAGCATGGTTTCAGAAAATATCGTTCTTGTGCAACGCAGCCAGCTCTTTATTCGCACGAAGTAATGGCCGCTATCGACAGGGAATCTCAAGTTGATTCCGTATTTCTAGATTTCCGGAAAGCTTTTGGCACCGTTCCTCACAAGCGACTTCTAATAAAGCTGTGGGCCTATCGGGCATCGTCTCAGTTGTGCGACTGGATTCGTGATTTCCTGTCAGAAAGGTTGCAGTTCGTAGTAACAGACGGCAAATCATCGAGTAAAACTGTAGTGATATCAGGTGTTCCCCAGAGAAGCGTCCTGGGACCTCTGCTGTTCCTGATCTATATAAATGACCTGGGTGACAATCTTAGCAGTTCTCTTAGGTTGTTCGCCGATGATGCTGTAATTTACTGTCTAGTAAGGTCATCCGAAGACCAGTATCAGTTTGCAAAGCGATTTAGAAAAGATTGCTGCATGGTGTGTCATGTGGCACTTGACGCTAAATAACGAAAAATGTGAGGTGATCCACATGCGTTCCAAAAGAAATCTGTTGGAATTCGATCACTCAATAAATAGTACAGTTCTCAAGGCTGTCAATTCAATTAAGTACCTGGGTGTTAAAATTACGAACAACTTCAGTTGGAAAGACCACATAGATAATATTGTGGGGAAGGCGACCCAAAGGTTGCGTTTCATTGGCAGGACACTTAGAAGATGCAACAACTCCACTGAAGAGACAGCTTACACTACATTCGGTCTTCCTCTGTTAGAATATTGCTGCGTCACGTGTGATCCTTACCAGGTGGGATTGACGGAGGACATCGGAAGGAGGCAAAAAAGGGCAGCTCGTTTTGTATTATCACGTAATAGGGGAGAGAGTGTGGCAGATATGATCCGCGAGTTGGGATGGAAATCATTAAAGCAAAGACGTTTTTCGTCGCGACGAGATCTATTTACGAAATTTCATTCACCAACTTTCTCTTTCGAATACGAAAATATTTTGTTGAGCCCAACCTACATAGGTAGGAATGATCATCAAAATAAAATAAGAGATATGAGAGCTCGAACAGAAAGGTTTAGGTGTTCGTTTTTCCCGCGCTGTTCGGGAGTGGAATGGTAGAGAGATAGTATGATTGTGGTTCGATGAACCCTCTGCCAAGCACTTAAATGTGAATTGCAGAGTAGTCATGTAGATGTAGATGTAGAATAGCGAAATTTGGCAGATGCTGAGGAAGCAGAGACTATTGTATTCTCGGTTCAAAAGAGAACGCACAAATGACGGCAAGCAGAGGTTAGTAGAGATTCATGCATCTGTGAAAAAATGTATTTGCGAAGCATACAACAACTGCCACCGTCACATCCTAGCAACATATCTGGCAGAGAAGCCGAGAAAATTTCGGTCCTATGTAAAATTGCTAAGCGGATCTAATGGTTTCATTCAGTACATTGTTGACCAGCCCCGTCTGGCAGTTGAAGGTAGCAAAACGAAAGCCGAAGTTCTAAATTTCGTTAAAGAAGTGCTCCACACAGGACAAGCGTGCACACATACCGTCATCTGGCCATCGGATAGACTCCCGAATGGACGACATAGTAATAAGAATCTCTGGCGTAGGGAAACAACTGAAATATTTGAAAGCAAATAAATCATCAGGTCCGGATGGAATCCGAATTCGGTTTTACAAAGAGTACCTTACGGCATTGGCCACTTTAGCTAACTTGCATTTATCATGAATCTCTCGCTCGGTGGAAAGTCCCAAGTGACTGGAAAAAAGCGCAGTTGATTCCAATGTACAAAACGGATAAAAAAACGCAAAATTACAGACCAATACCCTTAACTTCGGTTTGCTTCAGAATCCTTGCACATATTCTCAGCTCAAATATAATAAACTTTCTTGAGACTGAGAAGCTTATGTCCTCAAATGAGCACTGTTTTAGAAAGCATCTCTCGTGCGAAACTCAGTTTGTCCGTTTCTCACGTGATATTCTGCGAACAATGGCTGAAAGACTCCATATTTCTAGAATTCCGGAAAGCATTTGAGACGGTGCCCCATTGCAGGCTATCAACGAAGATACGAGCATACGGAATAAGTTCACAGATATGTGAGTGGCTCGAAGGCTTCTTAAGTAGTAGATCCCAATATGTTGTAGTCGATGACGAGTATTCATCAGAGACGAGGATACCGTCAGGAGTGCCCCAGGGAAGTGGGATGGGACCGTTGTTGTTCTCTATATACATAAATGATGGCGGACAGGGTGGACGGCAATCTGCGATTGTTTGATTAGAATGCTGTGGTGTACGGTGCCGTGTCGAAGTTGAGTGGCTGCAGAAAGATGCACAACGACGTAAACAAAATTTCTAGTTAGTACGACGAATGACAGGTAGCTCTAAATGTGGGAAAATGTAAGTTAATGCGGATGAGCAGGAAGACGAACATGTAATGTTCGTCTACAGTTCTACAGCATTACTAGCGTCGCGAACGGAGAGTCAAGTCGTTTAAATATCTGAGCGTAACGTCGCAAAGCCATATGAAATGGAACAAGCGTGTGAGAAGTGTGGTAGGGAAGGTTTATCGGAAGAATTTTAGAAAAGTGTGGTTCATCTGTAAAGGAGGTAACATATAGGACACTATTGTGATCTATTCTTGAATAATGTTCGAGTGTTTTGGATCTGCACCAGATCTGACTGAAGGAAGATATCGAAGCAATTCAGAGGCGGGCTGCTACACTTGTTACAAGAGGGTTTGACAACGTGCAAATGTTACGGAGATGCTTCGGAACTCAAATTGTAATGCCTGGAGAAAAGATGACGTTCTTTAGAGGAGTAATATTGAGAAAATTTAGAGAACCATCATTTGGAGCCGACTGCCGAACGGTCCTACTGCCGATAAAGTACATTTCGCATAAGGACCACGAAGATGAGATACGAGGAATTAGGGCTCATATGGAGGCATAGATAGCTGTTTCCCTCGCTCTTCTTGCGAGTGAAGAGGAAAGGAAACGACTAGTAGTGGTACAGGGTACCCTCCGCCACGCACCGGAATGTGGCTTGCGGATAGTCTATGTAGATGTAGATGTAGATGTAATGCAATGTCATAATTGTGGGCTTGTGGTCTCTTATATATGGGAGATGGCAGAATATTTGTGTTACGCATGTCCTTTGTGTCCCACAGAGGCAAGACTCCTTGTTCGGCTCATTTCTATTCTGTATTATCTACCTTGATAGTACTGCGTTAAGCTGACCGATCCTTCTCGAATGAAAAAGATTGCTTATCTTCTGCTCACGCTTTTCGGCATTCATGATTACGGTTCCTTTCTTTAGCAGATTATATAATCTCGTCGATGTTAATGGTCTTGGTAGTCTGTTGCATATGTACAATACATTAAAATAACATGCTGGATGTTTCGTGACCAATTTCGGAAGGAGGATTGAGGATCGTCGCTTCAGTGTTGGGGTTAATGCCGTCGGAAATAGAATTCTGTGTACATTCTGACCAAATTCGCTCTTTTTCAAACGTTGGCAGAGTCCTCGAGATGTTAAATTTCTTAGGTCGACAACAGGTAGCATTTCGTCGATTCTTTTTCTGTAATCTTCAAACTCCTTTTTTCACGAAGTATTGTGTAATAGATAGTTTCGTCTATGGCTCTGGGTGAAACACATTCGCCGTCACTGAGGATTTATTAATCGTTCCAGAACTGTGTCTGAACATATCACACCCAATTCTTTTCCAAGTAGAGAGCTGTCTAAAACAATAGCGAAGTTGAAACTTTCTGGAAGATTAAAACTGTGTACTTGATCGAGACTCAAACTAGGGATCTTTGCCTTGTGCTCGCAATGGCTCTATCAACTAAGCTCTCCAAACACGACGCAGAACTTCTCCTCACAGCTTTGCTTCTGCCAGTCTCTCGACTACTATCTTCCAAACTTCTCAGATGTTCTCCGGAAAAACTTGCTGGACTAGCATTACTGGAAGAAAGAATATTGCGGAGATATGGCTTAGCCACAACGTGGGGGGTGATGTTTCCAGAATCTTCACTCTGCAGCGGAGTGTGCGCTGATATGAAACATCCTGCCTGATTAGAACTGTGTGCCGGACCGAGACTTCAACTTCGAACCTTTGCCTCCAAGACGGCAGACATTTGCCATAGTGCCTATTTCTAGCACATTAACATTTATTTTACATAAGATGTTTGGTGCAGTCTTACATCTGCAGTAATGAAATATGTACAGAGTTTCATTTAGGCTGAGTATTTCATTTAATGCGATAGTCCGATAAGAAAATACTAATCATTTGCTAAATATGCTTATATGTGATTGTTGTAAATGAATATACTTGATGACAGCTATCCAGGTAGCAAAAACTATTTACAATACGCAGGGAGTAAGCAACTTTACTACTGGTTATTCTAGTAGTCTAACTGCATGCCATCACTACATTGTGACTGGCAATATGGATCAATTATATTCCCTGCTTTCAAAGCTAAATGTTTCATCTCAGAAATGCACAGGTAGTTCGAAACTTTTATAACCAAATGTTGAACCATAATATCATGTATTTCATTTCTTTTTCAGGGTATTTGACACAATATTCTATCAGTTTTATGACCAATTTTTAATTATGAGATTGAAGCTACGATGGCGACTTAAAGTACACGAGAAAATTTTTGTGGGATTTTAGCTAATTTGGATTAATGGGTTATTTTTAGAGCAAAGTCAATAAAGCAAAGGGATTTTAACGAAAAATCATTAACAGACACTAAACTGAAGTTCGTGCTCAGTCATGTCATTCGTTTGCTATGTTCATTGTGCAAAAAATATGCCAAGCTAGTGCCAAGCAGTGGAAAAAAATCATGATCTTCGACTTCTTAAACTTCATAAAAATAAGGACTGATGTTTTTTGATTGTGTAGTTTTCATAATTAACGTTATTTGAAGCAAATACTGAACTAACCGATGTTTACGCTGTGTGTAAACATTTTAATATACTCAAAAGGCTTTGGTTTACTATAATGAAGTTTGTGCTCAGTCACGTCACTCGTTTCCTACGCTCATGGTGCAAAAAATATGTCAAGCAGTAGAAAAATGTCTTACATTTTTTGATTGTGTGGCTTTCATAGCCGGCCGCGGTGGTCTCGCGGTTCTAGGCGCGCAGTCTGGAACCGTGCGACTGCTACGGTCGCAGGTTCGAATCCTGCCTCGGGCATGGATGTGTGTGATGTCCTTAGGTTAGTTAGGTTTAAGTAGTTCTAAGTTCTAGGGGACTAATGACCACAGCAATTGAGTCCCATAGTGCTCAGAGCCATTTGAACCATTTGGCTTTCATAATTAACGTTATTTGAAGTAAATACTGAACTAACAGCTGTTTACGCTGCGTGTAAACATTTTATTACAGTTGTAAGTCTTTGGTTTAATGAGTCTGACAGAAGCAAGTTTTATTCCTTGATGGATTTACTTCAGTGGAGGCGGTAGGCTTGAATTCCGTTTCAACTTTTACATAACACGAAGTAATTTTAAAATGAATCTGGGTAGTTAATTTTGATTAGTCTCCGTTTTTTCAAAAACTATTTCTGGAAGCAGAGAATACAAATTGTTCCTTTCTTGTTATGCACATGGCGAAGATGTAGCAACGCACAGCAGCATGCCTACCTGGCTGTGCCCATACGGTCGCCACATCTAACTTAAAGCTTCCCAACATTTTGTTGGATCTGAGAATGTTCCTTGACTGTAGAACCTGTGATAGTTAGAAAATTATACCTTAAAATGTGGGAGGAAAAGAATAAAAAACAAAATAGTAAAAAGTTCGAAAATAAAAATGAAAGTGCACAATTCCTGAATAAAAAAGAGTAATTGCAAATGTGACAACAGAGAATTCTGACTGTGGGATAAGTCTAAAGTAACATTCCAGAGACATATTTGTAAGTATAGATAATGCCAGGTTATTTAAGTTCATAAATTGTAAATCAGTTGTTGCTGTTATTATTAAGTTGTGTCACAGAAGATAAAACTGGTTTTGCCACATTCATTTCGTCTCTGTTGTCACATTTTCAGTATATTGGCTTCTTGGTATACCAGGTGCATCATAGACTGTCTTCACATCAATCTTGAAAGCACCCACAACTGTTCCTGAGCACAATAATTTTCTAGAATGCAATACCTAAAAAAGAAACATAAAACATATGTGAATGCACATATAACATGATGTTATGCATATTTAAACATTATTTTTTCTGTGACTTTACTAGCTCCGTTAATGCTCCAAAGATGCTCTGAAATACACGATATTTAGATGAGCACTGTTCTATACAAGCACTGCAAACTACATTCTTTTTGTATATAGTAATAGAAAATATACATTTTGCGATGAATACTACATTAAGGTGATGTATGAAATATGAAAAATTTTCATCGTTATCGCTCGTAAAATGAATTCATAGTAGATACATAATTTCAAGTCTCTTTTTCCCTTTAGCAATATCAAAAACGCTTATGCATAGAAATATAGTTTCTGTAAATTTCGATTTCACGTAAGCCTCGAACTACATCTGAACATCGAATGTAACAGAAGTTAATTTAGTAAACAGTTTTCTCTGAGGATTGAAACAAAAGGATGCAAAGTTTCCAAAAGTTCATTTTCCAACCACAGGCGTGTGTAATCGGAAGTTAACATCAGTTGAGGCCTGAGATAACAGTTTAACTTTTTGAAAGTTCAGATAAGAACTAAGGATATAAAATTTGCTTCATTATATCATTATTATATATAGTGTGATTCCGTGGTGATGTTAGAGGCTTACAGGGATGATAGGAAAGGGTAACTGTATGAATTTGAAGTAAATAAGCGTGGTGAGGAAACGACTGAGTCGAAAGTTACAAGCTAAAATCGTTCTGCTACCTCTGACAGTGAACATTTTCTGCTTCAAGCTCTTTGTTTTCCAGATTTTGGGAGGAGGAAGTATGGAGTAATACAAGAAAAAATGTCCAGTAAATAAGGGCTCTAACGAGCACACCTTAAGAGCTATGAACAGTTGTTCATCTTAGCTACTCTGAAGAAGCACATCTCTTCTACTGAACAAGCGCTCATAGCTCTTAAAGTATACATTTTAGAGCCCATGTTTACCGGCAGTTTTTTCTTGTTCTGGTCCATACTACCTCCTCCCAAAATATGGAACGCAAAAAGCTTGCAGTAAAATAGATCTATTGCGAGAGGCATGAGAACCATTTTTGCTTGCAAGTTTTGACTCGGTTGTTTCTGGACCGGAGTCTTTTATCTCAAATTGTTACATTTACCCTTGTCCGTCATCCCTGGAAGTTTTAAAAATCGTCACGAAATCACCCTGTTTATTGTACATAAAAAGCATGATATCTTGTATTCATACATTTAAATGCATTGGAGAAGTTATGATTGTTGCAGTGAACATTAGGCTGAAGTTCACTCTGGCATCTTAATTAGCTAACATACTCCCTTTGGCTATATCTAACATAAATATACCTTTTCACGTATACATAATTTGTGCTGACTTGTAAATATGAGTATAGTTTTACAAACTTTAACAAACAAAATAACAAGCTACTTATATTTTGAGAAATATTATTGTTCAGACTAAGATTGTTACTTCATAACAAATACATGTAACACCAAACACTAATTCAAAGTCGTCTGCAATTCTAAACTTGCTGCGTAAGTACTAAATTGTACTTCTTATTATATGAGATTAGAGATTAATGCAATGTGGTGTAGCTGGCAGAATATCATAGGACTTTCAGATACTGTAAGGCACCACCTTAGACCAAAAAGAAATTTTAAGGGGGCGGGTGAGTATTCTATGTAATAATTCCTTCCTTAAGTACGAAATATAGTGATGGATAACAAACAAGCTTGGATATGTCCCTGAAAATACAAGGGGGAATAATCCTCAAACACGGTCAACCGAATCGGCTCATATACGGCAGGTCACTTGTGTGCAAATTAAAACGAAACACTCTTAGATATTTCGTTTCAACATCCCTGCTGTTTAAAACAAGCACCTCTAAAGCTCATACAGCTCAATGGACTCAAAATTTAGAGGGTTGCCAGATAATTGAAAATCGACCATTCTTTTCGTCATCATATTGGGGGTCCGCAAATGAATATTTTCCTCGATATCGAGGAAAGAAGCTGTTACGACTGTCGCTTATGTACGTGTAAGATAAATGCTGGTCACCGAAAGCGCCGCTGGCGTAGCTATCACGGCCTGTGGCTGGGAAGCAGATAACTTGTGTTCGATTCGCAAAGACATTCTGCAATTTTTTTTTAAATTTGTGTATTTTTCCCTATCGATATTCATAGGAACACAAGAGTAAATAAGCTAATCAATATAGAATAACAACAAGGTAGGCAAATAATTTTCTCAAACGACTCGGATTAACAAACAATTAAAATATCAAGAACCATATATTCAGATGATTTTATCGTTTGCATTAAAACTAAATCTCGAAAAAGAAGTATTTGAAAATGTATACCAAGTCAATATCCGAGAAATTTCCAGAAACAACAGTGTAGTTGAGCGAAGACTGCATTCATAAGATTTTCTTCGTGCGACGATTGGGATGTTTATATGACATCCATGTAATTGTCCGAAAGAATGTGAGGACACGTAGTAGAATGAGTGAAAGAGTCACTTTGAGACAGGGCTAATCAATCTTTTTTGCCTACCATCCATTATTTTTACGAGTATTTCTGTTGCCATTAAATTTTTCTAACCGCCCATCCGTTCCACAATAATGGCGATTTATCAAGTAGGGAAGTAATTTTATTTTATAAAATGTATATAGTACAGTTGCAGCAAGTTAAGGTATGTAATAATAATAATTACTTACCTAATACTTAGTGTCAAAATTTATGACAACCTAAAGAAAATGGTTTTTAAAACTCCTACCGCCTACTACCACCATAATATCTGAAGCGTTCACTAGTAGGTGTCAAAGAGAAGGCTGACTACCACTGATGTAAGGGAACTTGGATTAAAATTTTGATTCGTTAATAATCCAAATCGTTTGAGAAATTTGTTGGCCTACCTTGTTGTTATTCCTGATTAATTACCTTACCAATGCCGATACAGAAAAAAAATCTGAAGAATGAATGTGGGAATCGAACACAGATTGTCTACTCCCCAGCCAGATGCATTGGTCCCTACACATAGGAGTAGCTAGGTAGAGTAGTATTTAGCATATTGGACTTTCATTCGGGAGGATGACGGTTCAAACCCACGTCCGGCCATCCTGATTTAAGTTTTCCGTGAGTTCCCTAAATCACATCAAACAAATGTCTGATGGTTCGCTCGAAAGGCTTCGGCCGATTTCCTTGCCCATCCTTCTTTAATCCGAGTTTTTGTTCCATTTCTAATGATATCGTTGTCGAAGGGACGTTAAACACTAATCTCCTCCTCCTACATCATAGGCGCTTTCATTAAACAGAGTTTTTCTTATAGGTAGATAAACGCCGGTCATAAAAGGTTTTTCCCTCGATTTTTGAGGAAAGTACACGTTTGCGGACACTCCATACGATGATAAAAAATGCTCAACTTTCAGTTACCAACGATACCGTCAATTTTGAGTCGATTACGAGACATGAACTTAAGGTGTGGTTTTCTCAGAAACTGGAATGATATATTTCAGACAAAATATCTTATAGTCTTTCATTTTATGTTGTACACAATCCATCTGCCAAATGTGAGCCGAATCGATTCGACGTGTCTGACTCAGGCATACCCCTTCTTAGTATTGGAGTAGTCAACAGCTACGTGCACATCTGGATTTAGCCTGTAAAGCTTTTTAATCTTAATCTATAACAAAGATACAGCGAGAAAATTCAGTTTCATACTTCAGATGAATTTTCATTATCGAATTTAATGAAAGATAACCGAGCAGAATCAATTTCATCATACTTACAAAGCAATATAAGGAATGTGCTTCCTGAATTTTCGTACCAACGTATAACTGATAGTGAATTTAGAGCAAAATCATGAATGTATACTTACTGAAAGTGTTATGATTTTATCGAACAGCATGATTGGAGGCATGTGGAAGTCGAACACAAAATACTGAAACAAGCAAGACACAAGTTAGTGTTTTGACAATAGCATGTTCAAACAGTTTTATTTTAGAGTTACTGTTTTATGTTACGAATACTTCGTTGAATCCTGAGATTTGCTGTCGAGAAAATATAAAAGAGATTTTTACAAGTTTTTGATCCATTCAATGCACATCCTGAAAAATTAGCGCAAGCTAGTAGACTATACATCAGTGGGATCAACCCTCACAACTGTAGTAGTAAACTAATTTTATAATCGGTAGTTTTCCTTAAATATCACATTATGTAATTATCAAGGAAGTCTAAGGATGGTTTGTAAAATCAATGAAGAATCGGTCATATAGGATAGGTTAGTGCGATCTAGCTCAAAAAGTCAGACTGCAGGAAAACGTCACTGCGCTTCGGTCCCCTAGACGATAGAAAATCACTTTCAAGTCTCTGTGTCCTAAAAAAATCACGTAAAAATCTGTAATTCAAGTATGGTATGTATAGTTCTGTAATGTCTCTTAAGCATTTCAAAAGTCTGTTCTTAGTTGTAATTAGATTCAAAGTTATATTAATTTTTTTTGAAACAGTTGAAACTTTTCCCTTCCAAGGAAACAGTTACAGTAGCGCTCAAAAGTATTTTGTAGTTGACGGTGTTATGTTGTTAGTGCTGTTTGCATACAGTCACAACAAGTAAACGTGTATAACTGTGTCACTCCATCCAGCTTAAAGCGGACTGTGATTGCATACCTAGTAAAGAAGCAACGTCATAAAATAGAAAAGTAAGTACATATTCCTTTAGCTCAAACGTACTTTGTATTATATTTTGGCCGAGCGGAATTCATTAACAACTATAACTGAGGCATTCAGAGTGTGTTTACTTGTAGAGACAACTAGAAACATGCCAAAACACAAAGAATACTCGGTTGATGTGAGACAAGATGTTATGCACGCCATGAGTACATTCTTGGAGTGCTGCTGAGCGATCTGGGATCCTTACCAGATAGGACTGATGGAGTTCATCGAAAATTTTCAAAGAATAGCAGCACGTTTTGTATTATCGCGAAATAGGGGAGAGAGAGTGTCACAGACATGAGACAGGGTTTGGGACGGACGCCATTAAAACGAAGGCGTTTCTCATTGCGACGGAATCTTTTCACGATATTTCAATCACCAACTTCCTCCACCGAATGCGAAATTATTTTCTTGACGCCGACCTACGTAAGAAGAAACGATCGTAATAATAACATAAGGGAAATCAGAGCTCGCACGGAAAGGTATACTGCTAATTTCTTCCGTGCACTGTTCGATAGTGGAATAATAGGGAATTACTGTGAAGGTGGTTCGATGGACCTTCAGCCAGGTACTTAAGTGTGATATGGAGAGTATCCATGTAGATGTAGATGTAGATGTAGATGTAGACGAAGAACAGAGAGTCGCAGTCTAGCGTTGCTAGGGACTATAGCATATCCCAAACAGACTGAAGAGCCAAAGAAACTGATACATCCTCCTAATATCGTGTAGAGCCCCCGCGAGCACGCAGAAGTGCAGCAAACGCGTCTGGGAATGGACTCTAACGATGTCTGCAGTGGTGCTGGAGGGAAATGACACAATGAACCCTGCAGGGCTGTCCATAAATCCGTAAGAGTGACAGGAGGTAGAGATCTCTTCTGAACAGCACGTTGCAAGGCATCTTAGATATGCTCGATAATGTTCATGTCTGAGGAGTTTGGGTGGCAGAAGAAGTGTTTAAACTCAGAAGAGTGTTACTGGAGCCATTCAGTAGCAATTCTAGACGTCTGTGGTGTCTCATTGTCCTGCTGCAATAGCCCACGTCCGTCGAAATGCACATTGGATATGAATGGATGGAGGTGATCATACAGGATGCTTATGTACATGCCACCTATCAGAGTTGTATCTACACGTATCAGGGGTCCCGTATCACTCCAACTTCACGTGCCCCACACCATTACAGAGCCTCCACCGGCTTGAACAGTCCCCTACTGACAGGCAAGGTCAATGGATACACGAGGTTGTCTAAATGCCCTTACACGTCCATCCGCTCCATACAATATGAAACGAGACTCGTGCGACGAGGCAACATGTATCTAATCATCAACAGTCCAATGCCGGTGTTGACGGACCCAGGCGAATGGTTCAAATGGCTGTAAGCACTATGGGACTTAACAGCTGAGGCCATCAAGCCCCTAAACTTAGAACTACTTAAACCTAACTAACCTAAGGACGTCACAGGGACTTAACAGCTGAGGCCATCAAGCCCCTAAACTTAGAACTACTTAAACCTAACTAACCTAAGGACGTCACACACATCCATGCCCGAGGGAGTATTCGGACCTGCGACCGTAGGTGCCGCGTGGTTCCGGACTGAAGCGCTTAGAACCGCTCGCCCACCGCGGCCGGCATACCCAGGCGAGACCTAAAGCTTTGTGTCATGCGGTCATCAGGGGTACACGAGTGGACCTTGGATTCCGAAAGCCCATATCGATGATGTTTCGGTGAATGGTTCGCACGCTGACACTTGTTGATGGCCCAGCATTAAAATCTGCAGCAAATTGGGGAAGGGTTGCACTTCTGTCACGTTGAACGATTCTCTTCACTCGTTGTTGGTGTCGTTCTTGCAGTGGATCGAGGGAAATCGGCTCGATTGATTTGGGATGATATGGAGCATCGTTATGGACTGCTCGTTCATGTCTCTAATGTAAAACGCTCAGTTTTCTGGTGCTTCCCTGAACGAATATTCAAATTTCCCACTTGACCGATTACAAAAGTTTGTAGATTCAACGCCAAATAGATATGCAGCTGTGACTAAAGTCCATGGGTATGGAACGAAACGCTGATTTGTTCTTCAGATTCAAAAATAGTTTTGTGTTATTGTTGCATAATGAAAGAAACAAATTACTTTTGAGCTAGGCATATTGTTATTTCTGTTTTGATGTAAATTAATTTTGTATAAACTAAATGTAGTTTTGTGCTAAATGGATTATAGTTACACACTTTTGAATAATCCACTGCCAGTTTTTTTCTATTACACACTTATCTTTATGTAATTGCAACTAAGGCTTGATATAAAATACTTTTGAGCGCTACTGCATAAACCTAATACGTCATATCTACATAATTAGTGAATTAACTTGAATATATTTTTCACTGATTGCCAAACACCTTGCTCGGCAATCAGTTTTTCCAAAGTTACGCACCGCTTAAAGTTTTCTACGTATAAGTTCCGCAAAACATCATGTTTTTGCAGTTTTGTCAACATTTAGCTCGTAGGAGTACGATGTTTAATGTCTCTATCTCCTACGAAAATCAAGCACAAATTCTGGAATTCACATTTGGTATAGATCTCTATAGTTTTTCTAAGGACGAAAAAATCTGTTCTTCATTTTATAATTTTCTTCGTAATACAGGCGGCATTATCGCGTCCAGAAAAGTTTCCTAATTTGGAACTGACGGGCACAATTCTTTACACGGTGGGAGGGAGATACACCAGTAGCCAACAGTGCCAGGCTCCCATGATTGTATTGCTGATGCACTCCAGCCCACTAGCTACTATCAAATGGCAAATATTTGTAATTCAACAGGTTCATGCTGGAATGTACCACCGGTGATTCACGCTGGATTCTTCCGTCGAGCAGTGTGAATCACAGCTGACTCACACTCGACTCTACCAGTTGTGCTACCAGCAATATGCTAATGTATTGAGTAATACACTAAAAATAATTACACTGTCAGCCAGGTGTAACAAACAGCTGTGAATACAATTTTGTGTGACCTTCAGCGAGAGAGCTTTCTCAACAAATGAGATGTCACTTAACGTATGATTTATTTAGTTAAAATTATTTTATGTAATGTCTCGTTGTCGCCACTATCAAAATAAAAAGTCAGTAGGTATTACGTTGTTGCAAAAGTTGCAGCGTTTTCGTTTTGCTTGTTGGTATTCCGGTTGCTGTGGCTTTTTTTTTCGATACTCAGTTTTGTTTGTAATTCACTGTTGCTATTTGAGGTTAAATATTCTCATTTTGTCATTTGGAGATAGTGAGTGGAGCTGTGGACGCTAGAAAATGGAGTGCCAAAATTTCGACATATTCTTCTGTTTGAGTTTAGTGGAGGCAGCCACAAGCATCTGCGCCGTGTATGGGGATAATGCCACTGGACAGAGCACGGCAAGAAAATGGTTTTGAACCTTTAAGGAGCATCATTTTGACGTCAGTCACTCCGCATTCTGGAAGATCTTCGGGGTTTGCTGAAGATCATTTCAGCGCCTTTATCCACTATGATCCACGACAATGTACTCGAAAAGTGCCACGCGTGATGAACTGTGATCATCACAGCATCGTGTGACATTTGCAAGCAATTGGGAAGGTTCAAAAATCCTGTGTCTAGATTCCGCATGCTGTAACCCAAAATCGTAAAATCAGCAGGTGGAGGTTTCTTTCCGGAAAATGCACGCCGTATATGGCTCAAAACGACGTGATTTCTACGTTCGTGGAATCAGAAAATTTGTCCAGCGTTGGCAAACTGTTGTATACACGGTAGTCCATTGATCGTGTCCGGGCCAAATATCTCACGAAATAAGCGTCAAACGAAAACACTACAAAGAACGAAACTTGTCTAGCTTGAAGGGGGAATCCAGATGGCGCTATGGTTTGCCCGCTAGATGGGGCTGCCATAGGTCAAACGAATATCAACTGCGTTTTTTTTAAAATAGGAACCCCCATTTTTATTACATATTCGTGTAGCGCGTAAACAAATATGAATGTTTTAGTTGGACCACTTTTTTTGCTCTGTGATAGATGGCTCTGCAATAGTCACAAACATCTGGCTCACAATTTTAGACGAACAGTTGGTAAGAGGTAGGTTCTTTAAATTAAAATACAGAACGTAGGTAAGTTTCAACATTGTATTTCGGTTGTTCCAATGTGATACATATACCTTTGTGACCGTATCATTTCTGAGAACGTAGGCTGTTGTAGCGTGATTACCTGTAAATACCACATTAATGCAATAAATGCTCAAAATCATGTCCGTCAAACTCAATGCATTTGGCAATACGTGTAACGACATTCCTCTCAACAGCGAGTAGTTCGCTCACGATATCAAATATGCTTCAGCTTTCCCCAAAGAAAGTAATACGGGGACGTCAGATTCGGTGAACGTGCGGGCCATGGCATGGAGCTTCGACGACCAATCCACCTGTCATGAAATATGCTATTCAATGCCGCTTTAACCGCACGCGAGCTATGTACCGGACATCCATCATGTTGGAAGTACATCGCCATTCTGTCATGCAGTGAAACATCTTGTAGTAACATCAGTGGAACATTACGTAGGAAATCAGCATACATTGCACCATTTAGATTGCCATCGATTAAATGGGGGCCAATTATCCTTCCTACCATAATGCCGCACCATACATTAACCCGCCAAGGTCGCTGATTTTCCACTTGTCGCAGCCATCGTGGATTTTCCGTTGCCCAATAGTGCATATTATGCCGGTTTACGTAACCGCTGTTGGTGAATGGCGCTTAGTCGCTAAATAGAACGCGTGCACAAAATCTGTCATCTCCCGTAATTTCTCTTGTGGCCAGTGGCAGAACTGTACACGATGTTCAAAGTCGTCTCCATGCAATTCCTGGTGCACAGAAATATGGTACTGGTGCAGTCAATGTTGATGTAGCATTATCAACACCGACGTTTTTGTGATTCCCGATTCTCGCGCAATTCGTCTGCTAGTCATGTGCGGATTAGCCGCGACAGCAGCTAAAATACCTACTTGGGCATCATCATGTGTTGCAGGTCGTGGTTACGTTTCACATGTGGCTGAACACTTCTTGTTTCCTTAAATAACGTAACTACCCGGCGAACGGTCCGGAGACTTGGATGACGTCGTCCAGGATACGGAGCAGCATTTTGATCACAATAGCCATACATCAACAGGATATCGACTTTTTCCGCAATTGGTAAACGGTCCATTTTAACACGCGTAATGTATCACGAAGCAAATACCATCCGCACTGGTGGAATGTTACGTGATACCACGTACTTATACGTTTGTGACAATTACAGCGCCCTCTATCACAAACCGATAAAAGTGGTCCAACTAAAACATTCATATTTCTTTATGTACGCGAATATGTAATAAAAAATGGGAGTTCCTGTTTAAAAAAGCGCAGTTGCTATCCGTTTGACCTATGGCAGCGCCATCTAGCGGGCCAACCATAGCGCCATCAGGTATTCCCCTTCATGCTAGACGAGTTTCGTTCTTTGTAGTTTTTTTGTTTGACGTTTGTTTCGTGAGATATTTGGCCAGGTCACTATCAATGGACCACCCTGTATAGTAAATTGTAGACAGTGACCGATAATATATCGTTGATGACTGAAGTCTTTGTTTGTGTATCTTTTGTGTTTATTAAACATACGGAAAAATGCTATTAACTTATGCACCAATGCAATACAGAAATATTGGCGTAGGGTGTTTGAAGACGACCTCGACGCCAAGGCGAGAAACAGGAAAAGCATTCCCGCCACATGGGGAAAAGCATGAAGACGCTTGCTGCTCCACAATGAGAAACTCAATTCCCAGCCCCGGCGTGGATCTGTTAAATCGAGCTATAAATTTATTATTGTTAGTGTTTTAAGAGTGAAGTCTATGCTGTATAACTACTGATGAGTATAGTTCGTGACCCGATGTAAGGGAACGGTTGCAGGTTCTAATCTGGAAGGGTAATGATAGTCACCACAGAAGAAAAGAAGCTGGTGGAGAAGCGGCGTACCTCATTGTAGTAGGGGCAGTTGGTGGACTCCTTGACGCTGGTGTACTTGCGCTGGTCGCCGACCTGCACGCAGACGACGGGGTCCATGTTGAGGCCGGCGAGCTGGCGGGCCTCTATGACGGTGACGCACAGCTGGAAGTCCTGCGCCTTGAGCGCGGCTGCGTGCGGCGACGCGCTGACCAGCGGGGTCCGAGGCCGCGGCCGGGCAGCACCCTGCGACACACGCCGTGCGTCACACCGGCTTACCGCCGCGCCGAGCCAGCACTAAAGTCCCGCCTCAGCTGCCGCTGCGGCCGCCCTATTCTCTCCCGAGATCCTCTTCCTCTGACAGTGTCTCCGTCTGTGATGGTCCTTTCATCCCGACTCCCGTCTGCTCTCAGTGCAAAGATGTGGGACCAGAGGCACTCCACTTGAGCATTTCTTATTACTCGCACTTCTTTTTTGTACAAAAAAGCGCCGAGTAAAAAGAAACGTCCAAGTGGAGCCGCTCTCAGCTGACAACTAACGCCTCCGAGCTACAATTAGACGCAGGGCAAGCAAGTTATCGATATTATTTTATGGGAGAGCTTCATTGGAGATTATTGGAAGTCGAACACAAAATACTGAAAGAGTCGGGACAGATGCTGGTTTATTGGTTGTTTTTTCTTTATCGTTATTTCATCACTCTCACCCCCTATGGGCTAGGCAGGCTGTCAGCGCTACATTAAACCCGCTCTTCAGACAAATGACAAGTGAAACTAACAGACATGAACAAATTCAAGCATAAAGGTAAGATAATACAAGCGATTTAAAATTTTTTGTAAAGGTGATAGTGATGGATATTTTTATATAGAAGGGCTATTCAGATGGTAAGGTCCTATTAGTCGCGAAATGAGAACCAATGTGAAAATCAAAAGTGTTTTATTTGCAACAGTTAGCTACATCTCCCAGCAACTTCTCTACATAGTCGCCGATCTGACTTACACATTTGTCATAGCGTTGTACTAACTTTCGCGTATCCTCATCATAGAAGGCAGCCACCTGTGCTTTCCGCCAATTATCTACGCTGGTCCACAGCTCGCTGTCTGTGCCAAAGTGTTGTCTTCATAACCAGCGGATCCTGTGACCAGAGATGAAACTCAGGGGGAGCCATTTACGCGCTGTATTGACCACACACTATCCATGTGAAACGCTGCAGGAACTTCTTCTTCGCCCCTACATTGTGAGTCTGAGATTGTCATGAACAAGAAAACGCATGTAACTCTTCAGGCTTTCTCGGCGAGATCTTGACATGTCGAATAATCGGGTCTACTGCCGGATGTTTGTGTCGCTCTGGCACAATATTTCGGCCTCGTAACTCGTTGCCTTCTTCAGGTGCTACCTGAGAGTGCCGTACTGAAGAATCTTGTCCACTATTTATGCCCAGAGGGCGCTGGGTGCTCTTGTTGTTGTTGTTGTCTTCAGTCCTGAGACTGATTTGATGCAGCTCTCCATGCTACTTTATCCTGTGCAAGCTGCTTCATCTCCCAGTACCTACTGCAACCTACATCCTTCTGAATCTGCTTAGTGTATTCATCTCTTGGTCTCCCTCTACGATTTTTACCCTCCACGCTGCCCTCCAATGCTAAATTTGTGATCCCTTGATGCCTCAAAACATGTCCTACCAACCGATCCCTTCTTCTAGTCAAGCTGTGCCACAAACTTCTCTTCTCCCGAATCCTATTCAATACCTCCTCATTAGTTACGTGATCTACCCATCTAATCTTCAGCATTCTTCTGTAGCACCACATTTCGAAAGCTTCTATTCTCTTCTTGTCCAAACTAGTTATTGTCCATGTTTCACTTCCATACATGGCTACACTCCAAACAAATACTTTCATAAACGACTTCCTGATACATAAATCTATATTCGATGTTAACAAATTTCTCTTCTTGAGAAACGCTTTCCTTGCCATTGCCACTCTACATTTTATATCCTCTCTACTACGACCATCATCAGTTATTTTACTTCCTAAATAGCAAAACTCCTTTACTACTTTAAGTAAAGTAATTCACCCAGCATCACCCGATTTAATTTGACTACATTCCATTATCCTCGTTTTGCTTTTGTTGATGTTCATCTTATATCCTCTTTTCAAGACACTGTCCATTCCGTTCAACTGCTCTTCCAAGTCCTTTGCCGTCTCTGACAGAATTACAATGTCATCGGCGAACCTCACAGTTTTTATTTCTTCTCCATGAATTTTAATACCTACTCCGAATTTATCTTTTGTTTCCTTTACTGCTTGCTCAATATACAGATTGAATAACATCGGGGAGAGGCTACAACCCTGTCTCACTCCTTTCCCAACCACTGCTTCCCTTTCATGCCCCTCGACTCTTATGACTGCCATATGGTTTCTGTACAAATTGTAAATAGCCTTTCGCTCCCTGTACTTTACCCCTGCCACCTTCAGAATTTGAAAGAGAGTATTCCAGTCAACAGTGTCAAAAGCTTTCTCTAAGTCTACAAATGCTAGAAACGTAGGTTGGCATTTTCTTAATCTTTCTTCTAAGATAAGTCGTAAGGTCAGTATTGCCTCACGTGTTCCAACATTTCGACGGAATCCAAACTGATCCTCCCCGAGGTCCGCATCTACCAGTTTTTCCATTCGTCTGTAAAGAATTCGCGTTAGTATTTTGCAGCTGTGACTTATTAAACTGATAGTTCGGTAATTTTCACATCTGTCAGCACCTGCTTTGTCAGCGCTTGTTACGTGGACGAAATATTGTGCCAGAGCGACACAAACATCCGACAGTAGACCCGATTATTCCACAAGTCAATAAAACGGATGATAATTACGTTATGTGGGCTACAGGATATCAGGCGAAGTCTCTCGTCAGGTCTTCATAAACTGGTGACCAAAATTAATGCAACATACCACTATTTCCCCGTCCTGTTTCTAATTCACGATATAATTGTACAAACTGTCAACAGATGTGCGTATGATCGCGTCTTGAACGGAAGATGGCATTCCGATCAACGCACAACCAAGCCAACGATGACGTCAGGGCACCTATCAAACGGAGTCGCTGTGTACACAGTCACGGAAGGTGCAATAGGGCACAGAGAAGACGCTTACCAGGCTCTGTGCGATGGAGGGCTACGGGAAGAATGGAAGCAGAACAGTCGAAAACTGATGTGGCCCGATGGCTTAATGTGAATCGTTCTGTTGTTTTTACGATGTGGCGACAGTTTATGGAGACCGAAACTATATCACGACTATCAGGTCGGGATCTACTACAAGGAACATCAGAAAGAGAATACCGTTATCTAGCTGTAAGGGCACGACGGTACCGCCTTAGTACTGAGCGACAACTGGTATCTGACCTCCCAGCATCCACTGGACGTATTGTATCGAGGCAAACAGTGTGCAGAAACCTTTGGCAGAGTGACCTTTATTGTCGCAGGCATGCTGTATGTGGCCCTCTGACGCGTCTTCACAGAGTGGAGCCGTCAACGTGCCACATGGGCGGTCGAACAGTGGGCCAATGTTCTTTTCACAAATGAGTTCCGATTGCTCTGGACAGTGATTCTCGAAGGATTCGCATCTGGAGGTAACGTGAAACACGATTTCGGGACTCAAACAGTGTGAAAAGAGACCCATATCGAGGAGCATTCCTACCGTTGTGGGCAGGAATTTTGTTGATCAATCGAACACCTATTCATGAACTTCTTTTATGATTAAATCGGAAAGGTTTAACTGCTGTTAGATACCGTGACGAGATCTTGGGACCTCATGTGCGGTTGTTGCAATGTCTGTGGGCTCAGATTGCGTATTTCTGTACGATAATGCTCGATGTTGTAGAGTACGGGTGGTTGATGTTTTCCTTGGAAACGGAAGATTTTGCACGCATGGTATGGTGTGCTCGCTCTCCCGATTTGAATCCCGTAGAGCATGTCTGGAACTCACTAGGGAGACTGGTTGCGTCACGTCAGCATCCACCAATCACGCGCCTAGACTTGCGAGCAGCGATGCAGGAAGAGTGGGCGTTATTACCTCAACATGAGATTGATGGCATCATTCACAGCATTCCCCGTCGTTTGTCAGGACTGTAGTGCTGAAAGAGGTGGTCACACCCCGTACTGAGCGCAGTAACCAGTTGTCGGAATATGTACATTCCGTAGTCTTTACATTGTTTCTGCTGTGCTGTAACTTGTTTATACTGTTTTGTGGAAAAATAAATCAATCTTGCAAATTTTCGTTTGTTGCTTTAATTTTGAGCAATAGTGTACTTGGCGGGAGACACTATTTTCTAGGCATCTTTACCTGTCACTGTGCGCGCAGAACTGAAGAGAGCGACGTGACGCAATCGATGGGCATACTACAGGCGCTGTGCAAAGCTTCATAGGATTCTCACTTTGGTTTCCATTCCGCATCCAGTCAGACTTTACTTTCCGATTAGCTCTCTTATGTAAGAAACATAGCTTTCTTCATGTTTAATTTTAAACGATAATAATAACAAGGTAAAATGAAAAGCAACAAGAGTACTTCTAAAACAAGATTATAAAACAAAGATCTTTATGAGAAGCCCTTCGCTGTCACTAAAACTTGAAATACATTCCCTGGGATAGGTAATCTGTTGTCGAAAGAGAAAAGGCTGGTCGTTGAGGGGTGCAGGAGGTTAGCGTTATAAGGATGGATGACTGGTAGAAGTGGCTGTTGAGGGACAAAAAGGGAGGAGAGGATGGACATATCGGTGAGGCTATAATATGAAGGGGAAAAGGGGTTAGGAAAAGAAAGTGCAAGGGAAAAAGAGTTAGGGAAGTATAGGAATGGGAGAGAAATGGATCCTGATGAGGTGGGATGGGTGGGGTTGTTTAGAGTTGGTAGGATGGGCAAGTGTCGGGACGGACTTCATTGTATGGGAGGGAGAGCTGGTTAAAATTTCTTTGGCAGAGAATGTGGAGGGTTTGCCGGTGCAGGGTTCGTGGGGTGTGTAGACAGATGCACGGCAGCTTATCAGTATCGAAATTTGAGAGGAAACTATAAGGTTATCGGAGTCACGTTTGCGATTGATGTAAGTTCTTCGGAAAACTGGAAATTTGTGGTAACGTCTTAGGGGACCAAACTATTGAGGTCATCGGTCTCTAAGCTTACACACTACTTAATCTAACTCAAATTAACTTACGCTAATAACAACACACACACACATGACCGAGGGAGGAATCGAACCTCCGACGGGGGGAGCCGCGCGGGATGTGAAAAGCCACCTGAGACCGCTCGGCTACTCCGCACGGCTAAGTTCTTCGGAGACGTGCAGTGTGAGTGAGGAGGGCTGGGGTTTGTTGGTAGTGATATAAAGGTGTATCATACACTGAAGAGACAAAGAAACTAGTACACCGGCCTAATATCGTGTAGGGCCCTCTCGAGCACGCAGAAATACCGCAACACAACGTGGCATGGACTCGAATAATTTCTGAAATAGTGCCAGAGGGGACTGACACCATGAATCCTACAGGGCTGCCCATACATCCGTAAGAGTACGAAGGGGTGGAGATCTCTTCTGAACAGCAAGTTGCAAGTCATCCCCGATATGCTTTATAATTTTCATGTCTAGTGAGTCTGGTGGCCAGCGGAAGTGTTTAAACTCATAAGATTGATCTTGGAGCCTGTCTGCAGCAATTCTGAATGTGTGGGGTATAGCATCGTCTTGCTGGAATTGCCCGAGTCCGTCGGAATGCACAATGGACATGAATAGATGCAAATGATCAGACAGGATGCTTACGTGCGTGTCACCTGTCAGAGTTGAGTCTAGACGTATCAGAGGTCCCATATCACTCCAAATACACAAGCTCCATAGCTTCACAGAGCTTTCACCAGCTTGAACAGTCCCTTGCTGACATCCAGGGTCCATGGATTCATGAGGTTGTCTACATACCCGTAAACGTCCATCCGTTCAATAAAATTTGAAACGAGACTCGTCCGACGAGGCACCATGTTTCGAATCATCAACAGTCCAGTGTTGGTGTTGACGGGCCCAGGCGAGAATGCAATGGACATTTGGTATCGGATTAGTCACAAAGGCCTATTACTCGCAGTGACTCATAAAGCTACACGTTTTCAGTGGGCAGACAATAAAGAGACTGGGCATTAAATGGCTGGAAATATTTAGTGGGGTGCGTAGAGTTGCGAAAATGGCTCTGTTCAAATGATGCATGGTGTCGACTGCATCTATGACAGAACAAAGCGATCAGTTCGTGTTGTATGGAGATTTTGGTTCAGATCAGAGGTAGCAGTGTGATATTTTGAGGGTGTTGACTTTGGCCTATCTATTCACGTTACCATCAATGTGAACCAAGAGTTGCCATTACGGTCTTTACAGACAACGACAGGCAATTTCACAGAGCTAACCTCATAGTTCGTGGTTTGTCGAACAGTGAGGCACAGTCTCGCACGTCGAATGGCCCTCTAAATCATCCTGTCTTCCACAGTATGTGCGAGTTCCGCTATGAAAATAAAAGTGATGGATCGTTTTCACAAAATTTCCGTATTATTCAAAACAGCATTTCGCCGGAATCAGTACACTGCTGAACTCGTTTTAAAAGCATTTTGAAACAGTCCCTGCAGTCCTTTCTTGGAATTGCGTGAAATACTGCAGGAGAATTTTCTTGGGTGTCCTAAACTGCGTCGTTACTGCATGCTTTCATTTTCAGCATCAATATGGGGAAGAAGCAGAAGTCGTCTGGGGAAAACTGGGTGAATACGGTGGGTAATACAGGTGTGTGATCCGTTCGCTAGCCCTTAACTCGCGCATGATCTTCGCTTTGTGGACTGGGCGCTGTTGTGGAGGAGCGATCAGGAACCCACCTCTCGGTATTCGGCTGGAATTCGGCAAATTCGCGCACACAAACGATGGAGGACCCAGAGAAAATACTTAGAATTAACGGTTTGACCTTCTGGTGCAAAAATTCTTGTGAATGATACCTTTGAAATAGAATAAAACAGTTAGCACGACTCTTCTGCATGCGCCTTTTCCTTGGTTCCGGTTTCTGTGCGGTCAACCAGGCTGCAGTCTCCCGTTTTGTAAGGGGCACGTATTAGAAACGCAATGTCTCGTCGTCAGTGACAATCGATTTCGTCAAATTATTATCACTTTGGGGTGCCTGTAGCACGTCTTTGCAATGTTGAACTCTGCCATGTTTTTCATCGCCTGAAAGTGCGTGCGGCCCTTATCGCATTCAGACTTTCGTGTTGTATAAATTCTTCGTCAAAATTGTGTACACTATTATTTCCGGTGTTCCTGACATCTTCTCTATGAGTCGTGCGGGAACATGTGTAGCTGACGCAATGATTTCGGCTATTTCACATCTTCGTCCGTGCCACTTCTTCGTACCTTTGATGCTCGTGGTGCCTCCTTTAATGTTTCCCCTGCAGTCACGAAATAGAGCATACCACCGAAAAACATTTGAACGACTTAAACAAAAGGCACAACGAACATTGTTCATCATATCAAATGTGTCTTTGGATGACTTACCTTACTTAACACGGAATTTGATGTTGCCTGGCTGATCCACCGCCATTTTCCGACGAGTGTCAGATACGTACTGTTACACACGCGGCCAGGACGCCTGCTGCAGCTATGCCAGCGCTGTGAGCGTCTACACAGCTGCTGTTGAAACTTCAAGGATCGTAACGCTGCATCTCGCCACAAGGTAGCATTTCACTTTGTAATTTCACAAAAGCAGTCCTATCGGGACTAGGACACACTGTGTAGCCCCATGGAAAAAGTCTGGAAGTACCAGGAACAGCATGTGAAACGTAGGACTCCAGTATGCACACAATTCAGCAGCAGAACAATATCTGGTCAACAGTGGGTGGCTTCAGGAGGTTATTGGATGTGCGAAAACTTGTGGACTCTTCCTCTCCAAATTGAGGTCATTTCCAACGGTAGAGGCGGTCTTACACGGTGTTAGCGAGATATCTCTTGGAGGTGACATTTTTTTTATCGAGTTTCTGTATGTCCATCATTTTGACAGAAGATCTTGGGGACGAGATATCTCTTGGAGGTGACATTTTTTTTATCGAGTTTCTGTATGTCCATCATTTTGACAGAAGATCTTGGGGACGAGATATCTCTTGGAGGTAAAATTTTTTTATCGAGTTTCTGTATGTCCATCATTTTGACAGAAGATCTTGGGGACGACGGTCGTTTACTATTGAGAGAAAATGAAACGCCTGCAGCCGACCTTATCACTTTATTTATTTTGTAGCAACTAGTTTCGGGGCTTCAATGCGTCATCTTCAGGTTGAAGAGCCTGGTGAAGAGGCTGACACGATCCATATATATGCCGTACCAGAGGGCTACATATGATCCGTTGGCATCTGAAGAGCGAGCGAGCGAGTCCCCACTCTGCCAATCCCGCTACGTCACTAGGCGTTTCTACAGGCCGTTTGACAACGTAGTACCGTCCCTGCCGCGGCGCGCGCTTTGAATCTGTGGCGACGCCGTGAACAGGTACGTTTCGGCTGCGTTTATTTTTGGACAAATGCATTAAGACCATAAGGAATACAAAAAACGATAGCTTCTTCCGAAGCACAACATTATAGAGTAAATAATATTAGCATAAGAACGGAAGTCAGGATTCTACTACAAACACAGAAGCAAATGCCTGTTCATGTGAATGTATGTTCCTCTATTGCTATTCGTAAAACGAACCCCATATAGTGCAATCAGTCTGTAGAATTTAAGGCTTGTTCTTATTTTGTGTTTCTACTGGTAGAAATTTTCTTTGAAGGACTGCATTGAAACTTAACAATTCTTGAAACACGAAGAGTAATTAAAAAGTAAGCAGAAATTTATAATTTTGTGTGTTATATTAGTCCGATTTGCACTACTTTTTTGTCACTGTCTTTGTAAACATGCCTCAAAAGTATGTGTACAATGTTATGCATATAGGATGTTTACTCTGTTGTCAGCTGTCAGAAAGGTTACATGTGTTTTGGTAGCATCAACGATTATTTGTTTTGTATAAAAATAAATTAGAGAATCTGTATTAAATTTTGTTACAAGAATGGAATAAAGTGTTTGAAATTTTTGGAAATAGTAAATATTGCTTTTGGTGAGCCTGTTATGCGTAAACCTAGGGCAGGCAAGTTGTATAAACATTTCAAAGCAGGCCTTAAAGGACAGCGGTTTTACAAGAATGGATGAGATTAAAAATGCACAGTTAAGAGACCTATAAACTATCCCGAAGAAACAGTTCCTAAAGTGTTTCGGGAACTGGAAAAAGCTCTGCCATAAGTGTATAGTATGTAATGGGAAATATTTTGAAGAGGATAACATTGCTGTTGATCAACAAATAAAGTTCTTACCAAAAAATAAAAATTAATATATGAATACAACTCGAATGTCAAGATTTTTGCTTAGAAGTCCAGAATCGGTTGTACATGTTTCGAAGGATATTTCAGCAGTGTTTAGAATAGCTATTGCGCTCATGTTTTAAGCAATATGTGATAGAACCAGGTGAACAGTGACCTAAATAGAGATTTAATGCTCCATAAGCTTGAAAGATTTTACGTGATTTTGAAACTCTATAACAATGGGTTTCCTCGCAAAATTATTAGTTTTCCTCCGTGGCGATTCCAGTAAACCGTGCGGCTTACTTTTCTGTTCCTTACTTATGCATCGTATTGGATGAGGCTGACGTCTGCACAGACTACAGCACTTTGATTGAGACTGGTAATATTAGTCAACAGTTCTTTTTGGGTGGCCTCTTTAATACTTGCTGTTTTAACATTTGAGACGATGGAACGCTCATTACTCCGCAAATACCTCGTCTTCTTCGTATTCTGCACATTTTCTGGCAATGCTAGCAGATTATCCATCACTTCCGGTTATAGAAACACATCAGAAAGTATACAGAGTTAACTCACTGACACTGGCAACTAAGATCCCACGAACAGAAAATACGTATATCACTGCACGCCGATCTACACCAGTAGACAAAATGGCTCTGAGCACTATGGGACTTAACTTCTGAGGTCATCATGCCCCTAGAACTTAGAACTACTTAAACATAACTAACCTAAGGACATCACACACATCCATGCCCGAGGCAGGATTCGAACCTGCAACCGTAGCGGTCACGCGGTGCCAGACTGTAGCGCCTAGAACCGCTCGGCCACTCTGTCCGGCTCTCATTTTGCACCAATGGCCTCAGAGGTGACCTTGATCTCACAGAACGTGATACATACATACACATATTAATCCTTGTTCCATACATCATGAATACGACATTTCGTATTGATGTGGAACATGACACTTTAACATAAGTTTTCTTTACACAAAATAATTAATTATGTATTTTTTTTACAGCTACTACTTCATATCTAATTCTTTTAATTTGCTTTTAAATGTTGCTTGGCTATCTGTCACGCTTTTAATACTATTTGGCAAATGACCAAAGATTTTTGTGGCAGCATAATTCACCACTTTCTGTGCCAAAGTGAGATTTAATCCAGAATAGTGAATATCACTTCGGCCGGCACCACTAGACAGATAACGGGCAACAGATTTTGGGTGCCCCTGTAGGCCGGTGGCAGCGCTGTTCCGGGAAAGGCCACTTCCCGCACCAAAAGCGCTGCTCTCTCTTGAGTTTACAGGCAGACCATACCTGGTTACGCAGGCTATCTGAAAACTTTGGTGTCATCATTCTAATGACTCAGTTGTTGGACTGGTGACACGAATGTTTTCAGATGGTTTCCGCAGCTACTGAAGCGCCGAAACTGGTTGCTTCAAAATAAGGACGGATGTAGCGTTTCCTTATCTCAAATTTTTTGGCCATGTGTGCTTCTCAGGAAAAGCGGGAAGCGACGGAGGACTGAAATTCGCCAGTGAAGGCACTGTGTGGAGAGAGGCTGCTGGCAGTACCTGTGTGGGGGAGCCCACTGCCGAGAGGGAGGGCCGGCGCTGGTCCGGCGGCGGCGCGGCGGGGCTGGTGGGCGCGTCGGCGTCTGCGTCTGCGGGCCCCGAGGACAGCGAGGTCTGGCTGCCGGGCCGCGAGCGCGACCGCGACAGGCCGCCCAGGGAGCGCGCGTCGCCAGCACAGTCGCCGCCCGACAGCAGCCGCTGGCGCGCCTCGCCGCCCTCCTCGCCGTCAGAGTCGTGCCGCGACGGCCGCTGCTTGCCCAGCCGCATCAGGCTGCGCACGCTCTTCAGCGTCGAGCTCCTGCGGCACCGCGCGGCCGTGTGTTACCTGCCTGCCTCGACGGGGCTCCCTACTCTTCTCTCTATACATCTTACCGTAACGTGACAATGCGCCCACAGCGACACCCTCCTACGCACTGACAGACTGACGAGGAGAACGCGGCAAGTGCCATAACCCGACACTTCGCTCAGCGTAGGAGGGGTCAAAATAAGTGAACACGGTGTCTCGACTTGTCCGTAGGTACTCGACAGTCTGTCAGAAAACGACTGTCAAAATTTTCGAAATACTGTACGTGTCTTTTAGCGTGCATACAGGGTGTTACAAAAAGGTACAGCCAAACGTTCAGGAAACATTCCTCACACACAAATAAAGAAAAGATGTTATGTGGACATGTGTCCGGAAACGCTTAATTTCCAGGTTAGAGCTCATTTTAGTTTCGTCAGTTTGCACTGTACTTCCTCGATTCACCGCCAGTTGGCCCAATTGAAGGAAGCTAATGTTGGCTTCGGTGCTTGTGTTGACACGCGACTCATTGCTCTACAGTACTAGAATCAAGCACATCAGTAAATAGCATCAACAGGTTAATGTTCATCACGAACGTGGTTTTGCAGTCAGTGCAGTGTTTACAAATGCGGAGTTGGCAGATGCCCATTTGATGTATGGATTAGCACGAGGCAATAGCCGTGGCGCGGTAAGTTTGTATCGAGACATATTTCCAGAACGAAGGTGTCCCGACAGGAAGACGTTCGAAGCAATTGATCGGCGTCTTAGGGAGCACGGAACATTCCAGCCTATGACTCGCGACTGGGGAAGACCTAGAACGACGAGGACACCTGTAATGGACGAGGCAATTCTTCGTGCAGTTGACGACAACCCTAATGTCAGCGTCAGAGAAGTTGCTGCTGTACAAGGTAACGTTGACCACGTCACTGTATGGAGAGTACTACGGGAGAACAAGTTGTTTCCGTACCATGTACAGCGTCTGCAGGCACTATCAGCAGCTGATTGGCCTCCACGGGTACACTTCTGCAAATGGTTCATCCAACAATGTGTCAATCCTCATTTCAGTGCAAATGTCCTCGTTATGGATGAGGCTTCATTCCAACGTGATCAAATTGTAAATTTTCACAAACAACATGTGTGGGCTCACGAGAATCCGCTCGCAAGTGTGCAATCACGTCATCAACACAGATTTTCTGTGAACGTTTGGGCAGCCATTGTTCGTGATGTCTTGATTGGCCCCATGTTCTTCCACCTACGCTCAATGGAGCACGTTATCATGATTCCATACGGGATACTCTACCTGTGCTGCTAGAACATGTGCCTTTACAAGTACGACACAGCATGTGGTGCATGCACGATGGAGCTCCTGCACATTTCAGTCGAAGTGTTCGTACGCTTGTCAACAACAGATTCGCTGACCGGTGGATTGGTAGAGGCGAACCAATTCCATGGCCTCCACGCTCTCCTGACCTCAACCCTCTTGAATTTCATTTATGGGGGCATTTGAAAGCTTTTGTCTACGCAACCCCGGTACCAAATGTAGAGACTCTTAGTCCTCGTATTGTGGACGGCTGTGATTCAATACTCCATTCTCCAGGGCTGCATCAGCGCTTCAGGGATTCCATGCGACGGAGGGTGGATGCATGTATCCTCGCTAACGGAGGACATTTTGAACATTTCCTGTAACAAAGTGTTTGAAGTCACTCTGGTACGTTCTATTGCTCTGTGTTTCCATTCCACGATTAATGTGATTTGAAGAGAAGTAATAAAATGAGCTCTAACATGGAAAGTAAGCGTTTCTGGACACATGTCCACATAACATATTTTCTTTCTTTGTGTGTGAGGAATGTTTCCTGAAAGTTTGTCCGTACCTTTTTGTAACACCCTGTATACACTCATGCTCATAAATTAAGGATAATTGTGGAATGTGGCGCCACATAACGTGGCACTACACAAAACTGGCGCTAATAGCATAGGCACATAGGGAACACACACGACGCAGATCTGTAAGTCCACGGTATTGGTGATATGTTGAGAAAACCGTCCCAAAACACATGTGCTACAAAACGCCATTGTTTCCTGTGCATGTATCCCGACATCAGTATGGGATATGATCACCATGCACACGTACACAGGCAACACAACGGGTTCGCACACTCTGGATCAGGTGGTCGAGAGGCTGCTGGGGTACAGCCTCCCATTCCTGCACCAGTGCCTGTCGGAGCTCCTGAAGTGTCTTAGGAGTTTGATGACGTGGAGCAATACGTCGACCGAGAGCATCGCAGAAGTGCTCGTGGGGTTTAGGTCTGGAGAACAGGCAGGCCACTCCATTCGCCTGATACCTTCTGTTTCAAGGTACTCCTTCACGGTGGCAGATCGGTGGGGTGGTGCGTTATCATCCATCAGGAGGAAGGTGGGACCCACTTCACCCCTGAAAAGGCGGACAAACTGGTGCAAAATGACGTACCGTTAAACCTGACCTGTTACAGTTCCTCTGTCAAAGACATGCAGAGGTATACGCGCACCAATCATAATCCCACCCCACACCATCAAACCACGACCACCATACATGTCCCTTTCAAGGTGATAAGGGGTTAGTATCTGGTTCCTGGTTCGAGCCAGATGAAAACCCGGCGAGAATCACTGTTCAGGCTATACCTGGACTCGACCCTGAACATAACCTGGGGCCACTGTTCCAATGACCATGTACTGTGTTCTTGACACCAGGCTTTACGGGTTCACCTGTGACCAGGGGTCTGTTGAATGCACCTTGCAGGTCTCCAGGCGAACAAACCATGTCTGTTCAGTCGTCTGTAGACTGTGTGTTCCAGTGGCTGTGGTAAGGTCCCGAGCAAGACTGCCTGCAGTACTCCGTGGCCGTCTGCATACGCTGATGGTGAGATGTCGGTCTTCTTGTGGTATTGCACACTGTGGACGTCCCGTACTTTAGCGCCTGGACACGTTTCCTGTCTGCTGGAATCGTTGCCATAATCGTGAGATCAAACTTTGTGGCAGACGGAGGGCCCGTGGTACGACCTTCTGTGTTTCACTAGCCTCCAGTCGCCTCATAGCGTCATCAATATGTGTTATTTTAGCCATTTTCAACACACAGTCACCATTAGCATGCCCGACAATGTCTGCACACTTACTCGCTACACCGTACTCTGACATGCACCAACACACCTCTGCGTATGTAGACTACTGCCAGCGCCACCGTGCGACGCCCGCAGGTCAGATGCACCGCATGGACATACCACGAGGTGATTAAAACCCGCAAACCGCCCACCAGAGCGTTGTTTCACCATGTATCAGTATTATCCTTAATTTATGAGCATGAGTGTAGTCAACTGGAGCAGTGGCACGGCGCGTAGCATCGCAACTTCACACTTTAGCGCCCAATGTTCGAAATACGATTATGGTTTTCATTTTAGTTTCTCATGTATCTACCCTTGTCCGTATAACATGCCTACGCGAATGTTTTCCAATGTACTTTGAAATAACGTTGTCCTAATTCTTTTAGTGATAGTATCTCTGGTGAACGAATTTAAAGAATAAAAAGAAATAAATATTATGTAATTTGAAGGTGGAGCGGGAGAAAAGAAAGAAAGGAAAGGAACTAGTGATATCAGCTGCATCAAGACTTTATGCGGAATCAGTGGCGAAGAGTGAAAAAATGTGCCCGGCTGGGGATCTCCTGGTTACTAGGCAGTTACGTTAGCCACTGCGCCACCTGGACACGGTGTCTTTGCAAAGGCCGGGTCCCGGGCCGACCCAAAATCCCACCAAACGACTCCTACCCGCAGTCCACGCCCATTTTCTCCATGCTCGCTGATTTTAGATTCCCACCGAAGACTAAACGTAAATGTGCGTCCAGCACTGAAGGTTGTGGATCCGAAAGGACAGACACCACACATTCCTATAATGAAATAAACGAAAAAGAATATAATTTGTTAACCATTTTCACTTCCTGTACTGTATCTTGATTCATAATCAATTACAAACACCAGTTTTGGTGTTCCGAAAAATTATTGCCAACATGTGAAATCGTCAGCAATGTTAACGACGTTTCTTTCCCGAGTGAGATCCCTACGAAGAAAACCTACCTTGGAGCCGTGCTAGTGATGTTCTAAATTTCTATGTTCCAATTTTTCTACAATTGGTATCTATAATCCAAAGGAATGCAACAAAACTTCCTGAAGAATAAACATAATAATTAATGTAAGAACTGCTACAAGAATGAAATATAAGTGCACGAGAACTGAAAAATATAGTAATTCCTGAAAATACAATACATACATCTGTCATATAACAAAAGTATGACATTTATTGTGAAACCCAGTTGTAATTTTACAATTAAAATAAAGCTCTTGCATCCCCCGAGTCCCTAAGAAACATACGTGTAGTAGCCTTTTAAGAACATGGGTAAATAACTGAATAAAATATAATAAAATAAAATAAAAATAATTTTTCGAACATGGGGAGCAGAAGTCAGAGGTCACGACGCTAGTCACTGTGCTACAACTTCCGTTGGAGCCATCGCGCTCTAAAAGGCATCTAAATTACGAAGAAAACTTTTACCGTTGTTTTCTCATAAACTACTGAGTATCTTTGGATAACTTGAGGTACGTGTTCTCTTATTTTGACTCCCTTTCCACTGAGCGAAGTTTCTGGGAAATCGTCTTATGGCACTTGCGTAGTCTCATCTTGAGTAATTTACACAACTTGCTTGACCTCGTACATTACTGGAGAAAAATGCGCCCTACTCAACTGCAGTGACACTGCATGTTGCCTTTTACCTTAAATACATAACTGGCTGCACGTAGGGACTTCCTGAGGTCAAAAGAGTATTAAGAAAGAGGGTTTCCATGTAGAAAAAAAAAGTTCGCAAGTCATGATGGTGGCGCAAAGATATTTGTGAGCAGTTTAAAAGCTCGAGCGTAATACAAAATCGCCCCTGCCTCTGTACCTCAATTATTTTACTTCCTCATGTAATCATTGCTTCTTGAGGTTAACACTGCCAGAAAAAAAGGCAATAAGTATTGCATGAACCAGCTACAGCATTCGTCTGCACGACGTTTATCCAATCACTTATGACCGTTGTTTCTAATTAACTAACACCCTAAATTACCTTGTTTTTAACATTCAGCACTAAAAAAATTAATGAAACGGCAGTTATAAATATTTTCTACGTATCAGGTGTGCAGTGCTGTTCGATATAGCGTTAGTGGTCTCTATATTCAAGTAGGTTGCAGTAGGTACTGGGGGATGAAGCAGCTTGCACAGGATAGAGTAGCATGGAGAGCTGCATCAAACCAGTCTCAGGACTGAAGACAACAACAACAACAACAACATATTCAAGTAGTGAACTACAATATGTACGCAACATCTTTAATGTGGAAATTGCTGTAATTATGTATTGACGCCACACAAGACAGCTACAGCATAATCAACAAAATGATAAGGTCAGCAACTACATAGTCAGTAAGAAATAGTAATAAACGTGGTTGGCTTCATGTTTGTCGTCGGATAGGAATTTTTTTCTATAAGAAATTTCTTTTAAACAGAAAACAGTACAGCTGATCGTTGTGCACGAGAGAGTTCTCTAGTAACCTTCAAACTGTACGGAAGTATATGCCTGCAGCTGAACAAAAATCTGCGATGAGCTTAACATCTGCAATAATTGGCCTGTAATGAAGTCTGTCCTGATGAACATGTGCCAGTGATTACCAATTAACCGTGTGCCTAATTCCGCTGACAACAAAATTTGCGCTAGTAAAAGCTCTACGGCTATGTTAGGTTGTACAAGCCCGAAATACTTATGCAAACTGAAATAAAATCGAATATTACATTGCAATTTCTCTTAATAATGCGATAAAGACATTTTATGTGAAGAGAATCACAATTCACTTCTTCCGTGTTCAGTGATTAAACATAACTAAACTCACCTTTCGTGTGGAAGTACTGGTAACACCAGCCCTGTCTTTTATAAGCTGCAGCAAACCGTGTTGGCCAAAGCCACTATGGGTAAGGGAGCCGAGCGGTGGCATGGAAGAGGTAAGATACTAACTCCGGAGCGTCAGTAGCACAATGATTTCTGCGATTGAATTTTATAGTCAGGATGAAGGCACAGAGCAAAGTTGGTGCTTCGTAGTGTTATGGAGCGTCCAGTTTCATTGGTGAACCGCTGATGCACCTCATCACTGAGACATAATGCTGGTGCTGTAGGTCAGTAAGGGGCGTTGACGCATTGCAGCGGGGAAGATCAGTAGCTCTTGTCTGTTACTGAATGTTTTTGTAGCACAGGGTGGCTCTACACCTCTCGGGGACAGCCCTTTGTGCGCTTATGTGAATGTAGCCGACTGCAGAATCCAGTACTACGGTTGTCGTGAAGGACAGGCCCTGGTCTCCTGGCATGGAACAAACAAAAGACTGCAGCAGATGCTCACGGAATGGCCAGGGGCTGTACGGACGTGCCACACGTGGACAGTGTGGGGATGACAGCTTGCAGAACATTCACGAACCGGTCTTCAGTGATGCAGGGCTGGCAGCATATTAATCATCTCCTCATCTGCGAGAATCCAGCAAGGTGCAATGGTAGACTATAGTTGTGGCTTGGGTTTGGAATGGCTGTGTCTCGGTGTCGAACTCAGCAAGCAGGTACCAGACAGACCATCATCGGATGGCTTGTCGTGGTTTCACTAGAACTCAAGAGACTTGTCATTCTCTCTGTTACTGGTGACAGCTACAGAATGGCAGCATGACTGATTGCGTCCATGAGCACTGAAAGCGCAGTTATTCAAGCAGCAGAACTCTCGCCTATGACACAGAGGCTCTAGCTGAGTGAGCGAATTTGCGCTGGGTTACTGGACTTGTCAGCGTTCTGGGAGTTATTGTGGTGGCTCAGTAACTCTTATTGGTTGCTGAGATCAGGTCTTTCTGCAACGTTCTAGTGTTGCAGTGGTGCTGTGCTGATTGGAGTTACGGAGCATTACTTCACACTGCCGTGTAATGATGAACTGCGATTTTTGCTCATTTGCTTCCTTTGCTGCGAGAATGCGTGGCAACGTTCGACTAATGCCTTGCCTTCTGCTACGTTATCAGAAAGCCAAGTTGGCATCCCAATTGAGATACTGGTTCTGACATGGCCTGCTTGTCTCTGAACTCGCCTAGTAAAAACACATTTAGGACTAAATGCAGAACTCATTCTCGGGTGCAACACTCCTCACATCTTCACAACATTAGTCCATCTTCCTGGATAAGGATGAATTGCATAACACTAGTACCTTGCATTCATTCCCGCTACCTACAATCGGATCAATACATAAAATCTTGCTGTGTCCATACTCAGTTCTACAGATGCTATGTAGTAAAATAGTTCAAAGTTCTCTTCTGTCATCTCTGTCACATGTTGCAGTTCTGTAGGAAACTCTTTTTCTGCTAGATTCAACTCTGTCAAGAATTGCAGAGGTGGCAATAGTGCTGAACTCAGATGCCTGCTTACCACATGACAAACTGCTTCTTGTAATAACGCTACCCTCATTCTTGCATCATTGAGTCTATCTGTTAATGCTCGTAAAATCCAGCTACTGTCATTTTACTGTCTGGCATGCTCGGCCAGTTCTGTATTTTTCCCAAATTGCTGTTTACTGTTTAATTTGCATTCTGTGTGTATTCTACTTCTATATATCTTCAATATCTTTCCTCCTGCGCCCAATCACCCTCTTTTCTAAATGGATTAGCCTCTGTGGTACAATGTCAATTATATTCGCAAGTTCAACTCTGAATTTGTGCTGTGACAGCCTCAGTTCGTGGATTCACCCAGTATCCTGGTGAGAACTTTGTCCTTTTTTCCTCTCTCTGTAACTGCGAATGCTTCTTTCAACCTGTGAGCTTTGTTTTCAATTCCCACACATAAAAAGTCAACTTGAGTGTCCACTGGTGATTGGTTAGCAGCACACATTTGTCTGACAAACAGCACACCCGACTCTAATGACTAACTGTGAACTGTATGCATCATTCATCCGCTGGTGATATACAAGACTATAACAGACCATCTCTTAGTCTGCCAACTGAGAAGAGCAGCTTTTATCATTCCTTCCCTCCTTCGAAAACGCATATACAAAACAAATCAACTATGAAATAACCCATATTAAAACCACAAACTGAACGACTCATGACAACTAATACAAATATAAAATCACAATAACACTTTAACAAGAATTATAAAAATGAAACTTATATTGAATAGCTCTGTACGTAATAAAACCTGGATAATACTAATTGTGATGTGAGCTCAGTGTATAAAGTATGCTGTATGTGTCATGTTTATCTATTGGTAAACGCTTCTTGTCTTTCTTGGTCGTTTTTATGTGCACTCACTAGGTTGCTGGAATTTGTGGTAATGGATCCACCATATCTTTAAAAGATTTAACCCAACATGGATATCTTAGTTGGAAATTTCACTTTAAGTTTCACCGCTGAAGTAATCTCAGTGACTTTGTAATGACACTAAAACATCGTCAAGAACTTCTTTATCTTTCCCTTAGTCATGTAAAAATTAGTCACTAACACCCACTGACTCATTCAGTATTGACGTAGCTGTCCTACAGGCTATTCCAACTGTTCTTGTCGTTCCAAGGCTTTAGTGTTGGTTCACTTCAGTTTCTGCCACACCACACTTATCCTCTTCACATATATTTTGACTGATTCACAGCTAGGCCATGTCATAGGGGAACAGCATTTTCCTGCTGCACACAACCCTGAACGGTGAGAGACAGATGCTAGTACATACTTTAGAAATACACGCAGAAGCTGCATATTAAAGGTATGTATTCCACTCATTGTGCTCACTGTTAATGTAACATTTTGGAAATACTCCTATGCACTCGCTCTGTTCTGCCACGGGTCTGGGATGGAATGGAATTTTTCATAACTTCCAGATGTGAAGTA
This sequence comes from Schistocerca gregaria, assembly GCF_023897955.1. Classification (NCBI taxonomy): domain Eukaryota; kingdom Metazoa; phylum Arthropoda; class Insecta; order Orthoptera; family Acrididae; genus Schistocerca; species Schistocerca gregaria. The sequence continues at coordinate 599,053,652 of NC_064920.1, read as the reverse complement.
CATGACATAACTGCTTCATGAAGTCTGATACAATATCTGTATTCTGATATATAATTAAGGTATCAGGTACACTAAATTTAAGCATTCAGTTGATAACTAAAGTGTGAGTGACTGTATTAGCCTGCTGACTGGGAATCGCTAACATTGCTATCAACCTTGAAAAATGATCTATAGTTGTCAATATGTATTTATTTCTGTAGCTGCTCTGTTGAGCGGTCGCAGATTCTCAAGTCCTATCATCTGAAAAGGTTTAGCTAGCGCTGTTATCATCGCAAAAGGATTTTATGGTGTCTCAGATCTACTCTCTGTGCACACGGTATACAGTCCATTACATACTGCTCAACATTATGCTCTCTGTTCTATGTCTTCCACCAGAATATTTCCACAACTTATCCCTCTGTTGTTCTTTGCCCTCCATGTCCCAACATAAGGTCATGCATTTGTTGTAGCACATCATCTCTGAATGCTACTAGAACCCTGTCTTTGGTCCACATTTGGTCACCCTGCAGACTAAGACATTATGTGTCATGAACTGTGAATGTGAATTGAATGCCTGGCAATCTTTGTCAGATGCCTCCATTCTGTGCCATTCTGTTACAATTTTTCCTAGTGCATTCAATAGTGCAACAATTCTTTTTAACATATGCATGCAGTAAGGACTGTGTCAGAACTCTCCATTACATTGAATAAATATTACATTGAGTTGTTGTTGTTATGGTCTTCAGTCCTGAGACTGTTTTGATGCAGCTCTGAATGCTACTCTATCCTGTGCAAGCATCTTCTTCTCCCAGTACTTACTGCAACCTACATCCTTCTGAATCTGCTTAGTGTATTTATCTCTTGGTCTCTCTCTACGATTTTTACACTCCACGCTGCCCTCCAATGCTAAATTTGTGATCCCCTGATGCCTCAGAACATGTCCTACCAACCGGTCCCTTCTTCCTGTCAAGTTGTGCCACAAACTTCTCTTCTCCCCAATTCTATTCGATACCTCCTCATTAGTTATGTGATCTACCCATCTAATCTTCAGCATTCTTCTGTAACACCACATTTCGAAAGCTTCTATTCTCTTCTTGTCCAAACTATTTATCGTCATGTTTCACTTCCATCCATGGCTAAACTCCATACAAATACTTTCAAAAACTACATTCTGACACCTAAATCTATACTCGATGTTAACAAATTTCACTTCTTCAGAAACGCTTTCCTTGCCATTGCTAGTCTACATTTTATATCCTCTCTACTTCGACCATCATCAGTTATTTTGCTCTCCAAATAGCAAAACTAATTTACTACCTTAAGTGTGTCATTTCCTAATCTAATTCCCTCAGCATCACTCGACTTAATTTGACTACATTCCATTATCCTTGTTTTGCTTTTGTTGATGTTCATCTTATATCCTCCTTTCACGACACTGTCCATTCCGTTCAACTGCTCTTCCAAGTCCTTTGCTGTCTCTGACAGAACTACAATGTCATCGGCGAACCTCAAAGTTTTTATTTCTTCTCCATGGATTTTAATACCTACTCCGAATTTATCTTTTGTTTCCTTCACTGTTTGCTCAATATACAGATTGAATAACATTGGGAAGAGGCTACAACCCTGTTTCACTCCCTTCCCAACCACTGCTTCCCTTTCATGTCCCTCGACTCTTATAACTGCCATCTGGTTTCTGTACAAATTGTAAATAGCCTTTCGCTCCCTGTATTTTACCCCTGCCACCTTCAGAATTTGAAAGAGAGTATTTCAGTCAACATTGGTAAAAGCTTTCTCTAAGTATATAAATGCTAGAAACGTAGGTTTGCCTTTCCTTAATCTAGCTTCTGAGATAAGTAGTAGGGTCAGTATTGCCTCACGTGTTCCAAAATTTCTACGGAATCCAAACTGATCTTCCCCGAGGTCGGCTTCTACCAGTTTTTCCATTCGTCTGTAAAGAATTCGCGTTAGTATTTTGCATCCGTGACTTATCGGTAATTTTCACATCTGTCAGCACCTACTTTCTTTGGGATTGGAATTATTATATTCTTCTTGAAGTCTGAGGGTATTTCGCCTGTCTCATACATCTTGCTCACCAGATGGTAGAGTTTTGTCAGGACTGTCTCTCCTAAGGCTGTGAGTAGTTCTAATGCAATGTTGTCTACTCCCAGGGCCTTGTTTCGACTCAGGTCTTTCAGTGCTCTATCAAACTCTCCACGCAGTATCGTATCTCCCATTTCATCTTCATCTACATCCTCTTCCATTTCCATAATATTGTCCTCAAGTACATCGCCCTTGTATAGACCCTCTAGATACTCCTTCCACCTTTCTGCTTTCCCTTCTTTGTTTCAACTGGGTTCCCATCTGAGCTCTTGATATTCATACAAGTGGTTCTATTTTCTCCAGAGGCCTCTTTAATTTTCAATTAGGCAGTATCTACCTTACCCCTAGTAAGGTAAGCCTCTACATCCTCACATCTTTCCTCTAGCCATCCCTGCTTATCCATTCCGCACTTCCTGTCAATCTCATTTTTGAGACGTTTGCATTCCTTTTTCCCTGCATTTTACATTGAGTATGGGAAACAATATAGCCAACTTAAGGCTTGTAGCACCCCACCCGTCACTTATCTGGTTTGGCGTGTGTTCACCCCAGTTAATTGACTAACAGATCAACAGAGAGTGCAAAACTGCCGCAATATCCGATAACGCAAAGAAAGTAATAAGGCCCTGTGACTCCTGATTGAACTATGGTGGTAGTGATGACATTAATTGATTCAGAATTGATCCCTTTTTAATTAAAAAGGAGTGCACATTGATGTTATATACAGCTATTGAACACCAGATGCAAATGTTGAACACAAAATTAATTAAGAAAGTGATTTGGATTTCAACTACTTGATTGAAAACAGATGCAATTGATTAGCACAAATTTATTTTAACTCACGACCTTCAATCATCACATTACATGACTCTCCTAAGAGACAGTGGGAATAAATTGCGTTTACGTGGAGTAAACCACGATAAATCAAAATTAATTCCTATTGACTGACCCAGTCGTAATGCGAAGTGCGGGAATTCTACAACACACGGCCCATGATACCCTCGTGACAACTTTGCCGGCGTGATCCTTCAAATTAATCAGTGGCCTAACTCAAGCTGGAGCGGGCGCAATATCACCGAATTCAGTGTGGTGGGGCAGCGTCGTTGTGCGGACGTCGGCCAGCCTCATGGTGCAGCAAGGCTGCGCTCATCAATTCACGCCTAGATATTTTGCTCAGTACATAGCTGAAACGAAATCTTTCTATCTCCAAGCTCAATCGTTCCATTTGCTAAGTCATAAACTGCAGAGATGCTCACTCTCTCTCAGGTGAGCTGAGTAAAGAATGTCACGTCCGCACTCTAGCCAAGCTGGGAACGGAAGACCTCTACGGAGACTTCTGCTAGTCCGCTCTTCCTCTCGGTTTCTCCTCCAGCAGAATCACTTACGACAATTGCATCGCCAGTCACGTTAATTACATGTCACTTCCCAGCACAGACCAATGCCTGCTCTGGGAAGTGAACAAATTCCCACAAAATTTCCCTTCCTCTCAACTTCCGCTATTTAGCTCCTCCCAGGCCACCCATCAAAGTTAGCGTCTGCATAAAACACCAATTTTTCCGAAATTCCGACTCCCACGAGAGTACTTCAAATTTCTTGGTCCTACGTTCTCATCGGAGGCCGGCGTATTTCACTCTGTCGCTCTTCACCTGATTTACTTCAGACTATAGTCACGAATACGCATATTTTTGCCTCTGTTGACCGCTCCACCGTAGCTTTGTGCAGCTTTCTCGCATGTTTTACTGAAAATGGGACGACGGACATTTATCAACAGGCATACCGTTTTCGATCTGCTTCCTGGTACACCAGCCTCGGGTCAACCACCCTCTCACTGTCACTCATCTTAAGGCAGCTGGAGACCACGCCCCGTTACTGCTTTCTCAGTGTTTGAGCTGCCCTAAGCTGCCTATTATCGCTTCCATTCGCGCGCCGCCACCTGGCCGTGGTCAACTCTGAATACTTCCTTGGGATAAACTAGCCTCCAGTAAATCGACACGTTTCCGCAAAGTTTTCACGTCGCGTGAATTACTTTAAAACCATCACCCAACATTAATTATTCTAATACGTCCATACTATACCCTCAACAAGATGCATTGTGCCTTGTCAGTCATTTTTGTTCAGCCCTACTGTTCGCTCAACGTGAGTTTGGTGATCTTTATTGACTTCATGTAAGGGACATAGTTCTTGCCATCTTACAGGCTATTCTTTGCATTGTGTAAGATTCTGCGATACTCTATGGAAATAAATAAGCACTCAGATATCGATAGTAACAATCTGTGGGCGAAACAGGGGAGAGAGAAGCTAAGCATTGTTGTGAGACTAGGTCTGTCTGTGAGAGCAAAATTTCAGTAGTGTTGGTCGAGAGTTCAGAGACAGAAGACGTGTCACTCTGTCCTCACGTCAGTGATGGCAGATCTTACCACAATCAAGGCCTGATTTCATGTATATGGCCAAGAGAGACTTAGATGGCTTAACTATGCTTGAAGATGGAATTCAAGGTAAAATTCGCAAGCATAGCGTAAAACGCAATTGCAGGGTTAGGCCCGTTATTGTTAGTCCAAGTTTACTGTAATTTCATGTTTTGCGTGTCAGTTGAAGAAGCCTCCTTATCCTTCAAATAATAATAATTATGCTCCACATCTAATTCATAAATATGCTGTGGCTATTAAATGTTAATGTAGCTTTGTAATCGAAATAATTTGTTAATCTGTCACTCAGCAATTATTGATATTTATAAGGTCATTGTCAGGCATTTCGCCATTATTGATATTTTTCAAACTATTCATGGTCATGATGATTTCTGAAGTTTTTACAGAAACTTAATTTATGAAATCCCTTCTTACAAGTAATTTAGTAGTTAGCAGGACCCAAGCAAACTCTCTCTCTCTCTCTCTCCTTCTGAACAGGCCTTGGAAGGCCCGACAGTACTGACCGGCCGCCGTGTCATCCTCAGCCCACAGGCATCACTGGATGCGGATATGGAGGGGCATGACGTCAGCACACCGCTCTCCCGGTCGTATGTCAGTTTCCGAGACCGGAGCCGCTACTTCTCAATCAGGTAGCTCCTCATTTAGCCTCACAAGGGCTGAGTGCACCCCGCTTGCCAACAGTACTCGGTAGACTGAATGGCCATCCATTCAAGTGCTAGCCCAGCCCGACAGTGCTTAATTTCGGAGATCTGACGGGAACCGGTGTTATCACTGTGGCAAGGCCATTGGCCATGCAAACTCCCTTGCATTAAATCCATTCTTAGTAACAGTAAGCTTTAGTCCCTGCTGCTGCAAATTGCTGGTTACCACATTCAAAAAGGCAGCCATCTAAAGAGGCGAGTGCAAAACTTAGTGCCAAAACAGAGTCACTGGCACACCACAACATGTCATGTACTCTAATCCAGTAAATTCAGTTGGAGAAGCCAGATTCTGTATCACTTGTAATTTATTATTCAAATAGGCAGTCATATAACTTATCTAAATGTTGTTTTCAAGTTTTTCGTGTAACGATCTGTTGAGGGCTTAAAAGACAGTAAAACTGACACTCATACAACATGCACACAGTATTATGCAGGCTAGATTCCGTTTACTGATAACTCAGGTTGCTTCTCGAGTCCATTTTCACAGACGAACATAGGCTTCATTCGTTGTAGGTACGTTACAATACTTATGTGCTTTCTAACTATTTTATGAATAACCTCATAATCTAAGTCACTGAGTTTGAGTGCACATCTTATTAATCTACTCAAAGGATCTTTCAGCACTAACAGCCATTTCAATGATTCTTGATCTTTTATTACCTTCAATTTCTGGGCATATAAATAATATCTAAAATATGCTTTTCCATATATATTAGCGAGTATTTTCTTCTCTCTCGTGGAGGAGTTGCACTCAGCTTTGTTCAGCTGTCCTTAAGCATATTCTACTGGATGTTCCCCTCCATCGATATTCTGGCCAAAGTAGAACCAACTATGCCATTACTGTTGTTGGACGAGAGGATTAATTCCTTCTCAAAATCAGGAATGATGAATACTGGATCAAAATCTAATTCTATCCTCATTTTACTTTCCGCTGACCACTGGAATTTCATATCCTTCCCACATGCTTCCTTAATAACTGTTTCAATAGTCCTGCAATTTGTGCGAAAGTTATTACAAACTGTCAATAATATTTACCCTAATCCCAGAAACAACTGCAGCTCATGCTAAGCATAAGACCTATGGTCCCAGCGTTTCGCATATTCCAGCATCTCTATTGAGTATACAATGACATTGTCCAAATAGTGCAGGCAGTTTTTAGGCTTCAGTCATGTAGCACTCCGTCTAATAACATCCAGAATGCGGCTAGTGTGTGTTTGAGTCGAAACAGGCTATGGTATTGGTAATGACCCAATGGTACTATGAAAGCTGTCTTTTGTCTCTCCTCCGGGACTACCTCCACCTGGCGATTTCTTACATCCATCACTGTAAAGTACTTGCACTCTCATAAACTGTCCAATGTTGCTGTAATGTTTGGAATCAGATATGCGCCAGTCATTGTTTTAGAGTTGAGGTATCTCCAGTCACAACAAAATCACTCTTTATTTGTATCATCTGGTGATTTCTTTGTTACAATGATCACTACTGCGTCCAATGTTGCAAGAATGCTCTATGATCTCCTCTGGCAATTCCTGATCTATGAACTCCTCCGCTGAAGGCTGGAGGTGCTTCGGTATGTGGCAAATTACTAGCCATAGGTATCTTGTGGTGGGTAACAGACGTTGCTGGTAAACAGCCATCCATATTAAATAAATCCATAAACATTAATAGCAAAGCTTCCACTGTCTTCATATTGCTTTGCAACGTTACCTGTGGATGTTTAATCGACGTGACGTGTCGAACATCACGAATTTGTTTTTCCTATTCATCTGCATTAAAATATATTTTTCTACTTTTGAACCGAGCTGCCATTCATCACACCGACTATTAATTATGTCTAAGTCATCTTGTATCCTCTTGCAGTCATTCAACGACGACACATTCCCGTACGCTACGACACCATCAGCAAACAGACGCAGATTATGGTTTACCCTATCCACCAGATTATTTATGCATATAGAAAATAAAGGCGGAATTATCAAACTGACCTGAGGCACTCCTGACGATACCATTGTCTCGGATGAACACTTCCCATCGAGGACAACGTACTGGGTTCTGTTACTCAAGAAGTCTTCAAGAAACGGATGTAATTGGGAATTTATGCTAGGACCTTCGTTAGCAGTCTGCAGTGGAGCACTGAGTCAAATATTTTTCCGAAATCTAGGAATATGGAAATTGGAATATGGAATGCCTCTTGCCTTTCATCCATGTTTCGTAAGACATCATGTAAGAAAAGAGCAAGCTGAGTTTCACACGAGCAATGCTTTCTAAAGCCGTGCTAATTCGTGGACATAAAAGAAAATTTATTACATTCGAAATGAAAATATGTTCAAGAACTCTACAGAAAACCGTTGTTGAGGATACTGGTCTGTAATTCTGAGGGTCGGTTCTTTTACCTTCTTATATATAGGAGTCAGAAATGGTTCAAATGGCTCTGAGCACTATGAGACTTAACTGATGTGTTCATCAGTCCACTAGAACTTAGAACTACTTAAACCTAACTAACCTAAGGACATAACACACATCCATGCGAGAGGCAGGATTCGAATCTGCAACCGTAGCGGTCGCGCGGTTCCTGACTGTTATAGAAGTCACCTGCGCTTTTTTCCAGTCGGGTGGGACTTTGCGCTGCACGGGAGATTCACGATAAATGCAAGATAAGTAAGGGGTCAGTGCCATAGAGTGCTGTTCGTAAAAACGAACTGGGATTCCGTCTGGACCTCACCACTTATTTGTTTTCAACTCTTTCAGTAGTTTCTCTACGTCAGGAATGCTTATTACTACGTCCTCCATACAGTAGTGTGTGCGATGATGAAACGAGGGTATGTTTGTACGATTGTCCTGCGTGAGTGATTTCTTAATTGCGAAATTTAAAATTGTTGCTTTCGTTTTGCTTTCTTCTACTGCCACATCAGACTGGTTAGCGAGTGACTGGATAGAAAGAAGCCTTAGACTCGCTTAGCGATTTAACATTTTCTTGGATTCTCGGCAAGATCTTTTGCTAAGATATGAAGGTGGTAGTTGTCTGCTTTGCGCGTCGATCTTTTTACAGCCGCTCAAGTTTCTACTAGCTTTTGCCTGTCGTCATTCGTGCTTTCTCGTTGGAACCGAGGATGCAGCAGCCTTTGCTTCCTCAGTGTTTCCTGAATTCCGTTGTTAAGCTTCGATGGGCCTTTCCGTCCTTAATCCAAGTACTCGGCACACACTTCTCCAGTGCACGATTTACAATCCGTTTAAACTTTACCTATGATTCCTCAACGTTCATCATATTGGAACGAAAAGATGTCAATATTCATAGTCTTACTGGAATGCTAACAATTGCTTATGTGCTATTTCTAGAAAAAATGCACTGAGGTTACAAAAGTGATGGGATGTCTCCTAACATCGCGGAAGACTTCCTTTTCTCGGCGTAGTGCAGTAACTCGAGATGGCGTGGCCTCAACAAGTCGTTGGAAGTCACCTTCAGGAATACTGAGGCTTACTGCCTGTGCAGACGTCGATAATTGCGAAAGTGTTGCCGGTGCAGAGTTTTGTGCACAAACTGACCTCTCAATTACGTCCCGTAAATGTTCAACGGGATTCATGTCGAGCGATGGGTGGCCAAACAATTCGCTTGAATTATCCAGAATATTCTTCAAAGTGATCACGAACTAGTGTGGGTCTGTGACAGAGTGGGGTCTGTGACGGAGTGGCCGAGCGGTTCTAGGCGCTACAGTCTGGAGCCGCGTGACCGCTACGGCGCAGGTTCGAATCCTGCCTCGGGCATGGATGTGTGTGTTGTCCTTAGGTTAGTTTGGTTTAAGTAGTTCTAAGTTCTAGGGGACTGATGACCACAGATGTTAAGTCACATAGTGATCAGAGCCATTTGAACCATTTTGAAACAGTTTTCCCTGTAATTACGCTATTCAAATAGGTATTGATTTAAGAAGTAAATTACAATAGGCCATTATTAGGTCGAGTATCAACAGTTGAATTGTATGGCTATACAGTTGCGGAGTGTACTGTGAGATGTAGATGCCCAAATACCGACGACGGCTCCTGGTAGCCTATTTCGTTTTGGGTATGCTCAGTAAAAATAGTAATCAACAAACGTTGCAAGTCTAATTAATTATAGGCACCTCAAAAATTACTGAAGAGTGCTGCCACTTTACAGTGAAGCCCATCTAAACTCCTTTGCAAAACGTTTTTGGTTGTGTGAGTCTTCGGTGCTTATACTCTGGAAGGGACATTAATATATGGTCACCTCTAGTTTCTCATTCTCAGCTATCACCTCTGGTACCAAGAAGAGCAGCACCAGATACACACTGTTCTTCAACAGTGGAAGGTATGGAGCAGCTGATAGTAATGTAATACATCACATATTCACTTGCTTAGTGTGTGACGATCTTTATCAAGCAAGTCTTCACACCATATAGCGCTATGTAAATTTTTTTTGTTGCTTTTCAATAGAGTCTATGCGATACCCGCCAGTTTCAATACAAATTAGATTCCACAGCCGTCTTTTCCTTGGTAAACTTAGTGATATGCAGTGCATTTTATACAAGAGACGTATTGCAGCCCAGCATAAAACTGGATTAAAGCTGTGTGTACATAATAGAAAATGATTTTTTTTGGATCCCCAATGGGCAAAAGAGAAATAACTTCGTCATACACGTGCCGTGAAATGGCTATTTTGCAGCATACTTGAAATGGGACCTCAGCCATTAGTTTGTACCAATGCAGGTAAGGCGCGCCACTCCACTCTTAGAGAGCTGTGCCATGGCGGTAAAGGGTACCTAAGAGCAGTCCAAAGTACGAAAATGGAGTGGTAAGTTGGACTGGAGGGCTATGCCTGACTGCTGTTGACAGCAGCTGACAAGTCTCAGTGTATCTGGGGATTTGCAGTGCAGCTTGGTTGAGGTTCCTGTGCATAGACAAGGCTGTTTCATGGAGTTGTCACAGTGAACAAAGTTCAGTGTAGAGGAGTTACACGACTGTTACGGAATCGGCCACATCTTCTGCGAGCCAGCGCAAACTTTCCACGGAAAGCGACGGACGAGTCTGCAGTGCTTCGCTGATGGTAAACTTTAGTGTGACGACCGAGCTTGTTTGGTACTCGCTTGGCTAGCCCAGGATATTCTGGTGGCTGTACAGGTATGTGTGACGGAAGATGGACGACAACTGGTCAGCGTGAAGCAGCCACAGTGGACCAGAGCTGAAACCCGACAGTGAAAGTGAACACACTCTTCGCACTCAACGTAAGCTGCCCATTGACAATCCCCTCGGTCCCCCCACCCCCCGCTGCTGAACAGACCGCCGACCTGCCTGGCTGTGTGCGGGCACACTACGACTGTGTGCTGGACCCTACCTGTGCCCAGTTGCAAGGCAGATTGCACTACAGCAGAGAAAAGAATGAAGTGTGTGGTGGAAGGTAGTGGTTTGCTGGTGGAGCTGACATACCCAGGCCCTGCACCCGACCGCTATAAAATCATACACCAGAAAGGCAAACGTTTCACGGCAGACGAGCTCGTCAGGGGGGTAGGCTTGGCTGACTGGTCACCTGTGAACCTTTAGAAGGAAGTGAGGTTGTGGATAGTCAACACTGGACATGGTCTGTTAATAATGTGAGGCGTTGTTTGGCTGGAGCAGCTGACAGCGTTTGCGTCTGTACATCCAGAAGATATGACAGCTGGGAGCGAGGAAGTGTTTGCAGAAGAAATATTTACGTTATGATATTTGGAAGGCTGTGCATAAGAGTGATTTGTGCCATTGTGTTGTGCTGGGCATTGGGCCTGTAGTGGCATTAGTGTATTGGCAAGATTTTGGATCGATGAAATGGAGGGTCCACTATCGGACCTATAATTTGAGGAGCAGTGCCATACATGAATGTTTTATATTGTAACTAACTATGGTAAAGCAATGAATTATCTGACGAACTGTGTTTTAGTGGTAAACTTTTAGTGATTCAGGTTGCCTTCCTACATGCCACGATCACTGATGTATGTTTCTTTATCGTTTCGCTTTAGATTGTTCACTTTAAATTGTGTATGTAGTCTGTGTTATCTGTTTGTAGTTACTTAAGGTGCTGGCATAGTGGGACCGCTAGTGCTACCTTGTTAAATAATGTGTTTTGTTGTAGATTATACTTTAGTACCTTCTTTGTAAAGTTGATCTCAGTGTGACGCAGTGTATATGTTGGATGACATATGAATATTTGATTACGATTATCAGAATGTATTATCATTTATGCCCCTTACAGTTTTAATTATTATTGTGGGGCATGAGCTTATTTTATGAATTTTTATGTTCTTATATCGGGTGCTAAGTCAGTGCCAGGCCGAAGCATTCACCCAAGTTGACTTATCTGTGTATGCTTTTTTTATTTGGTGCCTTAGTGGTGGACACTGCTCTGTATTCTAATCATGTTTGTGAAACTGTATTTTTATTGCAATGGATGTCCAGTCTGCGCCATTCCATCTTATGAAACGAGGGTGTTGATCACCTTTGCGTGTGGGGGTGGAGTTAATGTTGTGAAATATTTAGTTCACAGCATGCTTGAATTCCCTTTGGTCAGTGACTTACGCTAGCGTGGATAAGGTGTTTCAGTAATGCTAGAGTGTGCAAGTATCAGAAAGCTGGCTGACGCAGCGCCATATTGAGCTTTGCTATGGCGATGAGGGACAGCTGAGGGCAGTCTGAAGTATGGAACTGGGGTGAAAACTGGTACTGGGAGCGTGGGCCTGACCACTATGGGGAGCGCTTGAAAAGCCTTGATCCAATCCGGCAGGCCTCACAGTACATGCCAGCCAAGCTTGCTTTGCATCAGTGTGGCTGGCTCATGGAGCTGGTGCAGTGAACACTGTTCGGTGTAGAAGATTTGCACGACTAGAATGGAATTGCTAAATCTTCTGATAATGAGCAAGAGATTGCTGCAGGAAGCAGTGGACTAGTCTGCAGTGCATCACCAGGGTTAGGCATTTGCAAGATGGCCGAGTCTGCTTGGTATTGGCAGGGCCATCCCAGGATGTGCCAGTACTTGTATGGTTATGTGTGATGGAGGTGATCACAGGTCAGCGTGAGGCAGCTGCAGGGGAACAGAGCTGGAATCTAATGGTGAAAGTGAAGACATGCTGGAAGAATTTTGACAGTGCCACCTGGAGCCTGAGCATATAGCATGCAAGCATCAAGACAGGGAGATATGGATTGTCAACACTGTGAGTGGCCTGTTGATAATGTGATATATCACTTGGCTGGAGCAGCAGATGGTGTTTGCCTCCATATGCCTAGAGGATTTGGCACCTAGGAACAAGGAAGTGTTTGTGGTATAAAGGTTTCCATTACTATTATTGGAAGGCTGTGCATAAGAGTGATTTGCAACATTTTGTTGTGCTGGTCTTTGAGTCTGTGATGATATTTATGTATTGGCAAGATTTTGAATCAATGAAGTGGCAGGGTTGCTACTGGGCCTTTAATTTCCTCAAGTGTGCATATAACATTTTGTTGACACATACTCTGATTATTGAATATTGTAAAGCAATGAATTATCTGAGGAATTGTATTTTAGTGATAAGCTTTTGGTGACTGTAGTTGTTTTTCTATGTGTCTTTGTAGTTGATGTAAGTTTGATTATTGTGTCACTGTAAAATGTTTATGTTGTCAATGTTGCCTGCCCTAAGGTGTTGGTTGTACTGGGGTGCCCTTCTGAACTTTGTTGACTACCGTGTAAGTTATTCTGAGTGCCTCTTTTGTAAAGTTAATCTCAGTCTGGTGAAGTGTTTTGCGTTGGATGATATATGATTGTTTGGATAAGATTATCAGATTTAATATTCATTTCCATCACCTTAAGGTTTTTATTATTATTGTGCAGTGAGAGCTCATTTTCCTGAATTCTTATGTTATTGTACTATGTGTGAATCTAACAAAACTGGCTGCAAATTCCTTGTTTATTTTGTATGACTCATACTGTTAATAAAATAAAATTAATGTTTTGGAAGAGCTCCCCTCCCCAGCCTGTTAATAAAATAAACTTTGCTCCCATTGAAGTCCTGCACTGTACTGTCCAAATTATAAATTGAAAAATCTGGTTAAGTTTCATATCTCATACCGCCATGTCTAATCCCATTCAGGGAATGAAAAAATAAAAATGAAGGAAACGAAGGACTAAAAGCAGAATGAATGAGCTACATATGGTGCAGCAGCTGAAGCAGTTGCAGCAGTTGAAGCCAGCAGTCGGTAGAGAGGTAAATGAAATGAACAAGCGGTTATAACTTTTCCGAGTGTAACCCCAACCAGCAAATACAGAGCCAGCAGGATACTCCCTGTTTGGTAAGCGTGCAGAAAGTTCACGATGGTAGTATGCCTGTGAAGTATTCTAATGCATGTGGAAATTTGATTCAACATCCCCATCTCATGGATTTAGAATCATAAGTGTCTTAAGGGAAAAAAAAATTTGAAGTAAATCCTCGTCATTGGCACACAATGCCGTGACCAATCTCCATAGGAGCTGCCTGTTGTTGGCACTATGCTGGTAATAAAGTTTATTCCTCCACCACAATTCGAAATAGTTGTCTACAGGTCATAATAGCTGTACCAACGTCAAGAGTGCTGGACAGCATTGATGTTGTTACAGGATGAGGAGTAGAGCTGTGAGAGTGTCTGGATGTCCACCTCACGACATGTGTGCGGTTTCTCTAATGGGAGCAGGAGCAGATTCAGTCACAGTCAGGTTGAAACTAATTGATTTATTTCTTTGGTAGAGCATATATCAGAGTTCCCATGCCAGCGTCCACCAAGTGGTGTGTGCTTGTCGAATCCATCGTCCAAGACAGCATTGTCCTATCAGGATTCCAGCCACAGCTTACATAAAGAGGCAGTGGGGCTTGGAGAGATGTGTGCTTGTTAGGAAGGCACCTGGCATTGCTGGTGCCGAGTGAGTGTTAGTTGTGTTAGTTACGCAGCCGTGCTTCACCGTCTGTGGGGACTGAGTGATGCTGCTATCTGACCAGGTGGATGGCTTACAAGCTGGGTTGTATCATCCAAGGAGTGAACCCCAGTTCTCGAAGTCTAGATGGTGATGGCTTTCGCTGGTAGACAGTAAATGGGTCTGTGAATAGAGGCTTCCTAGTTTGACTCCGGATCCATCGAATCTGATGCTGGACTGCACAGTGGAGTTCCTGTAGAATGATTGACATCAGTGAGTACACCGGCAGATGGCGGTAGAGCGAAGTTGCTTCTCTGGATCACATGGCGGTAGCCTGTTCACCAGGGCTGTGACTGAGTTAGATGCCTTTTACCGACTGCGTGGATAGTATTTGTAAACAACAGGGCCAGATGTGTTAACACCCAGATTCCCAGCGGTCGTGTATTTCCTCTGTTGGAACGATGGCAGAATTGGACTAGATTTCTTTAACGCTAATGGCTGCTAAACGGGTGGTTGTGCCAACGTACTTAGGCCAACCGTGACGGCGAAATGCTGCGCCAGCTAATTGCTGCGACCAGCGCAGTTATGCCAGCAGTGACTTGTGCTGGCCAGCGCCGCTACATAATGTTAATAAACTCATCTGGAAAGTCTCTGACTAATGAGTGGAAGCGTTCGCCTGCAGTGAGTCATGTGTCACACTGAGAACTGCAGCAGGTACGGTGGCTCACCTCTTGCGTTCCGGCGCCGGGGACTTGTCGGGCGCTGCGGCCGTGGGGCTGGTGAGCGAGGTGCCGCGGCGCAGCACGCGCAGGGCGCGCGCGCCCCTGCTGCCTCCGCAGCCGGCCCCACCGCCTCCGCCGCCCCCGCCGCCGTCGTCTGACTGCCAGGAGCCGCGCCGGCCGACCAGCTGGAGGTTGCGCTCCAGGTTGGCGATGTTCTGCTCGATGTCGATTAGCATCTGCTGGTCGTCGTCTAGCGCGTCGAAGACGGCGTCTCCTGCCACTTCCGCGCCGCCTGGTGGCGTGTACGCGATCTCGAACGAGATGCGGGTCTGTGGACACAAGGGCAAAATGTTGCAACAATGATCTCCATCCTAAATTCAAGCTGCCGCACAAAGGCGGAAAATACAAATTTTGTAAAGTATACGGACAGAATAAAGTGTGTACCAAACCTCATGCTGCCAGTTTAGCTGGAAGAGCTGGATATACAGGGTGTTTCAAGAGGACTCATCCGAGTTCACAAGACTGTATTTTTTGCATAAATCAAGTGAGGATATTGAGGTAAATTTTAATTTGTGCATCAAAACTGAACGTTTACCTTGGTGGCAGCTGTAAGTTGCCGCTTCATGTGGTGGACAGTAGAGATCTCTCTGGTGGAACAAGCTCGCTCGAACCGTCGTTCAGTACACATCGCGCTTCGTGTGGAGACGACGTCAACACAACACCAAAAGTTATTTGCCTTCTCCGACTCAACAGGTGCACTTCAGTAACAACTATACTATGTGATTTTAACAATGAGCTGTCTCAACGATGCGTCCACCGTAAGGGGTGTACGGATCTCATTTTGCAAAAAAATGGCTCTGAGCGCTATGGGACTTAACTTCTGAGGTCATTAGCCCCCTAGAATTTAGAACTACTTAAACCTAACTAGCCTAAGGACATCACACACATCCATGCCCGCGGCAGGATTCGAACCTGCGACCGTAGCGGTCTCTCGGTTCGAGACTGTAGCGCCTAGAACCGCTCGGCTACACTGTCCGGCTCTCATTTTGCACCAATGGCCTCAGAGGTGACCTTGATCTCACAGAACGTGATACATACATACATACACATATTAATCCTTGTTCCATACATCATGAATACGACATTTCGTATTGATGTGGAACGTGTCACTTTAACATAAGTACATGAGTTTTCTTTACACAAAATAATTAATTATTATAATTTTTTTTTTACAGTTAGTACTTCATATCTAAGAATTCGTCTATTGAGTACAAAGAGTTGTCATTCAGAAATTCTTTTAATTTGCTTTTAAATGTTGGTTGGCTATCTGTCAGGCTTTTAATACTATTTGGCAAATGACCAAAGATTTTTGTGGCAGCATAATTCACCACTTTCTGTGCCAAAGTGAGATTTAATCCAGAATAGTGAATATCATCTTTTCCTCTAGTGTTGTAGTTATGCACTTCGCTGTTATTTTTGAATTCGGATGGGTTATCAATGACAAATTTCATAAGTGAATATAAGTATTAGGAAGGTACTGTGAATATCCAGAGTTCCTTAAATAAATGTCTGCAAGGTGATCTTCGGTGGGCTTCAGCTATTATTCTGATGACACGCTTTTGTGCAATTTCATAATTGAATGTATTTGTCATAATTTGTCATAATGACAAATTGCCCCAAAATATGAAAGCAGTGAATGAAAATAGGCAAAGTAGGCTAATTTACAGATATGTTTATCACCAAAATTTGCAATAGCCCTAACAGCATAATTAGCTGAACCTAACTGTTTCAGCAGATCATCGATGTTTTCTTCCAGTTCAATTTCTCATCAGTGCACACACCCAGAAATTTTGAGTATTCTACCTTAGGAACAGACATCCGTTTTTATGGTGGTGATTTGGGCTTTGCTTAGAGAAAATTGTACGCAGTATAGCGACAATAGCAAGCTCAGCAACTGCAGACATGTTTGCAAAAGTGTGTGACGAGTTTGACTATCGTCTCGATGCATGTCATGCATCCGATGCAAAGTAAATGAACCTTTGGTCTTAAACGTAATTGTAAAAAGTGCCGCAATATGTATTATGTGCGTCTTTGTAAAATACTCTTGTAAAATCGGAGAATTCTTTTGAACATAAAAACTTTGCAGTCATATGCGTAGGTTAAGGATTACTCTAATTACTATTTTCATTCGAGCAGAAGAGATCGGATTGTGAAAGCTGAATCTTTTTGGGCAGACTGAGGGGTATAAATACTATTTTCTTCTCATCGTGTGCAGTTTATTTTGATGTTTTCCCTCTCGAGCACATGAATTATACACAGCTCTATAACTTCGAGTAAGTCATTATTATTAATAATATTGATTTATCTTTAGTTTAAGTTTAGTATTTAGTGAGAGACAGTTTAACATACATGATCAGCTGTTGCTGTAACATACAGTATTTTGTGTCCCTTTCAATCATACTAGTTTTAACGTTAATAATTCAAAGTACCACATCAAATTTCATTTAAAAAATTGTAAGCATAACTACATGTGAACGAGGTAGCAGCCGTTGCCAAAGTGCGCGCGCTTCTGTCCGCATGCTGCCCGGTACGCTAGTAGTCATGTTACGCAATTTGTCTCCACATAGTCTAGAGATCGCTTACGTCGAACGACCACACTAGTTTTTGTATTTGCATCATGGGTGACATTATTGTGATCGGAATGAACTTATGAGCCTCTCCCCCCCCCCCCCCCCCCCATTATAGGAAGTTTTTAAGATTTTGACTATTCGGTCCCTACTCATAATATTTATGAAACTGAAACTGCTCGCTTTAATGATTAATAGTAAATTTCTGCGCATTGCATTTCCGACTTTGGTCGAAAGAGGAGGCTTCGCAGTTTGAGGCCAGCTCTCTATCGACCGCTTCGTCGTTAGTGTATTCAGTCACAGTGTTTGCTCAAGTATTATTTCCGCTTTATAGGCTTTTTGATAACTATTTCACAACTGCTTTCCGTGATATGTCACGAATAGCGGGTTATACAGAGGAGGCGGTGATCCAACTGACCCGAACAGTATGGACATTGACCAAGGTACTGTTACTGTAGCAGCTATCAGTGCGCTTTATGCTGTGGGTAGCTAACGTGAAGATATGATCAATATGGAAGGCCAGCGAGTAGTAGAAAACAGGAAACAAGTCAGTGACTTAGTCAGCTGTGCTGTTATTGAGAAAAAAGTTGCGACAGGAAACATTCTTCTCAAGTAAGTTTATCTTCTGCGACTATGTGTGAAGTGAATAAATATTTTCTCCATGACCGCCTAAGTTACAAACGCCTCCGGTTTTTTTCAAGATCTATAATGTATATTTTACATCTATTTCTCAGATGCTAAACTAGTCAGATTTATTTCCTATCGATTCTTTGTATGACCACTGCATCGGAATGTTTGTCTGTGGTGTTCTGTTGGCTCTCAGCCAATCACAGGGCTCGGCGGTAAAGTATGCTATGCTTTTTTGGTTCGAAAATGAAGTCAGTCATTCCATTATCGGTCTTCTCGTAGTAGAGTCGAGTAATGTTGATTGGAATGGTGAGGCGTGCTTTACGCTGGAACAATATTTATAAGGACACGTCGCTTTGATGAAGTTACTTGCCTGAGAGAGACCCATGAGGCTGAATGACTCTGCGATGCATCAGATTGCGAGTAAGACAATCCAAGTTAATTTATTGTGGTGAAGTCTGTCCTGTTGTGTAAGTAAACAGGCCACTATTTTGTATCACTTCATGTCCCAATTCTCACCAATGTGAAATGCCCACTACAAAAAATGTTTTCCAACGCCAAGTTCCCAGAACTCCTGAAGATAGATGTTGACTGTGGATATTGTATCACAGAAACTGCCCCATGCATGAGCAGTGCCTATTAGACGGAGGAGGTACGACAGCCGATCAGTTCCAGCCATCCCTCCAGGATGGAGGTACACGGCTCGCGTTGTCTGTAGTTCAACTATGCCTAGACGGTCAACTCCGCGGTTCGATCGCGTCCGCATTGTAAATTTGTGCCACGAAGGGCTCTCAACAAGGTAAGTGTCCAGGAGTCTCGGAGTGAACCAAAACGATGGTGTTCAGTCATGGAGGAGATACAGGGAGACAGGGACTGCCGATAACATGCCTCGATCAGGCCGCCCAACAGCAACTACTGCAATGGATGACCGCTACCTACGGATTATGTTTCGGGGGAACCTTGACAGCAACGCCACCATGTTGAGTAATGCTTTTCGTGGAGACACAGGACGGCGTGTTACCACTGAAAATGTTCGCAATAGGCTGCATGATGCGCAACTTCACTCCCGACGTCCATGGCGAGATCCATCTTTGCAACCATAATACCATGCAGCGCGTTGCAGATGGGCTCAACAACATGCCGAATGGATCGTTCAGGATTGGCATCACGTTGTCTTCACTGATGTTTGTTGCATATGCCTTCAACCAGACAATCGTCAGGGACGTGTTTGGAGGAAACGCCGTCAGGCTGAACTCCTTAGACACACTGTCCAGTGAGTGCAGCAATGTAGAGGTTCCCCGCTATTTGGGATGGCATTTTGTGGGGCAGATGTACGGTGCTGGAGGTCATGGATGTCGCCGTAACGGCCGTACAATACGTGGATGCCTCCCTCCGACCGATAGTTCAACCATAACGGCAGCGTATTGCCGAGACATTCGTCTTCATGGACGACAATTCGTGCACATCTTGTGAATTACTTCCTTCAGGATAACGACATTGCTCGACTAGAGTGGCCAGCATGTACTCCAGTCATCAACCCTATCGAACATGCCCGAGATAGATTGAAAAGGGCTGTTTATGGACGACGTGACCCGCCAACCACTCTGCCGAATCGCCCTTGAGGAGCGGGCCAATCTGGACCAATAGTGCTTTGATGAACTTCTGGATAGTATGCCACGAATACATGCATGCGTCAATGCAACAGGACGTGCTGCTGGGGACACTCCTGGAAATGGAAAAAAGAACACATTGACACCGCTGTGTCAGACCCACCATACTTGCTCCAGACACTGCGAGAGGGCTGTACAAGCAATGATCACACGCACGGCACAGCGGACACACCGCGGTGTTGGCCGTCGAATGGCGCTAGCTGCGCAGCATTTGTGCACCGCCACCGTCAGTGTCAGCCAGTTTGCCGTGGCATACGGAGCTCCATCGCAGTCTTTAACACTGGTAGCATGCCGCGACAGCGTGGACGTGAACCGTAAGTGCAGTTGACGGACTTTGAGCGAGGGCGTATAGTGGGCATGCGGGAGGCCGGGTGGACGTACCGCCGAATTGCTCAACACGTGGGGCGTGAGGTCTCCACAGTACATCGGTGATCGATGTTGTCGCCAGTGGTCGGCGGAAGGTGCACGTGCCCGTCGACCTGGGACCGGACCGCAGCGACGCACGGATGCACGCCAAGACCGTAGGATCCTACGCAGTGCCCTAGGGGACCGCACCGCCACTTCCCAGCAAATTAGGGACACTGTTGCTCCTGTGGTATCGGCGAGGACCATTCGCAACCGTCTCCATGAAGCTGGGCTACGGTCCCGCACACCGTTAGGCCGTCTTCCGCTCACGCCCCAACATCGTGCAGCCCGCCTCCAGTGGTGTCGCGACAGGCGTGAATGGAGGGACGAATGGAGACGTGTCGCCTTCAGCGATGAGAGTCGCTTCTGCCTTGGTGCCAATGATGGTCGTATGCGTGTTTGGCGCCGTGCAGGTGAGCGCCACAATCAGGACTGCATACGACCGAGGCACACAGGGCCAACACTCGGCATCATGGTGTGGGTAGCGATCTCCTACACTGGCCGTACACCTCTGGTGATCGTCGAGGGTACACTGAATAGTGCACGGTACATCCAAACCGTCATCGAACCCATCGTTCTACCATTCCTAGACCGGCAAGGGAGCTTGCTGTTCCAACAGGACAATGCACGTCCGCACGTATCCAATGCCACCCAACGTGCTCTACAAGGTGTAAGTCAACTACCCTGGCCAGCAAGATCTCCGGATCTGTCCCCCATTGAGCATGTTTGGGACTGGATGTAGCGTCGTCTCACGCGGTCTGCACGTCCAGCACGAACGCTGGTCCAATTGAGGAGCCAGGTGGAAGTGGCATGGCAAGCCGTTCCACAGGACTACATCCAGCATCTCTACGATCGTCTCCATGGGAGAATAGCAGCCTGCATTGCTGCGAAAGGTGGATATACACTGTACTAGTGCCGACATTGTGCATGCTCTGTTGCCTGTGTCTATGTGCCTGTGGTTTGTCAGTGTGATCATGTGATGTATCTGACCCCAGGAATGTGTCAATAAAGTTTCCCCTTCCCAGGACAATGAATTTACGGTGTTCTTATTTCAATTTCCAGGAGTGTATTAGAGGTACGAGTGTGTACAGCAATCTGGCCCCCACCATCTCTGAAGGTCTGGCTGTATGGTGGTACAACACGCAATGTGTGGTTTTCATGAGCAATAAAAAGGGCGAAAATGATGTTTATGTTGATCTCTATTCCAATTTTCTGTACAAGTTACGAAACTTTCGGAACCGAGATTATGAGAGACTACAAATCTTCAGGTATCGAGTAACAGGTTACTGCATCATATTTCATGTAACTTTGATTTGTTTTGTATTAACTTTATCCAGAATAAGTTATATGTTACAGAGAAAATATACTTTGCTCAGAGGAGCAGGTTGTGCTTCTGATTTTGAAGATTGCTCTGTAAACTCAAACCTAGTCATAATTCTCACTATGAAACTGTAATCGTGTGTTTTCAGTTGATGAAGAACAATATATTCGCTTGATTCAAAGTTTTGTGCTGAATAACCATTTATAGCTTACATTTATACTTTTACTTAAATACATGGAACATAGGCGGCAGCCATCTTGTTGAACTGAAATTAGATAAATATTAGAAAAAGTGAGGTGAGGTTGATGATCTGAGGACTGTGTCACGAGAAAAGAGCGGATTCAGATAATATTATGTACCATACTTTTATCTGTACAGCAGTTAAATATTTTCAGCCATCAACTATGATGAGGCTGCATCAGTTGATGTTGCTGAACATAGGACTGCTGTGACTGGCAACATTCTCATTGCAGTATGTATCAATATAAGCATGATGTTAGGTGCGTTGTGTGTTCACTCATTTCAAATCAGATATCGTTAATAATCTTTCTTGGATATTATAAGTAAATTATACAAATCAGTATGGTATGAGGATTAGCACATCACTGACATAGAGGGTAACTGATGCTCTCTAAACGAAGACACACACAAATTTCAAATGTACAAGTGCCTCATCTGCCCAGTAATTGATTATGGATGCTCCTTATATCACAGTGCTTCTAAATGTGCACTTCACGGACTTCATACCATACAATTTCGATGCACGTTTATATACTTTGGAGTAATGCGATCGACTACAGTGAATGCTTAACTAGTTGAAGCTGCTGAACCTGCCTCTCAGAAAGAGTCAGCGGCCCAATAGTAAGTTAATCACCCTTCTACGAGAAATTAAACACTCAACCACTCATTTGTTGTACATCAGAGACACAGACTCTTTAGTAGTGGCAGCATTAGATTCAGTGCATGCCATTAGCTGTTGGATTCAAGCAGATAGTTGCACAGTCCCATTTGGGATTCCATTTTGATATAAGTTGGAAAACATTGATATTTATTATTACAATTTCATGAAAAACTGCTTTGGTATAATCAGTTCAAGTTCTAGCCTCGTATTAATCTTTATTGACCACATTTTTTTTCATGTGTAGACTGATAGCTCTTGATATCAAGAGACTTCTGTAACAGTATGTACATTTCCTATTCCCAAGCTGGAACATATCAAGCAATCTCCCTCCCCCCCCCCCCCCCCCGTATCTGTTATACAGGTAAAGTAGAGCATATGTATGGGTCTACATCTGGCATCTTCTCCAAAACCCATGGATGGATTTCAGCCAAATTTGGAACAGAAACAACAGGCCTCACGAGTATCAGTATCAGTATCCAACAGGAGCAGAGTAATGGGTAAAAAAACGTGCTTTACAGCCCCTGTTGTATAGACTGCCCTGCACAACAGACATGTTATGTGGGAACAATATCGCCCTGCCAAATCTAATTCCTTTGCAGGGCAGCCTACATGTCAGAGGCAAGAAATAGGTTTCCAGGTTCTGAATGTAGGCTGACCTGCATGACAGATGCATTGTGTCGGAGTAATGTCATTCTGCTTTATCAACGTGCTTTGCATGGCAGCCTGTACATGAGAAGCAGATAAATGATTTTGAAGACCCTGATATTTAGCCTGCCTCACATAACAGGCTTGTTGTGGAAGTCGTATCAGCCTGCTTTATTGAAAAGCAATGCTGGAGCTATACATGCCTAAGAGTGGGCCTGAAGAAATGTTGAGATGAATAGAGGAGGGGATGTACAGAGAGAGGGGGAAGGAGGAAGTGGACAGAGAGAGGGGAGAAAAATGGGAATGATTGTATGACGTCAGTGGCCGGGAGGTCCCAGGTGGGAAGTTCGGCCGCCAAATGTAAGTCTAATTGCGTGTGATGCCACATTGGGCGACTTGCGCTTCGACAATGGGTATGAAATGATGATGAGGGCAGCACAACACCCAGTCCCTGAGAGGAGAAAATCTCCCACACCCTGTGTGTGGCATTCCAATGTGGGTACTATTCAGCTGATGGGGTGGACCAGAGGGGAAGAGTGAGAGGTGCATGAGGCAGGTGGAAGCTGTAGAGAGGTGGTGTGCAGGTGGAAAAGGAAGAGGGAGAGGTAGAGATGGAAAGAGAGAGGTGGAAGAGGATGTGGTCAGAAAGAGAGGGGAGGAAAGTGATGTCAGTTTGAGGGTGCAGACCAAGAGGGGGAGCAGTAGATAAAGAGATAGAGCGAATGGGGAGGAGTAAATAGATTGAGGTGGGAGGATGATGTGGACAGACAGAGGGAAGAAGAGGTCCACACAGCGGCAGAGGAGGTGTATTCAGTATATGGTCGAACGCATAGTAGCTTTGTATACGGAATTTGGTGCTCTGTATGGTTCATAATCACTCTAATCTCTGAGGTGTATGCTTCTGAGTCTGTCGAGTTCTCATTTTTATATTATGTTTTGTCTGCAGTTGATAGGTCAAGATTCCTTAGCTATAAGTAGTGAACCGATATGGAAACCGTAAAATAATGTAAAATCATTGATTCTCTTCATTTCTTTTTAATCAAACTCTTGGCTGCATGGATCAATAAAACAAAACCAAATAAAAATGGGACTTTTATAAGTTATGCCTTTTGTTTCAATCTCTGATGAAGTCATGCTTTGCTTTTGTAGCAACTGATCCGAATTTTTAATCCGATTTTATTGTTAGTTCTCATTATATCACAAAGCAAAACCGTCGGCTTATAATCTTCAATAAATTTTAATCCTTTTTCGTTAAAACACATTTGTAAACGACAAATACAGGATGATTATAATTAAACTTTCAAAACTTTGTAGAAATAACACTACTGGTCAGAATGACGTCAAATTACAACGGAATATTATCGGAAAAGGGCATAAGAAATAAAAAATAGTGTGAAAATTGATCAGTAGATGGCGCTGTGTGTGTCAGAATTCGTAAATGAAAACCCCTGTCATGCTCGCGAGCCATTGAAGCTGGTATAAACACGCAGGGTACACGGCTTTTCCTCCTTCCGCGTCTGCAACGTCTGCCATGACTGTCTCGATGCACGATCGCGCTCTGCTTGTAAAGCTGTATTACAGGATAATACTGTGCACACGTCGCTCTGCAGAAGTTCCTGACACAGGGTTTGAAAACAGGCGTTGGTCCGATGATTTCCGTGGGTCTGGAGAAAATGGTTCGGAAATTCGAAAACACGCATTCTTTTGGTGTGGTAGATTCGACGTTAGTGGAAGCAGTGGCCACAGCAATGCAAGAGAAGACGAGTGGTGGTGTGCAAACGTGTAGTGATCGGAGAATTGGCCGAACGTTGGACATACCCCTGAGCACGGTGTGTAAAATCCTACGAAACATCCTTCTTTGCTATCCATTCAAAATTACGCATGTGCACGAGTTGCTTCCTGATGACCTGCCAGCGAGAGAGACCTTTGCTTTAGAATTTCTTTCTCGCATGGAAGTGGACAATAATTGGCCGTGGAAGATTTCGTGGACAGACGAAGCCCACTTCCATCTGACAGCATACGTCAGTACACAGAATTGTCGAATATGGGCAACGGAAAATCCACACGCAAATCAATTAGTACCACTTCATCCTGAAAAGGTCACTGTGTGGTGAGGGGTAACGGCATCATTTATCACAGGGCCTCATTTTTTCGAAGGTGGAAGTGCTTCCGGTCCTTGTTAACTGTACCGTCACTGGTAAGGGCTATGAGTGTCTTTTGCGCAACTACGTCATTCCAGCTTTCCAACAGCGTGGGTGGCATCATTTTTATGCAAGATGGCGTACTTCCGCACATTGCAAATCCAGTTAAGCAGCTGCTGAAGCGCCATTTTGGAAACGCTTCAGCCGCCATTTCCCTACAGCCTGGCCGTCCCGATCATGTGATCTTAATCCGTGTGACTTCTGGCTGTGGGGTTCTGAAAGATGTTGTGTTCAGTGTTCCGATTCCAAACGTAGCAGCATTGAAGGCACGCATTGCGCAGCACATTGTGAACGTGACCCCGGAAACACTTCAATCAGTTGTGGAACGTGCTTTTTCTCCATTTCAACTTGTTGCAGAAAACGGTGGACAGCATATAGAACACGTTTTGCGCCAGTCACACGTAAATTAATAATCCGGTTTGATTTTTATTGATGCTTTTTATGCGGTTTTTGGCCTCAGGACAATTAAAAACCGATTTTTTCCATCCGATGTGATATGACCTCGCCGTGGTGAACGGGCTTACGTAACTAACAGTATCACACTTATACACCCATGCACACTGAGTAGTACAGTTTTTTAACGTCAAACGTAGACCTTAAGGCATTGTTGTATGTTTCATTTGTCATTTGTACTCGACCACTATTAAATTATGATGCTTACAGCGCCATCTATTGCTACAGCTTGTAATTATTTAGTTTTCTTCCGTCATACGTTTTCCCCCTTCTCCGACAATATTCCGTTGCAATTTGACGTCATTCTGACCAGTTGTGTTGTTTCTAGAGCGGTTTAAAAATTAAGTTTAATTATATTCACCCTGTACTTTAAAATCGACAGAATAGAAGAGTGCCGATCGGAAGATCTTGGAGAGGGGAGTTTGAGTCACGTCACGTATTGAAACCAAGATGGAACCGCACCACGGCATCATGGGGCTGGGTGACTACCCCTCATTACAGATTTCGGACACTGTAGGCTAGACAGGCTGGTAAAACAGGCTGAACCAACATTAGACTTTAATACTAGGTAGAGTACAATTGTGTCTGAACACACAGTACACCGGCCACTCCTAACGATCCAAGCAGACGCCTTGAAAGAAGTTCATCAGGATTTGTTTCGTAATTATGTCAGACTTTCTGATTACTTGTAATATATTTTGTGATTTCAGATGGTGTTCCACTAATCACACTTCAAACACTGACATAGCACATTGGATGGCGTGAGAATGAGTTGTTGTTGCATGCTGTCTTCGGACCGCACTTCTTACCGACTTTTCTCCCTTGACATGTAGAGTTCGTGGTAAGTAAACTTCTTTCTGTATACCACTTTGATTGGTATTATATATTTTCACACATGCCACGTTGTTCATTAAGGGCTTTACTTCATTGTGGCGGTCACAGCAGAGCCTTACACCTAACGCAGTGGCCTAGAGGTGAAAATCCATCACTGGGCATGTGGCAGTCAATGTGTTAAACCTTGTAATCCATGGATGGATCTATTGACTTCAGTAAGTACTATTTCACGGACATTTTCCAAATTCCAAGCACGAATATCCCTTACTTGAATTTCATAGCCTAGAAAATTTCTTGCCAACCTGGAAAACTACATCAAATACATGAAATTTTGTGCACTTGTCTTTCTCCCACTTCTCAGTCATGGAACACAAATATCATAGATGATGTAAGCCTTGCAGCATACAATATCGTCTGTAAAGCACAAACTTGTCCCTGAATTCTGAATTCTAAAATTTCTAGTGAAATACCTGTCCCACTTCTTCATCTTCATTGGACTTCCATCACTTCCTAACAACTCTTCTTCACTGCCAGGTTCGGGACGGCCCATAATGTTCTCAGATATGGTTCTGCATATACATGTTTTGCAGTATTGTTTTGTCTTTATACGAGGGTTGACTGAAAAGTAATGCCTCCACTTTCGTAACTCTTCAACAGTTGGCAGCATTGGTATGCGGCAAGTACTGGCTTTTTCCTTAGTCTCTTCCGTACAGCTTCAGTTGGCGGGCAGCGTTACCATTGAACAGTTAAATTGTTACAGTGTAAACTATGGAGCCCTGCGCAAACGGTCGGTCAATGTGATTTAAGCAACGTGCAGTCATTGAATTACTGACAGCAGAAGGTCTCACCCCAAAGGAGATTCATCAAAGAATGAAATCAGTTTATGGTGATTGTGTTGATATGAGTACTGTGCGTTGTCGGGCGAGTACGTTTAAAGATGTTGAGGCTGGAACATCTGACCTGTGTGACAAACAAAGAGTTGAACGTTCAGTGACAGCAACCACCGCGTTTCACAAGCAAAATGTTGACAGATTTATTCAGGACGATCGTCGCGTCACTCAGGGAGAAATTGCAAGCACAATCGGCATTTCACAAGAACGTGTGGGTCACACGTTTTCCTGCAGCATGACAATGCCAAACCACACACTTCACGTGCCACCACAGCAGAATTTCAGAGACTGAATGTCACCACCATACGGCATCCTCCATACAGTCCAGATTTAGCATCGACTGACTTCCGTCTGTTCCTGATAATGAAAGACGATCTGCGGGGACATCATTATGCTTCTGATGAAGACGTTGGGAGAACTGCGAGACTGTGGAAACAGAGTGCTGACTTCTTTCGTGACGGCTTCAGAAAACTTGTTCATCGTTGGCAGAAATGTATCCAGTTGGCTGGTGAATAGTAGGACAAGTGAATATTGGTCATTAAAGATCACATTCAAAGGATTATTTCTGCGTTTGATCTATTAAAATATTCCCATCCAAACCCAATTAACGAAGGTGGAGGCATTACTTTTCATTCAACCCTCACATATGAGGAGCATTCAGTAAGTAATGCAACGCATTCTTTTCTGAAAGTAAGTCGATTTTATTCAGGATTTCTGTACACTTGGCTACAAGAACCCATTTTTTCATATAGTCGCCATTCAATGCGATGGGCCTTATGCCTGCTTCCCGTGGAGTGCATTCTTCATTGGGCCACAGAGAGGGAAGTCGAAGATGCGAGATACCGACTGTAGAATGGATGAGGAAGAACAGTTTAGTGAAGTTTTGTGAGCTCCTTTCGAGTGTGCAGACGTGTTTGAGGCTTTGCGTTGACTAGGAGAAGTTCATTTGCGTTTTTGTGGCGACGAGTAAACTGAGGTCATTTCTTCAATTTCCCGAGAGTGTGAGCGGCCGGCCGACATGCGGGAGATCGGACTGGTTTGCGCGACTCGTTGCGAGTTGACTGACGCCTCGCCCAACTGCTCACCGTGCTTTTGTTCACTGCCAGGTCCTCGTAGATATTCTGCAAGCGCCTACGCATATCTGCGATGCTCTGATTTTCCGCCAAAAGAATGAAATGTTTCTGCTTGGAGCGCACCGCTGTCACCGACCGCATTTTGAAGGCTACGTACAGCGCTGCCATCCATCGGAACTTCATGAATCTATAGTGGCTGAAGCAGGAATATTCCCCAATGTCCCACGACAAATTCCGCGTTATTTCAGCTGAAATTAGAAGAGAAAGAAATGTGTTGCATTACTTATTGAGCGCCCCTCGCATATACATGTTACTATTGGTTTCTGCTGTTGCACCAGTAACGTTTATTATGAATGCAGTAGCATTTATCTCCTTTACTGTAATGAAAAGCAGTTATGCTCACTATATTTGCAGTATTCATTATCATCCGATTACGTCGACACAAAGTGATGTGATTGATTCCAAATTCTGTAACACCATTAACGGACGTATTAACTGACGAAGTCAGGGCGTCACGGACGGAGGTTTCCCCGCTCAGGTGGAATGTCGATGTGGTTCACCTAGATGTTGCATCGTCAACTTCATTAAGTGACCTTTGATGCTGCCATTGTCGATCCTAGAATACTCTGCATATTCTGAATTAGCTAAGGCAGGAACGTTTACAATGACTGAAGATATTAAGGTAGCGATATCGTGTCAGCATGTTATGTGGGAATGGGAGATCAGATGTCCCTAGGTTACAGTGTAAAAGACGATGACAATATGTGCATTTTCGTAAACTACACCCAAACGTGTTCATACAAACCACAACACAAACGCCCTTGAGTTTGCAGCTTGGGCTAACTCCCCTATGATGGGCCAGCTTCGCGCAACTCGATTAGGAGTGTGAACTATGCTTTGCACCTTTTGGTGTATCTTCCAGGCAGAAGGGCAGGGAAGTCGAACACCATGTGAACAGCAGGTTGTACGTTGGAACACAGTATGAGGAGATAACTATATTTGAAAGCCAAAACTAAGAACGGTTTCTGTTAAATACTAATAAATAGGAGCAGTAGCCAAGGACAAGGACCCATTGGCATCCTCTGAGTATATTTCTTTTAATTTGATAACTATAATATGCTACAAACAAGTTTGAGGCAGGGAATGAGATTTTCACTCTGCAGTGGAGTGTGCGCTGATGTGAAACTTCCTCTCAGATTAAAACTGTGTGCCGGACCGAGACTCAAGTTTAAGGCACAACTGAATGACTTAACTATCTATGCCAAACAACAGCAGAGCGCTGTCGAAGCCTCACGTTAGTTTAATACTAGTTTTCGGTGCTGGTTAAACCTCGCTCGAGTGTAGAATAATCCGCAATTTCATGGTAACAATTTTTTATACGCAGTAGAATGGTTGCATAATATTATGTAAGTCCTGTTAGAGATCAAAAAAGTCATCCATTGTAAATGAAGGACTTCGATGGCATCTGTAAAGGACGCTTCTACTGTTACCTCCCGGGTTAGCAAAGTCAGATTTGTTACAATTTTTGTTCGAATAAAGTGTCCTTTACTGTGAGAACACAGAGTAATATTGTTCAGGAAGCTGGCTCAACGATAATTCGAGGGGATGTGAGTTTCATGACCGCAGATGTCTTAATACGCATAGCATATAGCGTGCAGATGGTTGAATAACATTCGCCGAGGTATATTACTATGATTCTAATTGAAAAATTTCGTAATAGGCACCAAAATAAAAAATAGCGTTCGGAAATAATAGCAGTCCTTAAGCATAAATTCACACTCAGAATTCTAACCATTGCCATTGCTGCATTTAAGTTGACTTGCTTGGAAGATGTATCAACATATCTAATACGTACTCAAGAGATCATTACAATGTTTGCATAGACATCATAAATGTATCGTTTATTTTCGAAGCCATGCGTGTATCTTCCAGCCTTACAGTTTATTATTTACAGCAATGACTCCAACTCCTTCTGCCAGCGAC
This sequence comes from Schistocerca gregaria, assembly GCF_023897955.1. Classification (NCBI taxonomy): domain Eukaryota; kingdom Metazoa; phylum Arthropoda; class Insecta; order Orthoptera; family Acrididae; genus Schistocerca; species Schistocerca gregaria. The sequence continues at coordinate 599,023,201 of NC_064920.1, read as the reverse complement.
CAGAGTACAAGCTATCCTCAAGTTTATGTAAAGATTCATGTTCATCAATCCCTCTCATGATGACAAGTTTATATCGGCTTGCCGCCGTCACAACCGAAAATCTCTGTAGGACCGACTTTTGGATATATTCAGCTGTTTTTAGGTGACATTTACCGGCAAACATGATTCAGTTTTTTTAAATAATATTGTAAAACAGCTTACATCGAAGAGCAAGGCAACGGCTTGTATGTATACCCTACAAATACTTCAAGTTCACACTGTCATTCCTCTGTCACATGAAATAATTGTAGCTGATTTTGATAATGTAGTTAGTCTTGCTTTTTTGGTGGTGCAATGCACAGATGAACATATGAGTAATAACAATCCTGATTATAATGAAAATGTAAGAACAGCTTCACAAAAAACTGATGAATAAAATGTGTATAGCATTTAAATGTCAGACGGCGGTGCTGTACCTAGTCGGGAACATTTAATGTAGAAACAAGTTATAATAAGTCGTATGACATTTATGGTTGCTTGCAAATTTATTTTTTACGCTCACTGTTGCTCCTGCAGGCGCTCCCTAAAAAGGCGAATGTCAAAATAAAGCTAACTGCTTGCATTTTCAGATCATATAGATACATTTTCCATCATAGTGCTGACGTATGATAATCTATTACATCTTTTGATATGTGGCTACCAATGAAATGAGCAATTAAATAACAAGAGGCGGGGCGAAATAGCAATTTGTCACATAACGTGGCCGCAGCAGCTGACGGCTCACCGTACAGAGAGAAAATTTTGCCAGCCTGACTGATAGTTGTGCACACGGCCGAACAAACGACTGAACGATTTCATTTTTATGCACAGTATTTTGGCGTGACGTCTGACAACTTACATTTTCTGTTCCTCGCGTTAGCTGTGTCGAACTTAAGATTTGATAATAGTATCAATGCCGAGGTGGTTTTCTAATGTTCAGACAAACGATCGGATGCCTTCTCAAGAAGGCTGTTGTACGTATTCTGCAGAATGAATATGTACACTGCTTACAACAAAGATAGTATCTACAGAGCAAAATCTATATATGAAAAGAAATCTCAAAACTTCATCCTCATTGATTCATTAGTTGTTTTAGAGAGTTCCCATTAATGAAATACTCACAGAATGCTTTGATAATGACCTCATCATTGACCTTTTTTTTTTTGAATACCTATTTTCTTCAGCCAGATAATATCTCTGCCGGTAAGCCGTGTTAAATAATGTACAAGGACACCACAATTACATCAGTTACTCAAAACAGGTTTTTAATACAAATATATTTTTCGTGTATTTACAGACACTAACATACACACTGAGCAATACCATGAGATGTTCAGCTTGAAGCTCCGCTCACATTATCGAATACACCAAGGAACTTCCTGGACGCTTACTGAAGGCTGTCTTTTAAAGTCTCTAGTACTCTCACTTCTATGGTACCATCTAGAGACCTCACAGACGTAAAATGGATGAACCGCAGCCCGCAGCGGGAAATAACAGCTCTGAGATGTTACGGTCGCGTGTGAAACAGGAGGATCGGTCGCACGGGGAGAAGCGGAAGGCTCGTACTGCCTTATTGGCTCGTAACAGGAGGGCGGTAAGTTTTCCACGTCAGTACACACATTGTAAAAAATTACAGGCCATTTAGACAGTTAAGGATGATAACTTCTTTATGTCAGTTGGAGCGATTCCAGTATTTGTAGTCCAACACAAACGCTTATACTCGCAGGGCCACATCATGCATGAGTTAGGAACTTCTCACATAACATCGAGTTTGCTAGTTTCCTGAATATAATGTCGCAAGACGGATATTAATAAACACTACATATTTCTTAATTTTTATTATAAATCACGGTTTTCTAGAAGTAACTGATTTTCATCTGTAAGTCAGCATGCAGACTGTAAATGACATTCGGTAAGTTTTAACAGTTACCATATTGTGTCCTGTTTGTTATAATTTTTATAATACTCATGTCTGTTCTAGATATCTTGGGAGCTATGTACCTCGTCTTCTGAGTGTTACGAATCGCTGCCTACTCGTTGTCATCATTTCCTAGTTCTGCCAGACTAACATGAACCAACATTTCACTACCGTGAGGGACTGATAAGATTCTACTCACGGTTTAGTGAATAGAACACTATTCGTATACCAAGAGACATCGTGACACAGCAACATTCCACGAACTGTATTTTGATAGCAATTTCTTAGCAAAATGTTAGCAGTTGGAGCATTGTTGGCAACGTTCGACACCAGTATCGTAGCAAACTAAGACACAAAATCGTAGTAATGTAAAAGGAAAATCTCATTTTTATTTTCAGTGTGTTGATAAATAATCTGTTCGTATAATTTTATCTTCTTAAATACCCATTAATTATTATTAGCCATATTCAGAACATAAAACGTTTTTGTATTTAGTTAGTTAGGTAGTTAGTTAAATATTACATAGACCATTTGAGCGATTCTTTTATTGAAATGATGAGGAACAAGTCAGTTTATATGATATGCATACCTGCTTAATGTTAACATTAATGAACAAATTATTATTTAGTGCTACTCATGCAACTACTCTTAAAAACTAGGTTTTTCTTGCTTTTTCAATTTTTTTGGCAGCCTACCAGTTTTCAAACAGAAATTTGTCCATGATATAGAAGTCACTCTTGCGACATCAGTTTAGATCAGTTTTAAAACTTGCTTGTCTTCCTGTCAGACGTTTTATCTTATTGGGCAAATGATCAGAAATTTTTTTGCTGTATATTGAGCTCCTTTCTCAGCCACTGAGAGCTATATAAAGGATAATAAAGCTCATATTTTGCTCTTGTGTTGCAGGTATAAACATCACTGTTCTTTTCAAATTGTGATACATTATTAATAACGAATTTAATTAGCTACTATATTTATTGTGATGGCACAATTTAAGTGTCTAACTCCTTGAAGAAATAACTACATGTTGTCTGTGAGTGAACACCACATATCATTCTTACTGCTCGCATTTGTGCAATCAATCCTCTCTTTCTAATTGATTAACTATTCTAGAAAATTATTCCGTACGACGCTACTGAGTGTGAAATAGGCAAAATATGTCAGGAGGTTGATACGTTTGGTTCTAAGATTAGCAATTCAATGAAGAGCTAAAGTAACTGAATGTAATTGTTTGCGAAGTTCAGTAATTAGCAGCAGTAGGGCAAAGAGAGCATCACCCCTCTCTGAAATGCTGCCAGATTTATTCAAAATCGTGGCTCCAAGATGGCGGCCATATATGTGGAAGTGTCGCAATGACTTAATGGTGGGAAGTTCAAATTATGGTAGAAAAACAGGTCAGTCAGGCTACCTCCACTAATAGCGCAATTAGACAAACAGAATTAGAAGCACTGTCTTAGAGATGAGATAAAGGCTGGAATGTTTCGTTAATTCATGATATCCTACAGCTGATGGTCTGGAGATGCCCTAAAGCCACAATTTCAAGTGTGAGAAAGCACCCCGCCAGTCTGAACCAGAGGAGGATCGTCTGCTTGGACTTGTCTCTGAACACTCGAACAAAGAACACATCACGTGACTATCATACGTCACAGAACTTCCTGTAGGTACCTAGCCCCCATCTTGTTCAACCTAGTCTGTAGAGGCTCCTACACCCTACATAAAGGATTTCTTGTGACACTCTGTTGTCTTCTAACTTCTTGTGAATGGAGCATTCTGATTGGTTTACTGAATTTACCAGCCAAACTTCTGCTGCTGCCAATGCGAGAGCACCGTCCGCCATTTTCGGATACAGACAATTACGAGACTTTCATGAACAAAACTATTTTGTACAGATAGAAAAAAAAACCACACAGCAGTCTTACTGTACTGACAGTTAAACCCTGTAAAAGAGATCCACAAATCTTGAAATACGGAAACTACAGCCAAAGACACTTCCTCAATTACACTGCTCTGCTACTGTTGAGGGAAGATTGAATTTTTGACCGTGAAACTGATCTCCAACCAGGCTCTATCACCATATACCATATCGATGTACTAAATACAATTCGTATCCTCGATCATACGAAATCATCACTTTCACATCTTACATATAGTTACCGACCACCAGACACTCGTACATATACTGTGAAGACACACAGATCCTGAAAAACGTAAGCAGATGCACCATTTATAGTCCTCCGCAGCACTAGATATTTCCCATGACCTCGCTTGGTCATCCTTTGCGACGAATGCCTAGGATCAACTGCCCACAGCACAGACTTGCATGAAGTGCGATCAGAACGCCTCCAGCAGACCACAGTCACTCTCCAAACTGGTGTACAACGGCTTGGCTGGTTCAACTGGCGCAAAGGTGTTACTGTTTCCAGCTCTGGCCTGCTTGTTTGATTACTGCCGTGCTTTCTATAGCTAGGTCAAGACTCTGGGATTACAAGAACATATGTATTTTCACATGGTTTTCCAGAAGATCATATCATTTGCATGACAGTTCTCGATATCAACCACATAATGTACCATCGATAACTTGTACATTATAATCCCGAAGATAAAAAGTGGGAATTATATCTCTGGAAGTCTCAAACTTTATGCGAGATGCAGTGAGGTGGACGTCCTGCAAACCACTCAGTAAGTATAAACTTATTTCGCTTGTGAATATCTTTACGCAAAAACTCGAAAAAATAGAGGAAACCACTAGTTTCACTCGTATTTTTTAATGAATACCTATGCCAATGATACAACATATTGCAAATCATCCTTGTACCTTACAAAGTCAGCTAAGGTATTCTCATGTTTAGGAAAGCAGGAAATGTCGCTTCCACCTGTTTCTCACCATATAGACGCACACAACACAGATCAAAAAAATGGTTCAAATGGCTCTGAGCACTATGGGACTTAACATCTATGGTCATCAGTCCCCTAGAATATATAACTACTTAAACCTAACAAACTTAAGGACAGCGCACAACATCCAAACACAGATCACAATCGATGTTCTCTCAACCAAATAAAGACAAGAAATGTGGAGAAGTCAACCGGTCAGTCTACAAAAGAGGGGATAACTGTCCAGCACAAACACACGTCCATATTAAATAATCTCAAAATTCCTTGGAATACACATACGATCAAGAAGGCTGGCCAGCACAGGCTGAGTATTAGTTAGCTGTTCGCCCGCCTAGAGGGCGACATTCTTATACTACTTCTACATATTCATCTATGCGAACCAATGAAAAGTAAATGACAGAAGGTACATTTTATTCCTTTCCGTCCTAGTGATGACAGGACCATAGAAAGAGTGATTACTTCTACATCTCTCTACTTTGATACCTGCAGCCAAAGCGGCTAAATGATCAATGCTTCGTCTACGTGTCACAGTCTACAGCGTGGAGCGTGGGCGGAATTGCGCAAAGCATAAGGCAGTTTCCTCTAGTTCGTGCATAAAGACGTCCGCTGCTATCGGAGGGAAAGGGGATGTCATTGTCACTCTGTTCATAATATTTACCAAACCAGCTTAAGTAGGGAGATGATAAACACAACCGCATCAGGTAGTATTGGCCCTTCATGATGGCAACCGTCCTATTTTTACGTTGAAGAGAGACTTTATGCAAAAGCTGATAAATACACTCCTGGAAATTGAAATAAGAACACCGTGAATTCATTGTCCCAGGAAGGGGAAACTTTAATGACATATTCCTGGGGTCAGATACATCACATGCTCACACTGACAGAACCACAGGCACATAGACACAGGCAACAGAGCATGCACAATGTCGGCACTAGTACAGTGTATATCCACCTTTCGCAGCAATGCAGGCTGCTATTATCCCATGGAGACGATCGTAGAGATGCTGCATGTAGTCCTCTGGAACGGCTTGCCAAGCCATTTCCACCTGGCGCCTCAGTTGGACCAGCGTTCGTGCTGGACGTGCAGACCGCGTGAGACGACGCTTCATCCAGTCCCAAACATGCTCAATGCAGGACAGATCCGGAGATCTTGCTAGCACGGGATACATGCGGACGTGCATTGTCCTGTTGGAACAGCAAGTTCCCTTGCCGGTCTAGGAATGGTAGAACGATGGGTTCGATGACGGTTTGGATGTACCGTGCACTATTCAGTGTCCCCTCGACGATCACCAGAGGTGTACGGCTAGTGTAGGAGATCGCTCCCCACACCATGATGCTGGGTGTTGGCCCTGTGTGCCTCGGTCGTATGCAGTCCTGATTGTGGCGCTCACCTGCACGGCGCCAAACACGCATACGACTATCATTGGCACCAAGGCAGAAGCGACTCTCATCGCTGAAGACGACACGTCTCCATTCGTCCCTCCATTCACGCCTGTCGCGACACCACTGGAGGCGGGCTGCACGATGTTGGGGCGTGAGCGGAAGACGGCCTAACGGTGTGCGGGACCGTAGCCCAGCTTCATGGAGACGGTTGCGAATGGTCCTCGCCGACACCCCAGGAGCAACAGTGTCCCTAATTTGCTGGGAAGTGGCGGTGCGGTCCCCTAGGGCACTGCGTAGGATCCTACGGTCTTGGCGTGCATCCGCGCGTCGCTGTGTTCCGGGCCCAGATCGACGGGCACGTGCACCTTCCGCCGACCACTGGCGACAACATCGATGTACTGTGGAGACCTCACGCCCCACGTGTTGAGCAATTCGGCGGTACGTCCACCCGGCCTCTCGCATGCCCACTATACGCCCTTGCTCAAAGTCCGTCAACTGCACATACGGTTCACGTCCACGCTGTCGCGGCATGCTACCAGTGTTAAAGACTGCAATGGAGCTCCGTATGCCACGGCAAACTGGCTGACACTGACGGCGGCGGTGCACAAATGCTGCGCAGCTAGCGCCATTCGACGGCCAACACCGCGGTTCCTGGTGTGTCCGCTGTGCCATGCGTGTGATCATTGCTTGTACAGCCCTCTCGCAGTGTCCGGAGCAAGTATGGTGGGCCTGACACACAGGTGTCAATGTGTTCTTTTTTCCATTTCCAGGAGTGTATACCAGGCATTTTCGATAGGGCTCATGTCTGGAGAACATGCTGACCACTCTAGTCGAGCGATGTCGTTATGCTGAAGGAAGTCATTCACAAGATGTGCACGATAGGGGCGCGAATTGTCGCCCATGAAGATGAATGCCTCACCAATATGCTGCCGATATGGTTGGACTATCGGTCGGAGGATGACATTCACGTATCGTACACCAGCAGCGTACGTGTGCCCCACAGAATGCCACTCCAAAACAGCAGGGAACCTCCGTCTTGCTGCACTCGCTGGACAGTGTGTCTAAGGAGTTCAGCCTGACCGGATTGCCTCTAAACACGTCTCCGACGACTGTCTGGTTGAAGGTATGTGCGACACTCATCGGTGAAGAGAACGTCTTGCCAATCCTAAGCGGTCCATTCGGCATGTTGTCGGGCCCCTGTGTACCGCGCTGTATGGTGTCATGGTTGCAATAGTGGATCTCCCCGTAGACGTCGCGAGTGAAGTTGCGCGTCATGCAGCCAATAGCGCACATTTTGAGTCGTAACACGACGTTCTGTGTCTGCACGAAAAGATTATTCAACATGGTGGCGTTGCTGTCAGCGGTCATCTACTGCAGTAGTAGCCCTTGGGTGGCCTTGGGTTCCCTGCTGTTTTGGAGTGGCATTCTGTGGGGCACACGTACGCTGCTGGTGTACGATACGTGAATGTCATCCTCCGACCGATAGTCCAACCATATCGGCAGCATATTGGTGAGGCATTCATCTTCATGGGCGACAATTCGCGCCCCTATCGTGCACATCTTGTGAATGACTTCCTTCAGCATAACGACATCGCTCGACTAGAGTGGTCAGCATGTTCTCCAGACATGAGCCCTATCGAAAATGCCTGGTATACACTCCTGGAAATGGAAAAAAGAACACATTGACACCGGTGTGTCAGACCCACCATACTTGCTCCGGACACTGCGAGAGGGCTGTACAAGCAATGATCACACGCATGGCACAGCGGACACACCAGGAACCGCGGTGTTGGCCGTCGAATGGCGCTAGCTGCGCAGCATTTGTGCACCGCCGCCGTCAGTGTCAGCCAGTTTGCTGTGGCATACGGAGCTCCATCGCAGTCTTTAACACTGGTAGCATGCCGCGACAGCGTGGACGTGAACCGTATGTGCAGTTGAGGGACTTTGAGCGAGGGCGTATAGTGGGCATGCGGGAGGCCGGGTGGACGTACCGCCGAATTGCTCAACACGTGGGGCGTGAGGTCTCCACAGTACATCGGTGATCGATGTTGTCGCCAGTGGTCGGCGGAAGGTGCACGTGCCCGTCGACCTGGGACCGGACCGCAGCGACGCACGGATGCACGCCAAGACCGTAGGATCCTACGCAGTGCCCTAGGGGACCGCACCGCCAGTTCCCAGCAAATTAGGGACACTGTTGCTCCTGGGGTATCGGCGAGGACCATTCGCAACCGTCTCCATGAAGCTGGGCTACGGTCCCGCACACCGTTAGGCCGTCTTCCGCTCACGCCCCAACATCGTGCAGCCCGCCTCCAGTGGTGTCGCGACAGGCGTGAATGGCGGGACGAATGGAGACGTGTCGTCTTCAGCGATGAGAGTCGCTTCTGCTTTGGTGCCAATGATGGTCGTATGCGTGTTTGGCGCCGTGCAGGTGAGCGCCACAATCAGGACTGCATACGACCGAGGCACACAGGGCCAACACTCGGCATAATGGTGTGGGGAGCGATCTCCTACACTGGCCGTACACCTCTGGTGATCGTCGAGGGGACACTGAATAGTGCACGGTACATCCAAACCGTCATCGAACCCATCGTTCTACCATTCCCAGACCGGCAAAGGAACTTGCTGTTCCAACAGGACAATGCACGTCCGCATGTATCCCGTGCCACCCAACGTGCTCTAGAAGGTGTAAGTCAACTACCCTGGCCAGCAAGATCTCTGGATCTGTCCCCCATTGAGCATGTTTGGGACTGGATGAAGCGTCGTCTCACGCGGTCTGCACGTCCAGCACGAACGCTGGTCCAACTGAGGCGCCAGGTGGAAATGGCATGGCAAGCCGTTCCAGAGGACTACATCCAGCATCTCTACGATCGTCTCCATGGGATAATAGCAGCCTGCATTGCTGCGAAATGTGGATATACACTGTACTAGTGCCGACATTGTGCATGCTCTGTTGCCTGTGTCTATGTGCCTGTGGTTCTGTCAGTGTGATCATGTGATGTATCTGACCCCAGGAATGTGTCAATAAAGTTTCCCCTTCCTGGGACAATGAATTCTCGGTGTTCTTATTTCAATTTCCAGGAGTGTATATTGAAAAGGGCTGTTTATGAATGACGTGACCCACCAACCACTCTGGGGGATCTACGACGAATCGTCCTTGAGGAGTGGGATAATCTGGACCAACTGTGCATTGATGAACTTGTGGATAGTTTTCTACGACGAACACAGGCATGCATCAATGCAACAGGACGTGCTCCTGGGTATTATAAGCACGTGTGTGTACTGCAATCTGGACCACCACCTCTGAAGGTCTCGCTGTATTGTGGTACAACATGCAATGTGTGGCTTTCATGAGCAATAAAAACGGTGGAAATGATGTTTATGTTGACCTCTATTAATTAATTATTAGTTAAGTCGGGTGATGCTGAGGGAGTTAGATTAGGAAATGATACACTTAAAGTAGTAAAGGAGTTTTGCGATTTGGGAAGTAAAATAACTGATGACGGTAGAAGTAGAGAGGATCTAAAATGTAGACTGGCAATGGCAAGGAAAGCGTTTCTTAAGATGACGAATTTGTTAACATCGAGTATTGATTTAATTGTCAGGAAGTCGTTTCTGAAAATATTTGTACGGAATGTAGCCATGTATGGAAGTGAAACATGGACGATAAATAGCTTCGACAAGAAGAGAATAGAAGCTTTCGAAATGTGGTGCTACAGAAGAATGCTGAAGATAAGATGGGTTTATCACATAAGTAATGAGGAGGTATTGAGTAGAACTGGGGAGAAGAGGAGCTTGTGGCACAACTTGACTAGAAGAAGGGATCGGTTGGTAGGACATGTTCTGAGACATCGAGGGATCACCAATTTAGTATTGGAGGGCAGCGTGGAGGGTAAAAATCGTAGAGGGAGACAAAGAGATGAATACACTAAACAGATTCAGAAGGACGTAGGTTGCAGTAGGTACTGGGAGATGAAGAAGCTTGCACAGGATAGAGTAGCATGGAGAGCTGCATCAAACCAGTCTCAGGACTGAAGACCACAACAACAACAACAATTCCAATTTTCTGTGCAAGTTCCGGTACTCTCGGAACCGAGGTGACTCAAAACTTTTTTTGATAGGTGTTTATTATGAAACACAGCGCCGCTGACGGTTTTCGCGGAAGCTGCTTGACAGCTACGACAGCTATCACATACCACACAGGCATTACACTGGACACAATAACGTCGTCGGTTGGCGCGAACTTAACATAATATTCTGCAAGGTCTTCGTCTGTGAAAACGCATGGCTGTATTGCTCAAATACTATTAGAGTGGTGGAATGTACTTACGGGCAGCGGCTTGTTGTTGGAGTCGAGCATGGTGTCGCAGAGCGCGAGGCGGCCGTCGCGCAGCACCTGCTGCAGCAGCAGGCTGTAGGCGCCGAGCGCGCGCTCGCGGCCGAAGTAGCGGCTGTGCTGCAGCAGCGTCAGAGTCACCGCCTCGCCCGCCTCCGCCGCGCGCGCTAGTGGCCACTCGAAGTGCTGCAACAAAAAACAAAAAAAAAAGGTTCAAATGGCTCTGAGCACTATTAGACTTAATCTGGGGTCATCGTTTCCCTAGAATTTAGAACTACTTAAAACTAACTAACCTAAGGACATCACAAACATCCATGCCCGAGGCAGGATTCGAACCTGCGACCGTAGCGATCGTGCGGTTCCAGGCTGAAGCGCCTAGAACCGCTCGGTCACAGCTACCGGCGAAGTGCTGCGACAACCACCAAGTTTTCACTTGTGGCGTCTGGTGAAGCCTGCGATGACAGTGTGGTAGAAGCTCACTCTCTCGTCAGCCTCCTCTTCCCGCCACTAGTCACCTGAATTGCTGCAACCAACACTTGCTCGTAATGAGAAGCAGCGCTTAATACGTGATAGTATTTTCCAACTCAGTTGCTGCGGAATTAAACTGACTGGCCAGCCTATGCTCCGCGAGCCACTGTCCATTGCAACTGCTGTAACAAGCAACGTGCACTGACTGGTAAGGAGGGAGAAACGTCTCACCAGGTTGGCATTTTCTAAGTACCAAGCTACAATAGCGTCTGCACCATCCACCTGATATTTACAAAAAACGAAAAAAAAACCATTTCTATCTGCTAAGCAGAAGGAAGAATTTGATGAAGTCTGCAGTTCTCAGATACTGGCTACTGAAACGGAACATTATACTGCGCAAAAGATTAGCCACATTAATTTTTAATTGTTCGAGTAGGTGGTATGGTACATGGGAACATAATAAAGTGTAATATGCTGGAGTAAGCTTCGGCGGCCAGAATCTATTTCAGTTGCATAGCTCACTAGGAGAAAACAACAAGTGCCACAACCTGATTTTCCAGAAACTTCGCCCAGTGGAAGAGAGGTCAAAATAATCGAACCCGTGTCTCGGCTAATCTGTAGATACTCGAAAGTTTCGAGAAAACGACGACCAAAGTTTCCGCCGTTATTTCTATGCCTTCAGTCACACTGAGGTGGTGCGGTGGCTACCGTCGCGGATCCACACTTTCGCACCCCGCGTTGTTAACACGATTTTTTAAAATTGCATTTTATTGAACTTCTTTTATTTACCCATGTTTGAAGAAAGTTAACTATACAAACGTTTCGTATCAAATTGGAGGACAGAAGACAGTTATATTTACTGTGAAATTACAACTGCGTTTCACGGTGTTATACATTTATTGTATTTGTGTATACAGTATTTCAAGCGTTACAACATTTATACTTTCTCATACTCTTATATTTCATTCTTATGTCAATTCTTATATTATTTTTTACATTCTTCAGGAAGATTTGGGATTTGGTACATTTACTTGGATAATACTGATCGTATAAATATTCGAAACACAGATATTTTGAATACCATGAGCATTGTGCAAGCGCCTGTTTTCGAAAAAATGATCCGTACTGCGTGGTTTGCCTCGAAATTATTGGCATTGCGCGAAATCTTCAGCAATGTTAACGACTTTTCTTTCCCAAGTGAGATTCATACCAAGAAATATCTCTGTGGTAAGGTATACCACAGCGACATTTCTTTGTGTGAATCTCACTTGGGAAAGAAAAGTCGTTAACATTGCTTTAAGATAATTGGGGTTCAATTGTTCTCGATTTACAGTATGTGACAACAATAACAGTAAACTGAGTGAGTGAGTGAAAAGCAAACGAGAAACATCCCTTATTTTTAGTGAGACATTATCTGTCTTCCGCAATGGTTTAAGTTTCGCCTAACTTCTAGCAGAAAGTATTGGGTAGCAGCTAGTAGACCTCGCTGGCTTCTAAATGATTTGCACTAATTACGGCCAGGATGCATTGTGCAGTGAGATGGCAGGGGTCACGGCACTGGAGAAAGGGGGAGGGGGTAGAGGAGACACGGGGGTGGGGGTGGGGGGGGGGGGGGCTCTGCTGCAACATCAGCAGTGTAGGGCGACCCCTGACCTTCCCCTCAGGGCCGGCCACCAGATGCACCGCGCACAACGAAAAAATAAAAGAGGGCGTGGAAAGGAAATGAATGGAAGCGGAAGACCAGAATGCAAATGAAGAAGCACTAGCGCGTAGCTGGGGTTCCTCATCCGCCCTACAAAATCCACCAATGTATCAGCAAAGAGTTTCCACCCGCGAATTTCGACATCTCCAGATTATTTCCTCGTCTTCTGCGATGTTATATAAAATTTTTGGACTGTTAATTGAATTTATTTTGGAGTCTTTGTACTTATAACCCCCGTGAGTGCTAGACATAGATTCTATGTTCAGGGGAAAGAGACTCACTCTTAGTGTCTGTCGTTTGCCACCCCTTACATCGCAGCCTGTTCTTCAACAGCTCCGATAATATTTACATAAACATTTCATAATATTATCTACTTGTATACTAATTTCAACCTTAAATTAATATTTTCATCAGATAATACGAGATAATATTTCATATCAGTAGTGCATCCGTCATTGGCATGTACACCAAAGGGAACGGCCGTAGAAAAACCTATTGAAAACTATTAACAAATGTTTAACATTATCTTTCACATAAAACAGAAACTGTATTTTCTCAAAACTTGAAATGAGGCTCGTCAATACCTTGCTGAGATGTAACTTTAAAAAAATAATAAAAATAGCACTGGTTAAATGTTCTTGTGAGATTCAAAAGCGCATAATATTAGTTAAAAACTGAATGTCTTCCAGAAATAAAATTCACGTACTCACGTGCAGGCACAAGTTAGGGCACACTCCACTCTCTCCCCATTTTAAAAACACTAACAAAAATTATTACATATGTATATACTATACAGGGTGGTCCATTGATCGTGACCGGGCCAAATATATCACGAAATAAGCATGGGAAAAAACTACAAAGAGCGAAACTCGTCTAGCTTGAAGGGGGAAACCAGATGACGCTATGGTTGCCCCGCTAGATGGCGCTGCCATAGGTCAAACGGATCTCAACTGCATTTTTTAAATGGGAACCCCATTTTTTATTACATATTCGTGTAGTATGTACAGAAATATGAATGTTTTAGTTGGATCACTTTTTTCGCTTTGTGATAGATAGCGCTGTAATAGTACATCACGTATCACGTAACATTCCGCCAGTGCCGACGGTATTTGCTTCGTGATACATTACCCATGTTAAAATAGGCCGTTTACCAATTGCGGAAAAGGTCGATATCGTGTTGATGTATGGCTATTGTGATCAAAATGCCCAAAGGGCGTGTGCTATGTATGCTGCTCGGTATCCTGGGCGACATCATCCAAGTGTCCGGACCGTTCGCCGGACAGTTGCGTTATTTAAGGAAACAGGAAGTGTTCAGCCACATGTGAAACGTCAACCACGACCTGCAACAAATGATGATGCCCAAGTAGGTGTTTTAGCTGCTGTCTCGGCTATTCCGCACACCAGTAGCAAACAAATTGGGCGAGAATCGGGAATCTCAAAAACGTCGGTGTTGAGAATGCTACATAAACATCAGTTGCACCCGTACCATATTTCTATGCACCAGAAATTGCATGGCGACGACTTTGTACTTTGTGTACAGTTCTGCCACTGGGCACAAGAGAAATTACCGGACGATGACAGGTTTTTTGCACGCGTTCTATTTAGCGACGAAGCGTCATTCACCAACGGCGGTAACGTAAACCGGCAAAATATGCACTATAGGGCAACGGAAAATCCACGATGGCTTCGACGTGTGGAACATCAGCGACCTTGGCGGGTTAATGTATGGTGCGGCACTATGGGAGGAGGATAATTGGCCCCCATTTTATCGATGGCAATGTACATGGTGCAATGTATGCTGATTTCCTACATAATGTTCTACCTACGTTACTACAAGATGTTTCAATGCTTGACAGAAAGGCGATGTACTTCCAACATGATGGATGTCCGACACATAGCTCGCATGCGGTTGAAGCGGTATTGAATAGTATATTTCATGACAGATGGATTGATCGTCGAAGCACCATACCATGGCCCGCACGTTCACCGAATATGAAGGCCCCGGATTTCTTTCTGTGGGGAAAGTTGAAAGATATTTGCTATCGTGGTCCACCGACAACGCCTGACAACATGCGTCAGCACATTGTCAATGCATGTACGAACATTACGGAAGGAGAACTACTCGCTATTGAGAGGAATGTCGTTACACTGCCAAATGCACTGAGGTTGACGGACATTATTTTGAGAATTTATTGTGTTAATGTGGTATTTACAGGTAATCACGCTGTAACAGCATGCGTTCTGAGAAATGATAAGTTCACAAAGTTATATGTATCACATTGGAACAACAGAAATGAAACGTTCAAACGTATCTACGTTCTGTAGTTTAATTTAAAAAACCTACCCGTTACCAAATGTTCGCCTAAAATTGTGAGCCATATGTTTGTGACTATTACAGCGCCATCTATCACAAAGCAAAAAAAGTGGTCCAACTAAAACATTCATATTTGTTTACGTGCTACACGAATATTTAATAAAAAATAGGGGTTCCTATTTTAAAAAACGCAGTTGGTATCCGTTTGACCTATGGCAGCGCCATCTAGCGGGCCAACCATAGCGTCATCAGGTTTCCCCCTACAAGCTAGACAAGTTTCGTTCTTTGTAATTTTTTCGTTTGACGCTTATTTCGTGAGATATTTGGCCAGGTCACGGAACGCAGTGCTGGATCCCAACGGCCTCGTATCACTAGCAATCGAGATGACAGGCATCTTATCCGCATGGCTGTAACGGATCGTGCAGCCACGTCTCGATCCCTGAGTCAACAGATGGAGACGTTTGCAAGACAACAACCCTGCAGTTCGACGACGTTTGGAGCAGCAGCATGGACTATCAGCTCGGAGACCATGGCTGCGGTTAAAAATGGTTCAAATGGCTCTGAGCACTATGGGACTTAACATCTGAGGTCATCAGTACCCTAGAACTTAGAACTACTTAAATCTAACCAACCTAAGGACATCACACACATCCATGCACGAGGCAGGATTCGAACCTGCGACCGTAGCGGTCGCGCAGTTCCAGACTGAGGCTGCGGTTACCCTTGACGCTGCATCACAGACTGGAGCGCCTGCGATGGTGTACTCAAGGACGAACCTGGGTGCACGAATGGCAAAACGTCATTTTTTCGGATGGATCCAGGTTCTGTTTACAGCATCATGATGGTCGCATCCGTGTATGGCGACATCGCTGTAAACGCACATTTGAAGCGTGTATTCGTCATCGCCATACTGGCGTATGACCCGGCGTGATGGTGTGGGGGGTGCCATTGGTTACACGTCTCGGTCACCTCTTGTTCGCATTGACGGGACTTTGAACAGACATTTCAGACGTGTTACGACCCGTGGCTCTACCCTTCATTCGATCCCTGCGAAACCCTACATTTCAGCAGGATAATGCACGACCGCATGTTGGAGGTCCTGTACGGGCCTTTCTGGATACAGAAAATGTTCGACTGCTGCCCTGGCCAGCACATTCTCCAGATCTCTCATCACCAATTGAAAACACCTGGTCAATGGTGGCCGAGCAACTAGTTCGTCACAATACGCCAGTCACTACTCTTGATGAACTGTGGTATCGTGTTGAAGCTGCATGTACCTGTACATGCCATCCAAGCACTGTTTGAGTCAATGCTCAGGCGTATCAAGGCCGTTATTACGGCCAGAGGTGGTTGTTCTGGATTTCTCAGGATCTATGCACCCAAATTGCGTGAAAATGTAATCACATGTCAGTTCTAGTATAATATATTTGTCCAATGAACACCCGTTTATCATCTGCATTTCTTCTTGGTGTAGCAATTTTAATGGCCAATAGTGTATTAAATATTTTTATTACCTCTGCTGAGGACTTTTTGCAGCCATTGTTTGTGTTTCTGAAGTTATATGATAAACTCGGGAGTGCCACAATGGTTTCTTATTAATATTCTGTGCAACCTTCAAATGTTTCGATTTCTTGATGTAACTGGTTCTTTAACGACCTGAATTCACCTTTTTAGTTGTGTTTCTTGCTCTCTTTTATAGTTCTGCGTTATTATTGATCGTGACTAAATGTTATTATTATTTCAAGACTCCAGTGGGCTTATGTGTACCAGAAGTATGTATTATTGAAGTAAAAGTTGTTTAACTCATTTTGTGAGCCAGAAGCTTACTTCTCATTAATCTCACGGAGATTGCTTAGCTTTTGAACTGAGTAAATGTTGGGAAATCGTATGCTTGTTATTTTGGTAGAAGACTTTTTTGCTAATATCCTGGTCAAAATTATTCCAGGCATCTGCACCTGCCTTCTATCTATCACATACCTTTTTCCATTTCACTTCACTGATACTCACTATATTTAGTTTAAGCTTTTGCTTTTCCATTTTCAGATTTTTAGTTTCTCTACTACGTTCACACTTGCGACATTCCATGCCGTGACCCAAAGAACGTTACCCTTTCGTTTGTTATTGCATCTTCTTCTCATGCCCACCTCCTCCTTCGCAGTCCGCTTCCCTCCCCCGGAGATTCGGATTGGGAGTAATCCGGAGTATTTTGCCAATGGAGGAAACATCATCACAATTTATCAATTACATATCACATCTCATGTGGATACACTTTATGTGTCTTTATTGAAGTGGTTCCCATTGCCTTTCGCATCCTCATGCCGTTGGTCACTGCTGATTCTTCCATGTTTTATGAGCAGTATTCCACTCCAGGGGCAAGAGTGTGCTCTGAAACTCTGTCTGCTTCCCCGCCATCTTTGATAAGGCCGTTGGGAGAACAAGAGTGACTTCTCTGCCAGAGATCTTTGGCCATCATTGCTAATTTTTTTTTCAAAATGTAACCAGTGGCTACGTTCGAACCCGAAACCTTTGATTACTAGTCAAAGACACTACACCCAGATCACGGCTACCAGTATTTGGTTTGACTATTATTGAACACAAGGGTTTGCCTTCATTTCCTGCGCTCAGATAGAAAATGTGTGCTGATAAATACGAACCAGTGATTTCTGACTGAACCTGTTGGAATAGTGGTGGTGCTGATCAATGAAAGAAATTTTATGTTTTTCATTATAAAAAAATATCTGCTCTCCAAATGAAAATAAAGGCTGATAAGTTAACTGTGATTTTAGTGCACGTGTAAAAATGAGATTTGTTGTGTGAAAATGTAAATAAAATTTATAAATAGGCCGAAAAAGAGCTCCTCCGACAAACTTTTAGAGGCGATAGCATGGGCAAACGCAGAAAAAAAAAACGTGGCCTCTAAAATACATACCTTAAGGGCTATGAGCACTTGTTGAGTAGAAGAGAGGTATTTCAAAGCAACAAAGGTAAACATATCTCAGTACTTTTACATCTGTACACAGGCCCCTACGAAAAACTAGGTTCTTCCACGTCTGAATGAAAGTCAATGGCCGTGCTTTTTTTCTGTTGTGAAGGTATTTTCACATAAACAAAAGTAACTGGGATAGCAAATCTAATAAATCATAATTACGTTAGGTCTATTACTCTGTAACGAACCATCGAAGACTGCAGGCCACATATACCAAAATACTCAGAAAACAATCCTTAGGAAACGCAGAAATTTTGTCGGTGCAGTTCTAGTTTACCCTGTATAGACATAACGTGCTATTATCATGTGGTAATTCGACCAACTTAACAATGTCGAAAACGGGATCGTCAATGAAAGCCAGTATTCAACGCTGAAATCGTTAATTACGTGAACATAACACGACTAGAGGTCGAAGTGAACTATCCTTTACAGCAATGATGCCAAACTGTTTAACTTACCTGGGTCACACTGGGAGATGACGAGTATTTTTGGACAGCACTTAATATACTTAACATTATTAACGTAACTGCTGACAGTTTACCATAGCATTATATAAATGAAATTTCATCGATTTTTTGTTTTGTGAACACTTCTTGGGCCTCACTGATACTCGTGTTGCGCTGCATGCAGCTTGCGGGCCACGGGTTAGACATCCCTGTTCTAAAAGGATAGTGTTTCTATTCGTACAGAATTTTGATGTTACTAGATTAAGTCTGTATTTTTTTAACATTAAAGTTCCAGAATTGGCAATCGTTAGATTGCAATTAGTACTGGGAGATGACAATGGAATTTAGGAATTAAATACAGCAAGTATTTTACAAGGAAACAATAAGTTACGTGGCGCATTATAATTTGGACAATGGACATCATATTGATGGCAAATATTTTAAATTTTTTGCCAATTCATGTCATTCTAGATTACAATCAATCGGAACTGTTCGGTGAGGGTCGATGAACCTATAGGAGAAGCAATATAATGAACCAATCTCCTTAGGAAACTATGATTTCTAAATTCTTGGAAAGATAGAACTAGAACAAATACTCACCAGATGTCATGAAATCCGAAGGAACTTTGTGATTCTACTGAAAGATATAAGTTCTCTACCTGTAAAAACTGCCACTAATATGATCATTGTCTCGTGAACCAAGATCTCGCATAAGACAGTGGAGGATTTTCAAAGAAGGATTTTATCTCTGTTTCAGTTCAGTCATACACTCTGCAAGATTCATCGGCTCAACCTGTAATTCTACTTCGTTCCATCCTCATTAAGCATCAGATGCTGTGTCGTTTACTTAATGCTAACAACGTTTCCACAATCACTACTCGATGTGATCTATTTTCCTGAATACGGTAAGTATTATTCTCTAAAAATGTCGATCAGTTGGAATTGATGACATCCCTTCCCCTGGGTTACTCTACATATACTGGACAAAATTATATGAACACCCAGCTAAGTATGCGGCATCCAAAAAAGTCTGTGTTGTTCTTCTAATTCAGCTATTTAATTATTTAATAGTGTAACAGGATAGCAGGCTCGTACAACCAATGTTTGTGAAAACTGGAACATCAAAAACGAAACAGCAGAAACAGCTGTATGTTGTGGATTAACTACATGATAATATACAAAGGGCGTTCAAAAGGTTTTACACAGTCGCCTTTTTTTTTATAGGAGGAGAATGAATTTTTTTGTGAACGTACTTGGAACATTTAGCTATAAGTTGGTGTATAAAAGTATTTTCTTTTATTTACAGGTGAGCCATAATGGACCGTGAAGTAGATGTCAGGAAGCAGATATAAGGTTGCGACAACTGTCAGTGATGGAGTTCCTCTTCAAGACCGGCGATGACTCTGCCACATAGATTCACAGGAAGTTGCTCCCTGTTCATGGGAAGGACACAATGGATCGCAGCAGAGGTTTAAAGAAAGTGATTTCTCTCTACTGGAGAATCCACGATGCGGTAGACCCTCGCACACATTCTTCCTCATTGTTTTCATTTCTCTTGTCAATAATATAGGCACCCAACGTGCACAGATTTTTCTGTACCCTAGTGATAGTACCAGTGATACCACACTATTCAATGACAAACGAATCATTTCAGCAAACTGTCGTGTCGTCACACATCTGTCATTTTGGATGATTTGATCAATGGTCTCCTTACTCACATGACTCACTGCCGTCGATGGTTTACCGCATCATGGATTGTCCAGTAGAGAGAAATCACCTTCTTTAAACCTCTGCGACCACCGCTGGATACTGCTGCGACCCACTGTGTCCTCCCTATAAACAGGGAGCAATTTCCTGTGTATCGATGTGGCAGAGTCATCACCGGTCTTGAAGAGAACTCCATCACCAACCTTTGTCGCAACCTGACATCTACTTCACGGTCCATTGCGGCTCACTTGTAAACAAAAGAAAATACTTTGTATACCAACTTATAGCTAATGTTCCAAGTATGTTCACAAAAAATTTCATTCTTCTCCTGCAAAAAATTAAGAAAAATTGGAGGCGACTGTGCAAAATTTTTTGAACGACCTTTGTACAAATCCTTAGAACTGCGGCTTATGATCTTTGAAAACTGAGCCATTGTGTGAAGCCGCGACGTAAGCTTCTAAATGTCACCACATGGTTTCAAATTTCTCCATTTATTCCTGAGGATTCTGTCGCCATGTGGTTCCTGTGAGAGTCCAAATAGCGTCCTTAATGGTTGCTGAAGGATTATAATGAATATGTTGCCATCCAACGAAACCCTGCTATGTTATGTGAGTGAGAGTCAGGAGAACGTTCGGGTCAGGGAGCAGTGGTACCCGTCTAGCTTCGAAGCAGGTTTACAGTTCTCACTCCGCATGTAACTACATATTTTTCTGCTGTAATACAACATGCATCTTTCTCTGAGAGAGGGACAGTACATAGGAATATAAAATTTCCCAAACTGAGCTCAGTGCATAGGTATCGGAAGAGCACGTTATGTATAGTGAACTTTCAGTCTCTCTTCTTTTACTGGCTGTTCACCACCCCGCTCAACAACACAGGCTTCTAGACTGCACGTACCATTTTACATTCTGTCGCGTACCTAAACATCGCTCTGGGGGATGTTAAAGTGAGACGTCTGAAAATGCTACGTTTTCGACTCAATGCGCCAGCGACAGCGTTCACGTGACTATTACGGTGTGAGAAGCTTTTGGTTACTGAAGCGAGAGCACACGTGCAACTAGTACAGTCCGCAAAAATCTGCGTCAAAATACCGACGAAAACAGGTCCGTATCTGTCGGACAGCTCGACTTTCTCAGATAGTGTTGTGTTTGAATCTTTACGGAACCATAACAGTCATGGGGACACAGCGGTTGTCGCAATGAATGGTTCAGAACCCCCACATAGCTGCATGCAAACTTCTTGTACACAGTGGTTCTATGATCAACGCGACTAGGCATGTGCTGAATGGTTAAGAGTGTTACGGTGTGGAACACCGTTTTCCCAAAGAACTGTTGCTGTTTCCGTACTGATTAACATACTGAATTTGCACCCTTTGACTTCAACCAGGCACTCTGGCATTAGCTTTCATGTTCGATGACTCTTCGTTTCCCAACACTGCTGTATGATTGACCTATTTCACAAGGCAGAGTGCAACTCACCGTACAAGCACAAAAAAAGTTCAAATGTGTGTGAAATCTTATGGGACTTAACTGCTAAGGTCATCAGTCCCTAAGCTTACACACTACTTAACCTAAATTATCCTAAGGGCAAACACACACACCCATGCCCGAGGGAGGACTCGAACCTCCGTCGGGATCAGCCGCACAGTCCATGACTGCAGCGCCTTAGACCGGTCTGCTAATCCTGCGCGGCTGTACAAGCACCAATCATTCTAAAAACTTAATCACTTTTGTTGGTTCACTGTTAGACTCATTCTTAAAGTTCATTCGAATTATCCTCTCTGTATGTTGGCATACATTAGTGTATACATTGCGAAAGGGAATCGTCACACATTAGCCACACAGCACTAGGTGCCTAAGGTACTTGTACATTACACCATTTCTCTCCGTGAAGACGACATGAATGAGTTGGTTAGGAAGTACGCAATCAGTTTACAGTACTATAAACTTGATTTCTTTCACTATCCACCACGTTAACTATAAACGAAATTTCAGGTAGGAAGAAGTAAGGTACCATTTTCCGCTTTTTTAGATTAGATTAGATTAGATTAGTTTTTCGTTCCATAGATCCGTGATGACGAGATCCTCGTGGGTGTGGAACATGTCAATTTTTTAATGCTGAAATAACAATACTAATAGTATGGATATATACAATACATCATTTGCTTCTACTAAAAAATTCGGCAATGGAGTAGAAGGAGCTAGTAAGTCTTTCAGGCTCCTTTTAAACTGATCTTCATTTGTTACTAACGTTTTTATGTTTGTTGACAAGTTATTTAAAATGAGTGATCCTGAGTAGTGGACCTCTTTTTGAACAAAATTAAGTGCTTTTTAGTCCTTGTGCAGATCATTTTTGTTCCTGATATTGTATGTATGAATTGAGGTGTTTGTTGGAAAAAGCGATATATTATTTAGGACAAATTTCATTAAGGAGTAAATATACTGAGAGGCAGTAGTTAGTATACCCAATTCTTTGAAGAGGTTCCTATAGGACATTTGTGAATTTACTCCACAAATAATACGTATTACATGCTTTTGGACTCTGAAAACTTTTGTTAGACTTGAAGAGTTATCCCAAAATATTATACCATATGACATTATGGAATGAAAGTAGACTAAGTATGCAAGCTTTTTCATTTTTATGTTGCCTACGTCTGCTAACACTCGAATTGCAAATACAGATTTGTTAAGGCGTTTCTGCAGTTCTGTGGTATGCTCCTCCCAACTGAATTTATTATCAAGTTGTAATCCCAGGAATTTAAGACTGTCAACCTCTTCTATCTGATCTTCTTCATACTTTATGCATATGCTGGGTGTAAACCTCTTACAGGTTCTGAATTGCATATAGTGAGTCTTTTCGAAGTTTAATGTCAGTGAGTTGGCTTTAAACCATTTATTAATATCCATGAAAATATCATTAGCAGATCTTTCTAGAACTACACTCAACGTACTATTTATTGCAATACTTGTGTCTTCTGCAAACAAAACGAACTCTACTTCTGGCAGTGTAACTGATGAGAGATCATTAATGTACACAAGAAAAAGCAATGGCCCTAAGATGGATCCTTGTGGGACGTCACATGTAATTTCTTCACATTTTGATGATGACTGATGACTTATTTCACTAGTCCCTTGCACTAACACTCTTTGTTTCCTGTTAGTGCGGTATGACTTGAACCATTTTGCAGCACTGCCCGTGACACCATAGAATTATAATTTATTTAAAAGGATGTTGTGGTTCACACAGTCAAATGCCTTTGATAAATCACAGAAAACACCTGTTGCTTGTAACTTGTTGTTTAATGAATTAAGTAGATTTTCACTGTAGGTGTAAATAGCCTTCCGATATAAGAACCCTTTAGAAATCCAAACTGTGTTCTTGATAATATGTAATTCGTGGTCAGATGGTCGAGAAGCTGCCTGTACATTACTTTTTCTAAAATTTTTGAGAATGCTGGCAAAAGTGAAATCGGTCTGTAGTTTGATGGTATCCCTTTATCCCCTTTCTTGAATAGAGGATTAACACCTGCATATTTTAGCTAGTCAGGAAATGTCCCAGTTATAATTGACTGGTTACACAAGTAACTTAGAATTGTACTAAACTCAGAAGAAGATGTCTTAATTAACATTGTTGATATTTCATCGTAACCAGTAGAATGCTGTCAACCTTTTTCTTGGATTACATAAAATTGGTGATGTTTGTCAGCAGTACCATAAAAAATCAAATCTACCAAGTTGCAGCATGCTGCAGGTGAAAAATAGTTACGAAACTTATCTTATAATTGAAATAAATGGCTGTAGCTAACTATAAATGAAATTTAAGGAAGGAATAAGTAAGGTATCATTGTTCGCTGTCAACTTTTTTCTTGTTATTTATTCCTATTTCAAAAACCATGTCGTCACACTGGCAGATACATATGTTGGCCTACTACATTCTTGGTCATTTTGAATGTATACATAAATGAAAATAAAATCTGCAGTTTCATGCAACACAGTAAATTCTTATCATTTAACAACGAGAATTAATTCTCAAATACGTGCCCCACATAGCGTAACGAACGATACTGTTTTAAAAAGGTGAACGGAATATAAAATAACTCTGAAATTTTGATATATAATACTTTCTCCTTGGTGTCCAAACATAAACCAATATTCATAATTTTTGTAGCTTTTGAGGTTAATTACAAGCACTAATTAGTTAGGGTGTAGTTAGCCCTCTAAAAAATGAAGATATGAATGTCGATGATGATGAGGGAAAATATCATTAACAGTAAAACTAACTGCCATAGTTATATCCATTTGACGGTTGAGGTACATTAAGAAGCCGCGAGCGGAATATTGTGGCACAGAGCTGGAATCACGGACACACGGCTACCCTGGGCAGCTGCCGAGAACCCCTCCCCCCCTACCACAATAGCGGTCCCGTCTGAACCACGTGAGGCGCGTACCATCGCGCTATAATAGAAGGTCAGGGGTCAGGCGGACCTTCGGGAAATCTGCACCAGACCTGAAGACGATCGGTTTCGCAAGTATTGCTACTCCTTGCCCGCAATTCCAACAACTCTGTGAAAATTGAAGGCCTTTTGTGCATTTGTTGCTGGAACCGCTACATGGCATTCCTGTTTGACATGGAGTGCTACAAAAAGACAATCTCTTTCTAAGTATTATTCGCCTGCAGCAGCGTTCCAAGTTAGACGAACCTATAAAAACGAGTTATAATACTTAGAATAAGTTTTACTGTCGATATTAGGTTGTCACGTTGAGGGAACAGGTAGTGCTACACACTAACTGACACCAGCTTTCAAGGTGTAGGAGAGAGTGGCAGGGAGGGGAAGGGGGGGCTGAGAGAGCAGGAACTGATCCACAGACATCGCCCAAACTAGCTCTAAAAAATGTCGGCTTGGAAACGCTGATGCCTCTGGATGGAATGTGACGTCTGCTGTTATCTACATCTGCAACTACGACTCCATTTGTGCATGTTGGAGGTTATCTTGTGCCACTGCTATTCATTCCCTTGACTGTTCCACACGCAAGTGGGAAAATGGGAGGTAAAAGCTGTCTGTCTGTGTGCTTCCCTAGGAGGCCTAGTTTCTCTTGTCTCCGCGGCCCTTATGCAAGATATACAGTGATCAGCCAGAACTTTAAAACCAACTACCTAATAGTTGGTATGTCCCCTTTTGACACGGATAACAGAGGCAACTCCTTATGGAATGGAAGCTATGAAGCCTCGGTAGATCTATGGGGGGAGATGACACCACATCTGCACACACAAGTCACCTAATCTCCGTAAATTCCGAGGAGGGGTCGATGAGCTCTGACGCCAGGTTCAATCAAATCCCAACCAATCCGGTTCAGATATGGCGAGTTGCGGGGCCAGAACATCAACTGAAATTCGCCACTGTGTTCCTCGAACCATTTCATCACACTTATGGCCTGACATGGCTCATTAATTGCTGAAAAATGCCACTGCCTTAGGAAAACATGATCATCATGAAGAGGTATACGTATTTTGCAACCAGTGCACGATACTCCTTGGCTGTCACACTCCAGTGGGCCTACGGATGCCCACGTGAATGTTTCCCAGAGTATAACGAAGCCGCTGTGAGCTTGACTCCGTACCACAGGACAGGTGTCAAGGAGTTGTTCAGCTGAAAGACGATGGATTCGCGCCCTCCCATCGGCATGACGATGGAGGTATCGAGATTCATCAGGCCACGCAATGATCTGCCACTGCGCCAACATCCAGTGCTGATGGCCATGGCTGGCCGTGGTGGCCAAGCGGTTAAAGGCGCTACAGTCTGGAACCGCGCGGCCGTTACTTTCGCAGGTCCGAATCCTGCCTCGGGCATGGAAGTGTGTGATGTCCTTAGGTTAGTTAGGTTTAAGTAGTTCTAAGTTCTAGGGGACTGATGACCTTAGAAGTTAAGTCCTATAGTGCTCAGAGCCATTTGAACCATTTTGATGGCCATGCACCTATTTCAATTGTAGTTGCGAGTGTCGTGGTGTGAACATTGGGTCGTCGGCAGCGGAGGCCCATTGTTAGGAGTTTTTGGTGCTCCGTGTGTTCAGACACATTTGTATTGTGCTCAGAATTAAAGTCTTTCTGCCAGAGTTCACCGCCTGTCCTGTTTTGTGAATCTGCCCAGCTTACGATGTCCAAAATCTGTAACGACGGGTGGCCGCCCTACTCCAGGACGTCTGGTTGTAGCTTCAACTTACTTTCTCCACGTGTTGAAGACACTCACCACAGCACCCCTCGAACACCTGAAAAGTCGTATTGTTTCCGAAATGTTCGTTTCGAGGCTCCAGACCATTACAGTCTGCCTTGGTCAAACTCTGATAGATCACTCACCTTCCCCAATCAACACACGGACAGTATGCTCACCGATACTACATGCACCGTGCGTGTAGTCATTCCTCACCAGTTGACGCTGCTATCGCTTGGACCGGCTTATATCCAAAGTAGGTCAGTGTTCATAAAGCTCTGGCTGATAATTTTATGTTGGTGGCAACAAATTCGCTCTGCAGTCTGTCAGAAATGTTCAGCTGGTTTTTTTTTAATAAAAAAACCGCTAGCTTACCTCCAGGGATTCCTATTTTTCACGGAGGAGTACCGTAGTACTAGGATGTTAAACTTATCGGTAGTAAGTCTAGAAGCACACCTGTGAATTGCTTCTATGTCTTCCCTGAATCTTATCCAGCGGGAATCCCAAACATTCGTGCAGTCCTGAAGAATGGATCGCATACTTTTCCAGAAATTTCGACATTATTCCTAAATATGTAATCGATTTGACTTATCAACCAGCACAGCACTAACAATGCATTCGAACATTATAGGGTAGTTTATCTACCCTTCTGCATTAACTTACATTTTTCCACATCTAGAGCAAGCTTCCATTCATTACACCAAATTGGAACTCTGTCCAAGTCATCCTCTACCCTCCTACAGTAACGCAACGACGACACTTATACGTATGTACAGCGTCATCATCAAAGAGCAGCAGATTGCTGCTTATCCATCAGATTGTTCATTTATGTAGAGAACAAGAGAGGTGCTATCAAACTTCCTTGGAGTACTCCTGACGCCACCTTTGTCTCTCATGCACGCTCGGCGTCCAGGACAGCGTACTGGGGTCTATTACTTAAAATATCTACTCTTTAGACGAGATGGACCAATATTACTTCATAATGACTTAGTGCGCCCAAACGTTGTGAATGAATCAACTGTGTTGTCTTGACGAAGAAAATACGAGAGCAAAAATAATTTTTTTAGGTCCTCCTCAGAGATTACTACCTTGTCGCTGGTAGAGGGGTACAGTAGCAACGAAACAGACGATCAACCGGGGAAGTTTGCCTTAGCTTGCTGACTGGTAAATGGTGAGTGAACCGAAATGCAATCTTCAACGGTGCAGCGTCGGTTGCACAGTGAACGGCAGTCAAGGGGAGGATGGGCTATTGAGATGAAGTGAAGCAAATCTTCCTGGGAGATGTAAACACGATTACAAAGACTGGTCCACCTTCCTGGGGGTTGATACGATGGACCTGTAATTCACCCTTCAGAGAAACTTCGAATTCAAACACTGTCAAACGATTCTCAGACCAGAGTGCTATGATACCGGCGAATGCACGATATCTCTGGTGTGATCAGTAAATATTGGAGGCGTCTATAAACAATTTTTAATTCTTCCAGCAGGTTGGGCGGAGGCCTTGTTGGAAGGCAGGTTGCGAGCGGCGGAGGAACCGAGTTGGGTCCGTCAGGAACGGTACAGATATATTCCAATTATCTAAAAGTAGCTAGTTTCATTGACAGATTACAGTCTGATTGTAAGCAAATGTTACGTGGTGCATGCCTATTGATTTGACGCTACTTAGACGACTCATGCATTAATACCACTGCCAATTAAATCGAGCTGTCTCTAATCGGACGTCTTGGGTTTGATTGGAAAGCTTACCAGACTCTCACACCCAAAACAACTTTGAATTGATCACTAAGATGAATAAAACCAGGAATCCATACGTCAATATTTTGATGCTGGGTGACACAAGTGTTCGGCCGGCCAGAGTGGCCGAGCGGTTCTAGGCGCTACAGTCGGGAACCGCACGACCCCTATGGTCGCAGGTTCGAATCCTGCCTCGGGCATGGATGTGTGTGATGTCCTTAGGTTAGTTAGGTTTAAGTAGTTCTAAGTTCTAGGGGACTGATGACGTCAGAAGTTAAGTCCCATAGTGCTCAGAGCCATTTGAGTCCTTTGACACAAGTGTTCTCTTAATGGCTGCCAGACAGTGACATTAGTTTTTGTATACTGCTGTGTTTTGTATACGTCTGTCCAGATTATAGTTTTCGTGTAACAGTTTAGTATCGTGAAATAGTTTACGATAGCAGGTGAGTGTTGCCCTTAAAAAGTGAAAATGTACTTGGTGTACCTGCAAGAATATAAGCAATCGACGCGGCTTTCTATAATGGAGAATATTCGAAGAGGCATTCTATGGCAGAGAATGTATGCAGATGATCTGACAATGAGAAATTCTCGGTTAAAAACTAATTTCTTACGGCAATCAAAAATTTATGAACATGTATAAATACTCCCATTTGCTAGCATACAAATGAACTCTCATAATATTCCTGAAGCTCCTATGAAAATGCTCTCTAATGTTTTCCTTTCCTTAACAGACGCGCTTGGGGATTTTGAATTGTTGAGATTGGTTATATTGCATCCTCAAAATCACGATAGTTGTAGAAATCGTTGTGATATGACGTGAAGGAGCGGAAAGAAAAGCAAAGCAAACTGACAAGGGCTTAGATTTCCATTTGGGCCTTTCTTAGGTTTACTTTTAACCCGTATCATGTACTCATTAGACTGTTCATTCCAATCAACACATCATGTCATTCTTCTTATTTTCTAGTGGGAACAGCAGTGTCGACAATGAATCTTATTATTGGCAGTCCTTTACCCTGAATTTTAAACTAACTCATGGACTTTTCTTTTATTTCCATCGTTGGCTCTCCAGTGTATAGATTGAACAACAGAGGTGAAAGACTGCATTCCTGTCTTACATCCTTTTTAATCTGAGCACTTTGTACTTGGTCTTCCATTTTTATTAGTTCCTTTAATCCTTGAACGGCCTTACCGCAGTGGATACATCGGTTCCCGTCAGATCACTGAAGTTAAGCGTTTCGGGCGTGGGCAGCATTTGGATGGCTGTACATCTGGGCCGCCATGCACTGTTGCCATTTTTCGGGGTGCACTTAGCCTCGTGATGCCAACTGAGGAGCTACTTGACCGAATAATCGCGGCTCTGGTCAAAGAAAACCATCATAACGACTGGAAGAGCGGTGTGCTCACCACATGCCCCTCCTATCTGCATCCACCACAGCTAAGGGTGACACGGCGGTCGGATGGTTCCGATGGACCTTGTGACCTGAATACAGAGAGCTGTGCTTCAAACCTTGCGGATGTTGTATATTATCCGTATCCCACTTCAGCTTACTCCTATTCTTCTCAGAATTCCGAACTCCTTGCTTCATTCTACAATGCTGTACGTTTTTTTGCGGGTCAGCAAATCCTATACACGTTTCCTCATTTTCCTTAAGTCTTGCTTCCACTATCAATCGCAACGCCAGAAAAGTCTCTTTTGTGCATTTTTTCGTAGCCAGATGTAGTGTCATCTAATCCATCTTATTTCTGTTCTTTTCAAAAATGGTACAGATGGCTCTAACATCTGAGGTCATCAGTCCCCTAGACTTAGAACTACTTAAACCTAACTAATCTAAGGACATCATACACATCCATGCCCGAGGCAGGATTCGAACCTGCGACCGTAGCAGCAGCGCGGTTCCGGATTGAAGCGCCTAGAACCGCTCGGCCACAACGACCGGATTTCTTTTCTTTTCCTTTCTTCTATATATAGTTTTATTATTGTCAGCAATGTGGGTAAAGAGCCTTTAATCTGTTTGTGCGATAGTTTTTTCCACGATCTTCCATTGCTTTCTTCGGGACTGTGTTGATGATATTTTTACAAAAGTCTGATTTATGTCCTCGCTCATAGATTCTGCACTCCAATTTGATGAGTCGCTTAGTTGACACATCCCCCAATGATTTCAGAAATTCCGAAGGTATGTTATTTCCCCAATATGCCTTATTCGATCGCAAACTTTCGAAACATCTATTAAATTTCGACTGTAATACTGGATCCCCTGTATCTCGCATATCCACTTTTATTTCTTCCTGAGTCACGTCATCAGACAAGTCCTACCCCTGGTAGACGCCTTCAGTGTATTCATACTCTTGGTTCAAATGGCTCTGAGCACTATGGGACTCAACTGCTGTGGTCATCAGTCCCCTAGAACGTAGAACTACTTAAACCTAACTAACCTAAGGACATCACACACATCCATGCCCGAGGTAGGATTCGAACCTGCGACCGTAGCAGTCGCACGGTTCCGGACTGCGCGCCTAGAACAGCGAGACCACCGCGGCCGGCCTATTCATACTCTTCCCACCCATCCGCTCTCCCCTCTGTGTTTAATAGTAGGGTTCCCATTGAACTCTTAATGTTGATGCCTTTGATTGATACCACCGAAGATTGTTTTGGTTTTTGTATATGCTGTATCAGTCGTTCCGACCACCATTCATTTTCCGATTGCTTCACCTTTTCCCTGCAGACCTTTCGCCTTGGCTTGTCTGCGCTTCCTATTTATTTCATTCCTAAGTGACTTATATTTCTGCGTTCCTGAATTTCCCTGAACCGTTTTGTACTTCGAGCAATGCAAGTATTTTTTTCTATTAGCCAAGTTTTTTCACAATTATCTTCCCTGTACCTATGTTTGTCCAGATTCTCTGATTGTCCTTTTTAGAGATGCCCATTCTTTTTCAACTCAACTGCCTGTTGTGGTATTTATTATCGTAGTATGTGTAGCCTCAGAGAACTTCAAATGCATGTCATAATTCCTCAGTACTTCAAAATTCCACTTCTTTCTACTTTGTTTCTGTGAAACTTCCACCTACTCTTCATCATTATGAAACTGAGATCTAACTAATCTAATGTTTGATTTTGGAAGCTCTATCTGGCGATGACGTAAGCCGGATGTAATTTTTTCGTATCTCCAAGCCTTTTCCAAATATACTTCCTGCTGCTTACTTTGTAATGCTTCTGTCATCACAGCACAACTACCGTGAGTGTATGTAATACGTGCATTACATTTAACATTATATAGTTTAGCAAATTATTCTTTTTTTATTTCCCAATATCACCGCCCTCTCCAAGGCGTTTGTGTTCGATCCTCCTGCACTCTGTCAAAATTCAAATGAAAGCGGACAATTTCTGGCTGTACACCAAGCCAGTACACCTTCTTGAGTGGAGAGGAGAAACGAAATGAATCTTTACGGTCTGAGAGGGTATGTGGTGCTACTGTAGTGATTTACAAAGAACTTGACAATATGAACCCACTTATCACTATGACGTTGCACGCACTCCAGCATGCACTGATTCCTTTCGAAAGCTGTCTGGGGTGTCCTCTCCTGGGGCGACCTGCCTACAACTGTTGCAACTGGTCGGTGATATCCTGGATACTGGCAGTGAGACGGTATTGACGTCCGAGATCCACGCGTGAGCCACCGAGTACGGATCTGGGTAACGCGGATCCGCGATTCCTCGCTGAACGAATGCGACGCCATTTATCAGCCGTCCAAGCTTCTCATCGTGTCAAAATTCCAAACGCAGCCGTTTGTATTATCGGCAGCCAATGTATGGTACGGTAATTCCCCAGTCCAGCTACTGCCAGATTACACAGAAGATTGCAGATGTTCTTCTGAGTTCCCGCTAATCGCGAGCGGTCACCTTACCATTAGGCTAACCGCGCACGTGTCACGGCCAGACTCAAACTTCCTTATGCCGTCAATCATGGTTGACAACAAATGAGATAAACAGAAATCCGAGCTCGAGTCCTGGTCCGGCAAAAATTTTCACTGTCGTCATTCCGTTATGCATCTCATGATTGTCGATACTCGCAGCTGCGAATATCGTTCATGTATTTCATAACGGCTGTATTCGCCGCAGAGCCTGTTCCTTCGGACTTGAATGCATGTCCGACGGAATACTGAATCGTACTCTGAACAACACAGGCACTTCAATATCGTATTTATCCCCCGATAGCGGCCACGCGACTTTCAATTAAAATGTCTCCCCTGTGCGGGAATCTACATAATGGCTGCACCAGTGCAGGTTTTAGACACATGAGTGACGTCATATGGAAGTCTGGGTCTGGCCGTGACACGTGCTCGGGTAGCCTAATAGTCGAGACAGGCTTTCGATCGTGTCGATCACGACTACCTGGTACGGTTCCTCCGCAGTTTGGGCTACCTTCATACTACCATCTTCTTCGTGGAGCTACGGCCGAGTATTCTACAATGGCCTTCTCATCCTCCCATCTTGATCCATCGTCCGGCGCGTCAAGGCTGTCCGCCCTCTGCACTGTTGTATGCTTTCGTACTACAACCGTTGCTCTGTGGCCTCCGTCAACGTCTGTCTGGGCTGACTCTCAGTGGCCATGTATTCAGCTGAACTGCTAATGCGGGCGATCTCGACATCGTTTCTCGTAGCGGTGATGAGGACAGAGAGTCACTAGTATGGGTTACCACCTATGGCGAAGATTCTGGTAGTTGCATTAAAGTAAGCAAATCGAGTGCCATGGCTGTACGAACGGAGCTTCCTGCCCTCAGCGCCGCTCCATGGTGTGTAGCTGCTACTCTCCGATTCTTAGGACTTGAATGCGCAAGTGATCTGTGACGCACGGTCCTCCCCCCCCCCCCTCCCCCTCAAAACTGCCGACGCCTACCACCCCAACTACGAGCTGACTCCTGTATCGTCATTTACGATTCTGGCGTCATGTATCCCACACGTGGCACAGACATTTTACTATTCTACCATCCAAGGCACGCTGCGTTAGGTTCATATGTCCGCCACAGCTTGCTCTTCGAGATAACCAACGAGACCTTCACCCTCCCGGGCGCAGGGGCGATTTAGGCCTGCGTCATGCAGATGACAAGAGTTACAGACCTTTTCGTTAGCTCTCTTGGTACTGTGGGCCATTGTCTCACGTGCCTTACCAGCTGGTTGCTGGAGGCCCTTGCACTACGTTCTCTCTCAATTCCTATCCAGCTTTCGGAAATCCCACCCTCTTATTTTATTTCCACTATTTTTTCCTCAAACTGAGCTGTGTCAGTACTGGGATACCGCCAACGCAGATGGCATCCACGAAGGCGATCTGTGGCTTCCTTCAGCTGCCCAGGTCAAGGAATATGGTTTGAGGGGAAGCATCGCCCCAACGACTAGCGATCAGTGTGCGCAGTTCATCTTGCCACTGACGTCCAGTCTGCATGCTACGTTATTGTCAATGGAAAGCAAATAAGCCGGTCACGCCGACATGGGACTCCCCTTGGAGACAATCCGTTGTGTGTCACCTGTGATGTTTTGGAAACGGGGATCGCCTGGCTTGTGGTCCGGCGATAAGTTGTCTGGTTCTTGGTGCGACGGATATTGGCCGTAATTACCCGAATGACTCTTCATCAGTTACCTCCTCGTTTGCTCCTCTTTCCGGACTCGGGGTACCTCGCACAAACGAAGACGAACTCCGTGAAGTGGATTTATGGACATGCAGTTCACGAACGTTACGCTGATGGCGAGAAAAATGTCCTTGAGTTTTGGCACTTCCTTAATAAACCCCATCGTGCAGTTGTCTGGAGTCCCAGATACACACAACTTTTCTCCAGTTTCCTTTCTAGAGTCTTTCTTAACCCACTCTAGATTTGGTATGTTCCTGCAATGAGGACCTGACCGACGGTTTTACCACTCTTCCAACCAGTTGTTCTCTGGTTATCGGAATGTTCTCCTCCGAAAAACTGACCGTCGATGGTCTCACAGGCTCTAACGACTCCGGTTTCCTGGTATTCTTGGAGGCGTTAATAAAATTTAGAAAAATAAAATAAAAAATGAAAATTAATAAATAAATAAATCATTGATATTCTTTGCACCTCTAGTCAACGTTCCCTACACTGTCCTTGGTTATTGGGGGGCGGAGGAGGGGCGGGGGGAGAAGGGTACATGGTGGCTAGGCCTCGAGTTGC
Source organism: Schistocerca gregaria (assembly GCF_023897955.1). Taxonomy (NCBI): domain Eukaryota; kingdom Metazoa; phylum Arthropoda; class Insecta; order Orthoptera; family Acrididae; genus Schistocerca; species Schistocerca gregaria. The sequence continues at coordinate 598,988,909 of NC_064920.1, read as the reverse complement.
GAACCCTGTTCAACTTGCCCACCCCTCCCCTTGGGCGTGTGAGGTACCGGGCGAGTTGTGGCGCCCAGGAAATAATCTAAGTTCGGAGTTGGCGCCGCCGCATGGGCCGCTTGGCAAGCCGGCACCCCGCGGCGGCCACGTGCTGGCGAACGTTAGCTGAGCAACAGGGGTAGCCCCAGCGCGTGGTCCAGCGAGCATGTGGCTGGGAATTCCTTGGTGACGCTGTGTCGATGAAAGAGACATGTACGCTGCGCTGGGAGAGCCTAAGATGGGGGACTTTGTGAAACCATAACGGCAGACATTTCACAGTTCGTATAGATATTAACAGTAGCCAGATGAATGATGATACCTCAAAAAGAAACACGTACGTTACCATTATTTGCACGACGATTCTGATAGTGTAATTAGATTTTCAATATCTCTATTACTTTAAAGTTTAGTATGTGACTGTAAATTATACAAGTAACACCCAGCAACGAATTTCCAGAATGTAAACGCTTCATCCGATTTCGTCGATAGACATGTCTTTAGAAAGCTATTAGTATAAACCTAAACTGGTATAAATTACAGGCATGTAACTTTATTGGTACGTGAGTTATTGGAGGTCAAAGTGGCCGATTACTATCGATCGCGTCAGGCCATAAGTACTCCACAGTTACATGAAAAACAGGTAGCAGCATGCTTATAAATATATTTATTCGTCTATGTCTTTGTTTATATGCGATATATACTATTCATGAAGAAATTGGTCAATTATTTACTGTGTTTTAGAAAGCACAGATACATTAGGCTACTGACCTACTTTTGCTTGCTGTTCCTTTGATATATGTCTATTAAATTTATTTATGTATTTAATAACGTGTGTTAGAGCATGTTTATGGTCCAGCCGTAGGAATATTTATTTAATTCCAAGTTATTTAAATGTAAATCCAGTATTTCGGAAGTGTTTCATTATGTTTGTGTGGGAGCGTTGGCTTGAAGACATGGCGCGAGCGCTCCAGCCAATCAGAGCGCTCGTCAATGGGGAGATTGGTTGGAAGTGGGAGAAGCGTGCGGGGCACAAGACACGGGAGAGTCCGGGACAATGACACAGGACACGGAGAGGGCGAGACGCGACGGCGCGACGGGCGCACAGTCGGCGGAAAGACTTGGACAGTGGAGCGGTCTGCGCGTGGTCGCGGGGGATGGAAATAGTTTGGAGTGCCGAGCTGTGCTCTTGCGTGATTTCCGTGGCTTCTGCAGAGAAGACATAGTATGCATTCAGAAGTGAATATATCGTGAGCTAAGTTGTTCTTCATAACTAATTACTTGAAGTAGGAATCAATTGTTTCTCTGTTATTCAACTTACATTTTTTTTAATTGCTTTCCCATCGACACCAATAAGTGTTTTGTAGAAATATTCCGCATTTCAGAAGTACGTCTACTATCGTACTCATCATTTAAAGTCGTTAAGATAGTAATTGCAGATTTTATTTAATTGCAATCTTTCATTTATAAATTTATATGTTAAATTCATAATTCGCAATTGCCGAGTGATAGAAACCTTCGACCATTCGATTAATATGTGTATTCTTATCGTATTCTGTAGACTCAGCAGTAGTTGGCCTGTAATGGAGCAACTACGTATCCCAGCCCCTACACAACGAAACCAGTCAAAACTTTTAATATTGCAACTTTGAGTCGGAGGGTACGTAGTTGAGGGCCACCTCATTTTCATTTTAACAGCATTTCACATTTTCATTTTTGAAAGCCCTCGGGCGCCAGGAAGGTTCTTTCAAAAAAGAAAAAAAAGAATGGTAAGATGACTGCTAGCACTACCGAGAAGGCTAAAACAATTGTGCTCCAGCTCTATGTTATGGTAAATGGAATGTAGAAATGGTTTTAGCAGTGGAAGGAACAAATGCAGATTTGTGGGCGCCCAATTGGGTGACAATTTGAAGACCTCCACCTCTAACTGAGCGTTTGGGGTGAGTACATAAAGTTGATGGACAACTGTCGTTTCTTTCGTGGCATCCCTCGCTCACTATATTTTTCGGTGAAATGCAAGGACTTGTCTGTTACAAACTGGTCTTCCACCGTCAGCGGGTTTGTCGATTATAATGAAAGTAGTGGCAGCGTAGCGACACAGTTAAATGTAGGAGACCTGTTGATAACTAATACACCAAGACAAATGGTTCCTTATTCATGCGAGCAGCGTTGTTTCTTTTGTGCTGTGGTAGTATTCTTGCAATTAACATTAGAAAATTGAGTTTCCAAGTTCTGAGTAGCCATACAGAAAAGTGAAACTCCGGGAACTAGCCGATGTCGCCACACAGTAGCTATATTTTATTATTGACACGTAGTTGCTATTCGGCAAAAAGTCTCATCGTTTGTGGAAATTAGTGCATAAACTTTGTTACTGGTGTATGTTGTTGTGGTCTTCAGTCCTGAGACTGGTTTGATGCACCTCTCCATGATACTCTTTCCTGTGAAAGCTTCTTCATCTACCAGTACCTACTGCAGCCTATATCCTTCTGAATCTGATTAGTGTATTCGTCTCTTGCTCTCCCTCTACAATTTTTACCCCCCACACTGCCTTCCAGTACTAAATTGGTGATCCCTTGATGCCTCAGATCATGTCGTACAAACCGATCCCTTCTTCTAGTCAAGTTGTGTCACAAACTCCTCTTCTCCCAAATTCTATTCAATACCTCCTCATTAGTTATGTGATCTACCCATCTAATCTTAAGCATTTTTCTGTAGCACCGCATTTCGAAAGCTTATAATCTCTTCTTGTCCAAACTATTTATCGTCCATGTTTCACTTCCATACATGGCTACACTCCATACAAATACTTTCAGAAACGACTTCCTGACACTTAAATCTATATTCGATGTTAACAAATTTCTCCTCTTCAGAAGCGCTTTCCTTGCCATTGCCAGTCTACATTTTATATCCTGTCTACGTCGACCATCAACAATTATTTTGCTCCCCAAATAGCAAAACTCCTTTACTACTTTAAGTGTCTCATATCATAATCTAATTCCCTCAGCATCACCCGACTTAATTTGACTACATTCCATTATTCTTGTTTTGCTTTTGTTGATGTTCATTATATATCCTCCTTTCAAGACACTGTCCTTTCCGTTCAACTGCTCTTCCAAGTCCTTTGCTGTCTCTGACAGAATTAAACTGTCATCGGCGATCCTCAAAGATTTTATTTCTTCTCCATGGATTTTAATACCTACTCCAAACTTTTCTTTTGTTTCCTTTACTGCTTGCTCAATATACAGATTGAATAACAGCGGGGATAGGCTACATCTCTGTCTCACTCCCTTCCCAACCACTGATTCCCTTTCATACCCCTCGACTCTTATAATTGCCATCTGCTTTCTGTACAAATTGTAAATAGCCTTTCGCTCCCTGTATTTTACCCCTGCCACCTCCAGAATTTGAAAGACTGGTGTAGGTCATCTGAAAATGAAAATCTACCAACTTCTCACTGCGCTAAATTCGCATATTTACGTAAAGATAGACACAATAGGCCGATTTCAGGATAAGACTGCAATTAGGTATTAAGTCGCAAATAACAGCTTTCGGAAATACTTTAATAAGAACATTCAGCGTGACGGAAGGGCTTTCCCACTTTCCTCTGACCTCAGAATGGCTTTTAGACTGCGAGACGCAAGAAAGCAGCCAGCCACCATCAATCATCTCCCCTCCCCCACCCCCTCTATGCTCACCTCTAGAGCTGTGATTAACAACCGAGTCGCTCCGCTGTGGCGTCGTTACAGGCGCACATCACAGGACTATCGCTGACACGTCCAGACGCCGACAACTTGACCGCAATAGCGGAGAGAGGTGCCGCCTCATTTCCATGCACGCCGCCACTCCGGTTTTCGTTTGAAGTGCGCAACGAGAGAGAGGGACGCATTGCTCACTTTGTAGTTGTATCAGATAGGCTAATTAGTCAGCCTGGTTTTAAAACTTATGCTGCCTGGTCAGGCGGGGATTTGAATACAACTATTCTTGAATGCTACTCGACTGGCGTAAACATGGCGCCCCCTTGCGTTTGATAGCAACCAAAGGTGGAGACGTAGAACGTTCTTGAAACACGACCGTCAAGTTTCAAAGCTTCCGCCTTTGTTGTAACAAATAGTGTGCCGTAGCCAATGTTGAGAAATGAATGAAATGTGTGGCATTAACATTTTCGATTATGAAACTAAGTAGGAATAAATCGAAAGAGGTTTCGCTATTTCAAAAACACCAGCCTTACATTCGGGAGGTCGGAAGCTCTAATGCCTATCAAGCCATCCGGATTTTAGCTTTTCGCGATTTCTCTAAAACGTTTCAAGCATATTCCGGAATAGTTTCTAATACGAGGCCCAGCAAAAGTGATCCACGGTTGACAGAAACTGTTACTACTACTATACAAAGAACTTCTTCCGGTTCACAATGGTTCAAATGGCTCTGAGCCCTATGCGACTTAACTTCTGAGGCCATCAGTTGCCTAGAATTTAGAACTAATTAAACCTAACAAACCTAAGGACATTACACAGATCCATGCCCGAGGCAGGATTCGAACCTGCGACCGTAGCGGTCGCTCGGTTCTAGACTGTAGCGCCCAGAACCGCACGGACACTCGGACTGGCAACTTCTTCCCGGCTTAGTGGTTATTGTGAGTTGCCTAGCTTGGCAAATGCATTCGGAGTGCTTTAGAGTTAACATTTCGTGTCCACGTTACATTGCCTGTTTCCCCCCTTCAAGATTAAAAGTATGAAGGCACCACTTAAATCCTTTGGCTTCCTGCGTAAATGTTAACGTGCATCCAATATTAAGCTGTGAACATAATGATTTAATGAGGACTTTCAGTGCATATGTACGTGAAAGCTCAACGTAACATTCGCAACTATAACGACATAATTATCTGAAGAACTAAGAAAAATAGAAAAGAAGGGAATAGATCTTCAAGAAATGGTTTCCGAGAAACATTGTTCAGACTAGACTATGTGCATGTCTTTCAGTGGATATGAAGCCCGAAAATTTTGGGCGATCGAATAGAAATGAAGTATACAAAAATATATACGTAGCGTTCACGTTGATGGGATTATCTCCTCAGGTGTTAGTCATTTTTAGCAGACATCCTTAACTGGTTTAACTGCATTAGATGGAAAATATTATGAAACTATCTCAATTTTAGTGGTATTGGACGATAGTGTAGGATTTCAGGTACCAAATCACTCACTCTGAGTGACATCTGCACACTACAATAAAGTAAAACAGCCTCTGCGGCTGTGTGAGGAATAAATGTAACAGTGTTTAGAACATCTCATTCCAAGCGAGCATATGCTTCACACGTTCATGTCTGCTGAGAACTATAGAGTTCGCAACTGGCCCCTTTGTTATTTAAAAGTTATCTTGGCTTTCGCACAAATGAGAAAAGAGCATTGACTGTTGCATCCAGATATTACTTCTGACTCCAAGCAAATATATTGACAAAACTCCTTTCGCAGTTACAGATTTACTTCCTCCATTCACTGAACTCCTCAAAATGTTAATCCTCCGAATATTTCTTCTACTAACAAAAACCGTTCCGACACTAGGGCCGCACTCCGACCATCGTCAATAGTCGCTCATCCCAGATTCAACTGCTTCTCCAGCGTCTGGCCAAGTTTGCGCGATTCATGAGACTGGAATCCCCGCCTGTTGGCGCGGGCTGTTGCTTTCTGGAAGGTTCTAAAAGGCCAGCGATATGGTATCCACCGTAAGTAGGTGGTTATGATCGATTGTTTAGTAAGGTTCGCCTAAATAACGCTATCCTTACAATTCGCATTGTATTTTCGAGTTGAAGAGAATTAGCATCGATTAGAAATAATAGCGCCACACATTTGCAATTCGAAATGGTATCTCCAAGCTGTGTAACATTTCCAGAATGAATTTTACTCTGTAGCCAAATGTCTGCTGATTTGAAACTACCTAGCAAATTAAAACTGTGTGCAGGTTCAAGAATCGAACCTGGGAATTTTGCATTTCGTGGACAAGTAATTTAGCGACTGAGCTATCCGAGCAAGATGAAGATCCGCCCTCACACCTTTACTTCCGACAGTACCTCATCTCCTACTTTCCAAACTTCACAGAAGTTCTCCTGCCTATTTTTTGGAGCTTTCACTCCTAGAGGAAAGGATAGAGGGTACAGTGGAGACAAGGCTTTGCTACAATGTGGTGGGAGGTGGATGGAAGTAGGGGGTTGTCCAGAATGATTTTTCACTCTGCAGTGGACTGTGTGCTGATCTGAAACTTGCTGGCAGATTAAAACTCTGCGCCGGACCGAGACTAGAACATTTCTCTTTTGCCTTGAGGCACTGGCGGATGCAAAGCTGTAACGATGGATCCTGAGTCGTCTTCGGATAGCTCAGTCGGCAAAGTGCTTGCCGGCTAAATGCGAATGTCCTAGCTTCGAGTTCCGTTTCAGCACACAGCGTTTTTTTCTACCATGAACTTGCACGTAACATTGTCATTGAGAAGCTTATGTAATAATAAGAAACGAATTTGTTTTAAATAATAACATCAGTGTTTGCAAGGCCATCTCCCGCGGGAGCAATTATAATCAATTATTGTTCGTGTCTCCGTCTTTAGTTTGCTATAATTAATTAAAGAGAATTTTATACCAGCTGCATTTCGCTTTTATTTACTACGCATCTTCTGTGGTCATTTTGGAATATGGATACATCTTTTTGTAAATTACGGTTGTTATAGACTAAAAACAATATATGTTTATGAAGTAGGCGTTCGGTTTACTTATGGTGTTTCTGCCTGTAGTTCACATATTCTGGAAACCACAAATTTTTCCTTCGTTGTCAGCGGAGGAGGAAAAAAAGCGGTGGTTTACAGGATAAGTGAACAAGAGGCAAAACACCGTAAAAAACGGAAACCGAGTTTATAAAGAAATACTGATTTTAACCGGTAACAGCCAAAATGTACAAGCAAATGTATCCATATTTCCAGAATGACCACAGAAAATGCTTTCTAAATTAAATCAAAACGCATCTGATGTAAAATTCTCTTTAATTAATTGCACTAAGCGTCAGATGGAGAAACCAATAATAATTGATTACTAATGTTTTTTTCTAGTTATGCATCAATACTGAAAACAAAGGTGCTTCTTTGGAACTTGTGCATTTTTGATGCGCAGCAACAATAAAAGTGATCTAACTTGTGGAGATAAGAGACGAACCTGTCTCAACTCTGTCGTTGCTCACTTTCGTAAGTGAACAGTCGGACTTTTTGTTATTGGTGTATTGGGACACAAAATTATAATGCCAAGAGATTGTTCACCATATTTAGTTGTTTGAAGTCTGATAGTTGTTTTACTTGTTTTGAAGTGTTCCCTCTTCTTTCTCTAAGTTGGTCGCAGGTTGTGTTCTATAAATGAAAGAAGCTGCGAAACTATCTGCAGAACCCGTCAATCATTCGGAAGGACATTATTCTGGGGCATATGACGCAAGCCGCGACAGATTTGTTCGGAAGATGGGGCTGGAAAGTGCTCTAACACCTACCACACTTAGCAGACTTAGCTCTTGTGACTTCAGCTTGATTTCTAAGATAAAGGAAGCCTTTCATCGCACTCGCGTTAGAATTGTTAAAGAGATTCGTAGGGCAACAGACAACTACTCCCGAACATCAACACTAGGGTACCCTGCTGCGGGTATCCTGCGGTCTCGTCGAGTACGGGAGCAGGAAGCATCGACCACCGCATAAGATGCTCCACAGCAAAGTACACTCATGTTCATAAATTAAGGATACATGGTAAAACAACTCTCTGGGGGCGGTTTGCCGGTTTAAATCACCTCGGGGTATGTCCATGCGGTGCATTTGACTTGCGGTCGTCGCACAGTGGCGCTGGCAGCAGTCCACACACGCAAATGTGTGTTGGTGCATGCAAGAGTACGGTAAAGCGAGTAAGCGTGCAGACGTTTTCAGACGTGCTAATGGTGACTGTGTGTTGAAAATGGCTCAAAGAACACATATTGATGACGTTATGAGGGTAGAATACTAGGGCGACTGGAGGCTGGTCAAACACAGCAGGTCGTAGCACGGGCCCTCCGTTTGCCACAAAGTATGATCTCAAGAGTATGGTAACGATTCCAGCAAACATGAAACTTGTCCAGTCGCTACAGTACGGGACGTCCACAGAGTACAACACCACAAGAAGACCGATATCTCACCATCAGTGCCCGCAGACGGCCACGGAGTACTACAGGTAGCCTTGCTCGGGACCTTACCGCAGCCACTGGAACAGTTGTCTCCAGACACACAGTATACAGACGACTGAACAGACATGGTTTATTCACCCGAAGACCTGCAAGGTGCATTCCACTGATCCCTGGATACAGGAGATCCCGTAAAACCTGGTGCCAAGAACACAATACATGGTCATTGGAACAGTGGTCCCAGGTTATGTTCACGGACGAGTCCACGTATAGTCTGAAAAGTTATTCTCGCCGGGTTTTCATCTGGCGTGAACCAGAAATCAGACACCAACCCCTTAATGTCCCTGAAAGGAACCTGTATGGAGGTCGTGGTTTGATGGTGTGGGGTGGGATTATGATTGGTGCACGTACACCCCTGTATGTTTTTGACAGAGGAACTGTAAAAGGTCAGGTGTAGCGGGACGTCATTTTGCACCAGTATGTCTGCCTTTTCAGGGGTGCAGTGGGTCCCACCTTTCTCCTGACGGATGATAAATCGCGGACCCACCGAGCTGTCATGATGGAGGAGTACCTTGCGACAGAAGATATCAGGCGAATGTAGTGGCCTGCCTGTTCTCCAGACCTAAACCCCATCGAGCACTTCTGGGATGCTCTCGGTCGACGTTTCGCTGCTCGTCTTCAAACGCCTAGGACACTTCAAGAGCTCCGACAGGCACTGGTGCAAGAATGGGAGGCTATACCCCAGCAGCTGCTCGACCACCTGATTCAGAGTGTGTCAACCCGTTGTGCGGCCTGTGTACGTGTGCATGGTGATCAAATCCCATATTGATGTCGGCGTACATGCGCAGGAAACAGTGGCGCTTTGTAGCACATGTGTTTCGGGACGGTGTCCTCAACATATCACCAATACCGTGGACTTACAGATCTGTGTCGTGTGTGTTCCCTATGTGGCTGTGCTATTAGCGCCAGTTTTGTGTAGTGCCACGTTGCGTGGCACCACATTCTGCAATTATTCTTAATTTATGAGCATGACTGTAGTATCACGAGGCGCCAATGAGATGCTAGGGAGAAGTTATTCGTCTGATTGTTCGAGCTGCCACAGCCGCGCCTCTGGCTTGTCGCCAGGGGCCAGTTCTGTTCGAAGGCGGACCCTGCCCACTTCCAGGAAGCTCCTGTCGGAGTAACATCCTTGCACTGTCTACTCGCGTGACACAGCTAGTGTCAGCCGTAGCCGAGTGAAGAGACTTCCGTCTCCTGTGAACAGTGCCTACGCGTCAGTCCTGTCTGAACACTGTCAACAAGTGTGTACGAGCTGGGTTTTTCAACTAATGAGGCCACACTACGGCCATTCTGAATGTGTACAATTCGCCACTTATTATCGGTTCTTATTTATTTATTTATTTACATGTCAAGTTCCTTAGGACCAAATTGAGGAGCAAATCTCCAAGGTCATGGAACGTGTCAGTACATGAACTTACAACATAAAAGTAATAACAAATAAAAATAAATGTCCATGAACCTGAAAGAAAATCTGTCCATATGTTTAAGCAAACGCTATCAGCAATACAATGAGAATCAGCTTAATTTTTAAAGGAACTCCTCGACAGAATAGAAGGAGTGACCCATGAGGTAACTCTTCAGTTTCGATTTGAAAGCGCGTGGACTACTGCTAAGATTATTGAATTCGAATGGCAGCGTATTGAAAATGGATGCAGCAGTATACTGCACACCTTTTTGCACAAGAGATAAGGAAGTACGATCCAAATGGAGGTTTGATTTCTGCCGAGTATTAACCGAGTGAAAGCTGGTTATTGTTGGAAATAAACTAATGTTGGTAACAAGAAACGACAATAAGAAATATACATATTGAGAGGCCAATGTCAAAATACCCAGACTCGTGAACAGAGGTCGACAAGAGGTTCGTGAACTCACACCACTTATTGCCCGATTCGCCCGTTTCTGAGCCAAAAATATCCTTCTAGAATGGGAAGAGTTACCCCAAAACATAATACCATACGACATAAGTGAATGAAAATAAGCAAAGTAGAACTGATTTTATATCATCAACCTTGTGCTGCTGACCAGACACTTCCTTCACAACTGACCATATGGCTTTAATTTTATCCTGTGAATTAGCTATTCTATTTGCATACCACATACTTTTTGCCTGCTAATATAATTTTTAAGCACCTTACAATACTGTTTGTAATGGGCTACTGTAGCTTGATTTTGACTACTTCTAACATTTTGATATTATTCCCGCTTTGTTCTACATGATATCCTTATCCCACCAGTCAGCCAACCCTGCTGTCTATTACTGCTAGTACCCAGTTTAGAATGTTCTTATGGAAAACAACTCTCAAATAGCATGAGAAATGTGTTATGGAAAGCATTGTATTTATCATCTATATTATCGGCACTATAAACATGTTTCCACTCTTGTTCCTTGACAAGTTTTGAAAAGCTCTCTATTGCTGTTGGACTAACTTTCCTACGTAGTTTGTAATTAAATACGACATTGGTTTAGTACAAAAACCTTTTAGTGTTAAAATTTGTGCATCATCGTCTGAAAGGCCATTCACTCTTGCCCATCTTGCCCATCTAGTAATGAAGAGTGAATAAAAATATTGTCTATGACTGTGCTACTATTCCCCTGCACCCTAGATGGAAAAAACACAGTTTTCATCAGATCATATGAATTTAGGAGATCTACCAACATCCTTTTTCTAGGACAATCATGTACAAAATTAATATTGAAGTCACCACATATAACTACTTTCTGGTACTTCCTACACAGTGAATCAAGAACCGTCTCTAGCTTAAGCAAAAATGCTCTGAAGTCGGAGTTAGGGGACCTACAAACAACAGCAATTAGAAGTTTAATCTCACTAAATTCAACTAATGCTGCATAACTTTCAAATATCTGTTCAGTGCAGTGTCGTGATACGTCTATGTATTCAAATGAAATACTGTTCATTACGTACAGAGCCACTCCCCCACCCCGCAAGGAACTCCTTGACAAAGAGCCAGCTAATATGTAGCCTGGTAAAGGAAGCCTCTGAATTGTCAAATTATTTAAGTGGTGCTCTGATATACCAATAATTGCAGAGTTAACATCTATTAGCAGTTCGCTAACTTTATCTCTAATACCTCTTATATTTTGATGAAACATGCTAATTCCTTCTCCACTTGGAAACATTACATCCTCTGGAGGTGAGCCCTTAGTTAGAGGCATCCCCTAAAGCAGGTATAACTATCAGCTGACTTCAGTCTAAAAAAGCTGCAGCTCTAACACCAACTACTACAGGAATTTTTCCATGAGTGATACCACTACCACCACCACCACCCACTACACTGTCACCTATAAGCATAGCCAGCCTCCCTTTCCCATACCTATTGAGGTGCAGGCCATGCCTAGTGAAACCCCATCTACTGATAGACCCAACTGGCACCACTGAGATGTGATCCATGCCCTCCGCCATCAGTGCCCTCCCCAGCCACACATTAACGCGCCAAACAGCCGCATTAAGGTGAGGCCGATCATGACGCTGAAACAGTTGCACGAAATGCACATTAGTGCCACCAGTTTGAGTAGCTATCTTAACCAAGTCACCACTGACATCATATTCCCCGTCCCTATCGACACTGTTCCCTGCTCCACCCACTATCACTACCTGATCCTCTTTCGTAAAATTCTTACATAACTCCCCTATGCTTTCAGTCACCTGAGCCAACCCTGCACTAGGCTTCACAATGCTGGTGACCTTGTACTCACTCCCCAACACTTCCTGCAACTGCTGGCCCACACCTCTACCGTGGGAACTACCTAGCAGCATAACCTTCTTTCTGCTAGGCTTTGCAACTAACCTAGGCCTCATAATTGCTGAGGACTGCTGCAAGTTACTTTCATCTACGGCTATACGAGGCTCCTCTCCACTCAACTCTGACAGTTGGTCGTATCTATTGCATGTATGCAAAGTAAAACTGTCTGAATACCTCCTCTTCCTAGCTACCTTCTTGCCAACTGCCAGTTTCCATTCTCCACCACCCTTTACCCTCCTCAACCCATCTAGTTCCTCCTTTGCGCATTGTAACTGCACCTGAAGGACACAGATCTTACCCTCCTGCTCCTCTATTAACTTGTTTCTACTACAGATTCTACATTCCCAGGAGAGGATCTCCCTAAAATGACCACTGGCTTCCCCACTGCATCCCCCCCCCCCCAATGAAAATACTTTGAACAAATCCCACACCGTAATCCACTACTCACAAACCTACGACAGAGACCACATTTTTCACTCATGGTAAAATTTTACAGTTACTGAAAAAAACTGTACGTCTACGTTACCAAAGTTCAGTTACAAAAGTAGAATTATTTAAGAACTAACAATAATGGTCTCGAAATTCTCTGCCTATTAACAAAGCAGCTACTTGTATTAATACTACTACAACACAGCCGATACCAATACCAGAAAAACTTCACAAAATTATTAGCTAAAACCAAAAAAAAAATTGTGTGCCCTGAACCGCAAGTCCGCGTGTGCAGTTTCGTAGTTACAGATAATTTTGTTGTAATTAATAAAGTATTACTTAGAATGAACTGATTAAATGTATTATTACTAGCCAACTCAGTGTACAAGACGTCGGACACTTACACATCTTACAAGCTCCACGTCACTGGCAAGGGGCTATACACAATGCTGGCGTCTACTCTGAAGGACAATAAAACTTTGAGTCATGTATCTTTTTTTATAAGCTGCAAATAAATAGTTGCAACTGTTAAATTTCCAATCCTCGTGTTTTAGTTATCTGTAACGCAAATAAAGCACGGATTCTATACAAAATATCTGGCTGTTCATATCACATATTTACTTTTTTTAAAAATACAGAACGTCGTTACAAGGCAAATATGACAGGTTTGGGAACGTTTAATAAAGCTACAATTTGATTAACAAACAAATCTACTGTTCGAGATTATTGTTTCTCACTACTCTGTTCCATTCACTGTTACATAATCTTACCATACCTCATTTCTGTGGTAAATTAGGTGGCTTTTTCTACAATGCAATGACGTTTCAAATAGTGCAGATTGTAGAATATTTCTCTTACCTTGTTTACATGTATTGTCGCCGAACTTTACAATTTTTCATGATTTGTTTCTGAGACAGATATCTAATGTGTTTGCTGGAATTATGTTTAATCGTTAGTCTTAGTTCTTCGAACCACTTTACTACCATCCAGATTATTTTTCTGACAAATTTCTTGTAATACTGTGACAAGTAGGAAAAACTGGCCTCAACTCGAGCGTGCCATAAAATACTTTAATCTCATCAGGCTGACATGTCCGCTGTAGCAAAGACGTCGAAAGCCTTTGTCGTGACACTAGAATAATAGTTCAGAGCTTCTTTTGTTTGACGCCTCGAGTGATGAAATGCACTTTCGATGTGCTGCTTTATTCCGCAGGTCGTTGGCAGCGCTTCATCTCACATGTCAGCGAGTATTAAAGGAGAAACATGTCGACAGGATGTCTGACACTGAAGCAGCCGTCATAAATCAGGCTGCATTAAACACGATGAATCTTGCGTATTGATCGATTACGTTTCAGCCGGCCGGTGTGACCGAGCGGTTCTAGGCGCTTCAGTCTGGAACCTCGCGACCACTCCGGGCGCAGGTTCGAATCCTGCCTCGGGCTTGGATGTGTGTGATGTCCTTAGGTTAGTTAGGTTTAAGTAGTTATAAGTTCTAGGGGACTGATGACCTCAGATGTTAAGTCCCATAGTGCTTAGAGCCATTTGATTACGTTTCCATTCACTGAAATATGGCATTGTGGTTTGTAAACTTCACTGCATAGTGCATCGTGTTGATATCAAATTATGATATTATGGTGCACTATCACAGAAAATGTTTAAAGCTATGTTTAAACTTTACGCCAAGCCTATAGCCACTGACTGTCGAGGGGTGAAACCTGAGCTCTAAGGTGGATTTTAATGCGTCTGTCTGTTGCGCGGATAGTGTATGTTGGTAGTCAATTCGACAGTGAGTGGACAGTCATGTCATACTACGAGTATCTCTGTTTAATGGAAGTTATAAGCTGCTGAGATTGTTGGGAGAGACCACGGGAAGTTCCTTTAGGTATTATGTGGGGGTTTCATGTAAATGTATTCAAACTGTGATAGGTAGAAATAAATAAACGTTGACTGATAGCATCTCCACTGTGTGTAGATACTATTTCACCTGAGAACATAGAAGAGAACACTCACCAGCTGCGACATATTCACGAATATGAACTGTGATACAATACTGTAAAAATTTTTTTATTCAAGTCTTTGATCATAATATCATTTATTTTGGCGATGACCAGTTTCAGTCTGTAGTGACCATCCTCAGATCTGCTCTATACCATGTCCTAATGTGATAATGCCGTAACGGCATCGTCAAAACGTATAAATATACTCAGCACAGCATCGTCACGTAGATCTAAATAAGGTGTAGAATAGGCCATATCGTCATTTTTGCAATCTGGCCACTGACACGGTTCGCCCCGCTCCCCTTGTCGGAGGTTCGAGTCCTCCCTCGGACATGGGTGTGTGTGTTGTCCTTAGCTCAAGTTAGCTTAAGTTAGCTTAAGCAATGTGTAAGCCTAGGTACCGATGACCTCATCAGTTCTGTCCCATAGAAACTTACCACAAGTTTAAAAAAAAAAAAAAAAAAGAAAAATCGTGGAAGTGTTGCACTTCTGTCACATTGAAGGATTCTCTTCAGTCCTCGTTGGTCCCGTTCTTACAGAATCTTTTTCCGGCCGCAGCGATGTCGGAGAATTGATGTTTTACCGGATTCCTGATATTGATGGTACACTCGTGAATGGGTCGTAAGGGAATATCGCCATTTCATCGCTACCTCGGAGATACTGTGTCCCATCGCTCGTGCACCGACTATAACACAACGTTCAAACTCACTTCAGTCTTGATAACCTGCACTTGTAGCAGCATTAACAGATCTAAGAACTTCGCCAGACACTTTCTGCCTTATATAGGTGTTGCTAACCACAGCACTATATTGTGCCTATTTAGATATCTCTGTATTTGAATACGCATGCCTATACCAGTTTCTTTGGCGCTTCAGAGTATATTACCCTTCTTTTCCTACAGCTTACTTCTATTTTTCTAAGAATTTTGAACATCTTTTGCACCTTTATACATTACTGATCACTTCTATGGGTCGAGAAATCCTTAAAAGTTTTATTATTTTCTTCGGTCTTGCTTCCATTATCAAATGCAACGTCAGGATAGCATCCCTAGCGCCTTTAGCTGTTCTAAAGCCACATTGATCGTCATCTAACAGATCCTCAATTTGCTTTTCCAGTCTTCTCTATATTATTCTTGTCAGTTAACTGGGATGTGTAACGCCGGAAATGCATATCGTCCTATTTCCATCTATTATACTATAAATTTTTTTCCTTTTTTTGTTACTTGAAGATATGACATTTCTGTGTCTATATATATATTTTAATTGTTTTACAATATATATATATATATATATATATATATATATATATATATATATATATATATATATATATGTCGATGTATAATCGGTATGTTTGGTAAATATTATTTGTGTTTTTACGCTGGGTCTTGCCTAGGGAAAACTATGCTGTCGAACGATCACGTCGATAGGCCGTGTGGAGAACCAAAGTGTTAGGATCTTTGGTAGAGTGAACTCTTCCGCGTGGAGCGCGGGCAGAGTAGAGTCTAGTTGGAGTAGGGCGGTGGAGCATATGTGTTGAGTGACGCTCCGGCGAGTTGCCGCGCTTTCGGGGTTTGGCAGCATGTATTTGCGCTCTACTTGCTATAATACTTTTCTGGCATGGTGTCGCTGACGGGAAACATTAGCTGGTACACATCAAGAGCCCGTTTCGCCTGGTGACCGTGTCGAGAAGAAGGCGCGCCAACATCCAGCTTCTGAAACAGTTACGGCCGACAATAAGTGATTGTCGCCACCTCCTTGATCGAAGACTGAAAGCACGTAATGTTTTAGAACAGTACGGCAGACCTCATCTTTTCAAACTGTTCCATTTGCATCACTAAAATACAGCAACTTAGCATGAATCTTTGTTGCTCATTGTCCCAATTGCATTACCAAGTAGGGTCCCTTCCTTTTCCGAAGTGAACCCCTGTGTCGTTGATATTCAAATGCCAGCATTAAAGTAATATCATTACATTTCACTGCTTTAATTTCAAAGTTCAGCTAAAGTATTCATAGTTGGCTACAATATTTAGATTACACAAGCACAAATTAAGAGTGCGAGTTTTGTTACTATGTTTTAGCTTACCTGTGACTGCATCTCAGCTAGGTGCGTACTAAATGTTACTATTGTTAATTGTTCAAAATCATTTAATTCAAGTTCAAAGTAAAAACTCTTATTTCTAAATTGTGTAAATTCAAGTAGCTTTTGAGATGATTGTTGAGGTAGCCCAAGACTAAATTAACTTTCAATTTTCCGGTTTTGTTAATTCTTTTGCTAAATTAAGTCAGAGTGTAGCGAAATTTATTACTACTGAAAAACATTCAGTTTTCACACAACATGTGTCAACTTTCAGTTGTCACGCTTTTAGTGCTAATTGTATGTGCATTAACTTTTCGCATTCAGTCATTATAGTAGTTGTCCATAGGACTGGCGACAGTAATTTTCCCCAAATCTCAAACATCTAATTAACGCCAGTTAATTGTTAACGTAAAGACCGCACATTTACTTTCTTTATTAACTTTACCCCTTTTCAAAATTAATTTCAACCAATTTCATTTGCATTTTTCCTTTCATTTAGATGTAACCCTTTCCTCCTTCTTTACCGACAGATTAACTTCAGTGACAATTGCTTTTCCCAAATTTCCATTAGGTACACGCGGTTTAATTTTTCACTGTCATTAAGGTCGATAAGTGAGGGGGAGGTTACAGATGGATGAGCTGTTGAGTCGATTGCGTGCTAGTTCTCGAACTTACCTGCCCTTGCTACCTTCGGAATTGTGCGGATGATAATTTTCCGAAAGTATGATGGTACAGAACCGGTGTTACAGATTCTGAACACCAACCTGAACAGTTGCTTGGTTGCCATTTTCCCCAATAATTTTAGAAATTCCGATGGAATGTTATCTATCCCTACAATTTTATTTGATCTTAAGTCTCTCGAAGATATTTTAAATTCTGACTCTGATACTTGATTCCATATCTCTTCCTTATCGACTCCAGTTTCTTCTTCTATTATGTTATTAGACAACTGTTCCCCACTTCATACAGGCCATCAGTGTACTCTTCCCACTTATCCGCTCTCTCCTCTGCGTTCAACAGTGGAATTCCCATTGCAGTCTTAGTGTTGATTCCATTGCTTTAGTTTCACTGGAGGTTGTTCTGATTTTTCTATGCGCCGAGTCAGTCCTTCCAACGATTATTTCTTTTTCGATTTCTTCATATTTTTCCTGCAGCCATTTCACCTTGGGTTCCCCGCACGTTCAATTTATTTCATTGCTAAGTGGCTCATATTGCTGTCTTTGCCTGAACATTTTTGTACATTCTTGATTCGTCGGCCATTTGAAGTATTTCTGGTGTTACCCAAGGTTTCTTCGTTTTTACGCTCCTTGTACCTCCGTTTGATCGTTCCAAAATCTGCGACTGCTCTTTTTATAGAAGTCGACTTCTCTACAAATGAACTGCCTAATGTGGTATTCTTTATCACACTACTCACATATCTACCAAACTTCAAACGCGTCTCATAGTTCATCAGTATTTTAGTATCCCACTTCCTCCCAGGCGGGATCCTCCATGTCGATTCTCTATAAACCACAGTCTGCTCTCGTCATGTTTACTAAATTGTGATCTGAGTTTATACCTGGTTCTGGGTATGCCTTACAACACAATATCTGATTTCGGAATCTGTCCAGTCATGATGTAATCCAAATGGAATTTTCCAGTGACTCCGGACCTTTTCCAAGTATGTCTCCTCCTCCCGTGATTCTTGAGCAGAATATTCGCTATTACTACACTATGTGATCAAAAGTATCCGGACATCTGGCTGAAAATGACTTACAAGTTCGTGACGCCCTCCAGCGGTAATTCAGTATGGTGTTGGCCCACCGTTAGCCTTGATGACAGCTTCCACTCTCGCACGCGTACGTTCAATCAAGTGCTGGAAGATTTCTTGGGGAATGGCAGCCCATTCTTCAAGGAGTGCTGCACTGAGAAGAGGTATGGATGTCGGTCGGTGAGGCCTGGCACGAAGTCGTCGTTCCAAAACATCCCAAAATGTGTTCAATAGGATTTAGGTCAGGGCTTTGTGCAGGTCAGTACACCGTGCATTATGAACAGGTGCTCGTTCGTCTTGAAACATGCAATCGCCATCCCTGAGTTGCTCTTCAACAGTGAGAAGCAAGAAAGTGCTTTAAACACCAATGTTGGCCTGTGCTGTGATAGTGCCACGCAAAACAACAAGGGATGCAAGCACCCTCCATGAAAAACACGACCACACGATACTTTAATTCCCTTTCCAAATTCCTTTTTGATTCCCTATACGGCTTCGTCGAGGTACAGGTTAAATAGCACTAGTGAGAGGATATACACTGAGTTTACAAACGTCGAAAGTAAATGTCGGCCGTTGTGGCCGAGCGGTTCTAGGCGCTTCAGTCTGGAACCGCGCGACCACTACGGTCGCAGGTTCGAATCCTTCCTCGGGCATGGATGTGTGAGATGTCCTTAGGTTAGTTAGGTTTAAGTAGTTCTAAGTTCTAGGGGACTGATGGCCTCAGCTGTTAAGTCCCATAGTGCTCAGAGCCATTTGAACCATTCGAATTTGAAGAACACCTCCTAATATCGTGTCGGACGTCTTTTTGCCCGGCGTAGTGCACCGACTCGAAGTGGCATGAACTCAACAAGTCGTTGGAAGCCCTTGCAGAAATGTTGGCCAATGCTGTCTCTTTAGCCGTCCATAATTGCGAAACTGTTGTAGGTGTAGAGCTTTGTGAACGAATTGACCTCTCGATTATGTCCTATAAACGTTCGATGAAATTCATGTCGGGCGATCTGGATAGCCAAACTATTCGCTCGATTTGTTCTTAATGTTCTTCTAACCAATCGCGAATAATTGTGATCCGATGACATGGTCTCTAAGTAGACGAACATAACCATTTCCGGACAATAATCGGCTTAGTTGGACCGGAGTATCCTGTCTATTCCGTGTAAACAAAGGTCACACCATTATGGAGCCGCCCTTGTTGACAAATTGGGTTCCCGAGCAGTCTAAGGCGCTGCAGTTATGGACTGTGCAGCTGGTCCCAGAGAGGTTCGAGTCCTCCCTCTGGCATGTGTGTGTGTGTGTGTGTGTGTGTGTGTGTGTGTGTGTGTGTTTTTGTCATTAGAATAATTTAGGTTAAGTAGTGTGTAAGCTTAGGGACTGATGACCTTAGCAGTTAAGTCTCAAAAGATTTCACACACATTTGAACTTTTTCTTTTGTTGAACAAATTGGGTTCATGGCTTTGTGTAGTCTCGCCACACTCGAAGCGTCGGTCGTCACATTTCGCCGCATTGTCCTAACAGGTAAGTCCGTCGTACCTCCCACATTGATTTCTGCTGTTATTTCACTCAGTGTTGCTTGTCTGTTAGCACTGACAGCTCTTCACAGACGTTGCTGCTCTCGGTCGTCAAGTGAAGGCTGTCGGCCACTGCGTTGTGCGTGGTGACAGGTAATGCCTGAATTTGGCATTCTCGGTATACACTTGACACTGTGTTTCTCAGAATATTGAATACAGCCCCAACTACCATTCGACGTTCAAAGTCTGTTAATTCACGTCGTGTGGCCATATTCACACCGGAAAACTTTTCACATGACTCATTTTGTGTTCGTGATAGCACCGCCATCTGTATATGTGTTTATCGCTACCCCACGACTTTTCTCACCTCAGTGTATAGTGAACAGTAACGCTGCTGTCACAGCTTGCTTGGGGTGCTCCTGAGTATATTTTGTTAAGAGTGACATGTTGCGTTGTATCTGCAAGGCATTCAGTCGTGACTCTGTCCCTATACTCCATAATCTCGTAGTTTGCTCACAGAACAACGACGTTGAACTTTATCAAATGACTTTGTGAAACACAGCATAAACCTGGGCGCTATACTGAGGGAGATTTTTACTAAATTTTCTTAGCCAATACGCCAGTAAGAGTCAAGAAACATTACTTACTACAAGTTATACGTCTCATGCTAGCCACGATGTTTTTTTTTTCTTAGTGTTGATCTGTAAGAATTATTATCTGATCTATGTAAATGGAAGTCTCTTATTACACCGGTAAATCGTATCTGTGCAGCATGTACTATACATGCTAGTTAACGATTATTGCAGCCTACTCATTGAAAATCGTTTCAATAAAGACATGTTGCTGCTCAGTAGTACATCGTCTGATGTGACAATCTTTGCCATTCCACTTTCGCAAAAACTTCGTTAGAAAGAAGCCTGGTGCTACATCTTTGGAGTGGCGTTTATCCTCACCATAGCAACCACTAGTTTGCCTATTGACTTTACAACAACTTCAGTGGAAAGAAGCCTGCTGCCACATCTTTGGAATGGCGTTCAACTTCACCATGGCAAGCAGTCGTTCCAAATGATTCACTAACATACCTTGAGAGGGCACCCCATGTACTGTCAAAACGTTGTTCATTTATCATACATGTTTAAATATTTTTAACGCTTCTTAATTTATTAATAGCTGTTAAACACGCTAAGTTTAGTGTGTGTTTATTTTCCTTTCTTGACAATGTTCTTTTAACTAAGAAATTTTGCATTGTTATTCAACCTATAACCCATTGGTTCGTAATGACATCATTCCGTCAGAAGTGGGCGGAGCCTATATCATGACATGCACTGGTTTCTCCAGCAGTGATTTACGACCAGAAGGAGGTTCTTACTCATTGGTAATTCATCGTTTTGTAGCTTTATAACTGCATGTATTTTCTTTAATGAATGTAGCCATCCAATTAAAGCTTTGTATAAGACTTGTAGGTCTGAAGATGACCACATTAGTGGTCGAAACCTGTCACCGTAATAAATAAATTGTGATGAAGACTCAGTAATTAAAACTTCCGGGCTAAGAGGCCGTGGTCCAATAGTAGAAATACTTCTCCCTGACGTTTCGTTGCCAGCTGCGGGCAACGTCGGGGAGAAGTATTTCTACTATTGGACCACGGCCTCTTAGCCTGGAAGTTTTATTTACTGAAGACGCCGGCCGTGAAAGCCTAAACGCTATGATGTGATCAGGACTGTTTTTGATAGTAAATATTTGTAACACATTGATCACTGTTCACTCCCACAATGTATTCAAAAGCACGAAGTAAAAGTAAAAAAAAATTGGGCTACAATCCTCCTACACGTGTAACAGCCACGAATGATCCAGTAAACGGAAAATTATTTTGGTACACGGTACACCACCTCTGGAGTTCAGGGTAGAGTAGTAAATACGTATAAATGATTTTAGAGCTTAGCAAAACATATCTGTTATTGAATAAATAGGTCTGAATTGCCAGTGTTCAGTACAAATAACTTGCTTGTGACTTTTCACAGTGATGTTGATAGAGTAGCTGCGGAAAGAACGTGCAAGGCATGTTAATGACAGGAAGTGGCCGAGGGGTTGGATGGGGAAAAAAAGGGAAAAGCGCGTGAGCAGGGATTTGGCAGCGGCGAAGGCCTTGCGCGGGGAAATGATGCGGAGTAATGCGGCCCAGAGCAGCCGCCACGGACCCCGCCGCTTTCTGCAAGTAATCTGGCCGCGACCCGCGCTCAATATCGATTCCAGTCACCACTCCGGCTGCGGCGGGCAAGTGGTCCCGGGATTTTTAGCAGGAAGACTCGCACTTAAGGGCAACAGGCAACCAGGTTAGCTGGAGATTCTGAGCGAGTCGCTCTCCATCTGCTACCAACGTTGCGACTTCTCCATTTTCAGCTGGCATTCTGACTCTGCTGCGTACTCAAGTCCGGGTTGCATATGTTTCCATTTCTTAAAAATTCAAACTGCAAGTGTTAGTCAGAAGACAAAGACTCCCACTTTTCTTTCAATTTTTATTTCACAAGAAAAACAAACGCCGTATGTAATTAATTTGTCACTTTCAAATAAAATTGCAATCTTTTCCCACAGTTTATTTCATACCTTGAAAGAAGAGCATGCATACCACTGCGGTAAAAATTATGGTCCTGCAACCGCAACCACTGGGGCACATCTCATCTATAATCACAGATTTTGCTAAAAACTGAAGCGCTCCAACGGACTGGATACCGCTGTTTTCCTTGCATCTTTATTCCACGTCGGTGTCCAAAATTAAAGCAACAAATCACTATTTCCCCGCCCTGTGTCTAATTCACGATATAATCAAACAAATTGTCAACAAGTGGCCGTACGATCGTGTCCTGCACGGAAGATGGCATTCTGGTCAATGTACAACCACACCATCGATGACGTCGGGGCACCTATCCAACGGGATGGTGTTTGCCGGGTAGTCCCTCATCCACAATCGCTTTGTACACAGTCACGGATGGTGCAATATGGCACAGAGAAGACACCTACCAGGCTCTGTGCAGTGGAGGGCCACGGGAAGAATGCAAGCAGAACAGTGGCAAACTGATGTGGCCCGATGGCTTTATGTGAATCGTTCTGTTGTTTCTCGGATATGGCGGCAGTTTATGGAGACCGAAACTGTATCCCGAAGACCAGGGTGCAGCCGACTACATGTAACATCAGAAAGAGAGAACCGTTACATGGCTGTAACGACAAGACGCTGCCGCCTTGGTACTGCACGGCAGTGGGCATCTGACCTCGCAGCATCCACTGGGCGTGTTGTATCGAGGCAAGCTGTGTGCAGAAGGCAAGCAGAGTGCCCTTTCTTGTTGCAGACCTGCTGTATGTGTACGTCTGACGCGTCTTAATAGAAGGCAACGTCTGGAGTCGAACCGTCAACGTGCCACATGGGCGGTCGAACAGTGGGCCAATGTTCCTTTCATAGATGAGCCCCAATTTGTTCTGGACACTCATTCCCTGCGGATTCGCATCTGGAGTGAATATGGAACACGATTTCGGGACCCAGCCATTATGGAGAGAGATTGATATCGAGGATGATCCCTAATGGTGTCGGTCGGGATTATGTTGACCTCTCGAACACCTCTTCATGAAATTGTACGGTTAAATCAGCAAGGTTTAACTGCTGTCAGGTATTGTGATGAGATCTTGGGACTTCATTTGCGGTTGTTGCGAGGTGCTGTGGGCCTAGACTTCGTATTGCAGGACGATAATGCTCGGCCTCATAGAGCACGCGTGGTTAATGTTTTCTTGGAAACGGAAGATATTGCACGCATGGTTGACCTTATCGCTTTCCCAATTTGACTCCATTAGAGCACGTCTGGGATGCACTAGGGACACGAGCTGCATGACGTCAGGGTCCAGCAATCACACTCCAAGACTTGGGAGCAGCGCTGCAGGAAGAATTGACGTTACTGCCTCAACATGATATTGATGACATCATTCATAGCATGCCCCGTCGTTTGTCAGGCCTGTATTGCTGTGAGGTGGTCACACCCCATAATGAGCGCATTAAGCAATTGTCGGAATGCGGGTGAAAACCGTTAAGTTTAAAAAATAAACATTGTTGTCTACCCTTATGAAGGTTGCAGTTGTTTACGTTCTGTATTCTTTATATTGTTTCTACTTTACTGTCACCTAGTATACTGTTTTGTGGCAAAATAAACCCAACCTTGCAAAATTTTGGTTTGTTTTTTTAATTTTGGACACCACTGTAAACATTTTCGGCACCCAGCTTGCACAAACCGTGTAGTAGCCCAGTTTTTCAATAATGACGATCACATTGCCTATGCCGATGAATAAACGGCGTCACAATTCATATGTATTTGCCCAGCGCTCATCAGGCTTGATTTATTTGACACTCTGAACGTTGTGTCAAGATAGTGTAGTCGCTGGTCGGCCGCTTCACGTTGCATCGACCAGCTGTGTTTGCCCTACAGCCTCTGGACCCATCGTCCAGAGGGTTGTATTCCACTGTAGCGTCTCCATACCTCTTCAGCCTTTCGTGACTGCAACTGGGTGATTCACCTTCTACATTAAGGAATTCAGTCAAAGAACGGCGTCTTATATGCACGTCGTTGTCGGCCATTTTTTAAACTTATACAGTGCTGCCATCTGTTGATATAGGACCCGTAACTGGATAGGCTGTAGTACAAGATTTGCGAAGTGCTCCAAATTGATGATTACTGCGAGAGTCGTTAAATAAGTAATACCACACACTTTTTTCCTCAGAACTTATTTATTGTTAAGAATCAGAATTTGGTGACAATATACATCAATATGTCTTGCCCACGTCCTGTTTTTCTACGTATTCCCCATCACGTTCTATGGCCATACGCCAACGTTGTGGAAGAGCATGTATTCCATGCTGCTAATAGCTCTTGTCCTCTAGACGTAGCCAAGTTTTCACTGCATGACTGACACTCCCGTCATCTTCAAAGTGTGTTCCCTGTAGCGAATATTTAAGCGGCCCAAAGAGACGGAAGTCCGAGGGTGCCAGGTCTAAATTGTGTGGTGGATGAGGCTATGATGTCCAAACCAACTTGGCGACGTGTTCCAGGGATCCCAAACTTGTGTGTGGGCTTGCATTATCCTGTTGGAGCAAGATTTATGCTGGATTCTTTTCCGATCGAACACGTCAGAATAGGTTCTTGAGTTTATTCAGAGTTTTCACGTTCGCCTCTGAATTGATGCTTCACCGTCTTGGCATCACATCCAAGAGAATGACGCCATCACAGTCCCAGAACACTGTCACCATGATTTTTCCGGCAGATAGGGTTGTCTTGAATTTCTTCTTTTATGGTGAATGAGGATTATGCCACTCCGTGGACTGTCTTTTTGTTACCGGTGCTAAGTGGTACACCCAGATTTCATCCTCCGTTACGATCCGTGACAGAAAGGCCTCTCGCCAGCCTCAAAACGCTCCAACAACTGAGATGAAATGGCCTTTCTATTAATCTTGTGGTCCGCTGTGAGCATTCGTGGAACCCATCGTGAGGACCTCTTTGAATATCCAAAAGTTTCGATCATTGCAGATGCTCTTCCAAGACTGACCGACAATTGTAGAGCCAATAGCTAAGTTGTAAAGCTCCGGACGGCATGAATAACGGCATTCGCACGATTCAGCATGTCTGGAGCAATGGTTGTGACAGGACGTCCCGAGCGTGGCTGATCATGGAGTAATGTTCCTGCACTTCCTGAAGCTGTAACTTCCTTTACCCATCGGCCAACTGTACTCCTATCATCTGCAGCATCGCCATACACTGCACCCAAACGTTTATGGATGTTCACGACGGTTTTATTTTTTGCACATAAGAATTCAATAACAGCACGCTGCTTGTAACGCGAATCGTTAGTAGACGCCGTTTTGACGCTGTACTACAGCTCTACCATTACCAGAACGGTTCGAAACTTCACCGGTGCACGGAACAAACATCAAATGTGAAGCACCAATAAGGACGTTTGTCTATGTATATTAACGGCTTTTTAAAAAAATTTGGGGCATTACTTATTCAACCATCCTCATACTTCACCGTATCAATGAAGGAGAAAAAAAAGTAGAAAGAATTGATTTTTAAGTGACCTCGTATATGCAAGTGATTCTACTGCCATCAGGCAATATGTTACATTAGTGTTCAAACATTAAGCGTGAGAGTGAAAAGAGAAAAATGGAAAGAAAGAGGACAATGAAAGCTAAGGTTTTTCCGCTTACAGAAACAATGCTACTTGTATAAGAAAAGGAAACTACCAAAGGTAACGAAAAAGAAATGTATGACAAACACAGTGCCTCAGTCATGTTTGTACTTCAGTTGCGAACAGCCTGTAGTCTCTCAGAAAATTTTACTGCGTAATGACACAAAAATATCATATGGACACGCAGGACAAACCTCGGATGCTTTGAAACTAATCAGTTACAGACGACAATCTCTGGTAAAGGGACACGAATGAGTCATTTTAAGGTCTTACTCGACGGTTCCGAGACACATAACATATTCCTTAACGACATTAGCATGACAAGTACCTCAAGAGTGGTAGTTTCGCAAAAAACTGTTTGTGAATGGTCGGAGTAGACGGCTTGTTTGACAGATGTCCCGCACAACACTTTGGAAGGTACGGAACAATCAAATGTGCTAGCCGGAACAGTTTCAGGTACATCGTGGAAAAGGAATCAATTCCAAAGTTGTGTCGGAATTATTATATTGAGAAGCGTCTTCTTTAATGGGCGTATGGGACTTAACGTCAGTTCTTCGTGAACGCAGGCATACTGTTAACACCTAGGTAAAAGAAAATAAAACAGTGCAACAACCTGTCCGACTTTGCATAGGAGGGTGAGCTTAAAGTAATACTTATGAACTTTTACGTGAAAACTCATCAAGAGTTTTAAAGAAAACAAATGTTATTAAGATTCCACATCTTTATTCTTTATGTCTGCATATTTGCAGCCGTCTGCCGCTAGAGAACTCCGAGTTGTAGCGTGTAACATGGTGGTGTGTTACATGACTATGTCGGTGCGTGACAAACAGCGTGCTGTAACCGAAGTAAGAGTGATTTCAGGTGTGCCGCAGGGGAGTGTAATAGGACCGTTGCTATTCACAATATACATAAATGACCTGGTGTATGACATCGGAAGTTCACTGAGGCTTTTTGCAGATGATGCTGTGGTGTATCGAGAGGTTGCAACAATGGAAAATTGTACTGAAATGCAGGAGGATCTGCAGCGAATTGACGCATGGTGCACGGAATGGCAATTGAATCTCAATGTAGACAAGTGTAATGTGCTGCGAATACATAGAGAGATAGATCCCTTATCATTTAGCTACAAAACAGGTTAGCTACTGGAAGGAGTTAATTCCACAAATTATCTGGGAGTAAGCATTAGGAGTGATTTAAAATGGACTGATCATATAAAGTTGATCGTCGGTAAAGCAGATGCCAGACTGAGATTCATTGGAAGAATTCTAAGGAAATGCAATCCGAAAACAAAGGAAGTAGGTTACAGTACGCTTGTTCGCCCACTGCTTGAATACTGCTCAACAGTGTGGGATCCGCACCAGATAGGGTTGATAGAAGAGATAGAGAAGATCCAACGGAGAGCAGCGCGCTTCGTTACAGGATCATTTAGTAATCGCGAAAGCGTTACGGAGATGATAGATAAACTCCAGTGGAAGACTCTGCAGGAGAGACGCTCAGTAGCTCTGTACGGGCTTTTGTTAAAGTTTCGAGAACATACCTTCACCGAAGAGTCAAGCAGTATATTGCTCCCTCCTACGTATATCTCGCGAAGAGACCATGAGGATAAAATCAGAGAGATTAGAGCCCACACAAAAGTATACCGACAATCCTTCTTTCCACGAACAATACGAGACTGGAATAGAAGGGAGAACCGATAGAGGTACTCAGGGTTCCCTCCGCCACACACCGTCAGATGGCTTGCGGAGTATGGAAGTAGATGTAGATGTAGAATTTCGAATTGGAAGAGTTCGTCCTCACATGAAACACCCCCTCCTTCAGCACGACAATGCCAAACTACACACGAGTGCTGCAACATCTGCAACAAACGGACGCCTTGGCTCCACTGCCATTGATCATACTCCATACAGCTCTCCGACTTGGTCCCATCTTATTTTCATATGTTTCTGGAACATGATAAACACCTTCCAGGAGTTCACTTTCATAGTGATGAAGCGGTACAAGGCGAGGTGAAGTTGTGGCTCCAATAGCAAAGGTCAGACTTTCGACATTGACGTTATCAACAAACTGGCCTTTCTTTGGGAAAAGCGCGTTTGCCGCCAGGGTAACAGTGTCGAGAAATGAATATTTAGATATGAAGAATAAAGACGTAGAATGTTAATAACGTTAGTTCTATTAAAAAGTTTTACGAGTTTTCGAATAAATTCGGAACACACCTCCTGTACACAGTTCGTTGGCAAATTATCTTCATGGACGATAATCCCTTCAAGACGAGCGGCTCTGACGAACAAATGTTTCAGTGAGGACATCCACTGCATGGACCGACCAGCGAGGTCTTCTGATCTGAATACTGTGGAGTATGTGTGGGATGCTGTGGGAAGAGGAGCTGCAGTCCGTCAGCCTACACTCTGCACAGTCCTTTGACGGGATTAGCGCACTTGAACGTGAAACCGCTATGAAGCCAATCCCACGTCCGTGCCCAACAAGTAGGGCAGCTATGGTTAACAGTATCCTCTATTGGTGTTGCTGAGAAATAGCTATTAAGATTTTGTTACATTTTTTGAAACGTATGTCTTTGGCTTCATGGCAGTTCTAATTGAATTTTTTGGCACTGTGGAATGCTAAATGACTTGGAGTTATGCCATGTCTGATAGCCTTTCCATATAAAAATGAGTGAAAACGTGAAATCGGTTATCTACATGATCTGTTAGAGCGACTGTGACTGAAAATAAAAGAAGAAACGTACGAGCAGAAAGATGCATCCGCTCTGCCAATTGAAAAGATTGTGCGAGAGAATGATCAAACATGTTCTAACACGCCTAAAAAAATCATATATCACATGAACAATAATGTAGTTACTGGAAGTGAAATATTTTGCTTAAGTATAGTACATTGTTTTGAAATGAAAGTCAGCGAGTGGTTTCAGAACAGAAAATGGTTAGTTAGCACTTCCTTTGATGATTTAATTAAACCGAAACGGTGTTTCTTTCGAGCAAACACGTCTCTGTATTAGACACAAGAAGCATTTTGGAATAGAAGATAATCGATGTCTCTGGCTCGTACAACTCGAAACTTCATAACAATTTCTACGCCATCGAATTCCTTTACTCTAAGTTGTCAATTAGATAGAGATTTTCAGTAAACGAACGTCAAGACGTAGCGCATTTGTAACGTTTAATTAGAAACGCGTTGAAATGTAAGTCTGATATTTTGTATCGTTAGGATAAATTATGAGTTTTGCATAGATTGGTTTATTGATTCGGGGGACGGGACCAAACAGCAAGATCATCGGTCCCATCGTATTTGAGTCCTCCCTCCGGCATGGGTGTGTATTTCGTCCTTAGCGTAAGTTAGTTTGTCAGATTAAATAGTGTGTAAGCTTAGGGACTGATGACCTTAGCATTTTGGTCCTATAAGACTTTTCACAAATTTCCAATTTTCCTCTTTCACGGGAACCATCCCTGCATTTACCTCAAGTGATTTAGGTAAGTCACGGGAAACCTAAAGCACGATTGCCGGACTCAGGTTGGAATCGTCGTTCTCCCGAATGCGAGAACGTGTGCTAACCACTGCGCCACCTCGCTCTGTAGATTTGGCATATTCAGTAATAGTTTTCGATATAGAAATGCGACTGAAAATTGGCTTCATAGATATAATGATGTGGCCTGTGCTATAAAAATCATGGTTAATAGTATTAAAATTTATTGTAGTTCAAATCACGCGTCCGCCTATACAGAGCAACATGAAGACTACAAATTTGTGGTTGAAGTATGCAGCAGCGATGGGAACGGCAAGCATTTCGACTAGTTTCGAGAGGTTAGAAGAGCAAAGAATTTTGTAACCGACCTTAATTTGCAGGTTTCTATTCCGATAACGTCTATCCACAGTGTGATGCCGCCAGCCGCTTACAAGACACAGTTACGTATTGAAGTCGAAGACACTAATCGTTACCTTCACGAACGTTGCACTGTGAATATGGATGACAACGGAAAAACCTTAAACTTTTATTTACGTAAATCGACACAGGAGCTGTATTTTGGTCTGAAATTACCTGTAGGTAGTTACGTTGTTCCGTAATTCATACGAACTGCAAGTGGGTAGTGGGGTAAGCTTTATACGACCTTACCTGGAGCCTCAACTATCTAGATATGTATTAGGGAAGAAAATGATCATGTTGCATTGAAATGGGACGATGTATCACACGTTTCAGAGTGGACGTCACAATTGCACTTAACAGTTCCCTTAATCGTGCACTTTTGGATAGGACTTGCTGCATGTCCTCCTCAAAGTACATACCCCATATGGATTAAATGTTTCCTCTACAAAAAATGAATGACCTTCTTTACTTGGCAGAAGGTTGTGATTTGAATCATTTGTATAAAAGATGGCGGAAACTGGTTGTGCTGTCGGATCTGACATAATCTAGCTGGCGTGGAAAGCTCGAAACAGAATGTCGCTAGGTGGGTGACACGCTGCAAGTATTTAAGTTTATCAACAAATCTACGTAAACTCATTAGACACTCTGTCAACGTAAGCATAAGAACATCAACTCCTGGCTCGGATTCTGTACCATATTATTACATCGCAAAAATCTGTTAATATTTTTAGAACCCTTGTATTTAACGAAGCATCAAATTCAAATTTTGACACAGACAGATAAAATCAAACGAGTATTTTACTTGACTTTGTTATTTTCTAAACTAGTGTAAGATATAATTGTATCTGTTCTAGCAGCCACACTTGAATTAATGATTCCAGAGGCACTCAATTAAAATTCTGCACATTACCATTTTGACTGAAAGGGTGTACTTTCATATAGAGCAAAATTCTCACTATCACGTATCTGTAGTTTCTTTTTTTATTAATCAGTTAGTACTCTATATGTGTTTTTTTTTAGAAAGCTTTTTGTTCTATTTTGCTACGATAGCTGAGGTTGTGCTTTGTGCACTTGGTCTTTGCAGTGCTCTGTGTTGTCGATGGGCCTGGGAGGAACTTGGTGGAGCATGCAGAAAAAACCGTAATTAGCGCGGATACACAAACACGACTGCAGAAGATCGGGTCGTTTACGCTGCTGGGCTGCCGCGCTCTTTGTTTGCACACTAAACACAGCGCTTTTTTTTCGGAAAAACGCTGTCAGTTTTCCGGTTTGGTGTGGCAGATAGGTCATGTGCGTAGCACTGAACTGTATTGTTTACTGTTACATTTAGTTACGTTTATGTTCACATGTGTCTGCCTCCTTAAATAATTCCAAACGTTTGCTAATGTCAAAATATTCTTGCTTCGCCAATGCTTATTCATCTGTAGCTCTTACGTTCGCTTCTCTGATACGGCGTACGTCTTCCCAAGCCGTTAGTATATAGAGCTCTGTTATTCTGGCAAAAAGAACTGTTCTCCTCATGGAGATATTAGTTTGATGTGTCATAGACAGAAAGGAAGAAAGATTGGGGTTTAAAGTCCCGACGGTGACGACGACGACGATGACGACGAGTTAATTACAGACCAGAACCCATTAGCAATAATTTTCACCATATTACTGAAAGCAAATGGCCTTGCATTTTCAAAGGAACCAACTCGGCATTAGCTTTAAAGGGCTTTGCCGTAAAATGATGTTATGGTGGAAGCAATACAACAAAGGGTGGCAAAAGGAAGGAAGATATGGGAAGTGGAGTAGGCTTCCTTCAACAGTATTGTGCTTGGCTGAATCTTGGACTGTTGGGTATCAAGTGAAGAAGAAAGTGGAAAATTTGAGATGTGCTGATACGAAATAGCGTCAGATACTTAGTGGATGAACAGGGAAGAAAGGTAAAGGTGTTAAAAACAACTCAGTAATGAAAACCTTGAGTAAAAGAAAGAATGGAACAGCAGAATATCTGCTGCGACACCCAGCTAATGCTAACTTGGTATACAAGTGCGGTAGAAATGAAACATTGGAATGGGCGACGAAGGTTACAATATGTGAAACGAATTGTGGAAGATATTAGATATACTTAGGAAGTAATTTTGGTAATTTCGGCTACTCCGTATCAATCCGAAATATGAGCAGCAGTTGGCACCACAGTGACACAACTAACTGTTACAAATCTGTTGCTTTAAGGACAGCTCAGAGGCAGACACTCTCTAGCGTGCATTCCACTGGCCCAAAACCACCACCATTTGCGACTTCAGTGGTGTCAAGCGAGAGCTCATTGGAGGGTTGGGTAGAGGTCTATTGTGTTTTTTTATGTAATCTGGATCTGCCTCGGGGACGGTAATGGCCGTGAGTTCGTTACAAGGAGACCAGTAGCTGCTCTGTAACCAACCAGTCTGCGTGCCAGACACACTTTACCTACACCTGGAGTTGTGGTATGGCAGGATCACTCTCGTAGCTACCTCACGCACCATGACTGCAAGTTTGTACGTCAGCCTGGTGATTCGACTCGTTTTGCTCACATTCTGAACCGCATTCCAGGGGGTATTTTTGAACAGGACAACGCTCGCCCACATACCGCTGTTGTAACCCAACATGCTCTAGTGATATGTTGCCTTGGCTTACTAGATCACCAGACCTGTCTCCAAACGAGCACATATTGGACATCATTGGCCGACAATTCCAGTGTCATCCACATGTAACAATTAACGGCCCTGTATTGACCGACCAAGTGCAACAGACATGGATTTCCATCCCGCAAACTGACATCCTATACCAGTACAACACGTTTGGATGCTTGCATTCAACATTCTGTCGATGACACCGGTTATTAATGTACCAGCATTTCACATTTGCAGTGGCTTATCTCGCGCTTACATTAACCGGTGATCTTGCAATGTTAATCGCTTAAATATGCACCTAGACCAATGGAAATCCGAAATGTCATCCCTCTACATTAAATATTTTTTGGTGTTGCGATTTATTTTCCGTCATTGTATTCGGTGCGGATAGCGCAGTTCCTCATTGAGTTCAAGTTGGCACCATCATCGCCGGCCGCTGTGGTCGAGCGGCTGTAGCCGCTTCAGTCCGCAACCACGCGGCTACTACGGTCGCTGGTTCGAATCCTGCCTCGGACATGAATGTGTGTGCTGTCCTTAGGTTGGTTAGGTTTCAACAGCGACTGATTACCTCAGATGTTAAGTTCCATAGTGCTTAGAGCCATTTGAATTTGGAACCATCATCATTATCTTCTATATATGTTTTACTTTGTCTGTTAAGCAGACATAAGTGGTTTTGGCCTCCCTATATTTAGTTGTCCTATTTTCTTTTCTGTTTTTTGTATTTCACAGTATTTCATAACATTTTTGCTAGTCTGTCTTCCTCTCGTGCTACTGCTGTGCTCTCTCCGTGTGCTTTTTGTATTCAATTTTTTCGTTTAAAGACATTAATATTAATCCGGCTCATATTTCTGTATTTTGCTTTCTATCTTGTGTATCCTGCTACATGTCCGAGAAGTCGTGTTTCCACACTGTTTAGTCTTAGTGTGTTCTTCTTTTTTGTTAGCCGTGTTTCGCTTCTGTACATTATAACTGGGAATGAAAGCACTTTGTGAATTTTCAGAATAATTCTCATTCATCACTTGTCTTTGTCTAACAACACTATTGGATTAAGTAAAACTTGTCTGTGTTATGGTGAAAATCAAGAGATGTTTTACATCCCAGTGTTTGAAATGTGTCTCTTGCTCTAATATTTTCTCATTTTGAACTTCTTTAGTTATTCCCACAAAATGCCATCATTTTTCTTTTGTTATCAGATATCCGCAGTTGTGTTAAGCACAGATTATTTGTAGTTGATATACTGCTCTTTGTAGATTTACGCTGTGATAGCAGTAATTAGTTTGTTATTTGCAAATAGCAGCGTCCAGTACATAGTCTGGATTTTTATGATTAAAGTTATGAAAAGGGAGTTTATTTATCCATCACAAAAGAATTTCGATTAAATAGGGACTCAGAAACACAGGTGATAAACTGCACCCTCGTCTTAGACCTAGATGGATGCTCTCTTTATCTCGATTGCTTCTTGCCTAAGATAGATATATGCGACTCTTCATAATCACTTTCAACTTTTTAATGTTTAAGAAAGTGGAAGAACTAGCCTCTTTTGATACGATCAAAAGCTTTAATAGATTTACTGTGTTCTTCAATAAATTGAACCTATTTGTGTTATCAATACATCTCCTTCCATTTATGACTTTTGATTGCTCTTCTTTTGACTTCAGCAAACTTACTGATTTTTCGTATAATGATTTTGAAATATATCTTGCAGACTGTATTCAGTACGCTTATACCTCGACAGTTTTCGCATTCTGACCGGTCTCCCTTCTTGAATATAAGGGGTATCACTGCATGCTTCTACTGCTGTAGAATGTATTTGTTGGAATCTTTCTTTGTATAATTTGTGCTCGCTGCTTATTTTTTTCAACTGCAGCTGCAAAATTAATCCTACTTACTCCATTTCGGCCATTGAAAGGAACACACAGAAAATGTTGTGATGAAGGCTAACCTAAGACTGCGTTTTATTGGCAGGATACTTAGAAAATGTAACAGATCTAGTAAGGAGACTGCCTGCACTACGTTTCTCCGTCCTCTTTTAGAATACTGCTGCGCGGTGTGGGTTCCTTACCAGATAGGACTTAGGGAGTACATCGAAAAAGTTCAAAGAAGGGCAGCACGTTTTGTATTATCTCGAAATATGGGAGAGAGTGTCACTGAAATGATACAGGATTTGGGCTGGACATCATTAAAAGAAAGGCGATTTTCGTTGCGACGGAATCTTCTCACGAAATACCAATCATCAACTTTCTCCTCCTAATGCGAAAATATTTTGTTGACACCGACCTACATAGGGAGAAACGATCACCACGATAAAATAAGGGAAATCAGAGCTCGTAGAGAAAGATGTAGGTGTTCGTTCTTTCCGCGTGCTATACGAGATTGGAATAATAGAGATTTGTGAAGGTGATTCGATGAACCCTTTGCCAGGCACTTGAATGTGATTTTCAGCGTATCCATGTAGATGTAGATGTAGAAGACATCAGTCAATGTCTACAAAGGGTCAAGACTGAATCTCTTATCGTGGTTCTCGTTTTAGCAGATCCACAGAGCAGAGAAAAAGATCCCAAGCCACGTGGTGTCTCAGTGTGTCTAGTTACTAATCTTCTAGTTAGTCATCTCCTGTTTCCATGTGCTGTAAAATACTAATAAAGCTGACGTCGTTGCATCTAATAAACCAGTGGTACATAAGTTTCGAGTACTGATCGTATAAGGAGGGTCGTCCGTTTTGTAGCGTCACTGTCCTATCGCGTATCTTCATTTACAGCTTCACAAACACACACACACACACACACACACACACACACACACACACACACACACACAGACAGACACACACACACACATACTAAAAGACGCTGTATGTCGTAGTGGAAGTACTTCGTACCGTTGCTAGTCATTCCATTCGCAAATGGTGCGATGGGAAACTTATTTCTGGGAAGTGTCCGTAAGTGCCCTAATCTCCCTTATTTTCTCCTCACCGTCCTAATACGATTTTAAATGCTAACGCAGGTTTTCTCTTTACCGAAGTTCACGAAAAACATTTCCGTAACTCTCTTGCACCGAGGATGCTTACGGGTAACGAATCTGGCACCGCACTTCAGAACTGCTTCGATGTCCTCATATAACAGTGCGTGATGGAGATATCACACAATTGAGTAGTATTCAAGAATGGATAACTCAATCTCCTCTTTCATAGATGTGCTACACTTTATCAGAATTCCCTCTATAAACCAAAGTCGGCCATTCGTCTTCCCTACAATCGCTCTCATGTTCTCCTTCCTTTGCAAGTAGCTTAAGAATTTTAAATCTGTGTCAAGGCTTGCATCATTATTGCTGTATGTGAACGTTACAGAGATGTTTTTCCTACCGGTCCCCATTAAATTAATTCATATTTAATGCGATCTGCCATTCAGAGCACCAAATAGAAATTCTGTCAATGTCATTCTGAATTCCTAAGAAAAAAAAGGTTCAAATGGCT
The DNA here is from genome assembly GCF_023897955.1 of Schistocerca gregaria. Classification (NCBI taxonomy): domain Eukaryota; kingdom Metazoa; phylum Arthropoda; class Insecta; order Orthoptera; family Acrididae; genus Schistocerca; species Schistocerca gregaria. The sequence continues at coordinate 598,952,926 of NC_064920.1, read as the reverse complement.
CTGAGCACTATGGGACTTAACATCTGAGGTCATCAGTCGGCTAGAACTTAGAACTACTTAAACCTAACTAACCTAAGGACATCTCACAACCATGCCCGAGGCAGGATTCGAACCTGCGACCGTAGCGAGCGAGCAGTTCTAGACTGAAGCGCCTAGAACCGCTTGGCCACCACAGCCGGCCTGAATTCCTACGAAGTCACTAGGTGTAGAAGCTTTTCCGTACACAACAGCGTCTTCAAAAAACAGTCTTAGATTAATGCCCACTCTATCGCACAGATCGTTTATGTAAATGGGGAACTGAGCGGCCTGATCATATGTCCGTGGGACACTCTAGACATTACCTTTGTCTCTGATGAACTCTCGCCGTCCACAAGAACGTAATTGTTTCTATTACTCAAAACGTCTCCGTGTCGCTCATATAGCTGAGAAATTATACCGTATATTGCACCTGCAAATACACTGATCAACCAGAACATTGTGACCACCTACCTAACGGCCGCTGTGTCCACTTTTCGCACGGATAACAGCGGCGACACGTCGTGGCGTGGAAGCAATGAGGCCCTGGTAGGTCGCTGGAGGGAGCTGTCATCACAGCCAAGTCACCTAATTCCTGTAAATTTCGGGGATGGGGGTGATGGCGATGAGCTCTGACGCCACGGTCAATCACATCCCAGACGTGTTCGATCGGGTTCAGATATAGCGAGTTGGAGGACCAGCAGATCAATTGGAACTCGCCACTGTGATCTTCGAACCACACAATTAAACTTCTGGCCTTGTGGCATGGCGCATTATCTTGTTGAAAAATGCCACTGCCGTCGGCGAACGTGATCATCATGAAAGGGTATACGTGACCTGCAACCAGTGTACGATACCGCTTGGCCGTCATGGTGCCTTGCAGTGCTCCACTGGACCTATGGATGCCCACTTGAATGTTCCCCAGGGTATTATGAAGCCGCCATCAGCTTGTCTCCTGCCCCTGGTACAGGTTGAAAGCTGTTTCCCTGCATGACGTCGGATTCGCGCCCACCGGTGCCGTGACGAAGAAGGTATCGGGATTTGTGAGATCACGCAACGCTCTGCCACTCCGACAACGTCCAGTGCCGATGGTCACGTGCCGATTGCATTCCTAGTTGGCGATGCCAGGGTGTTAAAAATGGCACGCGCATGGCTCGTCAGATATTAGTTGCGCCACAGTTCGCCACCAGTCCTGTTTCACCAGCCTGCACGGCCAACGACGTCCGACAGATGATGACGCGAGGTCGCACAATCCCTCGACGTATGGACGTGGTTTCAGACACTCGCCACAGCACTCCTCGAACGCCCGACAAGTAGTGTAGTTTCGGAAATGCTCATGCTGAGCGTCCCAGCCATCACAAGCTGCCCTCGGTCGAACTCAGACAGTTCGCGTGTCTTCTCTATTCTATACTAGGACAGCACGCACACTCATACTACATGCAACATGCGTGTGTCTGACTATACAGTCATTCCCTGCGCACTTACGCTGCTATCGCCTGGACGGTTTTATAGCGGTAGTAGATCGGTGTTCACGATGTTCTGGCTGGTCAGTGTATATGAAATGTCTACTTCGTGTGGCCCGTCCCACATTCAGCTGTATATATTAGGTTGGTGCACAATTTCGTAGCGTTTTTGTTTTGCATGTTGGTATTTCGGTTGCTGAAAGTTTATTTATAGATTGCCATTTTATTTGTAGTTCACTGGTGCTGTCTGAGTTTACTAGTTATCGTTTTATCATTTGGAGATAGTGAGTGGAGCTGTGGACACTAGTAAATGGAGTGCCACTTGGAGAACTCGGAACATTTACGACATAATCTTCTGTTTGATTTCAATAGAGAGGTTATAGCAACGGAAACAGCCAGGAACATTTGCACCATATATGGGGAATAATGACATTGGACAGAAATCTGCAGTTTCCTTTCCGGATGACAATCCGTTGCGAACATGGCTCAATGAGTTCTTAAAACCACGTGGTTTCTACAGTCGCGAAATCGAAAGGTTATTGTAAATAATGAAGGGGAATGTTGTATTGACCACTAAATTTAAATTTAAATTTGTGGTAAGTTCCTATGGGACCAAACTACTACATCGGTCCTGTGCTTGCACACTACTCAATCTAACTTAAACTAACTTAGGCTAAGGACAACACATACACCCATGCCAGAGGGAGGACTCGAACCTCCGACCGTGGTATCCGCGCTAACCGTGGCAAGGAACCCTAGACCGCACGGCCGCCCCGGCGGTGACGACTAAAATCATTGTTAAGTGTATCTGTTGTGTTTATTAAACATATGGAAAAATGCTAAGAAACTCATGCTCCAACCTAACATTTGCTTCGGCTATCAGTATGAACGAGGTATTGTTTTCTTGTTGTTATTAAATCTGTTAGTTCATGAATGATGAAGGGAATGCAGTTATTTATATCGTTGGGGTAGCGTCTTTGACTAATAATAAAAGCGTCCTTAGTCGCGACTTCGATTGGCCGCTACTTACATTTGAAATAAAAATCAGCAGCAGTAGTGGTCAAAGACTTCAGGAGTATTGTTACCAGCGCTCTGCCAACGCGCTTGTCAAAAGAGGGCGGAGGAAAATTCAGAGGTTTTGAACAGCCTCATACTCTTGGGATGGGAAACTGCCCCTAAAAGATGTGAGAATCAGCAATGCTCAACGGTGTGAGAATGTAGAACGAAATGCAAAACAGTGCATTAAAGACACGTAGTGTGTACTGACAGAACTTGTGGCCCGATAGTTGAAAACCGAAATGGGAAAAGATACCGGATTACTGCCAAATTCAGATCTTCGTGAGGGGACAGCCAAAGAAGACTGAATAACCAAGTAAATGGTAACGTTCTGCGAGTCGGACCTTGGAATGCCATAAATCTGAATGTGATAGTGAGACTAGGAAATAGGTTAAGGAAACTGCAAAAGCTTAGCCTGGATGTGGTCAGTGAGGTGAAATAGAAAGAAGATGCGGATCCCTGATCAGACGAATACAAGGTAGTGTCAACAGCAGCAGAACTGGTGAAACAGGAATAGAATTCGTTGCGAATAGGAAAGTAGGGTAGAGTGTGACTCATTGTTGACAATTCTCATCACAATCGGCAGGAGACCAACGCCAGCAATAATAGTTCCGTATACATGCCGATGGCAGAAGCATAAGCATAAGAGATAGGGAAAGTAAGAGTATTTAAGGATAGATACATTGAGTGTGTATTTCAGTGTGTAAAGAAACATAAATACCTAATACTAATTGCTGACTGAGCAGTGTAGCAGGGAAAGGAACAGAGGACAGGGTTACGGGAGAAAAAGGGCGGAGTAGTAACAACGAGGCTGGAAAGGTACCACCAGACTTCCGGAAAAATATGACCACACAGTCCGGAAGATAGCAAGGGGAGACAAGAGCCAGAACTATCGCAAAATCAATGTAACAGTTTATTATGTAAACTGAAAGTGCAGAGGGAGCAAGGAAAGGAAAGAGAAAGAGTTACTGGTGCCAGCAACATTATAACAAGACGCGGAATCAGCGGCGACGAGCGACAACGTGTGCCGGACCAGGACTCGAACTCTGTGTTCAAATGGCTCTGAGCACTATGGGACTTAACATCTGAGTTCACCAGTCCCCTAGAACGTAGAACTAATAAACAGCACACACATCCATGCCCGAGGCAGGATTCGAACCTGTGACCGTAGCGGCCGCGCGGTTCCAGACTGAAGCGCCTCGAACCGCTCGGTCACATGGGTCGTCGAACTCAGTGTCTCCTACGTACTACGCAGTACGTTAACCACTGCGCCATAGGGAGACCGTTTTTACCATCTTGGCTCCATGACCTCCATGTTAACTACTTTGAGACACCTGCAGGAAGTCGAAGGTAATTGAGCATCGGCACTGAATACGGTGGATTCATTGCCCATTCAGACACGTCCGAAAGGACGGACACCACGTATTCATATAATCAGCAGTTTCTAATAACGACAATAACATAAGAATGGGCAAGAGAATTTGGTTCTGCTAGACGATAAATTGGGTCTTAGGGAATGAAAAGACACTAAAGAGACTATCCTAACATTGTGACTGATAATGGACGGAAGAGTAAAGAAGAATTAAGCCCGACCGATTAGCCGTGCAGTCTGACGCACTGCTTTCCGGACAACAAGGTGTGCCGGTCCCGGCACAAATTCGTGTCGAGGTCCGGTGTGTCTGCCAGTCTGTGGATGGTTTTTAAGGGGGTTTTCATCTCCCTCGGCGAATGCGGGCTGATTCCCCTTATTCCGCTTCAGTTACACTACGTCGGCGATTGCTGGGCAAACACTTTCTCCACGTACGCGTACAGCATAATTACTCTACCACGCAAACGTTAGGGTTACACTAGTCTGGTGTGAGACGTGCCCGTGGTAAAGGAAGGGGGGGGGGGCTAGAAATGAGTTGCAGAGACAATTCCTAAATCGTTGGATTGGACGCGCACGAGATGTGTCGTGGCTGGCTCGTTCCTCGTTCGCCAGACTTGACGCCTCTGGATTTTTTCTTGTGGGGATTCGTACAAGACATTGTTTATAAAGACGTTCCAACTACACCTGAATATATACGAGAGAGTACTGTCAGAGCATGTGCATCGATAAGTACCAAAGTGATAAGGAATGAAGCTCATTTCATGATAAGAAGATTGCAGCACTGCACTGATATCAGTGGTCATCACTTCGAACACCTTCTGTAAATGGACGTTCGTCCCACTTTTGTGACCTTCGTTGTCCTTGAAAGACCTTACTGTGACACGTCATTGGATTCGTCTCGATAGCCGCTATCAGAAAATAAGTACCAAACTATGGCATCCCATTTAAGAAACAAAACAAGACAAAAAAACTGAGTCGACCTTCATATCGCCGAAGCGACCCGACCTAGCAACAAAAAACCAACGTCATATTATGGCCTCCGTTATCCCACATAACTTTTGTCCCACAAACTTTTCAGCTACTATCATGCTTTCGAAGTTATTCTAGGTGGCAATAGTTAGTGACTCAGCCTGTATAATGTCTAAAACTATAATAACGGAAGATCACGATAGAAGTGCTGGAATTAAGACTTGAATGTAGTCTTTCGCCGCCTCTACTGTTCTACATACACATCGAAAAAGCAAAGACGGACATAGAAGGAAGGTTCAAGAATGGGGTTAAAATTGTGGGTGAAAGGAAGTCAATGATAAGACTCGCTGATATCACTGTTATCCTCAGTGAACGTGAGAAAGTATTGCACTGTCTGTTGAATGGAATAAACAGCCTAACGAACAAACAATATGGATTAACAGTAAGCCTAAGAAAGATTATACTAAGGAGGAGAAACAGAAATGAGATTAGCGGATAAATTTTTATCATCGAAATTGGGGACCACGAAGTAGACGAAGCGAAGGAAGAGGAAGATTCACGGAGGAAGGGTGATACAGTAAGCATACTCGCACAGGGAAAGAGGTCGTTTCTGCCCAAAAGGAACCTACTAGCATCAACATGGGCCTTAAATTGAGGAAGAAATTTCTAAGGACGGAACAAAGAAATTAGTACATCTGGAAACAATAGTCGATTTTATTCCAATGATGACATATGCCACCTGGGGGATAGTAAATGTACTGATAATGGTTTCACCGTAGTCCAACAACAAATAGCGTAGTGGCATAGCTTCCAGGCGGCATCTGTGTCTACCCTTTAATAGAGAAAGCTCACAGCCAGAAGGATCAGTGTGGTGCAAACGTGTGTAGCAAATAATCAACCACGCCACGGAAACGCACTAGTGCTTCTTTGCACTCAAATCAGTCAGTTTGAAAGGGGTCAAATGTGGCCTTCCGAGCGGCGGGATGGTCTTTTTGGGACAATTGCCACACAAGTTGGACGTTCTGCATCGGTTGTGCAATGACGCTGGTATCGGTGGTCACGGAACATTATTACATCCGCAGACGAGGTTCGGCACGTCCAAGCAGCACAGACGCCAGCCAGGTTCGTCATATTGTAATGACAGCGGTGGTAGGTCGTACAGCACAGATAAGACGGCTTGTGAGCCCGAACGCTTCAACACAAACCGTCGCGTACCAGTTACCAGCAGTGGGATTGTGGGCACGCACACCTCTAGCTTGTCTTCAAATGGTTCAAATGGCTCTAAGCACTATAGGACTTAACATCTGAGGTCATCAGTCCCCTAGAACTTAGAACTACTTAAACCTAACTAACCTAAGGGCATCACACACATCCATGCCCGAGGCAGGATTCGAACCTGCGACCGTAGCAGCAACGCGATTCCGGACTGAAGCGCCTAGCTTGTCTTCCAGTCACACATCAGCATCGACGTGGACTGTTCGACTGGTGCCTTCAGAGGATTGGAGTGGGGCGCCGTGGTCTTCAGCAATGAAAGGTGTTTGTGCCTGCACGCAAGTGATGGTCGTTTGCACGTACGACATAAACCTGGCGTGAGCTGTCTCGCAGAGTGCATCCGTCTAAGGCCTTATGGTCTGAGGGGTGATAAGCTACAACTCTCGTTCATCTTTGGTATTTCTGGAGAGGACACTAACCACCACTCCGTACGTGCACAATGTTGTTAGACCCATTCTTTTTCCGTTCTTGCAACTGGAGGGTGATGTGTTGTCCCAACAGAGGATAATGCTCGTCTACACATTTCCCGTGAAACTCAATGTGTAGCAACTTCCCTGTCCAGCACCATATCCGGACTTGTCTCCCGTCGAGAAGTGACTTATGTGACTCACCAACCAACAACTCTTACAGAGCTATATGAACATGTCGAGCAGTCGTGCCTAACTTATACCGGGACAGTATTCACTATCTGACGATCGACTGGCTGCCAGAGGCAGCGCCTGCATTGTTGTCCATGGAAGCTACACCACGTAACGATAAGAATGTTTTAGCATGGGTCGATACCTGGTGCCTCAGAATCGCTTGTGATATTAATCTGTAACTAAGAGGGTGAGTCAAATGAAAACCTTAAATTTGTAATAACAAATCAAAATTTCGCGCCGTTATCCTGTAAGTTGGTAAGCGTGCTACAAACAGCGTGCAGAATGGCCTGTAGGTGGCAGCATAGTGCAGATACACACATACCGTCGCAGTGTCAGTATAAAGATGGCCGCCCCACTTGCGACTTGCACCAGGAAAGAACAGCGTTTTGTTATTCGGTTTTTGCGTAGTGAAGGTGTGAAACCTATTGAAACTCATCGACAAATGAAGGTTCAGTATGGTGATGCATGTTTGTTACTGCAGCAAGTCTACGAATGGAGTAGGAAGTTCGCAAATGGTGTGACTTCAGTGAAAGATGCTCCTCGTCCAGGTCAGGCACAACGAGTTGTGACTCCACAGAACATTGCAGCAGTTAAAGCCATAGTGAAGGAAAACTGCCGAGTGAAACTGAATGACATTGCAGCATGTTTACAGATTAGTCATGGGTCAGCACACCACATTGTGCATGATGTGCTCCAGTTTCACGAAGTGTCTGCAAGATGGGTGCCACGGCAGTTGACTCCTGAAATGAGAGAACGACGTGTTGATGCTTGTGAAGAACTTCTGCGGCGCTTTGAACGAGAAGGTGATGGCTTCCTTGCAAGAATCGTTACTGGGGACGAAACCTGGGTTCACTTCCACCAACCGGAAACGAAGAGAGCGGGCAAGAAATGGCGTCATCCCTCATCACCCAAACCAAAGAAATTTCGAACCGAATCATCAGCAGGGAAGGTTATGCTGATTCTCTTTTGGGACGAAAAAGGCGTCATTTTGGAGCATAACATGCCTAGAGGGACCACTGTCACCAGTGCTTCATACACAGATCATCTAAAAAAATCATCTGCGGCCTGCAGTCCAATCAAAGGGACGTGGATTGCTATTAGCAGGTGTCCTTTTGAAACATGACAATGCAAGGCCCCACACTGCCCGTACAACAGTTGCAACAATCACAGATCTGCATTTGGAGTGTCTTCCTCGTCCACCATACTCACCAGACCTTGCCCCAAATGATTTCCATGTCTCTGGACCACTCAAAGACTGAGTGGGAGGAAAGAAGAGGTACGCCACGTGGTGCATGAGCGGTTGCGCGGACTACGAAACAATTTTTTTTCTAAAGGAAGCCCTGGAGGTCTTGCATAGAGCGTGGGGGAGATTTTGTTAAAAAGTTATACAGTTTTCTACCACTTCTGCACAATAAATAATATTTTAAAAAAATATTTAAGGTTTTCATTCGACTCACCCTTGTATAACCATTTCATGTACTCCACATGCTCTGTTGCAGTGATAAATCCTGACTGAATTGGATATCGCTAAAAGGGTATAGGTTTTAATTTTTTTTCCTGCAATGTAGCATTGTACATAAACGTTTCGTTTGCGGTATTGTGTTATAGAATGATGCTGAACATTAGATGGTCATGATGGGCCTCACGAAACTAATCATAAGACTGATAAACAAAAGCCAGCATAGTGCAGCGATCTTCTTCCGACCCAGTCATACGTCGTTTTTCTAAATTAGCGATAGTCTTTAGAAGAAGACAAAGTCTTTCCTCCACTCTGACTCTGATAAAACGACCCTCGACAGAGCGTTCAAATATAATCTCCGGTCTGCCCCCTCCTCCAGCGGCACTGCACTGCTGTCCTACCCGCATCCACGTCGTAGGAATCCTCTGTGGCAGTGGGGCTGAACCCTGAGTTAAGCTGACCGGTGTACGTATCGAATAGCTACTGCTTCTCCTGGGCGGGCGCTCCGCCCGCCGAGGCTGCGGCGGACAAAATATTTGCAGACGCGGCGCGGCTGCTCTGCAGAGTCAACAGCGCGGCGGCCCAGCCGAGACAGCTTGCGGCGGAGCTGAAATATTAAGCGGCCGCGCGCAGGGCGCCGGGGTGCGCGCTCCGGCACGTGGCACTGCAACATCGCGGCTGTCGACGTGCAGCAGCGACAAAGTGTGAAGGGCCGCAGCACGGCCGCGGCACTGCCTGCTGGGTTTCACTACCTGCAGTGGGGTGCTGTGCTGCGATGTGTTGCCGTAAAGGCGAGCGAGCGCTGCCGGCGCGCGGTGCTCGCTCGTTCAGCACCCACTTTCCAGTGACTGACGCGTCTCTCTGCAGACGAGGAGCAGCTGCTTCGCCGCCTTTACAGCGTCTCCTCATTCTGTCGTACACTACAGTCACTTAACATTGATAGCGATGCTAATAGCAAAAACATTCCGGTCACTTTACTGTTCGAAACCTTTTACAGTTACTTGTTTGATGGGTAGTTACATAAAACGGCTATACATGCCTGTAATTAAGGACCAACCATTATAATATTTATTATCAACAATCCACTGCAACATGAAAGTAATAGAGTGTTCACCAGTACAATACCAGAAGGACAAACGAACTTTTTCTGGTGAATCTAATTTTGCCACAGAAAGGAGTGCAATACACATCTACACTGAAGCGTCAAAGAAACTGGTATAGACGTGCTTATTCAAGTACAGAGATATTTCAACAGGCAGAATAGGGCGCTGAGATCGGCAACGTCTATATAAGACAACAAGTGTCTGGTGCAGTTGTTAGAGCTGTTACTGCTGCTACAATAGCGGGTTGTCAAGATTTAAGTAAGTTTGAACGTGGTGTTATAGTCGGCAAACGAGCGATGGGACACAGCACCTCCGAGGTAGCGATGAAGTGGAGATTTTCCTGTATGACAATTTCACTTGTGTATCATGGATATCAGGAATCTCATAAAACATCAATAAGATCCCGCAAGAAGGGGACCAATGACGGCCGAGGAGATTCGTTCAGCGTGACAGAAGTGCAACTTATCTGCAAATTGCCGGCCGGACTGGCCGAGCGGTTCTAGGCGCCACAGTCTGGAGCCGCGCGACAGATACGGTCGCAAGTTAGAATCCTGCCCCGGGCATGGATGTGTGTGATGTCCTTAGGTTAGTTGTGTTTAAGTAGTTCTAAGTTCTAGGGGACTGATGACCTCAGAAGTTAAGTCCCATAGCGCTCAGAGCCATTTGAATTTGAACTTTCTGAAAATTGCTGCAGACTTCAGTGCTAGGCCATCAAGTGTCAGCGTGCCAACCATTCAAATAAACATTATCGATACGGGCTTTCGGAGGCGATGACCCAGAGGTGTGCACTGCACGAATCAAAGCTTTACGCCTCGCCTGGTCCCATCAACACCGACGGACTGTTGATGAACGGAAACATGTTGCCTTCTCGGACGAGTCTCATTCCAAATTTTATCGAACGTATGGAAGTGTACGGGTATGGAGACAGCCTCATGAATCCATGGACCCTGCATGTCAGCAGGGAACTATTCAAGTGTTGGAGGCTCTGTAATGGTGTGGGGCGTGTTTAGTTGGAGTGATATGGGACCCCTGATACGTCTAGATACGACTCTGACAAGTATCACTAACGTAAGAATCCTGTCTGATCACCTGCATCCATTCCTGTCCATTGTGCATTCCGCCGGACTTGGGCAATTCCAGCAGGACAATGCGACACCCCACACGTCCAGAATTGTCACAGAGTGGCTCCAGGAACACTCTTTTGAGTTTAAACACTTCCTCTGGCCACCAACCTCCACAGACATGACAATTGTTGAGCATATCTAGTATACCTTGCAACGTGGTGTTCAAAAGAGATCTTCACACCCTCGTACTATACAGGATTTATGGACAGTCCTGCAGGATTCATGGTGTCAATTCCTTCCAACACTACTTCAGACATTAGTCGAGTACTTGCCACGTCGTATTGCGGCACTTCTGCTTGCTCTCGGGGGCTCTACACGATATACAGCAGGAGTATCAGTTTCTTTAGCTTTTCTGTATATAAAATCTGCCCATTGAAATAAAGTATCTGTCGGACAGAAATAGTGTTTACGTGTTTCTTCAATTTTTTGTTCAACTGTCACGTTCCACGTCACAACATTGAAGTAAGTGAATACTAAAGAGTCGCTACTACTGGGATCAAGCATCCAAGTCAAACTAAATTTAACTGAAATATGACATTCCTAAACCTCTCTTTAACAAAGGTGACAACAGAGACATAGATTCACTGTCGACATCATTTTCGAAAATTTCTGAGAAAGTGCTGCATTTTAGAATAGTATCTGACCTTATCAACAACAATATCCCCACCAAATCACAGTTTGGGTTTCAGAAGAGTTGCGCTACTGAGAATGCCATTCACATGTCCACTCACCAAATCTTACAAGCATTAAACAATAAAATAGCGCCGGTTGGTGTGTTCCGCATCTGTCTGTGTAAATCATATTTTTCTCCTAGATAAATCGACGTTTTATGCGTTTGATGATTTAATTATCCAATGGATGATGTATCTAATCAAAAGAATACAGAAAGTTGTACTTAGTAATTCAACTAATATAGAAGGGGAATGTTATTCTGACTGGGGAGAAATCATGTATGAGGTTCCCCAAGACACAGTTTTAGGACACTAATGTTTCTCACAAATGTAAAAGATCTTTCGGCTAATATACAACAAGCAAAACTAATTCTTTTGGGAGTTGGCAATAGTATTCTAATGAATTCATGTATACTTAAAGAAACACGACACATGGTAAACAGTCCTTTTAAAAGCACCGTTCACTGGTTTTCTGCGAATGGTCTCGCCCTCAATTTTAAAAAGACACAACATATTCACTCCTGCACATCCAATGGGAACTACACCATTTATAAGTGTAACACACATTGAGGAAATAATAAACGGAATGGGACCCGTGGTACTGTCTCGTTTGACAGTAGACAGACAGTCCTCAGAAAAAATTTTATACTGCTCTATGATGTCTATACTGATGAGAATTTAAACTGGAAAAAGGTACGTTTGAAACTCTTAAAACAACTTAGTTCAGCCGCATTTGCACTTAGAATCATTGAAAATCTTTGGGAGAGAAAAATCAGTAAGAAACTGTTCGTTGCTCAAAAACGTTCTGCAAGAATAATTTGTAGTGCCCACCCTCGATCATATTGTAGACATCTGTTTAATGAGTTGGGCATTCTGACTACTGTTAAACAATACATTCATTCCCTCATGAAGTTTATTGTAAATAATCCACTACTGTTTAGAAGAAACAGTGATGTACATAATTACAATAATAAAGGGAAGAACAGTATTCATTACTCCACATGCAGGTTGTCCTTAGCACAAAAAGGGCTACACAATACTGCAACAATAATTTTTTATCACTTACCAAGTGATTTAAAATGTCTGACAGACAGCAAAGTAACATTTGAAAACAAAATTAGGAAGTATCTCATTGACAACTCGTTCTATTCCGTAGAAGATTTTCTATTACTTTAACGTGTAAAAGGTGGCGGATAGGAATTACTAATACACATCTGCATATCTTTTGTCTTTAAAAATAGAAATAGCCTTAAAGTTCAGCGTATAGCCATACATATAAATTAATTTGCGATGTGAATGTAAATTGATTTGTTGGACATCATTACGATTTACCACGCAAAATGATCCATGGTACGTGAGATTAACTAACTAACAAAATGTGATACAGATCTTTAGGTATGTAGAATATATCGGAACTACTTTACTCAGTTTTATATGTAATGAATTTTTACGCCTATGAGTTTTTTAAAATTTTGTTCTGCGAGTAGTTTTTGAGTTAAATATTTAGTTTGAATTCCGTAAACCACACAGAGACATTTCTACAACGCTTCTTTCACGAAATTATTATATTAACGTGCTGAAGATTTTGTGTTACTGTCTCGTTTGACAGTAGACTGACAGTCCTTAGAAAAATTTTTATGCTGCTCTAAGGTGAACGAGGAGAGAAATAATAGTAAACAACCACAAAAGATACTTTGTAGTTACTTCTAAATCACACACAATGTTACTGGAAAAATACGATAATAATTGCTAAGAAACTAATATTAATTACAAAGCGGAAAGTTAAACTGGCTTATAGTGTGTGGTGTGAGTGCGATTTAACATAAGTGAGTAGCTGAGCGTTTAGAATAAGACCAGGTTAACCGTTTTTTATGTTTTTTTATATTTTCCATAGTTTAAATCTTACTAAAGAATTTTTGTAACCTGAGTATGGAATCTCCAAGGGCCACGTAGAAAGTAGCACACCACATTTTTTTCTTGAATAATTGTTTATTGAACACAATAAAACATAATACCAGAAAAACGATGTTTTTTTTCTACATGCTGTACTTTTTCCACGTAATCTCCTCCTAGTTCTATGGCCTTCCTCCAGCGAGACAGAAGGGCCTGTATGCCCTGTTGGTACCACTCGTTGTTCTCATCATGAAGCTATTTCTTCACTGTGCGAATCATCTCTTCGTCATCCTAACTTTAATGGCCCAGACAAGTAGAAGTCAGAGGAAGCTAGGTCGAGGCTGTTGGGTGGATGGAGTAACACTGTCCAACATTATTTAGTGATTTGTTCCGAAGTATCGTAAGTTCTGTGAGGCCGAGCGTTATCATGATGAATCGAGTAACACCTGGATTGTCGAAGTAGCTGGAAACGCTTCTTGAGTTTGATAAAGTGTTCACATTCGCTTCACACTAACGGGTGCTGCCTCATGGCATCACATCAATGATTATCACACCCTCACAGTCCCCGAATACTGTGGCGGATGCAGTTGCTTTGATTTTTTCCTTCTTAGGGGAGAAAGGATAACGCCATTCCGTCTATGTCGCTTTCTTCCTGGCTCAAAATGGTGAATTCAGTTTTAATCACTTGCCACAATCCGGGACAAGAAGGCTTCAAAACGTTGCAGAAACTCAGAAGAAATGTTTTATTCTGAGAGGTGTGTACTCCACCGTAAGGCTGTGCAGAACCTACTGCGCACACACTTTTGAGTAATCAAGAGGAGCGGATTGCATCCACACTTACTTTGCTGACTGATATCTTCAGACCCAACCGCCGGGTTGTCACACTTCAGTCCTCGCGAGGGAGCATATCAGCAGGCTGTATCGTGCCAGGTGTGGCAATCGTGGGCGGTCCCTCCGCTCGCTGCAAATCACAGAGTTCCGAACCGCATTCTGATTGCCCCGCCCTCTCTGCACAGCGACAGACCGTGTTCCTGTCGAGTGCAGATGCTCCGTAAACTCTTCACAAACGTTTGTGAATGTTCCCAACAGGTTCTTCTACGCAGTGAGAATTTCAATGACGATACGCTGTGTGTAACGTACATCACTTAAAGACGTCATTTTGAAGCTCTGTTGCAGTTAAACCAACGGGAGGTTTCCACGTGCACTCCGGAAACTTGAAATAATGCATCGCTAAAGTTTCGCATTCGTACCATACCTGTTAGCTGAGGAAAATTAAACTGTGGTGCATCACTTTCTGGGCGACCCTCATATAACTCGGATACGTATTTGTATTTGCGAATGCAGAAAAAGTTTTCAGCATTACCCACCATTATCGTGTTCCTTGTATTATAGTGCAGAGAGCGGGAATAATATCTTTGATTAAGATATTACTATATTGGAAAATTTTTCACTGATCCGAAATCCATGTATACCGCAGACATATTCTAAGCAACGGGATAAAAAACACAAAGACTGTAAGTAGGCTGTTTAGGTTTTTATGTTAGTAAAGCCACGCAGCGCTCTGTATGAAAATCACTGACTGTGCTGGGTGGAATCTGTGGCTGGGTCGCATTGCTGGAATATTCGCTATTGTAGTGTTGAGCAATTGGATGAGAACAGCGCGTAGCGTTGCGCAGTTGGAGGTGAGCCGCCAGCAGGGGTGGATGTGGAGAGAGAGATGCCAGAGTTCTGACAGGTTGCCAAAAGCGGACGATCTGGACGTGTGTCCGTTAGAAAAATGAAATTTGTAATGATGGATGTCATGAATTGATAGATATATATATATGATGACTTTTGAACAATATTAAGGTAAATACATCATTTGTTCTCTATCAAAATCTTTCACTTGCTAACAATGCCTATCAGTAGATACTGCCTTCAGCAGTTAGAATCTCTTATTTAGCTGGCAGTATTGGCACTCGCTGTATTGCAGTAGTTCGAGTAAAGAAGATTTTTGTGAGGTAATTGATTCATGAAAGGTATAGGTTATTGTTAGTCAGAGCCATTCTTTTGTAGGGATTATTGAAAGTCAGATTGCGTTCCGCTAAAAAAATATTGTGTGTCAGTTTAGTGATGATCAGAATAAATAAAGAGAGAAATGACTGAGTACGTTCAGTTTTGCTCAGCTGTTTGAAAATCAAACAACGTAGAAGTTTACCAGCACAGTCATTCATAACTTTCTAAGGGGACGTTACAAGACATGCCGTAGACAACAAGAGGATTTGCTCATGAACTTCACTTACACTTCTCTGCAACATCTAAGGCAGAAACAGCAACTTACAGCACAGTTCATCTTTTCTAATATCTTAACTGATTGGCATTTCTCGATCCTTACTGTGTTTCGTTATGGTTGCTTAAACCTGACGGTTATACCCTTTACTGTTGTTCTCATTTCTCTCAGAGCATTCATCTTAATGAGTACACATCTTCTCACTTTTTAGATCGGTCCGTTTAATCAAAGGGGTAGAAATAATGAAATTCAGGCGTATTAAAATCTTTGGAAAATCCACAGGGAGTCAATATTTTGGGGGTCAGGATGTGGGGGAAAAAGATCTCACAAATAGGTGTGGCAGAAGATAGGAAAACGTACCCTCTCGTGACTGAGTGATGCGGCAGAAGGATAAAAAATGGAAAGCAGATATAATAGAACGAAAACAAGAAACGATAAATGGTGGAAAAACATTATTTACTGATAATATATGAAATCAGTTTTCTTCACATGCTCACAGTATGTCAGTCCTACATACACTCCTGGAAATGGAAAAAAGAACACATTGACACCGGTGTGTCAGACCCACCATACTTGCTCCGGACACTGCGAGAGGGCTGTACAAGCAATGATCACACGCACGGCACAGCGGACACACCAGGAACCGCGTTGTTGGCCGTCGAATGGCGCTAGCTGCGCAGCATTTGTGCACCGCCACCGTCAGTGTCAGGAAGTTTGCCGTGGCATACGGAGCTCCATCGCAGTCTTTAACACTGGTAATATGCCGCAACAGCGTGGACGTGAATCGTATGTGCAGTTGACGGACTTTGAACGAGGGCGTATAGTGGGCATGCGGGAGGCCGGGTGGACGTACCGCCGAATTGCTCAAAACATGGGGCGTGAGGTCTCCACAGTACATCGATGTTGTCGCCAGTGGTCGGCGGAAGGTGCACGTGCCCGTCGACCTGGGACCGGACCGCAGCGACGCACGGATGCACGCCAAGACCGTAGGATCCTACGCAGTGCCGTAGGGGACCGCACCGCTACTTCCCAGCAAATTAGGGACACTGTTGCTCCTGGGGTATCGGCGAGGACCATTCGCAACCGTCTCCATGAAGCTGGGCTACGGTCCCGCAGACCGTTAGGCCGTCTTCCGCTCACGCCCCAACATCGTGCAGCCCGCCAGCAGTGGTGTCGCGACAGGCGTGAATGGAGGGACGAATGGAGACGTGTCGTCTTCAGCGATGAGAGTCGCTTGTGCCTTGGTGCCAATGATGGTCGTATGCGTGTTTGGCGCCGTGCAGGTGAGCGCCACAATCAGGACTGCATACGACCGAGGCACACAGGGTCAACACCCGGCATCATGGTGTGGGGAGCGAACTCCTACACTGGCCGTACACCTCTGGTGATCGTCGAGGGGACACTGAATAGTGCACGGTACATCCAAACCGTCATCGAACCCATCGTTCTACCATTCCTAGACCGGCAAGGGAACTTGCTGTTCCAACAGGACAATGCACGTCCGCATGTATCCCGTGCCACCCAACGTGCTCTAGAAGGTTTAAGTCAACTACCCTGGCCAGCAAGATCTCCGGATCTGTCCCCCATTGAGCATGTTTGGGACTGGATGAAGCGTCGTCTCACGCAGTCTGCACGTCCAGCACGAACGCTGGTCCAACTGAGGCGCCAGGTGGAAATGGCATGGCAAGCCGTTCCACAGGACTACATCCAGCATCTCTACGATCGTCTCCATGGGAGAATAGCAGCCTGCATTGCTGCGAAAGGTGGACATACACTGTACTAGTGCCGACATTGTGCATGCTCTGTTGCCTGTGTCTATGTGCCTGTGGTTCTGTTAGTGTGATCATGTGATGTATCTGACCCCAGGAATGTGTCAATAAAGTTTCCCCTTCCTGGGACAATGAATTCACGGTGTTCTTATTTCAATTTCCAGGAGTGTATTTTTCAAGTAGATGTCTCGTTTAATATAGGAATTTTGTGTTCATAAATAGTGATTTGCAAATAATGATTTTTCTATGTAGTTGTCAGAGGTCACATTATTTCTGTGACATTTGCAATAAAAGCGAGGGGTTTCAATCACTCCACCTTCATGAATGAGTTTCAGTGAGAAACTGGCGTTTCTGCTGTGTGTGACTTGCTAATTCCGTAGAAGGAACCGGTGATACATTATTAATAAGTGATGAGTGACGAGGAATGAGTCTCAATGAAACGGCACCCACCTTTCACTTTTGTTGTAAAATAATGGTCAGTGGCTTGGAAAGAATCGTTGGTGACATGAATATCTTTTTAAATTATCTTGATAAATTACTTGCGATTTCCATTCAAAATACATCATTCTTAATTGTATGAGTTTAATCTGCAGCAGTCGTATCACACATTTTGTAGGTCATGAACAGATAGGCTCCTACGGCAACTTATTTCCAATGTTTCCTCACAGCTGATATAGCTTCCCTATGAGACTGCTGATGACCCCTCTCAGTTTATAGTTAGCGGAACGTTAAACACCTAGTTATGGAAAGACAGTGTTTCTGGTTTCATAGATCGCTGAAAATAAAGGGTTATTCAAGAAAATGGACCCGATTTAATTAATATTTATTTATTCAGATATAAATAGTAAAACGATAATTTAAGCTCCGTTGTAAAGAAGAGGTTCTACAATATCAGTTATCACTGCTATAGCATTAATAATGGCGTAATCGGCCGCTAGTAGACGCCCAGTTCGTATTAGTTACAAGATGGCCGTCATACCGCATAAGGTTTTCTGTGTTAAGTTCAGAAGAAGTGAGCGGCAATTTCAGTAATAGGACATCCCGTCTCCAATTCTGTATTGAACCACCAACTAGGAGAAGCATAAGCCATAGATGTAAGCAATTTTAGTCACTGCAATTGATGAAGCGCGTGCCGACTGCGACATCGTGCTGATCTGCCGTTTAGATGTGTGACGTGCAGCAAGAGCAGGACACACTGAACATTTATAAATTGTGTTTATAAACAATATATCTTCCTGTATATATAAGTGGGTCCATTATTTCGAATAACCCTGTATGTTTTGTCATGGGCATTATATTTCTGTATTTGTCTTTTCCTCTTGTGCACGTCAGGCTCCTCCTCTCTTTTTTCGCTGTCTGATGTCATACTTTACTCTTTGTATTTCTATTTGTCCCTTATCAGCCCTCTGGAATACAAATAAAACCTGCTCGTGTTATTATACTGCGTCAATGACTGAATCCTGGAATAGATGCTAAACTTCAGGATTTTCAGTTGTCGGCTGCTTCTCTTTCTTTAACTTTCTTGTGGACATTGTTTTCGGATACAAGGAAGCGACGTTTTAATATGTATCGACGTTTGATGACTAGTAAACACTGTAAATGTCAAAGTGTAATTTTTTGATCCAGGTTACTACACTGAAGTTTTTCAGACGGATCATGGAAAGGGAACCATGAGAGCTTAGTGGAACACTAACTCACGAAACTCCTTGTAATAGAAATATATCGTACAAATTAGGATGTATTCTGCAACAGTCGAACGACTGTTTCAGCTCGCGTTCTTGTTTGCAATATGTCCACGTTAAAAAGCGGACATGTATAAAAATTTCCGTGCTTTGTTTAAAGTGGTGGGAACCGTGGTTCAAAACTCATAGCTCGTTCCTTGTAAAGTGCTTCAGTCTTCCCTTTACAAAAATATACTTGTCACGGGAGATGGTGTTGAGTCATACTTTGCAAATGTGACAACCGTTTCTTTATTTTGGCAGTCATTTATTAATATGTATGTTATGTCAATATTTATTGACCACACTCTTTGCACTTGTACTGAGTGAGTCTTGCAGTCTTGTTCGCCCAACATATTTGGCATCGCTTTCGCGTTTTGGTGCCCTCTGCAGTTGTGCTATTGAGTGTCGCGGGTGTTTCATTTTGGGGAAAACGTTTTCGAAGCCGGAATGAAATGTTCCGAGGCAAGAGGGGCGAACGCTGTAGCACCTGACCTCTTATTAGTTCTTTTCCCAGATTACAGAGGAAGATTCGGCGGGCCGGCACCTCGATTCCGTTTCCTAGACATATGATCTGTCTGTTTATGCCAGCAACATTCAGCATCGCGTAAAAAATAAACATTGGCCAATATCTTGTGCCTCTTTGAACATTGTACACAGAGCATATTTTATTGACCACGTCCACACCTATTTTATGGCGATTATAATAGGTAATCACTTCCGGTTTATTTTTGTCCCCACTTGCTTAGTCAATCGCTCCATCCATATGCGTGCTGGAAATCACAATGACGTTTTTCTTCTTATTTTTATTTTGGGGTACATACAACACCATAGTGCCCTCTTTGCGGAATGCAAACATACTAGATAACGGCTCTCTCCTTTTTATCTCTTTCTGTTCATTAGGGGTTTGCCATTTGTTCTTTTTTAGTGTTCCCACTTAGGACAGCTTCTATTTCGTGGCCAAGTCGTGAAGAAGAGTGGTGTGGCTAAACCAGTTGTCAGCAGTGATATTTCGACCAGAGTTAGCTAGAGGAGTAACCAGACAGATATTCAACCACGTCTACGGGTTTGTTGCTAACCTGGAAAGGACTGTCGGGTTGCGTTCCTCCATGAATTTCCATGTTACATGTATAGCATACACCTGAGTCTATTGCAGTTAGTATCTTCAACACGTATTTTTCGGGCTTGGACGGTACATACCGGATGAAATTGCACGTGCCTCTGAAGGCCTCTAACTTTTCGTCTATCGTAACATCTTCTCCTACACAATAACATTGTTGGCAGTTCAGTACAAACTTACGAAAAATGTCCCGAACAGGGGCAAGACGAAGTAGAGCTTTCCGCTGCCCTCTTGTTTCCCTGTTGTCAAACCTGAGAACCTGACGTAAGAAACGGAACAGCACGAGAGTCATGGTGAGTCGGAAAACCTCAATCCCGAATCCGTCGTTGGCCCATAAATCCTCGAGGTTTAGTTTCGCAGCTTTGCAGAGTCCAGCAATATATAAAAGCCCAATAAATGCTTTCAACTCTGTTTGATCAGTGGGTTTGACGTCTCTTTCCCGTGACTAATGACCTTTCACTGAATCGATATATTGGTTTGCGGAACGTACAATGATGGACAATATGTTGCCATCAAATAAACATGCCCAAGTGTCTAAAATTGTGTGTACGCCCTGAGCTGTACCGATCGGGCTCGGGATTTTCCTAAGTAGGCTATGTTTCCCCCTTTTTGACGATCGATAAGGAGTTTTTTTTTCCAGAAAATGGAGTCGATGACTTTCTTGCCCTTCTTTTAATGGCAAACATAGAATTCATCGTCGTCTTCGCCCTCAGATGAAACATTCGTGATGGTTTGCTCCGTTTCGGAACGGTCCTGACATTCGTCGATTATTTCTTCCGCATCCGTGTCAGCGTCTTCTTTTGGTACACGCTGTGCGCCGTAGGCTTGGTACCAGGCCTGAAGGACTGGAAATGTCATTCGCACTCAAGACACATCCGTCGAATAGAAGTTTGTGTATGTTTTCGATGCCAGAAGGATTATGGAGATCATATTTTGGTCCAATGTCCATATTGACCTGACACAAGTCGACGATAGTATATTGTCATCCAGAAACATTCATAGGTAGCCGTAAAGGCAGTACACATATCACGTGTAACGTATAAGGTCGCCTCGTATCTGTGATATACGCGTTCTTATTTGGCTACGGTATTTTATCTTTGAGTAAATGACTACAAATGAGAGACATGACTATGTAAACGACTTACGTCACGCATGAAAATCGGAAAGCAGACACAATGCGCTTACTTGATAATGGTGGTATCTCTGGGATACAAAACGGCCTCACACCCATCAAACTGGAGCGGACAAGGTCACCGCATGACTGACACTCGTCCCGCAACTAGGTAGAGGAATAGGAGATGGTGGAGCTTGGTCCGCACACGCGAGGGTCGCCTAGTACGAGAAGACGTAGCTTTGTATCTGAGAGATCACACGCGACCACTGGAGTGATATTTACGGGTGTGTGTCCGAATCAGTCTATTAATATATACATTTCTGAATATTGTCTTCTATGGGAACTTCAGATACGTTAAAATACTCGAGATTGAAAGCCAGGTATGTAAATAAAGTTTTTGCTGTTTTATTACGTCATTAACTATTATTCTCGCGCATTGCAAAATTGTTACCTTGCAGACCCATTGCTATCGATTTTTTGGTCCATATTTTAATAAATCGATAATAATTATGTCCGTATTATTTTAGTCAGTTTTCTTACATTCATTTGCAAGTTCTGGTGAGAAGCATCAAGCCGCTGTCGAACAGGATTGTCGTAACATCATAGTTATTCCAGAGGATATTCGTCTTGATAGTAATAACAAGGTTTGTGATACAAGGCTAAAAAATGTTTCGTTTACTTAACACAATATTCGTTTTTCGTTTGCCTCTTACCACGAACAACAATAAAGTTGACAGGCCACAACCTTGCCTTCATCCTTCATTGACTTCTAAGAACCTTCCAATTTTTCTCTAAATACTATGCCTCTCTGACCATATAAGGATTTGATATCGTTCATGAACTTACACAGTATTTCATATCCCGCAATACCGTTACTCTGTCATAAGATTTTCACAATATAAAACTGGTACATAGGTGTATTTAATACCTGTTTCATTGCGGGCCGGCATCTACGGATGATTTTTCTTTTCTAAAATCGCACTTCTATTCCATCAGTAATTAGTCAGCTGGCTATAATTCATTTTTAGTGTTATTGAGTTACAACATCTCCGCAGTGCAGAAAAAAAGCGATGCGGGAAAATTTTGTTATTAAATCTCTTGAATCCAAGTGCTTGATTACGAAAGTACATCAATTTATTATTAATTTCCGTTCCTGAGGCCATCTTCAGATTCGAATTCAAGGTGTGAAAAGTGCAAAAATAAAATTATACCAACACGGCGACGTCACCATCGTTCGCTTGTGAGCAGGAATCAGACAAAGAAGGTGGCTGTTAACTGTACATTGTCGAATAGGGAAAAATGAGCGTTAGGAAAAAATTGAGTCTGTTAATTGGTAACTCTTTTACACTGTTTCCCCCTGATTTCATAGATATCTGGTTCCTTTCCATGAGGGAACGGCTTGTGAATGTGCAAATTGGTCTCGATGTCATAACGGTGTGGCCAGCTTTTGACACATACTCCGGTTTGTTGGGGTAGTTGGAGGAAAGTGTGGTTCATGCATAAAGAAGACCGCATGTAGAATACTGGTGATAACCATTCTTGAGTGCTGCTCAAGTGTATGAGATCCCCGGCAGGTAGGATTGAAGGTGGTGGTCGAGGCAGTTCAGAGGCGGGACGCTAGATTTGTTGCTGGTAGGTTCGATCAACACCCTTTAGGAAGATGCTTCGGGAACTCAAGTGGGAATCACTGAAGGAAAGGCGACTTTATTTCGAGTAACGGTACTGAGAAAATTTAGAGAACCATCATCTGAAGTTGAATCTAGAACGATTCTACAAGCGCCAACGTACATTTCGCGTAAGGACCACAAGATAAAATGAGAGAAATTAGGGACGAGCAGAGGCATATAGATAGTCGTTTTTCCCCTGCTCTATTTGCGAGTGGAACAATAATGGAAATAACTAGCAATGGTACAACGTACTCTCCGCCGCGCACCGTGCGGTAGCTTCTGGTGTATGTATGTAGATGTAAATTGCAGTCTTACTATTTCTGTGGTCACACATGCTTGCTGCAACGGATGTCTGCTTATTGCTCACAGTCGCTGCAATTAATTTTGCACGTGCCAGAGTTGAAGTACTTACTGTGCTCAATCCTAATATTTAATTGGTTCCTTGTTTCATTTTTGTCATAGACAACTAAACTGAAACGGCATACAACGACACGCTGGATTTCCAGACTGGCGGATGCTGTACGAGGTAGCGAAGTTGGTGGTGGCGTCAGGGCGAGAAAATGGGAGACAAAGCTTCCGCCGAGTCTGAGAGAGCTGAGCGCGGAGGGCGGGTTTGGCGACACCGCAGAACGCCGGCCTTCCTGTCGCCAACAACTTTAATCGCTTCCGCACTGCAGTGACAAAGGCGGACACGGCACAGAGCGCTGCCGCCTGCCTGCAGGGAGGGGGCACAAAGAGAACACACCACAGCGCCCTCTGGCGGTTCAGCGCACCTGCCTGCCAGGGCGGACACAAACGAACAGAGTGTGGCCACAACGAAAGAAGGTATGTGCTCTCTCTCTCTCTCTCTCTCTCTCTCTCTCTCTCTCTAACACACACACACTATTTTTTGTCCTCCCGTTGGTAATCAGGCAAATGCCGGCAGTGGAATCTCCTCTCGTGTACTCCCAATTGGGAACCCCTCTGTACTGCAGCCAGCTCACCAGGTAATTGGATGGTAAGGACGGTGGCTTTATTGGGGTGAATCTCAAATCAGCCCGCTCAACTACTCTATCCAGTGACTTTGATGTGACCACGTGTCGGAAGCCTGAGCAACCACTTTATGCAACGTGAACGTACAGGAAGACTGGGAGGTACCGACAGGGCGCAGAACCTCGATTGGGTTTAAATATGGGGTGCTCTTTGGACCAAGCACAAACACTAAGATTTGAGTGACACGTTGCTCTGTCCTGCTGATAGTTGCCATTCCGCTGTGGTTAAAAAAATGCATGTAGGGGAGGGTATAGTCCACAACGAGAGATGCATACTTTTCTTGATTGTTTGTGCCTTTCAGAATGAAGACATAACCCAGGGAATGCCACGAAAACATTCCCAAGATCATAACGCTCCCTCTTGGCTGTAGGGAATTTCCTTTCTGACGTTCCTCGCGATACACGCCAACGTCCATCTGTGTGAAGCTGCATAAAACGTGATTCATCTGTAAAAGGCCCACCAGTCGCCACTCAGTGGACCTCCAGTTGCTTTACTGGCGTGATAATTCCAGTTTTCGTCACCGATGAATATCGTTCAGCATGGGTTCATAGACAAGTTATCTGCTGTGGAGTCCCACACGGAGCAATGTTCGCTGGCTTGTTGTTGAGGAGACGCTGTTGGTAGTTCCTTGGATCATCTGGACGGTCAGCTGCTCAACAGTTGCATGTCTATTAGCCTTTACCCTTCTCCGAGCCGTCGTTCAGCCCTGCCATCTATGGCCCCTGGTGCAGCATAGTTGCTTAGGTGCTGAATTACGTATTGCAATGTGCGGTATACATCAACCACGGCGGCACACGAACAGTTTACATGCTTAACCGTTCCGAAATTATTGCCACCCTCGGCCTAAAGCCAATGATCATGCCCTTTTAGATGTCAGATGAATCCCTCTGGCCGAGCGGTTCTAGGCGCTACAGTCTGGGGCCGCGCAACCGCTACGGTCGCAGGTTCGAATCCTGCCTCGGGCATGGATGTGTGTGATGTCCTTAGGTTAGTTAGGTTTAAGTAGTTCTAAGTTCTAGAGGACTGATGACCACAGCCGTTAAGTCCCACAGTGCTCAGAGCCATTTGTTTTTTAATACCTCTGTTTCCGCAATACAACGACTGCACTGCTTTTATATACCCTCCACTATAGTGCTGCACCGGCCGTATGTGACTGGTTATTGCACGTTGACGTTGAACGTAGGTGGTACTCATATTAATGTGATTGGACTGTGTACGTGAAGTGTAAAAGGAGAGACAGAGAAGAGCAATTTCTGGAGCATCAGCCTCATACAACGGTGTCATTTTGCGCATCGAGAGAGAAAAAATTGAGAAGACATGGTTAAATTTCTGTTTCGGAAGTGTAAATTGCTCAAAATCCCAACGGAGAAAAGGGTATTTGTGTATGACTCAACAGTGTGGTTTCTTCACCAACCGCACATCGCCATGCAATTGGAAAGAATCACTCTGAAGCTAAATGTGTGACTCAGCGTTCCTCCACAGTGCATTTAAGTCCATTATTTTTTGCTAAATCAGCAATCACGTCACCATCGTACCAGGGCTTGTCTGAGCAATTCCTGCTACCACAGTCGTTTGCCAGCAACATCTTGGATTCGGTAGTGTTCCAACAAGAAGGCGCCTCAGAACATTTCGCGCACATTGTGCGTAATTACCTCAACGCGGACGTAGGATTGGACGAGGCTCGCCACTTTACTGGGCAGCACGTTCGCCTGAACTAATGACCATGGACTTCTTTGCATGGGGTCACTTCAAAAGTCAGGTGTAAAAGGTGAAGATAAGAGTTTGCAGGACCAGCGTGAACACATTGCAGCAGCAGTGCGTACAATTACGCCAGAATGTTGCAACGTGTGTTTAGGTGCACCATCAACGAGAGATGCTTGGTTATGGAAGGCAATAACGCCGGATGGAGTGATTTCATTCAATCATGGTCTCTTTATCCATGTTATAGTTACATTCTTTCATATCGTAAACGTTTCATTTGAATTAATGAGCTCCTTCCCAGAAATGGTTAGAGACTTCTCGGGCACCTCATAGATATCAATGAAAATTCGTTCTTCTAATTTTCTTACGATCTCGATGTGACCATGGATAGATTCTTCGTAATTTGTACTTTATTCGTCACCTCTCAGAATTATTCTTTTGCTCTCATCATTCTAGCGTTTGCAGAGTCCTTATATATTTTCTAGACATCGAATACCGTCTCTTGTAGATGTTATTCTGTTCCAGTATCCTGTCATTGAGCTTGTGTCTTGTCATTGTGTCGGAAAATAAAAAAAAATCATTGTAAATGCTATTCTTGCCAAAAATCCAGTGGTAGTGCGGCATCGCGCTGCACGCGATATCTGATCACACACGTGCCATCTTTTTCCTGACTCTTTCCCTATTAAAAGTTTGACTGACAATGTGCCCTGGAGGCGCACATTCTCGGCCTACTAAAGAGGACACGTTTCATCTGAAAAGTTGTTCCTGGATAGGGACTGTTCTCTATAACTCCTTTTATAACTTTTCATACACTGGCTGATAAAAACGTGTCTGAACACTTATTAGTGGGCACTAATATAAGGCGTGCCCACCCCTCGCATTTATGATAGCTTTAATCTGTTGGGGATGTTTTCAGGGGGGTGTCTGAATATCTCTGAATGAATGGGAGCCCGTTCTTCCCCAAGAGTCGAAAACAGGGAAGGTAGCGATGTTGAACTTTGGAGTCCGGAACGAAATTCACTTTCTAGCTCATCCCAGTTTGGAACTCTGAGCCAGTCCATTTCAGCAATGTTATTGTCCTCAAAACAATGCCTCACAAAGGCTGCGTTTTGACAGACTGCAGTGTCATGCTGATACAATCATAGTCAACAAACGGTTCCTCTCCTGCACGCAGTACACAATATTGCTATAAGGAAGCGGAAATAGTTGTATTTATATCCTTCAATATTAAACGTTTTCTTAAGCGCAAAAGGGAGACTGTATTATAACCACGAAACACATCCCCACTCCTCTGTAGTTCACTGTTCGCACTACACGTGACAACATTCGTCAGCCTCAAACCCTTCCATCGCATGCCATACGATATAATGTGATTCATAACATGAAATCACTCATTTCCAGTCATCCACTGTCAACTAGTCCCTCGTTACACCACCTCAACCGTCGCTTAGCATTGACTACAGAAATACGTGGGTTATGAGGACCTGCTCGACCGTTGTGCCCCATCCCTCTTACCTCTCTACGCACAGTTAATGTTCTAGTTGGTGTGCTGATAGCACTTTGGAACTCGTGAGTGATTATTTCCTCTGATTCCTTGCGATATTTTACAACCATCCTCTAGAATGCTCTACGGTCTCCGTCTGTCAGTGCATGAGGTTTGGCTGGTATTGGTTTAGATGTGGTTGTTCCTTGTGTTTCCACTTCACAATCACTTCACCAACAGTCGACTTGGGCAGCTTTAGAAGATTTGAAATATCCCTGATGGATTTGTTACTCGAGGGGCATGCAATGACTAGTCCACGTTCAAAGTCACAGAACTCTCCCGACGCACCCATTCTGGTGTTATTGCTTCTCTACTGACATCGCAAAACTCCCCGCCTCCTTTTACAAGTATAGTGGCGGGCCGACCTCTCGTGGCATCTAGTGGTCAGTTCCATATGAAATAGGGCTAAGCTTATTGTTTTGATCAGAATAGTGTGTGTGTGTGTGTGAGAGAGAGAGAGAGAGAGAGAGAGAAAGAGAGAGAGTGTAATAAAGTAGCGGTTTTGCGAAGCTGACCACTCAATTATGTAGCGTCATGTCGGTTATACTTAGTGAGGCAAAAATCTGGATACATCCCTTTAAAAGTCTAACGGTCCGAGGAATTAAAACAGCGTCTGATATGGGATATACGTAGGTATAGGGAGGAGGGGGGGAGGCTAGGTGGCAATGTATAGGAGCTCTGGCGACAGCAGCAGCCATCTTGAAATCTGCCATCTTGTATTTGAATAACCTGTTTCAAATGGGAAGGGGCTCGTGAGGCACATCATTTTGAACTGCCTCTTTATCAGGAATGCACACGTGAAACCTGTTTTAAGATATCTTTATTTGTATAAGAGTTATGTCCTGATAAAGGTTGAAATTGTGAGGATATGATCAACTCTGTTTATTGTTGCAGGTGATCCACACTGCCACTTACACAGCAGTAACTCACTGAAATTGTGTTAATGAGAGGTTGACGAAGTGCCAGAGTGATTAGTGTTGACTTCAACGCCCAGCATCCTGAGAGACACGACATTTCCAATATCACAGTATCCACGTTACTGAACAAATTACGTCCAACAGGTTCTGTTGCGGACAACTTACTCAGTGGACGTCTAGGAGACTGCAACTGCAGTTGTGGCCTCGTTTGTGAAAAGTTCACGTAGCAGTATGAACTAGTTATGTGGAATATTTGTTCTCAGTTAGCATTCAGTCCTGCTTGTGTTGCACACACACAAATGGCACCTGTGCAAGTTACAGCTGGATCAGTGAAACAGGAATCTAGACTACATGCAACAGGTGTCGTTGAGTGACGAAGCTAATTTTTATATACAAGGAGAAGTAAACAAACAGAGTCATCGTTCTGATCAGATGCAAATCCCTCGTGGGTAAATACTTGTAAAGATATTGGTGGTGAAAAATTGACGGTTTGGTGTGAGATTTGGGACACAAGAATCGTGGACCCAGAGTTTATTGATGGAAACTTAAATGGGTAGAGATATCTTAAAATGTGCTTCTAACGCTGTTTAATGTGCAGGCTGATTGCCCAACCCTCTTCCAAGAAGACGGTGCACTTCCACCGTGCTACTAGAAGTCAGAAAGTTTCTGGATCAGCAGTTTTGATGTCATTGGACAGGTAGGAGGGGTCCTATCGAATAGCCACCACGGTTCGCTGATCTTACACCTCTTTACTTTTATCTGTGGGGACATTTGATATGAGTAGTGTATGAAACGAAAATCAACAATGTAACCCATCTTTGTGGCATGTCGAGAAGGTGTGTGCTTTTACTGACCTACAGATTCTGTAATTTGCGCAGCAAGACTGGCAAAAGAGGCTCAGATTGTGTGTCCAGTGCAGTGGACGTCTTGTTGAGCATATGCTGTAATGCCGACTCTCACAAGTATCCTAAAGTATAACAGATCAAACAGATTTCACATGTATAATCCTGAGAAAAAGGCTATACAGAATGATGTTCCACTTGATTTTCTTCCCATTTGGAACACATAACCCAAGTCCAAGATGACGGACCCTTCTGGATCCGTCTGGAACAACTACGAAATTCTGGAGAATGCTCCAGATCACTTTTTCCAACGGCTAACTGCTCTGCCCAGGACTTTGCTGTTTCTCTGCGTCCTCATTGTCACCCCCCCCCCTCCCCCCTGCAACCGCTGGCCTCACCGGCCTTTCGCCATCCTCGGCGGCCGCTTGCGGTATGCGGCCTGCCTTGAGGCGACGGCCCTTTGCCAACACAAAAGCAGAATTTAACAGCATCGCGCCACACCTAGTCGGAGCGTGGCTGTGGCCGGTCACCACCCACAGTAGATTAGACTCCCATACCTCCAGCAGTCCGCCGTTCTGCAATGGAGAACAATTGTATTTGACCAACATGTCTCTTACAATTAAGCATCTATTAAAAAAGGAGAACACGACTGCGACTACACTAGGTATCCTCTTTCCACGAAAACAGGCGCAGTTCATTTTCTTTTAATTTTATCACGAAAATCGGTATAGTTTTTTACGTTCGACTGCAGGATACAATTTGCATCTCATTATTTTATGACGTCCAATGAAATGCACCGCCACCAATCACAACTGATCCTCAGAGACATATCCACCCTGTGTAAAATCAGGAAAAAAATATCCACAGAATGTCCTCGTTACTTCTAAACTATCATCGGAGGAAAGAAAAAGCAAGAATTTAAACTCCAAAGAAAGAAACATCTATATGAAGCAATTTCTTTGTTGGACAAATTACATGACTTGAAAGTGTCTCTCGAATTAAGTGTCTGCAAATAAACTGTCGTGTACATGTGTATTACAAAACATTTCAGACAATGAAATAACATTAGAGAATACAATTTTCCACACCATTGGCTCACGTGTCAGAAGAGACACTTACATACAACAAGAAGCTGTAATTCAAGAGGACACAGCTGTTTTGTACACTATGCCGGGTCTCGTTTTGCTAATGCGATGCTATATCATACTAGCATTTACGAAACAAATCGTGACAGCCTGTCTTGCTCTGTGTATGTGGGAGGAAAAAAAGAAAAAATGAACACCTGTCAAGAATCGTTCTGTGGTGCCCTAGTTGTCTCCTCTACCCACCACATGGCGCATCATTGATATCAAATTCATAGGCAAATTAAATTGATCATGAGTCACTTTGCATGGCGAATAATTCTTTTCAGCAGCCAGATTACACTCACCAGGTAGGTCAAACAGGAATCCTTGGACTATGTTCTTTTAGAGGAACACTATTGAGAACTGGCATTGAAGCTGACCACAGAGGGATTCTACATCCCACACCACACATTTCACATAAAGACGACACTATTAAAAACACGATCATAATGAGTATGTTACCGTCACCCTGCATGAAAAGCGGTCTTGATTTCACAGGCGTACACGAGTCACTGATAGCGTTACAATTTCTGGTAGAGATGCGGTCTGCGATTTACAATCAAGTCCATCCATTCTATCACATACTTTCATTAGATCCTGTAGAGTTGTTTTTGTTTAATGATTGCAGCCTCTGGTGAATCATATTCGTGCCGTTCTCATATCTCGAAACGAGTCACCTTTTTCGAACCTATCTGCTAAGGATCCCATACAGAAAAACTCCAGCGCTGCTTTGAGACAGTCTCTGCCCTACCCTCCATGCAGCTACATCCATGTGGTCGTTCGCCTGAAGATGGCAAGTAAGAAACTTACTGAAACGTTGCTGGAGAACAACGCATCATTAACTCGGCTGTCAACCCGAGAAGAATTTATCATTAAGATTCGCCGAGAAAGCCTGCATTCTCATATGGGAACATGTTGTCATAACTCCGCCAACCGTCTACAGTGTGTAAGACGAGCGTCAAGCGAAGCTTTCCCGTGCAACACAAGATAATAGGAAAGATGGTACGGGCAGGTACGGTAGTGTTTCTTATTGGGAAAATTAGGACTCCACATCGTACAGGGCACGGAAGAAAGACGAGTATTTTGCTACTGCTTTGCAGTACATCTCCAAACTACATACAGGTACAGCATTCTGAAGGAGATTTGCGTCTTTCAGGGTGTATTCATGTCTGTCACTCAAACATTCTCTCTCACCTCGGTACTTTGTAACATCCAACAGAAAAACTACGAACTATAAAAACTCCGCTAATGTCATCTGCTACAGAACTCGATAAGATATCATCATGCCCCTGTCTTCTGATATAGTAATACAGTGCCCACCCAAATGTACAAGATCTCTTCAGATACGCGCACGTCGCGGAGGTTAACATCCATTGTCGGTGTATAGCAGATATGGGAGTATTGTGATGATATAACAGATGCTTATGAAGAAGAAATACGTGGTTTGTGCATGAGGGAGTTTGAAGCATTTCACGTAATTCAACGCCGCTATCAATTCAGAAGTATTGTTGTTGTGTCTGGGGTCAGTACAAAGAAGGTATCGGTAAGAGAGAAATGACGTGGAACATATGCACATACAGTCCTAAGACTACATGGTTCTGCACTTAAAACACGCTGTATTGCTAGCGTAGTGCAGCTTCCGACCTGTTGTTGTTGTTGTTGTCTTCAGTCCTGAGACTGGTTTGATGCAGCTCTCCATGCTACTCTATCCTGTGCAAGCTGCTTCATCTCCCAGTACCTACTGCAACCTACATCCTTCTGAATCTGCTTAGTGTACTCATCTCTCGGTCTCCCTCTACGATTTTTACCCTCCACGCTGCCCTCCAATGCTAAATTTGTGATCCCTTGATGCCTCAAAACATGTCCTACCAACCGATCCCTTCTTCTAGTCAAGTTGTGCCACAAACTTCTCTTCTCCCCAATCCTATTCAATACCTCCTCATTAGTTACGTGATCTATCCACCTTATCTTCAGTATTCTTCTGTAGCACCACATTTCGAAAGCTTCTATTCTCTTCTTGTCCAAACTAGTTATCGTCCATGTTTCACTTCCATACATGGCTACACTCCAAACAAATACTTTCAGAAACGACTTCCTGATACATAAATCTATATTCGATGTTAACAAATTTCTCTTCTTCAGAAACGCTTTCCTTGCCATTGCCAGTCTACATTTTATATCCTCTCTACTTCGACCATCATCAGTTATTTTACTTCCTAAATAGCAAAACTCCTTTACTACTTTAAGTGTCTCATTTCCTAATCTAATTCCCTCAGCATCACCCGATTTAATTTGACTACATTCCATTATTCTCGTTTTGCTTTTGTTAATGTTCATCTTATATCCTCCTTTCAAGACACTGTCCATTCCGTTCAACTGCTCTTCCAAGTCCTTTGCCGTCTCTGACAGAATTACAATGTCATCGGCGAACCTCAAGGTTTTTACTTCGTCTCCATGAATTTTAATACCTACTCCAAATTTTTCTTTTGTTTCCTTTACTGCTTGCTCAATATACAGATTGAATAACATCGGGGACAGGCTACCACCCTGTCTCACTCCCTTCCCCACCACTGCTTCCCTTTCATGCCCCTCGACTCTTATGACTGCCATCTGGTTTCTGTACAAATTGTAAATAGCCTTTCGCTCCCTGTATTTTACCCCTGCCACCTTTAGAATTTGAAAAAGAGTATTCCAGTCAACATTGTCAAAAGCTTTCTCTAAGTCTACAAATGCTAGAAACGTAGGTTTGCCTTTTCTTAATCTTTCTTCTAAGATAAGTCGTAAGGTCAGTATTGCCTCACGTGTTCCAACATTTCGACGGAATCCAAACTGATCCTCCCCGAGGTCTGCATCTACCAGTTTTTCCATTCGTCTGTAAAGAATTCGCGTTAGTATTTTGCAGCCGTGGCTTATTAAACT
The DNA here is from genome assembly GCF_023897955.1 of Schistocerca gregaria. Taxonomy (NCBI): domain Eukaryota; kingdom Metazoa; phylum Arthropoda; class Insecta; order Orthoptera; family Acrididae; genus Schistocerca; species Schistocerca gregaria. Next base: position 598,920,156 of record NC_064920.1, on the reverse strand, counting down.
GATAGTTCGGTAATTTTCACATCTGTCAGCACCTGCTTTCTTTGGGATTGGAATTATTATATTCTTCTTGAAGTCTGCGGGTATTTCGCCTATTTCATACATTTTGTTCACCAGATGGTAGAGTTTTCTCAGGACTGGCTCTCCCAAGGCCGTCAGTAGTTCCAATGGAATGTTGTCTACTCCGGGGGCCTTGTTTCGACTCAGGTCTTTCAGTGCTCTGTCAAACTCTTCACGCAGTATCGTATCTCCCATTTCGTCTTCATCTACATCCTCTTCTATTTCCATAATATTGTCCTCAAGTACATCGCCGTTGTATAAGCCTTCTATATACTCCTTCCACCTTTCTGCCTTCCCTTCTTTGCTTAGAACTGGGCTGCCATCTGAGCTCTTGATATTCATACACGTGGTTCTCTTCTCTCCAAAGGTCTCTTTAATTTTCCTGTAGGCAGTATCTATCTTACCCCTAGTGAGATAAGCTTCTACATCCTTACAGTTGTCCTCCAGCCATCCCTGTTTAGCCATTTTGCACTTCCTGTCGATCTCATTTTTGAGACGTTTGTATTCCTTTTTGCCTGCTTCATTTACTGCATTTTTATATTTTCTCCTTTCATCAATTAAATTCAATATTTCTTCTGTTACCCAAGGATTTCTAGCAGCCCTCGTCTTTGTACCCACTTTATCCTCTGCTGCCTTCACTACTACATCCCTCAGAGCTACCCATTCTTCTTCTACTGTATTTCTTTCCCCTATTCCTGTCAATTGTTCCCTTATGCTCTCTCTGAAACTCTGTACAACCTCTGGTTCTTTCAGTTTATCCAGGTCCCATCTCCTTAATTTCCCACATTTTTGCAGTTTCTTCAGTTTTAATCTACAGGTCATAACCAATAGATTGTGGTCAGAGTCCACATCTGCCCCTGGAAATGTCTTACAACTTAAAACCTGGTTCCTAAATCTCTGTCTTACCATTATATAATCTATCTGATACCTTTTAGTATCTCCAGGGTTCTTCCACGTATACAACCTTCTTTTATGATTCTTAAACCAAGTGTTAGCTATGATTAAGTTGTGCTCTGTGCAAAATTCTACTAGGCGGCTTCCTCTTTCATTTCTTAGCCCCAATCCATATTCACCTACTATGTTTCCTTCTCTCCCTTTCCCTACACTCGAATTCCAGTCACCCATTACTATTAAATTTTCGTCTCCCTTCACTATCTGAATAATTTCTTTTATTTCATCGTACATTTCTTCAATTTCTTCATCATCTGCAGAGCTAGTTGGCATATAAACTTGTACTACTGTAGTAGGTGTGGGCTTCGTATCTATCTTGGCCACAATAATGCGTTCACTATGCTGTTTGTAGTAGCTTACCCGCATTCCTATTTTCCTATTCATTATTAAACCTACTCCTGCATTACCCCTATTTGATTTTGTGTTTATAACCCTGTAGTCACCTGACCAGAAGTCTTGTTCCTCCTGCCACCGAACTTCACTAATTCCCACTATATCTAACTTTAACCTATCCATTTCCCTTTTTAAATTTTCTAACCTACCTGCCCGATTAAGGGATCTGACATTCCACGCTCCGATCCGTAGAACGCCAGTTTTCTTTCTCCTGATAACGACATCCTTTTGAGTAGTCCCCGCCCGGAGATCCGAATGGGGGACTATTTTACCTCCGGAATATTTTACCCAAGAGGATGCCATCATCATCCGACCTGTTAGTAGTGTGGAATACAACAGTGCAAAAAATATTTCCCAGCGCGTGACACAATTTCTCCCTGCAAGTTCTCTACGATTAACTATGGCGATAAACTGTAATGTATAAAACTACTGGCTTCCACGACAAAGTAAACATCGATTCTTTCAAACTAAAAACACTACACAGGTTTCCAGAGGTATATGACGCCCATCATTTACGAATTTTAAGCCCTGTCATGGTTCAGAAATTATGATACCTTTACAACAGCCCTATAAAATGATGCCGACAACACAAATTGCATACGAAGACATAAAAACCACAATAAGTAATCAGAGGAGATGTAACAGTCTTACTGCAGTTTACCACAGCCCCTGATAACCTTCCTCTTGCACACAGAACATATGGCCCGATGCTAGGTTGTGTTGCTCATGTGTAGGATATATTGCCGTTTCGCCTTGACACGACGTCTCTAGACTGCTTCCTCTCTCCACTAGTAAGGTGTGTGTATGTAACATGAGTCTACTCTCCTCCCCCCAGAAAACGCAGTTTTATTGATTTTGCTAAGTACTCTTTTCATGGTATTTGTCTCTATTTATGTATTCTCTATCAGTTTCCATAATGTTAAGGGTTTTTTGGCGATTTTACATATTTCATGCTATTTACCTCAATTTTTACGTATCTCACATCAATTTTTCTTGATTATACTGGGTTTTCCTCGAATTTTACCAATTTTATGCAATTTCCTACATTTTTTCCACAATTTTCCATATGTATATGGTCATGTTGCTGACATTCCCATGTGCTGTTTGATTTTCTACAAGAATATTTGTGCGTCTTATACACCAGCCTTCTAAAAAGTTCTTTCACATCTCCAATGATCCACTTGAGTGCATTTTGGATAGGATGAACATCAAAAGTATAGTAAAAGTCACTTAGTACCTAAATGAAATTGAAGACTCGATTTATGTCTAAAATGTGACAGAGAAATGGAGTACATTGCATACATCTTCGTTCGTCTAGACGCGGGCACCAAGACAGGTTTCCCATCCATGGATATGTTTATCATCATACATGCATTGGAAGCCCTCTGATAACTGTGGAATGGAGACATTTACTGTTAACGATCGCAGTAACATAGTGTTCTAAGTCCCACACAGAACACGCAATTGTATACTAGTTAATCGCACGTTATTCCAGACAACTGATACACCCCAAGAGAACAACGGAAAAAAAATGGTTATGTACATGATAAATGGCCTGCAGCAACATCTCCCTTTTCCTAGTACGCATCATCAATCTACCATTGAATCATAGCTCACTACAACCCCTCTCAACCGATCACTCCATCCACTTTGTATCATCCTTTAACGCAGATCCATTTCAGTTTAGAGGCAGATGGTTCTTTTTCCAGGAAGACATCAAAGACAGCAGTCAACTTCCATGTATCACTATTACCTCAATAGACAGGCAGTAGAATTTTACTAAAAAATCAAGCCGTGCAGCATCTGCTTGTAAGGGTTTTGTTAGCTCACATAGCATGACTCTGATTTGTGCGGAACACAGAGAAGCAAATGCAGTTTGCTAGAGATTAAAAAACGTAAACAGATCTGCACAGGGTCAAACACATGGTTCCTTCTGTAGTTGTATATTGCAGTCACCCTAGATGGTAATACAACGCTCTTTAGCTAACAACACTATACAAAAAAATTTTAAGGCGGCATCCAATAACTTTGGGTTCACTCCTGCGCTTGTGGCCCAACATATATAAATTTGTTACTCTACATTTGATGGTCATCCTCGTTAAACAGTCTATCCCAACTGTCGTATTGCTGTTAATGAAAATATTACTGTTTCCCTGGTTCCAGGTGCTTTCATGTCTTTTTTTCGTATTATTCTTGCTGACACAACCTCGTTCCCACGGAGAAGAACTTTGGTGCACCAAGTAGAAGACATGCATCTACCCACTCATTCCTCTAAATCTCCCCCCCCCCCCCCCCCATCCTCCTTACCCTACATTTTGGGATATTTTCATTTATCAGTTTATACGTATTTTTCGTCATTTTATCAATTTTATTATGTCACTTCTGTTCATAGGATCATGGCATCACTTCTTGCCACGTATTCTAACATTGCTTGTAAATTTAGTACAGATGTCAATATCTAGCGCGAATGCACTATTTTTCTGATCGGACGGCATAGCATAGCCTGTTCTCGAATGCATCCAGTCACCGCCAACCACATATTCTACAGTTGCAATACATTAGCTCTATTTTCTGGATGGCTGTACATGTGCCGCAGAGAAACAGGGCAAGACAGGCTCTCATGATTTATTTCGTTAATGCTAGTATGTCATAGCATCACACTGGTAAGTCCTGCCATAGTGTACAAAACAACATCCTCTTGGATTATAGCTTGTTGTTGTTGAACGTAAAATGAATGCGTTTCTTCCGACGCGTGAACCAATGGTCTGACCAGAACGGTCAGAACACAAATGTGTGCTTATATGACATTAATAAAAGTGGTAGTGCGACCTGCAGATCAGCAAATCGTAAGTAATTATTCTTCCACAAAAAAATCGCGATGTGAAATGTTTAATAGTCTAGCACTAACAGAAGTGTATCGTTATAGATCCCACTGATGATGCCTTAGAACAAGGTCAGGAGAAACGCGAAACGCGTGTGGAATAAATAAATTAAGTAGCAGCAGGAAAAGGCATTTTTACTTACAAAACAAGTATTTATATGCTAGCTGCGGAAGATGGCCACACATCAAACTTGTTAATTTGCATATCATTTTAATATCAAAGGTGTCCTCATAGTCCCATCTTCCTACTATTTAATGTGCCCCACACTCGAGGAACTTTTTCCTGGAGGTAAAAATAAAAACAGAAATTCAGATAAGTAACTGCATTCATTTTTGTCTACATAAATATTGTTAATCACCCATTAAGCTTCTTATTAATTATCAGAATTATGTGTGGGCACGTAATTAGAATGACAACACAACCATTAGAGCTCAAAACATCATAGTGTACTATAACCTATTTTAAACAACAAAATCACATCTTTCAAAAAATCATTACGTTTGAAATGAATATTTCATGTTAGTACTGTACAAGAAAACGAAAGCAACATAGTTAAAGGTATAGAAAAGAATGAGTAAATGGATAAGAAACTTGATAACAAATCACTAGTTACAAGTTTTACTTTACATAGTTTTTCATAAAAATCGCAATCCTTAACAGACTGCATTTCTCGTTTTGAGAGTTTGTGTGATTCAAGCAAACGTTTGGATAAAACTTAAATGGTTACAACAAAGCTTTACACTGGTGTGCTGATTGCATTCTTTGAGAACTCACTCTCTAGTCACCTGAAGGAGTTCACATGTTTCTATTGCAGTGGATAACACAACATTGTCCATATTCACACACATACATATACCTAAGACTTATTCACTGTTTGAGTGCAGCGGTATTCACTTACACAGTACGTGGTAATACGGAATAAAAGAATTTTTACAACATATTATTTACAAAGCTGCAAATAATACACAGATCAGAGTGACATCTATACACAATGGTAATGGCTTGCGTTTTCCTTTCATTTCAGTTGCTTTCAGAACACTTACCCTATAAACTAAATTTCTCAACAACAACAAAATGTTCAAATGTGTGTGAAATCTTATGGGACATAACTGCTAAGGTCCATCAGTCCCTAAGCTTATACACTACTTAACCTAAATTACCCTAAGGACAAACACATACACCCATGCCCGAGGGAGGACTCGAACCTCCGCCGGGACCAGCCGCACAGTCCGTGACTGCCGCGCCTGAGACCGCTAGGCTAATCCCGCGCGGCTAAATTTCTCATTATACTTTTCGCAAATTCGTTGATGCCCGTCAGGTCGAAGAAATAAATTTGGAATAAGTTTTCAAAATTACAATAATAATGAAGTTTTTTGGGGAAATTATTTCTCAGGTTAATCAGTTCTTGATTGAGACAACTTCAAGTCAACAATGTTACGTATACCTAACAGCTTTTGCAGAATTAGGAGAAGCTAAACAGAAAGCCTGACAATCTTAAATGGTTCAATATAAATGAATTTAAACTTTGAAATCTCGTTCGCTTTGACGACAACGAGGTCGCCAACTGCAAATGTAGCAAACCGCGCTTTCGTATCATGACGCTGTATTTGCGCCTCGCCTTTCTTTTTCATTACTCTCGTAAACGTTCTTTCATCACTTCAGTGTCAATACTAACTTGCGGAGGGAAATAAACTCTCTATCCCACCAAACTCTTAGACTTATGGTGTAATAGGATTTTCTACGGAATGAATCCTGTAGGTTCGTGCGTCAAAGCATTCATAACTTTTCAGAATGTTTTATATATTTGCCGCAAGCCATGTAATTGTGGTGCCAATACGTTCGGCAACGTCGCCCCAGCTCACGTATGCGTCGTTGCGCTGGATTTCCGGCCGGGCAATAGGCCGCTATGTGAATCACTTCAACCTCACTGCCTTCCGTACCTTCATTCCATAAGTTTGAAGTAAACTGTGCCCCATTATCGGACAAAACTGCTTTTCATTTGCGGATATGCACAAAGTAATCGTTTGCAAATTTGTCAGCTGTTGCTTTTCTTATCGAGAATAACTTAACGAACTTCGAAAACGCTTCCAGCAATACTAATACGTAGGCGAAATTCCTTGTGGTCTTAGGCAGGGGGCCACATAGGTCGGTACACATTAACTCTCTGCACTGGAGCACGATTTGCGCACTTGGTCATTTTCGCCCTGTGACACTTACCGAAAGTCTTTATGCTGTCTGTTATTCGCTATAACTTGTTATTAAATTCCACAACTTCAGCCATTTTCTCTGTACATTTCTTTGGACCGCAATGACCACAGGCTAAGTGATAATGTCCTACTATTTCGGTGATTTACTTGGTGAGCCAAGACAGCCGCCAAATGTCTCTATTCTCGTCTTTGCGTATATACAGGATGTTATTGTAACTCCTGTAATACTTTGACGACTTTGCTCCGTATTTATTCTTTTCATCATTCTTGGTCTTCAGTACTTTCAAACATTCTTCGTTCTCGCTTTGATGACGACGAATATTTTTGCAAACACTCTGTATCTCCTTTCGTCCTTCTACACATCAAGGACATAAAAAAAAAATCCGTCAGGCCTTGACACCGACAGCGGTTTATTTGGTGATTTTTTTAATTTTCTGATCTTGGACATTCTCAATTTCTGTCTGCCTGTTCTGCGGCTGTTGAAGACTTTTTGACCCCAATACTGTAATATTCTTCTACCGAGCTCGTGCAATCCATGCCACTCTCGTCTGACGGCATGACGTCAGCCTTAACTTCGTAGTGTTATATTCTACGTGGCTTTCAATTAGTCGTACACTGTCATCATCGGCTGACTCATCTTGCCCCTCTTCAGAAATATCGCCTCCATTTTCTTTAGGACCAGCATCGTTGGGGTTAGCTACTTCAATTACAACACAATTTGGGCAAACCTGCCTCTTCGGTACAGAGCTTTTCGTCTCGTCATAAGCGCTAATTTCATGCGGGTTCAGAAGCGCCAAACATTGTCCGCTCTCCCCATTAGCATATCTCCAATACAATCCTCTGTAATTCTTTAGTTCGTTGGATATCGCACTGAATTGACCCAGCCACACCTCTTCGCCTTCTACGTTGCCCTGCGTAATGATGGAAGTTGTATCGGAGATCGCCTTCTTTAATTTTGCCTGCGAATCACACTGTAATGGAGCCTGCGGTACCGTTGTTCAAATGGTTCAAATGGCTCTGAGCACTATGGGACTTAACATCTTAGGTTATCAGTCCCCTAGAACTTAGAACTACCTAAACCTAACTAACCTAAGGACATCACACACATCCATGCCCGAGCCAGGATTCGAACCTGCGACCGTAGCCGTCGCGCGGCTCCGGACTGAGCGCCTAGAACCGCGAGACCACCGCGGCAGGCGGTACCGTTGTTGTTTTAACAGCGGCCACCTCTTCGTTGATGACCGCTACTGAATTTTCATCATTATTACGGAAAGAGATCACTTTGTCGACTCCCATTTTAACGTCAATTATTGTTACTGTGGATGCGTTACTCGCTCTGCCTTCTTGCACGTTCTCCCATCGCCGATTTATCCATTCGGACCTGTCATAGCGACGTTACCTAGGTTTTCTTCTGGGCCGCCAAGATCTTCCAACGCCCCAAACAGGTGCAGATAATGGTTTCCCTGATTAAGTACACGGACTGTTTCTATCAGTCTGTCGCAGTTGCTGATTTTGCTCCTGCCTACAATCATTCTACTGAGTAACAGGTACCAAATTCACTTGATACTGACCTGTGTCATTTCTACTATTATTGTTAACAGTTAGTGTAGCAACTCCGATAGTCACCATTGTTAGTATTCCGCCATTTCAGTTGGTTATCTCTTTAATGAAATTCTATTGAGTCTAGTGTACCAAACAATCATTCAATAGTCGGTTCTTGCATTGCCGACTCAGTGGTGAACCTTTTATAAACTACTGTACCTTATACAAAACGGGCGGCCGCAAATGGAAGTCGAAATAATGGTTGTAGTGATGGCAGTCCGGGGTGCTCCAGATATCGCCCTTACACTGTGTGTGTGTGTAGAGTTATTGCCCATTTTTTGACTCAAGGTATGTGATGTAGCAGTGCGACGTTGCATATCCGGCCAGACAATATGTCCTCTCAGAGCCGTTGATACCTTGCATGGCATTGAGTGTGATCCTCCTGAAGCCATCGAATCCATATTTACATGGCGATCGAGAGATATTAACCAACACAAGCAGCAATATCGCGGAACGATAAACCCCAGTCTCCATAGCCGGTGATCCAACCGCTGTCGGGATCCGGCATGTGCTGGAACATCTTTCTCCTTCTTACACGAGACATAACACGTTCTCTCAAGCAGTTCTCTCAAGCAACCAACATTCAAGTGCTAGTTCTGATACGAAACCCGCTGCGTAATCTTCCGTTACATAGAATGTACACCACTGGCCATTAAAATTGCTACCCCACGAAGATGACGTGCTACAGACGCGAAATTTAACCGATAGGAAGAAGATGCTGTGATATGCAAATGACTAGCTTTTCAGAGCATTCACACAAGGTTGGAGCCGGTGCTGACACCTACAACGTTCTGACATGAGGAATGTTTCCAACCGATTTCTCATACACAAACAGCAGGTGACCGGCGTCGCTTGTTGTGATGCCTCGTGTAAGGAGGAGAAATGCGTACCATCACGTTTCCGACTTTGATAAAGGTCGGATTGCAGCCAATCGCGATTGCAGTTTATCGTATCGCGACAATGCTGCTCACGTTGGTCGAGATCCAATGACTGTTAGCAGGAATCGGTGGGTTCAGGAGGGTAATACGAAACACCGTGCTGGATCCCAACGGCGTCGTATCACTAGCAGTCGAGATGACAGGCATCTTATCCTCATGGCTGTAACGGATCGTGCAACCACGTCTCTATCCCTGAGTCAACAGATGGTGACGTTTGCAAGACAACAACCATCTGCACGAACAGTTCGACGACGTTTGCAGCAGCATGGACTATCAGCTCAGAGACCATGACTGCAGTTACCCGTGACGCTGCATCACAGACAGGAGCTCCTCCGATGGTGTACTCAACGACGAAACTGGGCACACGAATGGTAAAACGTCATTTTTTCGGATGAATCCAGGTTCTGTTTACAGCATCATGATGGTCGCATCCGTGTTTGGCGACATCGCGGTGAACGCACATTGGAAGCGTATATTCGTCATCGCCATACTGCCGTATCACCAGGTGTGATGGTATGGGATGTCATTGGTTACACGTCTCAGTCACCTCTTGTTCACACTGATGGCACTTTGAACAGTGAAAGTTACATTTCAGGTGTGTTACGGCCCATGGCTGTACCCTTCATTCGATCCCTGCGAAACACTGCATTTCAGCAGGATAATGCACGACCGCATGTTGCCTTTCTCGATACAGAAAATGTTCGACTGCTGCCCTCGGCAGCACATTCTCCAGATCTCTCACCAATTGAAAACGTCTGGTCAATGGTGACCGGGCAACTGGCTCGTCACAATACGCCAGTCACTACTCTTGATGAACTGTGGTGTCGTGTGGAAGCTGCATGGGCAGCTGTACCTGTACACGCCATCCAAGCTCTGTTTGACTCAATGCCCAGGCCTATCAAGGCCGTTATTAAGGCCAGAGGTGGTTGTTCTGGGTACTGATTTCTCAGGATCTATGCACCGAAATTGCGTGAAAATCTAATCACATGTCAGTTCTAGTATATATCTGTCGATCTGCATTTCTTCTTGCTGTAGTAATTTTAATGGCCAATAGTGTAGATGGCTTTTCTCATGCCTACCTATCGTTTGTATAGCTAATCATATGGTACACTTCATCCCGTCTGACGTCTGTTGTCCGCTATGGTGACAGTGTTGTTGTGTCCGTGGCTGCTAGTGTGCCGCGTGGACAAGAACATCGTTTTTCTACTTTCTCACATAATTCTCCGTCTTACTGGGTTAAAGCTTATGGAAGTAATGCTGCCCTGGAATATCTGCAGAGCCAATGGATCACAAATATGCCTGATTTCGGGAAGACGGTGCAGAGCTGTCCCAATTGGCAGCGCTATTTCCAGCTGCATATGTCGGAGGTGTCGGGCCGGGACGCACGTCCAATTAGGAAGCGGCGGCGTCCGGCGCGGCGCCGCACTGCCCGCCGTGGCCTCACGGCGGCCTGCCGCGCTCTCTCTTCATTACGGCGCCGCTAATGAGGCCCTCGCCGACCGGCCGGCCAGTCCGCAGTCGCCCAGCGCCGCAGCCACTCGAGGTGACAACTCGACCGCTGACGTCAGAGGTCTCATCTTCCTGGATAGCTCCTCGTGGGCGCATTCGCAGGTGAAGCGGCCAGGTGCGGTCGCCACCGTCCCGTGCCCGCCGCCGTTCCACTGTAGCTATTCTCACTGATTCCCTCACTAACTAATGATCACAACGTTACAGAAATAATCGACACGGAACTCGAGATCAACATATAAATAGCAAACTTCTTCGCTCCAGCAAAGTTACCATTACTTTGTCACCATCGTTAAAGGCTTCTCTCTCTCAGTGCGGGCACAGGAAGCTGCTGTCACCTTTTCTCATTCTCCCACCAATTAACGCGTTCTAAATCCATTTTGGTGATATTAGAAATTAATATTTTGTTACCATGATACTTCGTGAATTTTTCTATGTCTGATATTTATTTTTTAACGTTTCCTGCTTACTCTGTCTTACTGATAGCAATCGGACTTGTAGCAGTATCACTGGCATTTATTCAATTTCGTATGTAAGGAGTCACACATGTTTTGTGTAGCATCGCTTGTGTATCGAGACAAACGTATAGAACTCCACTGAAACCAAAGTGAATTTAAAACCACTTTCCTTTCATTTCAAGTGCATGCAGTTAAACTGAACAGCGTGTGGTCGAAATTTGTCTTGGAAGAAAACTAGCACTTAATCATTACTCCTAGCGTAGTTCTACGGTCAGCACTACGAACATATTTCTCAACGCTTTGTTAACAAAATTACGATCTCTGCAATTCCAGCCGGCCGCGGTGGCCGAGTGGTTCTAGGCGCTTCAGTCCGGAACCGCGCTGCTGCTACAGATACAGGTTCAAATCCTGCCTCGGGCTTGGATGTGTGTGATGTCCTTAGGTTACTTAGGTTTAAGTAGTTCTAAGTCTAGAGGACTGATGACCTCAGATGTTAGTTCCCATACTGCTCAGAACCATTTGAACCATTTTTTTTTAATCTTCAATCCTGAATCAGAAGTCAATACTTTATATTAAATTTTCGTGCTACTCAGCACGATCAGCCTTTTTTTTTTTACCCGTCCCTGATCACACGCATTGCTACCACTCTACAAAATACGTCGTGCTTTCAATATGTAATGCTACATTTTTTTTTTCGGGAGTAGGTTTATTTTATTGAGGGTCCCAATAGGCCATATTATTCCCCAGTCTTCTGCCTACAAAAGCCTGTTTTTCAACATACTGTCTGTTCAATGCAACAGCCTTACGCGACCTTCCTGGGAGAGCTTGTAGTATGCCCGCATGATACCATTGTAATGATAGACGCTGGACCCAACGCATTGCTGCAACAATAACCTGTGCCTCATCCACATACTACTTCACGCAGAGTGCATACTTCATTGTGCCAGACTGGCGAAAGTCGGAAGGTGCGAGATCCGGGCTATGTGAATGGGAAAGAACAGTGCAGTGGAGTTTTGAGAGCTCCTCTATGGTGCATAGACTGGTCTGATGCCTTGCGTTGTCATTCAGAAACAGAAGTTAGTTTACACGTTTTGGCGACGAAGACGATGAAGTCGTTTCTTCAGTTTCCTTCATGTAGTATAGTTCACTACACAGTCGATCATTGCACCATGTGGGAGGACATCACACAAAATCAGCGCTACAGAGTCCCAGAAGACCATCACCATGAATTTACTGATGGTGCGGCTTTGAACTTTTCCTTCCGAGGGGTCCGTGGACTGCAGTTTTGTTTCCGAAGTGATGCACCAATGTTTCATCGCCTGCGACGATGCTCGTCAAAAAATTGTTACAACGCTTCGTAACTTATCATTTCTACACAGATGGTCCTTCGTTGCTGTTACACCGTCGCCAAGGTAGCCCCTGCTGGCCGGCAACACATCTAACACCACACAGGACCGAGGTTGTCTAAGCCCAAGGCGTAAGCAAAGGTAAACATCGGCTGTTTTGGAAATAGACATTCTGCGTACTACTTCCTGCAGGAGTTCGAGATGGCTTGCAGTAAGTATTACTACACCAATATCTGATTGGCTAGCCAATACTATTTAGAGGCTGCAAGCAGCACCGGACGTCTGGCGTACTAAGCTGCTGCCAGCCCGCCCCCTTCGGGGGGATCGAAATCCAATAATAATAATAATAATAAGACAACACACCGCACGTCAGTTCAAGCCGACTACCGACCTCAAGGACGTCTTCACGGAAGACTACGTCTTCGCTATCGAAATAGGACTTGGAATTAAGTGTATGTGTGTTACCTCGGTCTCTTGTGGGAAACTTAGAAGTTATCTATTGTTGCCTCTAGTAGAAAATTCTTACTGGTTTCGTGATTGTGACTTTTCGTTGTTATTCAGTCATTTCCATGTAGACCCACGTAAATAAAAGTTGTGTTGTAAAATCTTTCAATTTGTCAGTTACAAGAGTTGCTCTGTATGGTCCTCCACTAGCCCTAGGGGGCGAGGAATCCAGAGAGCACACTTCTTAGAGTACCCCAACTGGTGGACGAGTGTGTCGGCAGTGCCAACAGAGAATCCCAGTTATGCGGCGAGGTGTTTGACGGTGATCCGTCGATCAGCTCGAATGGGAGTGTCCGCACTCTCCAAGATAGCAGGAGTCATATCTGTGTGCGGCCAGCCAGCACGCGAGCAGGCTTGCGCGACCTTGTTGGGATGATGACAGTCGCCTCGCCCAACGTATCACCGTGCTTTTATTCACTGTCAGATCTCCGTACACATTCTGCAGACGCCTAGAAACATCTGCTATGCTTTGTTTTCCGCCAGAAGAAAGTCAGTTACAGCTCTCTGTTGGAACGCACCTCCGTTACAGACGCCACTTTGAAGCCAACATACAGCGCCGCCAAGTATTGGAATTTCATGAAAGTACAGGGGCTAAAGTGGGACTATTCCATGATGTTCCACAACAAATTCAGTACTTTTTCAACCGAAATTTTACGAGAACAAAAAATATTGCACCAAAACTGACTTTTCCTATCCCAAACGGTAGTGCCGCTACACTATCTAGGTGCCCTAGCGGTAAAACATTCGCCTGAGATAGCTATCGCCTGACGTCTTAGCCTAGGAGTTTTCTTATCACTCCGCAGGTCTCCGTTAATGAGTGTGAAAAAAAATAGTACATCTGCACCTCTACTCCGCATGTCTGCACCTTGTTCCTGTTCCAGAACCGAACAGTTGGCGGGAAGAACGATTGCCGGTAAGACTCGGGGTATGCTCGAATCCCTCTAATTTTATCTTCATGGTCTTTTAGCGAGTTATACGTAGGAGGAGGAAGCGATATATTTGTTGAATCTTCTCGGGACGTACGCTCTCTTAACATTAACAGTAAAGCACAACGGTGATGTAAAACTCTTCTCTTGCAGCTTCTGCCTCTGGAGTTTGTTGATCACCTCTGGGAAGCTTTTGCACTCACTAAATGAACTTGTAACTCTGTTTCCTCTATCAGTCCTATCTGGTACGAATCTCACACTGACGAGCAATTTTCAAGTATTGGTCGAACGAGGGTTTTTTATGTTACCTCTTTGTTGGAGGGCTGCCTTTCCTGAGAATTTTTCCAGTGCATCTCAGTCTGACATCTGCCTTACACACGATAAATTTTATGTGATCGTTCCACTTTAATTCACTTCGTATGCATACTTATAGGTATTTTATTTAAGTAATTGGTTCCAATGACTGTTTTGCAATCGTGTAATCAAGCAATAATGGATCTTTCTGCCTGTTGTGAATAGAGTACTTTACACTTGTTTATGTAGAGGGCCAGTTGCCACTCCCCGCTCCAAGCGTTGGTTCTCTGCAGGTCTTTCTGCATTTCGCTACAATTTTCTAGCGTTGTGACTTCTCTGGATAAAACAGAATTATCCGCGAAAAGCCTCATGGAACTACCGACATTGTCTACTAGGTCAATACACTGAAACGCCAAAGATACTGGTAGAGGCGTGTATATTCAAATACAGAGATATGTAAAGAGTCAGAATACGGTGTTCGGGTCAGCAACGCCTATATAAGACAAAAGGCGTCTGACGCAGTAGTTAGATCGATTACTGCTGCTACAGTGGCAGGTTATCAAGCTTTAAGTGAGTCTGACGTGGTGTTATAGTCGGCGCACGAGCGAAGGGACAGCATCTCCGAGGTAGCGATGAAGTGACGATTTTCCTGTACGACCATTTCAGGAGTGTAGCGTGAATATCTGGAATCCGGTAAAACGTCAGGTCTCCGACATCTCTGCGGCCGAAAAAGATCCTACTGGAATGGGGCCTACGACGAGTGAAGAGAATCGTTCAACGCTACAGAAGCGCAACCCATCCGCAAATTGCTGCAGATTTCAATGCTGGGCCATCAACAAGCGTGCAAACTATTCAACGAAACATCATCGATATGGAGTCTCGGAGCCGAAGGCCAAGTCGTGTACCTCGTGTACCCTTGATGACTGGACCACACTAAGCTTTGCACATCGCCTGGGCCCGTCAACACCGACAATAGACTGTTGATGACTGGAAACATGTTGCCTGGTCGAACGAATGTCGTTAAAAATTGTATCGAGTGGATGGAAGTGTACGGATGTGGAGACAACCTTATTAATCCATGGATCCTGTATGTCAGCAAGGGACTGTTGAAGCTGGTGGAGGCTCTGTAATGGTGAGGAGGGTGTGCAGTTGGAATGATATAGGACCGCTGATACGTCTATATACAACTCTGACAGGTGACACGCACGTAAGCATCTTGTCTGATCACCTGCGTCCATTCATGTCCATTGTGCATTCCGATGGACGTGGGCAATTCCAGCAGGACAATGCAACATCCCACACATCCAGCACTGCTACAGAGTGGATCCAGAAACACTCTTTTGAGTTTAAACACTTCCGCTGGCCACCAAACGCCTCCGGCATAAACATTACTGAGGACATCTGGGAAGCCTTGCAACGTGCTGTTCAGAAGAGATCTCCACGCCTCGTACTCTTATGGATTTATGGACAGCCCTGCAGGATTCATGGTGTCAGTTCCCTCCAGCACTACTTCAGACATTAGTAGAGTCTATGCCGGGTCGTGTTGCTGCACTTTTGCGTGCTCGCGGGGACCCTACACGATATTAGGCAGGTGTACCAGTTTCTTTGTCTCTCCAGTGTATATAGATTGTGAAAAGTAATGGTCCTATAACGCCCCTTTGGGGCACACCAGAAGTTATTTTTACGTATAGTTTATACGTATAATATATACGTATATATAATATATATAATACTTTTATCCGTTGAGAGAATGACATGCTGTGTTTTGACTGCTAGAAACTCTTCAGTCCAATCACTCAGCTAGTCTGATACCCGTATGCACGTGTTTGTTCATTAGACCGCAGTACTGTGTCTCTGTTGAACGATGTCAGTTGCTTTTCTGTCTCATGATCGTTTATTTCAATAACCGTCACTTCGTTCTTGTACGACGATTTAAAGAAGGAACTGCAGTGCTATATCTTCCTCTGACAAGCAGTTTTTGAAAAAGAGGTTCAGTATTTCTGCCTTTTGTGTGGCATCCTCCTCTTCATTGCCTGGACGGATGGCTTCGATCTGTTTACTGAGCTAACAGAGCTTAAGTCGGTAGATAGAATATTACTTTCAAAATCGTTGAACGCTACATACATGGCTCTCCGTAAGTTGATTTTTGCCTTCGTTCAGTTTTGGCTACCAACAACTACGGGGAGGGAGGCGGGGGCGCTAACGTTACGTTTTGCGAAACAGAGGACTTGACATGCTCAGATCACTTCGAAATTACGAAAACATATCTTTGAGAAACGAGTAAGTAGTGGAGAGAAGAAGTGACAAAGGAAGTGAGACATGTTCTTCGGGTATGCTAAAGTGGCAATGAATTTACAACTTGATATTGGTAGACGCAGTAGATGGATGAATTACAGGAGGGACTTATATTAACGTTAAGCGATACATTAAGAGTGCTGGATGTAGCAGATCTGCAGAGATGAGAAATGAAGAGATGGATGATGCAATAATACCACTCGAAAGAGAGGTAACGAAACAAACGAAGCTTTCAGAGTCTGTGGACATATGCAATAAGAAAATATTTTCGCAACAGCGTATCAAAAACAAGCGAATAAAATCGTCGTTCTTAAAAAATTGGAAATTTCTATTTAGAAACTAAAGCTGGTCTATCGTAACTAAACAAAACGGGGACTCCTTTCACGACAGTAAGTCGAGTTTGAAGGTATGTTATAATTTGAAGTAGAAGCAGTTTCTTTTAGGACGGTGCATTTGGTAAGGCGCTAATACGTACATATAATTGATTAGTAATATTGTTCGTGATTTCTGTGAATTTAGATTATTTACGTGTAACTACATGATAATCGTCATGTTTCTTAATATTCACGAAACAATCATTGTGATCTGTAGCTCATAGAAGGCAGTATAAGTAGACTTATTCACAAAATGAACTGTGCCGTCATTTACATGTTGTCGTTACGCTATAGCCCAATTTGTCACTGGGAGATTTTTTGATGTCATTTTAATAATAACGTGCGAATTGCCCTGAAGAAAAACTTGATTACTGGAGTCCAATGATGGAACAGACCAAAGGCGCAAAACTGAATCTCAGTCAGTGCTAGAGCCACTGATGGGCATATTAGAGTCAGAAGGAGTGCACTGAAGTAAATAAGTCGCTATCTGCCGAATCCCAAATGAAGAGACGTATGAATGTATGACCTTTGATGTCAAAAGTTAGGATTGTTATTACGTTGAATTTCCAGCGCTTCCAAAGCTGCAGGGGACTCGTTTCTCCGACGTAAACGGATGTGTCAGTTAGCAACACGGCAAAATACTGCGTTGATTTTCTGAATCAGACAAAGAAAACGTGTTTGTGCCACGCTTATAAATGTGGGAAACAGGAGCAATAACAAGCAGAACACAAAGGCAACTGCAGCATTCAAAATACAGTCGGCGTGTTAATGATGTGCTAATGAAGATTTAAATATGTATGACGCCCAGTGAAAACGGGTAACGCCCCAAACAGGCATTTGGGTGAATAAAAATACATAAAATGTGTCCGGTTGCTGTATATCTTCAAGTAAAATAATCCACTGCCACGGAGCTCAAAACCCAAAAAACAGATTAATTAATGTCACCTGTTTTTGTCTTAAACGATTTGTTACATACCGCCTTCTTTTATAGGCTTTCCTGAGATCTAAAAATACTATTGCTCGTTTCCCGACTCAGGTACTTCAAAATGTGCTTCATGTGTCTTCTTATCCGCTTAATACGCATTACTTCGGCTTTTTGCAACTATGTTGCTAATTGACCATTATGAAATGCCTCAGTAATATTTTTGTACCCTTTCCAAGCTGTGTCTCGCCTTGCCATGTACAATTTTATAAATTTCAGTCTTTCATTTAGGCAGAAGGTAAATTCTCACCAGCAGAAGGTGATGACAGTAAATAATCTCGCCGCCTCGCAGCTCTATTACTTTTTCTTTTCTTGGCGTTATGTAATCGACAAATGAGCACGATTTACTTGCTGACTTGCTTCAAGCGTACTGATACATTCGTTTACATTTGATTCATTTATTCATCAGTGTATTAATTTTATTGACTTGTTTGTCAATCTTTCTGCAGAATTTATTTTCTCCACAGATATTGCTGATCCTCTTGATTATAGATTCTGACACATCTCTTATGCCCCAGAAATCACTGACCATTATGTGACTCACTTTGTCTAATTCCTCCACACAAGATAAACTACCATCAATTCATTATTTTAAATCATAAGAGGCGTGCTTCACTTGCCTCGCAACTGTTAGTTAATATTTGACTGAAAATTATTTGCGTATCCACGAAATACGATTATTTACTTATGTTATATTTAAATATTTTATAGACTTTGGTATCCCGACAGAAAATAATATTAACAGTTTCGTGGTTTCAAAATACAGCAGATAAGGGTAAGTCATTTGATGTAGGGATTTTCTCTGCCTCGTGATGACTGGGTGTTGTGTGATGTCCTTAGGTTAGTTAGGTTTAAGTAGTTCTAAGTTCTAGGGGACTGATGACCATAGCTGTTTAGTCCCATAGTGCTCAGAGCCATTTGATGTAGAGCTGCATTAGTATTTACAAATAATCAACATTTTTAAAGGAATTGTAATGAAAGTTATGGAAGGTAAAATTGATAATGGAGCTGTTTTGATTGGGTGTTTTCTGTGTATGAGAGCGATCGTGAGTTCTCTTTAACGTAGAGCAGAACAACAGCGCCGTTTCGGAGACGCGAGAGTGCCACAGAGTTTGGCAGTGGCGCCAGCCGAAGCCAAACCGCCTGAGGGCGCAGCGTAACTCAGAGCTTCAGAGGCTTAGGTAATTAACGCGTCTTCAGCACGGGACCACATCCCGGCTGCTTGCTTCAGAACATGACAAGTTACATTTCCAATGCAGTGCCCTCGCTATAACATTGACTTACTTGAGACACAATCGCCAATTTGATTAGAGTTTGATGCCTTACGGCTTACGTTTAGATTGTATTCTGTATTCACAGTTAAATCTGCAACAGGAGACTGTGTGATTGTGCAGATATCTATGCTACGAGAAACATCATACACTTCGATGTTCCTCATTTATGATTTAAAGCTTTCTCTTTAAAGTCAAAAGAAGGAAGTATATATACTTAGTAAACTGATTTGGAGATTAATTTCTCATGTTAGAGCTTATTAATAGATAACACATGTATTATCCTCTATTATGTTATAATATTATTACGATGTAGTAAGTGTCGTACTCATCCGATCTTGTGAGACTCTCACAGTCAAAAGGCTGCATTTTGACGACGACATGTACTCACGTAAGGTGGTTTTACATTCTGACAGAATGTAAGTAATGTACATTCCTTTCCAGTTTTTATAGTTGAGCTACAATGTTTGCTTAATTATGTATATAGGCCCTGTGCTTCACTTTTGTATTTTTGTGTTTAGGTAACTTTTGCAGTGTTACTTGAAAATGGCCATAAGGCTGAAATTACAATAGAAATAATACATATTTTATACAGTCAACAGCGACTAGCCCGCATCTCGTGGTCGTGCGGTAGCGTTCTCGCTTCCCGCTCACGGGTTCCCGGGTTCGATTCCCGGCGGGGTCAAGGATTTTCTCTGCCTAATGATGGCTGGGTGTTGTGTGTTGCCCTTAGGTTAGTTAGGTTTAAGTAGTTCTAAGTTCTAGGGGACTGATGACCATAGATGTTAAGTCCCATAGAGCTCAGAGCCATTTGAACCAACAGCGACTATGATGTCTTTTAAGAAATGATTTGCAGATGTTTGTATAAGAGGTGGTCTACAGCTTTTATGTACTGAACAAACATCGTCGTGTAATTACACAGCTGTACTTATTTATAACCGATTTCAGTCCATTTTCAAATTATATAAGAAGTAATTACCAGAGTGCCACACTTATAAATGTACCGACCAAAAAATCGCAACACCAGGAAAGAGTTGTGAGACATAAACGAATGTTGGTCGGCGTGTTTATACGTCTGAGAGATGATGCCTATTTAAATTTCGTCCCAGTCGCATAAGAGCGACGCCGGTAACGCCACTACGGGGATGAAATTCAGGTTTGCCTTAAATACGTGCTTTAGCTGTTGTTGGCGTTAGTTACCTTTGGGATGAGACATGACGAATTGATATTAGTCAAGAATGCCTTTAAAAAGACAAAGACGCAGAGACTCTTGGCAGGTATGTAGCCACCGTACATGATTGCTGCCGGCGGTGTTCACGAGAACGTACGGTCTCAAGAAGACCGGGCTCCAGACGGCCACGTGGCACTATCGAGGAGGAAAGTCATCGTTTTCGGTGTGTGGCTTTGGAGCATCGTACGGCATATGCAGCAGCAATCTGAGCAGTTGCATTACTCTACATTCATTGTAACGTCTCTGTGAAGTCGTTTCATAAGACGCTTGTCGAATTCGGTACAATTTATTTACTTTACTACCTGATTTTAGCTCAGTTCATGAACTCTTCCAGAAAGACTGAGCACTGAGATAAGGCCTGTTGAATATTATATGTGTGTTGTAATGTGGGTTTACGGTTTTGTTTTGTAGGAATCGCTGAGTTGGTCATCGTGTGCTGGGATCAGACGATGTAGCTTCTCGTTCTAAGGAGAGCACAGGATGACCAACTTAGCTTTCCAATACCGGAACAGAGAGGTTTACCCATCTTAGTCGAAGGCTGTGTTGAAAGCTGTGTCGAAGGCTGTTTTTGTGTGTGAAGTTGGTGACGGAGCAACTTCCACAAAATATAAGATTAAAAATCACTAAAAATCCTACTCCCTTCGACACAGTATTACACTCACGTACGGTTGAAGTGATCCTAACAAGCTGCATGGGGAGCTAGGTAATCTCGAAAGAGAAAGCGGCACTCTTCGGTGAACGCTTGTTGAGTACGGACCGTAGTTCTTAAGGAGGGTTTCATGTGATAGGAAGCAGGTTGAGTGAGGACTTTGTTATGTGTAACTGTTGAAATACTTAGGAACTTCAGCTTAACTGAAGCGTGTGAAGCGAGTTATTTTTCCGAATGTGCCATAATTATATTGCTTTAAATAGGCGATTTTTGGTTGTTTGAGTTAAAAGTGTGGAAGTAACGATGAAGTAGAATTTCAAACGGTAAATCTGATTAGGAAAAGCTGGTTAGGATCTCTCCAACCGTACGTGAGTGTAATACTGTGTCGAAACGAGTATGATTTTTAATTATTTTTAATCTTATATTTTCTGGAAGTTGCTTTTGTCTTTCTGTCCCGATTTTGTTCCACATGTTTGGTAATCAGTGACCCTTCTGGTCCACCACGGCACCCTAATAGGCTTTATTTTATCAGTTTGCTTGTTTAATGAGCTATAATTTCTGTAAGAATATCTGTTCTTTCGTGAGCTTTCTACAAAGCAGCACAACGGTTTGGTTCCGAATGCACCACGTGCTCTAGTTCGGCCGTTTGCAAGCAGCAGACGCAGTTAGTATGTTGAATAATTATCGCAAAACCTCGTGCATTGGTTAAACCTCTGTTCAGAATGGTACATGCATAGAATAGTATGCGAATCTCACTGAGATATTTTTGTCGTATTATTATTTATCGTAATATGTTTATCGTATGCAAAGCAGATGATAGTATCAATGTCTCCCACCCTTTTTTCTGTGTTTCTTCTTGATGTAGTTAAATTGTGCTCTGTTACATTCTCACGTAATTCTTACTTAAATATTTCTAGTCAGACACCAGTTACCGGTAGTTAGGATGTGCAACCAAATACTTCGATACAATAAATAATCGACGTGAAAGATACATTCTGTGGTGTTGATCTTACCCACTTACTACGATTTCCAATCCTGAATTAATCAAGTTGCTCATGCATTACATGGAGTGCTATCTTCTGGCTACTTAAAGAAATTTGCATACTTGTAACTAAATTATTAAAGTAATTAAACTAATAATTTTCCAGCTCTGTTTTTTTCTAAATGGTTAGGAAGAGCTTGGGATGGTGGTGACCCTGAATTTCTGAATTTTTGTCATTATTTGTGTGAGAGAAGCAGCTAGAAATGCGAGATAATGTACATGGCTCGATGAGATACGCCGTAAAGTTATTAATACGTTACATCATAATTGTTTGGTGTTGCGATTTTTTCCGTCAGTTAATTTTTTTACAGAGCGCCTACCATATTATGGTCTTACAAATATAAATTTTACTCATTATAATTTTAGTGCGCTGTCTCTGTAAGATGGTTATGAAAGCCTAACAGTTGCCTTAATACAAGTCTATGGTTTCGCTGTGGTATGTTGGGAGGTACAGGTTTATTCAAAATAGAACTAAAAATCTTTTCCAAAAAGAAAATTTTCTTGCTCTTCATTGCAACTATTGTTGCACTCTTGCCAGCTGTCAGAGTAAACAAACTAATCGAACCATCAGATGTGACTGTGAATGTGTACCCTTAACAACGTCCTCTCAAACAGCTACACTTTATTGGAAAGAGACGTACTGTATCTCTCATTCCGGTGCCAAATATTTACAACACTTCGGATCTTGTTATAAAGCTTTAATGACAGTCAAATAAATCCAGCAAATAATTGAGGACGTAGGTTGCAAGTGCTACTCTCAGCTGGAGAGGTTGGTACCGGTCAGAAGGGTGATGTCTCAAAAAAAATGATAACATTTTTATCAGAACTAAAAAATTTAGAATGCCAAAAGCCAGTATGACATTAAAGCAGTTGATCTAGATAATTTGTAATACTTGAAAGAGCAGCACATCCACTACGATATTATCTTAGCATCCAGAAGCTAAACATTACTACAATAGATAAAGTTTCATATGATTGATTAACAATAAACACACTTCCTAAATTCACTAACCAGGTAGTGGTTACCAGTAAATATAAGTTACTAAATTGATCAGTAGCACACGTACAAATCAGCTGACATCTTTAAAAATTAGCAAGAATCGAAGACGGCATCGTGAATTCACGCAGTAACCGTCAGCAGAAGAGCACTAAATCCTAGTAACAGATATTGAATGTGGCGCTGATCAACAAATTCGTGTTTCGATGTCGATCAACAGGACAAAAATTAGAGATCGCAAAACTGTGTAAAAACGAACTTGAAATTATTTCACCTACACGTACAGACTTTTATAGTCATGAGTCAACACCGGAACATGTTATTTACTTCACTGTTTCCGTTGTTGAGGTCTGACGACCAGGATGGCAGTGTCTCCACATTCCTCTCCCACAGAAATACAAGAGCATTTTTCTTTACGAGTTGTTCTTGTACGGTCAGGAGGGAGTAGTGAATGCTGGTCAGAACAGATCCACGTTCACTTGTGTAATGATATGACTGCCTGTTTGGTGTGATGTTGTAATAAATGAACGAAGGTGATGGGGAGCAATACGGAGTAGATCGAAATGATGGTGAGAATGGAACGAAAACCAAAGTGTTGGCAGCTGTTGGCTGTATGTGCCGTTGTCACTGCTACAGGTAAATTTTAAGCTGGAGCCATTTTTTAAAACCGATTGCGCAAATCTGTGTTCCACTTAACCTACATTATTCATAAGGCAAGAATGAGAAATAAAAAAAGAAATGTTTATCATTATTCAGTAACCTTTTACAACTAAAAGACGCATCCAAGTTCCCCCACCGCCGAATGATCAAATACAGGTATATCGTTAGCACACGCAAACGAACGTCTCATCAAACACTCCAGCAGACTATCTGTAGGGAACACTCAGTGGAATGGTACAGACGTCACTCGCAGCACTAGGAATACTGCTGTAATTAGTCAACCGAAATAGAAGCCTGGTGACAATAGTAATATTAATGAATTACGGATGGGCTCGCCTATTTGCAAGTACACAAATTATTGTCTTAGCAGTCAAACACGTTTACCACAGTTGTGACAGCTTCAGTGGTTTTTTTTCTTTTGTTGTTCTGAAAACATACATAGAGATAACGTTTAGATTAGGAAATATGTTTCATTGTAATTTGTTGTTATTGAAATTATATATGTACTTTACCTTTTATTTTACGTTGTGTGTCTTCACTGGCTGCCAACCGAAATTGGCCCCGGTTCTAAATTAGCTCACCGTGTCATGGGCAATCATGAGGGTTGTTAGGATAACGGATGCACAGAATTTTTGTTTATAATCCCATCTCACAAAGTATGTTCAGGTAAAAATCGAGGAATATGCCTCGTTTTGGCCTTACGATTGTAGTATTTGGCTGGTCCAGAGCTGTAAAAGATTTGTTTTTGTGTTGCCAAAAGTGTTTTTGTGCAGTTGGACTGACCTGTGGGCATCGGTAAAAATTTTATGAAGCTTAGGTATTCATGGATTATCTCTCGTAATATGTTTTAAGTGTTTATCAAACCTGGGAACTTTGCTTTCTGCTTGTGACCGTTACACTTATACTAATGACATATAGTTTTAGATATTCGTACTTTAAAATACACTTTCCTTTATATATTCGTTGCGCAAGTAAATGATGATGGTTGATACGCCAGGACAAAATAGGTTAGAGTTAATATATTTTTTTTTTTTTTTACACACGTAGGCGACTAATTATAACAAGGTATCGAAAATCGTTTGGTCGTACTGTTACACATTGCTGAATGATGAGGATTGTCGGAAACGGAGTTAGCAGCCTTGACGTCCAGGAGAATGAACGGATGCTACTGAAACTATCGCTAACTTTGGCACGAACTGAGTGGTTGCAGTATCAGTGGGAGGTCCTTTCAACACCACCATTTTATCTTCTTAGACGGTGTATAAGTGGGTAACGTCCGCCCCGGTAGCTGAGTGGTCAGCGCGACAGACTGTCAATCCAAAGTGCCCGGGTTCGATTCCCGGCTGGGTCGGAGATTTTCTCCATTCAGGGACTAGGTGTTGTGTTGTACTAATCATCATCATTTCATCCCCATCGACGCGCAAATCGCCGAAGTGGCGTCAAATCGAAAGACTTGCACCAGGCGAACGGTCTACCCGACGGGAGGCCGTCGTCACACGACATTTCATTTCAGCGGGTAACGAGACAGCCGCTGAGTTGACGGACGGAGAAAAAAAGAGAGTAAATGCTTCGGAACGTTGAATGGCAGAGGAAGAGGCAATATTGACCTCCGACCGCGACCGTTCCTCCCGAACTCAAGTGACGTGAATGCGCTTTGAGTCTCGGATGCGGGCTGCTCTTATGACGCTGCCGCTCGGCTCGCCGTCGGAGGGCAGGTCGACGTTTCGGCGCTTTTGTGTGTGTAGTGAGTCAAGCGGTGGCGCGCCTTTGATCTCGCACGGCAAGGCAGCACCACGCTGGCCCGTGGAGGCAGCCACCAGCACTGTGTAGCTGGAGACAACCGGACCTTGCAGGCTCCGTTGACTCGTGTCTTTCGACCGAGTGAGATGGCGCAGTGGTTAGCACACTGGACTCGCATTCGGGAGGACGACGGTTCAATCCCGTCTCCGGCCATCCTGATTTAGGTTTTCCGTGATTTTCCTAAATCGCTTCAGGCAAATGCCGGGATGGTTCCTTTGAAAGGGCACGGCCGATTTCCTTCCCCATCCTTCCCTCACCCGAGCTTGCGCTCCGTCTCTAATGACCTCGTTGTCGACGGGACGTTAAACACTAAGATCCTCCTCCTCATCCTCTCGTGTCTTGCGGAGGGGCGCTCCTGCTCAGACGCTGTGCTCAGAAACAGGCAGGACCATTGATAGGTGTTTTGCCGTTCAAGGTGAGAACTGAAAAATGTCGCCATCTCTGTTATCTACTATCGGACACCCCACTACTCCCTCCCCCCATCCTCCCTCAACCACATCCAACGGCACAACAATGCAACTCTCCTGTTATACCTTTAACCATTTGCCTAAGGGACCAAATGTTCTCAGTTTCTGGGTACAGTTCTCAGTTTTCGTGCTTTGCTCTCAATTCCTTTGGGCAAAGGCCTTGCCACAGTGGATACTCCAGTTCCCGTCAGATCACCAAAGTTAAGCAATGTTGCGCGTGGCCGGCACTTGGATGGGTGATCATCCGGGCCGCCATGCACTGTTGCCATTTTTCGGGGTGCACTCAGCCTCGTGATACCAATTGAGGAGCTACTCGACCGAACAGTAGCGGCTCCGGTCATGGAAAACCATCACAGCGACTGGGAGAGTGGTGTGCTGACCACATGCCCCTCCTCTCCGCATCCTCATCTGAGGATGATACGGCGGTCGGATGGTGCCGTTGGGCCACTTGTGGCCTGAAGACGGAGTGCTTTTTTTAAATTCCTTTAAAACCGTTTGAGGACAACGAATGTCCTCTAGTTCTCATTTTTTGGCCACAGTTTTTGAATTGTTCCAAATAACTGAAATTGGGATAATGTACTGAACATTATACGCTAAAACTCAGCTGAATATACCAGTAGAACCAAATTTGGCACCAATTACTTATTTTATTTACCTGCAAGGAAATGGACTAATATGAATGCGGAACTATTTTCTGATGTGAAGGAATTTTTCCTTGAATTTAAAAATTATGCTATACTGATGGGAGACATGCCAAACCATCAACCTACGTCATCTGGATAATTTTAGCATTATTTCATTTCTGTTTTAATTGAAATATTTGTAGAATGAGGAATAAACCTCACCTTTCCCAGCACCCACTTTCTTGCGGTTAAATAAATAAAAGGTGCTTTGTTTTCATTTTAAATTGAGAGCTCTGCAACATTTATTAGCCCCCCAGTGACAAAGTGGTTCAAGCAATTGCCCTCTCACCATTCGTACGAGATGAGGCCGGGTTCGATTCCCGGTGGCACATGGATATTGTGCTTGTCTAAAAGAACTGGCTCTTCCCCTTTCTTCTGCCGCCAGTAAATTTTTACCACCTTAGGCGGCCGTCTAGTCTTGCCTAATGGTAGAAACGGCCGTGATAACAGGAGAGAAGTTGGCAAATGGCTCTGAGCACTATGGGACTCAACTGCTGTGGTCATTAGTCCCCTAGAACGTAGAACTACTTAAACCTAACTAACCTAAGGACATCACACACATCCATGCCCGAGGCAGGATTCGAACCTGCGACCGTAGCAGTCGCACGGTTCCGGACTGCGCGCTTAGAACCGCGAGACCACCGCGGCCGGCGGTGAGAAATTAGAGGTCGCATGAAATTAGAGGTATGAGAAAATTCACCTTTTAATCGTGATTCTACGAGAGCCTGTACCCTGTTGACGAAGTGTGTCACGTCCTAGTGTGTCCACAGATGTGTAAATATGTGATTTAGGCAAGCATAATTTTTTTATGGTAGTAAATACTCGGCCCAATTTGGACACGAATGACTTAAGTAATACGATTGTTATACTGATCGAACTGAGGAACACAGAACTATCGCTAAATAAATTGTAGAAGTGACATATCCTACACTTCATGTAAATTATGAACTTTACTAAATCTATATTAAATGCTATGAATGCTAATGAATTATTAAATTACGTTTCTCGTGCAATAGTGGGAGGTATCGATCCACTTGACAGCTCCTCCCCCTCCCATGTAATATGATACTAAACAATAATTGCGAGTTTTCGTGTTAATTTATATACTAAGCTGTTTATTTTACAGTATCTCACAATGAGTGTCCAATAAATCCAAGTAGTGGGATATTAATTTAGCTTTTTCTTTCTGCCTTTAACTTACATAATTTACTGAGAACTGGGAACTGGGCAAAATCCTGTTCGTTTCTTGCTCTGGAATAAACGGAGAGTTGCGGTACCCTCCTGGGAGGACTATCCGGCGAGGGGCCCGCAAGACAGATGGGTAGCCCCGTGCGAAGAGGGAGTCACGGTCTGGTTTTGCTGGCTCTGTGAGGACCTCAACGACGGGTCCAATCGCCGCACTCAGGCGTTAGCGTTTGGAATACAGTAGGGTGCAATGGAGCGCCGACCACGAGATACGCACAACGGGGTCTTAAATGAGATACGGCTGGCAGCCTGGCGCCAGTTGTCGCAGTCTCGTAAAAGCTTTTATGAACGAAGAATGAAGGAAATAGAGCTCTCGGCCGAGATAAAATCATTCCCAGCCTTATGAAAACGGGATGCCACTTGGAGCTACATGTTTTGTTTTAGCTCGCTTTCGTGTGGGGAAGATAAAACGTGATTATGTCAGGGTATGTAAATGGAGTAGTGGAATATTTTTGGTATGCATCTGCCCATTTGTACGAGCGTGCCTTATTGGCACTTCTTTGGTAGTCGCACATGAGTGATATCACAAAATTGTTAGGGAGATTTTGTTTGGGAACTATGTTTGACGTCTGCCTACATCTACATACAGGGTGTTTCAAAAATGACCAGTATATTTGAAACGGCAATAAAAACTAAACGAGCAGCGATAGAAATACACCGTTTGTTGCAATATGCTTTGGACAACAGTACATTTTCAGGCGGACAAACTTTCGAAATTACAGTAGTTACAATTTTCAACAACAGATGGCGCTGCAAGTGATGTGAAAGATACAGAAGACAACGCAGCCTGTGGGCGCGCCATTCTGTACGTCGTCTTTCTGCTGTAAGCGTGTGCTGTTCACAACGTGCAAGTGTGCTGTGGACAACATGGTTTATTCCTTAGAACAGAGGATTTTTCTGGTGTTGGAACTCCACCGCCTAGAACACAGTGTTGTTGCAACAAGACGAAGTTTTCAACGGAGGTTTAATGTAACCAAAGGACCGAAAAGCGATACAATAAAGGATCTGTTTGAAAAATTTCAACGTACTGGGAACGTGACAGATGAACGTGCTGGAAAGGTAGGGCGACCGCGTATGGCAACCACAGAGGGCAACGCGCAGCTAGTGCAGCAGGTGATCCAACAGCGACCTCGGGTTTCCGTTCGCTGTGTTGTAGCTGCGGTCCAAATGACGCCAACTTCCACATATCGTCTCATGCGCCAGAGTTTACACCTCTATCCATACAAAATTCAAATGCGGCAACCCCTCAGCGCCGCTACCATTGCTGCACGAGAGACATTCGCTAACGATATAGTGCACAGGATTGATGACGGCGATATGCATGTGGGCAGCATTTGGTTTACTGACGAAGCTTATTTTTACCTGGACGGCTTCGTCAGTAAACAGAACTGGCGCATATGGGGAACCGAAAAGCCCCATGTTGCAGTCCCATCGTCCCTGCATCCTCAAAGAGTACTGGTCTGGGCCGCCATTTCTTCCAGAGGAATCATTGGCCCATTTTTCAGATCCGAAACGATTACTGCATCACGCTATCTGGACATTCTTCGTGAATTTGTGGCGGTACAAACTGCCTTGGACGACACTGCGAACACCTCGCCGTTTATGCAAAATGGTGCCCGGCCACATCGCACGGCCGACGTCTTTAATTTCCTGAATGAATATTCCGACGATCGTGTGATTGCTTTGGGCTATCCGAAACATACAGGAGGCGGCGTGGATTGGCCTCCCTATTCGCCAGACATGAACCCCTGTGACTTCTTTCTGTGGGGACACTTGAAAGACCAGGTGTACCGCCAGAATCCAGAAACAATTGAACAGCTGAAGCAGTACATCTCATCTGCATGTGAAGCCATTCCGCCAGACACGTTGTCAAAGGTTTCGGGTAATTTCATTCAGAGACTACGCCATATTATTTCTACGCATGGTGGATATGTGGAAAATATCGTACTATAGAGTTTCCCAGACCGCAGCGCCATCTGTTGTTGACAATTGTAACTACTGTAATTTCGAAAGTTTGTCTGCCTGAAAATGTACTGTTGTTCCAAGCATATTGCAACAAACGGTGTATTTGTATCGCTGCTCGTTTAGTTTTTATCGCCGTTTCAAATATACCGGTCATTTTTTAAACATCCTGTAGATACTCCGCAATCCACCGTACGGTGCGTGAAGGAGAGTACTATGTACCACTACCAGTCATTTCCTCCCTTGTTCCACTCGCAAATAGAGCGAGGGACAAACGACTGTCTGTACGCCTCCGTAGAAGCCCTAATTTATCATATCTTATCTACACGGTTCTTACGGGCAGTGTAAGTTGACGTAGTTGGAATCGTTCGGGAGTCAGCTACAGCTACCGGAACTCTAAATTTTCTCAGTAGTGTTCCTCCAGGGATTCCCATTTAAGTACCTGTAGCGTCTACGTAACACTTATGTGTTGTTCGTACCTACTGGTAACAAATATAGCAGCCCGCCTCGGAACTGCTTCGATGTCTTCCTTCAATCCGACCGGGTACGGATCGCAAACACTCGAGCAGCATTCGGAAATTGGTCACACCAGCGTCCTAAATGCGGCCTCCTTTACATGTGAACCTCACTTTCCTAAAATTCTTCCAATAAACCGAAGTCAACCATTCGTCTTCCCTACCACAGTTCTCACATGTTCGTTCAATTTCATATCGCTTTGCAACGTTACGCACAGATATTTATACGACTTGACAGTGTCAAGCAAGACACTGGTAATAATGTATGCGAGCATTATAGGTTTGTTCTTCCTACGCATTCGCATTAACTTACATTTTTCCACATTTAGAGCTAGCTGCCATTCGTCACACCGACTAGAAATTTTCTCTAAATCGTCTTGTGCCTTCCTATAGTCAGTCAACTTCGACACCTTACCGTGCACCACAGCATCATCAGCAAACAGCACAAGACTGCTGCCCATTCTGTCCACCAAATCATTTATGTATATTTCGGACAACAGCGGTCCTATCACACTCCCCTGGGGCACGACTGACGCTACGCTTGTCTCTGGTGAAAACCCGCCTTCGAGGACTACATACTGCGTTCTATTACGTAAGAAGTCTTCTCTGAACTTCGTTACCAGCCTGCAATGGGGCATGTGTTAAATGCTTTCCGGAAATCTAGAAATATGGAACCAGCCTGTCCCTTTATTCACAGTTCGCAGTATATCACGTGAGAAAAGGGAAAACTGAGTTTCGCACGAGCGATGCTTTCAAAAACTTAACTGATTCGTGGACATAAGCTTCTCAGTCTCAAAAAAGTTTATTATTTTTGAACTGAGAATATTTTCAAGGATTCGGCAACAAACCTAAATCAAGGATATTAGTCTGTATTTTGTGGGTCTGTTCTTTTACCCTTCTTATATTCAGGAGTCACCTAACTGTTGGTGCTCGGGACAGGAACGATGCCGTGCTCTGAGGCTACAAGAAGAGCCAGAGGTTCGTTTTACATGACTTCACACTTGGCCTCTGACTGGCGCACATCCTCGACTCGGTCTTTTAAAGAATCGACACTTGACATGAACACTTCATGTTCAGGCATTTCTTGCATGATATTACCAGTGAGTCACAGTTAGCCGCTTTTACTGGTAAGAACTGCCGATTACATCCGGCCATGCCAACGATGTGCGAAGCCTGACATTATTAACAAGTGACCTCCACATGATGCTTGCTGACCAGCCACAATCACAATTCACTGTCGCATACGTCATTTCTTACAGCTAGCGCAGATTCAGCCATGGTAAGGACTCTGTGCTACGCGTAACCTCGAGTGCAGATTTGGGAGAGATAGTGAAATTGCAGTATAGTCAACATTGGATTCGGTAAACAATAACATGTCTGTGGTGAAAAACTCGAGCATGTAGCTGGTAGGTTAGTCTTGACTTTTGTTAAATCAGTTAGAATCTAATACTCACTCACTGGCCGGTCCGAATTATATGTGCTTCCAGCTATCACATGATGAGAGGTCTTATGGCACTTGTTCCGTTTGTTTTAATTCAACCATGTATGTATGTAGCCCCCCCTCCCCCCGGTTAGCCTAACGGTCTAACGCACGGCTTTCCGGAGCGGGAAGGAGCGCCTGGTCCCCGGCACGAATCCGCCCGGCGGTTTTAGGCGGTTTCCCATCTGCCTCGGTGAATGCGGGCTGGTTCCCCTTATTCCGCCTCAGCTACACTATGTCGGCGATTGCTGCGCAAACAAGTTCTCCACATACGCGTACACTACCCTTACTCTACCACGCAAACATATGTGTTAACCTCGTCTGGTGTGAGACGCTCCCTGGGAGGGTCCACCGGGGGCCGAACCGCACAATAAACCTGGGTTCGATGTGGGGCTGCAGAGGGGTGAAGTGGACTGCTGAAGCCTGTTGTGAGGTTGTGGATCACTGCGGCTGCGGCGGGGACGGAGCCTCTCCGTCGTTTCTAGGTCTCCGGTTAATATACAATACAATACAATGTATGTATGTATTAAACTTGGGACCTAGAAACGACGGAGAGGCTTCGTCCCGCAGTAGCCCTCAGTGGTTCACAAACCCACAACAGGCCACAGCATTCCACCCACCTCACCGCCGCTCCACACCGATCCCGGGGGTATAAATTCAACCATAGTTTGGCCTCCTTATTCCGAATTACATGTCATATTTCACAGTTTTTTCAGGGTAATTCGGCACTGGTGTAATCTTATTTTCTCTTCCATGAAAGATCGAACATGACGAAATGTGTTTCAAGCCCTATGAGCCGCTTGTGGTGACCTGAATTTTATATTTCATCTTAATTAATAAAACCATTTACTGGTTGAATAGTTACCTAAGTTACTAGAAACTGATGTTAATATGATACTTCAACAACTTAGCGTTCCGCCCTCTATTAATTGTATACTGAAAGCCAAGTAACATCTTAGTAGCGTTTCCTTAATGCCCACAGACTTAGTGAGTGCCAAAATTCATGGCTCTGAGCACTATGGGACTTAACATATGTGGTCATCAGTCCCCTAAAGTTCATGGGGGCCCTTGAAGCATGTCACGAACTGATACGAACATTAAGTTACGTGCAACTCGAGAGGGCATACTAACAGAAATGGTGAATCCCTGCCAGGGTATTTTTAATGAGAATTGCAGGCTCTTTCGAAACGTGTTTAGAAATTTTATAGGCAAGCAAACGTTAGTCATTACCAAGATTATTTTGCCAGAACTGCCGATTTAATTGGCATAAGTAAGAATTTTACAGGCAAGCTGCTGGGGAAACTGTTCTTCACGTTATAAAATGGACAAGCGCAGTTCTTTTACTAATTTTGATTTTATTTCAGCTAGTGTATTTCGTCTACCCAGATTGTTTCGGCGTTCTTAGACATGCAAGGGCGTGATTCCAACAGTGTGCTTCATAGGACAATAGGCAGGTCCTGCGACAGATTAGGGACGGAATTAATGTCAGACTTGGCAGCGGATAAAGACGTGAAGTTAGAGTGGGAACCATGTAATAATGGAAAGGGTTGTTGGACTGGTTCAATCAGAAGCAGAAATCGAGTAGAAGATTTGACAATTGCTGAAGTATTAGGTCAGGTTGTAGGGGGAAGGAGCGAAATATCAGAGAACAGTGAAGAAGAATTAGCAATGGCCGGGAACGCAGGTAATGAAGGTGCTGACACGGCAGTACAGAATGTAGAGACAGAAGCAGTACATCTATACGTAGAGACCAGGCAACATGGCAGCTGTTGAATCTCAAGTGAGCCAGCCAAGTGGCTGCACCTATTGAAAGGGGAGAAAGAGAAGAGAATGATCTAGCAGTGCTCTTGCAGCAAATTTAGAAAGCAACTAATGAGTACATTAAGAGGTAGGAACTGCAGATAAAAAAACAAGAAGTATAAATAAAGAGACGAAGGTAATATTAGAGAAAAAGAAATTTGCAATGAAGAGACCAATGCAATATTAAAGAGGCAAGAGACAAGATTAATTGAAACCGGGTCTCAATTGGAATAACATCCTGTCATGTAGCAGCAAATTAATTATCTAAAGCATAAATAAAAGAAGCGAGACAGACGTGTGAAAAAAGTTGACGAAAGAATAGAGGGAGTAGAAGCAGTACCAAAAGAAAAAGAAATCAGAAGAAATCGAACAACGATTATGTCAGGCCACGAAACAGATGGAGATCAGCAATCGTGAGCTGACAGAGGCAGAAGATAATTTTCATGAAGCTTCAGTGGCTAAATGTTCAGTCCCGATAGTGAAACCGGAAGCAATAAAGGAGTTATTACGATTCAAGGAACAGCAAGAAACCATTAATCAAAGGCATAAGCAACAGGACGAATTTATAACAGCAGAACAAGGAGATCTCCAAGCGACGGACGCGTATGTGTTAGGGGCAGCATGCACTACGGCTGAACTGAATTCCAACCCACAGTCATGTGTAGATTATGCAGCTGGGGCAGAGCCAGCTTAGTCTTTGATTCATCAAAGGTTAGAGTGGATTACGTTTCTAGGCGTCTCACAAACCGATCTGCATTCTGGGACCAGTAGCGCAACCAAGTCATAGGAAGAAGAACCCTTCGACTATATGCACTTCTTTATAATCAGGAAATTGCAGATGTTGAGAGAGAAGAACACGAATGCTAGGACTGAACAATTACGCTTCTCACTGCCTCCCATATTCCCCTTACGCCACAAATTTGAATAGGTCTGCAGTTATTTAGAAGGAGAAATTGCAGGAAGAATGCGAAAGGTAGCCTCAAGTTGTAAAAGGTATCAAGAATTCAGAGATGCGTTTCTGTCATGCAGCTGGTGTGTGGAGGCACAAGCTATGGTGAAAGAAGAAATAATGATGCCGTGGAATTTTGTGAGCTTCGAAATACGCAGCCTGTAAAGTAATGTGAATAGATGTCACGTAAGAATCAAGATTTAAACACACCC
Source organism: Schistocerca gregaria (assembly GCF_023897955.1). Classification (NCBI taxonomy): domain Eukaryota; kingdom Metazoa; phylum Arthropoda; class Insecta; order Orthoptera; family Acrididae; genus Schistocerca; species Schistocerca gregaria. Next base: position 598,885,478 of record NC_064920.1, on the reverse strand, counting down.
TTCAGTCTGGCAGAACTGACGCGGTTGTGCTGTATGAGGTTATCACCACACTATCAACAAACACACAGACAGGGAAGAGACCCCTAAGTCCTTGCTACAAGAGTTATAGTGCATCAATAGCAAAAGTAATACCGGCGCATGACTGAGAGATAATGAGCGGTGCACCGCATCACCACAGATGCCATACCTTGATAGGAGAATGGGCATAGTCGATCTCGTGCGAGCAGGCCATAATCACTAAATCAACCTAATATAAATACCTGCAGTGCTTTCAAGGGAAATGGGAGTAATAAGGCAGAATTAAGTTGATGGACATGGTGGAAGAGGCAAAGGGCGGAGGCTGTTGAGATTGGGTCTCCTAATCTTCAGGAAACGCAAGTCAACAATGCCGGGAAAATACCATGGCGACGAGGGTACAACGTGCAGTTGTCGATAGTTTTGAGGTCGGGATCATGTACGGACTGGGAAATGATCATACTATAGATGAATTATTAGGAGAGAAAGAGAGTGAGGATCAAAATTGTTCAAATGGCTCTAAGCACTAAGGGACTTAACGTCTGAGGTCATCAGTCCCCTAGGCTTAGAACTATTTAAACCTAACTAACCTAAGGACGTCTCACACATCCATGCCCGAGGCAGAATTCGAACCTGCGACTGAAGAGCCTAGAACCGCTCGGCCACAGCCGCCGGCTAAAGAGAGGGAGGGAATGCAGAACCTGCATCAGACCATTATTACTTCAAGATTTTAAAAATGGCTGAAAAAGCAAATCTTGAAATCCTTCACGGTAAATGATAACAGCTAAACAGTTGCAGGATAAAGATTTATTAAAATTCTTGACCGCGGTTTCGGTGTATCTAAATATACCTTCATCAGAAGTAAAATACACTAAAATCACATCCTGCAGTGGAGATACATAAAACAATTGTGCCAAAGGCGTCGTCAATGGTTAAAAAAGCGTTTCAAATGGCTCTGAGCACTATGGGATTTAACTACTGAGGTCATCAGTCCCCTAGAACTTAGAACTACTTAAACCTAACTAATCTAAGGACACCACATACATCAGTGCCCGAGGCAGGATTCGAACCTGCCTGCGACCGTAGCGGTCGCACGGTTCCAGACTGTAGCGCCTAGAACCACTCGGCCACCTCAGCCGGCAGTAGTTAAAACATCATCTCCATTTTACAACATAATTATGGACAGAGGGTTGATTCGAACACAGCATAGCATCATGAGGGGCGAGGTAATTATGCTATGCTGGTTTCCCATCAACCCTCTGTCCATAATTATGTTGTATAAATGTAGATGATGTTTTAACTACTGACGAAGCCTTTGGTAAATTGTTTTATGTATATCCAATGCAGGATGTGATTTTAGTGTATTTTATTTCTGATGAAGGTATATTTAGACATACCGAAACCGTGGTCAAGAATTTTGATAAACCTTTATTCTGCAATTCTTTGGCTGTTATCATTTGCTGTGAGTTATTATTTCAATAAAAGTGACTGTGAGAGTCAGCTTTCAGCGATCTCAGAAGAAGCTTTGAACTGTTGATTGCTGGAACAGGGCTGCCCCGTGTTACTGTTACAGAAAATTGAAGTTTAAGGGACGACAGCAGGAAATAGTACAGAGGTGACTCATCAGGCTAGGTTGGAGTTTGTCAGTGACAAACACAGAAAAAAAAATTCTGTGTGTTTTCAAACTTGTTTGTAAGCGTAATGCCAGTATTTAGAATGGACTTTATGTGAGAACACGAGACTTTCTTGGACTTGGGACGTAGTGAAAATATTCTGAGAAAATGGGAATTTATGATAATATGATCTGAAGTACAAGCAACTCAGGTGTAGATCGCATCAAACTGTCTGAATTCTTCTATTGAGGTCAGTGATGTAGACACAGAAGAAGGGAGGATGCTGATTGTGTAGGCATGAGGAGGAACAAGAGGCGATTCAGAAGACTACAAAAATACTGAAACGAGAATTAGGGAGATAACTGGAATATGGGGCATCAAAGAAGAAGATAAAGAGGAGCTACGGACGGTTTTGGAAAAAAAAATCGGGAGTATTTTCGCCTTTATTGGGGTTAATTAAAACCCTTCAACGTAAATTTAAAGTAAAGGAGTATATGAAATTTTTCTCATGCCATTATGCCATATTATTGGCAAGCAAAAAAAAAAAAAAAAAAAAAAGTATTTGAAGAAAGCTGGGCCAGGATCGATGAAGGGGTAACCGAAGCAATGGTAGCCTCTTATAACAGCCCCTTATCGACAATCCAGAAGAAAAAGGGTAAAATTAAGCTTGTTTGAGACTCATGCCAAATTAGCAGCATTATGAGACAGAGAGAGCCTGGAAGAGGCACTTCGAAAGTTTCACAGAGTACATGTTTTCTCATCTGTCGATTTGAGGTCAGGGTATTGGCAGTCTGAACTAGAACCATCCTGCCGAAAATTACACAGTAGTATTTGGACACTGCTACCATCTTGGTGATTATCCTTTGGAATCAGTGTATCATCGGCAGCTTTTATTCTGTGTTTGAATAGTACCATTGAGGAAGCTTTGCGTGGCTGGGTAACATGGTATGTTGATATTTTAATAATGGAACACACCTGGAAACACCAGAGTGGTGTAATGGATAGACTTCTCAGTGCATTGTGGATCCACGATGTAACTGCAAATTTAAAAAAAATCAAACTTTGGGTCTCCTGGAACATATTATAGTATGAAATGGGATTTTGCCAGATTCGTCCAACGGTGATACAATAAGATATTTCCCGGCACCGGGAATGAAGCAACACTTATGTTGTTGCCGGTGTTTAATAAATGTACAAGCATTTTCATTTTCTTAGGACTCTAGCGTTACTTTAAGATTATCAGATTCATTTTATAGACTTATTAAATTTTTCTTCTCGTACGATATGTAGCTTCGTTGCCAGTACATCAAGTTTTCATATTTAAAAAAAAAATATATATATATACATGGCTTCAAGCAAGGGTAAAAATGAAATTTTCGATGAAGTGACATTGACAATTACTCTTGAGGGTGATTTAAGAGAACGAAGAGGTTTAATTTAAGCAGTGAACCTTACCTGATCTAAGGCGACCGTTTCTACGTTGTCCTCAAAGACTTTCGAATAATGAGAGACGCCTGGAACAAACAGAGGAAGTAGTTAATCCACAAACTGACATACACGGATAAATTATACAATAAACTGACAAATTAGAAGTAATCTTACTCTAGCACTTTAAAAAATTTGGCAGCTGCAGATGGAAGTGTATAGGATGTTCCATGGTGAAAAAGTTTCGGAGCTTTGGGAGAAGTGCAAGTTTATCAAAAGCAGATTTTAAATTTTAGTCCTTAAATGAATGAGTCTTAATTTACGAAGTCCGACATTCTGCGGGATCTTAGGACTCGTTGTTTCCACGCTGTAATAAAGTGGTTGGTTGTATACTCGTGAACAGTGTTGTAGGCAAATTCAACCCACACGTCTGCGTACATAGTTAAAGGTAGAAACAGGAAGCTCCACGAATGCATGGAGTGATGCGAATACTGACATGACCAGTCCTATTGTAACGCTCTGTAATGCTGCGGTTTGAGTTTGCAAGATAAAGTGTACCGATCATTAGGCTTAGTGTGATGGCAGTGTACATGGTTGCAGAACTGAATTGATTGTGGTAATTTAACGTTTTCTTTTACACCAAGTAACGAAGTGGGAGACATACGACGCACATATTTACACGGCTGTTCCAACTGTATTACAACGAACGAACTTCATGGACTCCCAACATGGAAAAATAAGTGCTTGTTCACATGATTGAGGACCCTTTGATTAGCATTTGGTGAACTGGAATGGGTGTTGTACATAGCAGAGTGTGGACACTAATAGGGCAACAACATCTACATTATTATTCATAGAAAGTGCACTTTTTATATCCTGTTGAATTCAGCCTCGTTTCTTTTAGCCGACGGAAGTTGCGCCGCTATGTGATTGGTCTCACTTCACTACGTATGTAATTTTCTTGCACGGAACTTGTTTTCCAACATATGGAGTGATTATTAGTCACTATAGTCATTATGGGCCTTCGAGAATCCCCACTCACGACCCAGAATATTCAATAATTAGTGGATAGGGCCATACGTGTTGCCCATGTGACTAACTGCCACAGTGTACACTGTGTTCCCAAGGGACAGTCCGAACAAAGATTATAAGGATACAGAAATTTATAGGTTTTAGTTTGAGACGGTTGTAATTTAATGTTCCTGTACGCTCGGTACTAAACAAGAAAGAGTAAACGTTATATATTATAACTTTGATGTAGTATGAATAACCATTAAAAAGGTTACAATTTTGATAATCAATGATTCATTTAACTAACATGTACGAAAGTAAGCATTTGCTTGTATTTCATAATTTCTGTTTGAAGTATACGTTGTTCTTCGTGCGGTGTTGCGGACACAATGAAGGTTGCTGTGACGTCAGGACAAGTACAGCAAGGACCCCAACGTTGTACGTCATTTCACGGAATACAGTGTTATACATAAAAAGAATGTATTTTGGGCAGAAGAGAAACTCTAAAGTTGAAAAGGTCTACGTGTCTGAAATATGGCAATAAACCTGTTTGTTATCTGGAAATTCTCGGTTCCTCGTTGTAATAAACTTGAGTTACTCCAATAATTTTGTATTGAGGATAAGAAAGTGGAGAAAGATTCTGCAGGAATAAAAGACACATAAGTTTATGCTGCCGTACCGTTGCATGATATTCCACTTTATCTTCGTGTTGATACGTGATCCAGTATGGAACCCCAGCTAAGTCTGCAAATTTTTTTCACCAACATCTATATCAGAGGTTCTCTTAATGGAGGGTAGGCAGTCAGTGAGGGTCATGTTTTGTGACCAGCTCGTTCACTTTACTTGAAACTGCATCAGTTCTTCTGGTGGATTCTTAAAAAAAGGTTTGTGTATGGAGTGGCTCTTGAAACTAATGACGGTCTTGTGGTATGGATTACCACTGCCTGTTACTTTGTTTGGTCAACAAGATAATTGTTCAAATGAGTATGATGGAACTCAAACCATGTCTGCATAGAATCAGCACGCCGCTGCTTTGAACAACTATTGCACAATGAGGGACTTTTACAAATTTTGCAGATAAATGTGACGATATCAGAAATGTTTCTATTTGGTTTCTTATTATCGCAAGCAGACCAGATGTAAATGTGAAATTTCCTTGTTTCGTTTGTCACTGTCGATTCAATCTTTGCTATGATTATTACGGCACGGCTGAGGTCCCACACTGTTCAGCAGGTGGCGCCAGAGGTGTTGGCAGTTTTCTCGCTGCGAGTGAGAGGGCGCTGGAAGCAGCAGAGAACTGCGCAGCTAGTGCCGCTTGTGTCACCGAACTGGTGACCGGAGCGACAGTGTGTGTTGTCTGGCCGGAGGCGGCGGAACGAGTGGCTCACCGGGGCAGCGGTGAGAGGAAGACGCTCGCTGGCTGGCTGGGAGCAGCGGAGCAGAGCGGTGGCCAACTAGGAACAAGCACGGGAACAGCGGTTCCCGTCGCACGCAGCAGTGCCGATGGAAGCGTGTCGATCTATTTGGTACCTGCTGCATGCGGAGTCTTATTATTGGAATGCAGTGCCTGTGCCTGTGGCTGTGCCCTGCACATGAATCTCCGAATGAAACACTCCTCTTGCCAGTGCGTGTGGAATGTTATGTACTTCAACCCACATTCGTAGAGTAGTTCTGATTTCTTGTTGAAGTTACCGAATCCGGTGCTTCTATTTATGCTTCATTTTTGAGGATATTTTTGCCTGAAATTTTATCTCTGTATATACCTTATTCTTTTATATTATTACTGTTTTTTTTATAGCGTTTCTTATCTATAGGTCTCTGAGGATATTTTCTTTTTATTGTATTATAGGTTTTAATATCAGTCACTTAGTTTGTGTAGAAATGTTTGTGCGTATTTTAGTTTTATTTTGTTGCTAGCTGTTCCCGACCACACATTACTGTGGCTTGATTTATGAAAATGGCAAAGAAAGAAAAGGGAAAGAACCTATTTCTAATACATATGGCAATTGGATATACCGTTACACTCTAATCTCCTTCTCCCCCCCCCCTCCCCCCAATGTTTCCATCCATCTCCCCCTCCCCCCTCTGTTCATCTCCTCCTCTCCCCTCTCTCTCCATCTCCTCCTGCCTCTCCTCTGTCCCCTTCTCTCTGTCCACTAACTCCTCCCCTTCTCTCCATTCATATTCTTCCCCGTCTGTCTATCTCTTCCTGCCTGATTTTTCTGTCCATCTCCGTTTTCTATGTATATATCTTAGCACCCTCTTTCCATTGTCCATCTCTTCTTCCTCCCTCTCTCTAACAAAGAGTCTCTGTAGCTGTATTCTAATCATAATCCAGTAAGCCATAGACACAAGTTTCCTGTTCATTAACAAAGCTTGTTACAATATGTATGTCCAAACGTTTAATAAACGTGTGACGTGTAAGACTTTGAAGTAAATTTGTCGAATACTCACTGAGATTTTTGGTAACAATGTTTCCCCTATATATATTCCAAGTCAGTTCGAATGTACTTTAGAGTACTGTGTAGAAATTTGAAGTAAATCGTTCAAGAAAGTTTGCAGATTTTCGGTCATAATATTTCCGCTTTATATATTACATATTTACTTACATATTACACATATTAGAAACGTGTGCAGAAAGAATGCTGGTATTCGAATGCAACGTTGTGCATAAATTTCAAAGCAATCGGTGCTAAACTTTCGGAGGTATATGATTTTGAACAAAGGAACATTTATTTAGATGTTTCTATAGATTGTATCTCAGTAACAGGCACATTTTTTGTTCATACAAGAGTTCTATTTCTTTTCGTTGCAAATAAAGTGATTATATATATATTCGCAGCTAGTTCCACTCCACTGCCTATGCTGCTAAATCATACCACCGTACGAAATCATTACTGTACATGAGCTCCTTATTGTAAATCGATATATTTTCCCTTTTCCATCATCCCGGAATCTCTGTTTTATCATCACGGGAACTGCCTACAAGGTGTCGTCCTTTGCGATGTTAAACGTTTACCCGATGTTGCAACCGCTACTGACGGTCTCGGACGTTCCATTGCATTCTGTCGCTAAAGCTCTGGAATATTTCGACATCTCACTTTCTCGTCATTTTCATACGGTGCTGCTGATTCACGAGGATGATGATCATGTGCTAGATAGAAGTGTTGATAAGTTCCGGCGATATACTGTGAAAAGCCTCCTTAACTGTATGAAACTTAAAAAAAAATAAACACTCATAATTACAGTATTTCAACAACATAAGGAATCGCTATTAGTAGCATGCTTTGGAGGCCACTTTATTTCTTGGTCAACTAGCAGAAGGTGGGATCCGCGAAGAAGTATTCTCAGAACTGCCTGGATAAAAGAGCTATAAGCTGAAACTAGGAACATAATTCTTGTATACATCTAAAAATTTGTTATCTCAAAATGAGTTTAAACTACTAAAACTGAGAGATTGGGTTCCTGTTTATCTGATAACATTTGGCTCATTAAGTCAAACTGTAGCCATTTTTATTAGAATTGTGTGACTTTCCTCGTCGTTCGTCAGACTTTCCATACTTGCGTGTCAGCTATACATAACACTCTCAATAATCTGTCCATAAACGTATTATGATACATCCGCCAGTGGCCACCTTCGCCGACTCACGGCGCCAGCAGCCCAAGAGAAAGCTAGATCCCATGCGGCGGACACTGAAATCATTCAGATACCCTCTCGTTGCTTAACAATGGACACCTTGCTTAGAGCCTAGCGGACAATGAGAAGCGTCCCGAAAACTGATGGACTCCTGCAGACACAAAAGCGTCAAGAATGCACAGTGGAGGCTTGTGACTCTTCTGGCCTAGCAGCAGCCTCTCTTACCCACCTGAAAAACCGAGAACGTGTTGAAAACTCAATGATCCTGCATTCACTAACGGAGCGTAGACAAGGACATTGCTTATAAAAAACGAACGCCAACAGGTTCCCAGACGAAGCATATCATGAGACTCCACGCCTTGTGCAGAGATAACCATTACAAAGAAGTGTTGTGTATTCGCTTTTATAGCAATTTAAAAATGCAGGAAAACATAAAAAAATTTGCATACAACGCTAGGAACAGTCTTGATGCTGAAATCGTGAGAAAGGCTCCAGTTCCCGTTTCACACAGCAGCCCATGCAGTTCGTTGGGGTTAAGAGATGAGTGAAGAGTGAAGAGAGCAGTCGGTGAGACAGCGAGGAAGCAAGAGGACGTGGGGGTTCTTCCATCCGACTGTCGCCGCTGCTGCGAGGCGACGCGCTGCGCCGTCCCCGCAGACACGGCGCCTGCCGCCTCACAGCAAATAACCATAAAAAAGTGGTGAGGTGATTCATCCCATCCCTCATCCCACTTAACAGCTAAGTCGTGTCCACATCCAGTAAAATCGGCCCAGCAATTTGTAACTTATCTTTTATTTTATTTTGTGCGTAAAAGTTACTGAAATAAATGCAGTCATTTCATGTTTTATTCACCGATACACTCTATTCCACTCACTTATCAATCACTTAATCTCATAACCTTTTGTTTTCTTTATTTCATTTAATTATTGATGTCAATCACTGGCTCCCCAGATGGGGCAGTATAAATAGTAACATGCGTGTCAATATATGCGAGAGATCGAAGAATTAGATTTCACTACATTTTTGCGCCAAACGTGAGGCGATCTCACTGTTAATTTGCATGCTATGTGATGTAATTATGAACTGACAATTCACTACGTTACCCTTATTGAAAAGATGGCAACATTTAGAAATAATATATCAACTTACAATAGAGACATCAGTCATCATTATGGTATTTGGTGTTGGCTTTTACATGGTACTGCATTACAGTTATCAACATCGTTTATAAGTTTTCAACCTAAGTGATTAACTGAAATAGCTTTAACGGCTGTGAAAGCAATATTTCATTACTGGGATGCAAATCATTTGTTAGTATTCCTGTGTGGGTAACAGCTGATATATCGTTTGCCATTGTAGATGTCTGTCAGGCGTTCCTATAAATTTTCCATGTGTTACGCTAGTTAAACATCAGTAAATCATAATGAAGAAGCTGTACAAACTGGTAAACTTGCTTTAAAAAGAACTTTGTATCAGAGTATCTCCAAGATCCTTCGTATTTTGGTTCTTTCAATTGTTTTGTTCTCCATAAGCAATATTCAACGTTTTCAACCCGTGCGGGAAGCCGCGAGTGTCAGTACGTCGGTTTCCCGGAATCAAATACGCCCGACGGTTCGCAGCATCCGAGTACGCGAATACGGGGACGGCGCAAACGTTCCGCTGCAAGTTCTACGATTAGCAAACGTTTAGGAAACGAACGTACAATTTCTCTTGGACAACACTACGTAGACACTTGGGGTACACGAAGTCCGTCCGGGAAGGTGTTGGGGGCGGGAGGGGCGGTATAGATGTGACGACCGGAGGGGCAGACTACCACCCCTTAATATTAATAGTACCCGATCCGATAATACCCATACCGACTCTGTGTAGCTACAGGATGTAAAGGCAGAAGAAAAAGAATGGCTAACGACACAACAAGTAAGTATAAAACAGCAGTTCTAAGCACGACGTGTTTCATACTTCCAACGTTTCACCGCTAAGACTCAGAGCAACACTGAATTCGACATTCGCTGCCGCCAGGGGCAGGCCAACTCCCATGCGTTTTAGCCTCCCAACTTATGATGTGTTCTGTTAATCAACAGAGATTAATCACGGTAGAGCGGAATGAAGAAAAAAACGTTGAGACCATAGTACCGCACTTTTAGTCTTTATTTAACAAATTGCACACTGTGTGTAATCATAATTACATGGTCATCTTACTACGAAGGTCCAGGTCTAAAAATCCAACGTGTACCGGCTGATTCTTCTCGGATATGTGCCTCATATACACATCGAAGATGTGCCGCGTTACGACTGTTACAATTGTTAAGTATGCTGTTTAGCTTTTTAAGTTGGTAACATGTGCTGTGTGAAGTCTGTAGCTGGTTGACATTGTTGGAATATTCGCTATTGTAGTGTAGGGCAGCTGGATGTGAATATATATGACTTTTGAACTCTATTAAGGTAAATGCATTGTTTGTTCTCTACCAAAATCTTACATTTGCTAACTATGCTTATCAGTAGTTAGTGCGTGCAGTAGTTAGAATCTTTTATTTAGCTGGTAGTATTGGCGATCGCTGTATTGGAGTAGTTCGAGTAACGGAGATTTTTGTGAGGTAAGTGATCCATGAAAGGTATAGATTATTGTTACTCAGGGCCATTCTTTTGTGGGGATTATTGAAAGTCAGATTGTGTTGCGCTAAAAAACATTGTGTGTCAATTTAGTGATAATGAGAGAAATGTCTGAGTACGTTCAGTTTTTCTCAGCCGTTTGAAGGTCAAATAGCGTAGAGGTTTTCCAGTACTGTCATTTATAAATTTTTTCTAATGGGATGTTTCATAATGTTACCAGCCAGCTGTTTCTTTACACTTTCCGTTTAGAAGATAATCAGACTGCCAGTTTCTCAAGTCGTTAAATAGCACGCTTATTAGCTATTCAATCAGTTTTGAGACATTTTTAACATGCCAATTTGTCAGTAGCTTGTTTAAAATTGTGAACACTAAATAAAAGCATTGTCTGGAATGCACTGAGATAACAAAAGTGATGGGAGACCTCTTAATTTCGTGCCGGACCTTCTTTTGCCCAGCTTAGGGCAGCATCTGGACGTGCCATAGACTCAACAAATCGTTGGAAGTCCTCTGCAGAAAGAATGCATGGCTAACATGCTTCCTCTACAGCCGCCCACAACTGCGGAAGTGTTGCCCGTGCACGATTTTGTGCACGAACTGACGTTTCGATTACGTTTCATAAATGTTCGCCGGCCGGGGTAGCCGAGCGGTTCTAGGCGCTACAGTCTGGAACCGCGCGACCGCTACGGTCGCAGGTTCGAATCTGCCTCGGGCATGGATGTGTGTGGTGTCCTTAGGTTAGTTACGTTTAAGTAGTTCTCTAGGGGGACTGATGACCTTAGAAGTTGAGTCCCATAGTGGTCAGATCCATTTGAACCATGAATGTTCGACGTGACCCATGTCGGGCGAACTGGGTGGCCAAATCACTGGCTCGAATACTGCAGGATGTTAGAATGTTCTTCAAACCAATCGCGAACAACTGTGGCCCGATGACATGGCAGACCGCCATCGATTAGAATTACATCGTTATTTGGGAACATGAAGTCCATACAAGGCTGCGAATGGACTCCAAGTAACCGAACATAACCGTTTCCAGTCAATGATGGTTTCAACTGCACCAGAGTACCCAGTCCATTCCATTACGGAGACACCACCAGCTTGCACAGGGCCTTGGTGACAACTTGGTCAACGGCGTCCGCGCCACACTCGAAGCCCACCGTCATGTCTTACCAGCTGAAATCGGGACTCATCTGACTAGGCCAAGGCCAAATATCGCCTCACTGTCCTAACGGATATGTTCGTGTACTCCCTACATTGATTTCTGCGGTTATTTCACGCAGTGTTGATTGTCTGTTGTAGTGACCACTACGCTGCTCTCGGTCGTTAAGTGAAGGCTGTCGGCGACAGCGTTATCCGTGTTGAGAGACAATGCCTGGAATGTAGTATTCTCGGTACAGTCTTGACACTGTCGATCTGCAAATATTGAATCCTTTACGATTTCAGAAATGAAATGACCCATGCCTCCACCTCCAACTTCCATTCCGTATCGAAAGTCTGTTAATTCCCGTCATGGGGCCACAATCACGTCGGAAACCTTTCCACATGAATTACCTGAGTACAAATGACAGCATCGCCAATGCACTGCACTTTTATACCTTGTCTACGTGATGCTACTGCCATCTGTATATGTGCATATCGCTATCCCATGACTTGTGTCACCTGACTGTATAAATTGTATTTCATGCACACAGTAAGAAAATATCATCACTTTACTACGGCTAATTTTAAATAATATATTCTGTTGGCCAGCACGGAAAACTGCTGTTTATTGAAAGATTAAACGCGGATATTGTATACTGCTTGTTGTCTTAATCACTCCAAACAACAACATTTTTTAGAATTTCAGATATGCTGTTCAGTAATTAAATATTTTATTCGATCAAACTGTAACTACACACGAATGACATTATCAAATTAGTGTTTTAAATGTAGAATGAATATAAATGGAGGGACATGACATAATTTACGCCGCCCAGACAGATGTAGGACACTTACTTACTACTGTGGTTACCTAGGAAAAATATCAGCCATTATGAGGCAAATATACATAACTCACGGCAAATGAAGAAGAAAAGTAATAGCAAATTCCCTCGCCATAGATAAAACAAAAGTGCAGTCTTTGCACAGAATATTCCAACTCAGCGGATGTTCATTTGCACTTCCGTAATTCTCATTTTAGTAGTATATATTTATTTACTTATTACGTTTTAGCCAGACCAGATTAGGTCCCCCTCTTACGTCTGACCACTTTGGATTATTGCCTCTTTCATAAATTCTGGAAATGTCTTTGGAAGACAGAATCTAAAATCAATGATAATTTCTTTGCGAATGAAGTTGTTCAGGTCAGTTCAATAATGTGTAGGTAAAAGGAATTGCGCCACTACCTTTTATCTGCAGTTTTCCTGCCGGAACTAAATAGTTGTTAGTCTCCTGCCTATGTAACCCACAGTCCACTTCTCACGATATGGACGAAGGTTAGTTTGGTATAACTCTGTTTACTCTCTTCACTATTCAATGTTTACTATTCAGTTCTCGAAGGGAAACAGTGCCGGTATTAACTCTGATTTGTACTCATAGTCAATCTATGAAGTATACTTTTGGCGAAATAGCTTGTTGCTTGACGTTTCTTGGAACATAGCCCTTTGTAATTTTTCAGTAATTCTCTCCATGCTGCGCGACGCCCCTCTTGTAGCGTTTGCGACTGCAGTTGATAATCAGTGTAATGCCCGAGCGCTTAGTAAACCAGCCTATTCCGAAACACGTCGCTCTGCTGCAGACCTTTTCTACCCTACCTGGTAAAGGTTCCATAATGACATATGGTATTTCAGAATCGGTCGAAAAAATTATGTACGCTACTTCTTTCGTAAACAGTAAGAGTCTCATAACAATATCTTAGGGTCATACCGAAATTTGCATTTCCACTTTCAAAGTAATAAAAAATGTTCTAAAATTAAACAACTGGTGAAAGATTACTTGCAAATTCAGAAGCTCAGAGTTCAAGTAGATCGAAAAAGCCTAATACTCACAGCAAAGTGGTAAGAATAATTACAATTTAGTGCGTGTGTCTCCAAGTGTGTAAGAGAGAGAGAGAGAGAGAGAGAGAGAGAGAGAGAGAGAGAGAGGAGGGAGGGAGAGATGTGTTGTAGAAGCTTGTGAAGTTCAAAAGTTCACCTAGGTACGAGGTTGCCAATTGCTTCAGCAATTGTTTTGCTATCTAGGCATTAGACTCTAGATGTGATGAATATATTAAAACAAACATTTGGCATCTGGGAAATATGTTCCGACGCCATGTGAAGAAAGGACCCGCAGCGTTTGTTGTCACGTGCATTCCTCTGCATTTTTACTGGAGCCATTATTGATGATACAGTGTGCAAAATGTTTTTCCTAAACAGTACTTCACTTCAGTGTATTTAAAGAACGGCATCATGTCCTACCAAAAGCTGCAGTAACTGTGTATTTGTTCATCGGACAACGAGTTCTAGGCAAAGGACCGTCTTCAAGTCAAAGCAGCATTACATCAGCTTAAATGAATGTTCCTTTGCGTCAAGTACACAATTATTATCAGGGCACACAACACGTGAGAATTTGGCCCAAATATTTTCCAGTTTTTGCACCCTATATCTGACTGTTTACTGTTACCTTTTCTTGTTAAGCGGAATCATCTTTTTACCTTTTTAATCCTTTTGTTGAACATCAGTGCTCAGTATTGCTGTAATAACTTTGATGCTGTCGAGTACAAATTACGCGAGATATTTTTCAAACATTTTCTGAAGCATTCCGCCACTTCAGTACTTTATGTATCGGGACGATAGAGACCTTTGGGCGTGCTTTGACGGTTAACTTCCCATTCTAAGGTTGTATTTATCTCATTAGACAATGCGACATTTTTTGAGCCAGTTAACAAGACTCCAACGTCAGTGCCCGGTTTATCCTTCCAGTATGTATTCCATTAAGAGATTATTTGTTCCTGGTTTAAGTTCATGTTCTACTAACGAGCGAGATTAATCTTGCGACCATCGACTCTGCCTTGAAAGTTTCCTCATAGTTAAGTAATTTTAAATATTCATTTTCATTTTATGACCTGAAATCTTCATAACCACTGCAAGTGACCCATTCATGACTCTGGGGCGAACTACAATTGACAATCAGATAAGCTGGCCGGAGTGGCCGAGTGGTTCTAGGCGCTAAGTCTGGAACCGCGCGACTGCTACGGTGGCAGATTCGAATCCTGCCTCGGGCATAGATGTGTGTGATGTCCTTAGGTTAGTTAGGTTTAAGTAGTTCTAAGTTCTAGGGGACTGATGACCACAGCAGTTAAGTCCCATAGTGTTCAGAGCCACTTGAACCATTTTTGACTATCAGATATACCGAGAGTTTTCTGTTGTCTGAAACCCCCTGTACGAACGTTTGTAGTTCTTTGTTATCAGAGTATGTGCTCCTGGAATGTAACGCACGCCTTACCTCTGAAGAAGTATTCTACATTTCGCCATGTGATTGCGCAGGCGAAGCATTTTGCATCCGAGATGATATTGAAATGAACAAGGCCTGTGGTTAAAGCCTTCCACACAGTTCCAAATCAGTAGACCACAACCAGTCCTATAGACGATGCTACAAATATACTAAAAGTACAAGAAAAAAACTTGAACAGCATTTCGTAAGTGGCAGAAAACTCTGCTGGTAAATTAAAACGGAGAGTAGCACTAAGACAAGCAGATGACTGTTTCTTGTGGCAAGAACAGCGAATTATTAAGTAAAAATTACTATTGACTCTGAGTCTGGGATATGAATGTAAAGTCTCAGGTATTACGTCAGAATTACAGCACCAGTGTAATATGGTGTACCTTACTGTAGGGAACAACATTCGGCCAATGAAACAAAGCATGTAACTGTCAAAAATAAGACAGAAAAAGAACTCACATCGGAAATCATATAACGTCATACATAGTCTGTGCACATTTTCAGGACTGCGCCGAAAGGTCACTCACGTCAGCCCCATGCGTCGAGGTGTTGATTTTAGTTCTGTTCTGATATTCGATCCTCAGAGAGCAGAGTACGAACTGAAATCTGGCCGCTGACGTCCGCATGTCATTACTCTCTGAAACACAAATATCCCTGAGCGAAAACGTTACACAGTGTTTCCGCGCGGTGCAGGAGAATAATGACATTCAATGTTGGCGTTTAAACGGCTTGGCGAATTATGGTACCGTACCATGTGTGCAATCCGGCTGGGCTGTATCCACAGCTGAATGACACATTGTGCGGTCTGAATGGACAGTCACTATTGTCAACAAGAAGTAATTGGGTTAACACCGTGTGAATGCTCAGTTCAGCGATTCAGATAAAATGAAGCTTGCCTCCCCCTCCAAAACACACACACACACACACACACACACACATATATATATATATATATATATATATATATATATATATATATATATATATACGGCTGTCCACGGTCAAGAAAAGTAAATCCACCAGAGAAACACCAAAACGAGAAAAACTTTTTCTACAGCCAGCAGTAACTGTTTTGTCCACAGGGAAGGACCTACACGACATTAGGTAGTTGTTGGAACATTAATGTCTGTTTTAGAGACCACCACTTCTACCGTCTTAAAACTTTATAAACGCTGCAGAATCTGGGTAACTATGCCACATCTAACGACGCCGTAAATAAACAGAAGCTAAGTATTATCTGAAAATCGATGAGCGTTTTCAATTGCAAGGACGTTATCCGTCCAGGGTTAGACACGGGAGATGATGGAATCTATCCTGCTGAAACTTTCTCTGTGTAAAAGTGTCGAGCCAGTAAAACGTGTACACAAACGAACACCTGGAGAAAATACCAGTTTTCTCTGTGTTTTTAATAGCCTCGGGCTTACACTAAAACGTTTCCCTCTGTAATTTATAGTGCAAGGGAAAGGTATGGGATATTACTGTTATAGAAACTTCTCCCAGTACGTCACGGAAAAGAAAGGTACTGATTATTGTGCAAGTGGATTGCATGACGGGCAAGAGAAACGTTCGAAGTTAGCAAACTTGAGCAAAAAGCATAGATAAACGAAGTTAATCACGTATTCACGTAATTACGAGTTTAGTGTCTACCAATATCGTGAGGCACTATACGTCAAGCCCTTGAAGCGACTGACGACGTCATTGCTATACGCTAACTGACCGATCAACCTAACATGATATATGTAAGGAATTGAAAGAAATGATCGGCAACTCCATCTCATGGTGATCCTCCTTCGCGATATGGAATAGATAACGAAAGAACACGTAATGTTTTTCGCTCGTTCTACTCTCGAGAAATTCGTCGCCAATCCTTTCTTTACAGCCTCTAGAAAGAAAGATGCAAATATTCATACAAAGTTATGAATATTATGATGGGGTATTATCAGGTTTCATACTACAACTAAATCCCACATGCACATTTTTAAAAAAATCTTATATTTTAGCTAAAGGCAAGGTACAAAGAAATGTGTGCTTACTCTGCAACAGTCATGCAAGAAAAGACACCACAGACTGGTGAGAAGAAATGAAATGCCATACCATCTGTTTTACAACGAAACATATACAGATTTCGTTTCCGTTTGGCCTCCTTAGGAAAAGTCTTTGACCAAGCGATTTTGTTATGATTTTAATTAAGAAATGAGTTTTTACGTGGGAAAACAAAAACCGAGTTTCACAACATATCAGAATGTTAATGTGTTTCTATTGCTATTTTCCATCTGAATCTTAACACGATCATGCAGTCATACGGGGGCAATGTTGTTGTTGTTGCGGTCTTCAGTCCTGAGACTGGTTTGATGCAGCTCTCCATGCTACTCTATCCTGTCCAAGCTTCTTCATCTCCCCGTACTTACTGCAACCTACATCCTTCTGAATCTGCTTAGTGTATTCATCTCTTGGTCTCCCTCTACGATTTTTACCCTCCACGCTGCCCTCCAATACCAAATTGGTGATCCCTTGATGCCTCAGAACATGTCCTACAAACCGATCCCTTCTTCTGGTCAAGTTGTACCACAAACTTCTCTTCTTCCCAATCCTATTCAATACTTCCTCATTAGTTATGTGATCTACCCATCTAATCTTCAGCAATCTTCTGTAGCACAACATTTCGAAAGCTTCTATTCTCTTCTTGTCCAAACTATTTATCGTCCATGTTTCACTTCCATACATGGCTACACTCCATACAAATACTTTCAGAAATGACTTCCTGACACTTAAATCTATACTCGATGTTAACAAATTTCTCTTCTTCAGAAACACTTTCCTTGCCATTACCAGTCTTCACTTTATATCATCTCTACTTCGACCATCATCAGTTATTTTGCTCCCCAAATAGCAAACCTCCTTTACTACTTTAAGTGTATCATTTCCTAATCTAACTCCCTCAGCATCACCCGACTTAATTCGACTACATTCCATTATCCTCGTTTTGCTTTTGTTGATGTTCATCTTATATCCTCCTTTCAAGACACTGTCCATTCCCTTCAACTGCTCTTCCAAGTCCTTTGCTGTCTCTGACAGAATTACAATGTCATTGGCGAACCTCAAAGTTTTTATTTCTTCTCCGTGGATTTTAATACCTACTCCGAATTTATCTTTTGTTTCCTTTACTGCTTGCTCAATATACAGATTGAATAACATCAGGGAGAGACTACAACCCTGTCTCACTCCCTTCCCAACCACTGCTTCCCTTTCATGTCCCTCGACTCTTATAACTGCCATCTGGTTTCTGTACAAATTGTAAATAGCCTTTCGCTCCCTGTATTTTACCCCTGCCACCTTTAGAATTTGAAAGAGAGTATTGCAGTCAACAGTGTCAAAAGCTTTCTCTAAGTCTACAAATGCTAGAAACGTTGGTTTGCCTTTCCTTAATCTTTCTTCTAAGATAAGTCGTAGGGGTCAGTATTGCCTCACGTGTGCCAGTATTTCTACGGAATCCAAATTGATCTTCCCCAAGGTCGGCTTCTACTAGTTTTTCCATTCGTCTGTAATGTATTTACCGTATTTTATGGCTAGCACATATAACATTGTAACAGACCTACTGTTCTCCAATCATAAGATAAAAAGGTGAAACGAGTGACGAATTACCACTGTAGAACATGTTTTTCGTGCAAAGGAGAGAATGGTGTATGATAACTCTATATTACATACATTGCTGTGTTAAGTGTTGTGTTTAAGAACATAAATGTAAGAAAGACAAATTTGTAACATAAATACTTATGAAACAATTTATCAGGTTTTAGACAAGTAATTTATACAGCAGAGTTTAATGGAAGAGACAGATGAGTGACATCAGTTATAGACCTGTACATTTTGTGACAATCTACTTTCTTACTGCATATATTTTGACACAGTATTTCCGTTTCCCGCTTTCATAACCGTTTTTTAATGAACTGTAGTCTCTTTACACATAGGCAGATTCAACTAGCACACTACTTTCCGAATCACTAGAACTGTGACATGTATACCGTATGCTTAAAAAAGAATGTTAATACCGTTTTTTGTATTTGTGCACTGTGACGCAATCCTACACGAGATGCAATATTTTGTAGTAACAGGGGCAGAAGTGAAATGAATCTGCATAATACTCTTCAGGCCAGTGATTCACTTCAAATGAAATATACTCGATCGTACACTCACTACCCCACGGTTAAGTGGATACAAAATTTAATACGAAGCTGCAAGAGCGTATACAGGACCCAAGATAGAGTAGAGTGTTGCTTCTTTTCTTCTTTTTTGGGGGAGGGGCGGGGAGGGGGGAGGGAGCGCTTTAACACTTGTTTGTTTCGCCATGAATGCCGAAATAGTTTTGAGATTTAACGTCAAATGGCTCTGGGTGCTCTCGCTAATAATCGGTATTTGTTGGGCATTCTGGAGTGCTTCAAACTGATACTGAACTGTCTGTCCGGCTGTGCAGGACGCCAGCATGGTTTTATTTTCAGCTGACGGGGTGGGAGGCATATGCCCTTCGCTGTCGCTCGCTGGATGCACCCTTGTAAACGTATGTATAGGGGCCATTCTACCATAGCAGTACTTGTCCTAAAATATAACTATTACTTTTGATTTAAGGAAACGTTTGTTATCTGCAAAACTATGCACGTCCGTATCGCTGAGATAGGAGTTGTGCAAACACGAAAAACGAAAAAAATCTAATACCTGTCAGATAGCTTTATGTAAATAAAAAGTGCTCAACTTTAGCAGTGGTGGAAGTATTATGTCAAGGACAATCTTTCTCGATCTAGCACAGCCAAATCTATACTCGGGAAGTTTTCTTCACGTAAACCGTAGGATAATTCTGCTGTCGTTCTCTTTTTCCCATTTTCCCTTTTCCATTCTCGAATGGTACATGGGAAGAATGACTGTCGGTAAATTGCTGTATGAGCTCACATTTATAGGATTTTCCTGTCGTGGTCACTTCGCGAGGTATACGAGATTGGAAGTAAAATGTAACTATACGTTCCGTTGTCTACAATCTAAAAATGGCTCTGAGCAGTATGGGACTTAACATCTGAGGTCATCGATCCCCTAGAACTTAGAACTACTAACGCGCACATATTAAAAGCTGTACAGCGCTGCAGTACTACGTCTTCCTAAGGACATCTAACACAGCCATGCCCGAGACAGGATTCGAGCCTGCGACCGTAGCGATCGCGCAGTTCCAGACTGAAGCACCTAGAACTGCTCGGCCACTCCAGCCGGCTGTCTACGATCTATTTAGCAACTACATGTTAACGCAAATGCACCCAAATGTTTTAATAAATACTCTAACACTACATCTCTCATTTTCCATTTTTTGAAGCTTCTGATCAATTCTTTAAGTAACGGTTTACAGCGTTTCAGTTACGTATGACTGAACTGCAGAAATATTTCAGCAACTAGTTGCGGCTCCAGAGTGCTCCGTTAATCGTGTTTACCACGGGTTTTCGCGTGGGCAAGCACTCCGCCAAATGTTGGTAAATCACATCATTTTAGGTAAAAAAAAAAAACGTTTTCCTACATATCTCTTGCAAAATATTTCCAAAGCAGCTGCCGAAGGAGTTTACAACATTCAATATACAAGTTGAACATTAATAAAACCGACAAACTGAAGGGACGGATTCACGGATTGCTGACTGGTAATGCAGGGAAAGAAAGTTACTATGAACATGTGTCTGGAACTGCATCGTTGGAACGGTAGATGACGCTGATAAATGATCGTTCATTTTACCACGTGCCTTGTACCCTTTCTGTATTGCCGTCTGTGTGATTGACGCAGCGTACTGTAAGCAGCAGAAAGTCCGGTATTCATGTCGGGAACAAGCCGAGATCGTGTTTGTGTATGGTCAAGCAGATGGAAACGGTCGAGAGGAAGTACGGTTATAGCAAAACAAGAACCGTCACAGCCACCAACCACATCACACAACATTTCAAGTCCTTTTTGGGCGTCTGTATGATCATGACTTTCGGAAAAGCATCATCCACACAATTCCGAAGACAGCAAGAGCTGACAAGTGCGAGAATTATCGCACAATCAGCTTAACAGCTCATGCATCGAAGCTGCTTACAAGAATAATATACAGAAGAATGGCTTTAGGAAAAGTAAAGGCACGAGAGAGGCAATTCTGACGGTACGGCTAATAATGGAAGCGAGGCTAAAGAAAAATCAAGACACGTTCATAGGATTTGTCGACCTGGAAAAAGCGTTCGACAATATAAAATGGTGCAAGCTGTTCGAGATCCTGAAAAAAGTAGGGGTAAGCTATAGGGAGAGACGGGTCATATACAATATGTACAACAACCAATAGGGAATAATAAGAGTGGACGAACAAGACCGAAGTGCTCGTATTAAGAAGGGTGTAAGACAAGGCTGTAGCCTTTCGCTCCTACTCTTCAAACTGTACATCGAGGAAGCAATGATGGAAATAAAAGAAAGGTTCAGGAGTGGAATTAAAATACAAGGTGAAAGGATATCAATGATACGATTCGCTGATGACATTGCTATCCTGAGTGATAGTGAAGAAGAATTAAATGATCTGCTGAACGGAATGAACAGTCTAATGAGTACACAGTATGGTTTGAGAGTAAATCGGAGAAAGACGAAGGTAATGAGAAGTAGTAGAAGTGAGAACAGCGAGAAACTTAACATCACGATTGATGGTCACGAAGTCAATGAAGTTAAGGAATTCTGCTACCTAGGCAGTAAAATAACCAATGACGGACGGAGCAAGGAGGACATCAAAAGCAGACTCGCTATGGCAAAAAAGGCATTTCTGGCCAAGAGAAGTCTACTAATATCAAATACCGGCCTTAATTTGAGGAAGAAATTTCTGAGGATGTACGTCTGGAGTACACCATTGTATGGTAGTGAAACATGGACTGTGGGAAAACCGGAACAGAAGAGAATCGAAGCATTTGAGATGTGGTGCTATAGACGAATGTTGAAAATTAGGTGGACTGATAAGGCAATGAATGAGGAGATTCTACTCAGAATCGGAGAGGAAAGGAATATGTGGAAACAATGATAAGGAGAAGGGACAGGATGATAGGACATCTGCTAAGACATGAAGGAATGACTTCCATGGTACTAGAGGGAGCTGTAGAGGGCAAAAACTGTAGAGGAAGACAGAGATTGGAATACGTCAAGCAAATAATTGAGGACGTAGGTTGCAAGTGCTACTCTGAGATGAAGAGGTTAGCACAGGAAAGGTATTCGTGGCGGGCCGCATCAAACCAGTCAGTAGGGAAAAAAAAAATATCATGAGTCTTTTGTCTTTTAAAACAAATGAGCGTGGAGGGAGGCGGTGGACTGTGCGTACACCAAATCTGAGCAACCGATTCTAAAGGATGTTGAGAGGAGCCGCAGTCAAAGTTCCAGGCAAGTGCTCCGCCGATACAGTATAAGCAAAGTACGATTATGAATATCCTGCATGGCAATTGCTACTATCCCAATGACCTCCAATCCCATGGAGGCTACTTTCAAGATCTGTTGTGATGTGGATGCAAAGTAGCTCTGTACTGTGTTCCGGGACGATTTGTTGTCGCTGCCTAGTCACCGTCCATTTCCGGATATATGTTCATAGCATCTTTTTCCTCCATTTCCAGTCAGGAACCTGCCGCTGCAGTTTGTCAGTTTTATTAATGTTCACCTTGTACACGGACCGAAGTATACATACTGGCAGGCAAGTAGGGTGCAAATGTAATCACTGACGCCTTTATTCTGTTGTGCCCTTTAAGAAGAGCGAGCAGTATCTTATATCCGGTGGAACACGAAACGTTGACCAGGAGGGTCTGAGGTGTTCTTTACTTTGCACGCAAGTACCCGGAGTATAATGGCGGCGCGGGAAAGGGTCGTGATTAGCTGGTCGCGCGAGTAAATAACGCCCTCGTGTGTTGGTGCGGCGGCCATTACGCGGCGGCAACCACAATGGGCTCGGTGTGGCTCGTTAGCCGCCGCCTCTTGACACGGCCTCCAGCTGCCAGCGGAAGAACGTGCCACTCCAGGTCTCCAGAGGACGTGCACATACCCTAGCCACGCGGAACCAGCAGGTTCCTACGGTCCGCAGTGGTAACATGACACGATCGTTTCCACTTCATGAAAAAATGCTACTGACTTCACCGATACACGACATTCTTCCAGTATTGTTCACTCGATTAGAGATGTCAGAGCAGTAAATACCCAATCGCCAAGGTTCTAAGTGTGTGGTGATGTGCCGCCAGTTTAAGCGGGAAACTCAAGTATTTAATGTACGTTCTGTGCCGCAGGATCTCTTATCGCCGTAGCCATTCCAAAGACCCAGGCGGTCGCGGATCACAATCATGCAACACCGCTATTCCAGGGGAGCACTAAACTACACGTACTACTGTCGCTTTAGACACTAATACCAAGACTAAAACTTAGACGATTGTTATCTTTTACGTTGCGTTTCAATATGCAACTAAGGATGTTGTTCATCACATGTAGTGGTAAAATCGTACCATATAACAGTTAAGTATTCCTAGATTTCCGGAAGGCTTTTGGCACTGCACCACACAAGCTATTCGTAGTGAAATTGCGTGCTTATGGAATATCGACTCAGTTATGTGACTGGATTTGCGATTTCCTGTCAGAGACGTCGCAATTCGTATTAATTCACGGAAAGCCATCGAGTAAAACAGAAATGATTTCAGGCTATCCCCAGGGTAGTTTTATAGGCCCTTTGCTGTTCCTTATATATATAAACGATTTCGGAGACAATCTGAGCATCCGTCTTCGGTTGTTTGCTCTGTCGTTTATCGACTAATAAAGTCATCAGAAGATTAAAACTAACTGCAAAACGTTTTAGAAAAAAAAATCTGAATGGTGCGAAAAGTGTCAGTTGACCCTAAATAACGAAAAGTATGAGGTCATACACATGAGTGCTGAAAGGAACTCAAACTTCAGTTACACGATAAATCAGTCTAATCTAAAGGCCGTAAATTCAACTAAATACCTAGGTATTACAATCACGAATAGCTTAAGTTGGAAGGAACACATAGAAAATGTTGTGGGGGAGGCTAACCAAAGGCTGCGTTTTATTGACAGGACGCTTAAAAAATGTACCACACCTACTAAGGAGATTGCCTACACTACACTTGCCCGTCCTCTTTTAGAATACTACTGCGCGGTGTGGGATCCTTACTAGATAGGACCGACAGAGTACATCGAAAACGTTCAATGAAAGGCAGCACGTTTTGTATTATTGCGAAATATAGGAGATTATGTCACAGAAATTATACAGGATTTGGGCTGGAAATCATTAAAAGAAAGGCGTTTTTCGTTGCGACGGTATCTTCTCACGAAATTCCAATCACCAGCTTTCTCCTCCGAATGCGAAAATATTTTGTTGACACCAACCTACATAGGGAGGAACGATCACCACGATAAAATAAGGGAAATCAGAGCTCGTACGGAAAGATATAGGCGTTCATTATTTCCGCGCACTATACGAGATTGGAATAATAGAGAATTGTGAAGGTGGTTCGATGAACCCTCTGACAGGCACTCAAATATGATTTGCAGAATATCCATGTAGATATAGATGTAGAAGTAACAGCCGAGAAGCCACCATTTCATTTTAAGATTACTCCCTTGCCACTACGACCATGTGGTTTGACGTTGGGGGAGAATTCTTTCCATTTATCTCTCTTTTCTTGCCTCATATTTTCTAACTTCGTTTCTAACTTTACTTTCTGTTTTATACGAATATTTCTCTAAGTTGGTTTTAATGTAAATGGTTTTATTTACTCAGTAGTATTACTGTCAAAATTTTGCTATCAAAGTGCACAATAGATTATTGGCTCGTGCGCTGTTTCGATATGAAATCTAAAGAGTGAAATAACCTCTTCTTCCCGTTGCGCTAGGAGACAGGCACTCTCTGTCACGCCAAGTTAACGGCGGCCCAGGTGAGCTCGGTCACGGTTGTTGACTGCCAATAACCGCAGGATGCACATCCAGTGGTAAGTGCTGGCAGTTACGTGGGACATGGACGCTGTAAGGAACTGCCGGAACAGAATATCACTTTGAGCGAGAATGTGTGTTGCTAATTTACGTGTTTGAGAAACACGTCAATCGGGTTTGGTGGAATATGGCCTTGATACTGACTGAGCTGTTTGTATCTACCGAAAACATGGGCGAGTGGAATTGCTGAGCCTTATGGGCTTGTTTTGTAAGCACCTTAATTTGTAGGCCCTACGTCGCTCAGTATCTCCGGTGGGATAAGAGATTCTCACATCATGCTTCTCAAGGAGACTTTGCAAGCCGGTATAATATATGTTACTCCCAATTCTACAATCATTCGATGAGGCAACCCTTTCTCCTAAATATGTATGATTATACAGATCTATATTCCTAAATTGTACAGTCGCTGTATTGACGTTTCGGTGTACAGAAGGCGCCATTATCTGGAACATTTTTCGTTAACCAGGGAAGAGAAATGTTTCATTCCTTTGTTTACGAATTTTTGGGGGTTTATTTATGGGTAATTAAACTTAACCTGCATCTGCATTGAGCAGTGTGAATGGTTATCACTAACAGTGTCGTTCTGTGGTGTTGTTAACCTACAAGGTGTCGAATAACTGGTAGAATTAATCGTGTTTCGAGTCCACGATTGCGGCAGGTAGCTTGCACGCAGCCGGCCGCGGTGGTCTAGCGGTTGAGGCGCTCAGTCCGGAACCGCGGGACTGCTACGGTCGCAGGTTCGAATCCTGCCTCGGGCATGGATGTGTGTGATGTCCTTAGGTTAGTTAGGTTTAAGTAGTTCTCAGTTCTAGGGGACTGATGACCACAGATGTTAAATCCCATAGTGCTCAGAGCCATTTGAACCATTTGAACCATCTTGCACGCACTACTGCCGAACCGCAGACGGCTCACATGAGCCACGAAGACACATATTAAGACCATAACATACGGTATTAATTGTAGTGGCTGTGGTATTTGGGGTTTCCTTTACTGTGTACAATAGGAAGCAGCCGTGTCTAGAAACACGCTCAGATTTGTAATGCTAATTCCCTTTTTCAACATATGTTCAGAAAAAATGATACAAATGGCTCTGAGCACTATGGGACTTAACATCTGTGATCATCAGTCCCCTAGAACTTAGAACTACTTAAACCTAACTAACCTAAGGACATCACACACATCCATGCCCTAAGCAGGACTCGAACCTGCGACCGTAGCGTTCACGCGGTTCCAGACTGAAGCGCCTAGAACCGAACGGCCACACTGGCCGGCTCAAATTATGTTCGGTTCAAGGCGCGCGTCCTCCAATCGTGCACGGGTCTACAATCACCATCTACACGAATCGAACGCTTCAAATCCGTGTTTGTTCTGGGGTATGTCTGTATGTGATGAACTGGCAGTAAAACACAAAGACTTTAAGTATTTTTATTATATAGGACAGATATAAAACTATGTTCAAAGACGTGTACATTATATAAGGCAATCAACGTAACTAGATACATATAACATATAATAATGTATTTATATAAAACCAGTGTTTTTAGCATGAGATTCATTATTATCAGTATTCAACGTAATTTTGTGATGACATTTCCTCTTCATCAGTTTACACTTGGCTGGCCGTCCTGAGTCAGTCCTTCCGTTGTCACGTGGAAGACCCCTTTCTTTGCAGCGATGTTGGTTATAAATTAATTTTTCAAGCCCTTCACCGGTTATTTTTTCGGCAAGAAATAATATAATGCTTGATGCAGTCTGTATCTTCGACAAATCAGATCCAAACTTCGTGAAAATTTTTGTATGCTGGGTATTTGAATTCCTTTTCAAGATACCAACAACTCACGGCCACTGGGCTAGAATATTTTGCACAACACTGTCAATGTTTCTATTACTGATAGTTATGCTGCTTTCTTCTTGGTTTACTAGTAATTTAAATGTTTCTCATACTTCATCTGGTATATTTTTTGCAGCACAGAGATGTTTACAGAGTCAGTCCTCAGCTCCGTTTAGAAAATCACACGTTGCCATTTCACAACCAACATGTGAGATTAGTCTTCTCTTTGATGAAGTAAGTGTTGTCATCCATTATCTTCAGTGTTGCTACTTGCTTGGCAAAATTTTTCACATACTAACCTGAGATTTCCCGCTTTCCTATTGGTAAAATGAATTAACCTTTTCTTGTGATATGCTTCAAAGGTCTTAGCGATTAAGCCTACTAACGCGCACATATTAAAAGCTGTACAGCGCTGCAGTACTACGTCTTCAAAAACTCATATTGAAGATTCTCTGTAATTATTTGTGTTATTCTTCCGTGTTAATATATTGCTACGATATGATAAACACCACTCCTCATGCCGCCCGCACAAATGTGTTACGTGGTTGTCCAGCTTTTTATTTTTCTTCACTTTCTCCTCTTTTAATAAATCAGACATACTGACTTCGGCTTCTTGTATTGTATTGTCATACATTACAGTTAGGAATTTCCTCATAACTGCTTGTCGATCGTCTTTAGTAACGTCATTATCACTTTCCCACAACCAACGCCAAAGGTTTTAATTGACATGAAATATGCAGAGAAGTTACATACTATTTGTAAGTGCAGCTGGTAAGGCATTTCTTTCTGCGCTGCTCTCATCCGCCATAAGTATTTTTGGGTGAGAAACCTTCTGGCAGGTCTCTTCTAAATAATCTTTTGCAGAACTGAAAGGCATATATGTAATTTTCATGAGACTGATTTGGTGCAAAATGACAACAACAGGCGAAGTACCAATTTTCGTTGCAGCAAATATAAATGTAATACAGGTATTTGTTTGATCACAGGATCCGCTTTTATCATTAAGTACTATTTCATTAGTCAAACCAGCTATAAACACTCTTTGCCTCTTTGCATAATAAGTGTCATTGTAACGCACACAGTCAGCTCCTCTTTCATAAAATTACGTACATTCATGTTGGATAACTTCATCTTCTGCTTTCAAACGTCGATAACATCACTGCTGTTTCGCGTCCAACAGTTTCGATGACGCTGTTATTCACATACATAGGTAACATGAGGGTCAAGTAGATTATTTTGTGCATTACATAACGTAATAGAAATGTTTCTCTCATATTCCTCAATGACAGCTATGCCATGATGTAATTTGGCTGATGCAGCTGTCATATCACTTCAAAATGCGATTAAAATTGTTTTATAGCGGCTTTAGAACAACGAAGCAGGCTCAATATTTGAGCGACATTGACTCGATGGGAACGATTATAGTTAATCCCTATTAGGGCAGTCAATCCCCGTCTCATTAGCGGTGACCGTTGAAGATACTCTTAGTTTCTTTTAAAAACTAGATTCCCATATTTGCTTTACAATTAAAATTTCTAATCGCGCTTTGCTTTGTAGCTTTGTTTTTTTGTTTCGTTGCGAAAGATGACAATTATATACTTTTCTAAAATGATATCGTATCTGCTGTGAATAACATCTCATCATTATCCAATTTATTTGTATTCACTCCGAATTTTTTTCTATGATGTAACTACACTTTCCGTCGTAATCACCTTCATAAGATAAAGAGCTTCAAACTCTTACATTGGTAGGTATCATCGTCTCCATAATATTTTACAGTTTGAAAATTGTCCACAATATCACCCAGTATGACCTTCAAAAATTCCATATTAACTGACAACACATTCTGAAAATTTAACCTCAGACGCTGCACAAGGGAAACGAACGGGACTGACGGACGAAATTCGCGAGGCGTGAAATAAGAGCGCGCGATTCATTGCTTCGTTGCATGCGCCGCCTTAATCACGTGTTTGGAAGAGCAGTTTGTGTGTGAAGCCCCTGCACGACTGGAGGACGCACGCCTTGAAATGAGCACAAGTTTAGAGAGGGAGCTGGCGTAGCAAACCCATGCGTGTTTCAAGGCACTATCGCCTTCTACTGAACGTGGAAAGGGAAATACGGCAACCGGATGTTCTACAACTTGCTGTTGGAAGCAGTTGGACATTGTTCTTTAAATTTTATTTATACGCGTTTTATGGTAGCCCATTTGTTTCTCAGTGTTTATTTTTTTAGTGACTTATTGCGGGTTCTGATCTGATAACTAAATGTTTATTAATGTTGGATATGCTGAAAATTGAAATATTTGTCTCTGTGCTTTAGTTTACATTGAATTTCGTTTATATGTTGAAGAAGAATCAGTGGAGAGGGTTGAAACTCAAC
The DNA here is from genome assembly GCF_023897955.1 of Schistocerca gregaria. NCBI lineage: Eukaryota > Metazoa > Arthropoda > Insecta > Orthoptera > Acrididae > Schistocerca > Schistocerca gregaria. The sequence continues at coordinate 598,856,493 of NC_064920.1, read as the reverse complement.
GGTTTAATATCTGAAATTAAACTGGTCCCTTTGTAGTTTTAAAATGTTATTGTTAATTTTCTTACAGTCATCTGAGTTTCTCAGATTTTACATGTTAAAGAAATACATAATGACTATCTGGAGTACTCTTTTAAAAATAAAACTTTTTTGTGGTTTAAAAGATATGTTTTCCTGACGTGACGCCTTTCAAGACCCAGATACTCGCATGCTATAGTGTTTCATTTCTCAAGAAGATGCAGTGTAGCGCCAATAATCAGCAACTGTTACTGTATCTCACTGCAAACATAATTTAAAAAATTGCATATGTGGTTATCAGAATTTACGAAACTTTGCAGCTACAAAAGATGTTCCTGAATAACATTTGGTTTGTGGTAGCACAAAATTCTATTGTAAATCTTTGTCAGATACTGCAAATTCTATACAGCACAAATGTGAATTTATACTTGGGAGAGTGTATCTTGGCTGTGTGGACAGATGCAGCAACTAAAAAAGAAGATCGATGGTCTCATATTCTGTCGGTCGAACGGTTCTTCTAGTACTATGCAGAGCGTTCCTCTCTTGAAGTTGTTCGTACAGTATATGTCTAACAAGCAACGTTGCACGGCATGATGATTGGATGTTAAAGCGTAGAATCGTTTCGTAAGTTGCTAGGTTCGTTAGTTACCATCTCGGAGGAACGTAAGTGCAGATCTCCACCATAACGGCAGTGAGTAAGAAAAGGGTATTCAAAAGAACTTTCTTGATGATGTCTGAGTTACTTCCACATCCTATTACAGAAGTTACTTTCATAAGTGTTATGCACATTGTCGGATGTAATCACATGAAATATTGTAGCTGAAGGCTTTTAGCAAACTCTTGTGATAAGTTATAGTGGTGTATGGAAGTGATAAAAGAACTGAGATTCGTGCCATTCACTTGTAGATTGCTGTTAATTCCGTTGCCTGAGCAATAAGTTTTAATTGCTACTAGTTCCTATTTAATGTTATGTTTTACAGATATGTTATGCCTAACAAATATATGCTTACATTAATTTTTCTTTACGTGCCAGTATGTCTACAATCTATTAAGTCCATACTAGTACCTTTGCTACAACGATACCAGTGGCATAGAAATACTTTTCATGTTCGTGAATGGATGAGCAATGGTGTAGAACCGTATTCACATCGGATTTTCTGTGTTTGTTGCTGGTACATCTATAAATATGTTCAAAGAGGTATGTCGTGGGAGTGTCCCGCTTGGTTCTGCAGAAGACGGTATTTTTTTTCTTCCTGTGAGATATCCGACTTCTCCAATTCTCAAAGGTAACCTGTGATCCCTGTTTATCTAGCAGCTCGGCGACGGAAGAAATTTGTAGAGTGCATATGCAGTGCTCTATAGCTGGAACCGGTATCTCCTCCAGACTCAATAACAGGAGTTTGCACGGACACAAAGGACGTGGAAAGAGTGTCCTATCGCGGCTCCTGCAAAAGTGGTTTACACTACACGAGTTCCAGCGAGATGTGCTCGGCAGTCCGGAAGCACGAGGTAGGGCGAGATGTGCTATGCAGTCCGGAACGTAAAAGACAGGCCTGGGATGAGGATTCCGTGTGGTGCCGGCGGGCAGGCCGTGTGTGTGAGTGCGACGGATTCGTCTGCTGTGTGCGCGATGCGACGGTGGAACTGCGGGCCACTTTGTCCCCCGCTCTGCCCCGCATCTCGTGGTCGTGCGGTAGCGTTCTCGCTTCCCACGCCCGGGTTCCCGGGTTCGATTCCCGCCGGGGTCAGGGATGTCTCTGCCTCGTGATGGCTGGGTGTTGTGTGATGTCCTTAGGTTAGTTAGGTTTAAGTAGTTCTAAGTTATAGGGGACTGATGACCATAGATGTTAAGTCCCATAGTGCTCAGAGCCATTTGAACCATTTCCCCCGCTCTGTTCTCTGCAGACACGCCGGCGGGAGGAGGGCCAGCGAGGGCGGCTGCAGATTGAAACACTACGTGCGACTCCTAGGAGTTCTGATGAAATACGCTACTGGCCATTAAAATTGCTACACCATGGAGAAATGCAGATGATAAACGGGTATTCATTGGACAAATATATTATTCTAGAACTGACATGTGATTACATTTTCACGCAGTTTGGGTGCATAGATCCTCTGGACGTAATAACGGCCTTTATACGCCTGGGCACCGAGTCAAACAGAGCTTGGATGGCGTGTACAGGTACAGCTGCCCATTCAGATTCAACACAATACCACAGTTCATCAGGAGTAGTGACTGGCGTATTGTGACGAGCCACTTGCTCGGCCACCATTGACCAGACGCTTTCAATTGGTGATCTGGAGAATGTACTGGCCAGGGCAGCAGTCGAACATTTTCTGTATCCAGAAAGGCCCGTACAGGACCTGCAACATGCGGTCGTGCATTATCCTGCTGAAACGTAGAGTTTCGCAGGGATCGAATGAAGGGCAGAGTAACGAGTCGTAACACATCTTAAATGTAACGTCCACCGTTCAATGTGCCGTCTACATCTACATCTACATCTACATCTACGTCAATGCGAACAAGAGGTGACCGAGGAGACGTATAACCAGTGGCACCCCATACCATCACGCCGGGCGATACGTCAGTATGGCGATGACGAATACACGCTTCCAGTGTGCGTTCACCGCGATGTCGCCAAACACGGGTGCGACCATCATGATGCTGTAAACAGAACCTGGCTTAATCCGAAAAAAATGACGTTTTGCTATTCGTGTACCCAGGTTCGTCATTGGGTATACCATCGCAGGGGATCCTGTCTGTGATGTAGCGTCAAGGGTAACCACAGCCATGGTGTTCGAGCTGGTAGTCCATGCTGCTACAAACATCGTCGAACTGTTCGTGCAGATGGTTGTTGTCTTGCAAACGTCCTCCTCTGTTGACTCAGGGATCGAGACGTGGTTGCACGATCCGTTACAGCCATGAGGATAAGATGACTGTCATCTCGAGTGCTAGTGATACAAGGCCGTTGGGATCCAGCACGGCGTTTCGTATTACCCCCCTGAACCCACCGATCCCATATTCTGCCAACAGTCATTGGATCTCGACCAACGCGAGCAGCAATGTCGCGATAGGATAAACCGTCGTAGGACCGTTGCTATTAACAATATACATAAATGACCTTGTCGATAACATCGGAAGTTCACTGAGGCTTTTTGCGAATGATGCTGTGGTATTTAGAGAGATTGTAACAATGGAAAATTGTACTGAAATGCAGGAGGATCTGCAACGAATTGACGCATGGTGCAGGGAATGGCAATTGAATCTCAATGTAGACAAGTGTAATGTGCTGCGAATACATAGAAAGAAAGATCCTTTATCATTTAGCTACAATATAGCAGGTCAGCAACTGGAAGCAGTTAATTCCATAAATTATCTGGGAGTAGGCATTAGGAGTGATTTAAAATGGAATGATCAAATAAAATTGATCGTCGGTAAAGCAGATGTCAGACTGAGATTCATTAGAAGAATCCTAAGGAAATGCAATCCGAAAACAAAGGAAGTAGGTTACAGTACACTTGTTCGCCCACTGCTTGAATATTGCTCACTAGTGTGGGATCCGTACCAGATAGGGGTGATAGAAGAGATAGAGAAGATCAAACGGAGAGCACAGGATCATTTAGTAATCGCTAAAGCGTTACGGAGATGACAGATAAACTCCAGTGGAAGACTTTGCAGGAGTGACGCTCAGTTGCTCGGCACGGGCTTTTGTTAAAGTTTCGAGAACATACCTTCACCGAGGAGTCAAGCTGTATATTGCTCCCTCCTACGGATATCTCGCGAACAATGAGGATAAAGTCAGAGAGATTAGAGCCCACACAGAGGCATACCGACAATCTTTCTTTGCACGAACAATACGAGACTGGAATAGAAGGGAGAACCAATAGAGGTACCGAAAGTACCCTCCGCCACACGCCGTCAGGTGGCTTGCGGAGTGTGGATGTAGATGTAGAACCGCAATCGCGATAGGCTACAAACGGACGTTTATCAATGTCGGAAACGTGATGGTACGCATTTCTCCTTCTTACACAACAACGTTTCACCAGGCAACGCCGGTCACCTGCTGTTTGTGTATGAGAAATCGGTTGGAAACTTTCCTCACGTCTGCACGTTGCAGGTGTCGCCACCGGCGCCAATCTTGTGTGAATGCTCTGAAAAGCTAATCATTTGCATATCATAGCATCTTCTTTCTGGCCGTTAAATTTTGCTTCTGTAGCACTTCATCTTCGTGGTGTAACACTTTTAATGGCCAGTAGTGTATTTTGTACTAAATTACTCAAATCGAGTTGTCTCTTAGAACTCACACCAATTTAGCATAGTACGTATTACTAATTGCTGCACGTCTTCCGTTGTGAGATCGTTATTCAAAAGTGTACACAAAGTGAATATACTACGAAGACCATACACACTGCGCCACATAACGTACATTATTCCTGGAAAAAATGAAGAGATTTTGTTTAACGAAGACACTAAAAAAATGAAAAATTGGCTCTGAGCGCTATGCGACTTAACTTCTGAGGCCTTCAGTCGGCTAGAACTTAGAACTAATTAAACCTAACTAACCTAAGGACATCACACACATCCGTGCCCGAGGCAGGATTCGAACCTGTGACCGTAGCGGTCGCTCGGTTCCAGACTGTAGTGCCTAGAACCGCACGGCCACTCCGGCCGGCGAAGACACTCATTTTCAGTTTTGTAGATCTGTAATGTTACTGGGATGTTAAAAGCTGGCGAAGGAACATTCACAATGAGGCTCCACTAAAGTGTTTAACTTCTCGCTCATGTCAAGGAATTTATTTTCTCACGCAGATCATTTCAGCAAACGTGTTGGTGAGCAATCGCAGAGCAATAAAACTGTTTATAGATTCGTCTCGGGTCCACAAGCGGTAGTATAATGCAGACCGTCGAGCGACGTAGAACAGTGGTTAGCACTATGGGCTCGAATTCGTTAGGGCGACGTTTCTAATCCGCATCCGGGCATACAGACTTAGGTATCTCGCGATTTCCCTAAATCGCGGAAGGCAAGTGCCGAGAAGGTGCCTTTGAAAGGACGAAACTGATTTCCTCCTCCATCAGTGAAACAATCCGTCTCTAATGGCCTCGTTGTCGACGGGGCATTAACCTCCCTTCCTTTCTCTTTACAATTCTCACGCATATGCTGCATGAAACATGAATACAACGATATGACTATAAATATTCATTTGGTTAATGAAATAACAGCTGGCATTATACACTCATGGAAATTGAAATAAGAACACCGTGAATTCATTGTCCCAGGAAGGGGAAACTTTATTGACACATTCCTGATATCTGACCAGATACATCACATGATCACACTGACAGAACCACAGGCACATAGACACAGGCAACAGAGCACGCACAATGTCGGCACTACTACAGTGTATATCCACCTTTCGCAGCAATGCAGGCTGTTATTCTCCCATGGAGACGATCGTAGAGATGCTGGATGTAGTCCTGTGGAACGGCTTGCCATGCCATTTCCACCTGGCGCCTCAGTTGGACCAGCGTTCGTGCTGGACGTGCAGACCGCGTGAGACGACGCTTCAGCCAGTCCCAAACATGCTCAATGGGGGACAGATCCGGAGATCTTGCTGGCCAGGGTAGTTGACTTACACCTTCTAGAGCACGTTGGGTGGCACGGGATACATGCGGACGTGCATTGTCCTGTTGGAACAGCAAGTTCCCTTGCCGGTCTAGGAATGGTAGAACGATGGGTTCGATGACGGTTTGGATGTACCGTGCACTATTCAGTGTCTCCTCGACGATCACCAGAGGTGTACGGCCAGTGTAGGATATCGCTCCCCACACCATGATGCCGGGTGTTGACCCTGTGTGCCTCGGTCGTATGCAGTCCTGATTGTGGCGCTCACCTGCACGGCGCCAAACACGCATACGACCATCATTGGCACCAAGGCAGAAGCGACTCTCATCGCTGAAGACGACACGTCTCCATTCGTCCCTCCATTCACGCCTGTCGCGACACCACTGGAGGCGGGCTGCACGATGTTGGGGCGTGAGCGGAAGACGGCCTAACGGTGTGCGGGACCGTAGCCCAGCTTCATGGAGACGGTTGCGAATGGTCCTCGCCGATACCCCAGGAGCAACAGTGTCCCTAATTTACTGGAAGTGGCGGTGCGGTCCCCTACGGCACTGCGTAGGATCCTACGGTCTTGGCGTGCATCCGTGTGTCGCTGCGGTCCGGTCCCAGGTCGACGGGCACGTGCACCTTCCGCCGACCACTGGCGACAACATCAATGTACTGTGGAGACCTCACGCCCCACGTGTTGAGCAATTCGGCGGTACGTCCACCCGGCCTCCCGCATGCCCACTATACGCCCTCGCTCAAAGTCCGTCAACTGCACATACGGTTCACGTCCACGCTGTCGTGGCATGCTACCAGTGTTAAAGACTGCGATGGAGCTCCGTATGCCACGGCAAACTGGCTGACACTGACGGCGGCGGTGCACAAATGCTGCGCAGCTAGCGCCATTCGTCGGCCAACACCGCGGTTCCTGGTGTGTCCGCTGTGCCGTGCGTGTGATCATTGCTTGTACAGCCCTCTCGCAGTGTCCGGAGCAAGTATGGTGGGTCTGACACACCGGTGTCAATGTGTTCTTTTTTCCATTTCCAGGAGTGTATTTTCCCGGCACTTGTCTTCCTTTGTAAACGGACACTGGCTTTTTCATGTCTTTTAATGTCACCTTTTCTCAAACCACCTCGAAGAAAACGATTTATTGACAAATGGGCAAGTCGGATTCAGAAAATATCGTTCTTGTGAAACACAATTAGCTCGTTATTCTCACGTAGTAATGAGTGCTAGCGCCAGGGGACCTCAGACTGATTCCATATTTTTTAGATTGCCAGAAAACTTTTGACACCGTTTCTCACAAGTGACTTTTAATTAAATTGTGTGCTTGTGGAGTATCGCGTCAATTCTGAGGCTTGATTCATTATCGTCTCTCATAAAGTTCACTGTTCGTAATAATTGACGGAAAATAATCGAGCAAAACGGAAGTAATATCTGGCGTTCCCCGAGGAAGTGTTATAGGCCATTAGTTGTTGCTGATCTACATAACCGATTTAGAAGATAATCTGAGCAGTCCTCTTCGACTGTTTGCCGACGATGCTGTCATTTACCGTCTTGTGATGTCATCACATCATTGAAACGAATTGCAATATGATTTAGACAAGATATCTGTAAGGAACTGTAATGGGACATCCTGCTCTAGCATTACCTTTCCTCAACAGTAGTTGTCAGTGCTATTTTTCGAATTTTGGGCAGGTCGGTATTATCTCAGTTGCCTTTCTCAAATCTTTCATAAAATTTTATACACAGTATGTTATATTTCAAGCTAAAATTTATGAAAAGGAATTACTTTATAGCCGGCCGGAGTGGCCGAGCGGTTCTAGGCGCTACAGACTGGAACCGCGCGACCGCTACAGTCGCAGGTTCCAATCCTGCCTCGTGCATGGATATGTGTGATGTCCTTAGGTTAGTTAGGTTTAAGTAGTTCTAAGTTCTAGGGGACTGATGACATCAGACGTTAAGTCCCATAGTGCTCAGAGCCATTTGAACCAATTACTTTATAAAATATTTAATCTCGACGTTACATTCGATTAGTGCTAGTTCTGAATGTACAGTTAAAATCATACTTTTAGAAACATTTGAAATTATGAAGTATTGGCACACTTAAAACTTCTATTATTAATTACGCAATCCTGTACTGTTAACTATGTTTAATTCTGGATTCATTTATGAAATAATAATCGACATTAATAATTTTACAGAAACAGTAGAAATTCATTTGTCAAGAAAAATTGTAAACCCCTTTGAATATTGTTATTTCAGCCGAGTGTGGGAGTCGTAAGCATGCCTCTGATGTGATCCGACGTATTTTTGTATTTTTGTGCGAACAATGTAATTTGGGCTTAGTTAATGTGGAAAATCAAAATACTGTATGATATACTAAAATATGAGAAAATATATTTACGTAAAAAGTTGCTTCAAGAACAATCTTTAGATTTATCTAGCTCAAACCAAGCGTAAGGGTCTGATGCGACATTTCAGCTTCAATGATCAGACCCGTAGACAAGAAGAACTGGAGCCAACTCGACATGACAGCTAAGTAAACTAGAAAGTTTATTGTAATCTTCGCTCCTTTCCAATCTTCGTAAAAGACTTTGGTTATTAATTATTTGGACTGTACATTGTTTAATGAGAACAATAGATGGAAGTAGGAAGGAGAGGGGAGATTACACTATACAAAATGGCAACTGACACTAAATAATACAAAGTGTGAACTCATCCACGTGAACACTAAAAAGAATCCGCTTAATTCCAGTCACACGATAAATCGCACAAATATAAAGACCTTTAACGTAACTAAGTACTTAAGAGTTTAAAATTACTAATAACTTAAATTGGAACGATCGGAGGGATAATGTTGCGTTTTACTGCTAGACACTTTCAAAATTTACAGGTTTATTAAAGAGGCTACTTACACTATGTTTGTCCACCCTCTTGTGGAGTGTTGCTGTGCGGTGTGCGATCCGCATCAGCTAGGAATGACGGAGGACATGGAAAAAGTTCAAAGAAGTGCAGTTCGTTTTGTATCATCGTGACGGAGGAAAGAGAGTGTCACGGATATGATACACGAACTGGAGTGGCAGTCATTAAAACAAAGGCGTTTTTCGTTGCAGCAGGACCTTCTCATGAAATTTCAATCACCAACTTTCTCCTCAGAATGAGAAAATATTTTGTTGGCGCCCATCTACATAGGGAGAAATGATCATTTTAATTTAAAAAAAATAGAAATCAGACGTCGAACCGAGAGATATAGGTGTTCGCTTTTCCTGGGCGCTGTTCGAGAGTGGAACAGTAGACAACAAGTTTAAAGGAGATTTGATGAACGTTATGTCGGGCACTTAATTGCGAATTGCAGAGTAATCATGTAGATGTAGATGCAGGACGGATATTCCCATCATTTGTCAACAACTCCATTAAGTTTTTTTCCCCTGATATCCAGTTCGATAGGTCCATCATGTGTAAAGTCTGTGGTCTGTCGATTGCATATTTTAATTATTCAATTTAGTACAGACGTGGCACTGACTAAAAAAGACCTCCTCGCTGGGTTTACATAAAGTCTCTTTAATAACAATGTATACAAGGTTGTACGGAATTTATAATTCCAAATATCGAATGGACATTTAATGTTGTTTTAAACATAAATCTGTCTTAATCGTTTTAATTATGACAATCGGATATTTGCTAAGTACATATGGTGTGAGTCAACGTTATGTAGGGTCGCCTCAGAAACAGTACCTAAGGTAAAATGCTCTTACCTTCTCAAGAAGCTAGGTTGATGGCAGGCAAGGAGAAATCTCGTTTTTATTTTATTCGGATAATTTTGGGGAAGTATACGTAATCCACGAAGAAGACGGCGTATAGAACGCAAGTAGTACAGAAATGAAAATCCTTGGAGGAAAGACAATGCTCTATTCGTATGACGCAATTGCGTAAATTTAGAGAACCGGCATCTGATTCCAACATCAAAACGATTCTTATGTCGCCAACGTACATTTCGCGTGAGAACCATGAAGATAATATACCCGAAATTAAGGGTCGTAGACAGACTTTTACACTGTCGTTTCTCTCTTGCTCCATTTGCAAGTGGAAAAAAGAGGAAATGTCTAGTAATAGTACAACGTAACTCTCCCCCATGCACTATATAGTGGTTTTGCAGAATATGTACGTAGATGTAGATGCACTGGTTACCGTTTTTATTATCCTTCACGGAGAACCAATGTAGGTAATACAAGGCATAAACAGAGTTGCCATATGTACACTCATTCATACTAATTGCTTCCACTATGACGAAAACATTCTCTAAAAAGTGTGTATGGTAATATCTATGTAAATCTCCGAAAGTCTAACCACGTGTCGCGTGGCTGTGCGACTGAGGCAGCGTACTGTAAGCAGCGGAATGGTCCGGTATTTATGTAGGGAATAAGCCGAGATGGTGTTTGTGTACGGCCAAGCAGATAGAAACGGTCGAGAGGCAGTACGGCTATACCAAAACAAGTATCCTCAAAGACACCAACCACAACACAACACATTCAATAGCTTTTTGGGCGTTTGTGTGGCCATGGGTCCTTTCAGGCAGACGAATGTGTAGGGAGGCGGCGGATTGTGCGCACACCAGATTTGGTGGACCGAGTTCTAGAGGATGTTTTTTTTGTGGTTTTAGGGCGCACAACTACAGTGGTCATTAACGCCCAGACTAAATTATGAATGCACTGCGAGGCACAATGTTAAAACAGCAACTAAAAAGGGCAACACTAGAAAAGGCACATTAACAGGCAAGGGATTAAAAGAAAACAGCATAATCAAATGTCCTTAAGACAGATTCGTCAAGTGGATAAAATGAAGAACGCGAGCAGCTGCTCTTGGGTCATCCGCTAAAATTTCACCCAGAGCACATGGCAGGTCAAGATCAATGCGCAGTGTACTAAAATTCGGACAGGACGTTAAACTGTGGCGTACCGACAGCAATTGCCCACATAGGCAGAACGGCGCCGGCGCAGCCGTCAGCAGATGGCGGTGGCTGAACCGGCAGTGTCCAATCCGTAACCAGGCCAAAACGATCTCCTCCCACCGAGAAGGGCGTGAAGAGGTCGTCCAAGCCGTGGGGAGAGGGTTTAAGGCCCGAAGCTTGTTTTCAGTAAGTGTAGACCAATCGGCATGCCACAGCGATAAAATACGCTGACAAATGACCCTGCTAAAATCAGATGAAGGCACACAACAAGAAGCTGTCCGAGGCTGGAGGACCACAGCCTTGGCCGCGGCATCTGTAGCTTCGTTCCCAGGGATACCGACATGGCCAGGAACCCACATAAAGGTAATCGGAGAGCCGTCGTTCGCCAGCTGCTGAAGAGAGCGTTGGATCCGGTGCACGAAAGGGTGAACCGGATACGGATCACTGAGGCTGTGGCTGGCGCTCAGGGAGTCAGAGCAGATGACATAAGCAGAATGTCGGTGGCGGCGGATGTAAAGAACAGCCTGATAGAGGGCAAATAACTCAGCTGTGAAGACCGAACAATGGGCATGGAACCGGTATTTGAAACTGTGTGCCCCGACAATAAAAGAACATCCGACATTGGTCTTAGAGCCATCTGTATAAATGAAGACCGTATTAATAAACTTCGAACGAAGTTCGACAAACCGCGAGCGGCATACCGAAGCTGAGGTAACCTCCTTTGGGAGCGAGCTGAGGTGAAGGTGAACGCGAACCTGAGCCTGGAGCCAAGGTGGCGTTTGGCTCTCGCCCAATCTAAAGGTTGCAGGGAGTGGAAAATCAAGTTGCTGAAGGAGGCGACGAAAGCGAACTCCAGGGGGTAGCAGGGCAGAGACATACAACCCGTATTGACGGTCGAGAAAGTCGTCAAAAAAGGAACGATAAGACGGGTGGTCGGGCATTGATAAGAGCCGAGAGGCATACCGACAAAGCAGTATATCGCGCGGGTAGGTTGGTGGCAATCACCAGCTTCAGCATGAAGACTCTCGACGGGACTAGTATAGAACGCTCCAATCACAAGACGTAAACCTCCGATGTTGTGTAGAATGGAGGCGGCGTAAGACAGACGACCGTGCAGACGACTATACAAAGCTCCCATAATCCAGCTTTGAGCGGACGATCGACCGATATAGGCGAAGTAGGACGGTTCGATCCGCTCCCCACGACGTACTGCTGAGAACACGGAGGACTTGTCACGAACCCTAGTACAAGCTCCATATCCAGTATGTCCGCTGTCTCCTGCACGCTCGTCTGACTGAAAGGAGCCAGGACCATACAAACGCCAACAAGGATTTAAAATGTTGATGTGGTTGGTGTCTGTGAGAGTATTTGTGTTTTAGTATAGCCGTGCTGCTTCTCGAGCTTTTAGTTCTGCTTGGTCTTGCGCAAACACCATCTTGGCTTGTTCCCGACATGAATATCGGACTGTTCTGCTGCTTACAGTACGCTGCGTCAATCACAAAGCCTGCAACACACAAGGAACACACAGCACGTGGTCATAGGAACTGTCATTGGTCAGTGCCATCTGCCGTGGCAATAATACATTTGCGGACCTATGTTAATAGGATCTTTTTTCCTCCATTTCAATTCAGGAATACGTCCCTGCAGTCTGTTGGGTTTATTAATGTTGATCCTATGTATACGAGGGCTGTGAAATAAACAATGATCATTATTTTTTTATGGTCATAATTTCTCGTGCTAAAATTTAATCTTATGATATTTTGTTAGCTTGATGTTCAACAAACACGCTGTAGTAGTTCCATTGTTGGGACTCCTGGTTCCAGTCGGTAAGAGGCAGCCAAAGTCAGATATGTTCAGTATCGCCTACCGCTGCAATGGAGGTAACACATGAGGAACAATATGCGGCTTTGAAATTCTGTTTTCGTCTCAATAATCTTTAGCTGAGGCCTACACAATGTTACAGGAGGCTTATGGAGAGTCTGTTCTTCCCTACAGCACAGCTCCTTAAAGAGGGGAGACAGTTTCAAAGGAAGGTGGACCCGGTGCTCCAGTTACTGCTCTTACGGAAGAAAACATCAACACTGCTGCTTTCATTGTGAGAGAGGATCAACGAATTACCTTAAGATCATTTTCAGAAATACTGAACATTTCATTGGGTGCCACCCACACGTTGGTGACAGAAAAATTACACATGACACGTGTTTGTGCGCAATTCTTGACAAGGCTGTTGATTTCCGAACAAAAGAACATTCGCGTGCAGATCTGCATGCAGTTAAAGCTGATAGAGGAAGATCCCGAGTTTCTTTCAAATTTAATCACTGTTGATGAAACTAGGCTTCATCATTTTGACCCTGAAAGCCAACAGCAACGTCCAGTGTCGAAATCTCCTTCATCACCAACCACCAAAAAAGCAAAACTGGTTGCTTCTGCTGGGAAAGTTATGGTCATCACTTTCTTTAGTATTCATGGAATGCAGAATGAGATTTTCACTCTGCAGCGGAGTGTGCGCTGATATGAAACTTCCTTGCAGATTAAAACTGTGTGCCCGACCGAGACTCGAACTCGGGACCTTTGCCTTTCGCGGGCAAGTGCTCTACCATCTGAGCTACCGAAGCACGACTCACGCCCGGTACTCACAGCATTACTTCTGCCAGTATCCGTCTCCTACCTTCCAAAGCTTCGCAAGGTTCGCAGGAGAGCTTCTGTAAAGTTTGGAAGGTAGGAGACGGATAATGGCAGAAGTAATGCTGTGAGTACCGGGCGTGAGTCGTACTTCGGTAGCTCAGATGGTAGAGCACTTGCCCGCGAAAGGCAAAGGTCCCGAGTTCGAGTCTCGGTCGGGCACACAGTTTTAATCTGCCAGGAAGTTTCATATCAGCGCACACTCCGCTGCAGAGTGAAAATCTCATTCTGGAAACATCCCCCAGGCTGTGGCTAAGCCATGTCTCCGCAATATCCTTTCTTTCAGGAGTTCTAGTTCTGCAAGGTTCGCAGGAGAGCTTCTGTAAAGTTTGGAAGGTAGGAGACGGATACTGGCAGAAGTAAAGCTGTGAGTACCGGGCGTGAGTCGTGCTTCGGTAGCTCAGATGGTAGAGCACTTGCCCGCGAAAGGCAAAGGTCCCGAGTTCGAGTCTCGGTCTGGCACACAGTTTTAATCTGCAAGGAAGTTTCATTCATGGAATGGTTTATCAAGATGTTGCACCTGCACACACATCAGTAACTGGACAATACTACAGGGATGTCCTGAAAACATTGCGAGTACATATCAGGCGCAAAAGACGAGATTTCCGTGAAGCAGGCTGGGTGCTGCACCACGATAACGCGCGGCCGCATATCGCCAATGTTGTTGCTGAATGTCTTGCAAAAATCAACGTGAAGTGCATCGCTCACCCTCCTTAGAGTCCGGATTTAGCCCCATGTGACTTTTTTTTTCTATTCCCTAACATGAAGAAACGCCTTCGTGGAAGGCATTATCAATGTAGATGTAGATGTAGATGTAGAATCATCAGAAGGAGTGGTGAAGGCTGCGGAGGCGATTTTGAAGGACCTTTCAAAAAATGGTTTCCAGCGTGTATTTGAATACTGTCAGAAACGCTGGGACAAGTGCATCGCATTCATGGGAGACTACTTTGAGAAGGACGTTGAAAATCATGAGGATGAGTAAAGGTATGTTGTCAAAAAAAATTATCATTGTTTATTGAACAGCCTTCGTGTGATAAAGAGGATACATTGTAAACAAAAGCCTCACGTTTCTCTGTTCAAAATCTCAAATCTCCGAGTTTCTTCACCGATTTCTTCGAAATTTTGACACAACGTTGCATTCGAATACACGCTTGTTTTTATGTATCTGTTTTTTAATGCTGTATATAATTCAGAAATAAATATGGAATATTCAAAGAGCAAACTTTATTACCAAATATCTCGAAAAATTCTTCACAGGGTTACTTCAGTCTTTTACAGAACAGTCTAATGAACATTTGGACAAACATAGATTGCATTTTAATAATACAATATACAAATATACCTGCCGATCAAAAAGTCAGTATAAATTTGAAAACTTAGTAAACCACGGAATAATGTAGATAGAGAGGTAAAAATTGACACACATGCTTTGAATGACATGGGGTTTTACTAGAACAAAAAAGAAAACAAAAAACAAAGTATTGCTAGAAGTGTGAAAGACGTCTTGCGCGCGTCGTTTCGTGATGATCGTATGCTCAGCCGCCACTTTCGTCATGCTTGGCCTCCCAGGTCCCCAGACCTCAGTTCGTGCGATTATTGGCTTTGGGGTTACCTGAAGTCGCATGTGTATCGTGATCGACCGACATCTCTAGCGATGCTGAAAGACAACATCCAACGCCAATGCCTCACCATAACTCCGGACATGATGTTCGCAACGTTATTCCTCGACTCCAGCTATTGTTGAGGAATGATGGTGGACTTATTGAGCATTTCCTGTAAAGAACATAATCTTTGCTTTGTCTTACTTTGTTATGCTAATTATTGCTATTCTGATCAGATGAAGCGCCATCTGTAGGACATATTTTGAACGTTTGTAGTTTTTTTGTTCTGATAAACCCCCATGTCATTCCAAGCACGTGCGTTAATTTGTACCTCTCTATCTACATTATTCCGTGATTTATTCAGTTTTCAAATTTATACTGACTTTTTGATCACCCGGTTAATATAACATGTGAAAGGAAGACATAGTTACGAAATGTCTCCAAAAGCATGCGACCAATTGACATCAGTTTTTCATATATTACTGTAATAATTATTTGGTCACATATAGGCTATATATTTTTAAGATGTATAATACGTAAATATACATAAAATATACGATTGTGAAATGTTGTCAGCAAACATGAAATTTGTATTTTTGTATTATTGGGTTATGATTAGAATACTACTACAGAATATGAATATGCAATAACAATAAATAAGGCTCAAGATCAGGGAAGGGGAAAAGAGGAGATGAACAGAGAGGTGGGAGGAAATGTAGATAGAAAGCGGAAAGGAGGGGGTGGACCGATAGAGGGGACGGAATTAGATTTTGAGAGGGGAAGGAGAGGATGGACGTAGAAAGGGGGATGAGGTAATGAAAAGAGAGAGTGGGAGATGGGGGGGGGGCTGGAGAAGATGTTGACAGAGGAAGGGGGGTGATAGAGAGAGGCAGGGGGAAGGGGGAGGAGATGAACAGAGACAAGGGAGAGAAGGAGATGAAAAGGGACACGGGAGAGGAGGAGGTTAGGACGTATATACCCTAATTCCTGTAGGCTTTAGAAACGTGTATTTGCTCTTTTCTTTTTCTTCATTTAACCAGGCTGAGCCACAGCAACGTGTGGCCGAGAACTGCTAGTATTCTAGCCGCGTCGTCTAGGGCGCCTTGCCACGGTTCGCGCGGCTCTCCCCGTCGGAGTTTCGAGTACTCCCTCGGTCGTGAGAATGTGTGTTGTCCTTTGCGTAAGTTAAAGTTAGATTAAGTAGTGTGTAAACTTAGCATTTTGGTTCCATAGAACTTATCACAAATTTCCTAAACTTTTCCATGTACCTGGATGTTGATATGTACTTCATGAAATGTCTCTGCAAATGTGGCATTTACAGCAATACATCGAACGTAAATAGAAATTTATAACATACTGACGATATGGACATCATGTTGGTGGCCACCATCATCAACCATGTCCACATAATTGTCGACTGGAATTTCGTTAAGAAGTTTATTGGAACGATGCACAACGTTGTGCAATATGATGATCTGGCTGGCTAGCGAACTAAGTGAACCCAGCAATAATTCGCTATTCTTAAATATATGTGGGAGTTGGACGTACGTCCTAATCTCCGCCTCCGACTGTCTCTGTCCATCTCCTCCTCCGCCTGCTCCTCCTCCCCTCCTTTGCCCTCCTCTGCCCTGCATCTCCTCCTCCCCCTCTCTGTTGTTCTCCTCCTCACCTTCCCCGCTTCTTTCTGTCCATCTCCTCTTTTCTCATACTTGTGACTTGTTTATAGATGTTCCACTCTAAGTGCATCGATCCAGACCTTTTCGAGTGTTTTGTTAACAACATTAAAAGACAACTTGTCTATATACAGTAGTAATAGCGGAAGCTGCTCACGTTTTGTCGCATAGTAGTCGCAAACGTGGCGTACAATGTGATGTTCAAGTCTCTTAAAGTTCTGAATACATACGGCACACTTGGAAGCGGCGTCAGAAGTTATGGATCTAGATGACTGGAGCTGAGGATCGAGTATTACATGTAAGCATAACTTAGTTTAAATCTACAGATTTGGACCACTACACAGTAGGATGTGAAAATTACCGAACCATCAGTTTAATAAGCCACAGCTGCCATCCTTTACAGACGAATGGAAAAACTAGTAGAAGCCGACCTCGGGGAAGATAAGTTTGGATTCCGTAGAAATACTGGAACACGTGAGGCAATACTGACCTTACGCCTTATCTTAGAAGAAAGATTAAGAAAAGGCAAACCTACGTTTCTAGCATTTGTAGACTTAGAGAAAGCTTTTGACAGTGTTGACTGGAATACTCTCTTTCAAATTCTAAAGGTGGCAGGGGTAAAATACAGGGAGCGAAAGGCTATTTACAATTTGTACAGAAACCAGATGGCAGTTATAAGAATCGAAAGGCACGAAAGGGAGGCAGTAGTTGGGAAGGGAGTAAGACTGGGTTGTAGCCTATCCCCGATGTTATTCAATCTGTATATTGAGCAATCAGTAAAGCAAACAAAACAAAATTTCGGAGTAGCTACTAAAGTCCATGGAGAAGAAATAAAAACTTTGAGGTTCGCCGATGACATTGTAATTCTGTCAGAGACGGCAAAGGACTTGGAAGAGCAGTTGAATGGAATGGACAGTCTCTTGAAAGGAGGATATAAGATGAACATTAACAAAAGCAAAACGAGGATAATGGAATGTAGTCGAATTAAGTCGGGTGATGCTGAGGGAATTAGATTAGGAAATGAGACACTTAAAGTAGTAAAGGAGTTTTGCTACACTCCTGGAAATTGAAATAAGAACACCGTGAATTCATTGTCCCAGGAAGGGGAAACTTTATTGACACATTCCTGGGGTCAGATACATCACATGATCACACTGACAGAACCACAGGCACATAGACACAGGCAACAGAGCACGCACAATGTCGGCACTAGTACAGTGTATATCCACATTTCGCAGCAATGCAGGCTGCTATTCTCCCATGGAGACGATCGTAGAGATGCTGGATGTAGTCCTGTGGAACGGCTTGCCATGCCATTTCCACCTGGCGCCTCAGTTGGACCAGCGTTCGTGCTGGACGTGCAGACCGCGTGAGACGACGCTTCATCCAGTCCCAAACATGCTCAATGGGGGACAGATCCGGAGATCTTGCTGGCCAGGGTAGTTGACTTACACCTTCTAGAGCACGTTGGGAGGCACGGGATACATGCGGACGTGCATTGTCCTGTTGGAACAGCAAGTTCCTTTGCTGGTCTAGGAATGGTAGAACGATGGGTTCGATGACGGTTTGGATGTACCGTGCACTATTCAGTGTCCTCTCGACGATCACCAGAGGTGTACGGCCAGTGTGGAGATCGCTCCCCACACCATGATGCCGGGTGTTGGCCCTGTGTGCCTCGGTCGTATGCAGTCCTGATTGTGGCGCTCACCTGCACGGCGCCAAACACGCATACGACCATCATTGGCACCAAGGCATAAGCGACTCTCATCGCTGAAGACGACACATCTCCATTCGTCCCTCCATTCACGCCTGTCGCGACACCACTGGAGGCGGGCTGCACGATGTTGGGGCGTGAGCGGAAGACGGCCTAACGGTGTGCGGGACCGTAGCCCAGCTTCATGGAGACGGTAGCGAATGGTCCTCGCCGATACCCCAGGAGCAACAGTGTCCCTAATTTGCTGCGAAGTGGTGGTGCGGTCCCCTACGGCACTGCGTAGGATCCTATGGTTTTGGCGTGCATCTGTGCGTCGCTGCGGTCCGGTCCCAGGTCGACGGGCACATGCACCTTTCGCCGACCACTGGTGACAACATCGATGTACTGTGGAGACCTCACGCCCCACGTGTTGAGCAATTCGGTGGTACGTCCACCCGGCCTCCCGCATGCCCACTATACGCCCTCGCTCAAAGTCCGTCAACTGCACATACGGTTCACGTCCACGCTGCCGCGGCATGCTACCAGTGTTAAAGACTGCGATGGAGTTCCGTATGCCACGGCAAACTGGCTGACACTGACGGCGGAGGTGGACAAATGCTGCGCAGCTAGCGCCATTCGACGGCCAACACCGCGGTTCCTGGTGTGTCCGCTGTGCCGCGCGTGTGATCATTGCTTGTACAGTCCTCTCGCAGAGTCCGGAGCAAGTATGGTGGGTCTGACACACCGGTGTCAATGTGTTCTTTTTTCCATTTCCAGGAGTGTATTTGGGGAGCAAAATAACAGATGATGGTCGAAGTAGAGAGGATATAAAATGTAGATTGGCAATGGCAAGGAAAGCATTTCTGAAGAAGAGAAATTTGTTAACATCGAGTATTGATTTAAGTGTGAGGAAGTCATTTCTGAAAGTATTTGTATGGAGTGTTGCCATGTATGGAAGTGAAACATGGACGATAAATAGTTTGGCCAAGAAGAGAATAGAAGCTTTCGAAATGTGGTGCTACAGAAGAACGCTGAAGATTAGATGGGTAGATCACATAACTAATGAGGAAGTATTGAGTAGGTTTGGGGAGAGGAGAAGTTTGTGGCACAACTTGACCAGAAGAAGGGATCGGTTGGTAGGACATATTCTGAGGCATCAAGGGATCACCAATTTAGTACTGGAGGGCAGCGTGGAGGGTAATGATTGTAGAGGGAGACCAAGAGATGAATATAGTAAGCAGATTCAGAAGGATGTAGGTTGCAGTAGGTACTGGGAGATGAAGAAGCTGGCACAGGATAGAGTAGCATGGAGAGCTGCATCAAACCAGACTCAGGACTGAAGACCACAACAACAACACAGTAGGACGTAAAGAACTTATGCTCGTTGTCAAATAATTTAATATGGGTCAGGCAGATAGTATAAAAAATCCATATAAATGTATATCTGCAAATTTCACCTTCAGTCACAAAAATAGCTTTATTTTATCTAGATTTTGTGGTGCATAGGTTTTAATAGCATTTACATGAGTTCATTTATTTTTATTATGGCATCTAGTATTAAAATATAAGTTACGCAGATCAAATTGAGAGATATGTCAGATCCCTCCCACATCTTTTTGCCTTCTAAACTTCTAATTTGCTTTTGTCACTTGCTAACTGTTTGGCTCTGCAATACTGATTCCTTTCCTAATCCACCTCATATGAAAATCAAATCCGACAATGGATGACAAAGAACTAAATTAGCAAAGGAAGTATAGGAAGAAGTTGGCGTATGTCTCACTACTTGCACTTTGAGCAAGACATCCACCTGCTGTAAATAAAACTCGGTTAATTTTTATTTCTAACAGCAATTTAAGTGTGAGCATAAGCTGAGGAAAAGAAATTGCAATCAGCCTGCCTAGTAGCTATTTCCTTTTAGTAGAATCTAGACAGATAATTCGATACTCCTCTTAACAGGGCAAGTCTGATTTTATAGAAATAACGGTATTTTTCCGTTTGATTTAATTTTTGCGTCTGACCAGTTTCTGACTTCACTCAGGTGCTAAGGGCAGAGCAGACCATTGTGTCTCTCAGTCAATGGAGATCCTCACGCGCTGAGTACAGGACACTCTGCCCTGGTTCCTTATGAGTTCTTGTCAAGCGTGCCAAGGGTTCGGCACAGTGGGATTTTGGTGGACCGTACTGTGGTGGACAGCCACCTCCTCCAGATGCACTACCACCAGCTGAGAGGAGGCAGCTTAGTTATAGACGATGGGATATCCCCCAATAAACTTGCCGCCGCCGGCTGCGAGATGACAGTATGCCGATTGAGTATGAAGTTACGTCTCCACCAGACTTAAGGGTCACCAGAGCTGCATGCGAGAACGGTGAGAATTTTCGTGGTGAAGTTAAGATGCTTCCGAAAATAGTCTGAGAGCAAGAATCAAGTAGTTGATTATGTGTCATAGCCTAATGACGAGACAAGAACACTCATTAGCTGCTGATGTGTGGTGTGGATCTTTCTGAGGCTCGTAAGAAAAGAGAGGAGTGGAGTTGGGTCCAGAAGTTCCTCTTCTTCGATAGGAGAGGTAATAATCACCAGCCCTGGTTGGCCGACGCAGAATTTTAGCGGAATTATCTTTGATGGGTCACCAGAGTTAGAGAATCATAAATTACAAAGGGATTTTGTTCTGGGGATTGGTGGCGAGAGCACTCTGGTTCCGAGAACGATGGAGGACAGCAGCTTTCAGACTCCGAGATAGACGGCAGATGGTGCTGGTTCGAGACCTGAGATTGCCACAGAACGGTAAGCGTGCTCACTGCGGTAAGAGGTTAGCTTCATGTGAAGTTTAGGTACCTTACGATCTAGTTAGAGTCGTTTTACAGGGACAGTCATGATTCTTAATTTTATCATTTAAGATATATTGCTATTCGGGGCTCAATTTACTAGAGTAAACTTCCTAGTTAACTTGTCGAATGCTTGTATTAATTCCGGTGCATTCTCACCTCTCCTTAACAATGCGTAAAGCAGTTATTTCTGCCACGTGATTTAAAGTCGATTCAGTCGCGATATCTCCTTTATACTGTGTTTCCCAGTACTTTGCGGACCCACTGTACGCTTTTTACTTGCAACTGAGACCTTTAACACTTCACGTGTTTCTTGATATTTTGAACGATTTTCGTCACGATAAGTTTTCCCATGTGGTTGATTGTTTTGGGGAAGGAGACCAGACAGCAAGGTCATCGGTCTTATCGGATTAGGGAAGGACGGGGAAGGAAGTGGCCGTGCCCTTTGATAGGAACCATCCCGGCATTTGCCTGGAGCGATTTAGGGAAATCACGGAAAACCTAAATCAGGGTGGCCGGACGCGGGATTGAACCGTCGTCCTCCCGAATGAGAGTCCAGTGTCCAGCCACTGCGCCACCTCGCTCGGTTTTCCCCTGTGTATAGACCCTTTGTGAAATAAACCTGCAGCAATCGAATTCCTTTTGGTGTCTTTTCGGTAATTAGTTAATCCCATGTCCCTTGAATATGGATTAATCAAGGCCATTAGACATTCGTTTACACTATGTGATCAAAAGTATCCGGCCACCACCAAAAACTTACTTTTTTCATTTTAGGTGCAGTGTGCCACCTACTGCCAGGTAGTCCATATCAGCGACGTCAGTAGTCATTAGACAACGTGAGAGAGCAGAATGGGGCGCCCCGCGGAACTCACGAACTTTGAACGTGGACAGGTGATTGGGTGTCACTTGTGTCATACGTCCGCTCAAATGATTCTGAGCACTATGGGAGTTAACATCTGAGGTCATCAGTCCTCTGGAACATAGAACTACTTAAACCTTACTAAACTAAGGACATCGCACACATCCATGCACGAGGCAGGATTCGAACCTGCGACCGTAGCAGTCGCACGGTTCCGGACTGAAGCGCCTAGAACCGCTCGGCCACCACGGCGAGCCATACGTCTGTACGCGAGATTTCTACACTCCTACACATCCCTAGGGCCTCAATCCCGCGTCCGTCCTTCCTGATTTAGGTTTTTCGTGATTTCCCTAAATCGGTCCAGGCAAATGCCAGGATGGTTCCTTTGAAAGGGCACGGTCGCCTTCCTTCCCTGTTCTTCCCTAGACCGATGACCTTGCTGTCTGGTCTCTTCCCCCAAAGAAACCAACCCAACCCTAGATCCAGTGTTTCCGATGTGATGGTGTAGTCGAAACATGAAGGGACACGTAGAGCACAAATGCGTACAGGCCGACCTCGTCTGTTGACTGACAGAGACCTCCGACAGTTGAAGAGAGTCGTAATGTTTAATAGGCAGACATCTATACAAAGCGTCACACAGGAATTCCAATCTTCATCAGATCCACTGCAAGTACTATGACAGTTAGGCGGGAGGTGATAAAACTTGGATTTCATGGTCGAGCAGCTGCTCATAAGCCACACATCACGTGGTAAATGCCAATCGACGTCTGGATTGGTGTAAGGAGCGTAGACATTGGATGATTCAACAGTGGAAAACTTTGTGTGGAGTGACGAATCACGGTACACAACGTGGCGATCCGATAGCCGGGTGTGGTTATGCCTGGTGAACGTCGTCTGCCAGCGCGTGTAGTGCCAACATAAACATCGGAGGCGTTAGTGTTATGTTGTGGTCGTGTTTTTCATGGAGGGAGGCTTGCACCCCTTGTTGTTCCGCGTGGCACTATCAAAGCACAGGCCTACACTGATATTCTAAGCACACTCTTGCTTCCCACTGTTGAAGACCAATTCGGGGATGGCGATTGAAGCTTTCAACACGATCGATAGCCGGTTGATTGTGCACACCATGTGGAGGAGTGGTTACACGACAATAGCATCCCTGTAATGGACTGGCTGTCACAGAGTCCTGACCTGAATCCTTTAGAACACCTTTGAGTTGTTTTGGAACGCTGACTTCGTGCCAGGCCTCATCTACTGACATCGATGCCTCTCCTTAGTGCAGCACTCCGCGAAGAATGGACTGCCATTCCCCAAGAAACCTTCCAGCACGTGACTGAACGTATGCCCGCGAGAGTGGAAGCTGTCATCAAGGCTAAGGGTGGGCCAACACCATATTGAATTTTACCATTACTGTTGGAGGGCGCCACGAATTTGTAAGTCATTTTCAGCCCGGTGTCCGGATGCTTTTGATTACATAGTGTAGGTAAGGCACATCGTTTCCTATGGCATTTCCGTAGTACAAATCTTCTTTTAAATAACAGGTATTTACCGATCAGCCTACTGTCCATAGGAGTCAGTTTATTCACCAAGTAGTACATATTTTTCCAATACAAAAGTATTATTCTTAGCAAGAGAGACATTCCCACTGATGTATGAAAACTAAAATACTTTCAAAAACTATGCTTATTCCGTAACTGAGATCATCACTGAAGCACACCATGAATGAAACAAGGAAATGTTAACGTCCCTGGAGGACGCGGTGATAACAGTGATGTGGTTTTGTGATATCCGCTGGAACTTGTCCAGTGACCCGGTCTGTGTTCATGAATATTCGACCGCGGGCCGGCGGGCGCTGTCAGCCGCTGCGTCAGGAATTGGTGAACTTTGTTGACAACCGCGCTGCGTCGCGGGCCGCCCCGCACGGCACGCACGCCCAGCCAGCGGCTGTCTCCTACAGCTTATCGAACGTGGAGCCGCGGCCGCCGGCCGTTGCATGACGCATTGTCCCGGTGCTCTCTGCGACCGCACGACATGCAGCGTGTCCCACGCCTGCTGTAACATATAACGTACTAATTACCTGGTCCAAAATACCTGTCCCTCGATGAAGCGTAGTTTCCATTGTACTGTCTAAGTCGTCTTCTCACGGTCCACGCGGCTCTCCCCGTCGGAGGTTCGAGTCCTCTCTCGGGCATGGATGTGTGTATCGTCCTTAGCGTAAGTTAGTTTTAAGTTAGATTAAGTAGTGTGTAAGCTTTGGGACCAATGACCTCAGCAGTTTGGTCCCAAGAGACCTTACCACAAATTTCCAATCTACCTACGACGTGTTAACATTCGAATTATTATGTTGTCTAATTGTCCAAGTGCTTGCAGTGTTAACCGTACCGTAAAGGAGATGAACATCCGTACGACGAGGTTCAAACAAGTGTCAACAGGTGAAGAAAAGAATACTGCATTTTGGGAGAAAGTATGTGAAACAGGTCTGCAAGATTCTGTTAGAAACACTTCGTGCAGCCCTTATAAACTGAAGCACCCAGAATAGATGTAGTATTTCTGACGGCTGGTATTACACATGTCGTCTGTTTTGTTTTCATGCTGTTTTCCGCAGTCGCAGTTATACAAGTAAAACAGGTTATGTACCGTCTTTTGCGACTGTAATAAACATCTTATTTAGACAATAGGTGTTTCACTTCATTTCATAGCATCTTGTGTGGTCACTTTAAGAATGTAAATTTTCTTACAAATCTCTTTGCCAAGATCGTAAACACTTTTCATGTTTTGAATTACTGCGCTCGAACAGTATTATTGCTCACGATTTTCTTGTTTCCTGCTTCATTCATAATGTTCTTTTGCATATAGCTGTTCGATTTTTAGCACACTACCCTTCACCGACACTGAATATATTTTCATTTCCTTGTTGTAGATCCACTTACGACTCGTGTCCTTTATTTCAACGTTGCAGGGTACTATCGACTTTTTTTTGTTCTCTAGCTGTAGAAATATTATTCCTCTGTGTGTGCGAGCGTATATATACCCTATGTGATCAGGAATACCCAGACACCTGGCTGAAAATGACTTTCAAGTTCGTGGTGCCATCCAATGGTAACGCTGGAATTCAATATGGTGTTGACCCACCCTTAGCCTAGATGACAGCTTCCACTCTCGCAGGCATACGTCCAATCAGGCGCTGGAAGGTTTCTTGGGGAATAGGAGTCCATTCTTCACGGAGTCCTGCACTGAGAAGAAGTACAGATGTCGGTCGGTGAGGCCTGGCAGGAAGTCGGCGTTCCAAAACATCCCAAAGTGTTCTATAGGATTCAGCTCAAGAGTCTCTGCAGGCCAGTCCATTACAGGGATGTTATTATCGTGTAACTACTCCGCCATAGGCCGTGCATTATGAACAGGTTATCGATCGTGTTGAAAGGTGCAACCGCCATCCCCGAATTGATCTCCAACTGTGCGAAGCAAGAAGGTGCTCAAATTTCAATGTAGGCCTGTGCTGTGATAGTGCCACGCAAAACAACAAGGGGTGCAAGCCCCCTCCATGAAAAACGCGACCACACCATAACACAACGCCTCCGAATTTTACCGTTGGCACTACACACGCTTTTTGCCGTGCGGTGTGGCCGCGTGGTTAGAGGCGTCATTCACGAATCGGGCGGCCACTCTCGCCGGAGGTTCGAGTCCTCCCTCGGGCAAGGGTGTGTGTGTCGTCCATAGCGTAAGTTAGTTTAAGTAATGTGTAAGTCTATGGACCGATGATCTCAGCAACTTGGTCCCATAGGAATTCACACATATTTGAACTACACACACTGGCAGATGACGCTCACCGGGCATTCGCCATGCCCTCATCCTGCCATTGGATCACCACATTATGTACCGTGATTAGTCACTGCACACAACGTTTTTCCACTGTTCAATCGTCCAATGTTTAGGCTCCTCAGACCAGGCGAGGCATCGCCTGGCATTTACAGCCGGGATGTATGGCTTATGAGCAGCTGCTCTACTATGGAATCCAAGTTTTCTCACCTCGCGTCTGTCATAGTACTTGCAGTGGATCTGATGCAGTTTAGAATTGTTGTGTGGTGGTCTGGATATATGTCTGCCTATTAAAGATTACGACCTTCTTCAACTGTCGGCGATATCTGTCAGTCAAAGGATGAGATCGGCCTGTACGCTTTGGTGCTGTGCGTGTCACTTCACGTTTCCACTTCACTACCACATCTGAAACAGTAGACCTAGGTATGTTTAGGAGTGTGGAAATCTCGAGTACGGACGTATGACAGAAGTCACACCCAATCACCTGACCACGTTCGAAGTCCGTGAGATACGCGGAGGGTCCCATTCTGCTCACACACTATGTCTAATGACTACTGATGTCGCTGATATCGAGTACCTGGCAGTGGATGGCAGCACAATGCGCCTAATGTGAAAAACGTGTGTTTTTGGGTGTGTCCGGATAGTCTTGATCACACACTGTATGTATGTATGTGTGTGTGTGTGTGTGTGTGTGTGTGTGTGTGTGTGTGTGTGTGTGTGTCTGTGTGTGTGTGTGTGTGTGTGTGTGTGTGTCAGTGTTTATAGTTATTGACTACTGTGTAATGACGGAAAAAAATCACAACGGCAAGAAAGAATTGTGCACACAGACGGTAGTTGGTAGGCGGGTTTCTGCATCTGAAATATGCCAATTCATATTTCGCGCCAGCTGCATAAGAGCGGCGCTAGTAGAGCCTCTAAGAGGATGCAAATCAGGTTTGCTTTAAATACACGCTGCAACGGTCGTGAGCTTTACTTAACTGGACGTGGTGAGCTGTTGTTAGTCTAGAATTGCTTTGAGGTAACTAAGACCCCTTTATCAACATCTCACTGCGATTTCGTACGAGAGCCGGAGCACTCGTGTGGCTTTCCTACGCAACCTGACTTAAGATTTGTACGTCTGTCTGGTGACCCGGCCTGTTATGCTGCCATTCGTGAACAGCATTACGTGGCTGCTCCTCCCCCCTTTGTCCTATATAACCTGCCCCTTCTAAATCCATTTCCTCCTCCTCTCATTTTGTCTATTTCCTCCTCTCCCCCGTTCTGACGAGAACCGTTGTTAACACTGTGGCAAGGCCGTTGGCGTCATACAGAGACTAGGTCCCCACAAATGTTTGGGAATATCACATATATCATAAAACATAACAAAACGAATAAAAACTAATACTTAGAAAACTTCATATGGGAAAAACGTCAAATAATGAAGTGATCTGCCATCTGTCCAATGAAAATATTCTGGCGTTGCATATCATTTTGTACATGGTGGCCTCTATGATCAGGATAATAAATAATTAATGGGGATACCAAGTTTGGTTGAAACCGACGAAGTGGTTTAAGAGGCGAGGTGCAATACACAGACTGACGGATAAAAATCGACCCACCAAACAATAATTATATAGAGTAATAACATTTCGGGAATACATTTGTCTAGGTAACATATTTGAGCGATTAAGACTGCAAGATCACAGATTAATGTAAGCGGGAGGTAAGCCATTGTAAATATGAAACGCTGGAACGTTAACAACCGTTGTAACCGCTAGAATGCTGAATCAGTTATGCAAAAGTGCATGCATTATAGGGTACAGGTGTCGAATGTCAATTTGTGAGATGTGGTACTGTACCTGTTGCACCTGGTCGGTCAGTTCAGCGCCGGTTAATGCCTTTTGTGGCTGATACTGGAGTTGTCCGATGATGTCCACATGTGCTCGAATGGAGAGTGATCTGGTGATCGAGCAGGCCAAGGCAACATGTCGACGCTCTGAAGAGCGTGTTGGGTTACAATAGCAGTATGTGGGTGAGCGTTATCCTGTTAGAAAACATCTCCTGGAATGCTGTTGATGAATGGCGGCGCAACAGGTCGAATCACCAGATTGACGTACATATTTGCAGTCAGGGTGCGTGGGATAACCATGAGTGCTTTTGCTGTCATACAAAATCGCACCCCAGACAGTAACTCCGGGTGTATGTCCAGTGTGTCAAGCACACAGACAGGTTGGTTGCTGGCCCTCAGTAAGCCTCCTCCTAACTAACACACGGCCCCACTGGTACCGAAGCAGAACTGGCTTCCACCAGGAATCACGACAGACCTCAACCCTTCCTCCAATGAGCTCTAGCTTGACGCCACTGAAATAGCAAATGACGATGGTTTTGGGCCAGTGGAATGCACGCTAGAGGGTGTCTTGTCGGAGCTGTTTTTGTAGTCACCGATTTGTAACAGTTAGTTATGTCACTATGGTGCCGACTGCTGCTCGATTACTGTTGCACATAATGTTCGATGCGCCAGAGCCATACGCCGAACAGGATGGTCTTCCCTCTCGGTCCGGTCACGTGACCATACGCAGTCAGATCTTCTTGTGACCACCGCTGCCAGCGATCATGCACAGTGGCTACATTCTTGCCAGGTCTTTCTGCAGTATCGCAGAAGGAACATCCAGCGTCTCGTAGCTCTAATACACGACCTCATTCAAACTCAGTGAGGTGTATATAATGGCATCTTTGTCGCCTTAGAGGAATTCTTCATTACCATCAACTCACCACGTCCAATCTCAAAGGTAACTAAAGCTCACGACCGTTACAGCGTATATTTAAAGCAAACCTGATTTTTATCCCCATAGTGGTGCTCCTAGCACCACTGTTAAGCGACTTTTTCGTCAGTGTATAGACAGGGTGATTTTTTCCACCGTGTTCAAACTCCAGAGATTGATCGATGAGAGGAGACTGAACAAAGAAAGGTCTAATGAACTTATGCATGGTTTTCATGTCAGAGGCCATTTATTCAATCATACTTTGTTACAGAGACTGCAGTCTAATATGCTCTGTACCATGCAGCCACAGACAGTATGCATGGTTTCCTTATAGAGTGTGGTACTATCCCTAATATATCATGCCCTAACGTCCTCTCTTGTCATAGTA
Organism: Schistocerca gregaria; assembly: GCF_023897955.1. NCBI lineage: Eukaryota > Metazoa > Arthropoda > Insecta > Orthoptera > Acrididae > Schistocerca > Schistocerca gregaria. Next base: position 598,827,645 of record NC_064920.1, on the reverse strand, counting down.
ATTGGTAATCTTGTATTCGATTCACTTCTCTTGCTGACTCACCTTGTATTGGATGTGATAGAGCTTTGTACAGAATGGTTCCGTATTCGAGTTGTGAGCTTGCCGACATGGTATTTATTTACGGGAAGGCAGATGGCAACGGGCGCGGCCAGCAGGGTTGTATCAGGACACCTGACCCTGCCAATAACGACCACAGCATTCAATGTTTGCAGCAGTGTTTGGCCCTTTGTCTGAGACAGGGTCGTTTGAGGAAGCAGGAAATCGTGAAGGACGTACCCGAAATGTTCAGACACCAAACTTGAAGGAAAACGTGATTAATATTGTGGAAGGCGACCACCGTGTCAGTACCAGGCAGTTCACTGGTTTCAGCAACGAGCAACCACGATTCTGGGATTTGTTCATCCATCCTATTCACAGATAAGGACACCTATACGTGGAGCGGTGTCTTCAACTTTAATAACAGTCATTTGTGGAATAGTATGCAGAACCCCCATGGTACGCTGACAATGAGGCATCAACATCGGTGCATCCGGATTATGTGTGCTGGGATAACCTCTCGACCTTATTTTGGGACCAGTCTTCCTTCCAGGTCGCCTAACAGGCCGGAATTGTCTGAATTTGTTGGGGTGACTTTGTTTACCATGCTTGAAGAAGTGCCATTGATCATTAGAAGGGTTATGTGGCTGCTGTATGATGGTGCTCCGGCCCTCTTCGCTCTAGTTGCATGACCTCTTAGTTCACCGGATCTCAACCCTTGTGATTTCTGGTTATTGGGCCGTCTCAAAAGTATCGTGTATGCAGAGCCTATTACAGATGTGGACACACTGGAGCAGCGTATTCATGCTGCCCTTGACACTGTTCGGATGCAGCCCGGCCAATGTAAACATGACACAGAACATGCTACAGTGCGTACACGTATGCCTTGAGGAACATGGAAACCATTTTCAACGCATACTGTAACTGTGGCTGCTTGGTACAGTGCGTATTAGACCGCAATTTCTGTAACAATGTATGACTGAATAAATGGCCTGTAGCATGGACAACATGCGTTTCCGGACCTACATATTTTAGTTCTGTATCCTCTCATCGATCAATTCCTAGAGTTTACACGCAGTGGAAAAAATCACCATGTATAATGCCCCAGGAGGAATGGTCAATTTTCAGTAGTATGACAGGAACGATCATTCGAAGAAAAAGTCTAGTAAATATGGAGCTATGACCACTTTTTCATCTTCGACAGTATGAAACAAATCTTTACTACTGCCAGCTCTTTTCATATTTTGGGAGTTGGTATTAAAAACAGAAAAAAATCTAGTAAACCTCTTCATAGTTCTTGAAGTATGCATTTTAGATCCCATGTTTACAGGATTTTTTTCTTTTATTTTGCATACTACCTCCTCCCAAAACATGGAAAGAACTTGCTGTTGAAGAGATTTGCTTCACTGTATCAAAGATGAAGAAGTGCTCGTAGCTCTTTAGGTATTTATTTTAGAGCCCTTGTTTACTAGACTCTTTGGCTTCCAATGGGCGTTCCTATCACACGACTGAATATTGACCATTCGTCCTGGGACTCCCTGTGTATTAAATACGGGTTAGAGGCGAGGTGATATGGCTTACATGGTGGAGCTGAGTGAGAGGGTGTCTGATACTTTTTTTTTTTTTTTTGAAGTGATGGGAATGACATGGCCTCACTTGTGTGAGTGCCTGAGTGTTTGATATGTTCTAAGGTGTGTGTCTGCACGCGTGCATGGGCATGCGTGAGCGCTTGCGTCTGTATCCCTGTAATGTTTCGACATCATGAAAATGAAGCAATGCTTGCAAAAGCGCAACGTACTGTCCAAAGCACGAGCCTGAAGCAGAATAGTATTCTGCAGTACACTTTCGCACAGTGTTATCGTCATCATCCACGAATATTTTGGTAAACGAAAGATCTTTTCTCAGATTTATGACACAAAAATCTGACAAACAGAAAGCTATAGAGAGATCTGAAACTTCTCGACAGACTAAAGTTGTTGCCGGACCGCGACGTGAATCCAGAACCTTGGCTTTCGAAGCCTGCCTCGGGCATGGGTGTGTGTGATGTCCGTAGGTTGGATAGGTTTAAGTAGTTCTAAGTTCTAGGGGACTGATGACCTCAGAAGTCCCATAGTGTTCAGGGCCATATGAACCTTGGCTTTCGCTCTCATTCTTCTTACAGCTTTCTCCGCAATTTCCTTTCTTCCGGGAGTGCTAGAACTCCAGCGAAATTTAAAGGTATCGGATATCCTATCGGATATGAGAAGTGCCCCATTTTCTGCTAAACGCAAGGTTCCAGGATCAAGTCCCGATCTGGCACACAGTTTTAATTTGCCAGGAAGTTTGAAAACAGTGCACATTCCGCTGCAGAGTTAAAGGTTCATTCTACTGAAGGTTTCATTTACATGCACGAACCAAATTAGTCCTTTCTACAAACCATTATCACAGGGAATTAGATCTGATGCAACGACCTCGATCTGGAGCAGCATAGGTATACCCATCGCTGTCGAATCATATTTTTATGAAGATCCATTGACTAATGAGGTGAGTACATCAATAGATTGCAAAATGCAACTTCACTGTAAGTCACCGACTGATTTCTAAACGTTGCTAAAATGAAATTGAGACTGTTTTGAAAGACATAAACGTATTTCGTTAACACTTTTTTTGTACTGCGCTATCATTCGCTGAAGATTTTTGGCGCACGTCAAATGAAGTAGAGAACAATCAAAAGAAGTGATTCTCATTAATGAAGAGCGAATTGATCTAATATATACGCCCAGATTACATCATCCAACTCATCGTTAGACGGTAAATTACGGAAAACTTGCATAACACTTGTTCCCTCATTACTTTGTGCGTACTGATTTATCACTGCTCTGTGATAAGTCTACTTTACATTTAGCATCCTTAATGCCCGCATACAATGAAATACTAATACTTTTGATTTTACGCTGAGGTGAATCAATCAAATAATCTTTGTGGCTTTTTATGAATTACGAAGTTGTGAGTTTGGCCCACTTATAGTAAAGACAGAAATTTACAAAATTCAACTAATATTGAGTGTCTGGTTATGTAGTCGTGAGAAAAATAGCAACACTATCTGTTAAACCTAATCATACTTCACTTTATTGATCCACCTCAGTGCAATCATGTAAATCCAGATAGCTTATTTTAATCGTGCAGTTTTAGAGACACGATAATTACAGTAAGAAGCAACGGTGCGACTGCTATCGGCATATGATTTCTTCGTGTCATCTGTCTACGAAAAAAGTATACGAAAATTCGCGAATATTGGTAATAAAAGGAGCTTTTTATCAATAGATATTTTTGCCCATGAAATAAGTTTAATTTATTTTTTCTCAATTTTCTATACGTAAAACGCAGATTAGACGCTGGATAGAAAACTTCTGCGTGCTGCGTCAACAAGTAGCGCTGAGTCATACAGTCCGTTCCAGAAGCAGTTACTCCCCGTCAGGCGGCCAGGGTGGCCGAGCGGTTCTAGGCGTTACAGTCTGGAACCGCGCAACCGCTACGGTCGCAGGTTCGAGTCCTGCCTCGGGCATGGATGTGTGTGATGTCCTTAGGTTAGTTAGGTTGCAGTAGTTCTAAGTTCTAGTGGACTGATGACCTCAGAAGTTAAGTCCATTAGTGCTCAGAGGCATTTGAACCATTAGAACTCCCCGTCAGAAGTGTTTATCTGAAGAGTGATTGATCTTTCTTGTATATTTCTATTATAAACGGCAGTAAGTATAGCTGCATTAATAACTACTTCAGTTCCGTGCCAGAGTTAAGACGAGAACAACGGAGATTATACTCTTCCAAATCATAAAACAATAGTCAGCTAATATGGATTTTCCCCCATCCAAACATCTTGATTTATTCTTCGCGTTTTCTCGGTATCTTTTTAGGGGAACGGCATAGTGATTCCCCAAACGAAAATACTGCTGAATCCATTCCTCTGTCTTGTAGCCATGTACTCACTTCGATGTCAACTAAAACGAACGTACCCGTATTTATCGATACGTTCTCGAGGTGAATAAACGTCCTCTCACCGTCTCTCTCTTTCTCGTTCTGTGCGCTTGAGTGGGCGCATGTCTGCATGTGTGTGTGTGTGTGTGTGTGTGTGTGTGTGTGTGTGTGTGTGTGCAATCTGTTGTGCTGTCTTAAAGATAATCTAAGATTTTTATCATTTATCAGGCTTTGAAGCGGAAACCCGTCTGTATTTCTTTCCCTTTCAAAAGTTAGCTATACTCGTCCAAAAAAAAAAAAAAAGTATTTTCCTTGGGCGTGAAAATTATAAAGACTCAACGGAATTTCACAGAACAATGACAGCTTTTTGATACTGAACTACGCCACATTTATTATGGATCTGTAGGAACAGACCTCTATTGTAGCGTACTGCCGCATATGCTGTGTTAATGTACTCGTTACTGAGTTTGCTTCTCTCATTCATTACCTGCACTTGAAAGGCTTGAGAAGCAGATTTTTGTTTTGTTACAGCATTTGAATACCTCTACGACAGACGTCATTGCAGTGGGAGCGCTATTGTCTTCTAACACTAATGAGCAACGTTGTCATTCAGCTTGCAGACTGCAGAGAAGCTCTTAGCGGACACAGTCATCACTGTTCACAGCAATCGCGAGAGAATCTCCGCCGTAGTAATTGGTACTGTTTGTACTTCATTCCCCAGAAAAAATAATTCTGTCGATGAAACGTAATAACACGCAAATTTCTGCCCCAGAGTCTTAAGCGGAGTCGGAACGCCCCATCTCGCCAATGTTAAATTTGCTAAACTTTTTTTCTGCATTGTTAGGTCACTTAACTCACTCAATGTATATTTTTTGTTGGTATAATATTTATGAGCTTTTTACCCTTATGCCATTTTTAATTGGGGAAAATTACATGTCGATCTCCTTGACTCAGAGAATAAGCCAGTTTGATTGTAGTTCAGTGGGACCTTTTAATTATTTTATAACATTTCTGAAAATGTGAATGGCACTGGTTTAGTGATTTGTGAGATAAGGGCATATATAACACTGAAATTGTCAAATGCCAGAAAATGTGGTTAAAGTAATTTATTCTGAAATTCAAAAATACCTCTTATTTTATTATCAATAGTGTCCTGGTTAATTATTAGGGTTATCTTGTGCCTCTTCTCCTTCAGCTAAGAGCTTTCTTCTTCTTGCTTCCATTGCTTTCTTTGTACTATATTCAGCTGCATACTGTTCCTTGTTTACAAGCACTCTGTCCATAAGTTGAAGATCCTTGTCGATGGTAACTCCAGCAACAACGCCTTTCTATGACCTTTAATGTACGTAATGACCACTGCTGAATAAACCAACAGCATCACTGGCTCTCCATTTCAAACATTCATAGGCACGCTTGAAAATATGATATTGTTGAACGACTTGTTTCTGGGTACAACCACTTAGAAGATCAGGGTGCCACATGTCTCTATACATTAGCTTAATTACTTCTATAAAATCCATTGAAATAGAATTTTTATGATGAAAAGGAACTTCAACAGCTTGAGTTGTTACAGTGAAGGATCGACGTATACGTTCTGCATGTTCACAAATTTTTAAATTCATTTAAATATGAGACTGTGTAATTAATAGCGTCTGCTGTATAAGAGTTATGCTTATAAGCATATTTATACAATTCCAGCCGCCATCAATAATAATAATAATAATAATAATAATAATAATAATAATAAGCATAACTTGTCTGAAAAAAGAGTAGTTGTGGAATTTTGTTCTTTTGTACATAATTAAGTGCAGTTTAAGGCAAGAACGAAATAATGTTTAAGCTTTCACTACTCTTCGTTTCGCATTTCTGTGTAAGTGGGTGTTTTAGTGTTTATTTTTTTGCACAAATGTACAAGATCCCTTACAGATATATTAATTAACGAATTAACTTCCGAGCTGAAAATCAGACATTCTTACGCTGTAACCACACAACAACTTACGCTTGTTATACACTTCTTTGCAGACAACGGATCTGGTGTGGGTGACACTAATTCCTTTGTGGCTAACTTTTCCTGTAACTTTAATTTCTGCGATCAGTTAAAACGGATTCAACAGAGTTTAGGTTGACACAGCTCAGGAAAGCCTATTCCTGCACGCTAAACAACCAACTCCGAACACAAACTGCCGTTTGCAGAAATGATTAAGTTCAAATAGTACTATCTACCAGCAAAGGTCACTTGACTAGAATGCAAATGAGACGCTGAACCATAAGGGCGAAAGTACACCGTCTACAACCCAACATTTAAGTGAATATCAGACAAACCAGTGAGATAGCTTTTTCGTGGATGCTCATATATATAATGTGGGCTTACAGCACAGATAAACCTGACCTACCATAAGATCAACAGGCTACAGAAGCATGAACAAATGCTGCAGCCTCAAAATCGATGATGATGTGCTTTATGCTTATCAGCACCACAAATGGGTTACTGTGTGAAATTTAATACATTATATCTCATTCAGGATCCCACAAAATAGGGTTTTCTATCAGTATAACTATGACATATACTGATGCCCGATCTAATTTTACTATACAGGGTGGTCCATTCATATTGACAGGGCCAAATATCTCACGAAATAAGCATCAAACGAAAAAACTACAAGAAACGAAACTAGTCCAGCTTCAAGGGGGAAACCCGATGGTGCTATGGTTGGCCCGCTAGATGGAGCTGCGTTTTTAAAAAAATAGGAACCCCCATTTTTATTACATATTCGTGTAATAGGCAGAGAAAAATGAATGTTAAAGTTGGACCACTTTTTTCGCTTTGTGACAGATGGCGCAGTAATAGTCACAAACGTATAAGTACGTGGTATCACGTAACATTCCGTCAGTGCGGACGGTATTTGCTCCGTGATACATTCCCCATTTTGAAATGGACCGTTTACCAATTTCGGAAAAGGTCGATATCGTGTTGATGTCTCTACTGTGATCAAAATGCCCAACGGGCGTGTGCTATGTCTGCTGCTCGGTATCCTGGACGACATCATCCAAGTGTCCCGACCGTTCACCAGATAGTTACGTTATTTAAGGAAACAGGAAGTGTTCAGCTACATGTGAAACGTTAATCACGACCTGCAAAAAATGATGATGCCTAAGTAGGAGTTTTAGCTGCTGTCGTGGCTAATCCTCATACCAGTAGCAGACAAACTGCGCGAGAATCGGGAATCTCAAAATCGTCGGTGTTGAGAATGCGTGAATCAACATCGATTGCACCAGTACCATATTTCTATGCACCAGGAATTGAACGTCGTGTATAGTTCTGCCAATGGGCAAAAGAGAAATTACGGGACGATGACAGATTTTTTGCACGCGTTCTATTTAGCGACGAAGCGTCATTCACCAACAGCGGTAAAGTAAACCCGCATAATATGCACTATTGGGTAGCGGAAAATCCACGATGGCTGCGACAAGTAGAACATCAGCGACGCTGGCGGGTTAATGTATGGTGCGGAATTATGGGAGGCAGGATAATTAGCCCCCATTTTATAGATGGCAATCTAAATGGTGCAGTGTACGCTGATTTCCTACACAATGTTCTGCCGATGTTACTACAAGATGTTTCACTGCATGACAGGATGGCGATGTACTTCCAACATGATGGATGTCCAGCACATAGCTCGCGTGCGGTTGAAGCGTATTGAATAGCATATTTCATGACAGGTGGATTGGTCGTCGAAGCACCATGGCCCGCAAGTTCACAGGATCTGACGACCCCGGATTTCTATCTGGAGGATATTTGCCATCGTGATCCACCGACAACGCCTGACAACAAGCGTCAGCGCATTGTCAATGCATGTGCGAACAGTACGGAAGGCGAACTACTCGCTGTTGAGAGGAATGTCGTTACACGTATTGCCAAATGCATTGAGGCTGACGGACATCAAATGGTTCAAATGGGTCTGAGCACTATGGAACTAAACATCTGTGGTCATGAGTCCCCTAGCACTTAGAACTACTTAAACCTAACTAACCTAAGGACATCACACACATCCCTACCCGAGGCAGGATTCGAACCTGCGACCGTAGCGGTCACGCGGTTCCAGACTGATGACGAACATCATTTTGAGCATTTATTGCATTATTGTGGTATTTACAGGTAATCACGCTGTAAAAGCATGCTTTCTCAGAAATGATAAGTTCACAAAGGTACATATATCACATTGGAACAACCGATAAAATGTTCAAAAGTACCTAAGTTCTGTATTTTAATTTAAGAAAACCTACCTGTTACCAACTGTTCGTCTAATATTGTGGGCCACATGTTTGTGACTATTGCAGCGCCATCTATCACAAAGCGAAAAAAGTGGTTCAACTATAACATTTATATTTCTTTACGTACTACACGAATATGTAATAAAAATGGGCGTTCCTATTTAAAAATGCAGTTTTATCCGTTTGACCTATGGCAGCGCCATATAGCTGGCCAGTCATAGCGCCACCTGGTTTCCTCCTTCAAGCTAGACAAGTTTCTTTCTTTGTAGTTTTTTCGTTTGACACTTATTTCGTGAGATATTAGGGCCGGTCACTTTCAAGGACCACTCTGTATAGTGAGTGCACTGGTGTATCTGAGGAATGCGCTACCGTCTAACGGGATCTACGCCAAGTGAACAAGGATAAAAATCTGCTGCAGTGTGCTTCTACCTAGTCACACTGACATAAACTTGTAGTTTTGTGGTAACGGGTATCCGTGAGCGCCCTGAACCGTGCAAGGTGTTTACAAATCCGCGTGTATTCAACCCACAAAGCAATTAAGTCACGCCAGGTGTGCATGCACAAAAGATCCTTAGAACGTGCACAACTGAAGGTGTGCTCGCGACCTTGATGCCCATTTTCACCGACTGTAGAGGAGCAATGTAGCACAGCGCGTTAGATTTAGTGCAGTGACTTCAGGTTACCGCATCTACATTACGTATAAAAGACTTGAAAGAAAAATAACCAATAAATTCGAAAGGTGTCAAGAGTTCGTGTGTTCACGTTTCGTTGTTGTCGTACACAACAGCCGCCACTGAGCTATTATGTACTTGCACCACGACGGAGGATCGCCTGAGCAATCAAAATGAAGAGGATTTTCATCAGTCGATGCTCGGTGTAAATACGTTGCCCATACACCTTGCCTCATTTCCTACAAATCATTTACATCATTCCTTATTACCACTGTACTTAGTATAGTATTGCTGAAGTTAATTATTTTGTAATTTTATCTGATGAGCGACTTCTACGCTTTAGATTCAGCTTCAGTTTCCTTAGACGGGTGCCTTCTTTTTGAACTTGGCATACGCATTCCAGTTGACTTATTGCCTTACTGACGTATAATATAGATTCAGTCACACTTTAGTGAGCGTTGGGGTTACCATACTCAAGGACTTTGAAACAAAATATTCACCATTCCTTTTCAGACCTGTTAAAAATTGTCACAGCAGCTACAATATCCATGCCTGCACTTGTAGCTTCATAATTCTTGTCGCAAATATGAGCTTCGTCTCCCTTATTAGAAACACAATGGTAACAATGCTTAATGAGTACCTCATAATCCAAAACTTTGCTCTCTACAAACTAGTAACGGTAACACTTTTTGATGTGTGACTCTTTTTGTGCTATATTACATCAAAATCGACTGTAATATCTGGGTTTTCTTCATTTACATATGTGTCTTAACTGGCAGCACGTTTCATAGAAAAATCTGCTACAGTCTAAACAGAGCCTCCCATCACTTCAGTGTACTTGTCTGTTTTAGCAGATGGAGGTGGAAGATTCATTATGGCCCGAAGTGCTTGGCCAGTTGGTCCTTTGGTTGGTTGATTTGGCTAGAGGGGAACAGACAGCGTGGTCATCGGTCCCATCGTATTAGGGAAGGATGAGGAAGGAAGTTGCCCGTGCCCTTTCTAAGGAACCATCCCGGCATTTGCCTGAAGCGATTCATGGAAATCACGGGAAACATATCAGACGTGGGTTTGAACGGTCATCTGCGAATCGAGTACGTTAGCTACTTGATCATTAGTATTTACTTTACCGACTGCTCCAAATGCAGAGCCCGTAGCCTAATATTACTCTCTTTATATTGATACTGCATTTTTAGACTCCAAAAACACGACTCATTTACACAACTGTCACAAGTAATAGCGAAGAGGTTAGAAAACTTTTTGTTTCGTCCGTCTCAGTTGCACTGACATCAAATTCGCTGCAGTGGTTACCGGTTTTGGGGTGACACCCCAGTTTTAAAACCACACACCTTGTTATTAACCGTAACTAATCTCACAATGTGGTGCCAAAAAGCCTCTATACTGATATTAGTCTATGTGGCTGTTGCACCTTACTGACGCACAAGTACTGAACAGCTGCCAACCTACCATCCCGTGACAGCATGCCTCGAATAAGCAAACAAACAATAGCATTATTGCAGGGATGTCCTACAAATTTTGTTATTTTCAAGTCAACAGGATCTCCACAAAGATTAGGATACAGGCAGTACTTGATACACTTACAAAAAATATAAAAGACCACTAAAATGTATTGTCAGTCGAAGTTTCATCTGTAACTTCATATACATGGCTTGATAACTTTTACTTTATTTATTTGTTTATCTGATGCGATAGTGGTTGTTCCACTTTCCACTTTTCACCCATAGAATCGCTAGATCTTTTACTGTCGTCATCAGGAAATGTATCAGAATCCCTTTCACAAAAGGTGTCCGTAAATCAATTCCCACGGAACTTACACTTTCTAAATATTGATTCACTCCTAGGCATAGTTGAAACTACGACACTCACCACAAAAAGTAACAAGAAGACAGAGAAACTCCCACCGAGGCGCAAACGAAACTCGAGATTCGAAACACTAACTCACAGATCAAAAAGTAAACTGTAAGCACAGCTGGTTGGTATGACAAAGGTACCAACAAAAAAGTCAATGTTTCTACAACAGAAATGTGAAATCCACAGCCTTCTATTACTAAGGTTTTCCTAAAATGCTAAGGTTTCAATACGGACACATCACAAGTTGTGTAACTTTCCTGAGTGAAAAAGATAAAAAAAATTTACATTTAGAATTTCTGAACACCATTTGAAACAGAAAATTGTAAATAATTGTATAGGCTTAAAAAGTAAATGCGATTACCAGTTTGCTCACTCCACCTCCCATTAATAATGATGCTAGTCATTCCGATGCTAATCATGTGGTTATTAATCTGTAATAATATTGCTCAGAAGCCTTATGCCTCTTTAGAACTTACGTCATTAATTCACCCAACGAGTAAACAAATATAGTCTATTCGTCTCTTCCCTCACAGTTTGCATTTTCTCACAAAACCTTAAATGCTTAATACACCAAGTCTGTTGATCTTAGTACCGCATTAATGCAAAACTTTTCCCGACCAGAAAATTCTATTAAAAGGTGGTTAATTCTGAGGCTCTTCAGGAATTACGATTAAATGTCCTGTGTATAAACTTTCTTTTAATGTACCTTCACCTTGGTTGATCTCAGACGAATCTCGAATCTTCCAGCAAAAGCACCATTTTGTAAGAGACCATTGGTTGGATAATGGTGCTCTTCCTGCCGTTCACATGTTCTTTAGGTTGTGCAAAAACTTACTTCGAAGATCAGCAATAACCCCTCATCTGAAAAATAAGGATGAGTGGTCCACTGAAGTACAAAAGTGCGTAAGTCTTACGATCATTAAGTAAACCCGTCAAAATAATCACGAATCATTACACAGAGAAAGCGTACGCAGGAACATTAAATTTGTTTTCATAGCAATCACACATTTTTTTACTGTCTCTTTCGTAGTTCGTGCATTCTAGATGGCTTAGGCGTGATTGTTACTGTAGAACGATGGTCATAATTTTGCGTCTAAGGTGTGTGCATTTGTTGAACAACTAAAATTCCTTTACAACCAGGAGGTTTCATTTTTATTTTGCTGCTTAAAAAACCCTGAAGACCACCAAAATGTAATTCAGAATCGACCAGCAGCTGGGTGAATTTCGTATCGATGTCTGCTTATTATGGGATATGATAGGGTTCCATCGGGCGTTGCACTCTTTATTTGAAGCAAGTGACGGTATGGAAAAAAAATTCCAGTGTTCTGTTCACTAAAGTGTCTTATGCGTAATTTGAATGCTGCAAGGGAGTGCCCCCAGTTTTAATTACAAGCTGTGATAAAATGTTATCCCTATTGGCGATGCCAATTCAGTTTCATATGGAGTCGCTAACATCATCAAATGCCTTTAGGTAAAGGATATTCAGTTGAAACGAAGATGAGATGAAACGAAACGGCCAGACCACAAAACAGTCGTCTGCGGATAGCGGTAGCACATTCGTAAAGCGTTTTCTTAACCCGTAAACTACATTCTCAAGTAATCTGAAAGGGGAATCTATAGAGGGGGTACAGTATTCAACAACACTTTTGATACCAGAAATGTTGCAGACTGGAGCTTACCATAGTACTGTTACAAATTTGAATCCACTAAATACTAAATATCTTACAATATTACGTTATTAGAATCACAAATTATTATTGAAATAAATAATTCTTTGGAATATTTTAGACAGTATATTGTAGAAATAGGTCTAATCATAACTCGCTTTTCTTCGATATCTGTTTTACTCAGTATTTCCAGTTACAGGGTGTTTCAAAAATGACCGGTATATTTGAAACGGCGATAAAAACTAAACGAGCAGCGATAGAAATACACCGTTTGTTGCAATATGCTTGGGACAACAGTACATTTTCAGGCAGACAAACTTTCGAAATTACAGTAGTTACAATTGTCAACAACAGATGACGCTGCGGTCTGGGAAACTCTATAGTACCATATTTTCCACATATCCACCATGCGTAGCAATAATATGGCGTAGTCTCTGAATGAAATTACCCGAAACCTTTGACAACGTGTCTGGCGAGCGGAATGGCTTCACATGCAGATGAGATGTACTGCTTCAGCTGTTCAATTGTTTCTGTATTCTGGCGGTACACCTGGTCTTTCAAGTGTCCCCACAGAAAGAAGTCACAGGGGTTCATGTCTGGCGAATAGGGAGGCCAATCCACGCCGCCTCCTGTATGTTTCGGATAGTCCAAAGCAATCACACGATCATCGAAATATTCATTCAGGAAATTAAAGACGTCGGCCGTGCGATGTGGCCGGGCACCATCTTGCATAAACCACGAGGTGTTCGCAGTGTCGTCTAAGGCAGTTTGTACCGCCACAAATTCACGAAGAATGTCCAGATAGCGTGATGCAGTAATCGTTTCGGATCTGAAAAATGGGCCAATGATTCCTCTGGAAGAAATAGCGGCCCAGACCAGTACTTTTTGAGGATGCAGGGACGGTGGGACTGCAACATGGGGCTTTTCGGTTCCCCATATGCGCCTGTTTTGTTTATTGACGAAGCCATCCAGGTAAAAATAAGCTTCGTCAGTAAACAAAATGCTGCCCACATGCAAATCGCCGTCATTAATAATGTGCACTGTATCGTTAGCGAATGTCTCTCGTGCAGCAATAGTAGTGGCACTGAAGGGTTGCCGCGTTTGAATTTTGTATAGATAGAGGTGTAAACTCTGGTGCATGAGACAATACGTGGACGTTGGCGTCATTTGGACCGCAGCTGCAACACAGCGAATGGAAACCCGAGGCCGCTGTTGGATCACCTGCTGCACTAGCTGCGCGTTGCCCTCTGTGGTTGCCGTACGCGGTCGCCCTACCTTTCCAGCACGTTCACCCGTCATGTTCCCAGTCCGTTGAAATTTTTCAAACAGATCCTTTATTGTAGCGCTTTTCGGTCCTTTGGTTACATTAAACCTCCGTTGAAAACTTCGTCTTGTTGCAACAACACTGTGTTCTAGGCGGTGGAATTCCAACACCAGAAAAATCCTCTGTTCTAAGGAATAAACCATGTTGTCCACAGCACACTTGCACGTTGTGAACAGCACACGCTTACAGCAGAAAGACGACGTACAGAATGGCGCACCCACAGACTGCATTGTCTTCTATATCTTTCACATCACTTGCAGCGCCATCTGTTGTTGAAAATTGTAACTACTGTAATTTCGAAAGTTTGTCCGCCTGAAAATGTACTGTTGTCCCAAGCATATTGCAACAAACGGTGTATTTCTATCGCTGCTCGTTTAGTTTTTATTGCCGTTTCAAATATACCGGTCATTTTTGAAACACCCTGTTGAAACTGCTGTAATACTTTCCAATGGAGATTTGCGAACAGAAGGAACGTCACCGTTGTGTATGCCTTGCATACAAAAAAAGACTAAGAATGAATTCCTTAATTGTTTGCGGATTATATGCTGCATTGTTTGTTGACTGAGATAGGATACGGGTTAGGGCCCGATCTGATTCACTTACAACTTGTCGTGTACAATTCTCTGTCGAATATTAGTATTTAATGTGAACCCACACAATTTTAAAAAAGAATACCATGAAAAAATTGCTTAGTTTAGTCTGTCGTTAAGTAGGTCATATGGGTTTATTCAACTACTCCTTTCTCATTGCTAACAATTCTTTTAATAACAATCAGAAACACGCAAATTATATGGACGTTGAGTAACTGCTTGATAAAAGAAATTAAGTAAAGAGTCAAATATACTGTATGTATTGAGAAGGCAAAGAAAATGAAAATTTTAAACAGCGCAGGTAACTATTACGGGAAATGTATGCAATTCAAGCAAAGCATAATAATAAAATGATATATTTCCTTAACTAAATAACAATGTTCGATAGTATGTTGGAGAGGCTGATAAGTGAAAAAGAAATTAAAACAATAAAAGAAAAAAGAACAAAGAGAACCATGTAGAGGAGACATCATGTTTCATCAGTTAAGATGAAATATGGCACAGTTACTTACAACAGAAGGAAAATTCTGCAAGCAATCTAATTTTTCCTTGGTTGTTTGTATAGCTAGAGATATGAATCAAAAACACACACAGCTGAAAATGAAGTTAGTGGCATTCCGAAATTAATACCTCATGAGGTGTGAATGGTCGAGGTATCAAGAAAGAGAGGACTCGAGGAAACAGTGGTTTTCTATTAGGAAGGTATAAATTTGGAGAAAAAGTAATGGAAACGGATCATTCAAAATTATTCACACAATATGTTCAGAGGAAAATAGCACCTCGAAAAAGTACTTGAATTCTTCTGTGTCATCGTAATAGAGGCAGGAAACGAATAAATTCTTTTTCCACTACCAAATTTAGTTCTGGAAATGTCCACACAGTGGCCACTTCGGAATACTTTTATTAGGTACTTTGGTATAAAGGTAAAAACTAATTTTTCGCCTTCGGTGTTCTCTATTTAAAGCTATCTCAACAGTTCGTGGTTGCCGAAGCCTACAGTGTTCTTTGGGCATTTCGGGACTTATCAGCAAATGATACCGCTTCGAAAATCTTCGAGATCAAATTTATATGGTTGTTTATCATTAAGGGAATTTCTTTCCATCTAACAACGGCGTTCACTTGGTGTACATAATTATAATTTATTTTCTTGTAAAGAGAGAACGTAATTTGCAGTAAGAAACAAATAATAAATAAATTAAAAAGTCGGAACAAAAATATATTTAAGTTGAAAAACGGAACACGAAAATTTAATCGCATTAATTACCGTGGTTTCCTCATAGTTCAGTTTGTGTGCGTTCTGGCGCAATTGGAATATGCTGTTCGTGGATGGTTATTAGCAAAGATACGAAATTTCGCTATTAAGTTATCATTCAACATGAATATGCTGACTGACCATCTGCTTCTACATTCTGGATCATTTAAGATCTACGTGTATGCCAAAAAAGGGAAGTTCGTAAGTTAACGGTCCACAGGTGAACGGCTGTGAATGCACTTGCAATCATTTACGAGTAACATACAACATCAAAAAATCAACTTAAAGTTAGTATAAATAAACAGGTTTTAAACAATGTTCAACAAAAATTTCGTTGATGTGGCGACAAATGAGGGAAACTGTCGTTTTTAGCGAGACAACACGCTAAACATCCGTAGCATTTACGTTATACATTAATGTAATTTAATTACGTGTTATTAAAGGTTTGGAGTGATGTTACGGTCAAATGGTTTGAAATTCTAAGCATGTAATTTTACGCGTCTCACACATAGATTACAGAACAAGAAGCGACATTATCAGAGCGCAGAATGACGGTATCAGTCGTACTTGCCTACTTCTGCAGACGAGCAAACTGGCGACGGCAGCTGCGTCAGCCTAATTCCCAGGTGACACCCTCCGTTGCGCGGCAACGACGGGCGGCCTTGTGACGTCAGCAAGCGGTTTCCAATCAGACGCGTCGTGCGTTGTAAGACCATTTAACGCTGTCTGCCTTGGTCTTCCACGGAACACGCTGATGCGGAGCAAGCGACTAAAGCTCTTTCTTTAGGATGTAATTTAGAATGTTATTTTTCTCATTTTCGTGTAAAGTCTTATATTTTTATTCTCGTCACAGGTTCTCATTTCCTCGTTCCTACTTCGTTTACGTCATACTAGCATGATTCATATGTGAGTCAGTGCTTAAAGTAAACTTGTTTAGTTAACAACATCCGATATTTGTATGTAAAGTAAGAGTGCGCCTCCGCTGCTACCGTCGCTTATAAAAAACACTTGTAACACCATAGCTCTAATGCTGTAAGGATTTATCTTACTTTTTTGCTTTCGTTTAATGTTATAACATTGAGCTTCTGTAAATGTGTTTGTTTGAATCGATAACATAAAATTGTATACTCCTTTCTTTGTAAGAGTTTCGATGTCATGATATGATTCTATGCAATGTAGTGTATCTGTCATTTAAATTCTTTGTCTCATTTGGAGGGAACAAAACTTACTGTATATAATTTTAATTTCTGTGTGAATAATTTTTTGTAGAAATGTCAATATGTGCAAATATTCTGTTTTATTGAATGAATTTGGTTGCTGTTATGTAAACTGCTGATCCTCACTTAGGGCTTTTAGTTAGTTTGTATGTAAAAGGTGTTGTGGTTCCCCTCAGAAACGGAACTGTGTAGCGCGCGCAAATTGTGGCTGGCCTAGGTAGAAAAGGTGGAACCAAGAGTCAATCGGGACGAGCTACGAGTCGGGGACGAGCTACCAAACTGTGCACTGCCATGTAAATGTTGCATATTGTGCTGGTCTCGAGAGAGGCTTTTTCTGCTACTTTCCAATGCCTCGGATGAATGGATAAATAGCGGGAACTATTCTTGAATTTGTATGTGTCATCGCCACCAAGAAATGACAGAGTCCAGCAACTCTAACTGCAATTTCAACTACCAACATGCAATCGCCACCACATTGCGCAATCACCGTAATGGAGCACTATAGTAATGTACAGTGAAGAATCAGCTTTAATGGATGTGTTAGTGTGCTCAAATATTAGGCAATTTATAACTGAATTTATGTACCTGCCTTGATTTTTCTCCTTAGCATAACAACTCTCAGGTTCCTCTCCGTTTGAACTAAAGTGATTTCTGAGTGCCCTTACTGAAAGAACATTAAAGCCTTGTGTTTGGCTAATTGATGCTTCTTGAACATAGTAAAAAGAAAGTTAAAGTGGCAAGAGAGTGAGTTAAAGTTAACGATGCTTGCTGAAAATAATGTTCCTAGTAAAACTGCTTATTAATGTGTTGTTGCCAACTTCAAATTAAAAGTTCTTAAGACTCAGGCTTATAAAGTTTTGCTTAGTAAATGATCACATTACCGCCGGTTGTGAATCGCAGAAGGCGAGTCAGAATCTTACATATATGTTAATTTTGTGTCTCGCTGTTGTAAAAGTGGAAAAATGCAGTTGTGAAACGTTATATACTCATGTTTGCTAAGTGTTTGTCTCTCTTGTGTATTAGAAGCGCATATTAATAGTATAACAGGATCCACAGTTTGTCTATTGTGTTATTGCTCGATAACAAGTAACAGAAAGACCGTTAATTAGGAAAACCATATTCTCTTTATTCAAATGATAATGAGAAGCATCATGTTAGTGGATTCCAATTAACTTTCATTTTAAATAGTAAAGTATTTAACTGAGAGAGACTTAACCTATATCCAATTAATGATTTTGCAGTGAATAATAATAATAACGTTATAAAAGCCATTCAGTTTGTGTAAGCCCTGAAAGTAATAGCGTGTTTCGGTATCTGGTATAATTTTGCAAATAGTTTGTGCTGCTCTTACTGTTAGTTTCAATCTTACCGTAAACATATGTATGTGTCAAGAGTTCACTGCACTCGCGTGTGACAAAGTATAGGTTGTGTTTATCCATTAAAGTTACTAATAACTATTTTCTTGAACGAGAATGTTAATCATTCTCTTGCCTAGTTAGGCTGGCGACCGTTTTCTTTACCTGTTAAACAGTACAGATAGGCAAAATTTCGTTTGTTACTGTTCAAATATTTGCGTACTTCTGACTTTCACTTCCGATAAGCCACCTCCGTTAGGTACAACACGGTCAACACAACAAAATTCCTCTCAGAGGGTAACACTGCTCTGTTGCTTTATACCATAATTGCTTTAACAAGATAGTTTTATTTCACGACCTGCCTGCAACTTTAAGGTTATGATACAGCAGTAGCAGACGGTAGTGTTATACGTGGCGCCGCGTGACAGGACGTTGTTCAGTTTGCTCCTACAGACGGGAAAAAAAATCATAAGTAGTTAGCATTTTACAAACATAGAGTGAACATAAAACGTCCAGCGGCACGAACATGTGCATTATTTGACAGAACGGATAGTGAAAGTTCAGTTTAAATTGAAAATAAAAAGTATCAGTACTTAATAACAGCTAAAATGGACAGGAAATTAGAAATTAATCTAGACACGCGTGAACAGAATGCAATCGAGAGCAGTTCAGACAGCACACCAACACATGGCATTACGCGCGAGTTAAATTACGTACGGTACCATGCCGATGTCAATAAACAGGTAGAAGCCATGAATGTCGCTCGTAGTAAGCAAGACAATATGAGCGATGTTGTGGGAGACAGTGGCTATGTTAATGAATCGCGGGATATGTTCGAATCACCAGAAAGTGAGAGGGAAGTAGGACTCGAACTCGAAAATGCGGTAGAAACCAAAAGTGAAAAGACACCAGATCTACCTGATTTACTTAGAATACTGTCTGCGCAATTTGCAACGCAAAATGACAATATTAAGGCACAAATTGCAGCGCACAGTGACAATATTAATGCACAAACGCGGCACAGGGGTGAAACATTAATAAACAACTTGTTGAGCAAAACCAACAGATTAATGCACAAAGTAAACAAATCGAAATGCAGGGCATCAGACTTCGTAAACAAATTGAAGATGTCACCTCAAGGGTAGGAATAGTGAGTAATGAAAGCAAAAGTATTAAAAGCGAAATTACTGTCATCAATGGCAATATTGCCAATGTACAAGGACAAATTGATGACATTAACGAAAGATTTGATTCTGAAGTAATTAAAATTCAAGATCAAATAGAACCCTTAGTCTGTACTAAAGTAGACTAAAAGGTATTCGGTATTAAATCCGAAATACAAACAGAATGTAAGTTATCATTCAACATGAATATGCTGACTGACCATCTGCTTCTACATTCTGGATCATTTAAGATCTACGTGTATGCCAAAAAAGGGAAGTTCGTAAGTTAACGGTCCACAGGTGAACGGCTGTGAATGCACTTGCAATCATTTACGAGTAACATACAACATCAAAAAATCAACTTAAAGTTAGTATAAATAAACAGGTTTTAAACAATGTTCAACAAAAATTTCGTTGATGTGGCGACAAATGAGGGAAACTGTCGTTTTTAGCGAGACAACACGCTAAACATCCGTAGCATTTACGTTATACATTAATGTAATTTAATTACGTGTTATTAAAGGTTTGGAGTGATGTTACGGTCAAATGGTTTGAAATTCTAAGCATGTAATTTTACGCGTCTCACACATAGATTACAGAACAAGAAGCGACATTAAGAGAGCGCAGAATGACGGTATCAGTCGTACTTGCCTACTTCTGCAGACGAGCAAACTGGCGACGGCAGCTGCGTCAGCCTAATTCCCAGGTGACACCCTCCGTTGCGCGGCAACGACGGGCGGCCTTGTGACGTCAGCAAGCGGTTTCCAATCAGACGCGTCGTGCGTTGTAAGACCATTTAACGCTGTCTGCCTTGGTCTTCCACGGAACACGCTGATGCGGAGCAAGCGACTAAAGCTCTTTCTTTAGGATGTAATTTAGAATGTTATTTTTCTCATTTTCGTGTAAAGTCTTATATTTTTATTCTCGTCACAGGTTCTCATTTCCTCGTTCCTACTTCGTTTACGTCATACTAGCATGATTCATATGTGAGTCAGTGCTTAAAGTAAACTTGTTTAGTTAACAACATCCGATATTTGTATGTAAAGTAAGAGTGCGCCTCCGCTGCTACCGTCGCTTATAAAAAACACTTGTAACACCATAGCTCTAATGCTGTAAGGATTTATCTTACTTTTTTGCTTTCGTTTAATGTTATAACATTGAGCTTCTGTAAATGTGTTTGTTTGAATCGATAACATAAAATTGTATACTCCTTTCTTTGTAAGAGTTTCGATGTCATGATATGATTCTATGCAATGTAGTGTATCTGTCATTTAAATTCTTTGTCTCATTTGGAGGGAACAAAACTTACTGTATATAATTTTAATTTCTGTGTGAATAATTTTTTGTAGAAATGTCAATATGTGCAAATATTCTGTTTTATTGAATGAATTTGGTTGCTGTTATGTAAACTGCTGATCCTCACTTAGGGCTTTTAGTTAGTTTGTATGTAAAAGGTGTTGTGGTTCCCCTCAGAAACGGAACTGTGTAGCGCGCGCAAATTGTGGCTGGCCTAGGTAGAAAAGGTGGAACCAAGAGTCAATCGGGACGAGCTACGAGTCGGGGACGAGCTACCAAACTGTGCACTGCCATGTAAATGTTGCATATTGTGCTGGTCTCGAGAGAGGCTTTTTCTGCTACTTTCCAATGCCTCGGATGAATGGATAAATAGCGGGAACTATTCTTGAATTTGTATGTGTCATCGCCACCAAGAAATGACAGAGTCCAGCAACTCTAACTGCAATTTCAACTACCAACATGCAATCGCCACCACATTGCGCAATCACCGTAATGGAGCACTATAGTAATGTACAGTGAAGAATCAGCTTTAATGGATGTGTTAGTGTGCTCAAATATTAGGCAATTTATAACTGAATTTATGTACCTGCCTTGATTTTTCTCCTTAGCATAACAACTCTCAGGTTCCTCTCCGTTTGAACTAAAGTGATTTCTGAGTGCCCTTACTGAAAGAACATTAAAGCCTTGTGTTTGGCTAATTGATGCTTCTTGAACATAGTAAAAAGAAAGTTAAAGTGGCAAGAGAGTGAGTTAAAGTTAACGATGCTTGCTGAAAATAATGTTCCTAGTAAAACTGCTTATTAATGTGTTGTTGCCAACTTCAAATTAAAAGTTCTTAAGACTCAGGCTTATAAAGTTTTGCTTAGTAAATGATCACATTACCGCCGGTTGTGAATCGCAGAAGGCGAGTCAGAATCTTACATATATGTTAATTTTGTGTCTCGCTGTTGTAAAAGTGGAAAAATGCAGTTGTGAAACGTTATATACTCATGTTTGCTAAGTGTTTGTCTCTCTTGTGTATTAGAAGCGCATATTAATAGTATAACAGGATCCACAGTTTGTCTATTGTGTTATTGCTCGATAACAAGTAACAGAAAGACCGTTAATTAGGAAAACCATATTCTCTTTATTCAAATGATAATGAGAAGCATCATGTTAGTGGATTCCAATTAACTTTCATTTTAAATAGTAAAGTATTTAACTGAGAGAGACTTAACCTATATCCAATTAATGATTTTGCAGTGAATAATAATAATAACGTTATAAAAGCCATTCAGTTTGTGTAAGCCCTGAAAGTAATAGCGTGTTTCGGTATCTGGTATAATTTTGCAAATAGTTTGTGCTGCTCTTACTGTTAGTTTCAATCTTACCGTAAACATATGTATGTGTCAAGAGTTCACTGCACTCGCGTGTGACAAAGTATAGGTTGTGTTTATCCATTAAAGTTACTAATAACTATTTTCTTGAACGAGAATGTTAATCATTCTCTTGCCTAGTTAGGCTGGCGACCGTTTTCTTTACCTGTTAAACAGTACAGATAGGCAAAATTTCGTTTGTTACTGTTCAAATATTTGCGTACTTCTGACTTTCACTTCCGATAAGCCACCTCCGTTAGGTACAACACGGTCAACACAACAAAATTCCTCTCAGAGGGTAACACTGCTCTGTTGCTTTATACCATAATTGCTTTAACAAGATAGTTTTATTTCACGACCTGCCTGCAACTTTAAGGTTATGATACAGCAGTAGCAGACGGTAGTGTTATACGTGGCGCCGCGTGACAGGACGTTGTTCAGTTTGCTCCTACAGACGGGAAAAAAAATCATAAGTAGTTAGCATTTTACAAACATAGAGTGAACATAAAACGTCCAGCGGCACGAACATGTGCATTATTTGACAGAACGGATAGTGAAAGTTCAGTTTAAATTGAAAATAAAAAGTATCAGTACTTAATAACAGCTAAAATGGACAGGAAATTAGAAATTAATCTAGACACGCGTGAACAGAATGCAATCGAGAGCAGTTCAGACAGCACACCAACACATGGCATTACGCGCGAGTTAAATTACGTACGGTACCATGCCGATGTCAATAAACAGGTAGAAGCCATGAATGTCGCTCGTAGTAAGCAAGACAATATGAGCGATGTTGTGGGAGACAGTGGCTATGTTAATGAATCGCGGGATATGTTCGAATCACCAGAAAGTGAGAGGGAAGTAGGACTCGAACTCGAAAATGCGGTAGAAACCAAAAGTGAAAAGACACCAGATCTACCTGATTTACTTAGAATACTGTCTGCGCAATTTGCAACGCAAAATGACAATATTAAGGCACAAATTGCAGCGCACAGTGACAATATTAATGCACAAACGCGGCACAGGGGTGAAACATTAATAAACAACTTGTTGAGCAAAACCAACAGATTAATGCACAAAGTAAACAAATCGAAATGCAGGGCATCAGACTTCGTAAACAAATTGAAGATGTCACCTCAAGGGTAGGAATAGTGAGTAATGAAAGCAAAAGTATTAAAAGCGAAATTACTGTCATCAATGGCAATATTGCCAATGTACAAGGACAAATTGATGACATTAACGAAAGATTTGATTCTGAAGTAATTAAAATTCAAGATCAAATAGAACCCTTAGTCTGTACTAAAGTAGACTAAAAGGTATTCGGTATTAAATCCGAAATACAAACAGAATGTAACGCGGAATTTGCACAGATTAAACAATCTGTAACAGAAAAAAGTAGGGAACTAACCAAACAGATTGTTAATTGCGAAAAGAAGTGCGACCATAACACTTCACAAATCCAAGGCAAAATGTATGACTTGGAAAGAAAAATACAAACAGGACCTACACATTTTACTGAAAGAATGCCTGTCAGTAAAATATTAGAGGGCGAGAAAAATTCGACCCTGCAAAGAGGCATAACGGATGGCACCCCCTTGATTTTATAAAGGACTGCGAAAGGAACCTTCCTGAATATTTATCTGACCAGGAAAAAATTAATGTTGTAATCAGTACATTAACGGGAGAAGCAAGAAGGTGGGGGTTGAATCTGGATACTAACAAGATGTCTTTTGAAAACTTTAAACAAAAATTTATTGACGAGTACTGGTCAGATCAAAAACAAGACCAATTGTTGCGTGAGTTTCTAATGGTCAGGCTGTATGATGTCACAGGTAGGCAAACCATGAAAGAGTTTTGCGAATCATGTTACAGGAAGTTGATACATCTGAAGGCTAGGAGGACTGGAGCCGAGATCGTTTGGGTTCTTTGGCACAATCTGCCTGAGGATTCTGAACGATATGTTGGGAGTATCCATAGAAGTTTTTCTGCGTTTTTGGAAAGGGTAGAGGATGAAGATCACTGGCGAAGAAATCGCGAATCCCGCCCCCATATTAACAACAATTATTTGCGAGAAAGTAATGACCAAAACGAACGACCTGAAAATGATAGATTTCGTGTAAACACGATTCAAAGAGGTCGTGCGAGAGGTAGGGGAAATTATGCGACGCGGGGCAGACCATGCATGGCGCGGAATTTCCAAACTAGAGACGAAATGGAAAACTGAAAACCGCGTGTGTTACGGGCCGGATTCAAGCGGAAACCGGTTTTGGGCCTGAAGAAAAGATGTCAAATCATAGATTCAAGAAAGAAAGATGTAAAATACGGGGCAGGAAGGTTAAGGACGCGCCTATGGAAGACGGGCGCGGAGTGATACATAGTGGTGTTCCCAGTGCGAAGTCACGTGACTGTTCGTGCTCGGGCCAGCGCTTGCTGGAGCACCGTACATTCCACTTGGCAGCACACACAAATGGCAGACGTCAGAACAAGATGGCTGCCGTAGAGGGAAACAGAAGAGGCGGGATCGGACACTTCCATTGGCCGGTTTTTCAGTAACAGACACATGTAAAACTGAAAATAAAGTTAATATGTCATATGATAAAGATAACTCGATATCGAAATCGTGCGAAAAGGCACCATTAAAGAATGAAAGGGAGCCAGAAAAGGCGAGTGAAAAGGAGAATATTTGTACTGTTAATGATGTGTATGAGGTAAAAGACGTAGATGTGGGGAGGTAATGATGAATAAAGAGGAAAGGGAGGTAGAGTATGCCACGCAAAAGACATGTGCACAATTAATAATTGGTGAAACTGATGTAAAGGAGGACGTTGGTGAACATTACATTACAAGCAGTGCAGACAAAATTCATGTTGATGGAAAAGTGTTTTGTGGTTCTGATGCAGAAAGGCCTAGTAGGAATTTCGCACGATTGCCTGAGAATGATAACAAAGGGGAAAATGAAAAGAAGGTTATCGAAGTATATGACGATTATACTAAATATGAAGTTAAGGCTGAAATCGTTCAAAGTGATACAACAGAAGTGCCTGAGTCTCCAAACGATGTGCAGTGTGTAGAAAATGAGTCGAAAAGCGAAGTGGCTGAAACATCTAGTGATAATCTGCCTCACTGTTTAAAAGTTGTTTTCCTGCTCGAATCTGATAACGAAATAGAACCTAGTGATAGCTCAGACGAAGGAGAGACGACAGATTCAGATACAGATGAGTTTTCGGAGGTAGATAAACATACTTATACCTTTACTGAAAGAAGTTACGAAAAAGTTAATGACATCTTCTCGAAACAAAATCCGGAATCTGGAACCGAAACAAAACCGAAAGAGCCGCCAGATGACACTATATTGGTGCAAGCTTTGCTTAATGAAATGAAAGAAATAGATTCACAGAAACCTAAAGAACATCCAGAAATAAATATAGTAGAATGTGAACTGTTGAAGATCTGTAAAGATGTAGAGGTCAACAAACCCAAAAAGCCATCTCATATACAACAGAAATCAGTAGGTAATATTTCCTGGAAAGACATTATGGTTGAGCAGGATCTGTTATGGGAAGAACAGGAGGAAAAGGAGCATAGAATTGTTAAACAAACTACAATACCTGTAAATGTTTATAACACTGAGCTGCAAGTGCTTTTAGACAAAGGATCCCAAATCAGTGCCATATCAGAATCATTCTTTGATCATATTTCATGTAAACCAGGGTTAGTAATAATGTCTATGAGTGGAGCTACTGGCAGGTCCAGCAAGCCCATTCAAAAACAAGTATTGATGGACTTTGAAATAGGAAGCCAGATATTTGAACATGATTTTTAGTGGTCCCTGAACTAAGTGCTGAAATGATTCTAGGTACTGATTGGCTAGACAAGGAAAAAGTAATTTTAGATTGTGGTAGTGGAACTGTTAAGATTAATAGGGAAACCAAAACAATAGAAATTAAATTTGAAGGTGACAACAAGGTCCAAGATGTTAATGTAGAACCCATTTTGTTAAAAATAGAATCTAAAAATGATGGTTTATCCCAACTATATGAAATATACCATGTGAGAGGTTTATTTCATGATTGCTGATGTTATCCAAGAAATTTCATGTGAACAAAAATATGATTTATTTAATATCTTGAATAATAATAAGGAAGTGTTCTCTGATAGACCAGGTGTCGTAAATAACTTTGAATACCGTATGAATATCCTGGAACATGAACCATTCTTTGTCAGACCATATCTAATACCTATAGCTAAGAAAGAAGCAGTACAAGCTGAAATTGATAAAATGTTGGAATTGGGGGTAATAGAGAGAAGCAATAGTGAGTGCAATAGTTCACTTAACTATAGTCAATAAGAAGGATGGAGGCGTAAGAGTAGTCATTGATGCACGGACACTAAATAAAATTGCCAGGAGAGAAGCAGACAGACCTGAAAATTTAGACGATTTATTACAAAATTCCCATAATGTAAAATATCTAACTACTTTAGACCTCACCGCTGGATATTGGCAAATCCCATTACACAAAGATTCTAGGAAATATACAGCTTTTTTGTTTGCAGGAAAGTGTTACCAATACAAAGTTGTACCATTTGGTTTAAATACCTCTGTTTCTGTTTTCATTAGGGCCTTGGATTCCGTGTTAGGAAAAGAACTTTGTGCAAGGTTGACTGTATATGTGGATGACCTATTGATTGCAACTGATAACTGGGAAGAACATGGTGACCTGTTAAACAAAACCCTTGTTACTCTTCAAGCAGGGGGCATGACTTTAAAGTTAAAAAAGTGTAAATTTTTAGGACATATAATAACCACATCTGGGATTGGCAAAGACCCAGAAAAGCTTAATGCTATTGAAAAGTGCCCTCCTCCAAAAAACAGGAAACAGTTGAAAGCTTTTTTAGGTCTTTGTGGGTTTTACCGCAAATTTGCGAAGGGGCAAGCTTTCAAAAGCCCACATTTGAACAGCTTGTTGAAGAAAAATAGTGTACATGTGTGGACATCTGAATGTCAGGAAGATTTTGAAAATTTAAAAACTGGGTTACTAAGGGAAAACATTTTACATCATCCAGTTTTAAGTGAGCCATTCCACATGACTACAGACAGTAGTGTTTATGGTATTGGTGTTGAAATATTTCAGGAAAACACAGAATCTGGGGAAACATTGCACAAGACTATTGCTTTTGCTAGTAGAACTTTAACTAAATATGAGAAAAACTATACTATTTCAGAGAAAGAGGCTTTAGCAATCATTTGGGGGTTAAAGAAATTTAGGAATTATTTATGGGGACATAAAACTATAATTCATACAGACCACAAAGCATTAACCTTTTTGAAAAACTGTCGACTGTTTACCGGCAGGTTGAGTTGATGGGCCCTCTACTTACAACAGTTTGATTATGAGATATTGTATATTAAAGGTAGTGACAATTATGTAGCTGATGCCTTATCACGATTGCCTGAGGGTATGAACAACTTACCAAGGGAATGTCATGAAGATGGTAAATTTCATATAAGATATATTAAGGAGGTTCCAGGTAGGAAAAGAATTGAGCAAATTTGTAAAAGCATGAGGATCCACCAGAATGAGGATGAAATATGGAAGTCAGTGAAAGTTAATTTTAGTAACCCTAATTACCCACAAATCAGTAGATTTTACAAGATATTTAATGGAATTTTATATAGGAGAAAGAATAGCAGCACGGCCTGCCTACAACTTTAAGGTTATGGTACAGCAGTAGCAGACGGTAGTGTTATACACTGCAATCTTTCTTAAGGAATTTTCAATGGTCACATAGTTTTTGGGATGGTTTCGTATACAATTATTTCCTGGTCTCTAAGGGACTTTCTACGCTGTTTCACAAAAGTGAAGTTGATGTTCGCACACACAATAATTGGTTTATCATTGTCATTGGTGCATAATAACCTAAAATAGATACTGTCGATATCAAATTAACCGATAATGCAGGTGGATACCGTCGGTCTCTTTAACGAAAACACTGTTAATTTGAATCTACAGTAACACCAGGTATTAAAATTTACAACACATTATTCGTAACGACTTAATGCTGTATCTAATATCGGGATATGTTATTGGGCAGAAGATACTGATGTTGGTTACTATTTACAGTGCTGATTGTGAATTAAAAATAAAGGTTAAAAGCTTATATGTCATAAGTCGTTTTTATTAATATAGAAAAACTACGAAATGTGTTTCTTGTCTTTCTATCGGTCGATCATTGTGGGTATCAAAATAAATTTTTCCACTGAGTATACTAGTAATTCAAAATATAGATCACATAGGACACCCAGAACAAATTTAGCTCAGAACAGAACTTCCGACACTTTAATCGTTAAGTTACACATTTTGTGACATTCGACTTTTTAAAACAGGACTGCAGCGACCACTGGAAAATCAGTTTATTTGTTTTGGAAAGTAGTTAAGCCTGGTTTAATCAAGATGTAATTCACCCATCCTGAATGCTATTTCCTGCGTAATGGAAAACAGATTGCCGCGACGACAGAGCTGGGTCCAGTTCTTTGTAACGCTCCTGCAGCGGCTGAACTCACACGGCACAGCGTTGCTCTGAAACACCTACGTCGCCTGGGACTTGTAGCTGTTGACTGATGTTCTAGCAACGCATGATGTTTTTCATGGAGAATACAATTTTGCTCCAGTAGGCCATAATATCCGAACTCAGAATATGTTCTACATGGATGTGAGTGAAATTTTTGTGGACCAAGTAGACTTCGGTTTTTATGTGTGTGTAATGACTTGTGCACTTTCCAAATCATGGGGAAAATATGCTTGGTAGAGGGACCTGAGATAAAGTGTGGGGAAGAGAAGAATTAATTCACTTGCAAATTCTCTACAGAACTTCATAGAGACTCGACCGGACCGTATCTCCTTATTGAATCTTAACGATTTAAGTTGATCTGAAAACTATTGTGGCAATAGCCCTTGACTTGTTATTCTGTAGGACAATTCGAAGACGGATTCAGTATTTCAGCATTACTTCTGATATTTTATACTTTGGTTGCTATCTATGCCAAAAGTTTCTGTACATTATTTTTGCCTTTGACAGTCTTTATATATAACCTAATTTCAGTTACAGTTAAAGTCAGTTTTCTTATAGACATATTTCCTATTTCATTTTCATGAACAACTAGTGTACAGTTGGCGCTCGGTAACCGCTTATGTTCCCAGTAGCGCCGTTATGTTGACCACAGCAAGTAGTACTGGTAGGATTGCAGGGATAAGCGAGGTGTACGTGCCTGGTGGCTGCCAGAAGAGTGACACATGAAGCTTCAGTAACTACCATAGAAACATTTCATCGCTAGATCACTCGCGACGCCCCCCCCCCCCTCGCCCCCCTCCCCACACACACAAACAAAGTGGTGTTAAAACGTCAGGTTTTGTTGAATTGCGTGTTAGAAACTGTGAAAACTGAGTCTTACTGTAATTCAGCGTTAGTTTATTTTCTACAAGCCATGAACTTATGTAATGAACTGCACTATTTGAAACCGAACAAATGTTGCACACAACATCCTTTACTACCAAGCTAGTGTCATCAGCTCATCAGCAAACAGAAATATTTTAAAGGTACCTGTAATACTAGAGGGCATATCATTTATGTAAATAACGAACAGGAGTGGCCCCAGCACTGATCCCTGGGGCACTCCCCTCTTGACTGTACCCCACTCTGACCCCACATCACTGCCATTCTCAACACTGTGAATAATGTCCATTTGCTGTCTATTGCTAAAGTAAGAGGTAAGCCAATTGTGAGCTACTCCTCGTATTCCATAATGGTCCAACTTATGGAGCAATATTTTGCGAAACATAATTAAACGCCTTAGTTAAACAAAAAAATATGCCTAGCGTTCGAAACATTTTGTTTAACCCATCCAGTATCTCACAGAGAAAAGAAAATATAGCAATTTCAGTTGTTAAACCGCTTCTAAAGCCGAATTGTACATTTGATAGCAAATTGTGTGATATAAAATGATCAGTTATCCTTCCATACACAGTCTTTTCAATAACGTTTTCAAACACTGATGGCATAGAAATAGGTCTAAAGTTATCTACATTATGCCTTTCTCCCTTTTTATAAACTTTACTGCTGAGTACTTTAATCGTCCAGGAAACTGACCATTCCTAAAGCAAAAATTACAGATATGGCTAAATACAGGGCTAACATGTGCAACGCAGTACTTTAATATTCTACTAGTCACTCCATCATATCCATGAGAGTCTTTAGTCTTCAGTGATATAATTATTGACTGAACCTCCCCCTTGTCTGTGTCATAGAGGAGTATTTCAGACATCAGTCTCGGAAAGGTATTTGCCAAGAGAGTTATATGATTCCGCATAGAAACTAAATTTTTATTTAATTCACCACCAGTGATCAGAAAATGATTGTTAAATACTTTACATATATCTGATTTATCAGTAACAGAAATATTTTTACTACTAACTGACTTTATATCGTCGACCTTGTGCTGCTGACCAGACACTTCCTACACAACTGACCGTATAGTTTTAGGCACCTTACTGTACCGTTTGTAAAGGGCTACTGTAGCTTGATTGTGACTACTTCTAACATTTTGATATAATTCTTGTTTTTTTTTCTACATAATATCCTTTTGACGAGGTTTAAAAAACTCTTTATTGCTGTTTGATTAACTTTCCTACATAGTTTGTAATTGTATGTGACATTTGTTAGAGTACAAAAGCCTTTTAGTGTTTAAATTCGTGCATCATTGTGTGAAAGGCCATTCACCCTTTTACTAACATAATGCCCATCTAGTAATGAAGAACGAATAAAAATATTGTCTATGGCTGTGATACTGTTCCCCTGCACCCTAGTTGGAAAAATCACAATCTGCATCAGATCATATGAATTTAGGAGATCTACCAACATCCTTTTTCTTACGCCATCATATACAATATTTACACTGAAGTCACCACATATAACTAATTTCTGGTACTTCCTATAAAGTAAATCAAGAACCCTCTCTAGCTTGAGCAGATATGCTCTGAAGTCAGAATTAGGGGACATATAAACAACAACGATTTGAAGTTTAATTTCACTACATTCAACTGCCTCTGAGAAACATTCAAATTTCTGTTCGGTGCAGTGCCGTGATATGTCTATGGACTGAAATGGAATACTGTTTTTTACGTACATGGCCACGCCTCCACCCCGCAGGGAACTCCTTGAAAAACAGCCAAGCTTATCTGTCAAATTATTTAAGTGGTGCTCTGATATACCAATAATTTCAGAGTCAAAATCTCTAAGCAGTTCACTAACTTTAATACGTCTTATATTCTGATGAAATATTGTAATTCCTTCTCTAGTCGAAACATAATGTCCTCTGAAGCTGACTCCTTTAATCAAGTATACAGCTCAGGTGACTTCAGTGTTAAAAAGGTGCAGCTCTAACACCAACTGCTACAGGAATTTGTCATGAGTGATCCCACCACCACCCACTACACTGTCACCTATAAACTTTGCCAGGCTCCCCTTCCCACACCTATTGAGGTGCTGGCCATGCCTAGTGAAACCCGATCTACTGACAGACTCATCTGGTACCAGTGAAATGTGACCCATGCGCTATGCCACCAGCGCCCTCTCCAGCCCCAAGTTAACGCGCCTACCACCCACAATAAGATGAGGCCGATCATGACGCTGAAACAGTTGCACGAAATGCACATTAGTGCCACCATTTTTAGCAGCTACTTTTACCAGGTCACCACCTGCACCATATTCCACGTCCCTGTCAAGACTGTTCCTTGCTCCACCTACTATAACTACCTGATCCTCCTTCGTAAAATTCCTACATAATGCCTCTGTGCTGTCAGTTACCTGAGCCAAACCTGCACTAGGCTTCACAATGCTGGTGACCTGGTACTCACTTCCCAACACTTCCTGCAACTGCTGGCCCACACCTCTACCATGCGCACTACCTAGCAGCAGAACCTTCTTCTTTCTGTCAAACTTCGCAACTGACCTAGGCCTCCTAATGCTGAAGACTGCTTCCTGCATGTTCCATACACCTACAGCTACAAGAGGTTCCTCTCCACTCAAGTCTGACAGTTGGTCAAATCTATATTGCATGTACACAAAGTATAACTGTCTGAAAACCTCCTCCTCCTAAGCTTCCCTCTTGCCAATTGCCAGTGCCCGTTCCCCAGCACCCATCACCCTCCTCAACCTATCTAGTTCCTCCTTTGCGCGTCGTAACTGCACCTGAAGACCACAGATCTTACACTCCTGCTCCTCTATCAACTTACTTATACTACAGATTCTGCATTCCCAGGAGAGGATCTCGCTAAAATTCCCATTTTCTTCCGCACTGCATTCCTCCAAATGAAAATACTTTGAACAAGTCCCACACCGTAACCCACTACTCACAAACCTACTACAGAGCCCACACTTCTCACTCACGGTAAATTATACAGTTATTTAAAACAAACTATACGACTACGTTCCCGAAGTTCAGCTACACCAGTAGAACTATTTATAAAACTAACAATAGCGGTCTCTAAATTCTCTCTCTACTAAGCAAGCAACTACTAATGCTGCTAAACCACAGCTAATACCAATACCAACAAAACTTCACAAAATCATTAGCTAAAATCAAAAATTCAAGCGGCCACTGGAACACTCAACGAAGTTCAAACACTGAATGAAAATTTTACTGAAATATTTCACTAGAAATAATAAGAAACGTCAGCTGAAAACTAAAGCACGAAATTGACTAAACGACTTTAACGCACAGAAAACTCTATGTCGTGTTTTTCATGCACGTATGTTAACTAATGCATACTTGACTAATATCAGTAGGTGCGAAATGAACATGATATAACTAATGAGATGTATGCTTTATGTTGTGTTTATGCTTGAAAATGAGACAATATTGTCTCGAAATTGATTGTTCATGCATGAGATACACATCAAAACAACATAAAAATACATTGCAGGTGCAAGTGCTATGGATATCCGATATATAGCAAGCTGCACGAAAAAAAACCATGTTTCGTAGTTTAGGGAGATATCGTGCGCTAACATTTAGCTACGGCAGTTTTTGACGTGTTCACGCTTTACTCTTCTGGTAGCCACGTGCACTCTACATAACCCCAATATCCCTACAACCCAGTGGCGGATTTACACATTTGCCGCCGCTAGGCTACTCAAATTTTGACGCCCGTACCGATCCCGGCCATTCGATCCCTACTTCATAATCATATTAATTACAAATTTTTAAATGAAACTGTAACTTAATGATTTGTACGCTGTCGTCCCAATCACACCACCTTTTTTCCGTAAGTAATATAATTGTGAAGTAGGCGATTGATGCGTCGGTTCCTAGATTATTTTTACAACCAACGATTTAGTTACGATTGTACAAGAAATAATTTTTAGGTATATTTCTGAGTTAAGAAAAGCTCAATCACGTACTACAAATTAAGTGGGGTAAGGTATGCCTTAATACTACTAACACAACGCTATACGCAATGATGTAAACGTAATTGTATAATTCTTATGGTGCTTACTTACAGTTTAAAAACCATATATTCAATTATCCGATAACAATGCGGTTGATAATGACGATGAAATTAAATTAAGTGATGAAAGTTATGAAAGTTTTACAATATCTTTTCGCACGACTTTCTATTCGTAAAATCATCAGGTTAATCGTCATATGAAATATCGTTCATTAGTTCTGACTCTATACGCAAAAGAGCTAAGGCGTTTAGCTTTTCTCCTCCCTTAAGGTATCGTTGATTTCACATAGATCTGGATCTTTGTTTACTTTTACTGTTGTATGTACTTGGTCATTACTTAACGTCTGATACTGAGACGGATCTTCAATTGTTACTGGTGATTTGTCTACCACCTGTTCGTCAAAAACATAAATATCCGTTTTTTTTTTCAAAAGTAGATTATTCAACAGATGACTGTTGTTGTGTCGCATAGTTCAAATCCGTTTCACCTTTGCCAGATTGTATTGTGTCAGTGCACTTTGTTGAAGTGGTCTTTCAGCACTACTTCCACTTTGGCTTTTTTACGGGTAATCTTGTTCTTCTTTTTTCATTTTGGCTTTCTTTTTATACGCAACTCCACTACGTCGCTTTACCTCATCATTCATTCTAACAATTCATTATCCATGAACTGGAGTAAAAAAGACTGGTAGTTTTATTCCTTGTATGTAATTAGCAGTATCCTTTGTTCAGTCTTCAGACATTTAATAATTAGCAGATATAAGCACAATAAATTTATTTAAATATGATATAACGAAGAAATTGAAATTTCTTTGCTTCGCTTCCGATAAAGCTGTTTATCAAGTTGAATTACGTTTACTGGTTCATTACGGGTGGTTTATTGTAATATATTATGATTACTTTCCTACTGTAAGTTTGTACGCACCGGCGATGATATGTTATGAAATTATTCATACAATCCACGAACCTAATAACATTTAGGTATATAAACATGAATCTTTTTAATTTCTGTAAGACAAAAAATTTCGGCGCCAAATTTGCCGTTCCTAAACCTGCCGCTCTATTCTCCAGCCTTCACAACCTGCTGGTAAATCCGTTACTGCTGATACCCTTGCCACAGCCCTCTGCTGCGGCCAAGGTAATGGCGTTTCTGATCTCAGTCGCCTTTCGGCACGCTAGCGGCACGGACGTCTTGTTTACGTCCTCGCCGCGCAGCTCGCTCGCGGAGTTGTTTACGTGATTCTGCCGTCTTAGCGCGCTATATTTCATTCGACAGAGAATGGCTTATGCCCACCGAAAATCGACACTGAAGATTAGCTTTGCACCTGAATATGCCCGACCAAAAGCACTGGAAATCGAACAGTTTATCAGAGATGAAGTCAAGATTGACTGCAACGATCTTGTTGGCATCCACCTTTCTATAGTGAGCAGTGTGGTATACGTGAAATTGGTCAACGAAGACATATGTGAAAAAATTCTAGATGCAACTCGAAGTGGTCTTAAGTTCCGTCACTCTGATGGACACATTGGTGACGTAACTGTGGAACATGCGGGACTTGGACTGCGCACGATACGTGTTTTTGAACTCCCTTTCGAGGTGCCTTCAGAGGTAGTGGTATCTGCATTCCATCCATATGGAAAAGTGATTAGCCACACAGCTGAGAAGTGGGTTCAGTTCACTACATACCCGGTTCTCAATGGAGTACGGCAGATCCGCATAGAACTAACCAAACATGTGCCGTCCTACTTATATATTGGAGGCTGCCGTGCAATTATTATTTATGATGGACAGCCGAAGACATGCTCGGGATGTGGCAAAGAAGGACACCTCCGTTCCAGCTGTCTGCAGCGCAGAATCACACAGTTACCGCCTGGGGACCTGCCGGCCACGACCGCTCCGACGTCGCTACCGCTGACGTTTGTCGAAGCTCTCCATAGCGACCCCCGACCGCGAACACCACTGGCTCCTACTACTGGTACATCGTCGTCTCCGGTACTGCCTCAGGCTGTTGCGGACGGACCGACGCCCTTGCCTCCTCCTCCCGACGTGTGCAGTGGTGAGCAATCTCAAGGACAGGGGATGGCCCTTGACTCCATGATTGTGCCTACCGATGCTTTTGTGCCTGAACATCCGGATCCCCAGGCGTCTTCGGACACTGAAGATCACGTCCGCAAGCAACGGTCGCCGAAGAGACGTCGGAAACGGCGGATCGCCCCATCTGACACCTGCAGGACGCAGTCTCAAGACGATGAAGATCAAAATTATCAAGTTGTTCCCCCGAAGGACGAATCCGTGGTGGAAGCACCAACTTGCACTCCGTCGGACGTACAACCATCCTTGCATGCACCAGGCGCTGTACCTATGGACGTTGAACAACAGCTGAGCCAGGACAACTCTTCCACCACCGACGTGACACTGCCTTCGGACTCTGCTGGTACTCCACTGGACGCACACCATCCACGCACCCTTGCGTGGTCTGACGATGTAGCCGACGAAACACCAACTAGTGAGACAGCCGCGAATGCCGCTGCTCCAGCCCACGACTCCTAATCGACAGGGTTACAGGATGGGGATGTGCAGCCTACTGGGACAACATTCTTGTTTGCTGCTGCTCTTCGTGCCTCCATGAGCGTCCCTGTAGTCCCAATTCTACGACAAGCTTACAGGATTGGCTCCATCAATGTCAACACCATTGGCACCCCTGTCAAACTACAATTGCTCCGTGATATGTTGAGGGCGTCGGACCTAGATGTTGCCCTTTTGCAGGAAGTTCGCCTGGCGACGTTTCCTAATGTCTATGGCTATGTTTCCTACCTCACGCCGTGTGCCGACGGTGGCAGTGGGACAGCTATTCTTTTAAAGGAAGGCATTGATGTAGATGACGTGATTTACCTACCATCAGCTAGGGGTCTTGCTG
The DNA here is from genome assembly GCF_023897955.1 of Schistocerca gregaria. Lineage (NCBI taxonomy): Eukaryota > Metazoa > Arthropoda > Insecta > Orthoptera > Acrididae > Schistocerca > Schistocerca gregaria. Next base: position 598,791,208 of record NC_064920.1, on the reverse strand, counting down.
TGACTTTCCACGGTGTTCGAGTCATCAATGTTTACGCTCCCTCGGGCACGGCCAAGCGACGGGAGCGGTCGCGATTCTATTCAGAACAGATCGCTCCTTTGTTTGTCGGACGCTACGACCATATTGTTCTTGGCGGCGACTTCAATTGTGTGTTATCCCAAAAGGACCAACATCCCCATTTCACCACATGCCAGGAACTCAAGCTGCTTGTGCATGAACTGAAACTCACCGATACTTGGGACCGCGTGCATGGCGATCGGCCTGGGTATACGTACGTCACCAGCCATTCAGCAAGTCGTCTTGACCGTGTCTACGTGTCCCCAGGACTCGTAACTGCCACGCTTGACGCTGAGTTATGGCCTACCGCCTTTTCCGACCATATCGCCTACATTTGCACTGTTTCGCTCCAGAGGCAGAAGTTGTGGCGCGGTCGAGGCCTGTGGAAGCTGAATGTGGCCCATCTCAAGGATCCGGAATGCAGGCAGGTCGTAGAGACGACGTGGAACAACTGTGTGAGACGCCTTCCAGCGTATCCTTCAACACTTCGGTGGTGGATCGACTGCGCCAAGCCTGCTTTAGGTCGTTCTATGATGAATTACGGTCGCGATAAAATGTTATTGCACCGACATACCATGGAATACTATTTCACAATTCTCCGGGAACTCTCAAACCTTGCCCCCTCAGTTCAACGACAGGTTGAAATTCAACGTATTAAGGCGAAGATAATTTCTCTTATGCGTCACCGCCTTGAAGGCACAGTAGTACGCGCAAGATGTCACGAATGTGTACCAGGAGAGCTCCCGTCCATGCATCATGTTATCCGAGAGAAGCAGCGGTGTCGTAGATAGTTGATCAACGCCCTTGACATGCCAGATGGTCGTCGATTGACGTCCCAGAATGACATCGTAAGAGCCTTTGTGGATCACTACAACGAGTTCTATGCAGCAGAGGACCGGAACGTGGCGGTAATGTCTGATGTCCTCCGTTCCTTGACAGATACCCTGGACGAGTCTGCTGCGGAGATTCTCACGGCGACAATTACGGCTGATGACGTCGCCGATGCACTTCATAAGGGTGCGGCAAACAAAGCCCCAGGTCCAGATGGGTTCCCGCTGGAGTTTTACCACACATTTCATGACATCATGGGCTCACGCTGGACTGCGATGTATGAAGAACTGATGAACCCTGACTTTCCTCTCCCACCCGAATTCGTAGAAGGCTTGCTTATCCCGGTCCCCAAGCCATCGGGAGGTCGAGGAGTGGAACATTATCGGCCGCTGACCATGTTAAATTGTGACTTCAAGATTTTTACCCGGATTCTTGGCGCTCGCATTAGGCGCGTCGTCCCTCAAGTTATCTCTCTGGATCAAACGTGCTTTGGAGGTGATAGTAACATTCAGACGGCACTCAGCGATTACCGTGACGTTATAGCCCTGACCATGACATGTCGCAGTCGTGGTGCCTTAGTGACAGTGGACTTCGACCACGCCTTTGATAGAGTGAGTCATGACTTTCTCGAAAACGTACTCCGACGGATGGCCTTTCCCCACAGGTTTATACACCTCGTCTTGCGGCTTCTCCGAGGTGCCACGTCGTGGGTGCTGGTCAATGGCCGTGTGGCGGGCCCTATTAACGTCATGCGGTCGGTCCGCCAAGGATGTCCGCTGTCGATGCTGCTTTTCGCCATTGCCCTTGAGCCACTATTACACGGTTTGAGGAGCCGGTTGACAGGCATAACAATGAGGGGGACTTCTTTCATCTGCCGCGCCTATGCAGATGACTTGGTGTTCTTGGTTCTATCGGAGGATGAAGTGCGAGAGGCACTGGCGTGGATCAACCAGTACGGGGCTGCTGCGGGCAGCCGTGTGAACCTGACGAAATCTAGTGCTATGTCCGTCGGTAGAGGCCTTCCAGCTGAGAGTGTGGCACCATTGCCATTAGTGGACAAGCTCAAATGTTTGGGGATCACCTTCACGCGTGATATACAGCGCACGATCTCATTTAACTACAAACGCCTGCTTCAAGCTATCCGCACGAACGTTCGTGGCAACCTCCTGAGAGCATTGGACATGTTACAAAAGGTGGATTTTGTTAACACTCATCTAGTCTCGCGACTACCCCATTTAGCACAGATTTTACCGATGCCAAAGGCAATGGCACACAGACTTCAGGCGGCGTTCGGCTACTTTGTTAGCGCGGGTCTTATCTTCAAAGTCCGCTACGACACGCTGACACTTCCTCCTCGAGATGGCGGCCTCGGCCTTGTCAACGTCCGAGCGAGAGCAGCTGCCCTTTATGTAAGTACGATGGTTAAATCGTGGATCCGCCGCCGAAACGGATTATCGGGAAGCCTGATTGATGAAGTGGCCCCTCCCTCTCGAGTGGCACCCGTTGCAGTAGCCCATATTTCTTCCCCTCTCTCACATATCCGGACCTTTTTCATCGAATACAGTTATGTCCATGCCGACTTGCCTAGTACCAGACCCCCTATGGCACGTGATGTTTACCGAATCATGATGAGAAATCACACTCGGAATGTTGTGGAAAGGCGATATCCTACGATCGCATGGCCCGTGGTATGGCGTTCTGTACACCATATATACCTAGACACGAGCGCACGTGCGACCTGCTATTTGGTCGTTAATGGAAAATAAATGACACAACTTCGTCTACATGCCATAAAAATGACAGATTCGCCGCTGTGTCCTCGCTGTCAAACGCTTGATACGGACGAACATCGACTGATGTGTGGATCTTCTGCAGAGGTGTGGCAGCTGATTCAGAAGATGCTTGCCTTTCTTCTACGTACGGCTCCCCATGCCATTACACCGAAATCTCTTCTGTTCCCAGATGAGACATACTTCCCAAGTACGAAGACCAACGCTGTGATCTGGATAAAAGGTCTCTCGATCTCTTATTTGTTCCATGAAGGTGATAAGAGTGTTCTTGATTTTTGGACATTCCTGCAAGATCGCTTTACTTTTCTCATGCACCATCCGCGATACCGTCAGTACTATGCCAACTTTTTGGGTAGTGCCTTCTTCGATCCCCCCTGCAACTGGGGTGTCCCAGGTATGAGAAGATGACTTCAATGAGAGTGTGTAATACCAAGACTCAGTCCCATGTACCGGAAAATGCAATATTCTTCGTGAAGACGTGCCTGGAACATGCCTGACTGCCTTGGGATTCGGTGTGCGTCTACCCACAAGTTGGCGGGACGCGGATGCTGCTTTGTCTGTTCTGCCAGGAGGGCGTTTTCTTTAATTCCTATAATTCCCTTTCTATTTTATATGTTACTGATGGTAATTCCACATAATTTTTTTTTTCGCCTGGAGGGCGTCATATGTGATATGAACAAATATATATAAAATAAATAAATTAATTCATAAAAAAAGCAAAAAATAAATAAAACATAAAAAAAACAAAAAAAAAGAAGGGAAAAAACCGAAAAAAACAAAAAAAAGAGGTTCTAGGCGCGCAGTCCGGAGCCGTGCGACTGCTGCGGACGCAGGTTCGTGTCCTGCCTCGGGCATGCGTGTGTGTGGTGTCCTTGGGTTGGTTGGGTTTAAGTGGTTAAAAAAAAAAAAAAAAAAAAAAAAAAAAAAAAAAAAAAAAAAAAAAGAACACGAGCGCTGCCGAGCACCGCCTGTACACTAGTACATTGCTCGTAGCAAAGACTACAGTCCAATAGAAAGATTCTCGCTGTTATATTTTCGTTATGGAACACTGAGGTCAAAGAAACCGTTCGCAATTGCAAAGGTCACATTTTAATTGTAAAATGTATGGGGTCTAGTTTCAGAAACGTTTGTGGTCCGACACTTATCGTACTGAAAGTACATTGACTTCTAGGACGTACGCAGAGAGAAGGGTAGTGAGATGGCTCCTTGACTACTTCATATTCGGCAGCCTACCACGTGTTTCAGACTAATGGCACACCGTTGTTTGTTAAGTTCGACACTCGTTTTCAAAAAAGGAAAATGGCTCTGAGCACTATGGGACTTAACATCTCAAGTCATCAGTCCCCTAGAACTTAGAACTACTTAAACCTAACTAACCTAAGGACATCACACACATCCATGCCCGAGGTAGGATTCGAACCGGCGGCCGCAGCGGCTGCGTGGTTCCAGACTGAAGCGCCTAGAACCGCTCGGCCACCAACGGCCGGCCACTCGTTTTCGCCACGACAACTGTCAGTTTCGCAAACATACTGGTGTCTATAAACATCACATGAGTTAGCTGTATAGACGTATAGGAACTGGCTGGTACTCAAACAGATCCACCCACAAGTAGCAGAGTGTTCGGATTAAGCGCTGATTAAAGCATAAATTTTGCATGTAGTTTGAAGTTGCTGGCTAACTTTAATAGCACAACAGCCGGCGCTACATTATTTAAGCAGTTTGTTCCACTGACTCTACGCTACGAAAAAAAAGAAAGTTACGAAAGTGGCACGGGGAAGAATGGGTGCCAGGAGAATAGGGATGTTAGCTGCGCGGCCGAGCCCGCTTGAGCGGAGTTCCGCTAAGCGCTGGCAGCCATTTCTCAAGTCTGCCCGCCTCGCGGGACTAGCTCACGCATGCCGCGGCCACACACGCTCCGCCACGGCCCTTAGCGTCTGCTCAGCTGCTCAGTACCTCAGCCACGCAGCCTGTCTCCCTCCCACTGCTGGGTACACCTGCTGCGGCCCTGCAGCCAGTGTCTTGTTTCCGCGGGCTGGACGGAGCTGTGCGGAGCTCTTAATGGACGCCGTACATCCCACTCTACCCGCTCCACGTCGCCAGCAGGCCCAGCGCATTAGCGTAATGGTCTGAGGGGTCAGGTTCGCGCCTATATTTCCCTGGTCCCAACTGACGCAGCGACGAATGCACCCTTTACGTCACATGCTTAAAGAAGTCACCTGTTTACTTTCGTGACGAGCACTATAACAAACATGGTTCAAATGGTCCTGAGCACTATGGGACTTCTGGGTCATCAGTCCCCTAGAACTGAGAACTACTTAAACCTAACTAACCTGAGGACAACACACACAGCCATGCCCGAGGCAGGATTCGAACCTGAGACCGTAGCGGTAGCGCGGTGCCAGACTGAAGTACCTAGAACTGCTCCGCCACACCGACCGGCTCCCAGAATTAAATTAAAAATAGTACTCATCACCCGATTCTGATCAAGGTTTTCGGGATGTCTGCTATGATTTTACGTTCTCAACTGCCCACTACAGGGAAAGTATTTGTACAAATGACACGGGGACATCTATTTACGCTCGATGCAGGAGAAATTCACCAGATTTCTGATTTTAAACATATCATAAATGTTATTAATAATACCTGAATGAGTTGGACTAAAAAATAAATGAAAAGTTTCGTTGCGTGTGTCCTATCTTTACAATATTTTATATACTTTTTATTCTCTAGGTTGAACGGGCTGGACGGAATGTCCCACTGAAGAGTCAGGGACTTTTCGGACAGACGAGATGTGCTGGTAGTGGGGCAGTGTGTGTCTCAATTGGGAACATAGAACAGAAGGAAACGAGAGATAAGTACTATTATTAAATTAATTGTGCGGCAGTCCTAGTGTATGTATAAGATTATTTGTTGTAATGGGCGTCACGAAACTAGACGGATCAGTATCATCTCGTATAATTATACCATTGCCAATAAATGATAATTTCAAATGTCACTAAAAATTCCGAAAAAAATATTATATGCCTCTATTTTTAGTCTACAGTATCATGGAGTACGATGCAAACAAGTGCTTCTAGTCACTAAGGAAAAAAATCTAACGCTACAAGGAAAATAATTTTTTACCTCAAGCTTTGGGAATAAACAAGAGCGCAAATATATTTGGACTGAAGGAAATATATGAACAGTCACAGAGTTTATAGATCTACATACATCTACATCTACATACATACTCCGCAAGCCACCGTACGGTTTTTGGCGGAGGGTACTCTATACCACTACTAGTCATTTCGTTTCCTGTTCCACTCGCGAAGAGAGCGAGGGGAAAACGACTGTCTACACTATGTGACAAAAGTATCCGGACACCCCCAGAAACATACTTTTTTCATAATAAGTGTACTGTTCTGCCACATACTGCCAGGTACACCGTATCGGCACCCTCAGTAGTCATTAGACATCGTGAGAGACCAGAATGGGGTGCTCCGAGTAACTCACGGACATCGAAAGTGGTCAGGTGATTGGGTGTCACTTGTGTTATACGTCTGTACGCGAGATCTTCCCACTCTTAAACCACTCTAGGTTCACTGTTTTCGATTTAATAGTGAAGTTGAAACCTGAAGGAACACGTACAGCATAACAGCGTACAGGCCGACCTCGTTTGTTGACTGACAGACACCGCCGACAGCTGAAGAGGGTGGTAATCTGTAATAGGCAGACATCTATCCAGATCATCACACAGGAAATCCCAACTGCATCGGGATCCACTGCAAGTACTACCACAGTTAGGTGGGAGGTGAGAAAACTTGGAATTCATGGTCGAGCGGTTACTCATAAGCCTCACATCACGCTGGTAAATGCCAAACGACGCCTCGCTTGGTATAAGGTGCATAAAGATTGGACTATTGAACAGTGGAAAAACGTAGTGTGGAGTGACAAATGACGGTAGACAATGTGGTGATCCGGCGATTGCCCAGTGAACGTCATCTCCTAGCGTGTGTATTGCCAACAGTAAAATTCGGAGGCGCTAGTGTTATGGTGTGGTAGTGTTTTTCATGGAGTGTTGTTTTGCGAGGCACTATCACAGCACAGGCCTACATTGAAATTTTAAGCACCTTCTTGCTTCCCACTGTTGAAGAGTTATTCGGGGATGGCGATTGCATCTTTCAACATGGTCGAGCATCTGTTCATAATGGACAGTCTGTGGCGGAATGGTTACACGACAATAACATCCCTGTAATGGACTGGCCTGCACAGAGTCCTGACCTGAATCCTGTAGAACGCCTTCGGGATGTTTTGGAAAGCAGAATTTGTGCCAGGCATCACCGACCAACATCGATACCTCTCCTCAGTGCAGCAATCCGTGAAGAATGGGCTGTCATTCCCGAAGAAACCTTCCAGCATCTGATTGAACGTATGCCTGCGAGAGTGAGAGCTTTCATTAAGGCTATGGGTGGGTGTGTAGAATACATGAGTCTGGCGGCATACCATCTGAATTTCGGAAAAACATCATCCACACAATTTCGAAGACGGCAAGAGCTGACAAGTGCGAGAATTATCGCACAATCAGCTTAACAGCTCATGCATCGAAGCTGCTTACAAGAATAATATACAGAAGAATGGAAAAGAAAATTGAAAATGCGCTAGGTGACGATCAGTTTGGCTTTAGGAAAAGTAAAGGCACGAGAGAGGCAATTCTGACGTTACGGCTAATAATGGAAGCGAGGCTAAAGAAAAATCAAGGCACGTTCATAGGATTTGTCGACCTGGAAAAAGCGTTCGACAGTATAAAATGGTGCAAGCTGTTCGAGATACTGAAAAAAGTAGGGGTAAGCTATAGGGAGAGACGGGTCATAAACAATATGTACAACAATCAAGAGGGAATAATAAGAGTGAACGATCAAGAACGAAGTGCTCGTATTAAGAAGGGAGTAAAACAAGGCAGTAGCCTTTCGCCCCTACTCTTCTATCTGTACATCGAGGAAGCAATGATGGAAATAAAAGAAAGGTTCAGGAGTGGAATTAAAATACAAGGTGAAAGGATATCAATGATACGATTCGCTGATGACATGATCTGCTGAACGGAATGAACAGTCTAATGAGTACACAGTATGGTTTGAGAGTAAATCGGAGAAAGACGAAGGTAATGAGAAGTAGTAGAAATGAGAACAGCGAGAAACTTAACATCAGGATTGATGGTCACGAAGTCAATGAAGTTAAGGAATTGTGCTACCTAGGCAGTAAAATAACCAATGACGGACGGAGCAAGGAGGACATCAAAAGCAGACTCGCTATGGCAAAAAAGGCATTTCTGGCCAAGAGAAGTCTACTAATATCAAATACCGGCCTTAATTTGAGGAAGAAATTTCTGAGGATGTACGTCTGGAGCACAGCATTGTATGCTTGTGAAACATGGACTGTGGGAAAACCGGAACAGAAGAGAATCGAAGCATTTGAGATGTGGTGCTATAGACGAATGTTGAAAATTAGGTGGACTGATAAGGTAAGGAATGAGGAGGTTCTACGCAGAATCGGAGAGGAAAGGAATATGTGGAAAACACTGATAAGGAGAAGGAACAGGATGATAGGACATCTGCTAAGACATGGGGGAATGACTTCCATGGTACTAGAGGGAGCTGTAGAGGGCAAAAACTCTTGAGGAAGACAGAGATTGGACTACATTCAGCAAATAATTGAGGACATAGGTTGCAAGTGATACTCTGAGATGAAGAGGTTAGCACAGGAAAGGAATTCGTGGCGGGCCGCTTCAAACCAGTTTACAAAAAAAAAAAAAAAAAAAAAAAAAAAAAAAAAAAAAAAAAAGTGGGAAAACACCATACTGAATTCCAGCATTACCGTTGGAGGGCGCCACGAACTTGTAAGTCACTTTCAGCCCGGTGTCCGGAAACTTTTGATCACATAGTTCATATGCCTCCATATAAGCCCTGATTTCTCGTATCTTATCTTCGTTGTCTTTAAGCGCAATGTACGTTGGCGGCAGTAGAGTCGTTCGTCAGTCAGGTTCAAATGCCGGTTCTCTGATATTTCCCAACTGTGTTCCTCCACAAGAGCCGGCCGGAGTGGCCGTGGGGTTCTAGGCGCTACTGTCTGGAACCGAGCGACCGCTACGGTCGCAGGTTCGAATCCTGCCTCGGGCATGGATGTGTGTGATGTCCTTAGGTTGGTTAGGTTTAAGTAGTTCTACGATCTAGGTGACTGATGACCTCAGAAGTTAAGTCACATAGTGCTCGGAGCCATTTGAACCTCCACAAGAACGCCGCCTTCCCTCCAGGACTCCCATTTTAATTCCCCAAGAATCTCCGTAATAGCTGTGTGTTGTTGTTCGAATCTATCGGTAACAAATCTAGCATTTCACTTCTGAATTGCTTCGATGTCTTCCTTTAATCGGACCTAGTACGGATCCAAAACAGTCGAACAATACTCAGCATTGGGTCGTACTAGTGTCATATATCCTGTCTCCTTTACGGATGAACCACACTCTCCTAACATCCTTCCAATAAATCGAAGTCGATCATTCGCCTTCCCTACTACAGCCTCGTTCCATTGTTCCATTTCATATCGCTTTGCAACGTTACGCCTAAATATTCAATCATCGTATTGTATGAAGCAGTCCCTTACTAATGCTGTATTCGAACTTTATGGGTTTATTTTTACCACTCACATACATTACGTTTTTCTGCAGTTAGATTTAACTGTCATTCATTATATCAAATAGAAATTTTTGTCCAAGCCATTTTGTGTCCTCCTACAGTTAGTGAATGAAGAGAACTTTCTGTCACCACAGCATCATCAGTATCACCTATTCCGTATGCTCGTACTTTCTTTAACAGCCTGCAGTGGGAATGTCATATGAGAAAAGGGTAAGCTGTGTTTTTCACAGTGATGCTTTCTACACCCGTGCTTATTCCTGGGCAGAAGTCTTTCCGTCTCAAGCAAATTTATTGTATTTAACTGAGAATATGTTCAAAAATTCTGCGTGAAAGCGATGCTAAGACTATTGCCCTGCAACTTTGTGGATCCATTCTTTTACCCTACTTATATATGGGAGTTAAAAGCGATTTCTTCCAGTCACATGGAACTTTGCATTGATCGTGAGATTCCTTATAAATGCAGGCAAAGTAAGGGACTAATGCCATAGAGCAAAACTGAACTGGGATTCTATCCGGACCTGGCGACTTGTTTCTCTACGGCAGGCTTGCCTTCTACTATGTCCTCCATGATGGAGCCTGTGCGAAGGACAAACGCCAGTATGATTTTACAATTCTCCTGAGTGAAAAATTTCTTAAATCATGTGATACATATTTTACTATGGGAACATAAAAAGTATTCCGAGATTAGAAATAAAATACCGTAAGAGATGTGAAATTGTTTCGCTAATGTCACAAAAATGTCGCTGATGAATTTGCTCTCTGTTAGACATCCAGCGAGAAAGTTGCTAAAAAAGTACAATTAATTTAATGATTTCTCACCCATCATTATTGCATCTCGTCACCACCGGTAGGCAATTGCTTACGAAAGTAGTCTCATTATGCAGCCAGGATTTTTGTTTGGATGGCTCGCCGTAGTAAGACTGAGAATATTTCCTACTTTCTGAATTTTTTTTATTCGCATCTGTTGAAGACCCTTCACACTGCAACCCATCACCAGAGACACCGATATGCGCTGTACGAAAGTAAGTGTAGGCATTTTTAGACGATTCTTTTCGATCAAGTCGAGCAAAATATATTTGTTCGTATGGTTTTGTGAATTCCAAGTTTTATCAAATGGTTCAGATGGCTCTAAGCACTAGGGGACTTAACAGCTGAGGTCATCAGTCCCATAAACTTAGAACTAATTAAACCTAACTAACCTAAGGACATCACACACATCCATGCCCGAGGCAGGATTCGAAACTGCGACCGTAGCAGCCACGTGGTTCCGGACTGAAGCGCCTAGAACCGCGGCCGGCAAGTTTTATCTAAGTGTACTATAGGTTTATCGTCGTCAGCACGCAATAACTGCATTATATGCAAAAACTTAGCTCTCCCTCCTGTGGTGTCCCTGCATTGCATTAAAACTTTTCGTCCATAATTACACTTTCTCAATCGAGAACTACGAGCAGAGAAGATAAAGAATGGAATTCTCTGATCCAGAATAATTATTTTTCCACGCAGATCCCCCTGTGTTTCTCTAGCCGTCGGACCCTCTCCTCTGTCTTAGAAACCAAGTAATGTTGTATGCTCCAATTTTCCGGTAGAATATTCAAATTCCGTAGGTTTCTGTTCTTGTTCATATCTCTTTCTCGGAGAAATTACTGTCGATATTACTGTAATAGTAATACGGCCTGCAGTTGCTTCCCAAATATCGCAAGCTTTTGCTGTCAGTTCATGAATTTGTACAAAATTTATATTATCCCTAGCTTCTTCGTTATTGACCAGAACATTTTTTTAAAAGAATCAGTATATTCAATATGACAATTTTAGTTTGTTTTCGGAAGTCTAGTTCTTTATATAGACAGACCACGGTGCTACTACGCGTAGGACCTTTCTGATTATATCTGGCGCTGAAGCCCTTGGCTGCTACAGTGTGTGTGGCAACCAGAGACCTTGGAAACAAAGCTGTGAAGTGACAAATTCACAGTGTTTCGCGCCTGATGATCGCCAGGCAGTGGTTATGATCCTGAGCCACACATTTTCACTATGACCACTATAGTATGTATGCACAGAGTAGAGTCAATGACTTGTTTGATATGTGCAGTGTACCTGTGCCACTGTACAGTCGCCTTAACTCAAACTAGTTCTACTTTTCTGAAGATGCGTATGTCTGTGATGCAAAGACACAATGAGCAGTAATGGAAGATCGTTTCACAATTGTAGCCAGATAACGCCGACATCTTATCACAATATCTTGTCTGACAGCCAGGACGCCCACCTGAAGATGGTTGAGTGGTTGTCAGCCGAAATATTGGGGCAAGATATCGACTTCATTCAGGTGCAGCCCTGTATAAAACCGCCACTGTTTTTTGAGAGTTACCTCAGAAATTACACTACTGGCCATTAAAACTGCTACACCACGAAGATGACGTGCTACAGATGCGAAATTAAACCGACAGGAAGAAGATGCTGTGATGTGCAAATGATTAGCTTTTCTGAGCATTCACACAAGGTTGGCGCCAGTGGCGACATCTACAACGTGCAGATATGAGGAAAGTTTCCAACCGATTTCTCATAGACAAACAGCAGTTGACGGGCCTTGTCTGGTGAAACGTTGTTGTGATGCCTCGTGTAAGGAGGAGAAATGCGTACCATCACGCTTCCGACTTTGATAAAGGTCGGACTGTAGCCTATCGCGATTGCGGTTTATCGTATCGCGACACTGCTGCTCGCGTTGGTTGAGATAAAAAATGGTTCAAATGGCTCTGAGCATTATGGGACTCAACTTCTGAGGTCATCTGTTCCCTAGAACTTAGAACTACTTAAACCTAACTAACGTAAGGACATCACACACATCCATGCCCGAGTTAGATTTCGAACCAACGACCGTAGTGGTCTTGCGGATCCAGACTATAGCGCCTAGAACCGTACGGTCACCCCGGCCGGCCTGGTTGAGATCCAATGACTCTTAGCAGAACATGAAATCGGTAGGTTCAGAAGGGATCTATGGAACGCCGTGCTGGATCCTGACGGCCTCGTATCACTAGCAGTCGAGATGACAGACAGTCACGTCTCGATTGCTGAGTTAACAGATGGGGACGTTTGCAAGACAACAACCATCTGCACGAACAGTTCAACGTCGTTTGCAGCAGCATGTACTATGAGCTCGGAGACCATGGCTGCGGTTACCCTTGACGCTACATCAGAGAAACGAGCGCCTGCTATGATATACTCAACGACGAACCTTGGATCACGAATGGCAAAACGTCATTTTTTCGGATGAATCCAGGTTCTGTTTATAGCACCATGATGTTGGTATCCGTGTTTGGCGACTTCGCGGTGATCTCACTTTGGAAGTGTGTATTCGTCATCGCCATACTGGCGAATCACCCGGCGTGATCGTATGGGGTGCAATTGGTTACACGTCTTCTCGGTCACCTCTTGTTCGCACTGACGGCACTTTGAGCAGTCGAAGTTACAGTTCAGATGTGTTACGACCCGTGGCTCTACCCTTCATTCGATCCATCCCTGCAAAACCCTTCATTTCAACAGGATATTGCACGACCGTATGTTTCAGGTCCTGTCCGGACCTTTCGGGGTACATGAAATGTTCGACTGCTGCCCTCGCCAGCACATTCTCCAGATATCCCACCAATTGAAAACGTCTGGTCAATGGTGGCCGAGCAACTGGCTCGCCACAATATGCCAGTCACTACTCTTGATGAACTGGTGGTATCATGTTGAAGCTGCATGGACAGCTGTACCTGTACACGCCATCTAATCTTTCTTTGATTCAATGCCCAGGCGTATCACGGCCGTTATTACGGCCAGAGGTGGTTGTTATGGGTACTGATTTCTCAGGATCTATGCAACCAAATTGCGTGAAAACGTAATCACATGTCAGTTTTAGTATAATATGTTAATCCAATGAATACCCTTTATCATCTGCATTTCTTCTTGCTGTAACGATTTTAATGGCCAGTAGTGTAGCAGTTCAGCCACCGCAGGGAAAGGCAGCCGACGGGCCCTGACATGCAGGGACGCTCATTACAGCATCGTTGTTGTTCACACAGCACGGGGCGCACGTCGCCAAGTGCCGCAATATTGTAACTGCGGCAGGAAAATGGAGCTTTGCGGGGCGAGGCAAGCCGTTACCACACTCTCAGACAATGGAGTTGTTGTACCGAGCACGACTGGAAACAGTTGGCTGCGAAAAGCTAAATAATCATTAATTTTGCATAGTGATTAGCAGTCCAGCAGTGCCTACAGGAGCGACAGGGCCACACTGGACAATCAAGCGACACGGGATAGTACGCAGCTAATACAAGTTCATTCTTCCACCGCCGTATCTTCTGGCAGTGCCAAATCATCCTTTTTCGACGTGGTACTGCTCTGTCTGGGGAACTCCTCCTGGCCTAGTGCACCAGCTGCCAGACTTCTGTCCAGGAGAGCAGTGGAAGGAGATCGGGCGGTGTACCGACCAGTCCTTCCATGCTGGTGCGGGCACCTAGGCGCCATGCACCGTCACTTCTTGTGGCCAGCTCCACCATCGGAGGCTGAGATCCCCTGCGAGTAACTTGGCAGTCTTCAGCAGCACTGGCACCCACCTCTTGTGACCGAGACCCACCCACTTACAGGGCCGCGCGCGGCTGCATAAGCTACCGGAGTCAACAGTGCTAGGTGTGACCGCGCGGTTTCTGTAACCTCGCTACTGCCACGCACCATCCTCATCACTTTTTGCGAGAGGGCGTAGCTGCCACCTCCACTGAGATGTTACCAGTGTAGTCCAATGAGTGCTAACATTTTGACATTTCATGATATCTGACAAAGCTGCTGTCGTCCCTTTCTCACGACCTCGCTGCACCACAACGATCCAACACTGCACAGAAGTGATCCTACATCCACAGACCGCTTCACCTGAAACCTTTTGGAGTACTCATTACTCCAGGAAAACGTGAAGAAATGGCTCTGAGCACTATGGGACTTAACTTCTGAGGTCATCAGTCGCCTAGAACTTAGAACTAATTAAACCTAACTAACCTAAGGACATCACAAACATCCATGCCCGAGGCAGGATTCGAACCTGCGACCGTAGCGGTCGCTCGGCTCCAGACTGTAGCTCCTAGAACCGCACGGCCACTCCGGCCGGCAAAAACGTGAAGAATCACTAATGGCAGAGTTAACTGTTTAACAAAGTCTCCTTCAGGAAGTAGTACTAGTTAAAACTAGAAGAAAATTTCTGATAATCAAATGACCGGAAACCGGTACCTTTTAAGATACGGTCCAAACTGTCATTCCCACCTCCCTCTTACACTGAAGGAGACACCATACGCAGCGCTGTTTGTGGATACCACACGACCAGAAATATCCTTCAACCCTTCTTCACAGTGAACTACGTTTTTTTTCAAACACTTCTTGGTCTATTCGGGTTGCTCCCCATGCATTGTTCACTGGCTCCTATAAAGTCTGCACGTTGTCGGTTGCTTTGGCATTACACAGTGCTTTTAAATGTTGCCATAACCAGAAATCCAAGGGATTTTCGGGGCCAGTGAACAAGACGGACATTCTACCGGACCTTCTCGACCAATCCATTCCTCATAAAACGCTTTGGTGAGGTATTGTCACGCGGTCCATGGAATACGGAGCGGTGCCCTGTCGTGCACAAATCAGAACTGTTGTCCTGCGATAACGTAGGTAATTCATGGTGCAGAAAATCTGCTACCTGTCTGGTAAAGTGTATGGCCTCATGAATCTGTCATCGGCTGTACCTGCCCATACTCTGATAATGAAGAGATCCTGATTCCTCACCTCCAAGATTGCATCTACGCAAATGTGTGTCTATGGTAATTTATTGGATTGGTTCGTAGGTTCGTAGCGTTTCTCTGTAAGTTAAATAAACACAAAAACATATAACAGAGACTTTATCCATTCATAATATATTCACCTTCACTATTTACAACAGTCTATTACCGCTGGGATAAATTTTCGATTCCACGACTGTAGAAATCATGTGGTTTTGAGGCGAAGAACTCATCGAGACATATTCGTAGAGCATTTTCATCAGGAAAGGAAGTGCCTTGTAGGTTGTTAGGTAGAGAGCGGAAAAGGTGAAAACGTGAGGACGCAAAACTAGATGAAAAAGGTAGGTGCGGAATGACTTCTTAGCCCCAATTCTGTATAGTGTATTTTGTCAGTCTAGCATAATGCTGGCTGGCATTATCGTGGAGTAACATCAATTCACGCTGTAGTCCTGGTTGTTGTTCTTGGACTGAGTCTGCAAGACGTCTCACTTGTTAACAATAAATGTCAGCAGTGATGATTACACTTCGGGGAAGTAATTCGTAGTACGCTGCACCGTCGCGTTTCCATCAGATGTCCAGCGTGGGGCACAGAGTAAAAAGATACAAAGAAACACATCAGAGGAAAGGAAATACAGTACTGATTGCAGCAGATGTCGTAAGTGACCGCCATCATCTCTTGGCCGATTTGGGCCCTGGTCAGCAAGTTTCTGAAGGCAGATCGAATCTGGAATGCTCGAATTGCTTCAGTCTCATCAGAATTGCAATTCTTGAAGACTATGGGAGTTGTTGAGATACACTTTAGTCTTGAGGGCTCCCCAAATAAAAAGTAATCGCACACTGACAGATCAGGTGACCTGGGTGGCCAGCTAGGGCTGCGACCAGTCTGACCTCTGCTAACCACTGTCAAGGGTGATGATTGTGTAAATGTGCTTCAACGTTCGGTCAGCTGAATGTGCAGTTGCTCCATCATTTTGGAAGTAAATGTTGTTGTTTTCCTCCTCCGTTAATGCTGTTCTTCGTCCAAGCCACTTTTATTTGTCTCACCCTGTACATCATCATTTGTGGATGCGCGCAGGTCTTTGTACGGTGAGTTGCTTCTTGTTTTGTTTTTCCTTATCTTAGCATACGGATACGATTTCTCGTCACCAGGAACGATACAGGATAGGGATGGTCCATGTTGTCACGAGCCAACTGATGACGAGCAAGCAGACATCCACATGTGAATACAATTCATCAGATTTTCCAGTTCTCTAGTACACTGGCGTGAATAATTGTAGATTAATGCGTTTACATGATCTTCTTCAAATCCCAAGATTTTCCTGAACGTGAAGAGTCACTAATGCCAAACGACCCTGCTTAAAACGAGGAAGCAATTTTCTTGCCGTGCACTGTTGAGAACCCGTATACTGCACAAATGCCTGTGCTTTCCGCCAATTCTCTACGCTGGTCTACAGCACGTTGTCTATGCGAAAACGCTCTCTTATAGCCAGCGGTTCATGTGAGCAAAGGGATGGAAATCAGTGGGTCAAAGTCCGGACTGTATGGTGGATGATCAAACACGTCGCAAAGATAACGCTGCAGAAGCGTCTTTGTTGCAGCTGCAGTGTGAGGACGAATATTGTCGTGAAGAAGGACATTCCTTTCCTCTTGTTCTGAAGTGCCCTTCGTAGAGAATTTTCTCGAATCGCGTGATCCACTTGTTGACACTCGCTTTCTTTCCTGACCGCCTGCGTCGAGAACGTTTTCTATATGTGGAATTTCATCGCAGCGTGCTGCGGAATACGCTTGCGTCATTTGCTGCACGATGCGGGCCACAGGACGCTGCGCGGGGGCGGTACGCGTCGGAACGTAAAAATTGAAAATGTTTTTTTTAATATAATTTGACAACTGTACATGATAGAGTGATACGGGAACTACTTCCTGAGACGCTTTTTCAATTTAATGAAAATTTTGTGCTATTGAAATAGAGAAATACTCAAGCTTCTACGAAAAGTTATTTTTTCGCGCTATTCAATTGTTTATCACACCATATGTCATACACTACGTGTTGTACAACAACGTAATTTTATAGCTTCCTTCCGTAGTACATGTCGATAACGTGTGCAAACTTTCTGGCCCATAGAGTCAGTAACAGTGAAGTAATGAATTAAAATGTGGAATTTTCAGCAAACCAACATCCGAAATATAGTAAGGGAAAACATTTTCCCTTTGCACTTTTTGTTCCAGAAAGGTTTGAATTTGTTTTCGCAGTTTGTTTGAAGTCGGTGGGTACGGCAGTTTCGCCTAGACGAGAACAGTACTGTGCGGTTGATAGGCGTGACGCGAATTCCAGTACGTTGCGAGCAACATTTTGCTATAATAGGTGCAGTGCAGTGTGGGGTAACAGTAGTAGCCGATGCAGCGAAGACAAAAGATGCAGCGCAGTGGTCGATCTAAAAACCGATACAACATGGAAGTTAGGTAAGAGGAGGAAGACTGTATATTATTGGGAAGAGAATTGGAAGCCGAAAGCACTCACACAAATGTTCTTACATCGTGAAGAAGAGCGAGGGTATAACATTTTAGTAGCAAAACTGTTGCTCGACGATGTGGAGGAATGCCATTTCATACCGACTTATAACGCAGTCGTACCAGAAATTAATGAACTGTCCAAGGACAACATGACAGCCTTGCTAGGTGTCGGCAATTACGCTAAACTGAGGGATTCACTGTGAGGAGCGGGTTCACTGATTGCTTCAACGGGCCGAAATATAATAGTCGATCACAGTAGAGACCGAAATAACAACACCCAACTCATTATAACCGTGTTCAAAGGCCCAGTATAAATATATTTGCAACAGTATTGCATTGGACATAATAAAAGCCATTTCTTTATTACATGTGTAATTCTTTTTTCTTCCGATTTCTGTCCAAATTAACTTCTTTTGCATCTAGTTTTTCAACTCGGCGTCAGCCACATCCCACAAAATACGTTGTTCGGATGCCAGATCGATACTCATCCTCCAAGGCAGAGAAGCGGTCAGTCCACATGTCTGGGAAATGTTTCAATAATTAGACGGCAAGAGTTCCCTGATGTTACCCGCACGCGTGAAACAATTGCTGCAACTGCCGCCTACTAGTTTGCTGCTTCTCAGTTCGACTTCCCCTTCTCCTACCACACCAAGCAAATCACTGTGATGTGTGGGACAACTCACCCCCGAAGCAACTAAGCGTTTCCCGCAGGTGGAGCCCGCAGCGGCACTGCGTTGCCCACACCTGGGAAAACGGTCTGGCATGGTTACTATGTGCGAGTGGGGAGCGCGGCCTCGCATGCGTTTCGAGAAATTGCCGCAGCTAGGAAAACGTTGCTTCAGTTGTGCTTCAAAGCTTTGCTCAGTTGTGCTTCTAAGCTTCTGCGCTGTTGCCGCACTATGGTGTCATGCATGACAGTGACAATTGCGATATGTGTGATCTACGAAATCAGGTGGAAATCCCTGAGTATGGAGAAGTCGAATAACAGCACGCACTTCACAGTTGCTGGGAGACGTTATTTTTCTGGACATTTTCGCGTGCTGACTGTGCACTCAGAACGGACAAGTACGGCGCTACGCGATCGACATCTACGCAAAGCTTCGTCGGGTTTTCACGGTGGTTTTAATTTCGTGACAGATAGGAGCTTGAAGAAGAACTAGACCTTGCATTTTCTTGTACAAACTGCAGCCAACCATATTTTTATACTTTATTTCCCTATGACTCATTTTGAGTTTGCAGACTTCATCAGGAGGTCTATTGTGGTAACTTAGTTAATGTTCTTACGTTGAATGTATTTTGAATTCTGCAACGACTCTTAGTATTGCTGTCAGTAAAACACTCCTCAGTCGTTAAACAAATATTCATCTCGAAAACACTGTTTAGAACTGTACAACGTGGGCCTGTGGTCAGCTTACTTTTTACAGTTAGTGCCTACCGTAAATGTGTAGCTGCATGACGCCATCTGAAATCAAATGAAATTCCACAACGCATCAAGGAGAAATTAAACTGAAAAAATGGCTAGTTTCTATGCTTCATGAAGTAATGGTAGCAACTGATATAGCAATGTGTAAGTAGGCTGTTGAGGTTTTTATATTAGTAACGCCACGTAGCGCTCTGTATGAAAATCACTGGCTGTGCTGTGTGCAGTCTGGGGCTAGTTGGCATTGTTGTAATTTTCGCTATTGTAGTGTTGGGCAGTGAGCGGCCAGCAGTGGTATATGTGGAGAGAGAGAGAGATGCCAGAGTATTGAGAACGGACGATGTGGATGTGTGTCCGCCAGAAAGAGGAAATTTGTAGAGATGGATGTCATGAATTGATAGATACATATATGATGACTTTTGAACGTTATTAAGGTAAATACATTGTTTGTTCTCTAATAAAATCTGTCATTTGCTAACTATGCCTATCAGTAATTAGTGCCTTCAGTAGTTAGAATCTTTTATTTAGCTGGCATTTTTGGCGCTCGCTGTATTGCAGTAGTTCGAGTAACGAAAATTTTGGTGAGGTAAGTGATTCATGAAAGGTGTAGGTTATTGTTAGTCAGAGCCATTCTTTTGTAGGGATTATAGAAAGTCAGATTGCGTTGCGCTAAAAACATTGTGTGTCTGTTTAGTGATGATCAGAATAAGTAAAGAGAGAAATGTCTGAGTAAGTTCAGTTTTGCTCAGCTGTTTGAAAATCAAGTAACGTAAGGGGTTTACCAGCAAAGTAATTCACTGATTTTTCTAAGGGGACGTTTCAAATGTAATTGAAAATGATATACAGCCTGTTTGTAAAAACGTTGTGGGATAACAACTCTCGCTTACCATACGCTTAGCCGGCCGTAGTTGGCAAGCGGTTCTAGGCGCTCCAGTCCGGAACCGCTCGTCTGCTACGGTCGCAGGTTCGAATCCTGCCTTGGGCATGGATGTGTGTGATGTCCTTAGGTTAGTTAGATTTAAGTAGTTCTAAGTTCTAGTGACTGATAACCTCAGCACTTAAGGCCCATGGTGCTCAGAGCCATTTGAACCATTTTGAACCTTGCACTTACCCTGCCCAATGGGGTTCCGCTAGTCTCATGAAGAGTTACATTTTTGTTTGTTTTTTGTTTTGTTTTAACTTCGTGGCTGGAATCCCCTGTTATTGACACAGCCGTCAGGAATTTAATCGAGACGTCTCGAGGATTCGTTCGGGTCTGACTCACCCCCTGTCTCGCTCAACTAAACGTAGCTCTTCTTACGAACTTTGATGAATTTTCGGACTTCTTTCTAACTTTCTTTTGCAAAGAGGGTCGCAGCATATCAGATTTGTCAGAATATTTCAGATATTACTAATAAAATTTTATGGGTATTTCATATGTTGAATTACATTGTTACGTAATACCTAGGGTAATTTGCACAACTGAATTGGAACAAAACAATCCTCTTCGACGATACAATATGAGATAAATATTACCATCTATTTTAATAGCTTTAACAAAGAGGAAATATATCTAAATAAATTGAATGGCTGTGGCAGTTTCGACTCGCTAATCTCCATTGCTGTATCGGGAGCGCTGAGGAAATGTGTTTCAGCCGTTACTAGAAGATGTAAACTACCTCTGTCGCATGTGGGCAACCTGAATGGATGATCATGGTAAATGCTGAGTAACGTGTTATGTAATATTATTTATGCCCTTTTGTCTTAATTGCTGATATCATACTATGTAACACGCAGTTTCTTATAGTAGCACTACCCATTGAATCGATAAAGAATTTCAGAAGCGTAACTGCACTTTGGAGTAGAACAGATAGCAAAGCAATAGCCTGCAACGTCGTTTATTTGATTTTTGCTTAGCGGCTCCTACTGATCCGGAGCTGTTGTTTAACAGACTATTTACACTGACAAAAATCATGGAATATCGATATGCAATATCGATATGCACATACACTCGTGGCGGTAGTATCGCATACACAAGGCATAAAAGGGCAGCGCATTGTCGGAAGCCGTTCTTTGTACTCAAGTCATTCATGTGAAAAGGTTTGCGACGTGATTATGGCCGCACAATTAATAGCCTCTGAAGGGCTAATGGCACTGGAGCTAGATGCATGGATCATTCGATTTCGAACATTTCACTTAGTGACCGATAGCAGAGGCGTTTTCGTAGTTGTCTGGCGCTAACAGAAAAATAGTATTGCATGAAATAACCGCAGAAATCAATGTGGAACATACTACGAACGTATCCGTTAGGACAGTGCTGTTAAATTTGGAGTTAATGAGCTACGGCAGCAGACGACCGACGCAAGTGCCTTTGCTAACAACGCGACATAGCCTGCAGAGCCTCTCCTGCGTCGTGACCATGTCGGTTGGACATTGGATGACTGGAAAACCATGGTATGGTGAGGTGAGGCCCAATTTCAGTTGGTAACAGCTGATGGCAGGCTAAGAGCCTGGCGCAGATCCAACGAAGCCCTGGTGCCAAATAGTCAAAATTACACTGTGCAAGCTGATGGTGGCTCCTTAATGTTGTGGGCTATGTTTACATGGAATGAACTGGGTCATCTGGTCCAACTCAACCAATCATTGACTGGAAATGGTTATGTTTTCCTACTTGAAGATTAATTGCAGCCCTTCACAGACTTCATGTTCCCAAACAAGATAGAATTTTTATGGTTGGCAATGCGCCAAGTCACCAGGCCACAATTGTTCATGATTGGTTTGAAGAACATCCTGGACAGTTCGATAAAATGATCTGGCGAGTCATCGAACAGTTATGAGACATAACTGAGAGGTCAGTTCGTGCATAAAAGTCTGTACCGGCAATACTTTCGCAGTTATGGATGGCTATAGAGGCAGCATTGCTCAATATTTCTGCAGGGGACTTGCAACAACTTGTTGAGTCCATGTCTACATCTATATCTACATGGATACTCTGCAAATCACATGGATATTCCAATCTAGCATAGCGCGCGGAAAGAATGAACACCTATATATTTCCGTACGAGCTGTGATTTCCCTTATTTTATCGTGGTGATCGTTCCGCCCTAGGTAGGTCGGTGTTAACAAAGCATTTTCGCATTCGAAGGAGAAAGTTGGTGATTGGAATTTCGTGAGAAGATTCCATCGCAACGAAGAACGTCTTTCTATTAATGATTTCCAACCCAAATCCTGTATCATTTCTGTGACGCTCTCTCCCATATTTCGCTATAATTCAAGACGTGCTGCCTTTCTTTGAACTTTTTCGATGTACTCCGTCAGTCGTACCTGGTAAGGATCCCACACCGCAGAGTAGTATTCTACGATCCTGGAAATGGAAAAAAGAACACATTGACACCGGTGTGTCAGACCCACCATACTTGCTCCGGACACTACGAGAGGGCTGTACAAGCAATGATCACACGCACGGCACAGCGGACACACCAGGAACCGCGGTGTTGGCCGTCGAATGGCGCTAGCTGCGCAGTATTTGTGCACCGCCGCCGTCAGTGTCAGCCAGTTTGCCGTGGCATACGGAGCTCCATCGCAGTCTTTAACACAGGTAGCATGCCGCGACAGCGTGGACGTGAACCATATGTGCAGTTGACGGACTTTGAGCAAGGGCGTATAGTGGGCATGCGGGAGGCCGGGTGGACGTACCGCCGAATTGCTCAACACGTGGGGCGTGAGGTCTCCACAGTACATCGATGTTGTCGCCAGTGGTCGGCGGAAGGTGCACGTGCCCGTCGACCTGGGACCGGACCGCAACGACGCACGGATGCACGCCAAGACCGTAGGATCCTACGCAGTGCCGTAGGGGACCGCACCGCCACTTCCCAGCAAATTAGGGACACTGTTGCTCCTGGGGTATCGGCGAGGACCATTCGCAACCGTCTCCATGAAGCTGGGCTACGGTCCCGCACACCGTTAGGCCGTCTTCCGCTCACGCCCCAACATCGTGCAGCCCGCCTCCAGTGGTGTCGCGACAGGCGTGAATGGAGGGACGAATGGAGACGTGTCGTCTTCAGCGATGAGAGTCGCTTCTGCCTTGGTGCCAATGATGGTCGTATGCGTGTTTGGCGCCGTGCAAGTGAGCGCCACAATCAGGACTGCACACGACCGAGGCACACAGGGCCAACACCCGGCATCATGGTGTGGGGAGCCATCTCCTACACTGGGCGTACACCTCTGGTGATCGTCGAGGGGACACTGAATAGTGCACGGTACATCCAAACCGTCATCGAACCCATCGTTCTACCATTCCTAGACCGACAAGGGAACTTGCTGTTCCAACAGGACAATGCACGTCCGCATATATCCCGTGCCACCCAACGTGCTCTAGAAGGTGTAAGTCAACTACCCTGGCCAGCAAGATCTCCGGATCTGTCCCCCATTGAGCATGTTTGGGACCGGATGAAGCTTCGTTTCACGCGGACTGCACGTCCAGCACGAACGCTGGTCCAACTGAGGCGCCAGGTGGAAATGGCATGGCAAGCCGTTCCACAGGACTACATCCAGCATCTCTACGATCGTCTCCATGGGAGAATAGCAGCCTGCATTGCTGCGAAAGATGGATATACACTGTACTAGTGCCGACATTGTGCATGCTCTGTTGCCTGTGTCTATGTGCCTGTGGTTCTGTCAGTGTGATCATGTGATTTATCTGACTCCAGGAATGTGTCAATAAAGTTTCCCCTTCCTGGGACAATGAATTCACGGTGTTCTTATCTCAATTTCCAGGAGTGTAAAAGAGGACGGACAAGCGTAGTGTAGGCAGTCTTCTTAGTAGGTCTGTTACATTTTCAAAGTGTCCTGTCAATGAAACGCAGTCTTTGGTTAGCCTTCCCCACAACATTTTCTATGTGTTCTTTGCAATTTAAGTTGTCCGTAATTGTAATACCTAGGTATTTAGTTGAATTTACGGCTTTTAGATTAGACTGATTTATCGTGTAACCGAAGTTGAACGTCGAGTTGCTGCACTACGCCTGACAATATTAGGTCTGACACTCTATTTGGAGGCATCCTATGACTTTTGTCCCCTCAGTGGGGGTCAGGCCAGGAAGACTCATTGATTGGAGGTCAGTAGCGGGCGTCAGAGGCAGAACGAGGAATCGAGCTCAGCAGTCACATGCTGGATGCTTCAGCCGCAAACGATGAGACGACTGAATCGATTGCCAGAAAAAGAAAGGACAGAAGCGTTTTGTACTGATACCTCTGTTATCCTCGGGCTGCTGTTAATTACTGGTCGATAATCCCATTTGCAACTTCAATGAGTAGTTCGCACTTTCTTGTTCAAATAGTATTACTTAGAGAATGGAAGTACACATATAGTCCCTTTTGTCTGACTAGCGTATCCTTTCCGGATACGTCAACAAAACACTGAACTACCTGGTCTTGAACGTCTGGCCACCTACGCGACGTCTGACTGCTCAGTTCTCCCTCAGAAAGTTAATTACACCCTACTTTTACCTAGTACACGAGGAGCTTTTGATTATTTGTCTTTCAATGAGTCCACCCCTTTGGCTGGTTACTTTCCTTAAATAGTCTGTTCAAAAATGTTCAATTGTGTGTGGATTCCTAAGGGACCACACTGTTCAGGTCGTCGGTCCCTAGACCTACACACTACTTAAACTAACTTAACGCTAAGGACAACACTCGCTGCCAAGCCCGACGGAGGACTCGAACCTCCGGCGGGAGGGGCTGCACGATTAGTGACATGCCGCCTCTAACCGCGCGGCAAAATAGTCTGTGTGTACAGACATTAAGCCGAAACTTTTCAATAGTGTTTGAGTAGGAACTACTGTTAATTTAATGTAGTCAAATATTTCCTTACATTTGTTTTTGCATGTATGTGGCGTTGCCTGAAATCATTCAACCGCTCAATAAAATAAATTAAAATGTTAGTCAAACATCTGTCGTTATCTACATTTACATAGCTTTCAGGAGCCAGAATGGGTATTTCAGAAGCTGTGTCAAAATATCATTGGTACGCTACAGTAACGTCAATTTATGACATAGCGCTCGCTAATAGCTTTCAAATATGCACTTTCCATATTTATGCGCCAGGGTGGAACAATTAACATGAAAACAGACGCCTGTGTAGCTGTAATACCATTTTTACTAACTGCTACCGTTAAGCTGAATTCAAGATTTTGCAGACTTCTAATGACGAATGGACCTGAGACTCCATCCACTATAGTTTTTACGTTGTTGTTCAAGGCACTCAATTAACTGCAATTAGTTCTTTTAGTTTCGACTTTTACAAGAGGTCGGTGGCTTCCACAGTGTTCTACGATGGTAAAAGTAAGAACATGTCTTTATTATGCTCAACATCATGCAGAAAAGAAAGTAGAAAACACTCAGTATTTTTATAACGTCTTTAGCAAAATTAAGTGTTTTTTAAATGGGCCAAAATGTTTTATTTGGAACAGATTATTTGATAACCTAGCATATATTATTTTATAATTTTTTATAGCACTAGATATGATTCTCGTAGCTTATTTCTATATTTTCTTGGCAAATATTTCGACTTTCAGCTGAAGCCGGTATTTTTCTTATTCAAATCAAACTTCACAAGTCATAGATTTATTGCGTTCTGACAGACTAGAGAAAATTTCATTTAGAACTTTGCTATTTTCAGTGTTAGATTTCCCTCTTGCTACTGCTGTAGGTGATTCGCTTGGCGACGCAGGGAAACTCATTTACTTGCTGTCAGCGACTGTATTAACTTGACTCTTAACTCGTATTCTTGAAGCACATGCGCAGAAGTGAACGAGAAATCGCATCAAGAGACTTTTTAAGATAAAACTTCTTATTGCCAACGGTTTAAGAAATTCATGTGACACATACCACTGAAAAATTGACAATGTTTATTGTGTCCAGACTTGCTGTTTAATTTTTTATGATTTTTGAAGATCTTGAGATGATTATAACAATACTTTATTACAATATTACAACGACAGTATTACATGTTGTCGAGCTACCAGGTGCAATTTCAGCCGCGCTTTCAGCCGAAGGCTCCGCGGCCGTTGCCGGGTGGTAAATCATCGACGACAACTCGGCCGACAGCTCAATAAAAGTACTGCTTGACACGGCTGGAAACCCAGGAAGACTGAGTCACTCATACGGCCTCGAGACCACACATTGATACACTTTCATTAGGAACTTGCCATCAACGAAAAGGTTTGTACTGTGGTTCTGTTTTAATAGGGGATTGAAACGGATAGTTATCATTCACTATTTGTAAATCACATATGTTTCTATTAACGTGCAATAGGATGTCATAATACAGGTCGTTATGTAAGAAATGAACACTTCCAGTAGGTGTTCCCCTCACGATATCAGCTTGAAATAAGGGTAGTCTCAACACAATGTTTAACTGCTGTTATTTTGAACATTACCTAATAATTTACTGTAGTGCGTGAACGATACAATCGGCCAAGTTCTTTTACACATGAGCAACGGATGAAACAAGTGCAATAATATCGTCGACTTCGAGACGAGCCTCAAACAAGAAAGTTTTATTAGGAGTGTCATATGAATAAAGAGCACTGGAGCAGTCGTAGATTCCATGCAACCGATTTTTTTCTGCTTAACATAAAGTACAGAACTTAAAATTCGATACACTGTTTTGCATAAATTTAAGTGTAAATATCTCAACTTTACTTTTACTACATGCACAGGGACGCAATCTGTGGGTAATCGGTTTTTGCACCGAAACGGTTGGTTTACCTCTGAGACTGCATTAGAAATGCCACTGAAATTTGTCAGATATTCAATATTAATATAACTTTTACTAGAAAGATATTTTTGAACCGTGCGGCTTTCGATATCTAATAGAAAGGGCAATCTGAGCGAGGTTGCACAGTGTTTAGTGCACTGGACTCGCATCCTGGAGGACGACGGTACAAACTTGCGTCCGGCCATCAGGATTTAGGTTTTCCGTGATTTCCCCAAATCGTTCCAAGCAAATGCCGGGATGATTCCTTTGAAAGGGTACAGCCGATTTCGTTCCCCATCCTTAAAACAATCAGAGCTTGTGCTCCGTCTCCAATGACTTCGATGTCGACGGGAAGTTACACCCCAGTATTCCTTCCTTCCTTTCGAATGGACAGTGTAGCCTGTCTGCCGGTCGCCAAGAACCGTTCCCGCCATCTCGCGCGAGCTCGGTCTGATGCGCTGACTTTTGGATCGGTTCGGCCTCAGTGTTGCTTACCGCTACTAGGACGCAGGCCATCGAGCAGCTCCGACTGGCAGTTATTTGGGATCTCGTGGCTGGAAGCACCTGCCGGATTAGGGTCGTTTTCTGAGAGGAAGTCTGGACTGCCAAATTGTCTTAGTCGGGAAATACGGCACTCGAATTGCACACGATCTTGGTTTCACCCTGCTGTTCGTTACCAGCTGTTACACTGGCAGAGTGGCACGGCTGAATTTTATTTGGTGAACATTTAATCCTATACTGAAGGTGGCTTGTACTCTGTGCTTCAGTTGACCCACCTGCTAGGGACTGTTTAGCGGTATTTGCGTTCCTGAACTGAATTTCACCTTACGCTTATGTGCATCTCTGGCCTTTGAGACTTATGCATTGTGGATAATTCGCGAATAGTGCGACATGTGCCAGTAACATGTGCCCAGTGAGCAGACAAGTTCTATTTTCTTGTCTTAATATTGAGCTCACTGCGGTGTTGTGTTCTACTTTTATTTATAATTTTTAATTAATTTCGAAGAGTGCAAGTAGTATACTTTACAAAAACTTTTATCTGTTTATTTTACAAATATTCGGTTGGTGGAAGACGATTTGGGCGTTTTTGTCTTTATTGTTATACCTTTCATCGTTGCCCACTATATTTAATGCTGTTCTTTTTTTTAACTGGAACTGTGTGAGATTCGGGTTAGATTAATTGCAATTGATCATTATTTGCTGTTCCAAACCAGACCAGCGTTGATGTAGGCGTTCTGGCTCCAGTTAACTATTAATGCCCACTTGCTTATATTTTTATTTCTCACTTCTCTTATAGTGTGAGCGTCCTGTTTTAAGTTACTTATTAGTGCCCATGAATTGTTATTGAAATCTGTTGGGTGTTGTGTCGTGAATTTTACTTGTACTGGTTTTAATAATTCCCCACTGTTCTTATAATGTTTATCATTGTGGGTAACTGGTCTAAGCCGATGTCCAAAGACCAATTGTGTTAGATTTAGTAATAGGTGATTTAACTGATGAATACGTTTTGTTCTTCGTTTTATTTCATATGTGCTTGTCCTGTACTGATGGAAACAAAGTCACTGGTGAGCTTAAAATCAAGTGATGCTACATTGGACAATTTCAAATAGCAAAATTTTGTTGTCTGTTTCATTTTGCGTGTTGAAGCTCTGTTACTTGCTAAGGAAGTGTTAAGGAGTAATTTACACATCTGGTATTTATGAAGAAATGTCTTTTTCAGTACCGATGTTATTTGATTATTTACCCGTTAGCTTACCGCTTACTGCTCCTCGCTAGCTGCATTGTTTTAATTTTTCCTTTTCAAAAAATAGAAAGATCTTTGAAAGCACTCTTGGGCGCTGAGTGGAAATGAGAAATGATATTGAGCGGCTGAAGAACAGGTCATGAGCACTTTACTTCTGCTTATCACACGAAATAAAATCAGGAAAATAAAAATATTATGCTTGAAGTACAATCACGATTTGTCATCATGTATTTCTCAAACAAATCGTATCACACCCCAGTGTTCTGAGAGATACAAAAACAATATTAATAAATCGTAATCCTAACAATAGTGACTAAAATATTTAAATTTCTTTTTTCCTCAGTGGATGCACAACGTATCAGGTGTATTGCCACAGTAAATAAATGAGACTCCTCTGTGGCATCCACAGAACGTTCGTTGTGCAGTGCATTCACATCTCTTCATTTGTAGATCGCAAACCACTTTACGAAGCGTTTAAATTTAACATAATAATTTCCAATTATCAGCTAGAAATGAAAGTGATCATTTGTAAAGAAAATAAAGGAATAACAATCAAACGGAGGTATCTGAACTCTGAGAAGTGAGTTTAAGGATGAACTATCATAGGCTGGGCTCTTACTCTGGAGGAGCAGGATACAAATACATCTACAAGGTTTTCCGTAGCATCACTTCAGGCGACACGGAACATGCTGCTCACCTTAATCTTCAGTTGTTCTTCAGCGAAAAGGAAGCACTCCAAAGTTGACGACTAGGAATAGCTGTCGGCTTCAATATGAACTATTACTAGCCGTCCGAAGTGGCCGAGCGGTTCTAGGCGCTACAGTCTAGAACCGCGCGACCGCTACGGTTGCAGGTTCGAATCCTGCCTCGGGCATGGATGTGTGTGATGTCCTTAGGTTGGTTAGGTTTAATTAGTTCTAAGTTCTAGGTGACTGATGACCACGGCAGTTAAGTCTCATAGTCCTCAGAGCCATTTGAACTCTTATTCAGCTGATCACCTGAGAAAATTCTGAAGAACATTAAACAAAAACCACAAACATGAAATTGTAGATCAGTGTTAGATGTGATGTTCCTGATTCAGTTATACGAATCCACAGTCGAAAACTTGTCGTATTTTAGGAGCGAATTTAGTTATTACAAAGCTCACTACGACATCTCCAGACCCCAGATGAAAAAAATATGTCGAAGTCACTGAAACATTTCTAATATCGAGGAAGTTCAAAATTATCAATTCCTCACATACACCGATGAGCCAGTCGTTTGTGACCACCTCTTTAACAGCGAGTTATTCCAATTTTGAAACACAGTGTAACAGAAATTCTACTTGGCATAGATTCTACAAATCCTTGACACGGTTCCAGAAGTAAGTGGCATCAGATGTCTACGCACAGGTCAAGTGGTTTACGGGCACGCAGCTGGCGCCCAACTATGTGTTCCACTGGATACTAGTCAGGCGCATTTGCTGACCAGGATATCAATGTGAGTTCACTATAATTCCTCTCAAACCACTGCACCACGATTCTGACCTTGCAACACGGGCGGTTACTGTGCTGGACGACGCCATCGCCGTAGGGGGAGACTTCAAACATGAAGCGATGCAGATGGTCCGCAATAATGTCCACGTAGTTCAATGTTGTGATGATGCCTTCGATCTCCAGCACACAGACCACGGAAGCCCAACTCAGTGTACCCCATACCATAATTCTACCCTCACCGGCCTGCACCTGTGCCTCGGTGGATGTTTCGCTCAGACATTCACCTGGATAACGACGTCTAAGGACCCAACCATCGACCTGGTGTAACAAGAAATGTGATTAATTCAACAGGCGACACGTTTCTGTTGATCCACGGTGAAAACTCAGTGATGCTGCCCCACTGCAATCATAACTGACGATGTTGCTGGGTCAACACAGTAACACGTAGGCGGCGCGTGATGTGGAGCTGCATGTTCAACATTGGCCTTTGAACGGAGTGCTCCGAGACACTTGTGCCTGCACCAGCATTGTACTTTGTCGTCACAGATCGGTGCCTATCCTGGATTACTCAGTGGGGATCGTCCGACCTGTACGTATTGTGATGAGACCATACGGCCTACGCGTTATTTCACCATCCTTAAACCATTTTCCATAGGCACTCACGACAGTAGTACGCCAACAAGCGACCATCTACGCCGTTTCAGATATTCTAGTTTCCAGTCACAGTGCCCCAACAATGTCCCTTTTGTCAAAACCGCTTATATCAGTGGATTTTCGCCTTTGCGGCCCGTATCTTCATTATAATGACTGCCTATTCGTCTCTGTTTTGCCTACAGTGTTTTCTTGCTGCATCACGTGCCCGATACACCGTCAGGAGTCACTCAAACTCGCGATGGGCTGTGGTCATATTGTTTTGGCTCATCAGTATAGAAGCTAAAATTAAAGTCAACAAAGTGAAAAACTAAGGACTCTGACATAGACAGCACAAGAACCTTAACAGTTATTTGGTCAGGAGAAAAAAAAAATCCCTAGAGATTTTGTTTTCTTTGAATATGCCGCCGGGCGCTGCGTGCGTTCGGCTTTGTTAAATGAAATGTGCATTTACGTGTCCGTGTTCATCCCTGGGAATGGAATTTCAGGTTCGTGCTCCGTCATTTGAGGCAATATGAGCAGCTATCCCTCGTAGCTCTGGCGTAATCAAACTGGCGTTGTGGATTATACGTATCGGGTGTGCACGAGCCGGGACACAGCGGCTCCGAGATTCCCCGCTGTCAGCCGCGGGGCGCGTGTAATCGCGTCCAGGCCGGCGGCACGTCGTGCCGTGCCGGCATTCGCTTGGAAAGCCGCCCGTCTGATCCAGGCGTGCTCACTCCGTGGAGCGATTTAGGGCGCAACGGACGTGCGGGCAGGCCGGTCTGACCGGCTAAGCGTCGTTATTAACTGTGAGTGCTCCTCCTATTTCACCTCATTCAGATTTCATATACCAATATACCAATATACGATGAGCACATGTAAAATGTAACAAACTCTTAAATATTACTATGTATCGGGAGCAATCGGTGACCAGTTTGACCGAAATTCAGAATTTTTTTTTCAGTGTACAGAAATTTATCCGACACGCATTAAAACTAGTGGAATTGTAGATCTTATAATGAAATTCCCCCGAGATATTTAAGTCTCACCTTTATCTACGATAATGATGGAAGCTAAAGAAATGAATTAGAATTTGTATTATGGCCGAGACTCGAACCCGGGTCTGCTTGCTTACTATGTAGAAATGCTGACCATTACACCACCACAGCACTAAGGTCTACATTGCCACGGCCGGGACTCGCAGCCCGGGTGTGGCACAAAGTTTAATTCATTTCTTCAGCTTCCATCATTATCGTAGATAAAGATGAGACTTAAATGTCTCGGGGAAAATGTAATTATAAGATCTACAAGATCACTTGTGTTACAGCCGGCCGCGGTGGTCTCGCGGTTATAGGCGCGCAGTCCAGAACCGTGCGACTGCTACGGTCGCAGGTTCGAATCCTGCCTCGGGCATGGATGTGTGTGATGTCCTTAGGTTAGTTAGGTTTAAGTAGTTCTAAGTTCTAGGGGACTGATGACCACAGCAGTTGAGTCCCATAGTGCTCAGAGCCATTTGAACCATTTTGAACTTGTGTTACAGGACTTTCCCATTACGTCCAACGCTGGGGTGCTATTCCAATGCCGGAGAGCCCTGGCAATAGTGCCAGTTTAGGTCGAAAATAAGCTAAAGATACGAATTGAAGTTTGTGACATTCGAATTAGGTAGTTCGTGCAGCAGTGTTAACCATAGTGCTGCGGTGGTGTAATGGTCAGCAATTCTGCCTCGTAAGAGTCTGCTTTCGGCAGGTAAGAGGCGAGGACATCTTGTTTACGTCCCGTCCGCAGAGTCGCGAGCGGCGTGGTTTGTGGTTTGTTTACTTTCTCGCTACATCTCGTACTCACGTCTGTTGGCATCGAGTCGCTATGGCTCATTCCTAAAGAAAAGCGACCATCAAGATCAGCTTCCAGCCCGACCACACAAGACCACGAGCATCTGAAATCGAACTACTCATCCGTGACGAAGTTCAAATTCCACCACAGCACATTCGAAGTGCCGCCGGACATTGTTACCGCAGCTTACCGACAGTATGGGACGATAATTACCCACGTGGCCGAAAAATGGAACACCTTCGAGACGTACCCGGTCTTCAGCGGCGTCCGACAAGTCAAAATTGAATTAACGGAACACGTGCCATTCTACTTAGTCATAGGTGGATGTCGAGCAATCGTAATGTACGATGGACAGCCTTGTGCTTGTTCTGTTTGCGGCCAAGAGGGTCACGTACGCTCGGCATGTATTCAATATTCAACACACAAATCCCTTTAGGTGACACGGCGCCACCCTCTACGCTAACAGATGACGGCGCGGACGCGGCCTGCAGATTACAGCTCCGAACATTCACGGCGACGCTGACGGCGGCCCCCTGTGCAGGAGACGATTTACCGATCTGTCGCTTAGCGACCATCAACGTTAACACATTTCGGACATGTACGAAGTTGTCGCTACTCTAAGGTATGCTCAATGCAGCAGACGCTAACATCGTATTCCTCCAAAGAGTCTTCGCCGACGATTTCCAGCGTACGTATGGCTATACGGCTGACGTATCCCACGCCTCGCCAACTAACAATGCAGTCGCACTTCTCCTCGGGGAGGGCTTCAAGGCAGACGAATTACATATCTCTCCGACACTAGAGAAATGGCCGTCACAGTGCTAGGCGTCCAGTTGCTGAATGTGTACGCTCCTTCGGGAATGAATCGCCGTCGCGACCGATCGCCCTTCTTCGCGGAAGGAGTAGGACCGCTTTTTCAGGGCAGGTGCTATGACGCGGTCTTGGGGTGCGATTTCAATGGCACCTAAACACTTAAAGATCAGCTTCCACTCCATTCAGCGTGCTCCGAACTTAAGATACTCATCAGCTATCTCAAGCTGGTAGATACATGGGAACATGTCCAAGAAAATCGACCGGGATTCCCTTGTTTCACGAATCACTCGTCTAGTCGTATTGGTAGGATTTACGTCTCCCATTCCATCGCAGCAAAAGTGCGTGACGCGGAGGTGTAGCCAATAATCTTTTCTGATCACGTGGCCTACATATGTGCCGTCACCCTTGGTCGCCAAGTGGTGTGGCGCAGTCGACATCCGTGGAAGTTAAACCTTGCTCATCTCGCTTCTCCGGATTGTCGACGCGCTATCGAGGACACGTGGAATTCGTGCATCCACCACCTCCCAACGTATCCTACATCGGTCAGTTGGTGGCTAAACTGCGCCAACCCGAACCTACAGAGAACCTTGATTACGTATGGTCGTAAGACCGCTGCTTGGAGACCGCAGACCCTTGATTTTTATTTCACCATCCTCGAGAATGTGCCTCCTTGCCATCAACATAGGAAAGACCGATGACAGTTCAGTGTGCGAAGGCACAGATCGTAGCCCATATGCGCCGACATCTCGATGGGACGATCGTCCGAGTGCCAACACATGGTAAACCAGAAACGGAACGACCCACAATGTACCACGTCATTCGAGAATGTAAAGTGCGAAGACAGGCGCTGATACAAGCCATCACTACTGCGGATGGCTGTCGCCACACGACACAACGCAATATTGGTGCAACCTTCTTCAACCATTATGCACGACTTCATTTTGCTCAATGTTCCGACCCGACGATGGTGACAGGAGTCTCACTATTGGCACTGTCCCACAGGATTTACATATTGAATTACTGAACGACATTACGGAAGACGTAGTTATTGACGCCATAGGTGAGGAACAAGTCTCCTGGCCCCGGCGGGCTTACTGTGGAGTTTTATGGAACTTTACAGTATTTAATGGCTCCCAACCACCTGTTGGGAGCTTATGTCCCCCGCGATGCCGGCCCCCGCAGCCTTCGTAGAAGGAATGATTATGTAGGTTCACAAAACGAAAGGTGGCACTCGAATCACGATTACTGCCCGGTGACGCTCACCAACTGCGATATGAAGATATTCACCGGACTATTAGCAAACCGTATACGACCGACCCTGCCTCACGTCATCTTCCCTAGGGGGTATCAATAACATCCACACAGCACTGTGTCGATATCATTACATAATACCCTTAGTGGGCGCACGCCGTATCCTGGCAGCGTTATCATCACTAGATTTTAGCAAAGCTTTTGGTCGAGTGGATCACGTGTAGCTGACGTCCGTTCTCCGACACATGCAGAACCCAAAGCAATTTATAGGCGTCGTGATGCGTCTCCTCCAAGGGGCGAACTCCAAGGTGCTCGTTAAAGGACGTCTCGCGCAGTCCTTCCCGATTTTCAGAGCGGTGCGTCAGGGCTGATCCCTGTCGACCTTACTCTACGCTCTGGCACTGGAACCGCTCCTCTGTGGTCTCCGTCAACGGCTCACCGGACTCACCATACGTGACGTCACATTTAGCTGTACAGCATATGCAGACGACCTGGTTCTCTTGGTGCGCAGTCGCAACGATGTAACCAGCGCACTATGTGTCTTCAGGCAGCTGTCGCAACGTCTCCCAAATCGGTCACCATGAACGTAGGAGATGGGTTGACCCCGGAGTGTGTCGACCTCTTGCAACATAGTAGTGCTATTAAATGTCTCAGAGTAGAGTTTCACGACGACATACGGACCACCGATGATCATTACAACAAATTCGGATCTAGATCTCCAACCATCGTCTGCGAATCCTCGATATTCTTCAAAGGGCACACTTCGTCAGTGTTTACCTACCATCACGCCTTCCACGCATAACGCGTGTCTTTCCAATACCGTTACTGATGGCTCGACATATATTAGCGGCATTCGTAGCCTACATCAGTACAGGCATGCTCTTCAAAGTCAGTTATCAGTCGCTGAAACTTTCCCCATAAGTTCTGCCGGCCTATGTGGCCGAGCGGTTCTAGGCGCTTCAGTCTGGAACCGCGCTACCGCTACGCCCGCAGGTTCGAATCTTGCCTCGGGAATGGATGTGTGTGATGTCTTTAGGTTAGTTAGACTTAAGTAGTTCTAAATTATAGGGGCTGATGACCTCAGATGTTAAGTCCCATAGTCTCAGAGCCATTTTTCCCCAGAACGGGGAAGTCTTGGCCTAGCCCATGTACGCGACAGAGCGGTGGCCTGCTTGTCAGTTCGCACATCAAGCTGTGGCGCCACAACTCGGGAAGTTTGAGGGGTTTGCTGGTGCAGTCCTTAGCCCAGTCCTCCCTTACACGCCTACTGACGACGCAAGACATACTACTTCGGGCACTTTTACAAGGAACACAGTTAAGTCCGAATCGCAGTATCGCCGAAGAAACAGGAGACTGCGTGGTGGATATATCGCACCCTACAACAGAGGTGTCCACCAAACGTAGTGGAGTCCAAACACCATCATGTTAGTTGGAAGGTGATGTGGCGGCCGACACTCACGGTTACACTGGATACAGACGTTCGATCAACATGGTACATCACATTCAACGGTAAACAGATCACCCGATCACGCCTCCATAAGATAAATATGGCCGATTCGCCTCTATGTGCAGCCTGCAGAGTTCCGGACACGGACGAGCACCGTCTCAGACGTGGCGCGGCAGAAAACGTATGGCGCTTGATGCGACAAATTTTGTCGTTTTTCTACGATTGACCCCGGAAGACACACCTCGGCTTCTACTTTTTCCGGGTGAACAGTATTTCCGGGTAACCAAAACCAATTTAGTCATGTGGGACTGTGGGCATGCGGTACACTGTTTATTTCACGATGGACCTAAAGATGTACTGGACTTTTGGATCTACCTACAAGAACATCATTGCAAGGTTGTAAGGAACCTAAAATATGGACAATATTTTGCTAATTACTTAGGGAGTGCCCTATGCGACTCTCCACGCATCTGGATCATCAACGGGTAGGAGAAGATATCCACTGATCGAGCTGACCAGAACATGCCCGATTATCGGTCGAATAACATGCGACATGCGTGAAAACATACCTGGATGATGAAGCGTAAGGAGAGTAGCGACGCAACGTTCTGCATCGTGTACGAAGCACATTTTTCTTTTTCCCATATATATTACCTCGATGTAGAAAAGTACTGAGATATTTGTTTTGTTTACTTAGTGCACGATGCGGTTCTAGATACATGTAGCTTCGGTGTGGTGTAAGGAAAATACAAATACAAATTAAAATTATATTAAAAATAATTAAAATCAAAAACAAAAAAATTAAAAAATAAAAATAAATAAATAAATCTTTAACAAACAGGAATTTTCTCACTGTTGATTTCCCCTCACCATTCCTAATACCTCGACGGGCAAAAAAAAAAAAAAGGATGATCCAGGTTCCAGTCGAATTCGGGAAAAAAAGTAAGATCTACATCTACATCTACATGTTTACTCTGCAATTCACATTTAAGTGCTTGGCAGAGGGTTCATCGAACCGCAATCATACTATCTCTCTACCATTCCACTCCCGTACAGCGCGCGGGAAAAACGAACACCTAAACCTTTCTGTTCGAGCTCCAATTTCTCTTATTTTATTTTTGATGATCATTCCTACCTATGTAGGTTGGGCTCAACAAAATGTTTTCGTCGTTCGAAAGAGAGAGCTGGTGACTGAAATTTCGTAAATAGATCTCGCCGCGACGAAAAACGTCTTTGCTTTAATGACTTCCATCCCAACTCGCGTATCATATCTGCCACACTCTCTCCCCTATTACTTGATAATACAAATGAACTGCCCTTGTTTGCACCCTTTCGAAGTCCTCCGTTAATCCCCCCTGGTAAGGATCCCACAACGCGCAGCAATATTCTAACAGAGGACGAACGAGTGTAGTGTAAGCTGTCTCTTTAGTGGACTTGTTGCATCTTCTAAGTGTCCTACCAATGAAACGTAACCTTTGGCTCGCCTTCCCCACAATATTATCTATGTAGTCTTTCCAACTGAAGTTGCTCGTAATTTTAACACCCAGATACTTAGTTGAATTGACAGCATTGGGAATTGTACTTTTTATCGAGTAATCGAATTCCAACGGATTTCTTTTGGAACTCATGTGGATCACCTCACACTTTTCGTTATTTAGCGTTAGCTGCCACCTGCCACACCATACAGCAATCTCTTCTAAATCGCTTTGCAACTGCTTCTGGTCTTCGGATGACCTTACTAGACGGTAAATTACAGCATCATCTGCGAACGACCTAAGAGAACTGCTCAGATTTTCACCCAGGTCATTTATATAGATAAGGAACAGCAGAGGTCCCGGGACGCTTCCCTGGGGAACACCTGATATCACTTCAATTTTAGTCGATGATTTGTCGCCTATTACAACGAACTGCGGCCTTCCTGACAGGAAATCACGAATCCAGTCGCACAACTGAGACGATACCCCATAGGTTCGAGTCGATACCCCAGGTTCGAGTCGAATCCGGGCAGTGGCACAAATTTTAATTCATTTCTTCAGCTTCCATCATTATCGTAGTGGAATCTTAGTTATAATTTATTTGAAAAGGACTGGGAAGAAGATGTAGGGGTGTTATGAAGAAATTGTGGGAGCGAGTATTGCATTTGGAACACTTCTCAGACTTTCACCTCTAGATAGAACAATAGTAAAGATATAATACAATTTTTATTCCATTTTTATGTGGTGGTATTCACTTTTTGTGTGGCGCAGTCTTTTACTGAAACTACAAAAATTATTCGGGAAAGCTAAAGTTATTGAAAATGTGAAAAGACCTAGTAAAGTGCAGCATGGTAATGCACCTAATTGCAAATACTATACTGAAATTTAGAAGTGCTGCAATAGAGTCTGTCGTAATTTATTAATTTATTTATTATTTAATATTCTATCTGTTTCGTTATTACCCTATCATACATGTACAATCAGTAAGTGAAACCAAATTAAGCAGAAGTATTATCAAACGCGAGCTGCAAGTTAAATATACTTTGAAATAGGAACTACTAGAGGCTAAGACAATTTTCCATTTTCAAGATGGGAATAATTGATGATACATTAAAGAAACTCAGTTCATTTGCATGTTACTAGTTGGTGCACGACTGACGAAGTACGGCTTACCTGTTCACATGTCATGTAACGAGTATTAAAAATATATACAAAATTCTGTCACTGAAGAATTAACAATATATACCAAATGTCTTTAATATAATAGTTTTTTAGTCGAAGCTCCTTTCTTGACCGCGTTTGCTTCCTAATATGTAATAATGAAATGTGATTCTGCCTTGTTTTATTACCCACAAATGTTTCAAGAAACTTTCTCCATCTTCATGGATATTATTTATTATCTTATTATTACATGTTGGTGTTCACAAGTTTGTTTGGAATTTTCAGCATGGCTACAATTATCCTTGCCTTCCAGTATGTCAGTTTTTGTACAATTCGCATTTTCGTGTTTCTGCGGGATGTCTGAGTAAACTTCGTAACACACACTGTTTCACAGTTTGTGTGATATTCACTGAAGAAAATGTGTGTGCTCAAAGCAGAACAACCTCTCCTTATTACTGCAATCTTTCCGCAAATTGCTGCAGATTTCAATGCTGAGCCATCAACAAGTGTTAGCGAGCGGACCATTCAAAGAAACCTCATCGGAACCGAAGGCCCGCTCGTGTACCCTTGACGACTGCGCGACACATAGCTTTAAGCCTTGCCTAGGCCCGTCAACATCGACAGTGGACTGCTCATGACTGGAAACATGTTACCTGGTCGGACGAGTCTTGTTTGATGTTGTATCGAGCGGATGGACGTGTACGGATATGGAGACAACGTCATGAATCCACGGACCGTGCATGTCAGCAGGGGATTGTTCAAGCTGGTGAAGGCTCTGTAACGGTGTGGGGCTTGTGCAGTAGGAGTGATATGGGCTCCGTGATAGGTCTAGAAGCGACTGTGACAGGTGACACGCGCATCACCTGCATCCATTCATGTCCATTGTGTATTGCGAAGGACTTGGGCAATTCCAGCAGGACACGCGAAACCCCAAAAGTCCAGAATTGCTAGAGAGTGGCTCCAGGAACACTCCTCTGAGTTTAAACACTTTAGATGGACACCAAAGTCCCCAGATATGATTATTATTGAGAATAGCTGGGATGCCTTGCAACGTACTGTTCAGAAGAGATCTCCAACCCCAAGTACTCTCAGGGATCTCTAGATAGCTCTGCAGGATTCATGATGTCATTTCCGTACAGCAGTACTTCAGACATTAGTCGAGTCCATGCCAAGTCGTGCTGCGGCAGATAGCTGTGCTCGCGGGGGTCCCACACGATATTAGGCAGTTATACCAGTTTCTTTGGCTCTTCAGTGTACAGTACTTAATTGTGAATAAGTCGAAATACACTGGTAAGCATAAATTAAATGTGGAAGTAACTATCATTTGCTGTGAAATACACTGGTAAGCATAAATTAAATGTGGAAGTAACTATCATTTGCTGTGTCAGTGTGAAATAACATATTTCGATGAAAATCGAATCATAAGTAAAAACAGCTCCTACAACACAGTGCAGAAGTTACCTGTAAGAAATATAAAATGAGACAAACCGAAATGAGACTTTTATGCAAGATAATATCTACAGTTAAGTCACCACGCTTCATGATAGTCCCAATGCCACTACAAAAGGCGGGACATGGTTCTTAATAGTGTGTGTGACCGCCACAGAAGTCAGTGCATGCTCTGCTACGTGTTCCAGTGCTAGAAACAAGGTTGACAAGGAGTTCTTGTGGCAGGACGTTCCATTTCTCCACCAGCGCGTTTGACAGTTGTTGGATGGTCGTTGATGCATCGGACGTACTGCAGTACGTCTCTCCAACACATCTCACATTTGCTCGTTGGGATATAAGAGGGGGAGTGGTGAGGCCGGAAAATGAAAGAAGAGAAGCGTTTGAGATGTGGTAGTGAGCTGACATCCGCCTCCGCTCATTAAGTGAAATACTGAAGAAGTAAGTGAGTGCACGTTGTCATTATCCCGGACTGGTGATGGGAGCAGCCCAACTAAAGATGTAGACCGATGGAATTTGAAAAGGCAAATTGCATATCACGATCTGATAACCGCTATATGCTGTGTGGATAGTTAAAATTCTCGGAGTACTTCTTCGAATGACTATAGCATCAGGTTGTACGATAAGAGAAAAAGGATACTGAATATTACTAACAAAGTCACGCCATTGGCGGAAGGTGCTACGTCGATGTGTTGCGTCTTCCCCATAAAAAAGCTGGAAATGAAACTAGAAGCACAATGATTGTCGATATAAAAATGTGGACCGGTATTGTAATAAAGTATTCAAACACGTTTTGAATGAAAGTTAGCTCAATGCGTTAGAAATTATTCAGAGCTACAGGCAAAGATGCTTACAGGTCGCGAGTGACAAAGGACAAAAGCGAACAGCCTTGCGTCTCCTAACTGCCCTCGAAGGAAGAATTGAAAGGCACGCCCCCATTTATTTGTACATATGGTATAAGCATTGCCATATGGACTCTGGTTCTTCATTGATATATCAATTATGTTTCTTTACATAAACAAAACACAATATCATACACAAAAAAATATTGTAAGGGGCTCTACAGGTGCTAGGGAAGACTGTCGAAAATCGCTTGGAATGTTAAGATAAATAATTAGGAGGTTCTCCGCAGGATCAGAGAAGAAAAGAATATAGGGTAAACAATGACAAGAAGTGGGTCAAGATGCTAGGACATGTGTTACCGTATCAGGTAATAACATCACCGTACTAGAGAGAACTATAGAGGATAAAAAAATGGGGAAAGACAGAGAGTGGAAGAGAACAAGCAAATAATGGAGGACGTAGGGTGCAAATGCTACTCTGAAATGGAGAGGATGGCGAAGGAGAGGAATTCATGGCGGTCCGCATCAAACCAGTTAATAGTGTCAGACACCGTAAGATTCGTTGAGCTACATTGTGTGGGTTCATTACCCGGACTATTGGAAACTTTATTTCAATTTACATAAGAGATAAACATGAAGAAGAGGATAGTCTCTGTCAGTTTTAGTCGTAGCACTATCGGCAGCTCACACTATAAACGACTCACTTAATTCGTGCTAACTACCTCTTTTCGGTGTACTGTTCATTAAATCTTCAGATGTGTGTGGCCTGACTTCTTATCAAAAGGATAATTCATACAGTCGGAGTTAATTGTAATATCTAACAGAAACGGTGGGATACAGCTTTGCAATTCAGTACCAAATTTAACTGTCCTGATCGGAATAATTACTTTTTACGCCCGGTTACGCCTGATAATTAGTTACCTTCAGATCTATATCTGTCCACTTGTTCTGGTAACAACCGTCACAGCATTCACATTCGTTATAACTTCATATAGCATTTACATTTGATCTATGAGAGTATGATGATATCAGTTAGATTGCGAATTGTCACGTTCTAAGAGTAACTAGTATGGAAGTTTAATATACACAGTGTTGTGTAGCTTGCACGAAACTCAGGAATTTAACTGAAAGTCAACATCGTCCACGTATTTGTAGAATTTAATGTCAAACTTTTGTTGTGCTGGCCTGTTCTCGGATGAAGTGGCCAACTTCAGCGGCAGAATGATTTATAGGGCATGTCTTAAAATAAAGATACTCACAGTGTGCCGAAGAAGACTGGAACGTGACCCGATACTTATCCGGCATAATTAAATTTAAAAATTAAGCCTTTCCAGCAGATATATTCCAAAATGAAATTCCTGAGTATGAAAATCGATTACCAACTGAAAGCGACGGTAGTAAACGGTTACTAGTACCACGATTGTTAATGCATTGCGTACAACGGCAACTTAATTTTTTTATGCTGTTGATTGTAAATAAATGTTCTGTTTGATATTTATTTCTGTAGTTTAAAATCTTTGACGGCAGGAGTAATAAAGCTGCTAGACAACACGCTGGTGCCGAAACCTGAAAATTTTCGACGTTGTGGATGGGAGTGAAGCTTCAAGACGAAACACGAAACGACTTCTCGAATCGAGGTAAGAGCGGAGACAGCATATTACAGCAATGCAGCCTGTAGTATCGTACGTTGGCGCAGCAGTTAACTAGTGCACTTTATTGTTACGGCAAATGCATATTGAATAAATAGACTTTACAAATACTGTGAAGTTCAAACAAAGCCAGAGCAGACAGTAATGTTGCTGTTGTGGTATATCAATAATTGTAATTACGTTTTAATGTTATAAAAAAACTGAACCGCAATCAGCTGCGTTTGTGGTTTGTTTATAGTACTACATTCTGTGACCGTTCCTATGTAATGGTGATCTGAGACAGTGCCGTCCACTGACTTCTTAGTACTACTTCCTTTGATTGTTCGCGTGTGACGACAGTAATTAAAGATACCTGACCGACATGAGACAGATACAGAAATAATTCTGTGAAATTGGAAAAGGAAGCAAAACACAGAAAGGAGACTTATAGCACAGTTTGTACGGCAATTGACGAAGGAGAGAAAAACAAAGACACAGACTAATCACTGTCGGACGAGACAGCAAGATACGTTAGATCGTTTGAGAGTAGTCGACGGTACGATCCATGAAGAAAGATCCGTATCTAAAGACTGGAAAATTGCTCAAGTCACGTCAGTACCCAAAAAGGGAAGTAAGAGTAATCCGATGAATCACAGACCCATATCACTAACGTCGATTTGCGGTAGGTTTTTGGAACATATACCGTGTTCGAACGTTATGAAGTACCTCGAAGAAAACAATTTATTGAGACTTAGTCAGCACTGGTTCAGAAAATATCATTCTTGTGAAACACAACTAGTGATTTATACCCATTAAGTAATGAGTGCTATCGACAGAGGATGTCAAATTGCTACCATGTTTTTAGATTTCCAGAAGACTTTTGACACCGTTCCTCACAAGCGTCTTCTAACCAAACTGCGTGCCTGTGGAGCATTGCCTCGGTTGTGCGACTGGATCCGTGATTTCTTGGCAGAGAGGTCACAGTTCGTAGTAACAGACGAAAAGTCATCGAGTAAAACAGAAGTAATATCCGGTGTTCCCCAATGAAGTGTTACAGCCCCTCTATTGTTTCTGATCTACACTTCTGGAAATTGAAATAAGAACACCGTAAATTCATTGTCCCAGGAAGG
Source organism: Schistocerca gregaria (assembly GCF_023897955.1). Lineage (NCBI taxonomy): Eukaryota > Metazoa > Arthropoda > Insecta > Orthoptera > Acrididae > Schistocerca > Schistocerca gregaria. Next base: position 598,747,541 of record NC_064920.1, on the reverse strand, counting down.
GGAAACTTTATTGACACATTCCTGGGGTCAGATACATCACATGATCACACTGACAGAACCACAGGCACATAGACACAGGCAACAGAGCATGCACAATGTCGACACTAGTACAGTATATATATCCACCTTTCGCAGCAATGCAGGCTGCTATTCTCCCATGGAGACGATCGTAGAGATGCTGGATGTAGTCCTGTGGAACGGCTTGCCATGCCATTTCCACCTGGCGCCTCAGTTGGACCAGCGTTCGTGCTGGACGTGCAGACCGCGTGAGACGACGCTTCATCCAGTCCCTTGCCGGTCTAGGAATGGTAGAACGATGGGTTCGATGACGGTTTGGATGTGCCGTGCACTATTCAGTGTCCCCTCGACGATCACCAGAGGTGTACGGCCAGTGTAGGAGATCGCTCCCCACACCATGATGCCGGGTGTTGGCCCTGTGTGCCTCGGTCGTATGCAGTCCTGATTGTGGCGCTCACCTGCACGGCGCCAAACACGCATACGACCATCATTGGCACCAAGGCAGAAGCGACTCTCATCGCTGAAGACGACACGTCTCCATTCGTCCTTCCATTCACGCCTGTCGCGACTCCACTGCAGGCGGGCTGCACGATGTTGGGGCGTGAGCGGAAGACGGACTAACGGTGTGCGGGACCGTAGCCCAGCTTCATGGAGACGGCTGCGAATGGTCCTCACCGATACCCCAGGAGCAACAGTGTCCCTAATTTGCTGGGAAGTGGCGGTGCGGTCCCCTACGGCACTGCGTAGCATCCTAAGGTCTTGGCGTGCATCCGTGCGTCGCTGCGGTCCGGTCCCAGGTTGACGGGCACGTGCACCTTCCGCCGACCACTGGCGGCAACATCGATGTACTGTGGAGACCTCACGCCCCACGTGTTGAGCAATTCGGCGGTACGTCCACCCGGCCTCCCGCATGCCCACTATACGCCCTCGCTCAAAGTCCGTCAACTGCACATACGGTTCACGTCCACGCTGTCGCGGCATGCTACCAGTGTTAAGGACTGCGATGGAGCTCCGTATGCCACGGCAAACTGGCTGACACTGACGGCGGCGGTGGACAAATGCTGCGCAGCTAGCGCCATTCGACGGCCAACACCGCGGTTCCTGGTGTGTCCGCTGTGCCGTGCGTGTGATCATTGCTTGTACAGCCCTCTCTCCATGTCCGGAGCAAGTATGGTGGGTCTGACACACCGGTGTCAATGTGTTCTTTTTTCCATTTCCAGGAGTGTGTATTAACGACACAGGAGACAATCTGTCTACCCGTCTTAGATTTTTTGCAGATGATATTGTCATTTACCGTCTTGTAAAGTCATCAGATGACCAAAACGAATTGCAAAATGATAAAATATCTGTATGTTGCGAAAAGTGGCAATTGACCCTGAAAAAATAAAAGTGTGAAGTTATTCTCATGAACTCTAAAAGAAATCCGCTAAATTTCGATTGCGCGGTAAGATACACAAATTTCTACACTTTAAATTCAACTAAATACTCAAGGATTACAGTTAAAAATAACCTAAATTGGAATGATCACATAGATAATGCTGTGGATAGAGCAAATTAAAGACTGCGATTCATTGGCAGACCACTTAGAAGGTGCAACAGGTTTACTTAAGAGACTGCTACACCATACTTGTCCGCCCTATTCTGGAGTATTGCTGTGCGGTGTGTGATCCGCATCAGGTGGGGCTGATGGATGACACTGAAAAAGTTCAAAGAAGGGCAGCTCGTTTTGTATTATTGAGAAAAAGGGGAGATAGTGCCAGAAACATGATATGTGAATTGCAGTGGCAATCATTAAAACAAAGGTGTTTTTCGTTGCGGCGGGATCTTCTCATGAAATTTCAATCAACAGTTTTCCCCTCCGTCTACGAAAATATTCTGTTGGCACTCTCCTACATAGAGAGAAACGATCATCACGACAAAATAAGAGAAATCAGGTCTCGCACAGAAAATTTTAAGTGCTCGTTATTCCCGCGGGCCGTTCGACAGTGGAACGGTAAGAGAGACAGTTTGAAAGGGATTCATTGAACCCTCTGCCAGGCATTTTATTGTGGATAGTAGAGTAATCACGTGGATATAAACGTAGATGTAGATGATTTGCTTTCCGACACGGACTATGGCGCCCGCATTATGGCGGGCGAAGAATATGCTGGCATCGTCATGAAGGCAATTCCGAAGGCAACTAGAAAAGCAGCCGATAGTTTTTCCTCATCGGTGGCAAACCTGGCACTTAAAGCACCACCTTCAGTTGCCACAGCTGCTTTTGTCCCTGCGATGCACACCGTCAAACTTCCAACCGTCACATTAGAGCTGTTTTCAGGAGAAAAAAAGAAGTGTCAGTTTCTACTATTAGGGTGCTCATATTTTCCGAGGGTACTTTTGGGGACAATCCATGTCAATCACTGCAGACTCGTATAAGATAATTCAACGCATCTTGCTTTCTCGCTAAGGAGACAAAAATCGTATATATCTCAGTTTCATTTGGATTATCTTAAAGTTATGAAGCCAAGCCGCAGGTGTCAACAGACATTTTGAATAAAAAAATACATAAAAACCTTACGAGCGTTGAGAGAAATGTTGATGAACGTGGCGCCCTTAATTCGGCGTGTGTTTCCTGAAAATATTGTTCGATGCTGGATTATTCCCGCTAAAAGATAAAAGTTCACTGAAAGCCACGTCACAAAGTTAATGGAATTTTTGAATGACGAATTGGGGGAGCCATGATCACCCATAAAATTAGAGGGAGTAACATTTCAGAAACATTCATATCCACAGCTGCCACATTACAAGTAAATGCAAAAAGAGAGAAACCTAGCAGAAAGACGAAAAGAGTGCAGTCATGTATCCACTGAGTACAAGACTCTTCAAAGTCAACGAGCATTGTAGACAAAAACGACAAACTGAAAGATTCACTTTGGTGTTTTTGTGTTCAGCTGCATGCTGCTATAAATCTGTTGGCGAAATAGCGGTATGTGTAAGCAATGCAAAGAAAATATAACTGGCTACATTCATGTATGACGAGCCTATTTCGCAGTGTCCTGGTTAGGCACAGTGAATCTCTTGCCATTACTTGGCATTCCAGTCTAGGAATCCACAAGAGCCGGCCGCGGTGGCCGACCTGTTCTAGGCTTTTCAGTCAGGAACCGCGCTATTACTACGCTCGCACGTTCGAATCCTGCCTCGGGCATGGATGTGTGTGATGACCTTAGCTTAGTTAGGTTTAAGTAGTTCAAAGTTCTAGGGGACTGATGACATCAGATGTTAAGTCTCATAGTGCTCAGAGCCATTTGAACCATTTGAACTCCACAAGAAAAATAGGCTAACCTGCTAAGATGAGTCTGGTTTTGCCTAGGTGAACATGACACTATCCAAAGAGACACCCATGTCGTCGATGTTGTACTGCCTAGCGTAGCTCTTTGGCCTGTACGGTCGCTTGATATATGTTGTGGGAGGCTCTTTGGTTGGCGGCAGCCAATTTGAAGGCTTGCTGCGAGAATTCGTGATAAGCTTGGAGAGGCGTTGGGGCCCAGAAATCATTGTGAGTTACTTCTAGTTCTGTTTCTGGTATTGGTTCTGCTTGGTCATGTATTCAAAAATGGTTCAAATGGCTCTGAGCACTATGGGACTTAACATCTGAGGTCATCAGTCCCCTAGAACTTAGAACTACTTAAACCTAACTAACCTAAGGACATCACACACATCCATGCCCGAGGCAGGATGCGAACCTGCGACCGTAGCGGTAACGCGGTTCCGGACTGAAGCGCCTAGAAGCGCTCGGCTACCGCGGCCGGCGGTCATGTATTCGCAGGCTGCTGTTCCACTTCACGTTGCTATGACTCCGATGGCGAGATTGTTAAGCAATCCACGCAAATATAAATGGCTACATACATGTACTACGAGCCTTTTTGCCAGTGTCGTGCTTAGGCACCGTAGTTCTCTTGCGATTACTCGGCGTTCCAATTGATTACGGAACTTAGTTTCTTTATGGATGGATTTGAGTTGCACGTCTGTGTGGACTAGAATTTCCATCTGTGATCCTCTCTCTTTCTTTAGTAAGTTGAAACGGTACTGTCAATTCCATTTCATATGATCTGTTGTTTGGCATCTTCGAATGAGTTATAAATGCATGAGCAACGTTAGATCTAACGATCTTACTGTTATGAGGAGCGTCTGCAGGAAGGATGAGCGGGGTAAGTCAATTGCTTACCACCTTCTTACACCTTCCATCATAAAAACCTTCCTGAATGAGTGGAAGAAAGAACCAGTATGATTTTAAGAGCTCTATGGGGACCAGTGGTTCAATTCCACTCCACATGAAGTCAAAGACTTAATGCCATCCTGCATGAGCTTCACCAACTTTGGAACATCCTGCCAGTCGTAGAGAGAATACATGTGTCTCGGTGATGTTCTGTTTCTTGGGATCACATTGTCCTGCAGTTGACAAGGCAGATAACGTTGCTATCTATCCGCTCCATTCTAAAGAAATGATCTCATTTGAAATCAGAAGGCACAGAATCACCTTCCTGATAACCATCGAGTAAGTATCACACCAAATTCTTGATGCAGTTACTGTTATAGTTTTATAATGTAATACTTTCAGTTGGTTTTCACTTCAATCCTACAAGTGACTAATTACTTTCGCTGTCGTATTTTTTATGATATTTAATCGGTTTTCACGTTTAGAAAACGACCTTATGAGATAGCCTTTGCTTTGTGAGGGAATGCTCCCGTGTGCACATAAAGAACGGTGAACGGAATGTTTCATGTTTTAGTCCGTTTCGAAATTAAAATGAGTATTTATCGAGAAAAATGGTAAAATCGTCGCTAGCTAAATCAGCGTGACTTTAAGATCTATGCTCGTCTTAGTATCTATCTATTATTTGTGATCACAGCTTGTGATGCGGTACTAGATCAAAGTTAAAAAAATGGTTCAAATGGCTCTGAGAACTATGGGACTTAACTTCTGAGGTCAGAGTCCCCTAGAACTTAAAACTACTTAAATCTAACTAACCTAAGGACATCACACACATCCATTCCCGAGGCAGGATTCCAACCTGCGACCGTAGCGGGATCAAAGTTCAACCTGAAATGCTTAAATGAATGTATAATCACTTAAGCCGTTTCGCGGTCGTCCTTTCGAGAATATTTATTGTCGCACTTGCAATTATGACCTGAATGAGCATCAGTACGGCTAATGAATTTATACTCATTTGGCATTTGTGGAATTCAAGGTTTTTTCATGGGTTCGGCATCTGACCAGTGTCATGCGTGCATTCAACCTGTGTTCACCTGAGTCAGTTCCATAGTAGCAACTGAACGTCTGCAGGTCCTAAGTAGTTTCAACTACTCAGTTCTAGTTTGGCAATTATCGTGGGTTTGACTTAACTGTTTTTCGGTAACACTGTCTAGCCCCGTTCTCCCTAAACACCATGCTGCTTGCAGTAGCGTCATGTTATTGAATGTGAATTTTCAGTTGTTTTAGAGAACCATGTCATTATAATTTTTTTCTTGTCAGTATGTTTAGTTGGCCGAAACTACCCTCATCGTCCCTTTTTTATGGAGATCCATGACCATCGTTAGTGTTTAAAGATAATAAATGTCTGTTATCATGCTTATTGGACTAATATATTTCGAACTATCATAGATTAATGAACCCGATACATCCCAAGTGCAACCCATCACGGAAAGTAACACGTTGCTCCGGCGGAATGAGTGCTAAAAAGGCCAATTATATTAATCACTGAGGTGCAACCCTTGAGTTCGTATGGCATATCATTCATATAAATGTCAGAGGCCACATCAGTTCAGATTCAAATCCGTTGCTTACACACTTGTCTCATGCAAGCTCACTTATATTCGGATACCCTGGTGTAAGGGTACATTAAGTTACAACATCCACATAGATAATATTGCGCCCTTGGACACTTGTCTCATGCAAGCTCACTGATATTCGGATACCCTGGTGTAAGGGTACATTAAGTTACAACATCCACATAGATAATATTGCGCCCTTCGACACCCCTCCTCCCAAAAAGAGTAGGTTAGAGCATTTTTAACACCCCATTTAAAGTCAGTTCGATTCTTTGACATTATTTTTTTATATAGGGTAAAGTAATTTGTCTCTTTTTGTACGCTGTTTGAATTTTAATGTTAATTGAGTAGGTGCAATAAGTGCAATATACGTTTACCTTGCTTTAAAATGATTGGTTTTCTATAGAGCGAATTATTAACAAATCCGGTGTTAAGTGCCCATTTCTTTTCAAATCTATCTTGTCACTTTCGCAACCACTCAGTTATGTAAGCTCACGATCTGCAACAGGCCACACTGTGTTTGCATCTCCTATTTAATTGCACCGGCACTCATGTGTATGTAGCATGTTTCATAACGCTACGAGTATTATTTTACATTATGTAATTCCTCAGCGTTTGTAGGTAAGTAAATTTACAGTAGACTGACAGCATATGCAGCCAGCGCCGTCAGTACTTGCTGCAAATCAACTTTCACCGAATTCTAGGAGAAAAATTATCTTTTTAGTGTTCAGAGAGCAGAGGTTTTAAATTTAAACAGCGTTCAGAGTTGTTTCAGACAATACAAACGGCATAAACATGTGCATTGCACAACACATCGTTTGTAAAGCGTATTCCATTACACTAGGCGTTTCATTATCTTTTCATTCCCCCTGCAGTACTGTCTAGTTATTTCTTTCTTTACTTACCTTCAAACTGACCCTATTTGGATCCCATGACCGACTAAGCTGAAGGAATACAAGCGCTGTTTACTTAACTATGGAAGCCAATGCGGTTTAATCAGCACAGAAATAGTTAACAGCGTGCAACTACAAGTTAAACATTGGCTGTTATAGGATCTGAGTCACCACACTCCACTTCCATAGATCACAGAGCTGGTCGGTTCATGCTGACAAAAGTTTTGACAAGTAATACGCTGTTTCTTCGTGTTTGAACGGAGAACACTGACTCAGCACTTACAGCAGCGCCACAAGATATTACTATCCGGAAACTATAGATCGCTATCCCATGGACGATGAGCATCGATACCCTATAGAGGTTCTTGCAGATGGAGACCAATGCTGTAAGATGATAAAAGAGGACATGTCAATACGACTTGCTGATTCCTCGGTTCTCCTTCTTCCGATATTTGGACGGATTTTTAGTGGGGCAAGGATTGGTACTATCGCCTGGCACATTACTGTGAACCACGTACATCTCAACAAAGTGTCAAGAAGAGCAATTGCCCTTGCGAAACGTTCCACCACTTTGCAAGAATTCCATCACACGTTCAACACGGGGGACGGAGGAGTAGTACTAATTTCGTTACTAAGGAAGATATGATCCTTTCTTCAAATCGATGCAACACCGTGAAATGTTATATATCGCTGGAAAGAAATTTTACTAGCAATTCTCAGTTTCGTGATAAGCATCATTCTCAAATATTACTATGAGTTCAGAATAAAGAATTCGAAGTGAGCGGTATTCAGGACACTTCAAATGATGCTTTTCCAAGTTCCTCTTCAGACACTAAAGAAGGAAATGATGAGAGTTACAAAGATGAGAGCTGTCTTTCATGCTTCTTCGAGTGAAAACGATTTAGTGTCACTTTATGACTCCTCAGACACAATCTATTGCCTGAAATGCTGTCAGCATGTATTCTCTTCAGGACTTTTCAGAAAACAATGGTTGGAGATACACAGCACCTTTTTACAACTGTCTTTAAACGTAAGAATTAGAGACCTAACTACATTCTTCTGCTTTATCGTCGTTAAGGAAGAAGGAGTAATTTGGCATACTGCGAATGACGTCATAACTTACAAGTTTATACTTTTATTATTTAGCATCACGTATTACCCTTTTCTCTTTTCTTCAGCGTTACGTTAGTTCTCTATAGCATTTAGATGCACGCATTCTCTCGAAGAAGACCTTCTGGATAAGAACACTTCCATAGACGATTTCGCCGCAAGGATGAAAATGCACTAACATGATACCAGACAGGCCTGTTGCAAAATGGCAAAATGGGCTGTGTGTGTGTGTGTGTGTGTGTGTGTGTGTGTCTGTGTGTGTGTTTGGAGCTAACGGACGCTCAACGGCGAGGTTGTCAGCGCCACTATACATATTAAAAGAAACGAATGTAGGTAAAATGACAAAAATTATTGTCACATAGTGGAAACCCATAAAATCACACTCATTCAGGCTACGGATTATAATATGCTAAAGATTATCTGGAAAACGGAAGGGCAGTCAATTAAAGAACTTACCATAGTCGTAAGTATCGACAGGGAAACGAAATCAGGTTCAGCCTTCTTTGATCATCGCCTGATTACCGATAGACTGCGAGATAAACCTGATACAAAACACCAGTTTTTGAGAGCAAGATTCTACGATCCTCTTGGCAACTTGTCACCAGTGTCTACCTAGGAAAGATTCTTTTTCAACACACGTGGTGTGGAGGCATCGAATCGGACGAAATTCTGCTTCCAGACTTAGCCTCCCGTGGAAAAATTGAGCGACAAAACTCACTCATTTGCAGACCCTAAGATTAACCATATGTATAGGACTACTTAGTCAGTTGTCACAAACTTTACAAATTCATGTATTTTGTGGAAGGGCTTGCGAGGCTGTGTTGTACATCAGACCTTCCCAGATTCAAAGCGCATTTACTCATCAGATCGTCAGTAAAACCAGGGTTCCTTATCAAAAGGCTGACACTTCAGCGGCTTGAGTTGTCATTTGCTTCACTGGGTTCACGATTTCTGTACTAACACAGATACTTTTTGATGACATTCGTAAGTTTTACTGCAAGGTGAGGACTGCAAAACAGTATTTATTCTGACGATGCAAAAACATTTCCAGTCGTGAACACGGACCTGAAGGACCTGTGGCCTTCCTACGAGGACGCGAAGATCTCTCAGCGTTTTGCTCACCACCGTATTGTTGTTGGGGAGGCAGACGGGAACTTACGGTAGTAACAACGAAACGCTGCCTGAGAAAGTTTTGGGAAAATTCGTAGTGGATAAGGAAACAGAACTCTCTAATGGTGCAAACAGAAACCACCGTCAAATCGCGCCCATCCACACGGAGTGACACTAAAATACTGGCACGAAGCCATTCCTTAGCTGGCGACTACACTACCCCTCCAGTGCTGAAGTCACTATATTGAAGGATCTTCGAAGGGACGCGAGGCAAAGAAATAAGCTGCAAAATGACTTCATTATGAGATGGAAAAAAGGATATGTTCAAGGGTTCAAAAACTATCATGAAGGGCCCTGCGTCCCAACATGAAGCGTGTCAGATACTGTGCGGGAGTAATTGTATTCTTGCAGAAAGATACATTGTGTGGATCCGACTCCACAGAATTGATAGAATAGGAAGAGGCAGAGCAGTAAGTAATTTAATTTTTGGTACACCTGTCAGCAGAGATATCACTCGACCTGTGCACTGGTCATCCCGCTTGAGATTGACCGGTTTGTGAAAGATGTTCGTAATTTTGAACAAATGCTCTAATCGTTATTTGCTTCTGTAATGAAACAATGAAACTGTAATGAAGTGCTAGACGTCAGCGTACGCTAATATTTTGTTCTACAGCTTTATTCAGCTGCGAGTACGGAATAAGTCAGGAATGTATGGATATGTCAGTTTTTTATTATTCCTGTATAATGACCTAGCTACTACTGCTATTACACGATATTCACCCGGTTGCTGAAATGATTTTAGTAATATGTTGCCTGTACAGCAGTACTTAGTACGTTGCGAGAGCAGGAGATGCGACAACGCATGTGCTGAATAGTCGCTCTCGGACTGGAGGTGTCAATTGCTGCGCCCATTAGGCGCTGGACTGGCGCGTCGTCCAGCATTGTGCGTCGGCCTTTGTTGTGTGCGGTGACGCGCCGGTGTTGTGTGGCGAGCTGAGGGCGCAAACTCTGTAGGCCGTAAAACGATGCCAACGTCGCGCTAGTGATGCCACAAAACGCCACTCCCAAATGGTCAGGTGGCGTTTACCACGAGTGGGACCTCTTGTCAGCCTGGCGTTGTGTTTAATAAAACACTCGTGTAATGAGTACGTGCACTTAAGAGATGTAGCACTAGCTACTATTACCCTGAGGAGAGATGACTGAAAGTGAAAACCAGCTGCGAAAGGAAAAAGACGAAAATGTTCCATCTTATTTCTGTCCTATCGCCTTCGATTTCTCACCGAAAGTTCGTAGGAAAGATTCTTATCTAGAACTGAAAGTCAAACTGTTGTTAACTCATTGTTAGTGCAGGGGTTTCCGTGACTACGTCCTTGGCCCCAGAAGACGGCTGCAATAAAACTACACGACACACGGCAAAATAACACGTACCAGTGGATAGAGCGTCTCAACGAGTTTCAATTCGTAATACGCGCCATTGCTTAATTACAAAACGCACCGTTAGGGAGAAGGTGTGTCAGAACACGAAAACATATTACCCGTATTATCGCATCGAATTAGTTCGCACTTGCAAACATTCAACCTAATGAACAGAATCCCAAAGTTGGCAGCTGTCGCTGAGTCCGATCGAACAGCGGCTGCAGCGACGTCAATGAATTGCACTCAAGTACTGACGTCTTCTGCGTCACAGACTGTGTCGGTTTTGACCAAACTTAATGTGAATTAAAGACTTGGAGAGATGGTCAGTGCACTCGTATTTGCCTATTTTTACATGTCTTGTTTTCGTGCAGTCTTGTTTTGGAACAACGGAGGTACTTAACGAATAACCCTGTATTCTTTTTTTCTTTATGTACACACATCAAAAAAAGTTTTGCATCACCCCGGTTTCCAGAACTTCTGAAGATATACGTTGACTGTGGATATTGTATCACAGAGACAGTCCCTTTGGCTGTTCAGAGATGTCACTAAACCCGCCAAAAGATGTAAACAACCATAAATGAGCGCCTATTACACGGAGGTGTCCGACAGCCGATCAGTTCCAGTCATTCCACCAGGAAGGAAGTACAGGGCTCGTGTTGTCTTTAGTTCAACGATGCTTAGACGGTCAGTACCGCGGGTCGATCGCGTCCGCGTTATTACTTTGTGCCAGGAAGGGCTGTCAAGAAGGGAAGTGTCGAGGCGTCTCGGAGCAGACCAAAGCGATGTTGTTCAGACATGGAGGAGATACAGAGAGATAGGAACTGTGGATGACATGCCTCGCTCAGGCCGCCCAAGGGCTACTGCTGCAGTGGATGACCGCTGTCTACGAATTATATCCCGGAGGAACCCTGACAGCAACGCCACCACGTTGAATAATGCTTTTCGTGCAACCACAGGACGTCGTGTTACAACTCAAACTGTGCGCAAAAGGGTGCACTATGCGCAAATTCACTCCCTATGCCCATGGCGAGGTCCATCTTTGCAGCCACGACAACATGCAGCGCGGTGCAGATGGGCCCAGCAACATGCCGTATGGGCCGTTCTGGATTGGCATGACGTTCTCTTCACCGATTAGTGTCGCATTTACCTTCAAGCAGACAATCGTCGGAGACGTGGTTGGAGGCAACCGTGTCAGGCTGAACGCCTTAGACACACTGTCCAGCGAGTGCAGCAAGGTGAAGGTTACCTGCTGTATTTGGGGTGGCATTATGTTGGGCCGACTTACGCCGCTGGTGGTTATGGAAAGCACCGTAACGGCTGTACGATACGAGAATGACATCCGACCGATAGTGCAACCATATCGGCAGCATATTGGCTAGGTATTCGTCTTCATGGACGACAATTCGCGCCCCCCATCGTGCACATCTTGTGAATGAATTCCTTCAGGATAACGATATCACTCGACTAAAGTGGCCAGCATGTTCTCCAGACATGAATCCTATCGAACAGGCCTGGGGTGGATTGAAAAGGGCTGTTAATGGACGACGTGACCCACCAACCACTCTGAGGAACCTGCGCCGAATCGTCGTTGAGGAGTGGGACAGTCTGGACCAACAGTGCCTTGATGAACTTGCGGATAGTATGCCACGACGAATACAGGCATGCATCAATGCAAGAGGACGTACTACTGAGTATTAGAGGTACCGGTGTGTACAGCAATCTGGATCACCACATTGAAGGTCTCGCTGTATGGTGGTACAACATGCAACGTATGGTTTTCATGTGCAAAAAAAAGGGCAGAAATGTTGTTTAATTTGATCTCTTAAAATTTTCTGCTCTTGGAACCGAGGTAATGCAAAACTTTTTTTGACGTGTGTAGTACACAATGTTACAAGCAAACCTGTCACCAAAGTTGTTATAATTCTATCCAGCCTCAGGTGGCAGCATACTAAGATGCCAAAGCGACTGTAAGAAGTTATCTTAAAGTTTCAATTACCACGTGCAATAAGCAATATACGACCAGGAAACTTGCTGATGGTTTTTCTCCTCCTCTACAGATTCACCCTTCAGTGCGACGTAATACTCTCAAAGATGGATTGCTTGGCCGGACATTGGTTGTAGACACCTGCATTTTGGGTGTTGAGGAAACATTCTGTCTGGCAAGTCATCTCGCCATATCTCTGGAAAGTGCACCACATTTGCTCTTTCGAAGAATGAGGAAGAAGTCACTAGGTAACACGTCAGGAGAACAATGTGAAAGTGTCTGTGCCCCGTGGAGAATGAAGTAGAGCGTGGTCGGGGAGGTTTGACAGCTTCCCACTACCCCTCGCCTCGTCAGGATATTTCAATGCTGCGCTCCTGTAACGATTTGCCCGTTACGGTCATAATCTGTAAGCACTACACTTTTCGCAATTCCTAAAAACATGTAGCTTCCCTTTATCAGATAATACATGAAATTTATTCCAAGTTGCGAATCATCCATACAATGACGACAATGAAAATTTGTGCCGCACCGGGACTCGAACCCGGATTTCCCTTCCTATAGCCAAACCCAAACTTCCACATGTCGTCAACTACGTGTCTACAACCTGCACTCGTGCATCTATTATGCATAGTACCGTACAAGGGGAACATTTTGATTGAAAGTCGCTTGCGTGCATGTTTGAAGGAACATCGCATCGAACTTCTGAACACCTCAGGCACTGTAGTATCGTATTTACCAGACAATGGCTGAATCAACGTCATATTCGGCACTGGCGAATCGGCATGTTTCCACTACTTCCTTCGGTCCTTTGTCTCGGGGTTACAATGATACACTGAGCACTCGTCCACCGTGATTAGCTGACAAAAGATGTCATGTGGAGTGATGCAGCTGCAACGATTTCAGTGCTGCATCTGTTTAGTGGTATTTTTTAATGGGTATGAGGTGTCGGGGACACTCGTAGGCGAGACCGTTTCTCATGTTCAATTTGTCATGCAAGGTTTTGAGGCCGAGCGGTTCTAGGCGCTACAGTCTGGAACCGCGCGACCGCTACGGTCGCAGGTTCGAATCCTGCCTCGGGATGAGTGTGTGTGATGTCCTTGGGTTAGTTAGATTTAAGTAGTTCTAAGTTCTAGGGGACTGATGACCACAGATGTTAAGTCCCATAGTGCTCAGAGCTATTTGAACCAAGGTTTTTGAAAACTATCAATGACTGATTTTCCCTTTTCCCACTATCGCGTCGATTGCGACACTTCCGTCTCCTAGTACCACAGTAGCCAGTTCTCTTCTGATTCCTGGTTCCTCACAGACAGATAGTTTGACACTTCGGTCTTTCTCATACATACTTGTTCGAACGCAATGGAAGCGTTTGTGGTGAATTATTACCGTGCCGTTTACCAGTTAAGCATGAAGTAGCAGCATTGTTCTCCTTCTAATGCAGAAACCGAATTACCGAAACAGTGGGCTACGCCATTTTGTTACGCTTCATCTACTGGTGTGCTACGGTACCGCGCACGGGTATTTCAATGTGTGCCAAACCTGCACAAATGCGCTTGCACACAAACAAAAAATTAATTATGTAACTTAATTTTCTAGGACATAGTTAAAATTTTGTGCCTATTTCTCATATGATGCACACGAGAAAGGTATCTTTCCCTTCCCCTCCCCCTCCCTCAAAATAAATAAATAAATAAATAGTCAACGCTGATAAAAAATTGACTTTCTAACTAGTTTCATCTTGCCGTTTACGAGTAGTTATTGCGCGTTGACATTGAACACAGACGGTGGTCACATTAATTTGACTGGACCATGTATATTCATTAGTTTCCGTTATGTTCTGGAAATCTAGTACTACTATGATGGGTGCTAAACTGTTTTTAGTACAGTGTCCCGTTATGCTCGATAAGCAGCAATCCTTCTGTGTGATCTGTGACTTCTATATGATATTGAAAAGACGTCGCTGCACGATCACCGGGAGCACTTTGCCCCACACGTGACACCTGGAAGCAGAGTGCAGCCGTGCCGTGCCGTGTTTACAATCGATAGCCTGGCGGAGCGGCGCGCGCCCGTGCGTGCAGCGGCCGCCGGCGCCGGGCCCGGCCCGCTGCGATGCCGCGGCCAGATAGCGGCGCCCGATCACCCATCAACGGCGCGGGACCTTAATGGATGGAGAATTAGCGTTACGTTCAAAGGCGTAAATGTCACCCGCGCGTTATCGGCACATCCCGCCTCTTGTGCGGGTAAATGTTTTACCGTGCCACTCTACCTAACTGCTCATTATTCTAGTCCCTAGCGGTTACTTGCCGGGGAAAGCCAGTGTATCGCCAGGATGTTTTGGACACGTGCCGTCACCAATGTCACTGTCACTGTCTCCACAGCTGTACTCTGCAGCAACCTGAGTTAGAAACGTTGATCATATTACTTAAAAATCTTTTACGAATTGCAAAATTATGTGTCGTTTATGACTGACCAAGAAGTTGGAGAATACTATTTTTTTCGAATTATTTTCTCGTCCAATTTACTGCAAACAACCACACGACCTGTGCCAATTTTCTTGAATCGGCAAGAATTTGTTACAGAGATGTATGTATGTATAACATTTGTTGAACAAAAGTATCACATTTATTTAAAGTTACATTTTCTGAAGAAAGTTGAATGTCGTAAAGTGTTTATACGAACGACACATGGTTTTTAAGACTTGTAAAAAGACTTTTTGTGTTTGTTACATCTCATCGAATCTTCATAGGAAGTGCAATAAAAAATCTGCTGACATGCCAGTTAAATTGTAGGACCCGCGGGAATCAGAATACACTGTAGGGATCACGAAGCGTATGCGCATTGGCAAAGCGTGCCGCTGACGTCAGAATGCACCCACACAGAGTTTAGTACAAAGGGTACTGAGAAAGTTTTGCACTACAGTTTTATTTATTTAATTCCTTCGAACTAATTTCCGCTACATGGAATACACCTCTCCACCCTCCGAAACAAATCCCTAAACCAGTTTTTCGAAGTTTCTGTAGGGGGTAAGGCACACTCGTTGTCGCAAGCTCTCAGGAAATCCTCAATGCTTAAAAACTGCATTGCTTTCAGCTTCATTTTCACATGCGGGAACAGCGCAAAGTGACAAGGAGCAAGATCTGAAGTGTAAGGAGGGTGCTCGAGAAGTTCCAGTTCTGTACCTCGCAAATACTCGGCACTTGCCTTGTCTAAGTGAACTGGAGGATTGTTGTGATTTAGGAACCAAGTGTCCATTCTTGACTTCGGTCGCAGGTTCTTCAAAGATTGGATGACTTTGGGCATGCACCGCTCATTGTACCACTTAGCTCTGACTGACATCTGTGTCTCCAAAACAGCACGCTCCACAATTCCATTCGATTTAAAAAAAGCAGTTATCATTTTCTTCTTTACTGATCAGGATTTTCTGGCAGCTGCGGGTGAGTCGTTACCTTCAAAGACCCAAATTTTGTTTTCGGTCTTAGTCGGCAAGTCATAATAGCACAACCAAGTCTTGCCATCTGCCACGATATTATTCACATACTGAGATTGTTCCTTAGAAAACTATTTTAACATTTCCTGTCACCAAGTCACACATCGTACCATCTGCTCTTCCGTCAGTCTGTGCGGCAACCAGAGACAACAAAGTTTCTTTACTTGCAAATTATCATGCGGAATCGAACAAATTGCTGGTGAATTTAGCCCTAAGGTATCCTCTCTCTGCTTATAGGTTACTCGCCTGTCTTCGTCTAGCATTTTGCTCACAGCAGCAATTTTTCCTCCGAAACTGATGATTGTGGCCTTCCCGTTCCCTCAACGCCCTCCAGAGTGCAATTTCCTCTTTGGAATTCCCTGTACCACCTGAAAATAGTTGTACGATGTGGACACACATCGCCGAGTGCAAGAATCATTTCTTAAGCACTGTCTATGTTTAAATTATGCGCTAAGTTGTACCGCAAAGCTGCACGAAATCTCACTTCGTGACCGCGATTCCATAGCAAACACTTCAAACGAACCCTGCTAGTGATAAACTGCGCCACAGACTTGGCGCAGCAGCTAGAATACAAGTATGATGCTTTTTTTATCAGAACACAGCAACAATCATCCTCCTACGACTTATTGTTGCGTAGTATTGCAAAACTTTCCTAGTACACTTTGTAGTTCGCAGTTGCGATAACATGTTCCGTTGTGATTGCGTTTACAAGCAAAAGCAAGGTTGTTTATGGCAGTCTGCATTTTTATTATTGACTGTCGACTGACTTCAAAGTTGTACCGTAATTATCAGTGTACTGAGGGACTATTAGAGCAAGTTTTTAAGTGAAAAATAATGGTTTGCTATGCGATCGCCAGTTGTACTAACCAAAACAGACAACTAAATAAGTCAGGAAACAAGTTTAATATACGATGGTGGTTTGAGTAGTTCTCGAAACGGATTAGAAAAAAAGTACTTACATCACTGAAACCTTTTTATTTTCCAATGTAGTCTCCTTGTATGTGAATGCATCTGGTCCAACGATGTTCCAGTGCCTTGATCCCATCTCGAAAACGAGTTTCCTCCAGGCCTGCAAAATAGTTGTCAACTCCGGCTATCAGTTCTTCGTTTGAAGCGAATTTTCGACCACCAAGAAAAATTTTCAGTTTTGGAAGGAGTTTGAAGTCTGAAGGAGCTATATCAGGTGAATAAGGCGTGTGTGGCAACAATTCATACCTTAGATCGTGTAATTTTGCGGCAAACAGTTTTCATCTAGCGTCAAGAGTCGCGGATACCAAATTACAGATAATTTTTCCATTTCTAATTATTCAGTTAAAATGTGATATACTCTTTCAGATGACATCTGGCAAGCGTGGAAAATTTCATGCACTTTCAATAGGCAATCCTCCATGATCATTTTGTGCACTTTTGCAATTATATGTGGAGTAGTGACACATCTTGGCCGACCATTGCACGGACCATCATGTAAGCTCTCCCGACCAACTTTTTACTCCAGAAAGAGATTTTCACTCTGCAGCGGAGTGTGCGCTGACATGAAACTTCCTGGCAGATTAAAACTGTGTGCCCGACCGAGACTCGAACTCGGGACCTTTGCCCTTCGCGGGCAAGTGCTCTACCAACTGAGCTACCGAAGCTACCGGTAGCTCAGTTGGTAGAGCACTTGCCCGCGAAGGGCAAAGGTCCCGAGTTCGAGTCTCGGTCGGGCACAAAGTTTTAATCTGCCAGGAAGTTTCAACTTTTTACTCATTTGTCCACTTGGCAACAGTTGAATATGAAGGAGCAGAGTCCTCCAGTGCATTATGGAAATCGGCATAAGGAACAATAATAGAGCCACGTCACCGACACAGCTCTCTTCCAAGAGCACTAACGTGGCACGTGTTTACAGGCAACAATCCAAAGAATATCATGTGAACAATCGTTGCGCTAGCGCTAACCTCTCGTGGTGATTCCGAGAACTTTTCAAACCATCCTCGTATTTCCTGATAACAATTAGACGAAACGACAGTGGGTAAATGCTTCTGAACGTGCAGATTCATTTTCAGTTGGAAATGCTCGTCTGTGCTGAGTACATTTTACTGATTCACACTATAAGGGATCTAAAAAGTGAACTGTTGAATATTCCTTCGAAAGGCAAGATCAAAACTGATGCTGTTCTAACTACAAATCTACCATTACCTGGTGCTGATTTAGGGCTTAATAATGAGCTGCAGTGGAAGAAATGTACGGGCACAAAAACGAAGCTACCGTAAAGAAGTAGAAGATATTTTACAGCTAAATATATTAACAACTAATGAAGAGATTACTACTAGACAAAACAATAACCGCCAAAACAACCACTGCTGTAAATGCTATAATGCGTGCTTCCGCCAGTAATTAGAAATTGTGGAAACGAAATGAAAGACCTCATGCAAAAGAAAGCAGATTTACGGGATCGTGTCACTTTCGACGTAGCGCTGAGTTACATGAAATTAAAACACGTTCGAAATGTGATTCAGGGCTTTTCCAGACTTTCAACAACTGGTTATGAAAGTACTGTGTGCGAAGTGACCATCTGAAAAGATATTGCAAAAGGCTGCGATCTTAAAAAGCGTTATCTTGTAACGTTCTCTTAAACTATGTTTCTTATTTTTTATTACACTGGATTAATGCGTGTGCATAAAAAAATATATATTGTCTTACTTGTAAAGCAGCAATGATGAAACGCGATATATTCTGGTCTCTCACAAAAAAATATGAATATGCTAGTTACAGGCTCAGCGGTGTGCAGTGCTGGCTTTAATACTTTGAAATGCACATTAAATTGTTTTCGCAGATAAATGAAGACATTTAAGAAAATTCAACTTCTTTTGAAGAACATGTGACCTGGTCAGGGAGGCGGTACTGATTGCGAAGAATTACTAACATTGATTTTTTTAGTAAAAGTATATTGCAAGTTAAGTTTGTCTTTTTAAAAACATTTGACAATTGAAGTTACATTTTACCAAACGATCCACAAACAACGAATTTATACAGCAAGTATTATCTAACGTCACCATAAGGGCATAAATACAAATCATCAAATTACATATAGCTCTGTAAATAAATCTTAGAAAAATGATAAAAGTGAAATGTGTGACTATCCTTCTTATCAAATCAGTTTACATACATTCTAGGCTTACTCAACAATTGACAATCATCATCCAACTTATCTGTACTAACGCGATGGCAAAACAAAAATCATAATTGTTTAACATTTTTACCTAGCTCGTGAGAAGACTTCTCGTAATTCATTTATTAATCTAACACTTGGTGGCTTCACAAACCGCATCACAAAAACTGCCTACTCCATCGTCTTTCGCTCACAGACAGCTACATACAAATGTGCACCAAGAAATCTCTCGCTCCAACACTATAATCTCAGACCAGAAGCAGTATTTTTGGGTCTGCAGTAGTATACAGTGAGCGATACGCTTTATGAATCCTGTCAGAGACATACGTCGTTTATAATATACTAGTTTCATTTTAATTTACATTAATATTATTGTCATATTCCTGTGCCACATACGAGTATATGCATTGAAATATCCTATTTCTAATGAAGTCACAATTAAAAAGAAGACTCAGACATTCCAGAAGGCTTTATTGATTGAAGCTTTAATTTCTTGAAAACTTAAATTTATTAACAAAATTTGAGAAAGTAGTAGTTCAGACGATTTACCCTAGCACTCAACCGACCATATAAAAATGGTATGACTGATATAAAGCTTAACGATAATAACAATTATTATAATATATCAAAACCTGCAAAATCTCGATTACATTCGTACCTTGATATGAGTTATACATGTGTGCTCCGTGTGCCTATAAGCGTCAATGCAGTGCGCCGTGGCGGAAAGGTTCATGGTGACGTCACAGCTCACAGCCCACTTGCGCGTGACCTCTTACTGTCCACGGTAGAACCTCTAAAATGTCTTCACCAACACTATTATTTGTACCTTCAAAATCACTTAAATAATGATGACATTTTCAGATTAGGCTGTATTCGTTAAGACCTCTTTATATTTGGATGTTATTGTGATGTTCAGTCTGGAGACTTGTTGGTGCAGCTCTCCAATGTTCCCTGTTCTCCGGCCCAGACCTCTTCACATCCAAATAACTACTGCAACCTATTTGCATCTGAACCTCTTTACTGTATTCACCTCTTGTTTCCCCTCTACGATTTTTACGTGCCCATTGTCCATCCCCCCCTCCCCCCCCCCCCCCCAACACAGACACACAAGTACACCGTTCCTTCCAATACCAAACTAACGTATCCGTGATTTCCCTAAATCGCTGCAGCCAAATGCAGGATGACTTCTTTGAAAGGGTACTGCCGATTTATTTCCCCATCCTTGACAAACTCCGTGCCTGTGCTTCGTCTCTAATATCCTTGATGTGGAAGGAACGTTAAACCCAATCTTCCTTACTTTCTCCTTTTCAAACTAACGGTTTCATGAAGTTTCTTCATGATGTATCTTATCAACCAATCACTTCTTGTAGTCAGCCTGCGCCGTAAATATCTTTTTTGCCCGATTAGATTCAGTGCCGTCTCATTAATTACTCGATCTAACCATCCAACTTCAACTTTTTTTTTTGTCGTTTCGTCTCTGAAAGCCATTTTCGAACATTTTCCTGAAACAAAGTGCCATACGCATGAACATGTCAGCGAATTCACACGATGCTCTACCGTGGGTGTTGGTTTAAAAATTATACGCGTGCTGGTTTGATAGATGATTGGTACAATTAAGGCGGGAAAAAATGTTCAAAGATAGTTACCACCACTTACCTTAGCTATCGCGTGAGTCCGCGATAATTTCGTTAGCATGACATCTAGTTCTAAAAAAAACACTAAACTGCCTTTTTAAGCGGTAACTATTTCTGTAATTAAGGTATTAATTAGTAATACAGGTTACGTATGAAAAATTACCTTCATTCAACTCACTCGTGGCTTAGGTTGACATTATGGTGACCTTCTAGTTTAAGATTAGGATGGCAGCAAGATTATTATCAAAAATTTATTTTACGTATTACAGTGTCAACATCACTTCACGTGGTGACTCCTTTTTAGTGTATTTCATTTGCATGTCAGATCACATTCATTGTAATTGGAAATGTATTACTATATTAGTAAACGTAGAGATAAGATACAGAATTCACGCACACCGCGATAAATTATTGCTACCTAGTGAGATGGGGATTTACCTATACGAATTGTGTTCTCTCTTTGATTGGATGTCTGGAGAATGACGATGCTGATACTTTCACAGAAACAATCAATAACAGTTTGTGGAAGTCACATCGTCTGTACTATTAAAACCGCCATTAGATTTGGTTTGAGATTCAGATTTTATCTCCATAACAAATACAATACCACAGTTGCATGAAGGACTGACAGTAGGACGCGAGGCACTGTTGGTTCGATCTTGCGAACGACTGCACTTGTGAAGTGGTTCCTAGGCTGCCTCATTAAAGTGTACTGAAACGAATAAAAAGTAGAAAAACGGCTATGGAGAACGCTGGAGCCGCAGAACTATTACTTACTTATTTATTCACTCAATGACCATTTCTGCACTGTTGTTAGACATGTCAGCATGATACAAAAGGAACTGATGTGTAATTAAGTCTTCCGTAACTCATGAATATAGGGTGAATTTACGAGGGTTGGAGCTTTAGCAGTGACAACTATTTATTTACAGCTCGTACAAAATAGATACGTATATCAAAGTTTTACTGAACTTCAAAGTAGGCACCAGCATTGTGTATAACCCGTTGCCAGCGATGTGAAAGTCGTAGGATACCTTTAGCAGTACTGGTAGTGCTGACAGTTCGAGCGGCGCGGTCTATTGCCCGAAGAATTTGCAGCATTTCTGAAGCGAATGTCGTGAAGTGTTTTCTTCAGTTTAGAAGTCGAGCTAAACTTACGAGTGCTTAAGTCAGTGGAGTGCAGTAGGGGCTATAGCATATAGCAGCCCTATCAGCCAAAACAATCACTAACACTATTTTGTCTAAACCTGACATGGTGAGACCGTGGTTGTGTACAATTAATGGAGGTTAATTCTTACAAAGAAGAAAACAGCAACCAGCCACTATTATTATTGCTATTTATTTAGGTAAATAGCGCCGTTACCGGTTTGGAACTGGCAAGTTCATCATCAGACGGTGTTCACGTGATTTTCAAGATACACTTTACATTATCTTCTGATTTTTATTTTTATTATTCCACTGTGGCGAAGTATTTTTGGTGTGTTGTTGCCCTACGGTAGAAAACATTTAATCACTAACAACTTGCACTGTACGTGCTTGAGAATTTGTCGGGCAAAATGATGGTAAAGTCCTGCAGAAAGTGTCATCATTTCTGTCTCTATGCTGTTCATTTTTGAAACACAACCTACGACCAGCTTAGAGACAGAAGTGATGACACTTTCTGCAAGACCTGACCATCATTTTACAGGACAATGCTCAAGCACGTACAGTGCAAGCGTTACTGATTTGTTTGACTGATTGGGCTGGTAAATGCTATACCACCTACTGCACTCCCCTGACTTAAGCCCTCGTAAGTTCAACTCAGTTTCTAAACTGAAGGAAACACTTCAGGACCTTCGCTTCAGAAATTCGTCGGGCAATAGACCGCGCCGCTCGAACTGTTAACACAACTGGCAATGCTAAGAGTATCCTACGACTTCCACATCGCTGGGAACGGGTTATACACATTGCTGGTGACTACTTTGAAGGTCAGTAAAATTTTGAAACACCTATCTACTTTGTACGAGCAGTAAATAACTAGTTACCCCTATTAAAGTTCCAACCCTCATACTTACAATTCTTGACTGCGTCTACATATGATATGCGCACAATTTTATTTCATTCATATTTATACATATTGTTAAAAAGTTGTGATAGTGAAAAAAATTAATGCAATACCATTCATATACCATTGTTAGTCACTGCATACGCATACACACACGCACACACACACACACACACACACACACACACACACACACGCACACACACACACACACAGACTTTCAAATGACATCTGGACTATGATGGTACTGCTACCTTTCAGACACATCCTCCGAAATTTCTTATTTGTCTGAAAAACTGAGTCAGTATCTATCTTTAATGATTCAGATGGAGATTAGTATTATGTCTGCTATAGCTCATGGGCTTATGAGTGTAAGAATTTCCTGTAGCACAGTGTTAAATTGCTGAATGACAGACATACATTGTTCTTAATATATTGACAGGTGTGATAGTGCAAAAACTTAATGCATTACCATTCATATACCATTGTTAGTCACTGCACACACACACACACACACTCACACACACACACACACACACACACACACACACACACACACACACACACACATAATTTTGGTATCTGAATCGATTTTGAGCGAGCAGCGATGTTATAAAGCTGTATTTCAAAAGTTAAATTACTATCTTTGGGGTGCGCGAAGGTGCAGTTGCAGATAGTGGTTAGCTGTGTTAAAGTGAGCAAGCAGGTGTACTGTTATGTTTCAAATGTAAGGTCTCAATTAATCGATGCATTTAATTAAGATGATTATGTAATGGTAATTGATCTGAGACGGAGCAAGTGTAATGGAATATTTTATTTACGTGAAGAGGAATTATAAGGTAATTTTTTTTAAGTCACTCTTTTATTATTGTTATCCATTGTTTCCCTTAAGACAGTGATTGAACTTGAATATTACATTATTATTCAATTTTCCCCTTCTTATGTTTTCTTCTTATTTTTGTCTTCCCAAAACCTCGTCATTCTTGGACTGTGTTCGTGTTTCCTTTGTTCTGTCCATATTTTCCCCGATACCTTCCTTTTACTTCAAATTTCGTGTTCATAGTTCTGTTTCTGAATTTGTCTCGTTTCTTTATTGACTCGTGCTTGTTTTAGGTCTTCTTCTGTTTCATGAAACAAATTGGTTTATTTTTGATTGAGCTCTTGACTACATCAAAAATTCTCTTTGTGAGTCTGGTGTTGTTAATTTTGTGTATGTGCCCAAAGAATGTTAAACGACGTTATCTGATTATATTTGTGAGTGTATCTGTATGTTCTTACAGTTCTTTGCTGGCTTCTTCATCCATACTTCATCTCTATATACCGCTCCAAAGATTTTTCGAAGGCTTTTGCATTCTATATTTTCTATCACTGTGATGCCTCAAGCACCGATTGTGGTCATTTCTGATGCATAGAGGGCTTCTGTCAGTACAACTGTATTTTAGTGCCTGAGTTTCGTCTGTCTTGAGATGTTTCTTTTATTGTAGTGCGTCCATACAAGTTTGTAAGCTTTATGTAGTTTTTCTGTTCGTTCTGTATTGGATGCCTTGTTTGATCCTCGTATTTGTATGTATTCTCCAAGATACTTGAACTTTTACTCTCTGTTGACCAGACTGTTGTTCTTTCTTTCCACATATTGTGTTTTCTCGTATGATATCTGTAACCTCGTTTTAGCAGAGACTTCATGTAAATATTCCAGGGCTTCTTGCGCTTCTTCTCTATTGTTGCTGAGTATTGCCAAGTCATTTGCAAATGCTAGGTATTTTATGATTGTCTTGTTTACACATGTTCTTCCTAACTGAGTTCCTTTCACTTTTTCTTCCCACTGCTTGAAAAGTTTTTGTTCAGGAGTGTGTTGAATAGAAGTGATGAGAGACCATATGCTTGTCTGACACCTGTATGTATCCCAAATGGCTCTGAGATTTCTCTCATAAATTTTATATTGGATGTGGTGTCCGTGAGCGTCTGTTCTATCAGTGTCTTAGTTTTTCAGTCTATTCCATATGCTTCTAGTGTGTCAAAGAAAATCTGCCTATCAATGGAGCCAAGTCCACCAGTATAACTACAGTGTTGTTCACCTGTCTGACCTTCAAGCGTGTTCGCAGGTTCCAAATTTGTTCAATAGAGGACTTTCCATTTCTGAACCCTGCCTGGTATTCACCTATCTTTGTCTCCACTTGTGGTTCCAGACTGTTCAGTAACACCTTGGACAGACTTTTGTAAGTGACTGGTATTAACATGATCCCTACTGTAATTATTAGGGCCTGTCCTGTCTCCGTTTTTGTGGAGTGGGTGAATCAGTGCGCATTTCCATTCCTGTGAAATTTTCTCTGGGCTCCATATTTCCAAGAGAATTTTATGAATTTTCTTTGCAATATTTTGGTCTGCGAGTGACAGATCTCAGCGATAACGCCATGTTCTCCTGGGGTTCTGTTGTTCTTTAGTTGTTTTATAACCTCCTCTACCTCTTTGGTTGTAGGCGGCTTCGAGTTTGGGTGTGGTAGTCTTTTAATGAAGTGTAATTTTTCTTTGGGCTTCTCACAGCTGAGGAGTGTAATAAAGTATCCTTTAAGAATATTGATATTTTCTTTAGTGTTTGTGCCTAGAGATCCATTTGTTCTTCTGAATCAGATATTTGGAGGCTGATAACCCATTATATTTTCCCTGTATATTCTATAGAAATGTATCGTATTATTTTTATTGAAGTCTTCCTCGATTTCATTTAGTCTGCTTTTGTCATAAGCCCTTTTCACTGCTCTAATGTCTTTCGAGGATTGCTTTTGGACTTTGTGGAAATCCTGCCATGTTTCTGTTGTTCTCCTGCTGCTAAACGTCTTCCAAGCCTTAAATCTACGTTCAACTGCCTGATCACAAGCTACATTCCAACATCTGTGTATGCGTTTCCTGGGAGGATGTCCCCAACGCATTGCTTTCTGACTTGTCTTCGCCACGTCTGTCCAATTCTCTGATGTATTCTAATTAATTTCTTCAATAATTTTGTCTTTGTTATCTTCATGTATTCTGGATCAGGTTTTATAATTTTGATCTGTGTTTTCTTTCTGTTCCTTGGAATTGGTCGAATCTTGACTTGTAACACGTGATGCTCCGACCGAAGAATCCTTTACATTTAGAATTTCACTTGTATTTTTACTTGTTATGGCTATGTGGTCTATTTGAAATTCTCCCCACATGTTTTTGCGCGTTTTCCACGTTGTGAGTTTTCGTCTTGGTTTTTGAAATTGTGTCGACATAACTTTTAAGTTAAAATTTTGGCAGTACTTTATGAAATGCTAACCATTTTTGTTTGTGTGTTTGTCTACTGTATGTGGGTGTGTGATTTTCTAGTGCTTCTTCTCTTTGCCTAGTTATGCATTGAAATCTCCTAGTGCAATTTTGACGTGTCTTTCTGGTATTTTGTTTGTGATTTCTGCCATGTCTTCCCAAAAGTCTTCGACTTCTTGTGGTCTCTTCCTGTTGTGATCATTTGTAGGTACATGTGCGTTGATGATTGTGTATCTTTTGTTTCGTGATTGGAATGTTATTGTGAAGATCCTTACTGATACTGAATTGAAATTTATAATGTTGTCTATGAAAGATTTGTGTACTGCAAATCATGTGCCAAGCACTGTTGGTTTTCTCCGCCTGACAGCAGGTTATCCTTTGTATATTCTGTAGTTTTACGTGTTGAAATGGTTCTCGTCAGTAAAACGCGTCTCTTGTATTGCGAGGATTTTGATGTGATATTTTTCTAGTACATCAGTAAGCTGTTTAAGTATGTCCATCTTAACCAGTGCATTGGTGTCGAGTGTGCCAGTAAAATGTTTGCGAAGAGGTTTCGAGAAGCTCCGACTCTTCTCTATTTCATGATGTTCCTAGTCTCCCAGGAAAAACAAGTAAGTTCACTGGAGCCCGGGGTAGTGCGTCTCTTTCTCGTTGTTCCATCATAATTTTTTCAAGTTGAAGGTGGTTCTGGTGACCTCTGTTGCAGGTCACAATTGTTAAAGTCTTGATTGTTGAGATCAAGACGTATTTGTAGCAACCGCACCAACTAGGTGAACAGACGCTGACCACTAGTCGCTGGATTCCAGAACAGACACTAATGGGTTTAGGTCTGTGTTAGTATTTGGTCCGCCCATTTTCCCAGTACCACCCATATCTGGGAGGCTTTCCCTTATTCGCCACCTAGAGAGGCACCCGATAGGGGATCTAACAATCCCATTATTGCAGCGCCATTTTTCACCTACTTTTCCCTTACAATTTTTAAGTTATCATGTTTTTTTTTTTTCTAAAGTAGAAAAAGAACCAAGTGTGCTCCGAAAGTACTTCGATTTGCAACTAACAGTGAACTCATTGCACCTCACGAGTGTCTCTTTGTGTAGATTAATTAATCTGCAGCTTTCGCATAGCGGCGCGCTAGATACCGCAGTACTGCAACGCGTTATCCAGATTTGCGCAGAATGGAGGTAAGGACTAAATATTTTGATGATTTTTTTTCTTTTTTTTCAGAGAGAGTTACATTTATTGTGTTGTGTATCAGTTTTAGTCCTGGAATCTGGGATAAGTTTTGCAAAAGTAGGTATGGTACGAAACTTCCTCGCAGATTAAAACTTTGTGCCGGACCGAGATTCGAACTCGGGACATTTACCTTTCGCTGGCAAGTACTCTACCAGGAGAGCTTCTGTAAAGTTTGGAAGGTAGGAGACGAGGTACTGGCAGAAGTAAAGCTGAGGACGGGGGCTGAGTCGTACTTGGGTGGCTCAGTTGGTAGAGCACTTGCACGCGAAAGGCAAAGGTTCCGAGTTCGGATCTCGGTCCGGCACACAGTTTTAATCTGCCAGGAAGTTTCATATCAGCGCACACTCCGCTGCATAGTGAAAATCTCATTCTGGATAGTTATGGTACGTTTTATGCGAAAGTTAATTATCGTTCTCGACGTTGTTTTTTACATTTGAGATTTGTCCTTATGTTTCTCTATTATGCCGGGTAGTACGTTTGTCAAAAAATCACGCACTACGATGAATTCGCAAAAATATGATCTTCAAAATGCGACCGACAGTAACAATACTTTTGTTGATCACCTAGTCGCTACTAATACTAATCATATTTCTGACGTAATAACATAAGACGCTATGTCCCTACAACAGGATAATCAATGCATGAATATTGTAGACACTCTTGATTCTGACCTAGTTCAACATTCCGATAATAATTTTTATCGTAATACTGATTTACTTTCTGAGAATAATAATAGCACACAGATAAACATGGAAGATTCATTGCCTTTGCTAAAATCCGATACCCAGCCTTTACGAAATTTTTCCTACAGAACCGTTACGCAACAGCTTCATTTGACTACACACAAGATTAATTTCTCGCAGCAAGCTCAGTTCAATCATTTCTATCAGTTCTCAGGTGAAATACAAAAACAGAATAATGAATGTTTTAACACTCATTCTGACGAACTTAAAAACATTAACGATGAACTTAAAGACGACAACAAGACACAAAACGTTTTAATGAACAATCTATTAGTTTTGCCGACGAAATTAAAAACCGTAACGAGACTCTTACTAAGCAATTTCAAGAACTTAATGATAAATGTTGTAAAAATCACGAATCTTTTGCAAACTGTATTGATGCACAGGCTACTAAATTTGAGAAGCTTAAACACAAATTTGAAGGGCAAAAAAAATGTTTAGATGTACTCGGTGACAATTGATATTACAACAGAGGTTACCAATGTCACATGTCGTTTAAGCAAACTAACTACAGCTCATGACATCCTTAATCAACGTGTTTTAGACAGAGAAGTGTGTATTTTCGCTATCTTTGTAATGTCATTGGTCAGTATACGGCACAGCTTTATTCCCTAGCAGAAAATGTCTATAGTATTCCGTTGATATATTCTGTTAATGTGCTTTAACTGATTTGTCTGTGTAGTCACGCTGTGCAGCTAAATTCCTCCCTCGACATTTACATCCCTTTCCTGTAATTTCTATTTATCGTTGTGGACGTGTACGACAAAAACTCATTCCATAACTAAGGTCTGAGTGTGCATGGAAAAAATATTAACTGCAAGGCACTGGGTGTAGCACACGGATGGAATCATACAATGAAGGCTTTCACAACCGGTAGTCTTAGCTGCTGGTGAATCTTTTCTTGGTTGTATGGTTGTGGTATTTGAAACGTCTTCATTACTGGTCTTTCGTCCAAAATCCGTTGGACGTGCTCCCGGTCGGACGTCGGAGAGCAAGATAAATATTGTGAAAAGGGGCGTGGTGGACGTTTACATGTGATCGGCAGAGATATTACATGTCACAGATGAAACGTAAGTATCGAACTGTTGTATGTCAAAACTAAAACTTGTCTATCGATTCTGTAGACCTACTGTCCATGTTCATTTCATTTTCAAGGCTTCTTCTTTTCTGATAAAATTATCCCGATGTTTGTAAATTATTTTTTATAGTTTCTCTATATAGCCGTGGGCTACTGAGCTGAAAGCCACATCACTTAGAAGAAACTGAAAAGAATCCTGTGTTTGTGAAAACCGATCTCATTCATAAGCATATAAATAAGCAAACCATTAATTTCACTCCCGGTAGACTTGGAACGCGAACTGTTAAAAAAAAAGTAACCGTATAAAAAAAGAAACCAAACTATAATGTCGACTTGTGTATGAATGTAACCAGAAACACACGGAAATCTCTGCACTGACATATGACCCTGACAAAACAAATAATTGTGACAGGGAACGAAACAATCACGTATTATGAATCTCAATTGCAAAATGAGGTACTGCCAGAAACAACAACACTGCAAGACTCCACAACAGCTAAAAAATACCGCTGAAAACTAACTGCAGTTGGTAAAAAGAAATTGGGTTTACAATCTTGATACTGAATTCCAGTAAAAACTTGATTCAAAGGTTCTGAAATTTCATTTAGGAACGAACTTATCAGAAAAAATTATAGACTCTAATAAGAAAATTCATTTAATCTAATATCTTCCATGGTACATTAAATTATCTCAGACTATCAATCAAGAGAATAATCATAAAAAACTCGATTAGAACGAGGGGGAAGTGGACCAACAAAACAAATATAAAAAAACCACCTCTTTTTACCTCATCAAATAATACCTTGATCTTCATTTCAAAACCTTTTTTATGTCCGTGTGCTACCCAGCCGTTGTTTTGAGTCATCGTTGCTCCTCATAACAAATCTACAACTCACATAGTTCCAAAAGTGCGTCCATACATGACGCTATACACTCAACGAATCCCACCTGCTCCACACCGCAGCTATCCACTACTGATTGTCAAAGAGTCTTCGACTCCATAGTGCTGTCATAGAAGACACAGACACTGTTGCCTAACAACAGTTAACATTTCCAACAACATCTTTAAAAAAAACAATTTACAGACTGTAGTTACTTCCCTTTTCCATATTTTTCGAAAGCCTGCGTAATGTTTTAATTCGTTGACCAGGTGTTCTTGCGCACAGATTCTTTTGGCTCTGTGGAAAAGACTTTTAATGACTCCCTTTTTATTGTGAATGATGGCTGGAGTTCTCATGCAAATATCTGACAGCATGTGTGATTTTCTAAAACACTATATGTTCCGACCTTCTATCGGTCTGTCTCACACCTAAGACACCCAAGAAGACGTATTCCGTTGACATTTTGCATTCCCACGATAAACTTGTTTATGCATTTTTATTATTTAGGCAACAAAAGTATCCTAAATCATATTTACTGTAAAACCAATCAACAAATGTATATCCACAAACTGATACCATCTAAATGGTTTATTTTTGCATTTTCTAGAGCCGATTGTTCGACTTTTTCCACGTAAAAATTTGCGATCGGAGGATCCAATGGGTTTCCATTACGACATCATATACCTGCTCATAAAATTTATCGTCCCACTGGCGCTTTCTAGAAGCAAGAAACTTCTAAAATTATCGCTCATATACACTGGGGAAACGCCCACTTTAAAAACCGCAAATTCGTTAACTGGAATCCCAATAAGTGAAGACCCTACTCTGAAGCTTGCAAGAATATTTTCAATGGACAAAGTTAGCCCTGGAAGTTCGTCAGGGAAGTGATATGGGTCTTTTATTACTCAACTACCATAGCGCCCGCTGCTTCGTTCGCGTAAACTGTATGGTCTGCAAAGAGTTTTTACTTTAATCGAATTTCTATGTTGTACATAAATTGCAAGACGATCTAAATTTTTCACGCTAGGTAACGCCATAGAAGCATGGTCTATCCCAAATGTCTTCTGAGAAAAAAGCGACTTTGGTAGCTGGAGTCCAAGGTTTTTTTTAATTACGCGTTTTGCGTTCTTGTGGTGATATTTTCATAGAAAAATTCATCCCGTAACACGTACCTCTCTATGTCTGACTGACAAATGAAATACCAGTTTTTATAGATTTATCATTAAAAATTTTTTAATACGATGAAATATTTTCAGAAAAATTTTCACCCCCTGTTTCACGCCTTTAGGAGTTCAATTTCCAAGAACAATGAAACGCTTATTTTTATTTAAAACATAGAAGACAAATACAAATTTTCATAGAATTACCGACAACAGTGAATCATGTATATTTTTATTTCTGACCAAGATATCAGATACCAATTTTCATAGATGTAGCTTTAAAAATGTACTGATAGTGTCTTAGTTTCAAACATAAATAAATAAATAAAACTCTCAGCCCCTACTTTATTAATTGTTAACTTTCCAAAAATGGTGACAGTTGTATTTTCTTATTTTTGACTGAGAAACCAAATGCAAATTTTCATAGTTCTAACTTCAAAATTGCTTTAAGAGCGACATATTTTCAAAAAGTTTTTCATTCTCTATTCACCCCCTTAGGAGCGGAATTTCGAACAATCCCTTCTTAAACGATGCAAACCGTATAACGTCCGCACCATCGCCAAATTTCAATTTTCGGTCGTTGGTGATGATGTGTCTATGAATCAGGCTGGTCCTATTTAACCCCCTTAGATTTTGAATTTCCAAAAACAATGAAACACGTATTTTTTAATCTCCAACCAAGAAGCCAAATACCAATTTTCAAAGATTTAGTTTTAAAAATGCGTTCATAATGAAAAGCGTTCATAATGAAGGATGTAATTTAGTAAAACTTTTAATTTATTAACTACTTAGGCCAATTTGTTTTGTAAATTCCAGGAAATTTCATTAAGTTTTCAACAAAAGTTGTAGAGAATTTAATTTTGGAAAAATGATGGAAATAACGTTAACTAAAACTGTGAATGTGTCAGATAATGTGCTTTTATTAATATGATAGCACATGTGAATTGATTTGAAACCAGGAAAAGCAAATCTCTGTGTTAAGGAAGTTGTACACTGTACGTACAATTTCACAATACATTCACGATAAATGTTCAAATATATCTCCACCGAGTTGCATGCGTTTAGCTGCACATTTAGGAAGAGATAAGCATTTCTACATTTTTAATGGAAAGTAAACAAATTTACTTGTATAATAATCTTTGCTTCTATCGATGTTCTGGAAAACTACTGCAGATACAGGTCTGGGACATCTTTTATTAGATTCACCAACTCAATAACAACAAAATAAATGGAAATCGTGCTTTACTTTAACCTCGTACAGTTTTGTGATGGATTCACATTAACGAAGTTGCCAAATTTCAGGCAAACTCCTTTATTTATTTATTTATTTATTTATTTATGCATTTATTTTACCTGGCAAGATTAGGGCCTTCAGGCCCTCTCTTACACCTAACCAGGCATACTCAGATTGAACGAGTTACAGTTACTAAATAACATTAAGAACATTTAACGTATTATGCAGTATTGATGTCAAACGAAAAAAATTTGAGATTATAACAGTAGTACAATGATAGATATAAAAATAAAAATAATTATAACAATCAACGATAATAACGATAATAATAATGATAATAGTAATAATAATAATAATAATAATAATAGTGACTAAGTATATGAAAGTAAACATACATTTCTTTTGTGAATGTCAGTTAGTTGGGAATTTTCTCGTTATATTCTTGCAGCTTGTGAGTTATTCTCATCGAGCAGAGACATAAGACGATAGAATGGGGTGAAAGAGATATATAAGAGGTAGATAGGTTTGAAGAAGAGAAAAAGAATGGTAAAATTCGAAGCTGTGATGGAGAGAAGAAAGAAAGAGATGTTAGGGGCACAACAATGGTGGCTATACCGTCCCTAATATGTAAGTTTTGAGTTCCCTCTTGAATGTTGAGTAGTTCTGGATAAGACGCAGATCACAGGGGAGTGCGTTCCATAGTCGTATGGCTGAGATGGAGAATGACACGGAGAAAGATTTTGTGTTATGTAAAGGTACAGCCAAGATGATAGACGTATCCGATCTGGTATTGCGATTGTGGAATGATGATAGATGTTTAATGTGAGAAGATAAGTATTGAGGGCACCAGTGGCTAAGAAATCGATGAAGTAAGCACATCGTGTGGAGATCGCGTGCCTTATGTGGGCGTATCCAACCTAGCTGGGAGTATGAAGGACTGATATGATCATACAACCGAATATTGCACACGTATCTGACGCAAGCATTCATCACTAGCTCGAGGCATCTAGAATTTTCACTATTCGTGCCGTGTTGAACTACATCGCAGTAGTAAAGATTAGGCAAGACTAGTGTTTGGACTAATTTTTGTTTAACATGGGTTGGAAATATTTTTCTAAATTTTTGAATTGCATGTAGGGAGGAGAGCGATTTCCGGCAAGCTGTGACTGTTTGTTCTTCCCAGTTTAGGTGTTCATCCAAGATTATTCCAAGGTCTTTTACTGTTTTTTGGTATGGTAGTTGGGTACCATTGAGGAGTATTTTAGGGACCGTTTCGCGAAAGTACCGGCTGATTAACTTTGGATGAGATATAAGTGTGACCTGGGATTTCTTGGGGTTTAGTTTCAGACCTAGGTTCTGTGCCCATCGAGAAACAGAGCAAAGATCTGCGTTCATACTCGCTACTGCGCCAGCAATGTTTTTGGGGCTTGCACTTATGTACAGTTGGATGTCGTCAGCATATAGATGGTAGCTGCAGGAGTGAATCACTGAAGAAATATCATTAATATACAGTGAGAAGAGTAGTGGACCAAGGACGGAGCCTTGGGGAACTCCAGAGTGCACGCTTTTCCATGATGACTTTTCCGACCCACAAACGACTTGTTGACTTCTGTTTTTGAGGTAGCTGTCGAACCAGTGTATTGCGCTGATTGAGAAATTCAGCTGTTTCATTTTAATTAGTAATATATCGAAGCCAACTGTGTCAAAAGCCTTGCTAAAGTCAAGCAGTGTTAGGATAGTAGCTTCACGTCTGTCCATAGCATGTTTAATGTCATCAGTTACTTTGATTAATGCAGTTGCTGTACTATGGTGCTTTCGAAAGCCTGACTGATATTCGTCATGGATGTTATGGGTTTTGAGGTAATCCGTCAGCTGTTCATGGACAATGTATTCTAGGGCTTTAGATATTGCAGGTAGTATGCTGATCGGCCTGTAGTCACCTGGCGACTTAGGGTTGTCAGTCTTGGGTATAGGCTGGATTAAACTTTGCTTCCACTCAGTAGGATATATACTACTGACAAGAGACAGGTTGAAGATGTCTGTGATAACTGGAATAATAGTGGCTACGACGTTTTTAATCATGCCAATGCTCACTCCATCATTTCCTACTGCCTCGGAAGAGATTCTCATAATTGCCTTGTGTACTGTGCCGGTAGTGACATGTTTTAGGAAAAACTTGTCTCTCAAGAGATTGATATCTTGGGGCTGGTAATTTGTCGCTGCGTGGCAGATTACAGCTGTTGAGAAGAAATCGTTTAATTCTTCTGCAGACGCTTGATAAACAGCGTCATATCTTCGCTTCCCTATACCGAAACTGCGCAGCTTTTTCCACAGTGCAGCAGGTTTTGATATGCCGCATACGACAGAGGGGGCATGTCTGATTTTGGCATTTCTCACGCTTTGCTTCGTTCTGTTTCGGAGTTTCCTATAAGCTTCGTACGCCTCGGGAGTTGGGTTACGTTTGAAGGCCCTGTGTGCAGCATCACGTTTATTCATTAACTGGCGTAATGCAGTGGTGAGCCATGGAGCAGGAGCTCTCTTTACCTTGACAGTGCGTTGAGGAGCATGTTTATCATACAGTGCAATAATTTTGCTACATAATTGCCGAATTTTTCCGTCTAAAGTCGGTTCATTGTTTATATCATGCCAAGGGATGTCTGAGCAATCCTTTTGAAGAGCGTCATGGTTAACATTTTTTAAGTTTCTGTAGGTTACCAGGTGAGATTTTTCTTTGGTAGTATGCACTGAGTAATTTAAGAATATCACGTCATGAGCAGAGAGTCCCGGAGCGGATGTCTGATTGGCGCGGATTATTTTATCTGGTCGCTTTGTTGCTATTATATCTATGAGTGTGTGGCTGTGTGACGTGTGGTGAGTTGGGTCCAGCGGTGTTAAACTCATATCATTGGAGTGGAACAGTCGCCTTAGTTTTTCGGCAGAGGGAGATTTTAACTGTAAGTCGATGTTTGTGTCGCCCATAATGATTATGTGTTCATACTGTGTCACGAGTGAGGACAGGGCAGACTGAAAGGAGGACATGGCACCGACGTTTGGAGGTTTATAGATTACTCCAATTAGCAGTTTCTGATTTGATGTATTTATTTCGAAAAACAAGAACTCTGCTTCTCCTTCGCCCTTTGCATCCGATGTGCATAGTACAGTAGGTGTCAGATCAGAGCGAACATAGGCACTCACACCACCCCCGCGTCGTGTTTCACGATCTGCCCTTAGGAGAGAGTAACCAGCGATTCGGATAGCGTCGGAAGAAATGTTTGGTTTCAACCAAGTTTCAGAGACGAGGATAATGTGGAACAGCGATTGGCAGAACAGGTCACAGAACTCGTCGAAGTGAGCCGTTAGCGACTGCGCGTTCGCGTGGGCCACAAAGAGCCCGCCGCCGGAACCGGTCCGTCCCATTGTGGCCGCCTGTAGGACCGAGCGCGCTCCGTTTACCTGCTGGCCGGAAGAGGGACAAAAGCTGGATTTCGCGGGGGAAGACATGTTTACAGGTGTCCAAGGTCGTGACTGACTCAAGCGTCTGTGAACTAAAGGTGAAAAACACGCTGAAAGTATCGGAGAAGGGAGCGAAAAGAAAGATGGAAAGTGGCAGTAGTGGTTACGAAAAAGATAATAGTAGTAGTAGTAGTAGTAGTGGCGAAGATGAAAATAACAGATATAGAAAGGCGGTTGTAAGGAGATTCCTGTTAATGGAGAATGTTAATTCCCATTTAACTGACAATATGAGTATACATGAGCACTTATGATAGACAAATAAAGAAACAATATTTATGTGAAATAATTGACTGATTTTAAATAGAGTACTTATGGTACTTATAGAAATAACGGAGCTATATTTAAGCTAAAACATGAAAAGAAAGAATAAAAATTAACTTATATTAGACAGATTACAATATGAGACTTTGTGTAACCAAACATTTTCAGACGAATGTTTGTATGAACTTCTTTCTTTAGTTTTATTTGTAGAACAACTATTTAAAATATTTACATATTTTCGTGAATCACCATGTATATCGTTGTAAACGAGTTCCCAGGTCTTTATCTGTTTGGTAAATGGGGGAATACATAGCACTAGCAATGGATCTCAGAAAAAGATCAATTTTATATATTTTGAGTAGACCATAAAGTCTTTGAAATATCTCTGTTGTTTTTAATTAAGCTTTTGTTATCTTCTTGAGCGATTGTCAAGAATGTTGATGCAGTTATACGAATTCTTCCCAGAGATACTGCGAATGTTATTCGAATCTAAACTGCCAGAGTATTGTGTCGCATTAAACACTTAACGACAGGTTAGAGAAAGGCTCTCAGGAATTGAAAACCAGATGAAGGGATAGTTGTTCTTCATGTGGAAAAAGGGAAGACTACTGTTATTATGATAACGAGAATTATCGAAGGAAAACTTTCAGTTTCTTAGTTTGAGGACATTAAAAGAAGCCCAAGAAAAACGCTGCAGCCAGCGTGCTGAACAAAAATATTCTGATAAAATGCTGTACTGCAGTATACCATGTTGTAAATTCTTTGATCTTTGTGTTGATAAGAACCTGACCTGGAAGTTATGTGTTACGGATCTTAACTGGGTAAGGTGGTTATGTCATTTTTGATTTTTGTATGTCATCGATGTGCACTCAGAGAGAGAGGAAGCTACGTTACTGTCAAACAATCTTTGGTGTTGTCGTGGCACAGTCTTTACCTATGCGTAGTCTGATACATTCTTCTTTGAAGTGTGGTAGCAGATGATGGACGTGTTTAGTAGTGCTGTGTGGACTTGTGATTGTATCTGTTAGATGAATAACGATTGATTGTAAAGAACTGCTAGGATGAATGTATTGGAAGGGGAAAAGGAAATAAACTGTAAATAGTGCTATTATTTTTTAAGAGGTATGACTGTAGCACTGCGCAGCTATGAATGATTATTGTCAGCTGGTTAACTCGCTCAGAGGTGAGAGAAAGACCACCCCACTTCCCCGAGTCATGCATTGACATAATAACTAATTAGGCTGGTTTTTACGGAATTTCTCTGTTAACTTTGTATCCTTTTTACACCATTGTTCACTTTGTTAAGCATAATACTGTTCTGACCAATGTTATATGTGAAAATCATGCGAAGTTTTATTCTGTCTTTTTGAATACACATTTCATTCTAAAATTGTTGTCTCAGAATATCGTTTCATAGAAATAGTTACGTTCTGTACCCCACTGATGCAACAATTTGAATATGTATTTAGAAACAGAAATCTAGCCGCTACCTGCTTGCTGTTTGCTGTTGTGCTTTCCAGAAATGGGCAACAATGTTGTCAAGACGTGCGGTATGTGGAGATTTTGGTTGGGGCCATATAATTGTTTTACTTCAGTTGCGCATTTAATACAAAGAAAATTTACATTAAAATCAGTTACTTTCGTTCACCAGTGCCTTATGGAATCATACGCTTGGGTATCTCTTCCCTAAGGAGAATGTTACTGTTGCAGAGAAGGGTGTAGTATGGACAATATAGGGTGTCCCATCTAGCCCCTCATGTAGACGGGTCTTTAAGCATTTGAGCATACTGACAATAGCCTCACGGAACGGTTGCTTTCTTGTGACGGTTCTTGTCAAGAGTCACAGTTCGACACTGACAGTGATATTCATAAGTATAATACTAAAAAGAGAAATCCCTCAGCCTCAGTGTGGCACAGAGAGGAGTGAGGTACTCAGTCACAACAGAGTTTGACCACCCACATGTGCTGTAAGGAATTAAACAGATACTGAAATTAACTTCCAACAGGAATAGAAATGATATCTGCTTCATAATTCCTACCCCATAGAAGATTTGGTGAATGCTTAATAATATAGTGTGTGTGTTTCGAGAAAGAGAGAGAGAGAGGGAGAAATGTGGAGAACCAGTTAATTATAAGTAACTGTACAAATATAAAAGTATGGTTTAAGAAAGTGATCAGAATGCTGTATTTTTTCTAAGAAAGGGCACTGTAAATATACAATTGAGTATTTCCATACGATACTGAGAGGTCGCAAGTACAGTCTATGTAACACTAGATAATGGAGAACTGGTTTTCGAAATCGACATGACAAATTTTAAAATTGTCCTGAGAAATTTGTTTTAGCATTTGGTTTTGGCCAACTTCCAGTGATCTTAACAAATTATTGTGTCTCAACGATATTAGCGATAAGTTTTTATCTCAAATTGTGAACTTTATTTCGATCTTACAATCATCTGTCAAAATTTTTTCTTCTAATAAAACATAAAGAACTGAGAATCAGTCTTTCTTCTTCTTGTACGAGCCTATCTACTGGAAGGTTCTATCATCCATTGCACGGTGAATTTTGTAGTGAAATAATAATACCTTTAAGTCATTTACGGCTTTATTTTAGTAGTTGAATGCATAACCCTGTGCACATGTAATAATGAAATCTTTTGTATATATTGTTCAGCCTTTTAAATTCGGTGAAAGCAGTGTATTTGATAATGCAACAGTCGCTCGCCATAAAGGCGCTGTTTTATTCACATCTCGAAATCCATAAGTCGAGCCTGCAGTCTATGTTTTTAAAGAATCTTGGTTGTAATTATTACTATTATGCAAACTATTTCTTTGCAATTAATAATTAATAGTAAACCGGTTTTGTGTCACCAAGTTTACTGCTACCCAATGACGAACTCTTGAGCTTGTAGCAAGAAGTATATGAGTAAGGAATCATCTCTAACTGAACAATTTTGTGGCACGGAAACAGTGAAAGTTTCGTTGTCTTCCTCTAATTTTCACGTTACATGCGTTTCCTTCTTGCTGGCAATGTAATGTTTCCTTCCTTAGCGAACATTTTACCTTCTTATTTAAATTTAAATCACGTTAATTGACACCCTAGGAAGGCGGTAGCATTATGAAATGTAGAAGCCCTTTAACACTAAGCACTCTTGTAGTATTTCTTCGTATAAAATATTCAACACTCTTTCTCCAGATACCATTATAGGACCAAGTAAGTTGTATATTTTTAACTGAACATTGTACAACTTAATATTGCACACATTCTCGGTTGAAGTTTTCGGACACCCTCAATAAATTATCTTCAAGAGCAGCAGGCCACGTATGAATTCAGCTCCTCATTTATTAAGTTGTCTTACCTCTTCACGGCTTGAACTTCCGTTGGTGACAAATAATACTAAAAGAACGACCATGTTAAAATATTTAACCATAAATAAATATAAATTTTACGCATATTAAGTTATACTGACATCAACTTTTTTCCTGTGGTAATAAACTTTTACCTTTCGGTAACCGTTCATATCGGGCACAAATACCCGCACATAAATCCAAAACGTAAATGAAGTACGTAATACATTTTGTAATAGATTTGATAGTTTATTTGGTTTTTAGAAAAACAAAGGACATACATCCCGTGCACGTTCATTCATGAGCCGCGTTGAGTCTGGTTTGCTGAGAGGAAGTTCGTTTTATTTCAACATCAGCCGGACGCGTGAGATTCTGGGCCCGAAACAGGGCTTTACGCTAATCCGGAGTGGCTGGCAGGATCCCATCGGCTTACGTCGGAGACTCGCTGCAGCAACGCCCAGTGAAGTGTGCGCATGACTAAGTACGTCCCTTAACTGCATGCAGTCTGAATCACTGTTGCATTTAACAGTGCAATTTCTAAGAGTACCAGTAAAAAGGACAGAGTTACGGTGAGAGAAACACATTGTTTTTGCAGACGAGGGTTCAATGTTCACTCATTATGAGAAAAAATTTCACTGATATTTATCCGTATTTTTATTTTGAAAATTATAAGAGGGGGTGGTAGAGCATGTTGTGAAAACGGGTTGTAGGTGTGCTAGTTGTTTAGAAATGTGGTATCCAGTATTGACCAATCGAAGTGTTGCAAAAGGCTACAGGTCAAGTCTGGCCGACAGTCAGGTTGTTAATTCAATCAGAGAAGGGCGCTAGGTCGTAAGATTGATCAAGAAACGACTTAGGAAATCACTTAACAGCTTCATTGTGATGGAGTATGAATCCCGAGGCTCTGAAACAGCAATCCATTTATTTTTCATGGTCAGCATCTTCGATAAGTCGTATTTGCTGAACTTATTGCAGGTTCCTCTGTGGGGTAAAACCGTGTCGTGTTTCTTTAGTTCTGATTAGTCAGTCATACTAACAATGCAGAGAAAGTTGTACAACCATTCAAAGATTTATTTTGATTTACATGCAGATCAGTAGGTCAGTTAGAAACATCAATATTTAATATTGAAAATAACAACACTTCGTAAGTAATGCTAGATGCCTTATAACAGGGCCTTCGAGGAACGAAGCAACGAAAGGTTCCTGTAAAAGACGATTTGTCATTATAAATGACCAAACTTGCGGGGAACATAATTTTACAGAAAAAGCACATCTTATCGCCACATGTTTTACCTATGTCGCAAAAATAAATAACTAGTGAAACAAAGACCAAAAAAGTGTGTTTTTGGCATGTAATCATGTTTCACCAACTACACACATTGCAGTCAACAGATATTTATACAGAAGGACGTGATAATTTGTTTGCAGCCGTTTTATGGAAAACGACAATCCCCAAAACTGGAAAAAGCTGAAACACTACAAGGAAAGAAACAGGAGACACCAGCCCCCTCTTCGTAATTACAAGGGATTCACTAATATTATCATCATGTGCATAGAAAAAAACAATGGAGTTTGAGCAGAGTAACAAGAAGTGATCATAGCACAATGCACAGATTGTAAGCCGTGAACTATTTTATAGAATATAATTGCGTAGGCTTTCGTGGCCAGAGTCAGCCGACATAAAAGTTTTCTGAGTATGGTACCGCGTCATAATGTACAAATGGCATGCACAGTGGACAGTAACAACAAAATATAAGGGACATTGCATAGCTAGTATGCACCAGTGAACCCAGAAGAAGGCCGCTGCAGCCGTGGTCGAAACGTTGGTTTTTCTCCAGGAGCAATATTTTATACATTATGACGCGGTACCATATCCAGAAAACTTTTATGTTGACTAATTTACAGAATGTCCGCAATATCCTTTCTTTCAGGAGTGTTAGTTCTGCAAGGTTCGCAGGAGAGCTTCTCTAAAGTTTGGAAGGTAGGAGACGAGGTACTGGCAGAAGTAAAGCTGTGAGGACGGGGCGTAAATCGTGCTTGCGTATCTCAGTCAGTCGTGTTCAGGTAGCGCTGGCCGGTGTTTACGTCACGAACGTTTGTTTCTGTACCACTGTCGTAAGTACGATGTCGACAATTAACAGAGATAACAGCGTTCAGTGTGTTTTCGATCGCGCTGCCTTAAGACCGACGGCTTTTGAAATTCATGAGTGGATCTTTGAGGATCTGAAATTGCCTGAAGATATAGTCCACACGTTCCAGTTGGACTTTGTGCAGTACTCGTTATTTATCAAATTTATTTCGAGTGACACTTATTAGAAATTCGTTGAGGAGCATGCTGGTGTGAGACCATTTCGTCATAATGATGGCACTATTAGTAATGTCCAAATCGTGCCTTCGGGATACGGAGTAAGAACCGTCAGGGTATTTAATGTGCCACTTGAGTGCCCTAATGACCTGATTGCCCGTTATCTGTCACTCTACGGCACTGTTTTGTCAGTTTGAAATGAAAAATGGTCGAGTGCATATCGCTACCAAGTTAACAGCGGGGTGCAAAGTGTACGTGTAGACTTAAAAAAGCATATACCTTCGTATGTTGCCATTAGCGGCTGTCGTGCACAGGTAACTTACTTTGGACAACCCCCTGCGTGTTCGATCTGCCATTCAACAGAACATCTGCGGATGAACTGTATACATCGACGTCCATTTCAACTTCCACGGGAACGTCCTGCAGACGGTAGTGAAGAACTTGTTCCGCTATTGAGTGAGGTAGTCGCGGGGACTGTACCACCACCCCGGCAGCCGGAACGTGTTAGGGAGGCGGAGATGCCAGTTGAGGTGGAATGCAGTGCCAAAGACATTCGCGGTAGGACGGACGTCGATATCGCACCGTCATCCTCACCGGGGCAGATACCGCTGGATAGCAACGATGCGCCACCCACCTCTGAAACTCAGCCGTGTGAGATACAGGAACGGGTGCAGATCAGTTTGCCTGAACCACCCCTATCGGTAGAGACTGCAGCTGAAACGAAGAAAGGCCGCCAAAGGAGAAGCAAAGGGAATAGTAGCAAAGAGGAAAAGTCGGGTGATTTGAGACCCTTACACATGTCAGAAAGTGGGAGCGAGACTGAACCTCAATCTTCTTGTTCCATGCGCTGCGAGGACACCGCGAGGCAAGAACTCATTCGTGAACAAACCAAACACCTGCAGGCACTACTGAGCGCTGAGAGGGAACAGAGCACCGTAACGGCTAAGAGGAAGAGCGAACAGAGTAGCGAGCAGCTGCAGCAGCGCTCCCGCAGGAACTCGATGACGTCAGTCGCAGCCCCGCGTGGTGGCCAGGCGGATGCGACCACGTTGATAGACTCAACCTGCGGTGGCGGGCAGGGCGGCGCGCGCACCGCGAAGCACCCCGACAGCAATGAGCCGTGTTGGCAGCAGAACGAGGAGATGCAGCAGTAACTGCTCTCGCGCATGTCCATCGCGCTGCGACATTTCCACTCCCTGACCCGTTATTGGTTTTGACATTTCGTTTCATACTCAAGACGTTCCCAACGAGTTTGGTTCAAAGCCGTCGAGAAGGACGATCCAACAATCAGAGCTCATTGTCCTCTGGACCATCATGTGCGATAACCATACCTACAACATTACCACACTTAACGTCAATAGAATTCAAAGTGCGGTGAAACTCCGCTCACTAACTGATTTCTTGTATGGTACCAGCGTTGACATTGCCCTCCTACAGGAGGTAGTCACAGCCTTAGAAGTGCCCAGCTACGTTCTCATTGATAACATCAATCCCCAGGATGCTGTAGGCACTGCCATACTTCTGCGCGACGGTATACCATTTACGGATGTGCAGCGCCTGCCTAGTGGTCGTGGCATTTCTCTTCGAGTGAATGGTGTGCAGATTGTTAACGTGTACGCCTCCTCAGGTAGCACTCATAATAGAGATCGTTCAAAATTTTATAAAAACGAGGTTCCAGTTCTTCTTAGCGCTTATCGTGCACATCTCATCCTCGTAGGTGACTTCAATTGTGTGCTTAAGGACAGAGACCAAACTCCTAACACGAACAGATGTATCGAACTTGAACATTTAATTCATGGCATGCATCTTCACGATACATGGCAACAACTGCACGGTGAACAGGTAGCGTACACCTTAGTAACCAGTCATTCTGCCAGTCGGCTGGATAGGATCTATGTGTCCGATGCCCTCC
This sequence comes from Schistocerca gregaria, assembly GCF_023897955.1. Taxonomy (NCBI): domain Eukaryota; kingdom Metazoa; phylum Arthropoda; class Insecta; order Orthoptera; family Acrididae; genus Schistocerca; species Schistocerca gregaria. The sequence goes on along the minus strand of NC_064920.1, from coordinate 598,703,948 downwards.
AGCGACGCACTGTGAACTGTGACATAGCTCCTGTCAACATCTCCGACAATTGTGCAAATCAGAGTTACCTTAACCTACAACGCCAGCAAATATACCGCGGGAAAGGCTACTGGAAATTAAATGTCAGCCTTCTGCAGGATGCCCAACTTGAAGAGGAGGTGAACATAACGTGGCAACAGCTCCAGCGGCAACGACGTCGTTACGATAGCGTTCTCCAGTGGTGGATTCAGTGTGCTAAGCCTAAATTACGCCTCACCCTCATGAGCTACGCCCGACAAAAAAGCTTTTGGCAGAAACAAACTATTGAGTTTTTAATTATCGCTGTTTGAGAGAACTGTACAGTCGCACTAACAATCCATCACGTGATATGGATATAAAGATCAAACGATATAAAGCGAAAATCACGGTGATACAACGCCAACGAATGCAAGGCATCATCGTGCGAGCCCACCCCAAGGACGTTGCCGCCGAAGAACAGGTCTCTCTGTACCACATCCTGAGAACGACGAAACGGTGTAAAGCCATATTGATTGAAGCCGTTGTTGATGACGCTGAGAATGCCATCATGAAGCAATGTGACAACACCTCGCACTTCTAGGACTATTATAGTCAACTTTACAAGAAGCAATCCGTTGATGAACACTCGTGCGACGATTTTCTTAGCACCTTGAGCTGTCGCTTGTCACAACAGGATAATGCAAATCTGGAATTTCTTTTCACAGAGGACGAAATCCGACTGGCAGTCCACAGTGCAAAGAAAGGGAAGTCATCGGGACCCGACGGTCTCAGCGCTGAGTTTTACCAGCGTTACTGGAACCTCCTCGGTCCGACACTCCTCGAGATAGCGAATGAACTCTGGCACCTGGAAGTTATACCCAAGACATTTACGGAAGGTATAATCCTGCCCTTACCGAAAATAGGGAACAGCAGGAATGTCGAAAACATGCGAACCATCACACTCCTGAATGCCGATTTCAAAATCATCACCAGATCGATTAAGCTAAGGATGCAAACCGTTATGTACAAGGTTTTAGGCAGTAACCAGTACAGTGCAGTGCAAGGCCGAAGTGCAATCTCAGCTGCCTGCGATTTGAGGGACATCATCTGTTCACATGCTGAAACCAAAGGACAGAGCGCTCTGATCTTTCTACACCGTGTACGGCATGACTTCCTCTTTAAAAGCATGAAGAAACTAGGATTTGGACCTCATCTCATAGAATTAATTCGCAAAATTACTACAAACGCCTCTTCACGGATTCTCATTAATGGCAATTTTACAAAAGAAGTTTCCATTGAGCAATCCATCGGCCAAGGACATCCTGTGTCAATGATTTTGTACGCCATTGCAGTAGAGCCGCTTCTGAACAACTTAGCGCATAGCGAGATCGGGCTTAGCGTCGTGTCTGTCACTATCCCACGAATTGCGTATGCTGACGATATATGCGTAACTGTGTCATCAGCGCAACAACTTCTGTCAGCGGAAACTCTTTTATAAACATTCACATTTCTTTCAGGAGAAATACTAAATAAAACTAAGACCACACCTTTGCTGATCGGTGGCGGTATCGGAGACATATCCCATGTTACCTGATGCAAAGTCAAGGATTATCACACAACCCTCGGTGTTACCTTTGAGGCCAAACCAGACAAATTCCTGACGAAGAACTGATCACACATGCTTAATAAATTACGAGATCGCCATTACGAGCAAGATGAATTATTTGGCGCAAATTCTTCCAATCTCCGACCATCTAGCCAAGAGTATACAACAAGCGTTATGTTGGTTTCTTTTTAGGGTGCACATTTTCAAAGTTCAATTCGGTACCTTAACCTTACCTTCGTTCAAAGGTGGCCTTAACCTTATTAAAGCACACAAAAAATGTGTCACCCTGCTCCTAAATCGCATCAGGAAGGAATTTCGTACCCGGAGGACCAGTCTCATCAGAAACCTCATTCAGCGGTGGAAGCCTCATTGCTTTGACCCACCCGTTAATATCGCCGGCATTCCACTTTCTTACCGACATGTGCGACTGCACTACATGGAAATGAGCTACATTCGACACAACATCGTCGATAACGGAAGCCTGACGAACAGGAAGCTTTATGGCCTTCTCATGACAACAAACCACAGGAATCGTCTCGAAGAAAAACATCCACATATACATAGGAGTATAATATGGCGGAATGTGCACAGTGACGTGTTACCGTCACGCTTCATAGCCGACTGGTATATAACAGTCAACGATAAAGTAGCAACGAATGAAAAGCTACATAAAATATGCCTTCATCCAACGCCCAACTGTGACGCATGCGGAAGAGTCGATACGCTTATTCACAGGTTCACGTGCGGACATGCGGAAGAAATTACTATATTTCTTCGTCAACGATTGTCGGTGACAGACCGTACGACGTCCTGTGGTGTAGACCTTTTAGAGATCATTCAGCCACAAAAACTGAGATATCCACGAGCAAAAAACAACGCTGCAACGTTGGTCATGGGCCACACAGCATCGTTTATTTTGCAGAATAGGCATGCTACTTTCCTCGACTATTAATCTTATATAGAAATTGAACACTTTAAAATGAGCCAACATTGTGACTACAGGAGTATATTTGGAAATATGCTGAAAATCATAATTAACGGTTAAATGCTTCAAATACAATATTTCGGATAGCAGAGGTTGCCAGTGACCTGTATGTATGAATCCTATTTGATTCCTGGGACTTTAGTTCTTGTCGGAATTTTACGATACTATTCAGATGTGCACCAATGCAGAAGGCATTTTTTCTTTCCCATTTTCGTTTTCACATTTCCCTTCTCTCGCAGAGCAGCGGAGCAACTTTCCTTCAACTATGAAGTGCTAGTCTTTTGTGCACCATTTTCTGTTTACTTCTTGCCCCCCCCCCCCCCCCAAAAAAAAAAAACTCAAGAAGACATTTCATTTCTTATATTGCGCAACGGCAGCCTAGAAATGATATATACTTTGTTCATTCTATTCTCATTACAAATTGGGGCAAATGTTTACTTTCCTTCCTTATGAAGAAAAGAAAAGTTGCGTAACGGTAAGCGTGGCGCACTAAAAAATAAAAAAGTGGCTACCGTCGTTCCTTCTTAACTTTGATTCCCGCGTTCGAGACCATATGGTTTTATTATTATTATTATTATTATTTCCTGCCTCTCTGTCAGAATTATCTACGAAAATACAAAAAAAGCAAAAAAAAAGATGGTAGAGGACGTAAAAAAAAAGTTGGTATAGCACTTGCCCGCGAAAGGCCCGAGTTCGAGTCTCGGTCCGGCACACAGTTTTAATCTGCCAGGAAGTTTCAATTTACAGAATGTCTGCACTGAGTTTTGATTGCTACTTTCTCTGGGATTCGCGGAGCCTAACCTGCATTACAACCCCTTGGGAAGCAATGCACTGATTCAACAAAATTTGCTGATACGTGAAGGCTGCGACACTACAAGACAGTTCTTTCTAGCGAAATACTCTATTATTCCCTTTTCACATCTGCCATTGTGTTTATTTGTCATTATGACAGAAGAATTCGAATTTTTTGTACGTATTCTCAAATAATTATAAAATACATGTAAGTAATAAATACGATGTCTTTTGAAAAAGTGAGTAATTTTGTAAAACTATGTACTAGACGCGCTTGCAATGTCACGGTTTCAGTACAATATAAATGGAAAAGCCTGAGTTGCGGAATAAAGCAGAATCTTTGACGTTGTTAAAAGGTATAACTTTGCAGATGCGAGTGATAGCCGTCGAGAGGAGTAGTAGTGGAGCTGCCAGAGAAAAGAGAGAGAGAGAGAGAGAGAGAGAGAGAGAGAGAGAGAGAGAGAGAGAGAGAGAGAGGGGGGGGCGAGAGAGAGAGGGGGGGGGGAGGGAGAGAGAGAGAGAGAGAGAGGGGAGGGAGAGAGAGAGAGAGAGAGAGAGAGAGAGAGAGAGATAGAGAGAGAGAGGAAGCTCGAGTCGCTGGCCGCTGGCTCTGGCGTAGCAGATAGGAGCGAAGCAAGTTCTAAGTTTCGAGTTATGAGGCTTAGAGATGTCTGGAAGGATGAGAAATGCAGAGCAGTAGCAAACATCTGGCCCTTACAAGTACCAGAAAGCGGGAAGCGAGGTATCATATCGTGAAATGATGGAACATTGTTACCGTCGAGCTGTTACTTAACAACTCCTGTAGCAAGAACTGTAAGGCCCAACCGTACGCACTATCTGCTACGTATATAGAAGGCTTGCGACTGCTTTGTATGATATGGACAATACAACTTTTGTATTAAATGTAAATGTGAGCAGAAATTCTTTTCCTAAGTGATTGTTACATAGATGAGAACCCGAGTTCCGCTGTCCTTTGCTATGATGGCTATGATGAATTTTTTGAGGAACGAACGTTATTAACGCTACCAGAAAATAAATGTAAAATCTTGAAGATCCATATAGTTTCTAAGTAATTAACCACATTAATCCAAATTCGAATAACACACGAACCTAAATTCGAATAACTACTGTATTTCACGTTCATCAGTCAATGTTTTCAAGATCTGTTAAAAAGAACATACTATAGTTAATTTCAATAATTCTTTTTCGTTTAATTATATTATATGACGGTTTTTGCTTATTGTGATTGCTGGCACCAGTGTCTTGGCTGTCGTATTCCAGCCTTGCGATAGTGTGTGTTGCTTATCTAACAGTATTATTATTTCCATGAAAAAGTATTATTAGTGATAGCTTGTGTTTGATAAGAGTTACCAGTTATAATTTCTGGTAGTAAGAGTTAAAGTGAGCTAATGCAGTTTTATTATTATCGCGTTGCTTTCATGACTAGTTACCATATTAAGCAATTCAAAACTAGATGATTCTAGATTTCACGATCCATCGTGCACAAAATTTGCTTCCGAGCGTATAACGATTGTTACGTAACATAATCCTATTTAAAACTAATTAATTCAAAACCAGTTTTCCACTTTAGGACTTCCTACCGTATGTTTTCATTACCCGATTAGTATTTCGCAGAAATACAAGTAAAATTCAACCATAGTAACAGGTGGCCCAACCGAATTGAACTTTATAGTTACAATTTATTTAATTAACTCATTGCCAAAACAACGTAGTAAATTGAGAATCTGTTGATTAGGTGTATGGTGATGTAAATTTTTATACTTGTTACGTATACAGTCACATCAATAAAGCTGAGCGAATTTGGAGGGTTACTGTGTTTCAGCTTCGTCAAAGTAGTACGAAATTCAGATTTCAAAGAAGAATTAGGAAAGAAGGCCGCCGTGTCCAAAATTATTCTCAGCAGCCTTATAACAATAAGCAAATCTTTAAACTTGAAAACAAATAGACGATACGTGTTAATGGAATATATTTGAAACACGTTCTTTCCCTGGTGGCAATGTACAGAATTGTTTCTCTCAAGCGGTGATAAATTTCAACGACGAGCAGAAGAACTGTATACAACAAGTTTTAGCATTCTACACAAAAGAAGACATATAAGAAAATAATACAATTAAACGACATAATAAAACCACGAGTTTTTTTACTTAGGGCAGCCGGCCGCGGTGGTCTCGCGGTTCTAGGCGCGCAGACCGGAACCGTACGACTGCTACGGTCGCAGGTTCGAATCCTGCCTCGGGCATGGATGTGTGTGATGTCCTTAGGTTAGTTATGTTTAAGTAAAGTTCTAGGGGACTGATGACCACAGCAGTTGAGTCCCATAGTGCTCAGAGCCGTTTGAACCTTTTGAACCATACTTAGGGCAGCTGAAGACAACTAGACCGATAGGAAATAAATGTAACAGAATAGTGAAAAGAGCCTGGAATGACCCTGGTAAACAAAACAGAGTTCTAATGAGTCTGAAATCAGTTTGAAAAATAGTTAATTGGTAAAATAAAATAAGTCATAAAATTCACTCAAACGTTAACCTCATTTAAGTAATTAAAGTTCTGTAAAAGTTTTGTATATACAGGAGTGTAAATGGTATTTTGTTTTCTGTTTTAGACTAATTGCTTTTTTAAGGGGCAGCCGCTGCCGGCGTCATGTTTACGGGGCTTAAGGTACTCGCTTGTGATTAATGTGAATACTGATTTGAATTGTAGAATATCTTGAACGTCTGTTATAAATCTCTAATTATAATGAAATGTCAGTTTGTTAAACTTGTGGCCTTCAGGGATCAGTTAGTTGTCCTTCCCACTCTCGTTTTATTTTTTCGTCCTTTAATGGATGGTTCAAAATGGCTCTGAGCACTATGGGACTTAACATATGTGGTCATCAGTTCCCTAGAACTTAGAACTACTTAAACCTAACTAACCTAAGGACATCACACACATATCCATGCCCGAGGCAGGATTCGAACCTGCTACCGTAGTGGTCTCGCAGTTCCAGATTGTAGCGCCTAGAACCGCACGGCCACACCGGCCTGCTTTTAACGTATGCTTGTGATGTTTAAATACTTGCTAGGTGGCATTTACTTATGAGAGTTAAGTTCTAAAGTTTCTGCTAGTAGGACCGGTCCGTTCAGTTGTATTAAAAATATGTTCAAATGATTTGAAATTTGAGGAAAGTGGTATTTATTCCTTAGTCTTATGGAAGATAGTCGGAAAGCTTTATACCTGTTGTTCTATGTTAGTAGCCTTCATAGTTTATGTGTATGATGATAGCGAAATTCTTCCAGCTTTAAGAACTATTAACGGTGTTTGTTGCCTTTCCGATTAGCAATACGCCGTAAAAAGCGTCAGTCATGAACTTTCTCCAGAGTAGCTGTCAATCTGTAGGCATCACAGAGGTTTTTCTGCAACAGAAAAGCGTTTACTAGTCAGACTAAACCTTCAATACGGAACAAACCGCTCACATAACTCAGCTCCATTATGGCAGAATTTACCATATTGTACGTAGAACTGTAGAATCTAATTGAAAGTACTGATCTTACAAGATTGTAAGCTTAGACAAAGAAACGAAGGTATGAAGCATGTAAAAATCGAAATTACAGTATGACTAACATTAACATACATCGATTGCGCTGACCTGCTTGAAAGCAGCAAAATCACTGAAGGAGAATTTAGCACATCGTGAAATCGCTATATGACAACGATAGAGAAACTGAAGTAGGGTTATTAGATCTCTAGAATATACGCAGGAGGGAACTGCTCACCGTGTAAAGAACTGCGCTGACCATGTAATTAATTAATAGTCTCTATTTATCCACTGTGGACAAAGGACAGCGGTTGGTCAAATAATTGACAAAGAAATTCGCCGAACAGCCGCTGTCCATTTCCACAATGGATCAACAAAGACTGAATACCATACCAGGTGAGGGATGATCCCGTGAATTCACCATCAACAAAATTAAATTGATTGTAACAACAACTGCTATTGACATTATAAGGAGGTGTATGTCCGAAGACGTCACTCCTAGGTTTTCACAAGTCAAGACTCGTTTAGCTGTACTGTAAACAAGAAGAGTTAAGAGTTGTGGATGAAACTGGAAATTAGAAATTTGTACTGCAACTACGATAACCTTGCTAAACGTCTATCCACGAATCAATTAAAACTCAGCAAGTCGTTAAATTCTTATGAACCTGACAGTTTGCTGCAAAATATTGAATATGTAGTCGAAAACAAAAGAAGAAATATTGACAAACTGCTTATTTGCTTCTGTCTCGGGTTCTTCGGCCGACGTTCGTGTGATGATTTTGCTGACGTTTCGCCAGCACGAGTGGCTGGCATTGTCAAAGCTTCACCCTCCATTGCCGGAGGTGAACTGGAGCCGGGCTCGCGGCCGCAGACTATATGTACCTTGCGCGCCAACGTCCGAGGGCTTCTCCGCGGTCATTTCCGCGGTCATTTCCGGTGCGTTTCTCCTCTTGCTACCTGCTACGGTCGTTCTCTGCAGTACGGGAAGCCAGGAGCCGTTTACCTTAAGGCTTTCTTCTTTCTTGTTGAAGCTGTTCCCGTGTTTGTGTATTTCTACAGCTTCTCTGTACAAGCGGGTGTGATAGTGCTTCTCTACAGCCAGAACTTCCGTGTCGGTGAATTTTATTACATGTACCTGGTCGGTCTCACTCAGTGCGTGTTCTGCCACGGCCGATTTTTCCACCTGTCCCAACCTGCAATGTCGCTTATGTTCTTTGATCCTGGTGTTGATTGATCTTCCAGTCATTCCGACATAAACTTTCCCGCATGTGCATGGTAAGCGGTATATTCCTGACATTGCAAGTGGGTCCCTTTTATCCTTTGCCGATCTAAGACATTCTTTGATCTTCCTTGTCGGTTTGAAAATTGTCTTTACGCCGTGCTTGTGTAATATACGGCCGATTCTGTCCGTCACTCTGGGAATGTATGGCAGAAAGGCCGTACCCGACATTTCTTTTTCTGGTTTCTTACTTCGCCGGTGGTTTGGCTCTGTTACACTTCTAATATCATTTGTGGAGTACCCATTGTTCCTCAGAACACTTTCCAGGTGTTGCATTTCGCGTTTAAGGTGCTGCGGCTCACATATTCGTGCTGCTCGCGTTACGAGCGTCTGAATCATGCCTCTTTTCTGGCTCGGGTGGTGGTTTGACAGTTTGTGCAGATATCGGTCCGTGTGCGTCGGTTTTCGGTACACGCTATGTCCCAGGTTTTGGCCATCCCTTGTGACCAGCACATCTAGAAATGGTAGTTTTTTATCCTTTTCCACTTCCATGGTAAATTTTATGTTGGCGTGGAGGTTGTTCAAGTGTCTTAGGAAGTCACCGAGCTGTTCTTCACCATGGCTCCACACGACGAAAGTATCATCGACGTACCTGTACCACACCTTAGGTTTACAAGTCGCCGAGTCCAGTGCCTGTGCTTTGAAATGTTCGGCAATGGAGGGTGAAGCTTTGACAATGCCAGCCACTCGTGCTGGCGAAACGTCAGCAAAATCATCACACGAACGTCGGCCGAAGAACCCGAGACAGAAGCAAATAAGCAGTTTGTCAACAAGTGGCCACGAAAGTCTTAACAATTTTGTAGAAGAAATATTGTTCACATTCACAATAAGAAAATAAAAAAATAACTTCACAGTTTGCATGGCTGTTTGGTGAATTTCTTCGTTAGAAAAAATGGAATTAATAGGCAGTGCTGTTGTTCTGCCTTTAATATTTGATCATTTTGGAAATAGTTTGATAATTATTCGCCGCTAAACCCATTATTCCATAGTATAACTTATAATTTTCAGCTGAATAACTGGCGATTACATTGAGTTAGATGATATATGACAAAATTATATTATGATAGTAAATCAGATAACTTCAGACGTAATACAGACAATTGCAGTGAACTTACTGAAACTGCATTATTGACATAGAGCATCCACTGCATTGGCTTTGGAAGTAGAAAGTGCGAAAAAAAGAAATCAGAAAAGTGCAGTGGTAAAGGATTCTTCACAGGTAAAGTATTCAGGCAGTTCTACAACCGTTGCGAAGTATCCCAACACGCCATACACCTAGCTAGGCATTTTCCAAGAATCGCTTAATGGCTTTGGCAGAGGTCTTGTTGTCGTGTTGCTGAGTGAAAACAATATAGAGGGCTACTATAAATGTTTCTTCAAAGCCCTGTATGGCAGTGTGTCTTACAAGACATCTCAATGTACGTCCATAGTAGTGGAAAAAGTTCATTGAGGACTCAACGTCTGGCTGAGTTAGAGGCCATATCGGTATCCGTTTTCCATTGATGACCGGCGCGGTATTCTCGCTCTTGGAAGATGGAGGCGCCGTCAAACGAGCTAAGTGTAGTAGTTGAGGTTGATAGTCGACAATCTGTGCTTTTAAGTGCTATCCGTAGTCTAAAAGACCAGGAAACTATTTACGCAGCACCCGTGAGCGGAGAGTTAGCAATTCGTATGTGCGAACAGAGCACACAAGAGGACGATACCGTACAATCAGGGAACGTTCTGCAGTCCGCAGATAATTAGAGATACACCATAATATTGTTTATTACACTGACTACAATATTTTGATTTTGATTTTATGAGGACCACTTTGTATGGAAAGTTGGTAAATGAAGATCTTTTTTTGCAAAAAGTATTCTGGTATTACCTAATAATATGTTTTATTTATAAATGAGAAGCACAGACATTTGAATTATCTGTAATATAGCGGGTGATAAAAAAGTCAGTGTAAACTTGAAAACTTAATGAACCACGGAATAATGTAGATAGACATGCTTGGAATGACAAACGTGAAGGTACTTGCATTAAGGCGTTATATCACTTTACACGATGAGAGTCCTCGAGTTTTACGGACAGTTCTTGACAGACGTCAATCGCCTTACGCAGGAAGAAAAGATGTGTGTCCGACAATGAAAATAACTGCAATCTAACATTCAAGTCACCTAGGGCTGAGAAATATTTGTTTGGTATAAAACAAAGGATTTTAGAAACAGCCGTCTACCATCCACTCTTACTACTATGATTGCCTGGGTAGAGGGATTTATCGATTTTCTCTTCTCTACCATGGTTCCATTCCAACATTATGCACCACCAGTTAAAGGTGGCTATCATCATGTGTTGCTTGATTCATTCTCTAAAGAAGAACTAAATGGTGCTATTAAATCTTTGTGTGATAGCCATCCTGGTGCTGGTTCCATACATTTTCCTGTACTTGAGAATCTGCCCATGGAAACAAAAGATGAAAAATGAGAAAGATCTAACTATGTCTACCTATCTACCGATCGTGTTGTCGTCATCCGTACCAAGAGCGCTGGAGCGAATGGCTAAAATGAGATTGTAATTGTGACTTGAAAAGTGTTATTTAATGCCTCGTAGTAGTACGGATTTAGAAAAGGCAGAGGGACTACGGACGATCTGAAATTCGCTTGCTGTGACATCATCTCAGTCTTTCAAACGAAAAAGACAGAGGTTAAGGAAGCTAATGGTCACGTGCAGATACCGATTCTCTTGAACAAGTTGACGGATCTTGATATTCCTTCGAGGGTGATATAAGTTGCCTGGTCGTTCAAAGAATAATCTGTATCAGTTTTAAAGGAAACATGTTCGATCTGTTTCTTGTCTCCCAGGGTTTGCCCCATGGTGCAATTTTAAGTCGCCTCTTTCATAATCTGTATACTTATGATTTAGAGCGAATAATCATTTTCACAACAAAAATTTTTACAATATCCAGACAATGTTTGTGTTCATTCGACTGCAGACTCGTATCCTCAGGCTAAAAAGGAATTACTCACTGCTATAGAAAACGTCGATGAATGGCTGTCTAACAATTGGTTGGAGATCGCGGCTGACTAATTGGTGATCGTACGTTTCCATGTATCGAACACTGCTCGAATTGTTGATCATGCCACATGCTGAAAGTATATTTTCCAGATAAGATCTCATGCTCGATTCCTCAGAATATTATTTGATTCTCGGTTCATCTGGGCGCCTCACATACAATCTGTAGTTAGTAAAAGGAAGAAAGGATTAAATATAAATCGCTCTCTCACCCATCTATGGTGAGGAAAGCAACAAAGTATTCTACTCTCAATGTGACGAGGGATTGTTCAATTTAAACTGGATTATGGTTGTGTGCTGCATCACAATACAGCTAAGATTTACGTCTCCAAATTAGATATTTTTCAGAACCATGCGTTTCACGCCTTTTAGTGGAGGCACGGGAGATGCCCTTAAGAATTAGACGACAAATGCTATCAGATACATTTTTCATTCAAGTAATGACCTTCATGGATAGTGCTGCCTGTAAGAGTAGAGATTGCATTTGCAAATTAAGGAATGCCTCTAAAAGAAGAACTAAAATTCCGCCTGTCTGCACAAGCTTTGACTACTCATATCCTGTCATAAATCTATGCGATGTTCTTCACATTTGCCTTTATTTGAATGTGATCTTGACACACTCAGAGGCTATATTCCAGTCTATTATTATGACCCAATCGTTGATTATGTACGTAAACTGCAGATCTAATCGTCTCCTAGAAGCTGTATGCGTATGAATGGTAACTTGACTGGAAGAAGGGATCGGTAGATAGGACATGTTCTGAAGCATCAAGGGATCACCAATTTCGTATTGGAGGGCAGCGTGGAGGGTAAAAATCGTAGAGGGAGACCAAGAGATGAATACACTAAGCAGATACAGAAGGATATAGGTTGTAGTAGGTACTGGGAGATGAAGAAGCTTGCACAGGATAGAATAGCATGGAGAGCTGTATCAAACCAGTCTCAGGACTGAAGGCCACAACAACAACAATATCAACAACAGAAGGTCAGTGGGCTTGTTATGTCTGTAACTATACTGATTGGATCCAAAGACCACAAAATGAGTATATTGGATGTGCTTTTCTATGCCCTTGGATCTAAATCAATAAAGCCTACAAACTACCTAAAAGCGTTTCTGTTTTTAAGGCGAAGATTGAGGGAATTTTGGAAGCAATTAAGTGCTTGTATCTTCAACTACCTTCATAAAGATATTAATAATGTCCGACTTTCACAGTGTTCTTAAGTATTCAACACGGAAGATGGAATATAATGGAATATAACTGCGGTGTCACCGCCAGGCACCACACTTGCTAGGTGGTAGCCTTTAAATCGGCCGCGGTCCGGTAGTATTCGTCGGACCGGCGTGTCGCCACTATCAGTGATTGCAGACCGAGCGCCGACACACGGTAGGTCTAGAGAGAGTTCCTAGCACTCGCCCCAGTTGTACAACCTACTTTGCTAGCGATGGTTCACTGACAAAATACGTTCTCATTTGCCGAGACGATAGTTAGCACATAGCCTTCCGCTACGTCATTTGCTACGACCTAGCAAGGCGCCATATTCAGTTACTATTGATATTGTGAATCATGTACCGTCAAGAGCGACGTTCGTCATTAATGGATTAAAGTTAAGTACTCCACCAGCTACATCCGTTTTTCTAAATTCTAATTTCCTTGTCCTGTCCCAGACCTCACGCCAGCCTGCGTGAACTAAAACGCATGCCTTTCGGCCTCCTCTAGTAACACGGTGTTGGCTCTCCTGCCAACCACAACAATAACAACCAACCGTTACACAGCGCGGTATAGCCGAGTGGTGTAGGGTGCTGCAGTCATGGACTGTGTGGCTGGTCTCGGAGGAGGTTCGAGTTCTCCCTTGGGCAAGAGTGTGTGTGTTTGTCCTTAGGATAATTTAGGTTAAGTAGTGTGTAAGCTTAGGGACTGATGACCTTAGCAGTTACGTCCCATAAGATTTCACACACATTTCAACATTTTTTGAACTAACCGTTATATTTTGGGTGTAGTACGGGAATATATTCGCTGTGGATGGAGAGGGCAGACAATCATTCTCTTGTGGGTGCATTCCCAAGCTGGCGTCCGATATGATAACAAAGCTGATGTCTTAGCGAAGCAAGCTACTTCTACAGGAACTTTTCCCAATCTGAAATTACCGTATACAGACCACTTACGTGAAGGCAAGAGCCACAGGAAACAGCAACGGCAAATAATGTGCAATGTGTCCCAACAAAGGAAAGTAGGATATTATGCGGCATCAGAACCTCAAAGTGATCGAGGCTGTGATTTACGAGGACACATTTGGACCAATCTAAGATTTCCGCCATTATTCGACACCGCTTCGTTTTCTGTACATCTGCATAGAATCAACATTTACTATCCCCCTTCATGTAAGTGTGGTCCTGAGTAAGAAACTGATGTCAGCCACAACATGTTTTCGTATTCCAATCTGACAGTGAAGGATAGGAATTCCCGAAGACGTTGATATGTCTGCATTGTCTTCTCCCTCTTTTCTTTTGGTTTCTAAAGACTTTCTACTGTACAACTTGACTGTCAATTTTCTTAAGACTATAGGGAAAAATGCTGTAGGACTCATATTTTCATTTATCTGTATCAGTCGTTTTTAAATTTAAGAAGTATTGTGAATTTAACATAAATCTGTGTTGTTTACTCATCATTCTATTTGTTAAACATTTACTGTGGAAAAAATTGACAGCTTGAGCTTTCAATTCTGTAAATATGCATTTATGCAGTTTCTCTGCACAATTATGTATACTATGCAAACATTGTGTTCTCGATGACTAAATAAAATACAAATCCTGGAGCCAAATAAAATACTCAAAAAATATACGATGTGCATGCGACGATGGGTTTTCAACCCTATTCCTAAGAAATCTATTGCTACAAACGAATTATGTGACAAGCAGTATTTAGTCTAGTAGGCTCTCAGAGACCAGTGTGGCCTGAGCTCCCAGTTGGTGCACATCGACAGCGCAGAAAGATACGTATATAGCTTCTTTTCTGTGTTTACTTCGTAGATTCTTACTTAAACTGCGTGTGAGTTTTGTATACGAGGTGTAATTTCGAGTTTTAGTTACCATAATCGAAATTCAGGAAGATTGTAGCGCAATCGTTAGGCATTTGTACAGGTTAGTTCATACATTCTTTGCGTGTTTCCCTTGCGTTATCTAGGCACGGACTCGTGTTTCACTAATTGTTGTTCAACATCCATTAGAATGGACAGTGACTGTGATTACCGTGTTCGGATTAGGGCTGAGTTGGCATCCCTTCGCTCACATCTGCAGGTGGAACTGACTTCGGTCACGCAGCTTGAGGCTGTTGCCAATGGACACCACTGTGGGGAGAAGGACATGGGTATCATGGGGATGTCAACCTCGTCCCGTCTGTCCCCAGATCGGTCTGCCGCCGTGGTTGCCCCAGTTGCTGCCTGCAGTGGGGCTGAGCCCTCGCCTGTGGTTGATTGGCAGGTCGTTCCAAGGCGTGGCAGGCAGCGAAAGACGTCCCCGGAGGCTAATCAGAAAGCCTCCCCGGTGCGTCTGACAAACAGGTTTCAGGTACTGTCTCTGGCTGAGCCAGATGCAGCTGCCTGCCTTGTTTCAGAGGATGATCCTGAGCCTTCAAGGTCTGGGCAATCGCAGAGGGTGGGCTTATTGGTAGTTCGGAGTTCCAATGTTAGGCACGTAATGGGGCCTCTTAGGGATATGCATTCCGGGTGGAGTCATTCCTGATGTGGAAGGGGTCCTTCCGGATGCCATGAAGAGCACAGGGTGCAACCAGCTGCAGGTGGTGGCATATGTCGGCACTAAAACGTGTGTCTCTTTGGATCTGAGGAAATTCTCTCTGGATTCCAGCGGTTATCTGATTTGGTGAAGGCTGCCGGTCTTCCTTACGAGATGAAGGCAGAGCTCACCATCTGCAGCATCGTTGACAGAACCGACTGCGGACCTTTGGTGCAGAGTTGCAGATTCCTTGACTTGCGCCATAGGGTGGTTGGGTATCGGGTTCCACTGAATAGGTCAGGAGATCACTACACTCAGCTGGCGGCTACACGGGTAGCGGAGGCTGTGTGGCGTGGACTGGGCGGTTTTTTAGGTTAGAAGGCCTCGGGAAAGTACGGGGTGGGCTGCAATCTCAAAGGGTGCATGGCAAATACAGGACGTGCTTGGATCAAAGAACAGCCGGAATTGTAGTTGTAAATTGCTGTAGTTGTGCTGGGAAAGTCCCTGAGCTTCAAGCGCTAATAGAAAGCACAGAAGCTGAAATCGTTATAGGAGTGGAGTGTTTGTGTCTGTCAGTAGTGGTTTATCTTATAGTGATGTCGAAGTAGATACTCCGTGCGAATTGGTATGGGTGGAGGTTATAGTTAACAGCCGAACTAAGTTAATAATTGGCTCCTTCTACGGACCCCCAGACTCCGATGATATAGTTGCGGAACAGTTCGGAGAAAATATGAGTCTCGTAACAAATAAATACCCCACTCATACGGTTATAGTTGGTGGGGACTTCAACCTTCCTTCGATATGTTGGCAAAAATACTTGTTCAAAACCGGTGGTAGGCAGAAAACGTCTTCCGAGATTGTCCTAAATGCTTTCTCCGAAAATTATTTCGAGCAGTTAGTCCACGAAACCACGCGAATTGTAAATGGTTGCGAAAACACACTTGACCTCTTATCCACAAACAATCCAGAGCTGATAGAGAGCATCATGACTGATACAGGGATTAGTGATCACAACGTCGTTGTAGCTAGGCTCAATGCCGTTTCTTCCAAACCCACCAGAAACAAACTCAAAATAATTTTATTTAAAAAAGCGGATGAAGTGTCACTAGAAGACTTCCTAAGAGACAATCCCCATTCCTTCCGAACTGACTATGCAAAGGTAGACGAGATGTGGCTCAAATTCAAGGCAACGGCAATTGAGAGATTCATACCTCATAAATTGGTAAGAGATGGAACTGATCCACCATGGTACAAAAAACATGTCCGAACGCTGTTGCAGAGGCAACGGAAAAAGCATGCGAAGTTCAGAAGAATGCGAAATCCCGAAGATTGGCTAAAATTTACAGACGCGCGAAATATGGCAAGGACTTCAATGCGAGATGCCTTTAATAGGTTTCACAACTAAACATTGTCTCGAAATTTGGTAGAAAATCCGAAGAAATTGTGGTCGTATGTAAAGTACAGAAGCGGCAAGACGCAGTCAGTACCTTCGCTGCGCAGTGCCGATGGTACTGTTACCGACGACTGTGCCGCTAAAGCGGAGTTATTGAACGCAGTTTTCCGAAATTCCTTCACCAGGGAAGACGAATGGAATATTCCAGAATTTGAAACACGACCAGCTACTAGCATGAGTTTCTTGGAAGTAGATACCTTAGGGGTTGCGAAGCAACTCAAATCGCTTGATACGGGCAAGGTCCAGATTGTTTACCGATTAGGTTCCTTTCAAATTACGCCGATACAATAGCTCCCTACTTAGCAATCATATACAACCGCTCGCTCACCGATAGATCTGTACCTACAGACTGGAAAATTGCGCAGGTCGCACCAGTGTTTAAGAAGGGTAGTAGGAGTAATCCATCGAACTACATACCTATATCATTGACGTCGGTTTGCAGTAGGGTTTTGGAGCATATACTGTATTCAAACATTATGAATCACCTCGAAGGGAACGATCTATTGATACATAATCCGCATGGTTTCAGAAAACATCGTTATTGTGCAACGCAGCTAGCTCTTTATTCGTACGAAGTAATGGCCGCTATCGACAGGGGATCTCCAGTTGATTACCTATTTCTAGATTTCCGGAAAGCTTTTGATACCGTTCCTCACAAGCGACTTCTAATCAAGCTGCGGGCCTACGGGGTGTCGTCTCAGTTGTGCGACTGGATTCGTGATTTTCTGTCGGGAAGGTCGCAGTTCGTCGTAATAGACGGCAAATCATCGAGTAAAACTAAAGTGATATCAGGTGTTCCCCAGGGAAGCGTCCTAGGACCTCTGCTGTTCCTGATCTATATAAATGACCTGGGTGACAATCTAAGCAGTTCTCTTAGGCTGTTAGCAGATGATGCTGTAATTTACCGTCTAGTAAGGTCATCCGAAGACCAGAATCAGTTGCAAAGCGATTTAGAAAAGATTGCTGTATGGTGTTGCAGTTGACGCTAAATAACGAAAAGTGTGAGGTGATCCACATGAGTTGCAAAAGAAATGTGTTGGAATTCGATTCCTCGATAAATAGTACAATTCTGAAGGCTGTCAATTCTACTAAGTACCTGGGTGTTAAAATTACGAACAACTTCAGTTGGAAAAACCACATAGGTAACATTGTGGGGAAGGCGAGCCAAAGGTTGCGTTTCATTGGCAGGACACTTAGAAGATGCAACAGCTCCACTAAAGATACAGCTTACACTACACTCGTTCGTCCTCCATTAGAATATTGCTGCGCGGTGTGGGATCCTTACCAGGTGGGATTGACGGAGGACATCGAAAGGGTGCAAAAAAGGGCAGCTCGTTTTGTATTATGACGTAACAGGGGAGGGAGTGTGGCAGATATGATACACGAGTTGGGATGGAAGTCATTAAAGCAAAGACGTTTTTCGTTGCGGCCAGATCTATTTACGAAATTTCAGTCACCAACTTTCTCTTCCGAATGCGAAAATATTTTGTTGAGCCCAACCTACATAGGTAGGAATGATCATCAAAATAAAATAAGAGAAATTAGAGCTCGAACAGAAAGGTTTAGGTGTTCGTTTTTCCCGTGCGCTGTTTGGGAGTGGAATGGTAGAGAGATAGTATTATTGTGGTTCGATGAAGCCTCTGCCAAGCACTTAAATGTGAATTGCAGAATAATCATGTAGATGTAGATGTAGATGTAGATGTAAAACGTGAAGAACCGTCAAATATGAAAGTGATATTGACTCAGCCAACAAAGAAAATCATAACTGCAACTGTTGGACAATGATTACGAATAACGCTCAGGATACTTGCTCGGGAAACAATCACACATGGATTAATAAATTTCTCATACCGCTGAACTCGCGAGAATAACAGCACACTCTATACTAGGAAGCAAATTTCACGTGCTGTCGTGTAAATATTGGTACATGTACGCAATTTGTGCAACGTAGCGCTATGTGCAAATAATATACTAGCGATATCGATACACCGGCAAGCCACCCAGACGTCCACGCGCTTTGTGATGCGAATTTCAGGGGAACGTGACCATTTTATTGAAAATTTCCTAAAACGACCGTAAAAGCTGCTTTCATCACTTTCTGAACGAAGTAATGATAAAGGAATTCTATTTTTATCGGTAATGTATAAGAGCTATCATTTACGCGTAACATTACACAATTCAACTCTCCATAGCCACCGTGATCTTCAGAAATTTTTCGATTGAATATTCTGAATTGTTTAGAGGATTCCTTGGTCGATAAATTTGTGCAAAAAGATATGATTTCAGAAAGATTTGTAGCGAGGCGTTCAGGATAGTTGTGGGAATCTGTGTAATAGAAAACGTCGCCACGTCACTCCCTGTGTATTTCGAAGAGGGAAACCTTTTTAACTGCAACTTTTCTGCATCAAGGATATTTTGGAAGTTTGTGTTAAGGTCTTATGGGACCAAACTACTAAGGTCGTCGCTCTCTAAGCTGACGCACTACTTAATCTAACCTAAACTAACTTATGCTAAGGACAACACACTCACCCATGCCCGAGGGAGGACTCGAACCTCCGACGGGGCGAGCCGCGCGGACCGTGGACAAGATGCTCCAGACCGCGCGAACCGTGACAAGACGCCCAAGACCGCGCGGCTACCCCGCGCGGCTGATCAGTTGTGATGACGACTATGGCACTGTACTTGTGGTTGAAATCGACGGTCGTCCGCAACTGGTTTTCTGCTGTTTTCAAAAACTTATTAGACTACTGCTAGAACAGTTACTTTGCAAAGGAGACGGCTGGTTTCCCTTCCTATCACGTTCCGTTTCTAAGGATATTAACGCTGAAGTGAAATTGAACGCTGGTCTTTCTTTCTCTGCATTTCCCCGTTGGAGTGCAAGCCTGATCTGGTTGACATAACGTAGATACTTGTGGGTGTGAGATTCTGTTCTATACTCAACACTGTTTTCAGTGACTTACCACTTTCCTTTGAAAAAGTGGTTATTGAGTTGATGAGTTAGCTGATGCTGAAAGAATGCATTGCGTATGCAGCGTTATTGTTACTAAAATGACGACAGATTCGTTTCTAGTCACGGCAAACCTAGACTCTAATAGCTTAGATACCTTCTACTCAGGAAGCACGCTTACTGCCGTCGTATTTATCAAACCTGCTATTGCGTAAATAATGTTACTTTTACGGGGTATTTAAAAGTCCCTCCGCAGTGCCGTATGATTGTTAGCCGCACGCGCCGTACGATTGTTTGCCTGCCTGGGTTTTTCAACGAAACCATAAACACACAACGATACTGCAGTGATATTATGTACCCATTCATAGGAGAACTTGGGTGAAGTGAAATACTGAACGGTTATTTTCAACAAGATGGTGCAACCGCGCATGCAGCTCGCGTTTCAATGTCACTGCTTGCTGATGTTTTTGGTGATCGCATAATCTCACAGAGTCTTTGGCCTTCACGTTCGCTTGCCCTAACACCACCTGACTTTTTCTTCTGAGGTGCAGCGAAAGCAACTGTCTATAGAAACCGTCCAAAATCCAACGATGAATTGAAAACTGCAATATGTACTTTCACTGCTTCTGTTACAGAAGAAATGTTACAACTTGTGATTCGAAACATGATTAGACGAATTGATTTGTGTATTCAACAACGGGGGACACTTTCAACATTAAATGTGAAAATTTGTATGAAAAAAAAATGAATATTCAATAAATTAATAACTTGTATTTCACTGAGTTTCCTTTCGGTATATCCACTGCCACATATGGCACTCGTGGCTAACAATCATACGGCACTGCCGAAGACTTTTTGAACACCCCGTACATCAAATAGCTCTATTTTTATATCTTATCGTACAAAGGTCTAAAGTAGTGCAATTTTGTTCGAAATTTCGCGGCGTGAATATTCAGCTTTACTTTCCTTTACTTATATAACGGGTGCAATTGAAAAATAATTCTGTAGATCATCATTGTGCTTCATTTCTTTAGAAAGGATTACGTTTCCAGGACGACAGTAAACAGATTCTGCTCCTGTTCGTATATGACAGGCGAATTTTGTCACTACGTAGTCGCACGGACGACAAGACGGTGTCACTGCTCCTTTCTCGCCCACGCCTTAGTTGCTATCTCGACTTAGAGAGCCTTGATTGATACATCGAGGGTAACACGTGATCACCACTATTCCAATCTATAACACATACCTACCTATGGCAGAGGCCAGGCCTACATTGTATCATGGAAGCACCTCATGTGAGCGGACCTCACAGGCTGTGAATAGCGTCTGCATTACTGCAATCGTAATATAAACAAATGAAGAAAGAAACCTATATTTTCGATTGTTATTGTGAACATAACATAATTTTGTGGGGATGTTGTTTTAGAAAAATGCATCAGTGAAGCCCAAAAAGTAATTCTGATTATTAACTTGATCTTCAATAACTTGAAAATCTTGATGCTCTGCCAGATCAGAGTCACTTGATACCGCTTAGGAATCAGTCATCCTTGAAATGAATCAGAACACATGAAAAAATTACAAAGGAATGTATAATTTATGTGACTTGTCTGCATTGTGGAGCACTCTGTTCACGTCGCGCGGGATTGGCCGAGCGGTCTCACGCGCTGCAGTCATTGACTGTGCGACTGGTCCCGGCGGAGGTTCGAGTCCTCCGCATCAGTATTGAAATAAGTCTTTCAACATATTTCCAAGGTGAACTATGGGTTATCCAAAGCGCCTAGTAGATTACACAACCATTATTTCTTCTTATCCTTCATTTGCTTTAACTTCAAGAAGCTTGCACAGCGCTTGGAGATAGGTCAACGCCGTGTTCTTATGTTTTAACTTTCACATCTTTGCGCCGGGCAATCGAAATGCAATAAAGAAAAAGAAAAAACAATTGGAGACACTCTCCTCATCTGTCCAGGTCCTTCCCCCACCCCTCCTCTGGTCGTCCACTCCCTCCCCCATCTGCTATAGGCTGTGATGTGTCAACTTGGTGACTATATAGTGCAGTGTTTAAGTAAGTGTTCCGGGCTGTGCGTCCCCCTATCTAAGTGTTGCGACCAGAAAGCTCACTGTCGGTAGGTATGTTTTTTTTTTCTCTTGCGGGCAGAAACCCGACTATGGCCATGTTTTTTAATTGTCTGTCTAATACTGTGCCTCTCCTCTTACTGTGTCTTAATTAGCATCACTAACGCCTTTGTTTTTATGTTTCAACTTCCAAAACTTTCCGCCATTTTACAATTTTAAAAAGTAACTGTTTTATCGCCTGTTTTTATTGTTTATTACTTCTTATTATGTTTATAACTCTTCTGTAGGCTGAAGAGCAGCACATTACGCTGCTGCCGTCTCCCCTCCCCCCCTTCTGGAGGAAATCGAAATTCAATAAACGAAACAAAACTTAAAGACAGTGGCCTAGTAAGCCATCAATGTTGGCGAGAGCAGGAATTAAATTATTTTGCCACTGTTCAAGATCCTTCCGATCAAAATTTTCTTGATGGTCGGGTCGTACATTCTCCACATCTGCAGCAATCTTCACTGTATCTTCATCTCAATATGCAGAGACGAATAGGAGTGTCAGTTGCTGTAGTATCTCACTGGGGTACCGGCCGATCTCGACCAGTACCCCTCTACAGTTGTGAAGCCTTCGATCGCACAAAATGACGGGTGACGGTTACCTCCAAGAATACCTCCTGCCAGTCATTTCACAGGTAACAAGTCAGGCAGACAGTGTGTTTCTGTCTCCGTATGCGGTGAGTTGTGGCATAGGAGTTCTGTGGTCTATATCCATCCTGTTTCACACAAGAGTCGTTCCTCTGCACCGTGGACAGTGCTAACAGGATCGTCATTCTCTCTAATTGGAGGATATATACATCTTCTCTAATTCAGATTGCAGTTAGCGGCGTTGACAGTTGTCTGTTTTCAGGTGTATTTACTTCATGCTGCTGTCTGAATTCTTTTAAAAAATAGTTACTTACAAAAATTATTTGAAGGGATGTGTTTGGCTTTTTACGTTTATATTGCATTTGTCACATGAAATAGGCTATTTTATACTTTTGCGTCGTGCGAAACTATTATCGATTCATATAAGATAGGAAGATGAACTCTTTACCAAAAGAAAGGTGATGTGCGTTCAGAATACACTGTGTTAAAGTCTAATTTACCGGATTAGGGCAGTCCTGATGCAGGACTACGTCCTCGAAATCATCAAATGAGTTTTAATAAGTACGTTGTTTTAGTTCTGAAGACTGTCACATTTCTCTCGAGGTACTTACACACGGATTCCAGTAGTTCTATTTCATGCTGACTGCGTTTTGTTGCCGAAGACACAGATCCGCTATTTATCCTTTATGTGGTTCACCAGGTTGTCTTGCTTCTGTTGCAAGGACTCACCCGTGCAGATGAATGAGACCAAGGAGAAGCATTCTGGTAGTGGAATACTAGAAACTGTCGCTATGCAGCAATGAAAACACTTTTCGGAATCAGTTCACACTCAACTTTAAATTAATCTCTAAACTGTGTTCATTAAAAATTCCATTCAATGTTTATTTTGGCATTCGGTATTTTCATGAGTAATTTGGTTGTCAGGTTTGAGGTTAATGATCCGTTCTCGGTAAGCAAACTGCATAGATAACATACACCGGATGTATTTGTCGCCCTCCACTTAATACAGATGAGTTACGTTGCTATTTACATCCCTTGCTGTGCGTTCAAGATTAGGGTTGCAGGATATCTCCCACTATCAGTTAATCAAACAAAAAGGGTCTTACTTCATAGCACCGCTGAAGAGGAACTCAAACAATCGATTAATGGTACTGTCAATATAGTTCCTGTGCAGCACTGTGATACCGTAGCGTAGGGCTTTACCGAAGTGCTCATGAAGAGGATCTTTCCACATGCTTGTGGTATGCATAAGCAGAAATCGTGCAGGATATCGCTATTCAGCACGCGCCGAGATAAGCCAGAATGAAGCCTTCATTAGACCACTTGAATATTTACAGTACAATCTTCTTGGATCACTAATCGCATTGACTTGCAGTGTGTCTAATATGTTTCAGGAATGTTTGCATTATGCTGATTTTATTGCGTCGAGACGCTGTGAAAACCACTATCAAGAATGCATTACCAAAATTGCCATTCCACATGAATCTATAACGATATTTATGACTCTCTTAAGAGCTTTAAATAAATCACATTCACTTTTACGATAAGTTGATAGATTCTTTATGTCTGGAGGAACTGTCTCAATTAACCGATCTTGGCTAATAGTTACAGGTTAGAACAAAAGAATAATGTCTTCCGACCATTCGGTACAACTTTGATTGCGTTACCAGAAGCACCAAGGAGACCTCTAACAGCGCAACGTACTGCAGCTGTTCTGAAAAAGGAGAACTGTGGTATATTCTGCAGAAATCTAAATAAAGTCAACGTATCAGACCGCTATGTGCATCAAATTTTAACATTCCTTGTTTTCAGGTTTTGATGCTGTTGATGTAGATATGTTAATTTTGAAGATTAAACATTAACTTTCTCATATAGTGTGGTACTTCGGTTCCATAGCTACCTGAGAATCAGATATCAGCAAGTTGTCTGTGAAGTTAAGGGAAAATACGTTGTCAGGCGTGCCCAGCGGCAGTCATTATTCCGTTGCTTTTCTCACTGCATATCATTAATATTTCAAGATTGCTGACGGCATTCAGCTGAATTTAAACTCCATTTAGTCTCACTATGTGTACATATGCTAAGATGCCACAGATGATGCTCATATCGCATCCGAGATTCGTTTTTGAACTTCCTCGCATAGCATTTTCTCCCATATTCCATGACAGTACGACATTACCAAATCAAAAATAGCAAAATATATTGGTAAAACATACCATTAGCATGTAACCTGGAAGAACAAATTTTCATATTATGTAGGGAATATCCCTTATCTATACACAAAACAAAGCACTTAGAAAAGGCTCTATCTAAAGTAAAAAATGTTGTCCCGTCATTACTCATGCCGAACTCTAGCTACCTCAACACACGTATTTCAAGAATATAATATGAAGTCCTGGAACAGTAAATAGAAATGTGTCAACTGTAATCATATTGATGGTAACGTAAATGGATGCTTAAATATCAGTACTGTACTGCAGCAGATAATCTAAATTGATAATCGTCAGCTTTGGACTAGTTAGTTAGCAGTGTAAGGAAATTGATAACTTGAAACTATTATTTTACAGAATTATATCGTCTTGTCAAGATTTATTTCAGTGGAAGTGATAGTACGAATAAGGGTGTAACTATAGTCCTAGTAGAGCACAAAGTTTGTGGAGCTTATTTTTGTGCTGGAGAATCCAATGAAAGTCTCTCCGTTGAAGCGACAGACCTCGAAGACACTGAAATTTTAAACAGTCTCTATTCTTCTCGCATTAGATCTACCCGAATCTGACCTTATGAAATGATACCATCTTAACGAGAAGTGATTGGTAGTCCTATAAATTTCCGTAATTTAAGACAAGAGAATAACTGGACACTTCTGACAGCCGATTCGTCCACCAAATTTGTTCACATCAATTCAGAAGCACCGAAGGGGCGCCGTAACACTACTCATGTGAAATCAAGGAATCGCTGAAATGCGATAAATAAACGTACTTTCTGTTCCAGAATCTTCTACTATATTTTCTAGACAATACTTTCCCACTACAGGTGATTACAGGTAATTAATTCTCTGTTAATATTATGGCTTGTACTTTCCCAGGATAAGGAATTATATAATGGCGGCCTTCAACAATGTAACGCGATACAATGTACCACTATTAGAAATCTCGGCTGTCTCGTACACTGGTTCGATTACAAGTCATTTCTGATTAACAGCTTAAGATTGAGGTAAGTAAAAAACAAAGAATAAATATGAATGCCTCAGAGCGCAAGAGGCTCTCGCAGGCTAATAATGAACGATCTATCAGGTTAGAGCAACAACTGGCTATACGATTAGCTGACCCTCTCAGCATCCTCATACAATCCTCACACCCGACAAAGCCGCTAGCAGAGCTCAGTCCAGCCGGCCACCAAGGCCACCCGCCCCGCCTATGCGCGATCACTTCAGGAGCCCTGAAGTTTAAGGTGTATCGCAACAAACCTCATAGTCCTCAACCACTCAACTTGCTGACAAGGTCCAAAAGTGCCAAGGGAAGAACACATGCTATAGCAAGGCTAATGCTTTTGCTATGTTTCTTTGTACTTCAGAACTCTGTTTTCTTGACAAACTCGATGATAAAGTGAGTGCTGTGGTGTGGCTTCATTTTCGATAAGACTTTGCTAATCAGCAGCCATGTGCGCAACAGGCGGTGATTTAAAAGTGATGTAGCAGTGAAATTCTGGCTGTGGATGTGATGTACTGGCATTATAATGTGCTAGTTGCAGAAGTACAGTACATTTCAATTGTCACATATATTGCACACATCTCCTCCTCTCCCCCCTCTGTATACATCTATTGCTCCTCCACATCCCTCTCTCTACCTCATTCTCCAACATCTCTCTCTTCATTTCTTCCTCCTCACTCTCACAGTATCGTTCTCCCCCTCCCTCTGTCCATATCCACCATCCCCTCAATCTGTTCATCTCCTCCTGCCATTATTTTTCTTTTCAGCCTGTCCACTACCTTCCTACACCTTCCACCTGCCTTCTGCATATCATCCTTCACCCTCTCTTGGCCTCTTCATCTCCCTCTCCTTCTCCATCTCTTTATCTATCTCCTCAGCCTTCCTCTCCAAATTCATCTCCTCCTTTTCGCTTTGTATCCATATGCTCCTCCCCCATTCTTCACCATCTCATCCTGCCCCCTCTCTGTCATCCCCTCTAGTTTCCCCTCTCTTTTCTGTCCCATCCTACCCCCTCTCTCTGATATCTCATCCTCCCCTCTCTCCCTACCCTATCCCCTCCCGCTCCAACTCTCTATCCAGTCCCTCCACTATCCATCTCAGCCTTCCCTGAGCCATGCACATCGTCACATGTATGCCACGTGAAACAGGTCGATGATGAAATTGATACTACCCCACAACATGCCTGTTGAGCAGGGCAGCATACATGTCAGATGCTTCAAAACGATTTCTTGTTCCTGATGTAAGGCTACCATTCAAAGGGTCATACCTGTTGTGCAGGGTAGCCTCCATATCAGGGTTTGACAAAACATGTTTTTGCCCATAACTCTGTTCCTGTGGACACAAGGAGAGTCTAACCCCATAGTGCTGGTACTCATTGTTTTATCGCTATGTGTGCCACATTTAGCTGAAATAGACTGAGGGGTTTAGGAGGACATGCTGGATGTCTTTTCATGTAAACTTCACGTATTATAAAAACTGAAATTGTAGCCTGCAGGCTGTTGATGTATTATGAATCCGATATATTAACACACTGGTAGCAGATGTATTATAACAGTATACAAAAACAATTCCATAATATACTGAGCTACATATCTCAGCATTTTTCTTGTAAACTATGCCTATCATGCATATGTGAACCTGTGTGACAAACAGAAAAGTCCATCACCTTCATGTATGTACAGTTGTCTAGTTTGTATCATGTGGTAACTTCTGAGAGTGCATGTGTAAGATTTTGGCTGTGTGCATACAAACTAAGTATAGTAGACAACTGAGTGGAGATGTTACGCAGTTGCCATTACCACTCGACGAAAATTACCATGTTATGCCCATATTTAAAGTACGAACTTCCTTGAACAGCCTATTTTTACATTGTTTCCAAGAAATATGATAGAAAATAGAGTAAATAGTGTGGGTTAAGGAGGAGTAGAGAAATGTGTTTGGACAAGCTGATACGACAGTAAAATTCGGAGCTGTGACTGGGCTAAATATGTGTAACACAACTGGTGTAGTAGCTGTCTAATTTGTCTGTTCCCAAGAAATTGAATAGAGAAGGTGGAGGAGGATGGGGAGGGAGCAGGAGGGAAAAGAAGGAGCAGGAGGAGGAAGGGGAGGGATGATAGAAGTGTGTGGCTCAGGAAGGAAGTGTGATATAGGAAAGGAGAGGGATGGAGCCTGATGACATCATGTTTTCGCCACTAGAGGACCACGAGAAAGACAGGCCGTGGCATGTATGTCTTATGGGTGTCAGCAGACGTCTCTGGTGGGTGAACGTAACTATTTCAGATCAGATTAACAGCTCTCAACAGCATGTTTAGATACATGGTAGCTCCTGATAGCACTTGACAAAGTTAAGTCCTTTATTTGGTATGGTATCTTTTCATTTACATATTGATTTCCTGTGTGGATACATAACCGAGTGTTCACGAAATATGGTGGACAAGATGACTATTATGACGTCAGAAGTTCACTGCAAGGCCCGTATTTCTCATGGTTTCATTGCCACTGCCCCTGCATGTACATAGCCCACTTGTCAACGATCTCATTTGGTCTAGTACTCATGTTGCTCTCCTCTCATTGTCCAGTATGCCTGTTTATTTCATCTCATTGTCCAGAATGCCTCTTGCCCTTCTATGTGTATATGACTTGAAATTTAGTGTCCTCTCTCATCACTCTTGATGCCTGAGTGAGCCAGTTGATAAAAGAGAAGAGTACAACTACATATTACGTCTAATATAACCCATATCTCCAGCATGTTTGGGTTGGAATGGAGTGCAAAGTTTTCGTGATTACTATAACTATTATGAAAACTGTCTTAAGTTGCAAAGGAAGAACATGTATTTATTGATGACTAGTTTCGGACTATTTCTCCATTATGAAATCACCCTGAGGAATAAAATACATATATTACCCTATATAACGCGAAGGTTTACGAAAATATATTACAATAGCAACTTATGATCTACAACACTAATACCGTCCAAAAGTAGATGGCATATCACAGATATAAGTCTTGTCTTACACCACTCTTACAAGTGGAAAATTTCCCATGAAATCAATAAGTATGAATGTATTTCAAAAATAGATGACATATCACAAATGTAGTCTTGTCTTTCACCAGTCATACAAGTGGAAAATTGGCCATGAAATCAGTAAGTGTGATAGTAGACAACGTGTACTGCACTTATGCTCATCGTCAACTGTCAGAGCGGAAACTCCATTAATAGGTGCCTACAGCTTCCATGCGACGTGGTAGGTCGCTGGTGGCAGTGTGTGTCCAAGGGTTGGGATATTTTGTTATAACACAAACAAGGTTCACCAAGTTGCACAAAAAAATTTTCTTGACAAATTGTTAATGGCATAGATGATAAAAATAAAATACTAAGTGGAATATGCAAATTTGGGGTACAATTGATGCCACACACCGCGTATTTTAGAACACCTGACAGTAAGATTGCGTAACAGCATTTATAAGTAGCAGATAATGAAAGTATTAAAGTCAATAAAATTCATTCTGAAAAACTAAGTGTGTTATAAAAAGTCAGCTACTCGTGGTAGTTTAATGTTGTTACCAAAGACTTCGAAAGACACACACACACACACACACACACACACACACACACACATACACTCCTGGAAATGGAAAAAAGAACACATTGACACCGGTGTGTCAGACCCACCATACTTGCTCCGGACACTGCGAGAGGGCTGTACGAGCAATGATCACACGCACGGCACAGCGGACACACCAGGAACCGCGGTGTTGGCCGTCGAATGGCGCTAGCTGCGCAGCATTTGTGCACCGCCGCCGTCAGTGTCAGCTAGTTTGCCGTGGCATACGGAGCTCCATCGCAGTCTTTAACACCGGTAGCATGCCACGACAGCGTGGACGTGAACCGTATGTGCAGTTGACGGACTTTGAGCGAGGGCGTATAGTGGGCATGCGGGACGCCGGGTGGACGTACCGCCGAATTGCTCAACACGTGGGGCGTGAGGTCTCCACAGTACATCGATGTTGTCGCCAGTGGCCGGCGGAAGGCGCATGTGCACGTCGACCTGGGACCGGACCGCAGTGACGCACGGATGCACGCCAAGACCGTAGGATCCTACGCAGTGCCGTAGGGGACCGCACCGCCACTTCCCAGCAAATTAGGGACACTGTTGCTCCTGGGGTATCGGCGAGGACCATTCGCAACCGTCTCCATGAAGCTGGGCTACGGTCCCGCACACCGTTAGGCCGTCTTCCGCTCACGCCCCAACATCGTGCGGCCGTCTCCAGTGGAGTCGCGACAGGCGTGAATGGAGGGACGAATGGAGACGCGTCGTCTTCAGCGATGAGAGTCGCTTCTGCCTTGGTGCCAATGATGGTCGTATGCTTGTTTGGCGCCGTGCAGGTGAGCGCCACAATCAGGACTGCATACGACCGAGGCACACAGGGCCAACACCCGGCATCATGGTGTGGGGAGCGATCTCCTACACTGGCCGTACACCTCTGGTGATCGTCGAGGGGACACTGAATGGTGCACGGTACATCCAAACAGTCATCGAACCCATCGTTCTACCATTCCTAGACCGGCAAGGGAACTTGCTGTTCCAACAGGACAATGCACGTCCGCATGTATCCCGTGCCACCCAACGTGCTCCAGAAGGTGTAAGTCAACTACCCTGGCCAGGAAGATCTCCGGATCTGTCCCCCACTGAGCATGTTTGGGACTGGATGAAGCGTCGTCTCACGCGGTCTGCACGTCCAGCACGAACGCTGGTCCAACTGAGGCGCCAGGTGGAAATTGCATGGCAAGCCGTTCCACAGGACTACATCCAGCATCTCTACGATCGTCTCCATGGGAGAATAGCAGCCTGCATTGCTGCGAAAGGTGGATATACACTGTACTAGTGCCGACATTGTGCATGCTCTGTTGCCTGTGTCTATGTGCCTGTGGTTCAGTCAGTGTGATCATGTGATGTATCTGACCCCAGGAATGTGTCAATAAAGTTTCCCCTTCCGGGGACAATGGATTCACGGTGTTCTTATTTCAATTTCCAGGAGTATTACAATAAATTATATTGAAAAAGATGTTTAGCCTGTATCTGTCGAAACGTTTATTAGAGTATCATGTAAAAATTTGAAGTAAAACGGTCAAGAACTTTTCGAGATATTTGCTAACAACTCTGATCTACCAAGTGTACGTGACGTTTGTGTAATCCACATAAAAAACAAAAATGTTGAAAAGTACTTGATCGATTTACTTCAAATTTTTGCACGTCACTCTAATAACCACGTAATCTACATACTTGTACTTATTAAGCGACACTGCAGGTTTTCAATTAAAAGTGACTGTGAGATAAAAATATGCTTTGCTGTACTGAGAAATGTTCATTTACTTTTCTTTTTCGCAGTCAGTTTTAACTAAGATATCAGTGCATTTAAAGAATGTATATTCGTCCTCTTCATATACAATTTTAAACAAAATTTGAATTCACAATAATGTTATATTTCATTTTATTCGTCGCTGTCGCTTTTTAGGAAAAACAGGAAAGTCCCTTATCAGCTTGTGATTATAATGGTTGAAATGTCTCTAACCACTATGGGACTTTACATCTGAGGTCATCAGTCCCATTGAACTTAGAACTACTTAAACATTACTAACCTACGGACATCACACTCATCCAAGCCCGAGGCAGGATTCGAACTTGCGACCGCAGCAGTCGCGCGGTTCAGGTCTGAAGCGCCTAGAACCGCTCAGCCACCGCGGCTGGCTGTGATTATAATACTGCCGCGTAATCTGAATCGTTCGCAACTTTTTAATACTACACGTTCGTAGATTAAAATCGTGGTAAATACTGTCTTGACGCTACTGCCTTCACTGATCCAGCAGCTGGACGAGTCTCTGTCTTACCACGTATACCTATGATCTCACCCGATTTACCCATTCTTTTTAAGTAAGTTCAGTTTCCAATCAAAGTTTCCTTTACAACACCAATAGATAAGACTCAAAGTCAGAGAGAGGGACGAAGAGGAGGTTGACAGAGAGGGAAGGGGAGGGGCAGGAAATGAATGTAGAGAGGAGGAAGGAGGAGATGGACAGAGAGAGAGGCAGGAGGAGAACAACAGAGAGAGGAAGAACGGAGGAGGTGATGGTCAGAGAAAGAAGGTAAGAAAAGGAGATGGACAAAGAGAGGAGGATGGAGGAGATGGACAGAGACAGAGGAAAGGAGGAAAATGACGGAGAGAGATAGGAGGAGGTGATGTACGGAGGAAGGGTGAGGAGAAGGAGATGGACAAGGAGAGGGGGATGAAGGAGATGGACAAAGAAAGGGGGAAGGAGGAAAATGGCAGAGAGGGGTGGGAGGAGGAGAATGGCAGAGAGAGATAGGAGGAGGTGATTTACAGAGGAAGGGAGGAGGAGAAAGAGATGGATAAAGAGAGGAGGAAGGAGGAGATGTACAGAAAGTGGGAGCAGATGGAGATTATGACACGCACCAAATTCTCATACATGTTATTAACAACTGCAAAGCATTGCAGTGTTTGCTAGTAAAATATAGGTAAACAATCACCAATGGCGCCACATACGGCGTCCTCTATGATCACTGGGTGATAAAAAAAATATAAATAAAACAAAGTTACTTTTCATTAGGAATGTCGATGCACTGAACGACTGTGACATGACTTTCAAAATGATGGACTGCAGCAATCAGTCGCCTTTTTCTTTCAGGTTTTATTAGAGCAAATCTAGAATTCGGCTAGCGCCTAACCATCACTAATGATAAAAAATACAAGAAGTACATAGCCAGGTGATAGCATAGAAAGCTACGACTTGTGACATAACCTATATCGTTTATACATTAGACTACATACCTGCCACTATTTCATAGTTTCAATACATATCCTAGTACGTCAGTACTCTGTTGTTCGCCTTCTGTCGCAGTTCATTCGACACTACTGTGTAATGAAGGTAGGTTTTGAGGATAACACATCAGTTAGCTGTATGGGCCCTCTGTACGAACTACGTAATATGTAACACTCAACGAAAAGCAGTTATAGTCTCTACTAAAAAGCTTCAACTTAGCATAGTAATTATACAAAATAAAATACTAGTAAAATTATTTCGTTCTGTAAAACAATGAACATGGGCGATGTTAAAGATTCCAAATCCACACCTTGTGGGGCAATTGTTTTGTTATTCTTAAGAACATATAGGTAACGTCAGATTAGTAAACGTTGTGTCAAAAAATATTCACAAAACACAAGGAGGCCCATACTATATGCTACGACTATTAGAATTGGTTTGATTTAAATATTTTTATCTTTTGTACTATTTCTCTCTGTATTTATCATCGCAACGAAGTATCTGGTGCCTCTTGTTTACTGAATAATTAACAGACGGCGCCAAATGTCAGCAACATGGATAGCTAGTGTGACTTGCCGTTCCGTTACGGATGTACAGAACACAAATCTCTGTGGCACTTCAAACAGATTTTAATTATAAGTACGATAAAACTAGTAGACTTAATTGCTGTTACTGATATTGTACATGCATCTAAAGTAGTGTAACATGAAAAATGTTGTGTAGGTTCAACGTCATAACCATCATAGTCGTACAGTAATATATTAATAGCTACTACATATTGGAAAGACTGCAGAAATTCTGTCTGCTTGCTACCAGTCTCCTGTACTTGGGGAAGTTGCCCACCTTCGACGTAAACACTCCAATCACAGTACAAGACAAACTTATCCTCCAGTCAAAACGCAACATGGCCCCTGGTCATGACTGTGTCACCTACCACCACCTCAGAGAATACCTCTTCTCCTTCGTGACTGTCCTTGTCGATTTATGCAACGTCATCCTCTCCACCGGCTTCTACCCCAACCTATCCAAGACTTCCCGTGTCCTCTTATTCCTCAAACCTAACAAACCCCCTTCCATCGCCTCTTCCTATCATCCCATATGCCTCACTTCCATCTTCAGTATGATCTTCGAATCCATCCTCTCCTGTCGAACCCATCACGACTTTAATCAACACCACCTCCTCCCCCTTACCCAGTGTGGCTTCCGAACCTGCATCTCCACCAAAGACTAACTCCTTAACCTCGTCCACCTTCTCTCCCTCCAACTTAACTCCCATTGCTCAACTATTTTTGTTTTCGTCAACCTCCAAAATGCTTAAGACCACATATGGCTTCCTGGTCTCCTCTTCAAACTCCAAACCTGTGCCCTGCCTAACAATTTTGTCTGTCTGGTCGCTTTCTTCTTCTCACGCCGTCCTTCCCATGTCACCCTCCACAAGACCAGTTCCTGTATCTTTTATTCCACTGCTGGCATCCCCCAAGGTTCTGTCCTCTCCCCTCTCCTCTACCTCCTGTACACTGCCGATATGTCGAAACCAGCCCCACCTGTACACCTCCTCCAATATGCTGATGACAACGCCTTCTTGGCTCTCTATCCTACCCTCCAATGTTACCAATATACCCCCAAAACCCACCTTGACCAGTTCACTACGTGGTTCCTTTGTATCAACTTCTCCATGACCCAGGCTATCATCATATGCCACACCACTTGCTCCTTCTGTCTCCATGATTTCTATCTAAACATATATGGTCATCTCATCCAGCTCAACCGCCCCCCCCCCCCCTTTTGAGATATCTTGGCCTCACCCTTGACCTTCACCTCACGTGGACCTCTCATCTCGTGACCATCCAGCAGAAAACCCAATTCCATCTCTGTCTCCTGAAACTCCTGCCAGGCCAGACATGGTGATTGCACCCTGCAACCATTCTCCACACCTACAAATCCCTCATCTGTGTTATGCCAGTGTTGCCCGGAGCTCCATCCCCCCCCCTTATAAAGCCCTCCAAATCCTAGAACACAACGCGCTCCACCTTACCTTCCGTATCCACCTTCTCTCCTCCACACGACTCCTGTATGACCTCAACCCTTCCCCCACCTACTCCTTTTCCTCCAACATATAAACATCCTTTACACTGTCTGCCAGCTTGATCCCCCCACCCCATGGTGTCCTTCTTCCTCTCCACCCCCTGCCTGTTGCTGCACCTACATCGCTGTATCCCTCCCTCTCTCCACCTCTACACCATCTCCTTCATCAGGGCAATTTCCAGTACCTCCCTCTTCTGGATGATGAACTTCACCATGATATATACCCTTCCTACCAACTGTAGCCTAGCGTTGTTTCCCCCTCCCTCCCCAGGGACCCCCTTTACCTCTCCCTTCCTTCCTTCAGAGCGGTTATTCCTCCTCCCCCCCCCCCCCCCCCCCCGAGTCTCTGCACACGTTCCTCGTCTATTTTCCTCCCCGTCCTTGACTCCTTGGCTCACTTTGGCGCATCCCCCGCCCTTCTCCTCCTCTCTCCCGCCCCCAATGGCACCTCCCATCCACTCCTTTCTTTCCTTCTTCTTCGTCTCCATACCCCTGGCAGATCCTCTCCATTTGTTCCTCGCTGTCGGTGTGCTACATCGGTATTGTGTTCAGTACTGTTCTCCAGTGATGTCAAGATCTGTGATTTTAATCATGTGCTGGACATAGTGTTGCTGTCCATGATTGTTAGGTGCTACGCCGCCCAACGAAACTTTTATACTCCGACTGTAATTCACCTTGTGTTTCTTTTAATCCTTACAGAGTGTGTTTTTTTTGTGTACACTTTTTAGATTTCTATCACCATTTTTACAGTCACCTCCTTTTTAAGCTATCTTCCATTATGTTTCCCTTTTGAAATGTATGTTTCGCCATATTTACTCCTTTATGTTGTTTTAAATGTCTCCCATTATGTAATGTCCCTCGACTGAAGAGTAGCGCCAATGCTGCTGCCAGCCCGCTTCATAAAGGGCACTGAAATTCAATAAATGAAAAAAGAAAAAAAGTAACTTTGTCGTACCCTCTGAATCTCACCGCTCACTGCCTCCCAGCAAGCAGCATTCAAACAGTTTCCAAAAGTGCGCATTTTTATAATGACCTAATCATTAATCCAAGTGCCTTTCAAACAGTTCTCAAATCTGCACATTTTCCATAATGACGTGATGATTAATCAGGTTGCAGCTAACATTATTGTGATGGCAACAGATCTCCAGCTCTACTATGAGGTTTAGGAACGTATCCCTCTCACACTTATACAGCAACCTCACATTAGATGTCAAATTCGGCAACTTATGTATTGCTGTAAATAAACGCGCACGCACACTCGATTTCTTGTGGAATCTTCTCTGTCCAACGCGATGCATTCTCCATACCTAACTTTCACCTCCTTCCGATTTGGCCTACGTAACAGGCCTTACAGGTTGGGCAATCAATTTTGTAACACCACATCAAAAGCTTTGGGCATAAGGTAGCTTAACGGGAGGTGTCTATGTGATTTGGGCGAGATGCCCCATGTCTTATATAAAAGATAAAAAAGAGAAAACAGGTAAGAAACGCCCGTAGTAAACAAAGTGTCCGCATAAAAGGACTATGTCGCTTATAGCCGCGTTCCGATATCTGTTAAGTACTTCATGCGGTATTGTTATTTTTGCCCGTCCCAGGGTCTTAATTGAGGAAGAGTGCCTCGTTTTAAAGATCTGCTAGATCGTAGGATTTAAGTAGATTAAAATCATAAGATTTAACATAACATAGGTAAGGACTACTGACATTTGTAAGATCCGCATTCATAACAGACGAACAAATTGCGTTGCTACCCAATGATTTTAGAAGATACCGATGTGGCGTTATCAGTGCTTAATGTGGCGTCATTGGTACTTGATGTACTTGCACTGATCAGCCAGAACATTATGACCACCAACCGCCTATCGATATAACACCTCCCCCCCCCTCCCCTTTCCCAGGCGATAGCAGCATCACCTAGCGACGAATGGCTGCTACTCAGTCACGCGCACTGTGCATATAGTATGAGTGAGCGTCCTGTCCGTATGTAGAATGAGGAAGGGGCGCGATCTATCTGAATTTGGCCAAGGGCAGACTTTGGTGCCCCGGAGGCTCGGCAAGAGCATTTCGGAAACTACACGACTTGTTGGGTGTTCTAGGAGTGCTTTGGGTAAGTGTCTTCAATACGTGGCGCAAACAAGGTGAAACCATGTCCAGACGTTGTAGGGTTGGGCGGCCGCCACTCCTTACAGATGACGAACGTCGTAGGCTCTGCAGTTTGGTAAAACAGCACAGGCGGCGAACTGTGGGGGAACTAACATCAGACATTAATGCTGAGCAGAATACAAGTGTGTTTGAACACACAGTGCATCGAACACTCCTAAAGATGGGCTTCCGCAGCCGACGACCCGTGCTTGTGTCAATGTTAACACCACGACATCGACAACTGTGACTGAAGTGGGCACGTGACCATCGGTGCTGGACGTTGTATCAGTGGCAAAGGGCTGAATGGTCTGATGAATCTCAATAACTTCTTCATTATGCCAGTGAGAGGGCTCGAATCAGTCAAATGGTTCAAATGGCTCTGAGCACTATGAGACTTAATATCTGACCGAGCGAGGTGGCGCAGTGGTTAGCACACTGGACTCGCATTCGGTAGGACGACGGTTCAATCCCGCGTCCGTCCATCATGATTTAGGTTTTCCGTGATTTCCGTGAATCGCTCCAGGTAAATACCGGGATGGTTCCTCTGAAAGGGCACCGCCGACTTCCTTCCCTATTCCGACGAGACCGATGACCTCGCAGTTTGGTCTCTTCCCTCAACCAACCCCAACTTAATATCTGAGGTTATCAGTCCCCTAGACTTAGAACTGCTTAAACTTAACTAACATAAGAACATCACACACATCCATGCCGAGGCAGGATTCGAACCTGCGACCGTAGCTTCAGCGCGGTTCTGGACTGAAGCGCCTAGAACCGCTCGGCCACAGCAGCCGGCTGAATCCGTCACCTTCCAGGGGAACAGCTCCTTGATATCTGTACCGCGGGATGGAGACAAGTCACCAGCTGCTCCATTATGTGCTGGGGAACATTTACGTGGGCATTCGTGGTTACAGTGCAGCTTGTGCAACGCACCATGACGACCAACGAGTATCGTAATCGCACACGTAAACCCATTCTTGACGATCATGTTTCACGGCGGTAGTGGCACTTTGCAGCATGTCACAAGGCCAGTAGTGAAATCGAGTCGCTCCAGGAACAAAGGGGCGAGTTTCAATAGATGTGCTGGCCTCTCAATTTGCCAAATCTGAATCCAACCGAACGCATCTGAGAGTTGATTGAACGTGGTGCCAGAGCTCATCTCCCTCTTCCTCGGAATTTATGGTGACTTATGTCTGCAGCTGTGGTGCCAACTGCCAGCCGGAGTGGCCGAGCGGTTCTAGGCGCTAGTCTGGAACCGCGCGACCGCTACGGTCGCAGGTTCGAATTCTGCCTCGGGCATGGATGTGTGTGGTGACCTTAAGTTAGCTAGGTTTAAGTAGTTTTAAGTTCTGGGGGACTAATGATCTCAGCAGTTAAGTGCCATAGGCTAAGAGCTATTTGAACAATTTTTTTTTTTTTTTTTTTTTTTTTTTTTTTTTTTTTTGGTGCCAATTCCCTCCAGCGACCTACCAGGGCCTCATTGCTTCCATGCCACGACGTGTCGCCGCTGTTATCCGTGCCAAAAGTGGACATATGGGCTATTAGGTAGGTGGTTACAATGTTCTGTCTGATCAGTGAATATTTTTTAAAAATTTAGGAAGTCAGTCCTGTGCCTGTAACAACTTTACAATAATTCATTCTATTAACTTTTATAATTTTGTTATCTACTATTTACGGATCATTTTACGTAGTGCAACTGCATGATGTTCTAAAATGTGCCGTGTGTGGCACCATTGTACCTGTGTTTGTGCATTCCACTTAATTTAAGGATGAATTTTATTAATTTAATAATTTAAAAATGTTCTTTACAAATCCTATTACGCAGTATACTGCCTGGTGTCCTAAAATACGCCATGTGTGGCCTCATTCTACCTCATATTTAAGTATTCCACTTAGTACTGTACACGTTTATTCACGTATTCTATGAACAACTTGTCAAGAATTTATTTCGTGTACGATTTTGTATATCTCGTTTGGGTTACAATAAAAGTGTTAATCCTTGGACGTACGCCCCCACTAACCACCTCTTAAGGCACGTGGACGGCGTAGGCACCTCTCAGAGAAAATTTACGTTCTATCGTTAACGATGAGTACATGCGGAGGCGACTTGATCTCCTATCACACTTATTCATTCATGGCCAGTTTTCTACGTGGATGACTGGTGTAAGACAAGACTTATATTTACGGCATGTCATCTAATTTTCAACAATATTAGTGTTGTAGAGCATAAGTTGCTATTGCATGCATTTTTGTAAACCTTATTCTCATATACTGTAAAATCTCCTTTATTTCATCCCTCAATTTTTAAATCGCAGCTGTCAACGATTATTACAGTTTAATCTTTCAGAATCAAACAGTCTACAGACAATATGTTTATGTAATTGCGGTAAACAGGCAGTTTTTGCATAAGGTTCCCATACAGAATCACCAGCCTAAGCGCGTCCCAGCAACTGACTGAACAACGCTCTATGACTTTGTGCGAACAGAGTGCTCACTCTGAAGGAAATGAGTCTGCTGCAATGCTCACAGGTTAGGTTCTAACTAGATTTTTATCGTTCGTACCGTTTTTTGTAATCTAGTTTTATCTAAGTTTCAAAGATACATTACAAAGCATAATGTGTGAGTATGTGTGAGTTTCGCACTCTGAATCGAATTTGCATATATTTGTAGAGCTGAATTACTATTGATTATGACATGGGCTGGTTGAGAGATGTCGCTACGTGCAGTGGTAGTGTGGGAACGCTGGTATGCGTGCTGAACACGTTCACCAATCGACCACATGTTTATTCACGTCAGCACTCATCGTGCTCTTGTTTATACAGTGTGAAACAGCTGTGTTCTGTCCCAGCGGAACTGATTTAATTAACTTGCCGAATGCAGCATGGTAAAAAGAAATACTATAATTAAATAACAGCTACGTACAAAATGAAGAGTAATTTCCATGCACTCTTAGAACAACATTCGATTGGTATGATTTTCCGTGCGAAGGAAGTTGTCCATCAAATCAGTCGTTGTTTGCAGGTCGTATGTAATACAATGCTGAGTGCCACCGTCTAGAAATCGTAATATCATGTGTCGTATTAAAATAATTATCTAGGACACATTTACTTAAGTCGTTTCTCAGGCCAGAATGACAATGGGCCATTCATGCAAAGTAGGCGCCATTTTAGGTATAAAGTTTTCAATTGTAACGCGTTCTGAGAAGATTTCTATGAAGTTTCAATATATTTCTAACATATCAAATCTGAAAAGAAAAACCTCTGGCGTCATATTTGATACAAAGCAGACACGTACCACTATTTGGGCGTAGCTAAAATTGAACTACTCCAGAAATAAACACGTTTCTTCTTCATATTACAGAAGCTTATTCGGTCAGATCTGATAAAGACACGCAATGATTATTGGTTTCAGCGAAGTTTAATCACCATCTTCAGGTAAATTGTATTCAAAAAATTTTGCAAGGCCAATCCATGTCGTCCACTGTTCATATTAAATGGACAGAATTGCAATGTACGTAAATAAACAATTATGGAAGATTCTAATGTCAAAACAACATAAAATGCATACAAATTCAAAGTAAAAACATACCTTATAGAGACGCCGTGCATAGAACCACCTCTCGTTGTACAAGGGAATAGCTATGCGAACACTGCACGACAGTTACAAATAAAATAAGTAAGACGTGTATAGAGTGTTTTCATGTAGCGTCTTTTTGACATTTCTCTTAATGTATGACGAGAGGTGGTACTACGGAAAGTCGTCTCTACAAGGTATGTTTACTTTGAATTTGTGTGCATTTTATGTTGATTTGACGTTACAATTTCCCGTAATTGTATCATTATGTACATTACAGTTGTGTCCAGGTAATGTGAACAGTCGAGGAATTGGGGTGGCCCTGTAAATTTCTTTCTCTAGAAATGATCTGGAGATGGCGATTTGATTTTGCTGAAACTAGTAATCATTGTGCGTTTTTGTGTGATCCAGGCGAATATACTTCTGTAATAAGAAGAACAACCGTATTTAGATCCTGAGATCTTCTCCAATACAGCTGACAATGTCAGGTAATCATAACACTGCAGAAATAGTTTAAGAAGAATGAATATATCAGACAAAATGAATATGATAAATTAAAGATATAAATGTTTGAAGTGCTGAACGTTAGGGATCTTCTCAGAACTGTAGTAAGACAACAATCTAATTCACAACACAGGTGGCGTAGAATAAGACAGAAGAATCTTGAAAATCATAACTACTTCAGATATATAATATGGACGATGGACAAAATAAAATGCAAAAAGTTAGTAATTCGGTATCATGAGCTCTATAAATAAAGGGCAGCAAAGTTACCCAATACAGTTAATCATCATATATAAAATCGAACTGAAAACAAGAAAAACGACAACATATAGAGAGGAGACTTTCAAGACAAGCAAACGAGGAATGCTGCATGCAGTTTAATCAGAAATTAAAATGGATCACAGAGATTTCGATTTAAGTTATTCAGAGAACTCCACCATAGCCGGTCCCATGCCCAGTTACAAAAGGAGGGTGGGAAAGGTTAACTCCATGTTAAAAAAAAAAAAAACTGTGGTTCACGTGGCCTGGATGACAGTAACTTGTAAGGCTCCCATTCCAGGCTTACGATGAATAGGGCAACGATTATAGAGGCAACGTAGGACCACGAGCTCCCTATATGGCATAATAGGAGGAAGTAGCACTCCCCCCCCCCCCCCCCCCCTTGTCGGGGTCAACAGAGAAGCTGAAGAGGCACTCGTAACGCGGTCAGGAAACACCTAAATTACTGACAAGTCAATCAAGGTAAAATCTGTTGGATCGAAACGTTGACGATCAGGCAATGGAATAGGACATCGAAATGGAATGAGGAACACGCTTCAAATAATAAGCTGGAATGTAAGAGGCGGTCTAGATTTTAAGGAGACAGAACATATCCACATACTGTCAAAGAAAGAGATCAACATCAGTGTCATATCAAAAAAGAAAAAAAGAAATTGATGGGCATCATGATACATAGTGTAATTAAGAAACAAAAACGAACAGCTGCAGCAGTAGCTTTAATAAGTAGTCAGAAGTGGAAGAATAAAACAGACTATTACACGTTTATTAGTGAGAGGAGAATTCTAGTTGGTTTTACGGTTGATAGGGAACATTTGTGAGTGAGAGGCGTTTACGCTTCCGACGAGGGGTACAGATGAAGAAACTGATATCTTTTATGTGCATATGTGCTGTTACAACAACTCGTTAGTCAGCGCAATAAATAGTCTGAGATCAGAACGATCCTGTTGGCAAAACACTAACGGGAAATGTATGGAGAA
This sequence comes from Schistocerca gregaria, assembly GCF_023897955.1. Classification (NCBI taxonomy): domain Eukaryota; kingdom Metazoa; phylum Arthropoda; class Insecta; order Orthoptera; family Acrididae; genus Schistocerca; species Schistocerca gregaria. The sequence continues at coordinate 598,662,257 of NC_064920.1, read as the reverse complement.
ACACACATCAAGAAAAAGGCCATAAGCTTGGAGACTTTTGCGCTTTTAACTCTTTGAAGGTAACAAACACCTACTTTCGATTGAAAGTAATTAATAATTGTACACGATGCGCAACATGAACTAGATCAGTCACGGATTATGTGATTACTAACTGCAGAACAGCAACATACTAGGCCGCTGCGCCATCGGGACACAGAGATCATCGCAACTGCACGCACTGACCTAGCAGACCAAAATTCTCAACTTATGGCCACACTACTTATGTAGTACCCTGTTGCCCATTGTCCTCATTACTCACGCTACTTCGCTGGCACCATGTCCAGCATCTGCACTGAAGTGATCGGTTGGTCGGTTGGATATATCCAAAAGAACAGACACTATTTTGAGCCTGCAGCCACTATGAATCAAGACACAAAAGAAATAATGATTTTAGCTGCCCGTGGGCACGGATTTAACTGTGGGAAAAGCTGAAAATCTCTGCTTGACTGGAATTCGAACCCAGACTTCTTTCTTACTAGGCAGATGTCCGAAAGAACAGACACCACATATAAAATTAGAGTGAGGGCAACCAACTGATCACTTCAGTGCAGATGCACGCAGTGCTAGAACTCTCACTGGAATCGGTGAAGTGTCACGAGTAATGAGGATAATGGGCAAGGGGCCCTCATTTTTTCGTGTGGATGTGTTGAGAATTTGTGTCCTATAGTATTTCGTGCCGTTGCGATGATGACTGTGTTTGGATGACGCAGCGATCAGCGCCTCCTCCTTGTGAGCAGGAGACATAGGTTCAAATCCCAGTGCGCTACAAATTTTCAACTTTCCACATTGACTTAAATCAACGCTCCCTGGACGTTACTCATTAATTAATTTGTGTCTTGATTCGTAGTGGCTGTAGGATCAAGATGGTTGTCTGTTCTTTCGGATATGTCTGAAAGAACAGACACCAAATGTATGAGATATGATATTGGCTTACATCACTTTATGGTATACAGTAAAATTCAATTTTTGGCCAGCTGAAGAAATATATGACAGAAAAATAGTACTACATATATAGAAGAGTATGAGCTACTTTCAAATTGAAAATATTAGAGATCGCACCAGACAAGACTAACAGGAATATTAACTACTGTAAGTGCAAGATACATGACTGAAGAAGAATAGAAAACTATTAAAAATCCGGTTTTGGAGACAGCTTGTTAAGTTCTTCAGAAAAAATAATTACAGAAGAAACGAGAGCTTCCATATGTCAGGACTTCCCCTTATAAGATGTCATCGATTTTAGACCCCTATGGTGTAACGCATAAAGAAAATAGTTTTCACCTGTAAAATATAAAGGTACAGTACAAAATTTAAAAGATTTTCTAAATAAGAAAATTGTGAATATCATGTTATATTATAGGACTAAAACTGATTCAAGAAATACTCGGTTTCTTTTGACGATGGGCTCAGGCTCAAAACAAGCTACGGCGATATAAAGCAATCATCAAAAAAAGGGGCTGATTGCAGTTTTTTCTTATTGTGAAATTTGCGAAAACAACCCCGACGTTGTCAAACCATTATGGGAAAATAATGCTAATTTAAATGACTTTAAAATTAGAACAGGTGTGTGTTCTACCATGCAACAATGCCATTTGTCTGTAAGACTCTTCATTTCTGAAAACTTGTGTTTGGATGGTTTCCAAATGATGATCCGACTTTGAAAATATTACCTTCAATGAGGTGCAAAAAAGTACACCAAATCTCTGGACGTGTACGTCTTGTAGGCAATACAAAGCCTGTGCCAGACCTATTGCTGATTTCGTGCGCCTGTTAATTGATAAACTGCAGCTCAGTGTTACATCTTGGATATTACATCATACTATTAGCTACAAAGAACTTTCTGCAGCGAGGTACAGAGCAGCGTTAACATATTCGTGGCAAGGATCTGATTACGCAGTTTATATTCCAATTACATGTTTTGACAATGCGATCACTGTGGGTTTTAATATTAATCGGCTGCAGTGCTGATGCACTGAAAATGGTGCAGCATGCATCGTTCTTGTGTTTTAATTATTTCATTCAAACGCCATTTCGATGACAAATAAATGCAGAAGTTACGACAACCCCTGTATTGCGTAATAGGACTCTATATCATGGGTTAACATACACTCCTGGAAATGGAAAAAAGAACACATTGACACCGGTGTGTCAGACCCACCATACTTGCTCCGGACACTGCGAGAGGGCTGTACAAGCAATGATGACACGCACGGCACAGCGGACACACCAGGAACCGCGGTGTTGGCCGTCGAATGGCGCTAGCTGCGCAGCATTTGTGCACCGCCGCCGTCAGTGTCAGCCAGTTTGCCGTGGCATACGGAGCTCCATCGCAGTCTTTAACACTGGTAGCATGCCGCGACAGCGTGGACGTGAACCGTATGTGCAGTTGACGGACTTTGAGCGAGGGCGTATAGTGGGCATGCGGGAGGCCGGGTGGACGTACCGCCCAATTGCTCAACACGTGAGGCGTGAGGTCTCCACAGTACATCGATGTTGTCGCCAGTGGTCGGCGGAAGGTGCACGTGCCCGTCGACCTGGGACCGGACCGCAGCGACGCACGGATGCACGCCAAGACCGTAGGATCCTACGCAGTGCCGTAGGGAACCGCACCGCCACTTCCCAGCAAATTAGGGACACTGTTGCTCCTGGGGTATCGGCGAGGACCATTCGCAACCGTCTCCATGAAGCTGGGCTACGGTCCCAACATCGTGCAGCCCACCTCCAGTGGTGCCGCGACAGGCGTGAATGGAGGGACGAATGGAGACGTGTTGTTTTGAGCGATGAGAGTCGCTTCTGCCTTGGTGCCAATGATGGTCGTATGCGTGTTTGGCGCCGTGCAGGTGAGCGCCACAATCAGGACTGCATACGACCGAGGCACACAGGGCCAACACCCGGCATCATGGTGTGGGGAGCGATCTCCTACACTGGCCGTACACCTCTGGTGATCGTCGAGGGGACACTGAATAGTGCACGGTACATCCAAACCGTCATCGAACCCATCGTTCTACCATTCCTAGACCGGCAAGGGAACTTGCTGTTCCAACAGGACAATGCACGTCCACATGTATCCCGTGCCACCCAACGTGCTCTAGAAGGTGTAAGTCAACTACCCTGGCCAGCAAGATCTCCGGATCTCTTGAGAATGTTTTGGGACTGGATGAAGCGTCGTCTCACGCGGTCTGCACGTCCAGCAAGAACGCTGGTCCAACTGAGGCGCCAGGTGGAAATTGCATGGCAAGCCGTTCCACAGGACTACATCCAGCATCTCTACGATCGTCTCCATGTGAGAATAGCAGCCTGAATTGCTGCGAAAGGTGGATATACACTGTACTAGTGCCGACATTGTGCATGCTCTGTTGCCTGTGTCTATGTGCCTGTGGTTCTGTGAGTGTGATCATGTGATGTATCTGACCCCAGGAATGTGTCAATAAAGTTTCCCCTTCCTGGGACAATGAATTCACGGTGTTCTTATTTCAATTTCCAAGAGTGTATATTGTTTCAAGCAACGTTTAGCTACTGCCAAAGTATATGTCGTTTGTGTTACTTGTAACAGTACTGATCAAAATTATTTGTTACACAGTATTTTTTCTTCAAAAATAGTATTCGTGTCGTGATTTAGTTAACTTTCAAACATCGATTGTACGCGAATGCAGATTATACAGATAAATTACCTCGTTAAGTGGTAGCATAGCCACATCTTTCTGTTTTAAAATCATTTTATTCGGTTTCAGGTGTTCCAGCTGACGCACTTTTCTTTTCAGTATAAAACAAGCGGAGGTGTCTTAATTAGAAATGATGAAGATGACGCAGTTCTGTCGTGCAGAAAAACAAGTACTTAATAGAGACTGATGATCGCTTTTGTACTGCGAGCAGACTTGAGAGCGAAAATAAGACGTTATTGTTTGCCTCGGTGTTCTAGCTGGAAACTCAGACCGAATTAGCACGCGATGGTGCGGCGCCACAGGTGCCCCCGTCCCCATTCTCCCGGCTCTCACCCCGGCAAGCATCAGGCGGCAGTCGGGCTTATTGCGTTACCTGACTCAAGAGTTGCTCGGCGCCTGTAATTTGTCAGAGTGAATGGCGAGAGGAGGTCTCGGGCGTTGCAGTTTGCTCCAAACTACGTCATGCTCTGAGGATAAATACACAACCAGCTCAGTTCACTACCTGTTGGTCGGTTGGTTTGTTTGTGGGATTAAAGGGACCAGACTACTATGGTCATCGGTCCACACTACCTGTTAAATGAACCGTCACACATCATACGTCTTCGGCACCCTTTTTTTTTTTTTTTTTTTTCAAACGTTGTCGTTGTGATATATGAAACACCACGGAAGTAAACGTGAAAGTTTGAATGCTCATATGTTAATATTTAACATTGTGGACGTGCTTCATAGAACTCTAAATTCAAAGATTAAGATGAACGTTAGATATACAGGGTAGTCCACTGATCGTGACCGGGCCAAATATCTCACGAAATAAGCGTCAAACAAAAAGAATACAAAGAACGACACTTGTCTAGCTTGAAGGGGGAAACCAGATGGTGCTATGGTTGGCCCGCTAGATGGCGCTGCCATAGGTCAAACGGATATCAACTGTGTTTTTTTAAATCGCAACCCCATTTTTTATTACATATTCGTGTAGTACGTAAAGAAATATGGAGGTTTTGGTTGGACCACTTTTTTCGATTTGTGATAGATGACGCTGTAATAGTCACAAGCATATGGCTCACCATTTTAGACAAACAGTTGGTAACAGGTAGGTTTTTTAAATTAAAATACAGAACATAGGAACGTTTGAACCTTTTATTTCGATTGTTCCAATGTGATACATGAATCTTTGTGAACTTATCATTTTTGAGAACGCATGCTGTTACACCGTGATTACCTGTAAATACCACATTAATGCAATAAATGCTCAAAATGATGTCCGTCAACCTCAATGCATTTGGCAATACGTGTACGACATTCTTCTCAACAGCGAATAGTTCTTCTTCCGTAATGGTCGCACAAGCATTGACAATGAGCTGACGCATGTTGTCAGGCGTTGTCGGTGGATCATGATAGCAAATATCCTTCAACTTTCCCCACACAAAGAAATCCGGGGACGTCAGATCCGGTGTGCGGGCCATGGTATGGTGCTTCGATGACCAGTCCACCTGTCATGAAATATGCTATTGAATATCGCTTCACCCGCACGCGAGCTATGTGCCGGACATGCATCAATGGTAGAACATTACGTAGGAAATCAGCGTACATGGCACCATGTACATTGCCATCGATAAAATGGGGGCCAATTATCCTTCCTCTCATATTGCCGCAGCATACATTAACCTGCCAAAGTCGCTGATGTTCCACTTGTCGCAGCCATTGTGGATTTTCCGTTGTCCAACAGTGCATATTATGCCGGTTTACGTTACGGCTGTTGGCTAATGACGGTGCGTCACTAAATAGAACGCGTGCAAAAAATCTGTCATCGTCCCGTAATTTCTCTTGTGCTCAGTGGCAGAACTGTACACGATGTTCGAAGTCGTCGCCATGCAATTCCTGGTGCATAGAAATATGGTACGGGTGCAATCGATGTTGATGTAGAATTCTGAACACCGACGTTTTTGAGATTCCCGATTCTTGCGCAATTTGTCTGCTACTGATGTGCGGATTAGCCGCGACAGCAGCTAAAACACCTACTTGGGCATCATCATTTGTTGCAGGTAGTGGTTGACGTTTCACACGTGGCTGAACACTTCTTGTTTCCTTAAATAACGTAACTATCCGGCGAACGGTCCGGACACTTGGATTATGTCGTCCAGGATACCGAGCAGCATACATAGCACACGCCCGTTGGGCATTTTGATCACAATAGCCATACATCAACACGACATCGATCTTTTCCGCAATTGGTAAACGGTCCATTTTAACACGGGTAAGGTATCACGAAGCAAATACCGTCCACACTGGCGGAATGTTACGTGATACCACGTACTTATACGTTTGTGACTATTAAGCGCCATCTGTCACAAAGCAAAAAAAGTGGTCCAACTAAAACATTCATATTTCTTTACGTACGACACGAATATGTAATAAAAAATGGGGTTTCCTATTTTAAAAACGCAGTTGACATTCGTTTGACCTATGTTAGCGGCATCTACCGGGCGAACCATAGCGTCATCTGGTTTCCCCCTTCAAGCTAGACGAGTTTCGTTCTTTTTAGCTTTTTCGTTTGATGCTTATTTCGTAAGTTATTTGGCCTGGTCACTATCAATGGACCACTCTGTATATTGCAGGAGTGGGATATGCTTCTTTTGCAAAGTACTAACATTTTTCGAATCCGTCACTCAAACACATTTGAGTATGTTGTTATGAACTACGGTTAGTCAGGACTTTTTGTTTGACCCCAGTATTTTTATAATATTTGTTAACAGTAACAGTAACCGTAACAGTAGAATCACGGAATCGGCGCCTGTATGTGCTCGGTTATCTGGGAGGGGAAAATTAGTGGAAATACCTTAGTCTATATGCCTCGTATGAAATATTTCCCTTAAGTGCATAACAGCTTTCCCTGAAGGAAACAGGTATGTAACGAGAATGCGGATTGCTAACATTGCTGCACATGCTTTGTGTCGATAGTTAATGCTTAGCTAGGTAAACGCGCGCGGCGGGAGTTGGTTTTAAATCTAGGTCCAGCCATCCGGATCCAGATTCAGGTTTAGCTGACTTAAGTAAATCAATTAGCGCGAATAGTGGGAAGATTCCTTTGAAACGGACTCGGCCGGCTTCCATCCACATTCTTGCCGAACCAGAGCTCGTGGTCCGTGTGTCACGATTTCGTCGTCGCTGGGATGTTACACTATAACCTTCCCTGATACATTCTGCGGCAGGCGACAATTTCATTACAATCTTTCCGGACGTTCTCCTGCGTCATCTTATAAGACACTTAAAATGCTAAAATGCTAAACTGTCCTACGTTAGGCAGTGATACAGCAACATTCTCCAAAGCGTAGAGTAACTAAGTTGTATTATCACGTAATAGGGGAGAGAGTGTGGCAGATATGATACGCGAGTTGGGATGGAAGTCATTAAAGCAAAGACGTTTTTCGTCGCGGCGAGATCTATTTACGAAATTTCAGTCACCAACTTTCTCTTCTGAATGCGGAAATATTTTGTTGAGCCCAACCTATATAGGTAGGAATGATCATCAAAATAAAATAAGAGAAATCAGAGCTCGATCAGAAAGGTTTAGGTGTTCGTTTTTCCCGCGCGCTGCTTGGGGGTGGAATGGTAGAGAGATAGTATTATTGTTGTTAGATGAACCCCCTGCCAAGCACTTAAATGTGAATTGCAGAGTAGTCATGTAGATGTAGATGAGACTAACCCATTATCAGCGGGTAGGCAGATCACTGAATAAACACACTTTTATAAGATCTGCTTTTAAAACGTTACAGTTGAGATCTAAAACAGAATTGGAGGCTAAACCCTTATCAGAAGACGTGCATAATTGTTTACACACAGAGGTTATGGTACAAGTATTTCTTAAGTGTCTTGTACTGAGAAGAAAAGAAAGGTGGTCAAGAATTGAATGGTGTAAGTCAAAGTGACGTGCTGATTTTACATCAGTTTCCTTTAAATTCCAGTGTACTGCATGCAAGAAATACTAGTACCATGAAGCATGAATGTATTTTTTTACTCTTTAAATTTTGCGCTCTTAGATGTTTCGCATGTGACTTACGTTTTTTTACATCAGCTGTAACGTATTACGAATGCTTACAGTATCTATGATGTTCTATGCCAGGTTGGTAATGGTTTCATCACGAAGCATCTCCGGTTGTTGATAAAGACACGTGCAGCTCTATATGTCGTTCCTGAAATACTTACTGGCTGCATGACAAGGTGCTCAGAAATCCTTCCAGTTATGTACCGTTTTGTATCCTAAGAATAAATCTAAAGTCTCGAGAGAAGGAGACTAATTGGCGTACGGTACCTTTTACGTGCGTCCTTGTGATAAGGTGTCTCCAGCAAGCGCTGTCACGTGCCAGAGCGGAATACTATGCACGAGGTGCGCTATCTCCAGGCGGCTTATCTTATCTGAAGATACTCTATAAAAGATCTAAGTCGGGAGCGTGTGTTGCGCAGTGAATCTGACGACCTTGCGGGAGCAGGTTAGATGTGAGTACACTTGCCTCATCTTCTGCTTATTTGGCTGAGATGTGTTAATTCTATGAATGACATCGTGTTGTCACCTTTCACGCTAGTATTTCATTTATTCGCAATTGCTTTGTGGCCAAGGTCGTGTACAACTTAAGCGCATCGGCAAAAGCACACAATAATAGGTCACAATACGAATATAAACAGATACATTGTGAGTGGGAATGCCATTTTACTAAAAATATTATTTTAGTGCTCAAGAGCATAGAGTGTTATCCTCTGCAAATAATGAAACTTTCTGGTAAATTGAAATTTCATCAGGCACTCGGACCTCTGTCCCTGCATTTCACGAGCAGTGCTCCTAACGAATGAACAACGCAATCTATTCACATAGCTACCAACGACCAGTCCTTCTACATTACAAACTCCACACAGGCTGTCCTCCATACCTTGTATTGTCACGCGTGGGACAACAGGATATGCCACAGGATGTCTCAGCCATGTAACAGAGGTTATTTTCACAATAATTTTTATTGCAAACAAAATTGTGATGTTCTCTTCAGAACCCTAGAGAGAAGGCACCAGAAAAAGGGAAGAAATGTAAATGAGAAAATTATTATTGTGAAGCAGTTCCGCTCATTATTATGTGATGTTTCTTATATTAATTTATACTAAGGATGGTCGCTTGAGTAAGATGGCTGACCATTTCTTTAGGGACTCTCGTTGGATCCTTGTAAAGTACTCCATCTCTAATAATTTTCTCCTCGGCATGTACAATGCAATACAGGACGGGAGACAAATCCTATAAGCACAGGAAGTAGGCTTTATAGTCTCTTAAACGTAATTACACAACGTGGTTTCTTACAATTCAAATCATCCTTTGTGTGTATAAAAATATTAGTTGGATGATGGAAACAGCTGAAATTAGATTTTTCTAACTTTCCCAATACTAAGCAGTGTGACGTTACTTTGCTTGTTTATAGGACGTAATGAAATAAAATACTTGATAGAACACACGTTGTGATTGAAACACATTTCTTGAGACAGAGAATGAGAGGTTTCCTAATAGTGTCGATAGCTGTTGGTCGTTTTGCCTCGTAACGGTACACGTTTAATGGTGCTGCAATGGTACTCTATACTATGTATTAACTCGGAAACACTTCACTGAATTACGTTTTACATTCGTATCCACTTGGCATTCGACGACCCAACGCAAATCATACACAGCCATCGACTTGTTACATTACCCTCTATTTTCTTATCCTTTGCAGTGCTCTGATACAGATTCACTTTTGCTATGAAGCATCATTAAATTGTTACAAAAGATTTTGATTTGAATACACTGTATTCCAGCAATTGAACATACTTAAAGTCGAAAAACGTGCGGACTGCCCTCTCTCTTTCGCGTAATAAAATTAGTGTTAAAAGTTGCGATAAAAATAACACAGTCAATTTACATCCAGCGATACACGTTTGCTACGAAATATCGTTAAATTATTATAATAGCTTCGATTTGGATGCACTAAATTGCAGAAATTGGACATATCTCAAATCGAAAAATCTCTGACCTGCCTTCTCTCTTTCGTGTTGTAAAATTAGTGTTATAAGTTGCGGCAAAAATAGAAGAGGGACGGGTAAATGTGTAACTTAATGGAAATTTCGGCGCGGACATCTGTGTAAGGAGTGGGAACACACCGTTCCATTTATCACCCTATGGCTGTAGAGCCATTAGAGTTTTTACGAATTTGCTATCAACTGATGAAAATTGCAAATTAAGGCAACTTTTGCAAATAAAATTAATAAAATAGGTTAGTTAAGTAATTGCTAAGGGCAAATATTTATGATTGAAATTGAATAAAGGTCATTTTATTGAATAAAACTGAAATCAATAGCGAAGGGTGGTGCAAATGGTTCAAATGGCTCTGAGAACTATGGGACTTAACTGCTGAGGTCATCAGTCCCCTAGAACTTGGAAGTACTTGAACCTAACTAACCTAAGGACATCACACACTTCCTTGCCCGAGGCAGGATTCGAACCTGCTACCGTAGACTGTAGCGCCTAGAACCGCTCGGCGTCACGACCGGCAGCAGAGGCTGGCCTCACAGTAAAATAAATAGAGTAAAAACATTTTTGACATAATCAGTTGGCCACCAAGGTTCCTATATGTGTGCAATAGAGCTAGCAGTACATCAGATCTGAACACAGCCAACTCCCAAACATCCATCACACGTGGGTGCTAAATTTCGAAGTCTGAAAGTGCCCTAACTTCATAGAAATCGGTAAAATGATTGTGGAAGCAATGAAAATTGATAATAAAACTGTCCAGTAATATCTCTTAATTTGTCATTAGCGCTACTTGTTTTGCGAGAAATTAATTTAAACACGACGTGTGACACACTGCAAAACGTAACTGTATAGCTCGCTTCAGTGTATTATACCCATCGAAAGTGGGAGGTTTCGCAGTCTGCGCACAGATATCACCAGCGAATAATTAATTAAGATAGAGTTCGACAAACAGTGTAAAATTTAGAGTCCTTCACACTCGGCAAAAAATCTCTTTCCGGCGCTGGTCCTTACCGAACTCATCGCCGAGACCGCGACCGCTACTGGGGCACCAGAGCCCCGCGGCACTGGCGCGTCCGGCTTATGAAGCGGTCGCTCACCCCTGTTCGTTACGGCGAAAATTACTTTTATGATTACCATCCAGATTTGGTAAATAAAGCACACATATGTATACACTACTGGTCATTAGAATTGCTACACCAAGAAGAAATGCAGATGATAAACGGGTATTCATTGGACAAATATATTATACTAGAACTGACATGTGATTACATTTCCATGCAATTTGGGCGCATATATCTTGAGATATCAGTACCCAGAACAACCACCTCTGGCCGTAATAACGGCCTTGAGACGCCTGGGCATTGAGTGAAACAGAGCTTGGATGGTGTGTACATGTTCAGCTGCCCATGCAGCTTCAACACGATACCACAGTTGAAGAGTAGTGACTGGCGTATTGTGACTAGCCAGTTGCTCGGCCACCATTGACTAGAAGTTTTCAATTGATGAGAGATCTGGAGAAGGTGCGGGCGAGGGCAGCAGTCGAATATTTTCTCTATCCGGAGAGGCCCGTACAGGACCTGCAACTTGCAGTCGTGCATTATCCTGCTGAAATGTAGGGTTTCGCAGGGATCAAATGAAGGGTGGAGCCACGAGTCGTAACACATCTGAAATGTAACGTCCACTGTTCAAAGTGCCGTCAATCCGAATAAGAGGTGACCGAGACGTGTAACCAATGGCAGCCCATACCATCACGCCGGGTGATACGCCAGTATGGCGATGACGAATATACGCTTCGAATGTGCGTTCACCACGAGGTCGCCAAACACGGATGCGACCATCATGATTCTGTAAACAGAACTTCGATTCATCCGAAAAAATGACCTTGTGCCATTCGTGCACCCAGGTTCGTCGTTGAGTACACCATCACAGGTGCTACTGTCTGTGATGCAGCGTCATGGGTAACCGCAGCCATGGACTCCGAGCTGATAGTCCATGCTGCTGCAAACGTCGTCGAACTGTTCGTGCAGATGGTTGTTGTCTTGCAAGCGTCCACATCTGTTGACTCAGGGATCGAGACGGGGCTGCACCATCCGTTACAGCCATGGGATAACATGCGTGTCATCTCGACTGCTAGTGATTCGAGGCCGTTCCGTATTACCCTCATGAACTCACCGATTCCATATTCTGCTAACGGTCATTGGATCTCGACCAACGCGAGCAGCAGTGTCGCGATACGATAAACCGCAATTGCGATAGGCTACAATCCGACCTTTATCAAAGTCGGAAACGTCATGGTACGCATTCCTGCTCCTTACACGAGGCATCACAACAATGTTTCACCAGGCAACGGCGGTCAACTGATATTTGTGAATGAGAAATCGGTTGGAAACTCTCCTCATATCAGGACATTCTAGGTGTCGCCACCGGCGCCAACCTTGTGTGAATGCTCTGAAAAGCTAATCATTTGCATATCACAGCATGTTCTTCCTATATAATAAGTCTATGGGTTCCCTTATTATTGACAAAATACGTATTGAAACTTTTTCGAAACATTGGTTTTCACAAAGAAAACATCTTTATAGATGCACATAAAAATTAAGTCGCCAGTTATTCCAGATCTTCTTTCGACGAACTTTGAGTTAGTGACATCGTAATTTACAGTACGTGCAACATACACATATGGTAGAAGTCGTTATTAACGGCCAATTTAAATAAATTTGATACCGATATTAAAACAACTGAATTCTGTAAAATTATTAAGAAATGGAGCAGATGATGGATGTTCCTACACTGTGCTGACTTCGTAATACGTGTTGCTGTGGAGAATTGCTTATTCTGGCTTAATTCATTTAACTGTATAATTCTTTGTTGTTTGTAAAGTAGAAAAAAAATGAATATATCGAACCATGGTGCTCACGGGTTGTAGTATAAACAAGTGTATTTCATTTTCCGCCTCTTTTCAGTTCGTAGCACCTTAGGTTCCCATACTAGTAATTCGTTAAAGAAATTTGCGTAAATAAAAATTATTAATATTGCTGTAACTTGCATATTTCCTGGCGTATAAAAATATCCTAATGGCGATGGTGACGGCTCATCGATGCGCAAGGTTGGGTAGCTTTGGTTCTAAGGTAGAGTTAATGGATCGTGTGACACTAGATGAACGAGGGTTTTATATAGATATTTTATTTCAGTGACTATTCTCGTTATGACACCGTTTCCATTCCATTCCATGCGTGCGCATGTAATATGTCATGGCCGCAGGGAAATCCGTCGCGTATTCACTATCTCTCGCGCCGTTCCGTTTATCTGGTAGCCAGGATCCGTGATTAAGCTCCACCCTGTGGGCTAAACTATCACCACACCTTCTGACACGTCTCAATGTTTGCGTCATCAGCATCCGTTACGTTACAAGCTGCAGATGAATGTGAAACAGTTTGCTTTCACTTAGGTTCCCACGTACATGTCTGCTTCATCCTTGAGCGTCCCACTACAGCGGTAACTATGTTACCCACCTAGACAAAATCCAATTGTTCTTATGAATTTGATGGACCATTGCTTATGCAGCTAGTGAGAATTATAAATGTGATTTAAAGAACTCCAGAACAGTATCCACACGATGACGATAATAATACGATGTGCGTTCAATAATTAATGCAACACTTCTTTTGTGGAAACAGATTTGTTTTATTTCAGGATTCTAGTACACCGTATTGTTCCCCTCTCTTTAGGCTACAAAACCTTATTTTCAACATTATCTCCGTTCATTGCGACTATGTTGCGCCATCTTACCGTTGTTCCCACACGGTATCACTCCACTGCTCGACGTCGGATCCAACGTCTTGCTACGTAAATAATCTCTCCGTCATCCATGTACTGTTTCCAGCAGAGTGCACTCTTCAGTGAACCAAGCAGACGGAAGAGTGATGCTGCGAGATCCGAGCTGTTGGGTGGGCGAAGAAGAAGAGTTCCATCAAATTTTGTGAGCTCCTCTTGGGTGCGCAGATATGTGGGAGGCCTTGCGATGTCGTAGAGAAGGCTTGTATGCATTTTTCTGACGACGAATACGCTGTAGCCGTTTCTACAATTTCCTTAGTATAGGACAATACACTTCGGTGGTGATCGTTGCACCATAAGGAAGAACAAAAAACAGAATAACTGCTTCAGAGTCCCAGAAGATCATTGCAATGACTTTACCAGCTGAGGGTGCGGCTGTAAACAAATTTTCTTTTCGGAGGAGAGGTGGTGTGGCGCAACTCATACACTACAGGCCATTAAAATTGCTACCATAAACGCTTATTCATTGGACAAATATATTATACTACAACTGACATGTGATTACATTTTCACTCAATTTGGCTGCATAGGTCCTGCGAAATCAGTACCCAGAAACACCTCTGGTCGTAATAACAGCCTTGATACGCCTGGACATTGAGTCAAACAGAGCTTGGATGACGTGTACATGTACAGATGCCCATACAGCTTCAACACGATACCGCATTTCATCATGAGTAGTGACTGGCGTATTGTGACGAGCCTGTTGCTCGACCACCATTGACCAAAGATTTTCAATTGGTAAAAGATCTGGAGAATGTACTGGCCAGGCCAGCAGTCGAACATTTTCTGTATCCAGAAAGGCCCGTACATGACCTGCAACTTGCAGTTGTGCATTACCCTTCTGAAATGTAGGGTTTCGGAGGGATCGAATGAAGGGTAGAGCCACGGGTCGTAACACATCGTAAATGTAACGTCCACTGTTCAAAGTGCCGTCAGTGCGAACAAGAGGTGACCGAGCCGTGTTACCAATGGCACCCCATACCATCACGCCGGGTGATACGCCAGTATAGCGATGACGAATAAACGCTTCCAATGTGCGTTCACCGCGATGTCGCCAAACACAGATGCGACCATCGTGATGCTGTAAACAGAACATGGATTCATCCGAAAAAATGACCTTGTGCCATTCGTGCACCCAGGTTCGTCGTTGAGTACACCATCACAGGCGCTCCTGTCTGAGATGCAGCGTCAAGGGTAACCGCAGCCATGGTCTCCGAGCTGATAGTCCATGCTGCTGCAAACGTCATCGAACTGTTCGTGCAGATGGTTGTTATCTTGCAAACGTCCCCATCTGTTGACTCGGGGATGAGACGTGGCTGCACGATCCGTTACAGCCATGCGGATAAGATGCCTGTCATCTCGACTACTAGTGATAAGAGGCCGTTGGCATCTAGCACGGCGTTCCGTATTACCCTCGTGAACCCACCGATTCCATATTCTGCTAACAGTTATTCGATCTCGACCAACGCGAGCGGCAATGTCGTGATACGATAAACCGCGATCGCGATAGGCCACAATCCGACCTTTATCAAAGTCGGAAACGGGATGGTACGCATTTTTCCTCCTTACACGAGGCATCACAACAATGTTTCACCAGGCAACGGCGGTCAACTGCTGTTTGTGTATGAGAAATCAGTTATAAACTTTCCTCATGCCAGCCCGTTGTATGTGTCCCCACCGGCGCCAACCTTGTGTGAATGCTCTGAGAAGCTAATCATTTGCATATCACAGCATGTTCTTCCTGTCGGTTAAATTTCTCGTCTGTAGCACGTCATCTTCGTGGTGTAGCAATTTTAATGGCCAATTGTGTAGATTGCCGTTTTGTTTCCGGTTCGAAGGGATGCACACATATTTCGTTGGCTGTGAGACCGTTCGAGAAAAAATTTTCATTATTCAACCTCGTAACGTACAAACAATTCTTCCCTGATGGTCGCACTTTAAGGTCTTGTGTGACGAGTTACCCTAGGGGCACACTCCTTTGAGTACCCCCAACTGATGGACGAGTGTGTTGGAACTACCAACAGAGATGTCCAGTTGTGAAGCGAGGTAGTTGTTTGTGATCCTTCGATCATCTCGAATGAGTGTCCGCACGTTCCAACATTGCAGGAGTCACAGCTGTCTGTTGCCGGCCGGCACGCGGGAGATGGGACAAATTTGCGCCACCTTGTTGCAATGATAATAGACACTTTGTTCGACGAGTCACCGTACGGTATTTCACTATTAGATCTCCGTACACATTGTGCAAGCGCCTAAGTATCCTCTGGTTTGCCGCCAAAAGAAACTCAGTGACAGCTCTCAGCTTGGAACGCAACTCCGTTAAGAACGCCATTTTCAAGGCTACATATACAGCCGTCACTTGTCAGGACTTCATGAAACTGTAGGGGCTGAAGTGGAAATATTCCAAGGTGTCTCACAACGAATTTTGCATTTTTCCCACCGAAACTGGTGGATAAAATGAAGTGTGGCGTTACTTATTGAACGTCCCTCATAAGAAAACGGGAACACCATTTCTCAAGAAACGTTGCGTCAGTGTCCCCAGAGGATACAATACCGTTTGTAATTATTGTCTTAGGCGCACAATTTTCTAGAAAAAAAAATGGTTCAAATGGCTCTGAGCACTATGGGACTTAACATCTATGGTCATCAGTCCCCTAGAACTTAGAACTGCTTAAACCTAACTAACCTAAGGACAACAAACAACACCCAGCCATCACGAGGCAGAGAAAATCCCTGACCCCGCTGGGAATCGAAACCGGGAACCCTGGCGTCGGAAGCGAGAACGCTACGGCACGACCACGAGATGCGAGCAATTTTCTAGACCTTGATCGAATATTGTCATGGAGTTGAGGTGTAGTTGTTCTACATGTTCGTTGCTCGAATTAAGTAAATACAATTTCTTTCTTAAAATTGAAGTAACTTCTTCCTAATTCATTCTTCTAATTATGGAGCTCTTTGTAACTTGGTGGTCATTGTTGAACAACAGTATCATGATCGAGGATCCAACTATGTTTGAGGCCACTTTGAAAAGGGTCGGGTTTGCTTATTGCCTACAAGCTAAAATTTTTAGCCGGCCCGGCTGGCCGACCGGCTCTAGACGCTTCAGTCCGGAACCGCGCGACCACTACGGTCGCAGGTTCGAATCCTGTCTCGGGCATTGATGTGTGAGATGTCCTTAGGTTAGTTAGGTTTAAGTAGTTCTAAGTTCTGGGGGACTGATGACTTAAGATGTTAAGTCCCTTAGTGCTCAGAGCCCTTTGAACCATTTTTTTTAATTTTTAGTGGAACTTCATCCTGCCTTCTCTAGATAAATTTCCAAGAAATGTTTTATAATAGTTGTGGATGAAATTTCGTCTTACGCCATTTAAGAATTTGTAATTTTCCCAGTCTATTGTAGGCTGGCTAATATTTTCTGTACCTATTACACACTACAAGGAACTTTACTCGGTAATAAACTGTAATTTTCTGCGAAGTTCTCATATGGTTGTGCAAATGTCTAAACGCCTATAGAAGAATTCACGTATTTTATCCTCCTCTTTGGTAGTTATTCTTGTCTAAAAATGAAGACCAAATTTTATTGCATAAAGAATCTCGTCTGCTGTTGCCAATACAGTGCCACAAAGTTTTCGGTGAATAGTTACTTTTGTGCGGAAGATCTCGTTACTATTATTAACCAAAAATCAATATTAAGTATTACGCAAGACACAATTTGTAGAGGTTGTGAACCCAAGTTCTAATAAATTGGTGACTGGTGAGTTTTTAATGATTTCTTAAAACTGGGGTTACCGTTCTGTATAAAATTATTAAGTGATGTCAATTTTTTCTCTTTTATCTTCAAGTGCTGCAAAGATAACTCAAAAAAAAACTTCGAAAGTTCAAATTATGGCTGAAGCTGACGCATTTCTTTAGTTGGGAAAGTGATAACAGTATATCATTACAGCTTTTATTTCGTAAAAATTTGCCTGTTGTGGACCACAGCATCATTTATCATAGTTAACTCTCGCAAACTTACTTAATAACTTACATTTAAGTGTTTGAAGCAAAGCAGTTTACTTCTATCCATCACTCTATTACTTCTGAAAGACTAGAATAATATTTTCATTCTGTTAATGATAATCGCACGTTTTCCCACTGTTCGTTGTTACTTTCAAACAGAACATTGACAGATACACTTTTATTGCAGCTAGGAAGTGTATGGCCAGTCCGCTGGCGCCGAGCACTTCATGGTTTTCACACTACACTTTGGGAATGGTATTTCTGAGCATTGCAGTATGAGAAGGTTTTGGCAAGACATTGCCAGACCAGGCGTTTTGCAACAATGATTACAAGTGTTTGTCATCGCGTATACTTAAGGCTATAGTCTGTACCAACTTTCTGACAGATGTGAGTATCATAACTTGCAAAGCATCGACGTGCCACGTTGTAGTGGCGTATTTCTGGCAATCTGTAAAATTCATCATAGGCTTAGCTTTATCTTTGAAAGACAACGATCAGCTAGCTCACATTATTTATCTAAAAAAATTATTTAGTAGGAATTAAACTCTCTCAACTAGCGCCCATTGTTTCTATCTAAAAGAAGCATACATGAGCCGAAAAACGTTTCTTCTCCAAGCATTCGTGACTAAATGCTTATCGCCGGCCGTTGTGGCCGAGCGGTTCTAGGCGCTTCAGTCCGGAACGGCGCTGCTGCTACGGTCGCAAGTTCGTATCCTGCCTCGGGCATGGATGTGAGTAATGTCCTTAGGTTAGTCTGGTTTGAGCAGTTATAAGTCTAGTGCTCAGAGTCACTTGAACCATTTTCTTATATGCTTATCTTGCAAATATGTCTTTCTAAATTAGCATGCTAGGGTTCGTGTCTTACATCTTCCACCCTATGGACCAGCTCTTCTGCCGTGTCTTATTGCTGACCTCCAATGCAAGCAACAGTCAGAGGCCCCTTCTTGCATATTTAACAGTGGTTGGGGGCTTGCTTGAAGCGTCGTTGAATGGTGAAATGCGTTCTTTTCTGTATCCCAGGCTCTTCTAGAACAAACGTAGCATAATAATCAACACAGTTATCAAAAGTGAAGGTAGTTTATCCATTGCATTTTGTGCTTAGGTACAGAATTCGCAATGGTCTGTAACTGAAGCCGGTCGATATTTGGGTTTTAAATAAAAAAGCAGCTAATAGTCAAGCCGCGCGGAGTAGCAGCGCCGTCTCAGACGGCTTGCCAGGGTTCGCGCGACTCCACTCATTGGAGGTTCGAGTCCTCCCTCGGACATGAACGTTTGTCTTGTCCTTAGCGTAAATTTGTTTAAGTAAGATTAAGTAGTTCGGAAGCCTAGGAAACGATGGCCTCAGCTGTTTGGTCCCATAGAAACTTACCACAAATTTCCAGATTTCCAAATTTCCAAAAAGAAGCTCAAACACGCATTTTATACATTGCTTGATGGCTTTTAATAGTAATCTTCCAAAACTGTTTAAATATTTTTTGCTTGTTTATCATAAACAAGCGGAAAGTGTGGCTTCTTATGAGAACATGAGTCATTGTGTTGTGTTTCGGAAGGGCAATGAAAAATATTTTGATAAACATGTGTAACCTTCCAAATTTCACATCATTTTTCTCTCCAAGAGAGCAATATGAAAGTCATTCCAGACCTCAGATAGTTGAAAAATGCTCTTCTGCAACCGGCCGGGGTTGTCGAGCGGTTCTAGGCGCTACAGTTTGGAACCGCGCGACCGCTACGGTCGCAGGTTCGAATCCTGCCTCGGGAATGGATGTGTGTGATGTCCTTAGATTAGTTAGGTTTAAGTAGTTATAAGTTCTAGGGGACTGATGACCTCAGAAATTAAGTCCCATAGTGCTCAGAGCCATATGAACCATTTTCATGTCTACTAATTTTCCTCCTGCTCTAGTCCTCTTACTATAATCTCTAACGTTATCAATCAACATCTATTAAATCGGATCTGTAGCCTTCTGAAGAGCGAGGAAAACTACACAAAAGTTGCACTGAATAGGGAGTGTATTTCTTTGAGCGGTGCTGAAACATAGTGCACCACTCCCTTCATCACGATGAATTCCGGCGAGAACGACAGCGATCTGATGATCAGCCCCCGGCGAGAACGACAGCGATCTGATGATCAGCCCCTAATAGTTGGGCTGTCCAGGCGCGAATCGTGACCTCTCCTCAAGGCTACACATTTGCCCTCATCTCTTTCCCAGTTTTCAATTCATCACAGACCTCCTGGTAAATACTTTTCACGAACAGCACTCCTGGAACAAAAGATATTACGTAGAAATGCCAGGTAATTGAAAACAATGCATATTTAATATCAGAATAAGAGATTCATTTTGAAAACGGTCCCCATTACTGCGCCTGGAAACTGTGCGCGAGAACCTGTGTGAAGATTTGAAAATAAGAGCCAGATACTGGCGGATGTGGAGCTGTGGCATTGGTTGGTAAGTCGACAGCGCAATAGCTCAGTTTGGGAGAAAATGCCAGCAAGAGCATTGCCTACGAAAGCGAAGGTTTTTGGTTCGAGTCCGAATCGGAGAACAGTATTACTCTGCCAGAAAGTATCTATGAGAATGGTCACATGACTTTATCGTGCTGTCCTCAGGTGCATGTGATAGCAGCTGCAGCCACAGGTAAAGATTTATTACAGGCTTTAGTCATTATTTTCTTATTTTTTCAGAGGACGATCCTACTAGATGGCTATTTTGACAACGAGCTTAACGCTGGAGGAAATTCTAAAATGGTCTCCATTGCGCTTCGCCGAAGAGACTGGTGCCTGGGCGTGGGTGGAGAGACTACTGCAGGCGGGTGTCCCAAGTCGAGACTTGTCGACGACAAAGAAGCGACTGCGGTGCCCAGAAAAGGCGAAGGATATTATGCGGCGGGCCTGCGAGGACGGTCTGGTGTCGCTACTGCAGTTCGCGCTGTCCGTGGACCGCTCGCTGGCGGGCCGCCCGCTGGACGACCGGCAGACGACGCCGCTACACGTGGCGGCGCGCCACCGCCGCGAGACCGCGCTGCGCTGCCTGCTGGCTGCCGGCGCCGACGTGGACGCCGTCGACACCTCCGGCCGGGCACCCCTGCACGAAGCCGTCCTCACCGACAGCGCTCACGCCACACGCATGCTGCTCGACGCGGGAGCTAGCGCTACCGTCAAGGACGGCGAGGGCATGTCGCCCAAGCGGCTGGCCGAGGCTCACGTCTGCATATCGGCCCTCAGCGTGGTGTCAGAGTTCGTCCAGGACGAGCCCTGGGAGCGGATTGCGCAGTTCATCATGGCTACCGAGACCGGCTGCGTGGAGCGCACGAGGCGGTCGCTGGTCGCGGTCAGCCGCAGTGACGGCCCGGCCTTCCTACAGTGGTCGGTGCTACACTGGGTGGCCATGACGGGCTCGGGCACGGCCATCCGGACGCTGGTGGCGAGCGGCTCGGACGCGGACGCGCGCGGCGCCACTGGCGAGACGCCGCTGCACGGGGCCGCCGCCTGGGGTTCGGAGGCCGCCGTCGCGGCGCTGCTCGAGTGCGGCGCCAGCGTGGACGCGCGCGACCGCAGCGGGTCGGCGCCGCTGCACTACGCGGCGCGCACGGGCAACCTGGCGGCGCTGCGCGCGCTGCTGGCGGCGGGGGCCGACGGCGACGCGCGAGACGGCGACGGCAACACGGCGCTGCACCACGCCGCCGCCGCGGGCGCCGCCGACACCGTGGCCGCGCTGCTCGCCGCCGGCGCCTCCGGCCGCCTGCGCAACCGCGACGGCCACACCGCGTACGACATGGCGCGCGCGCGCGGCTTCCGGAACGTACTAGGGCTGCTATACGACAAGGCGGGCCGACCACCGACTGCGGCCACGACCGCCACAGAACACCTGCCGGGGTGACACAACTAGCCACCAAATACAAAGATGGCATTTTATTTGCTAAATCTCTCGATAACAGAGCATATGTGGAACTGGGGCTTCACAAAACGACACGTCAATCGAATCAGTCTCCGTCTCGAAAAACAGCAACATGGTAAAATCATAAATCTCAAGAATTTATGATGAAGTTAGATTATTTTCCCTTTGTTGCTGCCTCACTTTCTCCAAAAGGAATTGGTATGTTTAAAACCAACAACAAGAGGTTACAGTTTGAAGTAGCTCCACAAACCGATAGAAGTCAGTCTCATAATTACGGTTTTGTGTAGGCCTAGATGGCACCAAGTTGGGTCAAAACTACTGATTTTTAGGATAAGTTAAAATTCAAATTGAAGTAAGTTTATATACCAACTAAAGATACCCAGAGATGATGATCTTGATGCTGCTCTCATATAAAGGATGTAAATACTAAACGTCCAAGTGCTAAATTCTTTGAAAAAAATTAAAACGTTTTAATACTGTTCTCTACTAGGCACCTTGATGCACGTCCCCAGACTTGGTCCTGATGCCAAACCATGGAGAAAGACTTCCAAACATGCGTTGCTAGATGCCATACGGTCGTTGCGCCAATGCGCCAAGCACCCCTTTCATTTGACGCTGATTATCTTCCTGCAGTTCTACTACAGTAGTTAAAAAGCTAATGCTGTATGTCTGTACTTGTGTTACCACAAATAAAACGAATTGCCTTAGTATTAATGGCGCTGACACAAAACCTTTCTTCCTGATGTTTAGTTTACAACTGACACTGGCCATGGATGGGTGCAAACCACAAGCTGATTCTTGAGAAGAACAGAACAGCAACCAGCTACCGTTAGTATTGCTATTTATTTACATAAATAACGTCTTTAGCGGTTTAGAACCGACAGGTTCATCGTCAGGTGGCTGTTCGCACTGCATTTGTTGCTGTTCACATTAATTGTTGAACAGAAACAACCCAACGAGTAACGTAAACAGCAACAAATGGAATATAAACGTGAACAGTAGTCTAATGATGAACATGTCGGTTCGAAACCAGCAACAGCGTTGTTCGTATAAGTAAATAACATTATTAACAGCAGCTAGTCGCTGTTTTTTTCTTTGCAGGAATGAACATGTAAAAAGTTTCTTATTAGACGTTAGAATCAGTCAGCTGCGTCGTATGACATAATGTTCTTAATGAAGTTTTTATTTTCTAATCCATCTCATTCTTGTTTGCTGTGATGCTGCTCACTAGCAGTATAATTCTGTGGTATCAGGAAACCTAAATTTTTTGTTGTCGCACAAGCACAGGTACAATGTACTTCCATTCTGCAGATAAATCTCATTTTTGGTGCTTATAACGTTTTCCATAGTTCCACTCCTCATATGACGGTAACTGACGAAACTAAATTTATAGTCGATATGGTGTTGGCCTATCCTTAGCCTTGATGACAGCTTGCACTCTCGCAGGCATACGTTCAATCAGGTGCTGGAAGGTTTCTTGGGGAATTGCAGCCCATTATTCACGGAGTGCAGCACTGAGGGGAGGAATCGATGTCGGTCGGTGAGGCCTGGCACGAAGTCGGCGTTCCAAAACCTCCCAAAGTGTTCTGTAGTATTAAGGTCAGGACTCTGTGCAGACCAGTCCATTACAGGAATGTTAGTGTCGTGTGACCACTCCGGCAGAGGCCGTGCATTATGAACTGGTGCTCGATCGTGATGAAAGATACAGTCGCCATCCCCGAATTGCTTTCCAACAGTACGAAGCAAGAAGGTGCTTAAAACATCAATATTGGCCTGTGCTGTGATAGTGCCACGCAAAGCAACAAGGGGTGCAAGCCTCCTCCATAAAAAATATGACCACACCACAACACCACCGCCTCCGAATTTTACTGTTGGCACTACTCACGCTGGCAGATGACGTTCACCAGACATACTGTCGGCGGTCTCTCTCAGTCGAGAGACGAGGTCGATCTGTACGATTTTGGGCTGTGCGTGTCCCTTCACTCTCATATCGAAAAAAGTCGACATAGGGATGTTTAGGAGTGTGGAAATCTCGCGTACAGACCGATGACCACGTTCGAAGTCCGTGTGTTCCGCGGAGCGGCCTATTCTGTTCTCTCACGATGTTTGATGACTGCTAAGGTCGCTGATATGGAGTACCTGGCAGTAGACGGCAAGACAAAGCACCTCTAAACATTCATGGTGGTGTCTGTTTGTTCTATATCGTGTCTCCCTACCACTTTCGCGCAACGACGCTCTGAGCGTGTTTTTTAGGGAATTGACTAGTTTGAACCTGGGACATGTTGCTGGTAAGGAGACGCCAGACCACACATGACATGTAGAATTCAGAAGAGTTCAGTGAGACTAGCGATGATATAACCAAATACTAAATGATCTCAGCGTCAGCTCCACTGCACTCCCTGTAAGAGAATCTTAATACTAACTAAATATAGTGGAAAGGGTTCAAGGCTTTCCTATTTTTAGTTAGCTGGTAAAATAACGTCGAAAAAGCAGTTAAGTTTACCATTGGAAATTTTATTCTACTCACAAAACATCATTTATAAATTGCACTATTGATAAAAGGAAGTGTTTTAATACAGAGTGGTAAAAACCAACAGCGTCCAACAAAAATGTGAACGAATATTCCCTGAATGGGTTTCCAAGTTATACAATGGATCGAAGGATGACCTATGCCATATCACATCTATAATCTAGGTTTCAATTAAGTTTCACAAAAGAGAAAACTATCAAAATGGTCTACAGTGACCCTCAATTATCTTTAATTACTTATTTAACTTGTCGTAAATTACAGTGGCTGATGTGGCTTCTCAATAACTATATAAAAGAAAAATCATCGCGTTTCAGATCTTTTCTTCAAGTGGCAAATGTGAACACCATGAGTTTTAATTAGCGATCGACAGTAGTATTACGCAAAAAAGGGGTGTAACAAATGAGTCTTCTGCAGTTCTGAGTGAAGCCTTATGCGCTCAAAAATGCGGCATCGCGTGCGTTCATTACCTTGTCGGTGTTTAGGTAGCGTCAGGGCGACAGCGGCCGGCGCACCAGCCATCCAGCTCGCTGTCTCGGAACTAACTCTCATCTAACTTGTCCTTACTACAATTTACCGAAGTTAGTTTTAAAAAAACTATCTGGCTATGTTTTCATCTGACCAATCAGGGTCTCAATGTTAACATTAAGCTCCGCCTACAAAAATTCTGTCCATCCAATGGGAAACGTTATACTTTTCGTGGTGGGGCAATGTTTTTAAAGTTTTCAACGCAACAGAGACGCTAAAAAGTCTCACGCTAAAACCTGCAGCTGGTGTGGTCCTTTTAGCGTTATCGTAAGATCTATACTGTTCTTCTGGAGGGCTCTATCTTTTAACATGGGCTGGAGGGTGGTCCTTGACGTACCTGAGACGCGAAAAAGTCTCACGCTAAAACGCGCTGGTGGTGAGCCCTAGTGGTTAGCTGGAGACGTGGGTGTCCGTCCCTTATCGTAGGGCCTTCTAGCTTAACACGGTTCTGCTCTCGGCTTCTGTCCTCGTTTCTCCCCTCGGAACTGCGTCTGCCTCACGGTGGGAAGGTACGACATGCATTTAGGCATTCTTGTGTTAGTCTGTGGTATTCCATTTGCTCACTCGTTACTCGTATTACTTTGGTTAATTTAATGTCACGTTTTATTCGGAGCTATGTGACATACTAGTAGATTTGCTTATTATGTCAGGGTTTTCATGGAAGGTGTTGGATTTGTCTGACACCTTACACACCTGATATGAAAAACGTATGGTTTTCGGGGTATCCAGATACTGTTGATTACGTAGTATATTTCGATTTGTTTCATGGCACGCTTGTCAAGTTATTGTTTGTCACTATTTCCTTGTTACATAATGCACCTGTCATAATCAATTAAGTGATTTACATCGGGTGTACTCTATCGCTGCTACTACTGATTGTTATGGGAATGACGTCTCTCGCCTGTCGATATCATCTATAGTCTTCCCTTGTTCCTCTGCCAAGATGCAGCGACGACATAGAGCAAGAAGACATAATGCATAGTCCGTTGGACTTGCATTAGGAAGAAGCGGATTTCAAATCTTCGTCTGGTCATCCAGATTTAGGCTCTTCCTGACTTTTCTAAATCTCTTCAGCCGAATGACAAAGATATAACTGATTTATCTTTCGAGTCTTTTTTACTCCAACTGCATCTTGCGAATTTAATGACCTCGTCTTTGATGGGATGTCGTCCAGCAGCTGCTGTGGAGAACGATGCAGGTGGACATTTTCTTATGGAAATTAGGTGCTCTGCTGCCCAATCATAACATGCTTCTACTGATGTTGCTACAATCCCAAACCCTAATAGCCCACTGAGAAAATAATACTCTACGTCTAACCCGAGGAGTGTGTTGTCAGTGTTCGAGTAAAACATTCCGTATCCCACAGGGAGAACTCCCAGACTGTCTAAATGTAATCTGGAGGACTTCTAGATACTACCAACGATACTTTCTCTTCCATGGAGCAAAAAGACAGGGTCTGGAGTGTGCAGTTTACTCACTTATCTGCCATGCCATTCGATGTACAACTTGAAAACACACGTTAGATGAGGTGCACGGGTGTAGTATTTACTGGTCTTTGTCCACGATTACTGATACATGAAGAAATGACGGAAACATTCGTTCATATTACAATACAATGCGAGAACATAAACCCTCTACTGAAAGAAAAAGAACTGTCTTGTTCTCTGACGCGTATACGAAGGCGAATAATTTTACCATATCGGCAGAAATAGAATTTCGTCTTAGGATAGCGAAACACCTGTCGAATGTTACAGTACGTTACACTGTAAAAATGGTATTAAACGGACGCCGCTGAAAGTGTCTATGAGATATGAAAAAAAGTAAATGATCTACATTGTATTTCAATTACTTTATTAATTATTATAGTACCATGCACCCCAAATGAATTCGAGGGGACATTATGATGTCTTAATTATCACCTTGAAAAAGTAGTTTATATGAAGAGACGTGTCAGCAGTCCTGGAACACAGTTACAGCACGTTGCTAGAGCAGCCAAAGCTGAATGGGGCAGTCATCTGGTAAAATGAAACTGGTCTGTGCCATTTAGGTGTTGCGGTGTTGTAGCAATGGGATTTCATTGCTTATCAATATTTCAGGCATTTGTCTGCATGCTACTTATAACAAGTTCTTTAGTTCGGTATTAGTCTCTACTACATTACCAAGACTTAACAGGCTCTGCCAGGCACAATGTGTACTCATCTGTCTGTCTCTTTTTTGTACTGTACTAATAATATTAAATTCTTTTCTTCGGAAAATCTGTGGTTGTTTGTAGTATTATGTTCATGATATTCGCTGTTTTTTACTGATGATAAATAGTGATAGCGATGTATAGACTTAGCGAATATGTGTGGAAAAAGTTGTGAAAATTCCAAGATGTCTCTGCAGCTTGTAGACATGCGTTATAATTGCTACAAAAAGTTTATGTATACTGGAAATATACAATATTAATTTCTTAATTTTAAATTCAGTCCTGCGAATTTAGCTGAACAATGGCGTTAATTAATTCTTAGATGTGCATTATTTAATTAATGTTGATATCCATCTGTAGTGTCAAAGTTGGAAAACTATTTCTTGAGTTTCATTGTTTGAGAAGATTATTTTTATATGTGATCTTATGCTTTCCTGGCGAAACAACTGTTTGTAGTGTTCTCGGTTGTCCGGCCGCGTGCAGTTGTTCTCATAACACGATATATCGACGGCTCCTAGTTACACCTGCAGAATCAGCCCCTTCGCTACAAGCGCCTCCTCCTTACCCTCCTACCCCCCCCCCCCCCCCAAAATCCCCCGCCCCCACCTGGTCGCACTCAGCATATGGTGGAATAGTGGAGGAACGGTATCGCTGTATGCTGGACACGAACCAAGGTCCCTCAGTGCTCCTGTAGCCCCTGTCGGGCGTGAAAGTGTCTCACGGAGGGTGCTGTGATTTCAGCGGTCTGAGCGCTGGGTCCCAAGCTTTGCTTAACAGTGTAGCCACTGTCTCCTTTAGTCAGCCCCTAGGCTACTCGCATTTCAGTTACCTCCAACAGAACGCGATCTCAAGTCGACGAGGTTTATCTTAACATCTCCGTTTATTAATACTTCATTGAGTCCCTTGTAGCAATGCAAAGTTCTGCAACCGCAGATTTTGTTGGTTGCTTAAGTTCGAAATGTCATGTGCCTACTTGCGTCTTTCTTCGATTGTTGGCGTAGAGTGCCCGATGTATACCTTATCGAATTTGCATAGAATTCAGTTAACACGCCCTTTACGTAGCTCCAAGCTATTTTTCACCGTACCTAATACTGCACGCAGTTTCGGCGGTGGACTAAAATGCATTTAGTTCGATATTTTTCGGGTGACCGGCAGATACGCTATTGTCTAGTCTTCCTTGTCGTGCTCTGTTTGCTAGACCTGTACATTCTACTTGAGAGCGTGTCGTATTTGTATCCAGCCGTATCCGTTCTTCTTGAATACGCCTTTAAGGTGGTTGAGCTCCTTTTCCGTCCGATATTGCACGGGCCCCGTGTATCAGTGTACGTAGCGCGCCCTCACGCTGTAAAGCGAGAAGGAGACAGCGGATCTGAATTTAAGGAGCTGTTGTTTCTATCAGCCGAAATATCAAAACGCAAAAGCGTAAGCGATTTTCATCTTAATAGCCACTAGTTTTTTTAAATTATAGAGTTCACATGTATTAACGATGGAAAGTTCAATTCATATGGTACGAAATAGAATATCAGGTTATTACTCCGAAATGTAATTCCCAGCTACGAGGACGTACTGAATTTTTCACCCGAACAATTTTTAAAGCTTTTAAAACAAAACTAGCGTTATTAAGATTCTATATCTTTATTCTTCATGTCTGAACATTTATCTAGAAGTATAGTCACCCCGGCGACGAAAAGATTTCTGTCAATGAGAGACCAGTTCGTTTGATACTGCCTTTGTATGATGTTTGAATACGTTGACGGAGCCGTAACCTGACCTCTGCATGCACCAGTTCATCTCTGTCTAAGTGAAGTCCTAAAAGGTATTCTTTAAGTTTCGTAAACACAAGCAATTCGGTTGGAGCCATCTTCAGACTGTACGGAAGATGATCGGCGCCAGTGACCCGATGTTGCGGATGTTGCAGCGCTTATATATTGTGTGATACTGTCATGCTCAAGGACAGGGTGCTTCATATGTCGATGAACTCCTCGCATTCGATAGTCGGTTACAGCACGCTGTTTCTCACGCACCGACATAGTTACGTTACACACCGCCAGTTACACGCTAAAATTCGGGGCCCTCTAGCAGAAGAGGGCTGCAAATATGCGGACATGAAGAATAAAGGTTTGACTGCTAATAACGTCCGTTTTATTTGGAATGCTTCAAGAGTTTTCACATAAAAAATTTAGAGGCGTTATTTTCGGCGCGCCCTCGTAATTGTCAAGTCTTTGATGCTTGGAAGTTTGACGTTGACCGTTAATGTTACGAATAACTATCTATGCTGTATCTACCTGCCTAATCCATGTTAACTGTTGGAACTTACAAAATAATTTATGCGGCAAAGAATAGGTTAGTAAGATTCAATTTCAATACTTAGTGCAGTTTCAATATTTTGCTGATTAATCGTATCGTTTTCGTTTTATTTAAATAACAAGTGTACTGAAATCTGAATACTTTTCCTTGAGTGAAATGCTTTTAAAACATGCCAACTGTTGTTACACATAACTTTGACTTCTTTCCTACGTTTGACTAGTGAAACATGGGAAACACACCATTTTAATATGGAAAGCATTATAAGATCTAAGGTTTTCATGAAACATAAATGTTCTACACAAGTTAACAAAAACGCATACGAATCACCGTGAAATATATTAATAACAACAACAACTATAATAATAATAATTTAACTAGCTGTTAGTATGTATTCCGGTTTGGAATTAGTAATCCGCTGAAAACATGTACTTGAACAGGACTGGCACCGCATCGTCGTTCAGTTCTCACAAACAAAGGCAAAGCTTGTAGCCAAATGAGGAGCCACTGTCGTTAAAGCACCGGCCTCTTTTTTTAGCAGGACTAGGGCCGAAGTTCCAGTTCACTGCACATTTAAGTTTCCCAGGATTTACCTAAATCTCTTACCACGAATGTTTGGGTGGTTGTCTCCGACAATTCATGCTCTGTTTTCTCCTCTATCTTTCTCCAGTCTGAACTTGAACCCTGTCCCTAATGACTTTCCACCTGACGGGCATGAAAACATTATCTATGCACGTCGCACCGTCTGTCACTCGCTTCCTAGTTTTTATAAGTTTCGATCGATATCGGACAGTCGAAGGTAGGTAACAACAAATGCAGTACCATTTACTGTAAACTCATTCCTAAAACCTCCAATTAGTTAATGACTGAGTCAGCCTCTGTACTACCTATTCCAGGAATTCTTGCTGTTAGAAAGGAGAAGCGAAAGAAGAGAAGCAGTGATTCGAATGGCTCTAAGCACTATAGGGCTTTACATCTAAGGTCATTAGTCCCCTTGACTTAGAACTACTTAAACCTAACATCACACACATCCATGCCCGTAGCAGGATTCGAACCTGCGGCCGTAGCAGCAGCGTGGTTCCGGACTGAACCGCCTAGAACCGCTCGGTCACAGCGGCCGGCAGCAGTGATTCATCAGACGCCATAAGTGGAGGAGCAGGGATCAACAATGGCAGGAATCCAGTGTCGTCCCAATCACAAGTGAACAGTCTCACAGACACAGATGTCTGTAATAGAAATTTCATTATAAAAAAAGTTCTGTAAACGTATTTGGTATATAGAAAATTGGATGGGAGCTGTGTAACTTCGTTGCTATACTTGACGAGGTCTATCAGGACCATCCACAAAGTACGGAACGTTTCGCCATATCAAAATATTTTTTAATGATAATGTTGTGCTCTTCAGTCCAGAGACTGGTATGACACAGCTCTCCATGCTACTCTATCCCGTACAAGCCTCTTCATTTCCGAATAACTGTTGCAACCTACATCCTTCTGAATCTTTTTAGTGTAATCATCTGTTGGCCTCCCTCTACGATTTTTACCCTCCACGCTTCCCTCCAACACTAAATTCGTGATCCCTTGATGCCCCAGAACGTGCCTCACCAACCGATCCCTTCTTCTACTCAAGTTGTGGCACAAATTTCTCTTCTCCACATTCCTATTCAGTACCTCTTCATTATTACGTGATCTGCCCATCTAATCTTCAGCATTCTTCTGTACCACCACATTTCGAAAGTTTCTATTCTGTTCTTGTCTTCACTGCTTATCTCCCATGTTTCACTTACATACATGGCTACAACCCATAAAATACTTTCAGAAAAGACTTACTGACACTTAAATCTATACTCGATGTTAACAAATATCTCTTCTTCAGAAACTCTTTCCTTGCCATAGGCACTCGACATTTTATATCCTCTCTAGATCTACCATCTCTACGTCCTCTTTCATTTCCATAATACTGCCCTCAAAAACATCGCCACTGAATAGACCCCTATATACTCCTCCCACCTTCCTGCTTTCCCTTTTTCCATCTAAGTTCTTGATATTCATACAGGTGGTTCTCTTTTCTCTGAAGGTGTCTTTAATTTTCTTGTAGGCGGTA
Source organism: Schistocerca gregaria (assembly GCF_023897955.1). Classification (NCBI taxonomy): domain Eukaryota; kingdom Metazoa; phylum Arthropoda; class Insecta; order Orthoptera; family Acrididae; genus Schistocerca; species Schistocerca gregaria. The sequence goes on along the minus strand of NC_064920.1, from coordinate 598,631,146 downwards.
TCTACCTTTCCCATAGTGATAAATGCCTCTACGTCCTTAAATTTGTCCTCTAGCCATCCCTGCTTAGTCATTTAGGACTTCCTGTCAATCTCATTATTGAGACGTTTGTAGTCCCTTTCGTCTTCTTCATTTACTGAGTTTTTTACATTTTATCCTTTCATCAATTAAATTCAGTGTTTTTTGTGTTACCCAAGGACTTCTACTACCCTCCGTCTTAATGATAATACAAAAACTAAATATACACGTTTTGGCACATACTTTGTCCACTACTCCGCATAGTCACCTTTCACATTAAGGCGCTTGTTGTACTTTTACCTTGATACCAATCTTCTCATGCGACAAGGCTTTTCCCTGTCTGGCAATGTCCGGACGTACATTGTTGTGCAAGCGACGATTCCGCGCGAGAGCTTGCCTCTTCTGCGGTTCTGGATAGCCGAATATTGACTGTTGTGTAGCGGGCCGTGAAATTGACGAATAAGACCTCTTCGCTGCCTCAGTATACAGAAGCCACCAGTTTTTTTTAGTTGATGCAGTTTTTTTGAACTTGTGTAGTTTCTGTGGCGACTGAGAATGATACTAGTCGATAGACTGTCACTTAATTGTGGGGGTGTTATGAGAAACCCGTATTTCATCTCCTGTAAAAATCTGGTCACTGAATGTGTCGTCAACCTTTCCATATGGCTCCAACAACGCTCCAGCTTTCTGATCATCCGTGACCGTGTGTGGTACCCACAGTGCACGGATATTGTGGTACCCAAAGTGCTGAATAACAGTTTCGTGAACAATAGGCTCTTTTCCTAGTTAAAAATAGTTCGATTTGTTGTTATTCTGATTGATTATGACGTTTCAACAGCATTTACAGTCAATATTGTCACTAAATCGCTGTTATTTTTAAGTAATTAAAATCATTAGATATCAAATCCTGCTGACCTGATCGGAAAAGCTCCATTATTGGCTGATGCAGTGGTGACGTCACAGACGACGAGTAAGACGAATCTACACGTGTATTATGGGAGCATTAGCCGAAGTTACGAGGCCGGCCGCGGTGGTCTCGCGGTTCTAGGCGCTCAGTCCGGAACCGCGCGACTGCTACGGTCGCAGGTTCGAATCCTGCCTCGGGCATGGATGTGTGTGATGTCCTTAGGTCAGTTAGGTTTAAGTAGTTCTAAGTTCTAGGGGACTGATGACCACAGATGTTAAGTCCCATAGTGCTCAGAGCCATTTTTTTTAAAGTTACGAGGCTTTCACGTAGTTTTCTGCAAACACCTGTGTAGTGGTGGAAAGCGCAATTACAATTTTTAAGTAACAATAGAAAGGGATTTTGTGAACACTGCTTGTGGAAGCCTTCCGAAAGTTGATGCGTTTATGCTGTACCCTTTAGAGCGGCGATATGTGCAACGACGGACATTCTTTTCCCTTCTCCCTACAACGTCATTAAACTCGCTTGAAACTAATGAATTGTAGAACGTTTACGAGTGAGTCTGTATGTTATAACAAGATGGTCGACTATTAGTGGTGAGGTACGTCCTAAAGCACAATAACATTATTCTTGGCGGCACTTAGAAGTGATTTCGTCTGTTGAACACACTCAGCAGAGATACGACAGCCAGCATGCATTCGGTGGTGCAACAGAGAGCGCATCCGACTTCAGGTAAAGTGGTCATATATTCGAATAATGAGTGATATATTTTTAATAGTTTTACACGAAAGACAAAAATATCGTTAGTAAAAACTGATTGTAACAGTTGTTTCGATTGTGGGATGTATTACATATACCTTCACATTAGTCTTAGTCTAAGAAATGGACAACAGAGATAAACACATTTTCTTTGACAACAAACAATTCACTTTTTTGCAAAGCGCTAGAAGTGAAGGTATCACCATACGCCCACAGTACAACGAGGTGTAAGACGATGATGTAATACGGAGAGATATAAAGCGTGTACAACTTGCAGGTGACACAAACGGAGCTGCAATGTTTCTGAGCGCAAACTAACGTTAGGTTCTGAAGCAGACTTACTTCATATTTATATAAGACGATAAAACTGCAAAAGTTTAAATAACAAGGATCCTAGCTGGACAGTACGAAGATAAAAAACTAGTTTCTAATAAATTGAAAAGTATGTGATCATATTAACTAGAAAATATCTTTCTGAACGGGACGTCTGTGAAAAGCGAATGTATATGTAAGCATATGTAAACGCCAAGGAAAACGCAACAGCCAGCCGGAGTGACAGAGCGGTTCTAGGAGCTACAGCTGGTGCTGCGCGGCCGCTACGGTCGCAGGTTCGAATCCTGCCTCGGGTATGGAAGTGTGTGATGTCCTTAGGTTAGTTAGGTTTAAGTAGTTCTAAGTTCTAGGGGGCCGATGACCTCAGAAGTTAAGTCTCATAGTGCTCAGAGCCATTTGAACCATTTGAAAACACAACAATATTCTGTTTCTGAACAGTGTGTTGAGGTTTTGTGTTTGTGATTTTGGTACACAACACCTAACTTTCTTTTAAAATAAGTTAAAATGCTTTTTCAGGGTAAATTTAAACTAGCGATCTACATACGTTATCTTGTAAAATTCGACGATCTTCGGCTCCAACAGCTCAGCCATGGAATAATTGACGTATTTCTAGGTAGAAAGACAATTTTCCCTAGGAGTTTAATTTCGTTGAATGACGCTGTCCTTCTTTGTAATAGTGGGAGAGCATATCTAGGAGGTAAATTAATGTTAAGTTGACAGAGGAATACATTTTTAATTAAGAAGTGAACTTGTGCCCTTCGACGTGGTGGCAGTACAGTGCAACAACATTTTACGCATCTTCTCATTCTCTGGAACAATCAAAGAGCTTTTATAGATGTAATTTTACAGTATGGTACTACATACGATTTTTAACCCATCTTCAAAACAAGGCATCACTGTGAATTAGCGTTATGACAATAGGAGCAGCGACTACTCAGTGACGTAATGGACATCACATAACTCGAATCAAGTGTTTTAGTGGGCTTTCAAATTATTTGAATTTCATGTTTGTTTTTATAAGAGAATACTGAAATTCAAGTGACAAAAACGTGCTAGGAGCGTCATTTAGGACAATTTCCTGAAAACAGTCGAATACCCTATCGAACTAGACATTTAGTGACATTGTTCATGCATTTCGCTAACAGTGAATCATCGATTCTGTAGAATAATGCTAGCTGCCTTTTGTTTCAGCACATCTGTGATGAGGGAGGGTCGCCCTGATCTCTCTTCGTCTTGAACATCTATTCTATCATTCTTAAACATTAAGCAGGACACTGGCTGCATTTTTACACCTTAGTCACAAATGCACTGATGGTAACATGTCTGCTGTGAACGTCACAGAATCTAACATTTTCCACCTGCATAAAACGAAAAACGTCTCGCTTCTCACATTCGGCGGGATTATCAATCGCCACAGTCACGGTAACAGCTATCTCTGTACTTACCACGTGGCAAGGTTCGAATTACAACCACATACGGCAACTGTCCATATAATACTGAACATGGGACAGGCGGGCGGACTGTATGCGCAAACGTTCTTTAATTTCTGGCTGGCCTTCGTATATCTCAACATACTTGTCGCATAGCTTAACAAATTGTGTGCAGGGGCTTTCTATGAACGGTACATCAAGGCTTGCTCCTCATCTACATGCGAGTTGACAGTGAGAAGACAGAGTGTCGTATACCTTGTGCCTGTTATCAGTGATGTAATAGCTGTAAAAGTGTGACTATTTACTTAAAACGGAACTAAACGTAAATAAAGAATCAAATACAGGAGGTAAGGCAGTACGGAAAAAAAAATTCGCAACTATTAAAAATATTATGCGCTATCGTTATCATATCCATATATCTGAAACAAAAAGCTGTTAAACAGACACAATTAAACGAAATTTACTTTTTATATTATTGATACAATTTCACTAAAATCTGTATTTATATGTAAAACTTATCGATGATTCTTTATTTAGCTTCTTTGTCGCTTTATAAAGAACCCTGTGTCAATACAGTTTTTATTACATTTCCGACGAAAATGACATATGTACATCTGAATCTATCTGTGTTAGGGAGATTATTCAAATGAAAATTGAGGTGTGCTTTGAATATTTGCAAATGACAATGCAATATCCTCTAATTAAGTTTTAATTTCTTTCAATTAAAGCTAGTTTTCAATCCATTGAGGAAGCGAATTCTTTTTTGATTTTTTTGGCATTCATTCTGATATTCTTCAGTTACAAAAAGCTTTTTGTTATCAATAAGAATAATCAAAAGCGATAAGTATTATATGCCAAAACATGCGTATTTGCGTCGCGGGATTAGACGAGCGGTCTCCGGCGCTGCAGTCACGGACTGTGCTGCTAGTCCCGGCGGAGGTTTGAGTCCTCCTTCGGGTATGGGTGTGTGCGTTTGTCCTTAGGATAATTTAGGTTAAGTAGTTTGTAAGCTTAGGGTCTGATGACCTTAGCAGTTAAGTCCCATAAGATTTCACACACATTTTTGAACATGCGTATTTGTAGACAAATTATTCTTCCTGAGATGCCGTGTGATTTCACACTTAATATAGTGCTAAATGTACTCAGCGCGGTGAAAAAGTTCTTGTTGAAGCAGCCACAGGAAAAAAGTAATTAAGCGTTTTCATACAATACATGCTACAGACGTAGTGACGTGTAATAACATTGCGAATGGCAAATGGGATAGAAAAGTTCTCTTATACGACTTAAAGATGCAGCATCTGAAAGTGAAATAATGATGAGAAGAATATTTCACACACTCCTTCATTTCGAGTTACCTGAGATTTTCTCTGAATGTTTAATGTGTTCAGTGTTTCAAAAGCTGCAGCCTTGTTGTGATCTCTTGCGAACATTTCATCTTTTAAGTTTTGCCTCCTTCAAAGGAAGCACTCAGGTGTAGGCACTGCTGGCAACTGCTCCACTCCAATCAAAGTAGCATCTCTGACGCCGAGTTTCCTGTGCCTCCGCTTACATCGGAAACCTTGTGCCTGCAAGTTTGAAACTTCTCATATAGTTAGACTTCCAGACACTTCAGTCATCAATACCGCTATTAAAAATTTTTTCTGCCGTCTGGCGGTTTATCTTTGACGTTACCAGATGTCACGTAGACTAAAATTTAGCTCTAGGACTGACACTCTTTGCTTCCACACCCCTGTTGCACGTTCGACCAATAATTTTTCTGCCTGTATTTCGCAAGTTGGCATTAAGTACAGATCACTTTGAAGGCAACCGAATGTTGGTTAGACGTTCTGTTCCATACATTTGTTACGGATCAATTCTGTTTTGTACTTCTGTCATGGGCTTTGTAAACTTCAAATCATCGTACTCCAGATACACAGAAACCGGACCTTTGCTAAAAATCGCGGCAGCAGATCCGCTTGAAACTTGGAAGATTCTAAAAAATGTATCAGAGCGGGATCAACTGATATTAGGGAAGCTAACCGCTTTGGACTTACTGATACGGACAATATAAAAACAATATACACAAATAAATTTTCTAGGAATGTTTTTATTACCCTATTCACGTGAACTGTACCTCGTGGCAGATCTGGTAAACGTAATAAAAGTGTAAACTATTATTTCGTATTGGTCCCAAATAGACACAATTAATGCGAGTGTATATTCCCTGACGTATAGGCACTTATTCGTATTTTTTATACTTAATTGTCGTTGTTGTTTTAAATACATATTTTAATTAACTCAGTAATCATAAACTGAGATCTACGAAGAGCAATGTAACTCAGCAAAGAGTATATCTAAGGAGTGCTGATTATAAGCATAGACAAATGTCAAGAAAAATAGTTCCTAAATCAAATAATTCTTTTTCATTTTAACTCTGCGTTTCATCTTTCAGTTTTCTGAATTTTAGAAAATTGAATTTCTGATTGTCATGCAACAGTTAAAATCAGAAATGCCCAGATGGGACTATCACTTACTGAAAAATATATATGTTACGATTATGTTGGTCCTAACACAGCATGAAAATTTACATAAGTTCTGCAAACAGGTTGAAGCAAGATTTCTACGTCACACTATTGCTAAAACCCTGTTGGAAGCTATTTGCTACTTCTTCGGAAGATTAAATTCGTTGACTAAAGTTACTACGAGAAATAAAAGATTTCTTTCTTGGGATACAATACCTGAGGTGTGTTGTTGCTTTCCTTGGTGCTCCTTGCGTATTTATGTATCTAACGCTCCCAAGTTTGTAGTGCAGAATTATATTGTATCACTTACACAGAAAATCTATTCTTGTACAGGAACAGAAAATGACGTCCATTATAAAATGCCTTCAAATATCAATTTGTGCCAAAGTGACACCGTTAAAAAAAATGTCACCGCCAGCAAAGCTGCCGAACAGCATCTGACACTGCAAGCGCTTTGGGGTTTACTTGCGTGGTCTGTGGGTATTCCGTGATTGAGAAATTATTCTGCAAGATAAGTGGAAGAAAAATGCAACAGAGTAATGTGTGAACATAGAATGTTTTATATTGCTCTAATTAACAACTGACAAAAACCTTAACCTTGTATAAAAAGTTTTCTTCCTCTGTAGAACTATAGCGCTTGGTGAGCCTTGGCTTCTTTACCTATTTATCTCCGTGCTTATCTTTTTTTCAACTCTTCTCCAGCGCTGGACTCTCGCACGGGTGAGATGCTATATTTCACCATCAGTCTGATCAGTCTGCTTTTTTCTGGGTCTCCCTTTTCATCTAGTTGCTTGGATCACACCATCATTTTCTTTTGCGTTCTATCCTCCGCCATCCTCTCCACTTGTCCTAGTCGCCTTAATTTGATAAATTTTACCAAGGAAACGACAGTATAGGCCGGGGGGCTGTAAGAACCACTTGGTATTCAGCAAAACAGTGGAACCATGGAGTGCTTGGAATAAAGCGCTAACAACACTCCAGCAATTGGAAGAATTTGAATAATCTAGCTATTGAGTTTATGACATATGTACATTTTATTTCTTTTTGGCTGTCGAAGATGGTAATTGCGTGGAGTGGCCGCGAGGTTTGAGGCGCCATGCACGGATTCCGCGGCCCCTCCCGCCTGAGTTTCGAGTCCTGCCTTGGGCGTGGGTGTCTCTGTTGTTCTTAGCATAAATTAGTTTAAGTAGTGTGTAAGTCTATTGACCGATCACCTGAGCAGTTTGGTCTCTTAGGAATTCACACACATTTCAACATTTTTCGAAGATGGTAGAATTCAGCATTGTTTTGTGCTGTTACAGTTAAGAAATAGGTTAGTATTTAGCAATGATGCGGTATGATACCCAGAAGAATTTCAATCACTATGACACCGGCCGCGGAAGCCTAAGTTCTTATAACCATACTGTTATTAATATAAGCAGCGATCAAACACATTCGTTTCGAAGGCCATACAGTGCAGGAACTATATGACAATCTGGCAAAATCGCCTTGAGCACTGAAGAAATCATCTCACCGACGCACCAAGTTGAAGATACCTGATCGGTAAAACACCGTGTCCTGCTGCGTGATAAGTCTGCAACTTCCTGCTTCACGCTCTTGCCCCACAGGAATCGTTGGCGTTTCAGGCCCTTTTTTATGGGACGAAGGCGCGATAATCGCTAGAGAAGAGATCAGGAGCATAGGGCGGTTACTCGGGTGCCTCCTATTTCAGTCAGCATAACTTCTTTTCATTACGACATTTGCAATATGCGCCCGTGCATTATCATGAAACTGCAGCCAGGAACTTGGCTCACCATTTCACAATGGTAGTTTTCGACAGACATGCTGCCATATATAAATTCTTCATTCTCAAGTGGCTGTCTTCCAGTGTTTGACCTTCAGCACTCAAGATGATAAAGAAGAGGAGAAACACGTTGGTCCTGTTTGGACCCATTAGGTAATGACGTCGCCTTAGTTCAAATTTCCGCAATTATTACATGCACGTCGGAAAGACACAAACACCACACTGATCCATTGCCTATATGTGGGTGCTTATATAAACACATTGCAGTCAGCCTACGTTGTATATATGCTGCAGCAACGCCCTCAAACAGAAACATTTAGATCGCCACCCCCATTTTATTTAAGTAATCTAATACAGATTGTATTGTAATAATGAAATTCTGCTCACTCAGACTGCTTTCTGTTTTTACAATGTTTAATTGTGCAGTGTCAGTCTTACCAAGGCCATGTCGTATGGATCTTACATTTAAGTTTTAGGTTTTTTTAGTACTGGGGCTAAGCAGATTCTGGCACAGCTTGCATTGCAGCCAAATTTATCCAAGATGGTGCATCCAACATGGCGGTCGTAGACCTATCAATGCCACACAGACATCATGGCAGGAAAATCAAATTTTGGCAGGAACTAGGACCAATGGGAAACCTCCTCTGAGGTAACTCCCTCCTCCCTCGCCTCCCCCCAGTCCTATGACATTACCCAGACCCCATTGCCATCCTGCCCCTGGAAATGGCGGGAAACAGTCATTCCCTGTCCACCTGCTGAAAAGAAGTGTGAACTTTATTTATTTTTGGTGGGAAACTGAAGTGAAGATCGCTCATAATTACAGATGTACATGCATAATGCTACACAACAAGTGCCCAGAATTACAATATATCGCAAAATTGACGATGTCATACAACTGGTGTTATCCTGCTGGAAAAAAATTCACATTACCACTCAAAACTAGGAACAGGTGGACCCAAAATAAGTAGTAACTCTTCATAGGATGCTCCCTTCACTTACAAGTCAAAACTAATCTCTCGGATCCACATGTTAACTGTAGAGAAAAACATAACTGAAACATCCCACCAAACTCGTATACACCTACCAAATATGAAGTGTTAAAAAAAAAAAAAAAGAAACAAGAACTATAGTGACATTAAAAAATTGGATTACACGTACCTACTACTGATAACAATACATTGTTAAAACTGTCTGTGCAAACAGTAACACCACACAATCTGTAAATTACAGCTGTATGCTGTGGAATATAAAGCAAATCCTGTAGACAGAAGAGTTGGAAAGATATCACCTATGGATTGATGTACTGTAATAAACAATCACATTCAGTTGTGTGACAAATAACATGTGCGGTTGCCAGATATACAAGTCAATGCATTGAGATCCTAATTCGCGCCTCAAATCTACCGTCCCCTTACAGTTAGTCATATACAATTTTTTGCAGGAATAGTCACCTCATCATTTCCTGACCATGGCAGATGATATGTTGGACCACTAACCAGTTTACATTCCAACTGCATAACATTCCTGACAAGTAGCGTGATTAACATTTAGATGTGTATAGCGTCTGAAAAATTATGGCATGTCCTTACTCACAGCAGCTGGGTGTTATTTCACAAAGCATACCATAGCTTCCCAGTAGCAAAACTCTCCCACCATATGATTGTCATTGCATATTTGTCAAGGAAGAAAAAGTGTAATTGCAATTAAAAAGCCATTGTGTCTTTCATTTGCATTACGTACATTCTTGCATGATAGTTAGCATGTGGCAGAGGGCAATGAACCGATGCACTTAACTTAGAAGGATACAGTTTTCCTCCCTCCCATTCTCCCTTCCTCTAACCCTTGTGCTAATTTCTCCACTGACGTCGTCCATTCTGCATGTTGTAAACACATAAATATGCGTTTAACTTCATGTGTATAGATCGAGGAAACCAAACACAAGCCAGCACTGCTCTGGAACAATAGCTCTTTCTACCAGTGTGTGTAGTATGCAGGCAGTGGAACCAAACAGTTTTTTGTAAATGAAATTCCTACCTAGAATATTTCATCAACCATTAAGTGTTCTGGCTTCAAAGAGATTCCTGAATGACGAAGGGAAACGCTTTCTGAAAACTGAAACACGTTTGTCTTGTGGACAGTAGCAAAATACTTCTCTGTTGACCACAAATTTCTGAACAATTATCACCTCCTTCTATTTGTAGCGACTGAGCAAACCACGTCTTCACATCACTGAATTATCCTGGAAATCCTGTACAGCCGTATCTCGTACATAGGATGTATATTTCATCGTAGTATTCTCTCATCCAGTAAAAAAGAAAAAAACTCTGTCCTTATCAATTTAATATCTGTTACCCCTCGCATCACAGAACCAGAATATTAAACTAATTTTTCGCTCATGAGGGCCACCTACATCGTCTCGTAAGTTATTCAAAAAGCAGTCCAGAGTAGTTGTAAATACCAGGTTAATAATACGCATCACTTAATAAATTCGGTATGTAGGTAATTTTATTACGATGGCTGTCTCGCCCTGCATAGTTGGGAGACCACAACCGTGTGTACACGGTATTGAAGATCAATGTTTCCTCAAGAAACAGTAATCACCTTATTACCTCTTTAAACTTCGATCCAAATTGTAGTGCCACAGTCTCTAGGAGACATACCAACAGGGTTTGCAATCACTCGCCTCCTGGACAGTCACTTCTTAGTGGGTGGACCACACTCCCTTAAAAATCCATGTGAATGAATTTGAGCTTCACGTTTTTTTCTGCTTTAGCTCGCCAACTTGTCAGTTCCTAGTGCCTGGATTAATTTTCGTAAGATTCCAGCAAATGAATCCAAACCTGATATATGTTTCCTACTTCATTTTGCTCTAGATGCTTACTGCTAGGCATTTTACAATAATTAACACTTATGATCACAGTGTACAGGATTTCTAGTCCTATTAATACGCAATAGATGTAGGTACTTTCAGGTCAACAAGCAACCCCACCACGGGTCTTCCAGCCTACTTGCAAACTATATCACCTACGAACATCATATATCTAAAATCAATACACTGCAAGTGGCTGTACAGTGCGCGATGGAAGGTACATCACACCAGTATTATCGATTATCCTTCTATCACAATCTGATATGCTTATCGATTAAAAAATTGCCTATGGCAGACCCATGAGGGTTGCAGATGGTCTGCAGGTTGTAAACTTACCAGAAGAAGCCCTTCCCATAATGGTGTTTGGGATGCAGTTGTTCCTATCCTAACTATGCTCTTAGCAGTGGTACCATGAACAGGGTGGTGGTGGTGGTGGTGGACCTCTTGACCTGTCAGATAATTTTGAACTTTGCGATCATGGAAAAGGGCGTTCTCTCGTGTAAGGTATTTGTTTAAATGAAGATGGGAAACACCCTACTACACAGCGTACCTAACCGCCGTCTGCTTCACGTCTGCTGTGCAGCGAGCTACCTTAATTTAAGTATTATCTGTATTTTTCTTACTTGTCACTTCTTCTTCTGCGTGTTTTTGCTTTTAGGAAGCTTTAATAGTAGAGTGCTATTAAGTGTTCCATAGATCTCGTGTGTGTTTCGAATACAGTCAGAGAGTCCCTTTAGTCAGCCATAGTGCTCGTAGTGCTAGTGTTTGTTTTCAATACCGTCCAGAGACAGGTAGTGCTATTTTCCTTGTTTCTACAAGAAGTGGTTAGCAATCACAGTTTAGTCAATAATCAACCGCCTTTAGTGAATTAGCAGTCTAGTTAAAAGATGATTAACACTCTATAGTAAATTGATTTCTTAGGATGGCTAGGATGTGTGGCTGCTGTGTACGGACGCAGGAGGAGCTGGCCACTCTTCGCGAACAGCTGAGCGTGTTGATGGCCGCGGTCAGCCGTCTTCAGGCTGCTGCCTCGGAGTGTAGCGGCAGTGGGGAGTCTGGTGCGTCGCATGGTGCACCCCAGGTGTTAGATGCTTCACCCACTGTCCCTGCTGTCGAGACATCTTCGCGGGTACCGGGCGCGGTTGGGCCACCCTCTCCCCAAGGGGAGTGGCGGGTTCAGCGGCGTTCGCGGCGCACGAGGCGGAGGGTCAATGTGGAGGCTGGCCGTGTGGCATCGCCCGCTCTGCCTGTGAGTGGACATGTGGCTGCTCCTTCAGCAAGGTCCGAGCAGGCACACGGGGGGAGGGGTTTATTAGTTATTGGGAGCTCCAACGTTAGGCGGGTGATGGAGCCCCTTAGGGAAATAGCGGAAAGGTCGGGGAAGAAGGCCAGTGTTCACTCTGTCTGCTTGCCGGGGGGTCTCATCCGAGATGTGGAGGAGGCCCTACCGGCGGCGATAGAGAGCACTGGGTGCACCCGACTGCAAATTGTTGCTCATGTCGGCACCAATGACTCTTGCCGTCTGGGTTCAGAGGTCATCCTCAGTTCGTACAGGCGGTTGGCGGAGTTGGTAAAGGTGGAAAGCCTCGCCCGCGGGGTGGAATCAGAGCTAACTATTTGTAGTATCGTTCCGAGAACCGATCGCGGTCCTCTGGTTTGGAGCCGAGTGGAAGGCTTAAACCAGAGGCTCAGACGATTCTGCGGAGAGCTGGGGTGCAAATTTCTCGACCTCCGCTATCGGGTGGAGAAATGTAGGGTCCCCCTGAATAGGTCAGGCGTGCACTACACGCCGGAAGCGGCTACGAGGGTAGCGGAGTACGTGTGGAGTGCACATGGGGTTTTTTTAGGTTAGAGAATTCCCTCCCTAGGCCCGACAAGACGCCTCCTGAGACGCGGCAAGGCAGGAGTAGGCAAAATGCAACAAGGAATAACAATATTAATGTGCTAATAGTAAACTGCAGAAGCGTCTATAGAAAGGTCCCAGAACTGCTCTCATTAATAAACGGTCACAACGCCCATATAGTACTAGGAACAGAAAGTTGGCTGAAACCAGACGTAAACAGTAATGAAATCCTAAACTCTGATTGGAATTATACCGCAGAGACAGGCTGGACAGTGAAGGGGGAGGCGTGTTTATAGCGATAAGAAGTGCAATAGTATCGAAGCAAATTGACGGAGATTCGAATTGTGAAATGATTTGGGTGAAGGTCACGGTTAAAGCAGGCTCAGACATGGTAATTGGATGTCTCTATAGGCCCCCGGGCTCAGCAGCTGTTGTGGCTCAGCACCTGAAGAATAATTTGGAAAATATTTCGAGTAGATTTCCCCACCATGTTATAGTTCTGGGTGGAGATTTTAATTTGCCGGATATAGACTGGGAGACTCAAACGTTCATAAAGGGTGGCAGGGACAAAGAATCCAGTGAAATATTTTTAAGTGCTTTATCTGAAAACTACCTTGAGCAGTTAAACAGAAAACCGACTCGTGGCGATAATATATTAGACCTTCTGGTGACAAACAGACCCGAACTATTTGAATCAGTTAATGCAGAACAGGGAATCAGCGATCATAAAGCGGTTACTGCGTCGATGATTTCAGCCGTAAATAGAAGTATTAAAAAAGGTAGGAAGATTTTTCTGTTTAGCAAAAGTGACAAAAAGCAGATTACAGAGTACCTGACGGCTCAACACAAAAGTTTTGTCTCAAGTGCAGATAGTGTTGAGGATCAGTGGACAAAGTTCAAAACCATGGTACAATATGCGTTAGATGAGTATGTGCCAAGCAAGATCGTAAGAGATGAAAAAGAGCCACCGTGGTACAACAACCGAGTTAGAAAACTGCTGCGGAAGCAAAGGGAACTTCACAGCAAACATAAACATAGCCAAAGCCTTGCAGACAAACAAAAATTACGCGAAGCGAAATGTAGTGTGAGGAGGGCTATGCGAGAGGCTTTCAATGAATTCGAAAGTAACGTTCTATGTACTGACTTGGCAGAAAATCCTAAGAAATTTTGGTCCTATGTCAAAGCGGTAGGTGGATCAAAACAAAATGTCCAGACACTCTGTGACCAAAATGGTACTGAAACAGAGGATGACAGACTAAAGGCCGAATTACTAAATGTCTTCTTCCAAAGCTGTTTCACAGAGGAAGACTGCACTGTGCTTCCTTCTCTAGATTGTCGCACAGTTGACAAAATGGTAGATATCGAAGTAGACGACAGAGGGATAGAGAAACAATTAAAATCGCTCAAAAGAGGAAAGGCCGCTGGTCCTGATGGGATACCAGTTCGATTTTACACAGAGTACGCGAAGGAACTTGCCCCCCTTCTTGCAGCGGTGTACCGTAGGTCTCTAGAAGAGCGAAGCGTTCCAAAGGATTGGAAAAGGGCACAGGTCATCCCCGTTCTCAAGAAGGGACGTCGAACAGATGTGCAGAACTATAGACCTATATCTCTAACGTCGATCAGTTGTAGAATTTTGGAACACGTATTATGTTCGAGTATAATGTCTTTTCTGGAGACTAGAAATCTACTCTGTAGGAATCAGCATGGGTTTAGAAAAAGACGATCGTGTGAAACCCAGCTCGCGCTATTCGTCCACGAGACTCAGAGGGCCTTAGACACGGGTTCACAGGTAGATGCCGTGTTTCTTGACTTCCGCAAGGCGTTTGACACAGTTCCCCATAGTCGTTTAATGAACAAAGTAAGAGCATACGGACTATCAGATCAATTGTGTGATTGGATTGAGGAGTTCCTAGATAACAGAACGCAGCACGTCATTCTCAATGGAGAGAAGTCTTCCGAAGTAAGAGTGATTTCAGGTGTGCCGCAGGGGAGTGTCATAGGACCGTTGCTATTCACAATATACATAAATGACCTGGTGGATGACATCGGAAGTTCACTGAGGCTTTTTGCAGATTATGCTGTGGTGTATCGAGAGGTTGCAACAATGGAAAATTGTACTGAAATGCAGGAGGATCTGCAGCGAATTGACGCATGGTGCACGGAATGGCAATTGAATCTCAATGTAGCGAAGTGTAATGTGATGCGAATACATAGAAAGATAGGTCCCTTATCATTTAGCTACAAAATAGCAGGTCAGCAACTGGAAGCAGTTAATTCCATAAATTATCTGGGAGTACGCATTAGGAGTGATTTAAAATGGAATGATCATATAAAGTTGATCGTCGGTAAAGCAGATGCCAGACTGAGATTCATTGGAAGAATCCTAAGGAAATGCAATCCGACAACAAAGGAAGTAGGTTACAGTACGCTTGTTCGCCCAATGCTTGAATACTGCTCAGCAGTGTGGGATCCGCACCAGGTAGGGTTGATAGAAGAGATAGAGAAGATCCAACGGAGAGCAGCGCGCTTCGTTACAGGATCATTTAGTAATTGCGAAAGCGTTACGGAGATGATAGATAAACTCCAGTGGAAGACTCTGCAGGAGAGACGCTCAGTAGCTCGGTACGGGCTTTTGTTGAAGTTTCGAGAACATACCTTCACCGAAGAGTCAAGCAGTATATTGCTCCCTCCTACGTATATCTCGCGAAGAGACCATGAGGATAAAATCAGAGAGATTAGAGCCCACACAGAAGCATACCGACAATCCTTCTTTCCACGTACAATACGAGACTGGAATAGAAGGGAGAACCGATAGAGGTACTCAGGGTACCCTCCGCCACACACCGTCAGGTGGCTTGCGGAGTACGGATGTAGATGTAGATGTAGAAATTAGGGCTATGACCTGGTGATGGTAACATAGTGGATGGTGGTTATATGCTATGAAGGAGGATGTCAGCAGCCACAGATATGATTCACGAGTTCGAGCACTAATGAGGCATTTTCTGTTGCAGGACATAACATATAAGAACAGAGCTATTTACGGGGCGACACAAAACTTAGAGGAAATACAATGCATGATAAAATTTCTGTACATGATCTATATCATAGTTTAGTGATGTAAAAACATGTGTTTGCTTCAATTTACTCACTTGCTATGAATATGGGGTGGGACATATGTTATCAGTTGACAGGTATTTTGTTATTGTTTACAAGGCCGCCAGATTGGTCTACAGAAATCGTTTCCCCTCAGCATTCAAGAATATTTTGAAGTCAGAATGCTTAACAATATTCTAGAAATGAATTTTGTTTACGAATAACTGCTTGCTTTTGACACGTATTACCTCTCTCACTACTGCAGGTGCTGAAAATACTTTTATCATTTATGGCAAAATGTTCTGGTAATAACTGTATTGTTGGAGGCTATTGTTGAAAGTTTTAACAATGGGGGAGGGTTAGAGAGTTGTATCTCAGGAGTGTCTGTGTGTGAAAATGATCAACAGAGTCCATTATTTGCGAATAGTGAGAACCACAGGCCACATAGCACACACACACACACACACACACACACACACACACACACATTGCTAAAATATGCTATTTTACTTTGCTAAAACACGCTACTGTTCTAGGCTGGCAACAGTTTCTTGTTGTTCTTGACCATTTATACACATGAGGCTGAGAGCATATTTGTGTTTGGAACCATGTCACTCTTGTGAAATCATAACAGGGGTCTGCATGTGCTCTTAAATGCTATCCACTTGGAGCTTTGCACTGAGTGTTATGCTATAGTTCCGTCAGTGGCTGTTAGGTATCACGAGAGATAACAGCGTGTATGGCAACCCAGGTTCATCTACATCTTCATTTATACTCCGCAAGCCACCCAACGGTGTGTGGCGGAGGGCACTTTGCGTGCCACTGTCATTGCCTCCCTTCCCTGTTCCAGTCGCGTATGGTTCGCGGGAACAACGACTGCCGGAAAGCCTCCGTGAGCGCTCGAATCTCTCTAATTTTACATTCGTGACCTCCTCGGGAGGTATGAGAAGGGGGAAGCAATATATTCGATAACTCATCCACAAACTCACCCTCTTGAAACCTGGACAGCAAACTATATCGCGATGCAGAGCGCTTCTCTTGCAGAGTCTGCCACTTGAGTTTGCTAAACATCTCCGTAACGCTATCACGCTTACCAAATAACCCTGTGATGAAACGCGCCGCTCTTCTTTGGATCGTCTCCCTCTCCTCTGTCAACCGACCTGGTACGGATCCCACACTGATGAGCAATGCTCAAGTATAGGTCTAACGAGTGTTTTGTAAGTCACCTCAATTTGTTGATGGACTACATTTTCTAAGGACTCTCGCTATGAATTACAACCTGGCACCCGCCTAACCAACAGTTAATTTTATATGATCGAATCGTTCCGTGCGCATACTCCCTGATATTTTACAGAAGTAACTGCTACCAGTGTTTGTTGGCTCTGAGCACTATGGGACGTAACATCTATGGTCATCAGCCCCCTAGAACTTAGAACTACTTAAACCTAACTAACCTAAGGAAATCACACAACACCCAGCCATCACGAGGCAAAGAAAATCCCTGACCCCGTCGAGAATCGAACCCGGGAACCCGGGTGTGGGAAGCGAGAACGCTACCGCACGACCACGAGATGCGGGCTCAGTGTTTGTTCAGCTATCATATAATCATACAATAAAGGATCCTTCTTTCAGTGTATTCGCAATACATTATATTTGTCTATGTTAAGGGTCAGTTGCCACTCCCTGCACCAAGTACCTATCCGCTGCAGATCGTCCTGCATTTCGCTGCAATTTTCGAATGCTGCAACTTCTCTGTATACTACAGCATCATCCTCGCAAAGCCGCATGGAACTGCCGACACCATCAATTAGGTCATTTATATATATTGTGAAAAGCAATGGTCCCATAACACTCCCCTGTGGCACCCCAGAGGTTACTTTAACGTCTGTAGACGTCTCTCCATTGAGAACAACATGCTGTGTTCTGTTTGCTAAAAACTCTTCAATCCAGCCACACAGCTGGTCTGATATTGCGTAGGCTCTTACTTTGTTTATCAGGCGACAGAGCGGAACTGTATCGAACGCCTTCCAGAAGTCAAGGAAAATGGCATCTAACTGGGAGCCTGTATCTAATATTTTCTGGGTCTGATGAACAAATAAAGCGAGTTGGGTCTCACACGATCGCTGTTTCCGGAATCCATGTACATGTTCCAGAATTGACATCATACGCGAGCAAAAATCATGTTCTAAAATTCTACAACAGTTTCATGTCAGAGATATATGCCAATAGTTCGCGCATCTGCTCGACGACTCTTCTTGAAAACTGGGACTACCTGTGTTCTTTTCCAATCATTTGGAACCTTCCGGTCCTCTAGAGACATTCGGTACACGGCTGTTAGAAGGGGGGCAAGTTCTTTCGCGTACTATGTGTAGAATCTAATTTGTATCCCGTCAGGTCCAGTGGACTTTCCTATATTGAGTGATTTCAGTTGATTTTCTATTCCTTGGACACTTATTTCGATGTCAGCCATTTTTTCGTTCGTGCGAGGATTTAGATAAGGAACTGCAATGCGGTCTTCCTCTGCGAAACAGCTTTGGAATAAGGTGTTTAGTATTTCAGCTTTATGCGTTTCATCCTCTGTTTCAATGCCATTATAATCCCAGGTGTCTGGATATGCTGTTTCGATCCACTTACTAATTTAACGTAAAATCAGACCTTCCTAGGATTTTCTGTCAAGTCGGTACATAGAATTTTACTTTCGAATTTACTAAACGCTTCACGCATAGCCCTCCTTACTTTGACATCGTTTAGCTTCTGTGTGACAGGTTTTGACTGTTTTTGAACTTGCAGTGAAGCTCTCTTTGCTTCCGCAGTAGTTTCCTAACTTTGTTGTTGAACGACGGTGGGTTTTTCCCGTCCCTCACAGTTGTACTCGGCACGTACCTGTCTAAAACACATTTTACGATTGCCTTGAACTTTTTCCATAAACACTCAACATTTTCAGTATCGGGAGAGAAATTTTCGTTTTGGTCTGTTAGGTAGTCTGAAATCTGCCTCTTGCTAAACAGATAAACCGTCCTCCCTTTTTTTATATTCCTGTTTACTTCTGTATTTAGGGATGCTACAACGGCCTTATGATAATTGATTCCCTCTTCTGCGCTTACAGAGTCGAAAAGTTCGGGTCTGTTTGTTATCAGTAATTCCAAGATATTGTCTCTGTTTAATTGTTCGAGGTACTTTTCGGATAGAATGTCACACGATGCTCTGTCCCTACCACCCGTCCTAAACATCTGAGTGTCCCAGTCTATATCTGTTAAATTGAAATATCCACCTAAGACTATACAATGCTGGGGAAATTTATGTGAAATGTATTTCAGATTTTCTCTCAGTTATTCTGCCACTAATGCTGCTGAGTCAGGAGGTCGGTAAAAGGAGCCAATTATGAACCTAGCTCGGTTGTTGTGTGTAACCTCCACCCATAATAATTCACAGTAACTATCCCCTTCTATTTCACTACAGGATAAACTACTAATAACAGCGACAAACATGCCACCATCGGTTGCATCCAATCTATCCTTTCCAAACACAGTCTGCGGCAGAATTTATCTCTGGCTTCAGCAAGCTTTCCGTACCTATAACGATTTCACCTTCGGTGCTTTCTATTAGCGCTTGAAGTTCCGGTGCTTTACCAATGCAGCTTCGACAGTTTACAATTACAATACCGATTGCTGCTTGGTCCCCGCATGTCCTGACTTTGCCCCGCATCCTTTGAGGCTGTTGCCCTTTCTGTACTTTCCCGAGCCCATCTAACCTTAAAAGCCGCCCAGTCCACGCCACACAACCCGTGCTACCCGTGTAGCCACCTGCTGTGTGTAGTGGACTCCTGACCTATCCAGTGGAACCCGAAACCCCACCACACTATGGAGAAAGTCGAGGAATGTGCAGCCCACACTGTCACAGAACCGTCGTAGCCTCCGATTCAGACCCTCCACTGGGCTCTGTACCAAAGGTCCCGCAGTCAGTCCTGTCGACGATGCTGCAGATGGTGAGCTCTGCTTTCATCCCACTAGCGAGACTGGCAGTCTTCACCAAACCAGATAGCCGCCGAAGCCAAAGAGGATTTCCTCCGATCCATAGCGACACACATCATTGGTGCCGACATGGGCGACCACTAGCAGATGGGTGCACCCTGTACCCTTCATGGTATCCGGAAGGACCCTTTTCACATGTGGAATGACTCCCCTGGTATGAACACGGAGTGCACACTGGTTTTTTTCCCCTCCCTTGGAGCCATATCCCTAAGGGGCCCCATTATGCACCTGACATTGGAGCTCCCAAGTACCAGAAAGCCGACCCTCTGCGACCGCTCTTATCTTGCAGATGAGGGGCAACCTCTGGAACAGGATAAGGAGCCATATCCAGCTGAAGATCAGTATGAGCCGGTGACAGAGCCTGAAACCGGTTCGTCAGACAAACTGGAGAGGCCTTCCGTTCAGTCCTCCGGAGTGTCTTTCGCCCCCTGCCACACCTCGAAACGACCTCCCCCTCTACCACGGGTGAGGGATCTTCCTCAATGTGAGCAGTTTACCGGGCAGCCACAGTCGTAGTCCGATCGGGGGATGCGTGGGACGAGCTGGCCGTCCCCGACAAACCCCCGTCTGGACCCCCACAGCGATGCCCACTGGCAACAGCTTAAAGCTGTGTGATCGAAGCCAACACTGCCTGAAGCCGGGAGGGAAGGGATGCCAACTCAGCCCGCATCCGAACACAGCAGTCGCAGTCCCTATCCATGCTAAATACTGATTGTGCAAAGAACGTCTGAACTAATCTACAGAGAGCACAAACAATTCGACACCAAATTGCAACGGTTATTAAAATACAAGATTGCCTAGTAAATGCAGTAACGGTGTTACTTGCGCACTGCTGACACACTTCTCGGCGGCAGAAGGCTAACTGTAATGTCAGTAACGTACAAAGACTATTTGAAAGAAATATACAAATGACAGACGACTACGCGACTTAACACGTCATAGATATTAAAATGCTAATCTGCCCCTGCTAATTACGAAATTACACAATTATTTGACGGATTTAACTAAACAAGAGCGTTAAGAACACTGAAACAAATTTTCAACTTGACTGCTACACTCATATGAACGCTAAATAAGTCTCTTTCTGCTATTTGTTCACTGCTGACACACTGCTCGGCGGCAGAAGGAGACAACGCGATTTTACACTGTTCCGGTACTAAAACGAGATGCTACAAGTCTCAAATACTATAATACGCCCGAAATTTATGAATTAAACAGTGTAAGTACCCAAAAACACGAAAATAAATTCAGAATTAAACTATGTAACAAATAAGTGAGCTAAGATTATACGACTTGCTGCTGGCAGCTGCTTATCCAACAGCAGCAGTCCAGGATCTTGCACCCCACCACACCATGCGTTAGATACATGATTATGAGCATTGTATGCAGTAGTTTTTAACTTCTGCTACACTAACACCCAGTAATTTGCAAAATGTTTTCGTGCTGTCTTTATAAGTCGTTTCTTGCAGGGTGTTATTATCAGTAGCAGGCATGTGTAGTCCGATTTTTTAACATCACTGCAGTTGTCGCTTTTTAACACTGTAATTTTCTTGTGTGTAGACAAGTTCGATGGTTTGTTTGAGTTATCGTTTTAGAATGAGCCTCTTACTTCCAATTCAGAAGCTGAGCAGAGAAATTTATTTCGGTTTGTGAGGGAGCTTCCTATGTAGAGTTACTATTTATTTTGAATCCGCCTGCTTCTAGTTTTGAGTGCATTTTTTCCCAGGATGGTAACACCAGTTATTTGATATCGTCAACTTTGAGCTGCATTGGGATTTTAGGTACTTGTTGTGTAGCACGATGCGTATAGATGTGTAGTTACGAGTGATCTTTACTTCAATTTCCTGCCAAATACAAATAAATCCCACTAACCTAACTCCCTCTGCAACAGTTACACAGACAGAGATTGCTTTCTGCGATTTCCAGGGGTGGAGTCGTAGTGGGCATGGGTGATGTCATAGGAGTTGGAAACACAGTGGAAGGATTTAGGTTAGAGAAGGTGCCACAATTGTCCTCTTTATCCCCCAAATCTGTATTTCCTGCGATGATGCCAGTGCGACATTGCCACATCTGCGGCCACCATCTTGGATCCACCATACTGCAAAAATTTGGTAACAATGGAAGCTGTACTATAAAGTTCCTAGCCCTCCCTCTCCTCTCTGATAGAATTACTAGCATGGAGCTAGTGAACTCCCCTCCTGGAGGACTAGGATTTGTAACAGACTTGCTCCGCTACTGAAGCTGTTCCCATCGCGCCTCTAAAGCCCTCTCTGACCTGTTGTGGGATACAATTTGTCTGGCTAATCTGGCAAGGCCGCTCCGGCTTGGGTGACCCTGCCGGTAGCTGTGCTATGGCCACTACAGTCCTCGATTTCGCTGAAGCACGCAAACCCACCTGCCAAGCTCTGAAGGTGCCGTTGGCAAGGCGGAGACCCCTGAGACGCTTGTATTAAAATTATTTGTATTAAATTCTACAACTCCTCATGTTAGCACGTAACTAAAGCGGCATTAAAAATGCGAGAAAGAAAATTATTTCATTGGCCGAAAAATGTGATATTCATTGTGATGCGGAACTCCATGGAGAGTTTGAAATACACTCCTGGAAATTGAAATAAGAACACCGTGAATTCATTGTCCCAGGAAGGGGAAACTTTATTGACACATTCCTGGGGTCAGATACATCACATGATCACACTGACAGAACCACAGGCACATAGACACAGGCAACAGAGCATGCACAATGTCGGCACTAGTACAGTGTATATCCACCTTTCGCAGCAATGCAGGCTGCTATTCTCCCATGGAGACGATCGTAGAGATGCTGGATGTAGTCCTGTGGAACGGCTTGCCATGCCATTTCCACCTGGCGCCTCAGTTGGACCAGCGTTCGTGCTGGACGTGCAGACCGCGTGAGACGACGCTTCATCTAGTCTCAAACATGCTCAATGGGGGACAGATCCGGAGCTCTTGCTGGCCAGGGTAGTTGACTTACACCTTCTAGAGCACGTTGGATGGCACAGGATACATGCGGACGTGCATTGTCCTGTTGGAACAGCAAGTTCCCTTGCCGGTCTAGGAATGGTAGAACGATGGGTTCGATGACGGTTTGGATGTACCGTGCACTATTCAGTGTCCCCTCGACGATCACCAGAGGTGTATGGCCAGTGTAGGAGATCGCTCCCCACACCATGATGCCGGGTGTTGGCCCTGTGTGCCTCGGTCGTATGCAGTCCTGATTGTGGCGCTCACCTGCACGGCGCCAAACACGCATACGACCATCATTGGCACCAAGGCAGAAGCGACTCTCATCGCTGAAGACGACACGTCTCCATTCGTCCCTCCATTCACGCCTGTCGCGACACCACTGGAGGCAGGCTGTACGATGTTGGGGCGTGAGCGGAAGACGGCCTAACGGTGTGCGGGACCGTAGCCCAGCTTCATGGAGACGGTTGCGAATGGTCCTCGCCGATACCCCAGGAGCAACAGTGTCCCTAATTTGCTGGGAAGTGGCGGTGCGGTCCCCTACGGCACTGCGTAGGATCCTACGGTCTTGGCGTGCATCCGTGCGTCGCTGCGGTCCGGTCCCAGGTCGACGGGCACGTGAACCTTCCGCCGACCACTGGCGTCAACATCGATGTACTGTGTAGACCTCACGCCCCACGTGTTGAGCAATTCGGCGGTACGTCCACCCGGCCTCCCGCATGCCCACTATACGCCCTCGCTCAAAGTCCGTCAACTGCACATACGGTTCACGTCCACGCTGTCGCGGTATGCTACCAGTGTTAAAGACTGCGATGGAGCTCCGTATGCCACGGCAAACTGGCTGACACTGACGGCGGCGGTGCACAAATGCTGCGCAGCTAAAGCCATTCGACGGCCAACACCGCGGTTCCTGGTGTGTCCGCTGTGCCGTGCGTGTGATCATTGCTTGTACAGCCCTCTCGCAGTGTCCGGAGCAAGTATGGTGGGTCTGACACACCGGTATCAATGTGTTCTTTTTTCCATTTCCAGGAGTGTAAAGCGGTTTCACATGATCTTGTAAGTAAAAAAGTACAAGGAATGTTTTTAAAAAAAATGAGCTACTACAGATTAAATGTAGATAGTTTAGAGGTAATTACTACATGTTAGCCGGCCGCAGTGCCCGAGCGGTTTCTAGGCACTTCAGTCGGGAACAGTGCGACTGCTACGGTCGCAGGTTCGGATCTTGCCTCAGGCATGGATGTGTGTGATGTCCTTAGGTTAGTTAGGTTTAAGCCGGTCTATGTTTTAGGGGACTGATGACCTCGGATGTTAAGTCCCATAGTGCTCAGAGCAACGTGAACCATTTGAACTATATGTTATTCGAGTAATCCTGTACATAATGTGAAATCCTAAAGTTTTTTCTACGTAATTACTGTTTTGAGTTGCTACACTTCTTAAGAGATGTAGCAAAGTTACTAAAGTACTTAGCGTAAATTTTGAGTAAGATTTGTTTGAAAGAAAAAATAAAAAAAAATCATAATCGGAATGCCAATAATACAATACTTTCGTATGATTAGTTCTTTGAGTTCGTTTTCAGAGTTGGGAAAGTCCACTAGATAGTCAGATGTGACCCGTCAGTATAATGATGAACATGGATTACAGTAACTTAATCTTTTCACATACTAGATCGACTCGCACGGACTAAAGTGACCTTATGTTTTTCGGCAAGTGTGCGCATTCGACGTGTTCACCTTCAGATTTTTATTCAGACACTTATAAGTGCTTAATTAGAAATTTAACATGTAATCTGCTTTAGGCACGCAGTTCCCAGTGGACTGAATTTTTACGAAATAGAATAGGACACTTTTTTATACTAATTTCAGGCCTATATCAAAGTTTGCTTTTTTATATTTCATTTATTTAGAAAAAAATACGGATTGGATTTCAGTACCGTTGCGCTCATCTGCCAAATGCCATCTGCCACTTCTTATCTAATTCCTTCGCTACAGCCTGGTTTAATTCGACTACATACAATAACCTTTATTTTCAAATGGTTCAAATGGCTTTGAGCACTATGGGTCTTAACTTCTGAGGTCATCAGTCCCCCAGAACTTAGAGCTACTTAAATCTAATTAACCTAACGACATCACACACATCCATGCCCGAGGCAGGACTCGAACCTGCGACCGTAGCGGTGGCGCGGCTCCAGACTGTAGTGCCTAGAACCGCTCGGCCACTAAAGCCGGCTACCTTTATTTTACTTTCATTAATATTTGTCTTATAACCAGTTCTCAAGGCCTTATTAATTCGGTCTTATTAGTAGTTTGTCGCCTCTGATAGAATTACAATATCACTGGCAAATCTTAAAGTCTTTGTTTCTTCTCCTTGATCTTTTAACTCTATTTCCAAATCTATCCTTACCTCTCGTTACTGCTTGCGAAATTGCAGGCTTAACAATATCGAAGATAGCTAACAAACCCGGTCTTACTCAATAGCTGCTTATTTTCAAGTCCGACTCTAGTAACTGAAGCCCGCTTTGTATACAAGTAATAGACAATTCTTCGCTCACTATAATTTGTTCCTGATGCTGTCAGAGTTCAAGAGAGTGTATTCCAGTCAACAATGTCGAAAGCTTACCGTAAATCTACAAATACTATAAATTTAGGTCTGGCTTTCTCCACTTTATTATTCGTATAGCTTACATGGTCATTTTACGTAGTTAGACAAATGGTTAAATGTGCATAAAAATACATAGTATAAAACAGACATACAGAACAAAGCCTCGAAATTTTTGCAACTGAATATCTAGGTCTAGTAGTGAGTCCACAGTACTGGGTGTCACCAAATTCAATTCACAGGGTCCACCGGGACATTTTCATAACAGACGCTCTTCAGTCAGGTGCTGTGTAGTCTGCATAGCGACTTCACAGTCGCACGTCGGAGCGTCCTTGAACCCACACCCATGCAAATAGGCATCACCTATTCCACGTCCTCTCTGGAATCGATTCAGAACTGTCCACTGTTCTAGGAAGATTAAATCTATTTACACGTTTTCTAGTATCAGAAATGAGGCGAGAATTTGCTGAAGGAACTACTACCAACCCTCTCTCCATTCTAGAGGCACATCATATGAAGGAGACGCAATTTGTTTCTCCATTTCATCTTAGGATACGGCGTAGGGTCCCGTTAGTACTGCCTTTCCTGTATCTGCATTTCCCAGACGCCCAGACGACCCTTCCTGAGGCCACTTCTGTAAGTCTTCTATTCTTAAGTAACTAATTCGTGTGATTATTATGAACACAAATAGTTTTTAAACTGATGATTCGATTGTATTCATACCAGTCAGCATGTCGTTGCTTTGGAAGTAAAATTATTACATTACTCATGAAGTGTGACGGTATTTCTCATGTCTAATACGGGATAATTAAGCTGCCCCTACGGCAGTGGTTTTATGCATCCAGTAATGTTATAGCCGGCCTTCATAAAGCACACAAGAGATTTTCACACTGTCTAACTCGCTTCGCGCAAACTGCCAGTTCTACACAAGAAAAGCGAATAGGACCATTTTGTAGGAAATTTAATGTATTTAAATTTTGCACTGGTATGCGTTTTCGCAAGAGGTCGCAGTTTTCCAGTTATTCAAGAATAACGAACAGAAGTGCTCTTCAAATGCACCCACCCTCCCGCATTCATCTCCCACAGCTCAAGATTTCTAGTATGTTTTTCGTTACACTTCCTCCTATCACTGCACAAATATTTGCGACTGCACGAATTCTTTCCCACATTCGACATTTTTTGGTCTTCACTGACTGACGTTATAGCGCCACCGGCTTAGTTGGGGCACTTACAGATTGTAAAATTGATGTTTGAGTAAATTTTAGCTAACAATTTGATGGCTTTTACACATTACATAAACAGTTACATCGTCTTATTCATCAGGCGTTCTGCCTATGAAAATACAGGGTTAAGTTTAGATCGAATTGTCAACATAATTCGTTTTAGCGTAACGTTTAAAAAAGTGTTTTTTTCGTTCATTATCCTCATTATCCTTACAAAAGCATTTATATGAATAGTGTTAACGAAATAGTCAACAATGCTGGCGGCGTAATGGCCTAGTCAACAGAGACCAAAAGTTTCGAATATCTGGAATTGTTCGTATTGTCGGATATTTTTGTGCAGTGGTAGGTGGGAGTGCACGAACAACATACTATAAACCCTGACTGGAGGGGGGGCGAAAGTAACGTTTGAAGATCAGTTTTGTACTTTGTTCTCGAATAACTCGAGAAGTGTGGGGTACAGTGAAAACGTATCTCTTTATAAAATTTAACCCTGTCAAATTTCCAACAAAAATGTCCTTCCTATTTTCTACAGAATTAATAGTTTGCACATAAAGGGCGAAGGAATACGAAAATATCATTCGTGGTCTATGAAGGCCAACTATAGAAGTGTAGGTTGCATAGAACAACAGTGGTAGTGGCAGCTGAATCACCGTGTATATCTTTCATACCAGATGGTATGATCTCCGAAACATTTTAATATTTCTGAGGGAAAGCTGACAATTGTAGGATCTCTGCCGCCTCCACTGTTTCGCGTCTTGAATCCACTCATTCATCTTCGGTTGAATTCCTTACCCCTTTTACAGTTAACCGCTGGCTAATTCTCCCTTAGATCTCTGTTTCTTCTCAGTTTATCAAGGCTCTGCCTCCTTAGCTTCGTACATTTCTGCAGTTTTTTAATTCAGAACCAGGAAATTATTGTCCGAGTTCGTACGTGCTTTTAGAGTTTTCCATCTTAAAATCTGGTTTCTAAATAGCAATCTCACCTTTATTTATTCTGCCTGTAGCCTACCGTTGTCACCAGGTGTCTGTTCCATATACAGTCTTTTTTCTGAGTCTTAAACCAAGTTTCAGAAATGATCAAACTGTGTTCTGTGTACAATTCGAGAAGGCGGCTCGCCCTTCATTTCCTTCCCCTAGACCCTATGTTCTTTTTACTTTTCCCTCTCCTCCTTTTTTTGCTATCCAATTCAGCTCCCCAACGATAATTAACGATCTTGTGTCACAGCACACATAACCTCCTTCTCATGTAAATATGTAGTACTACTACGAAGGGAGTTTGCTTTGAGTCTGTGTTGGCTGCGGTAATCTTTTTACTATGTTCTTGACAGTAGCTCATCGGCATACCTACCACCTTTTGTTAGACCTACTCGACTACTATCTCAACAAGAATTACTGTTTTTCCTGCCATGTGTTCACTAATTTACATTATATCTAAGGTTATACTTTTATATTTTTAAATATATTTTTATGGTTCGCCTCCGTAAGTCAGTGGTGCTATGTGAAGGGCCTGGGATTGACTACCGTTAAAATTAGTGATTTTTCCTTAGTGGGAGGACGGAACGGGGAGTATCGACCTCATGATTCCCATTTCAGTTCACGAAGCATCTCCGTAATACTCGCGGATTGTTAACCTACCGGAAACAAATACAGCAGAAGGTCTGTACATTGCTTCGATGTCATTCTTCAATGCAGCCTGGTGGGGATCCCGAACACTTGAGCAGTACTGGATCGCACCAGCGTTTTATGCGCTGTCTCCTTTATCGATGAGCTCCAATTTCCTAACATTCTCCCGATACTCCGAAACCGACATCTCGCTGACACTATAACCGACTTTACGTGTTCGTCCCGTTTCATATTGCTGTGCAACGTTATGCCTAGATATTTAATTGACTTGGCTGTGTCAAGCAGCATATTACCAATGATGTGTTAGAACATTACGTGATTACTTTTCCTAATTATCTGCATTAACTTACATTTAATCTACATTTAGGACAAGCTGCCATACACCACACCACCTAGAAATATTGTTCAAGACATCCTGTACCCTGCTACAGTCCCTTAATCACGACACTTTGCAGAGCATCACAGCCTCATCATTAAACAGCCGCTGACTGTTGCTCGCCTTCCTTGGGCACTCCTGACAAGTGAGCACATGTAGTCTATAACGTGGCATTAGCTGTAAATATAACTCATATTACTGTACGTAATAAACTTTTCAGTTTTAATTTAGAGGCTTGCACGTATATTCTCGCATTCAGGTCGGTTATATCGTCGTTTATTAACAGAATAATGATAATAATTGTATTACACATCGCCACCTTCTGCGCTTGAAAATGGCCGGATTTGGCTAATCCTACAATGTATAATAAACTGAATAGTGAAAAAACGGCCGAGGTGGTGTACTGGAAAGTGTCCTTTGAACTGAAATGTCCTTTGAACTACTTTTTGTCCTTTATCCTTTTGTCCTTCGAACCAAAATGTACTTTGCACTGCCTTTTTGGTGAGTGACCCCCCTTTAATCCAAAAGTATTTACATCCTTTAAGAACTATTGTACAACATTTGTACTACCTTGATTCTTTCCTTTTGTGTATACGTGCAGTGGAACTGCCATTGTGGTTAGGTCTGAGGATTCAAGGTATGGTTTGCACACAAGAACAAGGATAAAGAGTAACAAAGTTCCTTCGTTTTTTCATATTATCTTTTTATTCACAAGATATACTGTTTTTGGTCCTTTTTTATTTTATTTGCGTTACAAGGAAGAGGTGCCTGCAGCAGATCGTGCTTGAAATATGGAATATGAAACGATGGGGAGTATCCTGGACAACGTTAGGAGGAATCCTAGCGGCGCATCCTTTCACCATCAGGACCAAAACCAAGATCAACGTCAATCACAACGGCTTTTCTCAAAGCCAGTTCTCACAGTAATATCAACATATCTGAAATATAATTCCAGCCTACAGTTGCACAGCACTAATTTTATCGGAATCACGTAGCCTCTCACATATCCGTCTTTATCTCGTTCAGTCGTTCAATGCATTTGTTTTCTTTCTTTTCACCAATCATGGTGAAACAAGATTACGGCTAACGGGTGTTGAAGTGGTAGCGACCGGCAAAATGTGTTTGCGTATCAGCAGAGAAAGGAGTGTTAATGTCAGACATCTGCAATAATACAGCTTGTAACATTTTGCTGGAACAAGCAACACACAGAAAACCATAAGAACGAACGCAAAAAATAGTTGGAATGGACTTTACCGTTGGACGACCACATCCAAAGTATGGTGGCGCTATGTTTGTGAAATATCTCCTAAACTTCCTGTCAACAGGTCTAACCTTCAAAAACGATGTAGAGATTCTGAGCGCTTAGATCCGCTCATACACGGTGACATCAGTGTATAAACCACCGAATGCTGAGATCAAGTTCATGGAAACCCCTAATTTTCAATCCCACTCAATGAAGCTGGACGAAGGTGACTTCAACTGTCAAGGCGCATCTTAGAGATGCCGTGAGACTAATAAGAATGGAGAAGATCTTGAAGAATGGGCTGAACGGATGGGGCTGATATTAATACGTGACCCAAAGCTGCTATCCTCTTTCGGCACTGGGTGATGGCATTACTCAGCAGGCAAAGAAGGAAGTTTTGGAGACTCTCCCTCAGGCTCAGTAACGACCAGTTATCTGCACTGTGGCATCACTTTTTAAGCCAGAAACTGCCCCATTTTGAAAGACGATTCAATTTTAAGTGAGCCCAGTGGGAGAAGTTCAGTCACAAACTCGATAAAGAAGTCATTAAGGTTGACCCGAATCCAGAGATGTGTGACAGGCTTATAAAATTAGTTAGAGCTGAAACCAGCTCTCTGAGACTGCAGACGTGTGTGCAAGTTGCGTTTGCGTGAGTGTGTGTGTGTGCGCGTGTGTATGTGTGTCTACTTCTGACAAAGGCCTTAATGACCGAAAGCTTTGTGTGAATCTTTTTGTTGTGCCTATCGCGACTCAGCATCTTCGCTATATGGTGAGTAGCAACTTTCCTTTCTGGTATTGTTACATTCCATCCTGGATTTTCCATTGTTTGATTAGAATCGCAGATATATTCCGAGGGGATGCAGAACATTCTACATCCCCGGGCTCGACGGCGAATCAAGATGTCTCCTCCGGAAATACGAATACCTATTTGAAGCTGACCTGAAGAAATAACCGAGAGAGCCGAGGAACTACTGAATGCTATATCAGCAACAAGGAGAGAGAAATGATGTGGTATAGTGACACAACTATACATGAAACAGAACAGTCGTAAAGCATGGATGCTGCTCATGAAACTTAATAGTGACTCCATAAGTTCTTCTACAACCAATTTAATTTAAGACCTGATCAAACTGCACAATAACTACTGTTGAATGGAGGAATTAAAAGAAGCACTGTGGACAGGAAGGTTGGAAGAAATACTGATGAGGAAGACGACACAGGTACCCCCTTGACCGTGGAAGAAGTGGAAGCAACTTTTCAATCTACGAAGAACAATGAAGATTTAGTCCTACATGACCTAAGACCGGAGAAAATTTAAATGTTTGTGCCGGTGACAAAGCAATGGATCTTAAATGTAACAAACACTTGCATTTCAAAATTGCAGATCCTTACGACGTGGCGGAAAGCTATAGTTGTAACACTTCTGAGGCGAACTAACTGATACTAATAACTTTCGGTCAGTTTTTCTTCTTTGCAAATGTACAAAGTCCTGGAAAGGGTGATCCTCAATCGCATCTCACAACACGTCGATAAAAACCTCATAAATGAGCAGTCGTGTTTCCTCCCAGGAATGTCATGCTGTGGTCAAATCCTCAATCTGACACAGTGTATACAAGATAGATATGAAAGATGACAAGTTTCTGGAGTGGCATTCATGGATATGTTAACAGTGCATGCCACCGTCAAGCACAAGAAGTTGAGTAGAAGGAGATACAGGTCGTACAGTGTTTTTTGACAAACGGGAGGTTTTTTATTACTCTTCCTAAGAGGAAGAGCTGATGGAGGACCTCGAAGACCGGTCTCCCTGAAAGAGCGTACTGGCACCCCTGGTGAACAACATCTACGCTAACTACCAATAAACCCTAGAACAAGAACATGACACAGAAACTGCAGCTTAGGGAAAATCCTTTGAGGAACCGGAGATGAAGCTGACAGCAGTCCTCGAGCATATTGGCTTGCATTATGATGATAACCACCTGAAGCCAAACCCCAGAAAGCAAGTGTGTGCCTTTCATTTGAGAAACCGGGAAGCCAGGCGGAAGTTAATTATTACCTGGAGAGAGCAACAACTATGCCACTCCAAAATATCTTGGAGTAGAATTGGATCGAAGTCTCACATTCAAAGATCGTTGCCAAGAAACAAGGCTGGAAGTCTTTGCTCCGAACAACATCATACGGAAACTTACTGACACCACCTGGGGATCACAGCCTAATGCGCTCCGCACAGCCGCCCTGGCACTGTACTTCTCAGCAGCAGAATATGCACCACCAGTCCAGCGCAACTATGTACTTGCTAAACAAGTGGACACGGAATTGAATGAGACTGGACGCATTGTGACTGTGGGCTTACGACCAAATTCCGTCACCAAAATATATAAAATTATCGCACAAATTAAGGAAAAAAACAGGAAACCGTCCCCGGACATCCTCTGTTCTGACTTGAAACACAAAGACCTACGCTGAGTTCAAGAGGAAGTTTCATGGACGTAACATCAGCAATTATGTTAGTACATGTACTTCGTCGAACGGAGCTATGGCAAAATTCATTAACTGCAAGGGATAGTAAGACATCAAAGAGGAACCTGTCGTGGGATTTCATCTGCCATACGCGATATGGAAAGCTGTAAACCGACTGAGGACAGCAACGTCAAGATGCAAGACGAACCTCAGGATGTGGTATTACGCCAATGAGCAGGTATTATGTGAGTGTGGGGACCTATCTCTTGCTTCGCAGAAACTTGCCCGATCCTTGCACCACAGATCTTTATACAGCAAATGATACGGCTATCACAACCGCGGTATTTTGGAGCTTGCGTTTGACAAAAAAACGATTCTTATTTTGTTGTATTATGTTGTTAGTTTCAGTATCTTGCATTACTGAAATGTACTTTTATTTATCATGTTGCATTTTAATTAGTTTGTATATCTAAGTTATGCAGGCATAAAATAAAAAAATAAAAGTTAAATTATTGATACCTAGCCTGGCAAGCCTTGTTGCTCGGTTTTCGATACGATCATTAAGTGAAAATATCGATAGCATGCGAAAAATGTTACAGTTTCGCTGCCAACAATGCCTTACGACCTTAGTGTTGTAATTTTTATTCTTATGGTTTGCGTCTTATCCTGAAACCTTTGATTTCTTAAGAAGCTGTTAGTGACATAATGTAAGAAGTGTTATTCAGCTTTATTTCCTACTCATTTTGAAAGTTTCAGTCAGTCACTGCCTTTTCTCCTGGCCTACTAGTAATAGCACAATCGTCTTTCCTCTAACTTTATGATTCTAGTACTCTCCTCACTCTTATATATTTAATGATTATGTATTCCAGAAACGACGGACAAGTACCGAACCATATGCCCTACGCTGTAGCTAGAACACATGGTCGGAAGCCTATAACCTCACGCACCGATGGGTAGAGACATCTCTTTTTGAAGAGATTTAACGTTCATAGATTATATATCCAACAGTCTAACTTTACGGATGAACTGGGTGTAGAACAGAACAATCCTTGAACTAGACACACATTCAAAATGAAACATTAACTGTAGTGCCTCTGTATATCCCTCCCTCTTACAGCGTGAATGTCTCTTACGTCTTGGGTCTGTAAATTCAACATTTCTAGTGCATAGGTACTCTGATATTTTTGACATACGATCAGAAGAACCGAATAAAACTAAGATCTGATAATAACTCACTCCGTCTCACAGATTTCAGTGTTTTCAAATACAAATATACAGTTGTGCTTATATGACTAATGAGCTAAGAAAATGTAGTGGTATAGTTTTTCCGGGTGTAATTTTTCATTTCTGTGTAAGAGATATAGTTAAAATTGATTTAACGGTTTTTGTTGAATTTAATTTTGAAAGTAAAAGATTGTGCACCAATAGAAAGCTGACGCGACCTTTTAAAGCACTGTTACAGCTGTATTTTCTTGTAGTGCAAAAGGCGGCGAACTGAGACTCGAAATATGACGCAACCGCAGCTCCAACAAGTAACGCAAACAATGCCGTCTCCTGGATGAACGCGAACTAAATGCGTCTTCCATTCAGCTATACGGCGGTCGAAGCACTTTCAGTCGTCGTCTAATCTCGGTAGTTCCGAGGCAGGAAGTGACGTCAGTCCCCTTCCGTCGCCCGGGAAACTGCCACGTTATACTGACACAGTTCCTGCGTAGCCTCAGGCGACCACAGCGAAACAGCACAGTCCCTAGCTAGCATCACAGCAATTAATGATTCATTATGCTTATCTTCATTGAACAGGGTTAAACCAACATGCTTTGCAAACTCTTCATTCGGCTGCTACGCCTTGCCTAAGGCAGACGGAAAATGGGCGATTGGAGGCGGATATTTGTGTCCCGCTAATTACGCATTTGTCTCCTGCGAGGTGTGGTACTGTTATTGGACGGGACCAAAGTTAGAATGAAACCGTTATTAATGGTGTGAGAGATACCGCAACATCTGAGTAAATGATAAAATACTATCTCCAGGTCGATGTTTAATTCAAGGGAGAGCAGTTCATTTATAGCAAATTCCCAAATAGTATCGTGTCCATTTCTCTATAAATCGTATGATCTACGATCAAGTACCGGGTTGCTGTATTTTTTTGAACTCAAGGGGACCTCGAATATGAACGATACAGACATGGACCGTGAAGAACAGTTAACAGGGTTCAACATTATGGCACCTGTGTAACGGTCACTAACGTGATATTAATGGTACTCACTGATGTAATAGGTATAAGATATGATTACCATCAATACCAGGGTGAAAAGTATCTGTTTTATACAAAAATGGCTCTAAGCACTATGGGACTCAACATCCGAGATCATCAGTCCCTTAGACTTACAGTTAGAACTACTTAAACCTAACTAACCTAAGGACACCACACACATCCTTGCCCGAGGCAGGATTCGAATCTGCGACCGTAGCAGCAGCGCGGTCCCGGACTGAAGGACCTAGAATCGCTCGGCAACAGCGGCCGCCTCTGTTTTATAGTTTAGTAGCATAACTCTTTGCATGAAAGATGTGGACGTTAAAATGTGAATGAAGTAGACTGTATTTTGTTCAATAGATTCTCAGGTCCTGCGTAGATTTTTATGGGAATATTGAATGAGTATTTTTTTGTAACGTTGTGGGACTCTACGCAAGAAGGGAGGGGGGGGGGGGGTAACATTCAAAAACAGTTTGTTGGTATGTCAGTTTTTAGAAACGAAACGATATCATTGCTACCTACGACCAGATAAACTCCTATATCTTGCTACTAAAGTACAGCACAATAATGTTTGTTTTCAAAAGATTTTGAGGTTGTATTCTCTCCGACAAAAATATCTCAAGATAAATCACTACACATCTGTATACCCTTTCCAAAGCAAACATTTTATCTCTAAAAAAATTACGTAATGTTTATGAATCTCATGAAATAGCGCAGACATTAGGGAACGATGTGGAAAAGCATACAAAGCAATCAACAGGAGTGTCATTTACAATATAGACCGTCAGACTACCAGTATAAATTTTACCTTGCTCCTTCATTTCTAATATTTTGTCACGTATGTGGCCACAAACAAAAGGTAGTACAACAGATGCTTTGAAAAATATTTACTATACCTTCTGCACATGAACATGTTTTGTTTGCTTACGTTTTAAAATGTACTCACTGTGTGACTTACGCCACCTACGCTTTCAGCTGAATGACAGATTACTAGCCATGTACATGTAGCAATCCTGACTAATTGAGTTTTGTAATAAGTTCCAGCTGGTAACGGTGAATACTCTGTTAAGACACGAAAAGAGGCGGATATACAATTTGGGAAAGGCCTGAACATACAGTAGAAAAACTACATCATGGTCAGTAGAAAGTTAAAAATCGAGAACTGGAGTATAAGACGTACCCATGAACATATTTAGACTCAGATAGTAATTTAGAGGGATGAAGAGCAGGTTGAAGTTTAAGAGAGTAATCCGGACGAAGTGGCATACAGAAATATTAAGAAATGATGAAGTGCGCTAGAAGTTGTTTGACGCGAGGGCTACTGCGATAATGAACAGCTCAATAGGCATTCAGTTGAAAACGGACGGACATCTCTAAATGGAGAAACACGGAGGCTGGACAGAAAAACAGTTACAGGGATGGTAGCTGCGAACAATCCTTCGATAACAAAAAATCGAAGAAATAAGGAAGTTCAAAAGTGTTCAGGGAACTTTAGGAATACAGAAAAATAAGTCACCTATGAATGAAATAAATTAAGAGGAGGGAAACTAAGGCTATATGTGTGCAGGCAAAATGTCAAGAAATTTAAAGAAAGTGTTCGTCGGAAGGACGACTTCATAGTATAGAAAAGTCAAAATAACCTTCGGTGAAATTTAAAGTGCGGCAACATTAACAGCTAATAGAAATTCCACTGTTAATGGCAGAGGACAGGGCGACAGGTGGAAAGAGCACATTGAAGGCCTGTACAATGGGGATGACCTGTCTGAGGAAGTGTTTCAGGAAGAAATGTGAGTCGATGAGGAAGACACGGGGGGGTTCACTATTGGAGCCACAATTTAAAACAGCTCTGGAAGATTTGCAAACAGATACGTCAGTAGAGATAGATAGCATTCCCTCGGCATTCCTAAAATCATTGCGGGAAATGACAACAAAGCGACTACTCTCGCTGGTGTGATGAGTCTATGAAACTGACAAAATATTAGCCATTCAATTCTGTAGATAACAAGAGCAGATAAATGCGACAACTATTGCAAAACCATCAACTGTCGGACCTAAGTTGCTGACAAGAATAATATACAGAAGACTGTCAGCTGACGATCAGATGGATTTTTTTTTATATAAAAGTAGGAGGCATAAGACAGGAAGTCCTGATGATGCTCTTGATAATTGAAGCAAGACTAAAGAAGCTCACGCGCCGCTGATATGAAGTCTAGTTGGGCTGTACAGAGGATGATATAGTGAATTATCTGGCGTTCCACGCTTTCCAAACCCACTCTGGTTTAATGTCAATAGGTAATATATTTCGGGATATTTCATAACATTAAAACAAAGCAGGTAATTTTTATCATTTATAGTCGCCGAATTAGTACATCACCTTGTTT
Source organism: Schistocerca gregaria (assembly GCF_023897955.1). Lineage (NCBI taxonomy): Eukaryota > Metazoa > Arthropoda > Insecta > Orthoptera > Acrididae > Schistocerca > Schistocerca gregaria. The sequence goes on along the minus strand of NC_064920.1, from coordinate 598,594,454 downwards.
TTCTCTAGTGGAACTATGTAATTTTTTCTGTGGAATTTGAAAGAAATTTCTAAGGGAAATACGGTGAGTAACATCTGCGGCACTTAATCAAATACTATCACGATAACAGCGTCCCAAACCATTGTCCAGGGGTTTTATGCCAAATGTAACCAAGCACGTAAAACAGGTACGGTTATCGTGTTTACTATTAAAGCAACGGTATCCAGATTGTGCCAAGCACACACGATCTGTCTTAACAATCATTATAAAAAAGTTCTAGTAACTGAACCGTGGAGAATAAAATACGCGAGGAGAAACAAGAGCACCTAATGAAAGAAATAAAAATAACATTTTAGCAGCAGTAACACGCAATGGAAATGTCACTAAGAGCCAACTGAGAAGTACTAGAAGGGTCAACCAACAGTGTTCTGGAAATAATGCATTCCATCTCATTTCAACTTGTTCACATTTCGCAGCATGATTTACAAAATTGATCACAATTCTCCGAATGTTATCTACGAAAAAACCTCATCATTAGTTACGATTCGTGAGTCCAAATACTACGTCGAAGTTCAGAAATCATATGTTACGACTTACTGATGTTGTAGTAATAATTTTGTTCATTGTTGCATCATTTTTACAGTGGTACTGTGTATGTTACGTTATTATAATTTAACGACAAACAAATAAAAACATACTTTGTACGCACAAGAATTTACAGACTTGGTGGTGTAGTTTGGCAAGGATGGGACAGATATTTGGTGGAAGCATACACACAGCTCACAATTTATGTCACATAATGCTAGAGTTCATGCTGACAAAGCTATATTTTTGTACTCGGTCGTTATACTGCATCCATTTATGTTCCCAATTTCTACAAATATCTTTGAACTCATTGAGTATTCTCGGCCTCTTTCTTGGCCTGTCGGAGTGACCGAGCGGTTCTAGGCACTACATTCTGGAGCCGCACGACCGCTACGGTCGCAGGTTCGAAACCTGCCTCGGGCATGGGTGTGTGTGATGTCCTTAGGTTAGTTAGGTTTAAGTAGTTCTAAGTTCTGGGGAACTGATAACCTCAGCTGTTAAATTCCATAGTGCTCAGAGCCATTGTAATTTATTGTTTACACGAGTGGAAATCAGATTTTTATTTTATTAATAATTCGTCTTCGTCAGGTTACCTTCCATTCAGAAAGCTGTTACACTCAGCGACTGTTATATAGACTTGTAAATTATAGATTGCAGATATCAGTTGTACTTTTTAAATTTTATTGTCCAGATCTAGATATCGGGTAGAAGCTAGCCATTGTCAATGCACTATTATTTTCGCTCAATGCATGTTGACCAGGCTTCATCTACAGTTCATTGAATGGCTGCATTGATTTTAAAGTTAACTTTAATTTATTATTTTCTAACATAGCACCTTATCCATGCAGTTTTTTAAAATATTTTTGCACTGTTGTCATTATATAATTTCTATCGCCTTTCTTAACACCCCTTTGCCATTTCCTTAGAGCTATTAGTCTCTATGTTGTTATTATCAGTGCTCTTCCATTCATTACTTACCATGTCAAGTGGCTGGATCTTTTATGAAACGTGTGCAGCCTTTGTGATCCAAATGTCCGATCGCGTCTTCTTTTAATAAGCATATTTCAAACATGTTCTCTGCTGACTTTTCCATTTTATTCATGTGGGGTACCACAGACGTCTATTTTTTGAAAGGCACTGTGAAAGTATACTTATTTCCTGCATTGAAACTCGAGCAGTTGGCTTATTTCGGCCTTGCAGGCCATTTTCAAGTTCTGGTGCCACCTGCAGTACTTGAAAATAGCCTGTAAGGCCGAAACAAGCCAACTGCTCGCTGTTCAATAAATGAAATATGTTTAAGGAACAACCGAGGTGGAACCTTTACAGTGTCTGTCGCCTCTGTAGTTTGAAGGCGTTTTTAGTTTACATACTACGATGGGTTACAATTTCAGTGTTTTATGCTATTGCTCTAGATATTACAGAGCACTCAAAGAATGGCTTGTTTCAAACACTAATGTTGCTCCATAATCTTTGCTATATAAACTGCAGTTGTTACGACGATTACAAATGGTACCTTTATCCACAACGCAAACGGCGGAAAAGACACGTTATACAGTCAATGTAGAGCATCATTCACTGTTTTAGCTTCGTGAATAATTATATCAAGGGAGCACAAGAGCACTCGTACGGGCGATACGTCCCGATTGTTAAGTGTAACCTGTCGCTCTTTAATCTGCTATGCGGTTTGTTGATCTCTGAAGGCATTTCGGAGTGCTGTCTCAATAGTGCCCATTCAATAGAGAAGAGCGTGACGCTCGCCCATCTTCCTACGCATCGCGTTAATTTTTGCCCAGTTGTGCGCCGCAGCGACCAACGTACGAGGCACGTAGCGACGTGTTTGCGGCGCGCTGCGAAATGAAAACATACCGTGATGTGACGGGGTGTGCGTGACGGCACTGGTCCTGCCTGTTTCATCGATCCCTCTGCGGTCGAGTTCATGATACTATCCTGTTGTGTGCCTGACGACAGCGAACAGTACAACATTTTCTGTTCCTCGTCTAGTTGTTGTCCCACAGGTTAGCTGTCTGTTTTTTTTCTATTTCAGACTACGTGAATTCTGTTATAGTTAACTAGAAGTTGTTCAAACTTTGACAAAAGTGTTTCTCAATGACTGTGTTTTGAAGTTGGGTGCGTGAAACACATGCACGTTCTCAGTCATTCAGTAAGAGATGAATCTAGTAAATACTGTTCAAAAAATGGTTCAAATGGCTCTGAGCACTATGGGACTTAACATCTATGGTCATCAGTCCCTTAGAACTTAGAACTACTTAAACCTAACTAACCTAAGGACAGCACACAACACCCAGCCATCACGAGGCAGAGAAAATCCCTGACCCCGCCGGGAATCGAACCCGGGAACCCGGGCGTGGGAAGCGAGAACGCTACCGCAGTAAATACTGTGTCTCGGCTGTCATATCAAGCAAATACTGCTCAAAGTGCGTTGCTATAATTACAAAAAATAATAAGTTGTAAATTGTGTACTAGTTATGGCGGAATAAAGTAGTTGGTTTATTTGTAAACATCACCATCATCGAACGTTGTATCGTTACTCGCCGCCAGAAATGCGCTAGACATCTTCAACACGTTGTCACCATGTGGTGATAATCATATGTGGCACATTTCCAACGCGACACATATAACACGATCATACAATAGTACAGGGTCGGTCACAACGTACCAAACATCATGAGAGTACGATGTGCAGGCCGCATGTCTCGGCTTTGCTTGGTTCTTCTCGGAAGCACTAGGTACTGCGGTGAGGCATTTTTCGATCGGCACGACTTTATTTAGTTCGGCGGACTCGCTGTGTTACAGTGTTTACTGTTCGCAAATTTGTTCGTGGTAACAGGAAAGTTCACAAGTCCAGTGCCTGTTTGCTCAAAAAGAGGCAGTTTAATGATCTTTCGAAGCAAGGTTTTAAAAACGAGCGAGAATGACAGAAGACAAGGATAGAAATTCTCAGTAATGGCTATATAATCTTATAATCACCAGGTACTACAAATCAGCTCTGCAACCATGTTACAACACTATGAAGAAAGAATTTACGGATTTAGTTGACAATGTAAGAACAAAAGATTTCAACCATCGACAAACGAGATTCGTTGTTATGTAAATTACGAGAACTTCATGCAAAATTTGTAGAAATGGCGCTCATGATATGATGAAATTTTTCAGAATAATAAATTAGCCGGCTGCTGTCGCCAAGTGGTTCTAGGCGCTTCAGTCCGGAACTGCGCGACCGCTACGGTCGCAGGTTCGAATCCTGCCTCGGGCATGGATGTGTGTGATGTCCTTGGGTTAGTTAAGTTTAAGTAGTTCTAAGTTCTAGGGGACTGATGACCTGAGATGTTAAGTCGCATAGTGCTCAGAGCCATTTGAACTATTTAGAATAATAAATTTTCTGGAGTCACAAAAATTATTCCACTCTCAGTTGCAATAGTTTTCGATTAAATTGAACGAAGGATGTGTAAAAGCCATATACCACTACAAAGTACTTTATTGAAGTCAAGCGGAATGTCTGGAGCGCTTTATAATTTAAAATCACTATTGTGGAATTTATGAAGGACAAAGGAGAGCAGGAACTAAAATTAGACTATCCAGAATGAATTGGAGACAACGCATTTTGATTGGAGTTGAATAGTCTACAATAAGACTTTTGGTGGGGATGCATTTATGAAGAAAATCGCATTGTGGAAGAGAGAAATTCTGACAAAAAAACACAATCCATTTTCCTAAGCTGACAGGAATTACGGAAAACGCAAGGTTTCAAGAATCCACTGTGGGCTCGAAAGAATTACAAGGACATTGCCACTCCCATCTGTCTTCGAGCTGTTTTCGAGAAAGTTTCTGTTTCATTGGAAAGAGCTGCTATGCATATGCAGATGTAACTGTTTGACATGCAATAATTCCCACAATAAGTAGGTAATTGTAAAACAAGCCCCTATACAATGTAGGAAAACTTTTCTATTATGACTGCGTGGTGTTTGCTGCTTTGATGTTACTTTCCTTCTGTTAATTCGAACGTTAAACAAGAGTGTGACCCTGTTATAATAGTTGCAACTGACGTCTTGCACCATAGACCGCCGTCTTGTGCTACCTCTCAGTTCTAGCTTCCGGGGTACTCCAAATCCAGTCGTGAGTTCCTCTGGCGCAGCCAACATGGCGTTACACCACGAAGCAGGAAGATGTGGCATGTAACGGTCTTGTTCGTGCCATTCGCACTCCAAGTTGTACGTACTTAACTAAAGCACACCTCGCATCTCATTATGATGCCTCGACTTTCTTATGATCTGTTTTTATTTAAAATTTTACGTACTAGAGATATTCGTTATTACATGTTGACTTTTCGTTGTATCCGTCTATACGAGCAGACTTTTACGAGAGTTCTTATTTCACATCGTAGTGCCTAGTCTTTATATGACAGAGAGGTGTCAGTAATGTATGTTGTAACTGCCACTACCTGGTTTTATTGATATGTAATTTTTGTCATTGAAGTGTTGTTTATAGCCTACGACATTCTTAATATGATTGTAAGCGTGTAGACTCGACGTATTTTCTTTTTATAGATCTGATGATAGCAATACATATTTCTCAAACTAGTAATCCAGTAAACATGTCAAGACCGCGATCTTGGCATACAAATTACTTTTCAGAGGAAGACTACAGAATATAAACTGACGTAAAAAGTATCATCGCCAAGAAAGAATTGTGTGACATAAACAAAAGTTGGTAGGCATGTTTATACGTCTGAAAGATGATGTCTATTCCAGTTTCGCGCCAGTCGTAAAAGAATGCCTTTAAGGCGACAAAGACGCCATTCTCATCACCTTGCTGTGTTTGAATGGGATCGTGTAATAGGTTTACAAGAAGCTGCGATTTTGTAGAACATGGCAAGGGTGTGGATGCTGTTCATGATCGCTGACATCAGTAGTCACAAGAATGTACGGTCTCAAGAAGACTGGACTCCGCATGGCCACAGCACCACAGTGAAACAACAAACTGTTACAAATCGGTTAATGCAAGGACAGCTCTGAGCCACACGCCCTGTAGTGTGCATTCTATTGACTCCAAACCACAGCCATTTGGGAATTCCGTGGTGTCAGGCGAGAGCTCATTTGAGGGCAGGACGGATGTTTGCTGTGTTTTGTGATAAAAGCTGGTTCTGCTTCAGTGCCAGCTATGGCTGTATGTTGCTTAGGAGGAGGGCAGCTGAGGACCTGCAACAAACCTATCGGCGTGCTACACACATTGGACCTACACCTGCAGTTATGGTCTGAGGTGCGATTTCGTATGACAGTAGGAGTATTCTCGCGGTTTCCTCACGCACCCTGACTACAAATCTGTACGTCAGTCTGGTGATTTGACCTGTTGTGCAGCTATTCATGAACACCATTGCAGGCGGTGTTCCTTAACAGGATAACGCTTGCCCACATACCGCTGTTGTAACCCAATGTGCTCTACAGATCGTCAGCATGTTGCCTTGACTTGATTGTCTGTAATCCAGCACATGTGGGACATCATCGGACCACACTCCCAGCGTTATCCACAAACCGTCATATACAAACAGTGTTACCCCTCCCAATGTTGACCAACCGAGAGCAGCATGCATGAAACTCCATCTCACAAACAGACAACCAGGCCCGTGTACAACACAATACATGGACTTTGCATGCTTGCATTCAATGTTCTGGTGGTTACACCGGTTATTAATGTACAAGAATTTAATATTTGTAATTGCTTATCTCGCGCTTACATTAGCATGTGATTTTGCAATGTTAATCATGTAAATGTACTACCTATACAAACGTATTCCCGACATTTTATCGCTCTACATTAATTATTTTTTGGAGTCATTTGATTTACATTACATTTTGGTGTTATTTCATTTACTCAAATTGACACAAAATTATTTCTAGTTGTGTAATATCTCTTAACATTTCTAAGGAAATGAGTAATAACGTATGCAACATTTACAACATTTGCTAACGAAATCCAATTGAAGCAGATGACCTTGTCGTAGCGTGTCTCCTCGAAAAATGGTTCAAATGGCTCTGAGCACTATGGGACTTAACATCTGAGGACATCACACACATTCATGCCCGACGCAGGATTCGAACTTGCGACCGTAGCGGTGGTGCGGTTCCAGTCTGAAGCTCCTAGAACCGCTCAGCCTCACCAGCCGGCCGTGTGTCCCCTGAAGTTCTCGTCCCTTGCTAGGTAATATCTATTTATATTACATCTCTTGAAAATCTGCTGTAGGTTCAGCTGTTCGCAATCGACTTTTGACCTCCAAACTTATCTTGTGACAAGCACTCAAATTGTAACTAACATATTACCAAAGTAGGATTAGCCACTGCTGCGAGGAATATAAACATAGTCACAATTAATTGGTAGTTTTGGCTCTAAACAATACGCTCTGATAAATGTGTGTGAGAAAAAAAAGACCGCAGATTTTTTTTATTTACCAAATATATTTAAGTAATGGTAGATGCTGTGATAACTGGACTCCTCTGAGTTCACACACGTCCCTTGCTCTACGTCGGTATGTTACTTTTCGCGAAGCTGCGCCGGTGATACAGAGTTTGGCAACGGAAGTACGGGATCGCAGCAGACTTCTCGCTCACATCGTTTTGCCGATTGTGACGAAGCTGTTCATTATGTGACGATAGACAGTGGTGAACAAATAGATAGCCTTAATACATCAGGACAGAATATTCCTTAGTTATATTCGTGGGGTGTACAACGCCGCAAACTTTCATGTGCCCTTCAAGTTCGGTGAACGCAGTTCGACTAGAAACAATCTTTCTCCTTTCTCCCAGTACCGTGCATGAATTTCTACTTCCTTCCAGCCGCCCCACACTCTTCTCTTTAGTGCTTTGTTCGGTGGTCTGCAAATACTTTCGCCTGCTATCTGCAACTTTAACATGGAAAAAAGTTCTACCTGTTTCTCCTTCTTTATTCTTTTATATCGAAGAAAGTTAATCTTGAGAGGCTCTTTTTAAGCAAAACTTAGGTCTTGTGACTGGTTCCAGAGGAGTCTGGGATTTAAGCTACCCTAAGATTTAACTCCTAGTTTTTGCTGATTAGTATCGACTGACGAAGAGATGAAAAACATTTTTCTAATGAAACCTCAAATAATGGCTGTAGAACACTGTAAGTATACAATTAATTTTTTTGCTCCATCCCTGTGTCTTAAATGACAGCTATTCAACGAACTTCTTTACTTTCCGCTCGACTTCTGAGAAAGTTGGCAATGCATATAATATGTATGATGCTAGCCTTGGAGCGTGGTAAGATGCTAATTACAATGAAATTTCGTAATGATTGAAACTGTGTTCCGGGCAGACATTTGAAACAGAATGTTTTTGCTGAAGCTAATCGAGCCCTCTTATAGAAGTTTCTCGGAGCTTCAAATACTTAACACTAAAACGCTGAACATACAGGAAAAACATTCCTGTGAGAACTGATGTGGAAGTGGAAGTTACCGCAAGGCATTGGAACATCAGTTGGTCAGTGTATCGAAGTGGTCGTCAAAATAAACCTTTCCCGATAAGCAAGTATTGTGTCCAACGCGCAAGTATAAACGTAATGATCATAGCTCTAAAGGTCTTTTGCTCTGCCCATCAGCGTTTGAGAGTAGGACTGATGTAGGAACCTTTCAACCGTTTCACGATAAGAACCAGAACTGTTCTGTTCCTGGAGGACTGCTTATCTAATTCAAAGTTCTGTTTCTTGTGGTTAAGCGCAAAGGCTGTAGCTATCAGAATCGTTTCAGTGCTCAAGATTTTCCACTAGAGACAAAGATATTTGTTCCTCAATTTACGAGTTTTGAACATTAGGTAAAGTGACCGGTTCTTTATCATTGGGGTTCTAATGTTTTTTGTTACAATCAAAACCTCAGTTCACGTTTACCCACTTGATACTATAGGATGTCACACCCAGCTACTCGCAGCCTGTTGCCTAGAAATCTCGAGTGAAACAGGCTTTACGCAGAATAGAGCGTTTCCTTAAATTTGATTTCACTCTGAGTAGAGATAATACTATCGCTGATAAGCAGTGCGTTTTGAGCGGAATGGTATGTGCTTCACGAGCTAGTAGTAAAGACTAATTAGAACAATGAGTTCCGTATAGCTTGTGTCCAGTTTTTATTGGTTGTGGGAACGTAGCTGCTTACACAGAAAAATTTTCTTTTGGCGTGTTGCTACTCCAGTTGCTTTGGTTTTATTTATCGACTGTCATTTTTGTTTCAAAGCTCAGTTTATGCCGTTGACCTTGAGTTTACATTATTATATTTTTCAACCGTGAATCTGTTTAATGTGCTAATTATATTGTTTTGCTTAAACATGCAGTAAATATTTACAAATGTGGAATAGTCCGACGTGCTACTTGTGTACGGATTTTTTAATGGAAACGCTGATGCTGATTTTAGAGAGTACGCAGAGTGCCCGACACAAGAGCGTTAACCAGTGTTTTCGGTAAACTACTGCAGTGCACAGAGTCATATCTTATGATATCAGAGCGCTCAGATGAACAGTGTCGATGAAGTTAAAGTAGGAAAACTTACAATATAGTCCTACAAGAAACATAGACAAATTTCTACATGACGAATAAACAAAAACATCTACAGCCGTCCTTATGATTATATTTCTGTTGTCGCTACCAGTTTCAATGCTTCAGTGCGTCATATTCAGGCTGTTTTTGATGCGGTACCGGTTGTTATGATCCCCATGCATAACACATCAGTTGCCAGCATTACAGGATACGCAGAGAATGTGTCGGCACTCCAAACATCAACTGCAGTTGAGTGCCGACACATTATCTGCGTATGCGGTAATGCTGGAAACTGATGTGTTATGCATGGGGATCATATCAACCTGTGTCACATCGAAAACAGCCTGAAGCTGACGCACTGGAACGTTGAAACTGTTAGCGACAAAATAAAGTATAATCATAAGGACGTCTGTAGGTGCTTTTATTTGTTTGTCACGGTAGTAAACGGTCGGCGTCCCAGATACCTCCTGCTAAAAGGATGGACATACAAATTTCTACATGTGTCGGTGCTCCCCATACAAGAATTTGGCAGACATTACGTGTTATCATTTACAGCAGATTCAAGTCCTTCGAGAAGAGGAATTTTGTCGTTGGCTAGTTGCAAAACGTCAAGTAATAATACTGTTTACTAATGAAGTTACTTTCACCCGTGATGGTATCAATAACACTCATAGCCCACATTGGTGGCCCATGGGAACTAAGTTGTCTTTATGGAGACACAATCAGTTGATTGGGCTTGTGGTGTTAGCGCAGTGCCTTACCGAGCCTCGTTATCAAGACGAACTTTCACCATAGGAGGAAGAGACTTATTTGCTTACAAGGATGGGCGGGTTCTTTCAGTATAACGCCATCACAGCAGATTCCAGTCGTGAGGTGACATCATCCAAATTTCCCTAGAAGACGAATCGTCAGAAATGGTCCAACATCTGGGCCACAAAGATCCTCGGACCTTACACCATTACAGACGTTCCTGTAGGTGCGGCTGAATGGTGAAATCTACAAACAGAAATGAGAGACAAGAGCTGTTGCCCTCATAAAAAAACGCCAAGATGATCTCAGAAGAGCGACACCTGGCGCTGTCGACAGAATTCGAATGTACTTTCAACTGTAACGTAAAATTTACGAAAAGTCTACTGTCAAATAATCGTTTGTATTTGATTAACAACTTATATGAGTATTCATTTAGGTTACATACTAACAGCTGTACCTCTGCAACAATGTTTTTTACTCAAATTAATCGATACTACTATCCAAATATTTAGCATTCCTTCTGAAGCACGGAGTGTGCTGCTAAAAGAGAGCGAGGTACCAAATCTTTATGCTTGTACCTCATTATTCTGTAACCTACTATTTATGATATTAATGTAACTTTTAATATGTATGATAAAAAAAGAGTCCTTTCTTTTGAGTCATCAGTCTTCTGACTGGTTTGATGCAGTCCGCCGCGAATTCCATTCCTGTGCCAACCTCTTCATCTCAGAGTAACACTTGCAATCTACGCCCTGTTACAAATATAAAATGGGTCCCTCATGAAATGATGGGCCCCTCGTGAAATGATCCAGGCAGGGTACGTCAAGGGGGCAAAGGGCCAACATGGTGGCGAATTAAATGTAATGGGCGACTCTCAAGAGAACGAATACAAGCTGGTCAGAAAAATACAGTGTAGTTTCTCCACCAGGACCCGACCCCCTGAGGCGACCATTTATTGTTTCAATTACAAAATATTATTTGGCCAGATAAGGATAGCTGCAATGACGCTACTATATGTTAAAAGAGATCGCGCAAAGTAACCCTAAAGAGGTTCAAATGAAGACGAGACAAATGTAGAAAAAGTAAGTAAACTGTTTATTGTTTCAAAAGTAATCGCCGTAACTGTTGATACATTTATCCCACTGAGAGAGGACTGTCAGTGCCTCCAGGAGACACGTCTGCGATTGGCTACGGAACCACAGTTGTATCCAGGCGTACGCCTCTTCGTCCGAAACAAATCGACTGCCGTGAATGTTTTTCTTCGGGGTACCAAGAATAAGGAAATCGCATATGGAGAGATTGGGGCTGTGTCGAGGATGTGAAAGACTTCCCAATGAGACTACTGGAGCGTAGTCGAAAGAACAGGCACGCTAGCTGCGGGAAAATCAGGACGACATTTGTCTGACTCCAAATGTCTGCAACTCAATGAGATTTGTAACACGGCCCGACAACTAACGCACAGCGGTACGTGGATAATTCGCTAAAATTGGTTCGCACCATCCACTCCTGACGCCCAAGAATACTGATGGACGGACGTTATTTTACTGCGGGATAATGCTGGTGCACACGTTACTTAGATTGTTTCAACTACGCCGCAGAAGCTTCGCTGGGAAACTTTTACACGTTTACCATACAGTCTCGATCACTCCTCACGCGATTGCCACATATTTGAAGCAGAGAGAAGAAATTTGCTTTGGACGAAGATGTTCACGGCTGGGTACAGTCATGGAAGGTCGATGCTATGGTGAAGTTAGTTGTGTTGCGAGTGTTGTGGACAATGAAGTAGCACAGACAGTTTCCGACGGACGGTGATTCACCATCATAATCGGTGACGCCTGGAAGACAAAGACCTTCAGTCGGAGACTCTCAGGGTCGACATGCAGCCACACAAGCGTTGTATTGCGTTTCTTTTTTTTTTGTCATATAACAGTCGTCAGATAGTGTTTTGTTGTTAGTTGCACCTAGATACTCGAATAAGCATCGTTGGCGCAAGACTCACATTCGATGAAAGGAAGTCAGTTTTGAAGTGGTATTTTAAGTACGAAAACATTGCTGACGTTCAACGGCAAACAACGATCTGGACTACCTGTAACAGTAACAATTCCAGCTAACTCCCGTTACAACAATTTACTCGCTCACCAGAGAAGTCTGTGAGACAGCGTGCCGTGAAACTCGAGTGAGTCGCTCAAGTGTTCGGCGAATTTTGAAGACAGCGAAGTGGAAGTGCTACATCCCACGATTACTACACGCAATGAACGATGAAGAGTTTGCAGAGATAATTGCACCCAATGGGCCGACGAAAATCCGAATATCCATGTAGACAAAGTCGCGAATTCGCCAGGACTAAATGTGTTGTGTGGGTTGTCTTACCATGGCTTCATTGAGCCATTCTTTAACGGCACAGTTACCGGTGACGTGTACTTTCAGAAGCTTCAGACAGCCATTTTACTTGCCATCCGAGACTTATATGAAGACGGAAGAGCTTACGTTCAACAAGATGGTGCTCCAGCCCACTCCAAAAATCATGTTAGGGCGTATCTCGACGAAAATCTACCAAGAAGATGGATTGGCGTAGAGGTGCTGTGGAGTATCCACCACGTTCCCCAGACCTAACTCCTCTGGACTTTTACCTGTGGGGACAAAAGCCAGGCACATTGGATGAACTTCGAGAATCCATCGTACATTCATGTGCAAATATCCAACTGAACACGTTGCAGTCATTAGTTCGTGCTGCAGTTCGGCGGCATCATTTGTGTGTGGACGTTCATGGTGATCATTTTGAACACCTATAGTGATGTCTTTAAGTTGGACTTTGAGCTACACTTTCACAAAAATGAGACAACTCTGTCAATTAGTTTGCAAGTTATGGACAGTGGATACATTTTTTTAGACCCCTCTGTATTTCTCTATTAAAAAACTAAAACCCCGCCTTGATTGCGAGAAAAGCACCTAGTGTTAAGTGTTAACCCAGGTTTCGGCGTAGATAACTACACCTTCTTCAGAACAACAATAAAACTCACAAGTGCCTAAGAAGGCCTTTGTCAAGGATTAAAAGAACACCATACGCATACATTTATAAACGAAAAGGAATAGAAAAAAACAGTACATATGTACAAAGTCAAAACCACTACTTAACTTGATGGTGTACGCTCCACCTCACACCGGCCTATGTTCGATGGGCCATGACCCGCCATAAATTGCAACTACAAACGGTCGCTCATTTACAAGCCTGACCCGCTAGCTATGCACAAGCTTAAGACAAGGGAAGTTACTTGAATGCGCATGCGCATACGAAAAAGAGAAAGTTTATACATGGGTCGGGGTTACATAGCCCATATATTCCCAGCAGTGGATAACATATATCAAAAAATGAAATGGATAGAACAAGAGACGAGCTAAATAGGAGATAAAACTTAATAATAAGCGCACAACGTTGCTTATGCTAGTAAAGAAACTAATAATTTTCTCAGTCGAGGCGGGTTTTTAGTTCTTTAATATATTAACCAACGATTGCAGACGCGCTGCTATGTTGAAGGTTCTTAAGCCTCTGGATTTCATTTCTTCCAACTATTCTCTGACGATGTGTCAATTTTGAAGATAGAGAAAGCTCGGCAGAAGTATGTAAAGGCTGAGTACGTCGCAGTTTTCCTGTCCGTGTTCTGTCACTCGACAGCCGAAGACAAGTTGCCAGTCACCGGCTGCAGAGGTCGGCTCCCTTTACGACTGCGCGGCGCGGCGCGGCGCGGCGACGTGACCTGCCGCCCCCGGCGGTTCTCATTAGCGAGCCGCCGCCCCCAAGCGTGGAGTGGGCAGCCAATTTCTGCGCCGACTTTATACGCAGCCACAATTCCCTGCCGCCAGCTGGCCGCCCGTCCCGCACGGCGCCACGCTACATTATTCATGGAGCACAAATTACTACACGGCTGCTGTCGATACCGCAGCCGGGATCATCTGGAGCCGCCACCTCAGGCCTCAGCCTAATTAAAGTCAGCAACGACAGGGGACAGCACTAGCTTCAGTGCGTCTACCAACCACACGTCAGACGCGTATACTGGTGCACAAGTGATATCTGACGGCCCTGGGCGAGACCTTTGGAAATGGTGGGGAAATGGAACTGGGTAGCGCTTCGTCCCGAGAATTTGTACAGTTCGGTGCCAATGACTGATTCGTAAAAATCAAATGGTTCAAATGGCTCTAAGCAATATGGGACCTAGCATCTGCGGTCATCAGTCCCCTAGACCTAGAACTACTTAAACCTGACTAACCTAAGGACATCACACACATCCATGCCCGAGGCAGGATTCGAACCTTCGACCATAGCAGCAGCGCGGATCCGGACTGAAGCGCACAGTACCGCTCGGACACAGCGGCCGGCGATTCGTGAAACTCTGGGAAATAATTATCAGTGAACTTTTTTAGCTCAAGATGTCTTTGTTCTTTACACGAACACATGTCAGCTAGAGTGAAAATTGCTATAATTAGATGCCTCGGATGCTAAGAAAACTGTATACAAAGATAGCTGGAATGACAAATAATGAAAGAAATAATGTATATACCCACATAATTACAGCGCATTCTGATTGCACTAACGTGAGAGAGGCTGTCTCTGCCATAATTACGAAGTATGGAAGGTTCTTTTACTTCTCATTGATGTTGAAGTTTCTGCATGCGGAACACAACCATGTTAGTTAATGGTGCGGCCTCTTTGAAGACTGAGCGAGGTGGCGCAGTGGTTACACACTGGACTCGCATTCTGGAGGACGACGTTCAATCCCGCGTCCGGCCATTCTGATTCAGGTTTTCCGTGATTTCCCTAAATCACTCCAGGCAAAGGCCGGGATGGTTCCTTTCAAAGGGCACGGCCGACTTCCTTCCCCGTCCTTCCCTAATTCGATGAGACCGATGACCTCGCTGTCTGATCTCCTTCCCCAAAAACAACCCAACAACCTCTTTGAAGAAGCTACGCAGATGCACGCTTGAGTATACTCATGGAAACTGAGGGAAACCTAAAAGTGTCTTCCGAATGGGAGACCCGAAAATTAATCATGAATTATCCGTCGTTTATGTAGTGTTACTATGAATGCGAAAGACTGCCCCTTTAATAAGATTAATGGCAGAAACCATGTATTTCGTCAAATTACGAATAATATACAGGACGTATCATAATTAATGGCGTAAGTTGAAAGTACATGATAGCAGAAGTAAAAAAAAGGTCTCAGTAAACATAGGCTGTGAAACGCTACCTTTAAGAGCTGTGAGCACTTTCTTCATCGTCGATAGTGTGAAACAAGCTGCTTCTATTGCAAGCTCTTTGCTTTCAGTATTTTGGGAGAAAGTGGTACGGACTAAAACAAGGAAAAAATGTCCAGTAAGCATCGGCTCTACAGTGAATATCTCAATAACTATGAACACTCGTTCAGCAGAAGTGACGAGTTTCGCAGCAGCGAAGATGAGCAAGTACTCATAAGCGTTTTAGACTAGTTTCTTCTAGTGTTGTGTACTTTGAAATGTATGCGTTTACGCCGTTAATTATAATACGCCCTGTATTATTTAACTATTTCAGTAAAGAAATCTGATTACGTACTTCAAATATTGCTCTAGTTGTCGTGATCTACTCTATCGATTTCTTGACTTGCTCGATCATACCCCAATTAGTCCAGTTTTATTGAGCTAAGGCAGTGAACGCCTGGCGATATATTCGTCGCACCGAGTATAAGCAACCACAGCGACAGAATCCTCGTTGTCATATCGGCCAACAGTTCGCTACACTATATCTTTAGGTATCGAGGTCAAATCAAATGAAACTATATATAGACAAACTACGAATGAAAATTTGTACCAAGGCCGGCGTTGGTACAAATTTTTATTAGTCGCTTCAGCCGACATATACAGGGTGTTACAAAAAGGTACGGCCAAACGTTCAGGAAACATTCCTTACACACAAAGAAAGAAAATACGTTATGTAGACATGTGTTCGGAAACGCTTACTTTCCATGTTAGAGCTCATTTTATTACTTCTCTTCAAATCACATTAATCATGAATGGAAACACACAGCAACAGAGCGTAGCAGTGTGAATTCAAACACTTTGTTACAGGAAATGTTCAAAATGTCCTCCGTTAGCGAGGATACATGCATCCACCCTCCGTCGCATGGAATCCCTGATGCGCCGATGCAGCCTTGGAGAATGGAGTATTGTATTACAGCCGTCCACAATACGAGCACGAAGAGTCTCTACATTTGGTACCAGGGTTGCGTAGACAAGAGCTTTCAAATGCCCCCATAAATGAAAGTCAAGAGGGTTGAGGTCAGGAGAGCGTGGAGGCCATGGAATTGGTCCGCCTCTACCAATCCATCTGTCACCGAATCTGTTGTTGAGAAGCGTACGAACACTTCGACTGAAATGTGCAGGAGCTCCATCGTGCATGAACCACATGTTGTGTCGTACTTGTAAAGGCACATGTTCTAGCAGCACAGGTAGAGTATCCCGTATGAAATCATGATAACGTGCTCCATTGAGCGTAGGTGGAAGAACGTGGGGCCCAATCAAGACGTCACCAACAATGCCTGCCCAAACGTTCACAGAAAATCTGTGTTGATGACGTGATTGCAGAATTGCGTGCGGATTCTCGTCAGCCCACACATGTTGATTGTGAAAATTTACAATATGATCACGTTGGAATGAAGCCTCATCCGTAAAGGGAACATTTGCACTGAAATGAGGATTGACACATTGTTGGATGAACGATTCGTAGAAGTGTACCCGTGGAGGCCAATCAGCTGCTGATAGTGCCTGCACACGCTGTACATGGTACGGAAACAACTGGTTCTCCCGTAGCACTCACTATACAATGACGTGGTTGACGTTACCTTGTACAGCAGCAACTTCTCTGACGCTGACAACAGGGTTATCGTCAACTGCACCAAGAATTGCCTCGTCCATTGCAGGTGTCCTCGCCGTTCTAAGTCTTCCCCAGTCGCGAGTCATAGGCTGGGATGTTCCGTGCTCCCTAAGACGCCAATCAATTGCTTCGAACGTCTTCCTGTCGGGACATCTTCGTTCTAGAAATCAGTCTCGATACAAACGTACCGAGCCACGGCTATTGCCCCGTGCTAATCCATACATCAAATGGGCATCTGCCAACTCCACATTTGTAAACATTGCACTGACTGCAAAACCACGTTCGTGATGAACACTAACCTGTTGATATTACGTATTGATGTCCTTGATGCTAGTACTGTAGAGCAAAGAGTCGCATGTCAACAGAAGCACCGAAGTCAACATTACCTTCCTTCAATTGGGCCAACTGGCGGTGAATCGAGGAAGTACAGTACATACTGACGAAACTAAAAGCAGTTCTAACATGTAAATTAAGCGTTTCCGGACACATGTCCACATAACATCTTTTCTTTATTAGTGTGTGAGGAATGTTTCCTGAAAGTTTGGCCGTACCTTTTTTGTAACACCCTGTCGAAGATTTCGACATGAAATGTTGCACATTATTTAGAGAATAAGGCATTCACTTTGAAATGCCTACCTCTATACACGGTGAACGTTAATAAAACCGGTACGTAGCAGGGTGGGATTCTTGACTGGAAATGGAGGAAAAACGGTCCTATGAACACATATCCGGGAATGCTCCGTTGCTACGGTAGATGGCGCTGACTAATGACACTTCCTCTAGCCACGTGCCGTATGTTCCTTGTGTGTTGCAGGCCGTGTGATTGACGCAGCGTGCTGTAAGCAGCAGAATGGTTCAATGTTCACGTTGGGAACAAGCTCAGGTGGTGTTTGTGTACGGTCATGCAAATGGAAACGGTAGAAAGGCAGCACGGCTATACCAAAACAGGTACCCTTATAGACACCAACCACCCCGCACAACATTTCAAGCCCCTTTTGGGTTTTTCTGCGATCGTGGGTCCTTTCAGACGAACGTGCTGGGAGGCCGCCGGACTGTGCTTGCACCGGATTTGAAAGACCAGGTTCTACAAAGATATTGACACGAACCCTAGTACAAGCTCCAGGCAAGTGGCCCGCCTACACGGTGTAGGCCATAGGACGATTACGTGTACCCTGCATGATAACCGCTACAATGCCTGTCATCTACAATCCCCTGGAGGCCACTTTGAACATCTGTTGTGAGGTGGATGCAATGAAGCTCCGTTCCGGGAGGATTTATTGTTGTTGCGCGCATACCGTACACTTTCGGAAACTTGTTCATAGGACATTTTTCCCTTCATTTCCCTGCAGTTTTTCGGTTTCATTGATTTTCACCCTGTATTGCTCGGACGAAGTGGGTCAAGTAAAACTGATATTAGACGAAATGCTGAGATCCCATTGTTGGTTTATTAATGAAGTTGGCAATCATATTTGCTGTACTGACCGTTACTTTCTCCCTCTGTCTTCAGGTAAATATTTTTCACCTGTGTCCTTGACCGTGGCAGCATCGAAAATTGGAATTTATAGCAGGTGGTCCAGTGACTGAAGAATTAGGGACAGGGAAGAAGGTTACAGACATGTAGCAAATAGGCAAAAAGTCAAGTGGTTTCTGTACATTGAATCACTAAAAGAAATGCGAATCAGCTTTTAGAGCGTGGGAAAACTGTCCACAATGCCGGATTGTCAGTGGTGATAGCCTTTTCTCCACTGTATAAAGAATTTATACAAATAAGAATACTAGTAATAACGAATAAGTTCGTTTCAGGCCCGCTAGAGTTCTAGTTAGACACAAAGTGCGTAAAATTACTCTGAGGATAAGAGGGGAGTTGGTTGGTTGGTTATGAGAGTAACTGAAGCTCGTTGCAGAAGCGGCATGTGACACGAGCGTACCAAAAGTTTCTCAGAGCACTCGGGATAATAGCATTCAAATTCTCAAATTCTCGCACCGCTACTCAGTTGCTACCGTGATCACCTACTCAGTTCATAACGTGAGGTGGTCAGAACATGCTGTAAGCTAAGATGGCAGCATAATTCTGCCCTTATCTTCTCAAATCATCAGCGTCGAGGACAGAGGGCTGTAAGTTGGGGTGGAGCGCATGTGTCCGTTAGTTTTATTAGTTAAGTTGCCTCCACCTGTAAGAAATAGCCAACGCCGCCAACCTTACAATGGAGGCTATTCTACTGTGGCGCCAAATCGACAACGCAAGACAGACAGACACACACACACACACACACACACACACACACACACACACACACATATTTGAACTTAACGGCCCACGCCATATGGGGACTTCCTTAAAAATATGCTTTGCAGGTGTCACCATGGGAAGCTATAGGGTGACAGCTCTACGTTCACAAAGCACCAGTCTATAATTATGAACGTTGCTGATCTGTGCGGTGGCATTTGGGGCCAAATATCTCCGTGAACATACCATTCATGTCACGCAGAATTTCTGTTGCAATCCGGAGGTAGACCAACAAGCTATTAGACAGAAGATCATATGAGTTTGATTAATACTAGTGTACTTGCTGTCAGTGTTGCGTTGCATCATAAGCCAATTTATACATAGAATGCAGTGCACGAACTGTTGAGTACTACAGAAGAAAACAGTGTTACAAATTGGGAATGTTTTAGAGTGAACATTCTGTTCTGAGATTTAAGACGCAGGCAGGTCCAAATATACGTCACTGTTTTCTCAGAACCAAGAGAATGGAGCCATTTTAATTTGTTACAGAAATAATGCCATATTATTGAAAAACACACATCTTGTTAATGATTATGTGTATTAGACCTAGTACAGTGTAAGTCTCTCTTTGGCATGTCCTGCAATGCCTCTAAAGTATTGAGAACAAGTATACGCCTAAGATGTACAGAAAATATAACCTTATACCTTTATGTTAACTGTGTAACATAATGAGGGCTGTGAGATGTACATGAAGTGTTATGTGCGTCTAATTTGATATAAATGTATTTATCTTACCGCAGGTGGATTGGAAGGAAAGCCTCATCCCCATTGCTGCTCACACTTCAATGCTCACGGCGAACTTACCTGAAAAAATGATAGAAAAGTGCGATTTGAAAGATGACAATAAAATTAATGTGCACACGGAATGGTCTTATGTTAAAACAATATGTATTTTAATGGGCAAAACAATCTAGATCACGTTATAAAACTGTTAGGCCTGATTTCGGTTAGCTAGGACATTTTATTACCACCAGTGTCAGATGGTGCACGTCGTTAAAACAGTTGAAACAACGCAGACCAGCTCTCACCTGTGGAAGCGATGTTCCTGTGTTTTAGTGTTAAATCTGAAGATGGTCTAATTCGGCCGAAACCTGTCCTTAAACCCGTCCTAACACTAACTATAAGTGATATATATGGTGTTATACATCAAATAATAAAACAAAACCACAGACTTGCCCTGCTCCACATTTCTATAAAACGATTTTTATTTTCTGACTTAACTGGAAGTTGGGTCCTTGTTCTCAATCAGAGTTGAGAAGCGTAAGTGCAGTGCTCGTTGAAAAAAACAAATCTTTGGTCATACAAGAGGACTGCATGCATTGCTCAGTCTTTTTTCTGAATTCTTAATGTAACTAATCGTTGAGTTTGGCTACTGCAAACAAAAGGGTTTCATTAATGGGTCGCCTAGTCCTGGAATAGTTGTAGGAGAATGCAAACGATCTTGGAATCTAAGGCAAAACTGTGATTAACTCACACTTACTTGTTCTGATGACTGAAAAAAAAATCACTAAGACAGTTAACGGTGTACAAAGTTCTTTAAAACTCCAATAAAATAACAAAATGACACTGTGTGGAGCTACCAAAAAGCGTGGAAGGCCGCATGAAGATAGCGTAACAAACTTTTTTCATCGGGCACCTCACAGAACCAAAGTAAACGTCGAGATGCCGCAAAATATAATTAAATTAAGCAAGTTGCATGGCAAATTAAGCAACTAACGAGGTGCTCGGAATATAGATTACACTCAGGTTGTGACACTCAGATTTCCTCGAATTCCCCCAAGTAGTCCTCAGAGCTGATGGCAATCGAACGACCACGGAACATAGAACTTCCATCACAACCGTCTACTTTCAAAAGAACTGTATGGAGAGGACGACCCAATACTTTTGCCACTGTGACAGAGGAAAATATTGCTTATTTTGTGAAAAAATGGAAGACTGCCGCAGTAACGCCCACTATTGGCGTAAAAAACGCACCTTAACAAATAAGAAGTTGGTACTGGGATGGAGAAGTGTCCCATCTTCGCGCCAGGCATGTTGGTCGTGTGACACAGTTCCATTGAGTACAACAAATTTTGCAGCGTAAGCAACGGGATTTGCGATGCTGTTCATGTCTCATATTGATGTCTCGTTGTCTCGTCCTTTGATGTCCAAACAGAACAGGCAAAGGTATTGCACTCAATTATTCTCTGGGTACTGCAATGGCGGCCCGGGATCTTGTGGTCAGGGCTAGGAGAGGTGCCAGTTGAGCCGTTAGGAGCGTGCAGCAGGCCACAGCCGTACTTCCGTGAAGACTGTCTCGCTCCAGAAGACCTTCCGCCTTTCCTAAAGGGATTGATTGACTGCCTCCTATCGCGTTTCATCCACCCACACATCCCAGATATGACAATTGTAGATGCCTTTCCGAGTAAATCAGCCTCATCCGTAAACATAACATCTGGAAACTATGGCCTGTGTTGGCCTGTGGCAGAAACCAGCTTAAAAACTCAAGCAGTGGTTGGACAATCATCTCGTCTCAGTACCTGTACACTGGTAGGACGGAAAGGGCGAATCAGCTGTTCACGTAACACATTCCACATTGAACTATGGTGAAAACCGAACTCAAGCGGAAATTGCTCGCGTACTTGCCTAGTCGGTTTTCAAAGCGTAACCCCACGTGCCACTCAAGCATAAGTGTACACACTGTTCGTGGTGTACCTGTTATAGACCTGCGTATCATCAGCATACCGGTATTGTCCAGTCTATTGTAGATTGCAGTAAATTTGCGATAATGCGGACATTTTCGTGCACAGGAACGTTCGCGGTATATTTTTCTGAGCTCTTTGACAGATGCCTTCAGATGCATCCTAAATAAAGTGCATATATCAGTTCTCTTTACGTGTAACGCTTAGTCTTTCTGATTAAAATGAGTTTCTCAGCCTCATAATGACATTCTGGTTTCATGACTGTGTTGTAGTTTGGTATATTCTGAGATGCATTTTTTGTTGTAGATGTCTCTTGTAAGCCTGGAAGCTGTTTCCAATTTCTGACGACAAATTTCGTAACCAGTCTTCCTCAGGTTGTCGCTGGGCACGTATTTTGCACTTTCAAACGATATGTGCTGATACTTTAAGAATTTGTATTTATTTTTGTGCTGTTTGAACGTCTTGACGCAGAATCACCAGATCGTCTGAAAAAGCTAAGCAGATTATCCTAACATTCGTTCTTCCTAATTTGATTAACTCGTCAATTTCTAGCTCTGATTTTAGTTCCTACCTGTCTTGGATTACTCTTCTAAGACAGTTGATAAACTGTGGGGCGAGTCTACCGCCTTGCCTCAGTCCTGTTTTAATTTCAAAATGTTCCGTCAGAATTTGGAAGAATGACTTATGGCCCACTAAGTCCTAAACTTTTTGAAAATAATTTCTTATTGTAAATTTTTTCGAGCCTCGGAATTAGTTCCAGAACTAAAACTGTTTTGGGCAAGATCTCCTTTGCCTGAAACCTGCTTGATACTCATAAGCCGGCCGTAGTGGCCGAGCTGTTCTAGGTGCTTCTGTCTGGAATCGCGAGACCGCTACGGTAGCAGGTTCGAATCCTGCCTCGGGCATGGATGTGTGTGATGTCCTTAGGTTGGTTAGGTTTAAGAAGTTCTAAGTTCTAGGGGACTGATGACCTTAGATATTAAGTCCCATAGTGCTCAGAGCCATTTGAACCATTCTTTGATACTAATAAATTTTACATTCAGGTTGTTGATTAGCTCTGTCCGAGAGACACTGAGATAGAATTTTGCATGGGACAAGAAGAAGAGAAATCCTTCTATACTAACGTCCGTTCTGTTTCCATTTTATGTATTAGATGTATCCAAGCAGTTTAGTAGTCATCTGGATTTTTTTTCAGTTTCATGAATGTTTTTCATGATCAACATAATTTTTTTTGAGAATTTTTGGACAGCAGATTTCAGAAATTCTGAATTAGTTCAGTATTCATTGAATGCCGTGTTATTTTTAAACTTTTAATTTCTCTTGAAATTTCTCTTATTTTAATGTTTCCGATCTGAATTAGTTTAGGGGAATTCCTTGAAGTTTTTTTGAAAATATTTGCAAAATTTTCTGCAGTTTCCTTGGTTGTTAAGCGTCAAATATCCATTTACCTTCTTGAAGGAGAGATATTTAACTGGTACTCATTTAGTTTTCTTTGAAAGGTTTTGCAATAAGTCCTGTTACTGATTTTTTGAAGCATTTTCACTTCGAACTTGTCATGTGCATTTTTCTAATTTGTAACTACTCAATGTTTTGAAATGGCTTGTGATATATCATATGCCTGTGTGTGTGTGTGTGTGTGTGTGTGTGTGTGTGTGTAGGGGGGGGGGGAGGGGGGGCGGAAGGGCTGTTTGGGAAGGTATGTGTGTATGTGTTTGCAAGTGTATGAGTGTATGTGCGTGTAGTTTTTTTTTTTATCGGTGGTCAACTAGACAAACATATCGAAGAAATAGTTTAAGATAATGATCACACTCATCACCATATGTCATTTTTACAACCACTGCCCCCTAAAGGCCTCTGCTACACTTTTATGTGTATGTTTATGTGTATAATAACTCAGCATGGATGTTGCTCCATGTTTTCCAGTGTTAACCTCCAGCCTTTAATAAGTTCATCACCTTGGTCCTTTGCTCCATCATCACTACCGTCAAGGTCACGTATTCCAGCCGTGCTGTTCCCTGGTCCATTTCTGTGTTTTACTGTCCCTCCAAGTACCTTTCGACACGCATCCGTCATATCTCGCTAAAAATGCTCAGCTTTTGGTTTTCGCTTTTATGGTCGATGTGTGACTACCATAGTCAAAACTTTTATTACTGACTCATACAAATTTTTCTCTTGGAGCGCATCGGAGATAGTTTTGAAAATGCTATTTATTCTACCAAAACCACTCTTAATCGTTTTTATTCTTATGTTTATTTCTTTCGATGTAATTATTTTCGACTACTCAACAGTTTCTATGATTTAAATGCTAATCTGAGCAGTTTTCTTTTCGATAGTTTATTGTACGTTATTTTTGTCTTAATGTAATTGAGTTCCGAACCCTTGCGAACATCCAGTTGTTACTCCAATTGTTGTGAAGAGTGTTCGAGGTACAGGCAAATAGTGCAATTTCTTCATTGAAACTAACGTGATTTAGATATGATACACGTATTATTTGATTGTTTTTCCAGCTTAAAGAAAAGAAAATTTTCTGTACACCTACTGAGAGTTTACTTGGTGATATGTACTGTCCTTTCCTGATTCATGTTGCAGTTATATATTTCTCAGTGTCCTAATGAAGCGTAACGGAAGCTGCAGCATGGATGTCTCTATTCTTCAAAATTTTGTTCCCTGTTTCTCTAGATTTCACTAAAGCTCCAAAACTCTCCCAAAGCCTAAGGATCACAGAAGAAGTGTCAGATCATAGTCATTCCTCTGTCACATAATTCCTCTTACGCTACGGCTTTTACCAAAGTTAGGTTTTCAGGTGTTTTATACGAATGTTAGACTCAAAGGTTAGATTCACTAGTTATACCAGCGATTATAACCTCTACGTTCTGCGAAGTAAATCCTAAAAGCACCACCAGCACTATAACGGCGGGAAGAAGGTATTACGTGTTGCCAGTGTTTATACATTACCTGTTGTCACTGTGGTAAACAATCACAATTGTAGACCGTTAGCATCTGTCGATTACTGTCTAGTAACATCTGACGCCTCCGTATCGATATTCGAGTCCAGAATTTGAGTTCATGGTTTCGGGACGGGAAGGCATCTAGGGCGCGGGTGAACAAAATGAAGGGCCAGCGCACGCGCCCCGCGGCCTGTGATACTACGAACCAGAACCTTGGTGGACGGACGGTCACAGGAAGACCAGAGGCAGTACAAAGGGTTGTTTTGAGAGCGCCTTGCTGTTCTGTACATGTGAATGGTCTGAGAGAATCGCATGAAGGTGGACCCTCTGGATGCGGTACAGCCTGTGTGAGGTTTGCTGTCCGCTTCTTGTTTCTCGTCACCTGCTGCGGTTATGTATACGGCCGTCAGTTTTGAAAACGATGAGCATCTTTTTGCCATATTGTGCTCTGGATTCCTTGACATTATGGTATCTGGCTTCTGATTACATGTGATAGTGATCTGTCACGCGAATGCGTGCTGATGTTGTTCTGACTCTGCCTAAAATTGCGCTAAGCGAGATTTAGAGACCACTGCAGCTGATTTGTTGTTCTGTCTTCTAAAAGTGATTCGCTTACTGCGATGACGGACAGGAAAATCCAAATCCGTATGTGTTCAGCACTGGAGGCTGCCAGCACAGACTGCTCCCACTTCGGCTGTGCTGAACACGCCTGCAAGATGGTGGCGCTTGAGCCACGGTGGACGACCTCTGGCGAGTAACGCTAACTGTAGCGTTAGATTGAAGCACTGCCCTTACTTTGATTTATTCAAAATAAGGATATTTCATTTCTTTGTGTGCCCTTTGTTTTAAATAGCTACTGAATGATAATTTGTTCTGCTCTATGTGATCTTCACACAGTTTGGATAAATTTCATGATATTACAGCGGGCTTACCATTGTGAAGTACGTGCTTGTACTTATCTCAGTGCGACATGTGTGTCATCATAACTCCAGTTCTTTCTGCGTCTTTCTTAAAATTATAGATGCATATCCTCTTTCGCCGCCTACCAGTGATAAAAGACTATGTCGGTCGCGGGCAACCACTTGCATAGACTAATCTCCCATAGGTTCTAATGCTCTATCGGTAAGCTCCTATCAGCCTATACCTATTGACAAGTTGCGGTTAGCAACGATACTGTGGTAGTTGATATTGTATTTAGGTACTAGTTACACGTATGCATGGTAGTGGTTTTACTGTTTGTAACGCTTTAATAGTAAAATGAAAAAAATTACGTTTTCCAAACATTGTTAGGAAGCTTTCACATTAACTTTAAGACAATTTCCGCGTTCTTTCCCGTACATCTGAGGACGGTTGCTAGTTTTATTACATAACTTTCACACCAAGACATTAAAATTTTTAACAAAACATGCAATTGCCTAACTGTAAGGATTTATTGACGATGTCGTATTCATATTTGCAAAGAAGTGACCTCTTACGTGTGTGCAAATGCTATGTGAATGGTACAGCTGTTGCGATAGTTGAGAGCCAGTAAGACGCTTTTATAACTGCCGCAAATGCAAATGATTCGCAACGGAACTGAAACTACAGAGATGTGTATTACACTGCCGTGTATGACTCAGCCGACTGCCAAATTGGCTGCACTTTTTGGACCTTCTTTAATAAACCCCCAAAGCAATTTCAGCTAAGTAAAACACATGAAGTGTGTTACAGTACTCCAAAAATACGCTCCTTTACTGGACTGCAAACAGACCTTAAACTAATTAATTCAAAAATTTTATGATGATTTGTAGTGCCTAAGACTCCATTCTATGGTCTGAGCAAGCGCCTTTGACATCTTTACTGATCAATTATTAAAGGAAATACATTTTCTGACTGAATCCTTAGTCTCGGTGGATATTTTGTGAAGAAAATAAGGTTTCACAAAGTATAATTACCGACTAACTTCGACGTCTAAATCACCGTTGGTGTTGCCTCTGCTGTTAGCGCCGTCTTATGTCAGTTGTGAAAAGAATCCTCATCTCTATTATGTGACTATCTGTGCGGGGACTGAGAGAAACGCTAGTAAATTAGGTGTTACATCTCAGATCTCTTGACAGGATCTCGTGTTGCTGGTGCTCCGCCCATAAGTGAAATCTGGAACTTGCTTTGGCGTTTTTCCAGAGGTATCTACAGGGTACGTGTGCGGCAATCTCCTTTCAGTTTCTTCATCAATAAAAATGAAGCCATACGCTTTTCACAATACTAAACGCTACACAGCTACAGTTACTACAATTCACTCACATATCATGAAGCAGTCGCGTCAAACTTCTCGGTTCGCTGTGTAACCCGTCGCAAGGTGCTCGCAGGGAACAAATGCGTACAATACCTACTTTAATCTCTCAGCTGATTCCCGAACACAGAAGCGTTAACTTTTCCGTAAATTACACAGAAATTCTGCGGCCAAATATAAAACAGTGTGTGCTCCAACTTTTTATTCTGGGACTGGCGTTTAGTGAAACGTTAGAGTAATTACAAGAACTCACATGATCACACTTAACTAGTAAACCAATACATGTTACGGCAGAAATTTCTGCCGTACCGATTTTTGTAAGAAAAATAAATAAAAAATAAAAAAATAGGGGACTTTAGAACGAATCTGTCCCGCTCATTAAATTAATCGGAATACCTGAGTGCATAATAGAGTTATATTGAGTATAATTCTTGTTATAGTGAGAAGTTAGCAATTGGCTTCTGTTTCGTGTTCTTCGGGCGATGTTTGACAATTTTTCTGGAGTTTCGCGAGCACGATTGGTGGATATTATCAAGACTTTCGGAGCTCGAGCTGTTTGAGACCGACCACATAATAAAATTCGCCAACACTGGAGTTCTGACTTCGGAAAAGAGTTACCACGCCGGCTTCTTCAGGGAAACCAAAGGAATCCACAAACACGACAGAAGTTCAACAAAAAGGTGAACGGATCCTGGATTCACCTGCTGCAGCGAAGGAGCGTTGCAGGTAACAAGGGGAGAACCACGGCGGGAATGAGCACGGAAAAGGCCTCAGACTCTGATGCTGCAGGTACATTGCGAGCTCGATGCTAGTTGGCCACCACCAGTGGAGGTGAAACTTTTATAATGCCAGTCACTGGTGCTGACGAAACGCTAGAAAAACCATCAAACGAACGTCGGCCGAAGACCTTGAGACAGGAGGAAACAGGAAATTTGTCAACAAGTGGGGACGAAAACCTTAACAAAAATTTATGGAACATTTCGATCTGAACCTGCAAACTAGTAACTTTTTAGCATTGGTTTGTTAAAATTTAGATTAGTTACAGCTTTGTGAATATTTTGATAGAACGAAGATATTAATCTCAGAATTGTATACGTAGAATTTGATCTAAGTAAACCTTACAAGCGATGTCAGATGGTGTCAAAATAGGAATCTGAAATATGGGTGTCGGTATTTACCCATATAAACTTGAGAATAGAAGTAGCTAGTCTAATTTCAGTATATCGCAGAGTCTGATATTCCATATAGTTCCCCGTGCTGCAGATGCGATAGGTCGGCAACAAGGTATACAACAGAGAAATACATGAAGGCTGACCATAGTGACGTATTGTAAAGTATATCAGTCCTCATCTGAAAAAATAAATCTGAGTGATTAACATCGAACGTAGTTTGTAACTTCATACTTTAAGAGTCAAATCGTAGTCTAGTGTTGTACATAGAGTCATAAAACTACTGTAGATTACTATAATAAGTAAACGTAGACTATGGCAGTTTTTCTAGTAGACTTGATCAGTTAAAATCGTACCTGCGTTACTTGCATGTTAGGTGTGTTGCATACCTACGGTGCATTACCTCCTATCGATCGTTTTCTTTACGTATGCAATCAGTGCCTTACTAGATTGACCTATGAACCGGAAGTGGTGAACGATCCATAAAGTAAGCGAGCACATATAAAGCGCCACGTAACCTGCGAAAGATTTTTCTTCTACATAGTTCCTCTCTATTAGTGAAAAATAAATAGTATTCGTAGCAGAATAAAAATTTTCAATGTTTAATTCAGATTTTATTCGAAAATTTTTGATTAAATGCGCGAAACAGAGGATGTTCTACCAAAAATAAAAGGAAAACAATACAGATTTATCATATACCTGTAGAAAACGCAGTTTCCACCCAAAAAAGAGAAAATTAAGAAAAAGTAGAAGAACTGAAATGTGTCAGAGGTCGTTTCAATACTTCATCTAAATTATATAAAACTTGTTTCTGCTATTCACAAACAACTTCTGCATTTATCAGCTATAACAGAACACTCTTGCCTTTGATCATAACGAAGAACATTCTACAGAGTTCAAAATAAAAACAATTTTTTTAGGTTTTTTAAATATGTGCACGTAAATGATACTGGCATAGGTAGTAATTGCTTTGGTTAGATAAAAACGTAGAAGTTATTCGATGAACTAATTTTTATTACTTATAAAATCCAATTTATATTCTCTAAGGATGTAAAATATACAATCGACTAACACTGAATAAAGTGCAGTTCTGAACAACCAAATAAACATAAAAACAAAGAGAAGTCGTCGGCACCCTGTTCCTTTCTTGCATATTCATTTATGATTCTGTACCCTTTCTTTCCCTACCAGTGCTGCCAATACTATGGGTAATACAGCTATTTATTACGTCATTTATGTACTGTTCCAAAACTACCGAACCGTGTTTTTGGTGGAGCGTAGCTCTAGTTGTACATGATGAGCAGGCGTTTGCTGGTAGTAAACAGTTACAGAGAACAAGTGTTGGCAAATGAAGACCATGAATTGCACACTTTGTGAAAAGATACCGACAAGCATCCTCTTCTCATTAGATAAATTAGCTATAAATGAGATTTATCACCGTGTTGAGTCTTTGATGTTTTGTCTGACTGGTAACAACCAAACAGACGACCTTTGCCGTAATTACGAATGGGCATTGTTTTGCAGTTAGGCGCCTGACTGAAATGGACCGCCTTGAGAGCGACGCCCTGCTGAGAGCGGCCCATAGCACACGCGGATGGCCACCCCCAGAAGTGGCTCCCCTCCTCCCTGGCCGCTGGCAGCTCTTCTCCAGCCGCTATGTAAATTCTGCTGCGCGGTTGGCTGCGCTGCTGCTCTCGCCAACCGCGAAGCATCTGACCTGCGAGAGAAAAACTTTGCTCTTTGCTCGCTGCGAGTGAACTTGGTTCCGCGTACTCGTGAACGCGGGGCGTGTTTACCCAGCACTAGAACGCCCGCCCTGGTCACCAGTGGGGCGCCACTGTTTGCAGGGAGGCCGCCCAGAGCTACTTTCTGTTGTATTGTATGCATCTGTCGATACAAGGGTACAGCTATTAATCCTAGCAATAGCAATGCATTTTCCACAATGCGAAAAACCAAGGGGGATGGGAGCGGGCTACTTCGTACCCAATACAAAAAAAAATCTTTGTATGTGTTTGGCTTTTATTAATAACATAGTTTTATGTAGGTACTGATGGGTAAATGGGTATAGGATCCGACATTACCATTTGGCGCAATCTTAGCAACACCAATGCATTTACCGTAAAGTTTACGCCTAGTGGATGGTTACTTTATTACCCAACATGAAAAACTGAAAAAGTACAAATTTAGTTATTTGTCGTTGATTTTCGTTCAAAACACACGTTCTAAAGTTATATAGATCTTCTGAAGCTGAAAAAAAGAGTATGACGTTCGTTCAGAAAAGTCGCATTCAGCATGAAGACTTCAATTTTTGGGTGATGTTTCCCGGAAAAATGTAAAACAGTCACACAACCTAACAGGAGAAATCATTGAAACAATAAATATTAATTTTAAAATATGTAATACCTTAATTATTGCAATGGTCAAGTGCTACTGTAGTTTTGTATTACCTGTAGCCACAGTTGCCTCCAAGTGAAACAGCAGTCTCTTATTTGGTTAGTACAACGCGTTTGTAAGAAAGTGATGTTAGAGAATAAGAAGGATGCTAAGAATTTGGTCGATGGAAAATATAAAAACGAATGTGTACTAACAAGAATGGGTAACAGAAAAAGTCTATATGGAAACCTCGGTCGGCCGCTGTGGGCGAACGGTTCTAGGCGCTTCAGTCCGGAACCGCGCTGCTGCTACGGTCGCACATCTGGCATGAATGTGTGTGATGTCCTTGGGTTAGTTAGGTTTAAGTAATTCTAAGTCTAGGGGACTAATGACCTCAGATGTTAAATCCCATAGGTCTCAGAGCCATTTTTTTGAAAACCTTACGGAATAACAGCCTGGCTAAAGGAAAGGAATAGTTAACTGATCTTAGGACAAAGGCTGGACGTTCTAATGGAAGACAATGTATAGAACAGGGATTTAAAATTTTAGCTCAAGATAGGAACACATAGAATACGGCACAACAAGTGAGAAAATAGATTACTTAAACTTCGGTACAATACAGTATGTAAAGGGTGTAAGTTCAAATATTTTTATATACACTGAAGGGCCAAAGAAACTGGTACACCTGGCTAATATCGTGTATGGGCCCCATGAGCCTCAACACGATGTGGCATGGACTCGAATATTGTCTGAAATAGTGCTAGAGGGAATTGGCACCATGGATCCTGTAGAGCTGTCCAAATATCCGTAAAGTACGAGCTCTCCTGAACAGTACGTGGCAAGGCTTAACATATATGCTCAATAATGTTCACATCTGGGGAGTTTGGTGACCAGCGGAAGTGTTTAAACTCAGAAGAGTGTTCCTAAAGCCACTCTGTAGCAAATCTGGACGTCTGAGGTGTCGCATTGTCCTGTTGGAATTGCCCAAGTCCGTCGGAATGCACAATGGGCATGAATGTCTGCAGGTCATCAGATAGGATGCTTACTTACGTGTCACCTGTCAGTATCATGGGTACCATATCACTCCAACCGCACATGCCCCACACCAATACGGAGCCTCCACCAGCTTGAACAATTCCCTGCTGACATGGAGGATCCATGGATTCATGCAGTTGTCTCTATACCCAGACACGTCAATCCGCTCGATACAATATGCATCGAGACTCGTCCGACCATTCAACATGTTTCCAGTCATCAAAAGTCAACAGCTGAAGGGCCCAGGAGAGGCGTACAGCTTCGTGTCGTGCAGTCATCTGGGGTACACGAGTGGGCCTTCAGCTCCGAAAGCAAATATCGATGATATTTTGTTGAATGGTTCTCTCGTTGACACTTGTTGAAGGCTCAGTATTGAAATCTGCAGCAATGTGCGGAAGGGCTGCACTTCTGTCACGTTGAACGATTCTGTTCAGTAGTCGTTGGTCCTGTTCTTGCAGGATCTTTTCCCGGCCGCAGCGACGTCGGAGATTTGAAGTTTTATCGGATACCTTATATTTGCGGTACACTCGTGAAATGTTCGTAAGCGTAAATCCCCATTTTATCGCTACCTCGTAAATGCTGTGTCCCATCGCTCGCGCGCCGACTATAACACCACGTTCAAACTCACTTAAATCTTGATAAACTGCCATTGTAGCAGCAGTAACCGGTGTAACAACTGCGCCAGACACTTGTTGTCTTCTATATGCCGTACTCCGCCTGTTTATATATATCTCTGTATTTGAATATGTATGCCTATACCAGTTTCTTTGGCGCTTCGGTGTATATTACCTTAATATGTAGACGCATAGGTGTGTCGGCTGTTTCTTCTCTGCTTCACAGTCTTCCCGAAAACACGTCACGTAATTTACTATCTGATATTTTTCGTACGGTCGTAACTGCACCACTAAGTGGACCACTCCTGTCAGTATAGACTAACCTTTTGTGCCAACACGTTCACACTTCAACACCTTACCTGCTGCCCAGGGGAAAGTTAGCGTGAATAGCTTCCTCTTGCTGTATGTTCTTGGAAGTACTACTCAACCTACAGACGTACAACTTGCAATAGCTATAATTATTAGTCTGCAAATAACGTAAATACAGATGTAATTTTTTGGAACATTGTTTTAGAAAATCTCATCCGAAATGTTCTGCTGCAGTTCTCCAAGATTATGACTGTTGTTGCGATGTACCTTAGCCTTGAGGATACCCTCCATAGAAAGAAATCGCACATTGACATATCAGGTGACCTGGGTGGCGAGATAGGGCCGCCACCAGACTGACCTGTGATAACAACCCTGTCAGGCATAAAGACTGTGTAAATGTGCTCCAAGATACGGTCGGCGGTGTGGGCAGTTCGTCTATCCTGTTGGAAGCAACTATAGGTCTTTACCTCCTCCGTTAATGCTGCTAGAACTCCTACCTACTCGTCCGAGACACTTTTATTTACCACGACATGTATTATGCTAGTCTCCACAGCAGCCAAGAACAGTTAATGCTCCATGCCACTAGTTCCAACAGTCAGCTCGAAATATATAAAATCAGCACGGAGTAACGTAATGGTCTGAGGATGATCATTTGTGGCTTGAAATCGGCTACTGTTCGGTACAAACAATTTTTATTACATTATTAATGGTGATGTAATGTTGTTCTGTACACCGCTTCCGTCACCAACAGAAATGTTTGCTCTTATACTCGCTACACCCTATATAAATATACATGCATACAGTGACTAAAAATACTCATTGCCCCCAGCGATGCACCTCTGGTTTGCTTTTATGTCACAAACACTGTGCAAAGAGACGTGTTTCTATCACGTCCGCTGCTTTTTGTGCTTGCCTAGTGACATCTAGGTATCTCAGTGCCATAAAATCTGGAACGAGATTTTATTCCAGAAGATGGGTGACCTGAATAACGAATGTCCTGCCGGCACTGAAGATGAAATGTGCGTACGTGTCAGGGAGCGATACAAATCGCCACGGTCTGTAACCGTTAGCAATAAATATCGGTCTTCGAAATCCTCGCAGTGGAGCCGAATGTCCAAACGGGTCACGTGGCAACGCATTTCCATTTACCGACAGAATGCATGGTTGAAGTAGGGACACACTCTCCTGGTAAAGGCTCATCTACGTCATGATGTCGGTCGTTTTGCATCTGAAGTGACAGCTTGCGGCCACCGAAGCTCTCTCCACTATGAGGGGATATTGCGGGTGACTCTGCATGTTCTATCCATCCTCTTCACGTGTTCATTAGTATGAGGAGAGCCATTTCCCTACATAATCGTCATTAACCTATTTTTTGTTCTGTTCTAGTGGATAGTGAAAAAGAAGCCCGTGAAGCAATGTTGCTACGTGGTCGATTGTACAGGTTCCTCCAGCAACTACGTAGTTCATATCCTGGAACGATGAACAGACCGTCATGATGCGTCGAGTGCTACCGTGGATGCAGTGGTGTTTTACGTTGATTCCACTTCATGCCACATCTATTCAAAGCACGCTGTAGTAAAGCGGAGTGGACCTGAAGCCATATCCCAACGTGTCACGCGGTATGACGTTCCAGTGTGTTACTAAACACGCAGTAGTAAGCGCTCCTGGATGAATATTTTTACAAAGTAATTATTAATTTGTAGTAACTATAATGATTTAACTATAGTGTGTAGACCACACTTAAAAATATCTACACTAATTTTTGTGGAAGATAGAGTAAATGTGAAGACAGTAAGAAGGTTTAAATATTCAAACATCTGAGCACTGTAAAACACTAGTATTAGAAAACCAATTCAAAGCACATTTAAAAATGCCTCTAGTGGCGTCACTGAAAGTTGGCCAATAAGTGAAATTTTGATGGGTATTCTTTTCAAGAAGTAACAACCTATAGGTACTCCTCGTGTTTCTGATAAACTTAAATCGGTATCTTGTGACGGGCCTTTGAACTGCGCTGCCGTCAAATACGAGTCTAACGCCCACCTCCCGCAGTGATGCCTCTAGCAACGAGAAAAAGCAAGCAGTGAGAGGGTGCTGTTATGCAGTAACACGTAAAATACTAAGTGGCCTTAGAAATACTTTGCAAATGGATGCGTCCCTAGGAAACTTAACAGACGAGTAAACATGGAGATGATCATGTGCTAACTCTAGTTAACCTGGCGCTGGAGGAAACAGTAACTGCTGACAGAGTGTCGCTATATAACCATGTAATTATGAAGCAGATGCATCGGTGCTAGAGTGTATATTACTATGATGAACATCTCAACTGGAATTTTTTTTGCTAACAAAAATTTTTTTTGTTATAACAAACGCCATGTCTGATGCTGAAGCCTTATTGCAGGGACAACATAAATGTGGGAAGTAGTAAACTGTTTACCTTCCATCATTTTGTGTGTGTTCGTGGAGGGGGTGGGGGAGAGCGAGGTGAGTGAGAAAAAAATTTGCAAAGGTTTTAATTTAAGTGTAAAGTTCGCTGGATCTTGCTAAATGCTCTCTTTCTCAAACACTGGATGGATAAAGCCTGGGTATTTGCTCATATGTCAGTTACGCTGCCTGAACACAACACACTGTTTATAACTGTAACACTTGTCCTACTGTGTTAAACTTTTAACATGCGAGTGTACTTCTTAACGTGTAAATTATGACAGCACTTTAATGTTTTAAATTCGGCTAATATGAGGAATATTGAAAATAAAATTTTTGTTGCCCCAGGAAGCCGTTAAGGTAGGCGACATGCAACTGGTACTGGCTTCCGTATTCCGGATCAGTCACTTAATAATAAAGATAATTTAAAGATAAGAAAAAACCTTGAAAGCGGGAATGTGTTGACGGAAGGTCTGGTATACCTTCAACAGCTACTTCTTTAACTAATAAGCTGGTTTATGTTCAGACACTGGTTGCAGGGCAACAGTCTACAAAGGAATGTCTGGAATGACTAATGAGGCATTAGACGTGCATTTGTTGATATGAGGCGATGTGTATGAACGACCATCAAAAATGCCAAACTGCTGGATGTATGCACAATAGTTTTGTTTTCATGAACAGATGACAATACTGTTCAACAAATTGTTCAGTCAGTCCAGAAGGGCTCGTTATTTGGATTTGACCTGGAAACAATGATCAAGAGCGTGAGGGGCGCAAGTTGTCGACGGATCCGTAGGTTCAAAACACACGCCTCAGCTCGCAAGAAACGAGAAACGGCCTAATGGAATTCACATGATGTGTTCACAGAGCGAATTATTGTAAGTGAACAGTTAATGGAAGTTGTAGGAAGGCCGCTTCTTTCAGTGACTCTCCGCAAGGCGATATATATTTAAAGCCAGTTAATATTTTGTGATGAGGCACTCTCGAATTCACGATTTCCGTAACTGAACCCAAAGAGAAAAAACTTTCATTGGAGAATATTTCTCGATTAATATTAATATGAAGCAACATTTGCAGAAACAGATTTGCTCCTGGATACGTGACAAGCGCTACAGAGGCTCTGGAAAAGGGCGCCATACTTCCTATTACGATTTTAGAGAAATCTGTGATTTATTAGTTACCAATACCTGAAAACGTCTTGAAAGCTAATTGCACCTTCGAAGGGTTCATTATGAGGTAATAACTCGCTATTATGAGTCATATTTAAAAAATCTAAACTGTACCTTAAAAAAAGTAGCCGAATAAATGCCATCAGCGAGAGGAGACGACATAACGTCACTTCATCTCGGGTAATTTAATTCCCTATTGCCATTTATGAGGCTGTATTTCAATATACGTAATGGAAAAGTTACAATGGTATTCCTTGAGGTCAGTATTCGGCGATGATTACTTCCACCACTAATTAAAATCTTATTTCCAGTCCGCTCAGATCTTTGAATAACTCCGCCGGCAACTTTCCGCCTCATTGTTTGATAAAGACTGCTTCCCCCTTCCCCTCACTCGCACCTTTTCTCATCTTCTCTGCTTTGCAGTATCTGCCGCCTATCTCCCTCTCCACAAAGCTGAGCCCCAAGGTAGTAGAGCGCAGAGTTGCCTTTACGGCGGATAGCCCGACACACGCAATAACTGTTGCTGTTATTGGTCAGTAGGTAGAGACAACTTAAGGTTACTCAAAGAAAAGACAACTCTCCCGTAACGAGACAGAGGCTGTGAAATGGTTAATCCTTGCCGCCCCTTTTGATTTAAATTCTTTGTAGTTTCGTTTGGAAACACCACGATCAGTTTCCTTCCTCTTTCTTGCCTGATCGAATTATATCTAATGACCGTAAATTTGACGAGTATTAAACCCTAATCATCTTTCTTTTCAACTGTAAGATGTGTAAAAGTGCATGGATTTGTCTACTACTGTCATTCGCTGAGTTGTACTGCAATTGATTTTTAACATTTACCAACAAGAAAGTAGTAGTTTGTCGTCATAATTCGGGTTATGGACTACACAGAAAATCGAAATTGTTAACGGTTTCGTAAGAAACATATTCTTAAATTAAAACCATCGAACACTTCTACAGATTAAAAGAAAAAGACATGCGTTATCGAAGTCCACATCTCTCATACCGCCAAGGGTTTATTTTATGATTAAATGGCTTCACTAAGATAAATCTAACCCGTCTGATGTTAAGCCTTAGGTGTATTGTGTAGCGATGTTTTATCTTCAAATGTAGTTGTAAAATGCAATTAGTACTTCACTTCCTATCAGTGGAACAAGTACATCTGACTGCTACTTTTGTGTCTATTAGAGTGTTATTAAAATATGTGGCTATTACGGACTAATTACATACATATGTAGCTGATAAAGCTGGATAGTAACTACTATGGCTATGTTTGGTAGTGGTGTACGCTGTGTCAAAGTGCTGTGGTAAAAGATGGTTTCTTAATTATTAGCACTAGCTATATCCGCTTGTGCGCTCTGCAAGGAAGTGTACGGTAGATGTCGTACCATAGCACACTGTCCTGCTGTTGTACACAGTAGTACACAGTCTGATAGTGCTGCTGACACTATGTGACAAGTCGTTTATGTATACTGAGAACAGCTGCGATCCCTTTCATCAGACAGATCTGTATCCTTAAACTTATTTACTTCTTTTACTAAGTTTTAGGAGGCAAGCAGTCTGGTGATGAACGTAGTGATCGAAACCGGTAACTGGAATTAAATAAAGATATTTGTGGTAGAAGTGTGTATTATTTTCTACGAATTCTTACTTTCTTTTCTTGTGGACGTTCTACCTCCAGTACCAAGCGCTTTTTTCCATATCCTAAAAATTCTTCAAGCTATTCACATTTTACTTTGTGGTCGAACCGTGGTTATTAGTCCACCACTAGGCAATGAATCGAACATCATCTGATACCTAGATGTACTCAGCCTCTTCGCTACAGCATCTACTCTTTGGAGGACATCGTGTGTGGATAAAGCTATGTAAGTTTCCCACGAATGGTTTTCCTGGAAACCTTATTGATTCTTTGTTGAAAGCTCATTTTCCTTCAGGAACTTCACAACAGATATTTAACTAGGATCAGACTGAGAACATTATTTTAGGCTTCAGGTTTAGCGCTTACAGATGCAAAAGTTACCGTCACTATTCTCTGTCACTTTCCTTAACAATCTCTTTTGTAGCCATGGTGTAACTACCTTGGCTTTAATATCTTTCTCCGAATGATTCCACAAAGTTTTGGTGGTGTCTGCCATTTTTTGTTAATCTAATTGATACGTGTTCATGTAGAACGTGATATAGAATGTGTTTGTACTTTAAACACAATTATTCTTTGTTTGTCAGATTTGGCTAAGTATTGTCAGTCCGTCTTTAGGATATTCGTAGTGTCTACACCCTAAGAAAGAAAGCCCGATACGGCAACACTACCTCCTTCATACTTCACTGTTGAAACTACACATGATGGTAGGTGACGCTCTTCAGGCACTCGCTAAATCCAAACCCTTCCATCAGACTGCCACGCGGAATAGCGCTAGTCATCATTCTAGATCACTCATGTCCAGTGGTTGATAGTCTAGTGGAGTCGCTGTTTACACCACCTCAGCTTTTAATCAGATAGTTTACGCGAATGCTCAAATGTTGACAGACTGTATACTGTGTGCCATAAACTTCTAGTGCCAAAGCTGAACGCTTTGAGATAAGAAACTCAAGCGTGTCGTTGTCTGTTGTATAATGAGAG
Source organism: Schistocerca gregaria (assembly GCF_023897955.1). NCBI lineage: Eukaryota > Metazoa > Arthropoda > Insecta > Orthoptera > Acrididae > Schistocerca > Schistocerca gregaria. Next base: position 598,555,797 of record NC_064920.1, on the reverse strand, counting down.
GCGGCTAAGAATTTATCACCCAGTTGATGTTGCGTTTCTAGGGCGTCTTGCACTAGAGATACTACGTAACACCACAGAGAAAATATTCATAGCATCTCGCTGAATCTGGGACTGTTCCCAATCCGACAATGAGGCTACTTTTATCCAGGTGCTCACAGACATAAATAGTGAAATGAAATTGTGTTCAAACTACATGCTGTCGCGAACAACAAGAGGTAAAATCTTCAACAACTGTGGCATCAAAACCTGGTAACGTGAACCCCGCGAACGAGGTGACGGCAAAATGGATTCTGGATGCTGTTCAATTTCATACTACAATTATTTATTAGAGGGTCATGATCTGGATTTTCGTCAGTCTAGAAATGCAGCATTTGAGAACATCGTCAAGGTTGAAAACCGGCTGTTGCATGAACGTCACAACATTACGACATTCTCTATTGACGTTTGTACAAGTATTTGTTCATTGCCATGTGTGCATAAAAATAAAGAACTGATAGTTCTTCAGTATTACCCATAATATACGTGACTGAGAATCCTTGGAATAAGTGGTAGTTCTCGCGAAATCCTGTTGCACAAATTTAGAGAACCTGTATTGGACAAAGACTGCGTGGTCATTTTCCTTCCAACACCGTGTATCCCGCGCAGGGATCGTGAGAATAAAATGCAAAAGCATATAGATAGTTGTTTTGCCTCTCTCAATACGCGAATAGAATAGGAAATAAAATCGATAAAATTGATATGATGTACCCTCTGTTACGCACCGTTCATTAGAGGACGTATGAGGCTGTGAGGGCAATTGTGGGCTAACTCCAAACAGTCTCTTATGACAAAATGGTACTGAAAAATTCTTGACATTAGAATGGATGTTTTATTCGGCTGTACATAGAAATGATATTGTTACAAGTAATTTTTTTTACATAAAAATACTTGCATATACCCACTAAAATGTAAAACTGAAATACTGAACAGTGTCTTGTAACTTAAGAAACTACAGTGTTGGTGAAACTATCAGTATGACGTGAGACATACACATTACGCCTGTAGTGCAGTACAATTTGTATTCATGTTGTTTGATGAACAGACATTTGCGGCATTAATATCCACCGACACCAGCTTCATAAAGCTGAAAGGTATCACCTGAGTGGTTTCGAGGAATACGTGTGCTGACTTTGCAGATGTCATGGGACAGACTTCTAATATCGCGTGGGACCTGCTCTGGCCCTGGAGAATGCAGTGAGACGACGTGAATGTGATTCTACAAGTCCCTGGTACTACTCTGGAAGGAGCTGACACCAAATTGTTTGCAGAGCGGCAGCCAATTCTGGTCTGTTCATGAGTGCAGGATCCATGATACGGAACATGCATTCCATGACATCCCAGATATTCTCGTTAGAACTCAAATCTTTGATTTTGGGTGGTCATCTCAGTATTTGGATCTCCCGCGCATCTTCGTGGATCCATTCCCTGGCGACGTGGGAGCCATGTGGCGGCCAGCGTTATCCATCTGGAAAAACTGTAGAACCATGAGGATGTTGGCAGGCCAAAAATGGATGGAGATGGTCCCTGAGCAGTTCAACATACGGTGCAATATTAACAATCTCTTCCAGAACTACAAGGGGGCCCGTTCCATACCAGTAAAATCCACTCCAGACCATATCGTAGACACCGCCTTGGTAGTCGGTATCCATCGATTCTTGTCGTCTGTGCCGCATATAACACATCTCGTCATCGTGCAGTTGAAGTCGTGACTTGTCTGACCATAATTATTGGCGACAAATGCAAGCCGCTGTGGCCGACGACTTTGGGTTAAGAGTGGCGCCCTTGGGTGGCGCAGACTCCCGTATCTTACGGATCCTGTATTCCTACGGTGCGCCACTGGGAGGCGTGCCTGTCTTGAACAGAGCAGTGATTTGTAGCACTGTTTCATTTCTGCCACTACTGACGATCCGTCTCAGATGTCGCCGGTCACGGTCATCGAGGTGGCTGGACGGCCAGTAGTTCGTCTGTTGTGGACTATGGCACCCTCATTCAACCATTCACGAAACACCCTGGACACGCTTGATGGTGTGAAGCTGAGTTCCTGCGCTACTGCCAAAATCGAAACTCTCATCCGTCGGGCACCGACCACCATACCACATACGAACAGCGTCAGCTCACGACGACTTCGCCGAGTATGGCCTTATTTTGCCTAGGTTTCCTAAGTTGGGTGTCTCTCCCGGTGCAGATTCCTCGGAGACAGGAATGTGAGTGGAGCCGTGCGTCTTGAGCTGCTGGGCGGCCACTGGTATCAGTTTGATTCTACAGTGTGTGTGTTTTTGTGAGGTCGACCGCACGCACGGAGGTTAATGTGGTTCTGTTGAGCTGAGCAAACTCGAGGTGCTGGCTTCTGGATATTGACTGTAGTGTGTCGGTGTTTCTTGCATGTCGGAGTTATACTACGTCCATATAACTGTGTCTGAATGAACAGATAAATACTGAAAAGAAGGCAAGTTTGAAGTTTCGATTTTGAGCATCGCATACATAATAATTGTCCATTTTCACATTTTCTTTTACTCGTTGTAACAGGCACGGCTATATCGCCTGGTGCCATCCATAAATATATGGTAGCTTAATTTGTGCACAAGTTGTAATTCCTAAGCAGTACGTCCGCAGCTGGCTGTAGTAGCAAATCCTGTAACCAGTATTGGCATCAGTAATATGTTCATCAAATCCAATGCAATAACAATAGCTTCCGCATTTTCTGAATCCTGTTACATTTGCTTCGGTGGACTACCGGCGTTACTTTGATGTAGCTCTCTTTTACACTCGCAATGAGTTTGCTCATCATTTGTGTCAGTTGCAGCAATTTTCACCTTACAGAAGTCTCGTTTCCTGGAAGAATCACTTATAGGGCAGTGAAAAGAGAAACCGAAACGTGTACTGAAAATATCAGAAAACAAATAAAAAAAAGACTCGGGCATTTTGTTCATCTTAAGACAAACTGTATAACCACTCTCGACTCAGGTAAGGTAACAAATATTCATGACAGCTAGATTTATTTCTTGTATGATGCCACTGGTTTGGTGGAATACGAATTGTATAAACGTATGTGCTGCATGTGTCTTCTCCATCGGTGCTCTAATTTTAGCAGGGCGTTTGCGTTTCTTATCTACAGGTGGGGATTGGTGAGTAACTTTATGCCCAAGAACTCTTTAAATGTGTTCGTCTAACATCTGTAAAATATTTTTAAAGACTGCTTTACCCACGTTTTCTAACAGTCCCTCTTCATTGTGGAAATGGTGGTAAAGGGTGTTTTCACGACGTGAATCTGCGGTAACAGCTACAATACGTACCAACACGACTTACAGACAACCCTTACCACAGAAGTCTGTCTAGTACCTTCAACGTACGAACAAGCCATATCGCACAGACTGCGAGTACGCTATTCTTACCCAACAGTGCAACTTCTACACTTTCTGGTCAAAAGTATCCGGACATCCTGATGCAGCAAGAACAAACCTTTGAGTTCGGTCCCAGTATTACTGGTGTCCTGCTTGACGCAATACCTGGGCGCAACGTTGAAAAGCGATATGAAATGGAACGAGCATACGGGTTCTGTGGTAGGGAAGGGAATGGTCTACTTCGGTTTATTGGGAGAATTTTGGGAAAGAGTGGTTCACTTCTAAATGAGACCGCGTTCTGGACGCTGGTGTGATCTATGTTTGGGATTCCAAGAAGGTCAGATTAAAGGAATACATCAAAGCAGTTCAGGGGCAGGCTACTAAATTTGTTATCGGTAGTTTCGAACAACACGTAAGTGTTACGGAGATGCTTCGGGAACTCAAGTGGAAATCCTGGATGGAGGACGACGTTCTTTTCGAGAAACACTTTTGAGAAAATTTAGAGAACCGGCATTAGAAGCTGACTCCTGAACGATTCTGCTGCTGCCAACATACATTGCGCGTTAGATCAATGAAGATAAGATTCGAAAAATTAGGACTCATACGGAGGCATATAGACTGTCGTTTTTCCATTCGCTCTGTTTGCGAATGGTACACGAGAAGATGTGACAAGTAGCGGTACAGAATAGCCTCCGCCACGCACCTTGTGGTATGTAGATGTAGATGGCAAAATGGCGCTATCCAAAACCGGCAGCCGGCCGCGGTGGCCGAGCGGTTCTAGGCGCTACAGTCTGGAACCGTGTGACGGCTAGGGTCGCAGGTTCGAATCCTGCCTCGGGTATGGATGTGTGTGATGTCTTTAGGTTAGTTAGGTTTAAGTAATTCTAAGTTCTAGGGGATTTATGACCTCAGCAATTGAGTCCCATAGTGCTCAGAGCCATTTGAACAATTTTTGAGATAATTATTGAGAACTGAGGAAATACATAGTGCCCGACTGCAATATTGGCTATTTTATCATCTATCGGGAATCGTTGTCAGTAAAGCACAGCCACATTGGGGAAAATATCATTTACCAGTGAAACTGAAGAATTATCAAAAGATAATGATTCAACTCACCGACAGCGAAATTTAATTCATTTTTATTACATCCTCTAGGCAACGAATTATTTACACATCGTTAGAACCTACTAAATCCGCAATGTCACATATTCCAATAAAATTATTAAAAGGATTTCTTACTGAGGCTGAGCGTATACGGATGAAAACATGCAGATTACTTGCGCTTTATCTACGGTCAATGAAATTTGCTGTCTTGGAATAACCAAGCGTAACTTTCTTTTCGTTCTCTCGTCGTGCCAGGCGATAAGAACTTAAGCCGGGTGGGGAAACTGAAGAGACGGCCTCTCCGCCGCCTGCAGTCTTTAGTGGTGCCGCCCTTGGCACACAGGCCGCGTTCCAGGCGCGCCAGAGTTGTGTCGGCCGGGCGATATTGTTCCCTGCCAGCGCCACGCTTGCCACAACGTAGCTGACGATACTAGCTTCTGATGAAACGGAGGCGGAGAGGCGAGATTAAAAACGTGCACTGGAGCGTTTCGAAATTTGTTCCAGGACGAAAATTCGATAATGATCCTCAGCTTTCCGTTCCATTCATCGAATTATTGAAGAATAATTATTTTTAGTCCAAGTTCTAATACCGCTCCAGAGTTTATTTTTTCCTTTCAACAAGGACACACGTGCCCGCAGTGAGAGTCATATTGTCCGATTCTCATTCATTCACATAATTTTTTGCTCTCCGTATGTTATAAATGGTGCCCACGTAGACCTTTACTAGACCAGACAGGTCTTATTGTACTAATTTCTTTGTCTGTGGCGACGGGACAATGCTTTCCGTCAAGATTTTCAGCTAGCATAGTAATCTGTACACTTTGCGGGTTCTTACATGTTCATCAGAGAATACTGCGAGTTTTGGCGAGTGAACTCTGTGAATTTTATAGGTATTGCGTTCAAAATCTCTGCGGCGATTCAGGTTTAAGTTTGCTCTGATTTCCCATAATACCTCCAGCTGAATTTACATGGTGATTATCTTGAAAAAGTCATTCCATTTTTTCGTTCCCTTTCTTCCTTAAACGCAGTTTCTGCTAAGTCCTCTCTCACTCCAACACCATCGAAAGGAACGAAGGAACAATGGAAGATTGGGCTGGCAGACAAGCTCGACTAGCGGAAATCTGATGAATTCCTTCTTTGGCATCGACGTTTGGATGACATTATGGTCATGGGAAGACTATTTTCAATTTGATAAGCTCACGAAATACGCCTTGTACGTTTCAAAAGCAATAAATCCTGTGTTTCATTCTGATATTCATTGCAGCATGTCCGAAAAATTGTGGAGCCTTTCACGAATGAGAATGCAGGATTCGGTTATTGTTCAAATGGCTCTAAGCACTATGGGACTTAACATCTGGGGTCATCAGCCCCCCTCCCCAGAACTTTATAAACCTAACTAAGCTAAGGAAATCACACATAGCCATGTCCGAGACAGGACTGGAACCTGTGACCGTAGTAGAAGCGCGTAGAACCACTCGGCCACAGCGGCCGGCTCAATTATTGTATTCAGGAGTTTTATAATAGACTATTCTCCAATAATTTCCATCGCCTGCTTAATATTCGCTGCTGGAAAAAGACCTCCTCAAAGTTACTGCTATACTATTGCACATTGCCCTGCATATTATTGAAGTTCAAACGAAAATTGGACGCAAGTTGACGTGTTCGTAAGGTCACAAACGTGTTACAGACCAAATCAAACAATCCGAAACTGGTTCCCCCCCTTAATCCATTATTTATGTTATTTAAAATATTTTAGTAATTTCATCGAACCGTAATGGAAAAAGTTTTTTAATGTCAAACACTGGTGTGGTGTAAATCAGGATGAGAAGCCCTAAGCTGATCACACTAAATAAACAAATATATAGGGTGATGCCAGATGGTGTGGCCGAACGGTTCTAGGCGCTTCAGTCTGGAACCGCGCGACCGCTACGGGCATGGATGTGTGTGATGTCCTTAGGTTAGTTAGGTTTAAGTAGTTCTATGTTCTAGGGGACTGATGACCTCAGAAGTTAAGTCCCATAGTGCTGAGAGCCATTTGAATCATTTTTATAGGGTGATTTTTCCCGTCGTGTGTAAACTCTACGGATTAATCGATGAGAGGGTACGGAACAAAAAAAGGTCTAATGAAAAATGCATGGTTCTCACGCTAGAGACCATTTATTCAACCATGCTTTGTTGCAGAGACTGCGGTCTAATACGCGCCGTTCCATTCAGCCACAGTTAAAGAATCCATGGTTTCCTCCTAGAGAGTGGTACCGCTCCAAATACGTCATGCCCTAGCGCCGTCACCTGCTGCAGTAATTGGTAACGTTGTTTCCGATTCACTTCTCTTACTGACTCAGCTTGTAGTGGAGTGATACAACATTTTATACTATGGTTTCGTATTCGAATCGAGAGCTTGCCGACATGGCGTTTACTTACGGAAAGGAAAATAGCAACGAACAGGGGAGGGGGGGGGGGGGGGGCAGCAGCGTTGTACCAGGAGACCTTTCCCCGGCGACAACGACCATAGAATTCAACGTTGGCAACAGTGTTCCACCGTTCGTCTGAAACATGTTCGCTTCAGGAAGCAAGAAATCATGAAGGACGTATCCGAGATGTTCGGACACTAGCCTTGGAGGAAAATGTAATTACCACTGTGGAAGGCGATCGCCATATCAGCACCAGACAGTGCAGAATAAGCCACATGACTGTGTGGAATATTCTCCATGACCATTGTTGCTGTCCTTGTCACTTAAAGCGTATGTAGGGTTATTAGCAGCAGACTTTCCACATCTGGAGCAATTTTGTCACTGACTACTTCACCAGCCGTGGTGGCCAAGCGGTTAAAGAAGCTACAGTCTGGAACCGCGCGACCACTACGGTCGCAGGTTCGAATCCTGCCTCGGGCATGGATGTGTGATGTCCTTAGGTTAGTTAAGTTTAAGTAGTTTAAGTTCTAGGGGACTGATGACCTTAGAAGTTAAGTCCCATAGTGCTCAGAGGCATTTGACCCATTTTTTGAACCACGATTCCGGGATATGTGTCATACATCCTATTCATAGATGAGTTCACCTTTACGCGGAGTGTTATCTTCAACTATCAGAGCAGTATGCAGAAGCACCATGGTGTGATGGCAGCGAATCATCAGCATAGGTGCAGCCGGAATGTGTGGGCCGGGATAATGGGCGACCGTACTTTGGGACAAGTCTTCCTCCCACGTCGCCTAACAGGCCCGAACTATCGGCGTGTTTGCCGGGTGACTTTTCCTGCAATACTGGAAGAAGTGCCATTGATGTTTTGAAGGGTTATGTGGCTCCTACATGATGGTGCTCCAGCACACTTCGCCATTAACGTCCGAACGCATCAGTCGTGTCTTCCTCGGTCGATGGTCGTACGAGAGGGTCCATTTGCATGGCTTGCTCGTTCCTGGATCTCAACCTGTGCGATTTCTAGATACGGAGACATCTCGAAAGTACCGTTCCAGATGTGGAGACTCTGGAGCAGCGTATTCATGCTGCCTTTGGCACTGCTCGGATGCAGCCTGGTCGATGTGAACTTATGAGACAGAACGTGCTACAGGGCGTGCACGCATGCATTAAGGCACATAGAAACCATTTTCAGCACAGACTACTTTGGCAGCATCGTTCAACGCGTATTAGACTGCAGTCTCTGTTACAATGCATGATTGAATAAATGGCCTCCAGGTTGCAAATCATGCACTCCCGGGCATAAGTTCATTAGACCTTTTTGTCCCTTACCCTCCCACCAATCACGGTAGAGTTTGTACACGGTAGAAAAAATCACCCTGTGTAAAAAGTAAACTGTGTGACTAAAAGTCATGATAAAGTAAAGAGATATAAATCGATCGTCGGCTGCTGAAGAAATTCCATAGCACCGTGATGTAAGTGGGACCATGACGCCTGAAGGCTCATACGAGTATTCAAATCTACCTCACAGCAAACCATCCACCAACTCTCTATGGATATACTGAGGCGATAAGGCATACATTTGTCAAACGCTTGTGGACGTCATGTGTGGCACTTTACGAGCGTAGAGATATTACCTCTGCTATTCTGAAGATCCGCCTAGAGAGCCTTGACCTCGGAAACCGTAATTATTGCGTAACTTCCGAGGTGCTACACTCCATGCGTCTGGCACCGATTATAGCGCCACGTTCAGTGTCTGTCAACTCACGACGTCTTGCCACGTTCACTACGCAACATGAGACTGCAAAGATATCGTGTTTACACTCGCGCCGTGCGCTGCATGCAGCCGCGACGGCTGGATTCACACACGCCGCATCTTGAAATGTCACTTTTTCGCAAGTCAATTTATAAGCGGAAACTGCTTACGCTGCACATTATGTCATCCGTTTGATATTTTAGGTATGTCTCCATGGGAAACAGCGTCGATGAAAACTGTTGTAAATGAATCAAATAAAATAGACGACCCGTCATGGCGACAAAGCAGTTGCATATGAAGTCGAGCTCTGCCTCACCCACAAAGCTAGCGCGACGCTGCTCTACCAATGCTGAATAATAGTTATTCGTAAGTGCTGTAGGTGATGTTGCGGTCATTCGATTGCACTATAACAACACTGTCGTCTTGATCACAATAGTTTATTGATTTTAATTTATCTCTGTTATATTCTAGAGAAATGCACTTTTTATTTATGCACTTGCTTCTAAAAACACTTTAACTTCATAAATATCCCATTCCTGTTTCGGGGTTTAAACATAGATTTGGTGGGGACATTAAGCCTCCAGGTCACTGACCGAATAGCACAATAGTGGAAACAAAATGGTGAGATGGACAAGCTACATATCTACATTAAACTGTACAATTTACACCATGATGACAAAATTTAGCTTAAAACGGTATACGTTTTTCTTGATGGTCTCAAAATTTGACTATCCCATTTTGAAGATTTACGTATTGTGAACATGTGGCCGGCCACGGTGGTCTCGCCGTTCTAGGCGCGCAGTCCGGAAACGTGCGACTGCTACCGTCGCAGGTTCGAATCCTGCCTCGGGCATGGATGTGTGTGATGTCCTTAGGTTAGTTAGGTTTAAGTAGTTCTAAGTCCTAGGGAACTGATGACCACAGCAGTTGAGTCCCATAGTGCTCAGAGCCATTTGAACCATTTTTGTGAACATGTGTTCCCATATTTTAAAACCAATTCATTATTTAGGCCACCACATGTCAAATCAAAGGTGGGAGTGTATGGTTGGTATTTAGACGTCAAATATAAGCCAGTCATGCTACATTTGTAACAAGTAATTGTTTCTGATGCCAGCTAAGTAATATTTGAACTTCCAGAAGCAGTATAACAAATGTAGCATAAACATTTGTCAGACGTCCTGTGTACAATATAAAAAAGCAGTAACATATTACAGAGCAGTTGAGTCCCATAGTGCTCAGAGCCATTTGAACCATTTTTGTGAACATGTGTTCCCATATTTTAAAACCAATTCATTACTTAGGCCACCACATGTCAAATCAAAGGTGGGAGTGTATGGTTGGTATTTAGACGTCAAATATAAGCCAGTCATGCTACATTTGTAACAAGTAATTGTTTCTGATGCCAGCTAAGTAATATTTGAACGTCCAGAAGCAGTATAACAAATGTAGCATAAACATTTGTCAGACGTCCTGTGTACAATATAAAAAAGCAGTAACATATTACAGAATGATGGTAAAGGTTGAATGAAGAAACTACAGAAAAAAAATATTTTCACACACATGTTCCAGCGCCGGCCGCGGTGGTCTCGCGGTTCCAGGCGCGCAGTCCGGAACCGTGCGACTGCTACGGTCGCAGGTTCGAATCCTGCCTCGGGCATGGACGTGTGTGATGTCCTTAGGTTAGTTAGGTTTAATTAGTTCTAAGTTCTAGGGGACTGATGACCACAGCAGTTGAGTCCCATAGTGCTCAGAGCCATTTGAACCATTTTGAACATGTTCCAGCATAATAACAACAGAAGATCATACTTCAAAAATAAATGTGCGGAAGTCAAACATATTGCACGAGACATCTGATACATTACTATTTTTTGCGATATAATTTTCTGCATGACAGCTTCTAGTACTGCGATAAAAATCTGTCAATTCTTATGTTTATTACTTTCGTTGATGCGGATACGTCACCTGCGAGACTGTCCGTGTGAGATGCAAAGAATACTCCGATATGTGCCAACTACAATTTGAACAGATAAGAGAAAGCGCATGCAGATGCAATTGCTAGCCAGATATCTGTTGTTTGAAGATTATCATAAATAGTAGGTTCACATTCGTTTTTATCGCAGTCCTAGAACAGTAAGTATCGTAACTAATATAAAAAGGAGGTTCGCACTTCATAATTAACTTGAATCGTTCTGATTTTGTCCATCGTACACAGATCTTCGGTCGTTTTACTGTTTGGTATGTGCTGTTTAATGAACTTTTAACTCCAGGTCTCTCAATTGTTTCAAGCCACTTACGAAGTCTTTTACTCAAGGACGCTTCTTTATAAACTCCATGAAACCGAGACAGACAACTTATAAAAACTCAACGTGCCAAAAATGTAAAGCTCCTACAATGAGGTGCCCAGGGGAAATCATTCAAATTTTATGATTAATGAAACAGTGTCTCTAAATTACAAAAACTATTCACGGTCATCTGGAACAAATATTACAATAAATCTATATTATATATTCCGGGACGCAAAATCAAGACGTTACTGTATGGTAATCCTACAGAAAGCAGTATACTGATCGAAATATTAATAATGGGAGGCAGATCAATAATTTAGGACATAGAAAACTAAGAGATTTTCTAAGGGAAAGTTTTAATCCAGTCTTCATAGACAACATCTGAATGAAACGGAGGCAATAATTAAAATTTTATATCTACAGTCTCAGAACTAATGGTGGCAGGCTGAGCGGAAGAATGGTATTCACATTTCAATAAAAGTTAAGAGCAAATTGATGTTTGATAAAGAAAGATATCTACAGGTAATATACAGGATTAATCTACTTTCAGAACGATTGTCGTGAATCATCAATTTACATACAGATCGAGGTCTGGATCCAAAAGAACCAGTACAGCTGAAAAACTTCTCGAGAAGAAGAGATTTTGGGAGGATAAGAAAGCAAAACAATTAGAAAAATAAATTTAATTTGAATCACACTCATTGACGTAAATATCAACATGCACTTAACTTGGTAATAAGCGGTCATTTATTACAACATTTGAAAATTGGTTCAAATGGTTCAAATGGCTCTAAGCACTATGGGACTTAAAGACCTGAGGTCATCAGTCCCCTAGACTTAGAACCACTTTAACCTAATCTAATCTAAGGACATCACACACATCCATGCCCGAGGCAGAATTCGAACATGCGACCGTACCGGACTGAAGCGCCTAGAACCGCTCGGCCACAACGGCCAGCTTGAAAACTGGTATTAACTAATGAATACATACGAGATACTTTCTGGAAGTACGAAAGTGGTCAATAACATTCATTTTGCATCGTGGTAATGTCAGAAATATTTGCCGAGAAGAGAAATAATGTATTAGAAGGTATCACAACCGTTGGTCGAAGCAAGATATGCTACATATGAGATCGGTAGATACATCATTGTGAGTTAGTAGATACCGAGTGTGTGGATAAATAAATGAAGGTTTGAGAAGGCAGTACGTTGATTGGCATAGTACCGTGCTGAGTAACACAGCTGCTCTTCCGCATCCCATAGGGTCGTACTCATCCGTTCCCTTTAATAAGCTTTGCATGAAAACTGGTTCCTTTTGTAACAGTGACATTTCAACCTAAATGTGAATGGCAAAAGTTTTGGCATTATTTTAGATTTTTCACTGATTACAGTTGTTGCTTCGACTGTTAATTTATATTTCCGTCGTGACATAATATCGAACGCTGAATTTTCAGTAGAACTTTTACAGCCATAACTGGAAAACGAAGTCCGTGAAACAATGACAGTCGTATTTACCGTTGCTCAAAGATCACGTATACAGTAAAGGAACTACCAGACACCGATACTGTTTAATTTTGTGACGAAGTACGTCCTCGCGTTCAAAACAATATATTGAAAATAATTTTATTTTTATTTACAGTCATCTGAACTACATGCGTCATTCCATTATACAGCTGATGGTTATCCACATTCGCAACTGCGAATACATTTCTAGTACTTATAAATCGCTCCTGCGTTAAGCATTTGAATAATACTCGAGTGACTCTAGTGGAAACTAGGTTGGATGACCAGTAGATACTGAGAAATAAGAACAAGGGCAGCCCAGAATGACACAGATTGATGTAACTTCAAAGTGTCTACCGTAGAAAAATACAGGAATTATCATTTTTTCAGTGTTAATCTAACGAAGCTGTGTTACCAATTTCGTTTTCAAACGCAGTATTAGCGTAGCGAAAGAGCTGATAAAGCACAGCGCAAGTGAAACAGAAAAAGATTGGGCGTGTACTGAGTGCTGCTGCTATTGAGATATATGGGTGCCACAGACCTGTAGCCGATGTCTAATCTCAGCGAAGCCAGAGCAGGAAGTGGCGTCAGGTGCCTTCCGCTGCCAGGGAGAAGGGCGCGTTATCGGGGTACAGTTCCCGTCTGACATAATTTACTAGCGCCGTCGACGAGGACAAACTAGCGCTGTCTCTCTCGCGGTACTCTGCTACTAAACTGCTGCCTAAGACTTTTTGTATGAACTAGTTATAAAGCAATAGAGCTGCGCTTTCGTTCCATGCGTGTAATAGCTGTGCAACAGTAATGATAATGTTGTTGAATAGCTGTCATCCACTACATTGATGACATATTTCGGTCATTCATTACTTCAAGCTGTTTTTTTCATCATCAGTTGATAGCAGTAATTGATGAGATAAATTTATGATCGTTTGATGACAGAACGAAGGCCTTCGCTACCGGATGTCATCGCTGCTGGTAAATCTTTCGGCCTATAAGGTCGTTGTCCATGAAACTTTACTGTTCCTAACGTTTCGTCGAGAATAGCTCTGGACGTGTTCATAGGCGTTGCTCTTCCGTTGAGTCTTGCCGACTGAAGGGTCTGACGTCCGAGAGCGACATATACGCTGTAGAAAAAGGGGTGCGTCCGGAGTGATGAAAGAGGTGGTCCTTGTCAAAGATAAAACTTAACTATCGATTGCTGTCTTGTCAAAGATAAAAAACTTTTTAGCGATACTGCAGAGATACTGTCCATCTGTCGTTAAGCTTCATGGTCCCTTCTTTCCTATTAAAATTATTCCTATGTTTATTTATTTCAATAGCTGTGGATAACAGTTCGTCGTCGTTGATAAAATTTTTATTCCGTAAAAATTCACTTCGTGGCTTCCTGACTGAAGAGCATGCTCTGCTACAGCCGATTTGCCGATTTCCTCTAGTCCGCAAAGACTTTTGTGTTCCTTTAGCCGTATATTCAAGGTTCTATTGCTTGAGCCAATATAAACTTTACCCATACGCACACGGAATTTTATATACGCCACATGCTGTCAGAGGGGGTGTTTATCCTTTACAGATCGGAGTGGCTGACCTTTTTTGTTGGTCTAAAAAACCAGACTAACGCTGTGTTTATGCAAAATCTTTCAGATCTGATCTGTTAGTTGTTTAGTAAAATGGAAAGGAACTGTATTTTTCCATCGGTGTTTTTCATGCTTGTCCTTTGGTCTTCCATTATTTTGTCGTGGAATTCCTTTCATTTCTTTCCCTGAGTAGACATTTTTTTTCGAAAGCCTAAATGAGATGCTTCAGTTCGGCGCCCAGGTATTCCGACGTGCAAATCGTCTTGGTTCTGTCGACAAGACATTGAGTGACACCTCTCCAGCCATGTCTCCCTTTCTACAGTATCTTAGTCTCAGACGTATGGCCCATCAGTCGGCAAGGGGCAACGCCTCCGAAGATGTCCAGCGCAGTTCTGGACGATACATTAAGAGCAGAAGAGTTTTGATCATCTGTCGTACGCGTGTAGTGCCGTACAGTAGAAATTATGAGGATAAACACGGCGATACTTCTGCTAACAGATGTTACAATGAAAATCGGTCATATTTTGTCCGATACAATTCAATGCTGGTACGTGTGTCATGCATTTTATCTGTTTTTGCTGCATTGGATTTAGCCATTACATTCACTTACATTTCGAATATTTGTAACCCTTCGTTGTATTTTACCGTAGGTCGCCAAGACACTGAATAAAATTCAACACATGATCAGTAACTCATTTCGTTAATGTACTGCAGTCATCTGGTAATTGCAGTAACCTTCGGTTATGGGGAGGAAGAATAAGTTATTTAAAAGTACCGTCAATTTAGTGGTTCATAGTAGTTCCACAACATATTATATAATGCAGATGCATTTCCGTCAACATGTAATTATTTGGCTAAATGAAGATGGTAACGGTAAACTGGAGTGAAATTCAGCTGCATAATAACATATTTCTTTCCTGGAGTAGCCGAGTAGTACAGGTTGGAAAACTGGAAACTAACTAATTTTTGCCATTAGCGGGTATGTAACTTGTTATATTTTCTGGCGTCATTCAGTATACGTGGATTTATGCAGTGCCAATAGAAACTGTTTAGGTAGTGTGACGTTGGAAAACTTGGCACATCTGATCTGGCTGACGATTCATAAGAGACAAACTGAATGGTGATATCCACTTACTAACTTCCAAGAACGTATCTGCGGCCAAGAATATTTTAATACTTCGAAATTCCTATACATTAGCATTCTGATGATCCCGAAGATAAAGCATTAAACAAATCATATGTCAGACTCCAGGCAGTGGTTTATCTGCGCTCCGTTCAGTTCCTCACGACACGTACGTTTTTTGTGACAATTGGACCATATCTTCTGCCACGTACATTTCAGTAAAATACAGACTATACAATTATAGAACCTGATCCATCGTTAAGTGTCTCACTCACAGGATACTGGGATATCATGAAAATACTGTGGGTAGTACAAGAGACATGTTGAAGTCAGATGTAAAAAAACGAGAGACGTCTGTCAACTTCATCATCTCCCAGTACCTACTGCAGCCTACATCCTTCTGAATCTGCTTAGTGTATTCATCTCTTGGTCTCCCTTTACGACTTTTACCCTCCACGCTGCCCTCCAGTACTAAATTGGTGATCCCTTGATGCCTGAGGACATGTCCTAACAACCTATCCCTTCTTGTCAAGTTGTACCACAAACTCCTCCCCAATTCTATTTAATATCTCCTCATTAGTTATGTGATCTACCCATCTACTCTTCAGCATTCTTCTGTAGCACCACATTTCGAAAGCTTCTATTCTTGTCTGAACTATTTATCGTCCATGCCTCACTTCTATACATGGCTACACTCCATACAAATACTCACGACTCACCGGTACAGCTTGAATTCTGTCAGTACCTCTGTCCTACATTCGTAACTTCACAGAATGAGAGAAACATGGTTTTAGTCTACCAGGAAGTTTCCAAGCAGCGCACATATCGTTGAAATCAACTTATGCCGAACGCCGAATGGAGAGTTGTGAGAGACAATTACATGAGTGAAACGGCGCATGTTTTCATGGACAGTAATGAGTGGGATATGTACATGTAGCCGGCCGGGGTGGCCGAGCGGTTCTAGAAGCTACAGTCTGGAACCGCGCGACCGCTACGGTCACAGGTTCGAATCCTGCCTCGGGCATGGGTGAGTGTGATGTCCTTAGGTTAGTTAGGTTTAAGTAGTTCTAAGTTCTAGGGGACTGATGACCTCAGAAGTTAAGTCTCATAGTGCTCAGAGCAATTTCTTTTTATCTACATGTAAACGTATTGTTTGCCGTAGGAACCGCATTAAGTTACGTGATCTCACACTTCTCGGCTTGGAGCATATTTTTCAGAAGTCGTTTACCGTATCAGCAACATTTTAGTCAGTGTTATTTTATTAACTGATTACTGAATCAGGCGTATGTGTCTGTGACAACAACACAGAACGTTCTCAATTAAGGGAAGTACCGGTACTGTAGTCACACAGCTGTCTTAGAACGAGCAGGCAATCGCTTTTCTAAACTGTACGCAAATATATTATGGAAACCATCACGTACTTTTAAAAAAAATAAGCTTTCTTAAGTGTATTTCTTAGCGTTCTGTTGTTACGCAAGGGGAGTGAACAGTAAACATCTACATCTACATCCATACTCTGCAAGCCACCTGACGGCGTGTGGCGGAGTACCTTCAGTACCTCTATCGGTTCTCCCTTCTATTCCAGTGTCGTATTGTTCGTGGAAAGAAGGATTGTCGGTATGCCTCTGTGTGGGCTCTAATCTCTCTGATTTTATCCTCGTGGTCTCTTCGCGAGATATACGTAGGAGGGAGCAATATTCTGCTTGACTCCTCGGTGAAGGTATGTTCTCGAAACTTCAACAAAAGCCCGTACCGAGCTATTGAGCGTCTCTCCAGCAGAGTCTTCCACTGGAGTTTATCTATCACCTCCGTAACGCTTTCGCGATTACTAAATGATCCTCTAACGAAGCGCGCTGATCCGTTGGATCTTTTCTATCTCTTCTCTCAACGCTATCTGGTACGGAACCCACACTGGTGAGCAGTATTCAAGCAGTGGGGGAACAAGTGTAGTGTAACCTATTTCCTTTGTTTGCATTTCCTTAGGATTCTTCCAGTGAATCTCAGTCTGGCATCTGCTTTACCGACGATCAACTTATATGATCATTCCATTTTAAATCACTCCTAATGCGTAGTCCCAGATAATTTATGGAATTAACTGCCTGCAGTTTCTGTCCTGCTATATTGTAGCTAAATGATATTGGATCATTCTTTCTATGTGCTCGGAGCTATCCAGTGTGTCGGAGAATGAAACAAACTATTGGATCGACGTTCTGGCGTAAATCCGCCATATAACGCTGAGATGTTATTACTTCATAGATGTGACTGAATCCCTTCAGATCCACCGGCTACAATTGTGTACATTAACTTTTACAGTGTCTTAGCTGGAATAGAAGTACATTTTCCCAATGGAAAACTAAGATACACATTTGAGAATGTTCAATCTTTTCATTAACTCCAAGTGCTACCAACTGCTGGGCATGACTATGAAAATATCAGGAAGTGAATGTTACAGTGCTCAGCAACTCGTGACCACCAGAATACACGAATGTGGTTGGTTCGTTATATTCCATTGTGTGATGTTACCGTTACTTGGCTGGCTCTGAGCACTATGGGACTCAACTGCTGTGGTCATCAGTCCCCTAGAACTTAGAACTACTTAAACCTAACTAACCTAAGGACATCACACACATCCATGCCCGAGGCAGGATTCGAACCTGCGACCGTAGCAGTCGCACGGTTCCGGACTGCGTGCCTAGAACCGCGAGTCCACCGCGGCCGGCTTACCGTTATTTTGCATGGTAGTTACTGTATAATCATTTTGGTGTTTACTAAAATAGAGAATATTTTGCAATTAATTATTTTATTCCATAAAATGAAGCCAAATATATAAAGTATGTTTTGAAAACGGGTACATA
This sequence comes from Schistocerca gregaria, assembly GCF_023897955.1. Classification (NCBI taxonomy): domain Eukaryota; kingdom Metazoa; phylum Arthropoda; class Insecta; order Orthoptera; family Acrididae; genus Schistocerca; species Schistocerca gregaria. Next base: position 598,537,815 of record NC_064920.1, on the reverse strand, counting down.
TTTTTGTATGAATCTTGCAACTGAAATCAGAAAAAAATCACCTAAGAGCATTACCACATATAGAAAACTTCCCTCTTCCAGAAAAAAATCATGTCTGAAAGGGTTAATACATATTCATAAAACTACACATTTAACTCACAGAACTTTGTAACATGTTTTCCAATTCTTTTGTGTAGATTTGGTAACAGTCGCACAATAAGATGACGCACGCCCATAGAGAGAGAGAGAGAGAGAGAGAGAGAGAGAGAGAGAGAGAGAGAGATAGAGAGAGAGAAATACTGTGATTTGCGGTGTCTTTATTTTGCGTTATGGTGCAAAGTGGACTTTACTGTGTGCGTCACAAACGAACATCTATAGCTCGTTACATCGATACACGGAACACGATGTAACGCGCTAACACATTAATACCATAGATTCTCTATGGAATGTTTATGTCCCAGACAACATCCTCTTCTCTGTAAATTGCACGAATTCTTGGGAGAGTGGGCACGAATGTGTTTCGCTCGTCCGTCAGCTCCGTGGTGGAAATGCAAACTACAGCACACCAGCTGTTCCTCGAGGCTGTCCCGAAGCCTCGGTGACAGCAAACTGTGCCACAGCATTCCGTGAGTCCATTAGTGGAATGAGCTCGCGCGCTTCCGTCCGCGGTATTACGCGGAATCGAAAGAAACGAAGGGGCGTCCTCACGGCAGGAAATTGCACGCCGCCACCTCGAGTGCAACGTACGGCGGAAGGCCACGTCTGGGAACACAATGAACAGCTCCCTGCGGGATATTTTCGAGCTGGCCAGCCTACAGCACCGGAAGCTCCTACCTGGGGCGCGCCAGTTTTGCGGGTAATTGTAATAAATATTCATTACGCTCCGGGCCTTACGTCAGCCGCTGCGCTCTAAGTACACAGATAAAAATATTGCCTTCTCGCGCCTTAGGTGGACGGCGCGTAATTACGAAGTTTACGGCTTTACGTTTTCGCAACAGCTCCAGTGACCTGTTTTTGTACCTCGCGTGCGTCGTTAAGCAATTCTGCAGATCATTATTGCGCCTAGAAGCAATTACACTCAATGAACCGGATTACTGCCATGAAAAAGGAAATGAAGGAAACGCTACAGTGTATCGTTGGACAAAATTTTAAATTCGTGCGGAAACCCAGTTACTATTGCTCAGACAATGGCGTGTATGAATTCTCTACAGAAGTAATCAATAAAGGTTATGGGGTACAATCGTCAGCCAACAACTCATTACACATGATGCTGGAACACAACCAAACGTGCTGTTATGCTCGGAGAAAAACATAATCTTTCAGCACGAGAAAATAAGTGCTTCTCGCTGAGAGAAGAGTTTCAAATACCCTTCTGGCCATCCCTGATCTTGTTTGCCGTGGTATGCCTGTAATGCTCTAGGGAAATACCTGCATGGTACATGTCAACAGGACATTCCAGAATTCCTTCAGCATCCTTCCCCACAGTCCAGCTTGAACTCCATCTATAATGACGTAATCATCAACTGGTTCCATCCGAGTCATTACTTTATTACCACTTCTTTAGCACCACTTACGTTTTGGAAACAACCATTTTATAGCATCATTTTGTGGGAGCAAGGTTTTCCGTTATTAATAATTTTTTGTATTACTTCTCTGAGTAGGTTTTTGAACACTCAGGAAAATAAATGTGGTAAAAGTTTTTTTGTTTGTTTATCAAAGAAAGACGAAGACAATGAGAAGTAGCAGAAATGAGAACAGCGAGAAACTTAATTTCAGAATTGATGGTCACGAAAGAGATGAAGTTAAGGACCCACTACCTAGGCAGTAAAATAACCAATGACGGACGGAGCAAGGAGGACATCAAAAGCAGACTCAATGACAAAAAGGGCATTCCTGGCCAAGGTAAGTCTACTAATTCAGATATCTGCCTTAATTTGAGGAAGAAATTTGTGAGAATGTACGTTTGGAGTACAGCATTGAATGGTAGTGAAACATGGACTGTGAGAATACCGGAACAGAAGAGAACCGAAACATTTTAGATGTGGTGCTACAGACGAATGTTGAAAATTAGGTGGATTGATAAGGTATGGAATGAGGAGATTCTGTGGGGAAAGAGGAAAGGAGTACGTGGAAAACACTGATAAGGAGAAGGGACAGGATGATAGGACATCTGTTAAGACACGAGGGAATGGCTTCTATGGTACTAGAGGGAACTGTAGAAGGCAAAAACTGTAGAGGAAGACAGAGATTGGAATACATCCAGCAAATAGTAAAGGACGTAGGTTGCAAGTGCTATTATTACATGAAGAGGTTAGCACAAGAGAGGAATTCGTGGCGGGCTGCATCAAACCAGTCAGAAAACTGATAACCCCCACCCAAAAAAAGTCCTTTTTTATGTTTGTTTTCTTCCGAAACAATGTTAAAAGAGTAACTGGCTCCACACCAATTATAGAAGTGTCTCCGTCACTTTTGCTATCACAGATTGCCATTGCAGACTCTACCTTTAATTTTTCTCATTGTTATCTTGTAGTGGGATTTGTTTCCATTTATCGTTTCTGTAACTGTTACCAAAGATTTTTGACCTCATTCAAACGTAATCATATTGATCAAAAACGTGAATATTTCCATATAGTAACATTTGCTATCTTTCTTAATAAGTCTTGTTTCTCTGCCTGAGATGTATTCAATATTGCCTCCTATATTCTTCTTTACACTGAGGCTTATACACAAACTCCCTTGCCCATGTCATGGATTGTTATCTCGGACAGTGATGGCAATATACGCTTACGTTGCGAAGCAAGTGAGGTAAAAATATGTTTGGTTAATTTTAAATGAGACGGATTTCTACGAATGTTTTCACGGTAGAGTCGTTGCTCCATAATTAAATCGTCTGACCTCGATTTCGTAGTGAAACGTTTTAGAATATTGGTTGGAGAAGATGTTTTGATTTGATGTACAGACTGTATAAATACGCATTTGACAACATATGCTACCTAATATGTTCCAAAACGTCGGGCACAAAAACGGGGTTTTTCCAGGGTTCATGCATCGGTTTTTCTTGGTGATATGAAGGTAGGATCAAGTGTTCTTGATAGAACTTGCGCTAGGGACCAACAGAAGGATCACCTTAGTGTAGCTGTCCTGCAGTATAGGGTCAAAATTTGAATTTTACGCACTTTGTGTGATCTTAGGCTTTCCCGTCGAATTAACTGTTTGTACTGTTCTTGGGTCTCCTGCCGCGTGCAGTTGTTTACAAACCACGATATTTTGACAGCGTTACTTACCGTCATCTTCAGGTGAAACCTGCAGACTGAGCGTCTCCACTGGATCTTCTCCCATTTATATTCTGATCGCTCCCCACCCGTTCACCCGCGCCATTCCGTACGCGGCGCTGCGTGGAGTGGTGGTGGGGAGGGGCACGCTGCTGGCTGCTGGATGCGAACTGTGGACCATCAGATGTCCTGTGGCCTTCGTCGGGCGCGGAAGTCGCTTTGGGTTGGCGCTGCGCTTTTAGTTGGCGGAATTAAACCCTCACGGTAGGAAATGTCAGCATCACATCAGGAATTCTGTACATTTCATTCAACGGCTGCAGGAGCTGCGCCTTGGTAACCAGGACCTCATGGTCAGCTTCGGTGTGGTCTCGCTTTTCACCAGAGTGCCGCTTGATGACTCTCTTAAGTTGATTAGGGAGAAATTCAACCCGACAATGACTAATGACTGAGTCGGAACAAGGCCCCCGGAGTAGACAACATTCCATTAGAACTACTGACGGCCTTGGGAGAGCCAGTCATGACAAAACTCTACCAGCTGGTGAGCAAGATGTATGAGACAGGCCAAATACCCTCAGACTTCAAGAAGAATATAATAATTCCAATCCCAAAGAAAGCAGGTGCTGACAGATGTGAAAATTACCGAACTATCAGTTTAATAAGTCACAGCTGCAAAATACTAACGCGAATTCTTTACAGACGAATGGAAAAACTGATAGATGCGGACCTCGGGGAGGATCAGTTTGGATTCCGTCGAAATGTTGGAACACGTGAGGCAATACTGACCTTACGACTTATCTTAGAAGAAAGATTAAGAAAAGGCAAACCTACGTTTCTAGCATTTGTAGACTTAGAGAAAGCTTTTGACAATGTTGACTGGAATACTCTTTTTCAAATTCTAAAGGTGGCAGGGGTAAAATACAGGGAGCGAAAGGCTATTTACAATTTGTACAGAAACCAGATGGCAGTCATAAGAGTCGAGGGGCATGAAAGGGAAGCAGTGGTTGGGAAAGGAGTGAGACAGGGTTGTAGCCTCTCCCCGATGTTATTCAATCTGTATATTGAGCAAGCAGTAAAGGAAACAAAAGAAAAATTTGGAGTAGGTATTAAAATTCATGGAGACGAAGTAAAAACTTTGAGGTTCGCCGACGACATTCTAATTCTGTCACAGACGGCAAAGGACTTGGAACAGCAGTTGAACGGAATGGACAGTGTCTTGAAAGGAGGATATAAGATGAACATCAACAAAAGCAAAACGAGGATAATGGAATGTAGTCCAATTAAATCGGGTGATGCTGAGGGAATTAGATTACGAAATGAGACACTTAAAGTAGTAAAGGAGTTTTGCTATTTAGGAAGTAAAATAACTGATGATGGTCGAAGTAGAGAGGATATAAAATGTAGACTGGCAATGGCAAGGAAAGCGTTTCTGAAGAAGAGAAATTTGTTAACATCGAATATAGATTTAAGTGTCAGGAAGTCATTTCTGAAAATATTTGTTTGGAGTGTAGCCATGTATGGAAGTGAAACATGGACGATAACTAGTTTGGACAAGAAGAGAATAGAAGCTTTCGAAATGTGGTGCTACAGAAGAATACTGAAGATAAGGTGGATAGATCACGTAACTAATGAGGAGGTATTGAATAGGATTGGGGAGAAGAGAAGTTTGTGGCACAACTTGACTAGAAGAAGGGATCGGTTGGTAGGACATGTTTTGAGGCATCAAGGGATCACAAATTTAGCATTGGAGGGCAGTGTGGAGGGTAAAAATCGTAGAGGGAGACCGAGAGATGAGTACACTAAGCAGATTCAGAAGGATGTAGGTTGCAGTAGGTACTGGGAGATGAAGAAGCTTGCACAGGATAGAGTAGCATGGAGAGCTGCATCAAACCAGTCTCAGGACTGAAGACCACAACAACAACAACAATGACTAATCTTTTCTAATTTGTCCTCACATCAACATTCTTTCTCTTCGATTGAAACTGTTACGAACAAACGGATGGTGTCGCCATGCTGTGTCCCCTGTCACCAGTGGTAGCAAACTTGTTTATGGAGGACTTGGACGAGAAAGCACTAGAAACTGCAGCACTAAAGCCTATGTGCTTTTACAGGTATGTTGATGACACATTTGTTGATATGGCCACATGGAAGAGAAAAACTTCAAGAGTTTCTCCAATATCTGAATTCTCTGCATCCTAGCATCAAATTCACCATGGAGGTGGAAGAGAATGGTGAAATCCCGTTTCTGGACGTCCTAGTCAAGCGCAAAGTCGATGGCACCTTGGGACACAGTTTATACAGGAAAGAAACCCACACTGATCTTTATCTTCACGCTACCAGCTGCCCAGCTGCCTTCACAGCGTGAGGGTGTACTGCGAACACTCGTAACACGCGCCATATCAGATGAGGAAAGCCTACAAGGAGAACTTAACCACCTTAAGGACGTTTTCAAGAAGAATTGATATAACGACAGTCAAACTCGATGTGCTTTCAGGCAGAATGCACTAGCCCAGCAGAGAGAGAACGAAGAGGACGAGAAAATAATGGCGTACCTACCTTATGCCGGCAAAGTATCCAACAAAATTGGCAGAATTCTGTCTCCGTGTAACATCAAATGTGTCTTCCGCCCACCTCCGAAAACTCGTGCCCTGCTAGTTATAGTAAAAGATGTCCTGGGGCTCCCCAAAACGGGTGTTCACCGTATCCCGTGTAAATGCGGTAAGGCATACATCGGGCAAAATTTTTATATAACGTATGAGGTGTAAAACTATATAGCTTTTCGTTATTTCAGTTTCAGTTAGGTAAAATATCAAAATTTAAGTAAACTATCAAAGTTATCGGAACACGAAAATGGAGAATATGTTCCTGTATATTAAAAGAACCTGACTGGAAAGTGGATTACTAGCTTCCTCAGAACTTTCAAAAATTGTTCCCAAAAACTTTTTGATGTGAAATTATTTTTTACGCTGGGAGCAAAAGTGCAGAGGAAAAAGTAATAAATTGTTGAAGATAGCAGCAGTGGTTGCAGTATAAAATACCGAAGGAGGCAATGATAGTGTGAGAGAAAGTGAGAGGCACATTGGCAGTGAAACGTGGTTGACAGAGACAGAATAGTGTTTAAGGAAGGAGCCATTCGCCGTGGGAGAGGAACAGGCGAAAGTGGAAGTGGGTGAGAGCTAGCGATAATGAGAGAAAGAGTCTGTGACAATAAGTAGAAGGAGAGAGATAATGACAGTGAGAAGAGACAGCAGTAGTGGGAATAAATGAATGAAATAGTAGCAAGCAGTAAGAACGAGCAAGAGGGAGACGGTGACATTGAGAGAATACCATATTTGTAGTACTGGATTAAGTGGTCTGTGGCTGTGACACAGGAGACAATGACAGAGAGACACAGAGATAATGACAATGACCTGGGCTGAATGAGTGAAAATGCCCATATTTGGGGGTATGGACATGAGTGACTTACAACTATGCATAATTAGGTGTGTGTTACATTTAGGGGACCTTACCATATGGGAATAAGAAATGAGTTGCATGTTAAAAAGAGCACGAAAACGTTCACATAACAAAATTTTTGGGTAAATTTGTAAAGGTGCAGAGAAAGATAGAATGAGGCAACTGGTATCCCACATTTCAGTCAGAATTCTTTAAGGAACAGGAGCGTATTCGCCGTTTTTGTACTCCAGGAGGAGCACTTTTCCGCTAGGTAAATAATGTTGGTTAACAACGAGTTCGAATATTTCTTGATTTTAATATGTCGCTTTCTATGAGATTGATATTTGGAATTGGTGTCACGATACAAAACGCTTCCTTAATAAGATTGGTAATGCTTAAAACGTCAAACAGTGCAGTGTAATCATATAGAATTTCTTCCAACCCATATAAAAATTCTTCCTATCCATATGTGGCATACAGTAAACCAGTGCTTAACAGTATTGGTTAAAAACTGTCTTGGTTGCAATTTTATTTTTTTTATTTTTTCAACTACGCATTTCGCCTTATTTAGGCATCTTCAGGTTTATCTTAATTTGGTATTTCTTAAAACGATTACTTAAAAGGATCATTTTAAGAAATACCAAATTAAGATCATCTTGAAGATGCCTAAATAAGTTGAAACGCGTAGTTGAAAAAGTAAAAAATAAATAAATTGCAATCAAGACTGTTTTTAACCAATACCAGTATAATCATTTTAAGTTGTTAGTAAATGTAACTGTTACGTTTACTAATTCACCTGGTTTTAGTGACAAGAGCAGTTTTTCCACTAGATTTAGTAAAGTAAGGCCACCGAGAAAGATACACAGTTCTATAATTTTCCTTGCCGCGTTGACGCACTGGCGCGTGCCTCGACTACAGAACGCCATATGGGGAGATACGGTATTCCCGTGAGGTAGGTGCCTGAAGGTCAGTTGCGTAACGAGATGTTGATTGTTTGGAATGGTCGTTACAGAGAGTAAGACTCGTGGTCCACAAACTATGAAGTATAGTGTAAATTTAAAAAGTTCAATTCATTCAACGTTTTGAATCCAATATCCATTTCCTGTTCGGCAGGAAGGCCACTGCTGAACCTACAAAACCATGTTGTGAATGGAGATGCTGCTGGTAGCTCTGTAATAACAGAACAGAGAGGCTCAGTGACGTTAATGAGGGTGAAAGGCATCAAAATACTGTGCTTATAGACTTAATATTGTATTGAATTTCTGATACTTAATTGCGTTCGCAGTTTCTCGCAACAAACTGCTCCTCCGTTTCGGATAAAAGATTTAGACATGCACTGCTCAACATGTTTTAAGGAAATCATTGAGCTAGTTTGACAATATTAGCATTAAAATGAGATCTATAGTAACAACCGCTAAATCTGTACGAGGATCAAACTGTAATTTTGGCAGAAAACTGAAATTTTCTGTTGACATGATACTTCAAGAAGACTGAGAACATTGGTTTCACACGGCCCGCCACGAATTCCTCTGCTCACTACTGTGTCAACTTCTTCATCTCACAGTATCACTAATAAACAATGTCCTCAATTATCTGCTGGATCTATTCCAATCTCTGTCTGCCTCTACAGCTTTTTCCCTCTATAGTTCCCTCTAGTACCATGGAAACTGTTCACTGATGTCGTAACATGTGTCCTATTGTCTTGTCTCTACCTCTTGTAAGTATTCCCCATATATTCCTCTTATAGCTAACTATGCGAAGAATCCTTGTCAGCAACTTGGATGCACGAGCTGTTAAGCCGACTGTCCAATAATTCTCGTACTTGTCTGCCCTTAGAGCGTTCGTAATTGTGTGGATGGTGGTGTATTGCCACTCTCATATTCCACAACCCAACGTGAACAGTTGCTTTGTTGCCACTTTACGATCGAATATGATCCATGTTTTAAATTCTGGTTCTAGTACTGGACCCCCTATCGCTTCGCTATCGACCCCTGCTCCCTCTTCTCGTCAGACAAGTCCTCCCCCTAATAACGCCTTCATTCTACTCTTTCCATCTCTCCGCTCTCTCCTCTGCGTTCTTAGTGTTATCCCTATGATTTTAATTGCACCGAAGGTGGTTTTGACTTATCTATATGCTGAGTTAGTCGGACCGACTATCATTTCTACTGCTGAAAAAATAAGGTGAACTGTGTAGTAATAGTAAAGCATTCTCTAGCTACAAAAATAAATTATGATAATTGGTGTTAAACTGGGGTAATAACCAGGTTTCCAAGAAGTCTATACATGAGTTATTTGTCACCGTTTGTGGTTCGAAGAAAAATTTCTTGCTCGACGCTGAAAGGAAAACGTTCACTTTTGGAGAATCATGTTGACGCTCTGGGTACATGGTTTCTCTCTTCCCCAGTTAGGGACACCGTGTGCACAGAAGTCGTGCATCTTCACTTTGTCTTCTGGCGTAACGGCCTCCACTAATCGCACTCTGTACTGTTTCAAACATAACACACCATAATCTTTTGTATGGACAGGTATCCGATTGGTTTACTGACTTGCAAGGTTTCCGGTGAAACGCCTAGCCCACTCTTACGACGTTTGCAACAGACACACGTGGTCAACCAGGACAGTACTCAAGTAGTTTCCACGAGCTGTCGGTACCACCTACCAGTGTTATTCTAGTGCGGTTGGTCTTTCCTAAACCGCGCGCAAAACTCATCACGCACCGTAACTGCAGATCTGGACACCACAAAACAGAGCGTAGAGAAAGCTTTTCCGTGTTGCGATGCTATCTTGCAAACAGACGCTACGCCTGTGCAGTAAGCATGACGAGCAAGTAGTCCATCAAAAACATGTTCAATTATCGCTGCTTACGCTCTAAGGTTTGCCTATGTAAAGTAATAAATCGATTTATTATTAATTTTTAAAAATGCGCCAATCATTTATAAACATGCTGCATATAATCTAAGTGCGGCAGCTGCAACTGGACACATAGAAATAGTGAAGAATGGAACAGGAATGCATTATGATGGTTTTATTTCCTATGGGCTATAGACATTAACCTAGAGCTAAAATTTGTTATTGTTATCAGCTCTCAAAACTACAGTCACTAACACAATACGTCCTCAATGTTTAAAAATCTGATCAACCCTTATTGTTAATTACTTTACTAACATTTTTGACTCCGCAGCTCGTGGTCGTGCGGGAGCGTTCTCGCTTCCCGCGCCCGGGTCCTCGGGTTCGATTCCCAGCGGGGTCAGGGATTTTCTCTGCCTCGTGATGACTGGGTGTTGTGTGATGTCCTTAGGTTAGTTAGGTTTAAGTAGTTCTAAGTTCTAGGGGTCTGATGACCGTAGATGTTAAGTCTCATAGTGCTCAGAGCCATTTGAACCATTTTTGAACATTTTTGCGATTTCTATTCATCATCACAGTGTCGCTGATTCTGGTTTGTTCATTATTTACAGTTTTAAGGTAAGTGCGGTATATTGGCAACTGGACGCTGTGAGAGTCGGGAACCGCATGTTACCGAGTAGTGGTTCGTCCATCATGTAGCTTGTACTAAGCAGCAGTTAGTCACCGTCAGTGGAGTGCGCTCCTCAGTTAAGATTTGAGATTTTTCTCACACATAAGTGTTCAACAGAAAGAAATGAACCTGGGATGCCAAGAGGATCTTAGCTATTTCATTGGTCGTATAAAAATATTTACGAGATCGAAACATATTCGCTAATGTATTGTGACGGTTTCTCATCAGCGAAACAGATGATACAGTTATTAGAGTTTAATTACTTTTTTGTATTGCTTCTAGATGAAAAAAATTGTAGCGGTACGACGATGACATATGTGGGTAAAGTTGGCCAGGGCTTTAGCAAAAGCAAGCGCATTCTGTGTTACGTTTATAGAAAAACCGATGTACTTCCATAGAAAGTCTCTATTCGGCATCGAAAAATGGTGTAATATGTTTCAGATCTCAGAAAAGCAGATGTAAGGTACAAAGGAAGACGTTTTATACAAATTATCTTAAAAGGTAATAATGAGAATGGCAGACCAAGACGAAAGTGTTCGTAATAGAAACGAAATTAGGCAGGGGTGCTGTGGGGCTCTCTTACAAATCAACCTGTAAATCGAAAAACGAATGAGTAAAAGAAACGAATGCTGCAGAACTGGGGTTGCAACTCAGGTTGAAAGGTTGTTAATAATAAGATTCGCCAAATACATTGTTATCTCCAGTGGTAGTGGAGAAGAATTGTAGGATATGCTGGATAGTATGAAGTCTCTAAAGATCGCAGAATGTGAAATGAACGTAAACAAAGGGACGACGAAGGTAATGATGCGGAGCGGAAGTTAGATTACTCGATTCATTCTAAACTGAAGCCCAGGCAGTGTGGAGGCAAATTAATGCATGGTGGATCAGGAATAAGGGTACATGAAGCAGACAAGTAACGCAAAGAGGATATTCATCGATAAAAGTCCACTAGTGTCAAAGATAGATATAATTTTAAAGAGGAAATTTATGAATATGTAAGTTGCATCTACAGCACTATACACTGATGAACCAAAACATTATGACCGCTGCTCACCACTTCATTGAATGCCCTATTGTAATGCTGCGGGCACGTGACGCGGCGAGGAAAGTATTGCATATAAGGGGTGGAGAGCGGACTGGGGAATCAGCTAACTACCATACGGGTAACACGTAGCGGAATCCAGTGACATGAGCGGCTTCGACTAAAGTCACACTGTTAACACCCAGAACCTGGGAACGAATATCTCGGAAACGAGTAGCTGGTTGGCTGTCGGTGTGCTGATGTTGTGAGGATCTGTGGAAAGTGACTGAAAGACGGAGAAACACCAAATAGGAAACAAGGTGTTGGGCATGCAAATGGAAAATCTTACGACAGACTTCCACGCTGGTGCATACACAATTGTTTTGGAACCTACCGTGTTTCGGAACACGAATATCTACAGCAGGCTAAACCTACGTGTTCTCATTCCGACTACAGTGGGCATGAGATAATCGAGACTGGATCGTGTACAAATGGAAACTTGTCTTTTATTTCGCTAAACGTTTAGGATATCAAAACAACTTTTACATCATATTACACTAAACTAGCCAGAGGGCACGAAATTTAGTTCTGTCCCTCCACCTCTACCTCGTTTCGATTTATTGCAGATTTCACTAGATGAAATGGGTACAAGTTTTAGATGCTTAGCCCCATATGTGACGTGCTTCTGAATTTGAAAATAAAAACCAAACAAAAATTCAGTTATGAGTCAAACTCACTTTGTCTTCAGATGGCAAGGTAAACGGTATGGTAGTTTAACGTTCACAAGTATTTGAATATCTGACTAATACTACTCAGTTATCGCAATTAAGGGGCAGTGATATGTGAACGTTGAGCTGGCGCTCAGTATATAGAGGGTGTAACAAAAATGAACGGCACGAATTGCACGACACATTCCTTACATGTAGACGAAGAAAATATGTTATATGAACATGGGTCTGGAAACGCTTTGTTTCCATGTAACAACTCATTTCATCCAACTAATTAATCATGGGAAACACACAAGAACATCACGTTAGAATCATGGGGAACATGCGCTCTTGGTGACGACAGGGTTGGTTGTGCACCTTCATATTTTTGTTTTACACGTGCCTGTAGCCATGCGACGTACGGCATTGCTTGTTTACAGGTAACATCAACTGTTGCAGCGATTAGTGCGACTGTTGCAAGCACAGACTTAGTTTGTGCAGTGGTAGTGAACACAAATGCAGAGATGACAGATGCCCCTTTGATGTATGGATTAGCTGACGGCATGGCGCTCGCATTCAGCGTTTGCACCGGGAGAGATTTCCCCGACGTTTCAATTCATTGATCATCGTATTAGGGAACATGGACCTTTCAGCTAATACTCGCGACTGGGACGTGCCTGAAGGACGAGGACACCGCAACTGTAGGTGGCAATGTAGTTGAGGAGGACCCTAGTGTCAGTGCAAGACATACGGCTGTATGTTGACCACATGTCTATCTGGCAGTGTTACGTGAGGGCCAGGTGTATCCGAAACATTTACGGCGTGTGCAGGCACTTTCAGCCGCTGATTTTCCTGCACTGGTAACTTCTGCAGATAGTTTATTCAATGAAGTGTCAACCCTAATTTTAGTGCAACGATGCCTTTCACAGATGCATCGATTCAGCGAGATCACATGATTCAAATGGCTCTGAGCACTATGGGACTTAACATCTGAGGTCATCAGTCCCCTAGAACTTAGAACTACTTAAACCTAACTAACCTAAGGACATCACACACATCCATGCCTGAGGCAGGATTCGAACCTGCGACCGTAGGGGTCGCGCGGTTCCAGACTGACGCGCCTAGAACCGCTCGGCCACTCCGGCCGGCCAGCGAGATCAGGTTGTAAATTTTCACCATTGGCACGCATGGACGGACGTCAGTCTTCACGCAACTGTTGAAACAAGTCATGCTGGCCGTAGCGGCCTAGCGGTTCTAGGCGCTAAAGTCTGAAACCGCGCGACCGCTACGGTCACAGGTTCGAATCCTGCCTCGGGCATGGATGTGTGTGATGTCCTTAGGTTAGCCAGGTTTAAGTATTTCTAAGTTCTATGGGACCGATGACCTCATAAGTTAAGTTCCATAGTGCTCAGATCCATTTTTTTGAAACAAGTCATCAACAAAATTTTCTATCAATGTTTGGGTAGGCATTGTTAGTGAGTGTTTGGTAGGGCCTCTCTTTCTTCTATCCAGGCTCACGGACAAGGTTATCATAATTTTGTAGAGAATGTTCCACTTGACCTGTTACCAGATGTACCTTTAGCTGTGCGACGAAACATGTACTTCATGCACTGTGTAGCATCTCATTTTAGTGTTAATGCCCGTCAGCTTCTACGTAATAGATTCAGTTGTAGAATGAATGCTTTCACGATCGGGTGACATGGCTGTTGATATACTTTTGAGTCAGTCGGAAGACTCAGCGGAGCAGCGCCTCTGAGGAAGTCCAGCGCAGTCCTGGACGAAACGTAAGGAGCAGAAAAGTTCTTGGACCACGACCTCACATCCCGAGAAGTATATCAACAGCCAATAGATTCAGTGACAGATGGATAGCTAGAGATGGATCAATTGCCTGTCCTCCACGCTCTCTGGACCTAAACCCACCGGGCTTTTATATGTGGTGACGTATGATTGCTCTTGTGTGTGCAAACTCAGTGCGAGATGTTCAGAGTCTCCGTATAATGGAAGGCAGAGAAACTGTACGCGATACTCCAGGGGTACATCAGAGCATACGAGATTCAGTACGACGGCGGGTTGTTGCATGTATCAACGCCCACGGAGGGCATATGAAACATCTCCTGTGAAAAGGTATGCTGGTGTGTTCTGTTCGTATGTGTTTCCCATTACTGATGAGTTGGAGAAATTGAGTTGTAACATGTTCATACAACAGAATTTCTTCGTCCACGTGTCAGAAATTTATCCTGAAGTACGTACCGCACAATTTTCTTAAGCCCTGTATAGGTTAAACGAGACATTGTTCAGTGCAATTTTAAAATGATTAGAAAAACATCGGTTTTTAAAATTAGAATAGTAAAACTTAAATCTTCAAATTAGGTTATAGCACCTAGCACCGAAAAATTCTGCATGGAGAGTAAGAGATCAAATCCTTTGCTGAGATAGGAGGAGCCCGGCGCGGTGAGTGTGAAATGGCGTCGGTAGAGGCCCAGCGCTCCCTAGGGGAGAGGGCTCCGCCGCCAGGGCGCGATCCTCCCTGGATAAATTTCTCAATCCCTCCGATTCAATTTCTGCCCGGCTGTGCTCACCACGTCGACGCAGAGTGCGTGAACGGAAACGGATTGCGTATCTAATAAACATAGGCAAACCCGAATTCCCTTCGGATCCACGCGCCAACTTAGATGCTCCCGCGAGTTCTCCTGACACGCTACGGACTTGTCCTCGCGAAACTTTACCCAATGTAACTTTTTATTGGATTCGCAAGTGACGCTGCATTGAATGTATGCGTTACGACCAAAGACCTATAACTTTCAAACTGTTTACTGCAAAATTGAGCTACTCAGTGTACTAATATCTCTAAAAGCGAGCCCTTCAATGAATCAGCAATAATTGAAAGGTTTTCAAGGAGATTGCCTTAAGAAAATTTGAATTTAACTCTTAATAAAATAATTTATCACCATTACGTAAAAAAGAAAACGTTTTTTATTTTAAAGGACACTGTGGATACTCTTATCTAGACAAAGTTGTTTGACACTTCCGCTCATAGCCAGTTGAGTCCAGTGGGTAACGGACTGTAGTGGTCTTGCGTCGTGTGGTGTTGGCTGACTGCGAGAAGTGGGAATACTGCAACCATCAGGAACTTGTAAGTCATTTTCAGCCAGGTGTCCGGATACGTTCAATCGCATAGTGTACCTCAGCAAATATACCGACAAAATATCGGTTCCGTGATACGCAGAATCCCTGATGTATTGAGTTCCGAAGACGGACAAACAAGGTATTAAGCAGGTCGTTTAATGTTTTAACTCGTCAGTCCCAGCACAAAGTATTTACGGCCTATCCCGTGACGCAGTCTATCTATTAATTATTATACTTAAATAGCATCACTAGTCGTTCGTGACGTGAGCCTTCACATATGGACAGAAAAATGCACCGGGGGCTTTAATTTATACGGTGCGGGAGTTCAAAACGGAAGTTATACACGTATTTCCGCACTGAAACCATTGCGCAGGAAGATTGGTGCATTGTCAGAGAACATTTCTGTGCGCTGTGGGTGACAGGTGCCTCAGCATGGGAGTGAAATGGCGCCGCAGTTGGAAGCGTACTCCAAAAGTAGAAATACGCGGAACAGTTCGATCTTTTTGGGCTGGATGTCTCAAAGCGCACAGATTCACTGTCGAATTCTGTCGCTGTATAAAATAAAAGCAGTGTCGTGTCCAGTCATAGTGAAGAAGAGGCAACAGCTTGACCATGGTCGCACATTCTTGGATGAGGCCGATCTGTGATACTGTCCAGACCTTACAACGTACTGTTCCATCTTTTCGGCAGTTGAGAGAGTATCTGTTGAGGCGGTCAGGGGGGGGGGGGGGGGGAGGAGGGAAAGTTTTTCGGACAATGAGGACGTGCACAAAACGATTCTCGAATGCTCTGCAACAAACAGAGGACCTGCTTGGCGGTCACTACGAGAGGCTATCATTTAACGTTCAAGTGAAGAACTAGGGCCACAATCAAAGCCAACGAAAAATCTGTGGCTTGACGACAAGTGTAAAGAGATGTGACACAAGGACGGCAAGAAGATTAGAATCGCTAAAGAATCCCACTGACAACACAAACATAGCTCGCACGGTGGAAAGAAGACTGACAGACAGAATCACAAGGCAGAAGAAGCGAGAATATGGCGAACGACTATTGAGGGAAATTGAGGATTCAAGGAAAGCAACCCGCATCTTCTTTCAGCACACACGGTTTGCGAGAGACATTTATAGATTGCTGACTTTAATCCTAACAGATGACGAGAAAAGAGTGTTCCTTCAGTGGAGCAAGCAGATGCCTTTGGAAATATTTTGACAAACTACTAAATCGTGAAGATCAGGTGAAAACAAAATAACAGGAGTGATTAGAAGGGCATAAGAAGAAGAAGTTCCTGAGCCAACATCGGATGAGATAAAAACCATCCTGTAGGCCCTTAAAAACGATAAGACACCAGGTGTTAGTGGCATTAATGCGAAATTGTTTCGGTACGGGTTTGGGGGGAGGGCTGGGGGAGCGCCAATAGAAGGTCTCAGACAGCTTACGGCCGAAATACCGTCAGCAGAGAAGAGCCCCGCGGACTGGAGAAAGACAATCGTATGCCTGATTTTTAAAAAACGCGATGTCCAAAAATGCATAATTACCGAGGAATCTCGATGCTGGACATATGACTTCAAGTGTCTACTAACTAGTCGACTAAACCCATTGCTCGAAGGAATTGTAGACACATACCAGTGTAGATTTACCTCTGGACGTTCAACTACCGACCGCATTTTCACGCTGAGACAAATGGTGGAGAAGTTTTATGAATTCGATGAAGACCTACACCTTATGTCCATCGGCGTCCTGCAGGTATGCGATAGCATTAATAGGACCGCTCTCTGGAAGATAATGCGGCAGTTAAGCATACCAGTGAAGTACATTAGACTGGTTGCACCTTGTTACAACGGATCAAGTTGCCAAGTACACTTTGCAAATCAATTGTCAGCACCCTTTACAGTTAAGAATGGGCTGAGACATCTACATCTACATGACTACTCTGCAATTCACATTTAAGTGCTTGGCAGAGGGTTCATCGAACCACAATCATACTATCTCTCTACTATTCCACTCCCGAACAGCGAGCAGGAAAAACGAACACCTAAACCTTTCTGTTCGAGCTCTGATTTCTCTTATTTTATTTTGATGATCATTCCTACCTATGTAGGTTGGGCTCAACAAAATATTTTCGCATTAGGGAGAGAAAGTTGGTGACTGAAATTTCGTAAAAAGGTCTCGCCGCGACGAAAAACGTCTATGCTGTAATGACTTCCATCCCAACTCGTGTATCATATCTGCCACACTCTCTCCCCTATAACGTGATAATACAAAACGAGCTGCCCTTTTTTGCACCCTTTCGATGTCCTCCGTCAATCCCACCTGGTAAGGTTCCCACACCGCGCAACAATATTCTAACAGAGGACGAACGAGTGTAGTGTAAGCTGTCTCTTTAGTGGACCTATTGCATCTTCTAAGTGTCCTGCCAATGAAACGCAACCTTTGGGTCGCCTTCCCGACAATATTATCTATGTGGTCCTTCCAACTGAAGTTGTTCGTAATTTTAACACCCAGGTACTTAGTTGAATTGACAGTCTTGAGAACTGTACTATTTATCGAGTAATCGAATTCCAACGGATTTCTTTTCGAACTCATGTGGATCATCTCACACTTTTCGTTATTTAGCGTCAACTGCCACCTGACACACCATACAGCAATCTTTTCTAAATCGCTTTGCAACTGATACTGGTCTTCGGATGACCTTACTAGACGGTAAATTACAGCATCATCTGCGAACAGTCTAAGAGAACTGCTCAGATTGTCACTCAGGTCATTTATATAGATCAGGAACAGTAGAGGTCCCAGGACGCTTCCCTGGGGAACACATGATATCACTTCAGTTTTACTCGATGATTTGCCGTCTATTACTACGAACTGCGACCTTCCTGACAGGAAATCACGAATCCAGTCGCACAACTGAGACGATACCCCATAGCTCCGTAGCTTGATTAGAAATCGCTTATGAGGAACGGTGTCAAAAGCTTTCCGGAAATCTAGAAATACGGAATCAACTTGAGATCACCTGTCGATAGCGGCCATTACTTCGTGCGAATAAAGAGCTAGCTGCGTTGCACAAGAGCGATGTTTTCTGAAGCCATGCTGATTACGTGTCAATAGATCGTCCCCTTCGAGGTGATTCATAATGTTTGAATACAGTATATGCTCCAAAACCCTACTGCAAACCGACGTCAATGATATAGGTCTGTAGTTAAATGGATTACTCCTACTACCCTTCTTGAACACTGGTGCGACCTGCGCAATTTTCCAATCTGTAGGTACAGATCTATCGGTGAGCGAGCGGTTGTATATGAGTGCTAAGTAGGGAGCTATAGTATCAGCGTAATCTGAAAGGAACCTAATCGGTATACAATCTGGATCTGAAGACTTGCCCATATCAAGCGATTTGAGTTGCTCCGCAACCCCTAAGGTATCTACTTCTAAGAAACTCATGCTAGCAGATGTTCGTGTTTCAAATTCTGGAATATTCCATTCGTCTTCCCTGGTGAAGGAATTTCGGAAAACTGCGTTCAATAACTCCGCTTTAGCGGCACAGTCGTCGATAACAGTACCATCGGCACTGCGCAGCAAAGGTATTGACTGCGTCTTGCCGCTTGTGTACTTTACATACGACCAGAATTTCTTCGGATTTTCTACCAAATTTCGAGACAATGTTTCGTTGTGGAACCTATTAAAGGCATCTCGCATCGAAGTACGTGCCAAATTTCGCGCATCTGTAAATTTTAGCCCATCTTAGGGATTTCACGTTCTTCTTAACTTCGCATGCTTTTTCCGTTGCCTCTGCAACAGCGTTCGGACCTTTTTTGTGTACCACGGGGGATCTGTTCCATCTCTTACCAATTTATGAGGTATGAATATCTCAATTGCTGTTGCTACTATATCTTTGAATTTGAGCCACATCTCGTCTACATTCGCATAGTCAGTTCGGAAGGAATGGAAATTGTCTTTTAGGAAGGCTTCTAGTGGCACTTTATCCGCTTTTTTAAATAAAATTATTTTGCGTTTGTTTCTGATGGATTTGGAAGAAATGGTATTGAGCCTAGCTACAATGACCTTGTGATCACTAATCCCTCTATCAGTCATGCAGTCATGATGCTCTCTATCAGCTCTGGATTGTTTGTGGCTAAGAGGTCAAGTGTGTGTTCGCAACCATTTACAATTCGCGTGGGTTCGAGGACTAACTGCTCGAAATAATTTTCGGAGAAAGCATTTAGGACAATCTCGGAAGACGTTTTCTGCCTACCACCGGTTTTGAACAAGTATTTTTGCCAACATACCGAGGGTAGGTTGAAGTCCCCACCAACTATAACCGTATGAGTGGGGTATTTATTTGTTACGAGACTCAAACTTTCTCTGAACTGTTCCGCAACTGTATCATCAAAGTCTGGGGGTCGGTAGAAGGAGCCAATTATTAACTTAATTCGGCTGTTAAGTATAACCTCCACCCATACCAATTCGCACGGAGTATCTACTTCGACTTCACTACAAGATAAACCACTACTGACAGACACAAACACTCCACCACCAATTCTACCTAATCTATCTTTCCTGAACACCGTCTGAGACTTCGTAAAAATTTCTGCAGAACTTATTTCAGGCTTTAGCCAGCTTTCTGTACCTATAACGATATCAGCTTCTGTGCTTTCTATTAGCGCTTGAAGCTCAGGGACTTTTCCAGCGCAACTACAACAATTTACAACTATAATTCCGACTGTTCCTTGATCCAAGCACGTCCTGTAATTGCCAAGCACCCTTTGACATTGCAGCCCATCCCGCACTTTCCCGAGGCCTTCTAACCTAAAAAACCGCCCAGTCCACGCCACACAGCCTCCGCTACCCGTGTAGCCGCCAGCTGAGTGTAGTGAACTCCTGACCTATTCAGCGGAACCCGAAACCCCACCACCCTATGGCGCAAGTCAAGGAATCTGCAGCCAATACGGTCGCAAAACCGTCTGAGCCTCTGATTCAGACCCTCCACCCGGCTCTGTACCAAAGGTCCGCAGTCGGTTCTGTCAACGATGCTGCAGATGGTGAGCTCTGCCTTCATCTCGTAAGCAAGACCGGCAGCCTTCACCAAATCAGATAGCCGCTGGAATCCAGAGAGAATTTCCTCAGATCCAAAGCGACACACGTCATTAGTGCCGACATGTGCCACCACCTGCAGCTGGCTGCACCCTGTGCTCTTCATGGCATCCGGAAGGACCCTTTCCACATCAGGAATGACTCCTCCCGGAATGCACACGGAGTGCACACTGGATTTCTTCCCCTCCTTAGCCTCCGTATCCCTAAGGGGCCCCATTACGCAGGAGCGACAGTCTAAAGGAACTATCTACCCAACGGAGCCATAAACTGGGCATTGTGTGCAAAGCCATGCATAATAAAAATTCACGAGTTTTCGTGTTTGCCGATAAGTGCAAGTATGCCAGTGAACCACCTCCTACGACCGTCTCTGTTCTAGCTGAGTGGTCAGTCGGCCTTTGGCTGTGGAGCGGTGCGGTACGTCCCGGCCGCTCCGTGTCGCGTTTCCGGGTGTGTTGTTGTTTACCGCGCCGGCGCGCTAGTGTTACGTATTGCCGTCACGTTCCTGACGCACGATGGCTCTTTCGTATCGGAAAGCCACGATCAAGCTGCAGTTCGACACTACGTACTCTAGACCCAAGGCCCACGAAGTAGAGCGTTTTTTACGCGATGTGGTACATGTTGATCCTAACGAGCTGATCGGTATCCACTTATCTATTGTCTCCAGCGTCGTATATCTTAAGTTCACTGACGACGAAGCATGTGACAAACTTCTCAGACGCTCGATGGCAGGTTATCGGTTCTGCCACTCAGACGGAAACGTGGGTGTGGTGACGCTTGAACGTGCTGGATTGGGAATCCAAAATGTGCGCGTGTTTGAGCTCCCTTTTGAAGTTCCAGCGGATTTGGTCACCCTTGCTCTTCGACCCTATGGAACAGTTCTCGGCCACACGGCCGAAAAATGGAAGACCTTCGACACCTACCCTGTCCTTAACGGGGTGCGACAAGTCCGTATTGACCTGCATCGCCATATTCCTTCGTATCTCACGATCGCTGGTTGCAGGGCAATAATTATTTACGACGGTCAGCCGAGAACCTGCTCCGGTTGTGGCCAGACGGGACACAGGCGTACCGAATGCCTGCAACGCCGTCTCGTGCAGACACCCTCGACCGACCAGATTCGTCCGTCGACACCGACCTCTCTGCCGATTACGTATGTTGCAGCGGCGAGACGGGAGACGCCAGCTGTATATGACGACCCCACTGTATTGGTGCGAGCTTTGGAGGACCCTGCAGTAGCTTCCACGGAGCCCCAAGCGTCTTTCAGTGCTGATGCTACTGATGTCCTTTCGTCGGACCCCGGCGCACCGTCACAACGGCTCGCCGACGGTGCGATGGAAGTTGAAGCACAGGATGCAGCGTCCTCCCCTTGCCCTACGTCGGAAACAGAGGCGCGGCAGCGTAAGCAGAAATCACCCAAGCGTCATAAGAAGCGGCGCAAGACAACCGACGACGTAGAACAGCCCGAGGCGACACCGCTGGATGACGAGGTGCCTCGACCGCTCCACCGCGCCGACACAGGCGACCCTACCGTCTCACACGGTTCGACGTCTTCTCCCACTACCGCTGGGTCTGGACCACATGGGGATGCGGGAGATCACCGCAGCTCCGACACCGGGGATGCACCCTTGCCTCCGTCTGCCTCTCGAGATCCAGTGGTGTCAACGTCCCTGGGCGACTGGGCGCAGGAGATGGAGTTGCAGGATGTGTTTCAGAACCAAGACGATGCACCGATGCCGATGGCAGCGTCTACGCGGCCGGCGACAGACGCCTAGGACGGCATGAGCACCTCTCGTCGCTGCCTAGCACTTCGCAAGACCGGCGCTCCACGTCACGACTACTGCCCCCCTGTCATACCATGGTCACCTCCCGAGACTTGATGGACCAGGCATACCGCCTCGCCACGATCAACGTCAATGGCATTACATCTGATGTCAAGACCCGTATGCTGAAGGATACGTTACGCGCTGCGGATCTGGACGTTGTTTTCCTTCAAGAAGTCCGATCAGGACTCTGTCTCGATGCCTACCGATATGACGCCTACACTATGCCTGCAGATGTGGGCGGCGGAGGTACGACGATTCTACTGCGGGAAGGGATAATGGCCACTGATGTCTCCTATTTACCGTCGGCCCGGGGGCTCGCACTCACGATTGGTACAGTACGTCTGGTGAACTTATATGCTCCTTCAGGCACCGGCAAAAGGAGAGAACGGCGCACCTTTTTTGCCGAAGATATAGCCCCGCTCTTCCAGGGCAATACCGACCACTTGGTAGTAGGCGGCGATTTTAATTGTGTGCTCCGCCTATCCGACCAGGAGCCACACTATACCACCTGCCCGGCACTCCAGGCACTTGTACAGGACTTGGCCTTGTTGGACACCTGGATCATCCAACACGGCGACCGTCGAGCACACACCTACTTTACTAGTCACTCCGCGAGCCGTTTGGATCGAGTCTACGTCACCCGCGGCCTACGATCGGCCGTTGTCGACGCTGAGATGTGGCCGGCAGCGTTCACGGATCACCTCGCATATGTGTGTACTCTCACCCTTCCCCGCCAGCGCGTCCGCCGAAGTAGGGGTCCGTGGCGCCTCAATGTGGCCCTTCTTGATGAGATAAATTGCAGACGCGCAGTCGAGTCCACATGGAGCAATTGCCACCGGCGTTTACCCGCCTACCGTTCTGTACTTCAATGGTGGTTACGGTGTGCAAAACCCGCACTGTGCCGAACATTAGTCAGCTATGGACGCGACCGAGCGCGCTGGTATACTGCGACTACTGATTTTTACTATACTGCGCTCCGCGAACTGGCTGTACAACCGCCGTCGCCAGAGCGACAATCAGCAGTACAACGCGTCAAGGCACAATTGCTTCGTATCAACGCCGTACGTCTTGCGGGTGTGCGGGTGCGAGCGAGGACGACTGATGATGTTCGTGGGGAACGACCTTCCCTCCACCATATCATTCAAGAACGCCGAAGACGCAAGAGGCAGCTCATTACCGAGGTTGAGACGGAGGACGGGCGACGCGTTGACGCACAAATGGATATCGTCCGAGCGTTCACACAGTCATATAAACTTCTTTACGAGAGGGAGTCCCACATGAATGTAGGGGTCAGGGAAGTCCTATCTGACCTACCAGTCTCTCGGAACCTACAAGATGATGCTACGCTCTTGTCGGCGGTGACTTTGGAAGAACTGCGAGAGGCTCTGTTGCGTGGCTCTCCCAACAAAACGCCTGGTCCTGACGGCCTCCCTCTTGAATTTTACAAGCGGTTCTTTGATCTCATGGGCCCAATGTGGGTCAGGATGTACAGTGAACTCCTGGACGCCGATTTTCAGGTACCATCTGACTTTACTGAGGGTCTCTTGATCCCTGTGCCCAAACCCGGCGGAGGCCGTCGCCCTCTTGATTTTCGCCCGTTGACAATGCTAAACACTGACTATAAGCTGTTGACACGCATGCTCCGTGAGAGGCTCAAACCTACGGTAATGGCGGCCATTCACTCTGATCAAACCTGCCTCGGGGGCGACACTAATGTGTTTACGACTTTAAGCACCTATAGAGACGTGGTGGCGCTCATGCAAACTTGCCGCCTCCAAGGCGCTCTTGTTGCGCTGGACTTCGACCATGCTTTCGACCGCGTTAATCATGGTTTCCTGCGTGCTGTTATGGAACACATCGGTGTCCCGCGTCTGACGACGTCTGTTGTGCTTCGATTGATCCATGGGGCTGTCACGAGGATTATGATCAACGGCTGTCGGTCCGCCCCCGTCCGTGTCAACAGGTCCGTCCGGCAGGGTTGTCCTCTTTCTGCCATGCTCTTCGCCGTTGCCCTCGAACCAGCTCTTCACGGACTACGGCGACGCTTAGAAGGACTTACCCTCCGTTCCGTAACCTTTCGATGTGGTGCATACGCCGACGATGTGATGTTCTTAGCACGGTCTGGTGACGAAATACACACGGCGTTTTCCTGGCTCCACCAGTATGGGGCGGTGGCAGGCAGTGTGCTCAACCTTCGGAAATCACGCTACATGGAGGTAGGACGAGGAATGCCTGCAGGTCTGGCCGTACCTCTGACAAAGGTCCCGATGCTCAAGTGTTTAGGGATATCACTCCATCGACAAATACAACGCACGGCGGCCTTTACGTATCGTATGGTCTTACGACGACTCCGTTTAGAGGCTCGTCTCAATAAATTCAGATCATTGAACATTTTGCAACGCGCCCAATACGTTAATGTGTACATGGCTTCTCACCTTAACCATTACGCCCATGTACTGCCGATAACGGACACGATGGCTTCCAGGATACAGGCAGTGTTTGGACACGTGGTGAACGATGGTGCTGTTTTCAAGATCCGTTTTGTTACGCTTACTTTACCCTTCGACAAAGGCGGTGTTGGACTCACTCACGTCAAGCACAGAGCGCTGGCACTGTATCTCCGTTCCATGAGGCGACTCTGGCTTTCACCAACAGCCAGTCTCCCAGGCCTACTGATTGAAGAAGTGGCCCCACGTACGCTGTACCCACCGGTACCAGTTGGACATTTATCGCCCTCGCTGTCACACATTAGAACGTTTTTCGTAGAGCATAGCTATGTGTTGCGGGTTATATCGGAGACACGGAATCCGACAGCGAAGACTTATTATAGTGCTCTCCAGCACTGGACTCCGGATAACGACATTGTACGGCGCCACCCTACGGTCGACGGCCACGAGTATGGCGAGCTATCCACGCGCCGTTCCTGTCTACTTTCGTGCGGTCGACGTGGTATGTGGTCGTTAACGAGAAACTTCCAACCCGACAACGGCTGCATGCCATTCACCTAATTGACGACCCTGTGTGCCCCCGTTGCACGACGTTAGACACGGACGAACATAGACTGAACTGTGGCCCCGCGCGTGAGTGCTGGAAACTGATCCGCCAGATCCTGGCTTTCCTGCTCCGCCGCCCCTACGTTTCGATTTTACCCCAAGAACTCTTTCATCCCGACGCTGTCTATTTCCCTATGACCCGGATGAATGCGGTTAATTGGGTACGAGGAATGGCGATACACTACATATACCGCGATGGAGACAAAGACGTCCTCGATTTATGGTACTATATGATCGACGAGTTTCTGGTCTTAACGAACAGACAGGATTACCGGAACCTTTTTGCGAACTATTTGGGTTCGTCATTCATGGACCCACCACCCAGCTGGGGTGTGCCGGGTGTGAGAAGACATTAACTTGTAGATGTGATCTTTCCACGATTCCCCTATGGTAACAGAAACAGTCTCTGACTGTGTGCAGCGGCCCCGGGCGCTCCAACGATTGGTGGCTGGTGATGTCCAATGCAATGACGACCGCCCGTTCCTGGCCGCCCGCCTAGCAATGTGACCGCGGCGAGCAAGATGGCCCTTTTTAGTTCACTTTATTGGCAACTTTTTGCGCATGGCTGCCTTGTTTTTTTATGCATTCTCAAAAAAAATGTAGTTAGTAGTTTGTGAAATAAGCATTGTAGGCTGTGATTATATTTTTGTTGAGCTTAATAATTAGTGTGTGTCGAAACACCATTTTCTTTAAGTATTCATTGACATATTTCTGTACATGTTATTTGCATAAGTGCCTTAGTACAACTTCAGTTTTGTGGCTTTTTCATCGCATTTCCATGAAAGTAACCAAAAAGATGGGAGGTTATTTTATGCACAGACAGATTTTTTCCTTTTCTTTTTTTGTAATATTTTTATTTTCCATTTGAAGTGTAAAATTTGAGCTTAATTGTTATGTTCTGCACCACAAAGGTGAAGCTTTGTAAGACTTTTCCCAATAAGTTGTTTTCTTGTGTACTATTTTGTAATTGAATCTCATTTGTATTAAAAAATAAATTTTGTACTATAAAAAAAAAGGCGCTGCAGTCCGGAATGGCGCTGCTGCTGCGGTCGGAAAAAAAAAAAAAAAAAGGTGGTCAGAGTGACAGACTGTGAATCCTAGGGGCCTGGGTTCGATTCCCGGCTGGGTCAGAAATTTTCTCTACTGAGGGACTGTGTGTTGTGTTGTCCTAATCATCATCATTTCATCCCCATCGACGCAAGTCGCCAAAGTGGCGTCAAATCGAAAGACTTTCACCAGACGAGCTGTCTACCCGATGGGAGGCCCTTGTCACACGCCATATTTACATCTCTGTTCCATAAGAAATCTCTGGCATCAGAGATAGAATCTTTATTACACCTCATAGCTAGGACTAACAAGCTCCATGGCACCTGAGATTTAGATAAAGATCTTTCTATCTGTTCGCTTGTTGCCGTAGGAAGCGACATGACTTTGGAGAAAATAATCTCTTCCCGCTCTGCAAAAACTTAAAAAATTCACTAATTGGCGGTTCTTTTTTTTTTTTTTAGAGAGTAAGATTTTTTAACTTTTGCCCTGGCTCGACGTGAGTTTGTGCTGTCGTGTGGGAAGGGCCTCTAGAGCCTTAGGATTGCTTCAAGATGGGGTGAAGGCGGAGTCGTTCGTGCACTTTGCGGGAAAACGAGATTTTTTTTCTGGAGAGGTGTGAAGCATGGGGGTCGGGTAAGGTCTAGTAAGGGACTTCTGGTCGAACCTCTAGCATGCGTGGTTGGTACTTGGGACCTGTCTTGAGACTGATTTCACTTGCGAGTAATTTAGACTGGGGAGCATGTGTTGAAGTTGTTACTGTAGCTACAGTGCAACTTCAAATGCCTTGGGCTACTCGTTTGCCGAGGGTACCCTTATTCGTTTTTAGCTTACCAGTCTTGACGTTTGGTATCCTTGTGCGCTCTGTCATATAAGTGAGCCAAATTGGTCCTAGGTACGACCAGCGAACGGTGAGTCACACACTGAAATCAACCGTGATTTCAGGGCTCTTGTAGAGAGTGAATTGCGATCCGTCTGCCTGATCTCTAGACCGTGTGATTTTTGCATTTCTTCACAGGTGCCGCCTCCACTGCTCACCTTCTCCGCTGCACACATCTCGACAGCTACAAGTTACGTCGCAGCACGAAGTGAACAGGGTAACATACTGCCGCTCCGGCACTGTCAGGGCGCACAGGTCTCAATCGCGACTTGCTCTCAGCTGCACCTATATAGAGAAACTTCAGTAGATTCGATCAATCAAAGTCTTTTCAGCCTGAGATCAATTCAGCTTGTTTTATCCACATTTTTAGGGCCAGAGTACTTGAGTTATTGATCATCTAGTTAAACTGTCTTTGCCAACCAGGATCTACCCAGTGGAGTATTAAATCATCTGTTAGTTGTTTAGGGAATTCAGTCTGTAACTTGTTTAGATGGCTCAAAATGGTCCAAATGGCTCTGAGCACTATGGGACTTAACATCTGAATTCATCAGTGCCCTAGAACATAGAACTACTTAAACCTAAATAACCTAAGGACATCAAACACATCCATGCCCGAGGCAGGATTCGAACCTGCGACGGTAGAGGTCGCGCGGTTCCAGACTGATGCGCCTAAAACCGCGCGGCCACATCAGCCGGCATGTTTAGAATAATTTATGTTTTCTTTGGTAAAATAAATGTTGTTAGTACACTAAATTTTGCCAAAATTCTCAATCAATTAAGTGGTCCAACCAAGTTGCCTTTCAATTCCACAAAAATTATAAGTGCGAGCCGGGTGTACTACTGTTTAAACCACCTATACGTATCACGAATCGCATCCCAGGAAAGCAGAATACTAGTACTACCGGTTGTAGTGTATGGTTGTGAGATATGGACAAGTACACACATAATGGAAGAGGGCTTTCGTGCGTTTGAGAGAAAGATTTTAAGAAAAATTTAAGGCTCAGAACACAATGCAGAAACTGCAATATGGGAAAGAAGGCACAATGAAGATCTGTATCCGTTGTTTAAGAAAGTTAATATTGGGAGAGTGATTGCAGGAAGAAGGCAGGATCTGTTCTATGAGAAGAAGGCACTCTTCCTAACAGAGCATTTCTACACCAGCAAACTGGTAGAAGTCGAAGAGGTCATCCGCGAACGTGACCTTAGTGGAAGAAGCAGATCCAACAGTCAGCACTGACGATGCCCGAGACAGAAGTAAATGGGCTAATATATATAAGAAATTTCTCTGATGTTATAACTATTCTGGCATGATTCGTAGCCTTGATGCGTTAATCACTTCATTATTTTCTATGTATGTCTTGTATTTATATATTTTTATCTTCTGCCATGGGCCTAAATGGCCTGGGTATGTGGAATAAATAACGATAAGAATGATGATTTAGACACATTTCGTAAGGTTTCACGATGTTTTAGGTCTGTAATAATTGTTTCCAGATAACTGCAAACGGGACTGGATACATGTAATTGAACTGCAAGAACGGAAATAATGTTACATTTAGACCTTCACCATCGGAAAATCTCATGGACCATCATAACCGTAAACAAAGCACTATAGACGCGAGTGTGAAAATGCTAATGATGTCAGCAGAGTTCTCATCTATTTGTGCAAACAAACATTTTGATGTCCTTTTAGGAACAGAATATCGATTACGAGGTAGTTTACATATGAATCGGCTAACGACCTTATGCAACAAGTTCTGGATTTAATGTACGATGAATTCGGGAACTGTGATTCTTCAACTTCTCCCGACATATTTCTTGCTCGAACAATCTACGGGTGTACTGCCGGTCCATAGTGTCCAACGGGCACAATATTTCGGCCGTCAGACATGTCGCCATCGTCAGGTGCGCTGACGAACTGAGCTCCTGAAATGTCGTGCCCGTTGGACACTATGGACCGGCAGTACACCCGTGGACTGTTCGAGCAATTCGGGGACTGAAACTTCCTGGCATATTAAAACTGTGTGCCGGACCGAGACTCGAACTCGGGACCTTTGCTCTTTCGCGGGCAAGCGCTCTACCAACTGAGTACCCAAGCACGACTCAAGCACCCAAGCACTATGTACTGGCAGAAGTAAAGCTGTGAGGACGGGGCGTGAGTCGTGCTTGGGTAGCTCAGTTGGTAGAGCACTTGCCCGCGAAACGCAAAGGTCCCGTGTTCGAGTCTCGGTCCGGCACACAGCTGTAATCTGCAAGGAAGTTTCATATCAGCGCACACTCCACTGATGAGTGAAAATTTCATTCTGGAATTTGGGGACTGATTACCTCTTGCAATTCGAGTGCTGTCAGTGAAGAAATCAGTCATGAATTTATGCATTTTATAGACACGAAAAGAGGTGATGGAAAGAGTCAGTTTGAGGACGTTCTCGGAAGTTGATCCCATGCGACACTCCAACTTTGCTACCAGGCTTGCAGACACATCCTGGTGTCCACAGACGGGACACGCCCCGTGCTTATCAGCTCAGCGGCAGCAGTGCCGGTGTGCGGCGGCCACGCTGCCCCGACCTCTGCCTAACCGGCCCGCGGGGTGCAGTCGCACGCTGTATAACGTGCGGTGAGCCGCAGGGCCACCCTGTCGTCGGCCACCACGATACAATACGTCTGGTCGATAGTCGCCAGCGCTATGACGCTGTGTCCCCACTCCGCTGTCGTGTCCTCTCGAAAACACTCACACTCGTACATACAGTCTCATGTACAATAATCTGTCACCATCCAACAATTTTGCACACTAGAAAGTAACAAAATTCTTTCGGTAAGTTCTTTACTCTCCACGCATTTACCTTTTAAACAGATAAGCAATTCATTGACTTTTGTGACATGTTAAATTATCATTACTTAATAGGACAAGTTAAAACTACTGTTTCGCCCTTAGAGAGTACAGGGTTGGAGGTAGTGATTGTGGCTTGTCATAGTTTCGCTCCGCTGCCAGTAACAAATGGGTATAGATTTTTTCTGCCTTGCCATAGACGACAGGAAGAAGTAATGTTTACATTTAGCAGAGGGTTTGGAAATTTCTTTGCTCATGCAACAATGTGGTTTATAATGGATATCGCATTCTTCAAAGTTTCTTTACTTGTTGCCTCCCATAAACACCAATCTATCCTTATAAATGAGTCAGCCATCTCAACCATCTGACAAATTCATACTTCCATGTGGAAAACTGTAGCTAATTTTTCTGTAGTTAATATCTGTATGGCAACGTATTATACGTCGTATAGTGAGGACTTCCTTACAATGCATCTGGGTGAAAACAGTGTGAAAATTCTGAAACGTTTCAGCAAATCACCTGAAACAACATATTATAATATATTTCCTGAGTATGATGAGTGTTATGCTCGTTTCTCATTTATAACTTTCTCCAGGAAGGTAGAAATTTCCTAGATCGGTGGAGAACCGTGGTACTCCAACGTGCCAAGCCAGATCGAATTCTAGATTTCCAAGAAATTTTATATTGTACTGTCATGAATTATTTGGTGATAAGAGTAGAGGAGGTGGCGTAAAGTTTCTCATTAGCAAACCATAGGTCACTATTCTGAATAGTATCAGAAGCTTCTCCACACTAACTTATGTAGGGAAAATGATTCTGCTGATTGTCATCCGTCCGTCTGATGTGAAATCCAAGTCTATCGGTACTATTCGTGAACACTGTACTGCGACGTGGCACCACTTTTGCCTTTCTCTCCCTCAGTACCTACACACACACACACACACACACACACACACACACACACACACACAGGGATACTCTTCCCTGTCATCTGAACCTGTTGCAGAGGATGTTGATCTTGGATATAATGTGGCACTACTGCACTATTGGGGATCATATTCTGGGGTGCGATGTGTGATGGTCAGCTCTGCTTAAAAATAGAAATGAAAGGAGAATTTATTGGTCTAAACCTTAACTTGTACACACTCAGGAGATTCATTAGAGGCGTTAGGTTCTTCCTTTTCTTTTCTTTTGTGTCATTAGTCTTCTGAGTGGCTTGATGCGTCTCGCCACGAATTCCTTTCTCCGTTAACCTCTTCATCTCACAAGATGAACGCACATCAGTCAGAATTTTATTTTATACTTATGGTAAATGAAGTTCAGAACTGAAATATCAATTCACCAAAGCAAATAGATGCATTTCTCAAAAATTGTCTAGAAAATCGACTTTGATATTTTCCTGTCGCCTTTCATATCCTAATGCAAGATCGATTTTCGATGGGCTCTGTCGAAGAATGCTTGCCTGCCACAAGGGCTGCCTTAGTTCGATCCCCAGCTGCAGTAAGCTTTTGAACAAATGTGCATGTTTACGAGCATTTCTGAGAAGAGTAAAATACAAATATGAAAAAAGAATTAATTTGTATTATGTACTGTAAACAATCTTAATTCATAACCTTTTATTAAAAGATTAATAATTAAAAATTTGCCGTAGCAATGAAAACTGGATTTTTGTGTGCGATATGTAATCAGAAATAAAATACGGGCATTTTTCATGAAAGCAACAGTTGGATATGTGTTCATTGGCATATATGTGATGTATTTTACATTTAAATGACGTAGGTGAAAAAACTGATAAAATAGTAACGAAAATTACACTTGGACCAGCGATTACCACTCTCGATTGCCATCGCTATTTTTTGTCCTTTATGTCTGTTACGCTTCACAGTAAAGTTCCTAGAACATGGACTTTTATTTTAATATTTTCATTAGCCGAAAATCGAACTCAAAGACACACACCGTTGGGTGGCTTGCGGAGTATAAAT
This sequence comes from Schistocerca gregaria, assembly GCF_023897955.1. NCBI lineage: Eukaryota > Metazoa > Arthropoda > Insecta > Orthoptera > Acrididae > Schistocerca > Schistocerca gregaria. Next base: position 598,506,067 of record NC_064920.1, on the reverse strand, counting down.
GTAGATGTAGATGGCAGACGAGCATTCTGCGACAGAGCCACATGCCCTGTCGAGACATCATGCATTCTTCGGCATATTAAAGCACCTTGGAAACCTTAGAAGTTGATGAGTCGTGTCGACAGCTTTGACAAATTTATAATTGAATTCTGAACTTCATGTACTATTATAAATATGGAATGTTAGAAAAATTGGATTACAGTGTGATGTCCTTTTCAGAATAGAATTTGCAACCTAAGTTCAGTTACTTGCAGGATATATTCCAGTTTCTGCCTTCCCATACAGTTATTACACTCAATAGGTCCCTAAACCCTGAGGGGACAAAAGGCATGGGGTGGGGTACTTTCTAATGTCGTGTCGGACCTTCTTCTGACCACACAGTGCCTGCCAAAGTGGCCTTGCGGTTCTAGGCGCTGCAGTCTGGAACCGCGAGACCGCTACGTCCGCAGGTTCGAATCCTGCCGCGGGCATGGATGTGTGTGATGTCCTTAGGTTAGTTAGGTTTAATTAGTTCTAACTTCTAGGGGACTGATGACCTCAGATGTTAAGTCCCATAGTGCTCAAAGCCATTAGAACCATAATTGCGGAAGTATTGCCGGTGCAGGATATGGGCACGAATTGACCTGTCGATTGTGTCCCATAAATGTTCGACGGGATTTATGTCCGGCGATTTGGAAGACCAAATAATTTGCTCGAATTGTTCAGAATGTTCTTCAAACCAGTCCCGAACAGTGTTCAAAATAATGTCTGAAACAGTATTACATAAGTCATTCAGCGATTTTTAGTCAAAAATAAATATTTTATGAATAACACATTTTACAGGACCATCTGGTGTCACAAACTTCTATGATAATTCGAAGTACTCTTCCTGCCTAGGAGAATATCTAGTAACTTTAACTATCGTTCATTTGGTAAGCGGTTTTGCACAAACTGATTACTGAATTAAGTTGTAACAGAAACTCTGATTAACAACGCCAATGGCTCTATGGAAACCTGAATGTCAACTGCGCATCACTAGGGCTTTAAAAGATACGGCGCTCTGTTTCGTTCTGCGCATGGACTGAACCCCAGCACGTACCGCTAAGAAAAACCAAGCAATACTGCCACGTCAGACTGTAACTCGAACACAGTACCGATAGTCAATTCTGACTGGACAATAAAGACAAATATTTCTTTTAGGCTAGTCTCAGAAAGTCTTACTCAAATTACAGGACGGAAACTATTGCTCTGGGTTGGGACTCCTACACAGCAACTCGCTGTTAACTAACTACGAAAAATGGAACATGTCGTTTCGTTCGCAAGTCACAAAGAGTGCACATGTTTAAACTGGAAATGAGTTACGTCGCACCTAATCGGATTGTTAACAAGACGACCGCACCTACTCGTCATCACCATTCATCGTATATGCAAGACTTGGCCAGAAATAAAAGTAACACAAATGGGAGCTTCAGATGGCCAAGTTTAGAAAAAAAAGCAAATTTGGCGAGGGGCTGGGGAAGAATCATTCGCTTATGGTAGCGTGTCTGCAAGCAGCGGTTGGCACATCGGAAAGACTTCAGAATATTAATCCGACGGTCATGAAGTCCATGTGATGAAATTTTCATTATTTTCAATTTTTACGTTACTTACACTGCAAATAAAGCGAAACAATGCCCACTATATTGTACTTCAATATCTTCGTAAAAGGAATGAGAAAAAGGCAAAAGAAACTGTGGAACTGCATGTAATTTCCAAGTGTTGTACTTGAAGCGTCCACGAGGACTTTCCAAGTAGGGGTGGTAATTAAAACGTCCAGGAAGCCCACGAACAATAGGTTCTCCTGTTTTTTCGATGAATATTACCCCAGCATTTATAAACCCTCAACAGTAAAATAATAAAGAATCTAATTTTATACATGAAGTTCACACATACGCGTGACCGCTACGGTCGCAGGTTCGAAGCCTGCCTCAGGCATGGATGTGTGTGATGTCCTTAGGTTAGTTAGATTTAAGTAGTTCTAAGTTCTAGGGGACTGATGACCACAGATGTTAAGTCCTATAGTGCTCAGAGCCATTTGAACCACACATACGCCACGCTTCATGAAAATTTATTTGTAATCCTAAATTTTCGTTTACCTTTGATTTTCATGCAGTTAATGAAACTATTAATAAGTACAAAACACCAACCATTACTTCAGGTTACTGGAAGTGTAAATAACTTAAAAATTGAAAGTAGAAGAAAGAAACAGGTTTCCGTAAGAGGGACTTTGCCCGACCTTTGGATTACTGATCTGATATCTTTCCGCTGAGCTGACCGCTCCTTCGAAACAGCGACGTAAGTGGGTCACACCTCGTCCGTCCCGCCTCAAACGTGTTATTGTTTCTAAACGCTTGGCTGTCTGGAGCTTCCAATTTTGTTACTTCCATTTCTGGCCAATCCCGGCATGTACCATTAACCTGAACTAAATTGGTGATGACGAGTTGTGAGGTCTGCCTGGAAGCATAGACAAGCACTGGACATTGAATTTTTAATCAATTACAAGAATTTCAAATAACGTCACGGAATATTATTACTAGCCCTGGACTCGAACCTAGCACCTATAGCCGTTATATTCTAGTCAGGAATAGACGGTAAATATCTGTGTCATACAACTGGCAACAATAGTTAATTGCGACGCAAACACTCTCGTCCTTAAGCTAACGAGTGGAGCAGAGTCGGAACGGTTTACGCTGTAACAGAGGCGAAAGTTGCTACGCGTAGAATCTCTGTCATCAAAAACTTTCTTACATTACAAATTTTATTTTATTTAATGAACGAGTCGTCGTTTAAGGACATATGACACTTATTTCTTATATTAGTGGTAGGTTTTGGGATTGGACCCCTTCAGATCCATTGTTGCGTTGTTTCGCCATAATACCAAACTCTTCAATGTTTCCACAAGAGGAAGAATCAGTTCTATTGTTTCGTTGTTTCTCCACGATTCGAAATTCTTTAGCGTATCTCGATTCGAATAATGGTCTGGTATAAAAGAGTTTCATCATGTAATTCGCGCATTGTCAACAGTGACGATAGAGCCTAGTTTCGTTTTCTCGTCACACTCAGAACTTTTTATCATATTCAAGTTATAAAATGCCACTCTTAACTACTGGTGGAAATGAATTCGATAGTTAACATCTTTTTGTATGTGGTCATCAATGACAATATGAGCAGGGGTCGAACCCCAGACAGCACTGAGCTTATCATCGCGTTATTTATAGTTTAAACGTGCATACCACTCGTCACTGGTGAATGGAAACGATATTTTAACTTTATGCGCTCCTAGACACCTCGATAGGTGTCTTCTTCCAGTTTTACTACAATTCACATTCAAATACTGTCGCTAATGATGAGATATGACAACGCTTACTTATGGAACCGATAAGATGCTATGTTCGATTACCCGTCCCATAAAAAAATTTACGTCATGTCATTTCATATTCAAACATACAAACACATTGTTACTTGGGAATGAAACCATATTTAATATCTTTTTTGGTTAGTAATCAGGGACAATGGTCCCTGGGAGGATGCGCCTGCCAAGTATAAATATTTTCATGTAATTTCAAGATCATTCTTGCTAACTGACTCGTCATTCATGTCTCTATGTGCCTAGCGAGCAGTGACGATATGTGCTGTGTTAACATCTCGGCCAGGCATTAGCTATTTGTGTTGGCTTTAAATCCATATCCAGGACAAAAATGTCAGTCACCTCATTTAAAAATGAAACTTGTTTGAAACCAGCATGTCGTAAGCACCTTAGACACTTGACGTACCTTGAGAGAGGTAACAAGGGTGATAGGTGACTTGCAAACTGCACAAAGATCCACGCAAATAAGAAATACGGTGAGAAAGCCATCGATATGCTGTTTATGTTGACGGTCCATCGGCCGCTTGAGCTGTTAATCGTTGTTTTTCTAACTAGTTAGTTATTTGATCAGTTCGCTCAAAACTACATTCTCTGTTGTTTCTTCCCCAAATTAAGGTTTTTGTTTGATACTAGTAGGCTTGTTTTGGCCAGGAAGCCAGGAACGCATCTTTTGCCTATGGTAGCCTGCTCTCCATGTCTTCCATGCTTCGGCCCCTATTTTGTCATTTTGTCTCCAAAGTAACAGAATTTCTTAACTTCTGTTTCTTCGTAATCACCAAGTTTTGTAATAAGCGCCTCGGTGTTCTTATTTCTGCTACTCCTAACATCCTCCGCCTTTCTTCAGTTTAAACTCAATGCGCATTTTGCACTCATTACATCATTTCGTTTAACAGGTCCCGCAATTCTTCTTCACTTTCAGTGAGGATAGCAATTCCATCAGCAAAACTCGTCATCAATATTCTTTTAGCATGAATTTTAATCCCACTCTTAAATATTTCTTTTATTTTCGTTACTGCATCTTGGACGTGTAGATTTAAAACCAGGGGCTAAATTCTGCATCCCCGTCTTATATCTTTCAATGCTGTTCTTCCAATGATTTTGTTCTCTTTTGCTTCATATCAAATATTAGCTCGTAGCTTACTATTTAGCTCAGAATTTCGAAGATCTTGCTCAATTTTACATTACCTAACGCTTTTTGCAGGGCGACAGATCTTGTGAACTTATCTTTACCTTTCTTAATGCCATGATCAGGGACGACATCATAACTGCCTCTTTGGTGCCCTTACCTTTCCTGAAATCAAGCTGGTCGTCATGTAACAGATCCTCAATTTTCTTTTTATTCTGTATATTATTCATGTCAGCAACTTGAATATATGAGCTGTTAAACTCATTATGCGATAATTCTTTCACTTATCTATTGATATTATCTCTGGATGGTGTGAATGATACTCTTTCGGAAGTCTGTTGCTATGTTTCCAGACCAACATGAAGATTCGTTCAGATGCCACTTCTCCCAATAATTTTATAAACTACAAGGGAATGTTATTTATGCGTTCCACCTTACTTGACGCAAGTCTTCCAAAGTTCTGTTAACTCTGACACTAATATCGGATACTCTCCGTCTTCTATATCGGCTCGCATTTCTTCTTCTATAAGGTCATCAGAAAAGTCCTCCACCTCTCAGATTTTTTTTCAGTGTACTCTTTTGTCTTACCGCTCTCGTCTTTCACTGTGTTTGTTGTGACTTTCAAAATACGCTGAATCAGTTCTTACGATATCTCATTTCCTTTTCTATTTCTTCATTTTTTACTTTTTACTACCACTGTTTCTTAAGTATCTTGTATTTTTTCTTCTCGTTAACATTTTTGTACTTCCTTTTTTATCAACTGAAATATTTCGTAAGTTACCCAAGGTTTTTTTTACAGTTGCTTTTATTGTACCCATATTTGTCTATCCATCTGTGATTATCCTTTTTACAACAAATGTCCAATCCTCTTCAACTGATCTGCCTATTAACTGTCTCAGTATCTATAGCCTTATAAAACTTCAAACGCGCCTCATCATTACTCAGCAGTTCAGATTTCAGTTCTTTCCACATTATTCTTCTGGACATTTATTCTGTTTGCTTTTCGTCGTTAATAAGTTGTGATATAAATCAACATCTGTACCTGTAAATGTTTTAGAGTCCAATATTTAACTTTGGAATCTCTATGTATGTTGTAATGAATCTGGAATGTTCATATGTACCTGAGTTTCTTCCAGGTATGCTCCCTCCTCTTGTGATTATTCCATAGCTGCACCTACCGATGTCGTTATATGCATACTGCTACCTGGCCTTCAACAACACCGTGCGAGATTTTCATATTCTCTCGCTCCTTACACACTAACTGCTTGTTGGGAACTGAGTAGTTGTAATCTTTTTAAGATATGCGCTCCGTATTCAGGCGGCATGTGGCCTATGGCGACCATTCGACCGCCATGTCATCCTTAGTTGAGGATGCGGATAGGAGGGGCGTGTGGTCAGCACACCGCGCTCCCGATCGTTATGACGGTTTTCTTTGGTCGAGTAGCTCCTCAAGTGGCATCGCGAGGGTGAGTGCACCCCGAAAAATGGCAACAGCGCATGGCGGATGGATGGTCACCCATCCAAGTGCCGGACACCCCCGGCAGCGCTTAACTTCGGAGATCTCACGGGAACCGGTGTATCCAATGCGGCAAGGCCGTTGCTGTTTTTGTAAGACATAACACGATGTAAACTCTTTTGATATGTCTAAGTTATATGTATTAGACTGCAAATCGCTGTTTACTACTGTGACTCACTGCACAAAAATTGGTGCCTAAAGGCGGGGCATTTCCAAGATTGCTGCTGTGACAACACCATTTTTATCATACGTCATATAGCAATTCTACGAGGGGCTCACTGCGGTGATTTGTCACGACAGGCGACAAACTCTTCCGACGACAACCGCCTGCGCACACAGTTAAGTTGAACTTCATTATCACGTTACACATTTTGTAATGCCATTTCTAAGGGCAGTTGATTATATTACTGTGCTCTATGCTGCTATTACAGCTGCTCACTTCCCGCCTTAACGGGTTATCAGCTCCTGTCGATTGTTTATGACTGATGCTGCCAACTGTTAGTTGTTTACCAAGCTATGTACTATCTAGATCCGCTTAGAAAACTGCAATCACTTCACGACGTCTGACACGGAAAACGCTTTAGCAACTATCAGTTAAAACGCTTGAAAAGAGTACGGGCGAGAGCAAGAGCTAGTATCACACATATTTTGAACTAAGTACACAACTTTAATGAGACAGTTACCACTGAAGATTTCGAATATTTCGAAGATCAATTGCAGGATCTATTGTGCATACATACAGATCTTGATAACAAAATACACGAGCTTCTCGATAACGCTGGTTACGCTGCTGATGTGTTCAAATATGAGGACTACATAGATGCAGCCAGTGCGCACGTTACGAAAAATAGAGGGAAAACTTAGGAATTCCATGGGTCACACTACCATCAGTGATAAACAACCTGCTGCGACCGTTACTTCTGTTGTTCCTCCACCTAATATCACATTGCCCACTATAAAAGTTCAGACGTTTTGTGGAAATTTTGAGAACTGGCTTCGTTTTTGGGAACTATTCCATCAACCGATTGATGAAGATCTCACTATTCACAAAATATTTCTGCGTGGCTGCTTGGAGGGGGAATCAAAGTATTAAATTGATGGTATTGCTGTGATCTCTGACACACGTGAAGAAACCAAGAGAATCCTCACAGCACACTACGACGATAAAAATAGAACTATACAAGCTCACCTGTAGTACTTGGAATCTAATAAACTCATTCATTTTCCGAATCCAAACTCTCTTAATTCTATATTTATTTAGTCCAAACGCCGCACCCAACATCTTCGCGCGGTAGGTCAAGACGTAAATTAATGCTTATAGTCTTGTACTAGCACCAAAAATTCTCAGAACTGATATCTGCCGACGCTGGCTCATTCATCTCAAGCAAACTGCTCTTTCAGCAGCAGTTGATGGAATTTGCAGGAACGGAAACAGATAGAACGCTTGATTCGCAGAAGCTCCACTGTGACAAGAAAACTGACTCAAACTCCCACTGCTGTAGTCCTTCATGTCCGCGATGATCAGAAAAAAACATTACCCAACCGCAATAAAAACTACAGTCCATTTTGCGTCTTTTGCGAAGACCATGGCCATTGAGACCAAGAATATAATGAGGCTGCTGACCTCACTAAAAGAAAACAGAAACTGAAAAGCACTAAACAGAGGACATAAAATGTCTGACTGCGGGAAGATGGGAGGGCATTTTCTGCTAACTATAAAATACCACGTCACAAGTCGATATGAGCCAAAGATACGATGTGTAAGAAAGCAGCAAAGAGCAACGCCACTTCTGTTAGTAATACAGAAGCAACTACACCCACCTTTACCTTCTTGCAGACTGTTCAGGTGCACATTGCAGAATCAACACGACTAAGTTAACTCACTGGATCCGTGCTAGACAATGGAAGCCAAGCGTCCTTCATAGCAAAGTCATTAACAGAAGATATGAAATTGCCTGCTCTACACCAAAACAACTTGGTGTTTGCACGTCCGGATCTCATAGCAGTTCCTAAGGATTGTGTAGCCTTATTAATTTCGAAATTAGTGTGGATTAATTCTACGACTTACATCAACGCGTGCGAAAGTAACCATTGTATTGTTTGTTAACCGGGGACCTAGAAACGACGGAGAGGCTCCGTCCCCGCCGCAGCCGCAGTGGTCCACAACCCCGCGACGACTGCCGCAGTCCACTTCACCTCTCCGCCGTCCCACACCGAAGCCAGGGTATTCTGCGGTTCGCCCCCCCCCCCCCCCCCTTGCCCCGGGAACGCCTCACACCAGACGAGTGTAACTCGTCTGGTGTATGCGTACATGGAGAAATTGTTTGTACAGCAATGGCCGACATAGAGTAACTGAGGCGGAATAAGGGGAACCAGCCCACATTCACCGAGGCAGATGGAAAGCCGCCTACAAACCATCCATGGACTGGCCAGTTCACCGGAGGAACTCGACACAAATCGACCGGGCGATCGTGACGGGGACCAGGCGCTCCTTCCCGCCCGGAAAGCCGTGCGTTAGACCGCACGGCCAACTGGGCGGGCAAAGTGACCATTACTTCACGCCATAACCAAGAGCTCCACAACATATTAAGAGTGTAGCACATGTCTGCACACTACAGTTATATTATCCACAAACAGAGTACCAAGAAGATATATCCATTGATTTAATTGATAGTGATCATTACTAGAATATTGTCACCGATGATTTACCGATCCGTATTTATAAAACCACTGCTCTGTTTCCCATCAAGTTCGGTTGGATCCTCAATGGCTGAGATCTTCCGACTCTGTGCATTTAGCTGTTGTTAACTTTGTATTTCGGACTGAACTGCTCACAGATGACCACTTTAGATGATTCTGGGTTCTGGTTACTATTGGCATAACTGGACATCTTGATGCGGTAAATTTAAATTTTCCTATGGCTCGAACTGCTGAGGTCATCCGTCCCTAGACTTACATACAATTTAATCTAACTTACACTAACTTACGGTAAGGACAACACACACACACACACACACACACCCATGCCCGAGGTAGGGCTCGAACCTCTGAAGGGGAGAGCCGCGCGAACCGTGGCAAGGCGCCCAAGGCCGCGCTGCTGCCCCGCGTGGCGGGAGCACGATTGCTAAGATATTGCTGCACAGTTATAGCGTACGACATTACTCATGCAATGCTGTGGACGTACGCTGCAGTGACCTTAGGCTGGATACGCAGTGATGCAAATCGATGGAAGACTGTCATCTGTAATAGAGTGACAGAAATTCATATATTTACGTCCCTTTGTCAGTAGAGGTATTGTCCCAGAAATGATAACTCAGCGGTTAACCTAACACGAGGACTTCTTGGCAATCAAATCCCATCTGAGCATGTTTGGTGGGAAGGACCGCTATGACTTGCGCACCCAGAAGTATGTTGGCTATCTGGTATTCCAAATACGCATCATGACCTCGCGGAAGAAACAAGGAATGTAAAAACACGTGACAGCAGTTGCTATACCGCCCAGAAATTTCTAAATTCAGTTCCCATAGGGGACTATTTCGTACAAATGGCTGAATCCTTCGCTTGCAAGTAAGATCCGTCAAAAAAAAAAAAAAAAAAATTGCTAGGGAGCTGACAGCAATGGAGCTCGCATTGCACACACATACTGGATTACTGGATCAAACTTCAGCTCTTCACACGGAAATTCCACGCACTCCTGAACGGTAAACCGACCCGAATTGGACGGATCATCCATTCATTGAAGACGGACTCATTCATCTTTTTGCAGAGTTCACCATTGAGGAACAATATCCATTACTTCTATACGGTTCACATCACCACACGAGACTCCTCATATTTCAAAAACATATTGATCGTCATCATCTTGGTGTCAGAATTGTGTGATGCAAACTTCCGCAAGAACTGTTTTAATTGTTTGGCGACGTTTAGGTCGTGAAACCATTAAAAAGAGTCCTGCATACATGTTAACAATGCAAGTTCATGAAGACTTCAGGAAGACAACAAATTGAAACTCCCCCAACCACAGATCGAATAGACCATCTAAGCCTTTTACTGTCACCGGCATAGACTTCGCTGGTCCTCTTTACGTCAAGACAGATTATGACCATGGGAAACGCCTATATATTACTCTTCATTTGTGCAACAACATGTGCATTACATTTAGATATCTGCACCAACACATTTTTTATGGCTCTACAGAGATTTTATAGTACACGTGGATTGCCGAGCACCATCTACACCGAAAATGCGAAGACCTTCCACGCTGCTAACAAAGAATTATCCGAACTATGGAAGTTACTAACCACTCCCGAAACCCACAGCTTCCTCACCAAAAACGTAATCACTTGGAAATTCGTTGCACCACGTGCGTCTTCGTAGGATGGTGGGAGAGGATGGCGGACACTGTCAAGCGATGCTTACAGGGACGATCAAGTCTGACTGCAGAGCAATCCTATACCATCTTGGTCAGCATCGAAGCTGCAGTAAACTAAAGGCAAGTCTCCCCAGGAGATGACGCAGAACCTCTGACAGCGGCACACTTTCTGGTGGGTGAAGACCTGTTAAATGTGTCCACTGAACCAGAAACTACCGTCACACACAATCTGACCAAAGAATTCAACTACAGTAAAAACGAGCAGACGACTTTTGGAAAATATGGACCAAGGAGTATCTCATGGAACTTAGGAGCTTCCACGGAGTTAAATGCACATCTCCAAGATGAATTGACTTCCGAACAGGTGATCTGGCTTTGATTCAAGAGCATGGCCGACAAAGACACATGCGGAGAAAAGGGAAAATAGAAAGATGTGTCCACGGAAAAGAGAATAAAATAAGGACGATAATACTGTGCACGCCAGAAGGACAGCAGATAGCACGTCCGGTTCAACTGGTCACCTCCATAGAGTGTTAGGAATTGAAATTGTCGGGACATTTGTATCTCTGATTAGTAATGCCCTTTATAAGGAATAATATGTTCTGAAATCCTTTGGTATATGTAAGTTCTGTGACTTAAGTAAAGTGTTGTATTGGACTGCAAATCGCTGCGTACTTCTGTGATTCGTGACACTGCGAGCCCACAAGAAAGAGTTGTGATATTCACGTGTGACCTCTGAGAAATATTTCGCTACACTCATTACACGAAGCGGCTACATCTTTCTAGTGGTTCTAATTGAAGGGTCTCTGATATAGTCAAATGATAAGTCGTTTCAAGTTTACAGATTTTCATAAAATTAAATATTTTGGTTGCTTATCCTGTGAGCAGTTGCACCATACTCTATAATAAGAAATATGCGAACATCTTTACACAATATAAGTAATCTCAAAAGATACTATTGTAGTTGTCACCATCTACTGAACTCTATATAGTTATACCACATTTAATGAAAAACGACTACAGAATGTATAGAACCATAACGGTTAGTAATATGCATTACTGATAATGCGGGATTAAGGTACATAAATCTATCAAACTCGATTAAGTGCAAACAATCAGTATTTTGAAATTCGGTTTGACGCCTCAAGCGTTAAAGATACACAACAGCCGTCGTCCAAGCTCTTCATTGGTATTTTACGATAAGCCTACATTGCAGTCTTCGTATGTAGCATACTAAAGCTGCTGCTCGTCTTATCCTTTCGACGTCAGCTCGTTGTCTCAGATATACTGGATTTTTCTAAGCGGTGTATATATTTATAATATTGAGAATTTCTAATTGTTAGTGTCACAAATCAGCTGGGTTATTAAATATAGGTACTGGCCTATATTTGCGTATTCTAGTAATTTTAGCGGAGCTTTCTTGATTCAGATAAGTGTTGCGCGTAATGTAGTACATATTTTATTGCTCTTTATCGAGTCACGAATTTGAAACATATTAGATTTACATAATCTGGACGTCAAGTACATCTAACCTTTGCTTAACGATACTACCTTGTTTTCTTTGCAATATATTCTTTGTCTATTGAATATTTCTTTTTCTAATGTAGATAAAAAGTTTTATCAGCTGCTATTTTCGACTTGCTCTGAGCACTATGAGACTTAACATCTATGGTCATCAGTCAACTAGAACTTGGAACTACTTAAACCTAACTAACCTAAGGACATCACACAACACCCAGTCATTTTTGTGCGCAGGGTCGGCACGGAATTGGAATGGTTAATTTGAGGGGGGGGGGGGGGGGTTGATGCCATTCCTGCTGCCACCCCAAACCCCCCGGGGACGGAAGTAGTGTACCCCAGCTGTCTGCGTCTAGTATAAATCATCAAATAGTGTGAATGAGTTCCAAATGCCTGCGAGTCGTGTAAGTGAGGCGGGACGTGGGGACCAGCCCGGTATTCACATAGGAGGATGTGGAAAACCTCATGAAAACCACATTCGATCCGGGGCCGGCGCGTCTACCCGAGTCCCAGAAGCAGCGCGTTAGCGCTCTCGGCTACCCTGGCGGGTTTCGGCTTTCCGTTTTATCCCCCAGCGATATTACGTAGTTTATTATTCTTAGTGTAGCACTGGGTTTATGTCTCGTGATTTTTGAGTTAAAATACATCCTTCTTTGCGAATGCTCTCCATAGTCTGGGAATCAGCTGCCTGAAATTCGTGCGCACTTGTAAGATATATTGAATGCTGTCAAGACGTTGTTGCAGACAGTTGACACGGACAAACTGCGGCCGACAGTTCCCTAGAATCTGCTTTCTCTCAGTGAAAGAGTGGCCTGCAATTTGGCTGTCGACTGTGAGTGACGTGTGTAGCATTAGTAGATACTCTGAGTAGCGGAAGCTACGTGATGGGAGATCGAAGACCAATACTCCTATTCTCTTTATGAATGAGTGCTAAATAGCGCCTGTCTGAAAACGATGCCGGTGACCTGGTATCTGAAGCAGTAGGGACTTGCTTATTTCCAGAAGCTGGGACAGAGGCATCACTCAGCCAGCCTAGCTCTGACTGTTGACCTAAATTTGGATCCGAATGAAAGACCTAAGCTACATGCTCGCTTGTCACAAGACTGACAAGTTGGTTTTGTTACTAGGGTCCGGATTTTCATGCAAATGCATATTCTTTCTATTATTCGGGAAGTATGCTCTTTGGATAATATTTAGAATTATTTATTTTCTTACGTTTAAGACACGGTTTTATAGTACATATAAATGCATATTTTGTCTGTTTTAAATAGGCGCAATATTTTCGAAAATCTTTAACAGTCCTGCAAATTTTTTGTGTTTTTTAATTAACAACTTATTCTTTAAGAAATATGGACATATTAAATTTTGCGTTTACGGGTTCAGTTGTTGTGAAAGTTTGTTTTTTGTATTTATTTATGACTTTTTTCTTTCCGATTCGCTTCTAGGAGCTACCCATCACGCTTGCTTACGTAGTACGGGACCTTGGCTGTGGAATTTCCCTGATCTCCCTGCAGAGCTGATACCGACATGGATTTTAAGAGATTAGTCTGAACTCTGCTTTTGGAGCTGCTTTACTGTAACATTCAACAAGAGTTTTAACATGGTCATTTAATTTACATCCGGCTTTTTTAACATACTTCGTTTCATAATACCCGTAACATTTAAATTAATACAATACTAAAGTGACAAATGATTCATTTTCGAAGACTCCCTCAGTTCATATTTTGGGTGACTGCTGACTAGAGGCCTGGTGCAGTGTTTCATGTTCTTCACAATTAAGAAGTGAAAACGAGTAATCAGTCTAGACTGCAACCATATGATCAGGTGTTCGATGTGGAGATAATGCGACAGATGGCAAAATACTTTATTGCCGTGCATATGAAGAAAGAGTTGTCAGTGAAAAGCGTTTCCAAGTCGTTCACTATGCGGACGCCAATAAACACAAAGAGAACGTAAGATATAAATCCAAAAGTGCTCCCGTTCAGATGTCGTTAGGTGAATGTTCTAACAGTATTTTCCTGCAGTTTTCTTTGATTTGTGCGAAGGTTTCATGTCGGCAGATATTCCGCTGTGGAAATTAACTTACCCTGTTCTGAGAAATTTCATCGGGAAGTATGCAGTGCGTTAAGTGCTAGGTGAATCCATTATGTGTAAACATTACGTATAGTAGTGCTACGACCAAACCATGAAAAAAAAAGGGATCAGACTCAAAATAGTGGTGTCAGGAACAGAAGCCTACAAGGGACGGTTAATTTCAAATATTGTAATTGTTTCTCTTAACAAAAATGTACACCCTACGCCGTATCTACTTGTAAGAGAGCAGTTTCAAATGACAAATAGCTCCACAGTTTCATTTTTTGTCGATTCCATGAATTTACTGTGGCCAAAATACATTCAGTACGAGTATGTATTGCTGTCCGCGACTGATGCAGCAAGTTACACGATCAAAGCTGGTACTCCTCTCAAAGTTATCTTTCCTAATACGTAAGTTTGACTCGTCTTTCTAATGTGTTACATCGAGTAGCTGACACTATTCATACTAGTCATACAGATTTTCGGTGTCCGTTGTGAAGAAGGAGCTCGTTAAAGCACCTTATAGAAGAGAAGCCTTCAAAGCAGCAGCACCTAACATTCCTGCAGTGATGTACTACACCGAACATTTAGAAACTGTTAAGAGCGCCGTGTCTACATCTGATCCTAAAAGTGCAAGCTCAGTTCAAACTGCTCAAAAAGACCTGAAAACCCCAAATATCTTGCTTATGTAACTACTCATATTCCTTACCTTCTGGCAGCAGTTGTTACTATGAGACAGGCGGCTACTTTTTCTGATTTACTGTGTTCAGAACAACAGTCTCTAAACTTGATTGTGTTCCAGAAGAATTGTTGAAAGAATGAAGGAGAAAGTTTAGAGTATACTTTCAAAAAATCCACGATAGGAATAAATTTGTGAAATTGAAGAAATTAGAACCCTGAAACGCACTGAACTTCCGAGCTACAAATCGCTAACATCGGAGCAAGTAGCCGCTTTTTTAAATCCAGCCTTAAGTTTCTGTGAAGTAGAGAGAAGTTCCTCCAGCTACGAGCAAATCTTGAGAGAGAACGGGAGACGGCGTTCTCTGTAACACCTCAAACATTTAGTGGTAGTGAACTGTAACAGAATGGATATGGAGAACCAATTATGAATACAATTGCTTTCCGTAAATTAATATAAGATACTAGGTTGCTTTCATTTTTTGTTAATGCTTCTTTGTGAATCATTCACCGGCATTTGCGTAAGTCCTTTTTGTACTAAAGCGATATCAGTTCTGTTTTCATATCATTTCATGCGAACAGTTTATGTGTATATTTTATGAGCCTACTTTAGATTTTTTGTTGCATAAATACACACACATATATACATAAGGGATTATTACTGCGTGAAAATTCAGTCCCTACTTGTTACATGCCGCAGGCGGCTTCCATTGTGCTTGTGGAGAGCATCCAGAAGTTTTTTAAGTTAAGTGACTTCCTTTGCTAGTCAATATAGACACCGCTGCAGAGATTTAAACATCTACCGAACAGGAAATCACCATGAAACAAGCTGTAGTATGTCTGTTTAACACCCTGGACTTGAGAAGACAGTTTAGATGTTTTGTCCATTTGCGCTTTAAGTGGTAAGCTAAGCTTGCACGCATTTGCACACTCACTGTGCAGATACAAAGGTCAGACATTTGACAAAATGGCGACCCTGCCAGGATGCGAAATTACAGCATTCTCATAGATTGAAGGTTTGCTTTTGATAGATACAAAACACATAAGCCTCCCAAAAAATAAGCTGACCCAAATTGGAGAAAAAATGTAAATGCAAATGAGACTTAACTATGTAGTATGTGTAGATAGAACTGTATTCATGTGTGTCTTATTTGTTGGCACACAGCATCGTTGACTTGGGATGTGTTGAGTTCTGACTCAACTTTAGTACCCAAAAGGCTAAAGAAAAGACGAGGAAATGGGTTCAAATATTGAATATAGGACCATGGATGATATTTTGGGGCAGAATCAAGTCTTATGAGGAGATGTTAACGCGTAGTCAGATTCGGAAAATTCGCGAACAGCAGCGCTTGGTGGAACACTCAAAAATGATAGAAAAAAATTAAGACAAAGAGAAGTCATGGAAGATCTTGATATGATCGAGCTGGAAACGCAAAAGGTAGATCGGCGTGAACAACAGGAGACAGAACACTTAGAAATACCGAACGAGACCGAAAATACAACACATGTTGTTCAACACGGTCCAAAGAATGGACATGAGAATGGCGTTGCTAAGGAATCAGACTCTCTAGATAGTCATTTACAGTATATTGAACCAAACGTAATGATATTCTATCAGTCAGGCTTGCAATTACATGAAAGAACGAGTACTAGTGCTCCCACACTATGTTCAGAAGTGAAGGAAACAGTTCACGAAAAACGAGATAGGGAATGGTTGTATCAGATGGCAACGGGCGAAATTGGTGTAGGTGAAAACGTCAACATATTTTCAATGTTAAACTACGAAGTAAGTGAGGACATATTAATGGAGGAAGTCGAAGACGAGAGTACTTCAGAGAGGATATTGTCACTAACACAATAGTTGATAGTGAGAGTGAAATAACGGCTATATCAAAGCCGTTATCAATCGGTGCAATGGTGACAATGACATAGTAGTGTTAAAAACACGAAAAGTACACGGACAAATTATGAGACATTCGTCGAATGTCACAAGGCAGACAAGACTTGTATGTGACTGGCAGGGTCATGTAATAGAAATAAATTTTGGCATCCCAAGACTGGCAAACAACTTGGCAGATTTTCTTTCCCGGTGTCCACATGGTAACATGAAGTTCGGTGCATATGAAGACCAGATTGGTATATATTACATAAGAGGAGTTCCTTTTGAAAACTACATAACAGCAGCTTTTTGAAACAAATTACACGAATAGAACAAAGACCAAAAGGTGTTTAGGGTCAAACATAAGTGGAAAGACAAGAACTCGGTTGACATTCATCAGCATTACTTGCTGAAGAATGACGTGCTGTCCTACAGACGAGACCCAAGTACAAGTTTATGGACGGTATGTGTTCCTGATGAACTCTTGAACAAATATGTATGGTACACTCGCTTAAGTAATGGGCACTTTTGGGCGATGAAATGTTTTATGAAACTGAAAGAGACTGCACATTTCCGCAAAATAGAAGGACGTATTCGGCAAGTACTCAAAAAATGTAAGGATTCCCAACGTGACAAACATGTTACTTTTCAGACTAGACCACCATTGTCATCCATAATACCGAAAAAACTAAAACATATAGCGGCAACAGATTTGAAGGGACCGTTACCAAGGACAAGGAATGGGAACACGTTTATCTCTGTAGTTTTAGAGTTAACATCAAAGTATGTCACTTTGGCCCTTTTGCAACGTGCAACCGGTGTTACAATCAGTAAGGCACTACAACGTGATTTTCTCAAGCAGGTAGGGCATATAGAAAGGTTAATTTCAGATAACGGGCCCCAATATAGATCTAAACCTTGGTTGGTGACTTTTAAAAAGACATAAAATCAAACCCATCTGCCGGCAGGTGTGGCCGAGCAGTTCTAGGTGCTGCAGTCTGGAACCGTGCGACAGCAACGGTCGCAGGTTCGAATCCTGGCTTGGGCATGGATGTGTGTGATGTCCTTAGGTTAGTTAGGTTTAAGTAGTCCTAAGGGACTGATGACCTTAGAAGTTAAGTCCCATAGTGCTCAGAACCATTTGAACCAACCCATCTTCATATACAGGTACAAACTAAGCGCCAATTATGCAGAACGAACGATGAAGGATATTGGAAGATGGTGTCGTAAGTACTGTAGCTCACGACGTACCACATGGGATGCCAATTTACATCATTTACAGACTATTATTAACGAAATGATGCACAGTACTACACGATTATCGCCACTCACAGTGTTCAAAAACAAAAGACCAGTGGATAGGGTAAGAGAAGTTGTACAGTCCCCCCATACACAAGACCAGCACACCAGCAGACTAAAATTAGCACTCGAGAACACTGAATGAGCAGCTGTAAAAACGAAGCTCAGAGCAGACAAAGGTGCGACCACAAGGGTATTCACTGTGGGACAGTTAGTTTTTGTTAGAGCTCACTTATTATCCAACAAAGGAAAACAATTATGTCAAAAATTTTATTCAGTTTGTAAACGACCCATGTTACTTAATAAAGTGGTTCATGAAAATGTGGTAGAATTGGTGAACCCAAGAATGGGAAAAAATAACGATCATGTCAGCCACCTTAAGGCTGATAACGAATGATAATTCTTGCGGCAATCAGCCATGAAAACTAAAATATACTACTGGCCATTAAAATTGCTACATCATGAAGATGACGTGCTACAGACCTGAAATTTAACCGACAGGAAGAAGATGCTGAGATATGCAAATGGTTGGCTTTTCAGAGCATTCACACAAGGTTGGCGCTGGTATCGACACCTACAATGTGTTGACAGGAAGAAAGTTTCCAACCGATTTCTCATACACAAACAGCAGTTGACGGCCTTTGCCTGGTAAGACGTTTTTGTGATGCCTCGTGTACGGAGGAGAAATATGTACCATCATGTTTCCGACTTTGATAAAGGTAGCCTATCGCGATTGCGGTTTATCGTATCGCGACATTGATGCTCGCGTTGGTCGAGATCCAATGACTGTTACCAGAATATGGAATCGGTGGGTTCAGGAGGGTAATACGGAACGCCGTACAGGATCCCAACGGCCTCGAATCACTAGCAGTCGACATGACAGGCATCTTATCCGCATGTCTGTAACGGAACGTGCAGCCACATCTAGATCCCTGAATCAACAGATTGGGACATTTGCAAGACAACAACCATCTGCACGAACAGTTTGACGTCGTTTGCAGCAGCATTGACTATCAGCTCAGAGTCCATGGCTGCGGTTACCCTTGACGCTGAATCACAGACAGGAGCGCCTGCGATGGTGTACTCAACGACGATCCTGGGTGCACGAACGGCAAAACGTCATTTTTTCGGATGAATCGAAATTCTGTTTACAGCATTATGATGGTCGCATCCGTGTTTGGAGAAATCGCGGTGAACGCACATTGGATGCATGTATTCGTCATCGCCATACTGGCGTATCACCCGGCGTGATGGTATGGGATGTCACTGGTTACACGCCTCGATCACCTCTTGTTCGCATTGACGGCACTTTGAACAGTGGACGTTACATTTAAGTTGTGTTACGACCCGTGGCTCTACCCTTCATTCGATCCTTGCGAAACCCTGCATTTGAGCAGGAAAATGCACAACCGCATGTTGCAGGTCTTGTACAGGCCTTTTTGGATACAGAAAATGTTCGGCTGCTGCCCTGACCAGCACATTTTCCAGATCTCTCACCAACTGGAAACGTCTGGTCAACGGTGACGTGCAACTGACTCGTCACAATACGCCAGTCACTACTCTTGATGAACTGTGATATCGTGTTGAAGCTGCAAGGGCAGCTGTACTTCTACACGCCATCCAAGCTCTGTTCGACTCAATGCCCAGGTGTATCAAAGGCCTTATTAAGGCCAGAGGTGGCTTCTCGGGATCTATGCACCCAAACTGCGTGAAAATGTAATCGCATGTCAGTTCAAGTATAATATATTTGTCCAATGAATACCCGTTTATCATCTGCATTTCTTCTTGGTGTAGCGATTTTAATGCCCAGTAGCGTATAAATGATCAAAGATGATACAGAAAAGGAATGAAGATATGTTTCAGGTACCAGCAGGCCCCAAGAGGCCCACAGGACGGGCTACAAACATATGTAAATATTTAAAAATTGGTGCAATAATACTAATAATTTAATTCATCAAAGTAGGTTAGGGGAAAAATAAAAGAAAACTAATTGCATGGTGTAATAATTAACTAACCTACACATCATCAATCCATGCTCATTCAAGAAGTAAAGAAACTGTTATAACATGAAGTAAATTAATGTGTCAGGGATATTTAAATTTATTATGTAAAGTACTGAAAAAAACTATTCGTTTTGTATTATTCACGTAATTTTTCAAGTGTAAAGCTCATAGTAAATTTAGGTAATGAAACTGGTGAGTAGTAGCATTAAGAAAAAGTAATTGTAAAACGAATGAAAGAAAGAAGGCAGGCACGCAACTCAAGGTCACTACAATCAACTGGGGAAGGAAGACAAGCTGGTGACAGTAGCAGAAAGTAAACGGGGAGCTATGGGTGATTGCACAATATCGTATTGGCGACAAACGAAAGACAAAAATGAGGAATTTACTGTCTCCCACTTCACAATAGTTTCGAAACCAAGCTAGGTGTATTTTCAAGAATATTGACCCTCACTTCACCCCAAAAGCGAGAGGATGTGAAAGCCCAGTAGAAGCGAGGGACACAAATGCTGCACACTTGCGAGGAAGACCAAGTGAAGCCATTAGCAGAGACGCACAATAGCAAACCGTCTGCAACAGCTCATTGGCACAACTGCCTGGAAAAATAAACTGAGAATATTTCTCTTAGTATTCCAGAAGGAGAAGCTGATAACTGAAAACAGACGTATCACTTCAAAAATTATCTGTTCAGACTTGACCATATACAACAGAAATGGTAGTGCTTCTGAATAACGTTCGCTGAACAACACATCCTATTCTTATGCCCGATAAGTTCCAAGTTCCAAGTCAGAAACCATGAAGACATGGCAAGCAAGAAAGAGAAGAAAGGGTCCTAAGATGAGGGCAGAAGACAGCAAGATGCCTTTCTAAACCCTATATCTTAAACATGTATGAGATTTGACAGAGTAAACAGAAAGCAATATTCAACAAAACCATGGCAGTTATTTCATTCTAACTACCAAACTAACCAAAGGCGGTCAAACCATGAAACAGAGTATGCATAAATGCAGCAACCATTGAGGGGCTACAGACATGAACCTCAATAGCAAGTGCGTCAATAAAGGACTATGCCACCTATGTTGTCACATCATGACATTGCTTGGACGACCAGTTTGTCGTCAAAACAATGCAACATGGAATAGACAACTCAGAACTGTAAATGTCGATAATCATCATCAACATCGTGCAGAGTCTACAACTGACAACCAGCATCAACCACCACTGATCGACAACAGCTTTGGTAAGCAAACCCAGCCAAAATTTTAAAGTGTAAAGTGCGCTAAGAAAGAAAGTGATGCATGTGACAAATTTATAGTAATATTTTAAAAAGTGCAAAACATAATCACTTCAGAAAGGAATTGCGATGCCTGTAAATATTCAGTCGCACCTGTTCCATTGAGAATTTGTCCTTTATGTGTTTCATTTGTATTCTGTAATTAGATTTGTAAAGTGTTAAAGTATATTCATAAATGTGCCATTTTTTATACTTTGTATTTCATGTGTAATTTGTAAATGTCCATTCAGTCTAAATATATGTTAATAAGAATTCGTGTATTGTAGATATTTTGGAAATATATGTTTTTAATGATAAATAATGTCAATTAATATAAAGTTTGTGTTAATGTGTATGGAAATATGCAAAAATATTGACTATTTTAAATATATAATGTACAATAAAAACTGTTTATGATAACAATTTTCAATAATGTTGAAGCATGTAAGTGTTAAGAGCAGATATGATAGAAACAAACACTTCCTTAACTTCACTTTCACAATCACCAGTATTGTGAATGTCTGAGAATTGTGGAATGCTTGAAGTTATTGTAAAGAGAGAATCTAAAGGGTGAAAGAACCATTTCAATTGAATTTACCCGCAAGTACTAGCATAAATGTTGTAAGATTAATCAAATAACTATCTATAAAGGACTGTATAGCCACATAATAATCATGTAAACAGAAAATGCCATGTAACGCAATACATTTCAAATTAAAATATGATGTTAAACCGACATCATCTAGCATAAGATAGACAAGTAGCTGGACAACGATTACATTATTAGAATTTATACTTGTGCACTGCAATGAGGAATGCCTCAACCATTGATCACAGCAGCACAGAATTAATGCGGAAGGGACAGCATGTGTAAGGCATCCGGATTTTACAGACCTTACATCAGCTTGATCCATAACAACAGGACAATGCAGTATGAGATCTTCAGAAAATAATAATTATATCAACAAAACGCAATTGCAGTTCAGTTAACTGTACTGAAAACTAACAAAACAATCTCTACCAATATGTACTAGCAAGAACAAACAAGTTAAAGAAAATGGATTTTGTAGACGAACCGAGCAGGTGGTTGATGATATCACATCATTAACAGGGCTAGGCTGTGACCTAGTAAGAAAAATAAAAATGTATTCACCTCTAGAAAGATGGTGGTTGGCTGAAGCAATACTTGGCGATGCAGATGCAACACGGTGGGGAGATCGTCATTATATCATGTTGAGACCTAAAATTTCTCTCTCTCTCTCTCTCTCTCTCTCTCTCTCTCTCTCTCTCTCTCGTCTCGCGACAGACTGCCAAGTGCGTGGAAATAACCAAGGGAGTTGAGAGCTTTGCTTTCTGTGAAGTGAGGACGATTCGCTTCACATATTTTGGCGACGGATAGAAAAAGTGATAGTTAATTATTCCTGCGGAAATTTTTTGGGGCAAAGAAATTTCGGCACGTCGTTCCACCCCATATCGAGAGTGCAATAATCATTATATTGACTAGGGAAAGATTACCATTCTATGGAATGTAGGAAAGTTGTGACTGAGTGAATTCTGTCAAGGCCAGAGTAGGGAATTAGTGATACAGATCCAGCACGGAGAAAATGCTCTTTCAGAAGCCGCTTGGTAAAGTACCCTTGTGCATTAGGCCACAGTAAATGTTGAGTCTAGATTTTGCTCACTCCAGCTTGCGAACACTTTGACCATTGAATATAAAAAGCTAGGATACTAACCTATTCTCACATTGAGTAGATGAAAGTTTTTTCATTGGTTCAAAAAGTAAATTTATTCTCCACCAACTCAGTGCATTGATCAGCTATAACAATGTAGAAATAAATGAGGTAATAAGGGTTTTTAATAAACATTCCTTCCCGTGAAAAAAAAAATTTCATGTGTAGAGAGAACGATTTTAATAATTGTCATTTCAATATGTCCAAGAATTAAATGTTTTTCTATTGAATGTCAAAAGTAATTGAGCATGATTGTTGTTTATCACTTGACTCCTGAAAGCAACAGTTGATAAATTATACGTAGAATAAAAAAGGGAATAGCTGTATTGCCTTTCTAGAATGGACCCCAAACTTTCACTTTTATTAATTCATTAATTCTAGGTACGTGACAGCAGCATTTCTAATGATTTTTATTATGATCCGTACCTGATATTAGCTGCCTTAGAGGGCAGTGTCTGTTTGTCACCCTAGGCTTGAGAAGACAGTTCAGACGCTTTGTCCATTTGCGCACTAAGTGGTAAGGTAAGTTTGCACACGTTAGTACGCTCGCTCTGCTGATACAAAGGTCAGATATATGACACACTTGTACATATATTGTTGAAAGATAGCAATTGTTGAAATTTATTTCTTTTCTCAGCCACTGAAAATATCTCTAGGGTACCAGCAAAATAACTAAATAACTGACTGTACAGACTACTTCACGAGTGTTCCAGTGTTGGTGTATAGCGCTGTGAAACAATTGCAACACACACCATGAGAGTAATTATATTGTAAAGGGAGGCATATTGCCAGGAACAGTGGAACAAAAAGAAAACAGATCATAGCTATTCAACAGAACAACGACTTTGTCATAAGAGAGAGAGCACAAACTCCGACACGAGAAGGAATCATTCTAGAATTTACGTCAGACGAGTTTCGCAAATCAAAGCAAACGTAAATCTGAATTAGCTACGTGTGATTTGAACCTTTGTAATTCTGAAAGCAAAAGCAATGATCTACAATGCCATCTCGTTTAGTGGAGTGAAAGTTATTGCCTACTTCTCCACACTAGAACTTTTGGATATTTACAGTGTAGATGAGTATAGTAAATTGGGTATTCGTAACTTTAGTGAACAGTGCAAGCATATCTAAGAGCGACCGTTCAAAGAGTTCTTCCTTTCGAATAATTATTTGGCTTTATTTTGCATTATCTCGGGTATTCCAACACTGTAAGTTGTGAAGGTTTGTTTCTGTACGTAATAGTTTCTATTTTTTTAGCGGAAGCAAAATATTATCTATTTCATCAATGATATTTACTCTAAAGTTTATTGGTTAATGTCTGCGAAGTCTGTGATATGTAACGTGCCAGTTGGTTAAGAGCTTGAATTCTCAGAAGTACTGTCTTATTGTAACAAATAACTATCAGTTTTAGTGTAGCTGCATATACAGCCTATTGTAACGAATAACTACGAGACGTCCAGTTGGGATACTGGCATGCAAATTCCAACCTTCGTCGCCAATTAATAGTAGTCAACATGGATGCTTTAAACATGCAGTTGCTGCGGTGGCCTATAAGTAGCTTTGTTCGCTGAACGGTCGTTGAGGAGGAACTGTTGGTAGCCCCTTGGTTCATCTGGGTGGTCAGTTGCTCAACAGGTGCACATCTATTGGCCCGAACACATCTTCTCAGCTATCGCTCACCCCTGTCACCTATGCCCCATAGTGAACCAAGGTTGCTGCTGCGTCCGTTTTGGATTCCGCAGTTTTGTCATGTCTGGTATACTTGAATCATGGCGTCACGCGACCAGTTTACCACCCATGGCCCTGAAGCCCATGATCATGCCCTTTCGGACGTCATGTAAGTCGCTCAGATTACACATTACGACAGCGCCCCCCCCCCCCCCCCCCCCCTACGATCTTATACACACTCCACTGACGGTGCTGCCACTTGCCGTATGTGAATGGTTGCTGCACGTTGGCGTCAAACATGGGCGATGGTAACATTAACGTGAGTGGACCGTGTATTCCTTTTGACACCAGTTTGTACTACTTGACGTTTTAGGCGATGAAAATATTGTGATTGTAATAAAAATGTAATAAGTATCTTAAACAAAGCTCTATCAAACGTTCGCATGTATACTAGGTGTAGGCTCACATATTACGCCATATTTTCCTTCTATCGACCTTGCCCAGCTGACTGTCGCTTCAGTACTGCTGCCACATCTGCGGCAGCGACCATCGTCCTGTGAGAATGTCACGCGAACGCACTGAGCCCAGCAGTTTCAAACCTGTAGCCTGTTGGACTACCAGCCGAATCGCTAGGCGGCGTGTAACGTTACAGTCTCGTGTATTAACTTCCACCTGCGTCTGAAAACAGTCGACACTTTATTACTGGTGTCATAACTGTTTTAATTAGATCCAGTAGCTCACTACTGCACCTATGATCTAGGAGTAGCGTCTTTGATTAGTTGTCAATACGTCCTCGGTCCCGCCACCGCTTAAATTTTGATAAGTAGCCAGCACTGGCGGCCGAATACTTCCGGCATAAGAAGTCACACTCATTCTGTCAACGTCCATGCCAAAGAGGTTGGAGGAGTGGACAGAGGTTCAGGGCACTCTCTTGTCCTTAGGGTGAGAAACTGTCCACGAAGGCGGAAGAATCAGCAATGATCAACGGCATGAGGATGCAGAAGCAAATGGAAAGAAACCACTGTATTAGGATACATAACGCATATCCACAGGACATGTGGACTGTAATTGAAAAAGTGTCGTGATAAACTCTCAATTGGTAAAAGATTCCGGAATAGTCCTTCATTCGGATATCCAGGACGAGACTACCAAAGAGCAGGTGACCATGAGAAAAAGATTGAGTAACCAACGAATATGCAAAGGCTCAGTCTACACGTAGTAGGAGTCAAGGAAGTGAAATGGAAAGAAGACAAAGATTCCTGACCAGATGAGTACAGGATATCCTCAACAGGACCATAAAATGGTATAACAGGAATAGGATTCGTTATGAATAGGAAGGTAGGGCAGAGAGTGTGTTACTGTGAACAGTCCAGTGATAGGGTTGCTCTCATTAGAATCGACAGCAAACGAACAGCAACAACGTTACTACAGGTATCCATGCCAACGTCACAAGCTGAGGATGAAGAGATAAAGAAGGCATAGGATGGTATTGAAAGGGTAATACAGTACATAAATGGAGATGAAAGTATAATAGTCATGGGGGACTGGAATGCAATTCTAGGGGAAGGAGTTTACAGAGGAGGAGCTATTGTTGGAAAAGCCTGCGTGATACGGGAAGGTTTCAGTTAGATTACATCATGATCAGGTAGAGATTCCACAATCAGATACTGGATTATAAGGCGTACCCGGGAGCAGATACAGATGCCTATTACAATGTAGAAGTGATGAAAAGTATGCTGAAGTTTAAGAGGTTAATCAGCAAGAATCAACATGCAAAGAAGTGGGATGCCGAAGCACTACGTAAAACTGACGAGATACGCTTGAAGTTCTCTAAGGCTATGGATACAGCAATAAGGAATAGCTCAGTAGGCTGTACAGTTAGGCTGTACAGTTGAGGGGGAATGGACATCTCCAAAAAGGGCAGTCACATAAGTTGGAAATAAAAACGTAGGTACAAAGAAGGTAACTGCGAAGAATCCATGGATAATAGAAACAAATACTTCAGTTGATCGATGAAAAGGATGTACAATAATGTTCAGGGAAATCCAGGAATACAGAAGTACAAGTCGCTGAGGAATGAAATAAATATGAAATGCAGGGAAGCAAAGATGAAATGGCTGCATGAAAAATGTGAAGAAACCCAAAAAGAAATTATAGCATAGCGGAAAGTCAAAACAACCTTCGATAAAATTAAAAGCGAGGGTTGTAACATTAAGAGTGCAAGAAGAATTCCACTTTTAAATGCAAAGGAGAAAGCGAAAGGTGGAAAGAGTACATTGAATGCCTCTGCGAGGGAGAAGATTTGTATTATATGATAGAATAAGAAGAGGGAGTCGCTTTAGAAACGATGGAGACCCGGTATTAGAATCAGAATTTAAGAGAGCTTTGAATGACTTAAGATCAAATATGGCAGAAGGGAAAGATAACATTCAATCAGAATTTCTAAAATCATTGGGATAAGTGGCAACAAAACAACTAGTGATGTTGGTGTGTAGAATGTACAACTTGTCTGGCGAGATACCATCTGACTTTCGGAAAAATATCATCCACAAAGTTCCGAAAACTGCAAGAGCGAGAATTATTGCACAATCAGCTTAACGCCTCATGCAGCCAAGTTACTGACAAGAATAATACGCAGAAGAATGGAAAAGAAAATCGAGGATATGTTAGATGACAATCAGTTTGGCTGCAGGAAAGGTAAAGGCGCCAGAAAGACAGTACTTACGTTGCGGTTGATACTGGAAACAAGACTAAAGAAAAATCAAGACATGATCATAGGATTGGTTAACATGGAACAGCGTTCGACAATGTAAAATGCTGCAAAATGTTCCAAACTCTGAGAAAAATTGGGGTAACCTATAGGGACAGACGGGTAGTATACAATATGTACAAGGGCCCGAGGGAATAATACGTGTGGACGACCAAGAACGAAGTGCTCGGATTAAAAAGAGTGTAGGACATGGATGTAGTTTTTCGCCCCTACTGTTCAATCTGTACATTGAAGAAGAAATGATGGGAATAAAAGAAAGATACCGGAGTGGAATTAAAACTCAAAGTGAAAAGATATCAGTGATACGATTCGCTGATGACATTGCTACCCCGAGTGAAGGAGAAGAAGAATTACATGATTTGCTGAATGGAATTTACAGTCTAATGGGTGTAGAATGTGGGTTGAGAGTTAATCGAAGAAAGACGGAATTAATGAGAAGTAGGAGAAATGGGAACAGCGAGAAACTTAACATTAGGATTGGTGTCCACGAAGTAGACGAAGTCACGGAATGCTACCTAAGACGCAAAATAACCAATGACGGACGGGGCAAGGAGGACATCAAAAGCAGACTAGCACTGGCATAATGGGCAGTCCTCACCAAGACTATGGTATCAAACAAAAATGGTTCAAATGGCTCTGAGCACTATGGGACTCAACTGCTGTGGTCATTAGTCCCCTAGAACTTAGAACTACTTAAACCTAACTAACCTAAGGACATCACACACAACCATGCCCGAGGCAGGATTCGAACCTGCGACCGTAGCAGTCGCACGGTTCCGGACTGCGCGCCTAGAACCGCGAGACCACCGCGGCCGGCTATGGTATCAAACACATGCCTTAATGTGAAGAAGGAATTTATGAGAATATAAGTTGGGAGTAGAGCACTGTGTGGTAGTGAAATATGAACTGTGGAAAAACCGGAACAGAAGAGAATCGAAGCATTTGAAATGTGGTGCAACAGACGAATGTTGAAAATTATGTTAAATGATAACGTAAGGAATGAGGTGGTTCTGCGCAGAATCGGAGAGGAAAGAAACACGCGAAAAACACTGACAAGGAGAAGGGACAGGATAATAGGACATCTGTTAAGACATTAGGGAATATCTCCCAAGGTACTAGAGGGAACTGTAGAGGGCAAAAAGTGTAGAGGAAGACAGCGATTGGAATACATTCAGCAAGTAAATGAGGACGTAGGTTGCAAACGCTACTCTGAGATGAAGACTTTGGCACTGGAGAGGAATTCGTGGGGGAACGTATCAAACCAGTGGGAAGAGTGATGACTCAAATAGTGTGTAAGTGTAAAAACCATCATTACTGCATCTCAGCCGTACTTGGAACGGAAAGAAAATAGTCAAACAGATCAAAAGTGTGGGGACAGTTCTATGTAATGCGGAATGGATATCGCGAGAGGCAGATCCGCCGGTATAAAACGAGATAGAGTATTGTATGGTCAGCATAGAAACAGCAGAATGGGTGAGCAGGTGGCTTCAGTGACTTCGAACAGGGACTAGTCATTGAATGCCAACTGAGTAACTAATCCATCAGTTACATTCAACGCTTCTAAGCTGCCCATTTCGACTCCTTTCATTCTGAAGTGGAAAGGAAAACAAAGCAAAACCAAAGTCAGGAAGATCTGGCTTACTGACGGACAGAGACCGTGGAACATTGCTGAAGGTGGCTGTCAAAATGGCATGAAATCATCGTAAATAGTCACTCGTGAATTCCAAAGTGCGACTAGCAGTCGAGACAGCATACGTTTCTGTGATCAGTGGTAGGCGATGCTTCAGGCAGTGTGAAGTCCGATGCCACTGGACAGCTCACGACTGGAGACGAGTGATTTGGAATGATGAATCATGTTGTACCCTGTGGAAATCCGACAGCAGAGTTTGCGTCTTGGAGAGCGTTATCTGCCACTATGTGTTGTTACGACCAGTGAAGTACGTAGGAGGTTGTGTTGCAGTGGTGGAGTGTTTATCGCTATGTGAGCTTCTTATTGCGCTTAAGAAAACGCTAAATACGGAAGGATATGAACACACTTCACTGCATTTCATACCGTGTACAATGGAATACATTTACGATGAGCCAGAACGTCGACTTCACTGCAGACCCCAGCACCCTCCAACACTACCTGCTCTATTTTCGGCTCGTGAGGAAGAATGGGCTGCGGTTCTCCAATAGACATTCAGACAGTTCATTTAAAGTACCCACTGAGGAGTTTAAGCCGTCATCAGGGTGAAAGGTGGAAACATCGCATATTAAAGATCATTAACTTGCATCCAGTAGTGTAAATGGTGCGTTTTTGTTTCTCTTGCGCATGTGCTTACTAAAATCGTCATTCTGCATCAGTATCAAATTTTTTCAGCTTATTGCTTTTTCCAGATACTCGTAGCGCTTTACTTTCAGCTTGATAATCGATAACAGTCGAAAACGCAGTTTCTGTCGTGTCCGTTTGATAAATTATCATTTCTCCAAGATTTAAGGATTATGTTTTGACTTTTCTATGCTGTGGTCCGTGAGCGGTACATTTCGACAATGTTGATGTTAACATCTTCGGAATCATTTCCTGTCCCAGAGAGCATCAGATACTAAAGATGGAAACCGACGCTTGAGACGCTCGCTGGATTGCAGAGGATCAGATGAAAGAGGATTCTTCAAGTCCATCACAATCGTCAGTGGAGCACAATAATTCCAACTTCAACCTCCGGTAGTACTATGACGCAACTACATATGTCACATCATATTCGTAAATGTAAATGAACTCGCAGTGTTTTAGTGATACATCATGAGGATATACAAGGTAGAAGAGTTACCTGTAAGTAGCATAGAGGAACGGCTGGTTGCAATGTCATCGGTTTTGCTATGAGTTTACTATTGTCTTTCTGTGCTGAAAGTTAAATTAAGACTTAATGAATATTTTTATACAGTTTCTCTTATTTATTGAAATATTTTATGTTTTTGAGCAAATTACAGCTATTTTCTTTTTAACAATTGAATAACTGGGCTGCCTCGGTATATTAATGAACTATTTTTACTAAATAATTCATCCCTTATTTTGCAATATTCATAATTTAGCCTTTAATATACAAAAAATGAAGTAATATTACCCTCAGTAACTTTATTGATAAAAATGAATTTTTTTCGTTCTCTTATAAAGCTACAGCGTGTGGGTTTATATGCGTTCTGTATATCAATCATAAAATGAGAAAGCTAGATTGAGTGACATATAGCGGGCGAGCGATCCACAGCTAGCTGTGAAACAGCTTACAGGCTGTCACGCATCATTAAATAAATATACAGTGTGGCTCAGGTTAGCAGATGGCATAATAAAAATGTGTGATTCTGAATGTGTCAGCACCGAAATTATGCATTCACTAAAGAACACAGAATGCCACAGAAAAGTAAATAAAAAGTCCAATAGTCTCCACCAACCATATACACACATTATTTACGTTATTAAAGCTTAGATACATTGTTTATGATAAGATTACTTGAGACTACGTACTTTCCACTAAACACAAAAATCATAATATAATGGTTACGTCAAGACAAGGAGTCCGCCGCAATCACACTCAAAGATCGTCATTTGACAACAGCAGTAACCTACTAACATAAAGAATTAAACTACGAATTTTACTAGTTTGTTATTGTTCTGATTCATAGCGTGGAAAGTAGCATACAAAAGGCAGTTTCAGCTGGATGTAGAATTAATCTGTTACTTTTTATGGTAATGAAATACTAAAGTAGCGTAAAGATTTAATTTCTGTATTTTTTGAGAATATTTTAAAAATTGTAAACAATTTCCTTTGGTAGTGTAGGAGGTAAACGCTGCTAATACTTAAGTATTGGTCACATGACCAAGTTGTGATGGGAGGAAACAGTGCAAGTTTACGGTCTTTTATCGGTGTTCGTCGTGAGGGTAAGAACTGTGTGGCTTATGAGCCGCTCGTGTTAGTGTTTGAGTGTTATAACGTGATAGGCAGCGTGGACTTATGCAACACTGAACCAAAAGTTCGCAATTGTGAAGATGCTGTTATTCGTTGAGTTATCTTGAACAAATGTTGCTGACCTTTATATCAAACTATGTGAGCCTGATAACTGTGGGGAATTAATTGGCATTAGCATGCCTTTGTAAAATTGGAACATTGTATATAGTGGGAATTGTTTTCCTGCAAAGCTTTACAAAATCAGTCATTTATTTATTGTGAACATTAGCCTCGGTACGACCACCAATTGAGGGAAGATGTTTTAAGGGAAACAAAACTGAACTTGAATCTGAACTTGTTTCAAGATATATAATTGTATAAACGGACTGTTTCCAGATTACTTGATGGTTTCGCAGTCGGGTGTGTTTCAATTAATTGTTGACTGTCCATAGTTTGGCATATTATATACTAAGTTGGTGTAGAGCTCAAGACAACTGTGTACAACCGAATCCATGTGCAGACGAGCCATATAACAGGTTGTGCACTTGCTCACTGCAACGTTGCACACTGAATATATAAAGTAGCTTCTAATATGAGAACAGCTATACATGAATGATGCACCTACTAGTCCTGAGCAGTTACCTTGTTTATAACATAAACTTGTTCGTGTTTTGCGGGGCTTGAATTTATGGAACAGTATTGATTCAATATTTTATCGTGTTTTTGGGGAAACATAAGCACGTTTTATGTGTAGAATGTATCGGATATATACTAATTCATCGTTAGGTAAATATCAAGTTATATTCCAATTTTTCTTCTGTGTACTTCTAAAAATTTTTTGATTAAATTACAGGGTGTTTCAAAAATGACCGGTATATTTGAAACGGCAATACAAACTAAACGAGCAGCGGTAGAAATACACCGTTTGTTGCTATATGCTTGGGACAACAGTACATTTTCTGGCAGACAAACTACAGTAGTTACAAT
The DNA here is from genome assembly GCF_023897955.1 of Schistocerca gregaria. Taxonomy (NCBI): domain Eukaryota; kingdom Metazoa; phylum Arthropoda; class Insecta; order Orthoptera; family Acrididae; genus Schistocerca; species Schistocerca gregaria. The sequence continues at coordinate 598,473,873 of NC_064920.1, read as the reverse complement.
TGTCAACAACAGATGGCGCTGTGGTCTGGGAAACTCTATAGTACGATATTTTCCACATATCCACCATGCGTAGCAATAATATGGCGTAGTCTCACCTTTGACAACGTGTCTGGCGGAATGGCTTCACATGCAGATGAGATGTACTGCTTCAGCTGTTCAATTGTTTCTGGATTCTGGCGGTGCACCTGGTCTTTCAAGTGTCCCCACAGAAACAAGTCACAGGGGTTCATGTCTGGCGAATAGGGAGGCCAATCCACGCCACCTCCTGTATGTTTCTGATAGCCCAAAGCAATCACACGATCATCGAAATATTCATTCAGGAAATTAAAGACGTCGGCCGTGCGATGTGGCCGGGCACCATCTTGCATAAACCACGAGTTGTTCGCAGTGTCGTGTAAGGCAGTTTGTACCGCCACAAATCCACGAAGAATGTCCAGATAGCGTGATGCAGTAATCGTTTCGGATCTGAAAAATGGGCCAATGATTCCTTTGGAAGAAATGGCGGCCCAGACCAGTACATTTTGAGGATGCAGGGACGATGGGACTGCAACATGGGGCTTTTCGGTTCCCCATATGCGCCAGTTCTGTTTATTGACGAAGCCGTCCAGGTAAAAATAAGCTTCGTCAGTAAACCAAATGCTGCCCACATGCATATCGCCATCATCAATCCTGTGCACTACATAGTTAGCGAATGTCTCTCGTGCAGCAATGGTAGCGGCGCTGAGGGGTTGCCGCGTTTGAATTTTGTATGGATAGAGGTGTAAACTCTGGCGCATGGGACGATACATGGACGTTGGCTTCATTTGGACCGCAGCTGCAACACGGCGAACGGAAACCCGAGGCCGCTGTTGGATCACATGCTGCACTAGCTGCGCGTTGCCCTCTGTGGTTGCCGTACGCGGTCGCCCTACCTTTCCAGCACGTTCATCCGTCACGTTCCCAGTCCGTTGAAATTTTTCAAACAAATCCTTTATTGTATCGCTTTTCGGTCCTTTGGATACATTAAACCTCCGTTGAAAACTGCGTCTTGTTGCAACAACACTGTGTTCTAGGCGGTGGAATTCCAACACCAGAAAAATCCTCTGTTCTAAGGAATAAACCATGTTATCCACAGCACACTTGCATGTTGTGAACAGCACACACTTACAGCAGAAATACGACGTACAGAATGGCGAACCCACAGACTGCGTTGTCTTCTATACCTTTCACATCACTTGCAGCGCCATCTGTTGTTGAAAATTGTAACTACTGTAATTTCGAAAGTTTGTCCGCCTGAAAATGTACTGTTGTCCCAAGCATATTGCAACAAACGGTGTATTTCTATCGCTGCTCGTTTAGTTTTTATTTCCGTTTCAAATATACCGGTCATTTTTGAAACACCCTGTATTGCGCGTAAATTTAAGTAATGTATGAATGAATGCTGTTGTTTTTACAGCAACAGAAATTGTATAAATGTAAATTAAAGATTGGTCAATAATCTCACCCTGAATAATACCGATTGTAATGTGTCTCGGATATGGGGACGTGGAAAGCGCAAAAAGTTGGCGCGTATTAGAGAGCATAGTATGTCGTGGGAATTTAAGGAGATGGGACCTGGATAAACCGAAAGAACCAGAGGTTGTACAGAGTTTTAAGGACAGCATAAGGGAACAATTGACAGGAATGGGAGAAAGAAATACAGTAGATGAAGAATGGGTAGCTTTGAGGGATGAAGTAGTGAAGGAAGCAGAGGATCAAGTAGGTAAGGAGCTGCTAGAAATCCTTGGGTAACAGAAGAAATATTGAACTTAATTGATGAAAGGAGAAAATATAAAAATGCAGTAAATGAAGCAGGCAAAAAGGAATACAAACGTCTAAAAAATGAGATCGACAGGAGGTAAAAAATGGCTAAGCAGGGATGGCTAGAGGATAAAGGTAAGGAAGTAGAGGCTTATCTCACTAGGGGCAAGATAGACACTGCCTACAGGAAAATTAAAGAGACGTTTGGAGAAAACGGAACCACTTGTATGAATATCAAGAGCTCAGATGGAAACCCAGTTCTAAGCAAAGAAGGGAAAGCACAAAGGTGGAAGGAGTATATAGAGGATCTATACAAGGGCGATATACTTGAGGACAATATTATGGAAATGGAAGAGGATGTAGATGAAGATGAAATGGGAGATATGATACTGCGTGAAGAGTTTGATGGAACACTGAAAGACCTGAGTCGAAACGAGGCCGCGGAAGTAGACGACATTCCATTAGAACCACTGGCAGCCTTTGGAGAGCCAGTCCTGACAAAACTCTACCATCTGGTGGGAAAGATGTATGAAACAGGCGAAATAACCTCAGACTTCAAGAAGAATGTAATAATTCCAATCCCAAAGAAAGCAGGTGTTGACAGATGTGAAAATTACCAAACAATCAGTTTAATAACCCATAGCTCCAAAATACTAACACGAATTCTTTACAGACGAATGGAAAAACTAGTAGAAGCCGACCTTGGGGAAGATCAGTTTCTATTCCGTAGAAATATTGGAACAAGTGAGGCAATACTGACCCTACGATTTATCTTAGAAGAAAGATTAAGGAAAGGCAAACCTACGTTTCTAGCTATTGTAGACTTAGAGAAAGCTTTTGACAATGTTCACTGGAATACTCTCTTTCAAATTCTGAAGGTGGCAGGGGTAAAACACAGGGAGCGAAAAGGTATTTACAATTTGTACAGAAACCAGATGGCAGTTATAAGAGTCGAGGAACACGAAAGGGAAGCAGTGGTTGGGAAGGGAGTGAGACAGGGTTGCAGCCTCTCCCTGATGTTATTCAATCTGTATATTGAGCAAGCAGTGAAGGAAACAAAAGAAAAATTCGTAGCGGGTATTAAAATCCATGGAGAAGAAATAAAAACTTTGAGGTTCGCCAGTGACATTGTAATTCTGACAGAGACAGCAAAGGCCTTGGAAGAGCAGTTGAACGGAATGGTTAGTGTCTTGAAAGGAGGATATAAGATGAATATTAACAAAAGCAAAACGAGGATAATGGAATGTAGTCGAATTAAGTCGGGTGACGCTGAGGGAATTAGATTAGGAAATGAGACACTTAAAGTAGTAAAGGAGTTTTGCTATTTGGGGAGCAAAATAACTGATGATGGTCGAAGTAGAGAGGATATAAAATGAAGACTGGCAATGGCAAGAAAAGCGTTTCTGAAGAAGAGAAATTTGTTAACATCGAGTATAGATATAAGTGTCAGGAAGTCGTTTCTGAAAGTATTTGTGTGGAGTGTAGCCGTGTATGGAAGTGAAACACGGACGATAAATAGTTTGGACAAGAAGAGAATGGAAGCTTTTGAAGTGTGGTGCTACAGAAGAATGCTGAAGATTAGATGGGTAGATCACATAACTAATGAGGAGGTATTGAATAGGATTGGGGAGAAGAGAAATTTGTGGCACAACTTTACTAGAAGAATGGATCGGTTGGTAGGACATGTTCTGAGGCATCAAGGGATCACCAATTTAGTATTGGAGGGCAGCGTGGAGGGTAAAAATCATAGAGGGAGACCAAGAGATGAATACAGTAAGCAGATTCAGAAGGATGTAGGTTGTAGTAGTTACTGGGAGATGAAGAAGCTTGCACAGGATAGAGCAGCATGGAGAGCTGCATCAAACTAGTCTCAGGGCTGAAGACCACAACAACAACAGTATGCCGTCAATGATGTCAGACCTACGAAGTGCATTCAAGTTCTAAGGCCCCCGATTTTTTTTTCTGTGGACTGGAAAGAGATAGAAACATGCTCATTGTTTTAAAATGAGGCCGCGTTCATTGTCAGTACGTCCCAGAGATGGCGGCACTGTACGGCAGATGGAATTTTACCGCCGGCGGCGAGAATAAGAACTGTTTTAAATACTTAAAATGGCAACTTTTTCCTTACTTGAACAGCGTGCAATCATTCGTTTTCTGAATTTGCATCGTGTGAAACCAATTGAAATGCATCGACAGTTGAAGGAGACATGTGGTGATGGAGTTATGGATGTGTCGGAAGTGCGTTCATGGGTGCGACAGTTTAATGAAGGCAGAACATCGTGTGACAACAAACCGAAACAACCTCGGGCTCGCACAATCTGGTCTGACTACATGATCGAGAAAGTGGAAAGAATTGTTTTGAGGGATCGCCGAATGACTGTTGAACAGATCGCCTCCAGAGTTGGCATTTCTGTGGGTTCTGTGCACACAATCCTTCATGACGACTGAAAATGCGAAAAGTGTCATCCAGGTGGGTGCCACGATTGCTGACGGACGACCACATGGCTGCCTGTGTGGCATGTTGCCAAGCAATGTTGATGGGCAAGGACAGCATGAATGGGATTTTCTTTTCGTCGGTTTTGACAATGGATGAGACACGGATGCCATTTTTCAATCCAGAAACAAAGCGCCAGTCAGCTCAATGAAAGCACACAGATTCATCGCCAGCCAAAAAATTTCGGGTACTGCCAGTGCTGGAAAAATGATGGTGTCCATGTTCTGGGACAGCTAGGGCGTAATCCTTACCCATTGCGTTCCAAAGGGCACTACGGTAACAGGTGCATCCTACGAAAATGTTTTGAAGAACAAATTCCTTCCTGCACTGCAAAAGAAAGTACGTGAGGTGTTTAACCAAGACAGTGCACCCGCACATCGAGCTGAGGTTACGCAACAGTTTCTTCGTGATAACAACTTGGTATCCCAGACCGTAGATGAAACCCCCAGGAGCCGGTTTGGTGGGCGCAGACCGCTGAGAGAAGACCTAGAACCGCAGCAGAGGGAAAACGGAGCAGCAACGCTCCAGCAGGTCGCAGGGAGTGGGCGTGGACTACGGAGCAAGCGCCTGCAGCCGTTGGTGGAGGAGGAAGGCCATAGGCATAAATACTGGACCAGGTCCACTCGAGGAGCAGTCTCAGGTGGCACCTGATGAAGGTTACGAGCTACGTGACCGAAATATCGTGCAAGTACAACGCTGATATCCGGCAGAACACCCGACAACCCAAGATGTCATTAGATCGCCGGGAAAGCCTGAAGCGCTACATCAAAAGCCTCTACAGGGAGGACATGTATCAGAATATCAAGAAGCTGGACAAGCTTCGGTGGAAGAAAGGGAAGATGCTGAGTTCTCTCAGTTTTTTGCTGAGGTGTCGAAATGGAGAAGTGGTACCAGTATTTGCCAGAATTAAACATCATGTCAACTCCAGCGCGCGAACAAGATAAAACGCAGAGCCAGCATGGCACTGGTGAGAGAGAGGATTCGAGATATGCGCCACAGGTTAGATGTTGTGGCCAGGGATCTGTTACACATTCATCTGTACATGGCAGCCTCCTTAACAAGAGAAGATTGGGATTGGGTAGACCATGCCTCCTGGTCTTTAGCTGAGTGTACTAGAAGGAATGCCTCATCTTGCCAATCTGCAAAGTTTGACCGCATGAGTAAGAAAGCACATCAGATGAAAGAGACACACACTGTGACGAATCTGAGTGGCTTACAGCTTGATGATACAACCTTAAAGGTGCTCAGCAAGGATCTCAACTTTGCTACGACCCCTACAAACGTACCCATTTCAGGTTTCGTCAGTGCAGTAGAGCAAGCTGCAGCCACGCTTCCACCTAATGTGGCAGAGGAAGTCCGCCGAGAGACCTGCAGGGCCCTCACCAAGGCCAGGCCGCCGAAATCGAACATCACAACCGAGGAGAGGCTTGCACTCAAGAAACTCCGGGAAGAAAACAGCATTGTGGTATTGCCAGCAGACAAATGGAACCCCACTGTCATCTTGCATCAGGTGGATTATGATGAGAAAGTACGCCAACTTCTGGAGGACCCTGCATACAGAATTCTGGAGTGTGACCCCACGGAGTAGGTGGCCAAGAAGACTAGTGCTCTCTTGAAGGAAACAGGGATGCCCGATAAGGTCATCAGACAACTACGGAAAAAAAGCGCCAGTGTCACCTAGACTGTATGGTCTGCCCAAAATACACAAGGAGGGCGTACCCCTACGTCCAATTGTCAGTAATATTGGGGCACCTAAGTTCAAAACAGCCAAGTACTTGAAAGGTCTCCTGTCTCCGTATGTGGGGAAATGTATTCACCTCATCCGCAACTCAGAAGATTTCCTGCAACGCCTCAAGCAACTGCACATCACAGATTCGGGCAACATGGTTAGTTTTGATGTGGTATCACTGTTGACCAGGGTCCCTATGAAGGACTCACTAGAACTGATATCAGAGAAATTTGACGGTGCTCTGCTAGACGTGTTCAGTCATACACTGACATCCAAGTATTTCCTGTACAGAAACCAATATTACGAGCAAACTGAAGGTGTAGCTATGGGCAGCCCACTGTCCCCTGTGGTTGCCAACATGTTTATGGAGAGCTTTGAGGAGAGGGCATTGGAGACAGCCACATTTAAACCCACATGCTTCTTTAGGTATGTTTATGACACCTTCGTGATCTGGCCACATGGGATGGACAGGCTCAATGAGTTTCTTGAACATCTTAACTCATGCCACCCTAATATCCAGTTCACCATGGAACTGGAAAAGAATGGCCAGCTGCCATTTCTGGATGTACTAGTCCAAAGGAAATCAGATGGATCAATTGGCCACAGTGTGTACCGAAAACCAACACACACTGATTTATATCTGCAGGCCAGCAGCTGTCACCACCCTGCACAGAAGAGTGGGGTTCTGAAGACTTTGGTCCACACAGCACGTGCACTGACAGACCAAGAGAATCTACCTATAGAGACAGAACGTCTCAAAACAGTTTTCTCCCAGAATGGATACACGGATGGACAAATTGAGAGGGCACTCCAACCAGCCACTATACCACAGGTTCCTGAAGAAGACCAAGATGGAGCAAAGAAGGTGGCATATCTGCCCTATGCTGGCTCTATTTCTGCCAAAATCAGTAGGATTCTCCGTAAACACTTTATCAAGTGTGTTGTCTGTCCATCCAACAAGATCGGGGGACTGCTGGGAAGTGTCAAAGACGACCTGGGGTTACGAAAACCAGGGATTTACAATATACCTTGTGAATGTGCCATGTCCTACATTGGCCAGACGACACGAACTGTGGAGATCAGGTCCAAAGAACATCAGAGGCACACTAGATTAAGACAGGTGACTAAGTCAACCATTGCTGAACACTGTCTAGAACTAGATCATGCCATGAAGTACGAGGATACCAAGATTCTAGCACAAACACCCAGATTCTGGGACAGTGTTATAAGAGAATCGATAGAAATAAAAATGGCTGACGATCTTATGAACCGTGACACAAGGTAACAGCTAAGCAGAGCCTGGGATCCAGCTCTGGAATTGTTAAAGGAGCAATGGGGCCAGCTGCAACACTACACAAACAGAAGACCCAGAGACATGGAGATGGAAAACGAGCCCCTGACGGACCGCCAGGCGCACCAGAACGAAGATTGAACACCCAGAAGTGGGACTGGTGGGCGCGAACCGCAGAGGGAACATCCAGAGCCGCAGCGGACGAAAAACGGAGCGGCAACGCTCCAACAGGTCGTGGTGAGCGGGCGCGGACCGCAGGGGGAACGCTTGGTACTCCAGACCGTAGATGAAACCCCCAGGAGCGGGTTTGGTGGGCGCGGACCTCAGAGGGAACACTTAGAACCGCAGCGGACGGAAAACGGAGCAGCAACGCTCCAGCAGATCACAGGGAGTGGGCGCGGACCACAGAGGAAGCGCCTGCGGCCGTTGGTGGAGAGGGAAGGCCATAGGCATAAATACTGGACCAGGTCCACTCGAGGAGCAGTCTCAGGTCGCACCTGATGAAGGTTACGAGCTACGTGACCGAAATATCGTGCAAGTACGACGCTGATATCCGGCAGAACACCCGACAACCCAAGATGTCACTTTGAAGTGATTCCTCATGCTCCCTGCTCACCTGACCTGGCTCCTAGTGACTTTTGGCTTTTTCCAACAATGAAAGACACTCTCCATGGCCGCACATTCACCAGCTGTGCTGCTATTGCTTCAGCGATTTTCCAGTGATCAAAACAGACTCCTAAAGAAGCTTTCGCCGCTGCCATGGAATCGTGGCGTCAGCGTTGTGAAAAATGTGTACGTCTGCAGGGCGATTATGTCAAGAAGTAACGCCAGTTTCATCGATTTCGGGTGAGTAGTTAATTAGAAAAAAACCGGAGGCTTAAGAACTTGAATGCACCTTGTACAGAGTGCGGCCGTGAGTCTAAATTTTAAGCAATTGATAATCTGACCATTGAAAATGTGCTATATAGCGAGTTGTATTATTTCAATAAAAGACTTAGCTGAGCTCTGTTATTTTATTTCGTATCTAGAGTTAACTTTGCTGGTGATAAGTGCTATGGCTTGTGCTATCGTAAAGGTGTGACTTATCTACAACCTGAGGCAAAAAGAATATTAGACTGAGGTGCTGTGGAGATTTTGTAAGATAAATACCAATTTCCAGCATTAAGTAAATTTACTACATCATGTAAAACAAGAGGAGTATTAAGGCACATAATAGTTTTTCAAGAGGATAACATGCTTACTCGTACGTGATCATTATTACATGAAACCCCCATTAAGAGCGACCACAATATTTAAGCATATATTTTGTCTACCACGACTATAAAAATGTAATACCGAGCAATTAATTGTGTGTATAATGCTGCAGTTTGTGACCCCAACCGAAAATCTGTTCCCATGTTTCAAAAATATAAATTATTCTCAAATTCCATTTGTCAATGATTAACAATCACCAAAACACTCCTTTTATTTTTGTTAGGTGTGTACATATGTAAAGGATTTGAAAGATTGCTGAACTAACTTTAAAAGATGTGATTTTAATGCTGCTTCATATCTAATGCAACAGTGTGCATTTTAAATGTGGTTATGTTGACATCCTTCTTTCGAAAGTAATAGAAACACTAAAGGCTTCAGCCAAGCAGCAGGACAATGCCTTTTTCTGTAGTAGTGAAGTAAGGAATTATTATATACAAGGAAATAGCTATTCAGATTCACACTAATGAATTAATAAAACAGTAAACAGTGACATTGGCTTTTCACATTGCCATATTTCCAGTACACTAAGACTTATTCTTGAACTTTGTAGAAGTAGTGATCAACCCACACGTTATTATCTAACAGAGAATATGAATGCTGCTAAATTCACTGCCTGAACCACAGAGTAGTAATTCATTGGCTATTGTAACAAAGTGGCAGTCTGAAACCGCGCGACCGCTACGATCGCAGGTTCAGGTCCTGCCTCGGGCACGGATGTGTGTGATGTCCTTAGGTTAGTTAGATTTAAGTAGTTCTAAGTTCTAGGGGAATGATGACCACAGATGTTAAGTCCCAAAATGCTCAGGGCCAATTGAAACATTTTGTAACAAAGTGGAAGTAAATAAACGTTGTTATGACAGTACCGTCAGTAAAACTACACATTTAAAAGTAATTAAGTGACTGTTACCTTTACTAATACGACACTAATGGTAGTGTTTTGCAATGGACAAGTTGCGTTTAGTTGATTCAGTAATCACATGTTAGTGTAGCAAGTAGATGGTTCGCGTAAACATCAGACTACTGTTAAAAGTTGCCACTGTAAATTCAATTAACACAGCGTTAGTTTTACTGCAAAGCCCAGTAATTACAGATTCTGTTGTTTTACGAGTACGTAATAGCTTTCCAAGTAAGTCAAAGTTTATATTTGTTTTTACAGGATTTGCATTATTTTACAAAATTAAGGTAACTTACTTAGATCAAAATCTGGCACAGTGAGTCTTTCGAAACACAGACTTTCACGACATCATCAGCATAAATAAACTTTCAGGTGTGTTGTGAAATGTTAAATTTTGGAAGTTTGTAGTAAGCTCCTATGGGATCAAAACACTGAGGTCATCAGTTCGTAGGCTTACACACTACTTAATCTAACTTAAATTAACGTTCGCTAAGAACAGTACATACACCCTGTTCCCTCGGCATAAATCCTGTGAAATGATAGCACACCCTCAGATATGCTAATTCACTCACTATATACTGAAGTTAAATTAGATCGGACGTCAATATATGTTAAAGTTGTACTGACAGTAAGCCTATTTTCTGAGTTTCTGAATGAGTTATAGTACGTTAAGTCATGAATTTTATCACACAGTGACTCATTGTATTTGCTGAGAATCATAAGGGCCTAAGACACATCACCGTTGATTGTGAGGGTGTAGCACTTATTTATGGTTCTGAAACCTGTTGATCTAATGGTGAGTCAGGTTAATCTGTGCTTTAGATCCACACTGCGTATATAAAAACTGATTAATAGCTGTATCACTAGTTTCTCAGATATTCACTTAAATGTGGGATCGAAGGCAATGTGCTTCAGGCGCTTAAGGATTTCGGCGCCTCATATGTATTCTAGTCAGGTGACTATGTTGGCAGACAGTATTACTAGAGTTTAATCGTTTCCATATACGGCACTTTGCGTTTGGAGTTCGTTGTTTACTGTGCGGGAATCGGCTTTCGTGTGCAGTGTAAACGTGAACTATGTTGAATCTAAGTATTTTAAATGCTAACAGAAAAGTAAAGCTGTGGGGACTGGTCGTAAGTCGTGCTTGTGTAGCTTAGTCGCTAGAGCATTTTCCCGTGAAAGGAAAAGCTCCCGAGTTCGAGTCTCATTCCGGCACAAAGCTTTCATCTGACAGGAAGTTTCATATCAGCGCACACTCCACTGCAGAGTGAAAATCTCATTCTGGGAACAGAAAAGTAAATTACCAGGAAAAGTTAGCAGAAAAGGAACTAGGGCCTCCGAGAACAAATCCTTTGATTCAGGAGTGACGAACTCAGATAAGAATGATTACAAGCGAACGTTTAAGAAAGAAGTGTACAGTTAGCACAAGTTGTGGTTGTGTGGCTGCAGCATAAGAGTATCTCATTTTCAGTCCGGAAGTAAGTTCGTGAACTAATACATCTCTTATGGATCTTGTACATTCGTCCGAAAAAGCATGAGAACTATTTCGCTATTGCCTTAAACTGAATTTAATTATGTACAAAACGTTTGTCGGACAAGTTGTGCATATTATTACTAATATTATTTTTTTATTATTGGCAGTGGCTGTAGTTGTATAAAATTGCTGATAAGCGTAACAGCAGGTGGTATTAATTTCACACTCCCGTCTCTTAATCTAAACATTTCTAAACACCCAGAAAGTACACTCCCGAGTCGCCACTGAGTGTCAGACATACAATGCCCTTCTTCAGAAGAGTAGAATGCTTGCATTATATCTGGAATTGTTGTTTGGTGTATTTATAGTGTATTTGTCTATGTGCTATGATCCATGTGACTGCAGTACTATACTGCACAAAACTGCTAATTTTTGACGCTTGCTAAAAATGCGATAATTCTATTCTTCTGAAAAAGGGCACTTGGTGCCTGAAGCCAGTATAGAGATGAAATTCCTGTGTACAATTGGTTGCTGTTTCCTTTCTCAAGAAACCACATACTTTGTATGAATTTAGTTTTCCAACGATTAGCCCTGTAGTTAATACATCCATTTTTTACATCATTGTGCCGTTCTATGAAGTAGACGAGGTACGTATAGATGAAGATGCACACCTAGGCGTGCAGCGAGGACTAGTACCTTGATTACACGATTACTGACATCCCATCTTCGTACTTATATTTGCGGTAAACCTTTTCCAGTCGTAAAATTAGAACTAATAACAGTTTTACGGAAGGTACAAATAACATCAAAGCACAGTACGAAAGGTCTGCAGTGTACTGTGGCGTACAGTGAAATGGGATAAGCGCTTCTTTGTTCTGACCGCGACACAACTGGCTTCTCTCGCGAGCGGTTGGACGTAATTGCATCGTGTCGCGTTGCTCTGCCCAGCGACATTTAATTGCCCCTCCGTGTTACCTGCGGCGGCCACGTGAGCTGCATCTGCCCAGCACGCAGCATTGCGGTTGGAAAATCGATAGGTAATCGATGGGGAATCTGTGACACGTACGGATGCGACCCTTGAAACAAACGGGCAAAGCTCAGCGGAAATAAAGTGGAGATCTTAATGTATGGTTCACTGCAGTATTATTCTGTGAAAATTCCGTGCACAGTTCTTAGGTGCAAGCTTCTATACATTAACTTTCAGTAAAGCACCAGTGACAGATGATTTCATTAGATGACCATGAATAAAATGAATCATTGTTTTATTACCACTCGTGTTTGTTGTTACCACAATAACTGAACGCATCGAACATCCGCTGAGGCATTGCAATTATGGGTTAGGTATAGGGACAGCAACTTCTCCTTGATGATGAATAACGTGTAATTTTCAAATTATCGTAACTCTGAACATGTTTCAAGCTGATAATAATTTGTAAATGAGCAGCGCGTTGCGTGTATACCGTATGACTTGTGAATGTTGCATATCAGTATGACTGAAAATCTTTGTGTTGAGCTGCAGCTTAAATGGAAGTATAAAGGGCATCCCAACTAGATGTGAGAATTGCACAATAATTCGTAACTCAATCAGGTCTCTGGATGCGGAATGGGTGGTATGCGGTCAGCACACCGCTCTCCCAGTCGTTCACAGCTTTCGCGACCGGAGCAGCTACTTCTAGCTTCTCAGTTGGCCTCACAGGTGCTGAATGCACCCCGCTCGCCAGCAGCGCTCGGTGACCTGGGCGGTCACCCATCCAAGAGCTACCTAAGACCGACAACGCTTCACTTGGGTGATCTGACGGAAACCGGTGGCACATTGTAGTAAGGCCGCTGCGCAACTATAATTATAGCTATTTAAATGCACACCTGTTGCTGTTCTGATCTTCAGTCTAAAGACTAATTTGATGCAGCTCTCCTATGCAGCTATCCCATGTTCTTCAAGCCCCTTCCTCTCTGCGTAACTACTGAGCCCTACATCCGTTTGAACGCACTTACTTTATTCAAAACTTGATCTCCCTGTGCAGTTTTTATCTTCCCCACTTTCCTCCATTACCAACTTAACGATTCCCTGATATCTCCTATCAACTGATCCCTTCTTTTAGTCAAATTACGTCAGAAATTTATTTCATCTCCAATTCGATTCAGAACATCCTCGTTAAGTACCCAATTTACTCGTCTTATATACAGCATTCTTTCGTATCAAAAGGTAGTATTAACTTCTTGTCTGGTTTATCGACCAGTTTCACTTCAGTAAAATGCTACCCGCGAGCAGATACCACCAGAAAAGGTTTCCTAACACTTACAGCTATATGCTAGATCAAGATCTCTTAGTTAAAGATGCGTTTCTTGGTATTGCCAGTTTGATTTCTACATCCTCTCTGCTTCAGACAACATAAATTTTGTAGCCCAATTAGCAAAAGTCATTTACTACTCTTAGTTTCTCATTTGGTAATTTAGTTTCCTCGCCTAGCATTGTTTATTTAGACTATATATTTTATTTTACTGTTCGTATTCCTCTTATAACCTCTTTTCATAACACAACTTATTCCTTTCTGAAAGATAAACGCGCTATTTGACTGTACAACAGGCTTTATTTCAGGTTCTGGATTTCGGCCTTAGACGTTTATCAAGTGTTACAGCTACAACGGATTAAAGCACGATAAAAGTACAAGTGTCAGAAAAGCAGCAGGGCAAGGAGTTAAAGCAGTATAGGAGCTCTATTCTTTGTTCTAAAACACGTATCTTCGGTTATACAAACACATTTGCAAAAGTTTGTGCGAGAAAATTTGTGTACTATGCTAATTTACTGGTAATTAGCATGACTCACTTGATATGGTGTGGAATAAAATAGATGACCACTTCACAGGTTTTAAACTTCGCTGCACTGTTTCTAAGCAGCCACTGACATAAGCATTAGTGAAACGATCGTCAAAAATCATCATAAAGGCATCCCGTTTTGCATCACGCATGGGGACAGGAAATGAGACTCTTTATTGTACAATCTTGTTATAGAAGCTGGTTACATTATCTCTGAAGTGGGCGAGGGATGCCAATTTTTACTTCATATGGCGTGAAGAGCCAGTTTCCCAGTGCGAATGTAAAAACCCGAATTACCATGTCGTAATTAAAGATACATTTAAGTATAGTTATGTAAGAGTTAAATATTTGATACATAGTGAATTGTAGGATACGAATTATACATTGTAAAATGTACCCGACAGTCCTTCATTGTAAATATAAAAATGTAGTACATAACACCAATTGTGGCATTATTTTAAATTATATTAAAGTATAAAGAACAATCTTCACTTTTTAGGTAAAGTATCTGGAGAGGTAATGTTCTGTTACTAAAAGCACGATGAACAACAGACCAGATATAACTGTGGAAGGGGAACAATATCCGAAAGAAACTTGCTGGCTGGTGTTGGAGGGGTAGTCTGAATAAGTATTCCCACAATTTCGAAGATACCAAGGCCATATGAGTGTGAAAACTACCGCACAATCAACTTAACACTCTACATAGAAGAAGTTTACGAGAAAAATTTACAGAAGAGTGGTAAATAAAATTGAGGAACTGTTGGATGTCAATCGACAATCAGTTTAGCTCGAGGAAAGGTAAAGGTGCCAGAGAGGCACTTCTGTCGTTACGTTTGATAATGGAAGCATGGTTGAAGAAGAATAAAGACACGCTCATAGCAGTCATCGACCTAGACAAAGCGTTCGATAGTGTGAAATGGCGCAAGATGTTCTAAATTCTGAGAAAAGTAGCTATATGGAAAGACAGGTAATACACAATATGTACATGAATCAGAGGGAACAGTAAGACTGGAAGACAAGTAAGGAAGTGATCGGATGGAAAATGGTGTAATACAGGGATCTGTTTTCCATCCCTACTGTTCGATCTCTACATCGAAGAAGCAATGAAAGAAATAAAAGAAAGATTCAAGAGTGGGATTAAAATTCAAGGTGAAAGGATATCAATGATAAGATTCACTGACGACATTGATATCGTCAGTGAACGTGAAAAAGAATTACATGATCTGCTGATTGGGATGAACAGTCTAATGAGTACAAAATACGGATTGGGAATAAATCGAAGAAAGACGAAAGTAATGAGAAGTAGCAGAAGTGAGAAACTTAACATCAACCTAGCTAATGACGAAGTAAATGAAGTTAAGGAATTATGCTACCTTGGAAGCAAATACTGAATTACCCATGACCGATGGTGCAAGGAGGACGCTAAAAGCGGACTAGTATATTCAAAGAGGGCAGTCCTGGCCATGATAAGTCTGCTGGTATCAGACATTGATCTTAATCCGAGGAAGAAAATTTTAGAATAGACGTATGGTCAATGGACATTTGGAAAGCCGAAAAAAAGACGATTCAAAGCGTTTCATATTTGATGTTACTGATTATTGTTAAAAATGAGTTAAAATGGAAGGGGGGGACGAGAAAGTAAGGGATGAGGAGGAAGTGAACTCAAGGCATCGGATTACAATAGATGTCGCAGTGCTCGTGTGTGTTCTGACTCGATTCAAGCACGCTGTTCCTCGTGAGTGGACATAGTTACGTTGAAACGTCCCCTTGGAAAAATTATACACCACTGTGCTTAAACAGACACACAATATTTTTTAGCTCAATGCAATCTGACTTTCAGTAATCCCTACAAGAGAATGGCCCTGACTAACATTAACCTATACGTTTCTCAAATCGCTTACCTCACAAAAATCTTGGTTACTCGAACTACTGCAATACAGCGAGCGCCACTACTACCAGCTAAATAAAAGATTCAAACTACGGAAGGCACTAACTACTGATAGGCATAGTTAGCAAATGAAAGATTTTAATAGAGAACAAACAATGTATTTACCTTAATAGTTATAATATATATATCAGTTCATGACACCAACTCTTACAAATTTCAAAACTCCGCCATCTCTCTCCACACGTCCACCATTGCTGGCGGCTCCAACTGCGCAACGCTACGCGCTGTTAACATCCAGCTGCCGCTGCCCAACACTACAATGGCAGACAACAAAGCAAACCAGCCACAGACTGCACACAGCACAGCCAGTGATTTTCATACGGAGCGCTACGTGGCGGCGGTGTTACCAATATAAGAACCTAAACAGCCTACTTACAACGTTACACTCGCCTTGTTACACGCTACAATTCGGATCCTTCTTGCGGCAGAGGGTTGCAGCTGCGTCATCGTAGCGGGAAAGTCGACCGAGGAATATGCATGACATGACATGCCTCAACTGATATTGAGAACAGCACAAAAAATTCTGAGGCGTTACTTTTCAGTACGGCCTCGACACGAAGGGACGCCAGACCATCCTCATGGAGAGAACTATACCATGACCAAATTATTGTGAATGACTTAGCGTTTTGTTTGACTAAGAAGTCAAAATTAGTCCTTTTTTTGCAAATGGTACATGCATTAGTGTGAAGGTGATAAAAGAAGCATCCACAGGGATAAAAGTATTTTTTAGAGCTATAAACTGGCAATCAGTGAATGGAGTAACTTTAAATTAAAAAAAAACAACAACAGCTTATCAGGTTTTCTTCTGTGGAAAATAGCCCACATACTTTTTATTGAGCCATCATTTCTGTGACAGGGTTGATGCGGCCTGGCACGAATTTCTCTCCTGTGCCAGCTTCTACATCTCAGAATAGTACTTGCAACCTACGTCCTCAATTATTTACTGGATGTATTCCGATCTCTGTTTTCCTTTACAGTTTTTACCCTCGGCCCTAGTACCATGGAAGGTGTTCCGTTATGTCTTAATACATGTCCTACCATCCTGTCCCTTCTTATTATTAGTGTTCTCTTTACGTTCTTTTACTGACTGATTGTCTGGAGAACCTCCTCTTTCCTTACCTTATCAGTCCACTTAATTTTCAACATTGGTCTGAAGCAACACATCTCAAATGGTTCGATTCTCTTTCCCCCAGTTACTATAAACTTAAATTACCAAAAAAAAAAAAAATTATAAACGTAGCCTCAAGTTCTATGTTATTGGGTAAGCGTGTTTATGAAAACTTAAAATAGAAGCCCACGTAGTACACCTGTTAAAACGTTTAGATCCAACCACTTTTAGTACAAGAATAACTGGTAACCTTTGAGACATAGAAATCAGTAAGTTACCATATTTTCCATGTTTCATATTCTCTGATGTTGTATGGGATACAATTCTGGGGTATTTCCTCATGTAGGCAGAAAGTTTTATGGTATAAAAAAGTAATTACAATGATATGTGGATTTCACACATACGCATTTGCAGACATTTATTTAAGCTGTTGAGAATAGTAGCCACAACTTCGCAGTACATTCATTAATTCGTGAAATTTATTGTCAATAGTCTATTGCAATTTTAGGGTAATAGAGATGTCTACCAAACAGAGTGCCGAAAGAAAAAGTCATCAGCTCTTTTCTTTTTTCTTTAGCACAGAAAGGAGTGCAACATTCGAAAATAAAACGCTTTGACAACATGCTCATAGAAATAAAATATTTGGCAGACAGTGGAAGTATTCTCAAAATCTATTTTATAGAGAAATATTTAGCTCTGCAAATTTCTGTTCAAATGACATACTCCGCATCATAAGTTTTAAAGATGGGAGTCGCGGAACTAAATGGCTGAACTGATATTCTGAAAAATGTATTATCATATTTCTCATTGTCCTTTGTTTTCAGATGTGTATGGCAGGAAAGAGGAGAAAGGTTTATAAGGCACTGTTTGTTAACGTCTTGTCAATAAAGTGACGTTTTTGACAAAGGAGTGATGCTATCAATATATGCACCACAACCAGTAAATGGAAGTGGCTTTGGTTTCTGATTCTAGTAGTTTATCATTTGGTCACAAGAGGCAGCATGTGTCTGTTTCCGGACATTATTAATACCTGCAACCAGATTAGGTATAAATCGAACAGAAAAGATGGCGTTTCAGCGTATGATTAAAACACACTGGAATGGAACATTAGTAGCAGAGATCAGGACAGTAATGTCACCGTGGCTTTTCGTATTTGACTACTGCAGTGCGGACACAATGAAAATGACGCACATGTTATCACTCTCAGTTGCGCTTGCTGTTTCATTCCGCTGTGTTTTAATCGATTCAGTGAAACTCCACATTTACTATCTGATGACGATGACGAATGACGGAAAAACGTACGACAGTACAGAAACTTTTATTTTCGGCATGTAGCTCTGGAAGTAAGTACTGCATCTTCTTTCAACATTGTTTCAGTCACAAGTTCATCTTTTTCCAAGTAGTATCTCTAATGAATGTATTTGTCGTAATTATCTGTTGCACGGTATTGTTTCTTTTTTGAGTTGTACTTCTGTAGTGTTTTAATTTTTTTATTAGATCCAAAGAGCGACTGCACACACATGCGCTGATTTCTACTGATAAATAACCATGATAGTTGGTAGAACAGACACTTCTACTTACTTTAAAACTATTTTATTTGGTTTTAGCCGCGCAAGGTATGGGAAATCCTCTTCGGGAGAGCTTAATTTACTGTCGTCCGTCCTCGGTTCTACCCTAATTAATTTTAGACTCGTCATGATTCCTTCTTTCTCAAAACTCCGCTTGATTTTGCAAGATGTTACACGCGCTCCGCCCGAAGTGTCCCGTCTTAAAAATTCGCCTTATCAGCCATTGTCTTTCAGACTACTGAGATAATAGTTTTCATTTCTTGGTGCAACGGACAACAAAAGGCAATTTTACTGCTTGTCTCCTGGAGGAGACACTTGTGCGATAAACTTTCGTGAAAGTGAACTTTATTTACCACGAAAAACTTCGTCACAAGTTATAAGGTGTTAAAAACTATAAAGACGTACTTTCTTTACAAATGTTAATCAATTGTATCATGACCTACAAAGAACTGATGATTTTTTAATTTCTTTATTTTTTACTTTTTTTGCTCTCGCTTCTTCTTCTTCATTTCTGATGTTGTACCATGAGCATGTGCTGGAGGTCAGACGTGTTTGCTGTAAGTGTAATTTGGTAATTTCAAGCAATAGATGAAGTTTCAGGCTGACATTCTGTGACAAAAGAAAGAAATATAATCATAAAATAAAGTAACTGAAAACATGGAAAAAGGTATTGTTGCCGCTTATTGAAATTTTACGTCGAAATGGGAGTAAAGGAAGTGAAAGACAGTTTTTACGTAGAAACAAACGTGAAAGAGAAACAAGATCACGGAAGATGGTAAGAGAGGCTTCGAAGTGTTGAGAATGAGCTGAACAGCGTTCGTGGCACAAAATTTGGTTAAAGTTGATCAAAGAAAGACACAGTTTATTATTGGTAGTGGAAGAACGAAAGTTACTTGCTGAACACCAATTAGTGGAAGATATAGGCGATAGACACAAGATTCTACTGGTTTCGGATGGTCTATGGTAATGGAGAACTGCGAGAAATTAGAAGTAGAAACATTCGCTGGTTGTAGTATAGAAGGTTGTGGAACGTGCTGTGGAGTGAGAGAATAGGAAAAGAATTACCAGAAGGAATAGGACCTTTGTAGTAGAGATACCAGAAGTGCCCTCACTTTCATACAGAATATTAATGAAGCAAGTTAAAATGGAAGGTAAAAGAGCAATGAAACGAAAATAATTTCTAGTAAAGAAATTACACGGAAAGAACATCAGTCCTATCGCAATCAATTGAATTGCGTCGCAGCCTTGACTTTGAGCAGCGTGCACTAAGCTGTGGTTGAGGAACAGTTTGCGTGTAGACGAGGTTAAAGTTAGGCGTAGGCGTGGAAGATCCTGCCGTTGTAATCTATGGTATGACGCTTATTTTTGTGCAATTATCAGAGTAAATAATTTCTTAGCTTCAGATACTAAAGAATGTTTTACAAACGTATCTTGCAGATGTATATCTGCTAGAACTGCCATTGATAGTCTATTACATGGAACATTCAAATAAATGCCTGCAGTCGCACCCTGGGGAACATATCTAATAATTCTGACATAAAATTGTTTTTATTTTTCTACGTAGATGAAAAATACTGTGATTGTATGAACACAAAGTGTTACAACAATGGTAAAATGAAAAAGGACTCTTTAATATGTCTAGGCTAGCAGAAGGAAACAAGACCAAGATACATTGAACGTGAAGTATTCTTCAAAAATCGAGGACTGGGCAACGCCAAATTTTTGTTCGTCGTGTCGCAGTTGCAGGCTGGGCAGCAGGTAACTGCCTCTCTCTCTCTCTACCGCCCTCTGCTCTGCCAAATTACGTGAGAGCGAACGACAGGCAGTGGTCAGCCACCACTCAAAACCGGACCTCTGTTTACATAGCGCTCATTCGATTAGATTTCGTTAAATCCAAGCTATGCACGGAACGAGAATTGGAAAAATACCAGATTACTCGTATAATGTCTGAGTGGAGGCTCGTGCAGCAGCAATGGAGTTGCTGGCATAAAGTTCAGAGGTGCTTGTAAGCTCACCGATCACACAGTGGGCTCGAGCTGTCCACTGAAAAACATTCCACAGCAAGCATGCGAAAGTGTTCTCCCTGCAAATAATCCCTCAGATGTAGTGTTCAGCCAAATGACAAGTATTCTGGGAGAACATTACGAAAGAGATTCAGGCAAATAATGTAATCAGTAGTCATTTATTCTGGATTGAAATGTTTATTTCCTGATAAGGTAGCCTTCGAGTTAATACAAGTTACATTTCGCTTGATATCTTTTGCGCAGTGTGATTTCGCAAAGCACTAAAATTGTAGCATCTATTGGTAAGTGTTCTATTTTTTCTATATAAGTTACGTAGTCTGCTCATCAAAACGTAGATACAAACTTCAATACACTAACGTTTACTAAATTTCCAGCATCAAGAGGGCTAAATTCCACTAAAGTGATTTTTACGCCGGTAAATGACAATATGTAAACAATTATGAGTGCCGAAACAAATATTATTTAAAACCATTTAGAATGACGCAATCAAAATCTATAACATCTTGGTTAGACTCAAAAGGAGCTAGGAAATATTCCTGGGAAATCTTTGAGCTGCAAATCACTCGGAGTGATTGCTGGAGGATCTTCACGAACAACTTCCCCAGTAATGTTGTACGAGGCTTGGTCGATGGGCGATATGTAATACTTACACGTAGACCGTAGTAATAGTGGCACTCATTCTTCGTAACTTTACGTCTAGTCAAACAGATGGAAATCGCAAAGTGCGAGATCCGGACTGTAGGGTGAACGAGAAAGGAGAGTTCAATTAAGTTCTTTGAGCACCTCACGGGGACGCGGACTTATTGCGCTGTCATAGAGTACGAAAAGTTCGCTTGCATTTTTATGGCGACGAAAACGCTTAAGTGATTTCTTAAATTTCCTGAGGTTAGAACAACACACTTCAGAGTTGATCACTGTACCGTGAGGGAAGACATGAAACAGAATAACTGTTTCAGAGTCCCAGAAGATTGTCTCCATGCTTTTATCTGCTGAGGGTGCGGTTTTGAACCTCTTCTTCGGAGAAGAGATGATGTGGCACCACTCCACGGATTGCTCTTTTGTTTTTGGTTCGAAATGATGAACCAATGTTTCAGTGCTTGAGAGGATGTGACATAAAGAATTGTTACAATCAGCCTCGAGCGCTCGAGTAACTCAGCACAGATTATCCTTCGCTGCCTTTTATGATCTTTCGTTAGATGGCGAGGAATTTAACATGCACACAAGTCTGAGTGCCCCAACTGGTGAACGAGTGTGTCAACACTACCAAGAGAGACGTCCAGTTGTGTTTGTGATCCGTCGATCACCTCGAAAGAGAGTGTCCGTGGGTTCCAGCAATGCAGGAGTCAAAGCTTTATGCGGCATGCCGCACGCGGGAGATCGGACCGGTTTCTGCAACATTGTTGAGATGATGAGAGACGCCTCATCCAACGACTCATGGTGCTTTTGTTCACTGTAGACGTTCGCCAAACGCCAATGAATATAAGCGATGCTCCAGTTTCCCGCCAAAAGAAATTCAATGACCCCTGTCTGCCTGGAACGTACCTCCGTTGCAGACGCCATACTGAAGGCCACACCCTGTCGGAGCTTTGTCAAACTGTAGGACTGAAGGGGGAAGATTCCACAATGTCCCACAGCAAATTCCACACTTTTTCAACCGGCTATGGCTGAGAAAGAAAAATTGGTTGCATTACTTATTGAACTCCCCTTGTAGGTTTACAGATGTACCATCAGACCTGATGACGCTGGGGTAAATATTCGAAATATCTCAGATCTGCTCACACAAGAGATAACTGACTTTTCTTCTTTTGACGACACCGCGAATGAACTTTGATTCTGCCATAATCTATGAACCTAATATTGTGCTCGTGTCAACAATTATGATTCTCGTACATAAAGCTTGAAGCACAATGTGGTACTATGAAGAGGCTGTGGGAACTGAGACGTGGAGGATCGGTAGACCGGAAGAAATGGAGCACATTAAAGTCCGAGCCGAAAGCAGGATATGAAAATGTAGTTTGCAGTTCTTTTTAGCAACAGAGTAACGGAAAAAGAAACTTTGATACCCTATCGACAATTCACAACGACTAAAAGGATGAAAACTTCATGATAAATTCAAGCCTCGAAATACACCGACGGAAAAACTGACTAGCAGTGTTTCCTTCCGGAACATAAAACGCGATACGGTACAAAATAGCTTCTCGTTCCAGCGAGAGAGCTGGCACGCTTTTTTTTCGTTTTACTTTTTCATGCGGCCAGAATTAGAAACAAGCCGCGAAAATACATTTCGGTTAATGTTCGGTCGGCGCGGAGCAGCACGGCCCTCTCAACGGATTAAAAGCGAACGAGTTGTGCGGTCCGTGGCAGCTGCGCGCGCGAGCTCTCTGCCGGGGCAGGGCAGCCTTCGGCAGCGAGTAATGAGTGGCGGGCAACCTGCGGGGCTGAATGGCCCAGAGGTCAAGGAGCAGCCAAGGGGTGGGGGAGGAGGTGAGGGAGGGGGAGGGCGCGCGCGTGCCGCTTCACGGGCTGCACCTGCCACACTGCCTCACGGGGCGCGGGCGAGACTGTCACCTCTTGTTCGCACTGACGGCACTTTGAACAGTGGACGTTACATTTCAGATGCGTTACCACCCGTGGCTCTACCCTTCATTCGATCCCTGGGAAACCCTACATTTCAGCATAATAACGAACGACCGCAAGTTGCAGGTCCTGTACGGGCCTTTCTGGATACAGAAAATGTTCGACTGCTGCCCTCGTCAGCACATTTTCCAGATCTCTCACCAATTGAAAACGTCTGGTCAATGGTGGCCGAGCAACTGGCTCGTCACAATACGCCAGTCACTACTCTTGATGAACTGTGGTATCGTGTTGCAACTGCATGGGCAGCTGTACCTGTACACTCCATCCAAGCTCTGTTTGACTCAATGCCCAGGGGTATCAAGGCCGTTATTACGGCCAGAGGTGGTTGTTCTGGGTACTGATTTCTCAGGATCTATGCACCCAAATTGCGTGAAAATGTAATCACGTGTCAGTTGTAGTATAATATATTTTCCAATGAATACCCGTTTATCATCTGCATTTCTTCTTGGTGAAGCAATTTTAATGGCCAGTAGTGTACTAACTGATCTCAGCTGTAGGTGAAATGACATGTGTTATGTAGCTGTATGTGAAATGACATGTGTTATGTACACATGAAGAACGGATTACTAGTTAAACATGGTGAAATGACATGTGTTATGTAGCTGTATGTGAAATGACATGTGTTATGTACACATGAAGAACGGATTACTAGTTAAACATCGTGGAGACGTTGTCTAAACATTTTTAACAATCAAGAGACACTGAAAAGTGTCTTTGAATAAAATAAATAGTTATACAGCAACACAATAAAGGCTTTAAAAGAAGGCAAAGTTCGAGTAATGGAAGAAAATTGTTGCATTGAAAGGCTTTAGAAGATTTCGTCTGAATCTGACCATTAATCTTAGGGTGTTGCTCTTTTAGTCGTAAGACGAAATTACATAAGAGAAGCAACTTTCCGATAACAACTGTCGCTAATAGAATTTTTTAGAACTGGAATACGTATACTTATTAAAGTGAGGCCCTAGATGGCTGCGTCCTTGCAAACCTCGGGGCTGCGTGTTAAAAGATCTGATACAAAAAGCTAACTGTTGTTCGCTTGCCCTGAGTAGACCTTGAAGTTTTATCTGTGGCAATGATTCAGTCGATGTACGTATCACAAGAGAAAAAAAGAAATAATTTTTTGCCAGTGGCGCGCCGACTTTTCTCTAGTTTTGCAATGGAATGGTGAAAATTACCAAATGAACAGAATTCTAAATAATGGGATGTGAAAGACTTATATGTGTGATCCATGAAGAGGAACCATTTCTTAAAATCTGTTCGTACCCCTAAGGAGCTGCATCATCTTTATTCTACGCGTATTCAGCTAAAATCGTACAATTTCGTTTGCGCTTATGATTCGTTTGCATTATATGCTATTTTCAGCCCTATAAGGGCTACATAAATAATTGTCCTAGTTCACTACTTTATGCTAACCCTTTTAATAATACTCAAATATACCTCTTACTTTTGACATCATTTACTAGTGATTTTCATTTCACATCAAAGACGCAACTACACTCCTGGAAATGGAAAAAAGAACACATTGACACCGGTGTGTCAGAGCCACCATACTTGCTCCGGACACTGCGAGAGGGCTGTACAAGCAATGATCACACGCACGGCACAGCGGACACACCAGGAACCGTGGTGTTGGCCGTCGAATGGCGCTAGCTACGCAGCATTTGTGCACCGCCGCCGTCAGTGTCAGCCAGTTTGCCGTGGCATACGGAGCTCCATCGCTGTCTTTAACACTGGTAGCATGCCGCGACAGCGTGGACGTGAACCGTATGTGCAGTTGACGGACTTTGAGCGAGGGCGTATAGTGGGCATGCGGGAGGCCGGGTGGACGTACTGCCGAATTGCTCAACACGTGAGGCTTGAGGTCTCCACAGTACATCGATGTTGTCGCCCGTGGTCGGCGGAAGGTGCACGTGCCCGTCGACCTGGGACCGGACCGCAGCGACGCACGGATGCACGCCAAGACCGTAGGATCCTACGCAGTGCCGTAGGGGACCGCACCGCCACTTCCCAGCAAATTAGGGACACTGTTGCTCCTGGGGTATCGGCGAGGACCATTCGCAACCGTCTCCATGAAGCTGGGCTACGGTCCCACACACCGTTAGGCCGTCTTCCGCTCACGCCCCAACATCGTGCAGCCCGCCTCCAGTGGTGTCGCGACAGGCGTGAATGGAGGGACGAATGGAGACGTGTCGTCTTCAGCGATGAGAGTCGCTTCTGCCTTGGTGCCAATGATGGCCGTATGCGTGTTTGGCGCCTTGCAGGTGAGCGCCACAATCAGGACTGCATACGACCGAGGCACACAGGGCCAACACCCGGCATCATGGTGTAGGGAGCGATCTCCTACACTGGCCGTACACCTCTGGTGATCGTCGAGGGGACACTGAATAGTGCACGGTACATCCAACCCGTCATCGAACCCATCGTTCTACCATTCCTAGTCCGGCAAGGGAACTTGCTGTTCCAACAGGACAATGCATGTCCGCATGTATCCCGTGCCACCCAACGTGCTCTAGAAGGTGTAAGTCAACTACCCTGGCCAGCAAGATCTCCGGATCTGTCCCCCATTGAGCATGTTTGGGACTGGATGAAGCGTCGTCTCACGCGGTCTGCACGTCCAGCACGAACGCTGGTCCAACTGAGGCGCCAGGTGGAAATGGCATAGCAAGCCGTTCCACAGGACTACATCCAGCATCTCTACGATCGTCTCCATGGGAGAATAGCAGCCTGCATTGCTGCGAAAGGTGGATATACACTGTACTCGTGCCGACATTGTGCATGCTCTGTTGCCTGTGTCTATGTGCCTGTGGTTCTGTCGTTGTGATCATGTGATGTATCTGACCCCAGGAATGTGTCAATAAAGTTTCCCCTTCATGGGACAATGAATTCACAGTGTTCTTATTTCAATTTCCAGGAGTGTAGATTAAAAGTTTATAAAACATTTCCATCTGTAAGAGGAATACGTGTTTGAGTTATTTTGTATTCGAGAAACTATACTTGTTTCAGAAATCAAGGAACCCTCTTATGGAAGTAATTTTCCATCAAAAAGTTCACAGCAAATTCGGCACATGCCTACAAAAATCAATGAACCATACCGCGAGCTAAAGGAGCAGGAAATGTTTTGGACGGCCGGAGTGGCCGAGTGGGTCTTGGTGCGACAGTCTGGAACCGCGCGACCGCTATGGACGCAGGTTCAAATCCTGCCTCGGGTATGGATGTTTGTGATGTCCTTTGGTTAGTTAGGTTTAAGTAGTTCTATGTTCTAGGGGACTGATGACCTCAGAAGTTATGCCCCATAGTGCTCAGAGTTATAAGTGTTTTCCTCCTAGAGTGCGAAATTAGTTACGTTCTTACACTTAATTGCTCTCGATAGCTCAGTAGACACTCCAGTGATGACCTGAATAGATCACACAAACGCAAAGGTATGACATTTTCAGTTCACTAAAAAAAAAAAAAAAGAGAGAGAGAGAGAGAGAGAGAGTATTACTTCGTGGCGCTGCGAATGAAATGTGTAATTACAATGATGTGTAAGACGTATGCTTCGGCAGGCGCAGATGTAAAAACGACAGCTTTTGTTTCAAATGTTTCATTTGATGTCTGTTCTGTTTTGGGACTAGTTAGCCAGGAGCTAAAATACAGCGAGAGCTTTGTAGTGAAGAAGACTAATAACCTGAATGACTGTTGTACTGTGTGGAAAACGTGTAACTTGTCGGACTGCCTGTGACATTTCTACTTTACATCTACCACTGTTAGTCGAGGTCTTCTACCACAGTGCTAAACAAATTACAGCTGGAGTTGATGAGGAAGGTAGTCGGTAGTTTCTAAATGCTCCCCTTTTTTTTTACTCTTCCGATTTCAGTTTTATAGTATACAGACGGAATGGTCGTTTATTTGAACTAATGAGTGAAAATAGATTTGCATTATTAAGATGGCAAAAGCTGACGTTGTAGTGATCATTGGGTGTTCTCGTTCATACAGATTTGTCGTTTGAAACCTAAATATTTCATAAGTAGAATCCTAATATGTCTGGAAAAACAATTTTTCTACCTCTCTGACGAACTAATTTTATGTGGGTCCTGTGTGCAATAGCATAATCTTCACGTTCATCAGTGAAACAGATGATATATTTATATCAAACGAGACTAACAATAAGAAAACGTGTGAAAGATATACAGTGATGAGCCAAACATCTGTTTCACAGCGGGTTGGTCCACATTCCGAACGCAAAACAGCAGCGATTCAGTAAAGGATGGATTCGACGAGTACTTGGCAGGATTATGAAGGTATGTGGCATCAAACGTCTGCACACAGGTCATAAAATCCCGTAGATTAAAGTGTCGATGGTTTGCAAGCGGGCATCTGCTACCCATCAGCGTCTCAGATGTGTTCCCCCACGTTTATATCAGCAGAATTTGGTCACCAAGACATCAACGTGAGTTCGCTATCATGTTCTCAAATTACTGAAAAAAAGGCCACTGTTCTCCTGCTGGAACTTTCCATCGCCGTGGACTGCAATAATACTCACGTAGTTCACAGCTTTCATTCTGCCATTGATTAGGATCGTAGATTTCATGGCATGTCACATGAATGTCCACCATAGCAAAATATTGCGCCTGCGTCCTTGACACGCTGCATGTTTCAAGCAACCATTCGACTGGATGATGGTTTATCCGGAGACTACTATCGACCTGGTACAACGAGAAACAGGAATTAGCCTTTCAGGAGAGATCTTTCCATTGATCTACCGTCCCGTATTTTATGATCCTGTGCCCACTGCGGTCAAAAAAGGTATCAATGGAGGAACACGTAGAGGCTGCCCTCGACGAATCTCCAAGTTCAACAGTGTATGCTGAACGGTCTGCTTCGAAACATTTGTGGCTGCTTCACCATCGTACTCTGTCGTCATATCTGCCACATATCACCTCCTATCCTGCTTTACAGGGCAGGAAAACATCCGAACTTAATCCAGAGCTTGAAATCGCCGCCACAGTTGTAAAGTTCTTTTATTATCCCACTACCGGTTTCGGGCTCTTATAAGCCCATCTTCAGGTGTCGTGACATGGTGCTGTGACCCCCCGAGCGCCTCAGTTTCAGTGTACTAGACGAGGTGTGCTACCTTCGAGCGCGTCTAGTACAAGTGTACTAGAGTTTAGAACTGTAGCGGTATTTTCAACCTCTGGTATAGTGCTCAGTTGCAGATGTTCCTCCAACAGGGTTGTTTGTCCGAACTTAATATTCTGTGAAGATGGTTAGACGGCCCATGGTTTTACCAGCGTTCAGCCTCTTTCCGTAAATGCTCATGATAGTAACGCGTAAACAGGTGACTAAATTTCTGAGATGTTAGTTCCTAGGCACCAGGCCAAAACAATCTATCCTGTGTCAAAAACGCTAATGTCATTACAGTTACACACTTGTGGCTCCTATTGTTGCGAGAGTGATTCCACATTGCTCTATACCCCGTTTACATACTTTTCTACTTGCGTCATATGCACGCAGCGGCACCCGATACCATTCACGTAAACACTAGGCAGTGTTTGTAATTAGAGCTGTAAAACTACCATAGTCTACGGTAAGTAGGCGTAGACAATGATAGTTTCATTAGTAGCTTTGGTCAGTTAAGATTGTAATTGCATTACCTGTAGGTTAAATGTGTTGCATACCTATAACAATTTACCTAATTTTGATTACTTAGTTTGCATGTCTTGTATGTCGTTTGTCGTATGTTAACCGGGGACCTAGAAATGACGGAGAGGCTCCGTCTTCGCCGCAGCCGCAGTGGTCCTCAACCCCACGACGACTACCGCAGTCCACTTCACCCCTCCGCCGCCCCACACCGAACGCAGGGTTATTCTGCTGTTCGATCTCCGGTGGATCACTGATCGCAGCGGCGTATTCTATCTGTTTACATGTCTCTGTATTTGATTACGCATGCCTTTACCAGTTTCTTTGGAGGTTTAGTGTGTGTGCTGAATTTGGGAAAGTTTTTGATCGGTCCTTATACCAGGTCTACAACTTTGCTTCCGCCGCTTTTTATCGAAGTTCGGGGCTTTATTGTGAAAAACTTACAAAAAAATTATGACTCATAGTATTGCCCATCGCTGTCCACTACATTGTCCCATCTTTCCGATAGCTTACGAATCCCGTGGCGGAAGAACTGGGTATCTTTTGTGGGGATCCATGAATCGATTCAATATTGTACTTCTTCATATGATCGGAAGTGCTGGTCAGCCAGATTGTAAGCTACTGATCGAAAAAGGTGGCAGTCAGAGAGAGCAACGTATGGGGAATACGGCGGGAAGGATAGCACTTCTCCTTTCAACGTTTCCATGTATATTTTGCGACATGGGGTCGAGTACTGACCTGCTGCAAAATTGCTTTCGATAATTATGTCCTGTGACTTTCTTCGTCTGTTTCAGTAGCTACGAAAACGTTCTGCCTTTCACCGCCATTCTGGTCTTCGACATCATAATCACTGTTCCTAAGGCATTGGAAACATTCTCTGCACATTCGTCCACAAATAGTACCCTCACCATTGGTCTTACCCAGCATTTTAAGAGGAACAGCCGCAGATTTCTTCACGTTACAGCAGAAAATTAAAACTTTCCGCAAATGACAAGAAATGAGTACCTAAGCTGACGAACTTAATGGAGAATAACCTTATGATGCAATCACAAATCGACTAATATTTTTATGGCATTATGTTTACAGATGCCTAAGCTTATTGTAATACACCTATGACCAACATCCGAACCCCACTTGCCGCTACTGCCGTCTATTGCAAAACGGCGGAAGCAAAGTTGTAGACCTAATATTATGCAATTGATAGAATGTGAACTTATAAACAAATTGACAATGGCGAGTATGTTTTGTTTAATTAAAAGCTCTTTTGTTGAGAAATCTTCACTTTGTTCATGGACCATTGTTCTTCTCTCGGATCCTTACCATATGTATTCTGCCGAGGAGACGAAGTATATAAAAATGCAGTATGCGAGACTGAGTCAATTTTTATGTATATATTATCTTCTACTACAGCTTTCAGAGGATGGTCAAACTCATCTTGTTGTCACATATCTGCACTGAACAGTGATGGCCAACCCATAATTTCTGCGAAGGGTATAGGATAAGTTATTCTGCAGTAGTTCCGTATACATCCGCGTCCCTAGCCAGGGTCTCCAACGCACGCTTGAGCGATGATGCTCGACTCGGAGGTACGTCGGTTCATATTATAGTGGTGGAAAAGTTCACTGTCAGTATCTGGCCGGGGGGGGGGGGGGGGGATGGTGATGAGATTGTTGATCACGAGTCTTTGCGGCCATGTACTGCATTATATTCCAGACGTCTCCGCCGTGTCTCATGAAGCGCGGGCCTGCTTCATGCTGATACGTCCGTGGGCTGGTTTAGCCCGACGGTCTGCTTTCTTCTGTTCGAGAAGAGTTCGCTATGGGTCGGCACCGGGTTTCACCCTCTCTGTTCCCTTGATCAACGACGCAAAAACAACGCTACACGGAACAAGCACTGATAAGAGCCATCCTCATCACACAGGCACTTGAAACTTCTTAATAGCTCGGAGGAAGGCAACGACAAACGCCGTCCACTATGAAGTAGGGTAGCGCGGAGATGCGGAGTCCTGCAGATGTTAGCCTACGCTCATCCCCTGAGCATCGAAGTACTTTGCATTCAGTGAACCTCCGTTGTTTGTGGACTGCGAAGAACAATCATTTATTAAAATAGAAATTAATCTTATTTTTGTGCCTCCGGAAGTAAAATACAATTTTGAAAATCACCAGTGAATAATTATGTTCATGAAAATTGTTCCTTTATATGAATGTGAATTGCGGTGTATAATGAAACTGGGGTCAACAATAACTATGAATACTCTTCAGGAAAACGTTTTGAATGTAATTAGCAAATATGCTACGTCGTCTAAGTGCAGTACTTCACACATAAACAAGGAATGTTAATATCGTCGATGATGTGCTACTTGCAAGAACTTTCTTCCATTCTCATTATTGTTTTGTAATGCACAGTATTAACTAAAATTGGGATATGGTCTTCAATTATCAGCATTATTGTATATTAGGATGAAATAATATTTTAATAGTTCTGTGAACATTCTTTGGCTGTTGTGCGCCATTAATTATTTGGGTAACCACGTAGCGACAGCTTACTGTGTACATGAATGTAGAATTTATTTTCTCTAGTGACAGAGACGATTCGTGCTCTGAGACTATCGGATGTCATTGCAATTAATGAAGTTAGTCTGCGGTAGTCATACGACCTTCGCCGAAGAATAATATGGGATGCCATGTAATAACGAGCACGATCGGCGAATACTGGGTAGCCTCACAGAGAATCGCCCATCTGATACGAAGAAGTTTGTCAGAACGCACCTATCAGCTCGTAAAACCATCTATAGTCGCTGTCCGATGCGATCTGGAGAAATATTCATACATCCAGGAAATAGACTATACCCTGTAACCGCTGATATTGTGTTAGCTCAATCATAATTGGGCGTAGAGCGTACTATGTGAACGGTTGTGATTAAAGCGTAACTCAGCAATCATTGATTCCAACAATACACAAGGATTATTTCCGGTAGATGACCGAACGAGTTTATGCTTACGACTGTCTATGTCTTGCGCGGGACGTTGAGGAGACAGCAGCGTCATAGTACGATTTTCTCCTCGGTTCTAAAGGTCTCCGAACACGAAATGCGACAGAAAATTGTGAGAAATCCATGTAACATAGTTGATTTCTAAGGCAACACTAATAATATCACAGTCATGTGCGGTGTTGCAAACACTTATATAATTTTTAACCACTTAGCTTCGTCGCTCGGTGTCATTACCGTGTAACTGCAGCTGGATTTTGAAGTGTATCCTGTTACTTATAATTCAGACAAAAGGTGTATCTCTTTTGCCTGGACTGCATTTATAAACTGTAATTCTACTACCTGTAAAACTACAGCTATCGCCTTAGCTATTTCTATTAGACCAGACTACATCTACTAACGTAAGAACTGTATCTGTTACATAACAACCCATTTCACTACTATCAGTGTAGTATTTCGTGAGAGACTAAAATATATTACAAACAGAAAAACCAACAGTTTTTGCGGGAGGGATTCCAGGAGGCATTTCATCGCTCCCCGGTCCGTATGCGTGAACTGGGCGGCCCCCAAGCTCTCTTTGAAGAATTTGACACCTCAAGTTGTCTCCTGGATCCCTAGTCGCAGGGCGCAACTTCCCTACTCTCGAGGGATATCGTTGGGTGCGGTGAAGAGCACCCTAGTTTGCCTGGCCACGTCACTCCGGTGTTGCCGGCCGGAAGATGATTCTTCTACAAACGGCCGAAATTGTCAGGTTTCTTCCACAAAGCCACGTCCAGATCATCGTCGCCTACAGAAGGCGAAGGGTCATGGCCCGTCAACAAGTGTATCAATCCTAGTGAGAGATTCAGAAGCGTCATCTCCAGCCTCTTATTTGGTGATGCTGAACGTCCGACTCCAAGCTTCGTTCCATATTTTCTGCCACAAGTGTTAAGTATGAAAGCCAATTTGTTGTTTGCTTGTTTACTATAGTCTTCACTTGACGGTATCCAGTAAGCATTCAGTATGCGCCGCTTTCTTCCCTATCTGTAAATCGAGCTGACGAGTTTCGGATATTACTTTTAACGTCTCGATTGATACAATAACAAAAGCTCCAGTCAAACGAAAAGGAGTCACTTTGCACTCTGTTATCTACCCATGCTGCTGTTTTGGGTGCGAGTCTATGTGTCCACCCACTCGCACAATACTCCATTATGATAGTTCGTGTCGTATCATGATCCTCATTGTTGCCAAAGGTATGTTTCATACATTACTGGCTATGCTAATAATTTCATTCACTATGCTCCTGTCTCTGTTGGTAGCTCCTTAATAGTGTACACTGGAACACTATCGTTCCTCCAAAACAGGCATAAGTATGTGGTGAAACATTTCCTTTCCCTGGATCTGTTGTTTCATTGCGCGGTGTTAAATGTGGAATACTACTCAGTATTTAAGGATTACGATGCGCTGTCAAATTAAATTAGGTAAACTGAAAAGCTCCTGAACCGACAGGATTTATAAGGCGTTGTATCATTCCAGCAAATTACAATGCTAAGCTTAGCCGAAGAAGTAATGCATTGTGATTGTTAAATATTATGAGCTGCATTTAAGGAGCAATACATGATATTTGACAATTACTATGAACACACTGATCGGCAAATTACAGCACTGTAATTTCCTTGAATGATACAATACCGTATTAATCGTGTTCCTTCAGGAGATTAATCACTGTAATGTAATTACTTTGAGAATGTACATAGGTCAGTTAAAAGAGCGAAATGTCTGTATTTTTATAAACACAGAAGAAGTGTTTGCTGTAACTGCAATATCGCATGCTTAACGTGTAAATCAAACGAAAACTTCCACTTTCGGATCTTGGACTTATGCTATCCCCTTCTCGTGACCTATTTGCCACTATATTTAAGTCCATCTTTCATGCTATGTATAAAGAAACTATAAATTCTGTTGAAAATGTGAAAACACTTAGCTTCAAGTAATAATAAGCTATGTGACAACGCCCAGGCAGAGATAACCTACCACATTCTATTGTAACAAAGTGTTGCGCTTCCTGGAAATGGAGAAGACTGACGCGTTGTAATTTGCTCATATTAAGAGGGAGAGAACTGTAATCAATTGGGACTAATATGGTCTGAGATTTTGTGGAAATACTGAACGAAATTGCTACAATATATTATTTTGAGCGGACACCATGATAAACTTATAATCGATAGAATTACGTCCGATTGCGGACGAGTTTTGAACTGCGACTCATAAATGTTAGGGATTATTACACTGGTTTGAAGAATATATGCTATTAAGATTTCTTGCAGTTATCTCAATTTCAGTTTCGAATTTAAAGATTTATTTTTACGCAAGTTGTGGGAATGTGTGAAGGATGACGGGTTAAATAGAGTCTGCAGCACGGTCATTGGCTTTTGAGAAATTCATTTGATGTAATTTCATTTCATTGCTACAACTGATTAATAACCCGTTCATTCTGCACGCAGGGCACCACAATGGCACAATTGCGGACTCCCTACTACTTGTAATTACTACGAGAAGGGAAGAGTGATCGCTTTTGTTAGTATACTATTATTAACGCATTTAACCTCTGGCGCAGCACACCTTCGCTGAGCGTGTGAAGTCAAATTTGCTTTAAGAAGGTATTCAAATTGGAGTTCAATTGACGGAGTGAGCTTTCAGTGATAATTTATTGAACTGAAGTGATAAAATTTTTTAAAATAAAACTTTTATTCAATCAAAGTATTTCACAGAATTTAAAGAGTTTTCAGAGCCCCATAGTCAACTACAAATACAGTTAGAAAACATCTGCGTCAGATTATATAACTAATTATTGAGGAAGTTGAATAGAATGAGAGGCTAAAATGAGTATGTTTGACCACCATCAGTTAACTTTGGATAAGACATCGGTGACTTAGTCAAAATCTAACTGTGCCACTGTCATGAAAATTCGCTTTTCAGTAAGCGTAGCGGCGAAACTGCATTCCATATGTTACAAACGCTGCTACCGAAATGTCTGAGTGGAAGACTGAAGGAGGTACGAATGGAATTCGATTTAAGCAGACCACGAAATATGATATAAATTTGCAGGATGGAGGTAAGTGCAGCAGGGTTATCTAGTGTGCCACTACTGGGGTGCCTCTGTCCCCTCACTTTGTTGGGATCTAAGCAGTTGCTTTTCTGATGCAACCTGTTGTAACGGATTAAGAAACATATATAATTAATTTGATGAGCGAAACATTACGTTATATTCACTCTCCCATTAATTTCAGTTGTAA
Source organism: Schistocerca gregaria (assembly GCF_023897955.1). Lineage (NCBI taxonomy): Eukaryota > Metazoa > Arthropoda > Insecta > Orthoptera > Acrididae > Schistocerca > Schistocerca gregaria. Next base: position 598,438,975 of record NC_064920.1, on the reverse strand, counting down.
TGGTAGCTTGCATGAGTCTGGAATGGTATAATTTAGCTTTAAGTTCAGTGTTATATTGGTAGATTACAGTTGATTTGGGAATCTTGGTGTTTTTGTGATTCTTCGAACAGCTACTACTCTTAAAAAAGGCCGTTAAATTGGGGAAGGTGTACTTCATCGATCTACTTTCATTGATTCTCGAACACATACTGGGAGCTGTATTACAGCACGACAGTGCTGGAGTATATGTAAGAATGGTTTTCCGCTTGGCAATTACCGTTCATCAAGTGATCATTCTACCCAATGGTATATCACTCGCCAACAGTAATTTCGATGCTAGCTGAATCGTATCTGATGCTCGTTAGGGAGGAGTAAAGAGGCAGCCAGCAGTACCATTCCAGAACAATATACTAAAAGAATAAATTAATAAAAGCGCATCCACTAATTTAATTTGGCTGGAATCTACACACAAAACGTTTGTTAGTGTAGTAGCACCAGTTATGAACAAAAAGTCAACACAGAAGTGCTTTTCAATGGATAGAAATTGAGTGGGTGGTGTTGTATGAAATCAAAGCTTATTTTATGTAATTACACGGCGTTTCCACGTCAGCATAACTGAACTAAAGAGCTGAATCGATGAAGTATGTAGAACGGTGCGAAAAACTCTGATGAACGCTTAATAGATTTCATATTAATGATGAATTTTAAAGTAATTTTTACCGGCTTTACAATCTGCAGATTGTGCGGCTATAATGTATTTATATTGCTCTGTACTTTGAACTATCTCCATGTGTCACTGTAGTGCATGTGGTGACAAAGCGCGACGCTATGAACAGAAATCTGTCTACAATGCCATTTCTTCTGGCTCACGTGAATGAGAACAGTATAAATAAAGCTATCAAAGTTGAGTATCGATATTACGAAACACCGTAGTGCTTACAGTATTCGGTAAAGCCACCAAGTCTTGCTGCACTTCCTGATATGAAACCCACAAGGCGGGGCACGCGTTCTTAACAATGTTCAAGAGACTATGTAGAACCTTGTGTGTTGCCTACTTCCATGGTCCACTGGTCGAGTGGTTATACTTCTTGGGAGTCCAGCGTATTGTATGTCTAGTGAGCGGCTAGTCAGATGCAAAAACAGAGGGTTCTAGTATTCTGAGGAACTAAAAACAGTCTAACATACAGTATAACACTGAAGTATAAGAGCATAATATCAACGCTGTCCTAAGTGTAGGGTGGATTACAGTGGGTCTGAGGTAAAGTTTGGACGAATACGGTAATCCATAGCTATATAGAACATTGCGCAACATTGCATCTTGCGTTAGTTCTGTAGTCAACCCTAGAAAAGTGCTGGAACGTGAAACTTAGCAGTTTACGTACGAGGCCAAAGTACTTGGTTGAATCTTAGGTAATGTGGCAACTGGCAATGATAAGAACGAATATTGGATTAATTTGGACCAAAGTTGAACACTTCCGCTCAAAATATACTTGTGTTTCAAGCTCGTTGTATCAAACGCATATGAGGAACAACTTTAGTTAGAGAAAAATTTGCTCATGCTTTGGTGACCCTGGGACGACGAGATTTCACCAAATTAGCTGGTCCGTCACCCATCTGTGCTTACACGCCCCCCCCCCCCCCCATACTACCTAATTCAGTACACAGATAGTAATTTTCAACACAAAACCTGGAGAATGAGTGTTTCTAAACGAAGAAACATATTACAGAAGCTCCGCCTACCGCTTTGACACGAAGCAGGCAACTGGACAACGGGCAAGACACATAGGATACGGACACCGCACAGTGCTTGTGTCCTGCTGCACCTCAGCGGTGTGCCGATAACCGGTTATAAAAGAAGCCTAATGTCGCTCAGAACTACCAGCGAACATTTTTGTTGTAGCACAACTTGTTCTCCATGACTTGACGTAGCACCCCTAGACATTTGTTACAAAACCATGGAACACCATGTATATTACTGCACTACTTCAATGTTACATTTATAAGCAGTTTCTGATTTATAATTTACTTTATTTGCCTAACTTCATTGTTCTCCGCTCTAGTGTGGTAACTACAAACTTATCAAAATAAAATGCTGCAGTTATACTGGTCGCTTTAGGTTAAATGTACCAACTAATACAGAAATTAGCAAAAGATTGTTTCATATTTCACGCCTGAATGACATCGAACAGAAGGAAGTATTTAGTGGTCATATGACGCTTCGGGCTGCGCCGTAAAACGAGTGCGGAATCCTTAATTACAAGAACTGTATAACAGGCGAAAGGCGTGCTTCTGAGTACAAATCTGGAATCGTGTCTCCACGTGATGACCTAATACTGTGGTAGCAAATCACTTGTGATGATCTCTTTCCATATGAGACCAGTGTACGACAGAGAAGACAGTCCATTCTTCACGTTTCGTCTTAATCAATGACATGACTCGCACCTAAATTCCAAAAATGTATGTCTGTGAGATGGCGTAACAACCAGAATGAGTATCCGAAGTGCACTTAGGCGACAAAAGTCATGGGATAGCTCGCAGTTTCGTGTCGCAACCTCCAGCTTCCGGCTTAGTACAGCAACCCGACGTCACATGGACTTAACAAGTCGTTGAAAGTCCCCAGCAGAAATGTTGAGCCTTGCTGCCTCTATAATCGTACGCAATATCAAAAGTGTTGCCTGTGAAGGATTTTGTGCAGAACCTAACTATTATGTCCCATACTCGTTCGATGGAATATGGGCCCTATATCGGGCGATGTCTGTGGCCACATCATTCGCTCGAATTGTTCAGAACAATTGTGGCCCAGCAAAATTGTGCATTATCACGTATTAACATGAAGTCCATTAAATACTGCAAATGGTCTCCAGGTTGACGAACATGACCATTTCCAGTCAATGATCTGTTGAATTGGACTAGAAGACCTAGTCCACTCTACACAAACACAGCCCACACAACTACGGAGCCACAAGCAGCTTCCACGGTGCCTTTCTCAAAGCTTGGGTCCATTGCTTCGTTGGGTGTGCGCCGACTAAACCCTACCATTAGTTCTTACCGACTGAAATCGGGACCCATTTGAAACGTCACATATTTTCAGTCGTCTCGGGTCCAACCAATATGGTCACGAGCTCAGGAGACGCGCTGCAGCCGATGTCCTGCTGTTTGCAAAGGCACCCGCGTCTGCAGTCTGCTGCTATAGCCCCTGCCATAGCCGCACTGTCCTAACGAATGCGTTTGTCGTACGTCCCGCATTGATATCTGCGGTTACTTCAGGCAATGGTGCTTGTCTGTTAGCACAGGAAACTCAACGCAAAGGCCACGGCTCTTGGTCGTTAAGTGAAGGCCGTCGCTAGGACGTAAGAGGTAATCGGCCATATTTGGCATTCTCGGCACACTGATGACACTGTGGTTCTCGGAACAATGAATTCCCTAACGATTTACGAAATGGGATGTCCCATGCGTGCAACTCCAAATACCATTTTGAACGTCTTATAATCACGTCGGAAACCGTTTTATATGACTCACCTGAGTACAAATGGCAGCTCCGCCAGTGAACTGTTCTTTTATTTGTTGTGTACGCGATACTAACGCCTTCTCTGTAAGTGTATATCGGCATCCCATGACTTGTCAACTCGGTGTATTGTTATTTCCACAATTCGTAAAGGAATAAATTAATATTAAAATATTTTCGTCATACATTCGAAAAATCTTTGCTCTCTATACGTGTGACAACGAGTAAATTCTAAAGTTACTGTATTTCAGTGGTTGATACAATTTTTCACGTAGTTCACGCAAAAAAAAAAAAAAAATGCATGTCGAGATCCCTTGAGATATTCTAATTGCTGCATTTCAGTCCGCGAGGAGCAACGCTTCTTACTATAAATAGCAATTTTCGGATGCGTGGATTTCTAGCAATAATATTCAAATTGAGAATAAGAGAGGAAAGTAACGAGAAGGATGTAATTTCCGACTTTGCTTCGCATTGGCGGTTGAATAACTCGTGATTGAAGGTCTGTCATACTATTACAAGTAACCGTCACTTCTTGCTACACATTAAGAAGCTAGAAATTAGTGGCAGCCTAGTTTTGTGCAGTAAGGAATGGAACAAATAGTGCAGAAGTTGCATTTCCGATTTAACTTTTTTTCTCGGGACAAGACTTTCACGCGCCAAAAATTTTAAGTTTTGGTACTATTGGAAATGTTTTAGATTTGCGGTTGCGCATCAAGGTAACACATTGAACATAGAGGTTCCATCGCTTCTGTGACGTGTCTAGGAAGGTTTTTCAGCTAGATATGGCTTTCCTTCACTGACTGGATAGACTATAGAGGTGGAGCGTGAATGGGATAAGGCAGCCGGCAATGATGGAAGCTTTCCTTGTGGTCCTCTCCACAAGCCGCTCACCAGACTCGCTCAAAGAAAGACGGCCGTGGCGCCGCATGGTACAGTAGACTAAGGGCAGGAGAGCAGAGTAGGAGGACAGTAGGGTACAGCACAAAGCAGGGTGTCGGCTCAGCGCTGCGCCACGGCTCTCTCTTAATTAGAACCGCCCTGTTGCGAGCGCTGCCTTGTTTCTCGAAAGTAACGGGAAGACCGGGCCTGAAAATTTACGCACCATGTACGCCGTTCCTTTGTCGTCATTAATGAGAACAGCTGTTTCTCTCAGCCTTAAGTCTGCAATTCAAACATTATTTAAGTGGTGCCCTTTCTTTGTATTCCCGCGTTTTATTATTAAAAAAATGCTTACCGCATTAGCAAAAAATAAAAGTAATAGTCGATATGTACTTATAAGTAAATACTTTGCGGGCGCATTGTCTAAACTTCCATACGATAAGGAATACTGGAAATTAACTAATACCTAGATACAGTTGGACTGTAAATATTATTAGGTAAGAGGAAGAAAACTCAACATAAAAACAATTTTCGGCTTCTACATAAAACTGGATGATAAACGTGACGAAATTCGGGAATATGAGCGTGACTGATAGCTGAAACTAAGTTAATCTTCAGTAAAAATCGCTTAAAGAATGCGTTATGTTTAATGCACTTGGTATCCCATCGACCGAGCGGGTGGCACAGTGGGTGGCACACTGGACTCGCGTGCGGCAGGAAGACGGTTCACATTCCCTTCCAGCCATCCACATTTAGATTCGCCGTTATTTCCCCAAATCGTTCCAGGCAAATTCTGGGATGATTCCCTTGAAAGGCCACCGCCTATTTCCGTTCCTATCCTTGAAACAATCGAAACTTGTGCTCTAACGACCTCGTTGTCGATCTTCCTGCCTCAGTATCGGTACGCCACTGACCTTATGAAACTACCGAGAAACACATGGGTACTCCTTTCCGTTGAGTTTTGAGAGGCTTATTTGATAGTGTCTACACACTCAATGAACTTTGCTAAATTGTTAAAAAGACCTGAAGTGCTACGCGAGGTTTGAACCAGTTAAGGCATACGTCGGTGGTAGATGCTGCCTGGTAAATGATAGGTAAAAAGTTTAAAATTTCTGTTATTCGTTTTCGAGCAGCAACCTGTACTGTTTTCTGCAGGTTTATCTTTTCCATTAGTAAACGCAAAGATACGGCACCGCTTAATGATATCGCTTTTAAATGTGAAGAATGACATTACTTTGACTCGCTATGTTTTAAATTACTTTATTTGGACTATTAGTTTCAGATACTGTCCATTTTCAAGAGCATCTGTAGCATCAGACGTGGACCCATCGTTGTCACAGAAGAGTCGTAATTTTCGAGATGACCGTTGAAGACAGTGCTGTGCACAAATATGCATGGTACGCATATTGTTTAACGAACTGACAACGATGCGTCCATATCTGATACTATAGATTTACTTGAGTACGACCAATGTCTGAAAAAAGTAGCGGAAATAAAGCAATTTAAAATGGAGCATGGCAGCAGCAAAGTGTTTCTCAAACTTATTGAGGCTGTGGGGCGCTACCCAGAAGAAAATAACTTGCAAATGTCTCACAAATGTTTTGCAAAGTAGCGTGAAATAATTATTGGTACACTTTAAGCATTTCTATAAGTTTAGAAGGAACCTCAAGTGGAATAAAAACTACGATTGTTGTTGTGGTTAGCAATTCATTACATTCATTGTCCAAATCACACTGGAAAAACAGAACTAGTTTGTGAATAGCATCAGCTTGTCAACGTACCTTCTCGTGTTGAAGGACATTTCTGTTTTCCACCCTGACTACAGTGAAGTCACTGTTAGTTATGTCACTGTCCACTGATTTTTGGCTGTTCGGCATTTTCACGTGTATACTCCTATGATTGTACATAAGAGTGTAGGAGTATGCACTTGAAAATGCAAAAAGCCAAAATCAGCTGATCGTTGTGAAAATAAGTTATTTTATTACAGGCAGGGTAGAAAATGGATTTTTTCGTCAATAAATTTGTTTTTGTGGAATCAGATACAAATAAACTTCCCATGTTCATTATGGGCGGTTTGATTCCATATCTGTGTACATAAGAGTGTAGGAGTATGCACTTGAAAATGCAAAAAACCAAAATTAGCTGATCGTTGTGAAAATAAGTTATTTTATTACAGGCTGGGTAGAAAATGGAATTTTTCGTCAATAAATTCGTGTTTGTGGAATCAGATACAAATAAACTTCCCATGTTCATTATGGGCGGTTTGATTCCACATTTCACCGGTATCGTATCTAAATAGTTATTCATTGCATGTAATAGCGAAAGATGGTAAGGATTGTCTGAAGATGTCTTCTGGAAGTCAGAGCCAGCTGCAAGATATATGTGTGTGTAACAAATATTTATTTATATGGTCTCATTTTTCCTTTCAACCGATGTGAAGAAATCGTGGAAAACCTAGATCTTGATCAGTGGACCAGTATTTGAATGTACTCTCACAGTATCGTCTATGCACCTTTGATCTATTTCATAACTAGTCTGAATACGGTTCTCTCAAGATAAGGTTGCTAATTTATTCAGCCTTTTTTTACGGGAAGGCTACCAAATCAAGTACATTTTGTTTCTTTTTCGTTTCTATTATTTGTTTCGGAGACTTAATCTTCAGCTAAAGCATGTCACCTTTGATGCAGCTGACTTAAAGCTGAGGTAATAAAAAGAAATCGTTCACGGCTTGCAGCGTCGTTATTTTATATGGTATTTACGCCATTTTCTCATTTTCTTTTCACATCTCCCAGTCATTTATCCTCCCCGCAATGAAAAGAAGTTGAGGCAATTTGACGTTAGGTATTACCAATAACCACTTACCATCTCTGCGGTGTATAATGTAATATGTTCACATATTTTCACGTTTTTCCTTTACATGTGAGATGGTTTTAGCGATAAACAGTTAGAACAATTTGATGCTTAATACTATCCACACTATTGGATAACTGTGTTGCGTACAAAGGTATTTTATTTGCAATACGACCTTTATATGCTGTACAATGATTGTATGCCGTATTTGTTATGAGAATTAGAGGAAATAGTGAAGCGAGGATCTATGTTTATTAGCTCCATGGTCGATCACCGTAGATCACATTTCCTAGCGTCATTATGTGCTGCTCATTCTTAAGAGTCAAAATCGGAATTAGATGCTACTTACGATGATATTTTTGCGCTTCAGTGTGCGCTTTAAAATGCCATACACATTGTTGTTTCACACAAGACGATAACTTCTTTTCCTAATAATATATCTGAAGCCTTTTTTGGTTATTTTCATATACGAGGGTTGGAACTTTAATAGTGGCAACTATTTATTTACAGCTCATACAAAATAGATACGTGTTTCAATGTTTTACTGACATTCAAAGTAGTCACCAGCTTTGTGAATAACCCGTTGCCAGTGATGTGGAAGTCGTAGGATACTCTTAGCAGTACCACTTGTGTTGACTGTTCGAGCGACGCGGTCTATTGCTCGACGAATTTGTAGCAGTTCTAAAGCGAATACCGGGAACTGTTTCCTTTAGCTTAGAAATCGAGTTGAACTTAAGAGGGCTTAAGTCAGGGAAGTGCAGTAGGTGGTACAGCACTTAGCAGCCCTATCAGTCAAACAAATCAGTAACAGCTTGCACTGTATGTGCTTGACCATTGTCCTGCAAAATGATGGTCAGGTCCAGGAGAAAGTATCATCATTTCTGTCGCTATGCTGTTCGTTTTTGGAACACAACCTACGACCATTTTGTGTCCACACCCTTATAATTTTTCAAATTGTGTGAAGGTATGAACAGTTTAGCTTCAGAATCTATTATCAACGGAACACTCAATAACGCAAACTTTGGAAACTTTGTCCTGAAGGATGTCATTAGACTCTCCAAAGAGCTCCGATCTTCAAGAAATATCTTACTGTTATACCCAGTGCTGCCACAGGCTTACTACATAAATTACTAATTATAATCTTCAAGTTGTTAAGGCATAGGGGTTGTCAAATCAAAAGCTTACAAGAGGATGAAAACGACACTGCTTCTACACTGTTTTTTGAAGGATCACCTCTGGTGTGTAAATTAACTTTCTTTTAGAGTTTGAAGATGTTTCATTCTTGTGCATGACAAACGATTGTGATACTGCTCCCGAACAGTTTTTGGTGCAAACGGTTCGTTTGTATAGCTGGTTATATTGTAGGCGAGGCTGTAGGTACTGACCTCTGAAGTCGGCCCTGATGAGCTTGTCGCCCCTGGCTCGGTCGCCCTGCAGGGCGCGCACGCGGACCCAGAGCGCCATCCCGCTGCAGCTGTACCCGCCACCTGCTGCTGCTGCCGCTGCCTCTGGGAAGCGCCTCGCGCACTGGCTGCCGCTACCCGCGCCACAGGCGGCCGCGCTCGCCAGGGCCACAGCGCATGCGCACCGCACTCCTCGTTCTTATCGTCGGCTTCCAGCCGCTGCGATATCGGAATGCTCAGCTCGCGATCAGCTCTCCCAAGGAAAACACTCCGAAACCTATTACTCGTTCTAACTACCTATAAACTGGAATGGGACGTAAACATAGGCTTTTCCCTTTAGCCTTTCCTATGGGTACATCTGGTGAGCAAGATGTATGAGATAGGCGACATACCCTCAGACTTCAAGAACAATATAATAATTCCAATCCCAAAGAAAGCAGTTGTTGACAGATTTGAAAATTACCGAGCAATCAGTTTAATAAGTCACAGCTGCGGAATACTAACGCGAATTCCTTACAGATGAATGGAAAAGTGCAGAAGCTGACCTCGGGGACCTGCCGTTGTGGCTGAGTGGTTCTAGGCGCTTCAGTCCGGAACCACACGACTGCTACGGTCGCAGGTTCGAATCCTGCCTCGGGCATGGATGTGTGTGCTGTCCTTAGGTTAGTTAGATGTAAGTAGTTCTAAGTTCTAGGGGACTGATGGCCTCAGATGTTAAGTCCCATAGTGGTCAGAGCCATTTTTTTGACCTCGGGGAAGATCAGTTGGGATTTCGTAGAAATGTTGGAACATATGAGGCAATACTGACCTTACGACTTATCTTAGAAGAAAGATTAAGGAAAGGCAAACCTACGTTTCTAGCATTTGTAGACTTAGAGAAAGCTTTTGACAATGTTGACTGGAATACTGTTTTTCAAATTCTAAAGGTGGCAGGGGTAAAATACAGGGAGCGAAAGGGTATTTACAATTTGTACAGAAACCAGATGGCTGTTATAAGAGTCGAGGGACATGAAAGGGAAGCAGTGGTAGGGAAGGGAGTGAGACAGGGTTGAAGCCTCTCCCTGATGTTATTCTATCTGTATACTCAGCAAGCAGTAAAGGAAACAAAAGAAAAAATTGGAGTAGGTATTAAAATTCACGTAGAAGAAATAAAAACTTAGAGATTCGCCGATGACATTGTAATTCTGTCAGAGACAGCAAAGGACTTAGAAGAGCAGTTGAAGGGAATGGACAGCAGGACATATTATGAACATCAACAAAAGCAAATCGAGGATAATGGAATGTAGTCGAATTAAGTCGGGTGAGCGAATTAGATTAGGAAATGAGACACTTAAAGTAGTAAAGGAGTTTTGCTATTTGGGGAGCAAAATAATTGATGATGGTCGAAGTAGAGAGGATATAAAATGTAGACTGGCACTGGCAAAGAAAGCGTTTCTGAAGAAGAGGAATTTGTTAACATCGAGTATAGATTTAAGTGTCAGGAAGTCGTTTCTGAAAGTATTTGTATGACGTGTAGCCATGTATGGAAGTGAAAAAATGGCAAATGGCTCTGAGCACTATTGGACTTAACATCTATGGTCATCAGTCCCCTAGAACTTAGAACTACTTAAACCTAACTAACCTAAGGACATCACACAACACCCAGTCATCACCCCACCGTATGGAAGTGAAACATGGATGATAAATAGTTTGGACAAGAAGAGAATAGAAGCTTTCGAAATGTGGCGCCACAGAAGAATGCTGAAGATTAGATGGGTAGATTACATAACTAATGAGGAGGTATTGAATAGAATTGGGAGAAGAGGAGTTTGTGGCACAACTTGACAAGAAGAAGGGACCGGTTGGTAAGGACATGTTATGAGGCATCAAGGGATCACAAATTTAGTATTGGAGGGCAGCGTGGAGGGTAAAAATTGTAGAGGGAGACTCAGAAGGATGTAGGTTGCAGTAGGTACTGGGAGATGAAGAAGCTTGCACAGGATAGAGCAGCATGGAGAGCTGCATCAAACCAGTCTCAGGACTGAAGAACACAACAAGAACAAATGAGTACAAATTTTTTAAATTGATAAATTATTATTAGACATTTTAGAAACTAAAACTCCTATCACATATATCAAAACAGAAGTCTTGTGAACTGCTCAACATTTGAAAACGTATTCTGTTCCGTTGCTCATTGGTACAATGCACTATCAGCAAATTGTTCGCACACGAAACTGGCTGCTGTCGCTTTGTTAACAAATGGAGTACTGGTAACGTGATGTAACAAACTTTTCTCGTTTATGGCTGTGTGTGTTTACTTTTTCCTAGACGCCCATTTACACCTATACATGATGCAATATTCTTTCACACGCACCAGCAGACAAGCAAGCGTACATATTCTACATCTACATCTACATCGATACTTTGCAAATCACATTTAAGTGCCTGGCAGAGGGTTCATCGAACCACCTTCACAATTCTCTATTATTCCACTCTCATATAGTGCGCGGAAAGAATGAACACCTACATCTTTCAGTACGACCTCTTATTTCCCTTATTTTATCGTGGTGATCGTTCCTCCCAATGTAGGTCGGTGTCAACAAAATATTCCGCCTTCGGAGGAGAAAGTAGGTGATTGGAATTTCGTGAGAAGATTCCGTCGCAACGAAAGACACCTTTCTTTTAATGATTTCCAGCCCAAATCCTGTATCGTTTCTGTGACAATCTCTCCCATATTTCGCGGTACTACAAAACGCGCTACCTTTCTTTGAACTTTTTCGATATACTTCGTCGGTCCTATCTGGTAAGGATCCCACACAGCGTCGGAGAATTCTAAAAGAGGACGGACAAGCGTAGTGTAGGCAGTCTCCATAGCAGGTCTGTTACATTTTCTAAGTGTCCTGCCAATAAAACGCAGTCTTTGGTTAGCCTTCCCCACAACATTTTCTGTGTTCCTTCCAATTTAAGTTGTTCGTAATTGTAATACCTAGGTATTTAGTTGAAGTTACGGCTTTTAGATTAGACTGATTTATCGTGTAACCGAAGTTTAATGAGTTCCTTCTAGCAATGATGTGGATGACCTCACACTTTTCTTTATTAAGGGTCAACTGCCACTTTTCGCACCATTCATATATTTTTTCTAAGTCGTTTCGCAGTTTGTTTTGATCTTCTGGTGACTTTATTAGTCGATAAACGACAGCATCATCTGCTAACAATCGAAGACGGCTGCTCAGTTTGTCTGCCAAATCGTTTATATAGATAATGAACAGCAAAGGGCCCATAAAACTACCTTGGGGGAAATTACAAATCCAGTCACGTAACTGAGACGATATGCCATAAGCACGCAATTTCAATACAAGCCGAATGCGTGGCACAGTGTCAAAAGCCTTCAGGAAATCCAGAAATACGGAATAATTCTGAAATCATTTATTTATTAATCTGTATTCATCGACACATCAGTCAATGCAAATCAGTAGGCCAAAACATAGAACACACAAAATACATACATGCTTTATTAGGATAGAACGGGTAGCCTACGGGGACAGGACATGTTGTTAGCTGCGGCCTTGATTAAGGCACCATCCTAGCAGTTGTCCCAGCGATCCAGGAAAACCAACGAAAACTCAAATCAAGATGACCGGACAGAACGGCTCCATCCTCCCGATTACCAGGTAAGTGTCATGACAACTGCACTGCCTCATTCGCTATTTCCCAATTGTCTAATGTTCCTTAATTTACACACAATTTGTTTCACGTAACTTGCAATATGAAACACACACACATCAAAAAAGTTTTGCGTCACCTCGGTTCCGAGAGTTCCGGATCTTTTTGGTTGGTTTAGAGGCGGGAGAAAGGACCAAACTGCCACGTCATCGGTCCCTTGTTCCTAATAAAACAATGCCACAAGTGTGAGAATAAAACGGACGAAACATAACAAAAAGGAAAAAAGGAAAAGCCACAAGAACGAAGGGGAGGCAACGAGTACTAAAAGGAACAAAAGAGGACAAGGAAACAACAGAGAGACACTAGAAACACAAGAGAGTAAAACATGAAAGCAGATTACAGTGGCCGGCCAACCACGAGAATAAAAAGGGAAAGCCAGCCACTCTGCAACACATTAAAACCTCCACCCTAAAAGCACTAGGGTGGAGGACACAGAGGGAGAAAGGACATGCGCTAAAACCTACATCGACGTATAAAACCCACTCTCACGGATAAAACGTAGAACTAAAGCTGCTGTGGAGGCATTGTCGCCGAATAACCGAGGGCAGGGTGCTGGGAAAGTTAAAAGTCTGCCCCAGAGTGACTAAAAGTGGGCAGTCCAGCAAGAGGTGGACGACTGTCACTTGGGAGCCACAGCGACCCTGAGGGGGTGGGGGGGGGGGGGGTCCTCGCGACGGAGGAGGGAACCATGCATTATTAGCCACGTATCGCCAATGAAGAGTCGGCAGAGGACAACTGATTGCCTGCGAGAGGCCTGCATGAAAGACTCCCACACATAGTCTCCTTAATGACACACAGTTTGTTGTGCGTGCTGTTATGCAATTCCGTTCCCCAAAGCCGGAAAACCCTGCAGTGTAAGACAGAACACAGTTCAGCTTCGAAGATTCCTATCTCCTGAAGCGGTTTCCGCTTCACCTGTTTGGCCAGCCTGTCGGCAAGTTCGTTGCTGGGGATTTCGACGTGTCCTAGGTTCCACACAAACACCACGGAACGGCGGGACTGTTCCAGGGCATACATGTACTCCTCAATGGACCCTACCAGAGGGTGGCGAGAGTAGCACTGGTCGACAGCTTGTAGGCTGCTCAGTGAGTCAGTACACAGGAGAAATGACTCGGGAGGGCATGAACGGAGGTACTCAAGAGGACGAGATATTGCCGCTACCTCTGCAGTGAAAACACTGCCGCCAACAGGAATGGTGTGCTGCTCAGTATGTCCTCCATGAACATATGCGAAGCCTACGTGACCAACAGCTATTGAGCAGTCAGTGTAAACCACGTCAGAGCCCCGGAACACGCCAAGAATCGAGGGGAAGTGACAGCGGAGAGCGGCAGGGTTAACGGAGTCCTTAGGGCCGTGCGAAAGGTCCAGGCGAGCTGCAGCCGAGGAGTACACCATGGATGCGTACGTGAACGGACTGCACGTAGAAGTGGTAAAGGGAAGGACTCCAGTTCGGAGAGAAGGGACCGTACGCGAACTGCAATCCTTAGCCCCGATCTGGGCCACCGATGCGGGAGATGGACCGCCGCGGGCTGGAGAAGAAGCCAGTAATTCGGATGCATACGGGAACTACGAATGTGTGCTGCGTAACTGGCGAGCAGTTGCGTACGTCTGATCTGCAGCGGAGGGACACCAGCCTCCACCAGTACGCTGGTCACCAGGTTTCTCCTAAAATCTCCTGTCGCTAACCGAACCCCACAGTGGTGCACAGGGTCGAGTAAATGCAATACTGAAGGCGCTGCCGAGCAAAACTCCTATAGTCAGTTCGGGACTGGACAAGGGGTCTGTATAGCTGCAGCATACAGCGATCTGCACCCCAATCGGTGTTGCTCAGGCAACGGAGGGCATTGAGGTGCTGCCAGCAGTTTTGATTAAGCTGACGAAGATGAGCGAGCCATGTCAATCGAGCGTTGAAAACCAGTCCTAGGAATTGATATGTCTTCACTACAGTGAGTGGATCGTCATTAAGGTAAAGTGCGGGATCAGTATGAACGGTACGACGCCGACAGAAGTGCATGACACACGATTTTTTAGCTGAAAACTGAAATCCGTGGACTAGAGTCCATGACTGCACATTGCGGATGGCTCCTTGGAGGCGCCGCTCAGCAAGTACAGTACTGGAGCAGCAGTACGAAATGCAGAAGTCGTCTGCATAGAGAGAAGGTGAGACAGCTGCTGCTAGACCATTAATTGCCACTAAAAACAGGGAGACACTCAATACAAAGCCCTGCGGGACTCCAATCTCCTGGATATGGACTAGGAGATGGAAAGTACGGAGCAACAAGATGTTTTGGATAAAAATAGGGAGTGGTCCCTACAGACTCCGCTCATACAATGTGTCAAGGATATGATGTCGCCAAGTAGTGTCGTACGCTTTACGTAAGTAAAAAAAGACGGCAATCATGTGCTTCCGTCTGGAAAGGGCTGTTCGGATGGCAGACTCGATGGACACAAGATTATCATTGGTAGAGCTACCATAGCGGAAGCCGCCCTGAGTGGTAGGTCAGCTGTTATTTTCTATCTACATAAATGATCTTTTGGATAGGGTGGATAGCAATGTGCGGCTGTTTGGTGATGATGCTGTGGTGTACGGGAAGGCGTCGTCTTGAGTGACTATAGGACGATACAAGATGACTTGAACAGGATTTGTGATTGGTGTAAAGAATGGCAGCTAACTCTAAATATAGATAAATGTAAATTAATGCATATGAATAGGAAAAACAATCCCGTAATGTTTGAATACTCCATTAGTAGTGTAGCGCTTGACACAGTCACGTCGATTAAATATTGGGCGTAACATTGCAGAGCGATACGAAATGGGACAAGCGTGTAATGGAAGTCGTGGGGGGAGGGGGGGGGGGGGGGCAGATAGTCGTCTTCGGTTCATTGGTAGAATTTTGGGAAGAAGTGGTTCATCTGTAAAGGAGACCGCTTATAAAACACTAATAAAACCTATTCTTGAGTACTGCTCGAGCATTTGGGATCCCTATCAGGTCGGATTGAGGGAGGACATAGAAGCAATTCAGAGGAAGGCTGGTAGATTTGTTACTGGTAGGTTTGATCATCCCGCAAGTGTTAAGGAAATGCTTCAGAAACTCGGGTGGGAGTCTCTGGAGGAAAGGAGGGGTTCTTTTCGTGAATCGCTACTGAGGAAATTTAGAGAACCAGCATTTGAGGTTGACTGCAGTACAATTTTACTGCCGCCAACTTATATTTCACGAAAAGACCACAAAGATAAGATAAGAGAGATGAGGGCTCGTACAAAGGCATATATTCAGTCATTTTTCCCTCGTTCTCTTTGAGAGTAGAACAGGGAGAGAAGATGATAGTTCTAGTACGAGGTACCTTCCGCCACCACCGTATGGTGGATTGTGGAGTATGTATGTAGATGTAAATGTATATGGAGCCAGCAAGCCATGTGACTCCAGGACCCAACCCAACCGCCGACATACCGTACTTTCCAGCAGCTTACAAAGTACGTTGGTGAGGCTGATGGGCCGATAGCTATCCACATCAAGCGGGTTGTTACCGGTTTTGAGCACCAGATGACTGGGCCTGGTACCCGAAAGGAAGTTTGATCTTTGCCCAGACTTGGGAAGATGACGTGTGGCACCCAGTGGTGGAGATGTGTCTCTCCCAACACTCCTTCTTCCGTTGTTTGATAAGTTAGCGAACACGGGCATGGGGCCGTTTAAAGGCTACGAGGAGCTCCAGGTAAGGTTCCGTTTAGGCCGCTGTAGAACTCGCCGACGCTCCTTAATTCCTTCAGCGATTTCCGGAGACCACCAAGGAACTGCCTTACACCTCCAGCACCCTAAAGAGAGAGGGATCGCGTTTTCTGCCGAAGAATCAATTGTGCTAGTCACCTGCTCTGCCATCACATGGATGTTACCATCTGGGGTAGATTCAGCTCTGACAGAAGAGTTAGAAGTTCCCAAGTCCGCCTTGTTCAAAGCCCATCTGGGCAGGCGTCCGTGTGCCGGACGCTGGGGCAGTGATAGGAAGATGGGAAGGTGGTCACCACCACACAGGTCATCAGGTGCTCTTCAGTGGATAGATGGTTCTCCCATCTACCATGAGCCACACTGAAATGTGTGGCGGCCCCAGTATTTAAGAGGCAGAGGTCGAATTGTGACAGTAAAGTTTCGACATCTCTGCCTTGGCCAGTAAGCATCGTGCCACCCCACAAGGGGTTTATGGGCGTTAAAAGTAGGAAAGTTTAAGAGAGTTGATCTGTCAGTGCAGCTAATATATTCAGGGGTACTGCTCCATCTGGAGGAAGATATACATTGAAGACAGTTATTTCCTGCGTCGTCCTTATTCTGAAAGCCACAACTTCAAGAGGGGTTTGAAGGGGCAGATGTTCACTACAGACCGAGTTTAGGACGTAAACGGAAACTCCACCTGGCACTTGATTACAGTCGCTATGGTTCCTTAGTTATCCCTTATGTCTGCGGAGGCCATGGGTCCGCATTGCTGGGAACCAGGTTTCCTGGAGGGCAATGCAGATAGCAGGTGTAAAGCTTAACAGCTGCTTTAGCTCAGCCGGGTGGTGAAAAAACCCGCCGCAATTCCACTGGAGAATGGCATCGTGAGACTGGGATGGCATGGAACATTCAATGAGGCATTTTACGCCTCAGAGTCACCTGCTGCCACCGATTTATTGCCTGAGCAGTCTATATCCATTGTGTCTGAGGGTCTGGCGAGATCTAGGTCCTCAGCTGACGCCAAAATCTCCACCCGATCCTCAGATGCAGAGGTTGTAGGTAGCGATGGTGTGGGTACCACCGCAATTTCCTTGGTCTCAGGGATTGTGTTTTTGGGTTTCTCTCGCTGCTCCTTGGGTTTCCCTGGCTGGGAGGACTTCACCGGCTCAGTCTCCAGGACTGAGGATGAGTGTGAAGCCCTACAACCAGCTGCTTTTGGGTTCTTCAGCCACTGGCGGGTGTCGTCTTTCCCACTAGAAGAAACCTGGAGTGACCCAATGGACCCCTTCCTAGCGAGAGAAGCCGAAGAAGACTTACGCTTCTCCAGGTTACAAGTGGGGACTGATGTCCCCAATGGTTGAGGGGCGTTGCTCCCGAAGTAGGTGGTGCAGGAGCAACACGAAGGGAAATGCCTCTCACCATCCAGGAGGCAGGTGTAGTCTTCTGGCTCCGAGGGGTGAGCTGGGTTGGCAGAGCTGATGGTGCCAGAACTGTTGTAGCTGCGGCGTAAGATGGTGTCATACGCGCAGGATGTAGGTGTTCGAATTTTCTCTTAGCCTCAGTGTAGGTCAGTCGGTCCAGGGCCTTGTACTCCATGATTTTCCTTTTTTTCTGGAGAATCCTGCAGTCAGGCGAGTAAGGCAAATGGTGCTTGCCGCAGTTGACACAGACAGGAGGCCGGGCACATTGACTATTGGGATGTAATGGGCGTCCGCAATCTCGGCATGTGACGCTGGAAGTACAGCGGGAAGACATATGGCCAAACTTCCAGCACTTAAAGCACCGCATTGGGGGAGGGATATAGGGCTTTACATCACAACGGTAGACCATAACCTTGACGTTCTTGAGCAATGTATCACCCTCGAAGGCCAAGATGTAGGCACCGGTGGCAACCTAATTATCCTTTGGACGGCAGTGTACATGTCGTACGAAATGTACACCTCGCCGCTCTAAATCGGCGCGCATCCCATCGTCGGATTGCAAAAGAAGCTCTCTGTGAAATATTATACCCTGGACCATATTTAAGCGTGATGGTTACAGAAACATCTCCCAGCTTGTCACAATTGAGTAACTTCCATGACTGGGCAGAGGATGCTGTTTTGATCAAGACTGACCCATAACCCATTTTGGACAAGCCCTTCACCTCCCCAGACTCTAAATACTCTACAAAAAACGGAGGCCTCATCATCATGAAAAATTCCCCATCAGCTCTTGAACATACAAAGTATTGGGGTGAATAAGATCTGCTGCCATCCTTAGCCTGACGTTCATCCCATAGTGTGGCTATGGAGGGGAACGATTTGGGGTCGTACTTCTGTGCATTGAATTGAGCTCGTGATCGCTTCGAGGCTGCAGCAAAGCCACCTGGCAGGAAGGCCATAGCCGGGAGACCCGATACCGTAGGGGGATGAGCTTCTAGGATGAGCTTCTACCCCTTGGAATACGTGGGGAGTTAACGGCGCAGGCGTCAGCAGAGCGATCCTTGTATGGTCAGGGGGCTACAACCAGCACGGTACGTGGCGGCCCCACCACAACAGACTAGTTACCGTGCTGGATATCAAATGCAAAGATGTCCATGGTCATCGTCGATGCAGAAATCGACACTGAATAATGCATGGTGGAAAACGCTCCCAGGAAGGTGTACTCGCCCAAGAGATGGAGAATAGGCAGGACTGCAATGCGACAACGAGAAAGTGGGCTAAAGATCTCAATGCACTATGGACACGATGCACCTTCTAAGGCGCCCTTCTCCAACTGGCTCGCTCTTCGAGAAAATTTCGAAGAATGGAGGTCAAATCCAACAGGGGACCATCACGTAAAGTGATCAGAGCCATTTGAACCCAGTAGTTCGTCCTGTTGCATTGATGCATGCCTGTATTCGTAGTGGTATACTATCCAAAAGTTCATCAAGGCACTGTTGATTCAGATAGTCCCACTCCTCAACGCTATTCGGCGTAGATCCATCAGAATGGTTGGTGGGTTACGTGGTCCATAAACAGCCCTTTTTAAATCCATCCCAGGCATTCGATAGGGTTCATGTCTGGAGAAAATGCTGGCCACTCTAGTCGAACGATGTGGTTACCCTGAAGGAAGTCATCCACAAAATGTGCACTATGGGGACACGAACTGTCGTCCATGATGGCGAATGTCTAGGCAGTATGCTGTCGATTTGGTAGCACTATCGGAGGATGGAATTTACGTTTTGTACAGCCGTTACGGCGCCTTCCATGACCACCAGCGGCGTACGTCGGTCCCACATAATGCCACCCAAAAACAGCAGGGAACCTCCACCTTGCTGCACTCGCTGTACAGAATGGCTAAAGCGTTCAGCCTGAGTGGGTTGCCTCCAAACGCGTCTCTGACAATTGCCTGGTTGAAGAGATATGCGACACTCATCGGTGAAGAGAACATGATGCCAAACCTGAGATGTCCATTTGGCATGTTGTTGGGCCCATCTGTACCGCGGTGCATGGTGCCGTGTTTGCAAAGATGGACCTCACCATGTATGTCGGGAGTGAATTTGCGCATCATGCAGCTTATTGTGCACAGTTTGAGTCATAACACGACGTCCTGAGGCTACACTAAGAACTTTATTCTAAATGGTGGCGTTGCTGTCAGGGTCCCTTTGAGCCATATTCTGTATCTGTCATCCACTGCAGAAATATCCCTTGGGCGGCGTGAGCGAGGCATGTCATCGACAGTTCCTGTCCCTCTGTGTCTTCTCCATGTTCGAACAACATCGCTTCACTCCGAGACGCCTGGACACTTCCTTTGTTGAGAGCCCTTCCTGGAGCAAAGTAACAATGCGGACGCGATCGAACCCCGGCATTAACCGTCTAGGGATGGCTGAACTACGGACAACACGAGCGGTGTACCTCCTTCCTGGTGGGATCAGCTGTCGGAACCCCTCCGTCTAATAGGCTCTGCTCATGCATCTTTTGGCGGGTTTAGTGACATCTCTGAACAGTCAAAGGGACTGTGTCTGTGATAGAATATCCACAGTCAACGTCTATCTTCAGGAGTTCTGGGAAACGAGGCGATGCAAAGCTTCTTTGATGTATGTAGTTTTGTCATCGTTGACACACACGCCGAAGACATCCGTTGGTGCCTCCTGGACTGAGATGAAGCTGTTGTGCCCCTTGTCTCAGCTCCCAGACGCCATATTCATATATGTTCCGCCATCTATCTGATAAACGTAGCCAGCAGACATTACTACCGTGCTCTGTACATCTTGATACATGATCCGTGTGAAGGTAGTAAACCATCATCATATACTGAAACGTGACAAGATGCTGTAGCTACCTCTTTGATTTACATCAACTACTTCGGCTCCTTTAAATAATGTTGAACTGTCTAATACTTTTAATAATTTTAGCTAACTTTCCAAACTAGTGTATTTGACCAATCTTTTTTACATCCTCTGGCAATTTATCATAAAATTTTATCCCCTGATATAAAATGCTGTTTGATATGTTTGTTTACTTTTCCTAGGTAAGTGTAACTGCAAATAGCTCTTATTCCATATTTATGTATAGAACTATGACTGCAATATTGGGTATAAGGGCGATCAATAAGTACTGCAGCAATTTTTTGTGAAAGCAGGCTGGTTGTATTCAGAATTCCAACACGCAGTATGCTTGCATGGTACCAGTCTACTGGTCGATGTCGTAGCCAACATAATACTGCATCAATAACTTCCGCATTATACACGTAATATTTCCATGGAGCGCATCCTTCATTAGGTCAAATAGATGTATGTCGGAGAGTACGAGATCCGGGCTGTTGGGTGACTGCAGAAGAACGGTGCAATGAAGTTTTGTGAGCTCCTCTCAGGTGCGCAGACTTGTTTGAGATCTTCCGTTGTCATGGAGGAGATGTTCGTTTGCATCCGTCGATCAAGTTGAATGAGAGTGTCCGGACGTTCCAACACTGCAGGAGTCACAGCTGTGTTCGGCCGGCCAGTGTGCTGGAAATCCGACAGGTTTGCGCGGCCTTGTTACTATGATGACAGACGTCTCGCCCAACGCCTCACTGCACTTTTGTTCACTGTCAGGTCTCCGTAAACATTCTGCAAGCGCCTATGAATATCTGAGATGCTCTGGTTTCCCACCAAAATAAAGTCAGTGACAGTTCTCTGCTTGGAACGCACATCCAGTAGCGACACCATTTTGAAGGATATGTATCTGAAGTTCTAGAAACGATAGGGGCTGAATCAGAAATATTCAACCACGTCAACCAAAGTTGGCCGAGAAGAAAAATGCGTTACGTTACTTATTAAACACGTCTCGTAATATTTTCCCTGTTATGTTACACGGATTTATGGATGTAGTCACTTGGTGCAGTAAGGACGTCCGATTTTGTAAATAGCTCTTTACGATGAATCCAAATACTACTTCCAGTTATTATTATTGTTGTAGTCTTTTTCTGCAGTTTAAAAAGCGTGTCCATGTTTTGTGCTTCCGATTCTCAGAAAAGAATCCCAAGGCTAAGAACTGAATATACATAGGTATAGTATGTCACCACAAGAAATAGGCTGTTGTAAGCTACCGCTCCTGTTTTGCTCTTTTCTGCTGATGGGTAAGCCTGCGAGCCGAACGAATGAGTCGAGCGGTTCTAGGCGCTACAGTCAGGAACCGCGCGACCGCTACGGTAGCAGGTTTGAATCCTGCCTCGGGCATGGGTGTGTGTGAAGTCCTTAGGTTAGTTATGTTTAAGCAGTTCTAGAAGACTGATGACCACATCAGTTAAATCCCATAGTGCTCAGAGCCATTTTTTCGAACGTATGAGTGAAACATTTTGCACAACGGATTTTATAACGCTAATTTGTCGCCCTGACACTTATACGCTCTCCAGAAGGGTACGCTTATGCTCTATATGTGACGTTAACTAGTCGCATGCAAATCTGGTTGGTTTCTAACCATATCCTCAGTATATGCTAGAATGTTCAGATGTGCTGACCTACAAACACTGCCTCCACCAGGTGGTCGCAAACATGAAATACACAAATAAGGAGATAATAAAATGACAAAGGAAAGTGCTAGCTATGAAATGATACACTCTGTAGTGTTAAATTCTTTACTTTACTGAAATTTACTCTATACAAGATTACACAGTACGAGCAACATTTCAGTTCTGCTTATTCACTTTTTGTAATCGCTCTGTCTGTCACTGTCCTGTGATATATTCGCGGCCCATTAATTCAAGCGCGGATTACTGTCATCAGCTATGGCAATTGCAATTATATTTAGAACTACACTCGCTTCTAGCAACGTGAAGCCTCAGCATAGAACGAAAAAGACACGTGATCAGCAATTTACTTTACTTCCCTAACCGCCGTTGCGAATGTACGACCACCACAGTGATCTGACGCTTATCGCTGCGAAGGTTCTCGCCTCAGCGAGATAACATAAATTCTACCTCACCAAAATCTTCTGTAGGCACCACCACGGCTGCTGTGGAACACCAGACGATCCTCAGGCTCTCTCTACAAGAACTCTGTCCCAGTAACGAGGTCGCACACCTCTCCAGGACCAACCTCTCTCCTCGACGCCCCAGGGACAAGTGTTTTCTAGTCGCTACGGTTTTTCGTAGTTCCTGTTCTTTTTTTCTCCCCCCCCCCCCCCCCCCCCCCTTTTTGACGTGCGTGGCCTATCATGTTGCTGGAAGGCGTTCGTTTCCGAATGCCGACCAATCTCAGTTTTGCAACCGACGGAAGCTTCTAGAAGCTTCCAGACTGTTCCAGAAGCTTCCTCTCCGGCCGTTGGGAAAACCACCTACACGCCGCCACGGGTTTTGTGAGCGAGCCCCTGTGTCTTCTCCTTGTCCTCGACCACGTGGCTCCCGCTAAGCTGCTGTCGACCCGCCTGGGGTTTCCAGTGGCTTATGGGCGCTGTTATCTTCAGCTCCCAGGCCTGCCTGCCAAGCTTGTGTCTTTCCCGTTCTCCTGCCAACCTCCCGTCTCCGCTTCACTATCGCCCAACGTGCAGATATTCTGCTACAAATGAAGATCCCTAGCTGATGTCAGTATCGTTAATGGTTCCCTGTCTCGATGTTTATTCTATTAAAGGGTCTTCTTTCGGGAGTGGTAGTTGTAATGTTGCTCAAAATGAATCCACCTTACAATACCTTCCCGTTCCAAGCAATTTTGTACTCGCATGAGGTGACTCTAATAATGTCGTCTTATGTAGTACAAAATTCATTTTATTTGCCCTTGTTATCATTCCAAATTTGACGAAGGCAGTGGGACAGATGAATACCAAAGTGTCTTTATTGCAACATTCATACTTGGGATTCCACCAACTTTGGTTAAATTTAATTTCAATTAATTGACATGGTAATTATTTATAGATTGGTTCGTTCATGCTTTATGTTGTTAATAGTCCTTCTTTGTGTAACGACGATTACAATGTTCAGGTGCAAGATTACACATGTCAGCAAAAGAAAACTGTAAACTAACAATGAGATTTATCTATTTAATTATGTCAAATGGTAGTCCCTATGTTTCAAATTAAGTTCTTGTTATGTAACCACTCATCCTTCCCTAACTGAATCTACAGTAATGCATCATAAAAACACATTTGATACACGTGGTCGTTCAGTATTAACAGTTCTCATGTTCGCAGAGGCCAGTTTCGTTATTATCAGTTCATTTAAACAAATAGATATTCAATTTCATTTTAACTAATTAATATTCATCGCATATACAATTTCCTGTGTAATGGATCTGGAAGTGTATGAGTCAGTTAGCTTTACATAATTGATAATCTGTCTGGGTAAGCCCAGTACTTACTTTTATTGTGCAGCTTGTAATTTCAATAGAGTCAATATTGTTATTTACTTTGGTAATTTGTATTAAAGGAAATTACCACTGCCCATTTTGGGATCTACCTCTCAATATAATAAAGAAAAACAATATACAAGTATTCTGTGAGTTCGCTTACAGGAAAATGGGTAAACATGATTAATCAGATACACTTTAAATTAATGCAGTTTAGAAAATGCAAAACAAAGAAGAGAAAAAAACAAAAGGCATCCATAAAGTTTTGTCTGTAGGTGTTAGTACGAGTCTATCTGATGTGGCTCTACTGTTTGTATGATCATAACACATAGGCACTGCTTGACATTACACTGACACTATCGATGCTAGTTTATTTACAGAAGGGCACTGTAGTCTGTATGTCTGAAATATAGCATGAGCTAACGCGCGTCTCTGGCCTGAATTCACTCTAGTAAATTGGCAATATGGTCCATGGGCACTCCGCTTTCTCGTCGATTATCACTGATCGTTGAGGTATAGTGACGTAGGGGGTTGGCATGTCTGTTCACAAGGTGAGCAGTCAGGCAAAGTGCTGTTTTGAGGGGCAGTTTCATGGGTTTTCTTCACCGAGACAGATAACTGGTCGATAGGAAGGTACACAGGTTTTTATATGGGCAAGTAGTGGATATAAGGAAACCTATAGTTCTTCTTCGTTGTCTAAGAGTTTGTGTAGCTGTCCCTATTTCAGGCTTCATGTATTTCTTCTTTGGCCTTTAGTTTTTTGTGTTCCTAATCTTCTTGCTTCGTGACCTTCTGTCTCTTGTAAACTCTTGTAATCAGGTAAGGAACGTAGGTTTTTGCGGGTAATATTACTATGAGGATTGGGTTAGGTCTCCTGCTTGGGAATCCGAGCGTCGGTTCCCGTTGGATGGTGTCGGAAGACACGAAACTATTGTATTCACGACGTGGAAGACGCTCGTTAAGTAATAATTTTGCTACAATGGTAGCGATGCTGTTTTCTTACTCAAACGTCGTCTGTGTAAGGCCTGCGTTCGGTTGCAGTGGTCCTATCAGTTATCTGCCATGTCATCTGCTGTCGATGTCTTATTGAACATGCCGCTCGTTAGGGCGCTTGCTGAGCGGGCCCATTGATACCTGGAATTCAGCGGCGCCTGTCTGCTGTTCCGTTATCTTTTGTGCGTGCAGTCCTCGCCAACCGCGGTTTTCCCTACTGCGTCCGCCAGCAGTTCAGCCACCCCGGCACCTGTCTCCTCCAGTGTCACCATGAGAAGCAGGTCATACTCGTCCCGGTTCTCTGAATACCTGCACCCACTAAAGTACACAGTCTCAATCATCAATGCCGGTACATGGAATTTAACACATACATAAACATCTTACATACATAGAATGACTTTCTAAGATGGGCGGCAGTGACCCTTTTTCAGCAGATATAATTTCTAATGTTATCCTACTTCCAATTTGATGGTTACATGTATTCTACGAAGCTCTCGCTTTACATTTAAACCTGCTTACGTTGGAGAAATATTTTCGTTGTACATTTTGTGCAGTCCAACACCAAGGTCCATGACACGAGTAAAAGGTTTTCTACACTGTTTGTTAAAACTATACAACTAAGAAGCAAAATAATACACAAACGCACTGGCCAGAGTGTCTACTCTACTTTTTTCGCACAACAACAAAAAACTCCATGTTTTTATAATCTCAGAAGCCTTCTTCTGCACCGTGGTTCTCTGGTTGCGAAAGCTGTGTAGTTTTCCCTGTTAACATAAGAACAGAACGCGCCACAGCGCAAAGATTGCGTTTAGTCATGCCTTTCCCTTGTGCCTGCAGACAGATGAATCATTTTGTGTGATATTGTGATCACTGCTCAGTATCACAGGTACTATAATGCGATTTTATTATTAACCCATTTTCTCAAGCGACAATTTTTGGAATTTCTTGTGCCTATATTTGGCTTGTTCTCTACTTATATTTAATCTTATGTGATCGAGTAACTGTACATGACATTATGACGTCAAATTCCCTCATATTTTTCTCAGGTTTTAGTGCGTTCATACGCCATAGCGTAGAACAGTCCACCCTTATACATTTTATCACCAACAAACATAAAAGAATTTCCCCTCTATAATCTCGTGGTGCGCTCTCGCGAACTTTACGCAGAGCTGGACACCCAATTGACCTCTTATGGCTATAAATACATCAAACTTCTCT
This sequence comes from Schistocerca gregaria, assembly GCF_023897955.1. NCBI lineage: Eukaryota > Metazoa > Arthropoda > Insecta > Orthoptera > Acrididae > Schistocerca > Schistocerca gregaria. The sequence goes on along the minus strand of NC_064920.1, from coordinate 598,412,965 downwards.
CTTTATTTTGCGGTGCGCTTTTGCGAACTTTACGAAAAGCAGGCCACCAATTCATCAACATAAACACTTCGACATAACAGTGCAGGCATACGCATTTGTTTCCGTAAATAATATCTATCAAGTCACTTACTGGTGGCATTGTATTCAGGCAAATTAAATATTCTGTACGGTTAATCGTTCCGAAAACTGTCGTCCACATTTATACTGGTGATTCTGTTATTACACACTCAGATGACTAGAATATGTTTAAATAGATATAGCTTTTCATGACTAAATTCATTAGTATCGTTCTGGCCTTTTCAGGTACAGACCAGACGAAATCATTAACAGATCCTTCATATGCTGGTGTCATATCTATTGTTCATTTCCCACAGCGTAATACTAATCACTTTATACTAGAATTATTATATCTGCTTACTCTAGACTTAGCAATAATTTACATAATGTACATCTCATTCTACGTTTGTCTGTTTTCAGTTCCTTGTTTTACTCTACGAAGCACTTGATATGGCTTACGTGGCGCAAACCAAGTGACTTCCCTGTTTTGATGGACTCCAGTTCCATTGCGTTCACATGTGCCAATCGCCTAATACTTCCAGGCCCGTTATAGACATCGAAGAATTAATGGCAAAGCCTCTTTTGTTTGTTGGACAAACGGTGAGATTTTACTAACACTCGCTGCCCAACAACAAATTCATGCTCATTTGCCTTTGTATCTGCTCGCTTCTTACGGTTTTCTCCTGCCATGCGAATGTTACGTAGCGCCTCTGCTACGAGGGCTCTATGTTGTTGTCGTTTCCTGGGCAGGAAATCGACTAGTTCCCTTATCCTATCTGGGGCCGGCCTATTTTTTAATACAGAGGTTCTTGGTAGCAATGTGGTGCTTTGAGGAAGTTCATTAATTACACCCTGAAAATCATTCAGGAAAACATCCCACGTTGCATGTCGTTTACCACAATACAGTTAGCGCCGGTTTCCTAGGTCCTTTATCGTTCTCTCTGAGGGGTTTGAACTGGGTTTAAACCCCTGTGATGAACACGGGCTTTATTTTGTGCCTCCGTAACATTCTCTTCCAAATCTCTGATTTGTCTTGGGGGCCATTGTCAGAAAGAACTACATCAACCGTCCCGACCTGGGTCAAGAAGTCTTTGCAGAACGGCTTGCTTACCGTGAGGCCTGTGGCTCTCCGTAGTGGTGTCAGAGTAACGAACTTAGACGTTAGTTCTAACACTACCAAGATGTGCCTATATCCCTTTGCCGTCACCGGCAAAGAACCCATTACATCAATGGCCGTGATATGGCGCAATTTCTTGGGTATGATTGGGTACATCGGGGCTTGCAACACTACTGTTGTCTTCTTTGCCTTTTGGCACCTTTTGCAGACGGCCAACACCTTTCTTATTGGCCTCTCCATGTTTTTAAAGTGGCATATCCCTTTTAATTTTAGAAAAAATTTACGAGCACCAAAGTGCGCATAACTTAAGTGGGTGAACCTAATTAATTTATTGATGACTTCTTCTGGCACACACACTACCCATAGTGACTACTCCATATTCGTTCTGTAGAAGAGAATACCCTTTCTAAGGAGGTAATGTTAGCGTATATTTGCCTGTGTACGATCCCTCCATTTCCGTTTTATCTCCACGAGTGTGGGGTACTTGTCCAGTTCCGTCATGATATTCTGCATAGTAACGGTAACGAAATTCTCGAACGCCACCTTTAGGAGGCAAAACAACGAAAAATGTTCGTGTTCTAGCTCCTCTGCTGCCTGTTCAGTTATGCCTATCGGTGAACGCGACAACGCGGGTGCAATAACATTGGCGGACCCGGGTACGTGTACTGTCGTGAACTCGTATTCCTGTAATGTGGTAACCCATCGAGCCAGTCTTCCGTGCGTGAGTTTGGCAGTCAGCAGGAACTCAAGTACCTTGTGATCAGTATATACCTTTGTTTTTCTGCTAAAAAGGAAATATCTGAATTTTTGTAAACCCCAAACTATGGCTAGGGCTTTGAGTTCCGTCATCGAGTATTTTCGTTCATTCTTCGTCAAAACTCTACTCCCAAACGCGATTGTTTTGTGTACCTGTTTCCCGCCCTGCTCCTACTCCTGAAATATCGTCACCCCTAATCCAGTCTTCGCACTATCCGTAGCCATGCAAAATTCCTGCGACAAATGCGGGTGTGACACTATGGGAGCCGTAACAAGGGCTGATTGGAGCGCCCGAAACTCCCTGTCCGCATTCTCGTCCCATACGCACGGTGTCTTCTTACTCGTTAACTGACAGGGGCGAGGCGTCGCTAAGGAGCTTACATAAACAAATTTCTTGTAGAAATGGGTTATTCCGAGGAATCTCCTCAGTTGCTTCCTCGTTTTTAGAGTAGCAAATTCGGCTATAGCCGCCAGGTTTTCGGGATCAGGAGAGATATCTTCACTATTTACAATATGACCCAGAAAGTGCACCTGACTGCTTCCAAAACATGATTTCCTGATGTTTGCCGTTACCCCATGTTGCTTCAGTCTGCCCAGCATTTTCCCCTATAGCACGTTATGTCGTTCCCACGTGCTCTCAGCTATGACGACGTCGTCGACATAACAAGTGATCCTTTCTTTTAGATTGTCACTTAATATACTACTAAAGCCTCCAATAAAAGCGGCTGACGAGATACTTAAACCGAATGGCGAGCTACAGAATTGTAAGCACTGTCCAAATGCAATGAATGCAGTGTACTTACGGCACGCTGGATCCAGTTCGATTTGCCACAAGCTAGACTTCACATATAATGAGGTGCATACAGTGATCCTGTGGAATTTCTGGAGTAGTTACTCTAATCGTTCAGGTCTATCCGTTCCCGGGACAATAATTGTATTGATCTGACGCGAATCTAATACAAAACGGATTCCGCCATCCTTCTTCTCGGCTACTCTTAAAGGATTGCTGGTTTAATGACTCCATCATCCCTCATTTTTTGTAATTCTGACAAAACTCTGTCTCGGTATGCCCAAGTTATGATGTTGGGTGGGACGCTGAAAGGTCTATGTTTCCTGACATTGAATTTGTATCGGTATCCTTTTATTGTACCAGTCTTGGGTAGAAAGACTTCTGCATTATTGTGCAGCGTCACTTCTAACTCTTGTTTCGACCTAGCAGATATGTTCGTTAACGCCTGCATTTTAGTGTCTATTTTCTGATGAATTTCCCGTAGCTCTTCTCTCCCCGTCATGCAAGATTCTTTACTGCTTATCTTTTCGCGGGGAACACTGTCGTTTCCGGCCTGTCGGTCAGTAAACTGCAACCTTTGGCATTTTGTCGGGATTTGCGCCTTTATGGCTTCCTCGTCAAACCTGATTGTGATTCTTTCTTTGTCCCCTATAGTAAGTTCGCCTCGTCCCAAGTCTATTATTGCCTTTTGGGCGGACAGAAAATCAATCCCTATTATGATGTCTGCAGTTAATTTGGGAATGACAAACAGATTTTCTGTAAGTTTGTGCCCTTGCCAGTCAAAGTCAATTTGCTTCTGTTGCGAAATTTCAGTGAGTTTCCCCATCAGCGTGCCCCACACTTTCGATTTCCTTACTGCAAGCGTTGGTGGATTTACGGAGTCTCTACATTCATTATATAGGGAGTCAGATATTGCTGACAGCTCGCTTCCACTGTCTATTATCGCCGTGCAGTTGATCTCGCCTATCTTTATTTTTACCAGAGGGTATATTTCTGCCCTACATTACGTATCCTTTTCTTCTAATAGTAGTTTACCCATGTCTTCGTATTCTAGCATGTTCATTTGACTATATTGTTTTCCGGCTGTCTTTGTGTCGTGCCCGACCTGTGGCCTAGTCAATTATCATTGTCTTCTTCGATAGCTTGTACGCGTCCGGGATTTGGTGGCCGAATTTCAACTTCATGCCTGTTTTCGATGCGTCCGTTTCCTTGCCAATTATGATACGTCTGCGTTCGGTTGTGGTTTCTGTTGTTGCTCCACTGTCCGCTATTACTCCTCCACGTGTTCGCTCTCTGATCATTATGCTGCCCGTTATTTCGATTGTTTGTCGAACTGAGATCATTCCCTGTCTGATTTTCACGTTGTAAGTTTCGCTGAGGCGATCTACGACCACCATTGTGCCAGCACTGTCCTCTACCGTTTTCGTTCCGGTTTTCCCAATTATCCCTTTGTGTGTCCTTTTGCACTTTCTTTGTTTTGCTGATCATTAAAAGCGAAATCGAGTTCCCTTAACGTGCCTTTAAATATCTAGATGTTGTCGCCGCACCTACCAGCTGGGGTTTGTTGATAAGCGATCGGTAATTTCATGTAGCATAATCTGATTATTTCTGCTTGGCTGCACGGTTGGTCTAGGTACTTGTTTCGTTTGGTCATGTTTTCGAAATATTTGCCGGGCTGTGGAAACCTGAACTTTCAAAATTTCGGCTCATCATGAGTTCTTGTTTAATTCTGTCTTGCGTTTCTTTCGACCAATACTTGTTGTGGAACGCAGTACGGAATTCTTCATACGTATTGCAAGTTCTCGCAATGTTTCGCATCCGCCCTCCATATGTGAATAGACAAAGTCTAGCTGATATCGGAGCGGCCAATGCGGTGGTAAACTTAGGTCAAATTGTCCGAGGAATGTTTTCGGTGCAACAGATTACCGTCGTCTTTGTAGTGCTGGAATCGCCGGACCGATATAAAGTGCTTAAAATCGAAGTTGACTTCTGACTTCGGTATCTCACGTCTTTCTTGTCTTCCATCCTGTTCACTGTACCGGCAGTTTTCGTTCTTCATTGTAACGGCACATTCGGAGTTATACAGTTGGTGTGCGGTGGTTCGGATTAACGAACTGCAATTACTTGAGTCAACCGTAATGTTGCTATTAGCACGGTTGTTGATTAGTGGGGCAGGTGGATTCAAAGGATTTGTCCGTTCTATGCCACCGTTGGCCATATTAAATTCCCTCTCCGTGTTCCCATGGTGGATTACATTAATTTCTGATCCACTATTCGCGGTTTACGTGTGACTGGATGGCAGTGAAATTGCCCCTGTTCTCGTCGTTCCCTCTGTACTTGAGGGGCTGTTACTTCGGTCTTCTTTAGTCTCGGCAATTTTTGCTCAGTGACTTTATTTCCCCTGCTAGCCGCTCCATTTCTCTAGTCACGTCTGTTTTTAGTTGTTCGAGCTCTACATTGTGTGCTCCGTTCTGTGGTGCGTCTTTGGTACGTAATTGTGTTTCTTCGACCTTTTTTATCCGGTTCTGGAGTTTGTGTATCGCTCCCTTTCCGACTTCGCTGTTTTCAGTGTTTCCTCTTTTGTTGCACGAGCCATGAGCTTCGTGCCTTTTGCTATTAATTTCGCTTCGTTTGCCGTTCTCTTAATTTCCGCTACCTCACGTGCCAATGTGGCTTGTAACGCAACTACATCGTCTTTCTTGTCTTTCGTTTCCGTCTTAATCACATTAATATCCATACTAACGTGATCTATCAGGCTGTGAATTCCCTTGATTTCGTTTTTCATATTGGTTTGAATTCCCTTAATTTCAGTTTTCATACTATTTCGGATTTATGTCTTGTTACTTTGCATTTCGTTACTTATATTTTTAAGAAACGCGAGTATGTTTGCCATTTCTACCGCGCCAACACTTTGCACTTTATTTGACACAGTAGGTTCTGAACAGGCGCGGACATACCGGTACTGTGTTCTATCAACCTCTTCTTGCCTGCTATACCTACTGTAACCTGATGCGTGGCTGCGTGCTGACGCATTTGATTGTGGTCGGTCGTAGTAATTACTGTCGGTTTTATGTTCACGTGGGCTCACTACACCGTAGTTTCTGATGGTAACAACTGCATCTACGTGTTCTCTAATATCTTCCTCGCTATCAGATTCTCGTCTCCTGGCTTTGCTGAGTCTCCAGAAACTCCCTGTGATCCGCGTTCACCTCATCAGTACCTTTCGCACCTAGCATTCTCAATTCTGTCTCGTCCCATCGATTCTCGTTACTCCTATTTATTCCCGCCATTTCACTATTAATGTTGTCTATTGTATCTACTTGTTTCTGTAACCGAGCTTTAGCTCTTGTTAGCGTGAGGCGTAGGCTTGCTCACTATTATCCCTCACACAAATAATAACTAAACTGTCACAAGCACACCTACAAGAAATAACATAGTAATCACTTAATTTTCTTACACAACATCGTGATTGCACAGTGCACATACAAACACATATATAAAACACTTCTTACGGCTCCAACCAGCGAGCAGAGGCTCAAGCAAGGCACTATTTGAAACAATTGAAAACACTGGAACCAACGAGCAGATGCTCAAGCGCAGCAGTAATTCTACAAATTATTCTAAAAACTAAAGCCAGCGAAGAGACGCTAAAGCGTGGCAACAAATGCAATTCTTATTAAACTAACATTTATAACGCGTGGTTCTATGCATCTACGCATAATTTATTCAGTCAAGCTGAGATCACGATTAATATGTAAGTAATTATTTACTGAGACTTCAAATTGCTATCTCTTCGAAGTTTTGCTGACTGTGCTTCAGGATTCTCGGGAACTTATCCTGACAGGGCAAGCCAATTGTAAGCTACCGCTTCTGTTTTGCTCTTTTCTGCTGATGGGTAAGCCTGCGAGCCGAACGTATGAGTTAAAAATTTTGCACACCGGACTTTATAACGCTAATTTGTCACCCTGACACTTATACGCTCTCCAGAAGGATAAGCTTATCCTTTGCTCTATATGTGACGTTAACTAGTCGTATGCAAATCTGGTTGGTTTCTAACCATATCCTCCGTATGTGCTAGAATGTTCAGATGTGCTGACCTACAAACACTGCCTCCACCAGGTGGTTGCAAACATGAAATGCACAATTAAGGAGATAATAAAAAGACAAAGGAAACTACTAGCTATGTTCCCCTTTCCCAATCACTGCTTCCCTTTCGTGTCCCTTGATAAGAGTCGAGGGACACAAAAGGGACGCATTGGTTGGGAAGGGAGTGAGACAGGGTTGTAGCCTCTCCTCCATGTTATTCAATCTGTATATTGAGCAAGCAGTGAAGGAAACAAAAGAAAAATTTGGAGTAGGTATTAAAATCAATGGAGAAGAAAATAAATACTTTGAGGTTCGCCGATGACATTGTAATTCTGTCAGTCAGCAAAAGACTTGGAAGAGCAGTTGAACGGAATGGACAGTGTCTTGAAAGGAGGATATAAGATGAACATCAACAAAACAAAAACGAGGATAATGGAATGTAGTCGAATTAAGTCGGGTGATGCTGAGGGAATTAGATTAGGAAATGTGGGCACTATATGTGTTTTAAGCAGACGTTGCTGCAGCACCTTCGTAATGCCAGAGAAATAATTATTTACAAAATTTACTAATTCCTAAGGGCTTTCTATTATTTTGTCTCCATCTTTGATTTGTATATTATTGTACTTGTGTCTACCTTTTCTAGTTTCTAATTTTTAACATCACACATCAATTTGTTTTTATTTTCTGCGTTATGTATTTTTTTGCCATTGAATGAGTTTTTTGGAGCAAGCAGTACTCTCTTGTACATTTTTTTATACCTGCGATAGCACTGAAGGAAGTGCAGATTAGGGCAGCGCTTTTGCGAACAACTGAGAAACTGTGTGACGTTTTGTCCATAAACTGTACCAGACGCGTTAATCGTGTCATTCCTTGCACATTTGGGTGCCTGATAAGTGGAAGCACAGGCTTGTTGAGTGTGTCTGAAATTTAGTTTAAACACATAGGGACTACACTTTATTAAATCAAAAGATACTTCCATTTTCACAGAAAAATTAGTCCTTGATTGTGTACATATATATAACAGTATCGCTCTTTACGAAACTTGTCCCCAATTTTTTGTTGTCTTACTGAAGATACGCGATGGCGGCATGCTTTATCACTCAACTGCTTTACCAGCATTTCATCAGTAATGTATAAATTTGGTTGGTACGTAATGTGCTCCAGGAAGATGCCAGCAGCTTCAGGCCAAAGGTTTTCATTCTTTACTTTCTGTGTCTTCTTTTTCATTAACTTGCTGCACGCTTTTCATTATTTCTTCATCACTCAAGAAAGCTCTGAACACCGTTAGCTCCTTCGCGAAAATTTCGACTGAACACCCCTCCGGATTTAGCCAGCTTTCAGTGCCTATAACGATTTGCTCAAATAGTTACAGGCACTAAAATCTGGCAGTCGAAATTTTTGTTAAGGACCTAACGGTTTTCAGAAAGAAAAGGATAAACACAATTGGTTGTGGCGTATTTGCTGTTAGCGAAACAGAAGCAGATAGTTCCTGTGACTTAGAATGATCAGAGGTCATTCTTGGCAAGCGGAATAAAATAATAATTGCATCCCTTTACTGACGTCCCAATTCGGATGATGCAATTGCTGACAGATCCAAAGAAAACTTGAACTAGATTTCAAACACATACCTGGCTCAAACAATTGTAGTTGGTGGTGACTTTAATTCACTCTCGATATGTTGGTGAAAATAATTGTTTAAATCGGGAGGTAAGTATAAAACATCATCCGAAATTGTGCTAATCGCATTCTCTGAAAATTATTTCGAACAGTTAGTTCACGAGCCCACTGGAATAGTAAACGGTTGTGAAAAGACACTTGATCTCTTAGCAAATAAATAATCTTGAGCTAAAAACGAGCATCAAAACGAATACAGAGAATAGTGAATACAGTGTTGTCGTAGCGAGACCGAATGTCTTGACTCCCAAATCCACCAAAAATATATACATACAGAGAAGCAGATAGAAATTCTCTTGACGCCTTCCTGAGAATATTACTCCTTCCAAATCAAAATTATAAGTGTAGACTAGATGTGTCTTGAATTCAAAGAATCAGTATCGACCGCAATGAATTTGTAGCAAATAAAGTAACAAACGACGGAGCTGACCCCCACGGTACACAAAATGGGTCAGAACAGTGTTGCAGAAACAATGAAAAACGCTTGTCAAATTTAAACGAAAGCAAAATCTCCAAGATGGGCGATCTTTTACAGAAGTCCAAAATTTAGCACGAACTTCAATGCGAGACGCTTGTGATAGTTTTCACAACGAAACTTTGTCTCGAAATCTGACAGAAATTCCAGAGAGATTCTGGTCGTATGTAAAATATGCCAACTGAGAGACACATTCACTACCTTCTTCATGCGAATTCAATGGAAATACTATCGATGACAGTGCTGCTAGAGGAGAGTTAGTAAACACCAAAGAAGACGAAGTAAATATTCCAGAATTCGTACGAAGAACAGCTGCCAACGGAACTTAAAAGTAGATATCCTCGGAGTACTGAAGCAACTTAAACCACCTAATAAAAGTAAGTCTTCCGGTGCAGACTATATACCAGTTAGGTTCCATTCAGAGTATGCTGATACAATAGCTCTATACTTAACAATCATACACAACCGATCGCTCGACTAAGGAACAGTACCCACAGACTGAAAAGTTGCACATGTCAGACCAATATTCAAGGAAACCAATGGAAGTAATCCATTAAATGAAAGGCCCATATAATTATCGTGGATATGCAGCAGGACTTTGGTACATATAATGTGTCCGTAGATTGTGAATTACCTCGAAGGGAGCGGTTTATTTACGCATAGTCAACAAAGATTTAGAAAACACCATTCTTGTCAAACACAAGACCAGCAACACGAAGTGTTGAGTACTATCCCCAAATTGATTTCAAATTGATTCCGTATGTCTAGATTTCCAGAAGGCTTTTGATGTTGTACCTCAGAAGCAGCTCGTAATCAAATTTTTTGCTGATGGAATATCGTCTCAGTTGTGCTACTGAGAGAGGTTACAGTTCGTATTGACTGACGGAAAGTCATCGAGTAAAACATAAATGATTTCTGGCGTTCCTCAAGGTAGTGTTGTAGGCCCTCTGCTGTTCCTTATCTGTATAAACGATATAGGAGACAATATGAGCAGCCGTCTTAGGTTATCTGCAGATGATGCTGTCGTTTACCGTCTGCTAAAGTCATCAGAAAATCAAAACCAATTGCAAAATGATTTAGATGAGGTGTCTATATGGTGGGAAAATTGAAAAATTGACCCTAAAAATTGAAGCTAAATAATGGCAGTTGTGGGGTCACCCACATGAGTACTAAGCGCAAGCTGTTAAACTTCGGTTACATGATGAAAGAATAAAATCTAATGGCCGTAAATTCAACTAAGTACCTGGAAATTACAATTACGAAGAACGCAAACTGGAAAGAACACATAGGAAATGTTGTGGGAAACGCGATCCAAAGACTGGTTTCTATGCAACAGATCTACTTTGACTGCGCTTTTCCGTCCTCTTTCGGCGTTTCGCTGCGTGGTGTGGGATCCTTACCAGACAGAACAACGAAGTATATCGAGAAACTTCAAAGACTGGCAGCACGTTTTGTACTATCGAGGAACAGGGGGGGGGAAGGGGGGGGGGGAGGGAGCGTCACGGACATGATTCAGGAATTGCGACGGAAATGATTAAAAAGGCATTTTTCATTGAGGTGGGATCTCCTCAAGAAAATGAAATCACCAAATTTCTCCTCCGGGTGCGAAAATATGTTGTTGACGCTGACGTACCTGAGGAGAAACGACCAGCATAATAAACTACGAGAAATCAACGCACGGAAAGATATAGTTCTATTGTTACACGTGCTGTTAGAGATTAAAACAATAGAGAATTAGTGTGAAGTTGGTTCAATGAACTCTCTGCGAGGCACTTAAGTGTGATTTGCAGAGTAGCCATGTAGATGTAGAGCCAAGTACGGTCGTCCACGTTTTCATCAATCATCCACTGAGCGACATCTCCGTCGTCAATTTCTCATCCTCCTGGGAACTTGTGGACATGACACTGTAAAAAAATATGATTCTGAATTGACTGCCTCATCGCTATCTCTGGGTACTGGCTCCAGCTCTCTACAAGTTATGCCACGCATCTGTTGAATTGGAAACGTCATCTAAGTTGACTGCTTTCCAGACCTTCGACATGGCATCGATAGAGTTGTTTTCTCATTTGTTCAACAAGAAGCATGTGGACAATGATGTTTCACTGATTCCATTTTTCCCTGGCCCCTGGGCTGAATCAGGGCTCTCACACTCGTTGGAAAACGAAGAAACGAAGTATTTCTGTACCACTGGACCGGCTGTCAATTATAAAAGCACGTTCGATGGAAGCTTTTTCGTCTTTATATCTTTTCTAACAACTGGTATAAATGGTTCGTAGAACCAGTGAGAGAGTATTTTTACGTCCATCCACCCTTCCATTAGGTGAGAGACGTTTACCGGGACTGGCAGCTGCCGCACGCCCAGGACCGCTTCGAGTACATTTTCCACGTAAGCGGCTTTTCATTTGGCTCTCCCCTCTTTTTCCCCTTTTCCATCGTACACTTCCACCGATCTTCGTTTTCGCTACTACTTGTGATACGGATCGTACAAAAACCTCGCACTTAGGCGTCCCCCTCAGCTTGGCTCCCAAAGCTGTGGCTTGTGTCCGTTGGGTCTTACACAGACCATGCGCATTCCATGTCGTTTCATTGTTTGATAGCCAACTCTCGCTTGCTGCGAGCAAGTCATTTCCGCCAAGTTGGTTGCTACACAAAGCTGCTTTTATTATCCTTTATTATCGGACCACTGACTGGAATTCTTTTACTGCGTTGTTATGTAAACTATCTACAAACGGCTACATACAGTTCTGCAGTCTCATTCTGTCGCATAACCTTTCGTTTTCCAAACTCGCTCTCTATTTGTGTTGCGTACTGTCAAATAACAACTTTTTTTATGTCATAAATAGTTGCTCGTCCACGACTGCACTCAGCAGCAATGGCTTTAAACAGGTTCAAAATGGCTCTGAGCACTATGGGACTCAACTGCTGTGGTCATCAGTCCCCTAGAACTTAGAACTACTTAAACCTAACTAACCTAAGGACATCACACACATCCATGCCCGAGGTAGGATTCGAACCTGCGACCTTAGCAGTCGCACGGTTCCGGACTGCGCGCCTAGAACCGCGAGACCACCGCGGCCGGCTTTAAACAGGTATTTAGGGAGGTATACCTACAGAATATCTGAGAAGTCGCATGAAAAGTTCTCTAAATATGTAAATACTGTAGGACTTGTTTCAGGTTTGACACTGTGATTTCTTGGCACACACCCCTTAATAGTTAATCTACCATTGTAGAATACTCCTTAATGTGCAGCTTACACCCTTTTTTAATTTTTCTATGTCTGCTCATTATGAGAAATAATTCTAATAGTGTTTAAATAAAGGTAGGGCATTAATCAGATATAGTCTGTCTCTATTACACAGCCAGTACCCGTATGATATTTACATTACATTCAAAGGAACTATAGTGTATGTATTATAGTAACAACTGATTTGGCTAAAGTGTACGAAGAAGGGAACAAGTGGCAAAGTAGAAGAGTGGCATGTCTTACCAATTGTGGAAATAGCTTACATGGTACTAGAGCGAGAAGTAGGGGGCAAAAACTGTAACAAAATAGAGATGATGGAATATAACATGTAGTGGAAGGCGTTGAGATCACGAAGAAGTAACTGAGACATGCTGGTTTGATGCTCAGGTAACTCAAAACGTCAGCTGGAAAATAGATATTACATTAAGACCAATTTATTCTCCATTTCCACTATGTATCGATCATTCTGACAGAGCAATTATGTGATCCTCATGTATTCCATTTTCGTAAAAGCTGTGTCTGCAGAATCGGGCTACAGAATGAGCCAATTTCTCGTCGATCGACGATCTCTGTCTCCCTCTTTTTGCACTCTGTAATTTATAATGGGGTAGTTACATGCTCTTGTGTTCTCATGGTGGTCGCCTATTACGAATGTTGTTAACTTTAAGACATACAGACAGGTGTCTCAAGTGGTGTGGAGAACATAGCCCTGCAAAGATCAGGCAGCCTAGAGCTGCTAGAAGGTCTTGTCGCTTTCTGTCTCTGGGCGGTCTTATTCTGTTTTCAAATGCGAAGGCTAAATAAGTTTTCTCCATTATTATCAACACCGTAATGTACATATCTCATAGCACAATAGAGTTGGCGTAGTACATAGCTATCCATCGTACTCACAGACGCCAGTAGACTGTGGTTCTCCTCCTATCCTCAGTGCCGAAGCGATCACCACACCTTCTTTCTGAATTCCTCACAACTCAACATCCACACTTGGCTGTATCCCAAGCAGTTCCTCCGGCCTTCAGCAAACATTTACAGCGCAGTGAGAAAATCCGCATTTCGTTAATTATCATCTTGGAAATATTTTCGATTTCCTCATATAGTTTCATGATGTAAAAGGTTCATGGTAGCTTTGAAGATGAATGTCACGTTCATCATTTTAATATAACGATCGTGCTCCAGGACACCTTTGGTCGGTAGCTTCAACAATGATTTTGAAAGTTTTTCAGTTCCTCTGCAGGCCTAAAGATCTTCTACCTCTACATTTACGGGCATACTACACATCTCATCGTATGGTGCCTGGCGGAGGGCACGTTGTACCACTGCTAACCATTTCCTTTCCTGTTCCATTCGCATGGGAAAAACAACTGTCTCACAACTGGCTGTGTGCCTCCTTGCGAGTCCTAATTTCTTATCTTATTTCTGTGGTCCCTAACGCGAAATGTTCGTTAGTGGCAGTTGACCCAGCACCATGTAGAGTTAAGTTCAGTAAAACAATAGAGTTATTGTCATTTACTGCTACAGTGGTGAGGGAAGTAGCAGTAGATGAAACTGTCGCGCAACACTTGGTGCCGTGCGTAAACTGTTTGAAGGCACGCTCGAATTTCAGCCTCGCCGAGCAGTTGGCGTCAGCTTGGATCCTGCGCCCCCGTCGCGCCAGAGAGCGTCATTATTGGCGAGCCGGCGGATTCAGCGCTACGTATGTGGTGTGCTGTGGCGGTACGAGGCAGCTAAGGGCAGTTATAAATACGGAAATGGAGAGGCGACTTGGTGTAGGAGCCTGGGCCGAGGACAGTGGCTCACAACGTCTCGGTACTGCGCCAAGGGCCTCGCATCGGCGGAACTTGCTTTTGCAGTGGCGAGTGAGTATGCCGCAGTGGCTAGGACACAGCACTCCAATTATAGAGGAAGGCCACACAGATTACGGTTTTCTGTGATTTCCCTAAATGTCAGAATGATTCGAAACAGGACGGATGATTTTTTACCCCGACCTTCACTCATCTGAGCGTGCGCTCCATCGGTAATGACCGCGCTGTCAACGAGGACGTTAAACTCAAATCCTTCATCAGTCCAGAGCGACCGGCCAGTGGAGTTGCCACATTGAATGCAGTTCATTGTAGAAGAGTTGCGTGAGTGGAATGGAATCGGTCACATCTTCTGGGAGCCAGCGCCGGGTCGTCGTGGGAAGCCGTGGACAAGGCTGTGGTGCGTCAACGGGCACAGACGTTGGCGCGACAGCAGAGCCTGTTTCACTCTACGCTAATGTGTTATGGGGGACGAGCGACCGCTGGTGGGAGTGAGACTGGCGAGGGGGACTGGTAGATCCTGGACGAAACTCAAGTCTGCCACTTGGAGTCGCAGAGGATAGCGTAAAGACAAAAGGCAGTGGGGTTGCGGAACGTCAGCACTGGGTGTGGCCTGTTGTTGACGCGATGCAACGTTTGGCTGGTGCAGCATAAGGTGTTTGCCTCTGTACTTCCAGAAGATACGTCAGCTGGTCGTCAATTAATCAATAATAAACAAAATAGAATAACTCTATATTGATTTATCAAATCACTGGGACTGATGGATCCAACAGAGGCGGGTGATAATGGCGTTTGCTTAACTTTAATGCAGCAAGTCAAGCTGTATCCCAGAACCCCGTTTATCAGGATATGCTGAAGCATTGTCCTCGGCTACTTTTTCACAAACATTCAATTTATTACACCTTGCACGATGTGTTGTGCAATTATTATCCTGTTAGTAAACGGTGACACTGCAAATCTAAAAGCGAAGGAATTAAAATTGGAGAGATCACTGCAAGCAGTAATAGCTGTCTTTATAGCTGATCCTACGTTATAGGACACTACATGTGCTCTCTTTCGTTGTCGGACACCAAGTCGGTAGTGGCGCTGCCCGCACGTACAGCGGGCGCTGTGACTTCATTCTGGTCGCGGACTGATGAGGCCGTCACATGGTTTACTGCTAACCTCTGGATGCATTTTGCCTGGTGTGGTTTCGATAATGTAAGAGCTAACAGCACTTGGACCCAACAGTGATTTCAAATTAATTAGAATGTAATCACTTAAGTACTCAGCCACGCGGAGTGGCTGCGCTGTTTGAGGCGTCATGTCATGGAATGCTCGTCCCTTCCAGACGGAGGTTCGAGTCCTCCCTCGGTCATGGGTGTGTGTGTTGTTCTTAGCATAAGTTAGTTTAAGTTAGTTTAAAGGTGTGTAAGTCTAGGGACCGATGACCTAAGAAGTTTGGTCCCTTAGGAACTCACACACATTTGAACATTTTGTTAGGTACTCAAGCAGAGATCCACCAACTTCATCACTTAAAATACAACTGAACGTGCAACTTAAGGCCTTGTCACAATTAGAAAACAGATTGACTAAAATGATAATCCAATCCTGTAATCATATACGAAAAGATTTTCATTAACCAACAATTATTCATACACAGCATCCAGAAAACAGCATTTTCAAAAGGACATTAGCGTCCTACAGCCCATTGCCACCATGATTTGTCATGTCAAACATTGTCTTGAACGGGCACAGCTGACGATCCACTGTAGAGCTCGGCGCGCATGCACAAGCCCATTTCTCCGCGGCACACTTCCCGAAGTCAGCACCTTTGTCGCCACCACATGGTGACACTTAGCTGCACGCTTTCCTGCCGACCCACGTAACTCGCATTGTTGCAGCATTTTGGTTGTCACGGATATGTGACGTCTAACGACGTCACAGTACAGGTTGTATCGAGAAGAATCATTCGATTTAAAACATCATAACTATCATGTTATTTGAGATATGTGCATGAACAGCGTACTACTAGAAAGAGCAAATTAGAGTTTTACGTGGTTCCCGCTATGTAGCAGTAGTGTGCGCCCACTTCAGTTCTAGTAACAATGGTGTTAGGACAACAGAAAACGTTTTGTTCAAAATGGTTCAAATGGCTCTGAGCACTATGCGACTTAACTGCTGAGGCCGTCAGTCCCCTAGAACTTAGAACTACTTAAACCTAACTAACCTAAGCACATCACACACATCAATGGCTGAGACAGGATTCGAACCTGCGACCGTACCGGTAGCGCGGTCCCAAACTGAAGCGCCTAGAACCGCACGGACACACCGACCGGCATTAGTCAATAGTCAGCAAGGTTTCAGAAAAGAAACCATAGCCTTCAAGAAACTGTGTGTAAAATTGAAGGAAGCACTGATAAAAATCGAGATAAATGCTGACACTGAAGGGAGAACTGGGGATAATTCTAGAGGTTGCTGACAATGTGAAAGATCTGAGAGTTACAACTTTTTGTTTTCGTTCCGTTCGTTTCTACGAATTAGGTTTATTGTAGGCAGCTATTTTTGAGTCCCACATAGTAATATTAGGTGTGGCTTCCCAGTATCAGAAATTACTTTATAACCAAGGGAAGAGAAATCTCCCGTAGTCTAAGGATCTGAGTCACTTTTAATTTAGTGCTGCGAAAATACGTCCCACGCTGAAATATTAAGGCGTAGAACGTGTCTGTGTATCTGTTTTATATTTAACAAAGTATTCTTGATGATTTGCTCCACAAATGCCGTTAACGTACGACGTAAAGGGCCTAGAAGAGTGTTCTACACGTGTCGTCGGCTTTTACCAGTGGCGTATGGCTGCTGTTCGTCACACTGAATTCTGTGTAGAGGAAGAGCTGTTAGCCGAGAGACACGTATTACTCGCGTTACTTCTAGGTATACTGGTTTGCCCGAATAATGGCGTTTGTGATATAAATAAAGGTTCTTTCTGGGAATTTCTGTAGCTAATGTGTACCACTTATCTTATTTTTATGGAAAGAGATATTAATAAATACGTCGAAACTACGGATTGTTTGTGGTGGTGACAGGCTGATACTAGTTAATTCGTAAGAATTGCGTAATTTTGCTTGTGATGGCGGACGCACACGGAATACTTGCGTAGCCTACACGGCCTTTTCTTCAGTTTGTTCTATTGTATCGTATTTTCGTTCTGTAATTGATATATCTAGCAATTTATATCAATAAATATTGCTAATGATATATTTTTAACTGTGGCATGTTGTTTGTAGTGAGACTCCTATGAATTTTTCTTTTTTTGTGGACGACCCGTTATTAATTTTCTAGTTTTGCTCCATCTTGGCGTTACCGCTGTACATGGCAGTTTGGTGATTTTTTTGTTGAAGTAATTGTGATAGAAACTCTCAAAACTCTATAAATTTTTGTTTTGTGACAGTCTGATCTGAAGTTATTTGTATGAAATACGCAATTTTGGTTTTCTCACGAATTATTCGCGTTGTGTGCATGGCCGTTTGTATATTTTCTGCTACTGCAGAATCCTGCCGCTATAAACTGTAGCCTAACCTGATTAGATTGGAATCCAACAGTTTGGTTGTGAGTTGACGAATCACATGAATTAGAAAGCAAATAAACTGATTGTGGTAACAGACTGATCTGTAGTATAGCCAGAAATCTACTTTGCATAAATTCAACTGTTTGAAAACCACGAAAACTACATGTGCTGAAAGACTTACTTGTAGTGTAGCCAGAGGTCTTTGTTAGGTACACGAGGTCTGTCTAAAAAGATCCGACCTTTGATTTTCCCGCGCAAAATAGAGACGATAGCGGGGCGCCACTGTAACAGTAAAAGGAAGAGACCTTTATTCTCATACGTGAATTTTGTCCCCGCCTTCCAGCGTGCCAGTCGCTGCATTTCGGTCGTTGAGTGAGGTGCTGTTGATGAGAGGGTGCAACATTTGGTGATGGCAGATCGTCCATGTGGCACCGTGTGGGAGATTTCCCAAGAGGTTGGAGTGAGTAAAGGTTCTGCACATGCAGTTTTGCATGATAATTTGAACATACACCGAGTGGCTGCGAAATTCGGGCCCAAGGTGTTGTCACCGGAACAAAAAGACCTCCGTTTTGTCGTTGCACAGGACCTTCTGGACACCCTACACTAATCCTGGGTTTCTAAACACTGTGACAACCGGAAATGAAGCATGGGTGTATGGGTACGATTCAGAAACAAAATGACTGTCGTCGGGATGGAAGGACCCCGAATGTCCAAGGCCGAAGAATGCGCGGCAAGTGCGAAGCAAAATCAAGGTAATGCTGACTGTCTTCTTTGATGCCCGTGGAATTGTGCAGCACGAATACGCACTGGAAGTACAAACAGTGACAAAGGAGTACTATCAAGATGTTCTCCGGCGGCTCCGTGATGCAGTTTGGCGCAAAAGACCAGCCATGTGGACGGCGAAAAAGTGGCAACTGCATCACGACAACCCTCCCGCACACTCATCCCACTTGATCCAAAATTTCTTGCCCAAATATGGAATTACAGCCGTTTGCCAAATTACCTACTCTCCAGACATGGCGACTTTTGGTTGTTTCCAAATAGAAGACGCCACTTAAAAGTTCCCGTTTTGAGGGTAGAGATGAGATAATCCGGAACACGACGACAGAACTGAACACTATTCCAAAAGAAGACTTCTAGGGGTGCTGCCGACAGTGAAGGATTGATGGGCTTAGTGTGTGCAAGCACAAGGGGCCTACTGTTAAAGGGATTAGAAATATTTTTTCTGGCCAAAGGTGAGATACTTTTTAGATAGGCTTTTTACATTGTCGCAGAAAACGAATGCTAACATGAAAGTGATGGTACCGTAATATATTGCTCTAGCTGATCTGTGTCGTATTACAAGATATATATTTCACTTTGCAACATCGTAATTGTATGAGTGATTTTGCTCGATATTTGGGAAACTTAATGGAATAAAACATCAGTTGACGTTGTTTGTGAACGAGGATTATCGTTGGCTAAGGACAACGTACAGAGCACTGAACGTATTCAGTTCCTTGGTTATCATGCTTATTTGGCTATTAGTTCCCAGGACATCTAGATTCAAGAGTTATCCGTGGTCAGAAATACATCGCGATTTTTGAATATTATGTGAGCTACATTTAGTACCGAAACAAATTATATTTCCAAGAATATGTTGGCTATTTGTATAGGACCGATTTGTTGTGTTTACCTTCTATCATTCATCGTGGGGGCTATCGTTATCAATAGCAGACTTTAAAAGACTCCATGGCGTTGTAAGTTCACTTTTAGTTTGCAGTATTTCTATTATGTGACAGTTTTCACCTCTTTCGCTTAGTAGCAAGTTGTTTTCAGCTACATGGACAGTATTTTCAGAAATGTCCGTCGATTTCTTTACAGTTAGTAAACACCGGTTCTCGTCAGATCACCGAAGTTAAGCGCTGTCGGGCTGGGCTAGCACTTGGATGGGTGGCCATCCGATCTGCCGAGCGCTGTTGGCAAGTGGGGTGCACTCAGCCCCTGTGAGACAAACTGAGGAGCTACTTGATTGACATACGGCAAGGAGAGCAGTGAGCTGACCACATGCCCCTCCACATCCACTCCCAGTGACGCCTATGGGCTGAGGATGTCACGGCGGCCAGTCGGTACCATTGGGCCTTCATGGCCTGTTCGGGAGGAGTTTAGTTTAGTTTTATAGCAATAGTGATAGTTGTCGGTTATGATTCGATGTAATGGCTACCAGCTCGTCTTAAATATTAGGAAATTGGTACTGAAACCTCATCATAAAAACTGACGGAAAAAATTGCAATATCGAAAAATAATTAATGTAGAGTAATGAAATTTCGGTAATACTTTTGTATAGGTAACATGTTTAAGTGATTGTCATTGTAAGAGAACAAGTTATTGTAAGCGCGAGGTAAGATATTGCAAATAGGAAATGATGTTACATTAATAATAGGCGTAACCGCTAGAATGTTGAATGCAAGCATGCAAACGTGCATACATTGAGTTGTACAGATGTCTGCTGTCAGTTTCTGTGATGGAGTTCCATGACTGTTGCACTTGGTACAGTACAGTACAGGGACGGGTAATGCTGGTTGTTCATGAAGATCTCGATTCCTTATAACAAACACAAGGACGTCACTGGCACGAACACAGAAACGGCTTTCATTGGGCAGCACAACAGACCTTCACCCAGTCCTCCAATCAGATCTCGCTTGACACTACTGAAGTCGCAAATTGTGGTGGTATGGCGTCACTGAAATACACGCTTCTGGGAGTGTGGCTCGGAGCTGTCCTTGAAGTAACCGATCGGTAATTCTTCCTTGTATCACTGTCGTGCCAGTTGTTACTCAAACTGTTGCTGCAGGCGCAGTACGGCGCGCTGGAGCCATACGATGGTCTTCCCTCTGGGTAATGCCACGTGGCTATCCTGAGTTCGTCCATCGTACATGCTCGTGGCCACCGCTGACAGAAATCATATGCAGTGGGTACGTTCCTTCCCTACCGTTCTGCAGTATGGCAGAAAGAACATCCAGCTTCTCGTATCCTAATAACACGATCTCGTTTAAACTTCGTGAGGTGTTGTGTCATTGCTGCCTTAAAGGCATTCTTGACTAACATCAGCTCACCATTCCAATCTCAAAGGTAACTAACGCTCACGACCGTTACAGCGTGTATTTAAAGCAAACCTGATTTGCATCCTCACAGTGGCAGTACTAGCGTCGCTCTTGTGAGACTGGCAGAAAATTTGAATAGAGTCATATTTCAGATACAGAAACTCACCTACATACTTCGTTTAAGTCTCACAACTCCTTCTTTTTCGTCAGTGTATATACAACTGAAGCGTATTTTCGAATAGGTTCCGCTTTTACGAGAAGCATTTCTTTCCAGTTCACGCTTTAGCTTCTGACGTCCATTACAGTGGCAGAACATGTTTTTACGATATTCGATTCATTTTTCTTTCTATTGCTGTAGACATTTCTTACAGCATTCATTACATTATTCGTGATTCAAAGTATTTTTTCGCAAAGTGGTAAACTTTCTTACTCAAAACCGTGCCACGTGGGGTAGCCGCCCGCTCTATGCCGAATTGTCCTGGTCCGCGTGGCTCGCCCGGTCGGAGGTTCGAGTCCTCCCTCGGGCATGTGTGTGTGTGTGTGTGTGTGTGTGTGTGTGTGTTTGTGTGTGTGAGTGTCGTCCTTAGCCAAACTTAGATTAAATAGTGCGTAAACTTAGGAACCGATGACCTTTGCAGTTTGGTCCCATAAGACCTTACCACAAATTTCCAATTTTTTTTTCAAAACTGTATTCCTTTGGGTTACATTCACGAAACTGGCAACGATGACGTCACAGCTTTTGCCTTATTTACGACGTTTGTTGCGTGTCTCCTACGTCAGTCGCCAAAGCCAACGACTCGTATCGAACCTTCCTCTTTATAGCGAAGCAAGTTCGTTGCTTAAAACAAAAATTTAAATGAAAATGTGAATATGTTGTGTGTGTGTGCGCGCACGCGTGTCTACGTGTAGGTTGCATTTGAAATTAGAAGTCGGCAGTGTGTGTGCGACGTCTTAGGTGCTCTAGTATCGATTGTATCTAGTTTGTGTTCGTCTCTGGTGTCCGCAGCTCATAGTCTCGCGGGCGCGTTCTCACTTTCCGACCACGGGGTCCCGGGTTCGATTCCCAGGGTCAGGGATTTTCACCTACCTCGAGATGACTGGGTGTTTGTGTTGTCCTCATCATTTCATCGTCATTCATGAAAGTGGCGAGACTGGACTGAGCAAAGATTGAGAATTTGTACGGGCGCTGATAATCGCCCAGTTGAGAGCCCCGCAAAACCAAACATCATCATCATCATCGTCTCTGGTGCGTTACTGGGATACGAGATCGTTCCTGGCAGCAAGAGACCATGCGTAAGCAGCGGTGGACGAAGATATATAAGGCCATGTTCGGTTACCTATGGTGAAGTGGCTTGCTAGCAGCTGTTGGCCGTTAGGGATCTATGGTTAGCAAGGATGTATGACCAGTCTGCTGGGAAGATCGTAGTTGAAGCTAGCGGCCTGGCCTGGTGACAATTATTGGTGCCATCATGCTGTTTGAAGTTCAAATGTCAACTGCTTGACTCTTGAAGGAAGTGGGCCTGATTGTTGGGCAACTTTGGTGTGTCCGTATTGTGGGCTATAGGGTCACATGTAGTGAGCCGAAAACTCTCGGTGGCTGCGTATGGAGGTTTTCTGGACATGTATTCGCGATTTGTGACGAAAGTTTATGAATTTCAAATTGTGTTGTCTACTCGCCACGCGGCTGGATTGTTGAGTATGCAAGACGCGCTTTCCGTCATATCATTATGTAGATTTACTGTCCTGATTCTTATCCGCTTACCAGCTGTCTTTAAAATGTCCTGCATATGTTTTTTTAAAAAAAACAGTCTGCAAGGCACTTATTTTTAAGGTTAACTGTAAACTACCAGCCTCACGTTTTATTTAATGACTTGTGTTTTATGAAAGTAGGGTTTATTCAGTGCTCGACAGTATTCAACTAATTGATTGTTTTGGCCTTTTATTAGAATACTGTTTAAAGCTTTCTGTGACTGTCGAACTTATTTTATGCACTGGTTTAATGTTCAAGACAATAGTGTTCAGTTCTGCCTATATGTGTGTGTTAAAGGACAATGTAGCAATTATTTGATGCATTATTTATCAGGCACCTTACTGGTCGATCTGGTGACATACACCGAATGGTACAACTTGTCGAAGTAGCCGCCTGTATGGTGATTAGGTTGATAATTGTTTATTTGCTGTTACTTTTGTGGTCCACCGGGCTAGGCTGATTCAGTCTGTATGTTTGGTCGGCTACTGCCGCCGCTTATACTGCTGTAACATCTGAATTTAAGGGCTTAATTTTCATTGGTGTTTTACATATCAATTATGGCTGATGTAATGCAGCTGATTTCTTCTACACCCTGTTTGAGTAAACCCAAGCGACACCGTCTGGAGACGGGCCTTGGTGTAAGTGTAAACATGTCTTGCTCGGTCATTGCGCTGTAAGGCTCTCAACGATTAAGCTGAAGGTCCTACAAAATAAGCACTAATTTCTATAAATAATGAAGAACTTTCAGTAAATGTAAAGTTTTTACATGGCTGCTGGACATAAATTCTATAATTCCTTTACTTGTCATTAGTGCTGTTGAGGTTCTTTGAAGGGTAATTCTGTTCAGTTAAATTTGATAGGTGCTACTAAACTGGTACTACGGGCGAGGAAACGTATATATCAATGAAAATTGAATGTAAAATTGTATTACATGTATTGACATCACTTTGGTCCCTAAGCAATTTGTGCTACTGCTAGGCATAGTCAACTGATGTTCTTCAATAATCTGATGACGAACAGCACCATAAGGCTATTAACAATTTTGTAGCATTTGCTTAGTACTTGACTTACTGGATAATTTCATTTTAGCACTTCAACTTGGGGGTGACCCTTGTTGTCGTATCGACGTACTCTGACGCATTTCAAGTGTAACATATAACCGTATATTTCCTCATTATAAAAGGTTGAATTTTTTGTTTTAATGAATTTATGTTCTAGTTTACTTTTTGGTATCAGCAGTTTTCCATTCCCGAACCAGTTCCCTATCACTTCAATGGGACGTGGCTACACTTGAGTGTCAAGAGTTCAGAAGCTCTGTGGTGATAGGGTAAAAATAAATTTGCTGTCTTCTATGCGTTTCGAGTTTGGTGTTTGAGGGTAAGATCAAGAGCTGAATGGTCATGGATTAGAGATGAGTCACTGACATTTTCTATTTCACTGAAGCACAGCTCCATCCGAGGAAACAGAGGACAGCATTGCGGAGCTGGGACAATGCTTGCGGGTTGCACTGAGCCATCGTCTTGTCATTACACCAACGTAGTGGACGCAGCAAGTAATGCCTTTCAGCTTGTGGCGGCCATATTTCCGGTCTGCAAACCAATTCAGATAATGCAGAGGACTGTGCCCGCCCATGCTAAGGTGTTCTGAATACAGGTTCAGCTCAATCATCTAGCCCTTAGCGGAGGGCTTACCCATTTGAAACTCGAGAGTACCTTGACAGTAATGAGTCTCCTGTTCCTGGGAAGGTTGATCGACAAAAAGTGTTAAGAGTCGACTAGGTGCGGCCAGGTAGAAGGGTGGAAACTCTTTACCAAACTGCACAGCCTTCTCTGGTCTATGGTGCAATGGGTCACCAGCTTCTCTATAGGCACTAATGAACAAATGGTAAACTTATTATGCTAATCTGTACCCTTGCAAGGCCAAGTCACTATCTTGCACCTTTCCGATTCAGTAATATTTCCATTTTTCTGCCCGTTAAGTCATGGGAAGCTACATACAAAAGTTTCGGAAGCCATTGGCGTGGATGAAACATTCGGTGCATTCCGACGGAAATTGTTAGAACAAAATTTGTCAAGTCGATGTTGCAATGACGCAGAGAATCGATATTTTTACCATGTGCATGGGCATGATGAAATTTCAAACAGTCTCTGTTTATCAATCGTGGGTATGGGGCAGTGGCTGGTCAGATATTCACAAAAAAAAAAAAAAAAAAAATTGTTCAAATGTGTGTGAATACCTAAGGGACGAAACTGCTGAGGTTATAGGTCCCTAGACTTACACACTACTTAAACTAACTTATTCTAAGAACAACACACACATCCATGCCCAAGGGAGGAGTCGAACCTCCGGCGGGAGGGGCTGTGCAATCCGTGAATGGCGCCTCAAACCACGCGGTCACTTCGCGCTGCTATTTACCAAATAAAAACAGCCAAACAGCCATTTGTTTTTAGGAGTTATTTTGTTTAGACGACCAGCTTCAGCAATTATTTTAACTGGCAGTACCGTCTCCTTGATGGGAATAACGCACGAAAATCCTGCTACAGTGAGACTCACCGAAACGCAGCTGTCTATTGAAGGTGAAGACACAAGAGGATGGGAAATACTGTACACCAACAGTGAGTGACAAAGTAGTTAAGGATACGTTGGCGAAATTCCATGCCTTGAATGAGGAAAAAATAGCCTATTTCGAAGACATTTTGAGTTACATTTCGACCGAGCTGGAAGTCAAAAGAGTGTCTCCAGTCATCTCCTGTTCTGTAAAGAACAAAATATGGCCCACTAACACAGTTATAGCTAGAAGGACAGATAGAGGCTGTCAACGTAGAAAATATCAGATTGGGAGAGCATCTAGAGGTGTTTAGCTCGGCAAAGCTGTTATAAGAATCACAGTTTGATGGCGCTCCTCGCCAATCAAGATCTGAGGGACGAATAAGAGACTACGGCAACGAATACTTGTGTTGTTAGGCAGAAAATTTCCCAAACGCCAAGGAGAAGATATAAAACTTACGGAAAGAACTGCAGAAGTTACGACAACAAGAAACTTCTAACGCCGAAAGCAGAACCTCAACCCAGACCGCAAACAAAAAATTGAGCAAAGCTGAGGTGGAAATAGAACAGCCTAAAGAAAAGCAGGCCACAACCATATTTCTTAGGCCCACTATCAACCAGACTACAAAGGAAGTAACAGAAATCATAACCACCCAAACAGAGTCTAAACAAGGAAAGTTGAGAATTGAAGCGATTAGAACAACACCAACTATGGTAAGCGTCGAGAAGCAAAGAAAGAAGATTGCAGGGAACTGTTGGCGAAGGCAGAGACAATCGAGAACATCAAGTGTAGAGAAACAAAGACGCACAGGCCACTAATTGTAGTCCATAGGGTTCCAACCACGGTAACAGAGGAAGATTTCCTATCACAACTATACAAATTATACTTGTAAGACATCCTAAATGAAGAAGATCTTGTTGAAGACGTTACAATAAGGTTTAAGAGGGGCACAAAAGGAAGAAGCACCACAAACTTGGTCCTGGAAGTGAAACAAAAACTGTGAACTTTTTTGTTGAAAATGAAAATAATTTTTATTATTTTCCAGGCCTTGGCTGTGGAAGAATATGCTGCTGTGACAAAATACTTCAAACGTTGTGACTTGAGACACTCAACGAGAGGTACAAATTGTCTGTGCAATGTGGAGTAGGCCATTCAAAGGCGGAGTGCAGAGGACCTCCTGTAAGCTGTATCCCACGCAGATATCGAAACAGAACCTGCAACAAAGGAGCAGGAACGGACTACCTTCTTAGAGACCACTGTATGATGGACAAATCGCCAAAACTGAATATGAATAAACCCAATCACAGTTATAAAATGATGAGGAAACGTCAGCTTAATATGATAAGTACACTTGCGAGCAATGAATTACCAAACATTATGGGCGAAGAAAACATAGATGTAGCGTGCCTACAGTAACCATACTCACATAGTGATAAGCTAGTATGTCTCCCTAATAATAAAAGAGCAATAACAGGAGGTCCAAAACCAATTATTGTGAAAGCCATAGATATAGCTGTTGCAACAATTGCACAGTTATGCGCCAGCCACACATTAGTAGTGAAGTTTGCGAAGGATAATGACATCTGGATAATAGTCACTTCCACAATATTCATCATTACGTGGAATGGACAAAAGAGGCGGCAGAATATGCAAGAGACAAAAGCTCCTAATAACAGTGGACATAAATGCGCAATCGACATAATAGTCTACCAACACCACAAATGGCCGAGGGTCAATTGTCAGTGAAACCATTGCCGAATTCAAGTTAATAAAGAAGGGCAACCCCCGACCTTCAATACCAACAGGCCACAGAAAAATATCGATATTACACGGGCAAATGAAGGAGCGCTACGAACTGTGATGCATGAGAGATGCCAGACATAGTAGATAGTGACCACAGTGTCATCATAATATAACTCCAGATAATACACGCCAGGCATGAGAAAAACGAGAAGCGTTTCAATCTACAAAGAGCCAAGTGGATGAAACTTAAGCACTTAATTGAAGCAACAATTTAGACTCAGTAGAGTACAGCATCGACTATAGTAGTCCATATGATTACCCAGTCTATTGCAACAGCACAAGAGGAAGCAAATCCTAGATTTAAAAATGGACATAGGACTAAAACACCAAGGACGCACAAGCTCACACAGTATTATGTTGAGAAGCGAGGTAGAAACGACCATTCTAGCCAAGAGCAGCTACTATCCAGGAAAAATAATCCATATTGACAGAGCACAGAGAAGCAAAAGTCATTTACAGAGATAAGCTACTAATAGCAAAGAAGCAACTTTGGGGCAATTATGTCCATACGCAGGTGGCAGATAATATTGCGGAATGTCACATAAACTGTTAATAGAGAAGCTTAGATCTCCCCTTTTCCTGTACACATTAAAGCAAGAAAAAGGCCTCAATGCAGAAGGATGGAGAAACACAGGCGAATACTTGTTGTCCAAACTCCTCTCACATGATGATGTGTCATCGGATCTACCAGTGCAAGTGCACTGCTGAAACAGTAACCTACCCTTTCGCGCAAGAAGAAGTTCAAAAGGTTCAAATGGCTCAAAGCACTATGGAACTCAATATCTGAGGTCATCAGTCCCCTAGACTTAGAACTTCTTAAACCTAACTAGCCTAAGGACATCACACACATCAATGCCAGAGGCAGGATTCGAACCTGTGTCCGGAGCAGTAGCGTGGTTTGAAACATCTAGAACCGCTCGGCCACAGCGGCCAGCCAAGAAGATGTACCACGTGCGGTATGAACAATCAAAAAGAAAAAGGGGACCTGGTCCAGACCACAGGTATGAGAAGACACTTCACCATATCGCTCCACAAATAACATCTTTCTTAATAGGTGTTCTAAATGACACACAAACTCAGGGAAAAGTGCCCTCAACATGGAAAACGGCCAACACTTTAATTATGAAGAAATCTGATGATAAAGACTATTCAGATCGAAAGACGTACACTGTAGGTCTCCTCAATATGCTGACTAAGGTGCAAGAAAGACTATCATGTGATCGCTTACAGTCACACTGTGAACTCCATGGCCTCAACCAACAACAATTTGGGTTTCAGAAAAAGAGATCAGCAGATGATACTATAAACCGAGTCCTAGGCCTCATTCACAGACTACACAAGAAATATGTCACAGTGATACTCATAGACATTCAAGGTGCCTTTGACAATATGTGGTGGCCTACACTGTTTGCACATATTAGAGATTTACGGGTGCTAGCATCTTTATATCAAAATCTGAGAGATTATTGTCAAGGAAGAGCAGCACAAAGGTGCGCAGGGTATCGCAGAATGTTGAAGAAGGTGACCAAAGGATGACCACAAGTATAAATCGTTGGTCCTGTATCCTAGGACATAACTCTAGAATCACTATTTAACATTATAGAATAACACTGTAGAATACTAGCATATGCAGATAAGCTACTAGAGATGGTGTCAGCCAATTCAAGAGATGACGCCGAGACAATAAGGTCACTGTAGCTCCAAGTAAATCATTGAAGATCCTTGTGATGGGAAGCCTTCGAAGAAATCGGATCATAAGGCTTGGGAAACACAATATCGCCAGGAAAAGTATCACCAGGCACCTGGGAGAGCACCTGGATCGCCAGCAGTCATTCAACAGCCACATACACCTAGCAACGTAGAAAACAGTTAAACTTATACATAAACTGGCTGGAATGAATACCATTCAGTATATAATGCCACTGAAATACTATGAAGACAACAGTGAGCTTCGCAGCGAGTTCCTGGGCGCATTGGCTTTAGTTTTCCACAAATGTTGCGGCGGCCCTTCGTGATCAGAGAAATGTTTTACAACGATTAAGGGAGCTTTTGGCACGACGTCAATAGAGGCTCTATGTGTAGTATTAGGGACTTATCTAATTGACCTAAAAATACGGTATTGAACTGTTGTGAGAAAGGAAGATGTGTTTATATATTTTTCCCAGATATCAGGGAATGTCTAAAAATGAAATATACCGGTACCAGCCGTGGGTTTGATTCATTTCTTGACTGGCTACGGATCATATCCAAAACACCTATGCCGTGTGAATCTGAGACAAGTAAGCAGTCGCGAACGCGGTGAAAGTGGTACACCAGAACTGTATACTGCAACAAATATGAGCAGAAACGGCAACCAGAAATGGCTCACAGCGATGTCGACTTTTTCAATATGGGACCCCGAAAGGTGGAAATAATCAAATGGCTGACCACGTTTCAAGAGCTCTCCACGCGGAGTACAGATGAGCAAGACCATATAGAGCAGTGATACCAAGAGCACAACATCAAGACAGCAGCGGTAGTAGCAGCGCCGAATCAGAAGACGAAAGAGAAAGTGATGGAAATCCTGAGGAAATAAGAAAAGCACTGAAACAATTGTTTAAGCACATTTTCTTCATTTTCGCTAATATGATTCGACCACAACTGTGTCAAAAATGCAATTTTTAAATTCACATCATTGTATGCTTCACAACTGGGATTGAGACTATTATTTAAATAGTAAATTTTACGAACTCACTGGTCTCGATAGTAAGAGAAATTTATCAAAAACTTTAATTTTAATCTGTCAAAATTCATTGCTTTTAATTCTTGTATTTGCTTAAATCAATAACTTGTAGACTTTAAACTTGTGTTTACTTAATATTCCAGAATGTAATTACTTATGAACTTTCAAGTTTAGAATTTAACATGACCCCTACAGGACACATTTTATTAAGCCTTCAATTGAAGATAGGTTAATCCAAAACTGACAATTGAAAACTTAAATGAGCCTTTAATTTCTTGTGTTTTTGGTTCTTATTGTGAGTCACTCATCATCAAAAGCTTTAAATTTCAAAATTCCTAGATAAAGTGCAAATACAGATGTTTTAAATTATTAAGGATTACTCCATGGATACATGAACATCTGGAACATCTTTTGATTATGCTGGAAATGCAGAAGAGACTCAAATTGCTATATTCTCTATTACATTATTGAATATCAAACACTCTCAAGTAAAGAAACTTGTAAGTTATAAACAGAACAAAAACATTACTGCCAACATGGAATAGTTTACTTGGAATACTTACTTTATCACAGGTTTAACGTGTGCAAAATCAATTGTATTATTTAGAGCTATGTTTTTCTTACATTTCTTTAGATAAGTTTAAATTGTGGAAAAGCCGCAATCAGAGGATGCACTGGTCCACCCCCACTTGTCGCGATACGAGCAACATCGCACACAGCCCGACAACTGTGTGTGGGGGCTAAGAGACCAGCTAATGTGGTTTACGAACCATATATGTGTAAAGACGGCGGGTCGATAAAGACAAGCTGAAAAGTGAAAAAATCATCTCAGGCCCTTATGCACCTCATGTGAAGACAATCCGATACATAGGTGCATGCATAACTGGAGCCATCAATATGTGTATTCCACGAATTTTTTGTGGAGTGTGTACTTCGAAGATGTTGACATCATGTTGGTGACTTTGTAGGTTTACGTTTCTGAATCAGCTCCAATTAATAAAACTTTGGAAGGGATGCGTCCAGAGGACAGGTTACACATTTTATTTTTTTAGTAAGCCCCAAATCTTCTCTGAGTTGGATGTGTTGGTGTCCACCACTGAAATTGTCAGCTTCAATGATGAGAAGCATGCTCAGGCATGATTCTAGAACCCAAGAGGAAACATTAACAGCCTGTATGAACAACCTTAGGTCAAAGCTAATAATGAAAAGTGTGTTTCCGGTGTATGCAAGTCGGGCACTAGGAATGGGACTGCCCAGTGCTGCAAGTAATGGTTGGCTAATGCCGACGCTGTTCGGGCATAGGCCGTTGTATGAACGTGTGCTGATTAATGAAACATAGTAAGGTTAAAACTCTTACATGGGCTCACTTTTAACATTCGTGTGCGCTACCACAAATCATGAGCCAGTTTTTGCACTGTTAGACTCCGGTAGTAATGTGTCAGGTGGTGAAATGGCAATAGTATAGCAAAAGTCTTGTATTTATAATTTATGTTGTGTTCAAACATCGAGTATGGTTGGTTGTGAATTGGAAGTCCTACTACTGTGGGATTCAGGAGCCCTCTTGGCTAATTTAATTCACCGTTATTGAAGGGAAGAGCACTTATGTCATCCGAGGATGCGATTTCTGAGCACACCAGTTACAAATCAAGTTACACTGGAAAGGTAAATTTAGGCCAGGAAAGAAGTATTTTTTGTGCAGGCACCGGCTTCTGCAAAGGCAGAGCAGTAGCCATTTCATAAATTCTATTTGAGTAAAGAGCGAGAATGTGCGCTGTAAGAGCTCTTGGGGTCATACTCAGAAGTACTCACAGACAGGCTGCGGGTCACCGAATGAACTCAGTACCTGCTGCGGACCAGTACTCTACTAGCTGGACATATTGAAGATAAGAGAATTAAAAATGTTGATCAGCTTTTGGCTGACGGTGTAATTCAACTGTCCGTCTCACCCTGGGCATCGCCGATCCTTTATGGTTCCAAAACCAACTGGGTAAGGTTACCGGCCAGTTGTAGGTTATAAGACAATGATTCAGGATTCCATACCTTCATAATTGTTTTACTTCGTCCTCAACTGTTCACCGTTTTTGACCTACACTAGACCTACCACCATGTGCATCTCGTGTAAGAGTGCAAGTCCTTTACTGCTTTCTGTATGGCTTGAAACATTTTTGGATATAATAGAGTTCTGTTCTGATTGATTTAAAATTTTAATTGTGTTTAGAAGTATCTAGGCGACGTGGTTAAGTATAGCAAAAACCTCAGGGAACACACGGATCATATAGATCAGGTGGACTGTAATACCAACTATAGTCAACCTGGCATAAAATGAGATCTCGTTCGTTGGACGTCTTGTGTCCATTGAAGGTGTGAGGGTCGATATTGATAGAACTAAAACCATTGATCTGTTCTCTGAGCCCAAGGAAAAGAATAATACAGCTAGGTATGTAGGGATGGTGAATATTTTCCTCAAACCCATTCCCAACTATGCACAGCTGGCAGCTTCCTTAACCAGTTGCGGAGGAGGGTTGAGCATTTTCAGTGGAGTGATACGTACCTTTGATACATTGAGCGCAGCATTGGCTAGTGCAGACAACCTAGCTGTACCATATTTTGATGGATTTTATCGTTCTGGGAGAACAGCCGTTCTCTTACAGGACAAGGGAGGACAAATGTAGCGTCTTCGTTATGCCTCTAGGTCTTTTATTCATGGCAGAAGGCAAATAGTCAGTCCACGGACTAGGAGCGCTAGCCATACTATTTGGATTAGAGCGATGCATTTTTTTTTTCTTAAATGCAAGCCATTTTGCTTAGAGATCGACAATGAGCCTTAAATCCCGGGTGCTAGCTAGGCCACAGAAGACAGATACGACAACGAAGTGGACTGTGCCGGATATCCGCCTTCTGTTTTAACATTAATCATGTTAGGGGTACGGGTATGAGAGTGACTGACTTCCTTAGCCAAATGTTCCAACACGAGTCAAAGACAGCGGATCTCCCCGCAAGGCGAGGAAGAAGAGCCCTATGTTGGGACGGTACTCAGGGAGATTCTGGGGATGTTTGGAGGGTTAGCCGGGAACGAAATTACTGGTCCTCCATTATGTACAAAAAAACTACTTAAAGTTATTTAACAATGTATTGCTTCGTTGTGAGGGATAGGATAAGAGCTGTCTGCCCCAGGAGTCGATCCCTCCAATTTTAAGTACATGCATTATTCTTTGTGTGTAGGGCACCTGCAATTGTATAAGATCATTATGAGGATTGAAGAACACCTCGCATGGCATACATCAAATGACGATGTCTGTAAATTAGGGGCCAGAATTAGTGGCCAATGACAAAAATACTTGAGAGCGAAAAGTAACCCTAACACCTTGTCAGGGAAGCTTATCTCCGATAGGGCGGCGCATCCTTTGGACAAGATATTCATGTCAAGATATTCATTTATCATCCTTGTCTCTTACTCCTTCCCAAACAACGTAATCGGAATGTGTTGGAGATAGTGGATGTCTTCTCCCATTTTGTGCAAATATAGGGTCATGCTCGACTAGCTATGGGGAAGTGACTTTCTGGCAGATGTGGGAGTTACAGGTCCGCGTTTACCGGGGATTTATGACCGATGTTTTGTGCCGAGCTAAGTTGGATGCTGGTGGCGTGGGCTGTGAATTGTTCCTAAGGCCTTCACGGAGGTTGCAGTTTAACTGTCAACTGCTCGACCGTTGGAGGAAGCGGGCCTTCTAGGGGAAGTGGTGCGTGTTCATGTTGTGGACTATATGGCGAGACGTTTTTTTGTAATGAGCACTAAATTTATTCTCTATGTGTGACCCACTGTATCCTGGTTTCTTTTGGGCCTTCTTCTTACGAGCGTTGTCCAGAAAGTATTTCCGATCGGTCGCGAAATGGAAACCACAGTGAAAACTCGAAACGTTTTATTTGCAGCAGTTAGCTACACCTTCCACCTACTTCTTTACATAGTCGCCACTCCCACTTCGAGTTTTGTCATGGTGTTGTATCAACTTTCCAATATCCTCGTCGTAGAACGCAGCCCTTCTGTGCTTTCGGCCAGTTTTCTGCACTGGTCTGCAGCTCGTTTTCTATGCAAAAATTTTGTCTTCATAGCCAGCGGTTCTTGTTAGCAGAGATGAGACTCAAGGGGACCCAATTACGTACTGTATTGTGGGTGATCAAACACTTCTCATCGGAAACGCTGCAGGAGCGTCTTCATTGCCCCTGCAGTGTGCGGCCGAGAATTGGCATGAAGAAGCAACTGCTCGATAGTTGTGTTATGTGGGCTGCCTGACACAGGTGAAATCTCTTACCAGGCCATCCTACTTGGTGGGAGATGTTATACCCTACACATCTTTACGTGCTCACTGTTCACTCAGAACTGAAAAGAGCGACGCGACACGATCAACGGGAATACTAGAGACACTTCCCAACACATCTGTGAATAGCTTCACCTGATTTTCCCAGTGGTTTCGATTTATTGACCGATCGGAACTTACTTTCTGGACAACCCTCGTATTTGTGTAATTTTTCCAGTCCGCTGTAGTGATTTGATACATGGGTGTGTCTGGATGCTTTTCTGGGCATGTATTCGTGATTTGTGGCAAATCTGTATGAATTTCAAATTTTGTTGTCTACTCGCCACGGGGCTGAATTGTTGTGTGTGCAAGACGTGCTTTCCGTCATATCATTCTGTAGATTATCGGCCCTAATTTAAAGTGTCTTGCATTTTATTAAAATAGTGTGTGCTTCCTCACATATTATTTAGTGTCTCGTGAAAATAGTATTTATTCAATCCTTAAAAGCTTTTAACTCATTAATGGTTCTGTCATTGCATTAGAATAATGTTTTGCCCTTAATCTTTGCCCAGTTAAGCCTCCTTATTTTATTAGAATGCTGTTTAACGCATTCATTGTTTGACAATCTTACATTATGACTTCTTTTAGTATGTGAGTTGAATACTGTCTAATTCTATCTATACATGAGTGTTATACCACAAAATATTATTTAACGAATTATCTATCAGGGCCCTTATTGTATGTATTAGTCGACCTCGTGACAGCACAAAAAAAAAAAAAAAATGCTTCAAATGGCTCTGAGCACTATGGGACTTAACTTCTGAGGTCATCAGTCCCCTAGAACTTAGAACTACCTAAACCTAACTAACCTAAGGACATCACACACATCCATGCCCGAGGCAGGATTCGAACCTGCGACCGTAGTGGTCGAGCGGTTCCAGACTGTAGCGCCTAGAACCGCTCGGCCACTCCAGCCGGGGGTGACAGTCACCAAATGGTTTTGTAGTACCTCGGTGGAAAAGGTGGATTGATAGTAAGGCAACTGGCCAGCAGATTATAACAAGTCCGTGATACATGTCATCTGCTATTTTCCCAACTAGCCGCCTGTGTAATAGATTGTCGAAAGTTTATTTATCGTTGTTACCTTGCGGCTCACAGGGCTTAATTGATTCCGTCTGTATATTTGCTCGTCTACTGCGACTGCTCATTATATTGTAACTTCTGAAATTAAGGGCTTAACTTGCTTTGGTATTTTACATGTCCGTTGTAGATGATTTAATACAGTTGAATTATTCTGAATCCGCACGGGATACATGCGGACGTGCATTGTGCTGTTGGAACTGCAAGTTCCCTTGCCGGTCTAGGAATGGTAGAACGATGGGTTCGATGACGGTTTGGATGTACCGTGCAATATTCAGTGTCCCCTCGGCGATCACCTTAGGTATACGGCCAGTGTAGGAGATCGCTCCCCACACCATGATGCCGGGTGTTGGCCCTGTGTGCCTCGGTCGTATGCAGTCCTGATTGTGGCGCTCACCTGCACGGCGCC
Source organism: Schistocerca gregaria (assembly GCF_023897955.1). Taxonomy (NCBI): domain Eukaryota; kingdom Metazoa; phylum Arthropoda; class Insecta; order Orthoptera; family Acrididae; genus Schistocerca; species Schistocerca gregaria. The sequence continues at coordinate 598,377,672 of NC_064920.1, read as the reverse complement.
AAACACGCATACGACCATCATTGGCACCAAGGCAGAAGCGACTCTCATCGCTGAAGACGACACGTCTCCATTCGTCCCTCCATTCACGCCTGTCGCGACACCACTGGAGGCGGGCTGCACGATGTTGGGGCGTGAGCGGAAGAATGCCTAACGGTGTGCGGGACCGTAGCCCAGCTTGATGGAGACGGTTGCGAATGGTCCTCGCCGATACCCCAGGAGCAACAGCGTCCATAATTTGCTGGGAAGTGGCGGTGCGGTCCCCTACGGCACTGCGTAGGATCCTACGGTCTTGGCGTGCATCCGTGCGTCGCTGCGGTCCGGTCCCAGGTCGACGGGCACGTGCACCTTCCGCCGACCACTGGCGACAACATCGATGTACTGTGGAGACCTCACGCCCCACGTGTTGAGCAATTCGGTGGTACGTCCACCCAGCCTCCCGCATGTCCACTATACGCCCTCGCTCAAAGTCCGTCAACTGCACATACGGTTCACGTCCACGCTGTCGCGGCATGCTACCAGTGTTAAAGACTGCGATGGAGCTCCGTATGCCACTGCAAACTGGCTGACACTGACGGCGGCGGTGCACAAACGCTGCGCAACTAGAGCCATTCGACGGCCAACACCGCGGTTCCTGGTGTGTCCGCTGTGCCGTGCGTGTCATCATTGCTTGCACAGCCATCTCGCAGTGTCCGGAGCAAGTATGGTGGGTCTGACACACCGGTGTCAATGTGTTCTTTTTTCCATTTCCAGGAGTGTATTAAGGTTCTTCGAAGTTTCATTCTTACCACTTAATTTTGGTAGACGTTGCTGGTAAACTGGTGTTATAACCATGAAACATGTTCCTTAATAGAAATCGTATATAAAATTGTATTACCTGGTGTGGCTTCACCATGGGAGGCACATATCATTGGTACTTGAGTCGTTTATGCTGTTACGAATAATGTTCGATTGGTCATGACTTGTAAGTCTTCGTTAAACACTTTTACTGCAGCAACTTAAGGCTTCCCATTATTTTTGGCTTCACCTTGAAGATGGTTAACCTATTGCGAGTTGCTAGTAGTAAGTACAGCCAGTTGATGTTCTTCAATAACCTGTTAACGAGCAACGCAGAGTGATTAACACTTGTAGCAACTTCTTCTGTTTGAATTGTATATTAGTTTCATTTCGGGCCTCCAACGTGGTGTGACCGTTTTTGTCTTAAATTATCGTCTCATGCATTTTCAAGGGTTACATTTAACAACGTATTTTGATTTTAAAAGATTTAACGTTTTCATGTTGGCAAATCACTGTTCTAGTACACTTTGGTTTGTGCTTCCTGTAACCCCCCCCCCCCCCCTTTCAAACCAGTTCGCTGCCGTTTCAGTAGGGAGAATAGCAATTAGGCAACCGTGAATACCAAGTAATAAATGAATAAAGGTATTTATATTCTCACGAGAGTATTCTGGATTGTATGTTATGGACACAGTGAGGGATGAGAAAGCGGACTAGCGCAAGTGAAGAACGTTTTATTCGACAAACAAAAACCAAATTGTTAATATAGAATGAGAAAGATCTATATGTCTGGAATGTAATATTTTGTGACATTGAACCTGGGAAAGCAGCACTCAGGAAAAACAGGTTACCGAGACATTTGAAATGAAGGGTTACGAAATCGTGTTGAAAAAGACGCAGAGAAAGGAAATATCATTTCAAAATCTTGTTGGGATGTGTCTCATAGCATTCAGTGAAACACTACTGAGTAAAGAAAATGACAGTCTTTGATCTGATATTCGTGCTATTACTTTTCCTTACATGCAGAAGCAGATTGCTGTTTTTTCAATGTGGCTTCGTCACTCCGAACAGCCGTGTTTTGTTTAGCTTTCTTTTTTTCTTAAGGTTTATTACAACGAATGATTCTCCAGATTTGAGAGAATTCTGTGTAAAGCAGGAAAATGCCTTTCTGGTGACAGCAAAAGTATGGAAAATTTATTTGTTGACAACAGTGGCGCTCCGTGCAGTTTTTCTGAGGGGGTTCACTGGACGATTGACTAAACAATTCAAAATAATTAACATATAAAGACTAAAAACGAATACCGAAATATTCGCTAAAGAAATACGCTTGCGTTATGCTAAATATTTGTATGAAAAACCCATTCGCCTTTGAGTAAGAGCAGAGAAACTGCCAATGACGCATTCATTGAAGTTAACCATGCTATGTTTGAAGTCCTTCTCGATGGAGAGCAGTACCCGAGCTACTAGCCGATCTTCACTCGCAATGCTTGACACAAACGTTCTTATTCTCTTCGGGGTAGAGACAGATCGCTCTCCCTCAGACATTGTCATCGGCAAGGTAACAATCACTTTCACGAATTTCAGTTTTTCATAAAAAGGCTCGAGAGAATTATATTCCAGCAGTAACTGCAGAAGTGGAACAGCACCTGTTAGATTTCTAACATCATTCCTCATGTATAGTATCTGAAGCTTCGTTCTCAGCTTATTGGATGAAATGAAGAGATATATTTCACTAGAGATACCCAGTAACATTTAACGAAGCTGACGTGCATACGAGTAAACATCTCGGAATGAAATGAAGTTGAAGCGACGAGATGACCTGCATAGTCAAAGCGTTCAGCAACCTGAAATGTAATTGTATCACACCTTTTGCAGGTGGTTTGGAGTTTCGTTTCTCTGTCTTCATGTCTTCACAAGATGAAGCAGCACTCCGCATGCAGGAAACGTGTCAGTGATGATGCCTTGGGTATCCTGTGGCTCTTTTGAAACGTTCTTTCCCTTTTTGTGCAGGCAATGGGTTGACTGCTGTTTTTTTGTAATTGACTGTACGATTCGTCAACGTGTGGCGTAATATATTTGAATACAGAATACCAAAATAGAAATGCTGAATGTTCTAGTTTCAGACGGAGCCCTAGTCTTTGGGTAATTTTAATAGTTTGCCGAGATGTAAGCCCAATGTGCTCGAGGCAATCTACAGAAGAATATTTTTGTACGCAACTTGCACAGTTCTGATTTAAAATTCTAGCAAGAGTTGGAAGCATGAAGGACTTTCTTGTTGATCGTTTCAATTAGCACAGTTGTTCACTATGAAGAACTATGAAAATATAATAAAAATCTCACTAATAACATCAAAAAAATCTAACGTCCATATGCTGATATGTTGCTTGGGCTAAAAGCAGACTAAACTTATGGGCATAACAATGAACGAAACAGGCATGTTTAAAATGCCTTTTCAGAAGAGTTTATCACCTGAACCACGAACACTCATGATAGCTGCACTATTGTAGCTCTGAGAAATAACTATGTGTGAATTATCCACAATACACCCACTAAAGTTTCTTTAAATATTACTGCTAATGTTTTCGCATCATGTTCACAAGAAGTGAGGAAAGACCAAAACATTTTTACAGGATTATCCTCAGTCAAAACATATCTGATAAACTCGATAAACTGTGATATTGTTGTAATATAAGTTGTCTCATCAACTACAGATGGTACAAAATCAGCAGCAGCAATTTCCTTTCTTACTTGGATACGTTAAATCTCCAGCATACAAGAAAGTAAATTGTTTTGAATATGTTTAGAACTGCTTTTGGAAACGTAGCCTTCGATTCATGATCGTTGACCGCAACATCAGTTTCAACGCTGAAAGTTTCGAGTATAATATAGCGGAACATTCCCAGATTAGATGAGTCACTGCATTCGCCATGTCCACGAAGCGCGAGCTCAAAATCATCACAAAATTTGACACAGAGCACAGTTTTAGAGCGTACGAAACGAGTTTTGGGAAACTGATCATTGTGTCTTTCAATGGGCTGCCTATAATCACTGTCCAGTTGTTCTGCAAAATGCGTATTCCTAAATAATTGTGCTCCAGCTGTGCTGTCATATGTGACTCAGATCGCTCATGTCCCTTTCTTTTCGGTTATAAATGTCAGAGATTGTCATAGCGCACCCAGAATTTTCTTTTTCAAACAACAAACAGAAAACAGTACGATGTTGTATCACAACCAAACACCCAAGTCCTTTTTGTCGTAGATACCTGGTCTGAAAGTTCTTACAATTTCTTTACTATTAATTTTAGTTTTCTTGACTTATTTCATTTTTTACGCCGGTATCGTTAGGTCCTTGATGCATAGCTTACTTTCAAGCGACAGAAAGAGAGAGATAGAGAGATTAGTTTCCCTGAGCCTCTAAGAAATGGATCTGAGCACTATGGGACTTAACTGCTGTGGTCATCAGTCCGCTAGAACTTAGAACTACTTAAATCTAACTAACCTAAGGACATCACAAACATCCATGCCGGAGGCAATATTCGAACCTGCGACCGTAGCAGTCACGCGGTTCCAGACTGTAGCGCCTAGAACCGCTCGGCCACTCCGGCCGGCTTATTGGATTTCAGAGCGATAATAGTACGCACGTACCAAAGCCAAAACGGGTATTAATAAGTTATGTGTCACGTTGGTGGAACGAGTGAGCCAAAGGAGGAGCCGCGCTCTAGCAAGGTTCAACAGCAGAAGAGAAAGTAAAGGCAGTGGCAGATACATGCTAGGCTGTTGATTAATTGCTCAGAATAGGAGAAGCCTCCTGCACCCGCTATCTCCTCCAAACCTCGCCAAGGAACTCAGCGGCTCATAGATTGTAGTCTCTGGGGATGTAGAACTGGATTTTGTGTACGGGTCAGCCCTTGCACGTAAGAGCTGACAGGAAATTATGAACACGACTGCAGACGTCGTTGGGGAGGTTTACGTATATTACTAAATGGTTGTCACAGAGACAGGAGAATGGATTAAGTTTATAATCTGAACCGTATCTGGCTCGTGCTACGCGCTGGATTAAACCTTCGTTGCAATTCCGTGTTTCGTCTGCCGTGGTTATCGCGATTATGATGTTATCCTTTCCTTCTGCAGGTGGCAGCAGCATTGTGTATCGATATTCACACCTTGGACTATCTTTGACCTGGCGCTTGCAGTTTCCCGCTTTGCGACCAGTTGGACGGTTGGGATGGAGCAGCGAAGAATTCTAGGCGGGGCGTAATTTGGCCGGGCACGCAGGCGGTCTCTATGCCTTTTCGGAGTGTATGGTGCTGTTCCCATTGCTACGAGGTCCTTGGCTCACCGACCCTTGACACGAAAGTTGTGTGTTGATTTAACCTACCAACAAGTCAACACTGTTCACATTGTGTCGTTTGCAGTTCTTTGTCGGCTGTTGGGATATTCCCACGAGCAACAACGTGGTTTTCAAGTTGGAAAATTCTAGCCACCCTCCGGTCGAATTTCCCTGTATTTGGTTATTTGAATTGAAGTGCACCAGCTGAATATTCTGCCTTGTGACCGTTAACGTTCCGGTTATCTGCCCTGGCCGTGGACGTAAATTTCAGGCAGTGTAGTTTCCTCATCGTGTTGTAGCTGTCCACCACGGTGTGTAGTTTGACAGCTCCATGTGTGAAACTTCCTGGCAGATTAAAACTGTGTGCCGGACCGAGACTCGAACTCGGGAGCTTTGCCTTTCGCGGGCAAGTGCTCTACCAACTGAGCTACCCAAGCACGACTCACCCACCGTCCTCACAGCTTTACTTCTGCCAGTACCTCGTCTCCTACCTTCCAAACTTTACAGCAGCTCTCCTGCGAACCTTGCAGAACTAGCACTCCTGAAAGAAAGGATATTGCGGAGACATGGCTTAGCCACAGCCTGGGGGATGTTTCCAGAATGAGATTTTCACTCTGCAACGGAGTGTACGCTGATATGGAACTTCCTGGCAGATTAAAACTGTGTGCCGGACCGAGACTCGAACTCGGGACCTTTGCCTTTTGCGGGCAAGTGCTCTACCAACTGAGCTACCCAAGCACGACTCACGCCCCGTCCTCACAGCTTTACTTCTGCCAGTACCTCGTCTCCTACCTTCCAAACTTTACAGAAGCTCTCCTGCGAACCATGCAAAAAAAAAGGCTCTGAGCTCTATGGGACTTAACATTTATCGTCATCAGTCCCCTAGAACTTAGAACTACTTAAACCTAACTAACCTAAGGACATCACACAACACCCAGTCATCACCAGACAGAGAAAATCCCTAACCCCGCCGGGAATCGAACCCGGGAACCATGCAGAAGTAGCCTTCCTGAAAGAAAGGATATCCTCTGAACGTACGTTAGGGGTGTCGAAAGCTCCTTCTCACAACTCATCCCATCACATCCTCCAGAAAGCAACTCGCTCCAGACGTCCTCATATCAGTCTGTACTTGGCCACCATGGTACGCACCTTTGCAACACTAGCGTTGACATGACCAAGTGAGGCTGTCTGTCGTTTGCGACAACAATACGTCCCTTATCCTCCACAATATCTCCCATTTCGCTTTGTCAAAAGTGAATGGTGTAGCATTGAAATTCCGAGATTCTTCCCGCAACAGGTACATGAACCAATGTATGCCGAATGGCTCCATCTCTTTCCATCTCGACCGTAGCTATATGGAAGAACGATACCACGTTTTCCTGTGACAATTTGGCTATAAGCTTCGTGGGAAACAGCCTTTCCGCCAGTTGCAGTCCCATCATGAATTCTCTTGGGGTAACCAACATGGAACTAAGTGGCCCGTTCACCGCATGAAACATCGGCTCCTGAATTATCGCCACTTCAGTCATAGCATCCCCAAGCTGGTCCGCTAGCCCACGCAGTACCCTCGCTACATTCAATTGGTTCTGTAACGTACTCAATTGATTCTGTATTTTCTCCAAATCGCTACAAAACGTAATTCAGAATTTCCTTCGTTTCACTAGCGCAACGTGTTAGCTCTGTATCTAATTCCCGTACTAGTCTCGTGTTATTAAACACCCCTTATTCGTTAACCGAATTGTGTGCCACTCCACACCAAACTTCACAGAACTTACCATGTGCTGAAAATGAAAAACAGTGCTATTTAACTCCTGCATTTCTTCTTCGTCCGCTGCTCAGAATATAGTCTTTAACAAGTTTCCTCCAGCATTTATCCAGTCCCACTTTAATCGACTCCTACCTTGAGGAACCTCTTCCACCAACTGTTGCTACAGGACCCATAATTTACTGTAAGTGAACTGCAACACATGGTACTATCCCTTTATCTCCCTAAATATTTTATTCTCTTGTGTCTCCTTACACAGTTCCGAAACGGCATCCTCCAACCTACACAACTCATTCCTAATCTGGCATATCTCCACTATCGTTTATAGCGTCCATTTATGACTAGTAAACCACACATCCGTCCGGCTCTAGTGCTTCACATCCGATTCTAGAGTTTGAATAACCGTTCCCTCCCCAGCCTCGCCCTTGCAGACGTATAGCAACAGCACGACCACACTTGTTCCCTAGGATGTCCTTTGCCTTTTCGCCACCAGTAGAACAAAATTACTCTCATAAGCTGAGTCATGGTTGCGATTTAAACACTGACGCGAATATATCCTTTACTTCACCATTATGGTCAAAATTTTTTGTCTTGGTCTACTGGTTTCGATCTATAGTGAGCATCTTGAGATCTGTTTTATGGGATGAAGTAAAGTAAATTTATTCGAAATTACACTATCACCTCATCTCTCGTAACGAGGAAGCAGACTCTACAAAAGAATAATATCAGTTAATAACGATATGAAAAACTAACAACTCCGCAAAAAAAAGAAATATCCCTATGTAAATAAAAATACATACTCCCTGATATACTAAACCAGAATTCCTCCAACAAATAACAATTATACAACTTACTTACACTCTTTTATCTATAAGGCACACCATGCACTTTGAGTTACCTATTCCAGCTTCCTTCTTTTTACCCCTTTACAACTTCCATCTCCTGGTTGGTTGCCAATAATTCATGTATCGCCTCTATCATTCCCTTAAACGGTTTTATACTACTATTGTGAGGAACTGTATCTTCAAGTTGACCAATGAGTTCATCTCTACGACCTGGAATTTTGTTAACAATTTCGTCATTTTCCCCTTTGACGGATAGCGACTAGTGTCCGTTACTCATTGCCCCTCGCGGTATTACTACAATTTGCCCATGCGTCTGTTCAGTTATTCCTGGCCTTATAGCGCTTAGTACCTTCCTTCAAACTTCCCTAATTCTTCAGGAAAACTACCTCACCGCCTCATCATCTGGTCAAAATTTAGGAATTAAAAACTTCTAAGGGAGATGGCGACAAGACAGTTGCAGAATGAATCTTTACATTTTAGGTACACTGTACGTAGGCGTCCCAATCGTCGTGTTTGGAACCTATGTAGTACCTCAACATCTTTGCAATTGTCTCATGCACTCTCTCGGTTCTCTCACCGGCCTGCGGATGAAACGGACTACGCAATACGCAGCATAGTTGTTTAATTAAATCCGAGACAAACTTCGTACCCTGGTCCGTAATTATGGTCTCAGGCACACCAAACTTAAATATCCAGTTATTTAGTAATGCCTGCACAAGCAAGAGATAAGGAGTGCCGCCGGCCGTGTGGCCGTGCGGTTCTAGGCGCTGCAGTCTGGAGCCGAGAGACGGCTACGAACGCAGGTTCGAATCCCGCCTCGGGCATGGATGTGTGTGATGTCCTTATATTAGTTAGGTTTAATTAGTTCTAAGTTCTAGGCGACTGGTGACCTCAGAAGTTAAGTTGCATAGTGCTCAGAGCTATTTGAACCATTAAGGAGTGCCAGGTATTTAAATCACAGCCATGTTTCGCTATTTACGAGAGTTTGTTGTGTAGAACGACGCTGTGTGGACCACACCATAGTGTACAGTACTAATGTTGGCAGCAGTGTTGGGGAATTTTCCGGCACAGTAACGGTCCGTGTTATAATGCAAGAATCGTGCCGGAGCGATTTTACGAGATGATGGTGAACTCACATTGTTGTCTTGGGCAACAGATTCACCTAACCAGAACCTAACGTAATACATCTACGACGCTATCTGGCGGCTAGTACTTGTCCACAAACAACTGACCCTTTAATCTATGAGTTTTGGGTAATCCGTGCGCAGATATTTGGTCACATATACCTGCAGAAACCTACGAAGGACTTGTCGAATTCAAGCTACGCAGAATCTATGTGTTATTGGGTGGATCAACATTTGATGGGTCTCTGGAAAGCCCTGTGTTTCCAATGTTAAAATTGCGCTTATAAAATACATGTTTTCTCAAAACGTATTTGAGCTAGGGAGTTGAAATTTTTACAGGTTATTTATTGGAGTTTTGACTACAGCTTAACACCGGGATTTTTCAAAATTTGAATTCAAGGAATAATATTTCCTATTGTAATGAAAATTCACTACTTTCTTGTGCCATTCTTGTTTTTATTTCAACAGTATACAGGGTTTTGGAAAAACGGTGTGTTCAGTTGCGCATAAGGAACTGTGTAATGTTTCCTGAAAATCTGAAGCAAATTAGTTTGGTAGATTCTGAGAAAACATATAATTTGTATGAAAAAAATAAATCTGTTGGGAATCGAGCGGATTACCTTTTTACTGCATACCCGGTACATAGGGTGGATTATCATCATCTTCTGCAAATTCCTGCTGTAGCTTACTCTTTGTCCTCCTGCTGTTTACTCTGACTTGTGTTTCTAGGCTATTTTGAGTCCTGTCGCAGCCCGAAAACATTACTTGTCTAAAGCAAGCATCGTTTGTACCATGTTGAAACGTATCTTCATTCCCATATTTCTAAATACTTTGCGTCTTCAACGTTGCCATCGTTGGAAGTAGCAACAGCATCATACACACCAAAGTGTAATGTTCTTAATCCAACAAACACAGTCTTGGGGATTCTTGATAATATAACATGATTTACATTTACATTGGGGTTTTGAGTTTTACCATTAAAACATTTTTTCAACAGTTTAGGTGCTGCTCCGTCTTAGAAAATAGGTTTTATCACCTTCATTGCTGCATGAGACAGGCTATATCTGTGATTACACACTTTACCTTTTAGCAAACCCTTGTTGTACTTAGCCAACTGTTTTCTCCTTTTTTACAGAAGTACTGATGGGGATTTTCATCGGTTGAAAAAGTATGAAAACAGGAGTCCAAACAACCTTCTTCATCTCATCGAGCCGGCCAGAGTGGCCGTGCGGTTCTAGGCGCTGCAGTCTGGAACCGAGCAATCGCTGCGGACGCTGGTTCGAACTATAGTTAGCTGTGCAATTATTTTCATGTGAACCTTTACTTTTATTGTAGACACCTATAGTATTTAGGTATTACTGCTACATGTAAAACTTTCCCTGCAGACATACTGGTGGCGGATACTACATCATGATGTTTGTTCCCATTTGTGCAAGGTAGCATCGAATGCCGCAGTCAAGCCATTACCGCTGATTTCTATTACTGCCTCTTCCACAGCTTTCATCATAGATCCTATACAGACATCTTCCACTTTATACTGTATAAATCTATTATAGTTCGTATACTTGGAAGATTCATCACGCCACAGAAAACTACACCGGCAGTAGCACCCCTACCAACCGTACGCAAGACATAAACAAATCTATTGTTATTTTCATAGATTATGCTGCCATTTTCCTCATTTAGAGTTACTGCAGCACTGTGCCAAACAGTGTTCATGTATTAACACTTAACAAACTTCAGATCCAATTTCACTGGAAAGTTCTATGTGCTTTTTATAGAGAGTTCCAGAGCGACTTCACAGCATTAAGTACGTCTTACATAGTTTTGCAAAAAAATCCTTTGAGAAATGACGTATCAAATATTTAATTCAAATCCGATTCGCTCTTGAAACATTAAACTTTTTACTAACTGAACAAGCTTCCTCATCGAAGTACTTTCCTTCTCATTTTAATTGCAATGAGCAGGTGTACCAAAAATGTTAGGTTCACACACTTGGTTGTCGTCTTTATTGTTTGAGATATAAACACCTACATTTGGCTTTCCAACATTTCTCCTTTTCTTACAAGCCTTCAGTGGATTTATAGTCACTTTACTTTTACCAATGATCATCCTTCAATAAAACAGACACTTCAATTAACAGAATCCGCTACGAATACCTTCACGATTACGAAAGTGTAACTAAACATGAAATACACGGCCATGGAGCGAGCAATTAACACACATCAAAAAAGTTTTCCATCACCATGGTTCCCAGAAATCCTGAGGACAGACGTTGACTGAGGATATTGTATCACAGACACAGTCCCTTTGACTCTCAGAGATGTCACTAAACCCGCCCAAAGATGTTAACAACCATGAAAGAGCAGCACCTATTGGATGAGGGGTGTCCGACAGCCGATCAGTTCCAGTCATTCCACCAGGAAGGATGTACATGGCTCTTGTTGTCTATAGTTCAACTATGCCCACACGGTCAATACCGCGGTTCGATCGCGTCCACATTGTTACTTTGTGCCAGGAAGGGCTCTCATCAAGCGAAGTGTCCAGGCGTCTCAGAGTGAACCAAACCGATCTTGTTCAGACATGGATGAGATACAGAGAGACAGGAACTGTTGATGACATGCCTCGCTCAGGTCACTCAAGGGCTACTGCTGCAATGGATGACCGCTACCTACGGATAATGGCTCGGAGGAACCCTGACAGCAACCATTTTGAATAATTCTTTTCGTGTAGCCACAGGATGTCGTGTTACAACTCAAACTGTGCGCAATAGGCTGCTTGATGCACAACTTGACTCCCGACGTCCACGGCGAGGTCCATCTTTGCAACCACGACACCGTGCAGCGGGGTACAGATGTTCCCAACAATATGCCAAATGGAACGCTCAGGATTGGCATCACATTCTCTTCACCGATGAGTGTCAGGCTGAACGCCTTAGGCACACTGTCCAGCGAATGCAGCAAGGTGTTTCGGGGTAGCATTCTGTGGGGCCGACGTACGCCGCTGGTGGTCATGGAAGGCGCCATAACGGCTATAAGATACGTGAATTCCATCCTCCGACCGATAGTGAAACCATATCGGAATCATATTTTCGAGGTATTCGTCTTTATGGACGACTGTTCGCGCCCCCATCTACGTGAAAATTTCCTACTCGGCGGTCTCGCCATGGAAATAGGTGTACTGGCAGACGCGGCTACGTGAAACATACCGTAGTTGTTAACTACATCTGTCTACACTGCCTAAACTGGTTTCGGTCGTTTTACAAAACTTTGCTTTAATTCCTTTACTTGTCTTTATGTTCTTACATAAATTAATAGACTAGATATCCTGATTTGAACCTGTTAATGTACTTTATGAAACCTAACTGACAAAATTTTGCTCACTCAAATCACGCTAAAGGAAAACCTGACTACCAAGTCTAATTTACCCATTAAAACCTATCTTATTATTTAGTATTGCATTAAATATTTGCTGGAATTGTACAAGACTTGGATTTCTTTGAAGTAATCAATTCAAATTATTTTTGTCCTGGTTGATCTGACTGCAAACACACAAAGAACACACTCAGAAAATAAATTTCACAATGTATCAACAATGAGAATGTAGCCATTTACATGCATTGCCTAACATGACCATCTGGTTGGGGAGGGCATGGATATGCACAGAAAAGAACATGGGGATAAGGAAATTTGGAAATTTGTGGTAAGGTCTTAGGACCAAACTGCTGGGATCATCGGTCCCTAAGCTTACACACTACTTAACCTAACTTAAACTAACTTATGCTAAGGCCAACAGACACACCTATGCCCGAGGGAGGTCTCGAACCTCCGATGGAATGGGGAGGGCAGGGACCGTTTCAAGGCCTCTCTGACCGCGCTGCTACCCCGCGTGGCCATGGGTTGAGGATAGAAAATAGCGTAATTCATACAAAAAAAGAAGAAATTTAAATGATTTTCCACTACTGACAGGTGCTACCAAGTCTACTGCAAAGTCAGAGGAGAAGTCGTGGCTGAACCCTAATGGCTCAACCCTAATGGTTCAACCCTAATCAAGTCCCAAGCGTCAAAAATATTCATTAAATTACACATTACGAAAATCAAGATAAATACTTCACACATGTTAGTATTCGTTCTATACTGCAAATTTAATTCTATGAAGCTATTAGATAAGAACTGAATTTATAAGAATTCTGAGTAAAACGTACACTTGGCAGCAAAAAAATTGGGTCATTGCTGAATACAGCCAACATAACATAGCTGTGTTGCAGGTCCTCTAAACACCAAAACCTCGTGGGGTACAGTCGTTTCACTACACACAATGGGTACCGCAAGAGACTACTAGAGACCAAAGGTCTTTATGGCAGTCAGTCTAAGCGTCAACTAATATCGTCATACAAAACATATTAGAAAACACGTTCTTAGCGATGAGACCCCAGTAACACTCATAAACTAACCTTACAACAAGTGACATTCCAAAAGGTCTGAGAAAACGGATTATTTTACATATATCGTACAGTAACCCTTAGTCAGAATTAAATACTTGAGACAGTATATGGAATTACAAAGCTGTACTGCAGTTGGAAAAAGTTTTTCACTCTCGAAAAAGTTTTCCATCCACGTGCTGAACGTCGCTCAACGGCGAGTGGCTCTGGAAACTGGAAATTGGACGAACCAGTGAAAAAACGCGATTAACGGCAACAAGCACTCTACAGAAATCTCAACATTAACAGCGAATCACCAGTAATATCATTGTTCTCGTAACACGTGTACACGAGTTTGAACTTTAAATGACATGACCAGTGTCGTCGTTCTAGACCTGGATTCAAACCCAGCACCTATAGCCATTGCTAACTAAGCTAAGCTTTGTTTGCGCTTTATTGAGAACCGAGCACTAGGCATAAAGAGACGTGAAGTATAGACGTTTGCACCAGTATCAGTTATCAATTCAGATCCTGAAAATAAATGACGAAAATGTTTGCACTGAACTGGGAATCCTGTCATAACAGTTACCTACCTGGGAACTATCCCCAGCTACGTTTAATATGGTGTCATTCACAAGGAACAAACTGTGCTCACGTTTAAAATTGAAATGCCATCATGTAGAGCTTGTGACAGGGATACGAACCAAGCACCTAATCGGGTTGTTAACGAGTATGTAAAATCAGAAGTTAAATATCAAATGTTTTCACCAATAACGAGATGTTGGAATCTTAAATGACGATAGAATTGTTTTTGCCTGACTGGGATTCAAACCCAGCATCTAGTGCCGTCGTTTTCTAGACAGGAACAGACGATAACTGGCTATTGTTGGTTCACCAGTAGCGAGATGTGCGCATGTTTAGCTAGACATCTGGCGACGAAAAGTTCTGTGCTGAATGGAATTCAAACCCCGCACACTTGGTTATGAAGACACTTTAACTATCAAATTCTTTCCCAATAATAGCTAGGAGTGGCATGTTTGTACTTTCAATGATATGTTGGAAAATACTCTGCTGGCTAGAAGTTGAAGCTAGCCGAGCTGTCTAGGGCGCTGCGGTCATGGACTGTGCGGCTGGTCCCGGCGGAGGTTCGAGTCCTCCCTTAGGCATGGGTGTGTGTGTTTGTTATTACGATAATTTAGGTTAAGTAGTGTGTAAGCGTAGGGACTGATGACCTTAGCAGTTAAGTCCCTCGAGATTTCACACACATTTTTGTTTTTAGAAGTTGCATCCACAATATATCGTAGTTGGTGATCACAACGAACATAACGTCAAACCCATATCCGTTTTCGCCAGTAGGATGGAGAGGAATGTTTGAACTAGAAAAGATGTAAGGAAACGTTTGATCTTGCAATGTTGTGATAAAAAGTTCATCATGTGGCTGTGAGTTGAAACGAACACGTTACAACTGACAACGCACGAAGAGACGTTGAAAATGCAACTGTTTTTCACTGGTAGTTCGGAGTGCACATGATAGGGCTTGAAATGAAATAATGAATATTTTGTGCTGATCAGGATTCGAAACCAGATAGGTGTTTTCGAGGAGGCCTAGAAGAGTTTGCAATCTTGGGGAACACAGTGAAATCGAATTCGAATACCAGTCCAGCAGCACAATTTTCAACGTCTCAGTTTCAAATAAAGTACGAGCTTGTGAACTTACATGGTCATTGGTTCATTAAATGAAATACGTTTTCTAGTTTACTACGGCTCAAACGAATGCCGCTCTGCCATAGTCGGCAGCGAACTGATCTTATCTTTACTGCCGATATTGAACTACGAAGCTTACTGGCGTTCTGCACTTGGCGTTACTAGGGGTGCAGGAGAGTTACTTGTGTGCGTTACAAACCTACGCCTGACGTCAGATGTTAACCTACACGTTTTATACATCAATACAAGATTAATCCACCAGACCACAGAGCCCCTAGCCAAGAACATACTTATGAATTGCAGAGTATTCATTTACATGTAGGTGCAGATGTCAAGGGACGGCTAACAGGAAGGAGGGCGGAACCTGGGAAGTGCAAAATATAAGGGTGAAATACTTGCAGAGTATTGCTTTCTTAGAAGCGTGCAACAGTTCGTTTTATCTTAGGGCCGAGAGATAAGGAAGGACTGTTTACAGAACGAAGAATGGGTTGTAAGGGAGGGGAGATCACAGAGTACAGATTCATAGGGGTCGAGAGGTGTGATAGAGATTAAGGCAGCAGCAATTAAAACAGAAATTGTAGCGTCAATGGAAACCGCTAGATTTGTTTATAAAAGTTTTGGGGGAATTGAATAGGAGGGCACTAGCTGCGACAGTGTCAGAGAGAGAGAGCGTGTGTGGGAGAGAATAGAGGAGATATTAACAACGAGTAAACTTAATATGAAATCGTTTGAGTATTGTGTGGAAGACACAGAGTGTATTCACGGATGGAGAGGAAGAGAGAGATGTATTTGAAATAACAAAATCTACTGTGACAGAGTTCATCTACGCTGATTAGTTTGTAAGTATCTAGACAGGTTATAAATGAAATAAAAATAGAATATTTAACAAACTGTATATTCAAAGGAAACTCACTTGAATTAAAAAGGCAACTCAAAGGAAAACTAACCCATATTGTATCTTTTCTGTTGCCACGTGATCTTCCAAAAGCTCCCAATGAGGAGAAATGACGAAAAAGAAGACACAACAAAACGTTTTAAGGACTTCTAAAAAGCGTCTTGACATAGAATGTATAAGCCGTCGGACGTAACAGCCTGAAGATTCAACTTCCTCCCAGGCTTCCAGGACGCAGTCCAAAAGAGCGTCCGCAGTAGTTGGTTGGTTTCGTGGTCACTTCTCCGTTAATGTTCTGACGACCTCGGCCCACATGTTTTCCATGGGGTTCACCTCAGCTGCCCGTGGCTGCCGCTCCATGACGTGGACGCCAATCGTGGAGAGCCACTGCTGAACAAATGCAGACTTGTTAATGGGAGAATAGTCCCCTTGCAATGTGACGTCCCCTTCGGCGAACAGCATTCGCACTGACGGAAGCATCACATTTTCCAATATGTGGACATACTGCACGCTGTCAAGAGTTCCTTCTATCCAGTGAAGAATTCCCACCCCAGCAGGTAACAGATAGCCGGCCACTTCTTCTCGTCGTGGTTACATATTTGCGTCGATGGCGAGTCCCTTGCGGCCTGTTAACGATTCGTGGACCGTCGTTACTGGTGGAAACCACCTTCTCAACAGTGAAAATGATGTTGTCCTACGACGCCCTCACATGGAACTCCGCAAATGCTAGCCGGTATAAAAAGTTGTCTTCGCTGAGCTCTTGTTTCACGGCGGATCGTCGTGTACGCAGTCCAGCGTCCCTCAGCCTTCGGCGAATCGTGTCACTGGAGCTGGGGAAGTTGGTTACCCGGTCCCAACTGCTTCGCGTACAGAAAGGGATTTCCTGTGTTCCTAGGCACTAGGTCCCTGTGTTTCTGCTGTGAGCTCACTCTCTTCCTTCCTGAGCCAGGAGCCCTGTTCGTGGTGCCCCTTTCAAGGTAGATCCTCCATCTCGTTTCAGTGGTATGTGGTACGCCATACTGTCTGCCAGCTTCTCTGGTGGAACATCCTCCTTCTTCAATGAGAGCGGCGACTCTATCTCGAATAGACCTCTCCCAGTGAGCCATTACGGCAGACAGGCTGATGTGTATTTCTGCTTGCCCCTCTTATACTGCTGTCAGGAGAGGAGGTAAACATATTTACGTCAAACGGAGCGGCAGAGGCATGCGGCGCAGCCCTGCTGGCTTGTCCCGGGCTGTTGCCCACCAACGCCACCGCCAGCTCGCTCACTTCCGTATCGCATTGGCCAGCTTGGCTGGCCCGTAGCTCGCCAGGCGCGGGTAGTACAGACCCGGGCCGCAAGGCCACGATCACCCCTTGAGGGATCAAAAGCTACCCCTAACCTATCCAAGTCTCTAGTATAAAGTAACGCAGCTACAGCTATTATGCTATAACATGTGCAGGCACACCTACAGTTGACGATTCATTCAAATATTTGACGAGCAATACATTCAAAAATACATGCATTTTAAACATAGCTACCACAAAATATTTCACCTAGCTAGCAATAGCATGACGCAGGAAACCTTCTCTTTTTTGTAAGCGCTCTGCATTAGATGTGGCCTTAAGAAAACGTGTATTCAACCACGACAACTAAGCGGAATGTAAAAGTAAACAGATTTGGCGGCAGCTTCTCCAAATAATAGTATATACGTAGTATATAATACACATTTTGTGCACTTATAACATGTACCCTGTGTCTCTGAAACAACACGTTCTGAAAGTCGCGGTGGTCTCGCGGTTCTAGGCGCGCAGTCCGGAACCGTGCGACTGCTACGGTCGCAGGTTCGAATCCTGCCTCGGGCATGGATGTGTGTGATGTCCTTAGGTTAGTTAGGTTTAAGTAGTTCTAAGTTCTAGGGGACTGATAACCACAGCAGTTGAGTCCCATAGTGCTCAGAGCCATTTTTGAACAATACGTTCTGCACGACGGAAATTACTTTCTGCTGAGGCACTTCATTTACATCTCAATGATACACGACTACTAGAGAACATTGCTCTTTACGGCAGTCAATCCACTTGTAAATTAACACCATGATATCGCAGATATTAGGCAACAAGTTACTAGGGATGAGAAAGGCCATAAGGTTTGCAACGAAACATGCTACTCCTAGCTACTACTGAATAAGAATTTGCTTATTAACGTGTCTTCATAACCATGTGTGCGGCGTTCGACTCTCACTCAGCATACACGTTTTCGTCGCCTTATTTCTAGTTCAATGTGCGCACATCTCGCTAATGCTGGGTCAACATTGGACATTTCTCGTCTGTTCCTGGTTAGACAACAACGGCGGTAGGCGCCGGGTTCGAATCCCGGTCAGGCAATAAAACTTCTGTCGTCATGCCGAGAAGGTAACTGTCATGTTAGGGTTCCTGATTTCGTACAAACATTATCGTCATTTACGTTCAAGTTGACAATTGATAACTGATACTGGTGCAAGCGTCAATATTTGACGTCTCTTTCTGCCTAGTGATCGAGTCTCGATAAGGCACAAAGCTTTGCTTGGTTAACAATGGCTTTACGTTCTGGGTTTGCATCCGGATTCCGAACGAAGACGTTGGTCATGTCATTTAAAGAACAACTTTGTGTACAAGCAACTGTTGATGAGTGATGTGAACAATGATATTATGTGTGATTCGCTGTTAATGTTGGGATTTCCATTGAGTGCTTGCCGCCGTTAATCACATTTTCTTTTAACTGCTTAGTATTACATAAAGTTGATGCGAAACCACTGCCCGTTGAACGTTGAACGACGTTCAGCATGTGTTGGGAAAGCCTTTTAGACAGCGTAGAACTTGTTTTCAATTGGCAAACAACTTTATAAATCTATATACTGTCTCAAATATTTAATTGTGCCTAGGGATTACTGAACGAATTATGTGACAAAATTGGTTGCCCCATAACGTTTGAAATGTCACTTATTGTTATTAAGTTTAGTTCACAAACGTTAAGGACTGTCTGAGCTCTTCTGTACTATCATGGTGTTACTTTACATCTGGACGGACTGTCATAAAGACAGATGTTCTCTAGTAGTCCCTAGCGGTACCCATTGTGTATCTTACAACGACTGTACTGTGGAAGGTTCTGACGATGTGCAACACAGACATGCTAAGTTGGTTGCATACATTCATGTGCAGCCTACACGTTGGAATTCAGACGTGACCCACTTTTTTTGCTGTCGAGTGTACATTAAAATGCCTATTTTGTACAGAAAGGATCCGTCTGTTCCATGAAAGAAATCAGCTCTAATTTTAAAATCAACATGTGTACTACATAAATGCTGAAGATGCAAGCATTTGCTATAGACCAAATGAAGAAATGAACTTGTTTACTGACACTCTTTATCTGAGGTCATAACTGAACAAAGCCACCGACCTTCAACTCCTAGCAAATCATGAAAGATACAAAAATTCAACCCCATGTTTGCACAGTAATAGTTCATGAACTTATTTGAGACATTTAAATCAGTTCCATATAACTAGCTGTAAATGAGAATATAGAATCTTTACACTCTGCCCGCTAGTATCTTCCTGACCAAACACATTTCTGTATTCTCCTCTGTTTTGTTACTAGTTGGCAAACTGCTCGAGCGACCTATAGTTACCAGCCACCTTTGTGAATCTCACATTGAGATGCGCATACTGGATTAAATTACACGAAAGCGACGTAGGAAGGACATAGTTAAACAAATATCAGTGTACAACTGAGTGTAAAGAGACTCACTTCCTTCGTAAAGGCTTACTACTTTCTCATACAAGTTGGGGGGGGGGGGCGGATGACAACGCAAAACAGTAATGACTTAACATAACTGCAAGGTAATGCATGAGAAGATCTGAAGTATAGGGCTCACAAAATCAATCAGTATTATCATCAAGGTGTACCATATTTGGGAAACTGAATAGTGTAAGACGACCACAATATGATTGCATTTGGGGGCTTAGGGAGCTTCGGCTGGCATTTCATTACTCGTGGTGTAGTCAGGATTCATACTGTGTGCACCAGTAGTGATCTGAAACTGTTGATATTATGGTGTGGTTTCCTCAGCCACCACTGCACTTTTCTGCTGTAAATTCACCGTGTATAACGGCCAATTACACTGATACCATGGTCCAGTAGTAGTTGTTTACGATTCGCGTGCTTCTGTGGGAAAAGGCACTCATGAGTGATCTAGTGACTAATATGACGAGACGGCATATATACTACAGTAGTCTCTGTGTCTTTCATGTCCGAAGTAAACGACGACTACCACAGTGTGAGGGAGGCCAGCCTACATGCTGCAGTGCACCATCAGGCCAGAGGCGAAGAAATCAGAGGCAAATACATCAGAGGCAAAGCAGCAACGGGGTCTTCCTGCAGATACTATGTCTCTCATGCCAACGGTATTGCATCGACCGAAATGATTTGGATTTATTTTAAAGTACTGAAGATTTACTTGTACTAACTGACAGCAATGATGCAGCAAATCGTAGCTAATCATAGGTTCATGCGACTGACATCGGCGTATCTCTCAAAAAAATATTCGAAAACACTGGAACACTGGTGAGTGAATACAATGGGAACAGCCTTAGGTTGACTGAATGTTTTCATCCCTCCACGTCTATTATTCCACATGACAAGTATCTGTCTGCTTATGACCACAATTTTAGAAATCACGTACTCCCTTACGAGATGTTTACCTTGAGAACTTCGGAATCTTCCAACCAACTACACGTTTAATACATAACCAGAAGTGACCGAAATGAAAGAAAAATGAAATTCAAGCTTTTTAAATAATTGTAGAGATTCCAAAAGAGCGAAGGTCGTAGCTTGTCATTAATGTACCATCGATAGGTATAAACAAGCCTTTACTTAAAAGAAACTGTTCCGGTACTTACCTTAGGAGATTTAGAAAAGCCATGGAAAACTTTAGCTTGGATGGCTGGATGCGGAGCAGAAACTTGGTCCGCCCGAATGTGAGTATAGTATGGTAGCCGTTGCGCCATCTCACTCGATTCACAGGCTCTGCCGTTCCCACTTATTAACCCAGTAGAACTCACGTGACTATGCCTTCATCCTTCAGCGATTTTCTTGGTGAACCTTCTGCTAAGATACCGCTACAAGCGAGCCGTGCGTACGGGGCACTGCAGGATGGGGAGTGCCGGCCCAGATATGCTTACGGGACCTATCAGAATCCGAGTAACTTTCAACTAGTGAGAACTGCAGACACCTGCTGTGAGAACTGCAAACGACTAACAGTCAGGTGCCTTGCATGTCACTATACTACGATGGCTTAGCTTTATATGATCCATGATCAGTATTTTAAAATGTAAAGACAAAGAATAGAACATCAAACATATTGTTTCAGTAAAATATGTTATTTTAACTGTAACTCTATATTTTTTGAGTCATTACAACTGAAAAGATTCAGCCCAATTAATCTTTAATGTATGCACTATATACTGGATGGAACTTGTATATTCCATATTGGACTGAAAACTGCAATTGTAGGAGCAATAAAAAGAATTTTGCTGATCAGTAGCACTCTTCGTAGGAACAATATCATTAACCTTCGACACGATATAGCTTAGGTACTCTATATGAAGAAAACAACAGGTGTGAATTTGTTATAATATTCCAGAAATAACAGAACAGGATAGTTACACTCCTTCCCAGCGTTCGTACACCGCCACTTAGTATCCACCAATATATTAAAAAATTCTCTTTACGTAGTGTGATTCATATGTGTCCGAACCTACATCAGTTTTTCTTGTTATTCAGAATCTGTTTGGCTCCAGGGCAGTGTAAAAAACATCGAAATTTCGGTTCTAGTAGCTTTGATCCGTCACGACATTAATTTCTCTCATCATGCTTGTCCGATGTTTATGTTAACAAATTTGTAACTGTAGGGTCTGATGGTACGCCTATACACTATTGTTACGATCACCTATATAGTTTAATTACTTATACAGTTTTTTAGAAATATAATTTGATCATTTCGTAGCGATTCTTTGTTTGTGTACAAGTTTAGCTGTCATTTGCTCAAAATTGTGTTATCATTACTTCGCTGTTTATTAATGTGCAAAAAGCATAACGCCTGAATAAATGAGGTAGCAAGTCTGAAGATTATCACTGTGTATTATGTGGTTATCGTAGTGTATCACCGCACTTCTGCCACAGTTTCTTCGCCACTGTCCCTCTTATTACATAACATGGCGACAAAGTCAGTATATTTTACTTCACATCTTTGAAACTAGAATTTTTATAACGTACAAATATTCGAGCCCTGTGATTAGGCGAGCCATTTGTTGTAACACTCATTCATTGGGTTTCCAAGAAGTATTGCAATTGAAAGGCAAAGGTCCCGAGTTCGAGTCTCGGTCCGGCACACAGTTTTAATCATCCAGGAAGTTTAGTATCAGCGCCCACTCCGTTACAGAGAGAAAATATCATTCTAAATTGTGTTTGCTTAATCTAGGAGAACTGTCGATATTTTAGTTATTATGCTCACATGACAATTACTTTTTACTTAATTTCAAACAAATCTTTTGTATGATATTCTCCATAGTTGTTGATCAAGTGTTCAGTACTTGTCTAAAATTCAATTTCAATGGGTTGAATAATGTGATAGCGCCAACACGCTTGGTTAACTACTGCCCTAGCCTATTGTTCAAAATCGTATTGCATTCTAAGCTTCTTAGTGCTGAAATGTTCAGTTTTGTGTCTACTGTAAGATGTATTTTATATTTAGTTTGTCTCTTTCCTCAAATCTGTGCTAATGAAAGTTCTTATTTGTTATTATTATTATTATTAATGAGTTCATCCAGTAAATGGAAGACGTTTAGCAAGTAACTTAGTCAACTTTTCTTTAGGTCCTTCTTGTTGTTCGGAAAGCTTTTCATTCTTTCTAAGAAAGCTTGTTTACGTAATTCCGATGACTTTTGTCTGTACTGTTGTTGTTTTGGCTACTCCGATGTAACACCATATGTCTACTTTGCGTCTGAAGGTTCATCTTCCTAAAATATCGGTTGGTCTTACGTTTGCGTCGTTGAGGTCTTTCTGAATTTCGTTCAGTCATGGTATTGCGTTCTTAAGTGATGCTGCGTAGTCGATCATCCTTTTTGTCAGTCGCTTTTCTTGTAGCCTGTTGAGATGACCAAAAAATTTCATTCGACTTTTCTTAAAGTCAGTTTCTTGTCTGTTGTTTTCACTGATTTTAGCTTGTAACCGTCTTTGATATTTTCCTAGTGATATTTCTCTGTTTTTTTTATTTCTCCAAGTATGTGTTTTCTGTCAAGCGTCAGTGTTTTTCTTGCGCAGGAGACTGTTTGCTTGATTTGATCATATGTTTTATTATTTTACTGTATTCCTGACAAGTAATTTTTATACATCTCGGCAAGTCAGTTTCCAAGAAGTACATAGCAATCAGTATTTCTTGGTTCCTCTTAGCTTTATGATGTTTTCTGTATTTCACACGCCAAATATTCTTCTCATCAACGTCTGTATATTTGTTTCACATATGACAAGGACTGATAAGATTCATGGGATACTGTTATACAAAAACCAGACTATTGCTTATGAAATTAATGACTTTAAGTGAATATTCATTTCTTTTGTTACAACATTCTTATGTAGCCTTTTTTCTACTACGCCCATGACAACTGACACAGATTTCAACTTAAGATTCCTGGATATATGTCTGATAAATCTCTTCTCTCATATTGTTAATAAGTTGCAAATAAAAAGTCATAGCTACTACTTTTCTATACACAATCAGAATCGAATAGCAAATTCGAAGAGTTGTATACAACACAATATGCAGTTGGTCAACGCTGTAATATAATAATAGATTTTTACATGAATAAACGAATTACTAGCGTTTTAACCAGATAGTAAAAGTGAATGTAATCAAATTTAATGTGTCCCAAGATTCTTTGGAATATCAAGATAATTCTAAAGCAGGAAGGAGATGATGAAAAAAACCCATAGAAATCGAGAAAATCCAGAAACGAACCCCTTAATAGACATGGTGCTGATTAAATGTAGCAAAAGTATGGTATAATGAAGAAAAGGATTACTGGTACAAAATCCCGAAACTGACAGAGGCAGGTATTTCAGTTTTAACAGGATTCTTCGAGAAGTTATAATAAGAAACAGAAAAGAAAACCTACACAAAAAATTGCATTAAGCGCTGAGCAAGTAGTGTCTTGCATCCAAAGAAGCTTGCTTCCTACATGGGACCAAAATTTCTTCCACACCAAGGTGACATGGATTTCTACATAGTGTAATGCCTGCATCAAAATTGTTCTGGCTTATCAAGAAAATGTGATTAGGTGCTTAAAAGTAAAATATGATGAAGTAATGTTAGGGTAACATCCAATGTTACCACTCGGAGTGTGCAGTCTCAGAAGTCTGAAAGTGGTAGCGACCTAGAAAACCTGGGACTGGAAATACAAAAGTTCCGATTGGATACAGTTGAGGTCAGCAGAATGAAATAGCAAGAAAATTTGGATTTCAGGTCAGACGAATGTAGGGTAATATCAACAGCAGCAAAAAACAATGCGAGTAATATTCGTTATGAATAATAGGTTAGGGCAGAGTGTGAGTTGTTATGAACAGTTCAGTGGTAGGTTTGTTATCAGAAACGGCAGCAAACCAATGCTAACAATAGTGTTTCATGTACACATGCCGACGTCAAAAGCGGAAGATGAGAATGTAGAGAATATGTATGAGGGTATAGGACGCATAATTCAGTACACAAATTAAGATGATAATCTAATAATGATGTTGGAATGGAGCACAGTCGCAGGGGCAGGGATAGAAGAAAGTGGTATCAGAGAATATAGTCTTGTTCGTAAGAATGAGAGAGGAGAAAGACCGCGTTTCGCAATAAAGATTATGATAGCGGGGAGACTTATTTGCAACTGCAGTGTGATATCATGTGCGATTTTATTTACGATGAGCCATCATGAGTTGAAGTTAATTGCACTGAAGATAGCTACGCAGTAGTTACCGATTTGCAATAAAAAGATTAAAAATTTACGACCTACACTGCCTTTTCTCCTACCTTGTACTAATTTCTATGTTCTCAAACAGGGCATATCTACCTTCGACAGGTGTACGAGAATGACAGATAGAGAACTACTTAAGTTCAGAAAAATAACAGTGGGGTACCCATTACATTTCAAGTTGAACATATGGTGGGCCTATCCTTTTTACTAACACCAGATATGATGGGTCGTCTTCTCAAAACTATAGACCTGTCTTACTTGCTAACTCTTGGAGAATTGTGTAACATATATTATGCTCAAATGGCATGTAAAAGTTAACTTTCTCCTTTCCTTGAGATCCAGAAGAACGTGCTCGTACGATACGGATCACACCCGATGTTAATCGGAAAAGGGACTATGCACGCACTTTGTGGCATTCCCAAAAATGTGAACACCTCCAGGTAGGATGAAGAACATGTAAATTTTTACTGGAGACGGTATCCATAGCAAAAGGAATACTTGGTATGAATCAGGTGAAACTACTTCATTGTAGATTAAGTGCTGTAGCTGGTGATAGTATTAATTCGTTCGGTTTGGCATGAACTTCCGAATGGGAGAGAAAGATTTTTGGGCTTGCTTGGAAGCGAAAAGTATGATATTGTCCTGGGACAGGATTCGATGAGTAAATATCACTTCAAATTCAATATGGAGTGGAGCATAATAAAGCTAGAAGGAACATCATTCCATTTTGGTTGCCTTGTCAAAAATATCTTAACGCAGTATGGTGAATATAAGATGCTGGGAAGCTAACTAGACTGTGTGCAAGCTCTCTTACACTTGACTACTAGGAGAAAATATCGAAAGTTACAGGGAATTTAGAAAGGATGGTGGTAGGAGCATATTAGCCAATCAATGCATAACCCTTAGCAGAATATGATGATCTGGACAAAGTGCAGCGCTTTGTGTGCAGTAATTTGTTTCATGTGCAAGAAATTGAGTGAAGCTGGGCACTGTCGATTTGCATATATAATTTTGGACTACTGGAGGTGGAGTTATCATGAGGTGTACTGACAGCCAGCGTGGAAATGGTAAAAGAAGAAGAACAGAGATTTTAGTGTAATGTGTAAGCCAGGACAGTCAGCTTCTTTAGCCACAGTTGCAATGAAATAATAGGTAGGTAACCGAAAAATTGTTAGTGGAATACATGTACCATTGCCAGTTATGCCAATGACAAAATATAGTATTAGAACTGGAAATAAACTGTCAGTGTGCAGGAAGCCACATTAGGTTCAACACTACATCCAGCTGTTAACGAAGGTATTTATAAAATAACAGCTCTCTGGCAGAATAATAGACGAAACTATCAGCTCGCTGGGGGTGCTGGTGGTTATTATTCCCAAGAATAGCTCAGATGACAGTAGGTCCTATAGATGCTGCTATGACTAGCATATTTTAATCATCGCACTGTCACAGATGTGTGCTCATTTCCATATATTATAGACATGTGGGATAACTTGGGAAAATTGCGTTATTGTACCACTATAGATTTATTAAATGGGTACCATCAATTAGAGCAGAACAATGAGACAGACCTAAGACCTCACTTACAGTTACATCCAGTCATTATTATTACTGCTAAATGCAATTCGTATAGAGGAACTCGCTGGCAACATTCCAACATCAATTGTATTGGTTGTTATAAGACCCAAAACAGTAACAGTGTATATATGTCTAGCCGATCTTACAGTATTTTCATAAGATATTCAGGAACATGTGGTATATTCTCAGGATATCTTTAGATGATTACAAATGGCACAACTAACACTTAGTTTATGGAAGTTTTACTTTGTATTGACAAAAATTCACTCGTTGGATCATCTTATGGTGTGTGAACAAAGCAGCTGCTTGTACTAACAATGTGTAAATTCCCTACTCCTCTTACTGGAAAGGAGTTTCCTTCTTTTATTAAGGTTAGCCAGTTATTATAGGAAGTTTCCGCCAAAATTTTCTCGTTGGGAAGGCCTCATACACTTATGTTAAAAAGGGAACTAAAACTTAAGCAGGCTCTGAACTGTGAGCAAGTCTTTGAATATCTGATATACTACATGATGGTGCTAAGCAAGGTCTGATGAATAATATGCATAGTGACAATTTAATATATTTATTAATAACAACATATACATCAAAACAGAAATAATTCTTTTAAATCGAAGAGCACATGCTCACATTTCAAGCCAGACTTAACCAGTCATCTATGCAATTCATTAAGATATGATTTTATAAAAGTGGAACATGATAGTGGACATACTACAACAGATGCCAGCTTATATTCAATTTAAATGTGACCACACACCAGCTTAATGCCCTTCTACAATCCAGATAGAAAAGTGTTTAAGAATGAACTGTAATATGAAATAATAGCTGGAATTTCAATGTAAATACATTGTTTCAAAACTAGTTACTGTTAAGGAAAAATAATACAATGTTATTTAATAAATGACATCAGGTTCCAGTAATGGTTGAACATTGCTAACATAACTATAAGCACCAATTAAATCTACCAGTTACAATATCCAATTGACTCAGAAATAAATAACAGCGACAAGATTTTTTGTTCTGTCAGTGGACTGTACATCTGCCACACACTACAATGGCATGTAATATTACTAACTGGAATGCATCATATGCCATAGGATTCGCTGTACAACTGGTGTGGCTACATACTGGTGTACACAGTACAATAGCTCAGGCAATGTGAAAAGCAATAAGAGTTAGCCCTCGCCAACAACTGTTATAATTCTACTGTATCAGTGTGGGCTGAGATTCTTATGTGTACCCTAAGAGGATCACAGCGCTTAGCAGTAACCAAGAACTATTCTTAGAGTACAAAGATGAAGTTTCCTTTAGATTTTGTGAGTTAGCATAACCTTTAGTATATATTACTGAAGTTACATTGGGCATATAAGCTCTAACAGTTTGAAAAGTCACCACCCAACTTTATAATATAAGCTCTTTAATAGAATTGCTCATAAACTCACTGAACCTAAGCTGACTCACATAAATAAATGATACTAATCCTGGCCATTTGCATGTAATTTCACTTGCACTTACAACACTGTATTCAAAATACAAGTTACAAGTGTCAGTGACTACTAAGCAAACAAAATGCACATTGATTAAATGGTGGCGCCACCTGTGAGCACTGTATCAGAATGTTTAAATTATGGTCTTATTAGTCACACATATCAAACACCGTCACTGTGGTTACTATATGAGTGAACAGTGCTAATGTATTACTTACCTGAGCTAACGCTTTAAATTTAAATGAAACATACTGCAAATTTCGCTGTTCTTGATACTGTCAAAGGCTGGAAATTTGGCTGTGACTGAATCTGTTGGGTTGTTGTTTCCACAACTGTCAATAGTAACCAAAAACACGAATTGTAATACAATATAGTTCTATGGGCAAGTCATGAGGTTGATTACCAGGCTAAGTACAATAAACTTTTACGTTTTACTGGCTTGGCAACTCATAGTAAACATGAGAAGCCTTTTCCAAACTATCTTGTCTCAGCTCATGACTGACTACCTTGCTCCAAGTTCATGCCTCACCAGCATGGTCTTCACGTGGCACATAACTACAACCCAAAATCTCGCTGTGCCAGAGATGTGCCAACGTCAGAGCACCGAAAGGTCCTCACTTTCTTTTTTTCTTATAAAAAACAGTTTTTACTCTCTTGAGATGCCTCAACCAACCTTTACAGTGTATGTTCTGCCAGGAAATAGGCTGGACCAAACACCTGATAGCATGTCCACTGAGACAGCCTAATGAAGCAGAAAGGAATTGGTTAACTACAGAGAAAGAGATGTTAAGACTGATTTATGGTAGTACATATTTCCATTGGTGAATCTATGGTGGCCATTTCAAAGCCACAATTGATCACACAGCTTTAAAGTGACTTATAGGCCTTAAATATGTACTAACTGCTTCACCTAATGGGATTTATGACTTAGTGAGCATGGTTTTGAAGTAATACACTGTTCCAGGATATTAAATGGTAGTGCTGATAGATTAAGTTGCAAGGTATACATAATAGAACACCGTAGTTCTGTAGATGATTACCTTAAGGCACAAGTGGCTGACAGAGTGTCAGCAATTTGTGATGAAAGCCAAGTTTTGTGCTGAGAATAGGTTGAACCTCAACCAAACTAACTGGGGGCGATGTGTAGTCATGCTGGCAAGTTTACATGACAGTGTACTGAGGCATGCCCATGACTATGTTTTAACGGGGCATAGGGGTCGTCATACAACTAGATGACTGAATATTGATGGGAAAGGTGTAAACAAGAAAAAATGAATACCATGTGCATGGGGTGCTGAGCTAGATCATCAAAAAATTTTATGACAGAGATTACCAGACAATTCCAGATTATTGGTTTAGATATGACAAAGTAGAACTTGATGTCCACCTTCCAGTGGCCTTTACCCCCCCCCCCATACAGTTGCAATTACTAATATGCACTACTGGAAAGTAATAATGGGATTCTTAAAACATTGAATGGCGTTTTACTCACCAAACCCGTGCAATATGTCGCAATTCATATATATATATATATATATATATATATATATATATATATATATATATATATATATATATATATATATATCAGAAAGATTAATGCAAATTTCCCATTATAAATTATCAGATGATATTTTTATCACGTTTCTCAAGAAACAATTAATGTTTTTATTTTATATAGGTGGATCTATGTCAAATGAAAACTGATCATAATGGATTGTTCTCTGTGACGACAAATTTCAAACGAAAACACATAGTTGTTCCTTGTTACGTGGCATATTTATTGTTGGGGTGTGGAGGGCTGACTTTGTTTAATTAACATGGTTGAGCTAAACTTCCTTTATTTCAATACAGACAGAACAGAGAAATGCAGAGGAGTTTATGACATATCCTCGTCTTCTGCAGCAAGAGCATAACCGCAGGATACACAGGTGAGAAGGACCAACAATGTGTTATCAAATAGAGATCTGTATCGCTGGTCAGCCTTTAATTATGGCAACACTAACAGTTTGATTTTATTGACCGCTGTATGTGTAAGGGGGCTAAAGTAATCTAACAAACCTGACTATTTGGCAATGATTGCAGCAATTCAGTATGGCAATTAAATTTCCAAGACGCCTGTAATATTTAATTCGGAGTAAGTTACTATAAAATGAATCCCAATTCTCTAAAAGTCTTCAGTAATTTAAAAACGTTATCAATTGCTCGAGGGCAAATAAATACAATATCTCCAAATGACACTGATTACTTAAGTTTTCGTTGGCCTTTAAACATCAGCAAGCACTGCGGGTTATATAAATAAATACGGTGGGCCATTTTAATGCACAATGGCGAGTAACTCAGGATGGAGATGAGATAAAGCAAAATGTTATAGATAAAAGTTGTAGATGTCAAAAAGGGTCACACGTTGCGACTAATGGTCATGACGTCGATCGTGATTTTCAAGGTGATATGGAGATTAAAGTAATTTTTTAATGGAGACCTTAATATTTGATTCAGGTTTTGAAAAGAGTGGCACCTGTTACAAATGAAATACAAACTATCGCAATAGTTGACTATTTCAATGAAGATCAAATAACCAAACATGTTTTTAGTTCTAGTAGGGATTAATTTAGAACAAAGGAGGGGTACATCAAATACAGTGTTAGATGCGAGCTGGAAGGAGAGGCCCATAGAATGAAAGGCTAGTGGACTCATTCCATAAGCTGAAAATCAATGATCTACGTTCCATTTATGTTTGTTCTCTCTTACAAGTGGCACAATATCATTTATATGGTATGACGTATTTATTTTTGACAAAAACACGTCAATTAAAACTTAAAGTTCAAATCTTCATTTGAACTTTCTAAATCTGATGTCACAGATAGGGTTATCCACGTAACAAAATTCAAACATCGAATGACCTTCGATAATTACCTTTAAAATCACGGTTATTTGCAATGATATATGACCCATGTGCCCCTTCCAATTTGCATCTAACTTTGTATTTTGCTGCATCTTTCCTATTTTCCAGTTAATCCCTATTAGAACTGACAACACATTTGCTTATTTGACCTTGCCTGAACCATGCCATGACCTTGACTAATGTATCTTTACATATGTAAAATTTGCTACTCTTTTGAAATCTTGAATCAAATATCAGATATTAGGTTTCCCATTTTAAAAATTCGCTTTAACATCCAAATCGTCTTGAAAATCACGTTCAAGGTCACTGCCATTAGTTAGTAGCAATGCAGACCCTCTTTCCCATATATATATATATGTGTGTGTGTGTGTAAGGTTGCAATTTGCTACGTACTAAATTGCCTTGCTTGTTGATGTTTCAAGGTATACGACAGCTTAAGTAATCAGAATCGTTTGGCGATCTTGTAATTATTAGCCAGGGTGCAGTAGAGATCCTTTTTAAAATTATCTAAGAACTGTATTCATTTAGAAGCAGCTCGTTTTGCAGAGTTTTAGAGATCAGAATTAAAATGTTAAGCACCTTGGAAATTTAATTGTGATAGTGAGACGCACACAGGACACAACTGTGATGTGACACATATGTGACTACAAGCTGAAAACAGAACAACTGAAGCAACCACACAAACGACACCCAAAGTCTAGTAGCCGTTAAGTTTACCAGTCTGACTTTTTAGTGTAATTAGCTGCAACATAACAGCACTAACTGTACTGGATAACAAACCGTAGGTAATAGTAGTAGGTGGCTTTAGAATTTTGGCAATAAAGTTGACATTGATAGGGAGTTTATTAACTTGCCAAGCCTGTAGCGGATAAAACCGCACTGTGTAATGCTTAATTAGTAATCAGAGGGTAGTCCCAGTCTCCTTTCAGATCATACCGGTAGTTAGCTTAGAACTACCGAGCTCACTCCACGAGTTTGAGTGTGGCTTCGCCACTTGTAGCTTAAACCAAAGTACCAGAAGCCGGCGCTTTATGACTCTTAACTAAACAACCGCATTTGCGACTATGAAAATAATTCGCAATAACCAGCACTGTAAACATAGGGCAACCTCTTCACAATAACAGTCAGTGCAATGTTCTGCCTGCAAATATTTTAACAATTTCAATCGTAAATCAGCAATCCTAACGACATTCATCAACATGGTCACAGCAGAATAAAACACTTATTGTTCACCAGGCAGAGTACTACATGCAAGTCACGTCAACAGCCCACTAAGGTGGATGGAACTAAGGCTAGTAGTACATAGTAGCAGAAACTCCTTCGTAACCACGTTAGCAATACAATTGCGAAAATCGGGGCAGTTGCTTATCCATATCCTTCACGACAAGCATATGCCACCGACACACGCACCCTCAGAGAACAACTTGTTAACAATTAAGAGAGCACGTGTTCAATGCATAAATCTTTTTAGCACGTAATCCACAAGTTTAGTTGAACACACCCAATGCCCGAACCTGAGCGAGTATGAGCCACACAGCCACAATCTCGAGTCAGATTTCATTTCAGCGATGTAATAATGTCAGTAGCAACGTACACTGGCAACAGCCAAGTTGACAAACAGGTAAATCAACACCCACGATTGAACTCCTCTGCTCGTTCATCAACGAATTGTTCTGAAATGTAAAAAGAAGTGTGCTCCTTGATTGAAGTGATGCGGAATTACAGAAGATATATTAACGTATGCTGGCAGTGAAACATTAAAACTGTTCTCCTGGGTTCTCAGAGCAGACATTTCGACATCGTCTTACTCAAGAACAAAGGTTAATAATGTACTGAAACGACTTGCACCTGATGAGAGACCGACACTATCGAAATGATTCTTGTGATTAAATGAAACACGAAAAAATTATCACTGAATGAGTTGTGATCCCTACGTCATATAGATTTTTCAGTCTCATTTTCACGTCGAGCAGGGTGTAGTGGTCGCGCGGTTTGAGGTGCCATGTCACGGACTGCGTGGTCCCTCCCGCAGGAGGTTCTAGTTCTCCCTCGGACATAGGTGTGTATGTTGTTCTTAGCATAAGTTAGTTTAAGTAGTATGCAAGTGTAGGGACCGATGACCTCAGCAGTTTGGTCCCTTAGGAATTCACACACATTTGAACTTTTTTTTTTTCACGTGGAGATTACACTCGAGATGACAACGTAGTTAAATACTGTATATTTTCATCGTGTCAACTACTGCTACTCAACATGCAGACCACAGCACTAAAGCATGATTTATAACGAGGACTACATCTCTATGGAACGTTGTGTTGTAACAACAGGTTCGGAGTCTCTTCAAAGGGGGAGAAGTTATCGCCGCTGAGCAGCAGACTAGCTTACCCTGAGTGTGTAAGGCTGTGTGTGTGCGTGTGTGTGGGTGTGTTTGGCGCTTAGGGAGTGTGGCGGGACCGCCAGCAATTTCCGCCTACGGCGGCAACGAGCGCCTGGCAGCGGCGCACGCTGCCCGTACTACACGACGCCTGCCTGAGTTACCGCCTCTCCCAGCAGGGATTCTCTCTTCAGTCTGTAGCACATTTACAGCGCTAGCTAAACAAAGCCACTTGCCCTTCTTGTCTAAGTAACAGCTGGTTTTCAATATATGCCACAGATTATATCGTGACTTATCAATTCTTATGTTCTTCATTACTCCGTGTAAAGGTGTTAAACAAATACAGAAATTTATGACAACAGAGCATAGCACTTGCAAAATGCTACATTGGTTACACGGATGTCGGTTTGTGACTTTAGAGTCAAGTTTAATTTTAAAAACTTACTGCATCAGTTGCAGTTTACCTCGATTTACCTAGGTTTCAGTCGGATTAACCCAACCTTCTTAAGAATAAAAGTACCTACAGTTTGTCCATAATGGCCATCGTCAAGCTAAAACTACACATCCATAAATTATCGTCAGACTGTAAAAACGTGTCTGAAACTGCCTCGGCCCCACTTTGCGACCGCGATGTGGCAGTATAGCACTCGTCCCGTCGTCCACGTTTCGGACAAATACAGTGCTGTACGATAAACAAATGTTATTTTAAACTTTTTCTGTGGTACGGTTTCCATTTGGTAATGTTAACATCAGTTTTAGTTTATAGAAAGCACTCTTCGTGTGTAAAATACTTGCTGCAATCTCTCTCTTGTATCTTCTATCTTCACCTATTCTTCTTCCGACATCAGCTCTTCGAGAGTTTTGTCGAAGTTTAACATTGGGCCCATCATCAAGCTCTCCAGCTGCCTACAGCATTGACTTCGTTATGATACAGCTTTCTTTATTTGTCTGTAATCATGCAACAAATAGATTCATACTAAAACGGCAGTTAGCGTGTAAACCGTTTATTAATAGTTGCTAAGGTTACTGTAATTATGGAATCACAGTAAAAAATTTTTATAAAATAAGGGTACCAGGAAACGACGATGGTGCTGATACTTTTCTTTTTTTGTCGTCAGTCTCCTTACTGGTTAGGTGCCGCCGGTCACGAATTTACCTCATGTTCCAAACTCTTCACTTCAGAGTAGCTCTTGCAACCGTATGCCAGTCACTGTTTACCCTCTACAGATCCCTCAAGTACTGAAACTTCTTAATTTAAATATGTGAATCTGTACTTAAATTGCTAAATGAATGACAAGAAGAAACTTCTATGTTATATGATTCTGAAATAGCTGACTAAAACTCAAAGTACTGAGCCTACTTTCGCTTTACTTTTTCTTATCATGTCAACACGGAACCACAATATTCTAGCGCAATGCAATCTGACTGCTCAAAAAAACTACAACCTGACTCCAAATAATTAATAAAAAAGAATGGCCCTGAATAAGAAGCAATCCTGACAATAACCTACACATTTCATTAAGCACTTACCTCACAAAATTTTCATTACGTGAACTACTGCAGTACAGAAGTACTGCCAGCTAAATAAAAGTTTCTAAATATTAAAGCCACTAACTACTAACAGGTATGTAGTTAGCAAAGGAAAGATTATGTTGCAAACCAAATATTGTATTTTTTTTATCTTAATAATGTGGCACCCAGTTCAAAACGATTCAAATAGCTCTAAGCACTTATGCACTTAACATCTTAGGTAACCAGTCCGCTAGAACGTAGAACTACTTAAACCTAACTAACCTAAGGACATCACACATATCCGTGCCCGAGGCAGGATTCGAGCCTGCGACCGTAGTGGTCGCGCGGTTCCAGACTGAAGCTACTAGAACCGCTCGGTCACACCGGCCGGCGCAGGATTCAAACCAGCGACCGTAGGAGTAGCGCGGTTCCGAACTGAAGCGCCTAGAACCGTTCGGTCATAGCGGCCGGCTCCAGTGCAAACACGAATATAAATCGTCATTGACATCTAGTACAAAGATATAATTATCAATATTTTTCAGTCACCAAGTCGGATACTTCCAGATCGTTAGCCTACACCAACACTTCAGACCTCTACCCTCCATCAATGCTAACTTCTCATATTTAACATCCATCAGTGCTGGCTGTTCACCTCCAACTGCCCAACAGTACTGCCATCACGACTAACTCCCAACTGCCCAACACTTGTGGCGATTAACTTACAACAACGAGTCCAACCAGCCACAGAATCTCTAACAAAGAAAGCTCAGTCAGAGATCCAACGCAAAGCGCTAAACAGCGCTGCCAACACTAAAACAGCCAACTTATAGTAACATGGAAGTTATTCCGTGGTTTCTTATCAGATGTCCTATTATCCTGTCCCTCCTTCTTGTCAGTGTTTTCTATATATTCCTTTTCTCACGGATTCTGCAGAGAAGCTCCGCTTTCCTTATCTCATCATTTCACCTAATTTTCGACAATCTGCTGTAGCACCACATCTCAAATGCTCCGATTCTCTCCCGTTACCATTTTCTCACAGTCCATGTGTCACTACCACACAATGCTGTGCTCCAAACTTACGTTTCCAGAAATTTCTTCCACACATTAATGCATATGCTAATACTAGCAGACTTCTCTTGGCTAGGAATGCCCTTTTTGCCAATGCTACTCTGCTTTTGATATTCTCTTTGCTCCTTCCGTTATGGATTATTTTGCTGCCTACGTAGTAGAATTCCTTAACTTCATCTACATCGTGATCACCAATCCTGATGTCTAGTTTCCCACTTTTCCCATTTTTGCTACTTTTCACTACTTTCGTCTTTCTTCGATTTACTCGCAATACACATTCTGTAATCAGTAATGAGCCGTGCGTACCATATCTCATTAGACACCCTGCTTTTAATGTGCTACTAACGCGTAATATTAGATCAATTCTACATCTACATCTACATCTACATTACTACTCTGCAATTCACATTTCAGTGCTTGGCAGAGGGTTCATCGAACCACAATCATACTATCTCTCTACTATTCCACTCCCGAACAGCGAGCGGAAAAACGAACACCTAAACCTTTCTGTTCGAGCTCTGATTTCTCTTATTTTATTTTTATGATCATTCCTACCTATATAGATTGGGCTCCAAAAAATATTTTCGCATTCGGAAGAGAAAGTTGATGACTGGAATTTCGTAAATAGATCTCGCCTCGACGAAAAACGTCTTTGCTGTAATGACTTCCATCCCAATTCGCGTATCATATCTTCCACACTTTCTCCCCTATTACGTGATAATACAAAACGAGCTGCCCTTTTTTGCACCCTTTCGATGTCCTCCGTCAACCCCACCTGGTAAGGATCCCATATCGCGCAGCAATATTCTAACAGAGAACGAACGAGTGTAGTGTAAGCTGTCTCTTTAGTGGACTTGTTGCATCTTCTAAGTGTCCTGCCAATGAAACGCAACCTTTGTCTCGCCTTCCCCACAATATTATCTATGTGGTCTTTCCAACTGAAGTTGTTCGTAATTTTAACACCCAGGTACTTAGTTGAATTGACAGCCTTGAGAATTATACTATTTATCGAGTAATTGAATTCCAACGGATTTCTTTTGGAACTCATGTGGATCACCTAACACTTTTCGTTATTTAGCGTCAAGTGCCACCTGCCACACCATACAGCAATATTTTCTAAATCACTTTGCAACTGATACTGGTCTTCGGATGACCTTACTAGACGGTAAATTAAAGCATCATCTGCGAACAACCTAAGAGAACTGCTCAGATTGTCACCCAGGTCATTTATATAGATCAGGAACAGCAGAGGTCCCAGGACGCTTCCGTGGGGAACACCTGATATCACTTCAGTTCTACTTGATGATTCGCCGTCTATTACTACGAATTGCGACCTTCCTGACAGGAAATCACGAATCCAGTTGCACAACTGAGACGATACCCCATAGGCCCACAGCTTGATTAGAATTCGCTTGTGAGGAACGGTATCAAAAGCTTTCTGGAAATCTAGAAACACGGAATCAACTTGAGATCCCCTGTCGATAGCGGCCCTTACTTTGTGCGTTGTACAAGAGCGATGTTTTCTGAAGCCATACTGATTACGTATCAATAGATCGTTCCCTTCGAGGTGGTTCATAATGTTTGAATACAGTATATGCTCCAAAACCCTACTGCAAACTGACGTCAATGATATAGATCTGCAGTTAGAAGGATTACTCCTACTACCCTTCTTAAACACTGGTGCGACCTGCGCAATTTTCCAATCTGTAGGTACAGATCTATCGGTGAGCGAGCTGTTGTATATAAGTGCTAAGTAGGGAGCTATTGTATCAGCGTAATCTGAAAGGAACCTAATCGGTATACAATCTGGATGTGAAGACTTGCCCTATCAAGCGATTTGAGTGGCTTCGCAACCCCTAAGGTATCTACTTCTAAGAAACTCATGCTAGCAGCTGTTCGTGTTTCAAATTCTGGAATATTCCATTCGTCTTCCCTGGTGAAGGAATTTCGGAAAACTGCGTTCAATAACTCCGATTTAGCGGCACAGTCGTCGGTAACAGTACCATCGGCACTGCGCAGCGAAGGTATTGACTGCGTCTTGCCGCTTGTGTACTTTACATACGACCAGAATTTCTTCGGATTTTCTACCAAATTTCGAGACAATGTTTCGTTGTGGAACCTATTAAAGGCATCTCGCATCGAAGTACGTGCCAAATTTCGCGCGTCTGTAAATTTTAGCCGATCTTCGGGATTTAGCGTTCTTCTGAACTTCGCATGCTTTTTCCGTTGCCTCTGCAACAGCGTTCGGACCTTTTTTGTGTACCACGGGGGATCCGTTCCATCTTTTACCAATTTATGAGGTATGAATATCTCAATTTCTGTTGCTACTATATCTTTGAATTTGAGCCACATCTCGTCTACATTTGCATAGTCAGTTCGGAAGGAATGGAGATTCTTTTAGGAAGGCTTCTAGTGACACTTTATCCGCTTTTTTAAATAAAATTATTTTGCGTTTGTTTCTGATGGATTTGGAAGAAACTGTATTGAACCTAGCTACAACGACCTTGTGATCACTAATCCCTGTATCAGTCATGATGCTCTCTGTCAGCTCTGGATTGTTTGTGGCTAAGAGGTCAAGTGTGTTTTCGCAACCATTTACAATTCGCGTGGGTTCGTGGACTAACTGCTCGAAATAATTTTCGGAGAAAGCATTTAGGACAATCTCGGAAGATGTTTTTTGCCTACCACCAGTTTTGAACAAGAACTGGTATCACTGAGTTGCCGCCTTGCCTGCCCGTGAGCGGCAGCAGCGCCCCTTATCGATATAAACCTTGGTATATAATCTTTGTTAACTGCCATTACTTCCCGGTTGTCGTGGGTTGGAAGGGAGTTCGGATCTGCCAGTGAGTTGGGAGGCGCTAGCAGTGCAGTTTGGACCTGGCAGTTTTGGACTTAGGATGGGGCAGAAGTTCAGTCGAGGCGCGGCTGCAGTGAGAACCAGACACCCATGACGCGCCCGACGTTTGCCGATACGTATCACTTGAGTGCGGACCACCTTGGTTGGTCGTCGGTCGGTCGTCTTGTCAGACAACGTGTACGTTGGCCGGCGATCGCTTATGGGTTGCCTGCGTGTGCCGCCTCGTGATTCGTCCATGTTATTACACAGTCGCTGCCGTTAGTACTGTCTAGTCCTTCGTACAAGTGTTCGTAAAACTGTGTGTAGCATGTGATGTCGACAGCTCAGTTATTTTGGTGCTGCCTCCGTTCTCATGTGTGGCAGTCGTTCGGTTGGCTTGGAGCAGCAAAGAAATCTCTGTGGGGCGTAGTTTGTCCGGGCCCACTGGTGGTCTCTACGCAATGTCGGAGTGTGTGGAGCTCTACTCATTCCTACGAGGTCCGTGGCTCACCGACAATGGACCCGAAAGTTGATTTTGGATTTAATTTACAAGAAAGTCAAGACTGTTCACATTGTAAAGTTTGGTTCTCGTTCTTGGCTGTTGCGACAACAACGCGTGTGTTTGAGTTGGCGAAGTCTAACTGTATTTGGTTATTTGCAATTGAAGTGCACCAACGGAACTTTCTTCCTTGTGGCCGTTAATGTTCCGGTTACATGGCCTGGCCGTTGACTTACAGGGTGCGTTCCGAAAGTAATGCAATTATTTTTTTTAAGTAATTTATTGAACAGATTTGCACAAACACTTAAAATTCTTCAAAGTACTGTCCTTGGGCCTCTACACATTTTTTCCAGCGACTCTGCCATGACCGGTACGCGCCCTGGAAGGCGTCTTCTGGGACCTCTCGCAAGGTCTTCGTCACGGCGGATTGGATCTCGTCTATGGACGAAAAACGGGTTCCTTTCAGGGCTGACTTAATCCTAGGAAACAAAAAGAAGTCAGCTGGGGCGAGGTCAGGACTATAGGGGGGTGGGGCAGCGTTGGCACCTGGTGTTTGGCCAGGAACTCGCGGACTCGTAGCGCGTTGTGGCAAGGCGCGTTGTCGTGATGGAGTTGCCAGGTAGCGGAGATGTCCTTTCTCGTCCTGACGACCCTTTTGCGGGGTCTTTCCAGCACATCCACGTAGTAGGCAGCGTTAACTGTCTGTCCTTGAGGAACAAACTCCTTATGGACCACTCTTTTGCTGTCGAAAAAGACAATGAGCATTGTTTTCACTTTTGATTTTCTCATTCTTGCCTTTTTGGGCTTGGGGAACTGATCAGTGTGCCACTCAGAGCTTTGGCGTTTTGTTTCTGGGTCGTATTCAAAAACCCAGGTTAGTCTCCTCAAAAGATTTGTTCAGTTTAGCACAAAACTTAATCGCGTAACGTTGCTCGATCGTTGTCGATTCCATTTTTTCCGTGACACGGTCGGCGCGCAGAGGTTTACAATTACAGACGTCCTGCCGCTTCCACAGCTCGGAGAGCACTGAAACCGGTTTCGCGGCAAAGCTTAGCGTCCCCCCCACCTACTCCATGTGGCCCGCTCCCGCTCCGACTACTAGGAGCGGCGCGGGAAATTCAATTGCATTACTTTCGGAAGGTACCCTGTATATTTAGGCAGCGTCCTTTCCTCACCATGTTGTCGCTGTCCAGCATGGTGTGTAGTTCTACAGATTAATGTATGCTTGGTTGTTGGCGTCAATGCCTTTTACGTTTGCATTGAACTCCTGGTTGTGTGCTGGTCGACTGGAGCGCAAGTTACCTTGTCGATGTGTCCGTTGACTGTCTGTTGGTAGGGTTGTCGTCGGATCGAGAATGGTTGGGCCGACTGCCTGTCTCGCCTAAGTGAACGTTAGTATTTCAAGTGCTGGCCGACCTCCGAAACTTCTGAGCGCCGTTAGCTGCACTGCTTTTCGTATTTTCTGTTGTGTGTATCTGTACGGCTCACAGCCCATGGTTTTGAATTAAAGTTGGAAAAAAAAGATTCAAATGGCTCTGAGCACTATGGGACTTAACATCTGTGGTCATCAGTACCCTAGAACTTAGAACTACTTAATCCGAACTAACCTCAGGACATCACACACATCCATGCCCGAGGAAGGGTTCGAACCTGCGACAGTAGCAGTCCCGCGGTTCCGGACTGAGCGCCTAGAACCGCGAGACAACCGCGGCCGGCAATTAAAGTTGAATTGCTTTTGGTGGTGTTTTAAATCATGCGCCTTCAGCCGCTTTAAAATTCAAATTCCTTGCTTTTCAAGTGTTAGATTGTTTGGACACTTCAGCCTAATTTAAGATAAGGCTTTGTCGTTTAAATTTATTTTAACTTGAATTTTAAGTCATGGGGGCCTTCAGCTGTTTTTAAATTAAGGATCTTTGTCTTTCGAGCATCAGACTGTTGGGGACCTTCAGCCTTATTGAAGATAAGGCCTTCTGCCTTGTGTTTTCTTTAATTCTGCCTTGAGTCTTAAATCATCGGCCTTCAGCCGTCTGCAGGTTAAGATTGTTGCTTTTTAAGTGCTATATTCTGGGGCCTTCGGCCAAATTATATCGTGATGGTTGGGTGTTGTGTGACGTCCTTAGGTTAGTTAGGTTTAAGTAGTTCCAAGTTCTAGGGGACTGATGACCATAGCTGTTAAGTCCCATAGTGCTCAGAGCCATTTGAACCATTTTGAAACATGCCGTGTCAGTTGAACCAGCCAAATTATAGAACTTACTTAACATGAGGCCTCCCACCTTCTAAATATTCCTTTTGGCGTTTGCATTTGAGTTAACGGCTTTTAACCTTTTTTTAAATTGCAATGGTTGTGCCCTTAAGGCATAAGACAGTGTGGCGTATTCAGCCGATAACTAAGTTCAAGAATTTGTACTGTAATGTTTAGTCAAATAAATACTGTTTATGTGATAATTAATTGAAACCCATAGCTGCCGAATGGTGTTGTTGATATATCTCGATGGGGACAGTTGAAAATGTGTGTTCCGACCGGGACTCGAACCCAGGATCTCCTGCTTACATGGCAAACTCTCTATCCATCTGAGCCACCGAGGACACAGGTGAATAGCGGAACAGTCCCTGTAGTCGTGCTATTTATCTGTGTCCTCGGTGGCTCAGATGGATAGAGCGTCTGCTATGTAAGCAGGAGATCCTGGGTTCGAGACCCGGTCGGGGCGCACATTTTTAGTTGTCCTCATCGAGGTATAACAACAGCACCTGTCGGCAGCTGAGGGTTTCAATTAATTATCATTTATTCTAGAGAAGCTACACGGTCATCAATGGTATCTGTTCTTTCGAGAACGGTTACTATCTTGGTATAAAATTGTATGTGTTAGCGTGTAACTGACAGCCGCTCATTTTTCCCCTTTCCACAATTCCAACTACCTCTCCTGTCCTGCGGGCTTAGCAGGGCTTTTCAAGTACATTGATCATTCTATTCAGTAGTTCTTGAAATTTTTCTTCACTTTTAGCGAATCTTATCATTGATTCCTTTCACCTTGAATTTTAATTACACTCTTGACCGTTTCTTTTATTTCCATTATTGCTTCTTCCATGTAGAGATTATATATTTTTTTCTTTTTAAAACATCTCTTTTTGTTCGCTTTTGTTCGTTGCATCTGCTCGCGGCGGATGTCTTAAGACATCAGTTTTAAGTTCGTTACTGAACGAGTAACACAGCTTTTTTATATTACAGAGAGCAGCTAACCCTCTGACCGAACACCGTGAAGGTGCAACAGTAGGGACGAAACGCTATATCCCTGTATTACACCCTTTTTAATCCGAGCAGTTCGTTCGTGGTCGTCCACTCTAATTGTTCCATCTTGGCTCTTGTACATATTGTATATTATCCATCTATCCGCATAGCTTACCCTTATTTTTTTCAGAATTAAGAGCATCTTACACCTTTTTACATTCTCTAACGCTTTTTGCAGGTCGACTAATCCTATGAACGTGCCTTGATTTTTTTTGCTTCCATTATCAACTGAAACTTTTCGATTCGATTATATGTATATTGTTCTTGTCAGCATCGTGGATGCATGAACCATTGAGGTGACTCGCACTCGTCAGCTCTCACAGTCTTTGTAATTATGTGAATGGTGTTTTTTCGAATGTCAGAAGTTATATCGCCAGACTCACATATTCTACACACCAACGTAAATGGTCATTTTGTGGCCACTTCTTCCAATGGTTTTAGAAATTGTAACTGAATGTTATCTATCCGTTCTGCGTCATTCGTTTTTTAATCTTCCAGAGCTCCCTTAAATTCTTTTTCTAATACTGGATCCCCTATATCTTCTAGATCAACTCCTCTTTATTCTTTAATCGCATCAGACGAACTTCTCTGTCATAACGACCTTCAGTGTACTCCTTCCGCCTATCAACTCTTTTGTCTCAATTTAACATTGGATAATACTAGCTTATGTAGTTAAAAGCGTCCCACACTGACGAACTGAGTACGCCAGTAAAGTCATTCTGAATTGAAAAATGCAGATACTTGCTAATATAAACTAGACCACTGTATTTGTACATTACGTGGAACATTTGATAAACAACGATGGTGATGATAATAGCTAATGTGTTTAAAAGCGTTCCAAACTGATAGACTGAGTATACTAGTAAAGGCAGTCTGAATTGAAAAATACAAATACTTTCAAATATAAACTGGC
This sequence comes from Schistocerca gregaria, assembly GCF_023897955.1. Classification (NCBI taxonomy): domain Eukaryota; kingdom Metazoa; phylum Arthropoda; class Insecta; order Orthoptera; family Acrididae; genus Schistocerca; species Schistocerca gregaria. Next base: position 598,334,343 of record NC_064920.1, on the reverse strand, counting down.
ACTTTTGTATTTGGGTATTAAATAGAATATTTGACAAAATTTCTTGATTACAATTAGTCGCTAATACGCCTTAGTTGGAACTTTCAACACCACCTTTCTTTTTAATTCAAATGGTTTCACTCCTTATGTAGTCATTTCTATACTCATTCTTCAATTATAAATGTAGAAATGTTTTTTTTTTCACCTGCAAACATTACGTAGGTGCAACAACTGCAGCTATTAAGTGGCTAGATTCTTTGAATATCCAACTATGGTGAAAAATGGATATCTGAAATTCTTTTAGCTACTGGTCGTTATACAGCTTTCATTACTGCTTATACATACATGTAAATGTACTTGTTCATGTATCTGTTTTACGCCTTCACATCATTTTACGTTATTTCGTATCAACTGAACTGTATGCATTTATAAGAAGACAACTGTATAAGCCACACGCTTAAAACATAACTAAAGTAAGCAACGGGTCTTCCATAAAATCGAACCTTCCTTTCATTTTTATAATTAATGGTACGTATTAGTTTTGAGCTTACCCTCAAATTTTCTTCTGTTTTTATGGCGAAACTACATTTCCTGAAATTATGTCCAGTGTAATGATTTATTTATTATCTCATAAACAGAAAGTGGATAATAACAATTACAAAGTAAAAAATATCATTTCATAGTGAAAGTCGTCTATCATTTTCTTAATATGACCTTTTTCCCTTCCTTGCCTAGAAATCCATCAGCAAAGGGAATTGAGAATCTGTTTAAATATACGCTGACAGGAGCTGCACCCAGAAGGACTCGACCGATCCCCTGCACACTGGCTGGCTATGTCGCGAACCATGATTGTGCCAATGATTACTTTTGCATGGTCAACTACTCAAGCGGGGAGCTTGGGTAGGACTTTGGCGGCGTGCTTGTCCATAGAAGTAGGTAGAAAATTATTGAACTGCATGAAATAAAATCGTCACAACTTCTGAGCGGTTTGCATTAGGACGTTCAAACCGCACGGTTGTCCACGGGGTGTGATGGGAATTTGTATGCACATGCGTGGTGTGGTCTATCGACGAAAGCTACTTTCGTTTGGATGGGTTCGTAAATAAGCAAAATTGCCTCATTTGGGGGACTGAAAATCCGCTTTTCGCGCTCAACACGACTCTTTATCTTCTACAGGTGACTGTGTGGTGTCCAGTGTCCAGTAACGGAATAATTGGTGCGATATTCCCTGATAAAACGGTGACTACCGAATTGTGCATTACGTTTTGGAAGATGATGTCATCCCCATTACCCAAAGTGACACTGATTTTGACAAGATGTGGTTCATGCAAGGCGCTGCTCGTTCCCACAGAAGCAGGAGCGAGTTTTATGCCTGGAGGAGCACTTTGGGGACCGCATTCTGGCTCTGCGGTACCCAAAGACCACTGGCGTGGGCCTCTATTGGCTCCCGTACTCCCCAGATCCAAACACATGCGACTACATTTTGTGGGGCTTTATTAAAGACGAGGTGTGCAGCAATAACCCCAGAACCAATGCCGGGCTGAAAAGAGCCATACGGGAGGTAATCAACAGAATCGGTATTCCTGCACTTCGGGGGTCAGGCAGAAATTCGCTATTCGTCTGCTCCACGTCATCGTCAATGATGGCAGGCATAACGAACATCTCAGAACCTAAATCCGAACATCTGTAGTGACGTTTAAATGTTGAATGAAAGGAGTGCACGCTGTAGTTTCTAACTAACTTACGTCTCCTTCTTACACACTCCTGGAAATTGAAATAAGAACACCGTGAATTCATTGTCCCAGGAAGGGGAAACTTTATTGACACATTCCTGGCTCAGATACATCACATGATCACAGTGACAGAACCACAGGCACATAGACACGGGCAACAGAGCATGCACAATGTCGGCACTAGTACAGTGTATATCCACCTTTCGCCGCAATGCAGGCTGCTATTCTCCCATGGAGACGATCGTAGAGATGCCGGATGTAGTCCTGTGGAACGGCTTGCCATGCCATTTCCACCTGGCGCCTCAGTTGGACCAGCGTTCGTGCTGGACGTGCAGACCGCGTGAGACGACGCTTCATCCAGTCCCAAACATGCTCAATGGGGGACAGATCCGGAGATCTTGCTGGCCAGGGTAGTTGACTTACACCTTCTAGAGCACGTTGGGTGGCACGGGATACGTGCGGACGTGCGTTGTCCTGTTGGAACAGCAAGTTCCCTTGCCGGTCTAGGAATGGTAGAACGATGGGTTCGATGACGGTTTGGATTTACCGTGCACTATTCAGTGTCCCCTCGACGATCACCAGAGGTGTACGGCCAGTGTAAGAGATCGCTCCCCACACCATGATGCCGGGTGTTGGCCCTGTGTGCCTCGGTCGTATGCAGTCCTGATTGTGGCGCTCACCTGCACGGCGCCAAACACGCATACGACAATCATTGGCACCAAGGCAGAAGCGACTCTCATCGCTGAAGACGACACGTCTCCATTCGTCCCTCCATTCACGCCTGTCGCGACACCACTGGAGGCGGGCTGCACGATGTTGGGGCGTGAGCGGAAGACGGCCTAACGGTGTGCGGGACCGTAGCCCAGCTTCATGGAGACGGTTGCGAATGGTCCTCGCCGATACCCCAGGAGCAACAGTGTCCCTAATTTGCTGGGAAGTTTCGGTGCGGTCCCCTACGGCACTGCGTAGGATCCTACGGTCTTGGCGTGCATCCGTGCGTCGCTGCGCTCCGGTCCCAGGTCGATGGGCACGTGCACCTTCCGCCGACCACTGGCGACAACATTGATGTACTCTGGAGACCTCACGCCCCACGTGTTGAGCAATTCGGCGGTACGTCCACCCGGCCTCCCGCATGCCCACTATACGCCCTCGCTCAAAGTCCGTCAACTGCACATACCGTTCACGTCCACGCTGTCGCGGCATGCTACCAGTGTTAAAGACTGCGATGGAGCTCCGTATGCCACGGCAAACTGGCTGACACTGACGGCGGCGGTGCACAAATGCTGCGCAGCTAGAGCCATTCGACGGCCAACACCGCGGTTCCTGGTGTGTCCGCTATGCTGTGCGTGTGATCATTGCTTGTACAGTCCTCTCGCAGTGTCCGGAGCAAGTATGGTGGGTCTGACACACCGGTGTGTTCTTTTTTCCATTTCCAGGAGTGTAGTTCAATAATAAAGGATTCCAAACGCCGAATCCGGCGAATAGGATGGCATGTGGCATCACCAGAGTGTCACCTGCACATGCACGTGCCTAGGCGACACGTTCGACATCGGGATGCTCAGAATAGGTCGAGAGGGATCTCATTGTGGGGCTGTGGGAGGCTGGATGGCCCCACCGTCGTACTGCGCGCCACGCCGGTCTTACAGACACCACCATTGCCTGTTGTTGACAACAATGGATACAGGAAGTAACACATGCCCTACAAATGGGGTCTGGATGTCCGGCACACGTCACAATGAGAGGGATCAACGAATTGTCCGCCACCTGAGGACAGACCCAAAAGCAATGACAGAGGCCAATCAGAGAGTTGTTCTACCTTGTATGCAACATCCCCTAAGTGTATGTACTACTGGTAAGTGATTGCATGACGCAGGCCTCGCTGCGTGCCGACGGTTACGACACCTGCCACTCACACCTACGCATCGTCGCGCCCTACTCGACCGGTGTCGGCAAGAACGTTCACGGAGCCCTGCACACCGGTGGCAGATCATCTTAACGACAAATCCCGCTTCTGCCTTCTAGGCGACGACCACCGGGTCTGTGTCTGGAGGCATAGTGGCGAAGTGGTCTCGCATCACATGTCTCACCAGCACAGTGGGATGTTGTGGTGACTGTTCACTGTTAGTGCTCCTAGCGGGCCCCATGACAGCCGTACGGTGCGTGAGGTGACCCTGCAACCTGTGGATCTGCCATTCCTGAACCCCCGTGCCCACATGACTGCCTTATTTCAACAGGACCACGCTCGTCCTCATACCGCTGCCCCTTCCCGTGCTTTCCTTGCAGCTCTGCCATATCCAGCCGCATCGCTGATCTCTTTCCAACGAGTGAAGTGTCATAGAGCGTCCATTCAAGGCAGCACTTCCATCCTCCAGTCGGCGGGAACTACACGCTCAGGTACAAGTGGCAAGGGATGGAGTACTACTGAGTCCATCCGAGACCTGTACGACACTATGCCGCGAAGTTTTGATTGTTGTGCTCACATTCATGATGGTGCGATGCCATTCTAACATGTACGTTTTGTTGCCTTGCATAGCAATACATTTTGATCCTTCAGAGTTGACAGTGTAATAATTTCCCATATCTGGTACTATCCATCTCCCTGTCAATGTGATCGCAATCTGCCTTTTCCTTCAGAGTACAGCTTTTCTTATGTCGATCAGTGTAGATAATTACATGCAGTTCTAATTGCGGTACGTTCTCTGGATACCATTCTTGGGTCAAAGATTTAATACGCTGTGGATAAATCCCAATAACACACGAAATTAATTACATATCACAACGGATAACGCATAGACCTAGCACGCAAACCAGTGACGGCAACGAAGTACGTTTTGTGTCGATGTAAATCACGTTTCCCACTTTCTATTACACACCTGTCCGTTTTTCATGCTATGTGCCTTGTGGCTTGCATATTTTTCACACTTATCTAACCAAATATAGGAGTATAGAACAGTATCAGAAGATAGCAAATCAGTTATCGAAACACGGTAATTCTTTTTATAATGAATGATGACTATTTATAGAAACAAATGAAACATGTGGGATCGTCACCAACAGATCTGTATAGCAATTTCATCGGATAGAAATTCATATTACGACTGTGAACACGTTATTACAAAAGGTTGTTATTTGGAGGTCACTTAGGATGTTATTATAATTGAGCTACAGGGATACGGGGAATGAGAGATGGATTGAGACTCGCATCAAAGAGACTATGACTCCAACAAGTCACCACAAAGAATCACCAAGTATGATGTTCGCATTACAAAGAAGACGGTCACCGATTTACGAGGTGCATTCAAGTTCTAAGGCCACCGATTTTTTTTCTAATTAACTACTCACCCGAAATCGATGAAACTGGCGTTACTTCTCGACGTAATAGCCCTGCAAACGTACACATTTTTCACAACGCTGACGCCATGATTCCATGGCAGCGGCGAAGGTTTCTGTAGGAGTCTGTTTTAACCACTGGAAAACCGCTGAGGAAAAAACAGCACGGCTGGTGATGTGCGGCCACGGAGAGTGCCTTTCATTGTTGGAAAAAGCCAAAAGTCACTAGGAGCCAGGTCAGGTGAGTAGGGAGCATGAGGAATCACTTCAAAGTTGCTATCACGAAGAAACTGTTGCGTAACGTTAGCTCGATGTGCGGGTGCGTTGTCTTGGTGAAACAGCACACGCGCAGCCCTTCCCAGACGTTTTTGTTGCAGTGCAGGAAGGAATTTGTTCTTCAGACATTTTCGTAGGATGCACCTGTCACCGTAGTACCCTTTGGAACGCAATGGGTAAGGATTACGCCCTCGCTGTCCCAGAACATGGACATTTTTTCAGCACCTGCGGTTACCCGAAATTTTTTTGGTGGCGGTGAATCTTTGTGCTTCCATTGAGCTGACTAGCGCTTTGTTTCTGAATTGAAAAATGCCATCCAAGTCTCATCCATTGTCACAACCGACGAAAAGAAAGGCCCATTCATTCTGTCGTTGCTAGTCAATATTGCTTGGCAACATGCCACATGGGCAGCCATGTGGTTGTCCGTCAGCATTTGTGGCACCCACCTGGATGACACTTTTCGCATTTTCAGGTCGTCATGCAGGATTCTGTGCACAGAACCCACAGAAATGCCAACTCTGGAGGCGATCTGTTCAACAGTCATTCGGCGATCCCCCAAAACGATTCTCTCCACTTTCTCGATCATGTCGTCAGACCGGTTTGTGCGAGCCCGAGGTTGTTTCAGTTTGTTGTCACACGATGTTCTGCCTTCATTAAACTGTCGCACCCACGAACGCACTTTCGACACATCCATAACTCCATCACCACATGTCTCCTTCAACTGTCGATGAATTTCAATTGGTTTCACACCACGCAAATTCAGAAAACGAATGACTGCACGCTGTACAAGTAAGGAAAACGTCGCCATTTTAAGTATTTAAAACAGTTCTCATTCTCGCCGCTGGCGGTAAAATTCCATCTGCCGTACGGTGCTGCCATCTCTGGGACGTATTGACAATGAACGCGGCCTCATTTTAAAACAATGTGCATGTTTCTATGTCTTTCCAGTCCGCAGAAAAAAAATCGGAGGCCTTAGAACTTGAATGCACCTCGTATTTTTCTCCCACCGACTGTCAAAACAACCAGGGAAACAAAGAAGAGGTCATTAACCCTCATTATTAAAAGTGCATGCAATTTCAATCAGTTAGTTAAAAATTGAAAAAAGAAAATTTCGATATTTGTGATACGGTCCTATGGGACCAAACTGCTGAGGTCATCGGTCCCTAGGCTTATACACTACTTAATGTAACTTAAACTAATTCGCGCTAACGACAACACACACACACACACACACACACACACACACACACACACACACACACACCGATGCCTGTGGGAGGACTCGAACTTCCGACGGAGGAACCTGCGCGAACCGTGACAATGCGCCCTAGACAGCGCGGCAACCCTGATCGGCTACACAAACCATGTGATTACTATGTAGAAGCTAAGAGATTATGAAGGCATGGTACACAATAAGTGTAATGCTAAACACAAAGGACGATCATTTGAAAACGGCATTACCTTTACAAGAAATTCTCCACAAAACACAAACGCCATTAAATAAATAGACTTAAAAAGAAATACTGAAGGCACATGTATCTGAACTCGTGGTGTGAAGATTCGAGTTCCTACAAAGTCGAGAGTACCAAAATACTCCTACACAACATTGATTAATGTCGAATGAGAACAGACCGCACAGGCCTACAAACTTAAACACATACAAGTATCTCGGCCCACACAAGAACGAGCCAGCTCACTTGAGCACAGTGACTCCTTTACCTGGCCAGCGACACTGTGAAGCGCGGCGCCTAGCCGGAAACGGTCCTACTTTGAAAACGCGCTGCGATGGGGAGATAGGTCCGTTGACTCTGACCATCTACTACACTACAAAACTCTGAACCTAATGTTTATCTTTGGCTGTGCTCTCAACATTCTTTCTTCCCTAAGCTGCCCCACCAAGTTAAGTTGGCAATAATTTCAGAGCATCCATGACAAATGTGGTTGCCTCCAAAAACATTAGAACTTATAGACACAATAATTACTAAATGGGATTGAATATGGACAGAAAATGACATTTATTGGTATATAAATGAACAGATTGATCCATCACTTCTTCAGAGGCCAGGAGTAACTCGAATAGAACCACTTGTATCACCAAACCCAGGACACAAGTATGCAAGATTAATCACAAGTCCTACAGTTATGTAATATTCTAAGTGAAATGTTTAAATCGGATACAAAGAAATGTTTTTAGTTGTAAATTACTTTTCCACGCGTTTAGTACTCAGATATGCCCTTTCAGACGTAACAACTGAAAATTTAGCATTTGCACACTATTTTAATAATTGTGTTATTCAATGATAAAAAGCGCGTAATAAATCAGATTTCAACAACAAAATCAGTGCATAAAGTCACTAAAACAATTTATTTTTACCACGATAAGTTTCAGTTCAGAGTGAGATATAAAACCGTCGAAACTAGTCCCGGAACAAAGAAATTAAATAAATGTAGACAGTGCGTTTCATTTCTTACTTTATGATAATACTGTGCGTGGTGGAATATGTGTACCTGAAGTATTTATTTTGAACGGAAATGTTGTAAGTAGGCGGTTTAGGTTTTTACGTTGGTAACGCCACGTAGCGCTCTGTATGAAAATCAGTGACTGCTGTGTGCCGTCTGTGACTGGTTTGCATTGTTAGAATATTCACTATTGTAGTGTTGCGCAGTTGGATGTGCACAGCGCTTAGCGTTGCGCAGTTGGAGGTGAGCCGCTTGCAGTGGGAATGTAGGGAAGAGAGATGGCAGAATTTTAGAGCGGACGATCTGGACGTGTGTCCATCAAAAAGAGAAAATTTTCAATACTGGATATCATGAACTGATATATATATATATATATATATATATATATATATATATATATATATATATATATATATATATGAGATCACTTTTGAACATTATTAAGGTAAATACATTGTTTGTACTCTATCAAAATCTTTCATTTGCTAACTATGCCTATCAGTAGTTAGTGCCTTCAGTAGTTTGAATCTTTATTCAGCTCGCAGTATTGGCGCTCGCTGTCTTGCAGTAGGTTGAGTAACGAAGATTTTTGTGATGTAAGTGATTCATGAAAGGTATAGGTTATTGTCAGTCAGGGCCATTCTTTTGTAGGGATTATTGAAAGTCACATTGCGTTGCGCTAAAAAAAAAATTGTGTGTCAATTTAGTGTTGATCAGAATAAAGAGAGAAACATCTGAGTACTTTCAGTTCTGCTCAGCTGTTTGAAAATCAAATGACGTAAGAGGTATAACAGCACTGTAATTCATTAATTTTTGAAAGAGGATGTTTCAATGTCTAACTGATTCCACTAACTCAGGAAGTTGTATGTACTGTAGAGCGTTTAAGATGTTTCTTGAGCAAGGAAGTAAACCATTTTTGGAAAAGGGGAAAGCAGAGCTGTAACAATAAACCGGAAAGCTGCAAGTAATTTCTGGTTGTGAATGGATTATTTTTGGGATACCAGCATATAAATTGGGAACATAAGAAAATAACATCAACGCTTAGGGACAAAGGTTCTTCAGAAAGAAACGGTCAGGCACAGCTCACAACAGGTATCCGTTCCTTTTGCAAATAAGGCATGACAGCTCAACATAAATGTATATAAGGTAACGGATGCGGGATCAGATTATACACTTTCTCGAAATATTACTACAGTATTATTTATCATAGTCCACACCAAACAGGCAGGCACAAAATGGTGGTGAACGATTTCACTTAACAACACATGCTTTGAACGACTGTGAGATTATGTCACCTAAGGCAGAGCTTGACGTCCTCAAAATATAGGCGTCGAATATAGGCTAAGTTTACTGCGGGGAGCCGTGAGACGTCCAGTCATTAAGGTAGATATAATATGTATTCCATATTTCAGACACGTAATTTCTGAATAATTCCTTAACAAAGTAATACCGTTTTTTGTCACATCGCGCTTGCATCGAAATAAGAGAAAAGCGTTTATGTGCTTATAGACTATGAATGAATTCGGTGTCCTTCATTTCAATAAATGGACGGAAAAGTTTCTCATGAACGTGCATCGTAGGCTTGTCGTAATATGTCAGTGACGCCGTCCTGACGTCGACAAACTGAAAGCTTGCACTAGAGGTCAAAGACCGCCTTTGTTCTAAACTTAACAACGGTCCCACGACGCTCGACGTCTGCCTTCTCACGGCATCGGTAACCTGCTCCTTCCTTCCTTCCTACCCTCCTTCCTTCATTCACCTTATTTGTCTTCAGCTTCACAGACACGCCTTCACATTCTTTTAGCCGGTTCCTCCGTCCTCTTTACCAGCATTTCACCTTCTTTCCGCCGTCTTCACCTCTTCGCCATTCTCCTTCTTCCTCACTCTAAAACACAGATGAACACTGACGAAAAGATAGTGAGAAAGAGAATGAGAGCTCAGAGGCGTCTGGAATTTTTCAGTTCTATTGGTAGACGTTATTTCTTTTATCGGCGTTATCAATTGCTACAATGCGTGCACCTCAGCTACTCATATGCCCTCCAGCCAATATAACAAGGTACTGAGAAGAAAGGGAAATGTCTTATTATAGGAAGTAGTGTAACTCATGGCACCCTCCTATAGGCTCGAAATTCCCTTGGTATTCGTTCCCTCGCCTCCGTTTTCGTCTCGACCTGCAGTGTTGCGCAGGCGTGGCCGTATTTTATCGTCGCCGCCTGGCTCACTGCGCCAGGAATCCTCAATAATAGCTGCGGTAAATCACGGACTGGGTGAATATCACCTGTGCCGCGCTCTGCCACACGATAGGCCGTCTCCCTATTTCTTGCGTCTCAGTTGTGTCGCATTAAACAAAGCAGAAAAAGTATATGCAATATTCTGTTTACAGAAAAAGGAAATAAGTTGTGGGTGAAATGGTTGCAGGTGAATGAAGAATATAAAAAGATAAGAAATTCAATAAAATGATAGATTTTTGTTCTGAGCACATTCAGTAAAGTTTTGAAAATCATCACTTGGATACAACCGGAAGCTCCTGTACGTATAAGGGGACAGTCAACTGAAAACGAGGCAAATGGAAAACAGTAAGTAAACTGTTCATTATTTCAAAAGTTATCGTCATAACTGATGACACATCTACTTCACTGTGAGACAAGGCTGTCATTTCATGGAAAAATGTTTGCAGTTATCTGCGATACCATGGTTATATGAAGGATTGCACCTCTTCGCAAATCGACAACAATGAAAGTCTTTCACTCAGTGCCCCCCCTCCCCCCCCAATTTCCCCCCCTCCCAAAGAAAAAACTTCGAAATCTCTTGGGGAGAGATTTGGGTTATATGGAGGACGTGGAAAGTCTTCTCAGAGAACCTGGGTACTCTCTCATGTTGACAAGGCTACCTTGACCAAGATCCATAATTTCTCTCTGGACGTTGAGTGAAAGTGGGAGCTTAGCCGTAACAACAGGTTCGAAGCGCTGTCTAGTGGTGTTAACTCATCTGAGGCGGCACAAGGTACCTCCCCTATTGGACCAGAGGCTGATTTCCTGCCCAGACCGGACAAGTGCAGAGGGTGCGTATGCTAGTCGTTGGGAGCTCCAACGTAAGGCGAGAAATGGAGCCTCTCTGAGAGATAGGTTAGAGATCGGGAACGAATGTTTGGAGGGTTCGCATTGGTCGTGGTGGACGCTCTGCCGGCGAGCTCGGACTTCTGGGTGCAAATGGCCGAAAATCGTGGTTCATGTCGGCATGAATGACACCTGTGGCCTCAGTTCTCAGGCCATCCTCGGTTCCTTTCGGCTGTTGGCTGATTTAGTGAAGGCATTCACCATCGCAAGCGCACTGCAAACGAACAAGGAATCTCTTGAGTGTTAGACAGGAAAAGGCCAATGTTATTTACGGCATTTGACGCCCTATATATTGTTTACCATGCGACCTCAATATTTGCTGTTAATGCCCATACGGGACGAGTCTGCAGCTGTCCAGTGGTAAGCACTGCATGAGGCTAAGGAGCTTAGCTGAACTGTTTACAGCGCTGGTGGTGTTGATACAAACCGGAGAAAGGGCAACGTTAAACAAAGAAAACTTTGCAAAATCAGCCACAACAGTTGCCGAAGTTGACATTTCTTCAGGAAGAAACCCAAGGAATTTTACAGACTGAGAAAGAAGTGGCGGATGAAATATTAGAGATTCTGCAAGACGAGCTAGTGGAGTGTGTGATATCGTATACGGTGGTCTGTGTAGGCAATGTACAGGAGGAGTACAACGCTGACGACAAATACTTAACACGTGAAAGTGTTATCGAAACAGGTGTCCAGGTGTGCTGTTCATGTTCCTTTTCGGGCGGGAGCTACAAATCCCATCTCCAGTGAAAGGTAGTAAGGGACAACCTTTTATGGAAGGAGCTGGTACTAAACATAATTAAGTGCATGGGAGATCATCCGCAGCACAGCAAAACAAAAAACAAAACAAAAAAAGAAACAAATACGAACTGATTTCCAATAAGTCCGCAGCAATATGACAGTGTAGTGCATAAGGAAAACTACAGATATTCAAGGGAGGATATGGCGCACTAGTTACAAAAACTGGCGTTTGCGCATTTCAAGGATGTTCGATACAATTTACAGTATACGTAAGATAGTGACCTGTAACATTATGCACACCAAGTTACGCAAGACACAGGTTACAGTGATTTCAAAGGACTGAATTACTTCAAACAGTCCTACAGAATTGGAAGACATAACGAAATTTCAAACAAAACATCGACGATGCACAGAAAACTGCGGAATCGGTCCGAAAATTTTTAGATGAGATAACTTATCCCATCGTTCAGTAAGGAATTTGCTTTAAATTCCAACCAGTCGAGGTATGAACAGGAAATGCGTATGAAAGGAACCATGGAAATCAGAGGTACAAAGAGAGTTATATCAATATCTTAACGCATTCGTATACAATTATGCCGAAAATTGGGTGGAAAGTTATTATACTGTGAGAAGTTGGAGATCCTTTGGCCCTTACGATTCTTTCTCGTGTCCGTAATCTTGCAGAGCCAGTAGGGAATATTTACGTTACAGCAAGCAAGAGTTGGAAAATTGACGTAAGAGAATTACAACTACGGTATGACCACTGCTTTTGGCCAATAGCTGGTCAAAATAGCTTGCTTTTGCTTGATTCCTGGTCTGCGTATAAAGATTATTTTTCTTTACAGCAAACTGTCAGTTCTGAAAAATATGTGGCACTGAAATTCACGCCTCCTGGAACCACTAGACAAATTCAGCCTCTTGATGTTTCTTTATACGTGCCCATAATACGTATTATAGCAAAATCTGTGTGCCTATGAAACAAATATTATCCCACTACCTGCAGCTACGCTTTGAAGGATACCCACGTCCACGATATGCTCCACGACAGTTTTGCATTCGGTTGCAAGCCATCACATTCAATGAGTTCTTATCACCCCGTTACTCCACTGTGATTCTGTATGCATTCTTTATGAATGAATATCTAGTTGAAAGCTGAACGTCCTGCACAGTGTGTAATTCCCAAGGAAATAAGTTGTGGACGAAATGGTAGCAGGTAAATGAAGAATATAAAAAGAGAAGAAATTCAATTAAATAATAGATTTGTGTTCGGAGCACGTTCAGTAAATCTCTATAACGTGAACCTTTGTGATCACTGTGGCGCGCCAGTTTTCATTCGGCCTTCGTAGTGCAAGTTAATTGTTTGTTTTGAATATTCGTTGAATTCGACGATATCTGTTTTGTAAAGTGTAATACATATATAGTATAGAAGAATGATCTTAGCGTTTTCCGGACACCCGTTTTCTGTAGCTCTCCTACTGTGCAAGGCGAGTCATTAGCCCTTAATATTCTTTCTGTCATCGTAGTTAACGCATTGAAATGAGCTATACTAAAGATTGAACTTGCGACCTCGCAGTCAAAGAGTTCCTTGTAAGGTCCCTATTTGTAGCGTCGTACTCAGAGTCTTTCTCTAATTGGGAGCATTGTAGAAGTTCTAAACCAGAAGCTTAGAGGATTTTGCGACGATACTGAATGAGAATTTCTCGACATCCGCTATCGGACGGGGAGTTATAGCCACCCTACAACCCCTCCCCCGCTCCCCAATATGTCAGGTAGGGAACAAGTGTGGCAGGCACATTGGAGTTTTTTAAGTTAGAGGACCCCAAGAAACAATGGGTGCTGTAGCCGATTGCAAAGATCAGCAGCTATCTGTTAATAATCAAATTCAGGAAGAGGTTGCAAAACTGCAGTCTCCATTTGTTTCCCTCGATCATGAAGTAAGTGAACGAGGAAATGGTGGCCACACTGAAATCACGGTTAACACCTCACGGCAGGCTCCGGCAACAGAAATTGCGAAAGCGTCTGCTGCTGATCCAGATAAGTCGCGAAGTATAATACCGACGCAACCAAATGAGAATGTAGCTCGTAACCAAGGGAAGAGAAAATCCGTTAAGGGCGACGCAAGTCCAAAGAATGTTTGGTCCGAAACGGTCCTACACGAATCACTGGAGGAGAAATCAGAGAGTTTACCAGGAAATCAGTCTGCTTGCGGTACAAGAGAACACATCAGAAGTAGAAAAAAAAAAACGAAAAAAAGGGACACTAACTAATAAACTGATTGAAGTGTTGTTCCATGTTCAGCCTTCTGACAAAGCTGCTATAGCTTAACGGAAGCCGAAATGACAGGAAATTAAATTAGTTCATCAAAACAACTACATAGTGAGAACGCAATGAAGCAATTTTATTCTGTCACCACTATAAACATAAATAAAATTACGTCCGGTTTGAAATTATCGGCAATTAAGGAATTTTTGTACGAATCCTGCTACACGAAGTTCTAATTTCGGATTTAGTAATTCCCGATTTTGTCAGTTACATAAATGAAGCGTTTATTTCAATAGTGGTACAAGTCCACTTTTGTTCATTTTCAGGTACAGAGTCCTAAAGTTAAATGAGCGCTGCAGTTGAGGTACCAGAAATATTCAAGCATATGGCTTCTTGCTAGAGATGAACCTTTCTTTCTGTTTGCTTGGATCATTAGTTCCGGAAGCATTATAGGCAGAAAAGAGAAGATAATGGACTTGTACCACTATTGAAATAAGCCCTTCATATGTGTCTCCCGAAACAAGTGTTGGAACAGCTGTTATGGGGAGGGAAGGGATTACACTAAGTGAGGTAGAACGACTGGAATCCGGAAGAGGAATAGGACTAAATATCTTTGAAGTGACTATTATCAATTTGTATGCCCCTTCAGGAAGTTCTCCCCGAACTGTTAGGGCACCTGCCTTCAAAGAAGAACTGATATACTTGTTAAGAAAAACTCCAAGACAGTTATTACTTGGAGGAAATTTTAATTGAGTTTCAAATCGAAAAGATCAGTTACCGAATTTTAATTTCTCAAGTGAATTAAAACAACTAGTTACTGGTTTAGAATAACAGCATATATGAGAAATCAAATACTCCTCCATTGTTGAGTAATTTATCCACGAAAGCAGTGCCTTACAAAACACTTGTTAGATCGATTCTTTAACAGTGTAGGGACAGGTACGAGATCAGATCAATAGAAGACATGGACAAGATCCAACGAATAGCAGTATCTTTTGACGAGGGATCGTTTAGTCATTGCGACAGCCGGCCGGTGTGGCCGTGCGGTTCTAGGCGCTTCTGTCTGGAACCGCGTGACCGCCACTGAATAAAATTGTGTAAGACTTTATCCCAGTCTTTCACCCATATTGTTCAATCTGTGCTTCTAGGAACGAATGACGGAGGTGAAAGTAAGGTTCTAGGAGTGGAGTAAAAATTCAGCATCAGAGTATATCCATGATAAGAATAGCTGATGATATTGCTACCTTCAGTGAAGTGAAGAAAAATTACAAGACCTTCTGAATGAAATGAACAGTTCAGTGAGTACGGAGTATGGACTGAGAGCAAAACGAAAAAAGGCTGAAGTCATGAGAAGCAGCAGGAATGAAAGTAAAGAGAAATTTGAATCAAAAATTGGTGAACACACAGTATTTGAAGTATCTTGGAAGCTAAATAGTCCATAACGAACGAAGCAATGAGGACATAAAAAGCAAACTGGCGTAGCTAAAGACAGCAATTCTGGCGAAGAGAAATTTACTGGTATCAGATGTAGGGCTTATTATGAGGAAGAAATCCATGAGCACAGGTTTGGGTGCGAAAACCGAAACAGAAAAGAAACGGAGCGTTTGAGACGTAGTACTGCACTGAAAATCAGGTGGACTGATAAAATAAGGATTGATGAGGTTCTCCGCGTTATCAGTGATGAAAGAAACAGATGAGAAACACTGACTGAAAGAAGGGACAGGATGATCGAACATATGTTGAGACATCAGGGAATAATCCCGAAGATACTAGAGGGAGCAGTAGCGGGCAACAACTGTAAGGGAAGATAGAGATTTAAATACATCCAACAAATAATTAAGGATTTAGGGTGCAAGTGCTACTCTGAGATGAGAAGTATGATACACGAGAGGAATTGGTGGTGGACCTCATTTCAGTCCAACTCTTGAACCTTTCTTTCTTCCGTCTTTGCTTTTTCGATGCATAGATTGAACAGTAGTGGCGAAAGACTGCATCCATGTCTTACATAATTTGTAATCCGAACGCGTCGTTCTTCGTGTTCCAATCCCATCGTTTCCTCTTAGTTCTTATACGTAATGCAAAGCACTCGATTTTCCCTGTAGCTTACTCCTATTTTTCGAACATCTTACACCATTTCACTCTGTCGAACGCTATATCTGACCGATGATTTTCTTCAGTTTTGCTTCTGTTCTTAAGTGCAAATCCAGAAATGTCTCTCTGATGCCTTTTTCCTTTCCTAAAGCCGAACCGATCTTAATCTAACAGATCCTTACTTTTCTTGTGAATCCTCAGTATATTACCAGCATCATGGGTGCATGGGATGTTAAACTGATTATACGATAGATACGCACCTTCCTGATTTTGCCATCTTCAAAACTATGTGGATGATACTTCTACGAAGTCTGATGGTAAGTCGCCAGTCTCCCATATTTAACACACAAACCTGAACAGTCGCTGGGTTCCATTTCCCCCCAATTACTGTAGAAATTTCGGTGGAATGTTATCCATCCCTTTTACCTTATTTGAGACGAGTCATTCATAGCTCTTTTAAATTCTAGTACTCGGTCCAATACATAATCCTTATCGACTACAGTTTCTTCATACGAATCAAATCATCCCTCTCACTGAACCCTTAGTGCACTCTTACCAGCTATCTGCTGTTTCCTCTAACTTCAACTGCGGAATTGCTATGCACTCTTAATGTTACATATCTTGTTTTTAATTTCAACGAAGTTTGTTTTCTAATCTGAGTCAGTCCTTCCATCGATCATTTTCTATCTCCTCACGTAATCCTGTAGCTATTTCGACCTGACTGCCCTACACACTCTTGTAGCAGGATCCCCATCATCACTGAACTTCCACCTCGTCTCGTCACGTCTTTCTCATAAACTTCAGTCCACTCTTCATCATTACCAAATTGTGATCTAATTCTACAGCCGGCTGGAGGTTCGAAACCTGCCTCGGGCATGGATGCTGTGTGATGTCCTTAGGTTAGTTAGGTTTAATTAGTTCTAAGTTCTAGGCGACTGATGTCTCAGAAGTTAAGTCGCATAGTGCTCAGAGCCATTTGAACCATTTTTTTTTCTAGTTATACGTCTGCCCCTAGGCACGACTGACAATCTATCTGATTTTAAACACTTTGTTTGATCTAGATATAATCCAGATGGAATTTCCCATTGTCTCCGGGTCTTTTCCAAGTATACCTCCTCCTCTTGTGATTTATGAATAGAGTATTAGCTATTACCATCTGAAATTTATCACAGAACTCCAATACTCTTTCTCCTCTTTTTTTGCCGGCCGCGGTGGTGTAGCGGTTCTAGGCGCGCAGTCCGGAACCGCGCGACTCTACGGTCGCAGGTTCGAATCCTGCCTCGGGCATGGCTGTGTGTGATGTCCTTAGGTTAGTTAGGTTTAAGTAGTTCTAAGTTCTAGGGGACTGATGACTACAGCAGTTGAGTCCCATAGTGCTCAGAGCCATTTTTCCTCTTTTTTCTGTTGCATAGCCCGTTTCTCCCATAAGCCTTTGTGCTATTTCTTCTGCTACAATTTCCTTATAATTCCCATGCTTATTAGGTAATCATCTCCCTTTACATATAGAATTACCCTTTAGGTATCGTCATATATGTTGACTCTCTTTCTTCATCCTCTGTCTGTGACGTCGCCATGTGTAGTCGAATTATCGTCGTCGAAGTCGTGTGCTCAGCCTGCGATGACATGCGTTGCGGCGCTTCTTGGTGCAGCTGACTGGCAACATAAACAAAAGTTACTCTACGTGTAAATCTTGTTTTCTTGTGGAGCCACTGAACTTATAAATAGTAATACTTCGTGTTCATCATCTTTGTGTATCATTAGTGAAGCGGAGGCTCTGCTTTGTAGCTATAAATCACGTCAATGGATTCGACCAGAAAGCCTTTAATAGGAGTACAAGACACGTGCAACATACATCTTTGGAAGTTCATGACTGACCACATGATGATTTTGATCTTTCTAATGATAATACAGAGTTAATTCATGACTGACCACATGATCAGTTCGATCTTTCTAATGATAATACGTAGTTAATTCAAACAGGTAATGAGAAGTACTGTGCTTTTACAAAATTGTACAGTTCTGTTATTTTTGAATATTACCGAAAACCCAGGGCAAATTCGAATTCCGTCATCGTGATGATTCTGTCGATAACGTTGATATAAAGAACACTAAAGTGAACTGAAAACTGTCGAGGTGTAAAATCTTCCCCCAGATATTGAAAAAGCAAGGATTTGATACTGGTACTTTCTAATTACAAACAGGTCAAAAGTATCGAATTCGAATAGTTGCCCAATGCTCCAAGATTCAGTGCTACAACGGGATTAGTTGTGTTCGAAATTTTGTTACGTCTGATAACCCTCCTACATTCTTGTAGGCGGTTGCAAGGCGCACATAATTCATATTGGGCAAAATACCACATGTCACGTATGCGATGAACCAGAATATCTTCGTGAATACTGCCCAAGGCGAGTGTTTATTCTATGACATCACCCTTTAATAAGAGACCTGCAAAAATGCATTACGTGAGAAATCGGATAACGCTGACGGCAATTAAACAAGTAAAGACCAGTCTGCAACTGCCTTCCAGGAATACAGCTATAAAATCCATGACATTTCAATTCACGAGCAAGAGATCAGTGCTGGGGACACTACTGCTCCAATTATGTGCTCTCTACTATTAAAACTAACTCTCAAATGTTTCTATTTGCTGATGACATTCTTGTGTATATCTTTAGCACTGTTTCAAATACTGCAGTTTGAGACATAAGTTTGTGACTTGTGGAAAATAAATTAACTCTAGATCACAGTAAGACTGAATTTTTTTACGGTTTATGACACAGTCAAAAAGAATCTAACATTTTCATGACACAGAAAGGGCAGTTGATTCGTGAGACGGATCAGTTCAAATTTCTAAGTGTTGAGGTAGATAGAAACTGTCGTAGATGGTCCATGTTAAGAATATTAGAACAATATCTGAAGTAAATAATAATAATTAAACATGAAAAGAAGTCTAGTTTGCTTATTTTTGTTCGGTCATGAAGTATGGTATTATATTTTGGGGTAACTCCCTTACCAGGAAGGACTGACCGAGTGCATCGAAAAAGTTCAAAGAAATGCAGCACGTTTTGTATTATCCCGAAAGATGGGAGAGAGAGACACAGAAATGATACAGGATTTGAGCTGGAAATCATTAAAAGAAAGGTGGTTTTCGTTGCTACGGAATCTTCTCAGGAAATTCCATTCTCCAATTTTCTCCTCCGAATGCAAAAATATTTTGTTGACACCGACCTACATACGGAGGGAAGATCACCACGATAAAATAAGGGATATCAGTGCTCGTACGGAAAGAATTAGGCGTTCATTCTTTCCACGCGCTTTACGAGATTGGAATAATAGAGAATTGTGAAGGTGGTTCGATGAACCTTCTGCCAGCCACTTAGATGTGATTTGCAGAGTATACATGTATATGTAGATGTAGAACTCTTTCCATTCTCAAAGTGCATTTTTGGCTAAGAAACGGGCGGTTCGTGCTATAAGTGGCGTAAGTTGGCGAACCTCTTGTCGACCCCTGTACCTATTCTGCTGTTGGCCTCTCAATATATATATTCTTTACTGTTGTTTCTCGTTAATAATATCAGCTTATTTCCAAGAATTAGCAGCTTTCATTCAGTTAATACTAAGCAGAAATCCGTCTGCGTTTGGATCGCACTTCCTTGACTTTTGTGCAAAAAGGCATGCAGTACTCTGCTCCATCCATTTTTAGTAAACTACCAAAAGAATTTAAAAATCTGAGCAGTAATACACTCGCCTTCAGATATCAAATAAAGAGTTTCCTATAGGTCACTCCTTCTATTCTTTCGAGGAGCTCCTTGGAAAACTAAGCTGCTTCCTGTGATACATTGTTGACTGCGTTTACATAAACTTATAGCTTGACATCTTTTATACGATTCATAAGCATTTTATTTAGCCTGTTATTACCTTGCTGTTGTAATTTATATACTGATACATTCCATGACCATGGATTCTTGCTCCTCAGTTTGGTTCTACAGAACTAGACGTGTAAAACAAGATAAAAAGATAACGACATGGATGAGAGTGATGTAAGTCTTTCCAGTTCTCCTCCAAAACAAAACAAAAAAACAAGAAAAAAACAGGAAATGGCCACCTAGAAAAGGATAGTGTGAACTCCGAAAACGACTCAAAGAGAAATCGAGAGACATACCTCGGAAACAGATGTCCGATAACGCTACAGCGATGCAGGGTGGATCTGAAATGGAAACGGGAAATGCCGGGGAAGCAGCTGTTCTCCAGTCCTGACAATCGACGTGGCGACCACCATGTGCCGACCACAACAGGACAGTAAACATCAGCCGATGCAGGAAGCAACACGCCAGCAACAACACAGAAACAGCTGAGTGAAAGGACAGCAGCTCTTACTGAAACATGCAAACCGGACAATAAATACAAAGATCATTTCACTATCTCCACAGAATGAATATCACACTCAGAGGAGTGGAGGGAAGTAACACCAACCAGAAGGCTACAAAAAACTAAAGGTGTTCGAAAGCACCAAGCGAGAAACCAGACTGAATCGAACTGTGGCACGTAAAGAAGAATTAGAACGATACGGAAAGATTATAGAAAGATGACGAGAACAGAGGGACGGAAAGTGAATCTAATGGAAAGTATGGAAATAAGTGGGGCGCTGGCGCACTTTCGATATAGAACTGATATCAAATTAATTGACTACTTAATTAAATTTATCAATCAAACCACCCCAAACCACTCTCCACTACACCTTCTCGTGCGGAATCCCCAGGTCTCCCCACCCATCCTCTAGGGCCTCTTCCCATCCTCCCTTCCACCATCTCGAAACTAGCGGGAAACGCTCAGTCTTTGCTGAGCTGTTGGTATGGAAGGATCTCATGACATCTTGATATGGAGTAACTGGCAATAGATGGCAGCACAATGCACCTAATATGAAGAACGTATGTTTTTGAGGGTGTCCGGGTACTTTTGATCACACACACATATATATACAGTGTGGTCCATTGATCGTGACCGGGCCAAATACCTCACGAAATAAGCTCAAACGAACAAACTACAAAGAACGAAACTTGTCTAGCTAGAAGAGGGGAACAAAATGGCGCTATGGTTGGCACAATAGAAACCGCCATTTTTTATTACATATTAGTGTAGTACGTAAAGAAATACGAATGTTTTAGTTGGACCACTTTTTTCGCTTTGCGATAGGTGGCGCTGTAATAGTCACAAACATATGGCTCACAATCTTAGACGAACAGTTGGTAACAGGTAGGTTTTTTAAATTAATATACAGAACGTAGATACGTTTGAACATTTTATTTCGGTTGTTCCAGTATGATAGATGTATCTTTGTGAACTTATCATTTCTCAGAACGCATGCTGTTACTGCGTGATTACCTGTAAATACCACATTAATTCAATAAATGCTCAAAATGATGGCTATCAATCTCAGTGCATTGGGCAATACGTGTAACGACATTCCTCTCAAGATGGAGTAGTGCTCCTTACGTAATGTTCGCACATGCATTGGCAATGCGCTGACGCATATTGTCAGGCGCTGTCGGTGAATCACGATAGCAAATATCCTTCAACTTTACCCACAGAAAGAAATTCGGGGGCGTCAGATCCGGTGAATGTACAGACCATGGTATGGTGCTTCGACGTCCAATCCACCTGTCATGAAATATGCTATTGAATGCCGGCCGCGGTGGTCTCGCGGTTCTAGGCGCGCAGTCCTTAACGGTGCTACTGCTACGGTCGCAGGTTCGAATCCTGCCTCGGGCACGGATGTGTGTGATGTCCTTAGGTTAGTTAGGTTTAAGTAGTTCTAAGTTCTAGGGGACTGATGACCACAGCAGTTTAGTCCCGTAGTGCTCAGAGCCATTTTTGCAATTGAATACCGCTTCAACCGCATGCGAGCTATGTGCCGGACATCCGTCATGTTGGAAGAACATCGCCTCTGTCATGCAGTGAAACATCTTGAAGTAACATCGGTATAACATTACGTGGAAAATCAGCATAAATTGCACCATTTAGATTGCCATCGATAAAATGGGGGCTAATTATCCTTCCTCCCATAATGCCGCACCATACATTAACCCTCCAAGGCCGCTGATGTTCCACTTGTCGCATCCATCGTGAATTTTCCGTTGCCCAATACTGCATATTATGCAGGTTTACGTTACCGCTGTTGGTTCAAATGGTTCAAATGCCTCTGAGCACTATGGGACTTAACATCTGTGGTCATCAGTTCCCTAGAACTTAGAACTACTTAAACCTAACTAACCTACGGACATCACACACATCCATGCCCGAGGCAGGATTCGAACCTGCGACCGTAGCAGTCGAGAACGCTGTTGGTGAATGACGTTTCGTCGCTAAACAGAACGCTTGCAAAAAGTCTGTCATCGTCCCGTAATTTCTCTTGTGCCCAGTGGCAGAACTGTACACGACGTACAAAGTCGTCGCAATGCAATTCCTGGTGCACAGATATGTGGTACGGGTGCTATCGATGCTGATGTAGCATTCTCAACACCGATGTTTTTGAGATACCCGTGTCTCGCACAATTTGTCTGCTGCTGATGTGCGGATTAGCCGCGACAGCAATTAAGACACCTACTTGGGAATCATTATTTGTTGCAGGTCGTGGTTAACATTTCACATGTGGCTGAACGCTTCCTGTTTACTTAAATAACGTAACTGTCCGGCGAACGGTCCGGACACTTGGATGATGTCGTCCAGGATACTGAGCAGCAAACATAGCACAAGCCCGTTGGGCATTTTGATCACAATAGCCACACATCAACACGGATCGACCTTTTCCGCAATTGGTAAACGGTCCATTTTAACACGGGTAATGTATCACGAAGCAAATAAGGTCCGCACCGGCGGAATGTTACGTGATACTACGTACTTATATGTTTGTGACTATTACAGCGCCATCTATCACAAAGCGAAAAATGTGGTTCAACTAAAACATTCATATTTCTTTACGTACTACACGAATACGTTATAAAAATGGGGGTTCCTATTTTAAAAAAAACTTCTGTTGATGTCCGTTTGACCTATGGCAGCGCCATCTAGCGGGTCAGCAATAGCGCCAACAGGTTTCCCCCTTCAAGCTAGACGAGTTTCGTTCTTTGTAGTTTTTCCGTTTGATTCTTATTTCGTGAGATATTTGCACCGTCACTATCAATGGACCACCCTGTATATATAGTCTGTTTATGTGAATATGAATGAATGACGTGTTGTATGAAATGGTCTTTTAAATACATACTGATTAATTACTTTTATCATAGATCTTCTAGCATTCTTTTAAACTGTAAATGTATTAACGCAGACTTATTACACCCAACCCTTCGACATGCTAAATGACTGACTATAATTGTTTCCATTTATTGAAGTTACGTTATCGTGCAGATACGTTATTGCAAACCAAAGCAAAAACAACATATGAACAGCATCTCTTTTGGCCTCAGGGTTTGAATCTTTGTGGTTCTGTATGTATATTTGCTTGTGACACACTGGTTTGTTAATGTTTAATCGCCTGAAGAATATTTAGTTATAGTTTTCTCTGTAATGGCGCCTAACGGAAAAATAACCTATTGGACATTAATGGCCCACTACTGCAAAATTTGCATCAGAAAATGAAAATAATAACATGGATGTTTTACTACTTTCATAAATGTATAAAATGAATAAATATTCTCCATAATATCTGGGCTAGAAGAGCCGTAATTACCAAAAATAGTTATACCGACTGCAATGGCGGACAACAGTAGAGTAAGATCGTAACTAATAGAACTTTCAATAACTGCAATAAGGAAGAAAATTCTCCTATAAATAGAAGATTGTTTCAATAGTAACAAATAACATATTGTATTCTGAAATCGATTTAAATAAATTAACTATTATTACACTTATTCCAGACCACTTAATATGGAATTTAGTATGAGTGCGACTTGCTAGGTCAGCGGTATTGCTCGAAAAGGTACAACGTCCTCTCTTTTTTCAGAGAAATGAAATTTAAGAGAATGTACATTGTATTCTTTAATCATTGTCTACACATGTAATAAATCATGCGTACTCTCTTTAACCTTTTCACTCGATGCTCTTCACATGAAAAACAGTCAATGTTTTCACATATTATAGAAAAATTTTAAGTCCTTTTCTCAAGTATATTCACAGGGAAAAATATGCCAGGTGACCACACATTGTCTTCCGAAGGCATGATATTAAATTTGCCTATCTTCGGCATATGGAAGGATCGATATAATATTTCATAGAGAAATTTTGAAACTATGGTTCTACGAAAATATCTTGGAGTGATTTGAAATATCTTTCACATTAAGCGCCTTCAGTAACAATTACATTTACGTCGAACAACAATCTACTACGTTACTACTGCCAATATTAAGCAATTTTGATATTCAAAATACAACAATTACACTGAATATAACTGAAGTTCTATTTTGTAACACTGGATAATCAACTTCTGGACATGAACTTTGAATAAATGGTAAACTACATGTATGTGAAAGACATTTTCTTATGTAAAAGTCTGCTGCATTATCTTCATTGTAGAGAACAGCAGAAGTGAAACCGGCAAATTTCATAGGCCGGGGTGAAGCTATTAGTTTCCCAGCTTTATTTTGTACTCCAAATAATCAGAAGTGGCTTAAAAATTTTGATTGTTCCTGTAACAGAAAAAGCTTTTATATAGCAAACATTCAAAATGAGTCCAATCAGGAATCGTCAGTTTATCACTATTTCTTCCTCCCTCGTCAGTTTACGTCTGTTCTTTTACTAAGAAAGGATGACATGAACAGAGGGCAACGATTTTTACCCAACGGTCCCGTGAAAGGTTTAGTGGCTGTATATTGGATTTCTGAATAAAGTGATTGCAATAAAATTTAGCTCAGATGGGAGGATGAACCATAAAGAAGCATCTTACTCATGCAATGGCTTAAGTGATTGAGACTAGTTGGAAGACCTGTAATCTTATTAACAATTCATTAGCAGTTTTTCCATTACCTGTTTAACAAAGAGGCGCCATGACGTAATCTTATTAACAATTCATTAGCAGTTTTGCCATTACCTGTTTAACAAAGAGGCGCCATGACCGTTGTAACATCCACGAGATAAAAATTTTAGCTACAGTGAGACGAGAG
Source organism: Schistocerca gregaria (assembly GCF_023897955.1). Lineage (NCBI taxonomy): Eukaryota > Metazoa > Arthropoda > Insecta > Orthoptera > Acrididae > Schistocerca > Schistocerca gregaria. The sequence continues at coordinate 598,309,206 of NC_064920.1, read as the reverse complement.
GAAACTATGCCTGTAACAGTTATAAACATTATCTATTTGACATATGAAAAAAATAGTGAATTAATTGTTTATGTAATATTCTATGATATAACTGGACATATCGATGTGTATCACACAAAGACAATGATAATTGTAAATTGCCTTTATGATCTGCGATTGTCTTCCTTTATTTTTACCTTTTGTTGGATGGCTTTTGTAGGTTCAGCACGCAAGACACATATCAAACTGAGGTCTGTTAAGTAATTATGATTATTTGTTAATTATTACTTGAAAATAGAGTTCATTATTATTATAAACAAGAGTAAATAATTATTTGTAACTGTAATTCGTCTCTCACTAAGCATTATCTGTGTTAATTGTTTCTTTCCGCTGCAAGGAGCGCAGCCATTGATGATAGCGATTTGTACCGCGTTTTTGTCTGTGTTTTCCTTAGAAGCAGATCAAATATTTGCTTGATGAAGTCTAAATAGTGCAAAATACGAAAGTACAGTTTCTGGAAAGTTTAATAAGCAGTTAAAATACTTATTTGGTCTAACAATAGAAAGTCTCTATCAACTGTCTGACGCCATCTTAACAATTATCACAGCGGCAAATTCTAATTACGCAATTCTGAAGACATAAATGCTGAACGTAATACAAATGTGTAAAAATTAATGTGCACCGGTGGTCCCAAACTCATTTTAATGAAAATAATTCGAATCAGATTGGTTCCTAAAAAACTGTGCTCATAGCACGAACGTTATAAAAAACTTTTCTAGCTGGTGTATGGAGCCGAAATTAATTACGCACGAGTTGCGAAGAATATTGTTTCAGGTAACATACGTCAGTGTTGTGCGCGGCTGATATTCAGTGGTTTTAATGATCATTTTGTTGAAGATAACTGCTTCCATCTTAATCAATAGTTGTATAGAATCTGTTGTATGAATTGTGATTTAGCGACACTTACACTACTTACAGACAACACTTCTAACACGACTTTAACTTGGAGTTCTTTAGCAACTTGATCAAATCTTTAGCCGGGAGAATTAGTAATTACTAAATGTAATAAAATAAGATTATCATTTCCATTTACAAATTAGTTAAATACCAAACCACTGAATAACACAGCGAACGCCACACCGTGTTATTTAAAACTGAAATAATGACAATTATTTGAGGGCATCGGACTTTGAAATCCTCGAACTAAACGTTCGAGAACACGAGGTTCTTAGATATTTTAGCCATGCAATTTCCACTAATAGCAGTGACAATTTCTGCTGGTCAAATGAATCTCTTTGTTATTGGCAGGTAGCGACAGTGTCACAGACGATCTAAAGCTTTAGTAAGAAAAATGGGTAATTATTTAATACAGTGGTGATTAACGTTAAATTATTAGAACAACTGACTGAATTGACTTAAATATCTTTCACGATATTTACTTAAATGTTACATATTACGAAAAGGTTACCGCACCTGTAATGGGAAAAGAAGTCTAATCATAACTATGCGTAGAAGAGAAGTGTGTCTCTTTGTGGCAGCGAGGAAGATGTAAAGACATTCATTTGTTTAAACAGAATACATCACAGAGAGTAACTAAAGTTTCTAAAACGCAGCTCACCGTTGCTCTGTCGATATGGGACTGTTACACTGCAACACAAAAAGGCTAGATTGACGCTGACGATTTGTTGTATAATGTCTGCACAGTGCACAACCAGCACAGAAGGATAGCATGCTCGATAGCAGATGCGTTATAGGAAGGGGGGGATTCTCGACAAAATTCCAGTCTAATTGCACATTCCGGGGTACGATTATTGTGGATCTGGTATAAAGCTTCAAAAACATTTGACTCGTTACGAAGAAGCATATATAAGAAGGTGCATTAAGCATCCACTCCGACAGTTCAGATCCACATGCAACTCTCTTCACTCTCACTTTAAAAGAACGATCATCAGTATTACGATCAAATTACTTCCCTAGGTCTCATTTAAGCAATGGAGAGTTGCATACTGCACTGACTGAACTGGAGACATAGAACAGTATTCGGAATATCACAGACTGTAGCAATAAACTTCATATGGAAATTAATATTAGAAAAGAAATTGCAGATATAGAATCTGGTGTACGCCATATTGACGATTTAAACGGCGTTTTAAAACAGTGTACGAGAGGGATTGTCATAAGCTCAGAGATCAATACATTATATCTTAAATGAAGACGGCGAATGCAACGACTGAGTTAAACCAGATAGGGACTCTAAGACGACTACTAGGTATCACAAAAGGACGGGTTTTGAATAAGGACCCTAATAAAATTTACTGACATGACCAGTCAGCTGATATACTTCCTCTCAGTACAATACATACATTGCAACAAACTCCATCTCAACAACAGGTTGATGTTTACAAGTTATGGATTCTTCTCATCAGTTGAAACGGGGTATAAGATCATTAAGACCCCTACCGTCGCCATGTACCTCCCAGTAACAGTTCAGACATTGAACTATCTGGAGCTGCGTATTGGGGATCAGGTTAATCAACATGTTGACTTTTATGGTGAGTAAATCACTGTACGACTACATCTAAAGCAGAACCAGCAGTGATCTCGAAAGAACAGAGACCTTTCAGTGGTGGCAGATACCTTCAATTTGTAGGACTGGAAGCGGCAGTGACCTTTGGCCAATCGGGAGTTGTCGAAAGTAGAAGCGACTACTACGGTCTTTAACTGGCTGGTATCAGAAGCGGCAGTGACCTTCAACCATTACTCACTTCCAGGAGCGTCAGCTTTCCGGGGTCCGCGTATTATCTATGAAGACAGTATAGAAGTAATATAAAACCACCACACACAACTCACAAGAAAGTGCTTCACAACAGAACAACAAGTTGATAAGTGCAAATTACGAGTTTCTTAAATCAGTAGGTGAGAAACATCGCAATGACACCATTGATTATAATAAGAGTATGATAAGCATATTATATGTCAGGAATACGTCTGTATAAACCTTACGCTTCAATCACATTTAACAAGAATGATGCAGTTGGCATTGTCATCCAAGACGCTTTAACCCTCATATGCAGGAGTATCATCTATCGTGATGGATCATTTACGAAAAGGGATGGCACTGCTACATTGGCATCGAACCTTATATGTAATACTTCACCATTTCTGTCTCATGAGATGCAATATTAACTTAATTTGGTTGAGATTCACCATACATATAATACAGTCTTAGAATCTACTCTTGAAAGGTATGTCTCTGCTTCTCCCTCGGATTGGAACGATTCAGAAAATGCTGGATAGTTTATAGTGAGAGAGTGGGTAGAACAGTGGAAGAGAGCAGGAGATTTACCGCATGCATACCTGTGAAACTGATGATGATATACTTTCAAGACATGCAGTGAATTTTTACGAATGCTAATCAGGAACTTATTCTGGTACATAGTGTAGTGACTAATAATTCATACATTCGTGGTGCTTAAGAGAAGAACGAGTTCGCCTCCAATCAAATAATATGGAAAATGCCACACATCGCTGTATCAGGTGACCAGAACTTGAAACGTTTAAAAGTTCTGTATGCTGGTATGTTTCCACCACTGGCTTTGTGTTTCTGCAGGGTTTTAGAGCACCAGTGCTACCGACTGGGCTATTATATCTTCAATTGGAGACGCCCAGATTCATCATATCTGCATTTCAGACCAGTACGAGAGGGAACGCGGCAAATGATTCCACTAAATTTGACTGTTGCAGGTTAACTACTGCCAGAGTCTACCTTAACTCCAAATTTTACATGGATAATATTTTACACCTGCAGTGGATGCAAATGTATACGATGTAGCACTGCGACATGTATGCAAGATTCAGTACTTATTACTATAAAGAGGAAGGATGTCTACTAAGCCATGTAAATTTATGAAGCTGGCGCCAGTCATTATAATGGACTGCTTAAGTCAGAATGAGATAATTAAACCTAGACCTGTAAATGTATGAACTGCACTGCACTGTATGCTCTAGTTCTGCATGATCATGTGATTAATTATTGTCTTCTCACTGGCGCTGCGCAATGAGCTGTATAAATGAACAGGTGCAACATTTCACTACGGCGTCCCAAGGTGTGAACATCATTGCAGATTCTCGGGGTTTCTGTGATGATGACCCTATAGAGTTCATACACTCCTGGAAATGGAAAAAAGAACACACCGGTGTGTCAGACCCACCATACTTGCTCCGGACACTGCGAGAGGGCTGTACAAGCAATGATCACACGCACGGCACAGCGAACACACCAGGAACCGCGGTGTTGGCCGTCGAATGGCGCTAGCTGCGCAGAATATATGCACCGCCGCCGTCAGTGTCAGCCAGTTTGCCGTGGCATACGGAGCTCCATCGCAGTCTTTAACACTGGTAGCATGCCGCGACAGCGTGGACGTGAACCGTATGTGCAGTTGACGGACTTTGAGCGAGGGCGTATACTGGGCATGCGGGAGGCCGGGTGGACGTACCGACGAATTGCTCAACACGTGGGGTGTGAGGTCTCCACAGTACATCGATGTTGTCGCCAGTGGTTGGCGGAAGGTGCACGTGCCCGTCGACCTGGGACCGGACCGCAGCGACGCACAGATGCACGCCAAGACCGTAGGATCCTACGCAGTGCCGTAGGGGACCGCACCGAAACTTCCCAGCAAATTAGGGACACTGTTGCTCCTGGGGTATCGGTGAGGACCATTCGCAACCGTCTCCATGAAGCTGGGATACGGTCCCGCACACCGTTAGGCCATCTTCCGCTCACGCCCCAACATCGTGCAGCCCGCCTCCAGTGGTGTCGGGACAGGCGTGAATGGAGGGACGAATGGAGACGTGTCGTCTTCAGCGATGAGAGTCGCTTCTGCCTTGGTGCCAGTGATTGTCGTATGCTTGTTTGGCGCCGTGCAGGTGAGCGCCACAATCAGGACTGCATACGACCGAGGCACACAGGGCCAACACCCGGCATCATGGTGTGGGGAGCGATCTCCTACACTGGCCGTACACCTCTGGTGATCGTCGAGGGGACACTGAGTGCACGGTACATCCAAACCGTCATCGAACCCATCGTTCTACCATTCCTAGACCGGCAAGGGAACTTGCTGTTCGAAAAGGACAATGCACGTCCGCACGTATCCCGTGCCACCCAACGTACTCTAGAAGGTGTAAGTCAACTACCCTGGCCAGCAATATCTCCGGATCTGTCCCCCATTGAGCATGTTTGGGACTGGATGAAGCGTCGTCTCACGCGGTCTGCACGTCCAGCAAGAACGCTGGTCCAACTGAGGCGCCAGGTGGAAATGGCATGGCAAGCCGTTCCACAGGACTACATCCGGCATCTCTACGATCGTCTCCATGGGAGAATAGCAGCCTGCATTGCGGCGAAAGGTGGATATACACTGTACTAGTGCCGACATTGTGCATGCTCTGTTGCCTGTGCCTGTGGTTCTGTGAGTGTGATCATGTGATGTATCTGACCCCAGGAATGTGTCAATAAAGTTTCCCCTTCCTGGGACAATGAATTCACGGTGTTCTTATTTCAATTTCCAGGAGTGTATTAAAGCTGTTGCATTCACAGTATACACTAAAGATGGTAGTATAATACAGACATTCTCAGCAAGAATTGCACTGCGAAGGTTCTTCAAGGGTGTGATGTGTGCTAAAACACTTAGGAGTGGGAAGTGGTTAACACATTTCTATCATGGACTTCACTGGGATGATCCTGCGACGTCTTATAAAGATATTTCCAAAGCAAGAATATCACACAGATGCGTCGAATCTTCATGTTTGCTGTTGTTCAACACCTGGAATTATAAGGTCCTGCAGGAGAAGAAGAATAATGACCGTGAGACTAGTACCGTGTCTGCTTATGAAAACGTAAAATTACTCTTAAGTAATATTTTTACCACGTAATATGTGTACTTTTCTTTCACAATTCGTTACTATGTAACTTTACCCAGATACATCTGTCGTTCACCTCAAGCATAGGAGGTGTAGTTTTAAATATGTTTCTTATGTGTCTGTGGAAATGGACACTGTCATGTGCTCCCTGTTCCATTAATGAAACACATGCTTCACAATAGGCGTAATTCCACACAACCAATTATATATATTTTGTTACTGTTCTCCTTTATAGCACTCATGTTTAAAAGAAGTGTCATTTATATCTTGTACGTTATTTACCCTGCACATTATATATATATATATATATATATATATATATATATATATAATTGACATAGTTTATCTGTAAATAACAACAACAAAGAGCTATGTTAACGCAAGTTGATTCTGACAAATTCAGTTCAGTTCTATGGGTATAATTTGATCTTTGGGATACAAATTTGGTTCTAATATTTCAGTGCAGCGACAGTAACAACTATGACTCGAAACAATTTGGTTAATACATTCAATGCAGAGGTACTTTAAACTTAAACACTATTACTATTATTAATAACTATGACTAGAAAAACCCTGCCACAGGCCACCCAACAGTAGCACTGGTTAAGAATATTCTTTTTAATCTTCCAGGGCGCAGTAGCACAGGTTGAAAATATTTATACAATTAACACTGCGCTATATACATAACTATTTACATGACTGTTTGCACCGTACACGCACACGCGCACACACACACACACACACACACACACACACACACACACGCACACACACACAAAAATACGGCGTGTGAATATTTATGGATCCTCATAGTGCACAATATGGACAAAATCCACACAACACCATGGATTAAGATGTATAGTATTCCATCAACCAGGGCGACTTCTTGAAGGAGACAGTGTGCCTAACTGCAGTTAGCTCCAATCCTAAATCGAGACATTGCTCGAGGTTTCTGAAATCCATGACGTATCTCTACTTGTCCCTTGTTTCCCAGTGTTGTCATAAACTCGGGGAGAGTCCTATTCCATGGATCTAGTTGCTCTGCACATAGTGGCAAATTGCTTTACACTTCATACAGAATATTAAGGTATGTGAAGTGTGAAGTCTGCCTCCACGACATATCCTACACCAGAATCAGCCACCACACTGTATAGTTTCACCTAATCCACTAAATTCAGGTTCGGATAGCTGTTAAAAATCCCCAGTTGTCAATTATTGTTGTATGATATGCCTATATTCACAACTAGATATGTGATATGGTTGACTTTTTTTTGTTGCATCGCAGGTGCTGTCCAATAATAGGTAAGGTCTAGAGAATATTTGGTCAATGACACACTCTGAAATTTCTCGAAAATACCCGCTAGCAGACGCACATCTGTGCATAGTCTCTCAGATTGGGATGTTAAACTCTGCCAATAACATGTTCATACTGTGCATCCGACGTGGCATCGCCTGTAAGGTTACTAGAGAATGCAGCTATGTTGGGTAGTCTGGTTTCTCTGAGATTCGCCATACAATTCAGATTCTTGTTGGGGAATACCCCTTACTTGTCACAAGCTGAAACCTTGCGTCATGGGAATATGCACCTCAAGCGATGTATGTATCCTGCTGATGAAGAATTTCAGCAAGTTTCTGGAACGGTGCACACATAAATCGTAGCGACTAAAGGAAGCAGAGCTTCAATCTTGGCGTCATTCACTTCATATATTTCTCAACAGTATCAGGTAGGACACTGACATGATAAATCTTCAAACAGAATTTAGCCAAATGCTCAATGATAAAGTGAGCATCATACCCGCTCAAATTATGAAAGGAAATGGGTATGTGTCATGGTAATTGATACTTCAGGTTGCATATGGGCAGCTCTGTGGAAAACTCCTGTTAGATGACAATGGTTTCTATGAGCAGCTTTCGCTTTCCAATCTAACGGCTGGCCACAGATACGACAGTCAACAGCCTTCTTGTACAAATCGTTATTCTTCTTTGACTTGATCATGGGAATATTGGTGCTATAAAGCTTATCAACCTCCCATGAAAGATTCTCGAGCTCAGTGAGCTACAAAATCACAGACCTATACCTGACATATGATTTGTGTCACATAATATTCTAATCGTACGTACATATGACATGGTAGGCTGCCGCATATGAAAAGTATTCTGCTGTGAAGGTTTTATGTGAGGCTGTAGGATCACCTTCACTGCGTGCCACAGGAGAGAGGAGGCTTTCAAAATCAGCATAAACTACAAACGGGCATCTCTTCTGGTGGTGAGCATTCTTAAACTTCAAGAATGTGTTACGCTTGGCAGGTATTGTAAAGTGTACCGGTCTCCTGGTAGAACAATCAACCTGACGTTTCGCAAAAAAGTCGCTTGTGGAGATGGTATTCAGATACCATAAGCAAATATGCTTTTTACACTTGTGTTTACTCGATTGGGAGTATATGAGGTGGGACATGCCATTGATACAACAGTAAAGATAATTGTCTTTCTTCTTAATTTTCTCATCTGAGAATAACAACATGTTCACATGTATCTTATGCTGACCTGCAGATTCTGGTAAACTGTCAGGTCCAACGACTCTACTCGAAACTTTACCATCATCTGACTTCTCCAGGGTATAAGCATTAGTTCTCGTACATTCCCAACTAAGTTACAATAATTTACAACTTATTTTGATGGTTCCTAGATCTACGTTTTTCCTATGTTCGACCTGCTCCGTTTGAGACTGAAACAATTTTTGTGTTTCTCCAAGACCCTCCAACGTTAAAAACTGTTAGGACTGGAGAGGGTACTGCTGCCAACCACAGAAACACAATAACTAGTCCTTGTTTGAATAGGACGCTGCTGGCGGTCTTTATTGCGCCAGTAGAGCAACAGGCTGGGGCGATGCGGGCCAACTGGATGTACCATCAGCAGTGCCTACCACAGCCCCAGATGGCTGAGACGGTGGTGTCCCAGTAACTGGAGGTAATGTCTCTTGCAGACATCAGAGTGGGGTGGGGACAGCAGCAGGGACAGTGAGGGTAGTGGGTGCTGTGGCGGGTGGGGGCGTAGCAGCGGAGGTGGTGCAGCAGTTTGTGCAGCTGCAAGCCTCGTCCTTCAGGTTTTGATTGTGTTGCCACCTGCTTTTGCACCCACGCCACAGTGTACTGTAACTGTAAAAAGAGAAGCAATAAGTAAGTGTACTCACATGGTGCTATTATTGCTAATGCTATTGCGAAGAATACTGGATATACATAATAATAATATCAATAATTACTTAATTCGCAATCTCTCCAAGATGACAGCCAATGCCTGTATCATCTGGAGATGGTGCACCCAGTGAGACACTGGAGAGGACTGGTGTTTGCAATACCCTCGCTCATGTGCCATTTCAACCACCCAGTCTGACCTGAGAGACTGGGGTCCAGGGAGCTGCATTTAAATATACTCACGCTGTAGTTAATCTACGGACACTGTAAAAAGAACAAAGAAAAATAAGAACTGGAAACTTTTTTCTAAATATAGTATGAAACCCTCTTTTTACATACATGTTCGTTGAGGTACCTCTCAAAAATCCGATCACTCTCATTAAGATCATGTACTGTAATTTCTTATAACGTAAATACACACTGTGGAATTTGAATACTAAATTATGTACTTAACGGCTGATGTGGTGGTTGTTTCACCATTTCAGGTTGCTGTATTGGCACGTCATGTCCTTCAGCCTCTATCTGCTGAATTAGCTCACCCAGCTATTCATTAATGTACCATGTAACAAAAATAAAAAAGAACTAGAAAATACACAAATTCTAAAAACACTCGGCTACACACACACACACACACACACACACACACACACACACACACACACACGCACAAAAACAAGACTCGTATTAAAGGACATACATAGAGACATTCTCAGTAGTCATTTTAATGGAAAAACGACGGACTTACTAAATTTATGCTGCAAAAACACTTGATACCAAATCCTAACTCTTATACAGAGAATGCACTAACAAAAATATGTAGAGCTTTGTGATACTAAATGATGAAATAACGAACAACAATGCACTGATACACACACACAGTAATCATTTTAACCAAAACGGACACAGAGCTACTAAATCTCTGAGATCTTCGAAATAACGGTTGTTTTAAGGAAAATACATAGACCTACTTGATCCCAGTTCCCAGCGCACACTTGGTATGATACTTGTTTTAATGAAACTAACGCAATAACATACATAGAGCTACTAAATTTCAGCTATTTATTACGAAATTAATAAATAAGTCATCAACACGCACAGTAGTAGGTTCAACAAAATGCAAGCTACAAACTAAAGAACACTGACGAAAAAACACACACATACACAGAAATGAAATACGAACTAAAGTTACGAAAAGTACATACAACTACCTGGTCCTCACACCTCCTATGAAACCCATTTTAACGAAAAAACACACAACTGATTTGTTGAAGACGTAATATGTACTTATAAGACAATTCTTCTTCGTCCAGGCTTGGGCGTTTGCAGATGAAACTACCGGTGGATGAAGAACGCTTCATGGCGAAGATGAACTCGGAGGAAGGAAGGCGAACAATCGGAGCTGCAGACTGAAGCAGAATGATGGTGATTGTCCCAAGATCTGGGTTTGTATACCTAAAACTTCTCCCTCCCTCAGTCCCTCATTCCTCTCTCCTCCCTCATGTTGACGGCAGGCAACCGGATTGCAGGAAGTCTGACCAGCAAGTTGGACCACGTCTGCTAGTCTGTCTGTCTCAACATATTAGGTCAAAAGCCTTTGTCCTGCAACCATGAACCTGCTGATGTGCAAATGTTCATGAGCCTTCCAGCGTGCAGGTGTTCCATTTGTCTATTCCATTATTTTTTCCATCAGTATTTCGACTGGTTTGATGCGGCCAGCCATGAATTCCTCTCCTGTGCCAACCTCTTCATCTCAGAGTAGTGTTTACAACCTACGTCCTTTATTGTTTGCTGGATGCATTGTCGTCTCTGTCTTGCACTAAAGTTTTTGCCCTCTACAGCTCCCTCTAGTAGCATGGAAGACATTCCCTGATGTCTTAATAGATGACCTATCATCCTGTCCCTTCTTCTTGTCAGTGTGTTCCACATATTCCTATCCTATAAGATTATGTGCAGGACCTCCTCATTCCTTACCTTATCAGTCCACCTAATTTTCAACATTCGTCCGTAGCACCACACCTCAAATGCTTCGTTCTCATTAGTTCCTATTATCCCACAGGCCAAGTTTCACTACCATGCAATGCTGTGCTCCAAATGTACATTCTCAGAAATTTGTTCCTCAAAATATGTTTGATACTAGTGGACATCTGTTGGCCAGATGCCCCTTTTTGCAGAGCTAGTCGGCTTTGGATGTCCTCCTTGCTCCGTTGGTCATTGGTTGTTTTCTGGCTAGGTAGTACAATTCCTTACCTTCATCTACACTGTGACCAACGATCCTGATGTTAAGTTTCTCGCTGTTCTTATTTCCACTATTTCTTATTATTTTCGTCTTTCTTCGATTTACTCTCAGTCCATATTCTGTGCATTACACTGCTCATTGCATACAGCAGATCATGTAGTTCTTCTTCACTTTCACTCAGGATAGCGATATCATCAGCGAATCTTATCATTGATATCCTTTCACCTTGAATTTTAATTCCACATTTGAACCTTTCTTTTATTTCCATCACAGCTTCTTCGATGTACAGATTGAACAGTCGGGGCGATAGACTACACCCGAGTCTTACATCCTTTTTAATCCGAGCACTTCTGTCTTTGTCATACACACTTATTATTCCCTCTAGGGTCTTGTACATATTGTAATTTACTCTTGTCTCCTTATAGCTTATCACCATTTTTCTCAGAATGTGGAACATCTTGTCGAACGCTTTTTCTGGGTCGGCAAATCCTACGAATGTATCTCGATTTTTCTTCCAGCTTGCTTCCATTACCAACCACAACATCATAATTGCTTTTCTATTACCTTTACCTTTCCTAAAGCCAAACTGTTTGTCATGTAACTCGTCCTCAATTTTCTTTTTCATTCTTCTGTATATTATTCTTGTCAGCAACTTGGATAGATGAAGTATTAAGCTGATTGTGCGGTAATTCTGGCTGTTGTCGCTCTTGCAATCTTCGGAATTTTGTGGATAATATTTTCCCGAAAGTCAGATGATATGTCGGCAGACTCATATATTCTACACACCATGGTGAATAATCATTCTGTTAGCACTTCCCCCAATGATCTTAGAAATTCTGATGGAAGGTTATCTATACCTTCTGTCTTCTTTGAACTTTACTCCTCCTCTTAAATTCTGATTCTAATACATTATCACATATCTCTTCTAAATCAACCGATGATCTTTCTTCTATCAGATAAGATAAATATTCCCACTCACGGATGCCATCAATGTACTCTTTCCACCTATCCACTCTCTCCTCTGCATTTAACAGTGTATTCTTAATGTTACCACCCTCGCGTTTTATTTCTTCGAAGGTTGTTTTTACTTTCCCATATGCGGAGTCAGTAATTCCGACAATAACTTTTTTTTCGATTTCTTCACATATTTCATGCAGCCATTTCGTTTTACCTTCCCTGCACTTGTATATCAGTATTACTGAATTTCCTTGAACATTTTTGCACTTTCTTCTTTCACTGATCAGCTGAACTATTTCTTCTGTTTGCCATGGTTTCCTCTTTGTTACCTTCTTTGTACCTACATTTGTCTTTAGAACTTCTATGATGGCCCGTTTCAGAGATGTCCACTTCTCTTCAGCTGTACTGGCTGGTTAGCTGTTCCTTATTGCTGTACCTATGGCCTTAGAGAACTTCAAGCGTATCTCGTCATTCCTTAGTCTTCCGTAACTCACTGTTTTGAATATTGATTCTTCCTGACTAATCTCTTAAGCTTCCACG